>NC_087351.1:93154570-95654570 GCF_030014295.1 Loxodonta africana
ATTGCTTTAACCATTGTACCACCAGGACTCCTTAATTAAAATGCTCTTAAAAAGTTTAAAGATGGCTTCTCTTCGGAAAATGTTACAAGATACTAAGTTTCATAGAGGGAAATTTGAAAACAAAGGAAATTTATTATCAAGATTTTATCTCACAAAGCACCAATATGTCTGCGTGCAATACTGTGCTATCTCAGAGCATTGAAGAGCTGGACTTCCTTTCACTGTTAAAGCAAATGATCAGTTAATTCAAATCCTGTTTAGTAGCACAACAAAAGTCTAAACCATAAAAATGTAATTCAATTTTGAATACACATACTAATTCTCACACTACTGTCTGAGGTAGATACTATTGGTATCTCCATTACACAGATGAGGCAACTGAGAACCGGAGCATAAGTAACCTTCTTAAAGTCATGTGCTGGCAAATCTGAGATGCAAAACCAGGCGGTCTGAATGCAGAAACGGTAATGTTCTTATTAATTTTTTTTTTCATGGCAAATCACCATCTAAGAAGGACTAGATATCAACCAGAAGCTGTAACAGCTTTTGTAAAATCTGAAATTCTTAACCCCTCTCTAGCTATCAACTTTTAGCAACTAGAGTTTTAAAGATATGCCTTTGACAGATTTATTTCTGGAAAAGTGTTAGGATGAACCTAGAAAGAATTCCACCTTCTGTGCTGAAGAGTCCTTGCTCAGGACCACCAATTTAAGCGTGAATATGCAGAAAAGGGGTTTGGATAGTCTTTCTGTTACTAGAGGACATTAAGTATGAGTTTTATGATCCTCAGTAACACTTTTTTAAAAAATATGCTCATAACTTTCGTAACTAGTGTAGCACACTATCTGGCCCATGTGAAGGGCTTCAATAAATATTAGCTGAATGACGACAAAGCCGAACTACCATGTTCTAACCAACCCATTGAATCAATATCGACTTCTTTATTAAAAACCCGGAATTAAAAATTCGCTATTTCATTTACGTATTTTCTCTAGGGTAAAGGCAAGATCAAGTGGTAGAAACAACAATGAAATTCAGAAGTCCTGTCTATCAGGCCCTGTGTTGCACCTACAGGTATGTTCAGATCTCTGTGGACAATGCAAAGAACAACTGCCAATTTTACCATTCCAAAATCCTCATCACAAACCTAACCACTGTAGGGTTGAGCAGTTTGTAATGCTCCATAGTACATTTTTTGCTCAGTCATTCCTGTGTTTCAGACTACAGGGCAGCTGAATAACACAGAATGACAATATAATTAGCAGTAATTAAGAATTAGAAAGAGGCATGGGTTGCAATTTTTAGATTCTTGTCTTCGGTACAGAAAGCTTAAAGAATAGATTTAACCATGGGTATATTTTTAATATACTTTTCTTTGACTGTAAAAATGCATAATTTATTTCCTTATCAACATATTACAATTACCACATTCTTATAGTACTATGAAATCATATGTGTTTTGGGGTTGAAATGGCACATAAATTAAAAGGGATGCTATCTTCTTATTTAAAAAAAAAATGTGTATTTTTGGCACCACACAGACTTTAAATAAACAAGGTTATGAAGCACTTTATTTGGGTTCAAAAATGCATTTCTATTTCATTTGGAAAGAGATCCGCTGCAAACCTTTCCTGACAAATGGCTGAAAGTTGGTAAAAGGACTTAAGTAAACACATTTTCAGGAGGCGAAGGGTGAGATCATAAAAGGGTAGACTGTGTGCCTTTTCACTTGTGCTGACTCTCTCCAGCACAGCTGTATCAGCTTCATAGGACCTGTTTTCATCCAGACTGTATAAGGCACTCACCAGAACCAAACTAGTAGCAGAGAATAAGCAGGCAAAGTAATGTTGTTGATGTACATTCTTGAAAGAGCCCCGGTGCTCAAAGTTGTGTGGCTTTCTTGGAGTAGCAAAAGAATGCTCTATTTCCAGACTGTGTACTTTAAGAGATGTCTGAAACTCAGAGACCCACTTAGAAGAGTTCATGTATGTCTTGGGTAAGAGAGTACATAAGCCTTGTTAAATACAAACACCTAACTACATTTGGACTGCTTTTAGAATTTTTGTCAACAACGAATTCTATTTGCCTTCATATAACACCATTTTCATACAAAATAGTAGAAGATCTTCTTTAAGAAGTGCGAATTTATAAAATATGAGAATAAGTGGCATATCTTCTCTGGAAAACCTGGAGAGAGGAGACTTTCTGATTCTCATTCAGTTACTCTTTTAAGGGAAGCATTAAATAAAACAGACAGAATCTGCCATTCCAGGTTGTTGCTTTCTTATCTCTAGACATTACCAAATTATGTTATGGTTGACCTATGATCTTATTATTAGCTTAAACAGACGCAGTATTTTCTCCAAATGAGTTTAACTAATTTCGGGATTTTTTTTTTTATATAAGAAAATACCAAGAATGTGTTGAAGAAGAAAGGAAGACAGAAGAAATAAAAGTCTTTCCCTACTGATTCTTTGTTGTTGGGTGCCGTCAAGTTGGTTTCGACTCACAGCAACCTCACATGACAAAGTAGATCTGCCCCATAGGGTTTCCTAGGCTGTAATCTTTATGGGGGCAGATGTCCAGGTCTTTGTTCCATGGAGCCACAGGGTGGGTTTGAACAGCCAACCTTTCTGCTAGGAGCCAAGCACTTAACCATTTGTGCCATCAGTGCTCTTTAAAGATTCTTTACTCTCATTAAATATCATTTTTGTCACTTCCTGATATAACAAAACAACAATATACAAAGACACATAAGGACTACCTTAGTGTTCTGTGTGCTGACTACTGAATTAAGCCCTGGGATTGCTCTACAAGAAGGGTCTCCAGTTCCACAACCTATTTAATCTCTGTGAAATCACTTATTTCTCAAAATTAAATGTATAATAAAAATTAAAAAAAAATTAAATGTAAATAAACTTAAAAAAATGTACTCACAAAGGAAAGAAATTTAAGAGCATTTGCCAATATACATACCTACATACATATATATATAATCCAAAAAAACTCATTGTCATCAAGTTGATTAAAAAAAAGTGACCCTATATATATGTGTATATATATATGTATACATATACACGTATATATATGTACATATGTATATATATGATTACATATTAATATTAGGGAACCAGTATAAGCAAGGCCTTCCTGGAAAAGATTGAGTCTAACAGTTTCTTCCAATGTGACAGGTAAAGAAGCTATGCTTCTAGATGTGCTGGTCCCAGATAGGTGTTTCAACCTGGCTCATGAAGAACAATGGTGAGCAGTGGAAGGTACGCTGAACTGGAGATTATAAGGTCTGGCTTCTAGTTCTTGTAATGTTACTTACTAGTATTTTTTGTTTTGAGGAATGTCATGTTGCCTTGCTCTTCTAAACTGAAGACTTTTACTTGCAAAATGAGGATAAATTATGCTGGGTTTTATTATCCTACACTCACAGGGTAGCTGTGATTATCAAGAAAGATAAGCCAAAAAAAACCCCAAACCTGTTGCTGTCCAGTCGATTCTGACTCATAGCGACCCTACAGGACAGAGCAGAACTGCCCCACAGGGTTTAAAAGGAGCGGCTGGTGGATTCAAACTGCCAGACTTTTGGTTAGCAGCCAAGCTCTTAACCACTGGGCCACCAGGGCTCTTACCAAGTAAGATACTGAATGTGAAAGTACATTGAAAATTGTCAAGTACTTTCCAAATATCAGGTGTTAAAAAAATACTGAAGCTGCGAGGCACTCCCAACTCTGGTAATTCTCAAATAGGGAATAGGTCAGTGACAATCTAAATTACTGCTAAAAAAAACTAGTCAAGAGTACGAAGCAGATGCAAAGCAAACTTAATTAAAACAATGTCCACTATTTAGAAATGCATTTACTATTCTCTAGCTATCATCCAAAACATAAATGTTAATAGAAACACAATGACACATAAATTATTTCTGCACATGCTGTGCCCTCGGTGGAAATGTTTCCTCTCCAATCTCCTCATCTGGTTAACGCTTCTCCCACCCCCACACATTCTGAACATTTTCGAGCATACATACAATTTAATCACAGATGCACCCACCACCTACATTCTACTAGTAACGTTTTGCTGTATTTGTTTATCCATCTATCTACCCCTCAGTATATCCATTAATCTAATTACTGATGGGATAACTTTTATTATTCACCATATCCTTAGCACCCAGCCCAGGCCTGCCATAGAAGAAGTATTCATTAAATGTTTCTTTAACAAATGAATACCATTCAATAAAGTAAAAGGTTTTCATTCATTTATTCAATCTGCAAATATTCACTGAATGCCTACTATATATCCAGCACTGTTCTAGGGGTGAACAAAAAGGCAGACATAATCTTTGCCCTCACAGAGCTTACATTTTAATTGGAAGAAACAAATACATAATATTTCAAGTTGTCATACATGCTTTGAAGAAGGGGGCAGGGAATGACAGGTTGTTAATTTGAATAGCATGGTCAGTGACAGCTGCTCCTGATAACACGGCCTTGGAGCAGAAGAAGGTGAGGGAGTATGTCACGAGAATCCCTGGCACAAAGCATTTGGAACAGAATAAACTAAGGACAAAGGCCCGAAGGAGGGGTCTGTGCGAGCCAGGTGTGGTTGGGTAGGAGTGAACTGAGGGAGAGCACTACAAGACGAGGTCAAAGATGCCCTTTACCCACAGTAAGGTGCTCGGATTATATCTGAATCAGATGGAAGGTCTTCAGAAGGTTCTCACAGTGACACGTTCTCATTTACACTCAAAAGGATCATTCTGGAAGTAGTGAAAGAACAGACTGTCAGCCCCTCATCCCTAACGCTGTCAGAGGACTCCCAAGAGAAGAACTTAGGAAGCTTGGGAGGCTGTGAGAAGGTCTTGCTAAGAAGCAGAAACTCCGAGATCCACCTCAGGGAGGCCGTTTGGATGAGACATTTATTGGGAGAAGGAGCTGAATCCCCAAAAAGCCAAGGGTGGACCCCAAAAGTTTCTGGCTTTACTCTACAACACAAGAACATACATTTGACCATAAACTTCTGAAAATGCCCTAAAGACCACAAAATGGTCTCTCTAATCACATAAAAAAAAATTTTTTTTGGTAGCCTATGTTTTTTTTATTGCTAGAGGATAGGCAAGGTGATATTGTGGAAAAGATCAGTGACTAGAAATTAAGAGATCAAAGTTATGGCTTTGCCACAACCAGTTGTATGAACTTGGAGAAATCATTTAACCCATTGGCCTTAGTTTCCAAATCAGGAAAATGGGAAAGTGGTATTTGAAAATCTCTATGAGCCCTTTTGGCTCTAGCTTTAGTTCACTATAACTTTAATTTCTTCCCATAGTAGGTTGAGATCTGACTTTAGGCTTGAAAGTTTGAGAAGAGTATGAAAAATGTTTTTATAAAGAGAAAGTAAAACCAGAAAATCTGATATAGGATTCTAGGGATTAGTATTTACCCAAAAGCACCTGTTGGGTAGAAAAACCTTCACTCTTCTATGGCAGAAAGCAAAGCTAGTGATTGTGTAAGAAAAACAGGAAGGAAAGACATTTTTGACTTTTTGGGTGTTTGCCTCATCAAATGCCCAACTCTAAATATCATTTTGTATTTTCAGGACAGAAACTTCCAAAAGCAGGAAAAGAACTTGCTTTTTCATTTTGCACTTTATAGCTGGCCTAACAAAATGACTTTGCAAGTTCCCGTCTTCAAAATACTGCCATCTCCAGGTGGCGCAAATGGTTAGTGCTCGACTACTAACCTAAAGGATGGTGGCTCAAAACCACCCAGAGGTACTATGCAAGAAAAGGCCTGATATTCTGCTTCTGTTAAGATTACAGTCCAGAAAACCCTACAGAGCAGTTCTATGCTGTAACACATGGGGCTGTCATGAGTTGGAGTCCACTTAGTGGCAACTAAGATCAACAACAACAACAAATACTGCTAACTAGCTTCTGGTTCTATTGCCACAAAGGTTATTCCAGACTTTTGTTGCTCTCCTTAAAGCTTCATGCCATATGCACATGAAGGTCCATCTGTCTAGAATGTTCTCTACATACTTTTTAAAAAAATTTTATCATGCTTTAAGTGAAAGTTTACAAATCAAGTCAGTCTCTCATACAAAAATTTATATACACCTTGCTATATACTCCTAGTTGCTCTCCCCTTAATGAGACAGCACACTCCTTCTTTCCACTGTCTGTATTTTCATGTCCATTTTGCCAGCTTCTGACCCCTCTGCCCTCTCCTCTCCCATCCAGACAGGAGCTGCCCACATCGTCTCATGTGTCTACTTGATCCAAGAAGCTCACTCCTCACCAGTATCATCTTCTATCCTATAGTCCAGTCCAATCCCCGTCTGAAAAGTTGGCTTTGGGAATGGTTCCTGTCTTGGGCCAACAGAAACTCTGGGGATCATGACCTCTGGGCTCATTCCAGTCTCAGTCAGACCATTAAGTCTGGTGTTTTTATGAGAATTTGAGGTCTGCATCCCACTGCTCTCCTGCTCCTTCAGGGATGTTCTGTTGTGTTCCCTGTCAGTGCCGTTATCGGTTGTAGCTGGGCACCATCTAGCTCTTCTGGTCTCAGGCTGATGTAGTCTCTAGTTTATGTGGCCCTTTCTGTTTCTTGGGCTCATAATTACCTTGTGTCTTTTGTGTTCTTCATTCTCCTTTTCTCAAGGTAGGTTGAGACCAATTGATGCATCTTAGATGGCCACGTGCTAGCATTTAAGACCCCAGGTGCCACTCTCCAAAGTGGGATGCACAATGTTTTCTTAATAGATTTTATTATGCCAATTGATCTAGATGTCCCCTGAAACCATGGTCCCCAAACCCCCACCCCTGCTATGCTGGCCTTCAAAGCATTCAGTTTATTCAGGAAATTTCTTTGCTTTTGGTTTAGTCCAGTTGTGCTGACCTCTCCTGTATTGTGTCTTGTCTTTCCCTTCACCTAAAATAGTCCTTATCTACTATCCAATTAGTGAATACCCATCTCCCTCCCTCCCTCCCCACTCTCACAGGCATCAAATAATATATTCTTCTCTGTTTAAACTATTTCTTGAGTTCTTATAATAGTGGTCTCATACAATATCTCTATACACTTCTTAACCTAGCTCACCAATTCTGCAAAATTTAGTTTAGCCACCATCTTCTCTAAGTTGGTTAAAATCATGGGTTCTTAAGGCAATCTGTCTGAGTTCAAATCCTGGATTAGTCATCTACTGGCTGCTTGCCCTTAGGAAAATTCCTGGATCCCTCTGCACTGGGACTAAGTTTCCTCATCTATAAATAGATACGATAATAATACCCATCACATAGAGACAGCATGAGGATCAAACATATTAACATGTGTAAAGGACTTAGAGCAGGGCCTGGCAGCAAGTAAGCACTCAAACACTAGCTATTATTAAGATGATAATAATAGTTATTATTCAATAAACCTCTTCCCTAAAGCCTGGGCTAAATGCCTATCCTTAGCACTTCCTGTCTCCTATCAAGTATCTAATCATCTCATAACTGTGTTTACTTGTCTCTCAGTAGACTGCAACTTCCTTAAAGGCAGGATTATCTTTGATTCATATATTTCCAGCACTGAGCACATGGTATCGCACACAATGAATTTTAGCTTTATGAAAAAATCTTCTCATCACAAAGATAAAGACACATTTATTGAACACGATGAACATAGCTAATATCATTGAATTGTACATGTAAAAAAATGCTGAAATGACAATGGTTTTGCTACATATTTACCACAGTTAAAAAAAAAAAAAGACAAGTTTAGAGCTTAGGAATATTGTAGAAAGGAAAATAAGGCAAAAATTATTTTTTAAAGATAGAGTTTTAAAACCGAGCATTTTTGAGGGACAAAATACTTCTAATTAGCCTCAAATTTAAGGAATTAATTAAATAAAACATAACTGGAAGAAAAACGAGGAGACAGTAAAGCTGAATTAAACAGTCTAGACCGAGTTAGAGCAGCGATGAGAACAAAATTGTTTTGTGAGCCTGATGAGGTGGGGCAGGAAGTGAATGACCTGAAGAGCAAGCTGCTTCCCGTGGATCAGTTGACAGGGGCTTAGTCAAGCTACGTAATGATGGGGACAGATGACACAGGCAGTTACTGAGGAATGCTAATCATTTTCTCAAATCCTGCAATCCTCCTGCCAAAACGCCTCAAGACATGCTAGAAGAGGCCATCACATCAGTCTGTTCCATATTTAACACTGAACACAGGGTCCTGATACAGAACACTGAGAAGGTATGATAATTGTTCTGGGTGAGGCAGGGTCCGGGCTAATTTAGCTAAAGTACCTTAGTGTGGTAAACACAATTAATCTTCTATTTTCTCAGAATAAAGGGCTATTTTCTTTTTAAGAGATGTCCTGTGTTCTCAAAGAGGATGACAGAACAAATGAATCATTTTCCATTACTCCACACATAGCACTTGGATGTTGAAAGAGCATGTGAACAGTTAATCCCCCTATATGGATGAGCTTCTGGTGACAGGAAGATCAGATCTAAATAGAAATCAAGCAAGGTATTTTATTTTTATCATTGTGGCTTTGAGACTTCATTTAAAAATAACTGAGATCAACTCTGTCTATACTTTTAAAGTCTGCTTTCATTATTAATCCTTTTTTGAATATTTAGAAATACTCTTTTGGCTCTTGTACAAAACACTTTCCTGACTAACTGCTGCTAAAACAGACAGAGCCTGAGACCTTCAGGTGTATTTTAAAATCATGGAAAATTCAACTCAACTATCTCTTAAGGAATCCCTGTGGACAGGCCATTCTTAGTTAAATGTACTAATAATTTGAAGTTATAGCAGTACATTTTGCCAGGCACCTCATCTAAAGAAGTAATGCTAAAGGTGAACTATGTTTGAGGTGCTCTGTTAAACTATGTCCTGAATGACCAAACAGGAAGGGCAAGAGGGGACATATGGGGCCTATGTGAGGGCAAATATGTATTTTTAAATAAAGTCAGCCAGTTTCTGCACTGTCAGCCATTGGCTGAGAAAGATGGACCCTGAAAGCTAGTGAGTATGATACACTGACAATGTTATTTGGTGAGCAAAGATCATCTGACATTAGCCACAACCAATTGTTTTCCTGAAACTTCACTTGCTAGAAAGTTTTTTGTTTGTTTGTTTTGCCCTTTCCTCCAAATGAAAGCCATGCATTCATGCAACTGGACATCAGTGAAGCTTTGTAGCCTGGCAGTTAGAATGATAATGGCCTGGTCTTGCCAAAAAGTTGAAATTTTGAAGCTAGGCCCCTCTTCCTCCACTTCATTTTAATATATTTAACTAAAACGAACAAGTTCTGCAGCCTTTACTAGACACATTAAAAACAAAACAATAAAAAAACACCAAGAAATAGCCAAAACACACGATACCCTAAAAATTAAGCAGGATTTCACAGAATTTTATCTCACAGACACTGGATAGGACATTCTGTCTTTCCTTCAGTCAACAAGCAATTATTAAGCACCCGTGACTCCACAGCAACGGGTTATGTGTAAATTCGAGTCCCTGGGTGGTGCAAATGGCTAATGTGTTCAGCTGCTACGGTTCACCTGAAAGGTTGGAGATTTGAATCCACTTAGAGGCGCCTCGGAAGAAAGCCTGGTGATCTCTATTTCCAAAAAAAACGAGCCCTTGAGAATGCCATGGAGCACAGTTCTTCTACTCAGACATACACGGGGTCGCCATGAATGAGAATCAACTCAACGGCACTGGTCTTATGTGTAAACTGCATCTATAACATCACTCCATCAGACTTCATTGTGCTGAAGCTGATCAGATTTAGTTCAAGGCTAGTCTTTGAGTTTCTTAGTGAAATTAAATTATTAGGGCAATAGAGAGAACTCTGTACATTATAATGTAATTCTAATTTAACCAGCTTTTTCCCCATTAAATTGAGAACTCGTAAGTTTAGGAACTATGTCTCACTTACATTCTCCATATCTGCAGTGTTAACACACAATAGCTACTAAATAAATATTTATTGAATTTGGTGCTACCACTACTGCTCAGCTATCCGGTAACTTGGTGCAATATTTTATATATATATATACACACACACATGCACACATCTACACGTATATATATACATAGATACATATACACATGCATATATACAGTGTGACAAAGCAGATGATTTATATTTGATCAAGAATGATCCTATGTGCTGTCAAGTGAATATGGGTATGTAAAGAGTTCTAGGAGTAAACTCCAAATGAAATAGTAAATTTATAACAAAAAGATCATATTAAGTTAGAATGGTATTCTACTTTTTCCTTGAGGACTCCCACTCTCCATGTTTTCTTGGGGTACATTCTAAGACAGCACTCATGGAACATATTAGGTAGAAAGACCAAATTTGGAATATTTTATGTTGCTTCATCTGCTTTACCCACTCCCTCTGACATCAGTTGTAAGCCAATGGTGAGAACTTTGCTCTATATTATTTCAAAGAAGGTGGAGACACAGGTACATCTCTTAAAGTCATGCAGAGCGGTGCTTTAAATACATGTGCTCTCTCCCTCTTAAAATTATAAGAAATGGAAGTTCCTAGAAATACCAAGTAACTACTGATCAGTGAGAACTGAATCTATCAGATGTACCGTTATATCATTTGAGAAAGTTAGATGCAATTTGCACACTCTGGGAACCACAGGAAATTCATTTATAAAAACCAACCAAACAAAGCTAATGATGGGAATACAGAATGGCAGTTTGCTCCCAGAACCTGGAACACAACAATGTACTTTTGCTTAACCTGTGGTCTGTCAGTAAAATATGTCATCACCACCCATTTACTACGTGGAACCAGTGGGCATTTAAAAAAATATTAGTTATTTTATGAATAATTTAGAGAAAAATAAATGTATAGCAAAGAAGAGCTTCATTCAAAAAGTTAATAATAATTTAAACATATTCCCATATTGAAGATATATGGTTTTGAAGATATAAATGCAACAAACTGCTAACCTGGTATTCCCCAATTTGAAAAATACCCATCTTGTAAATACTGATTCTAGATTTCAAATATATTTCTAATGAATTCTAGCTTATTATTACTTTTGTTTTTCTTGCACTTGCATCTTTAAAACACAACACTTTTGAAAACCTTAACAGCTCCTAATTTAGTTTGAGAAGACCTTCTTCTTTACTTCTTTGCAAGATTTTTCATTTTTAGATTTATAAACGTGAATTAGAATAATGAATCCAATGAAAAATTTTCATTTCTGTATCATCTTTTTTCTTCTAATCCCTTTTGTATACACACTTGTTTTCAACATTTGCCCACTTATGAACCACATGAAGTAAATTTTAAAAGAATACTATGACACATCTCTTAGCAAAATGGGCTGGTCCAGGTTCTTGTTGCAAAATATTGGCTGTTGAAGTCCTGTTGAATGACTAACTGCATGAGAGTACCTTATTTCCTTTGTCGTCCTCAGAAATAATTCTTGAGTTCGTGAAAATTCATCTAGGATATCACCATGTGAAGGCTCATAATCTGATATTTTACTTATACAATCAATTTCACCATCATCATTAGAGCTGAGAGTGCCACTGTCTCTTTATAATCAACTTCTGATAACTGTGAAATGCCTTCCTCTGACAGTCTCCTTTCTTTGTTATTATGGGAAAAAATTTTTAAAAATTCTGAATTCTCAATAAAAGTTAAAAAAAAAAAAAAAAGACTATACCTTCTTGAAAGATGATTCACTACATTGTTGGAAGACACTTCTCCATGGCATTGCTCACATCTTGTGATAGCTTTGGTCCTGACTACCTCCTCAATGATGCTTGTACAGCAAACAGCCTTGGAAGATGAGAGATAGTATCTCCTTCTGGGTTAAAGGTTGGGTAGGTTTGCTTGTTGCTCTCTTTATAAAATCAGGAGTTTCCTCAGCCGTCACACAGTTTCACTATGTGTGCAACATTCACCTGGGCCTGCCTTCGCATTGCCTCTATGAGAGTAGAGGGGGTGGGGAGGGAGGAGACACAGAGAACCAATGCAGATATGAAGCTCATGTTGCCTGCTGCGCTGTGTCTTGTGCCTTCTGCCAGCAGCATCGAAACTGTGGCAGGCTAACTTGCTAGCTGGCATATAGGGTCAGATCCCAGATCCCACACTGTTCCTGATATACTTGAAATACTTTAACACAGTAAGAAAACTGAAGGATTATGTAATATGGTGATTTAGGTTTATTTTACTATTATAACATCTTCTTATGTGATTCCATTATTCTATCATCATATAATTTTAATCTTTTCACAATTGTTGGGAACAATTGATAAGTAATGATAAAATAATTCCTAGGATGATGAAAAAGCAACATGTTTCAATAAAATTAGATCACCAACAACTCCTTATGGATCTTAGGTTTATAACAGGGTGCAATATACCCATACGGTATTTTACAAGACAGAATGAATTTTGGTCTGCTTAAAAAATAAGGAAACCTTTTTTCTTTGGAAAACCTTGAAAAAAGAGTAAAAGTAAACAAAACAAAAGAAAATCAATCTTACTAAAAGAAATCGACAAACCCACATTGGATCCAATGAACCTGATGGTAAACTAAGGGTTAAACTACCCCTGGAAAGCTCTCTACCTTTTACATCACCTCTCAGAATCCATTCATCCTTTTAGTTGCAAATTTCTCCTCCCTGTGAGCCTCCCCAAACCACTTTTGTAGAGTCCCATATGAAGTTTGATAGGGCTTCATGAGGTATCTGGCTTTTGCTGCCTTGAACGGACCATGCTTCATACTGTCCTTTGCACAGAGTAGTTGGCTGTCACACGTTAGATGGAGAAATAAAAGGTAATGGAACAGAAGGGATTAATGCAAAAGTCGTAAGTGGAAAAATGAGAAAGAGGTATAAGAGAGGCAGTTTACATAATTTTAGTCAATATGTCAAAAGCTAATTGACTAAATGGCCAATTTGCCCAATATACTAATTTACAAAAAAAGAAAAAAAGGTATTTTTTAAAGTTATACATATAGTTTGCAAAGATACTATATTCGTGAATTGGCCAATTTGTTAGAATTTGTTAAAATCAGGTTGGTCATTTGGTGGACTCATGACTGGCCAAACTGGCCCTTGAAGTCAGGTCTGACAAATTAAAATTTTAGGAAGAGACTAAAATTAAGCTGTTCAAGATTCTCGGAAAATTAAGGAAAACAAAACTTGAGAAAGAATCTTACCGTTTTGTTGGGTAGATTAGAAATAGGAAATATTGGTGAAAGAAGACATGATGGCATCAGTAGAAAAGACATGAAATTAAATCAGTGGAAATGAATAGGACTGAATCTAATAGACATGAAGGCAGAGCAATGCAAGCTCTGGAGATGGACTGTAAAGGCACATTCTCTAAGGGCACATCAAAAACGACCTAAATCAGTGACTCAAAACCATGGCTACACATCAGTATCATCTAGAGAACTTTAAGAAATACTGGGTCCTAACTCTAGCCTGAACAAATCTGGGGTAGGCTTGTTGAACTGAAATGATTAAGACTATCAAATAAGGGCTCTATATCTAAATTTCTCAGAACTTAAACTTAAAACAATTTAAATTACTCTTGGATGTAAAATTTATATAACATAGAGTGCCAAGGCACACAACAGTATGGCAAAACTAGGGCTAGAATTTAAATATCCTGATTAAAGAGTCAAACCTTTCCATTCCATATACTGCTTTTGTGGCTGGCCAGACATAAGGGAGGAACATTTTTAAAACTTAGTAAAGGGCTTTCCCATCGATTATCCCATTTGATCTTCTCAGCTACTTGTGACGAAATTAGGCCCGTTACATAGGTAATAAAAATTAGGCTCAGAGAGGCTAAGTGAAAGAGCCAAGACTCATAACTAGATCTTCTAATTCCCAGTCCAACAAACCCTAATCCTTCTCTAATACATTTGGAGATTCCCTGGCTTTTGCCTTGCCTTATCACTCAGCTCCTACACTTCTAGAACAAACAGAGCCTTCTTCATGAAAAAAACTAATGTCAATTAGGAGCTTTAAGGAATTACAGAGCAAAACAAAGTCTTAGTTAGAAATAATAGTAAAAAAAGATAAAAGCAGGAATTCCTCTGAAAAGAAGATATAAAAGAAGTTCTTCATAGAATCCAAGTGTTCCAAGCTGGTGAGTTTATCTACGATTAATGTGCTTTAGACTATAAGGTTAATGCCTGATGGCAATGAAATAAACAAGCCACTGGCCTTTGCAGTGGATATAGACAGACAGTAAGGTGCTAGTAGAAAACACACACACACATACACACACACTGAAGGGGCTCCAGGAAATCATTTATGGAAGACCAGCTATGCAAAATAATTAAGAACAGAGCCTAAAGAGAATAATGAGGGAACAGCTATTTTGCTGGTTTGGCCTTTCACTGTTTGATGTTCAAATATAATGTAACTGGGGGCAATGATAGGTTGAAATCATTCACTAATATTAAATAATTAACATGAGACTACTTTGGGTATTTATCGTAATAGTGCTAGTAGTGACAATTTTATACTCTCTCCAAGTCTTTCATCTAAGATCAAAGTTTATTAAAAGCCCTAAACAAACTTTATTAACACTGTATGTGAGTGGTATTAGAGCTGTTATGCAGATATATAAAATGTAAAAGATCAACTGAGGTGTTTAATATTACTGAGCAAGCTCAAGATAGAACTAGTATTACAACCTAAGGGCATGCCAACTCTTCTTCAGCATTCAAGAGGAAGAAAATAAGATCAAAGTTGCTTTATAAAACTCCATTTATCAATAAGTTTAGGGCATATTTTACCAATTCTAAATATGGTACAAAAAAATCAGTGCTGTATTTCTGAGTCTTCTAATTGTTCTAAAAACCAAAAACCAAACTCCTTGCCATCTAGTTGATTCCGACTCACAGAAACCCTGTAGGACAGAGTAAAACTGCCCCATGAAGTTTCCAAGGAGTGGCTGGTGGATTTGAACTGCCGACCTTTTGGTTAGCAGCCAAACTTTTAACCACGGTGCCACCAGTGCCCTAGTCAAAGTAAATATGGGATCTAGTTGTTAATTGTCTTCCTTTTCCCTTTGTATCATTTACTAGATACTTGGGATGTGTTCCTTATTCCTGTCCTCATTACCCTCACCAGTCACAAGTAGAGGTTGTGGAATGGAAAGAACACTATGTTACTAATCAGGAGGTTTGAATTCCAGCCCTATTTTGCCACACTTGGCAATTGATAAACTACTCTGGGCTCCAGACTTACCATCTATAGAGCGAGAGTTTTTTTGTTACAAAGATCTTTAAGACTCCTTCCACCTCTAACATTATCCAAAACATGAGATCCATGGCAGTAGGGACGTAGTCTGGTGCATGTTTCAGAACAGTGTTGAAACATGGCAAAATCTCAATAAATATCTGTTACATATTCTATGATTCTATGAACGTAAATTGTTTGATGACAACTATTAACCAAAAAAAAAAAAAAAATGTTGCCAGGGAGTCAGTTCCGACTCATGGCGACCGTATAGGACGGAGTAGAATTGCCCCAAAGGGTTTCCAAGGAGTGGCTGATGGATTCAAACCACTGACCATTTGGCTAGCATCGGATTCCTTAACCACTGTACCACCAGGGGTCCAAGAACTACTGGCAAGGTGGAAATTCTGTAATGATCATATTTTTAATTCCTCCTGGATTAGGCTAGAGCCTGTTAGAGGAGCTTTGAAATATCATCTAGTCTACTTCGCTCATAGGAAAACAAGAAAACTGAAATACAGACAGACTATACAACTTGCCCAAGATGCCTGGCCATGGTGAAGAACCTAGCTTTTCTGACTCTTAATCAGATACTATTTTTCTTTTTTTTTAACCATCTCACCTTCCATCATTTTAACTAGGTATATAATTATTTTCAGCTGAGCTTTATATATATTTTTAATTAGACCCACAAAATGAAAATTCTCCAGATCAGCTTTTTATTTAAAGTCTACTTCAGAAATACGTATACATATACTACTCTCACCTATGGTATGTTAAGGGTGTAAGACCATTGGTCTATAGATCTATAGAAAACTAATACACCATCATTCTGAAATTTCATTCAGATATGCTCTCTTAAGATAGTAGAAAGCATTTGTTACATGTATTATATTTTGCAGAAAGGTAAGTTCACTATGTTTTGTAATATACACTCATGTTATCTTCACGATATAAAGCATGGGCTTTTCACCCAGAGAATGCACTATTTTACTGATAGCATTTAGAACTAAAAAAAAGAACAAGCCTACAAAACACATTATCAAGCCAGGCAGTTTAGGCCAGGAAGTATGACTACTTATGAGCATCAAAAATGAAGCTGTCAGTCTGACGTCCAAACGCTAAGCAATTCAATAATATGAATTTCATCCCCTGGTGAAGCTCCATTCATTATGTAATTTCTCAATGATACTTTCCTGATGTCACCACTTTGATGAAAAATTTGACAGTGCTATTTTTTTTTTTTATAAGGAACCATTTCTGCAGGCTGAAAGGAAGTCTTATATTTTTAAAATGGTCATCACCTTCTGCAACAAGGTTGCAACCCCACATAAACAGCCCACTTGCTGTAGCAGTATATTCTCCATTTGACTATAAACACACAGTCATGTTTCAAAAGCTTAACCCTTTGAAGATAACCCCAATATTGAAAATCATACATATTTTAATACTAACACAGAATACAGGCTCTGTGTTTTAGGACAAGGTGGCAAAAGGAGAATGTCTAGATTGTTTCAACCAAGATCCCTCATGAGAGATTCATGAGGATATTTCCGTTTGCCCTCGATGCAAATACACAGAAGGTAGACTAACCTTAGAGCAGTGGGAAACTTGGCAGAACTGGCGCGGACTGGGTTTGTGCAAAACCTTTTTCCGCTTTCAGTTTGAATGGGTTCCCAGGAAGTGTCAAGTTTGAACAAATCCAAAATTTTACAGTGTAGCTCAGCCAAAACTGCTGAGATTCACCTGATTCTGGGTCAAAACCGTACAGAGCACACTGCGTTTCATTTGGTGGAAAGCCAGTCTGACTGAACCTTTCAGGCAACTTCAATGAGAGGCTCATAGCCTTGGCAAAACCAAAAATGAATCTAGCCCAATCTCTGGTTTTGAAACAGCAAGCTCTGGCTTTATAAAGAAATAAACACAAGTTTTACTTAGCTCCAAGATTATTACAAACACTTAAAAGAGGTATCACAAATAATTAAGCTATTTGGCCAGATTTATATACTGAAGTCAGTTATTTCCTGAACTTAACAAAGGCACTTTAGCAGATACATTAACTCATTTAGGGCCACATAGTCCTAAGTGTACTACAGCCCAATTCAGCGTCATAACGAAGAATAATGGTGCTTCCCCAACAACTTACGCACCTATACACTGCTTTGAATACACAGAAGGGTGACATATAATTAGTGTAAGATCCAGGATAAAAAGAAAATTAAAAATAAAAACAGCAATTGTCCACTTTGACACAGACGAGTGAAGTAAGTGCACACAGCGTTACTTAGCCTGTAATTTCTGTAGAGATATATTGGCATACTCCTGTACTCTTGGACACCAAGATCTTGTAGCTAAACCAATGTGCATAGTTCAAATCTGGTACTGTTAATGTGAGGTGAAGGGACCCTAAACAGATGGGCTGAAAGCTATAGCAGTTTCTTTAAAAATAAAAATCGTATTCCTAAATTTCCAATGTTTTGTCTTTTTTCCCACATAGGCAAATGTGCACGGATTTTTCTCCATGTAGCTACAGGTTGGGATTTAGTCTAGAAATTATATTAGCACTATAAATTTACATTGAAAATAAGGGAAATTAGGTTGTTTGGTAATTTTGATCTGAGAAGCTGATTAAATGCTGACAAATTGCAACAACATAATTGCACATCTGCTCTTAAAAGGGGTTTTCAAAATTTTGATTAGATACTAAGATTTTTTTTTTAACTATGTAACTCTTCCTACAACACACACACACACTTTTTAAGTTGTCTAAACTTTTTCATCATAAGGTAGTTACAAAGCATAAAGATTCTAGAATATTGTAAATATTGACTTCTTCAAATAAAACTTATATTACTTACTTACATTTACATTGTGAAATTGAAACTTAATAATTTGGTCTCACCATTTATCTTTTTACAAAATGACTAAGAAAAACCCTCTTTAAAAGACAGACGTTCTCTATTGTTCCTTTTCTCTTTGCATTTATATCTGTTTTTCTCACAGACTTTTATCCTAATATAAAATATATTTGTGCTTGCAATATTTTTCATTGGTTACTCAATTATACTTCATACTTTTCTGTAAGACAAATGTGTGTGTGTGTGTATATATATACGGTGTGTGTGTCTATATATATCTACCTATGTAAGTATATAAGTTGATTTAAAAGTTTTTTCTGTGACCGTAATAATCAACTTTTACATTTTTTAATGGGTTATCATTAGAACTAATATTAAGTAGATTATACATTTTCAGAAAAAATATTAAACGTGAAATATTAAGAAAAAAAAAAAACTTCCAAAATACATCTCTTAATGGGATAGACATGGCTTCCCCTCCTCCCAACACTCAATTAGTTCATGCGTCCATGGGTAAACACTAACTTTTGTGTGAATAAGACAGGGCTCTGTATTATTTTTATTCCTGTTTATGTTTCCATAGATTTAATCACTGAGAAATCTTGTTCACATAAAAAAGTACATGAGAATGAAAAAGTTTTGTTGTAACAATGTCACTCAACTTCTTGAATGCTTTCCTAGCTGTATAACAAATATTACATAGTGCTATGTCATCAAAAAATAATTTTAATGATCTATCAGCTCAACTAGGTCCTCTTGCAACTTTGTTGAAGGCAAAATTGGAAACCACCTGACTTGCCAAAGGATTGTAATGTAGTTATTAGAGTCATTCACCTTCTGTGTTTCTCGAAGGTATACCAAAAAGGTATTTACCAGAAAAACAAACAAACCCAAACCCGTTGCCGTCGAGTCAATTCCGACTCAAGACTTACCAAATTACTGTATTTGCTCTTCTTTTACTTAGAGACATGCTTTGTTTAACCCAAAATATGCAGAAAGAGTTGAGGAAAAAAGAAATCTTAATTTCAATATTGTTCTAACAGTCTATTTTGATACATTTATTGTAGAATTAAATATATTTTCATTAAAACCAAAGAGCTACAGATTGGCAAAGCCAGTCCTCAATGCCAAACCAATCAGCCAAATCAGGCTTCCTCTCAGGCAGGAAAAAAGTCTGACCTCATTTTTCGGTTCAATGAAGCATGCTAATATGTGCCCCTTTGACAACTGTCTCACTTTTAAGTTATAAATCTAAAGCAAATAAATAAAGCATGAAGTCGGGCCAAAGTTTGTCACCTGAAATAAGACACTGCTGCCTTCAATTATTTTTTTATGAACATTCTCTGCTTTATTCTCTAGACTTACAAATTCTTTGATTATAGTAGAGTGGTGGAAGAGATGAAGTCATTACATACAATTATCATCACTCCCCCCATCCCAATCAATATATCTCTAATTCAGAACACCCCTATCTGGCTAAAATACCACAAATATCTGATACAACTGTTTGTCCTTAAGAAGACTACACATGCTCCAAGAATGACAAGAAGCCTTACTTCGGTGTCTTGATTAAAGGAGGCTTTGTTGTTGTTAGTTGCCGTCAAGTCAAATCCAACTCGTGGTGACTCCCGTGTGTGCAGAGTAGAACTGAAGGCTGTGAACTTTTCAAAGCAAATCAGCAAGCCTGTCTTTTGAGGTGCCTCTGGGTGGGTTAGAACCACCAACCTTTCAGCTAGTAGTCAAGTGCTTAACCATTTGTGCCACCCAAGGAGGCTTTGCAGGCACCAAAATCTTAAATGATCCCTTTGTTTGTACAATGAAATACCTGGGGGAAGTTCTGGCCGTGGGATTGTGGATGGGTGAAATAGGCCTTACTTTTGAAAAGTGAGAGGACATGGACTTTGAAAGGCAAGATGGCCTCTTGAAGCAGAACCATTTTAGGAAAAAAAGTACATGTAAAGTTGAGGATATAAAAATTGATTCCCTAAAACTACCGTTTGCCTGAATATCCGTTGGGAGACTTTTGCAGAGTCTCAGGGGTGTGTTACCCCAGTGTGAAGACCATGCTCTAATTCATCAGTTATAGAATACTGATAATAATTATCACCGACTACTTATCAGCATTAATCATTTCACAGTAAAATAACATGTTTCAATTCCATTTCATTTTATTTTTTTCTGGTAAAACATGTCATAGATATAAAAGAGTACATAAAATATATAATACATTTTAAATAATTCTTTGTGGTTATAATGAGCATTTCTCTGATTACTAATGAAGCTGACCATCTTTTCACAGGTGTTTCTTTTTCAGTTGAAAGGCTTGCTCATGTCCCTTCCCCCCTTTTTTTGTAAATCTGTATTGTCTTTTTCTTATTGCCTGTAGGCAATATATTTGGATACAAATCAGTGGTCAATTACATGTTTTACAAATATATGCTAGTTGTAGATTTTCTTTCAGCTGTCTTTATGTTGTCAACTTAAGAAGTTCTCATTTTTGTTTCAATAGGCTATTTTTTTTAGAGCACAGTTTCTCCTATTATTAACATCTTGTATTCCTGTGGTATATTTGTTACAATTGATAAATCAACACTGATACACTATTGTTAACTAAAGTGGATGTTTTACATTGGGTTCACTCTATGTTGTATAGTCCCACCGGTTCTGACAAATGTAATGCCACGTGTCCACCATTACAGTACTGTAAAGAATAGTTTCAACCATCCTAAGAATTCACTTTACCTATTCATCCCTCTCCCGTTTCCCCCCAAACTCTGGCAACCACTCATCTTTTTACTATCTCTACAGTTTTGCCTTTTCCATAATGTCCTATATTTGGAATCATAGGGTTTATAGCTTTTTCAGCTTGGCTTCTTTCACTCGTTGTTGTTAGCTGCCTTCAAGTCAGCCACTGACTCACGGTGACCCCATGTGTTACAGAGCAGAACTGCTCCACAGGGTTTTCTTGGCTGTAATCTTTATGGAAACAGTTCACCAGGCCTTTCTTCTGTGCAGCTGGTGGATGTGTTTGAATAACCAGCCTTTAGCTTAGCAGACAATTGCAAACCACTTGCGCCACCAAGTCTGCTTTTCTTAACTTAGCAGTATGCATTTAATGTTCTTCCATTATGTTTTTTCTTAGCTTAATAGATCATTTCTTTTTATCACTGAGTAATACGCCATTGCTTAGATGTACCACAGTGTGTGTGTCCATTCATCTATTGATGGGCTGGGCATCTCTGTTGCTTCTAATTATTGACAATTATGAATAAAGCTGCTATAAACATTCGTGCACAGGTTTTTGTGTAGACATATATTTTCAACTCATTCGAGTAAATAACTAGGAGCGTGACTGCTGGATCATATGGTAAACCTATGCTTAGCTTTTTAAGAAACTCCCACACTGTCTTCCAAATTGGCTGTAGCATTTTGCATTCCTATCAGTAATCAATAAATGTTACCATTATTCCATAGCCTCACCAGCAGCTGGTTGTGTCAGTGTTTTGGATTTTAGCCATTCTAATAGGTGTGCAATGGTATCTTGTTGTTTGGACTTTTAATTCCCTAATGGCATGTGGGAGCCTTGGTGGCGCAGTGGTTAAGAACTATGGCTGCTAAGCAAAAGGTCGGCAGTTCCAATCTACCAGCTGCTCCTTGGAAACCCTGTGGGGCCGTTCTATTCTGTCCTATAGGGTAGCTATGAGTCAGAATCCATTCGATGGCAACGGGTTTGGGTTGTTTTTGGAATAACGTATGATGTTGAGTATCTTTTCATATGCTTATCTTCTTCGGTAAGGTGACTTCAGGCTTTTTGCCCATTTTGTAACCGGTTGTTCGTTTTCTTATTGTTGAGTTTTAATAGTTCTTTGTATATTTTGGAGCTGCAGTGGCGCAGTGGTTAAGAGCTCTGCTGCTAACCAAAAGGTCAGCAGTTTGAATCCACCAGCTGCTCCTTGGAAACCCTATAGAGCAGTTCTGCCCTGTCCTGTAGGGTTGCTGTGAGTCAGAATCAACTTGGCAGCAATGCATTGCATATTTTGGATATAAGTCATTTATTAGATATGTGTTTTGCAAATATTTTCTCCCAGTCTGTGGCTTACTTCATTCTCTTCACAGTGTGTTTTGCAGAGCAGAGATTTTTAATTTTAATGAAGTTCAGTTTATAACAAATGAAATAGGTGTAACTATAAAAATATATGTACAAGATCCACATGAAGAAAGCTACTAAATTCTGATGAAATAAGTCAAAGAAGATGTAAAAAAAGGATATCCAACAATTACAGATAGGAATACTTATATTATTATTACAATGTCAATTCCTTCCAAATTGATCTATAAAGAAAAAAGTTTTTTTTTATAGATTCAACATAATCTGGATCAAAATTCCAGCAGTTATTTTGTGGGTATCAACAAGCTCATTCTGAAAATTATGTGGAAAGGTAAAATATTCAGAACAGCCAACAAAATACTAAAGAATAGAGTTGGAGGACTGACACTACCCAACTTTAGGACTTTCTAGAAAGCTACAGTGACCCAGACAGTGTGGTATTGATGAAGCAATAGAGAAAGAGATCACTCACGCAAATATGGTCAACTGACCTTTGACAGAGGAGCAAAGGCAATTCAAATGGAGGGATAGTTTTTTCAACAAATGATGCTGGACAACCACATACAAAAAAAGAATCTAGACACAGAGCTTACATGTTTCAAAAACATTAACTCAAAATGGATCATAGACCTAAATGTAAGACACAAAACTAAACAACTTCTAGAAGATAACACAGAAGAAAATCTAAGTGACCTTCTGCTTAGAAGAACCACCAATTAAAAACAGAAGTTCTCAATTTTAATGTTACTTTTATCAGTCATTTCCTTTATGACCTGTTTTCAATGCCTTTTTTATTTTTTCAAAATCCTCCCAAATCCCAAGGTTATAAAGATGCTCTATTATACTGCATTCTAAAAGCTTTTAGTTCATTTTTTGCATCTGATATGAGATAGGTATCCAATTTCATCTTTTTTTCCATACCAGTTTTTCCAATGCTATCTATTCAAAAGTCCATCTTTGCGTCCCTGATGATGTGTTGCAGTTCTGTTTCTGGGCTCTCTAATTGGTTCTATTTACCTATTGATATATTCCTGTGCTGAGTAAACACCGTCATAATTTTCATAGCTTTAATAAACTTTTATATATGTTAGGACAACTCCCTCTACCTTGTTTTTCTTCAGAAGAGTCTTGGCTCTTCCAGCATATTTTCTCTATGAAGGACTTGCACTTTTTGTTGCTGTTGTTAGAGTCATTCCTAGGTACTTTGTATTTTTTGTTAATAAAAAAAAAAAAAAAACAATGCTTTTAATTATGTTTTCTCAGTGATGCTGGTGTTAGAAAAATTAAATTGTCTTTCATATACTGTTTTTTATGAAGTCAACCTGCTAAACTCTTTTTTTGTCTCATAATTTAGCTATGAATACACCTTGTTGCTTTTTAATATAAACAATCACATTATTAGTAGATAATGACAATTTACAGCACTGGAGGAATCTTGGTTGTGCAGTGGTTAAGAACTTGACTGCTAACCAAAAGGTCTGCAGTTCTAATCCACCTGCTGCTCCTTGGAAACTGTATGAGGCAGTTCTACTCTGTCCTGTGGGGTCGCTATGAGTTGGAATTGACTGGACAGCAACAGGTTTAGTTTGGTTTGGTTTACAGCACTGGATAGGCCTGCCTGCCTGCCTGCCTGCACAGTGTCTAATACGAACTGTGGAATGGGACATCCTGTGCTTGTTTCTGGTCTTAAAGAAGGACTTCCAACAGCTCAACATTAAAGGTGATGTTCACTATAGATATTTTCATATGACCTTTATCAGATTAAGGATTCCCTTCTATTCTTAGTTTGCTAAAAAAAGGTTGTTGATGATGAGAATGGTGAGAATAAATGCTCTTTATTGATCTATTGTGATAATTTTTTTCTCCTTTATTTGCCTTTATGGTAAGTCACTTCAATTCTTTTCTAATATTTAACCAGTCCTGAATTCCGAGGATAAGTTCAATTTGTTTATGATGAGTTATCTCTTTTGCACAATCTTGAATTTATTTTGCTAATATTTGTGTATAATATTTTTTGCATCTATGTTCATGAGTGAGAAGTGTCTGTAATTGCCCTTGTTTACACTTTCTGTATCTAAGTTTTACACAAAGGTTATGCCAACTCATAAAATGAGTTGGGCAGGTTTCCTTTTTCTCTAGTCCCTAGGGAAAAAAAAGTATAAACTTGAAATGATATGTTCTTAGAACACTGGGTAGAACTTATCTATTAAATTATTTGGGCTTGGTGGCTCTTTCTGGAAAAATTTTTAATTGTTAATTTTATTATTATTATTGAATTATAGGGTTATTCATGCTATTTCTTCTCAGTTTTGGCAATTCATATCTTTCTAGGCATTTCGTTATTTCTCCTAATTTTTCAACTTAAAAATGCATAATCATTCACAACGCGATTACACACTTAATACCATTCTATATATATACCAGTTACCATCAAGTTGATTCCAACTTACAGGGACCCCATGAGTTGTAGAGTAGGCCCATAGGATTTTCAAGGCTGTGACCTTTTGAAAGCAGATCTCCAGGCCTTTTTTCTGAGACACCTCTGGGTAAGTTCAAAGCACCAATCGTTTGTTTAGTAGTTGGGCATTTAACAGAGTCCTCCAAGACCTTCTTACTAGCTGTAGTTATAACCTCTTTTTAAATTGGTAATATTGTTCTTTTTTTTTTTTTTTTCTTAATCAGTCATGCTAGACATTGGTCTTTTTTATTATTCTTTTCAAACAACCAGCTTTGCTATGTTGGTTTTGTCTATTTTATTATACTTGTTTTCTATTTCATTAATTTCTAATCTTTTTTCTATTTTCTGTTTGTTTTGTATTCTTTTGGATTATTCTGCCATCTTTTCAATTTCTTACATTGGTTGATAAGATCATTAATTTTTTATCCCTTCTGTTCTATGTAATCATTTAAGCCTTTAAATTTCCTTGTAAGTGCTACTTTCATTATATCCCAAGCAATTTAATATTATCATTCAGTTCTATATATTATACAGCTTCTTCATTGACCTATGAATTGTTCAGAATTTTGCTTTGAAAGTTCCAAACGTCTATGGCTTAGCTGGCTCTCCTTTTGAAACTCAGAACTAGATATGACCACATAACTATGTTCTGGCCGATGGCATGTGAACATAAATGATGTGTGCAACTTCTAGTTTCCCTTGAAGACAAACTGCATGCCTTTTCTTTCTTTTTCTTCTGGTTACAGTGCAAATATAAGGCTTGAAGTGGAACAGGTATCTTGAATCACGAGGAGAAAGCAGTGTATTGAGGATGGTGGAATAAAAAGACAAAAGGATCCTAGGTTTCTGACACTGTAGTACCACCATATCTGCCCTGGACAGCTTATGTTTATTTAGATGGCTACATGACAGTTAATTTCTATCTTATTTAACCCATTACTATTTTTGGGTTTCTCTGAACTACCATACTTAACTCTAACTAATACAAAGGTATGAGAATCTAAAATATCATGGTATTAATGGAAATGAAAATAAGGCAGATTTGAGAGGGGAAATGGAAAATTTATATTTCCAAGCTCAATCACCTTCTATTCCCTTCGCTTCCTAAAACAGCTCTTACTGTGCTGCCTATATACACTCTTCTCCCTTAACCTCTCACTTACTGACTGCACTAGTTCTCTTCTCTAATCAAGGGCATCCACTCTAACCTTGCTTTTTCTGTCACCAAATTGCCCCAGCCCTTAAGTTGCCAAGCAAATTCTTCTGGTTCAATTACCTCAAAGGTGCACTTTCTTACCACTTCAATCTATTATGCATATTGCTACTGCATTTGTATTCCTATACACCAGACGTATCATGTTGCAACTAAACCCTGATTAAAAACTATTGGTGGTTCCCTGTTAGCTAAATAGTTGTGCTACCACCTCATACCTCCTGAACTTGCAATGATCATGACAGAGAATGCACCGTGATCACAGCACTGTTTCTAAAAAGGCAGCCAAAGGATCCTCAAAAGAACGTTTCAGTGGCCAGAACCAACCATTAGGAACTGGCACTCAGGAAGAAATCCATCTTTATTCCTGAATCTAAAAGATCAAGTAAACCCCTTGGTTTGTATTTTAAGACCCCAGACTGTCTACCATTTCTTTCCCAAACTGTAATGCTTATTATCTCCTATGAACGTATAGAGAAAAAACATGAAAGACTTTGAAATAAAACAAAAGCTTGCTGGGTGTCATCAATGGAAAACTCATTTTTGGTGTAGCACACTGTTCTCGATTTTCTGATTCTATAGAATCTCTGTAGCTGTCACTGTCTTTCAGTTCTTTATAACTCTGTGAGTTGTAGGCAACTGAGAGCAATGCAAATGATTCTTGTCCATAGACAAGCAAATAAATTTTATCTGGTGGAGGTTCAATCAATTTCTCACAGATGTGGAAGAAGCCAGTTTTACATCTATTTTAAATTCATTTCAGTACTTGTTAGTACCTAAATATGTATGATTTTTGAATGCTCCTTTAAGTTAGTTGTAACATCTTGTTCGTTTGCTAATTAATGAGTTAAATAAAATCTTTGACATGAGTCATTTTGTATTTGTAGGAGTCATAATTTTATCTTTTTAAAATATATACATATCCTTTTAAAAGACCACAATGTTCATTACTATCTTCATTTTTGTTATATCCCCAGTATGGAATGCCTTCTCTGCCTCTATCTACTTGACACTACTAATTCTTCACATTTCAGAGACAAATTTCACCTCCTCCATTATTCCTGCAAACTACAAAATCCATGGCTTTCCATGATAAAACTAGAACATAGTGAGGTCTTAAATTGTTTTTGCAGTTATCTTTTCTTCATAATATCTCCTACCAAATGCACTGACTATGCCATTCATGTGTGGTAGACGATATATTTCTATCTTACATAATTACTTATACATAAGTATTTTCTCTCCTCAGAGTACAAATTCCTTGCAGGCACAGGTCATAACTCATTTTTCCTTTTTTCCTCTTCAGTGTCAACATAGTGCCCAATAAATACCCACTGGCTGAGTCTCATCAGGGGCCAAAACTGGGGCTCCCAATCAAGACTCTTTTTTAGGTAATCACTTAGCTTTATTTGGAGAATCCACTTGCTACGTTTTGGCTGCAAGTAGCTCCTTCCCAGGAGAATTCACACTGACCTTTGGTGAAGACAGAACTTCTGCAGAACATCAAATACATTATTGACCAGAAAAACCAGAGAATAAAGAATAAATTGATGTGATTCTGGGGGAATTTTGTTCCCTTAACTATTGTACTGGTACTGTTTATATCTATATTCCTAAGTACAGTGCTATGCGAGGGTCAGATACATTCATTCTACAAATGATTACTGATTGTCCACTTGTCTCAGTCATTTTTCAGGGCCTTGGAGATGCACTTGCAAATAAATGAAATTTCTGAACCAAGGTACTTACTTGCTAGTGAAGGAGAGAGAAAAGTTGAGGAAAAGAGGGGAAAATGGACACGTGATTATGACCTAAACACACAGACAATTGCTGACAAGCCAAACCAAGCTTCTCATTATTATAAGAAGACTATCTTATTTTTTCAACTATTACAGCTACTGGAACTTTAAAATCAGTCTACTATAAATACTTCTAATGGAATGATAACATTTCAAATATTTGCAGATTTGTCTCACCATAATGTATACTCTAGGAGCCCTGGTGGAGCAGTGGTTAAACTGCTTGACTGCTAAACAAAAGGTTGGTGGTTTGAAACCACCAGCAGCTCTGTGGGACAAAGACGTGGCAGTCTGCTTCCATAGAGATTTACAGCCTTGAAAACCCTATGGGACTGCTATGAGTTGGAACTGACTCCACAGCAGTAGGGTTGGTTTGGTTTAATACATACTCTAAGTGTAATACCTTATGGATCCTAAATACCAACCCAACCAAATGCAGACCATCACTTTTCTATGGTTTAAGTGATGAGTTGTGAGATAATAACAAATGATCTTGAGATCACTTTCGGCATATTTGATTTTATGAGCTATAAAATACTTCACCAGCTGAAGAGTCTACTAAGTGTATTAAATCAACTCCTTATAATGCCATCCAAAACCAAAAGACTTCATAATATTTGAGCACTAATATTATTACTGAACATTTTAATTTTTATGGTTTTACTTAGGATAATTACTTCAAATTAAAGCCATCTTGAGAAAACTGCCACTGTAAAAAATCTAGTCCATTTAATCAATTTTATTTTTCTTATGATGACTTTTTCATCTTTGTTCCTAGAGGGACCCTTAGAATAAGGCACTTAAGATTCTATTTCAAAGTAGTTTGTTAGTAAAGAGATTCAGTTTTTAATAAGGACTAATAAATAGAAATAACAGTTATACACTTTTTTTTGTTTGTTGGTATGATTTTCAATTTCATGTGGCATATTATTAAAATTCAGATTAAATAAGAAATAACAAGAAACCACGTAATGGTAATGATAACCTAACATTTGTGTGGTCCTAAATATTTTTACATGTATTTTCTCTATTTTTACGACAAACTGATAAACTAGATAACTACAGCCGTTTTGGGACCCCTGGTGGTACAGTAGTAAAGAGCTTGGCTGCTAACCAAAGGTCAGCAGTTCGAATCTATTGGCCACTCCTTGGAAACCCTATGGGACAGTCCTACTCTGTCCTATAGGGTTGCTATGAGTCAGAATCGACTCATGGCAATAGGTTTTTTTGTTGTTCTTGTTTTTTATAGCCATTTTAAAGAGCTCTTGTGGCACAGGAGCCCTGGTAGTTTAGTGGTTAAGAGCTTGGCCGCTAACCAGAAGATTGGCCGTTTGAATCCACCAGATGCTCCTTGGAAACTCTATGAGGCAGTTCTACTCTGTTCTATAGGGTCACTATGAGTCAGAATCAACTCAGTGGCAACGGGTTTTGGGTTCTGGTGGTGCAGTGCTTAAGCACTTGGCTGCTAACCAAAAGGTCAGCAGTTCGAACCCACCAGTTCTGCAGGAGAAATATGTGACAGTCTGCTTCATTTAAGATTTACAGCCTTGGAAACCCTACAGGACAGTTCTACCCTGTCCTATAGGGTCGCTGTGAGTTGGAATCAACTTGATGGCAATACAGTTGGATAGCCATTTTTACTGAAGAAGGAAACAAATTAATGATCTGCTAAATGTTGTCAAAGTGGCATTTTGTACACTGAACCCTGATCCTTGAAGTCAAAAATTTAGTTTTTAGGCATAATTTTAGAAAGACCATTCAATTTATGTGCCAAATCCCGTATACAAGATACTTCTTAAGGGCAAGTAAAATATATGTGAAGGAAACTAAACATTTCATTCACCTACAATCTCATCATACTTTCACTGAGACAGTCAGAGTACTCTCCAAATGACCCAGTTAAATTTAAGAGCTTATTTACTTGCTAGGGACTAGACGCTATCAATCAAAACCACTTGCTTACATAGCACTAAATATACTCTGTTAAGGTATTTTTCCTCATAGTCACAAAATAAAGACTTTATTCTTTATTAACCCTATTGTTTAAAGGTTTCTTATTTTGTTCTTAACAATAAAACAATAAAAAGAGAAAATAAAAACACTAATACTCCAAAATAGCCATTCTCACTATTTTATGTATTTTCTTAGTCTTTTTCCTGTGTAAAAATATGCATATTCAAAACTTGCATTATAGTCTCTATATATTTCTAAATAATACTTTTTTTCTTTTTACATAACAGCATGGAAATTTTTTTTTGAAAACATGACTTTTTGTGGCCGAATAATACTCTATCATATGGTGGTACCATGGTTTATTTTACTATTCCTCCAGTTTACATCATTTTTATTATTTAAAAATGATTATTTATAAAAGTTATATGACAGAGTGAGGAATAAAGCAGAGTAAGCAACAAAAACAGAGAAAAGAATAAAATCGCAACCCATAATTCTTGCCTAACAAGCTACTATTATTAGTTTTCCCATTCTGTCCTATTCTTTTTTCATCTGCCTATGATTACATTATAATTAAAGTACACATAATTTTCTATCTTGAGTTTGTTTCTATTTAACATTATGTTGTAAGCATTTTGCATCCACTGTGGCATGTTGGGTGGAAACTCCATACTTTACCTAACCATTACTTAATCCCAAACAATAAGTTGCCCCTCCCTTCTGCTTTTCTTTTAAAAATAAGCACTTTTCAATAAAATCGCAGTCATCTAGTTTTTACACCCGTACATTAAAAATATTATGTTCATGAGAGCAGATTCTGCAAGGAAGATTACTGAAAAAAGATTAGATGGCTTTTATCATTTTTCTGGACATTAGTAAAAAGTATCTAAAAAATATGGATGTTGAAAACTTGTACCTCAAAGTATAAATAGCATCCTGTGTCAGTTTCTTATGAGCCTGTCATTTTAGTAACTATGAAATATAAAAAATATATACAAGGTATTGATTACAGCTTCCCATAAATAAGTACATCTTGGCATCAGCAGTTCTGGGATAGCAGTGACCACTTAAATATGTCCACATTTTTGTTATTTTGTGTGTGTGGTTTTTTTTTTGGGGGGGGGAGGTTATCAAAGATTGTATCCACATACCTTTTTGGTATAGGTTAGCTGATTTTCCCCTTTCAATCCTAGGTGCAGTTATAGAAATGCTTTCTGGAACTGCTTCCTTTGTGGAGTGCTCTGAAATCCACAACAGGAGACAGAAATAATTCTGATACAAGGATAAAGAAAATGCCCCAACTTACCGTTTCTAATGCAATGACACGGTCCTGCAAAGAAAGCATAATATATAGTTATAAAACCAAAACTATTAAAACCACATTTCCAGTTTATTTAATTTTCAAGTTTTCTATTTATCCGGTTTAATAATAATTTATTAAAAATGTGAAAAATGAAAATTCCAACTCAGAGTTATCTCTATAATAAAAATATCACGAAAGGATCACTGTACCTTATCTCAGCTAGTGTTAGGACCACAAGATTTAATTTTGAGGTTTTATATATGGTTACTGAAAGGACCAGATCTTACCACTTCTGCACTGGGAAAATTATTTATCTACATAAGGACATATAAATATTAGATTTAAATATATGAACCACAATAAGACAATAGTACTAACATACAAAAGGAAGTTTCCAAAATCTAAGTTTAACCAGGGGAAAAGAACATGTGGCTAAGATTAGAGCCTCAAAAGCCAATCGTCAGAATTCAGCACATGTACCAGCTCTCAGTTTGGTCTGCAGCGCAAAATGTGGTCTCACAGGGAGCTAAAAGTTCAGACATAAGAATAACTTCATCTAAAAAAAATTACTAAGTAAACCATTATTGAAAACAAGGCAAGGAAAAAAAAGAAAAAGAAAAGGCTAGGCCACATGCAGCCAATCCTGAACCCAGATGGGCCCTCACTACCTACAACACCTGAGAAGGTTTTACAGAAATGCTGGTTTTAAAAGGGGTCATTAATAATATTGCTTAATTTTTTTTTTAAAGGTAAGAAAATGCATTCTAAATAGTTATATTCTCAACTCTTTCCAGAGGTGGTGGTTACAACAGGAAGCCGTAACTAAATAAGAAAGGCTGTATTGGGGAGAGAAGAGAGTGAAGTTTCAAGAAAATGGAAAGCTATCATATTTCAGAGAGCCAAGGCCACATTTCTCCTCTATTCTTGTTTTAAGAAGCTGGAGAAGTCTGAAATCGCAATTTCTTTTTTCCTCATTCAAATTTGTTAATCACTTGTCCTAACAGGGATGATGAGAAAAATGGTGCAGAGAGCTACCCAGCTCAGATCTCTTGTGGCCCTGCAGGGACTCCCAAAGACTCAAGACACTTAGGGGCAGAATGAAATCAGCCCTCACCTACATTCTCTCAGCCTTATCTACATCACTGAGGGTTCACATCTGCCTCTGGGGCTTCTGAAACCGGACCTCCAGCCCTTAGACCTGGTGACTGAGTCGAGCATTTCTACCTTTTAAACATTTGGCTATGTGGGCACGAATTAAAATGAGTATGTTAATGAAAAATCAGCCCAAAGCAGACTGCTTTTAGCAATATAATCTGTTCAACTGCATTCTGTTGGCATACTTGAGAGGACTTTGTCCTCGCCCCCATGATTTTCATAAAGTAACTGCTATTTTTTTGGCGACTTATGTATTATCTCATTTGAGCACTTCATAATAAATGCACATGGTGCCTCAAGGGGGCTTTGAGCTGTGGCTACTCAGCATTTTATTCACCATTCAGTTGTGCTTTATCATTCTTTGCAGACTGAACAGAACCACTCATTAGATGCCTTGTACAAGCAGAGACAGCCCTTGGGCAGTCTCACATTTATAGGAACCAGATTAGAAGGTTGAAAATATTTATAGCCCCTATTTGCACACAAAGTCTTCCCCATACTATTGGTTTATGTGCTGGTATTATTTAAGATAAAAAAGAAACAAAACAAAAAAACAAACAAACCCAATGCCATCCAGTTTATCCTGACTCATACTGACCTACAGGACAGGGTGGAACTGCCCTCTAGGGTTTCCTAAACTGTAATCTTGTAGGGAAGCAGACTGCCACAAATTTCTCCCATGAAGAAGCTGGTGGATACGAATCACTAACCTTTTGGTTAGCAGCCAAGTGCTTAACCACTGTACCACCAGGGTGCCTTTTATTTAAGATTAGCATATTTTAAGAACACACACAGAGCTGGTTCAAAATAAGTGGCTGCATTAAATTCTGTTTGCCTTAATTCGTATCTTTGTGTTTGGCAATGATAAAATAATTTAACTATATGTTTTAGTGTTTTCAGTTTATTTAAATATGTGTTCCATGGTTTTTTGAGCCCTGGTGGTGCAGCAGTTAAGAGCTGGGCTTCTAACCAAAAGGTTTGGCAGTCTGAATCTACCAGCTGTTCCTTAGAAACCTTATGGGGCAGTTTTACTGTCCTATAGGGTCACTATGGAAACCCTGGTGGCATCGTAGTTAAGAGTTCAGCTGCTAACCAAAAGGTAGGCAGTTCAAATCCACCAGGCGCTCCTTCAAATTCTATAGGGCAGTTCTACTCTGTCCTGTAGGGTCGCTATGAGTCAGAATCGACTGGCGGCAACTGGTTTGGTTTATTTATTTTTCCATGATTTTATAAGATCCTAGACTATAAAATTATGGACCCAAATGATCAAAACAACTCCATTTTGTTCAAATAAAAAAAAAAAAATTTTTTTTTTTAGATGTCAATAAACAATGCACTTGGATGCAATTTAAGTTTTTATTTATGTATAATCTACTTCATTCCAAAACAGTACTGAGGCTTTCAATGTAAAAAAAAAATTTTAAGGAAATTAGGGGAATAAGAAATTCAGTTTACTAACCTGAATTTCAGTAACTGAATCTGCCTATCTACAATACCTGATAACAGATACCAGGAATTATTGCCAATTAGTGAGCTTTCTCGAAACTATAGAGGTTTTTTTTTTTTTTCCTCCAAATCTTAATTGTAGGCTATAAATAAAAATAAACTACTCTCAATCCTTCTGAACTTTTTACTTGCTTTTAAAACTTAAAAAGTTTACTTTGAAAAATTTAAATGGTTGCAGTTTTTGCTTTTGGCACACAATATTGTAATACTGTATAAAAAAGAATTAAGCTAGTGTAACTTTTTTTTTTCTCAAACAAATATTTACATACTTCCTATCATGCTCTTGTCATTAAAACAGAGCTAAGTTAAGCTAGTATTGTGGCACAGATGCAGTCCATGGGAAAAAGGCCAGTATATGTTCCACAATGCACATAAAATTACAGCGAAATAAACTGCATTTTTCTTCAGCTCTCCCATTCTCCCTAGGGCTGCAGTTGTTTTTTTTTTTTTTTTCTTTTTAATCTCCAATTTTCATTTCAACAGTTCATCTTCAAGCTCAGCCTGAAGGCTCAACACCTCCCCACCCCCAACTCCGGTACCTGAAAAGAAAAGCAATGTTAGGAAATTGAAGGGGTGAAGGGGGTCAGGAGGTGGGAAGAGTGGAGAGGGAAGATAGCCATCAGAAGTAATGAAGAAACGGTCCCTACAATCATGCTACTTCAGGTGGTTGTAATAAATCAGTGGTTTGTATTTTTTATTTATGGACTTTGAAAGTATGATGATGAAAACTTGATCTTCTCCCTAGGAAAATGTACACTGCACACGACGCACACACACATACATACATAATTTTGCATATACTAGCAAATTAAGAGGATCACAGACTCTCAAAAACCCACCCATGGGCCTCTAAGTCTTTTTACTCCAAATAAGAACACCTGGAATAAGATGTAAAGAATATTATACAACCAAATTAGTCTATGAAACTAAATCTATTTCTTTTATGAAATATTTCTAGATAATTTACACCAATTACAAAGAAAGAAACAATTATGAATATAAGGGCCCAAGGCGCAGGTAAAAAATATAAAACTCTAAGCAGGCATGGAGGGTAAAATATAAATCTAAGGAGGAATTTTCTTCAAGTATTTTGTAAAGAGAAAGCTTACAGGGAAAAAATATTTTTGGTTGCTTTTTTTTTTTTGTAATCGAATAGTCCCTCTTCCACTGTACTTTCATTCTATCTAAGGTGGAGGGGAGGAGTCCAAGAAACAACTAAAATGTCAACAAATAATCATTTTGATGTTTACTCTTAAAGGTTATACATGTAGTCCACTGCATAGTAATTGAGTTACAATGGAGAGTACTGGTGCCCGTTCCTATCAATAACTAAATATTACACAAATTTCCATGTGAAAATTATGCTGCTTTAATTTATTCTGAACTTGACGGGTCAAGTTGGGAGAGACATATTTTGGAGAAGGTCTCTAGTGTATACACTATAAAAAGATGTATTTTAGCTTTTATGATAAAGTTAGTAACCTGCCTTCAGTTGTATACATTCATTTGCTACTTGGTCACAGTGGGATCTACATTAGAATTCATGAATGGACCAAGGCATATTCATTAGCATCACTAAAGACGGGCAAATATTTGAAGGCCAAGTAAGGATATGAGTGCTAAATGGATTGTTGGTATCTGAATCCCTGATCACTAACAGTTTATTTGATTCAACTGAGCCAATCAATTAGCTACATTGATCCATCCATCCTATCTAATAGATGAACTGAAAGGCTTATAGGTCTAAATAATCAGGCTCTTTTGCCTCTGGTAAGTACAGTTGAATAGTTCTAGTGATTTAATTCATCACAATAATGTGGCATTTTCCAAGAATGCTTTAAATATGTCCATCAGCATATGATAAAGAACAGTGCTGGCATAAAAATATAACAAGAGTCTCTATCCCTTCCAAGTCTAAGAAGCTTGAAGAGTATAGAACAATTCTGGTAACTTGTCTGGGACTGAAGGGCTATGATGGACATGTATTTTTCAAAAAGACAAATCAACACTGAGGACTCCTATCAGTGTTGGAAAAGCACAAAACCTCTCTTCTGGAGAAAAATCCACTTTGCTTCACCCAAAGAGAATACTGCCTGCCATTCTTCCTGTCAGCATTAACTGTTTAATCAGAACCCATTTCACTTGTTACCTCCTATATGAAGGCTGTAGAAGGAAATGCAAATATGTACTATTTTTTCTCTAGTCATTTTCCACATGCCAATCCGTTGCATTTAACAAATTGTCAATTGTTAAATAATTAAATGATATAGCAATAATATCAAGTGTATTATTTTCCAAGCTTCAAGATATTAAAAAGAAAAAGAAATGGCCTTTATTAACCATGACACATACACACACAAAAATCGGCATTACATATCATGATTTAAAATAAGTTAAAACAATATAAAGAGAAATGAAATTGCAAACAACCTCAACATTGCAATGCCCTCTCCCCCTCCAAAAAAACCTTTAAAATATAGTATAAATTGGCTTTGAAGGTATCAAATACATCAATGGTCTATACATAAAATTGCACGTTATCTCCTAAAAGTCAAAGTTTTTCTGTATTTCAGAAAAAACTTTTGGATTGATGGTATAAAAGCAGCTTGCAGTGGTTTCCAAATCATCAGTGTTTAATTTAGCCATCATTTAGAGGCCTGTATTCAAGCTTCAGGAGACTGGTGGCACAGTGGTTAAGCACTCGGCTGCTAACTAAAAGGTCAGTGGTTTGAAGTCACCAACCACTCCAGGGGAGGAAGATATGGCAGTCTACCTCCGTAAAGATTTACAGCCTTGGAAACCTTATGGGGCACTTCTACTGTCCTATAGGGTTGCTATGAGTCAGAATAGACTCAATGGCAATGAGTTTGCTTTTCAATTATTCAACTTTGTTAACTCATCTCATAGCTGCTTACATGACCTTTTCAAATCATCTACTTCAGCGTCCAAATAACACAATGGGAACATTGAAAAGAAAACCATGGCAAGCTATCATGATTTTGCCTAAAAAGCTACCAGTTAAAAAAAAATTTTTTTTACTTATTAAGAAAAACCAGTTTAAAGGGATGTATCGTGTCCTAGAAAAAGACACCATTTTTGTAAAGTACAGGGTCATCAAAAGCAGAGAAACCTTCAATGAGCTGGATTAACATAACAGCCACAACAATGGACTCAAACATACCAACCATCATGAAGATGGGCACAATGTTGAAGAACTGGGCAACGTTTTTTTCTGTTACACATAAGGTCACCATGGGTCAGAACTTACTCAATGGCAACTAACAACAACAAAAACATCATGTCCCAGCCTAGGGGGAGTACTCAGTAATGTTCTATGTTACCAGCTTTTCACTCCGGGTGGAGCACATTTCTAATAGAACCAGAAGCAGAAATGATCACAGGATTTACGAACAATGTAAGAGTATGTGCTCTTCATTTCTGATCTCTTCTCTCATCCACGGCCATTGTCACAATAGAGACTCAAGGCAGCCAGCTATTCTTCTGTAACTTTGGTCTGTTATAGTCTCATGTTGGTGTTTTTGTTTGTTATGAGGCCATTACTGATCACTACACTTCACAGTCTGACACTGTGCGGGAAAGGCTGAGGTTGCACTTACACTGAAGTGGGATCTGCATGGGTTTGTGGGGTGGGGAGTGCATGTGGCTTGGAGGAGGAAGATGAAGTGAAAGAAACGGAAGTGGACCTCTGTTGGTTTGTTTCAACAGATTTCACAGTGGAAAATGCAGCCTGAGAAGTGAGATAGGGGTTTTCCTTAAAGTTCCCATGAACACTTCCAGACAGCTGAATGAATCTACTAACAAAAAATCTCAGATTTACCCTTTATATATCAGATCATAAAGCAAAGCAGCGGGGTTTCTTTTTCCCCCTCTTTAAAATGAAGAGTCACTTTAACGTTCCTTCTTCAAAGCACAAATGTAATTTGGTGTGTAGGTGTGTGCCTACAGGATACAACTACAAACAAGCAGAATGGTCTTTGTCCTGGAACTACTCAGTTCCAATGACACTGCTGGTAACAGGTAACAAAGGTGCTTGTTTGGTGAATGACATCTGAACTGGGGGACAACTAAAAATTATTTGCAGATACAATAAAAGAAATGGCGGTGGTTGGGGCAACGCAAATGACAACCCGTATAATTTCCAAGATTGACTGTCCCCAAAAAGAGATGCTTAGAGAACAGCAGGAAGAAAAGTTGAGCAGTAGGGGGAAAAACCAACAACCCAGAAACCAACACACCATATTTTTTCCCCCGAGGATTTACATTTAAAAAAATAAAGTACATGTCTCCAGTTGTGAGGTTAGTCATGTATCAGCTGAATATGCTCTGAACTCGTAGGCAAATCATGGTGCAACGGTGACTATGGCATAACTCATGAGCAGGTTTGTGTCATACAGAGTTTGTGGAAAACAACAGGGTATGTTTTCACTTTCAGGCATACAAAGGGGTGTGTATCTGTCACCAAACTTAGCTAGTCTAATGAAGCTCCCTAAGGCTGACATCTCCATGGTTTCCCTGAAGGGCGCATGTCTCCTGGGCTTCCAGGTGAAGAATGTTCAAAAGTAAACGCATATAATCATTGAACCCATCTTCCCAAGTTCCTTCCTCCTGAATATTTGAATTACAGAACTTGATTGTGACTATCATGCATGTCATATGGTTGAGTCATGAACTGGCACAAGCGAATTGTCCACCTTGGGAATTAACCTGCTTACCTTTGAGCAGTTCCAGTCATCCACGTCCTAATTTACATGTAGAGTATTTTACTCAATATTCCTCAGGACCTAAAGCACAGGCACGCTACCTTGGAGTCTCTCTCAGCCTTCATTCCCACATGCCTTCTCTGTACAGTTACCTCTTACCACTTTATATTGAAGAGAGAGGCTGCTGATAAGGATAATCAAAACATGAGCTGATAGTTTTAAAATAAAATATTTGACTGAAATGAGTTAGGTTTTTCCTACTTCTTAATTTGGTTTGACTTAATTTAAAACTATTATTAATCTCTATTTTCCAATACAGACGCGCAGGAAAGAAGGGAAAGGTGGCTGAAGGATTTAAAACTAACCTCAGATAATCTGCATGCTATTAATCAATGGTGCACTGTTATTACACTCTAAGATAATTTAAGATAAAAACCCAACGACTTAGTTTTAACTCCTGGGATGCATAGCTGAAGGCTGACTTATCTTGAATGCCCTAAAATAAAGCCGATGTATTTTGCCTATTAAGTTCAATATCCTAAATATTCCTACCTATGAAATACTTAACTGCTTTTTCTTCAAATTGAGCTTCACTCTGATTTTTCACTGCAGTATGACTAGCATCCTCCCAAGGTGGAATTTTAAACAGTAGCTTCGGCTGTTCAAGAGAGATGTGAGTAAAGAAAAAAAAAGTTGGAAAGCTCTTTTTTATCTTAAAGAAATGGGAAAGCACTATAATACTAATAGCTCTACAAAATAACACCAATAGGGCTATAATTTCAAACAAAATTTTAAATTTCTATATATAGAGAAAATAGTATCATCATAGTACTTTTAAAATGTTCTCCTAACCCCCCCGCAAATAATTTCAGACCCAATTTAAAGTCACAATTTCAGGGAAATGATTACTTGAAAGTTAAAACATTTATTTTACTCTGCAGGACCGTGAAGAGTAGTGATTTAATTCACTGTATCTTCAATTGTGTTTCTTTCAAAATCATCACTGAAAGTCACTAATCCTAAATTCCACAATAAGTGGTTGTTGACAGACACACCTGGCAATTTTAGTTGTTAACGAAAGTTACTCTTCCTACTCACATCCTTACCTGCGGGTAACAAAAAGCTGATACTGTGTGATTTTTTAGGAGCGCAGGAAGCCTGACTGCTCAAAACTATACTTTCATTTGCCAAAGTATTTAAAATTCTACCAACAGTGACTTATTCTTTGAGGGAGAACTCAGAAATTTATTCTTTGACTCATACCACGCAGTTCACCTTTCAAAATGCAAATATTCCTGAGATAGACATTCATTAAACTAATTCATTCTTAGATAAGGGTCAGCAAAATAGGGCAGTGGTACATATCGGCCTCCTGCCTGTTTTTACATACCACAAGCTAAGAATGGCTTTTACATTTTTAATTGGTTGAAAAAAAATCAAAGTAAGAATAATATTTCATGGTATGTAAAAATGATTCAAATTTCAGTGTTTATAAAGTTTTATTGGAATGCAGCTTCACTCATCAGTTTATGTATTGTCTATGCTGTCCTAAAATAGCAGAATTGAGTAATTGCAAGATAGCATGTGGCCTGCAAAACCAAAGTATTTAGAATCTAGCCCTTTACAGGAAGTTTGGCAATCCTTGGTCTAAGGTGTTGGTATCATATAATAATTGCTTCCTGCCTCACAGAGGTGACCCTGTAGCAAACCCTGTAAGTTTCTGGAAGGAGAGGTTAAGGTGAAACACACAGACCAAAGACACAAAAAACAGAATAGAAATTGTACAATATTTACCCAACTTTAAAGCAAAATTTTACAGTTGTATACATATACATAGAAATACTCAGAATATAAACTATTCCTCAGGCCATGTAAGTTTCTTCTTTTGTCTATTTCTTTTATCCATCCTTTCTTCTTTCTTTCAATGTTTTTCCTTGCTTCTTTATTTCTCCTGCCTTCCTCATTCCTACTCATTTACTCATTTAATTAAATCATCAATTTATTTATTCACATTTATTGGGCCAGGCACTGGCCCAAGATGTTGGATATTGGGCACACAGCATTTTTTCTGCCTTCATGGAGCTTACATTCCAAAGGAGAAGATAAAGGGGGAAATGAAGAAGATACTCAAGGACTGTGATTGGGGTGAAGGTGGGGGTTTACTTTAGACAGACGGGTCAGTTTAAGTCCCTACGAAGAGGTGATATTTGAGCTGAAACTTGAGTGTAAAGGATCTAGCAATTGAAAGAGCCATAGGAAAAACATTACAGAGGGAGGGAGTAGCAACTGCAAAGGCCCTGGGGCAGGAAAGGGTTTGCTGAATATCAGGAACAAGGGGGACAATGGTATGGCTATAAATTTAAACATTACTTTAAATTACCAGTATCAATAATAACAAACATTATTTACTGAAAGCTTATTAGCACCAAAACTGTACTGAGTACTTTTCACATATGTTCTCATTTTATGTTCAGAAAAATTCCCAAAAGGTGGATATTATTAATTTCATTCAGGTAAAGTCAAAGGAACAGCCCCAAAGAAATGATGTGTATTGAAGTCCACACTGATTAAATGGTGGGACTTGAACTGTTTTTGAAGGTCAGGTCTACCCTGACCTTCAAAAATAAATTAAAGGTTACATTAAAAAAAAATGTATATATATATATATATATATATATATATCTCCTTTAATAGCTCTGCAAAATGGAACTAATGGAAACACCTAGCCTGACATTGCAGCTTTATGAGCAAATAATAAATGCCTTTTCATTACGATCATGGCTATTTTGTGTATGTGCATGGTGGGGGCTGGTGGAATCCACTGGAAGATTGTTCTGGAGCCTCTTCCTCAAAATTACACATGCTAGGACAGCATTCTCATTTTTAACAGCTGTCAGGTACAGGTGTAACAAAACTGTAGCCCAATAAAATTTAATATTCAAACAAAAGTTGTTATTTGTACACATTTTCACATTTATTTCACTAGATGATAAAAATGATTATCATTTTGCCATACGCTTTTCTTAAGTTGCAACTCCTTTCTACTTCTTCTGGGCCTGACATCAGGCCAGCTGAAGCACACACAATCAATACCACTGGGGAAATATCAGAGGAGAGGATAATAGAAAGAAAAACCTAAACTTTAATTAGTTTGTGATATTGTGCAGCTCAATGGCAACTCTTTTGTGCTGGTCCCCCAATTCTTTTGGCTCTGGGCTGCAGGGGTTTAGATCCATTCCTGTGTCTGTAAATGGTCTTTCTCTCCCATTCTGTTTCATCGGTGACATATTTATTAGCTCTTTTTTTAAACAATGAGATGAGAACTAGAGACATCAATTATAACCAGAATATAGTAAAGGCCCAAAGTCTCTTACAGGTAGTTAATACTTCTCTACTTCATTTTAAGAGGAAATACAGAAATAGTGGTAAGAAACTAACAGACATTCCAAAAAAAAAAAAAAAAAATCTGTTGCTGTCTAGTCAATTCTGACTCATAATGACCCTACAGGACAGAGTAGAACTGCCGCATAAGGGTTTCCAAGGAGCAGATGGTGGATTTGAACTGCTGACCTTTTGGTTAAGAGCACAGCTCTTAACCACTGTGCCACTAGGGCTCCTTAATACACATTAAATGTTATTTATTAACAAGGTAATACGCCTTCACACTTTAAAAAATAAACATTAACAAATTAAATTTATAATAGTGAGTGTAATGCAGAGATACTCTGGAAAAGGACTGAACTTTAGAACCAATGTTTTAAAATAATCACTGATTATGATGAAAAGACAAAGATACACGAATAGATGCTTATTAGCCATTTTCCCAGCTCATTTTAGTTTTATCACTTTTTATACAATTTAAAATTTATGGAAACTTTTTCAATGTTGTCTTTAGTTTTGCCAGAATATTTTGAACTTGGTTTAAAACTGAAATGGAAGAAGCCCGGGGAGGGCTTTAATAACAACTTTCTTCAGTCTGTTTATTTAAAACATGATGAATAAGCAAAACGAAAAGGTGCAGAATGGAAAAAGAAAAATGATACCTTTGCCTTCCTAGAAATTTTTGAGATTTCTGGATTGCACATCATCTTCCACTAAGAATTAAAATATTCCTTACATGTGTGTAGCCAAATATATACACATAAACTCACTGTCCCAGCTGCCATGTGTATGTAAGCTTAATGTTTATGGGTTCATGAGTAGTTCTAGTTATTGAAAGGGAGTAAGAAGCTTAACTATTATTAAGTCCCCACTGTTGCCTGGCTGAAAATCCTGGTGGCGTAGTGGCTAAGAGCTACAGCTGCTAATCAAAAGGTCAGCAGTTTGAATCCACCAGGTGCTCCCTGGAAACTCAACGAGGCAGTTCTGTTCTGTCCTATAAGGTCACTATGAGTCAGAATAGACTCGATGGTAACAGGTTTGGTTTTTGGTTATTTATTCCCTGGTTTATTTAATGTATTCTCTAAAAATCACATAGTTTCCTATAGTCTTTTTTTTTTTTTTTTAAGGAGATAGGGGTTAGTATTTTACCACACTTAAGAGCAATAAGGGTTAGGGTTGTTAAGAGTAATAGGGAGCCTTGATGACGCGGAGGTTAAAAGCTCAGCTGGTATCAAAAGGTTGGCAGTTTGAATCCACCAGTCCCTCTTTGGAAACCCTATGCAGCAGTTCTACTCTGTCCTAAAGGGTTGCTATGGGTCGGAATTGACTCGATGGCAACAAGTTTGAGTAATATGTTTGCTAATGCATCATTTTCATAGAAAAAAAATGGAAGAAATTAAAGAAAAAATATATTAAGGACAAGAACCCCCCCACCCCCCAACAAAGTGTATGAATTCCATTCTCGGTAGGCTCATGAAGTATTTAAGTACAGTGGTAAGGAAACTAGGCAGATGTGAATTCAAGTACTAGCCCTGCCACTTACTGACTGAACAAACCATGAGCCTTAGCTCCTTTATATGTAAAATAAGATTTGCAGTATCTGCCTTCAGAGGGTTGTTGTAACGCATAAACCCCAAAACCCATTACCATCCAGTGGATTCCAACTCATAGTAACCCTGTAGGACAGAGCAGAACTGCCCCATATGGTTTCCAAGGACTGCCTGGTGGATTCGAACTACCGACCTTTTGGTTAGCAGCTGTAGCTCTTAATCACCACACCACCCAGGTTTCCATTGTAAGGAATAAATGTGGTTATATATTTGGAGATCTTAGCACAGTGTGTGACACAAAAAAATTAGTAGATATCAGTATCATCATCAGGTCACAGTGTAATTTCTTTTTCCCTTTTTGATGCATAGGTCGTCGTTACCCACTGGTGCTGATTTAGCACAATCATGACAGGAGTTAACAAGTGCTAAATATGTATTTGTTAATATCTTCAAAGACAGTATTAGTGAGTTTTCAAGATCCCAGGTTGGGGAAATCGTCTGTAGTGTTTCTGTATATTGTGGGAAAAAAACATCCAGATCCAGAGACTGGGGAGAGATAGCCCTAGAAGGAGAACTACAGTTTCTTCATTACCATCCTATTAATATTTAGAACCTCAGAGATTTGCTTTATGAGTCAATGGAAATTTGTTTCAGCCAAAAATGTATTAATGCTGAGAACTGGTTTCCAAATCTGTTGCACACTTTAATCATTACTTAGAATACTGCTTTTCACAGCTGTCATTATTATCAGGAGATGGAGGAGAAAATGGAGAAATAAGATTATTTGCCCAAAGTTTGGGACATATCTAGGGCTGTGGCCTGAGAATAAGCAGACACACATTTTGGACAATGGTCTTGAAGTGATCACTTAAACTCTGCAACTCATATGAAATGTCCCCAAATTCTAAGCTGACAGCTGACTCAAGACATGGCAAAAAAGTCCAGACAGTCTCCACACTGTGAAACATCATATTGTGCTATGATAGTTTTTCATTTTTCACAAGAAAACATAAGCTGTTATTTCTATCAGACCCAATGCCCGTGGGGCAAGAGCTTGGGCTTCCACATGGGCGCCACAGGATGTTTTCTGGAAGAGTTGCTTGTCAACTGAAAAGGAAATGTGGGGTATGAAGATACATAAAATAGTCCTTCCCCTCCTCCCTTCCCAATTTGCAAAATCTGTAAAACAACCTGGTTCTTTTCCACGACCAAGTTTTTGGTAAATTTTCTGCAACAGGATAAAATTTGGGCTTTTGAAAGCTCACGTTAGAAAGGCTGCATTTTTTTAAACATTTCCAAACAATAAATGGCGTTTCTGTTTCTTAGAAGCATGTCAGGACTCAAGGAAATTGCTGAGTCCTGAAGACTTGTGCTTTTCATCCTGCTGGATAAACAGAAACAGTCATGATTTTATATTTCTTTTATTCTCAAAAGAAAATGACCTAGTCAATCAACTACCATACTTTCAGACACAAGAATATTTCACTCTCATGGTGTTCTATTTTCAAGTTTTATTCTGTCATAAATTTGGAACTAAAATTAAGTTGCAAACTTTAGGTAAAGCAGGGTGGTAAAATTTAACGGTCACTAAAATTTCAAGTGGAATCCATTTTACTAAGCTTGGTTCCTTGCTCTCCTGAGGCCTTTTGACATAGTAAATTGAACTGTGCAAATCTAATTGGCTGAGACCCTGTTTGACCCTAATACAGACTGCTAGTGTTTCATCTCTGTTGAGACGTCACACTAAATTTAAGGTTTGATAAGCCTCTTCACCTTTTGAGAAAATAGAGATTTTAATGAGTCATTACCAGTAAGTCACCCAGTCCTGAAGTGCCAAAGTGTTGCCTTTGCCCAACTCCTACCTGTCTCCCATACTTACCTATGTTTTGTTTTATTTATGTCATTGGTTAGAATATCTCTATCATGTATCAGAAGAAGAGATGGAGGTACATAGTGATTTGCCTAAGATCTGAGGAATACAACCAGGGAAGAACAAGTAGGTGTACAATATATTTTGGTTTCCAAAATTAAAGAAGCTCCATTATCACTCACATGAGTCATTCTAGGCATGAAGAAGATACTGCATTACTTTCTAGTTAAATAAAGCCTTAAATAGTCAATCCTAATTTATCACTTTATTAAAATTGAGACTGCCAAAAACGTACCTTAGTATCTTCAAAGGCAAATTAGAATTTGTGGGAAGATTTAAGAATTGCTTTAACCAACCCTTCAGTTCATTTGGAAAGCCAGGGTTGGAGAAGAGCATCCCATTTCACCCTAATGCCCCCTACTATGTAACCTGGGACTCTTAGCTGCCCTACCCCTGCATTTTTACCTACAATCTCTAAGATCGCCAAAATATTCTGTGGTTTGAAAGGACAGATTATGGGCATTCTACAGTATGGCAGACATGATTGACCGCAAAACCAATGACATTGACTGTTCAATTCGTCTGTCACTAGCTCAATTTCCTGGTTGTTTATCAGGAGAGCTGGTCATTGACTGGGATCAAGGAGATGTTAACTTACTATCTTGTCAGCCTCTGCCAGCACAATTTATTTGGCCATGTCATTCAAATTTTTGCCCAGTTAATCTTCAACAATGTGTCTACCCACTCTAACACTGGGATTTTTCTCTAAATTGTGATACCCCTATCGTAGTATTTAAGGAGCCTTGGTAGTGCAATGGTTCAGTGCTCAGCTGCTAACCAAAAGGATGGTGGATTGAATCCACCAAGTGGCTCCAAGGGAAAAAAGGCCTGGCGATCTGCTCCCATAAAGATTATGGCCTAGGAAACGCTATGGGGCGGTTCTACTCTGTCCTCCAGGGTCACTATGAGTTGGAATAGACTCAGTAGAACAGAACAGCAACAACACATTAATATTTACTAGGATTGTTCCAAAAGAACCTCCAAATTCAATAGTTCTGCCTTTTTTTTTTTCCTCCATAACACTTTGCTGCTATAGGGACTTTATTCCATAAATAGCTCAAATAAAACAATGGTTGGGGAAAAATATTTTCTTCTCCTTTACCTAAACAGTATTCAGATGACTAAACAAAATCACACACTTTTCTTGCCCAAAACATTTCTTAAAAAATAAATATCAAACTTTTCAAATGAAATGTTCCAGAGCATTTTTAAAAGCCAATATTGGAGAAATTAAATGTAGTATGGGTTTTCTGAAAAACAGCATGACAATAATGCCACCAAATATTAATGCTTGGAAAGTGGAATGTTTGAAGTATAAATCAAGGAAACTTGGAAGTTGTTAAAAATGAAACTCAAAGCTTGCAGACTGATATCCTAGGAATTAGTGAGCTGAAACGGACTGGCATTGGCCATTCTGAATCTGACAATCATACAGTCTACTATGCCAGGAATGACAAATTGAAGAACAGCATCACAGTCATTGTCAAAATTAACATTTCAAGATCTATTCCAAAATACAACGTTGTCAGTGACAGGATAATATACATACCCCTCAAGGAAGACCAGTTAATACTACTGTTATTCAAATTTACACCAAAACCAGAAACCAAACCCATTGCCATCTAGTCAATTCCGACTCATAGCAACTCTATAGGACAGAGTAGAACTGCCCCACAGGGTTTCCAAGGAGCGCCTGGCGGATTTGAACTGCTGACCTTTGGGTTAGCAACCAAAGCACTTAACTACTATGCCACCAGGGTTTCCCAACATCAACCAATAAAACCAAAGATTAAGAAACTGAAGATTCTATGAACTTCTGCAGCCTAAAACTGATCAAACATGCATTCAAGATGCACTGATAATTACTGGTGACTGGAAATGAAAGTTGGAAACAAAGAGGAAGGATCCATAGTCAAAAGATATGGCCTTGGTGATAGAAATGTTGGTGGAGATAGCATGACAGAATTTTGCAAGACCAATGACTTATTCATTGGAAATATCTTTCTTCAACAACATAAATGGTAACATACATGTTGACCTCACAAGATGAAATACACAGGAATCAAATGGACTACATCTGTCAAAAGAGACGATGGAAAAGCACAGTATTATCAGTCAGAACAAGGCCTGGGGTCAACTACGGAACAAACCATCAATTGCTTATGTGCAAGTTCGTGTTGAAGCTGAAGAAAATTAAAACAAGTCCACAAGAGTCAAAATACGATCTTGAGTACGTCCCACCTGAATTTTTAGCGATCATCTCTAGATTTGATGCGTTGAACACTAGTGACCAAAGACCAGATGAGTTGTAGGATGACATTGAGGACGTGATAATGAGGAAAGCAAAAACTCATTAAAAAGACAGGTAAGAAATAAAAGATCAAAATGGATGTCAGAAGAGATTCTGAAACTTGCTTTTGAATGTAGAATAGCTAAAGTGAATGGAAGAAATGACCATGTTTAGCTAATCAGAAAATTTCAAGGGGCAGCTCGAGAAGACAAAGTAAAATATTACAATGACACATGCAAAGACCTGGAATTAGAAAACCAAAAAGGAAGAACACATTTCTCAAGTTGAAAGAACCAAAGAAGAAATTCAATCCTTAAGTTGCAATACTGAAGGATCCTCTGGGCAAAATATTGAACAATACAGGAAATATCAAAAGAAGATGAAAGGAATACATAAAGTCACTCTAACAAAAAGAATTGGTCGACATTCAGCCATTTCAGGAGGTAGCATATGATCAAGAATCAATGGTACCGAAGGAAGAGGTTCAAGCTGCACTGAAGGCATTGGCAAAAAACAAGGCTCCAGGAATTGATGGAAAACCAACTGAAATGTTTCAACAAATGGATGCAGTGTTGGAAGTGCTCACTCATCTGCCAAGAAATTTGGAACACATCTACCTGGCCAGCTGAATGGAAGAGATAGATATTTCTGCCTATTCCAAAGAAAGGTGATCCAGCAGAATGTGGAAATTATAGAACAATATCATTAATATTGCACATAAGTAAAATTTTGCTGAAAAGTATTTAAAAGCGGATACAGCAGTACATCAACAGGGAACTGCCAGAAATTCAAGCTGGATTCACAAGAGGATGGGGAAATAGGGATATCCTTGCTGATGCTGGATGGATCTTGGCTGAAAGCAGAGAATACCATAAAAATGTTAACTGTGTTTCATTGACTATGCAAAGGCATTCAACTGTGTGGATCATAACAAACTATGGATAACATTGGGAAGAACGGGAATCCCAGAACACTTAATTGTGCTCATGAGAAACTTGTACATAGATCAAGAGGCAGTTGTTTAAACAGAACAAGGGAATATTGAGTGGTTTAAAATCAGGAAAGGTGTGGGGCAGGATTGAATCCTTGCACCATACTTACTCAATCTGTTTGCTGAGCAAATAATCCCAGAAGCTGTACTATATGAAGAACACCATATCAGGATTGGAGGAAGACTCATAACCTGTGATACGCAGATGACATAACCTTACTTGCTGAAAGTGAAGAGGACTTGAAGCACTTACTGATGAAGATCAAAGCCTAACGTCTTCAGTATGGATTACATTTTATCATAAAGAAAACAGAAATCCTCACAACTGGACCAATAAGCAACATCATGATAAACAGAGAAAATACTGAAGTTGTCAAGGATTTTATTTTACTTGGATCCTCAATCAACAGCCATTGAAGCAGCAGTCAAGAAATCAGAAGACAGTTTTTACACTGGGAACATCTGCTGCAAAAGACCCTCTTTAAAGTGGTAAAAACAAAGGTGTCACTTTGAGGACTAAGGTGTGCCTGGCCCAAGCCCTGGTGTTTTCAATTGCCTCATATGCATGTGAAAGCTGGACAATGAATAAGGAAGACTAAAGAATTGATGCATTTGAATTATGGTGTTGGTGAAGAATATTGAGTGTACCATTGACTGCCAGAAGAACAAACAGGTCTGTCTTGGAAGCAGTACAGCCAGAATACTCCTTACCAGTGAGCATGAGGAGACTTCATCTCACAGACTTCAGGACATCATGCTTGGTAAGGAAGAAGGCTAGCAAAAAAGAGGAAGACCCTCAACAAGATAGATTGACACAGTGGCTGCAACAATGGGCTCAAGCATAGCAATGATTGTGAGGATGGCGCACGACAGGGTAGTGTTTTGTTCTGTTGTACACAGGGTCGCTATGAATCAGAACCGATTTGATGATACCTAACAACAACAACAATATCTTTTAATGATATCTTTTAGAGCATAGTCTCTGGAATGTCTCTGGAAAAATATATTACTCTTTTTAAAAACATAAACCTATTTTTACTCAAATAAGTGAAGGACTCAGTTCATCTCTAATCAAAGAACGTATTTGGAAATGCTTATGAAAACTTTTAAATTATCAGCCCGGCACCTAAAATGTTCTCTTTTCCCTCATGAAAATGAGATTGATATTTATATGGATCCATGTAATCAGTTTCATTACTGCTACATTGTGCATTTTTTCACTTCTTTATTATATTTCATACTTATCCAAAAACCTTTCCACATAATCTGACCAAAATCTGAATTTAAGTTTCACCGTTACCCGAGAAAGTGAGGACGGAAGGAGAGATGAGCTCCGTGAGGGCAGGGATATTGTTTGGTTTACTGCTTTATCCCCAGCATGCAGCATAGTGCCTGGCACACAGTAGGTACAAATAAATGTTCTGTGTGTGTAGAATTACTATTTATTGAGTACCTGCCAAACACCAAGATTTTCATATTTCTTATCTTAGTGAATCCTCCCAACAGTCCTATGAAGTATTATTCTGTTCCCCAATAGCTGTGTTTGCTCCTTCAAAATGACCTACAGATGGCCTACGAGAAGAAGAAATAGGAATAGGAAAAATCATGTTCAAAATCATCTAGTTTTTATCTCATTTCAAATAATAACAAAAAGAGAGAGACATAAAAAAAAAAAAAAAAAAAACACATAAGAGGCGGGGCAAATGACTTTTCCAGAAACTCTCTTTGGTAATTTCCAGAGTTTTCATAACTAAGCATGATAGTGATCCTTTTGGTGTAGTTTGTACTCTGGGGCTCACAGAGCACCAGGCGGAAGGCAGATAGCCAATAAAAGGTGGATCAGGTAGTTTGGTATTTAAAGAAATGAAAACAAACTCCAGCAGCAGCAACTGCCACCATCAGCTATCAGAAGCAAGCTGTCAGAGGCACTGAATGCTTTTCAGCTAAATTGAGGAAAAATGGATTTCCTTTTGTGTCTATTTTAAATGTTTCAGCTGATCTTGAGGGGATTAAAGCAAGGATTTTCTTGTTTCAATGTACATCAGCCCCATATACAAACAGAACTCTGATACTGCATCATACATTTATAGTCAAAGACAATACTTGGTTTTTAAGAAGAGCAGCACAATGTAACTGCAAATGGATGTCAGGAAAAATAAGCCAGACAATGGTAAGCTCCAGTGAAGAATTTAGGTAATTACAAGCTGCACTGTAAAAATCACTGTCAAACAAGTTTGTCTCTATTGTTTGTGATTCCTCAGAAGATTGAAAACACTCTTCTCCCTGCTGCCCCCTTGCTATTTTATCCTTTTCCTTTCCCGCCAATTCCTACCATTCAGGTCCTGCTCACTAACCTTCTGTTTCACTACCACATTTAAAGAAGGGAGAGCAGAGCAGGAGGGAGAGGCAGGGTGTGTGTGTGCGCGCGTGCGTGTGTGTGTGCACGCGCACACACGCATGCACGCACGTACAGGAATGATAGAATTTGGAAGCTCCCTACCTCCCACCACTGGGGGGAAAAATTAGGGCTGCTTGTTATTTTTTAATTGGTGAGTCTTGGGAAGATCCAGGTACAGGTGCTATACGAGCAAGAGACAAAGTAGGATGGCATTCATTTGTTAATTTAGTCAATATTTATTTATTGAGTAGCTATTATGGTAAGGCACTGTACTAAATACTGGATATTTGGGAAGGTAAATGAGAGGAGAGTTGATTCAAACAGGTATAATAGGAAATTATAAGTCATTGAACAGTAAATTTTATTTTGAAACCTAAGCCCCACAGCCCTGGTGACGCAGTGGTTAAGTGCTTGGCTGCTAACTGAAAGGTTGGTAGTTCGAACCCACCAGCACTTCCGCAGGAGACAGATGTGGCAGTCTGGTTCCATAAAGATTACAGCCTTGGAAATGGGGCAGTTCTACCCTGTCCTATAGGGTCACTATGAGGGGGAATCGACTTGACAGCAACGAGTTTGGTGTTTTTGTTTTGTTTTGGTTGAAACCCTACTGCTAAATGGGTCCAAAAATTTAACAAATATTTTTTTCAATTCTGTTATTTTCCCCTTGGAGTACTCTCTGCTAAGCTTCATGCCACTATGCTAGCTCTTTTTTTTTTTTTTTTTACATCTTAGACCCCCTTTGCAGTATTTTCATCATTAGCCTGTTATTTAAGTGTTAGTGTCCCTGAGGATTCTACCCTTGACTTTCATCTCTTCTCATTCTACACACTTCCTTGGGAGTCCTCATTTACTCTCATAACTTTCAGTATCATGGCATATGATATAGATACCAGATGTGATAATACCAAATTCTACATGTTCAGTTCAAAGCCCTTCCAAGCTCTGGACTCATATACGAAACTCCCTCTTGTCATCACCACATGGATGTTTCAAAGCACCCACACTGAAAATATAAAAAATTGAGCTAACATCTTCCTTACTCTCAATGATGAAGTTCCCAATCAAGAAACCCAGGAGTCATTTTTGACTTCTTCCTTTTTACTCCCTAACAACCAATCTCAAAATTCTATGGATTTTTATATCATAAAAATACATACTAAACTACCCACTCCTCATGCTCTCCGCTACCACCTAATCTGGTCTCTATCACCTCTTGCCAAGATTATTACAAATAATTGCTGCTTAAATGGTCCCCCTGGTTTCAATCTTGCTTACCCCCAGCTACTTTAAACTTTGCAGCTAGTTACCTATTAAAAGTACAAATTTGATCATGTTACTTTCTCTGAAAACCCTTAACTGGTTTCCTAAATACTGAAGGTAAAATCCAAACTCCTTTATGAGGTTATTTAGACCTCTGCTTGCCTTACAAACGCCTATCTTGCATCTTTCTCCTTTCTCAGATGTTACACTCCATTTTACTCTCTTAAACATGGACTAAAAGGCTTCTTTCAGTTCCTTAAATATGTAATTGTTGCTCTCTTTACTTCAGTCTGTCCTATGGCCTTTCTTCTTCCCAAAACTTTTATCTTCATCCCAAAGTTGCCTGGCTAACTCCTGTTATTTAAATATCAGCTTCCTTTCGGAGGCCTTCTGGGATCATCACCCCATCCCAGCTGACCCTAAAAAAAAAAAAACCCACCTTTAATTCCACTCAACCTCAACCTACCCTTCCCCCCAACAAACAGGGACAAGTGCTCTTGCTATATGTTTCCACAGTAACTTATACATTCCCTCTAATATCACTTAAAAGATATTTTATTACAAATACTCATTAAAAGTCTAGATTCTGTCTAGAAGGCAAGAAGGTGTCCAGCATACGCAGGTTGCCTTTCTAGCTCTAGCACCTAAATGAGTGCTGCTATAACAGAAATACCATAAATGGTGGCTTTAACAAACAGAAATTAATTTTCTCACAGTTTAGGAGGTGGGAAGTCCAAATTCAGGGTGCTGGCTCTGGGGGAAGGCTTTCTTTCTCTTTTGGCTCTAGAAGAAAGTCCTTGTCTCTTTGAGATTCTGCTTCTGGGAGATTTTCATGTGGCTTGGCATCTCTCTTCCCCCATCTCTGCTTGCTGGCTTGCTTATTTTTAATCTCTTTTATACGTCAAAAGAGATTGACTCAAAATAAACCCTACACTAATCCTGCATCATTAGCATAACAAAAATAACGCATTCCCAAATGGGATTATAACCACAGGCATAGGGGTTAAAAATTACAACACATATTTTGGAGGGACACAATTCAACCCATAACAAGTGCCTTGCACAGAATGGCGCTCATAAATATTTGTTCAATGAGGAAATATGGGAGGCTGAGAAGGGCTTAGAGATAAATAAAACGGGACCCTTAAGGATAACATTAAATGCAGAATGACTGTTATACATAGTTACATGATGATAATGAGAAAATAAAATTGACTCCAATTTGGATACACAGGGATTTGCTAACAGTGTAAATTGGAATTAAATATTTAGCTCTCTCTTCTGGGATAATCTAATCCACACTAAACACTTCTGGAAGACAGTTATGATTTTATATTACAGATGAGACAACAGGCACAGCAAAGTTAATTGAGTTGCCCAAGGTTACCCAGTAAATCAGAGTCAGAGCCAACCTTCAATCTTTAGTGCTATTGTTATTATTTTACAAATGACTATGTCTTTTCCCCCAAAGTTTTATTGTGTGACTGTCAGACTTCCACATATATATTTTAATACTCTTCTCCAAACTATCACTTCTCCAAAATTTATATTTGAATATAATACAGGAATTTTTTTCCATGGATTTTCCTCTAGTCTCTGTAATTAAAGGCTTTCTGTAGCATGTCTCTGCACTAGGCACTTCTCTCGTGCTTAATTCATCTTCAACTATTGTCCTCTGGGAAGTGTCAGCTCCCTCTTTGTTCTTCATAGAGTATTAGCATCAGACACTAATTGTCACTACAAAGTGCCAACAATTAACTCTTCTGCCGTTGGATATCATATTGGGTACTCTACATCTATAAATGTCCACAGCTAGTCGGCTGGCACATTCTATTGCGTTGGATGGGTGTTTTGGTAAAAAATGCTGCCAGTACTTAATAGGCATTTGAGAAGCAACAGAGACTATTAAATTTAATGGGATTACTAGTCCCAACATTTATATATCGAGAAAAATAAACTCAAAAAGATCCGTGCTGCCATTTCAAAAGGCTAGCTATGTACTCAATAAATGTTTATACGTGGTATCCTGTGGCCAATGACAAACACAAAACATAACCAAAATGCCTGAAAAAGCATTTATTACCGCCTTGATAAACACATTTAACATACATTGAGCTTTGCTTTGTATAAGAACAGGTACTGCTGATATTAATTTCTCAGAGTTAGGTCTTTCCTAGCCCCAGACTGGAGTAACCGGAGCTTTTTTTTTTTTTAATGCCTAAATATGGCTCAAGATGTTATAAGAATTTAATCTGCATAAAACTGTGGCTAACAAGTCCCAGTTTTATTAGGTATATAAAACTATATGCTTTCTCAGCATTTTTTTTTTTTTCTGCTTTTAACGGATACATCATCAAAAGAATTCCTAGCCATAGAACATTCCTCTTGCTCTTTGGGCTTTACCAGGCCCATCCTTTATTTGCAACATCTTTACCAGAAGCAATCATCTTTACCATTTACAGCACTCAAGCCAGCTCATTATATCACTCTCTAGTTCTGCAGCTCCAAGCCTACGAAGAACTCTAAATGTCCAAAGTATTTACTGTTCTTAATCCCCAATGTGACATTAAGTGAATTGGTTCTATCATGGGAGTATAACTGATTATGTTTCTCCTAATAAAAATGGACACTAGAATTATCCATTTATAAGATAGCTCAATGTAAAAGGAAGAGTGAACTTCTGCCAGATGCCAGCTTAACATCAAGAGCTCACACCATGGACATGTCAATTAAAATTCCAGTAGAATCTTTCAAACACAATTTTTCAGTTCAAGAAATGCGCATAAACCCATGGTGAATTGAGAGGCTATAGAAGGTAATTCTTATGTTCCACGTATGTGCTCAGATTCTTGATTGGTCACTGGTAGACAACATTCATGGTATCAGAATAATTTTGATTTTCACTTGAAAATGTAAATTTCAGGAATTCACCCTCATTCATCACTTCTGTTTTTTAGGAAATGACTTTCAGGGGATGTTGCTGTCATTTCCTAATGCTGTAGTTCCTATTAAGCTACACCAAGGGATAGAGGTTCATTTCAAAACTCAGCATAAAGTCTGAGCTGGCTTCCTTCTTTAGGGAGACTACAAGTGCTCTCAAAGACTATAAAAGATAGAAGATTCCAATTTGAGTTCTGACATTGTAATTTTCACCCCATTTGCTACCGTGGTTTGAATGTGAGAATAATAAAATAAAGGATAGCAAAGTAAAAACACAAATGTTTTTATCCTAAAGATACTTGTCCTATTTAAGAATTTACCTGCAGAGATTCCACTTCTGCATCTTTTCTGTGGTTTTCATCCAGCAGATCTACAAGAAAGTAAAATACCCATCTAAGTACAATGTTAAAATGAGTTGCTTCTTATTATCAAACCCAATTCAGTCAGTAGCTTGATAAACTGTTGCCTGGAAAGAGAATTTTATGTGTAAGTGAGAGAAAACCAAAAACCCAAACCTGTTGCCATCGAGTCGATCCTGACTCACAGTGACCCTACAGGACAGAGTAGAACTGCCCCATAGGGTTTCCAAGGAACAGCTCATGGATTCAAACTGTCAGCCTTTTAGTTAGCAGCCGAACTCTGAACCACTGTGCCACCATGGCTCCAAGCTATGCAAACTAAATGCTTGATGATCCCAGTTGCTTAAGATATGGCAGAGCTCTAGACCTTGGCAAACCAAAACTAGCTGAGAAGCCCTGGGAGGTCCCAGCTTTACCCGAGATACCAGAAAATGAACACAACTCAATTACAAATACCAAATCATACCTATATTTTAGGAATTGGTCCAATATTTATATAACTGAAAAGGAACACAATTTTTTTCTTTAAATTTGTTTTGAAAGAAAAATTAGAAACAAACCACTTGCTCTTAAAATAAGCTCACAAGCCAAGTTCCACCCCCAGAGTCAATTTTTATAACCAAATTAAAACACCTTGGAATAATGAATGTTGTTAATGGAAGTAGAAAATCACCTTAACTGTAAAGGCATATTAATTATCGTTTCACACTGAGAGGGTGGGGAACCATTGAAGCTACACCTGACCAAGAATTTGGCACCATCTCAGAGAAATTAGGGGTTGAAGGGAAGGCAGTCAAGTGAAGAGAGTTCTGAATTAATGCATGTGTACAGCCTTGGTGTCTCAGTGCCCTACGTTAATTTATAACTTGCTATAAAGCAAAATATATTTGGCAAGCAGAATTTTCTGCCTGCAGTTATACCACCTTCTGCTATGATCTTATTAGATCTCACAAACCTAAAAAGGGCTGGGCTGAGTCAGAACTTGGATGAAAACTGGCAAGGAACACCTACAGCAGCACATGTTAATATTAGTATTTGCTATACTTTGTGATTGATGCTGCTTCCTAAGATGCTGTGCTGCATAAAAGGGAAATATAACTTACAGAAATTCAATACATATCCCAGAAAGGCAAATGCAAACATTTTTAGCAAGTGTTCACTAGATACAGCAGGAAGTGGTAAGACAGTGGGTAGCCATGGCATGCTGATATATGTCATAATTGGGCAGGCAATACAGTGAAACTTTAGGAGACCAGGCAGATGATATAATTGTCTGGTGATGGCCCTTCAAGACTGCATGGCTAAGAGGGCTACCAAGGAATGGCAAGCAATTCCCTCAAGATACAATTTAGTAGGATTAAGAGTAAGAGGTAGCTCTTACTCTGTATCCTGTAGAGGAGCAGACTTTGGCTTCCTAAACCTCCTATAATCAGTGTTATATCAATTAAAGTTAAGGTGTATGCCACTGTTTTAGGTTATGCTTTTAAAGGGGTTTTTGGTTGGTGTATCCCGTTCTTATAAAAGAGAAACTAACTTGGGGTATGACAATTAGTTTAAGTATCCTCAGTTATTCTTCTTCCTGTATCCTTACTCCTTTGCAATGTGACTTTGCAGCTACTTCCATCAAGAGGTCTTGTCTATTTTTCCACCTCCTGCATCTGGCCTGGCCTCCGTACTCAATTTGACGAATAGAATACAACAGAAACAATGCTGTGTCAGTGCTGAGCTGAGACTTCAAGAGGTCTTGCAGACTTTTACTTTTGCCCTTGGAACCACCATGTGAACAAGCCCAGGCTAGCCTACTAGATGACAAGAGACACATGGTCCAGGACACTTCCTGTCCCCTCTACCCTGTAAGTTCCCACGGCTAGCAGTCAGCAAGTCCCTAGAAACAGAGCTACCCAGGTATCCTAAAGATGAATACAGATGCATGGGGAGTCCAGTTGCGACTAGATAAACTGTCTAGCTCAAGTGCAAGCTTCAACTCACAAAATCGTATAGTAAATAAATGAGATTTTGGGATGGTTTGCTAACTGATACCAGCTATTTAGAAATACCAGTGTTCAGAAATTATTAGAAGGATACAGAAGTAACTAACAGACACAATGGAAAAGAGAATCCAGATTCTGAAGAGCTAGGGTAGGTCTGGGTGGTAGCCCTAACTAATGGGCATTTTATTCTGGGTGTTCCAATCTTGGTTTTACTCCACTCAAGTTGAAATTACATAAAGAGAATAGCTAATGGGCCCAACTTAGATCTCTTGCCTACTACTTGGCTAGAGAAAAGTATGGGGCACTTTCATTGATAATCCTAAAAGGACTAGACTAACACCAAAAAGGATAGTTTCCAAATGCAAAACCAGGGTATTGTTTATAGAAGAAGGAGGGATGGATAACAGAAAGCCAAAACAATAGTTGTCCACCCTAGTTGGTTTTAGTAAATTGTTTTCAACCCAACTTTCAGGAGATAAAAGATCACTGTTGAGTCCCAATGTGATCTTTCAGTACTGGGAGTGGCCATTTTCCTCCACTACTTCTAATAGTGTGCCCCTTGCAATGAATTACATTGTTTACAGTGCAGTGAAGCTGGTGTAATGGATAGTGGGGTCAATCAGCCATAAAGGAAAATCAGTATCATACGTCTAGAGTCACCTTGGTACGGCAAACACCCTAGGTAAAGTTCACTAGATCACGTGTATTGGATCTCTTATTTATCCAAACTCAACCCACTCATCTGATAAAATGTAGGTGTAAAAATTTCAATCTGTCCCCAGAACTTCATAGTAGAATTACTGTAATAAAAATTATGTTCTGTCTGTTCCAAATACATAAAGGTAATGAGTCACACTGCTCTGCCAAAAAGCTGACACCAACGACAATGCTTGATTTGGGATAATTGAATTAAAAAAAAACTATAAAAGAGCTCCTACAACTGGCATTTAAAACACAGAAATCCTCTTCTGTTCTCCCCCGTCGACCCTCTGCTCAGCCTACATCAGAGTATAAGTGGACACCTGGTTTTGTTTTTGTTTTTGTCTGTGTACATCCCTTCTCTTTGAGAACTTCCTGTTCCCCCTCTCCAGGTGATTTCCATGACACTTTCAGCCAAGGAGTCTAATCTCTTGTGCCACAAAAGTGGGTTATGACCTAGGCTGGCAAGTCAGAGTACCTTACTCCCTGAGCATATGAGCTGAGCTAAGAAGTATCAGCAGGAATCCTTTTTTTTTAAGGAACAATAAGGATACCAGGAGAGATTCAATCTCCTTCTGAGGCTGCAAGCTTATATTAGCCTGGTGCTTCAAGGCTATATTTTCCACTATATAGAAGGAATCTGCCTAAGAATGAAGCCAGCAAAGAAGAAAGAGCTAAGGGACAGAGAGAGAGACAGCTGGTTGAGGACTGGACACACCCTTGCCCGAAGTCCACATAAGTCCTGATCCCAATACCTCCCTTTTTTTTATTTTTGCTTAAATTATCTTTAGTTAGATTTCTGTTTTTTTCAAAAGTTTCCAGGGACATAGATGCATTGAACCTTCCTATCTCTGTTCAGAAACCTGAAGAACTTAGAGTCGGAAAGAACTTTCCAGTCCACATTAGAACATTTCATGCTACAATAAATAGTTGAAGACACAAGGCTTAAAAAGAATGGTTTGCATGGGATTACCTAGTTAGTGCTAGAGCCGCAGCTGGAGCTTTGTTCTCCTATCTTCCTGCCCTCTCTACATACCATGCTCTCACTTGTACCTCAGTACTTAATTGTCAAAAAAAAAAAAAGAACAAGTATGCATGTTTTATCCTCCTAACTTGCTCTGGGAGTTCTCTGATGTCAACAACCAAGCTACAATGTTTTATATCCATATTCTCCCTAGCTATGTACTTAACTTAGACCTCAAAAATTGTCTTCTCTATTTATATCACGGTTCTAAGCAATTGCTCTTTTGTTAGGTGCATTGTCCAGGTACATGCATTTGGAATGATTAAGGGTGTCATTGACTTATGCTGATGAAATATGGCTACTGAGTATCTCTGAAAAGCACCTCTCTACTGCAAACAGACAAGAGGAGAGAATGTAGGTATGACCCCTGAAAAGTTGAAGTGATACAATGCTGTGACAACAGAGTGTGATTAGTGTTCCGTGTCATAATGAGCAACCTTGTTATTTGTTCTCACCAGCTTTAGATCAAATGATAAGCGTGGAACAAGGTGAAGGGCCGCTATGCTCCCTTACTCACCACTGGCACGTTCTTGTTCTCCTTTATTATTCTCTGGTTTGCTATTCAATACAAACGGCAATTCAACTGCCATGCAAATTGCTGTAGCTAAATGGGCTTCCATCAACATTAGTTAATGAAGGATTTTTTGGTGAAAAGGGCAGTAGCCTTGTATATTTTCCTTGGATTGGCTCCAGCTTTTTAAATGAGCTGGTACTAACTCATTGTGACATACAGTCATTAGAGGGGAAAATAATCCCATGTAAAAAAGCAAGGCATCAGGGATGAGAAGCAGAGAATCTAGTTTTTTTTTTTTTCTTTTTTTTCTCTCTTCCAATGTGCATTTCTTTGGCACACCCAGGGCAATATATCATGGCTATGCTTTTGGCTAAGACAGTCTTGTGCCACTTTCTTTACAGCTTTTGCAGCCAGTAGTTTAGCCTGGCTGTTAGAGGAAGTTTGACACTTTTTATGTTGATTATGTTTCCTAGCAGCCAAGGAAGCAGGTAGGTTGATTGTTAATTTGTTTTTAAAAGGAGAATCACATCCAGGAGTGCCTATGCAACATAACCATCTAATACCTTGACCCTTCATAGGAAGGCTGAAGATCAAGTTTAGAAATCAGTAGTTTTTTTCTTTCCTTTAACTAATATAAAGTCTCTCATCCATTATAGCACCATCCAGCTGTGTTGGAGAAACAGTTATGGAAACAGGGGCTTCAGACCCAGCAACATTTATGACAATAGCACTGAACCAAGTAGCACTGGCAGGAGAATACAGGAATTAATGGCTGCAGTTTAGGAAAATCACTTAGTTTCTGGCTTGTGTACCTCACTTAGTAATTCAGTGGTAAGAGCTATGGCGAGCTATGGCTGCTACACAAAAGGTTGGCAGTTTGAATCTACCAGCCACTCCTTGGAAACCCTATGGGGCAGTTCTACTCTGTCCTATAGGGTCGCTATGACTGGGAATCAACTCAACAGCAACTGGTTTGTTTTTTATTTAACAGGTTCAGTGTTACCCTGTGTATCATGACATCTAAAAAAATATATATAATGTATATAACGTAAATTCTCTAAATAATCCAATATTTAAGAAAGTAAATATGTGCCATTCCTCTATTGTTGGCAGGTGATATAATGAAATTAATCAAATAAAACGATGCACTACAACCCTGAAAAGGCCATAAATAGCAAACCAAAATTGCCACCGCCACACACTAGATATTGAAGACACTAGCTCCACACTGAAGACGACAGTCTATTCCTCTTTTTCCTCCTTGGCTACCCAGTTACCACAATCACTGACTTTGGGCTGAAAGACACCATAGAAACAATCTAATCCCAAGGTTTCCATATTTTGTTTCTTAAAAAGTGGAATTCTGTCTTATAAAGGAAACCCTGGTGGTGTAGTGGTTAGGTGCTATGGCTGCTAACCCAAGGGTCGGCAGTTTGAATCCACCAGGCTCTCCTTGGAAACTATGGGGCAGTTCTACCCTGTCCTATATGGTCATTATGAGTCGGAATCGACTTGACGGCACTGGGTTTGGTTTTTGGTTTTTGTCTCATAAATGAAACTATATACTCTTCTAAAGGACCTTAGAAATAAAGCACTGTTACGCTGAAGTGGGCATTGCTTTGGTGGAAGCAGAAGTGGAGGGCCTGGAGGTCAGCCTCCTGGGCTTCCATCCTATCCTGGGGTAGACCCCGCTGCATCCAGGGTAAAGTTGTAAGGCTCCAAACTATACGGATTGAAAATCGCTGATCTAATTCAACATCCTCACATTGTACAAATGAGGACCGAGTTCCAAGAGATCAAGTGCCTCTGCCAATGTTGCACAGCTAGGAAGTGCATGAACTTAAACACAAGGCTTCTCAACTGGGTCAGGGTCCAGTACTTTTTTCCATGAAACAGTTACCACCCTCCTTTTGCCTTTAAGATTTATATTGAAATGACATCATACTCCAAGCAGTACCATAAATGCCTACACATTCTAATGCCTCCCTAAACAAAAAGAAAACTTTGTTAAAGCACTTGTGTCAACATCAAAATAAAAAAAAGAGGGGAGGGGATAGACCGACAGTTACTGACTGTCTTCATAAAATTCCCCCAAATATGAGAGAGAACATCAAAAGAAGTGGTTTCTGGTGGAATGCAAATGCCTAGACACTTGAGAAGGCAGTTGTTTTCAGCAAAGTATGTGTGTTCAAGATACAAAATTCAGAGCTTGTCATAAAATAAAACAAACCAAAAGGTATGTAAATGATTGGATGACAGTTGAATAGTTTCTCAGCTTCATATTTAACACTTGTCAGGTATGTTTTTCCTATTTTATTACACCAGTAAAAGTATAACAATATGACTCTATATTAGCCCAAATATCTCAAAAGTGTTTGGCTTCAAATTAATATAGGTACAACACTTAAAATAGTGTCTAGCACATAGTAAGAATTATACATGTGTTAGCTCTTATTATTTTTAAAACTTACCCTTCAATACCACTGTTAAAATCAAGAAAATGTGTCAAAAAATAATCAGGTGTATTTTAAAAGAAGCAAAAAAGGCCTTCCGGTATATTGCTTTTAGCCTCCATTTATTGTTAGTAGCTCAGCGATTTAGAACTTTGCCATATCTACTGCCACCCACTGGTAAATATCTGGATATACCACAATGAATTAAGAGTTTTCACATAGGTTAAAATAAAGAACAACCTTCAAAAGTATGGCTATTCTTTGTGGCTTGTCTCAGACATTGAACCAACATACTGGTCTGCAGATGGAGCCCAGATGGTCCAATAAATGAAAGGTTTATAGTCCACTGTCTGTCTTGGGTATGTGGTAAAACATCCAAAGGCAGATACTCATGTTTTTATTTTATATTAATTCATTTCTGGTGAAATCTTTCATTTTGACAACCTTACAGATTTAAAACCTCTTACCCACAAAACCCTGGTGGTGTAGTGATTAAGTACTACAGCTGCTAACCAAAGGGTCGGCAGTTCGAATCCACCAGGCGCTCCTTGGAAACTCTATGGGGGCAGTTCTTCTCTGTCTTATGGGGTCGCTATGAGTCGGAATCGACTCAACGGCACTGGGTTTGGCTTTTTTGGTTTACCCACAAAACTGTTACATTACAGAAAACAGCCATAACCCACCTCATTCTTGGCTATGGCATGGAGAAACACCAATACGTAGGATAAGAAAGTTCTGGTCAGTCAAGTATTAAGGTTTTTTTTGTTGTTGTTATTTCTGTTGCCCACGAAAGCAAAGAAAGTAAGAAAACATTCATTAAAAAACAAGTATCTGTCTTAAATTGGTCTAAGGGATGTCCTGGTCAAAAAGATCTCAAGTGGGAATTAGCAAAATGAGCAAGAGAAGTTTATAAACTATTGTAAATACTATTTCAATTCCTGGGGACCTGTTTTTTGTCAATGAGTTCAGAGCAGCTTGGAATGCTTCCTTCAGTACCATCGGTTCCTGATCATGTACCACCTCTTGAAATAGTAGAATATCGACTAATGCTTTTTGGTATAATGACTCTGTGTATTCCTTCCATCTTCTTTTGATGCTTCCTGTGTCATTTAATATTTTCCCCATAGAATCCTTCATTATCGCAACTTGAGGCTTGAATTTTTTCTTCAGTTTTTTCAGCTTGAGAAACACCGAGCGTGTTCTTCCCTTTTGGTTTTCCATCTTCAGCTCTTTGCACACGTCATTATAATACTTTACCTTGTCTTCTCGAGACACCTTTCGAAATCTTCTGTTCAGTTCTTTGACTTCATCAATTCTTCCTTTTGCTTTAGCTGCTGGACATTCGAGAGCAAGTTTCAGAGTCTCCTCTGACATTCATCATGGTCTTTTCTTTCTTTCCTGTCTTTTCAATGACCTCTTGCTTTCTTCATGGGTGATGTTCTTGCTGTCATTCCACAACCCGTCTGGTCTTTGGTCACTAGTGTTCAATGCGTCGAATCTATTCTTCAGATGGTCTCGAAATTCAGGTGGGATATACTCAAGGTCATATTTTGGCTCTCATGGACTTGCTCTGATTTTCTTCATTTTCAGCTTGAATTTGCATATGAGCAATTGATGCTCTATTCCACAGTCGGACCCTGGCCTTGTTCTGACTGATGATATTGAGCTTTTCCTTCATTTCTTTCCACAGATGTAGTCAATTTGATTTCTATGTGTTCCATCTGGCAAGGTCCATGTGTATAGTCACTGTTTATGTTTGGTGAAAGAAGGTATTTGCAATGAAGAAGTCGTTGTACTTGCCAAATTCTAGCATTCCATCTCTGGCACTGTTTCTGTCACCAAGGCCTATTTTCCAACTACTGATCCTTCTTTATTTCCAAGTCTTGCATTCCAATCGCCAGTAATTATCAGTGCATCTTGATTGCATGCTTGATCAATATTAGACTGCAGCAGCTGATAAAAATCTTCTATTTCTTCGTCCTTGACACTGATGGTTGGTGCATAAATTTGAATAACAGTCGTATTAACTGGTCTTCCTTGTAGGCGTATGGATATTATCTTATCATCGACAGCATTGTACTTCAGGATAGATCTTGAAATGTTCTTTTTGATGATGAATGCAACACCATTCCTCTTCGAGTTGTCATTCCCAGCGTAGTTGACTACATGATTGTCTGATTCAAAATGGCCAATACCAGTCCATTTCAGCTCACTAATGCCTAGGATATTGATGTTTATGTGTTCCATTCCATTTTTGATGATTTCCAATTTTCCTAGATTCATACTTTGTACATTCCAGGTTCTGATTATTAATGGAAGTTCGCTGCTGTGTCTTCTCATTTTGAGTTGTGCCACATCAGAAAATGAAGGTCCCAAAAGCTTTACTCCATCCATGTCATTAAGGCCTACTCTACTTTGAGGAGGCAGCTCTTCCCCAGTCATCCTTTGAGTGCCTTCTAACCTGGGGGGCTCATCTTCCAGCACTATATCAGACAATGTTCTGCCGGTATTCATAAGGTCTTCACTCGCTAATGCTTTTCAGAAGTAGACTGCCGGGTCCTTCTTCCTAATCTGTCTTAGTCTGGAAGCTCAGCTGAAACCTGTCCTCCACGGGTGACCCTGCTGGTACCTGAATACCAGTGGCATTGCTTCCAGCTCCACAGCAACACACAAGCCCCCACAGTACAACAAACTGACAGATGCAGCGCTGGAGGTGCTCACTCGTCTATGCCAAGAAATATGGATGACAGCTTCCTGGCCAACTGACTGGAAGAGATCCATATTTATGCCTATTCCCAAGAAAGGTGATCCAACCGAATGTTGAAATTATAGAACAATATCATTAATTTCACATGCAAGTAAAATTTTGCTGAAGATCATTCAAAAACGGCTGCAGTATATCGACAGGGAACTGCCAGAAATTCAGGCCGGTTTCAGAAGAGGACGTGGAACCAGGGATATCATTGCTGATATCAGATGGATCCTGGCTAAAAGCAGAGAATACCAGAAGGATGTTTACCTGTGTTTTATTGAGTATGCAAAGGCATTCGACTGTGTGGGTCATAACAAATTATGGGTAACATTGCAAAGAATGGGAATTCCAGAACACTTAATTGTGCTCATGAGGAACCTTTAGATAGATCAAAAGGCAGTTATTCGGACAGAACAAGGGGATACTGAGTGGTTTAAAGTCAGGAAAAGTGTGTGTCAGGGTTGTATTCTCTCACCATACCTGTTCAATCTGTATTCTAACCAAATAATACGAGAAGCTGGACTATATGAAGAACGGGGCATCAGGATTGGAGGAAGACTCATTAACAACCTGCGTTACGCAGATGACATAACCTTGCTTGCTGAAAATGAAGAGGACTTGAAGCACTTACTAATGAAGATCAAAGACCATAGCCTTCAGTATGGATTGCACCTCAACATAAAGAAAACAAAAATCCTCACAACTGGACCAATGAGCAACATCACGATAAACAGAGAAAAGATTGAAGTTGTCATGGATTTCATTTTACTTGGATCCACAATCAACAGCCATGGAAGCAGCAGTCAAGAAATCAAAAGACGCATTGCATTGGATAAATCTGCGGCAAAGGACCTCTTTAAAGTGTTGAAGAGCAAAGATGTCACCTTGAAGACTAAGGTGCGCCTGACCAAAGCCATGGTATTTTCAGTCACATCATATGCATGTGAAAGCTGGACAATGAACAAGGAAGACTGAAGAAGAATTGACGCCTTTGAATTGTGGTGTTGGTGAAGAATATCGAATATACCATGGACTGCCAAAGAACGAACAAATCTGTCTTTGAAGAAGTACAACCAGAATGCTACTTAGAAGGAAGGATGGCAAGACAGTGTCTTACGTACTTTGGACATGTTGTCAGGAGAGATCAGTCCCTGGAGAAGGACATCATGCTTGGCAGGGTACAGGGTCAGTGGAAAGAGGAAGACACTCAACAAGGTGGACTGACACGGCGGCTGCAACGATGAGCTCAAGCATAACGATTGTAAGATTGGCTCAGGACTGGACAGTGTTTCATTCTGTTGTGCATAGGGTCACTATGAATTGGAACCAACTCGACGGCACCTAACAACAACAACAACAAACAGTATTTCAAGAACAAGTTTCTTATGTTCAAATCCAGGCATAAAATCATGTTTCTTCCAACATGTACTCTGTGTAAACTATGCTTCCCTCATGGAAAGTTGACTTTTATTTATGCTTTTTAGGTCAGAAGGCAGTTTATCCTATATTCTCCTCTGATTCTAGACTCATAAGGTCCAGCTGGGCAGTGGTGGTTCAGTGGTAGAATTCTCACCTTCCTTATTCAGGAGACTTAGGTTCAATTCCTGGCCAATGGGCCTCAAGTGCAGCCACCACTTATCTGTCACTGGAGGCTTGTGTGTTGCTGTGATACTGAACAGGTTTCCATGGAGCTTTCAGATGCAGACAAACTAAGAAGAAAGACCTGGCACTCTACTTCCAAAAAAAAAATTGGTCAATGAAAACTCTATGGATCACAATGGTCCAATCCATACGAGTTGGGGCCAACTTGATGGCAGCGAACCAAAACAAGAAGTCTTGGATATTTGACTTGTTCTTTGGTCATCCGCTTATAAAAGCTACAAGAGTCTGCACTGGGTCTTGACGTACCAATAGTATTGAACCATATCTAAGCTTCTGAGACCTTCCAGACCCCTGGGTCTACTCTAGATCAAAAAATCTGAATGTTTTCAGAATGTCTACTCTAGATCAGATTCCTGGGTGGCACAAACTGTTAAGTGCTAGTTACTAACTGAAAGACTGGCAGTTCAAACCTACCCAAAGGTACCTCAGAAGAAAGGCCAGACAATCTGCTTCTGAAAGGTCACAGCCATGAAAACTCTACGGAAAACAGTTCTACTCTGACACACAGAGGGCTGCCATGAGTTGGAATCAACTTGATGGGAACTTGTTTTTTTTTTTGGCTTACTCTAGATTAAAACTAAAAGCTAATTTTTAGACAAATTTCTTTCCAGTTTTTACAATTTTTATGATCTGAGGGTAATACAAACCATAGAAATAGAATAACAGCATGATGTACAGTGTGCTTGTTTCCAGAGTAGAGCTCAATGTCAAATACCAGCTGTGTCTCCTCTGACAATTCACACAGAGACAGTACGTACTCATGTGTTCATATTTGGTACATCACACTGTTAATACTTCCCATGCTGAAGTAGAGGCAATTTCTTTCAAGGTCATCATAAATACCAGTGCTTCTTACCCCCTTTGTCGTAGTATATTGATAAATTATACTAGAGACATAAATGCTTCGAGATATTTTTAGTGTATGTATGATGTATTAGATAGCAACGGAGATGCAACAGAAAATTCAGAAAATTTTTGAAGTCAAAGTCTTCAGTTTTAAAATCTGATTGATCACTCCAAGTTCAGGCATATTTTGTTCAATTGTTTACCCAGCCCTCCCCACAATTTGAGGCCATCTTAGAGATCAACTATCATAGCTCTGTTCAACTTAAAGTTTCTTTAAAGATTTAATGAAAAAAATCTTTAAATAAAACAAGATTATCTTTTCATCCAGTGGACTGTCCAAAAAACATGAAATTTGTATTGAATTTTAGAAATGTCATGACCATCTACCCCATGTCGGAAAATCTTCGATCCTCTTTGTCTTGTTTCCTATTCCATAAAGCATTGAACCACATTACGTCTTAATTCACAAAGTAGCTATGAGGAATAAAATGGGATAAAGAAGAAAGGGCGATGACAGAATTAAGTTTCATATAAATCAAGGCACATAGATGCATGCATTTATATATTTTCCTCTATACATATTCAATTAGGTGCATGGAGTCTATGGTGTAGGTAGACTAATGTTTCCATTACATTTGTTTGTCCTCAGCTCCACCTAAGGCTTAAGGTAGCCCAAGAACATATCACATAAATTCATACCGCTCCTACAGTTTAAATTTAAAAGTGTTCTCCATTCCTTAAATTTTATGGGAGACTACACAAAAGGCAGAAACAAAAATAATCAGTATAAAAAATTTGACCTCATTAGTAATAAAAGACATTCAAGTTTTAAAAGCAAATAAGATTTTTAATCTATCAAATTGGCAGTTGTACTGTATGTCATTTGTTCCATATATATTCTTTTAGGGGAGTAAACAATTAGAAACTTTTAAAAGTGTTTTTATGATATATGCACCCAAATAAAACATTTGAAAGGCATGGAGATGCAATAGAGCACTCTGGAACATAGTGAAATATTTATAAGAATACAACGAAATACACAATGAAACACCCTAAATTGGTAAGAATCTAACTTGGGAAGACTCTAAATTGATGCAACTGGAGGGCAATTTAGCTATAAATATAAAAAACCTTAAAAAACAAACAAAAAAATAAAAACAATATTATACTGCTTCACTCAGTCATTCCACACACAGGAGTAAGAAAATCAGAGATAGGTACAAAGATTTAGCCACAGGGATGGCCACAAAAACACTACTTATCGTGAGCAAGAAAAAAAAGAAATTAGGTATATGTTCAATAAACAGCATAGACTAAATACATTTGCAATATTTATGTTAGGAAACACAATGAATGCCTTAAAGTGGTTTTATAAAAAACATTGACAAAATAGATGAACAGGTTTATAAAGAAGTGTAAGGGGGTGTGTGTGTGCGCACCTGTGCACGTGCAAAGGCTGTACAAATCAACACTCCAGAATGTTCACAGTAGTCATCTCTAAGTGATGGGATTATAGGTGATTTTTAATTAATTCCTAAGATTCTCATTATTTTCTAAAATAACACATTATTTTTAGGAAAATTCAAAATACTATTTAAATACTAATTCTACGTTACTCTTCTCCTATTTATAACAGTGTTGTTGTCGTTAGGTGCCATCAAGTCAGTTCCGACTCATAACAATGCTGTGCACAAAAGAACAAAACACTGCCTGGTCCTGCACCATCCTCACAATCGTTGCTATTTTTTAGCCCATTATTGCAGCCACTGTGTCAAACTGTCTCATTGAGGGTATTCCTCTTTTTCACTAAGACACTCTTCTTTACCAAGCATGATACCCCTCTCCAGGGACTGGTCCCTTCTGATGACATGTCCAAAGGACGCAAAATGAAGTATCACCATTCTTGCTTCTAAGGGGCATTCTTGCTGTATTTCTAAGATGGATGTGTTCATTCTTCTGGCAGTCATGGTATATTCAATATTCTTCACCAACACCATTATTCAAAGGTATCACTTCTTCTTTGGTCTTCCTTATTCCTTGTCCAGGTTGTGCATACATATGAGACAACTGAAAATATCACAGCTTGGGTCAGGCGTACCTTAGTCCTCAAAGTGACATCTTTACTTTTTCACACTTTAAAGAGGTTCTTTGTATCAGATTTGCCCAATGTAGTACATCATTTGATTTCTTGACTGCTGCTTCCAGAGGCATTGATTGTGGATCCAAGTAAAATGAAATTCTTGACAACTTCCATTATTTTCTCCATTTACCATGATGTTGCTTATTGATCCAATTATGAGGATTTTTGTTTTCTTTGTGTTAGGTGTAATCCATATTGAAGCCTGTGGTCTTTGATCTTCATTGGTAACTTTTTAAAGTCCTCTTCACTTTCAGCAAGCAAGACTGTGTCATCTGCATATCGCAGGTCGTTAATGAGTTTTCCTCCAATCCTGATGCCATGTTCTTTTCCATATAGTCCAGTTTCTCAGATTATTTGCTCAGCATACAGATGGAATAGATATGGTGAAACGAAACCCCTGACCAACACTTTTCCTGATTTTAAATTCCACAGCATCCCTTTATTCTGTCTGAACCATTGTCTTTTGGTCTATGTACAAGTTCCCCATGAGTACAATATTACATATAATTCATTATGAGCCACACAGTCGAATGCCTTTGTATAGTCAATAAAAACACAGGTAAATATCTTTCTGGTACTCCTTGCTTTCAGCCAAGATCCATCTGACATCAGCAAAGATATCCCTAGGTCCGTGTTCTCTTCTAAATCTGACTTGAATTTCTGGCAGTTCCCTGTTGATGTACTGCTGCAACTGCTTTTGAATTGTCTTCAGAATATTACTTTCGTGTGATATTAATAATATTGTTCAATAATTTCTGCATTCTGTTGGATCACTTATCTTCGGAACAGGCACGAACATGGGTCTCTTCCAGTTGGTTGGCCAGGTAGCTGTCTTCCAAATTTCCTGGCACAGGTGAATGAGCCCTTCCAGCACAGCATCTGTTTGTTGAAACATCTCAGTTGATATTCCGTCAATTCCTGGAGCCTTGTTTTTCCGCAGTGCCTTCAGTGTAGCTTGAACGTCTTCCTTCAGAATCATTGGTTCTTGATCATACTCTACTTCGTGAAATGGTTGCGCATCAACCAATTCTTTCTGGTACAGTGTCTCTGTGTGTTTTTGTGTAGGTTCAAGAAAAACAAAACTATTTATGCAGAGGAATTCCACGGATGTTAAATTCTACAGAAATCAGGAAACAAAGGAATATGATTTGTTGTTGTTGTTAGGTACCATCGACTCAGTTCCAAATCATAGCGACCCTATGTACAACAAAACAAAACACTGCCCAATCCTGCAACATCCTCAAAATTGTTATGCTTCAGCACATTGTTGCACCAAAGTGTTAATCCATCTTATTGAGTGTCTTCCATTTTTTTGCTGACCCTCTACTTTACCAAGCATGATGTCCTTCTCAAGGGACTGATGACATGTCCAATGTATGTGAGACACTGTCTCGTCATCCTTGCTTCTAAGGAGAATTCTGGCTGTATTTCTTCTATGACGGATTTGTTCATTCTTTTCACAGTCTGTGGTATATTCAGTATTCTTTGCCAACACCATAATTCAAAAGCATCAATTCTTCTTTGGTGTTCCTTATTCATTGTCCAGCTTTCCCATGCATATGAAAAAAAAGGGGATTGAAAAGACCATGGCTTGGGTCAGGCACACCTTAGTCTTCAAGGTGACATCTTTGCTTTTCAACACTTTAAAGGGGGCTTTTGCAGCAGACTTGCCCAATGCAATGCGTCATTTGATTTCTTGACTGCTGCTTCCATGGGTATTGATTTTGAATCCAAGTAAAATGAAATCCTAGACAATTTCAATCTTTTCTCCACTTATCGTGATGCTGCCTATTGGTCCAGTTGTGAGGATTTTTGTTTTCTTTTGTTGAGGTGTAATCCATACTGAAGGCTGTGGTCTTTGATCTTCATTAGTAAGTGCTTCAAGTCCTCTTCACCTTCAGCAAGCAAGGTTGAGACATCTGCACCACACAGGCTATTAATGAGTCTTCCTCCAGTCTTGATGCTGTGTTCTTCTTCACATAGTACAGCTTCTTGGATTATTTGTTTAGCACACAGAATGAATAGGTATGGTGAAAGGAGACATTTCTGATGCACAGCTCTCTTAACTTTAAACCACTCAGTATCCCCTGTTCTATTCGAATGACTGCCTCTTGATCCACATACAGGTTCCTCATGAGCACAATTAAGTGTTCTGGAATTCCCATTCTTCCCAATGTTATCCATAATTTGCTGTGATCCACACAGTTGAATGTCTTTGCATAATCAATAAAACACAGGTAAACATCTTTCTCATATTCTCTGCTTTCAGCCAGGATCCATCTGACATTAGCAATGATATCCCTGGTTCTACATCCATTTCTGAATTGGCTTGAATTTCTGGCAGTTCCCAGTCAATATACTGTTGAAGCTGTTTTTGAATGAAAATCAACAAAATTTTACTTGCATGTGACATTAATGATATTGTTTGAGAATTTCCACATTTGACTGAATCACCTTTCTTGGGAATACCCACAAACACGAATCTCTTCCAGTCAGTTTGCCAGGAAGCTGTCTTCAAAATTTGTTGACACAAATGAATGAGCACTTCCCGTGCTGTATCTGTTTGTTGAAACATCTCAGTTGGTATTCCATCAATTCCTGGAGTCCTGTTCTTTTCCAGTGCCTTCAGTACAGCTTGGACTTCTTCCTTCAGTATCATCAATTCCTGATCATATGCTATTTCCTGAAATCGGGAATATGATACCAAAAAAAAAAAAAAATTTAAACCAGTTGCCATTGAGTCAATTCTGAGTCATAGAGACCCACCAGGACAGAATAGAACTGCCGAACACAGTTTCCAAGAAGTGCCTGGTAGATTCAAACTGCTGACCTTTTGGTTAGCAGCTGTATCTTTTAACCACTATGCCACCAGGGTTTCCCAGGAATATGATAAGGCAAATTGGCCCAATCTTCCTTACACAGTCTGTCTGATTTGCATTAATCAATATTCATTTCTATAAATCCTGGAAACACAGACATATGCTTATTTTGATTTATTGGTGATTTTAGAAATAAATTGCCTCTTATGACCCAACTTAAATTTAAGTCTAATCATTTGGTGTATAAGAAGAAAATCTAAGTGGCATATTATTATAGGAAAGCATTAGAAAAATATAATGGCATAAACCAAATAGGAAATAGACTGAAAGCAAGACTGAGTCACTTCTGGCAAAAACATTCTAGTTAAGAAAAGAACTAATAGCAGTAATTTGGGGAGATTCTGAAATTATCTAGTATATGTAGTATATTTATGTCTGTGCTTTATGTGAGAGGCAGAATAATGACCCTTTAAAAATGCTCCTGTTCTGAGCGATAACAGAAAATACAAAGAGAATAGTTGAAGATCTGTTGGCAGAAAACTTCCCTGGCATCATGAAAGACGAAAGGATATCTATCCAATATGGTCATCGAACCCCATTCAAGACTGATCCAAAAAGAAAATCACCAAGGCATATTATCATCAAACTTGCCAAAACCAAAGATAAAGAGAAAATTTTAACACCAGCCAGGGATAAAAGAAAAGTCTCCTGCATAGGAGAATCAATAAGTTCAGACTACTCAGCAGAAACCATGCGGGCAAGAAGGCAATGGGATGACATATATCGAACACTGAAGGAGAAAAACTGCCAGCTAAGAATCATATATCCAGCAAAACTCTCTCTCAAATATGAAGGTTGAAATTAAAACATTTACGGATAAACACAAGCTTAGAGAATTTGCAAAAACCAAACCAAAGCTACAAGAATTACTAAAGGAAATTGGTCAGAAAATCAATAATATCAGATACCAACACAACAAAAGGTCACTCACAGAACTGAAAGAACATCCTGATATCAACTCAAATAGGGAAATCAAAAAAACAAAATAAGATTAATTTTAAAAAGAAAAAAATGCTCAAAACAGGGAATCATTGAAGTCATTATGTAAAAGATCACAGTAATCAAAAAGAGGGGCTAAATACAGGAGGCACAGATCTTCCATATGGAGACGAAAACAACGCTATCGATATAGGATGATACAAGTTAGGTTTTTACTTAGAAAAATAGGAGTAAATATTAAGGTAACCACAAAAAGGTCTAACAATTCCACAGTACAAAAAAAAAGAAAAACATGATGACTCAGCAAACATAAATTCAACTATTATGAAAATGAGGAAGACACAATTTACAAAGAAAAACTTCTCAGCACAAAAAGTAAGTGGAAAAATGAAATTGTGAAAAACACACACAAAAAGGCATCAAAATGACAGCACTAAAAATATACTTATCTATAATTACACTGAACATAAATGGACTAAATGCACCAATAAAGAGACAGAGAGTCACGGACTGGATAAAGAAACACGATCCGCCTATATGCTGCCTATAAGAGACACAACTTAGAGACACAAACAAACTAAAACTCAAAGGATGAAAAAAAATATATCAAGCAAACAACAATCAAAAAAGAGCAGAAGTGGCAATATTAATTTCTGACAAAATAGACTTTAAAGTTAAATCTACCACAAAGGATAAAGAAGGACACTACATAATGATTAAAGGGACAATTGACCAGGAAAATATAACCATATTAAATATTTTTGCACTCAATGACAGAGCTGCAAGATACATAAAACAAACTTTAACGGAATTGAAAAGTGAGACAGACACCTCCACAATTATAGTAGGAGACTTCAACACACCACTTTCGGAGAGGGATAGGACTTCCAGTAAGAAGCTCAATAGAGACACGGAAGATCTAATTGCTATAATCAACCAACGTGACCTCACAGACTTATACAGAACACTCCACCCAACAGCTGCAAAGTATACTTTTTTTTCTAGCGCACATGGAACATTCCCTAGAATAGAACACTTATTAGGTCATAAAACAAACCTTTGCAGAATCCAAAACATCGAAATATTACAAAGCATCTTCTCAGACCATAAGGCCATAAAAGTAGAAATCAATAACAGAAAAAACAGGCAAAAGAAATCAAATACTTGGAAACTGAACAATACCCTGCTCAAAAAGACTGGGTTATAGAAGACATTTAGGGGGAATAAAGAAATTCATACAATGCAACAAGAATGAAAACACTACCTATCAAAACCTCTGGGACACAACAAAAGCAGTGCTCAGAGGTCAATTTATATCGATAAATGCACACATACAAAAAGAAGAAAGAGCCAAAAGCAGAGAACTGTCCCTACAACTTGAACAAATAGAAAGCGAGCAACAAAAGAATCCATCAGTCACCAGAAGAAAACAAATAACAAAAATTAGAGCTGAACTAAATGAATTAGAGAACAGAAAAACAACTGAAAGAATTAACAAAGCCAAAAGCTGGTTCTTTGAAAAAATTAACAAAATTGATAAACCATTGGCCAGACTGACTGAAGAAATACAGGAAAGGAAACAAATAACCTGAATAAGAAATGAGATGGGCCATACCACTACAGACCCAACTGAAATTAAAAGAATCATACCAGATTATTACAAAAAATTGCACTCTAACAAATTTGAAAACCCAGAAGAAATGGATGAATTCCTAGAAAAACACTACCTACCTAAACTAACACAATCAGAAGCAGAACAACTAAATAGACCCATAACAAAAAAAAAAGATTGGAAAGGTAATCAAAAAACTCCCCAAAAGAAAAAGCCCTGGCCCGGACAGCTTCACTGCAGAGTTCTACCAAACTTTCAGAGAAGAGTTAACACCACTACTACTAAAGGTATTTCAAAGCATAGAAAAGGATGGAATACTACCTAACTCATTCTATGAAGCCAGCATATCCCTGATACCAAAACCAGGTAAAGATACCACAAAAAAAGAAAATTATAGACCTATATCCCTCATGAACATAGATGCAAAAATACTCAACAAAATTCCAGGCAATAGAATTGAACAACATATCAAAAATATAATCCACCACAACCAACTGGGATTTATACCAGATATGCAAGGTTGGTTCAATATTAGAAAAATCATTAGTGTAATCCACCATATAAATAAAACAAAAGACAAAAACCACATGATCTTATCAATTGATGAAGAAAAGGCATTTGACAAAGTCCAACACCCATTCATGATAAAAACTCTCAGCAAAATAGGAATTGAAGGAAAATTCCTCAACAAAATAAAGGGCTATTATACAAAGCCAACAGCCAACATCATTCTAAATGGAGAGAACTTAAGAGCATTTCCCTTGAGAACGGGAACCAAACAAGGATGCCCTTTATCACCACTCTTATTCAACATTGTGCTGGAGGTCCTAGCCAGAGCAATTAGGCTAGAGAAAGAAATAAAGGGCATCCGGATTGGGAAGGAAGAAGTCAAATTATCTCTATTTGGAGATGACATGATCTTATACACAAAAAACCCTAAGGAATCCTCCAGAAAACTACTGAAACTAAGAGTTTGGCAGAGTTTCAGGTTACAAGATAAACATACAAAAATCATTTGGATTCCTCTACATCAACAAAAAGAACATCGAAGAGGAAATCACCAAATCAATGCTATTTACAGTAGACCCCAAGAAGATAAAATACTTAGGAATAAATCTTACCGAAGATGTAAAAGACCTATACAAAGAAAACTACAAAGTACTAGTGTAAGAAACTAAAAGGGACGTACATAAGTGGAAAAACATACCTTGTTCATGGAGAAGAAGACTTAACATAGTAAAAATGTCTATTCTACCAAAAGCCATCTATATATATACACACACTTCCGATCCAAATTCCAAAGACATTTTTTATTGTGATGGAGAAACAAATCACCAACTTCATATGGAAGGGAAAGAAGCCCCAGATAAGTAAAGCATTACTGAAAAAGAAGAAGAAAGTGGGAGGCCTCACTCTACCTGGTTTTAGAACATATTATACACCCACAGTAGTCAAAACAGCCTGGTACTGGTACAACAACAGGCACCCAGACCAATGGAGCAGAATTGAGAACCCAGATATAAATCCATCCACATATGAGCAGCTGATATTTGACAAAGGCCCAGTGTCAGTTAATTGGGAAAAAGAGAGTCTTTTTAACAAATGGTGCTGGCATAACTGGATATCCATTTGCAAAAAACTGAAACAGGACCCATACCTCACACCATGCACAAAAACTAACTCCAAATGGATCAAAGACCTAAACATAAAGACTAAAACGATAAAGATCATGGAAGAAAAAATAGGGACAACATTAGGAGCCCTAATACAACTCATAAACAGAATATAAAACATTATTAAAAATGACGGAGAGAAACCAGATAACTGGGAGCTCCTAAAAATCAAACACCTATGCTCATCTAAAGACTTCACCAAAAGAGCAAAAAGACCTCCTACACATTGGGAAAAAATTTTCAGCTATGACATCTCCGACCAGCGCCTGATCTCTAAAATCTATACGATTCTGTTAAAGCTCAACCACAATAAGACAAACAACCCAATTAAAAAGTGGGCAAAGGATATGAACACCCACTTCACTAAAGAAGATATTCAGGCAGCTAACAGATACATGAGAAAATGCTCTCGATCGTTAGCCATTAGAGAAATGCAAATTAAAACTACGATGAGATTCCATCTCACTCCAACAAAAAAAAAAGAACAAGGCTGGCATTAATCCAAAAAACACAAAATAATAAATGTTGGAGAGGCTTTGGAGAGATTGGAACTCTTATACACTGCTGGTGGGAATGTCAAATGGTACAACCACTTTGGAAATCGATCTGGCGTTTCCTTAAAAAGTTAGAAATACAACTACCATACAACCCAGAAATCCCACTCCTCGGAATATATCCTAGAGAAATAAGAGCCTTTACACAAACAGACATATGCATACCCACATTTATTGTAACACTGTTTACAACACCGAAAAGATGCAAGCAACCAAGGTGTCCATCAACGGATGAATGGATAAATAAATTAGGTATATTCACACAATGGAATACTAAGCATCGATAAAGAACAATGATAAATCTGTGAAACATTTCATAACATGGAGGAACCTGGAAGGCATTATGCTGAGCGAAATGAGTCAGAGGCAAAAGGACAAATATTGTATAAGACCACTATTATAAGATCTTGAGAAATAGTATAAACTGAGAAGAACACATACTTTTGTGGTTACGAGGGGGGGAGGGAGAGACGGTGGGTGGGAGAGGGTTTTTTACTGATTAATTGATAGATAAGAACTGCTTTAGGTGAAGGGAAGGACAATACTCAATACATGGAAGGTCAGCTCAACTGGACTGGACCAAAAGCAAAGAAGTTTCCAGGATAAACTGAATGCTTCAAAGGTCAGTGGAGCAAGGGCGGGGGTTTGGGAACCATGGGTTAAGGGGACTTCTACGTCAATTGGCAAAATAATTCTGTTATGAAAACATTCTGCATCCCAGTTTGAAATGTGGCGTCTGGGGTCTTAAATGCTAACAAGCGGCCATCTAAGATGCATCAATTGGTCTCAACCCACCTGGAGCAAAGGAGAATGAACAACACCAAGGTCACACGACAACTAGGAGCTTAAGAGACAGAAAGGGCCACATGAACCAGAGACCTACATCATCCCGAGACCAGAAGAACTAGTTGGTGCCCGGCCACAATCGATGACTGCCCTGACAGGGAGCACAACAGAGAACCCCTGAGGGAGCAGGAGATCAGTGGGATGCAGACCCCAAATTCACACAAAAAGACCATACTTAATGGTCTGCCTGAGACTAGAGGAATCCTGGCGGTCATGGTCCCCAAACCTTCTGTTGGCCCAGGACAGGAACCATTCCCGAAGACAACTCATCAGACATGAAAGGGACTGGACAGTGGGTAGGAGAGAGATGCTGATGAAGAGTGAGCTAATTATATCAGGTGGACACTTGAGACTGTGTTGGCATCTCCTGTCTGGAGGGGGGATGGGAGGATAGAGAGAGTTGGAAGCTGGCAAAATTGTCACGAAAGGAGAGACTGGAAGGGCTGACTCATTAGGGGGAGAGCAAGTGGGAGTACGGAGTAAGGTGTATATAAACTTATATGTGACAAAAAAAAAAAAAAGCTAGCAGCCTGGCAAACATCAGAGGGAGTAGAATTGGGCTAGAGCTCATTCAATACCTCATTCCCAGATAATTATCATTATTTGATCTGTTTGGTGGTTCCCTGGAAGACCATACTTATGCATTTAACCTGACTCAGAGCTCACCCAGTACAAAAGCCTTTTCCTCAGGGATATTGCTGAATTCAAATAAAGTCAATTGTGTAATTCTGCAGTTGCCTGAGGTGGTGGGAAGTAGGTGAGGGATACAATACACTGACTAAATGCTTCAAAGAAAAAGCTGGGGGGAAAGATATCTATAGGGGCTTTGAAAACTGTGACACAACCCCGACAATATAGAAAGCTATGTACATGTGTAGGACAGTATGCTTGCTCAGGACTACACACATGCTCAGGAAAGTCCTGAGAAGACCTAAGCTTTTACCTCTGACTGAACTTAAGACTCTGAAAAACTGATGGCTAAGGCAGAGCTGTCAAGTGCCTGGCTTAGTATTAAAGTTGTACCCTAACATGCACACAGATCTCTTTGGCAAACACTAGAAGATTTACTGGTTCCAGGTAGTTAAGAAAAATCTCTATCCAATCATTAGCTTACCAGTAAACTAAACAAGTACAGGTTTCAGGTGCCACACATTTAAAAGAAAAAAAAAAAAAAAACAGTCTTTACAGATTTAGTTTAAAAAAGTAAACAAACAACTACTACAGTAAACAGCAACAAAAACAAACCTCTGGGGAGCAGAAGAATATGATTTCCAGAGTTCCATATTATATTATTTAAAATGTTCAGTTTTCAACAAAAAATTGCAAGGCTTGTAAAGAAGTAGAAAAGTATGGTTCATACACATGCACACACCTAAACATACACCCAATCAACAGAAAGTCTCTGAGGAAGTTCAGATATTGGACTTACGATCTAAAGATGTTAAATAATTTATTTAAAAGGTATCCAAAGAACGAAGGGAAATCATGAGTAAAGAATTAAATGCAAGCATTAAAAAGATGTCTCGTCAAATACAGTAAAACCTGTGAAAGTCAGAAACTGTGTAGGGTGGAAACCTGTCAGAGAAGGAAAATTAAAATATTTTTCACTAAAATTAGCAAAGAGAAGAAAAGTGGCAAGACTATACCCTGTCAGAGGTGGAAAACTTGTCAGACCTGGAAAAACAAGAGAGTCCCGTCAGGTTCTGACTCTCACAGATTTCAATACAATGTCAATAAAAAGATACACACACATATAAGTATATATTAATATTTCAGCCTGAAGACTTTAGCGTTCCTTTTAGGGCAGGTGTCCTAGAAATGAATTTTCTACTTTTGTTTTTTTTGGAATATCTTAATATCTGCTTCACTTTTGAAAGATAGCTTTGCTGAATATAAAATTCTTGATTAATTTTTTTTTTCTTTTTGATAATTATATGTTATCCCACTGCCTTCTGGCTCTATTGTTTTTAATGAGAATCAGCTATTAATCTCATTCAGGACTCCTCGTATGTCATGAGTTGCTTTACATGGAGTTGAAGAATACAATAAATGAAATGAAAAAAAGTCACTAGAGGGGCTCAACAGCAGATTTGAGTAGGTAGAAGAAGCAATCAGTGAACTTGAAGGCAAGACAACTGAGATTATACAGTCAGAGGAATGAAAAGAGAATAAGGAGAAATGAACAGAGACTTGGAGGCCACTGAACACCTTAAATCATACCAAGATACACATAATGGGAATGCCAGAAGGAAAGGAGAAATGGGGCAAAAAAAATAGCTGGAGAATTAATGCCTCAAAACTTCTCACATCTAATTAAAAAACAATCTACACAACTATGAAGATCAGCAAACTATGGAAGGATTAACTCAAGAAAATTCACACCAAGAAACATCAAAATTAAACTCTTAAAGAACAAAGAGAAAATCCTGAAGGCAGCAAGAGAGAAGTAACTCCTCACATGCAAGGGATCTTCAATGAGATGAATGGGTGATATCTCATCAGAAACAATAGAGCCAGAAGGCAGTGGGATAACGTATTCAAAGTGTAAAAAGGAAGAAAAAAAAAAGTTAGCCAGGAATTCTATATTCAGCAAATCTGTCTTTCAAAACTAAAGCAGATATTAAGATACTAAGATATTTCCCCCCAAAATAAAAACAGAAAATTCATCACAAGGACCCTGTCCTAGAAGAAATGCTAAATGTTTCAGGCTGAAATACTAAATTCCTTCAAGCTGAAATGATAGGACTCTAGGCAGTAACCTAAATCCACAGGAAGAAATAAAGAGTATTGGTCAAAGTAACTCATTGGTGTTAGTTGCCACTGAGTTCGCTCCAACTCAAGGTGACCTCATGTACAAGAGAACAAAACACTGCCTGGTCCTACACCATCTTCATGATTGTTGGTATGCTCAAGTCCACTGTTGTAGCCACTACGTATTATGAGTGTCTTCCAACCTAGGGTGTTCATTTTCTAGCACTACATCAGACAATATTCTGTTTTGATACACAGGGTTTTCACTGGCTAATTTTTTAAATGTATTTCACCAGGATTTTCTTCCTTAGTCGGTCTTAGTCTGCAAACTCCACTGAAACCTGTACGCTATGGGTGACCCTGCTGAAGTTTGAAATACCAGTGGCATAGATTCCAACATCATAGCAATATGCAAGTTACCACAATACAATAGATAGATAGGTGGTAGTGGTAACTACATTAAGTAAACATAAAAGACGGTATTTTTTGTTTTTTTGCCCCTTCTCCTCTCTTATTTAAAATACAATTGCATACAGCAATAATTATAAATTGTGTTGAAGGGCACACAGGTATAAAGATTTAATTTGTATGCCAACAACAGCACAAGGGGATGGGGAATATAGGTTATATATATTACTATTTATATATCAAAGAAAGCAGGAATCATCAAAAGGAGATGGAAGGAACACACACAGTTACTGTACCAAAAAGAATTGGTTGACGTTCTACCATTTCAGGAGGTACCATATGATCAAGAACTGATGGTACTCAAGGAAGGAGTCCAACTTGCATGGAAGGCAATGGCAAATAACAAGTCTCTAGGAATTGATGGAAAATTAATTGAGATGTTTCAACAAATAGATGCAGTGCTGAAGTGCTCACTTATCTACGATAAGAAATTTAGAAGACATCTACCTGGCCAAACAACTGGAAGAGATTCTTGTTTTTGCCCATTCCAAAGAAAGATGATCGAACAGAATACAGAAATTATCAAACAATATCATTAATATTTCACACAAGCAAAATTTTTCTGAAGATCTTTCAAAAGCAGTTGCAGCAATACAATGACAGGCAACTGCCAGAAATTCAAGTTGGATGCAGAAGAGGACATGGAATGAGGGATATCATTACTGATGTCAGATGGATATTGGGCTGAAAGCAGAAAATACCAGAAAGATACTTACCTGTGTTTTATTGACAATGCAAAGGCATTCGACTATGTAGATCACAGAAAATTATGGATAACATTGGGAAAAATGGGAATTCCAGAATACTTAATTGTGCTCATGTGGAACCTGTACAAAGACCAGGAGGCAGTTGTTTGAACAGAACGAGGAAATACTGCGTTTAAAGTCAGGAAAAGTATGTGTCAAGGTTGTCTCCTTTCACCACACTTATTTAATCTGTATATTGAGCAAATAATCCATGTAGGTAGACTATATGAAGAAGAACTCAGCACCAAAACTGAAGGAACTCTCATCAACAACCTGTGAAATGCAGATAACACAATCTTGTTTGCTGAAAGTGAAGAGGATTTGAAGCACTTACTGATGAAGATCAAAGACTACAGCCTTCAGTATGGATTACACCTCAACATAAAGAAAACAAAAATCCTCACAACTAGACCAATAAGCAACATCATGATAAGTGGAGAAAATATGAAATTTGTCAAGGATTTCATTTTACTTAGATCTACACTCAATGCCCATGAAAGAAGCAGTCAAGAAATCAATTGCTTTGGGGACATCTGCTGCAAAAGACCTCTTTCAAGTGTTAAAAAGCAAAGGTGTCACTTTGAGGACTAAAGTGCACCTGACCCAAGCCATGGTATTTTCAATTGCCTCATATGCATATGAAAGCTGGACAATGAGCATGGAAGACTAAAAAAGAATTGATGCTTTTCAATTATGATGTTGGTGAAGAATATTGAATATACCATGGACTGCAAAAGAATGAACAAATCTGTCTTGGAAGTACAGCCAGAATGCTCCTTAGAAACAAGGATGGTGAGACTTTGTCTCGCATACTTTGGACATATTATCAGGAGGACCAGTCCTGAAGAACATCACGCTTGGTAAAGTAGAACGTCAGTGAAAATGACCCTCAGCGAGATGGACTGACACAGTGGCTGCAACAATGGACTCAAGCATAACAACAATTGTGAAGATGGTGTAAGACTGGGCATCATTTTTTCTGTTATACATAGGGTCACTATGAGTCAGAATCAACTCAATGGCACCTAACAACAACATATTACTAAAATTAATTTGGCATTAATCCAAATTAGATTGTTATGAATTAAGATGGTAATTGCAATCCCCAGGGCAACCACTAAAAAAAACTAAAAAATACATAGTAAAAGGAACAAGACAATTAAAATGGCACACTACAAAATACCTACTTAACACAAAAGAAGGCAGTAATAGGGAAATAGCATAAAATCCCATTGCTGTCGTGTCAGTTCCATAGCGACCCTATAAGACAGAGTAGAACTGCCCCATAGAGTTTCCAAGGAGCATCTGGTGGATTTGAACTGCTGGCCTTTTGGTTAGCAGTCGTGGCACTTAACCACTAGAACACCAAAAAAAAGACATATAAAAAACAATGTCAAAATGGCAGAAATAATTTTTTCCTTATCAGTAATTACACTAGATGTAAATGGATTAAACGCCACAATTAAAATATATGTATATAGGTTGGCACAATGGATAACTGTTATCCCTATTATCATGATTCAGCTATATGCTTTCTACATAAGACACACTGCAGATTCAAAGACACAAGTATATTAAAAGAAAAAGGATGGAAATGATATACCATGCAAAGAGTAACCAAAAGATAGTGAGGATGGCTTAATAATATTAAACAAAACAGACTTTAAGATAAAAGTTGCTACAAGAGACAAAAAGGAAAGTATATACTGATAAAAGGATCATAAAAGGGTCACTGTATCAAGAATGTATAATAATTAAAAACATATACGCACCAAACAATAGAGCCCCAAGATCCATCAAACAAAAACTGACAAACTTGAGGGTAAAACAAACAATTCAACAATAACTGTTGGAGATTTCAATAACGTCTCATTTTAAAAAATGATGGCAAATTAGACAGAAAAGCAACAAGGAAATAAAAGACTTAGACAACACTATAAATTAAGTAGACCTAAGTTTGTTTTTTTTTTAAGAGACACGTACACAAAGCGTCATCCAGCAACAGTAGAATACATACTTTTTGCAAATGTACACAGAATAGTCACCAGGATAAGCCATAAAACATGTCTCAATAAACTTAGTAAATTATACAAAGCATATTCTCTAACCACAATGGAATGGAATCCGTAACAGGAGTAAATTTTGAAAATTCACAAATATGTGGAAATTAAACAGTACTTTCCTAAAATAGCCAATGAATCAAAGAAGAAATCGAAAAGGACTAGAAAATACTTTGAGAAGCAAGAAAACACCAAAACATATGGGATGCTGTGTTTAGCAAGGAGGCTCAGAAAGCTTACTTTCCAAAGCGTTCTTAACCTTACAGGGAGGTAGTGGTTCCACCCTTCCCGAATAAGGCATTCTGTGTGTGTCCTGACTCAGGAGCATAGTTTTGGCAAAAGAGACTGTCATGGATTGAATTGTGCCCCCCCTCCCCCCAAAAATGTGTGTATCAACTTGATTAGGCCATGATTCCCAGTATTGTGTGGTTGTCCTCCATTTTGTGATTGTAATTTTACGTTCAGAGGATGAGGGTAGGAATGTAACACCACCCTTACTCAGGTTACTTCCCTGATCCAAGGTAGAGGGAGTTTCCCTGGGGTTTGGCCTGCTCCACCTTTTATCTCTCAAGAGATAAATGGAAAGGGAAGCAAGCAGAGAATGGGGGACCTCATATCATCAAGTAAGATGCACCGGGAGTAGAGCGTGTCCCTTAGACCAGGGGTTCCCACACAGAGAAGCTCCTACTTTAGGGGAAGATTGACGAGAAAGGATTTCCTCCAGAGCTGACAGAGAAAGAAGGCCGTCCGCTGGAGCTGACGACCTGAATTTGGACTTTTAGCCTACATTACCGTGAGAAAACAAACTTCTCTTTGTTAAAGCCATCCACTTGTGGTATTTCTGTTATGCAGCACTAGATTACTAAGGCAGACTGGGAAGTAGTGATTCCACCTTTCCTGAATAAAGCCTTCTGTGTGTGTCCTGACTCAGGAGCACAGTTTTGGCATAAGAGACAATGGTCTTTTGGGCTAAAAGCATTATTCACAATAGCCAAAAGGTGCGGAGAAAAAAAAAAAAACTGTCCATCAACTGATGAAGGAATAAACAAAATGTTGTACATATATACAATAAATTATTATTCAATCAAAAAAATGTTGCACTGATACATGCTACGACATGGGTGAGCCTTGGAAACATTATACTAAGTGAAAGAAGTCATATGTAAAAGGTCACATGCTATACGATTTCTCTTAATGTGACAAGGACAGAACAGGCAAATCAATAAAGTAGACTGGTGGTTGCCAAGGGTGGCAGGAAGAGAAAGTGGAGTGATTACTGATAATTATGGAATTCCTTCGAAGATGAAAATGTTATGGAATTAGTGGTGATGGTTGCGCAATCTTTCGAATATATGAAAATGTACACTTAAAGAGATTAAATTTTATTTTATGTGAATCATAACCCAATTAAAAAAAAGACACATGGAAAGTACTACTACTCCTTTTCTGAAAGGAATATAGAGCATGAGCTGTGGAGCCAGTCACCTGGATATACAATCTTATCCATTTACTCTTTCCGCCACTCTAAAATGGGGACAAAAATACCAACATTATAGGATTGTTATAACGATAAAATGAGATAATGTACTTGTTTCTCAATAGTAATTATCATCATCATTATTATTCCACCACACCTGTCCAAAGATATCAGGATAATCATGGTTGTTATCGATTATGAATATAAATTGTGTTTATTACTAGAGAGCCCTGCTTTGGCAGCAAAGAAAATAATTGGGTAAAATCCCATTGTACCAAGATAAGGACCATCAATACTGTCTTGGATATTAAATTCTGCTCTGAAAAGTGAGACTGTACAATATTATTGCCTTCCCTTCCCCGTATCTTGTAAACTAGAAATTAAGTCCTTTCTTTCGGATTTGAACCAGTAGGAATCAATAGAGTATAGTTTTTATTACATCCAAAAGAGATGTTTTGGATTAATTAAAAAAAAATAGTATTTAATGAAACTTTTAGAAGTGCAATGATATCTTCTAAAACATCTCCTGGAATTCTCACTCAAATCACAATAGTGTCCTTCCCGTTTTCCATGCCCCTTGTTTCTTAACACTCCAATCTTTTCCCCATGCTGCTGAGTTATGAATTGAAAACAGGTCTACTTACTTCACTCTTTGTTCAAAGACATTCTCTGGCTTTGAGCTGCTTCTAGTATTAGATTCTATCTACGCTGCCATAGGACATTGAATGATTATGGCTTCCTGGAACATACACAGTCAAAGATTCTAGGTTTATGCCTAAGCACACTGGAAAGAAATTCAATTTTGATTCTCGGCTTGATATGGGGGCAGGGCACAATAGTGCAATGTGGCTAGTATTTCCTATCCCTGGAGACAAAGTCCAAACTCCTTAGTATATCATTTATAAAGTATCTATCCACAAATTAGAGCTCTGGCGGCACAGTGGTTAATCACTTGGCTGCTAACCAAAAGGTTGGTGGTACAAACCTACTAGTGGTTCTGCAGAAGAAAGATGTGGCGGTCTGTTTCTGTAAAGATTACAGCCTTGGTACCCTGTGGGGCAGTTCTACTCTGTCCTATAGGGTTGCTATGATTCTGAATCTACTTGATGGCAAAAGGTTTAGATTTTTCTTGGTTTTATCCACAAATTTACTTCTAAGAACATCATATTCTGTCATTACTGCAACATCTCACGTTATCTGTAATGCACTTCCTGGTCTTCACTACAGTGAAAATGTCTAATCATTTTTCAAATCCCAGCTCAAAACAAATATTCTTTATTAGCTTTCACAAAACACTCCATGTCTAAACCCTATTCATCTCCTGGAGACATTGCTTCTTCGCCTGTGTTCCAAAGCACTTTGTTGCTACCATTCTATTACAGTTAATTGTAATGCATTTAGATCTGTCACTAGATTCAAATCCTTTGATCATATACAGAGGATTTGGCTCAGAAATATTTTTTTAATTGAATAAATGAATTTAAGAAAACATGAAAAGCCAAATTTCACAAAATGGCTAGAGAGTTAAGGGAGAAGAAAGTGAAGGAGAAATCTTCACTCCTGTTTTGCTTATCTTTTTATCTTCACCATGATGTCTAGAAAGTTGGGAAGGTCAAGAGCTTGTCAGCCTGGCTAATATAGAAACTTCACAGGCTTAGTGTCTCCCCCTCAAGGTAGGACAATTAAATAATTAGCCAGATGACACAAAAATACCAACATTTCAAAGTACTAATTATTCTGAAGCTATAACCACAATTCACTTCATGGCACTTTATCTTCCTCTCTCTGTTTTTTCTCTCCCTCGTCTTCCTAAAATGGTTGGGACTTCCTGCTCCAAAAGTAGTTAACCACTGGCAAAAATCAGAAAAATCTAGCCAGATCTGAAATCAGGATAACTTGACAATTACGATAATAACGGCAAATCTTACTTGGCCAGAACGATCGTATCAACAAAATAGTGGAAGAAGACTAGATTATTGCAAAGTCTCCACCAGCGGTTACATTTTAAGCGCTGTATTTTGGTATGTTGCTCCCTGGTCTCTGTTAGCTGTTGTCTCTTAGTTCAGTGGTTTAATCAGTACGAATAATAATTATTCAGAATTAATACGAATAACAATCATTCCCCAAAAACTTTTTAAAAACCTTAACAGATTCTTCACTGAGTTTAAGTAATTGTTCTCTTTGTTAAGATTGCTTATAGACAATAAAGACGTGACAAATTCAGTCCCATTCACCTCTAATATCTGTTTTCTTTTACACCCAGAGTAAACACACTTCAGATAATTACAAATCTTCCCTTTTTGTTCCTCAGATCCTAACAATTACAGTAATTCTTCTATATCTTACCCAGAGATCTTTCAAATTCCAATAAACAAATTAAATCAACTGTTTCCTCTGGAAGTAGAAAAAGATCACGAAATGGAGTTTTACACAGATGGATTACATAACAGGCCTATTTTTATTTGTCAGATCAGTTTATTTTTGTGTCAACGTCAAGGCAAAAAAGAATGTCTTCAAACAAGAACTTTCGTCCAAACCAGCATCAGACAGGCTTTCTAAGGAGCAGTCAAGCATATCAAACCCAGCTCATGAATAGGGAAGATTGGGATTTTAGTGGTTTTAGAACTTTACTATTAACAAGAATTAAGAATGTGAGTCTCATTTACACAGAGAGAATAAAAATAAACCACTGGTAATAGAAAAAGAAAAGTAAACCGAAACCAGTCTCCAATGTAAGATTACAGCATAAAAAGAAAAGTTGAAAATGACTGTTTTCTTTGGTGTTATGTTCAGATGGCAAATGGTTTTCATGGATAATCTCACAGGTTGTTGCTTTCTTTAATTAGTAGCTTTTGCTACACAAAAAAAAGCCTAAAGTAGTTTTCAATACTGATTACAATTGCCTAGTCCATTAACAAACTGTCATATTAACACTGGCCACATTGTACGGCCTGTTTTCAAAGGTTACTCATTTCATTTTCATAGATTTTAATCAACTTTTCCTTTCCCACTAAGGCTGATCACTAAACAGCAACAGACGCAGTTTGCTTCTTTTGCTTCTGAATCTGCATCATTTTGACAGGAGGAAAGAGAAAAAAAAAGGTCCAGAAAACACACACAAAAAAAATTAGACACCAAATTGGATGGTGGTGATGACTTGTAGATACATTCAAAGACACCAGGCTCTGCGAACTCCACCAACACGCTGACTGAAATCAATTTTATGTTGCCACAATAATTCTGGTAATCTCTTTAAAATTCCCCTTTCCATCAGCAGCTTCTCTGATTTGCACTAGCTGGAAACAGTACACATAATCATAACTGACAGGCTAGAAAGAGTTTCAGGCTTATAAAACAGGAAAGGAAAATGCACATTGTTTAGATTCCCTAAAGTAGAAACTGTTATCTTTGGGAAACTGAATGTACTGTACTTGCAACATAATCCCTAAGGTTTAGTTTAGGTAGGTTGACTAGTTTATAACAGACCTCAAAGGTTCTATTCTCAAATAATGATCTTTTTCCCGCATTTTCATATATAAACATATGTAAAGAGCAAGAGCGCCTGGCTCCATGAGCACTCTGCAATTTTTATATACATACATATATACATACATGGGTGTGTGTATAATGCATTTGCCATCCCAGTGGCACAGTGGTTAAGCATTTGGCTGCTAACCAAAAGATCGGCAGTTCAAATCCACCAGCTGTTACTTGGAAACCCTCTGGGGCAGTTCTACTCTGTCCTACAGGGTTACTATGAGTCAGAATCGACTCGACAACAATGGATGTAACGAATTTGTCAACAATATCAAAGGCTAAAGCTAAGACATTTAACTCATTTTCAAAATAAACATGTATTCTAAAGAAAATAAGCATATACTAAGAAAAGATTGAAGTTGCATAATAAATATCAATAGTTAGGTAACTATGATAACTCAGGAAACCCTGGTGGCATAGCAGTTAAGAGCTATGGCTGCTAATCAAAAACTAGGCAGTTTGAATCTATCAGGTGCTCCTTGGGAACCCTATGGGGCAGTTCTACTCCATCCTATAGGGTCATTATAAGTCAGAAGCGACGGGACGGCAACGGGTTTGGGTTTTTTTGTTGTTGCTGTTATGATAACCCAAATTTAGAGAAAGAGGGGGAGAAATGATATAGATTGAGACAAAAACGAATGAGGAATTATTATGATGAATTCCAAAGGAAATGTAGGCTGAATTTCAGTGAAATATCTCCTTTGGACACAATTTATAAGACCACCCCAATCTTTCAATGAAAGAGTTCAAAGTATCCACATGCACAAAACTGGACTAACCATCTACCACAGGTGTGTTACAATGAATCCAAAGTCCTAAAAAGTTCTTTACCAAATTCTGCTTGGAAAAAATATTGTTGATGTTTCAAAGAGCCATTTTGCAATTTAATCATCGTAGGCATAATTTCAAAAAGCTTTCAGGAGTTTACGATCAAGAGCACACACATCCAGCATCGCAGGTACAGACAAGCTGCAGCAAAGGGAAGACGCCTCTACAATTCTCTTCAACTCTACTGGAAGGAAGGGCTCTGTAAAATCAACTAATTCCTTTAACAAATGGAATTTCAACACCATTACTTTTTACAGATTACAAAATAGCTTTCTTCCTTTCTCCACAGATCTCGTTTTTAAGTTCTACATTCACATATCCGATAGTTCTTTCAACACCTCCACTAGTTCTGTGTTCTTATTTACTACACTCCCCTTGCAGTCTCTGCTCCAGAGCCATGCTGACCTCCTTGCTCTTCCTGAACATGCCATTAACACTGCCTCTGAGTGTTTGTCATGACTGGTCATTCTGCCTGAAACACACTTTTCATTTGCTCTTTAGCTTCACTCCATCAACTGTCACCTTATTAGAAAGGACTCACCTGATCCAAAAGAGTACACACACCCTCCCTCTCCACCATTACTCTCTATATACACTTATCCTGTATTGATTTACTTCATAGCACTTTTTTATACCTGGATTAGTATCCATATATTTATTTAACTATCTGCTGTCTTTTCCTCTCCTCTAGAATATAGTGCTTACTGATGAAGATCAAAGACTAGAGCCTGCAATATGAATTACAGGTCAACGTAAAGAAAACAAAAACCCTCACAACTGGACCAATAAGCAACATCATAATAAATGGAGAAAATATTGAAGTTGTCAAGGATTTCATTCTACTTGGATCCACAATCTACACCCAGGCAAGCAACAGCCAAGAAATCAGACGACGCCTTGCATTGGGCAAATCTACTGCAAAAGACCTCTTTAAAGTGTTAAAAAGCAAAGATGTCACTTCGAGAACGAAGGTGTGCCTGACCCAAGCCATGGTATATGAAATTGCCTAATACACATGCGAAAGCGAGACAATGAGTAAGGAAGTCTGAAGAAGAATTGATGCCTTTGAATTATGGTGTTGGTGAAGAATAGTGAATATACCATGGACTGTCAGAAGAATGAACAAATCTGTCTTGGAGGAAGTACGGCCAGAATGCTCCTTAGAAGCAAGGATGGTGAGACTTTGTCTCACATATTTTGGACGAGTTATCAGGAGGGACTAGTCCCTGGAGAAGAACATCATGCTTGGTAAACCAGAGGATTAGCAAAAAAAAGGAGAAGACCCTTAATGAGATGGATTGACACAGTGGCTCCAACAATGGGCTCAAGCATAATGACTGTGAGGATTGCACAGGACTGGGCAGTGTTTCGTTCTATTGTACATAGGATCACTACGAGTCAAAATCAACTCGAAGGCACCTACAGTAACAACAATAACAAAACGTAAGAGCCACGAGGACGCTGATTTTGTTTGTTTTTTGTTACTAATATACCTCAGGCACCTAGAACAGTGCCTGGCACATTATCGATGCTCAGTAAATATTTGTTGAATAAATGACTCCAATCTATTCTTTCATCTATGATAAATAAAATTTAACTTTATATAATCTAAACCACATCTCATTTCACATCATTACTTTTCTACAACACCAATCTAACCATGCTTAAAATACCTTAATCGCTTCTAACTACTATCAGAATGTGATCCGCATTTCCTGGCAGGATTTCAAAAGTTCTTTATGGATTGGATTAAGTTTAATTTTCCAGTCTTATCTTTCACCATCTCTTTCCATATCCTAAATTCTAGTCATACTAAATTATCTGCACTTCCTAAATAGATAATGTTATCTGTAATCTCTAAATCCAAGTCTGTTTCTTCTACCTGGAGTGCTCTACCGACACCATTAACCCCGGCTGAATCTTACTGTCCTTCAGGATCCAGCAAAGTTTTCCCATTTGGGGTTAGATACACTTAGTAATTGCTCACATAGTAGTACCCTGTGCTTTAACACAGCACTTCCACACTATTTTTAAAAATAATGGTCTGTTTATTTATCTGTCCTCTTCCCACCCTATTACATTGGGACTCTTGGGAGCTACAAGAGGTCCTACCTGCATTTTTTCAACATAGTTCCTGGAAACCAGTAAACAATGTATATTGACTATATGGATGTATGTTACACATTTATATTAAAATGAAAGCATTCTCATTTTAAAGATTTCTGAAACCATCACCACTGGAGATTACTGGAGCTACTCTATACTTTAAGACTTAACTCATAAATTTCTACATTAGAATGTTCATTTTCAATAAAATACATAATCAAATATTTGTTACATGTAATTTCAAACATAAGGTTGAGATATTTTAAACTCGGTAAGGCACTGGGATAAGTAAATATTATGTAATTGGGATGGGCTATGCATGACTCATTATTTTTTCAAAAAGTAACCTTGGTTAATATTTCAAGATTTGCCTATAACCTGAACCTTCTTGCCTGTAACTAACTTTGAACTTCTTAAAACCAAGACATTAAATCACATGTTTTGAACTTTATAAAATAAATAGTAGGAATTTTATATATATTAACGTGTGAATTTAGGGTCTACATGATGGCCCTCCTCTGTTCTTTCCCACCATCAGCTGGGTGAGCATTTGGGGTCCATTCTCCCACATAGTGATGGATTTGCACTTTGCTTCATCAGGTCTCCCTTGGGCCAACACCACATTTTAGACATAATTATGCAAGCAGTCTGTGGCACTGGAAAACCAAAGTTACTGAACCACATGGAAATAAAACCCATGTCATTGGTGTCATTACCAGTACACTCTAACCAACAGAGTTAACCTCAATGTAAACAGCAGGCAAAAATAGCAGAACACTCCATCTTTTGAAGAAATCAACCTCACTGGAAAGAATGTAGTAAGAAGGAAGCACCTGGTCTCATATTTTTTGGACCAAAAGAGGACACAAGTATTGATTTTTTTTTTTTTTTTAATTATACACACATGTGGTTTAAAAAATTCGAACAGTTAAAAAAAAAAAAAAAAGATTTACAATGAAAATTAAGCCTCATTCTCAAATACTGGTTCTCCATCCTCGAGGTCCCCTCAAGAGTCAGCCTCTATTTCTACTTTCTAAATTTTATTTCCAGCTCAGTGTATTTGTACAGGCATATGTGGTATGTATGTGTGTATCTGCATGCATAGGTATGCATGTGTACAGCTCTATCCTTTTCCTTTAACAAATGGTTTTTTAATGTGTAAATCTTTGACCCATCTGGAGTTTATTTTGTTGAAAGCTACCAGATATGGATCACACTTAATCTTTTCTCTCAAGATAGATGGCTAGTTGCCTCAAAACCATTACAGTATTACTAATCTTAATTCCACTGATTTGAAATGATACCTTATTAGAAATGAACTCTACGTATTTACCTACGGATACTACTACTTGTCTTGTCATTGCTACCATCACTGACGTAACATTGTTTTATAATATGTTTTGATAATTCAGGAGAGCTATACAAATTTAAATATGGTATTATCTGATAATGCTGGAAACTATAAATCATGAGATGCTCTCCTCAATCTTGAATCTTAATTTTTCACACAAAAAATAGGGAGAAAACCTTTCATTTCACAGCTCAGGAAGTATGAACACCGTATCAGTGTACACATGAGGAAACAGATTTTAATTCATTACCAGTGGGAGTGTAAATCAGGAAGACCTTATGGAACGAAATTATGCAAACGCTACCAAAATTTTCAACCCATATACTCTTTGATTTACCAATTCTACCTCTAGGAATTTATTCTACAGCAAATCTTGTACTTGGGCAAAATGATACATGTATATCGTCATTCAATGCAATGTTACAGTAAAAGCTGAGAGCATCTTAAATTCATATCAGTAGGGAAACTTGTTAAATAAATTATAGTATATTCACACCACGGAATTTTTACACAGTTGCATGAAGGAAGTTCATTATGCAGTAATATGGAATGATCTCCAAGATGTTGAAAAGTGTATAGTGTGCTATCATCTGGTAAAAATTAACAGAAAAAGAATGTGTATTTTCATTTGCTTGTATACGCATAAGTTATTTCAGGCAGGATACATGAGAAAATAAAAGTGCGCAACTGTGCAGCAGAAGAACAGGGCTGAGAGACAGAGTTTTCAACAAATCCTCTAATGTATCATTTTAGTTTTAAACCTTAGAATCAACGGTAAAACAAAGTATTTATTAAGAACCTATTATGGTCCAAGAATTATAGATTAGTAATTTTCACTTTTGTTGCCAAATTATTCGATTCATGTTTAGTAAACATTAAAAGGCAAAAGAGAAAAAAGTTGAGAATCTTATAGTACTATGAACTAAAAAAAAACAAACCAAACCCACTGCCGTCGAGTTGATTCTGACTCGGGGCAGCCCTATGAAACAGGGTAGAACTGTCCCATAGAGTTTCCAAGGAGCACCTGGTGGATTCAAACTGCTGACCTTTTGGTTAGCAGCTGTAGCACTTAACCACTATGCCATGAGGGTTTCCAATCCCATGAATTACTGAGCAATAAAAAAACAAACTAGATACCAGCATCAAATAACCAAAAACAGTGTCTCCCCCCCCCCCTTTTTTTTAATCTAAGGAAAATTTTAACTTGGAATGAGAAAGAAAATTAATTACACATTATGGATCACGGCCAAGTAAATCTGCAGTGAAATCTAGTGAAAAGGACCACAATGAAACATAGGGATAATTCAATTTAATGCTAACTTCATAGCATTTTAGATAATGGTTCTTTTAAAATAAAAACATCTTGAAAAAATTATAGCTTCATTTCAAGTACCCTTCAAAGTTAAATGATAAAAGAATATTAAATATTTTAAATATCAAAGAAAGGAGTAAACATCATTCTTAAAAGCTCAGAAATGAAAGTGTCTGCTAGAGTAATAATGGCTATGATCTTGCCGTTACATGTAGTACAAACTGTAAAAGTGTAGTCTGCCTTTTAACTGATCTGAAACAATTGCAAGTATTTTTTGTCAAATATTCTTGATAGATTTCAGAATTCTTTTATCGTCTCTGACAAAATTATACTAAACACATCTCAGAAATCTCAAAATGATTTGGTAAAATGGTAGGAGAAGGAAAATCTAGATAGATGATGCTATGGATTGAATTGTGTCCCACCGAAAGAAGAAAAAAAAAAAAAAAAAGGATATGCTGAAGTCCCAGTCTCTGCTACCTGTCCATACTAACTTTTTTGGAAATAGGGTCTTCGAAGATGTTATCAATTAAAATCAGGTCATACCAGAATAGGATGTGTCCTAATCCCATTTGAGTGGTGTCTATATGAAAGAGGAGAAGAGTCACAGAGAGACAATGATGAAGTATGACCTGGGATTCTGCACTGCACCTGCAAGCCAAGGACCACCTAGAACTACTAGAAACTAGGAAAGAGGCATGGAACAGATTTTCCCTCAAAGCTTCAGAAGAAATTAGTATAGCTGACACCATGATCTCCAATTCTCAGCCTCCAGAACAGTGAGACAATAAACTTCTGTTGTTTAAAGCCACACATTTTGTGGCATTTTGGTAAGGCAGTGCTGGGAAACTTCATATATATATATATATATATATATGAAAAAACCAAACCCTTTGCCATCGAATCAAGTCCAAATCAGAGGGACCCTATAGGACAGAGTAGAACTGTCCCATAGGGCTCCCAATGAGTGCCTGGTGGATTTGAACTGCTGACATTTTTGGTTAGTAGTCAAGCTCTTAGCCACTGTGCCACCAGGGCTCCTATATATACGCAAGTATATGCATACATATATACACGTATATACATGTGTGTGTATATATATATATATACACACACACACACACACACACGCAACCCTGGTGGCATAGTGGTTAACAGTTCGGCTGCTTACCAAAAGGTCTGCAGTTCAAATCCACCAGGTGCTCCTTGGAAACCCTATGGGGCATTTCTACTCTGTTGTATAGGGTCGCTATGAGTCAGAACTGACTCGACGGCAATGGGCTTGGTTTTTGGTTTTATATTTACATAAATATACATATATATATGAGAGCAAGAGAGTAAACACAAACAAAATCAAAGAATAAAAATAATATTATAGTCTAAAATTAGAAAAATAATTGACAAATACAATTATCATATTAAACTGATTAACATATTTCTCGTCTTATGTATAGGGCCCTTGGTCATTACCACCTTAGGTCTTACTAGATCAGGACATTATGATTTTTATTCACTTAATAAGAAAGTACCAATGCTTTTCATTTGAGACTTAACCAGAGTTTCAATTCAAAGAAATCAAAGGATAATCATATTCTTGGAAAGTCCATGAATTACTTAATAATACTACATTTTGGTAATTGAAAGCAAAATAATCTAATCAAAACTAACCTGAACAGAAAAAAGGGATCCAGTAAAATTTAGATACCTTAGTAATATCAGTGAAAATCAAAACAGTGCATTCCAAGTTATAGTTGGCGATATTGAATTCAATTAAGTCCTCCAGGAAGGCTCCAATTTGATTCATTTACATTTGGAAAGTAATTTACAAAATCATTAAAGATCGGAGAAACCCAGAAACATTCCTCTGAAAAGATCAGAAATAAAAGTATCTGGTAGCGTAATGATGGCTATGATCTGTTATGTATGGCACAAACTATAGCTGCAGTCTGTCTCAAAACTATTCTGAAAAAATGGGAATCATTTTTAAAAAAGTTTTTTTCCTGTATCGTTTGGATAAACGATCTTTTACGAGAGATGGTACATACGTGTGTGTATGGGTGGGTGGGTGTGTATGTGTACACTATGTTTGAAAATACTAATTATAAGTGGCTTCATTACAGTCTTAAAAAAAGTCCTTATAAATTATGGTAGCAAGCTACCAAGCAACAGGACTAGACTGGAACACAGAGCAGACGATAGTAAAAAGTGCTTTTCAGGAAATAAATTTCTAGATGATTGGCAAGTTGAGATATGCACATATACAAATATGCCTATTTATTACCATCAAAAGGAAACTTCAAGGAAAGCCACTTAATTGTTTATATAAAAGCTAGTCCCACTGAATAAAGATGTTTACAGATAATATTTTACACATCATTATTCATAATAAAATTATCTATTTCACATTTGACAAGACTAGATTTTTTAAATAATAGGGAAGAAAATGTGGATAAAGGCTAAGAGAGCTATAAGAATTAAAGAGAAAGACACAAAATACAAATGGTAAGGAAAAAAAATTGAGGTAGCTAAAAAAGAAATGATGAAAAGGAAGACAATGACTCCCAAATGAAAAAATGACATTCAGAAATAATGAAGTTCATTTTGTTTTATAGAATTAAATAATCATTACCATTAATAACCTCTATATTGTTGAAGCCAATGGATACTTTTTGTTCCTATCTTATTTGGAATGTCTAAAATATTTGACACTGCTGGCAACATTTATATACTGAAAACACCCTTTCCTTGGTTCTGTGACAGCATTTTCACTAGGTCCCTCTTACTCTTCTGTCATTTCTCCTCTGTATCTCCCAAGAATTTCCCTTCCCATAGCTAAACCTTATACATACTATTTCCTGGGTTCTGCCTTAATCCTCTCCTCTATTCATTCTGTACACTTTTCCTGGGTGATCTCTCATCCACATAATCACAGTTTTAATTACCCCTATTATGGTGAACACTTCAAGATCCACCCTTAAGTACAACACTGATGACTTCTTCATTAAAAATACCTTTTTTCAACAATATAAACGGCAACTATACATGTAGACATTATTGGACAGAAAACACAGGAATCAAATTGACTACATCTGTGGAAAGAGACGATGGAAAAGTTCAGTGCTATCAGTCCGAACAAGGCCAGGGGCCAAATGTGGAACAGACTATCAACTGCTCATATGCAAGTTCAAGTTGAAGCTGAAGAAAATTAAACAAGTAACAGGAGCCAAAATATGACCTGGAATATATCCCACTAGAATTTGGAGACCATCTCAAGAATAGATTTGACACACTGAATGGTAATGACCGAAGACCAGACAAGTTATGGGAAGACATCAAGGACATCACACATGCAGAAAGCAAAAAAGAAAGGAAAGAAAGAAAAGACCAAAATAGATGTCAGAAAAGACCCTGAAACTTGCTCTTGAAAGTAGAGTAGCTAAAGCAAAGGGAAGAAATGATGAAATAAAAGAGTTGAACAGATTCAAAGGGTAACTCGAAAAGACAAAATAAAGTACTATAATGAAATGTGCAAAGATCTGGAGTTAGAAAGCCAAAAAGGAAATACACGCTCAGCATTTCTCAAGCTAAAAGAACTGAAGAAAACATTCAAGCCTCGAGTTGCAACAGTGAAGGATCCTATGGTCAAAATATTGAATGACACAGGAAGCAGCAAAAGCAGATGTAAGGAATATAGAGAGTCACTGTACCAAAAAGAATTGGTTGACATTCAATCATTTCAGGAGGTAGCATGTGATCAAGAACCAATGGTATTAAAGGAAGAAGTCCAAGCTGCGCTGAAGGCATTGGGGAAAAACAAGACTCCAGGAATTCACAGAATACCAATTGAGATGTTTCAACAAATGGATGCATTGCTGGAAGCATTAACTCATCTATGCCAAGAAATTTGGAAGACAGCTACCTGACCAACTGACAGAGAGAGATCCATAATTATGCCCATTCCAAAGAAAGGTGATCCAACAGAATATGGAAATTATCAAACATTATTAACATCACACGCAAGTATAATTTTGAGAAGATCATTCAAAAGCAGCTATAGCAGTACATTGATAGGAAACTGCCAGAAATTCAAGCCAGATTCAGAAGAGGACATGAAACAAGGGATTTATCACTGATGATGTCGGATGAATCTTGGCTGAAAGCAGAGAATACCAGAAAGATGTTCCCCTGTGTTTTATTGGTTGTGCAAAGGCATTTGACTGTTTGGACCACAACAAATTATGGAATAACATTGCGAAGAATGTGAATTCCAAAACACTTAATTATGTTCACTTGGAACCTGCACATAGACCAAGAGGCAGTCGTTCAAACAGAGCAAGGAGATACTGTGCGGTTTACAATCGAGAAGGGTATGTCAGGGTTGCATTCTTTCAGCATACTTATTCAATCTGTATGCTGAGCAAATAATCCAAGCAGCTATATGAACTATATCAGGAAGCATGTGGCATCAGGATTGGTGGAAGACTCATTAACAACCTGCTATATACCGATGAAGCACTTACTGATAAAGATCAATGACTACGGCCTTCAACATAAAGAAAACAAAAATCCTCAAAAATGGACCAATAGGCAACACCATGATAAATGGAGAAAAGACTGACATTTCTAGGATTTCATTTTACTTGGATCCACAATCAACAGCCACAGAAGCAGCAGTCAAGAAATCAAGGCTAATTGCATTGGGCAAATCTGCTGCAAAAGACCTCTTTAAGGTGTTAAAAAGCAAACATGTCACTTTGAGGACTAAAGTATACCTGACTCAAACCATCATATTCTCACAGCCTCATATGCATGCAAAAGCTGGACAATGAATAAGGAAGACTGAAGAGGAATTGATGCCTTTGAGTTATGGTGTTGGCGAAGAATATTGAATATATCATGGACCACCAGAACAAGTCTGTCTTGGAAGAAATACAGCCAGAGTGCTCCTTTGAAGGGAGGATGGTAAGCCTTTGTTTCACATACTTTAGACATATTATCAGTAGGGACCAGGCCCTGGAGGAGGCCATCATGCTTGGTAAAGTAGAGGGTCAATGAAAAAGAGGAAGACCCTAGACGAGATGGATTGACACAGTGGTTGCAACAATGGGCTCAAACATAACAACGATTGTAAGGATGGTGCAGGATCGGGCAGTGTTTCATTCTGTTGTACACAGGGTTGCTGTGAGTTGAAACTGCCTCCACGGAACCTAACAACATTATGCTGATGACTGTCTGCCATTAGGCCCAAATGTTGTTCCAAGCTCCTGAAACATTTATTTGTCCACAGTCCTTTCTAATACAACCAATCTTTTATCTCCCTCACCAGTCGATTCTACTTCTCTTATATTTCTGATGATAGCAAATAAGTTATTTTTATCTATTATGAAGTCTCCAGTGCCTAGTACAGTACATGGGACATAGTAAGTGCTCAAAAATATTTGCTGAATATTGGAATCCCACCTTTTTGTTCAAGTCAAAAATTAAGAGTGATCCCAGAAAACTCCATTTCATTTACTCTCAACATACAGTTAATCCCTCATTTATGTTGATTCTACTCCCTTTCTTATCTTTCCATTTGTTTTGATTCCTATTTGAAGCCCTGGTGGTGCAGTGGTTAAACTGATCAACTGCTGACCAGCTCCGCAGGAGAAAGATGTAGCAGTCTGGTTCCATAGGGATTTACAGCCTTGAAAACCCTGTGGGGTCGCTATGAGTTGGAATCAACTTGATGGCAATGGGTTTGTTTGTTTGTTTGTTTGTTTTAGGGGGCTTTGATTCCTACTCCCATGACACTAGTTCGGCTTGCACTTCCTGCATCCTCCTACACTAATCTTAATACTCGTCAGCTTAACATCCTGGGCCTTTGCAAATCTGGTTCCAGAATACCACCTGCCTAAAAAAAATAAAAAAAAAAAAGTCTTTGTTTTTTAAATTTCAGTCCCAAGCTCCCACCTCCAATAATATAGAACCCTTGTTCCATCCACGTAGGCTACTTCTTGTGACCTTGTGTTCCTAATGCTGCTCCTTCTCTTCTAAATGCCCTTCTTTGTCTGGATAACTTCTACTCAATCTTTTAAACTCAGGTACAGTTTTATCTCCTCTAAGAATTTTCTTAAGTCTCTACTATAAGATGTCTTTACTGTGTGCTTACATAAAATCTGCTCAGGTGATCGTATTCATCACCCTGCTGTGAAATAACCAATTTGCATGTTTGCTTCCATACTTAGATTATAAACAACTTGAGGGCAGACCGCAACTTTTTTAAAAACTTTTTTTACTAAGAAGTATAAAATGCATATATAAAAGGTTATCAAATGTACAGCTCAATGAAATATCACCAATTGCTCACCTGTGTAACCACTCCCAGGAAGATCCTATCTTATTTGTACTTGCATCCTCAGTGTCTAGTATATAATAAGTAGTTAATAAATATATGATAAATGCATAGTAACGAATGACATTTATCAGGTTTGGAGAATATTAATCATTACAAGAAATCAGTTCAGTCTAAGATCCAAGAAATCAGATTTTAGATGCCAATATCAAATATCATTTATAATGGGGAAATTCTATTGTCAAGTAAACTATCAACAGCAAAGAATTGAAATTTGCAATTCAACAAATATGATGTTAAACAACAATCTTGCCAGGGAACAAAAGATACGGAGAGCTTGGCATCAAAACCCATGGAAAGATCAGGGTTCATCAAATGATATTCCTTTTGTCAACACATGATCTTCTGGGCTAGCCAGTTACAAAAAATAGCCATAGAAGATCTCTAACAGCAAAACCCAGAGATAAACAATTGAGTAGCAGCTAAGTAACTCTGCTTCTCAGCAGTGAATAAAAATCCAGTGTCAAAAGGATTGATGAAAATGTAACAGCTACCCATCAGCCCCACGGTGAGTGGAAGTGGGAGACCATAAACCAGGTGGATGGGGAAACGCTACAGGGACATGGAGAACGCAGCTCCAAGAGTCAATTGCTAAAACGTGGCAGCAGTAAACAGGCCCACTGGTGTACAGGAATGAGAGACAGATTGTTTCAATTTATGTATCAACAGTAGGTGGCCTGGAGGCTAAAAAGTAAAATCCTGAATACAGAAAGGCTATATAAGCATTAGCAGCAGCTGTTAACCAACGGAACAAACTACTTATGTACTTCACTTGGAAAGTGTAAAAGTCTCCTGTGGCCTGCTCAGTTTCACTCTTGTCAGTGGGGAACAGCATCCCAATGGGACTCAAATAATTATTTAACAAAACTTGAAAATCTGCATTCAGTTTCAGGATTACATTTTTACAGCCCTGGTAGTTCATTCAGTGAGAGCTATAATACAAAGGAAAGATACTTAAAAGATATCATCATAGGGACAATGACAGTCATAATAGCTAAAATTTATGAGGGTTTACTCCGCTCCAGACACTGTGCTAAGGGTATTCATGCATTTTCTCATTTAATCCTCACCCAGTTATGTAGGAACTATTATTTTCCCCACTTCACAGGGGAAGAAGCAGTCTGAGAGAGAAGCCAGGAATTGGCAAAGCTGGACATCTAATCCTGGTCAGACTTCCGAACCTGCACTTTTCTATGTTATGCTAAATTACTCAAATCCATATGTTTTTTTTTTCCATGATACAAGTGTTTTAAAAACCAAGTGCTCATATTTCTAGTCATGTTGAAGGATGATAATGGGATTCTTAAGAAGAAAACAGTAGGAGGATCATGTAAGATGTCAAAATTTACCTTGGTTCTGCCATCATCCATTATGAAGGTTTTAAATTCACACTGCCATACATCACAGAGTACTACATGGAGTCTCACTGAGGGAAAAGTGGCAAATTTGGATTGAATCAGGAAGACCCAGCTGTTTATATTTAAAAAAAAAAAAAAAAACTAAACTATTAAATGACTACCATCGTTGACTTAGTAATGTCAGAGGTACAAGCACATTTAGAAGTGATATAGTCTTAAAACAAACAAAAAAAAAGAAAAAGAAAAAAGAGAGAGAGGAGAAAAAACTGAAACCCAGAGAGAATAAGTGACAAAGAATAGCCCCATCAGCCAGTCAGTCACAGAACAAAGCCTACAGACTTCTTAGACCATAATCCAGTAACTCTTTCTGTGATATCAGATGGCTCCAGTGGAAATTACTCAGTCCTCTAATCAAAAAACTCCAATAATTGGGATGGCAATTTTACAATCATTAAACTACATTATAACCACAGAGGAACACGTTTCACACTAAGTAAACCAACCCATTTGCCACACGGAGAGTGCTTTGGCAGCAAACAGACCTAGGTTCAAATTCAACTCTCTGATTTACTAAGGCAAATCATTTAATCTATGTGAGCATCATCTCAAAAAAAAAAAAATTAAATAAAAGGGTAGGGCAGACTGGTAATAACTACTCACTGGATTGTTTTAAGGATTAAACAGAAAATACGTGAAAGCACCTAGAATGACACACAGAACCTGTTTGTTCAAAACACTTGTTTTCCTTTCCCAAAAGGAAGTATGGTGTATCTGTTAAAGCACCAGCTCTGTGGTCAGACTCGTTGTCGTTGTTGTTAGCTGCTATCAAGCTAGCCCCCGTGTCAGGGAGACCCCATGCACAATGGAATTGTACCATTGCGATTAATAGGGTTTTCATTGGCTGATTTTTTCAGACATAGATTACCAGGCCTTTCTTCTCAGTCTAAGTTTGGAAAATACACTGAAACCTATTCAGTATCACAACAATGCACAAGCCTCCGCTGACAGGTGGGTGGTAGCTGCACTTTGAGGTGTACTGGCTGGGAATCAAACCCATTCTCTCATATGGAAGGTGAGAATTCTATCACTGAACCACCACTGCCCCTGACAGTCAGGCTATACGTGTTCAAATAACACTTCACTTACTAGCCATATGACTTGGGCAACTTGCTTACCCTCTTTGTGCTTTAGCTTTATCATCTGGAAAGTGGGAATGGGCTGTTTCTAAGGATTTAATTAGATAATGCAATGGGAAGCACTTAGCTTAGATCCTAAAAAAAAAAAGATCCTGAGACATGGTAAATATTCAATAACTAAGAGGAATTGTCTTGCTCCCATTCTGTAACATGCAAGAACAATAAGTATTCAATATTTTCATTATTTTTATTCTATATAAGTACCGTCTCAATATCTTTGCTTCAATTTTTATTTCTATATCATTTTTAATGAAGATTTAAAGAACCTGCTGCCATCAAATAATTAGAGTAGATATTACAAAAAATCTATCATAATATAAAGAAAATTGAAGCTCACATATCTATTATTCATATCCCATTTTCAAATTTAAAACAAATCACGATTTGCATTCATTATTCAAGATGATGTCAACATACAGTATGGACAACTTAGCTAAGGCCTTCTGGCAATGAGGTGGCACTAGCTAAGCTAGGAGCTCTCCTATTGTATATCTAAAAATGCTGAATAAAACAAACATATAGGCGAATTCATAAGGAAGAAAGGAAAGTCTCCAGATGCATGAAGAGTCAAGTGAAAACCCAAGTGGTACAAACAAGTTGTTCCTGCAGCAGGCCCTGAGGTGGGGGAGGATGGGAGGGGTCACATCCATCAAACCTTTAATGGGCCCTAATGGGCTAGAGTTTTAATTTTAATGCTCATTAAGTGACAGGAGATAAGGACCATTCTGAATGTGGAAGGAAGCTAGAACTGAGGCTCCTTCGTAAAGCTGAGATTTCTCTCCAAGGCAGTGCTTCTCAAACATCAGCATCCATTAGAATCACCTAGAGGCCTTGTTAAACCCCCACATTCCTGGCCCCACCCTCAGAGATGTAGAATCAGCATTTCTGGGAATTTGCTTCTCTATAGAGGGGCTATGAGTCAGAACCCACTTGATGGCAGTGGGTTTGGTTTTGGGGTTTTAACAAGCATTATGGCGTTAGTGAAGAATGTTGAATACACTATGGATTGCCAAAAGAACAAACATCTGTCTTGGAAGAAGTACAGCCAGAATGCTCCTTAGAAGCAAGAATGGTTAGACGTCATCTCATACACTTTGGCCATGTTATCATGAGTGACTAGTCCCTGGAGAAGGATATCTTGCTTGGTAAAACAGAGGATCAGTGAAAAAGAGGAAGACTGGCAAGGAGATGGATTGACACTGTGGCTGCAACAATGGGCCACTGAGCTGATTCGAACTCATGGTGACCCTATGTGTGTGTCAGAGTAGAACTGATTTTATTTTATTAAGCTGATTTTTCAGAAACAGTTCAACAGGCCTTTCTTTTGAGGTGCCACTGCGTGGACTCAAACTGCCATCCTGTCAGTTAGCAGCAAATGCTTAACTGTTTGCATCACCCAGGGACTCCAAACTTTAAATCTCATGATACTAAAAAAAATGCATCATTAGTGGGGCCCTAAAAAATTATCTTACCTGGCCCAGGGAAATGATAAGAAAGCGTATTTCTGACTGGGGCTCCTGTGCTGTATAACGGTTTGGAGTAAAAACGTGCACTGCCTGCATGGCCTGTGAGCGCCGTACCTGAGAATTACCACTGAACATTTCATTCTGGGTTTGAGATTCCCCTGCGGCAAATGAAAGAAGTAAACAACACTACTCTGTAGGGAAACTTTCACAACCCAGATCATGTGAAACTTCCATTTAGCTTAATTCACAGCCAGTAATTACAAAACATGCAAAGAAAGGCTTACTATGAGCAAGAGTCTACAAAAATAATACACAGGAAGATTGGCATTCCCAAAACTTCAGGTAGGAGAATAATCTGAAAGAGCCTATAAAATACATTTTAAATTATTTAAGGACACACACATGAAGTAATAGAAAACATAAGAAAAGAACTTCAAGAAATAAAAAGTATTGTCATTCCTACCAGAGTTTAATAGACAGGATTTAGGTTAGACACAGGCGAAGAAAGAACTAGTGAACTGGAAGAGCAGTCTAAGTAAGTTACACAGAATGCAGCATAGGAGGACAAAAAGATAAATGATACTAAAGAGCAACAAAGGCATACTAAGGACACGATGAGAACTTCCAACATGTGACTATGGGAGTTCCAGTAGAGAACAGAGAAGAAGCAATTTTAGATTATATAATGGCTAAGAATCTTCTAGAACAGAATGGAACCCTTGGACTGAAAAATTACAAAGAGAACCAAGCAGAAAACAAATAAAATTCTAAACCTAGACACATTAAAAAAAAAATTGCAGAATACCACTGGCAAAAGATCTTAAGAGGATAAAGATAATTTACCTGTAAAGAAATCACAGTTTTGCTGACAGAAGATAACAGTGACAAAAATAGAGGCCAGATGATAATAAAGCATCTTTCAAAAGTCGAGAAAACATAACTGTCAACCTAGAATTCTTTACCCAGGTAAAAAAACTATTTAATAATAAAGGCAAAATAAAGACACTTCTAGGAAAAAAAAAAGAGATTTTACAATTCAGTGAGAGAAATACTAAACGATGCTTTTCAGTAAGAAGGATACTGAGCCCCGAAGGAAGGACTGAGACACAAATACAATGATGAACAACAACAAAAAAAAAGGTAAATATATGGATAAACCTAAATAAGGAGCGGCTGGTGGATTCAAACTACCTACCTTTTGATAGTAGTCGAGCGCTTAATCCCTGAGCCACCAGGGGTCCAGGAAACTGTCACCATCTGCTAAATCTGGGTGTGAATACACGAACTTCTATCATACTGATTTCTGCATATTACTATAGTTGGAAATATTTCATTATTAACTTATTTTTAAAAGTTAAGAAGGCAAATGAGTTTAACTAAGCCAACATAGTAAGAAAGACTTAGTACTGCTGGAAAATAAACAACCATCCGTGCATTTATTAAAAAAAAAAATCAGAATGGGCTAATCAGATAGCAGTCCTAGCGAAAACAAGTTAAAACATGTCTAATATCTAATCTCTATCCTCTTGGACCCCTTTTTATATGGTTTGTCTAAGATTCTTCATGAAAGTACATTAGTGGTCAGAAATGGAGATGAATGAATAAGAAATAATATTAGGTGGGATTTAAAGCAAATACTACAAATCAAACACAGTCTGGTACAGCTCTCTGCGAGGCTATGGTGATACATAAAACAGTTCAAAACATACACATAAGAAAATCAGAAAGACTGAAAAGGGATTGCAGTCTATATTAGTCTTTAAAATTCACTCACTTTCTTATTTCTCAAATGTCAAGCTCTAGATCTGCTGTGACGTATTTTTGCTTTGGCTTCAAAGAATTTCTAACCTCGGCATTTTTCACTGTTAACTCAAGCCCGTTGCTATTTGTAAGGAGTTTCTTTTTCCACTCAACATCATATGAAAATCATGCTTCTTATTTTTTTTTATGACTCATACCTTACAATATGTTGTTTGTTAATTCCAAAACCATTCCTGTTAGTGACTGTTATGATATCCCCAGGAGAATGAAGGCTAAAATTAGACCTTTTGGCTTTCAGCTCCTTCCTGGGCAGGTATGTGCGTGCTGTGACCTCTCCCCTCTCCAGCCGCTCATTGCTTATAAGGCAGCAACATGAGGGCGGAAGTCAGAGCAATGGAGTTGCCTGCCTAACTTTTAAAATTGCAGCAGACAGGTACAATAAGGCAAAACAAAAACATGCGCCCACAGATGTGGTGACAGGCTTGAGAAATCTACTTGGGGCATTATTTGTGCAGCTAAGAATAGGTAGGTGTATGGGAGTGGATTTTTGTTTGGTTGTTTTGTTGTTTGTTTCTGCCTCTACAAATGATCTATGTTTCACTGAAATGGACCTCCAAGTTGACCTATCCTGGAGAACCTCGTTGATTTAGGGTTTAAAACATCGTCTGGTTCAAGTTCATCTGTTCCAGTCAGAAATATAAAATGTTATAACTTATATTAATATTTTATATAACAAAAATAAATAAATTCTTGATGATTTGCCAGTGCCACGAAGCAGACGAACAGGAACCGGAATCTTACATGACTTATCACAAGGGAAGGCCTCAATACACATTTGGTGAATTGAATGATGAACTAGAGCAGAGGTCAGCACACGTTTTCTGTAAATTGCCAGATACATATTTTATGTTTTGTGGGCCATATACCCGTTGCCATCTAGTTGATCTTGACTCTTAGTGACCCTATAGGACAGAGTGGAACTGCTCAGTAGGGTTTTCAAGGCTGTTATCATCTGTATGAAACCAGGCTGCCACAACTTGCTCCTGCTGAGCAGCTGGTGGGTTCGAACTGCCAACGTTTTGGTTAGCAGCAGAGCGCTTACAGTCTGTTCCAACTATTCAAATCTGTTGTAATACTGGGAAAGCAGCTTTAGATAATACATAGACAAATGAGTGTGGCTATGGCCCAACAAAATTTTATTTATAGACACTGAAATTTAAGGTTCATATAATTTCAGATGCCACAAAGAATTATTCTTCTTTTGACTTTTTTCAACCTTCCAATATAAAACTCTTCTTAGCTCATGGGCCACACAAAAACAGGCAGCAAGCCAGAATCGTTCGCCGACCCCAAATAGAGTTTTGTGATTTTGTAAGGCATCTGGACTTTATTTTTCAAAATTACATATGGAATAAAAAGGATAAAATCAAAGAACATAGTAAGAAATATGGATAACAATCCAAAGCATGAGCAAAGTAGTTAGGTTGTTAATCAATTTAAAAAATTGTATACAGAATTATACGTGTATAATGTAGGTCAAAGACTAGCATTCTGAACTCACCCAGAGGCACCTTGGAAGACAGGCCTGGTGATCTGCTTCCAAAAGGTCAGAACTTTGAAAACGCTATAGAGTACAGTTCTCTGCAACACATGGGGCTGCCATGAGTCAGAAATGACTCAATGGCAACTGTTTCTTGTTTGTTTGTTTTTATGCAGATCACGTATTTTTTCTTTCAGAGTAGATTCACAAAAGATTAGTAATCTGTAGCTCCATGCATCCACTGACTGAAAGCAACACACATCTTGCAAATACAGATACACTGATTTGAGTTTAATGTTATAATAATCTAAGTAAATATCTAAAGCAGGGATTCTTCATACGGGGCCATATACCTATACTTAGAATCAATGGTTACTCTTCAGGAATTTCTTCAATTCTTGGTTTTTTAAATAACAAATATTTGGATATATATGCATTTTTCTGTAGAGTTGGTAAAGCTTTCATCAGACCTTCAAAGGGGTTGATAGCTCAGAAACCATTAATCTAGGTAGCTGATTGGAACTGACTGTATAATAGGTCAAATTGCTATTCTTTCGAATCTTCGATACACAAAAGCAGTATCATTAAAAAGAAAAAAGGAACAGCAAATAACATAAAAACTGGAACTCTATTAGTATTAAATGAAACACATATTAAAAAACAAAAATTTCCCTCCAGAAGTGATTTTTAAGGTATCAGATTAGGTCTCTTATTCACTCCAATACCAAGTGGGCCTATGTTACTCTTAAAAGCCACAAAATACTAAATAGGAACAATGGAAGGCTGAATAATGGCCCCCAAAGATAACCAGGTCCTGATCCCAGGACCTTATCAAAGTGTTACTTTACATGACAAAAGGGATTTTGCAAGAGTGATTGAATTAAGGATTTTGAGAAGAGGAGAATATTCTGGACTATCTGGGTCAGCCCTGTATGTAACCATAATTAGCTTTATGAAAGAAAGGCTGAGGGAGATTTGACAACAGAAGAGGAAAACGGCATGTGGTGATGGAAGCAGGTACCGGAGTGATGCACTCTGAAGATGGAGGAAGAGGGCACAAGCCAAGGAATAGAGACAGCAACTAGAAGCTGAAAAAGCACTGAAAAGGATTCCCTCCTCAGAGCTCCCAGAAGGAATTAACTCTGCCAACCCCTTAGCTTCAGCCCAGTGAAGCTGATTTCAGACTTGTGGCCTCTAGAACTGTAAGAGAATGCATCTGTGATGTTTTAAGCCACCAAGTTGTGGTAGTTTATTACAGTGGCAACAGAACACACATACAGGTAGTTCCCACTTCCATCAGGAGGTACTAATTGGTCCTTGACCTTTGCACCCCAGTTTTGCTTGCGTTTAGTCCCTGGTCCCTAGGAATCAAGATCTGTCAAGGAATTTGATTTTGAATTTTATGTTTATGTGTTTCAAAGGAGAGAAATACACAAATACAACCAAAACAACAGGATAGTCAGGGTACAAGTCCCACCAACTTCTCTCTCCCTAATGTGATTCCTATAGATGCATTTGTCGAATCTTATTTAAATCATGTCCTCAAATTTCATATTGAGAATTCCCATTTAAAAAACAAAATTAAAAAAAAAGAAGAAGAAATACTACATATCCAGTGTGAGTCCAGCAGTCTCAATTTTGTGAAGTGTGGTAATGCAATCTCCTCCTTCCAAAGACACTCACTTTCCCTTTCCCCCATCCCACATATGTACGAATGTTTGAGGGACGGGGGGAACGACATAAGTAAGTATTCAAAACAAATGCTCCAAAGTCTATGTATCCTAAAAACTGTACATTTTATTCATAGGTGAAATCCTCAGGAATTTCTTGGTATTTAATGACTTTTATATTCTATACAATCCTCACAAGGTATTTGCTAAAAAACAAAGCAAAACAAAAAACAAACCCATTGCTGTCGAGCAGATTTCGAGTCATAGTGACACCATGTGACAGAGTAGAACTGTCCCACAGGGTTTCCAAGGCTGTAATCGTTAAGAAAGCGGACTGTCACATCTTTCTCACCTGGAGCACCTGGTTGGTTCAGGGCAGTTGGTGGGTTCAGAGTAGCTAGTGAGTTCGGAGCAGATGGTAGGTTCGAACTGCCAACCTTTCGGATAACAGCCAAGCACTTAACCACTGCACTGCCAGGGCTTCTTAGACCACAGCATATAATTGAAAGAAGCAAATCAGACTTGATTACATGGAGATTCTGGGAAACTTCTAATAGAAAACACCGTGATTGCTGAAAGAAGCAATGCCTCACAATCAAGAAGGGAAGTGACATAGGAAACCTTAGAGCATGGTAGTCTAAGTGGTAAAAAGGAAATAATGCTATATTCTCATTTGATATATTCCCAGTTGATTCTGAGGCAAATTATTGGGCTAAAACACAATCATCAGTTCTGAGAACAACTGCCCAAAGTCATTAAATCTTAAGGGAAATCTTAATCTCAGCATATTCTGCTTAATAAGAATATAAGGAAATAGAAGGAAAAGTTATTTTTAGCTGCTGTCAAGTCAAACCTATCTCGTGTGCAGAACAGAACTGCTTCATAGTGTTTTCAAGGTTGTGACCTTTTGAAAGCATATCACCAGGCCTGTCATCCAAGGTCCCTCTGGGTGGGTTTGAATCGACAACCTTTTGTCTAGTAGTCAAGCGCTTAATCATTTGCACCACCTAGGGATGAGTCTGAATCGACTCAATTGCAGTGGGTACAACTGGTAGGGACTCCTAAGGAAAAGTAGAGAACTTATTAAAAGACCTTCTGATGTGGTTAAAACAAATATCCTTGCTTAAGGAAGAAAACACCAATCACCCGAAACATTAACTTATATACAGCACCTCACTGGTAATACTGCTGGCAGGACACTGCACAGCCCATTGCTGGTGTTCGACTGACATTCGATCAGCTAACTCATGAATGAATAGTACATCTGCTCACTCAGATTTTTGGTGTTAGACGTAGTAGAACTAGAGCAAGAATCCCACTAGGCTGTAAAATGAAAGTCCCATACCAGAGATTCCATTCGATTTCCCTTGAGAGTTTTTCAAGTAACCTAATGCATTTACCTCGCTCATCTGTTTGTGTGTTTAAACCATGTTCAAAGTCTCCTCAGCACAGCTCTACTGAGGGCAGTTTAGTTCTCAGGAGTAAGCATACTAGCAAAAAAAGCTAAAAATGCCAGGGCAGGAAATCCAGGGAACTTTACAATGTAAAAGACTCCTATGGTGGTTTGACAGTTCAAGCTAAGCTCCAAAGGGGAAATTTCTATTTGAATAGTAAGTAAATGATTTTGGACATCTGTTTGAGGTTTTATTTAGAAACACTGATGGAGCTGTTATCCTAAATAGTGAATACCTGTAATAAATATTTTCCTTTCCAATACTTGGAAGCATTATAGATATCTATGTGTTTGTTGGTATCCTCTTGTATTTTCAACATAATGTACATTTTATTCAGCATCATTATCATGTTATTTAGAAATTGCATCAAGTATCAAATGAGGAAAAGCACTTTGCAAAAGTGGTTACACGCAGTAAAAGCTAAAAAGAACAAAATGTCTTCTACCATATTGCAACAAGTGTTACCATTTGAACTAGCATGGCTTTGTTTAAGAGGCTCAATTGCCAACATAAATTACAGCTATAATGGACATCTTTTTTTTTTTTTTTGTCTGTCCAGCATCCATTTTCCCCTTTTCTTTAAAGAGAATGACCAGATTTTCCCTGGGTAAACACCCTTCTTCCACTGAGCCTGTGAAGTTCTTGTGGCAACACAACTCTGAATTTAGCTTTGGGTGAGTGACTGAAACCTGGTCAACGAGAAGACCGCATCTTTCTGGGAACAGGAAATGGTTTAAGGGCAAGCATTCAAGATCGGATATATCAAAGTCAAGGAGTATCAGCCCCAGGACTTTTACCGGAACTACCTGGAAGTAAGCACTTGCTTATAACACGGCAGGATGTGAGTCTACTGCTACTGGGGCCATTTTGCCACTACTTAGAGAAAGACTGGCTGAGAAGGAAGTGGACATAAAAGAAAGCTTTAAATATAAAAGGGCTGATAGATGCAGGGAGTAAGATTTTGGATGCCAGAAACGAACCTACTTGTGCCATACTTTAGCTATTTTTACCTTTAGTATGTAAGTAAATACATAGCCCCTCCTATTTCTTTCTCTATCACTTCATTCGTTCTTTTTTTCCCCTTAAGCCAGTTTTTACTAGGTTTAGTGTCTCTTCAACTGAGATTCCCGACTAAATAGAATTGCTCCTAAAATTCATTATTTTCCAAATGACTTTGACATTTTATTATTTTGTAACAATTGAAAGCATTGCATTTTGACTTCTTGAAAAGACCTGAGTTCTAATTCTGACTCAGCAATGCAAACTGTGTGGCCTTTGACAAGCTATCTAAGTCTTCTGAGGCTGGTTTCTTTATCCATAAAAATACACTTAAAAATATGTATCTTTCAGGGTAGTGGAGAAAAGTAAATGCATAGTATATCAAATGCCTATGCAGTGGACACATTGGTATATTGCATTTCCTTTGCCTTCTTAGAGACAGAAAGAGTTTTACGTTTTTGCATATATTTGATGGGTAGAATGGGAAAAAAGTTCCTCTCAGAAGGGGTTCTCAAATACAAACAACAAAGGAACTCCTTCATACACCAATAAGAAACTTTTTATTTTTAAAAGACATAGGGGCACCTTGTCTTTGAGAACTGGAAAAAAGAATTTTAGAAATGGGTCACTAGTAAAGGGTCTGAGTAAAATTCTTTCAAACTAGCAAAGGCCTTATTACTGTACATCTACATGAGTACAGTCTAGGTTGGCCCGAGGTTTATGCAGAAGTTTTTCTATGTGGTTTTTCTTGTTTATTGATTTTAATTGGCTTAAGGTTTTCTAGCTTATTTTTCTCTTCTTTCCCATCAGTGACTTATTCAACATGAGTGTCTGAAACTTTGAGTCACATATTTCTGGGGTACTATAATTCTAGGAAAAAACATGACAATTAGGTATCTGAGTAAATATCATGAGTTCATTTTAGTCAGAAAAATCTACTTAAGACTGAATTTAGTATATTTTAATCATGTGGTTTGGTATTCATTAACCCATTCAAGACACTCTAGGATGAATTTGGCAAAATTGTAAATTCCTAAACACACGTCAACAAGCATAAAAAACTTATGAAATTTCATTTTTCATTTTCCCTTTGAAATTCAATCTACATGATATTTCATATAATTATTGCCTACCCTACAAAGGAAAAATGATCTGTACTATGTGGGGTAGAACAATCCCTTCTGCTTTGTTTAATTTTGCAATAGCAGTGGCTAATATAGATATATTAGTTACACAGGTGGTTTAAAAGCTGAAAAAATTATTAAATATACTATGAAATATTCACCTATTTTTAAAAACTAAGATGGACACCTTTCTTACATGGCATTGGATTACAAATAAGATTGTTATGTTAGTTGTTAGGTGCTGTCAAGTCAGTTCCTACCCATAGAAACCCCTATGTACAATAGAACGAAACAATGCCCAGTCCTGCCCATTCTCACAATTATTGTTATGTTTGAGTCCACTGATGCAGCCACTGTGTCAATCTATCTCATTGAGGGTCTTCCTCTTTTTCACTGACCCTCTGCTTTATCAAGCATGATGCCCTTCTCCAGAGACTAGTCCCTCCTAATAACGTGTCCAAGGTATGTAAGATGAAGTCTTGCCATCCTTGTTTCTAAGGAGCATTCTGGCTGTACTTCTTCCAAGACAGATTTAGATTTGTTCATTCTTCTGGCAGTCCATGGTATATTCAATATTCTTTGCAAACATCATAATTCAAAGGCATCAATTCTTCTTTGGTCTTCTTTATTCATTGTCCAGCTTGTGCAGGCATATAAGGCGATTGAAAAGACCATGGCTTGGGTCAGACCCACCTTAGTCCTTAAAGTGACATCTTTGCTTTTTAACACTTCAAAAAGGTATTTTGCTGCAGATTTTCCCAATACAATATGTCATTTAATTTCTCGACTGCTGCTTCCATGATTGTGGATTCAAGTAAAATAAATGCTTGACAACTTCAGTCTTTTTTCCATTTATCATGTTCATGCTTATTGGGTCAGTTGTGAGGATTTTTGTTTTCTTTATGTTTAGGTGTAAACCATATTGAAGGTTAGAGTTTTTGATCTTCATCGATAAGGGCTTCAAGTCCTCTTTACTTTCAGCTTGTATCATCTGCATATTGAAGGTTGTTAATGAGGCTTCCTCCAATCCTGATGATACATTCTTCTTCATATAGTACATCTTCTCAGATTATTTGCTCAGCTTTCAGATCGAATAAGTATGGTGAAAGGATACAAACCTGACACACACCTTTCCTGATTTTAAACCACACAGCATGTCTTTGTTCTATTTGAACGACTGCCTCTTAGTCTATGTACAGGTTCCTCATGAGTACAATTAAGTGTTCTGGAATTCCCATTCTTTGTAATGTCATCCATAATTTGTTATGATCCACACAGTCAGACGCTTTTGCATAGTCAATAAAACACAGGTAAAAATCTTTCTGGTATTCTCTGCTTTCAGCCATGATCCATCTGACATCAGCCATGATATCCCTTGTTCCACATCCTCTCCTGAACCCGGCTTGAATTTCTGGCAGTTCCCTGTCAATGTACTTTTGCAACCACTTTAGAATAATCTTCAGCAAAATTTTACTTGTGTGTGATACTAATGACAGTGTTTGATAATTTTTGCATTTGCCCTTTTTGGAACGGGCACAAATATAGATCTCTTCCAATGGGTTGGCCATGTAGCTGTCTTCCAAACTTCTCGGCATAGACGAGTGAGCGCTTCCAGTACTGCATCAGTTTGTTGAAGCATCTCAATTGATATTCGGCTAATTCCTGGAACCTTGTTTTTCACCAGTGCCTTCAATGCAGCTTGGACTTCTTCCTTCAGTACCATCGGTTCTTGATCATATGCTACCTCCTGAAATTGTTGAATGTCAACCAATTCTTTTTGGTACAGTGACTCTGTATATTCTTTTCATCTTCTTTTGATTATTCCCACATAGTTTAATATTCTCCCCCCTCAAAAAAAAAATTCCCACATAGTTTAATATTCTCCCCATAGAATCCTTAAATATTGCAACTTGAGGCTTGAATTTTCTTTTCAATTCTTTCAGCTTGAGAAATGCTGAACATGTTCTGCCCTTTTGGTTTTCTAATTCTAGGTCTTTGCACATTTCATTATAATGCTTTACTTTGTTTTCTTGAACTGCCCTTTGAAATGTTCTGTTCAGTTTTTTTACTTCAAACAAAATTAGATTCTATAAACTTGAAGCAATTCCTTATAAATTATATAACAGATGATTTTGGAAAAATCATAGAATTTGGCAAGTAGCTAGAATCGAATACTTATTGTTATGAAGATTAAAGTGACATAATATTTAAAATTTATATAGTCTTTAAGCTTTATACTTAGATATGAGGCAAATTCACTAGCATAGTATTTTATGGGTAGTTAATGTAATGTTTTAAGATACTAAAAAGAAACTCTTAAGAAACAGCCTAAAACCTGTGTCAGTTAGAAATTGAGTCAGAGGGCAAAAATCACAAGTTACAATAGTTGCTGACCTGTTTCCATGATATATACATTACTGCTGAATTATACAATTAAAAACTCCAGTTCCCTGAGTCAATAAATAATTATTTCTGATAAAATCCCATAATTTGTTCTCATGGCAGAATCTATGCAAATTTTTATGGTGTAAGGAATAATCAATATAGTGCAAATAAGTTATCCCATCTAGATGCAATGAGAAAAACAAGAAAATAACTCCAGTAATCTAGAATTACAAAGAGTCACTATCAGGGCAGGATCTAACTTGATACTAACAGAAGGCAATATAAGATTACAAGAGTCATAATCCCACAAACGTTGTCAAACAATTTCCCATTAGATGTTTTAATTGGATTTCTATTTGTTACTTATGGGCAAATGTAAAAGGACATCTGCAGTGTCATCTTTCTGGAGGATAATTTTTATCTTTCTGTCAAGAAACTTAAAAATATTCTTACTTTTTTAAACAATTCCACTGCCAAGAATGTAATCAGAAATGTGCAGAATTATGTGTGCAAATGGTTACATGTTCTTGGCAGCTAACTTAAAGGCTGGAAGTTTGAGTCCACCTAGAGGCAACTCAGAAGAAAAGTCTGGTGATTTACTTCTGAAAAATCAGCTACAGATGCCCTATGGAGCACAGTTCTACTCTGACACACATGGGACCACCATGAATCGGTGTCGACTCAATGGCAACTCAAGGATTGTCATTTTATTGTTACTTATAATAGCCCCATATTTTAAAGAACCTAATGACCAACAATAGAGGATTAATTATCAACTCCCTTTAAGAATCTAATGAACACTAAGGATTCTGCACCCCAGGAAAATCCATGTATGCTTTACTTCTGTAATGCACACATGTGTGTACGTGCACACACCCTCCGACACACACACAATGAACATGTTGGAAAACTACATTGCCATCTAACTTTGAAAACTATTAGTCAATATCATTTCATAATACATAGGAATAATTTTTAGGATAATGGGAAGAAAACAATGCAAAGGTTTCAGCAAAATGCAAAATGTAGTATACTTATTGCTGAAATGAAAATGATTGACCTAAACAACTTAAAAAAAATTTTTTTTAGAGAGATATAATTCAAAAATTAAAACCTACCGTCCATGTATTGTTAACAATGTTTATTCACTTCGAGTCTTCACATTCAAAGACAACATTATTAATATCAGTGTCTATATATGATTCTGTTGCTGCTCAGATCAATGAGTAAAGTTCAGTTGAGGCTGTAACAGTGATTGACGAAGCCTAGGGCAATTTGTATAGACTTTTTTCCAAAAAAGTACAGCATTCGCTAATTAATAAAACTCAATTCCATTCCATAAACAGTCTCATTAACTCAATTCCATAAACATACCTACTAAAACCCAGACCAATCCCACTGCCGTTGAGTGGATTCCGACTCATATCGACTCTATAGGGTTTTCAAGGCTGTAAATCTCTATGGAAGCAGACTACCACATCTTTCTTCCGCAGAGTTGCTGGTTGTTTTGAATGGCCGACTTTTTGTTTAGCAGTCATTTGCTTTAGCCACTGCGCCACCATGGCTATGTGCCAGATTTAGGTGCCTGGTATACAAAGATGCACACAGATCCTATGTTCCAGGGAGCCTATCATGTTAAGGAAAATTCATAACCTGAATGAGAATAGGGATTTTTGCCAATTTTTCTCAGTGCTGTATCACAAGGGCCTAGAAAAATCTCACAATTACTAACAGAGAGAGACAAATTGGAACCCAGGTTTGTCTAACTCTAACGTCCAGATTCTTACTCAGTATGCTATTCTGCTTTCCTGTATCCTGACTCCTCACGAAATGATCTTCTGATTAAAAACTGGCTTCCTTTATTACTTTTCTCCTGAGGGATAGTGCTTAATGACATGAGAGGGCTGCTATGTTAATAGCAATACTTTTCACTATAAAATTTTCTTTGTAAAATTTTCGATTAGCATTAAGATACAAATCTAATCATATCACTGTTCTGCTTAAAGTATAAAAAGTACCGTAACGGCCTTATGATTCAAGTCAACACCTCCTTGAGTGGCTACCTTCTCCTGGGTCTGTTACTAGCCCCTGACTGCTTCTTCAGCTTCTTCTCAAACCATTTTCTACCGCTTTTATATGCTGGCCAAACTGAATTTCTTTCAGTTCCATAAATGAAACTTCCAAGCTTAACTAAGCTTGATTATCAGTCAGTCCTCTGCCCTTTGCACCTCTACTCCCACACCTAGGATAAGCAGGACTTCCCAGTACATGCTCCCATCGACCGGTTGGGCTGTAGGTTTCGTGAAGCTGGGAATCAGTTCTGTTGCATTCAACCTAAGATCTATTAATGAATCTTCTTTGCCCAGCTCATTGCCTGGTTCAAATGAAAATTTCAGTATATATTTATTTAAACATCTGCATGTTTCTAATTAAAGTAAATCTGCTCCTTATAAAAATCAAAACCTAACCCACTGCCGTCAAGTTGATTCCAACTCATAACAACCCCACAGGCCAGAGTAGAACTGCCCCATAGGATTTCCAAGGTGGATTCAAACTGCCAATCTTTTGGTCAGCAGCTGAACACTTAACCACTGTGCACCAGGGCTCCAAATCTGCTCCTTATGGACGGTACCAATTCGTGGTGTGGGGGAAAAAAAAAAAAAACGAATCTGTAAGTTTAAGTATGAGACCTTGGACCATGATGAATTTGCCAAGGTAAAGGACTACCTACAGAGCCCTCCTGACCAAGTAATCTTTTCTTGTCTCAGATAGGAAATGCCTATGCTACTTGTATTTCTTAATATCTGAAGTAACAATTTCCTGTGCTGAAGAACTGGAGATGAAAGGGACAGGAGACGAGGTAGAATTTTGGGGATGTTTATCAGATCACTAAAGACCCTGCATAGTGCATTACTGAGATTATTTATCCTACAGGACCTGGGGAGCTGTGGAAAGGTTTAAATGCAGGCAGGTCATAACTAATAATGATGTTTCAGATGAACTTCTTAGGTTGCTTCATGGAAGACAAACTGTTGAGGAATAAGGCTTCCTCACAGAAACCCAACTTTTGCTCTACATTGACTGTATTCTCATGTATCAGTGAGTCTTTAAGGTTTTCCTCCTGTGAATACTTCTTGGATTTTGATACCAGAGATTCCTAAAGGGCATTTCTGAATAGAAATTTTTAAAATAATGAAAACATTCTGCAAGGACATATATGACTGTTTCTAAAGATTTGAAAGTAGCAATAATATCAATATAGAAAAAAAGGCAAAATAGTGTTTTGATTATGTACCTATTTCAATATTTTAAATTTTCACAATGGGCAGGTTAAAATTGGTAGGTATTTTTTTCCAGAGGTATAACTGAGAAAATGAACCTAAGGTTGTTATTCTCTCTTTACCCTGGCAATCACTTCTTTCTACTTTCTGGTTCAGACAAGCTAGCCTCACAATCTTGATTATCGTTTATTTCTCTCTCTTTGACTCCTACCTTTCCACCTTCTCTTAGGAAGTCACTTACGTGTCTTTTTTCTATTTCCACAGCTACCATCTTGGTCCATTCTTCTCATTCTTGGATTACAGCAAAAGCCTTCAAACAGACAAACTCCCTTATCTGCATTTTCTCTCCACTCCTGTCTTCCCAAAGCAGATACCATAATAATCTCCCTTATTCAATTTTCATAATATTTTTCCTCATAAATAAGAACCACCAGTGGCTTCCCACTGCCTGCTTTATCAGTCTGCCCTCACCATAATATTTTTGCTATGCCATTAAACTATGACGCTGCTCCCAAGCCACCAGTCCTCCTAATTCCTAACTTAGTATTTTCTAAAATATCTCTTTTCATAATTGCTAGTTCCCTCTGATCAATCCCTTTATTTGGTTTGCTCATTCTAGTTAGCTTTAATGCCTATATTCCAAGAGACTTAAAGAAATATTCCTGGCTTTATCTCATACATCTCTGATCACTCCCTCAGTCTGTCAATGAAAATTCATTACAGTGTTCTCCTTGGAGCACATACTCAATTATAAATGAGACACCTGTTAATTGAATTTCCCTTTGATTTGAATCTAGAATAGACATGAAACATTGAATCCAATGCAGAGTGTATTACAGGGGACTTGACATAATCACTGTTTCTATGTATCCCATCTTCCCCAGAATTCCAAGACCACTGATTAAAGTAAAAAAAAAAAAAAAAGGCTCTTCACTGTCATCCCACAACACCTAAACATGACTTTGTTACTTTACTTATTAAATTACCATATAGTCTCTAAGACTAAAATTTAAGTTTTTGAAGCTAGAAGAGTGCCTGAGCATTGTATTTAGAGAATACAATGCAACACAGGTTTTCTATAATTAGGTTTTCTATAAACCCCCATATGTCTGTCAGTTTGTTGTACTGTGGAGGTTTCTGTGTTGCTGTGATGCTGGAAGCTATGTTACCAGTATTCAGATACAAAGAGGGTCACCCATGGAAAACAGCTTTCAGCTGAGCTTCCAGGCTAAGACAGACTAGGAAGAAGGACCTGGCAGTCTACTACAGAAAAGCATTAGCCAATGAAAACCTTATGAATAGCAGCAGAACATTGCCTGATATAGTGCTGGAAGACGGGCCCCCTAGGTTAGAAGGCACTCAAAAGAGTGACTGGGAAAGAGCTGCCTCCTCAAAGTAGAGTTGGCCTTAATGATGTGGATGGAGTAAAGCTTTCAGGACCTTCATTTTCTGATGTGGCATGACTCAAAATGAGAAGATACAGCTGCAAACTTCCATTAATAATTGGAACCTGGAATGTACGAAGTATGAATCCAGAAAAATTGGAAATCGTCAAAAATGAAATGAAGCACATAAACATCAAAATCCTAGGCATTAGTAAGCTGAAATGGACTGTAATTGGCCATTTTGAATCAAAAAATTACATAGTCTACTATGCTGGGAATGACAACTTGAAGAGGAATGCTGTTGCATTCATCATCAAAAAGAACATTTCAAGATCTATCCTGAAGTACAACGCTGTCAGTGATAGGATAATATCCGTATGCCTACAAGGAAGATCAGTTAATACAACTATTATTCAAATTTACACACCAACCACTAGGGCCAAAGATGAAGAAATAGAAGATTTTTATCAGCTGATGCAGTCTGAAATTGATTGAACATGCAATCAGGATGCATTGATAGTTACTGGTGATTGGAATGTGAAAGTTGGAAACAAAGAAGGATCGGTAGTTGGAAAATATGGCCTTGGTGACAGAAAAAATGCCAAAGATTGAATGATAGAATTTTTGCAAGGCCAACAACTTCTTCATTGCAAATACCTTCTTTCACCAACATAAACAGCAACTATACACATGGACCTCACCAGATGCAACACACAGGAATCAAAATGACTACATCCGTGGACAGAGACGATGGAAAAGCTTAATATCATCAGTCAGAACAAGGCCAGGGGCTGACCGTGGAACAGATCATCAATTGCTCATATGCAAGTTCAAGCTGAAACTGAAGAAAATCAGAGCAAGTCCACAAGAGCCAAAATATGACCTTGAGTATATCCCACCTGAATTTAGAGACCATTTCAAGAACAGATTTGACGCACTGAACACTAGTGACTGAAGACCAGACAAGTTGTGGAATGACATCAAGGACATCATAGATGAAGGAAGCAAGAAGTCATTGAAAAGACAGGAAAGAAAGAAAAGACCAAGAAGAATGTCAGAGGAGACTCTGAAACTTGCTTACGAACATCAAACAGCTAAAGCAAAAGGAAGAAATGAAGTAAAAGAACTGAACAGAAGATTTCAAACAGTGACTTGAGAAGACAAAGTAAAATATCATAATGACGTGCAATTGGCTGGAGATAGAAAACCAAAAGGGAAGAACATGCTTGCCATTTCTCAAGCTGAAAGAACTGAGGAAAAAACTCAAGCCTCAAGTTGCAGTAGTGAAGGATTCTGTGGGGGAAAATATTAAATGACGCAGGAAGCATTAAAAGAAGATGGAAGAAATACACAGAGTCATTATACCAAAAAGAATTAGTCGATGTTCAACCATTTCAAGAGGTAGCATATGATCAGGAACCGATGGTACTGAAGGAAGGACTCCAAGTTGCACTGAAGGCATTGGCAAAAAACAAGGCTCCAGGAACTGATGGAATATCAGTTGAGATATTTCAACAAATGGATGCAGCACTGGAGGTGGTCACTCATCTATACCAAGAAATATGGAACATAGGTTTCTGGCCAACTGACTGGGAGAGATCCATATTTATGCCTATTCCCAAGAAAGGTGATCCAATGGAATGAGGAAACTATAGAACTATATCATTAATATCACATGCAAGCAAAATTTTGCTGAAGATCATTCAAAAATGGCTGCACCAATATATCGACAGGGAACTGCCAGAAATGCAGGGTGCTTCTGGAAGAGGATGTGGAACCAGGGATATCACTGCTGATGTCAGATGGATCCTGGCTGAAAGCAGAGAATACCAGAAGGATGTTTACCTGTGTTTTATTGACTATGCAAAAGCATTCGACTGTGTGGATCATAACAAATTATGGATAACTGTGAAGAATGGTAATTCCAGAACACTTAATTGTGCTCATGAGGAACCTTTACATAGATCAAGAGGCAGTTGTTCAGACAGAACAAAGGGATACTGAGTGGTTTAAAGTCAGGAAAGGTGTGCGTTAAGGTTGTAACCTTTCACTATACCTATTCAATCTGTATGCTGAGCAAATAATCCAAGAAGCTGGACTATGTGAAGAAGAACGGGGCATCAGGATTGGAGGAAGACTCATTAACAACCTGCATTATGCAGATGACACAACCTTGCTTGCTGAAAGTGAAAAGGCCCTGAAGCATTTACTAATGAAGATCAGAGACCACAGCCTTCAGTGTGGATTGCAACTCAAAGAAAACAAAAATCCTTACAACTGGACCAATAAGCAACATCATGATAAATGGAGAAAAGATTGAAGTTGTCAAGGATTTCATTTTACTTGGATCTACAATCAACAGCTATGGAAGCAGCACTCAAGCAATCAAAAGACACACTGCACTGAGTAAACCTGCTGCAAAAGACCTCTTTAAAGCGTTGAAAAGCAAAGATGTCACCTTGAAGACTAAGGTGTGCCTGACCCAAGCCATAGTATTTTCAATTGCATCATATGTACGTGAAAGCTGGACAATGAATAAGGAAGAATGAAGAAGAACTGATGCCTTTGAATTGTAGTGTTGGCGAAGAATATTGAATATACCATGGACTGCCAAAAGAACGAACAAATCTGTCTTGCAAGAAGTGCAGCTATAATGCTCCTTAGAAGTAAGGATGGCAAGACTGCATCTTACATACTTTGGACATGTTGTCAGGAGGGATCAGTCCCTGGAGAAGGACATCATGCTTGGCAAAGTACAGGGTCAGCGGAAAAGAGGAAGACTCTCAACGAGGTGGATTGACACAGTGGCTGCAACAATGGGCTCAAGCCTAACAACGATTGCAGAACCGGGCAGTGTTTCGTTCTGTTGTGCATAGGGTCGCTATGAGTTGGAACCGACTCGACAGCACCTAACAACAACAATAATAAGTAGGTTTTCTGTAATTAATCCATCATCAATCATTGTTTTAAGTAACACAGATTTATCAGTGAGCAAGGGAATTTTAATTCTAGGGCTTCCTGAAAAATTAAAAGTGCATTATCGGGTTCCTGCTATTTATTGCTTTATAATATGTCCTTTTGTTTCCTGAAATAATCTCTGGCTGTAACTATATTGTATACCTCTTTGATGTTACTCCACAGAATGGGAGCCACAGTGTATGGTAGTCAATGACTGCTTGCTAGATGGTTGCATGGAACCTGAAAAATAATGGCTCGTTAATATTTCATAAATACTTAAGAACGCTACGGCCAAGCCTAGCATCCACCCCATCCCATGCCACATGTACACTTCCCAACATCACAGTTCTCTAGGATCAGAGGTTATATTTTGTAAGCATAAAGATACAGAGCCCTCCTTCCTCCATTTCTCATATGCAGTCAGTTACCGACTCTTGTCAATCCTTCCTCCAAAATGTCTCTTATTTTCAGGTTTTTTTTTTTTTTTTCTTCCTGCTATCAATGTCTCTCGGAGCCCTGGTGGTACAGTGGTTAAGAGCTCGGCTGTTAACCAAAACATTGGCAGTTCGAATCCACCAGTTGCTCCTTGGAAACTCTATAGGGCAATTCTAGTCTGTCCTATAGGTTCGCTCTGAGTTGGAAATGACTAGACGGCCAATGGGTTTGGTTTTGGTTTGGTATCAGTGTCTCTAGGCTCTGCACAAACACAACATGACACTCTCCCCCAGAAGCAGTTTTTCTTCTAGTGTTCTCTCCCAGTAAATAGCACCACAGTGTCTTAATTTTATATGTTGTTATGGGTTAAACTGTGCCCCCCCCCAAAAAATATGTTGAAATCTTAACCCCAATACCAGAGAACATGACCTTTTAAGGTCATCACAGGAGTAATTAGTTAAGATAAGGTCATTAGAGTGGACCCTAATCTCTTTACGACTGGTATCCTTACGAGAAGAGGAGACATAAAGTAAAGATAACCACGTGAAAACTGAGGTAGAGATTGGAGTTACACTACCACAAGCCAAGTGTTATAGATTCAATTGTGTCCCCAAAATGTATGTCAACTTGGCTAGGCCATGATTTCCAGTGTTGTGTGATAGTCCACAACTTTGTGATCTAATGTGATTATACTGTGCGTTGTAAATCCTTACCTCTGTTATGTTAATAAGGCAGGATTAGAGGCAGTTATATTAATAAGGCAGGACTCAATCTTCAGGATTAGAGTCAATCTCTTTTGAGATATGAAAGAGAGAAGCGAGCAGACAGGAGAAGCACTGCTTACCACCAAGAAAGAAGAGCCAAGAGTGAAGTGGGTCCTTTGGACCTGTGGTCCCTGCACTGAGAAACTCCTATACCCAGGAGAAGACTAATGACAAGGACCTTCCCCTAGAGCAGAGAGAGAAAGCCCTCCCCTGGAGCTGGTGCCTTGAATTTGGACTTCTAGCCTCCCAAATTGTGAGAGGATAAATGTCTGTTTGTTAAAGCTATCTACTTGGGATATTTCTGTTACAGCTGCACTAGATAACTAAGACACCAAGAACACCTGGGGCTACCAGAAGCTGGGAGAGACAGGAAAGTATGTTCTCCTAGAGCCTTTGGAGAGAGCTTGGCCCTGCCAACACCCTGAATTCTGACTTCTAGTATCCAGTACTATTGTGTAAAGTATACTGTCTGTGGTAATTTGCTACAGTAGTCCTAGGAAACTAATAAGCATACCAAAAATGAACCTCTCATCAATGACCAATCACCAGGTCCCTCGGATTTAAACTCTCAAATCCATCTGTGTCTCACCATTTCCATTAACACTACTCTATTTTTTCATAAGACTAAAATAATTTCCAATGTGGCCTCCCCAAATTCATTTTTGCCCCCAACTCTTCATGACAGCGGAGTCAGAATCATTTTTTCAAAATGCAAATCTGACCATATACCATCAGTCTGCTTAAAACCCTGCAATGGAATAACAGTCCTCTTAGAATAAATAAAAATTCTTAACATGGCCTATCATAGCAATGGTAGACAGAATAATAGCCCCCCAAAGATGTCCATATCCTAAACTCAGGAACCTGTGAATATGTAGGTTACATTACGAGCAGGAATTAACGTTGCAGATGGATTTAAGGCTGTTACTCAGTCGATTTTAAAATAGGGAGATAATCCTGGATTTTCTGGGTAGGCCCGATATAATCAGTAAAAAGAATAATAAAGTTGTCAGCAAGTTGACTCTGACTCCCGGCTACTCCACATGTGTCAAAGTAGAACTGTGCTCCATATGGTTTTCAGTGGTTGATTCTTTGGAGGCAGATCACCCGGCCTTTATTCTGAGTTTTCCCAGGTGCCTCTGGGTGAGCTTGAACCTCCAACCCTTCAGTTAACAGCCAAGCACATTAACTGGGTGCACCACCCAGGGACTCCTAATTCTTTTAGAAGACCTTATTTTCTAATATTAATTCTTTTAGGAAATGAGAGTAACCTCACTGAAACAATTAGGACACATTTTAAGTCTACAAATTTGAGACACAGACTACTGCTGTAATCAGAAAAGTCTTCAAAAGCGGAAGAGGGAGTCAGAAGGGTCAAGAGTTAGAGAAGGAAATGTGAGGATGGAAGCAGACACAGACCCAAGCCATGGTCTTTCCGGTCATCTTATATGCATGTGAGAGGTGGATAATAAAAAAGAAAGAAGAAAAAGTGATGCATTCAAACTATGGCGTGGCAAAGAATAAACCATAGACTACGAAAAGAGTGAATAAGTCAGTTTAAGAAGAAATGCAGCAGAATGTGCCTTAGAAGTGAGAATGGCAAGACTTTGGCTCGCTTACTTTGGACATATCATCAGGAATGACAATGACTAGAAAAGAGCATCATGTTTGGTAGAGGATCAGTGAAAATAAATCAGTGATATGGATTGACTCAAACACAGCAATAGATTCAAACTTAACAATAATCATGAAGATGGCATAGGATCAGATAACATTTCCTTCTGTTATACATACGGTCCCTATGAGTCAGAGCCAAGTCAATGGCAACAACGACAACAATTTGCATAATCTTTGGATTAATATCACATCCCCAACCAGATGGCAAACTCCACGAATGTAGAGACAGTGTCTCATTTTTGCTTAGTATTCTGTTACAAGCTCTCAACCCAGAGCCTGACAGAGAGTAGGCGAAATAAATATTTGTTGAATGAATGCAGGTACTGTCAAATCCTTGACTACTGTCCTCTAGGGTATGATTGTTCCAGTATTTCTCTCCTCTAATACATTCTGCATACCAATTCTAGATGCATTTTCCTAAACTACCAAACACATGCCTCTTCAACTTAAGAGTTCACCGCACCTCAGTAGATGTTCATTTGGTGAAGCAGATTGCAGTTCCCCTTTTCTCCACTTCTTTCCTGAGTTAAGTGGCTTTAGATAATTCAGTTATCCCCTCTGGCCTTCACTCTTAAGTGTCAATAATCTCACTTAGGATAGGAATCTGGAACTTTTATACCCATTGATTTATTTCTCTAAATATCCCACAGAAGTAATTTGGTGTTTAATATTTCTTGGTGTCCCTCAAACTGTGCACCAAGCTCAAGGTTGGCACAAAAGACCTGGAACACTCTCCATCCAGCTGTCCACAGGGCTGTGCCCTTTCCTCCTGATGTTTGCTCCACTGTCACATTATCACAGAGGCCTTACTTGACCACCCAATCTAAAATTTGCACCCTCCTAGATAACCTCTACTTCTCTACACTGCTTTTTCTCCATATCACTTATCATACCATCTGAAATTTTTATGATGTCTCTTGCCCCTTCCACAGTGAGATAGTAAGCCCCAAGAGGGCAGAGACAATAACTAGCATCATAATAGGAACTTAATAAATAATTGATGAATGAATTATTGAATGTAAGTAAATAAGTACCTAATATTATCTTGCTTACTAGCTTTATGAGATTAAGTAGTCTGAACATAGGTGAATGAAAACGGTGGTTCCCAACATTTGAAATACTATCTTTGAATTCATCCAAGACTCAGTATTTCAACTCCAATAGTCCCTTTATTTCAGCATCTTCTGAAGTCAATGCCTATTTCAAATCTACTTACAGGGTGAAAAACAAAGTCTTACTTTTCATTTCATTTCATTATAGGGTAGCTCTGAACATTGAGATGAGAGGGAAAATTATGGGATGTAGCCCTCTAACTCTAATCCATGTATGGCTATGCTCCCTGTGGTGTTCTGCAGCTCAATTTGTCAGTGGAGTGGACTTAGTAAGACTATGGTATCCAACCAAAGAATCAAATCTATGTTAAAATTATCCTTTTTTATCTACTTCTGTGAATGATATTTGAACTCATTTTACCTTCAGATAACTGAATTTTTTTTGATTATGAAGTTACTGTACAGAAATAATTCAAATAGTCCTCATTCTGGCAGACACATACAAGATATGGTTCAGGAGCTGAGTTCAGACAAAACAATTTTATGCAAAGGCTAACAAACATATGGGATAAGTTACCAAAAGAGAACTGCTGAAGCAAGAAACACCAATATGTTCCACTGACAGCAAAATGGGTATTTACATACAATTCAAATAAAGAATGGGGGAGAAGAGAGTAAAATACATGTTTAAGACAACTGGCATTCTCCCCAGCAATGCGTGTTTGAAGGAAACTCATTGTCTCTATTATAATTAAAAGATAATACGGTATTCTATGTTCTTCTCAAATATACTTATTGTTGAAATTTGCTAGATCCTTATAATAAAATCTAGAGACCACCCAAGTTCTTTTATTCTAATACAATTTGTCTAAAATTAACACACTACTGGAAATCATATTCTTAGTTTGAATGTCTTAGAAAAAACTGAGTACCATCTTTCTATAGTGACTAATCTTTAACTTGTAGGGTAAAGAAGGCAAGCTGGGGACAGAATGCAAATTTTCTCATTCCTTTGACTAGGATTATAATTTTATAAGGAGCAATAGTGTGTTTTGATGGAGGGTTATGCTCTAAAATTGGAATAGGTGAGAAGAGCTGACCCGTGATTATTAGGCACTGTTAGGACTAAAGAACAAAGAACTAAGTGTAACTCAGTCTCTCCAACTACAAAAGCAAACAACACATAATCAAGTTCTTTCTTATAGAAAGTGACTTTTCCATGGACTGAGACCAAAGAAAGCACTCACTGCATGAAATTTATAGCAACCTCAATAACAAAGCATTGTTTCTAACCATGGTCTTTTGGAATATGGAAACACTGCTGTTTTTACTTTGAAAGGATATTTACAGTAACAGAATTTATTCCAAATGTGATCTCTCTGTGATTAGTTAGTTCAACTGGCTAGATCACAGAGCAAATAAGGCCAAATTTACTTCAGTTATATAAGAAGTACCCTTCTCTTTCTTCTCTAAGATATAAAGTACGTCATTTTTTAAATCCATCATCATTATTGGTTAAAAGAAATTCATAGACTATTACTAGTGGGTGAAGACTATTACATTCACATATGGAGGGCAGTATATTCATTATTTTCACTACTTCATCTTCTATTAATTCTTCAAGCTACTGTACAGGGGCTCCCCCTTCTTCTTAAAAGCACTACCAATTCTCTTCCAACTTATGAGTCCAATGGACATTTTAAATGACTTACCTAACCTAATGTGACTTTTCAGTTGTGAAATAATTTTCACAGTATTCCCCCTTCTTTTATCTTTCTGACCTTTCACTTCTCTGCATACTTTCCTGGTTCTGCTTTTTTATTTAATTTACATTGTTTTGAAATATATGTATTTAAATGTTTTGAAATATATATTACAAAACACTTGCCATTTCAGTGATTTTTATGTGTAAAATACAGTGATACTAATTCACCATGTTGTGCATCAGTCGCCACTATCCATTTCCAAATTTTTTCATCACCCTTAACAAAAACTTTGTATCCCTTAAGCAATACTCCCCCCGCCCTTCATGTCTTCCTTCCACCTTCCCCTAAAACTACTAATAAACTGATTTCTATGCATTTGCCTACTCTGGATATTTCATATAAGTAGAACTATACAATAATTGTCCTTAAGTGTTTGAAATTTCATTCACCATGTTTTCAAGGCATAGCATCAGGACTTCATTTCTCTTTCATTTCTCTGTTATGTATCTATACATATATAACATTTTGTACATTTCGTTTATCCAAATGGCTACTTTGGCTATTGTGAATAACGCGACAATGAACATTGGTATACAAATATCTGTTTTAAGTCCTAGCTTTCATGCTTCTACTTCTTTTTCCATCCCCTTAAATGTTGATGGGAACCCTGGTGGCGTAGTGGTTAAGAGCTACGGCTGCTAACCAAAAGGTCAGCAGTTTGAATCTACCAGGCGCTCCCTGGAAACCTTATGGGGCAGTTATACTCTCTCCTATAGGCTTGCTGAGTCAGAATCAACTTGACAGCAATGGGTTTGGGTTTTTGGTAAATGTTGATGCTCCCCAGGGTTCCATCTAAGGCCCTCTTCTTTTCTCACTCCATACTCAGCCTCTGGAGAATTACAAATATGAATCTGGTTTTAACAAGTGCCCATATGTAAACAACTCTCAAATTGGCCCTAACAAAAGAGCCCATCCCTTTTCTGAGCTTAAATTACAAATTCCAATTGCCAATTATAAGTCTTGACCTAGATATCATAAGTTAACCTCAAACAAAACATCTAAAGTCTGAATTTGGTATCTCTCTTCCCCTCCCGTCCCCCTCCCCCCAAAAAATATCTAAAAGCATGAGTTTTGGTGCTAGAGAAAATACCTAGCTCTGTCACTGACTAGTTAGAGAACCTCAATTATTTACGTTCTTTGAGAACTGATTCCTAGCTATTATGAAGGGCTGTTATTATAAAAATTAAACTGCATTATACAATGGCTCTCCATAAACATAAATTTGAAAGTTCAGTTCTCTTTTTTTTGTAGTCTGTATCTAAGTTAATGGTACCATCACCCACCCAGAGAGCCAAGGTAGCAACCTGTGAGTCATTCTGCACGTTTCCCCCACTCCCTGCACCCAGAACCAATTATTAACAGTCCCCGGGCCATCTACCATCTGCATAACTCCAGCGTTTGCCCCTTTTGTATAACTACCCTAATTTTACCTTAGCTCCTCATCATTTCTCTTCTCTATTGTGGCTGTGCATTTAGATTTGTGCTTTTAATTGAATTTTTATATGACTCCCCTAAATGTAAAAAAATACCCGTAGTTTCCTGTTGCTCAAAGGCTAATGTTATATGTTCTTACCATGGGGCCCAAGTGCTTTTTCTACTTGGCCCATACCTGTTTTTTCAGCTTTATCAAATGCCATCTTCCGCAGTACCCCATGCTTCAGGCAGAAACCGTTGATGGTATATTGTCATTATTTGATTCTATTTCTCTGCTTTAGACTGTGTGCCCTGTCAAGGGTAGAAAGCCTGTCTTTCCACCTTCTTCCTCAAGTCTGGTACAATACTTGGTGCTAAGTATGCATAGAATAAGTATCTGTTGAGTTAAAATTCTTTATAATTTAAAACAAATATTTAAAGTATTTACGGCTGCTAAAAAGAGTACTTTCTGGGTCTAATACAAATATACTATTAAAAGGTCAAAAAATGATATTTTCTTCCTACTCAACAGGAAACCCTGATGGCATAGTGGTTAAGTGCTACAGCTGCTAACAAAAAGTTCAGCAGTTTGAATCCATCAGGTGCTCCTTGGAAATTCTATGGGGGGCAGTTCTACTCTGTCCTATAGGATCGCTATCAGAATCGACTCAATGACAATGGGTTTGGGTTTGGTTTTCAACAGCATTTATCTCAACAGTGAAAGAAAGCTCTACTGTAAATATTTAACACAGCCACATAGCAACATAATTTAATTCTATTTACATGTTTCTGGTGGTAGAAATATAAAGAGATAGAAAGCTGACCCCAACTTGAAATTAAGCTGCAAACTGCTAGGATTCATATCAGCCCATGGATTTGGGCAGTAGGTAGAGAGGAGCCTGCCTAGAACCAGCTTGCTGGAAAGAAGGAGGTGCTTCCTAGAAAAAAACCCATCCTATGAAAAGAGGGGTCAAACTTTGCCCAGCAGTAAGACCTTAGCATTAAAGAAAATGAGTAATTCTTAGTACAATGCGGAATATGTAACTAGGATTTATTGCCAGTACAAAAATCAAGCAGAGAGATCAATTTCCTTAGGACATAGAGAGATTGATTGATTGATTTAAATAAAACTTAAAAGAAACAGTTCACTAAAATCATTAAAATCTCTTAAAGTCAAATGGAATAGGGCAAGCGGTCAAGCGATACTGCTTTAGATCCTATTTAAGCGGATAAACTAAAAACGAATGTTGTTTAATACCACGCATTTCCAGTGCATCCACAGTGGTGCCATTAGGGAAGACAGGGCCCTGTGGGAGATGGCAGCTGTACCATCAGTAACAGCAGCTGGCAGGCACTATAGTAGTCATCAGAAAAGTTGGGAGGCTTCAGTAAATGTGGGGCACACCCCAGTTTAGCAATTGGGGTTAACAATTTGTGGCAGTATGTGAAAGGCAACAATATGCAGCCAAAGGGGCAATGGCCTTCAACAGAGGCAGCAAAGCCTGGTAGGAGCAGCAACACATCGCAAAAATTAACACAGTTCCAGTAAAGGAGCACAGTGTCTGGCTCACACTATACGCAGTGGGTCAAACCGTATCCCTCAAAAATTCATGTCCATCCAGAACCTCAGAATGTGACCTTATTTAGAAATAGGGTTAGGTAAGGATCTATAGGTAAAATGTATGGTGAGTCCTAAATCCAAGGACTGGTGATTTTATAAAAGAAAGGACAGAGAGATTTGGACACACACACAAAGACACACAGGGAGAAGACCATGTGAAGACAGTGGCAGAGAACGGAGTGATGCAGTTACAAGCCAAGGTAACACCAAGCACTGCTGGCAACCGACAGAAGTTGAAGACAGGCTAGGAATGGATTATTTCTCAGAGCCTCTGGAAGGAACCAATTCTCTTGATACCTTGATTTCAGACTTTTGACCTCCAGAACTCTGAGAAAATAAATTTCTGTTGTTTTAAGCCATTCAGTTTATGGTACTTTGTGACACCAGCTCTAGGAAACTAATATACCAAGTGTTATTGATTAAAAAAAAAAAAAAAAACCAAACGCATTGCCACTGAGTCAATCCCAACTGATAGCAACCCTATAGGACAGAGTAGAACTGCCCCATAGAGTTTCCAAGGAGCGCCTGATGGATTCAAACTGCTGACCTTTTGGTTGGCAGCAGTAGCACTTAACCACTACGCCACCAGGATTTACATGTTACTGCCTAGACAGGGGTATATGCAGAGAAGCAGTGGGGACTCCACAAAATACTTATGGTGAAAGGAAAAAGAGTTTTAATGACAGGGTGGGACCTACAAAAGCAAGTTATGGCAAAAGAAGTAAAACAAACAGGTGTGTCATACTGTGAAGGAAGATATATGTAGTCCACTTTGTTTTGTCTGCATATTTCCTGCATTATTTGTTCCTGATGTTCAAAAAAAAAAAAAAGATACTGTTGAATTTCTTAGAAATCTCACTGATACAAAATAGTGAGAAAGCAAAGTTCAAATATCAAGGAAGTGATTAGTGATAATCACTATTAATATTATACTCTTTTGTTAGTATTTAAATTCAGTGCAACAGTACAAATATAAAACCCTGCTTTAAGGTAATTAACTGTTATATGTTTCTATAAAATTAAAGTCATTGGAAAGGAAAAGGATTTGAGTCATAACAACTGCCCTTTAGTTAAAGTTTCATGTGAATTAATTAGATAATAAAGATTTTTTAAAAAAGGCACAATAGCATATATATAGCTCCCACTGTAGGACTTGATGGCAATGGGTTATAGGGGTTATTTTAACAAAATGGAACATTTTCAATAATATATTCTTAAAATATCAATTTTCATTTTCTAAGCAATAATTCATTTTCTGGGAGAAAATCAAATCCTATTCCACTCAGTAAAAGTGCGAGAGCAATAATATAGTGTTGAAGAAAGAATACAAAAGCTGAAAAATAAGACATACTACAACTCTACCTTTGTGATGTGGCCCAGATGATGGAAACACTCCACATTTCTGATTCCTCAACAATAAATTAAAAAATTAACTAAGTTCCTGGGGGGCGGGGCCAAGATGGCAGACTAGGTGGACGCTACTGCGGATCCCTCTTGCAACAAAGACTCGGAAAAACAAGTGAATCTATCACATACATAACAATCTACGAACTCTGAACAACAAACACAGATTTAGAGACGGAGAACAAACAAATACGGGGAGACAGCGATTGTCTTCAGAGCCAGGAGCCAGCGTACCAGCGGATTTTCTGGAAAAACTAGTTTCCCAGTGATGGCTCGGAGACAGCAGTCCATATCAAACCACATAAAGAAGAATACCATGACAGATTCTCCAACCCCCCAAACAAAAGAATCAAAATCTTTCCCAAATGAAGATACAATCCTGGAATTATCAGATACAGAATATAAAAAACTAATTTACAGAATGCTTAAAGACATCACAAATGAAATTAGGCTAACTGCAGAAAAAGCCAAGGAACACACTGATAAAACTGTTGAAGAACTCAAAAAGATTATTCAAGAACGTAGTGGAAAAATTAATAAGTTGCAAGAATCCCTAGAGAGACAGCATGTAGAAATCCAAAAGATTAACAATAAAATTACAGAATTAGACAACGCAATAGGAAGTCAGAGGAGCAGACTCGAGCAATTAGAATGTAGACTGGGACATCTGGAGGACCAGGGAATTAACATCAACATAGCTGAAAAAAAATCAGATAAAAGAATTAAAAAAAATAAAGAAACCCTAAGAATCATGTGGGAATCTATCAAGAAGGATAACTTGCGAGTGATTGGAGTCCCAGAACAGGGAAGGGGGACAGAAAACACAGAGAAAATAGTTGAAGAACTCCTGACACAAAACTTCCCTGACATCATGAAAGACGAAAGGATATCTATCCAAGATGCTCATCGAACCCCATTTAAGATTGATCCAAAAAGAAAAACACCAAGACATATTATCATCAAACTTGCCAAAACCAAAGACAAACAGAAAATTTTAAAAGCAGCCAGGGAGAAAAGAAAGGTTTCCTTCAAGGAAGAATCAATAAGAATAAGTTCAGACTACTCAGCAGAAACCATGCAGGCAAGAAGGGAATGGGACGACGTATACAGAGCACTGAAGGAGAAAAACTGCCAACCAAGGATCATATATCCAGCAAAACTCTCTCTGAAATATGAAGGAGAAATTAAGATATTTACAGATAAACACAAGTTTAGAGAATTTGCAAAAACTAAACCAAGACTACAAGAAATGCTAAAGGAGATTGTTTGGCCTGATGACCATTAATATCAGGTACCAGCACAATACAGGGTCACAAAACAGAACGTCCTGATATCAACGCAACTAAAATAGGGAAAGCACAAAAACAAACAAATTAAGATTCATTCTAAAAAATAAATAAATAAACAAAATAATACACATAACAGGAAATCATGGAAATCAATAGATAAATGAGCATAATAATCAAAAAGAGGGACTAAATATAGCAGGCATTGAACTGCCAGATGGAGAGTGATACAAGGCGATATAGAACGATACAAGTTAGGTTTTTACTTAGAAAAATAGGGGTAAATAATAAGGTAACCACAAAAAGGAATATCAATTCCATAACTCAAGAAAAAAGCCAAGAAAAACGTAACGACTCAACAAACATAAAGTTAAACATTATGAAAATGAGGATCTCACAATCTACTAAGAAAAACGTCTCAGCACAAAAAAGTATGTGGAAAAATGAAATGGCCAACAACACACATGAAAAGGCATCAAAATGACAGCACTAAAAACTTATTTATCTATAATTATGCTGAATGTAAATGGACTAAATGCACCAATAAAGAGACAGAGAGTCATGGACTGGATAAAGAAACACGATCCATCTATATGCTGCCTACAAGAGACACACCTTAGACTTAGAGACACAAACAAACTAAAACTCAAAGGATGGAAAAAAATATATCAAGCAAATAATAAGCAAAAAAGAAGAGGAGTAGCAATATTAATTTCTGACAAAATAGACTTTAGACTTAAATCCGCAGCAAAGGATAAAGAAGGACACTATATAATGATAAAAGGGACAATTGATGAGGAAGACATAACCATATTAAATATTTATGCACCCAATGACAGGGCTCCAAGATACATAAATCAAATTTTAACAGAACTGACAACTGAGATAGACACCTCCACATTTATACTAGGAGACTTCAACACACCACTTTCGGAGAAGGACAGGACATCCAGTAAGAAGCTCAATAGAGACATGGAACACCTACTTACTACTTCCAACAATCAACCAACTTGACCTCATTGACTTATACAGAACTCTCCACCCAACTGCTACAAAATATACTTTTTTTTCTAGTGCACATGGAACATTCTCTAGAATAGACCACATATTAGGTCATAAAACAAATCTTTGCAGGGTCCAAAACATCGAAATATTACAAAGCATCTTCTCAGACCACAACGCAATGAAACTAGAAATCAATAAGAGAAAAACTAGGGAAAAGAAATCAAATACTTGGAAAATGAACAATACCCTTCTGAAAAAAGACTGGGTTATAGAAGACATCAAGGAGGGAATAAGGAAATTCTTAGAAAGCAACGAGAATGAAAATACTTCCTATCAAAACCTCTGGGACACAGCAAAAGCAGTGCTCAGAGGCCAATTTATATCGATAAATGCACACATACAAAAAGAAGAAAGAGCCAAAATCAGAGAACTGTCCCGAAAACTTGAACAAATAGAAAGTGAGCAACAAAAGAACCCATCAGGCACCAGAAGAAAACAAATAATAAAAATTAGAGCTGAACTAAATGAATTAGAGAACAGAAAAACAATTGAAAGAATTAACAAAAGCTGGTTCTTTGAAAAAATTAACAAAATTGATAAACCATTGGCTAGACTGACTAAAGAAAAACAGGAAAGGAAACAAATAACCCGAATAAGAAACGAGAAGGACCACATCACAACAGAGCCAAATGAAATTAAAAGAATCATTTCAGATTACTATGAAAAATTGTACTCTAACCAATTTGAAAACCTAGAAGAAATGGATAAATTCTTGGAAAAACACTACCTACCTAAACTAACACATTCAGAAGTAGAACAACTAAATAGACCCATAACAAAAAAAGAGATTGAAACGGTAATCAAAAAACTTCCAACAAAAAAAAGTCCTAGCCCGGACGGCTTCACTGCAGAGTTCTACCAAACCTTCAGAGAAGACTTAACACCACTACTACTGAAGGTATTTCAAAGCATAGAAAAAGACGGAATACTACCCAACTCATTCTATGAAGCCACCATCTCCCTGATACCAAAACCAGGTAAAGACATTACAAAAAAAGAAAATTATAGACCTATATCCCTCATGAACATAGATGCAAAAATCCTCAACAAAATTCTAGCCAATAGAATCCAACAACACATCAAAAAAATAATTCACCCTGATCAAGTGGGATTTATACCAGGTATGCAAGGCTGGTTTAATATCAGAAAAACCATTAATGTAATCCATCACATAAATAAAACAAAAGATAAAAACCACATGACCTTATCAATAGATGCAGAAAAGGCATTTGACAAAGTTCAACACCCATTTATGATAAAAACTCTTACCAAAATAGGAATTGAAGGAAAATTCCTCAACATAATAAAGGGCATCTATGCAAAGCCAACAGCCAATATCACTCTAAATGGAGAGAACCTGAAAGCATTTCCCTTGAGAACGGGAACCAGACAAGGATGCCCTTTATCACCACTCTTATTCAACATCGTACTTGAAGTCCTAGCCAGGGCAATTAGGCTAGACAAAGAAATAAAGGGTATCCGGATTGGCAAGGAAGAAGTAAAGCTATCACTATTTGCAGATGACATGATCGTATACACAGAAAACCCTAAGGAATCCTCCAGAAAACTACTGAAACTAATAGAAGAGTTTGGCAGAGTCTCAGGTTATAAAATAAACATACAAAAGTCACTTGGATTCCTCTACATCAAAAAAAGAACACCGAAGAGGAAATAACCAAATCAATACCATTCACAGCAGCCCCCAAGAAGATAAAATACTTAGGAATAAATCTTACCAAGGATGTAAAAGACCTATACAAAGAAAACTACAAAGCTCTACTACAAGAAATTCAAAAGGACATACTTAAGTGGAAAAACATACCCTGCTCATGGATAGGAAGACTTAACATAGTAAAAATGTCAATTCCAAAAGCCATCTATACATTTAACGCACTTCCGATCCAAATTCCAATGTCATATTTTAAGGGGAGAGAGAAACAAATCACCAATTTCATATGGAAGGGAAAGAACCCCCGGATAAGCAAAGCATTACTGAAAAAGAAGAAGAAAGTGGGAGGCCTCACTCTACCTGATTTCAGAAGCTATTATACAGCTACAGTGGTCAAAACAGCCTGGTACTGGTACAACAACAGGCACATAGACCAATGGAACAGAATTGAGAACCTAGATATAAATCCATCCATGTATGAGCAGCTGATATTTGACAAAGGACCAGTGTCAGTTAATTGGGAAAAAGAGAGTCTTTTTAACAAATGGTGCTGGCATAACTGGATATCCATTTGCAAAAGAATGAAACAGGACCCATACCTCACACCATGCACAAAAACTAACTCCAAGTGGATCAAAGACCTAAACATAAAGACTAAAACCATAAAGATCATGGAAGAAAAAATAGGGACAACCCTAGGAGCCCTAATACAGGGCATAAACAGAATACAAAACATTACCAAAAATGATGAAGAGAAACCAGATAACTGGGAGCTCCTAAAAATCAAACACCTATGCTCATCTAAAGACTTCACCAAAAGAGTAAAAAGACCACCTACAGACTGGGAAAGAATATTCAGCTATGACATCTCAGACCAGCACCTGATCTCTAAAATCTACATGATTCTGTCAAAACTCAACCACAAAAAGACAAACAACCCAATCAAGAAGTGGGCAAAGGATACGAACACACACTTCACTAAAGAAGATATTCAGGCAGCCAACAGATACATGAGAAAATGCTCCCGATCATTAGCCATTAGAGAAATGCAAATTAAAACTACGATGAGATTCCATCTCACACCAACTAGACTGGCATTAATCCAAAAAACACAAAATAATAAATGTTGGAGAGGCTGCGGAGAGATTGGAACTCTCATACACTGCTGGTGGGAATGTAAAATGGTACAACCACTTTGGAAATCCATCTGGCGTTATCTTAAACAGTTAGAAATAGAACTACCATACAACCCAGAAATCCCACTCCTCGGAATATACCCTAGAGATACAAGAGCCTTCACACAAACAGATATATGCACACCCATGTTTATTGCAGCTCTGTTTACAATAGCAAAAAGCTGGAAGCAACCAAGGCGTCCGTCAACAGATGAATGGGTAAATAAATTGTGGTATATTCACACAATGGAATACTACGCATCGATAAAGAACAGTGACGAATCTCTGAAACATTTCATAACATGGAGGAATCTGGAAGGCATTATGCTGAGCGAAATGAGTCAGAGGCAAAAGGACAAATATTGTATAAGACCACTATTATAAGATCTTGAGAAATAGTAAAAACTGAGAAGAACACACACTTTTGTGGTTACAAAGGGGGGAGGGAGGGAGGGAGGGAGAGGGTTTTTTATTGATCAATCAGTAGATAAGAACTGCTTTGGGTGAAGGGAAAGACAACACTCAATACAAGGAAGGTCAGCCCAATTGGACTGGACTAAAAGCAAAGAGGTTTCCGGGATAAAATGAATGCTTCAAAGGTCAGCAGAGCAGGGGCTGAGGTCTGGGGAACATGGTTTGAGGGAACTTCTAAGTCAATTGGCAAAATAATTCTATTATGAAAACATTCTGCATCCCACTTTGAAAGGTGGCGTCTGGGGTCCTAAATGCTAACAAGCGGCCATCTAAGATGCATCAATTGGTCTCAACCCACCTGGAGCAAAGGAAAATGAAGAACACCAAGGTCACACAACAACTAAGAACCCAAGAGACAGAAAGGGCCACTTGAACCAGAGACTTACATCATCCTGAGACCAGAAGAACTAGTTGGTGCCCGGCCACAATCGATGACTGTCCTGTCAGGGAGCACAACAGAGAACTCCTGAGGGAGCAGATCAGTGGGATACAGACCCCAAATTCTCATAAAAAGACCATACTTAATGGTCTGACTGTGACTAGAGGAATCCCGGCGGCAATGCTCCCCAGACCTTCTGTTGGCACAGGACAGGAACCATTCCCGAAGACAACTCATCAGACATGAAAGGAAGGGACTGGTCAGCTGGGGGGGGGGGGGGGAGATGCTGATGAAGAGTGAGCTAATTAAATCAGGTAGACACTGGAGAGTGTGTTGGCAACTCTTGACTGGAGGGGGGATGGGAAGATAGAGAGAGAGGGAAGATGGCAAAATTGGCACGAAACGAGAGACTGAAAGGACTGACTCAATAGGGGGAGAGCAAGTGGGAGAAGGGAGTAAGATGTATGTAAACTTACATGTGACAGACTGATTGGAATTGTAAATGTTCACTTGAAGCTTAATAAAAGTTAATTAAAAAAAAAATTAACTAAGTTCCTTTTGACTCTAATGAGCTATGACTTCATGAACTAAATATATATAAATATAAAACTGCTTTACCCAGTTTACAATAAATATGGAAGTGGCGGAGATAGGATATGGGTACATTTCCAAATGGATTTACTTTTAAAAATGGGTTTCATCCCCAAACTAAAACCCCAATACTTCAATAAATGTTAACTAGTATTTATATTTTACAGAAACATATTCAAGTATCGTAGATTGTTTAAAAATGACTTTTGCCATCAAGGAACTAATAATCTAATAGAAGAAATGAGACAAGAAATTGGCAGCATACAGTAATTCTAAATGAGTAGTAAAAATGGCAATAATTACAGTATTTAGGAGGTATTATTATTTCATGGGTTGATTAAGGCAATATTATATAGAAGGAAGCCTTTGAATTGGGCACTTAATGTAGAAAGAAATTAAAATAGCAATGACTGGGGAAATGAGTTGAGAGAAAATGTATTCCAGGAAAACATAAAAATGTAAACAAAAGCATGGAATTAGCAGTGCACAGTGGCTATTAAAGATTCAGGTGATGTCCAGACTGATCAAAACACACAAGTCTTTTAAATCAGCAGTGGAATCTATTTTTAATTAATAGTATGATGTATATTTTTCCTCAATCTCTTATGTATATATATATTATAGTTTTACCAAAATGGGATTATACTATACTTCCAGTGTAACCTGCTGTTTTCAAATGTGAATATTCACTTTTATCATTAAATAGTCCTCAGCATTATCACTGGAAATTGATGCATATTATTCCATTAAATTCATTCATAAATGTATTCGCCAAGTATTACCGAGTGCCTACTACTTCCAGGCATGACTTACATGGACCATAATTTATTCGACATTCTCTATTCTGGCCATTTATATTGATTTCACTTTTTTATTATCATAAATAGCACTGAGATTAATGCCAATTTATATAAATCTTTGCACACATTTTAAATTTTTTCTATGAGCAATTTCTTAGAAGTAGAATGCTGAGCCAAAGGGTGCTTTCATTTATAAAGCTTTTCATGTATACAGGAAATTTGTATTATAGAAAGATTATATGGTAGGTTTAAGAATGCATGTGTTAATACCCCTACCCCTAACCAACACTATGTGTCATCAGCTTCAAAAAAATATGCAAAACTTTCCTTAAAATATGCTTCTTTCTGACGTTTTCATTCCAATTTGCTATTGTGATTCTCAGCCAGTTCTTTCTGTATAATTTACTAATCCTGTTCTTCCTCCCACTCTCAATTCCCCTCTCCTCATTTGAGGGCCTTGCATTCTGTTGAGTACATCAAATAGCCTAATTTTTTTTTTTTCCTAGAACTTGAAGTACATCATTTTCAAAGATGTGCTTTTCCTCTGAGTCTTCAGGTAGTACTTCCTTTCCTTTGAGCTACAGTATTTTAAAGATAGGCCCTATATTGATTTTCTTCCCCTTTACCAATCCTTAAATAAGGCAATAGCTATCAAGACTCAAATACTCCCCTTTTGAGACCTAGCATTGCGATGGTTCTCAACTGGGGGCAGTTTTATCCCTGGGAGTGGGGGGACATTTGGCAATATCTAAAGACATTTTTGAATGTCACAACTAGGGGTGGTGGTGATATAGGGAGTGTGTTATTGGCACCTACTGGGTAGAGGCCAAGATGCATAAGACATCCTCCCCAAACAAAGAATTATACAGTCCAAAATTTCAGTGATGCTGAGAAACCCTGTGTTAAAGGATCAGTTGATGTTCTCTGCTCCAGGGCTAACTGATAACGTTTTGCAGGCATTCAATAACATAATGTAGTTTGTCTGAGGTGGATATTGCTCCTAATCCCACTGCTTGGTTCTCAGATCCACTAAACAGACAGAGTATACAGAAAATGATAATTTCCAACTTTAATTAATTCCAGTATTCTTCCAGGCTGTGCTGTTGAGAAAAGGTCAGAATATGCAAATTGTCACAACCAATTCACCCCTATGCCCTGATGAATTATTTTCTGGAACCCACTGCTTCCAAATGGATACAGAAATACAGTCACCTCAAAACTTAGCGGCAACTTTGCGGAGTAAGAGATGGCCAGTTTAGAGGTTGCTGAAGAACTTGGGTCTCTTGAGCCTGGAGCAAAGCTGGGGGGTAAGCACAAGAGTCTATCTACCTCTTTCAGGGGATCTCTGTTTATGAAATGAAGCCTGATTAGATTTTCCCCAATCCAGTTTCCAAACCAAAAAACCAAACCCATTGCCATCGAGTTGATTCCAACTCATAGTGACCCTAAAGGACATAGAAGAACTGCCCCATAGGGTTTCCAAGGCTGTAATATTTACAGAAGCAGACTGCTACATCTTTCTCCTGAAAGGAGCTGGTAGGTTCAAACTGTCAACCTTTCAGTTAGCAGCCAAGTGCTTTAACCATGGTGCCACCACGGCTCCTTTAAAAACCCGAAAACCAAACCTGTTACCACTGAGTCAATTCCAACTCATAGTGAGCCTATAGGATAGAGCAGAAGTGCCACATAGCATTTCCAAGGAGTGCCTGGTATATTTGAACTGTCGATCTTTTGGTTAGTAGCCAAGCTTTAAACATTAAGCCACCAGGGCTCCTTTAACCAAACGAAACTCAAACCCACTGCCATTGAATCAATTCTGACTCATAGCAACCCTATAGGACAGGGGAGAACTGCCCCATAGGTTTCCAAAGAGCAGCTGGTGGATTCAAACTGCTGACCTTTTGGTTAGCCGCCAAACGCTTAACCATTGCGCCACCAGGGCTCCATTAGTGGAGTATAATTGTAGATTCTGGCATTAGATTGCCTTTTCGTCTTGGTTTTTAACACTTGTGCTAATTATTTTTGTTTTGGTAAGTGGCTTGATAGAAATTTTGGTGGAATGTTGAAAGAGACTTCATTATAGGTTGCAACTAATATACCATTATAAGTCAAAGTCTAAATTATGATTTTAAGTTATCAACAATAATGGATGCACTAAACTAATATTCCTAATCCTCCTTTGCCTCAGTTCACTTACTTTATTAAACTTCTATTTCAACTTTTTCCTAAGAGATCATAAGATATATAGACAAAAATAAAAAGTATGCTGATATATTAATTAATAAAATCTGTAGAATATCTACAGATGTGTACACTTTTAAAAAAGTGAATGACATCACAGTGATAGAAGTTCATCTGTTCATTTATTAAATATTAGTTTATGTGTGAAATTATATGAAGTATTAATGGTTTAAAGAGAAATAGACAACAGACTACTTGTTTTTAGGACCTTATGATTTTTGTGGGGATGAAAGGGAAAATCTAATTTCAGCTAGTAGGGAACAAAAATATAAGCAAGTTTACTGTAAATAGTGCCATGTGGGTTTCCATCATGGCTTAGAATTTCCAGGAAAGAGTTTTAAAGGAGTTTGGATCAATGGAGCATGGGTGAATCCAACAGATATAAGGAAGTAGAAAATACTGACATTAAACACCTTAGCAGCAAAAGTAAGGAGAAGAAAAGCTTTAATTATAAAGTTTCTAAGTACTTGTGGAAGAAGAGGCCTGGCAAGCAGGAAGAATGTTGTAGTTGCTTCCTGAAAATGTATGGAAACTGGGGAGAAAAATAAGGCGGACGAGTGAGGCAAGTGGACTCCAAAGGCAAACATAAAGGACTGTGGGTCTCACTTTCCCCAACCTACAGATACAGAAAGAGCCAGCAGGCATTACATTTGTCTCGGAGGTCATCTAAAATCTCTCGTTTTACCTGATATCTGATCTCTCTGGTAGAGGTAAATCCATTGCCATCGGGTCCATTCTGACTCATAGCTACCCTACAGGACAGAGTAGAACTGTCCCATAGGGTTTCCAAAGAGCAGCTGGTGAATTTGAACTGTTGACCTTTCAGTTAGCAGCGAGCTCTTCACCACTACGCGACCAGAGCGAGGGTTGGCTGCTAACCAAAAGGTCAGCAGTTCAAATTCACCAGCCACTCCTTGGAAACCCTGTGGGGCAGTCCTACTTTGCCCTGTAGGGTCGCTATTAGCAGGAATTGACTAGACAGCAACAGGTGATAAAGGTAAAAAGTGGAGGGGAAAAAATATTAAGTCCCTAATTTCTGGCTTATAACAAAGGACACCATATCCAGAGAGCATGAAAGATTAAATCAGCTGAAAAATTAAGCCTGAAAGAAATAAAGATGTTACTACAATATGAGAAAACTCAAGCCTGGTGAAAAAAACGAGAAGTAAATGAATGAGACAAAGCGATAAAGAAGGAGAAGAAGCAGGAGCTCTGAATCTCTGCAGCATAAAGAAAATGCAACCCCTTCCTTAAGTATGGTCCCCAGGCCAAGTCCACTGGGAATGCCTGGGTGGCTTCAACAGTGGACTCCAGAGTTCCATCCTGGAACAACACAATGGGCATCTATTAGGGATGAGGTTAAAAATATGCATTTTAAAAGAACTGCTTTAGGTGAAGGGAAGGACAACACTCAATACATGGAAGGTCAGCTCAAATGGACTGGACTGGACCAAAAGCAAAGAAGTTTCCGGGATAAACTGAATACTTCAAAGGTCAGCGGAGCACGGGCGGGGGTTTGGGAACCATGGTTTAAGGGGACTTCTAAGTCAATTGACAAAATAATTCTATTATGAAAACATTGTGCATCCCACTTTGAAATGTGGCATCTGGGGTCTTAAAAGCTAACAAGCGGCCATCTAAGATGCATGAATTGGTCTCAACCCACCTGGAGCAAAGGAGAATGAAGAACACCAAGGTCACATGACAACTAAGAGCCCAAGAGACAGAAAGGGCCACAGGAACCAGAGACCTACATTATCCTGAGACCAGAAGAACTAGCTGGTGCCCGGCCACAATCGATGACTGCCCTCACAGGGAGCACAATAGAGAAGCCCTGAGGGAACAGGAGATCAGTGGGATGCAGACCCCAAATTCTCATAAAAAGACCATACTTAATGGTCTGGATGTGACTAGAGGAATCCCGGCGGTCATGGTCCCCAAACCTTCTGTTGTCACAGGACGGGAACCATCCCTGAAGACAATTCATCAGACATGAAAGGGACTGGACAGTGGGTGGGAGAGAGATGCTGATGAAGAGTGAGCTAATTATATCAGGTGGACACTTGAGACTGTGTTGGCATCTCCTGTCTGGAGGGGGGATGGGAGGATAGAGAGAGTTGGAGGCTGCCAAAGTTTTCACGAAAGGAGAGACTGGAAGGGCTGACTCATTAGGGGGAGAGCAAGTGAGAGTAAGGAGTAAGATGTATATTAACTTATATGTGACAGACTGACTTGATTTGTAAACATTCACTTGAAGCTCAATAAAAGTTTAAAAAAAAATATGCACTTTAAAAGCCCCCATTATTTATGCACATTGAATTTTGTGAACTACTAGAATAAAGGGCAAATCTAGTTCTTTTGCTTAAAAGGCAATTTTCTAAACCTCTGAAGTGTTTTTCAAATTGTAAGGATGTGACCCGCTAGTGGATTTATATTAATTTAGTGTGCTTGGTAGGCTTCTTCATTTTTGTAATGACACAGCATAGCAAAGCAAAGAATTAAAAAAAAAAAATCACATTCTGATATAAGGAAAGTATTGTTTTATGAAATTTTTGTTTCAGTCATAAATATGTGTTGGTTGCATGTGTGATGTGTATGTTTGTGTTTGTGTTCACTGCTATACGTGAATGACTGGTAGCGACAAAAAGCATTTCTTATGGAGGGTTATGGTCAAAAAAGTGTGATAACCATGCCTTACAGAATAGCAGAAGCAGGTTTGAGGAATTCAGTTCTTGATCTAAAGAGGATGAGATGGGCATTTGTCATTGGTAATGTCCTGCTGTGTGCTATATAGGCGTGGCATGACAAATCAGAAAGTGTGCAATTTTCCTGTAGCAAATATCAGATATGTGACCTGACAAGGCTTATAAAATCTACTGGCTGACATTTATTATTTCAGATTCACTTGGGCATGAATAACACAGTCAGGAAAAAAGTGGAACACATTCATAGTGACTCTTAAGTCCAAGATAGGAAGCTGAAGGGCTTGGGAGATACAGATTTCCTTTCTTCTTTTAGTTGCTCAGGGCATTTAAACAGAAAGGGGGATATAGGGAGTGAAGAACTAGTTAACGTATGATATAGAACAAAAAGGATTTGGTTTTCTGAACCAAAGATATGAAACCAAAATGGGCTCCTGGCAGGGAAAGGAATTTTATTAACAGGAAGAAAAAATCTGGTGGGATTTCTATTGCCAAAGAGGTTTTGATCTGAAGTGTAGATAAGTGGAAGAAAAGTTGAAAATCAGGTATTATATAAAAGACTATTCAAAGCAAGCCAAATATTTGTCAGGATAAAATAACCCAAGCAAGGGTAAAGAACTATACAAATGGTTGTGGACATCTGGATAGCATGCTGGAGAGTATGGATGATACTCATTGTGAACTTTAGAGTTTGAACATAAAGAGGTAAGTACAATGTCATAAGTTTCATCAATGGGGCTCACTTTCTCAACAGATACTCACTGAGTCTCTTACTGAGATACGAAAAAAAAACAAACCAACTAGAACTGGCTCTACCCCAAGGAAATTCTACTTTGGAAAAAGAGGTAGGACATATAGCACGTCATTACACTAATCGAACGTGATTGGTATTAAAATACAGGCAGATGAACTGCAGTGGGAGTTAGAGCAAGGAGAAATGACTTAAAAAGGAAATTAAGTAAAGCTTCATGTAAGAGACAGCTTTTGAAATAAGTCCTGTTAGGAGGAGTTAGACTCAAAACTCATGTCTGGAACAGCATAACGGAAGCATATAACTTGTTATAAACACCCAATCCCATGAAGTGGTCAGGGATTAGCAATACCCTCCAATACATTTATATGCTCATTTGTATATTTGTGCATTATAAATCCATATATAAATACGTGAATCAAAATTAGAAAGAGTGAATAGTTATTACATGAATAAAGAAAAAACACAGTGACATTTCTGAGGAGGATGCTATATCCTGCCCTGTTAAACAGATAATATGGTAGATGCCTTAAGCCTTCTCAATATTTATTGTAAAATTGGATCAGAGAGCAAGAGCTAGTATTCAAGGAAGAATGGAAATAGTAATAAAAGTTCTCATCTTGTCAGTGATTGTGTCTTCTTTATTTTTACATTTCCTATACATCACCCAAACACTTACTCCTTTTCCCTTACGTGAATAAAACCCAAACCCACTGTCTTCAAGTTGATTCTGACTCATAGTGACTCTATACCTTGAATAGTAAACAGTAAACAAGTATTTGCTGAGTGAATGACTGAAAGAATAAAAAAAGAATGAATACAGGTTGCCAAACACAGAGCACTTGATACGTTCCAGACTAGACGGAGTGGAGAGCATAGGACAGGATCAGGGCACAGCATGAAGCTCAATTTGGCTGTAATACAGGCAGCATGTAGAAGAATATAATGTTCATCCCAGGGATTGGTGAGAGGTTAACCCTCAAAAGTTAGGCTGGCTCTGAATGGATGATTTGAATCCAGGCCTTCCAGCTTAGCCTTCAAACATTTAGTAATGGGAAGCCACTGGGAATTCCAGAGAAAGAAATGACAAGAACTAAAAGAACTCTAGGAAAATTAACTTGGCGGTAGGTAATAGGCCAGATTTGGGGAGACTTCTGGGCTAGAGAAAAGATTTGGAAGTCATCATAGTAGTTGAAACCATGAGGGTGGATAAGGCTCCTCAGGAGAGTGATTAAAGTAAGTAAAGCAGCAGCTCCAAGACAGAGCCTTGGAGAATTTATCTTCCTTTCACAAGAAAACTTCCTGATATCTCCACTTTCCTAACACCTATTCAACTCCTGCAATTTAGCTTGAAATGGTCTCTCAAATATCAATAGTGACCTCACTGCCAAATGCCATGGCTTTTCCTTTTCTCAATCTTCACCTCTAACTTTTTTGAGGTACTTTATACATTCACCCTTTCTTTAATTTTTTTTGAGGTATCTTATACAATCACCCTCTCATTCTTAAAACTCTTTCTTTGGATTTTTTACTCTCCTGGTTCACCTACCTCTCTATCTTTTTCTATCTTGTTTTCTTCTTACTCTCTATTCTCTAAATGTTGGTACTTCTTAAATTCTTATTCTTGACGCTTTTCTTTTTGTAGCCAATTTTTAATAATTTTTCTTTCAACAACTCCCACTAAGTAAACTAAATTTCTATGGACAATCTAAATCTCTGAAGGCTTTAACACACTCTTTATAGGCTGCAGCTCTTCCAAACTTCAGTTTCAGAGTTTTAGCAATTGTCCTGTCTGAGAACACAATTTATATAAATAATCATTTAACTGTCAGCAAAATCATTTTTTCTCTAAACGTCACCAACATTCTCGCAGTTATACAGGCAAAATATTCCTTCTCTCTCACTTTCTTAAGCCGGCAATTCCTGTTGATTCTTTGTTCATATTTGCTCGTAATCAATCCTTTAATTTATTTGTACTGTTTCTACCCCTGCTGAAGTCCTTATTCTTTTATATCTAAAAAAAAAAAAAATCTAGACACTGCCAAACTCAGGCAGAGGAGTAGGGGTAAAAGGGTACAAGATTATATACTGGAATTCAGGAATAAAATATTAAACTTCTACCGTCTATCTATCTGTCTATCTATCATCTGTCTGTCTATCATCTATCTATCTATCATCTATCATCTGTCTTTCTATCATCTATCTATCAATCAATTATCTATCATCTGTCTGCCATCTAACTATGTACCTATATGTCTGTGTCTATCAATCTACCAGTCTATCTACCTCTCTCTCTATATATATCTATCCTCTTCATGCTGCTATGAGAGTGATCTTACTAAATTATTAATCTGGTAATATTATTATACCCCTTATAAATCTATCCCTGGTGGCATAGTGGTTAAGTGCTTTGGCCGCTAACCAAAAAGGTCAACAGTTCGAGTCCAACAGGTGCTGCTTGGAAACTCTATGAGGCAGTGCTATTCTGTCCCATAGGGTCACTATAAGTTGGAATTGACTCAACGGCAATGGGTTTGGTTTTATAAATCTATTATATCACTTAAAACCTGTTATAATAATGTGCAAAATCACTAGATAACATGAAAGACTGTTCATAATCTGGGTACTATTTCCACTTCTACTCTAGCCACTTACCACATGCCCTTCCCTATGATCAAAGTATTTCTTTGTGATTCTCCTATTGTCTTCTCCCACCCGCAATTTTGGTCTGTCTGACATTCTCCTTAAAGGCTCCAGGGTCCAGTACATGACCCTGGCCTGACCAAATAAAGAATAACCTCCTCCTGGCCAAGGTATGCTATGTCCAGTGTCTTCGCAGAAGCTGATTGAACCTGAGTTAATGAAGAGTCTCCAGGGAACTTTTGTTATAACTGTCAGGAAAGAAGCACCTTACCATCAGGGTTGTTTGGCCAGTAGAAAGAAAGATTGTTGGTGGTTATTTTTGTCACCACTTGGGAGGTGTTTGCCTGAGAAACAGAAAAGATATGAAGACAGATTCCTGACAAAAACTTATTGTGGTCTTTTGAGTTTCATGAGCCAATGAAAGTCCATTTTTTGTTTAAGCCAATTTGAGTTTGTCTTATTTCTGTTGCAACTTAAAGAGTTCTACTGATAAGACCTACTCTAGGAAGGCTTTGCTGATCTTCCAAGCTTGATTTACTTATCCTTTTCTGGGTTCCATATAGCTGTTTCTCTACTCCAAATATCAGCATCTGGTCACACAGAGCTAGATAGAAACTGGTCTCTATCAATAAGGCCAGGAGAAATCTTTGGCAAAGTCCAACGTTAGTTTTCCATAATAAAGCTCTTCATTGAGACTTAATGAGTGAGGAAAACAGATCAATATGAATGTGAAGGAGCCATAGCACTTCTTGGTTAAGTTCAAGTTTATGAAAGAAAACTCATTCAACCCACAGATCTTCTGCTTTCAACATTCTTCTTCCTACAGCTTGAATTATAGGCTACATCTACTCAACTTCACTGAAAGTAAGGACATGGCACTACAATGGAATATTAAAGCCCTGGGTGAAACAAATAGGCCTCAAAAGATGGGACTCTTTGTCTTTCCTCCAGCTGAAAAGTTCTTACTCTACTGAACCATTTAATTATTCAGAAACTAAAAGCAGCAAGTCCTAAATTGCCTCTGGAGAATATTAAATTTAGCTATATTCTACCTGAATTTAACGGGAAAATTTTGAATAAGCATTCTTAAAACCAAATCCAAATTTAACTTTTTCTGACCAAGAGAGAAACCAGAATTAATATTTATAGTACATTACTAAATTTTCCTCAATTCTCCTCATCTGGCCATCACCTAAGTCTAGGTTCCCACTTCTTTTTTACTGGCCCTTGGTCCACCAAAGCTCACTCATACAGGCCTTTCCTGTTCCGAGCTGTCCTTGCCTAACCCTAAAAAAAAATACAGTGTAAATAAAAATTAACCAGATATGCTAATAGAACATTCAGCCAGGTATGACTAGTTAGAAAACTATGTGTTTTCTAAGAATAAACTGACCTATTAAAAAAGGGAGGGTGGGCGTGAGTGGCATCTGTCTTCACAATCGGCAGAAATCTATTTGGCCTTAGATTGAGTGGTCCTTGAAAATGGAGATTAAGATTCTTTCAGGGAATGACATAAAGAAGTAGCTACACTTAGTGTGTGATTTATACATGTAATTCTCATTAATATTAGAAAACAAACATTTAAAAAGCTTTAAGGAAGGAACGGAGGGGGAAAAGGGAAATTTGAAACTCTTTTCAGTAAGGCAGCCAAGGGTCAGTTTTGAACAAGAACAAGAAGTCTTTGTAATCAAAAACTAGCAGGTGACATGCATGATGTTCAGCAGGACAATAAAAGGTACCTTTAAAGCTTTTTTTAAAGACAAGGCCTCTGAGTAACCCAAATGTAATTTGAAAGTCCCACTGAACATCCTGTATCCTGTTACTGCTCGTACTTGAAATTTTTGAAAGCTACCACCAAACCACAGTACTTTAGATTGATAATTTAGATCATCCAAGAACATGAAGAAAAAATTAAAAGTTAATTGGTTTTTAATTCTCCTAGTACAAGTTTAAAAAAGGTAATTTGTCATTTTTGATCTGACATTGCTTAGGGGCATGGCAACTCTAGAAGAATTATGGCAGGGGATATAGAAAACGATAGAGTCAGGAAATTGGTTTTGAGTCTTCTTAGGTTTTGCCTCAACACTCTTTTGTTGTTGTTTGCAAGCTTTATTGCCCTACTCATATTTATGCCTGTCAGCAAATTTCCCTTGGCTACATTCAAAAGACAGCTGTTCATCCACACTCCTCAATGAATAAAGAATATATCAAAGCCAGTTCTTGGCCCAGTGACATTATCTGATTTCTAGAAGAGTTGCCAGCTTCCTCCTTTTAAGAGACTCACAGCATGTCACTTGGGCCCAGGCAGTTTACATATTTATTTATTTTTTAATTAATTATTACTATATTCCAGTCACCACAGTACAAAAGCAAGATAATCTCTATTGAGATTTAAAAGCAACTAGTAATGCTACTGTAGCATTACTGTGGATATAGTGTCTATATCTTTCCAAACCAAGAAGATGGAAATTCTTGCTTAAAAGTTTATTATAAGTACAATAAATGTGATACCCGTGTGAGTAGAACGTACTTCTGGTGTCTCAGTGGTTAAGAGCTCCATTGTATCAAAAGGTCGGCAGTTTGAATCCACCAGCTGCTCCTGGAAACCCTACGGGACAGTTCTATTCTGTCTTTTAGGGTCGTTATGAGTCAGAATTGACTCGATGGCAACGTGTTTGGTTTTTGGTTTGGTGTGAGTAGAAGAGGTAAGGTTAATCAAGAATTTGAAAAAGGAACAGGCAACCAACAGAACCTGGCTCTCGTGGTCTATGAAGAGTTATTTTGATATGATTGGACCATGGGCAAAGTCATATGCTCTACAAAGGTTTTCTACTTATCTTTTACTTTTTTTTTTTTCTTATCTAGATGAGGATTCCACTCCCAAAGGAGTACTTAAAGTCACAAATTAGGCTGCTGACAGGAGAAAAGGACAACCAGACTATACAACAAAACTTTTGTTTCAATGTTAAACTGGCCCACATGAACAGAAGCTGCAAACATGGCCTGTGAATAATTGAGAGAATAAATTTAGAAGCATATTTAGAAAAACACTAGAAAGAGTACTGTGACAAGTTAATAAATAATTTCAAAGGACAAAGTTATTGAAGAATTTAATTCCCTGGACATGCTCACTTGTCTATGCCAAGAAAATTGGACAACAGCTACTTGGCTAACCAACTAGATGAGATTCATATTTGTGCCCATTACAAAGAAAGGTGATCCAACAGAATGTAGAAATTATCGAACAATATCATTAATATCATACACAAGTAAAATTTTGCTGAGGATGACTCAAAAGTGGTTGCTGCAGTACATCAACAGGAAACTGCCAGAAGTTCCACCTGGATTCAAAAGAGGATGTGGAATGAGAGAATCATTGCTGAAGTCAGATGGATCTTGACTGAAAGAAGAGAATACTAGGAAGATGTTTACCTGTGTTTTACTGACTATGCAAAGGCATTCAACTGTGCAGATCGTAAGAAATTATGGATAACGTTTTGAAGAATAGGAATTCCAGAACACTTAATTGTGCTCATGAGGAACCTGTACATAAACCAAGAGGCAGTCATTCAAACAGAACGAAGGGACGCTGTGTGGTTTAAAGTCAGGAAAGGTGTGCGTCAGGGGTGTATCCTTTCACCATACTTACTCAGTCTGTAAACTGAGCAAATATTATCCGAGAAGCTGGACTATATGAAGAAGACTGCAGTATCAGGATCAGAGAAAGACCCATTAACAACCTGTGCTATGCAAATGATACAACCTTACTTGTTGAAATTGAAGAGGACATGAAGCACTTACTGATGAAGATCCTAAACTACAGCCTTCAGCATGGATTACACCTTAGCACAAAGAAAACAATTATCTTCACAACTGGACCAATAAGCGACATCATCAAAAATGGAGAAAAGATCAAAGTTTTCAAGGATTTGATTGTACTTGGATCCATAATCAACACCCATGGAAGCAACAGTCAAAGAATCAAACGATGTACTACCTTGGGCAACTCTACTGCAAAAGATCTCTTTAAACTGTTAAAGAGCAACGACGTCACCTTGAGGACAAATGTGCACCTGACTCAAGCCTGGGTATTTTCAACCGCCTCATATGCATGTGAAAGCTGGACAATGAATAAGGAAAACTGAAGAAGAATTGACACCTTTGAATTATGGTGTTGCAAGGAATATTGAATATACCATGGATTGCCAGAAGAAAGACCAAATCCATCTTGGAAGAAGTACAGCTAGAATACTCCTTAGAAGGGAGTATGGTGAGACTTCATTTCATACACTTTGGACATGTTATCGGGAGAGACCAGTCCCTGGAGAAGGACATCATGCTTGGTATAATAGAGGGTCAGCGAAAGAGAGGAAGACCCTCAATGAGACTGACTAACACAGGGCTCAAACATAGCAACAATCGCGAATATGAAAGAGGACCTGGCAGTGTTTTGTTCTGTTTTATATTGCTGTATATTGGGTCGCTATTGAGTCTGAACCGACCCAACAGCACCTGACAACAACAATCTTGAGTGGGTTCTGTGCCATTTTTTACATAAGACATACTTGCCAAGTATAGAGAATGTAAAACTAGTTCTACCAAATCTTATGATTACTGTGGTAAATGTAGAAGAGTCTGTAGCTAACACAAGTTTAGCCTACATCAAGCTTAGGCATACACAGATACAAGGTAAAACGCAACTTAGAAACATTAACGGATCATTGTCATGTTAACTAGAATGCTTCAATAACCACATTTAGTGAATGTGCAATTTTTAGTTTTTTTTATGCTAAATACGGAAACCCTGGTGGCGTAGTGGTTAAGTGCTATGGCTGCTAACCAAAAGGTCGGCAGTTGGAATCCGCCAGGCGCTCCTTGGAAACTCTATGGAGCGGTTCTACTCTGTCCTATAGGGTCGCTATGAATCGGAATTGACTCGACGGCAGTGAGTTTGGTTTTGCTTTATGCTAAATACAGTTAATCCTCATCAGAACCTTATGATGTATATAGTATTACTATTATCCCCGTTTTATGTATGTGAAGTAACTGGGCCCCAGTATACGTATGTTATGTAACATCCCCAAAGTCACATATGAAATAGTTAAGTTGGGTCTGTCAGCCTTCAGAGCTGTTTTCTTAGTCCTTTGGCTGTTCTGTGTCCCTAGCACATTTTCCTTTAACATGTACCCTTGTCACATATACCAGGTGCCATCAAGTTGATTCTGACTCTTGGTGACTCCATGCGTTACAGAGTAGAACTGAGCTCCACATGTTTTATTGGCTGTAATCTTTACAGAAGCATATTGCCAGGACTTTACTCTGCAGCGCTGGCGAGTGGGTTCAAACAGTCAACTTTTAGGTAAGCAGTCAAGCGCAAACCATTTGTGTCACCCAGGGACCTTTGTGACATATAGAAATATCTTTTATTTAAATTATCAACTTAAGCCCTGGGGGGAGGGTTCTACCAAATATCTTTAGCTTAGTTATTTCTCAGCTTCAGAAAAAAAAAAAAAAAAAAAAACTCTAGATTCTTATCCATTAATTCACTCATTATGCCTTTCTACAGAGACTTTAACACATGTACCAGAAGAACCCATGAAAACCAGGACAATACTAACTAAACATTAATCAAAGTTCAATGAAGACTTGATTGATGAATGAAAGTTCATTTGCCTGAACTTGGGCTTGGCCACCCAATGAAACAGAAATATGAGGTTAAGAAATGGAACTAGTAAGTATTATAAAAGGAGTATTAAATGAAAAGTGCTCCCCTGCCAGAAAAAGCAATAGCTACAGTTTTTCTTCCTCTGCTGCTCAACGTTTAACAGCGCTATAGTGTTATTTCCATCTGTTTAAAAATAAAGATTCTGCTGGTTTGTTGTGCTATTAATGTCATTGCTAGGGCCACCTCTAGATCTGAGAGCCATCATCAATACACTTCAAGCACTCTTCAAAGCTCAGGGAGGCCCTGGGAAACCACAGTAGAAGCAGATAGTGGTTTTGCCTAGTGGTTCAAAGTCATGAACCTTTTTAATTGGAGATATTTTTCTGCTTGTGACAGACGCTAAAGTTTAACAAGATTAGCAACAACAAAAATAGTGCAAACGTTTTCAAAGAGAATGTTTAAAAAAACTGAGAGACCACTGTTTGCAAGCACGTTAGAAGCACCTGTAACCGAGATACAATATAAATAAACTATGCCTATAAGCCAACATTGTCCTTTAACTTCAGTGACCCAATTATTTTCTGTTTTGAGATTTTTGTTGATACCACATATTTTGATCAATGGAAGCACACTGAATCATTGAATGTGTCTGAATTTTGGTAGGTAGTATGGATTTTTTTTTTTTCCTTGCCCTCTCCCACAGGCCTACCCTAAGTGTTTAGTGGTGCATATGAAGTACCACTAATTATGCCCCAGAGTCCCCACCAGTGTCTATTGGTACACATGTGTAACAAATAAAATTTTTTTTAATTTCTATTTTTCCTACCAAATATTCAGACATCTCATACAATACCTTGTAAAAACTGTAATTTGTGGCACATGTTCATTTCTCTGGTTTCAAACAGTCATAAAGGCCCCTGCCTTGTGGCAGCACATCCTCTCACTGGTACAGTAGCTTCCCTGTAAACTCCAGAGGCTGAAAAAGTTCATGGTTGCTATATGTACTGCGGGCATGAAAGGGTTAAAAAGATAATGTGAAATTATAATTCTTTTCATTAAAACAGGTTTTTGCTGAGTGGTTTGACTTCAAATAACTGCATGCATTAAGCAAAATAAGTGCTTTATCTCTGGAATGCCTTATGCTTTACAATTCCAACTTTTCAGTAATGTTGCCTCTCAACTCCAATTAATGAGATTTTTAAAAATGATCAGAATAACCAACAAAATATGAATGCAAAGCAGTGTTTGGGAGGGTAGATAAAATTGCTTAATGGACCAAAGAACATCAATTGCTTAATTATACACTGGGCTGAAACAATATCACTCAGTTTCTATCAAATCTTCCATTCACAGAGATAGACGCTTTTGGCCGCTTAGACAAACGCTCTCCCCAGATCCGGTAACACTACAAGATTTTAGATATGAGCAACTGAGCTGAATGCATGAGAAACATAGCAGAGACATTTCAAATGACCGAGGGCATTATCAGAGGAAATTTGTTGAAACTTTCAATAGCTAACTGAGGAAAAATGGTGGTGTGTATTGGTTTATCATTTGAGGGCACTAAAATATTTAGGAAAATTAGTCTAAAGAGTTTTATGCTATAAAAGGGACCCAACTATATGTTTCACAGTAGTAAATGTGATTGTTTCTGTGTCAAAATATTAAGCATACTTTCAAACATTAAGCTTTAAAGTCTAAAATTATAGTCTCTAGATATGGGCATTTTACTACTTATTTAATTAATGGATAGTTATCAGAATTTTAAAAAAATCAACTATCTCTGAAGAATTATTACTCATTGTCACCTTAACCTTGACAAGAATCCAAATGGACATGAAGGCCAATATCTATCTTGTCTACTCAAAAATATAAAGACATGCTTCCAGGCTTTAGTCTGACAGTTTAGATTTAAACAGAGACTTTGCAACAATGCAAAATAAATAATTAAAATAAAAGGATAAGGTATGTAATTATATTCTGTAACAAGAGTATACCTATTATGACTCCAAAAATCAAACCCGTTGCCATCGAGTCAATTCCTACTCCTAGCAACCCTACAGGACAGAGTAGAACTCCCCCTATGGTTTGCTAGGAGTGCTGGTGTATACAAACTTTAGGTTAGCAGCTGAGCTCTTAACCACTGCATCACCAGGGCTCCATTATTTCTCTACATATATTAGTTATATGATAGGTGATGGGATAATAACAAAACGTTAGACATGTCCTTTGAGCTAAAATTAATCTTAGGTAGGTCTTAGAGAACACACTGATATTTTATACCAGCATTGTCCAATAGAACTTTCTGTGATGATGGAAATGTTCTATATCTGAGTTGTTCAGTTTGGAAGCCACCAACTACATGTGCCTATTGGGCAGTTGAAATGTGGCCAGTGTTACTGAGGTACTGAATTTTTAATTTTATATAATTTCATAAGGAGCACGGTGGCACCGTGGTTAAGTGCTTGGTTGCTAACCAACAAATCGGTGGTTTGAACCCACCAGCCGCTCCACAGGAGAAAGATGTGGTAGTTTGCTTCCATAAAGATTAAAAAAAAAAAAATTTTTTTTTTGTTTCAGGCTTGGAAAACCTATGGGGCAGTTCCATCTGTCCTATAGGGTTGCTATATTCTTACTGTGAGTCAAAAGCGACTTGACCAGCACACAACAACAACAATTTCATTTCATATAGCTATATGTAAGTGGCTTCTGTATTAGACAGTACAGTTCTATACTTTTCTACCATTTTGACACTGGTACTCTTAAGTGCCTGAAATACAAAAATATGAGAATTCCATCAAAATGCTAGACTGTGTTGTACTATTAAACCACCCCAAACAATAAGTGACTAAAGATTATTTTGACCATGCTCCATCCCCAAATGGCTCTGCTCCATGCCCCAGGCTGGGGATGGGGGTGGTGGTGGAAGGACTATGGACTGCCATCTGGCTTTTAAAATTTCTGTTGGAAAGTAATCCAGGCTACTTTCACATACAATTTATTATTCAAAACCAGCATGGCCACTCTTGAGTTCAACAGGATGGAGTCTGATGTTACATGCTCAAGCTGATGTCAATGGGGCCAGGCTGTAGAATCCTCTCCAGAGAGGAGTCGCAAAAATTTTCACCAGCAATACCCTCTACCACAAGAATGACATTTTGCCTTCAGTCAGTGAACATATATAAGCTGTAGAATTCGGCTCTTAACCAAAAGGTCTGCAGTTTGAACCCACCAGCTACTCCATGGAAGAAAGATGTGGCAGTTTGCTTTCATAAATATTATGGCCCAGGAAACCCCATGAGGAAGTTCTATTCTGTCCTACAGTGTTGCTATGAATCAGAATCTACTTGATGCAAAGGGTTTGGTTTTTGGTTTAGCACACTTTACATAAAACCAACTGTTAGCCAGACAGGGTATAAAATGCCCCCAGATCTGATAAACAGTTCTTTCTCAGACACCTTCCAATATATGATAGTAAAAATAACAACAATATCAACAGTAGCAACAATGATAAGAACAGCAACACCACCTACTAAGCCCTTCTTTTGTGCTAGGCACTGTCAGTGGTGTTTTACACACATGATTATACCGAATTCTCACAGTGACCCCAGGAGGTTGGTACTATTTTCCTTGGCCCCATCACAAATGACGAAGCTTAGGCTCAGCTTTCACAGAATTATGAAACCGCAGAAACTGCAGTGCTCGTTTACAACGGCAGATGTCTCAGACAGGACCGACCTCAAATCTTGTTCTTGTTCCACAACACAGCACCGCTACCCCAGTGCCTGGTGTCAGGTTTGTTCTTCCCTAACTGTAATGTTAGTACTTAGAGGCAGCTCCAGTGCCAACTTTATCGGGTGCCACCCTTCTCCATGCTCTCTGACACTCGCCCCCACCCTTCCACACTTCCAATATTCTTAGTAAAAAAGTAGCCCCTACAAAGTAACCATCATCCATTTCTGCCCCTGGCAGGAAGGTACTAAATCATTATTCTTTCCATCTTTCTTGGAAAATGTACACTTCTGGCCTTATTTACCACTTTTCAGACAGCTTGGAAGGAGCACTGGTGGCACAATGGTTAAGTACTCAGCTGCTAACTGAAAGGTCGAGGTTCAAACATACTGGCAGCTCCATGGGAGAAAAGACCTGGTGATCTGCCTTTATAAAGATTACATCTCAGAAAACCCTATGGAGCAGTTTTACTCTGTCCTATGAGTCAGAATCAACTTGAGGGCACACAATAACAAACAATAACAAAGTCAGTCTGGAATATGGGCTGATTTCAAATATGAACAGGGATCTAGGTAGTACTTAACTATGAGAAAGAGGAGATGGCCAACAGTCTAGGTGCTCTCAAAGATGGCGAGGGGATGATCCCAGGCCTTCTGGCAGGAGGCATCAGCAAGGACACAAAAGAGTTCAAGTCGAAACTGACTTTTAGTAGGCCTTGAAAATAACTGAACTATCAGAAGGAAATAAGAGTGTCAGGAGTTTTCCAACTGTCTTAGTTATCTAGATAAATTTATTTTCTCACAGTTCAGGAGGCTGGAAGTCAAAACTCAAGGTACCAGCTCTAGGGGAATGCTTTCTCTCTCTCTCTCTCTCTCTTTCTCTATCTCTCTCTCTCTTAGCTCTGGAAGGAAGGTCCTTGTCTGTCCTGTTTCTGTTTCACAGCACTTTGATGATCTCCATGGGGCCTGACATCTCTCTTTCCCCATCTCTGCTTCTCTTACCTGCTTGTTTAATCTCTTTCATATCTCAAAAGAGATTGATTTAAGACACTCACTGGATTAATCCTGTCTCATTAGCATAACAAAGACAACTCATTCTCAAATGGGATTATAACCACAGATATAGGGGTTAGGGTTTACAACACGTATTCTGAGACCATTTTAAGAATAGATTTGACACATTGAACACTAATGACTGAAGATCAGATGAGTTGTGGAATGACATCAAGGACATCACAATGAACAAAGCAAGAGGTCATTTAAAAAGCAGGAAAAAAAAAGAAAAGACCAAAACGGATGTCAGAAGAGACTCTGAAACTTGCTCTTGACGCAGAGTAGCTAAAGTAAAAGGAAGAAATAATGAAGTAGAAGAGCTGAACACAAGTTTCAAAAGGCGGCTCAAGAAGACAAAATACAGAAAACCAAAAGGAAACACACTTAGAGTTTCTCAAGCTGAAAGAAATGAAGAAAAAATTCAAGCCTCAAGTTGCAATAGTGAAGAATTCTATGGGGAAAACATTAAATGACACAGGACGCATCAAAAGAAGATGGAAGGAATACACAGGTCACCATACCAAAAAGAATTGGTCGGCATTCAACCATTTCAGGAGGTAGCATATGATTAAGGTATTGAAGGAAGAAGTCCAAGCTGTAATGAAGGCACTGGCAACAATCAAGGATCCAGGTATTGACAGAATACCAATTCAGATATTTCAACAAATGAATGCAGCACTGGAAGTACTCACTTGTCTATTCCAAGAAATTTGGAAGACAGCTACCTGGCCAACCAACTGGAAGAGATCCATATTTCGGCCCATTCCAAAGAAAAGTGATCTAACAGAATGTAGAAATTATCAAACAATCTCATTAATAATATACAAGTAAAATTTTGCTGAAGATAATTCAAAAGTGGTTGCAGCAGTACATGGACAGGGAACTACTAGAAGTTCAAATCAGATTCAGGAGAAAACATGGAACAAGGGATAGCACTGCTCAATGTCAGATGGACCATGACTAAAAGCAGAGAACACCAGAGAGATGTTTACCTGTGTTTTATTGACTACGCAAAGGCATTCAACTATGTGGATCATAACAAATTATGGATAACACTGCAAAGAATGGGAATTCCAGAACACTTAATTGTGCTCATCAGGAACCTGTACATAGATGAAGAGGCAGTTGTTTGAACAGAACAAGGGGACACTGCATGGCTTAAAGTCAGAAAAGGTGTGTGTCAGGATAGTATCCTTTCACCATACTTCCTCAATCTGTATGCTGAGCAAATAATCTGAGAAGCTAGACTATATGAAGAACAACGTGGCATCAGGATCTGAGGAAGACTCATTAACCACCAAAGATATACAGATGACAAACCTGGTTTGCTGAAAATGAAGAGGCTTGAAGCACTTACTGATGGAGATCAAAGACCACAGCCTTCAGTATGGATTACATCTCAACATAAAGAAAACAAAAATCCTCACAACTGGGCCAATAATCAACATCATGATAAATGGAGAAAATACTGAAGTTTAAAGGATTTCATTTTACTTGGGTCCATAATCAATGCCCATGGAAGCAGTAGCCAAGAAATCAAATGATGCATTGCATTGGGCAAATCTGCTGCAAAAGATCTCTTTAAAGTATTAAAAAGCAAAGATGTCACTTTAAGGACTAAGGTGTGCCTGACCCAAGCCACGGTCTTTTCAATTGCCTCATGTGCATGTGAAAGCTGGACAATGAATAAAGAAGAGCAAAGAAGAATTGATGCCTTTTAATTATGGTGTTGGTGAGGAATACTGAATACACCACGGACTGCGAGAAGAACAAACAAATCCGTCCTGGAAGAAGTACAGCCAGAATGCTCATTAGAAGCAAGAATAGGTGAGACTTTGTCTCACATACTTTGGACATGTTACGAGGAGGAACATGTCCCTGGAGAGAGACATCATGCTCGGTAAAGTAGAGGGTCAGCAAAAAAGAGGAAGATCCCCAATGAGATACATAGAGACAGTGGCTACAACAATAGGCTCAAGCATAACAATTGTGAGGGTGACACAGGACCAGGCAGTGTTTTGTTCTGTTGTACACAGGGTCGCTATGAGTAGCAACTGACTTGAGGACACCTAACAACAAAAACATTTTGGGGTGACACAATTAAATCTACAACACCAACTTAGCTAATTAACTAGTAAACGAGTTGAGAAAGAGCTATCAGAGGGGTGTAGCCAGCAAGCTGAGGTTCTCACAAAATTAAGTCACAAAACAGAGAGAGGAAATAGGGTTAATGGAGATAATATTACATTAATTATTGACCATTTTAGACCTTGTGCTAAACAGCTACTTAGGACAGCTCTAGGAGGTAGACATTGTGTGTCTTCCTTGAGGAAAATGAGGCCATGAGAGAATCAGTTCATTGTCCAAGTCACAAAGTAGAAGACACAGGATTCAAACCTAGGTCTACCTGGCTTCAGGGATGGATTGTTAACCTTTACTGTTCAGAACAAATTTTTTAAAAAGAGAGGAAAAAAAAAAAGTTTTGCCAGCTGAGATGAAAAAAAAAAAAAAAAAAGAAGGCATGTCTAAAATCAGGACCATACAGCTTATCACGTGATTTGGTGCTAAGAAACTTTTCTATAGCAGATTTTGCATCCAAGATTTTGGGACTGATTCTGCAAAGATAAACACATGATTCTGCATTCTCAACCTTCCCTCTGTGAGCATGGGTGATGGAGACTTGACTCCACCTTGATTTCAGTGTATTTCATTAATGTAATCAGTGACTTGTCATGACAGTAGGCTTACTAAAAACCAATGAGCAAACACCTCTGCCAGCAATAAAAGTTTTAAACCATAAAACTTAGTGTCTACAATCCTAAAATGAATCTGCTGTAATAGCACACACACAAAGTCAACTCAAAGTAAACTTTAAGTCAATTTAGAGACACAGTCTGCCTCAACTGGATTTTCCACTGTGCTTTGCGAGTGTTTGTGTTGAAGTATTTAGTTTTATTGATTAAAAGCTCCATGTGGAAACACAGGAACTTTGAATTCCTGAATCCAAACGTTCACTCCAAGAATTTTTTAGGTCCCAAGTGCTTGAAGAAGTCTTCCCCCCTTTTAAGTGTCACATGAAATATACTATACTGTATAGGTAGATCTGGGGGCAGGATGGCTTTACTGAGCTGGAGGTCAGCTTTGAAGTAACTTCTGGCACGTGGTACAACACTGAAATCTGAGCATATTTTAAAACAAATAAGAGAGCTTTTCCTGAAAGCAACAACAGCCAAAACCAATACAAGACCCCTTAGGCTAAAGAAAAAGAAGATTCAATCAACTGGTTACAGCCAGGAGATACGGAAGTTGATTAACTTGGGAGAAGAGGCAGAAGGCAGGCTGAAAGGGGACTCCAGATTTAATTGACTCACCTGGCTTCAGCCCTCACTCCTTTATTGTCAGGTATTGTGGCCTGCGATAGAAGTACAATCAAACTCATGCTACCACATATATATTTTGAGCCTTATATAGCACATGGCAAAAGTAAAAGCTTCAAACTCTATAATAATAAAAAAGGGATAACTCATAGTGTAAGCATGAAGAAAATATGCTAAAATATAAACAATTCCCATCTTCTAAATGACCAGAATCACTATATCGATGATTGTTCTTTGTCCCCTAACCTTTCCCAGAGATACCTTACATTATGTGGATGTAGAAAGATCCTTTTTCAAACAAATGGAAAAAAAATTATATGGAAGAACTGAATCAAGATGGGTAACCGGGCAAAAGCACCTCCCTCCCACCTGGGTTCAAACTCAATAAAATGACAGCTATGAAAATAAAGTAAAGAAAGAAGATACACCTACACCAGCTCTGGAAACCAGGAAGTATGCCAGAGCACGGTCAATTCTTCCAGCATTTAAAGCACATGGAACCAGAATAATGGAGAAAGAAAAGAGAAGCAACTGTTATACAAAAGAAGGACAGAAGACAATTACCGTGGAGGTATGAACAGTTCCAGGGCTCTTCAAACAGCAGAGTAAAGCAATTATAAAAAAATCAGGAGAGGACAACTCCCTGGATAGTTCATTTTACAACTATTAGGCGAACTCAATCAAGTTTGCTTTTAATGAGCAGCAGAGAGGAGGGATGTGTGTCCCCAGGACAAGCCTTTAATCCTTTCAAATAAAACAATAGTATGACAAGGGAGAAGAAGGACAAGCACAGATTAAATCTCCAAGTTCTGCTGACACTAGTGGAAGAAACAAAGTAATGGAAGTACCCAGTTCCAGTATCTGGGCCCCAAACTAAGCCTTGTGTTCTCTCTGAACTGGAGTTCTGATACCAGAGGCATACAGACATGGTTCTGGGACAGGAAAAATACAGCAAGTCTTGGTCATTTATGAACCCCCCCCCCCCCCGCCGAGGCACCTTGCAAGGCAGGCCTGGCAATCTGCTTTCAAAAGATCACAGCCCTGAAAACCCTACGGAGCAGTTCTACTCTGCACACATGGTGTTGCCATGAGTCAGAGCTGATAGCAACCACCACCAACAGGAAGTAGGAAAATACTTCATTTCCTGAAAAAACAGCTAAGCTCACAACTATCTGGTCACGTGGCCTGTCTTGAACATACATTATACAGAAAGCCAGTAATTATGAAATGTTTGAGGACAAAAACACCACACTATTCATTCACTGATACTACAAATGTTTATAGAGTACCTTTTCGAAAGTAACAGAAGCTTTTTAAGACGTTAGGAATATAACCAAAACCAAACCCGCTGCTGTCAAGTCAATTCTGACCCATGGCAACCCCATGTGTTACAGAGTAGAACTGCTCCATAGGGTTTCTTGGCTGTAATCTTTATGGAAGCAGACTACCAGGCCTTTCTTCCACAGTGCCACTGGGTGAGTTCAAACCGCAAACCTTCAGGTTAGTAAAAAAAAACCACGTGCAAATGGCTTGCACCACCCAGGGATGTGCTGTTAGGGATACAGCAGTAGATAAAACAAAGTACCGTCCCCAACAAATGTATACTCTAGTGAAAAGGGAGAGACAAAAAATATCTCAATAAATATGTAAATATAATATGCCATGAGTCCAAGGACAAAACTAAGCAGGGTAAGAGGGATAGGGAGTAAGTGACTAAGAACAAAACCAACCACACAAAAAAGTAGAAGGGAAGAGAGAATAAAGATAAAAGTAGGCACTAAGAAATTTCCAGTCAAGATGACACAGAACACCCAGGCTTTGATTGACTCCTTTTACTTCAAAATTACAGCAATGATAAGTAATTCATAAAAATAGGAAACCAAAAGCCATTTTCAGGACCCAAAAGAAGGCAAACACCTCCAGGAACACGCAGTTTCACAGCCCTCCAAGGATGGCCATAGCTGAAGCCAAAGGCCTAGTTGGTTCTGGATCACGAAGCAGACAGTGGACAGGAAGTTTAGCTCCTATGGGATAATGGGGATCGAAAGTCTTCACCCTAGATAAGCAAATGGGCCCGGGATGGATCGCTCCTTGAATCCAGGAGCTTAGAGTAGTGTTACAGACTTTCAAAAGGAATGTGATGAAAAACGTTGCCTAATTCTGCCTGAGACTCTGAAGCTTACTGAGGTTGAAGGAAACAGGTGTGTGTGTACCTTACAAACGGAAATAACAGAGTGGCCAAGTGATTCAATAACTGGCTCTGGAGCTACACAATATCTTCCCGTGGCAGGAACCCGGAACCAATTATAAGACATGGTTCAGGAATGTGGGCTAATATCAAACTCATAGTGGTTACTTCTGAAGAGGAACAGAAATAATAGAATTGAGAATTGGTAAAAACAGGGGCTTCAACAGACTTCTTTAGGAATACTCATACAGTTGATCAATAAAACGCAATGTTGTTTTCTTTAAAGATCATCAAAATGGAAAATTATTTGGCAAACGTTTATTTCGCAAAGCACACACGCAAGAGAAATACACATCAAAATGTGAGACGCAAAACTCAAAACTTTTATTAGGAGAAACTTTACCCCAGAACAAAACAAACAAAAACAGTCTGTTAAATAACTGAGACAATATACAAAATTAAAAGGCAAGTCATAGAATAACAGATTTGCAAAGCATAAAACAAAAATAAAGTTAATAGTGTGTGTGTATTCCAACATGTCAAACAGAAAAAGCCAAATGATCTGATTTTAAAAATAGACAGCAGATATTGTCAGTCAATTCACAGATTCACAGAGGTGAAAAGAAAAATGGCCAATAAATATGAAAATGCTGCTTGACTAATAATCAGTAAAATATAAATTAAAGAACAATGAGATACCATTACCCAGCCAACTGATTTTCTCAAAGTAAAAATTCTGAAAAAGCCAAGTATGAGAGGAAAATGTAAACAAAGAGAACAATGGAAGTGCAAATCAAACAACCACTTTGGAGACAGCAATTTGGCAATAAGTTGGCTTGTGTGTAAGGCTAGGCTATGACCCAAGGATTTCACTCCTGGGTATCTAGAAGAAATTATCTCACAAGATACCGTAGTGCAGAAAGTCTTTTAAAAACAAAAACTGGAAATAACCCAAATGTTCATTAACCAAAAATGGAAAAATAAATTGTAGTACAGTTGCAATTAAAGTGAATGCAATAGAACTACACTATACGGTCAACAAATAAGTCTTAAGAATAATGGAAATGGGAAAGAATAGCAAGTAATAGAGGTTTGAATTTAATTCTTTAAAAATACCCAAAATTAACTTTTTTAAAAGGCCAATACAACGAAAAATCAGTTGTCAAGTCTGATTAAGAGAAAAAAATAATAAAGGTGATGAATTTAAAGTTGGGAGATAGGTACCTAAATGCTTGCCTAAGCCTCATACCTTTTATACATTCATCTACTTTTATTTCAATGAGACAAAACAATGATGACGGATCTGAGTTTCTTTTAAAAATTATGTTCACTTTAAGCTAACTAAATTAGCAAGTTATACAACATAACTAGGAAAATTCCCATTCAAAGTAAGTTCTACTTCTAAAGTCTTAGGCTCCAACTATTTTAAGTATTAGACTCAAAGGACTAAACACAATTATCGAGAAAATTCACCTATTCTACTCACATAGGTAATTTTCTTAGGATGCAAAATAAATGGATATTAAATAGTCTTGCATAAAATAAAATTTTGTGAAAGTAAAACTGCTTTATGATTGTCTTGAGCTTTTCTGCTGACCCTATTGCCACATTACAGATATAGCTCTATAAATATACAACAGACTTACGTGCAGAATATATACCCAGTGTTATTGTAAGAATTCTTTTTTTCTTTTAGCAAAATTAATTTTTTTTTTTTTTTAATGAAACTAATCACCTCCACAGAGGTTGGTTCAGGCGTGGATTTGTGACCTAAGCCACTCCAAGCAAAGCCTATCTCAGGACTTTGCTGGAAATGCTGGTTCTCCAATTTTCCCCTGGTGTAGTCTGGGAAGGGCATCAGGATGGCAAGAGCAAGGGCCTTGTGTAACTATGAGGAAAGTAGTGAGCTGTGGACACCAAAGAATGGAGTCCAAGGAGGAAGTTACCACCACAAAGGCAGAAGAGAAAGAGAATACAGTGACTTTATTGTGTCATTCTCTAGACTTCATACCTTTAGATTTCTCAGTCACATAGGCAAAGGAAGTCCTCTTATTGATGAAGCCAATTTGAGTTATCTTTTCTGTGGCTTTGTAACACTCATGCATCCTAACAGGTTCGGTCATTTTATTTTGGCCGGCCTTTCTTTTAATGTCCTTAAAGGGCATTTGCACATTTAATTTACCATAAACACATTTTAAATTATTTTCAAAATAAATAATACATGAGAAAGGTGCTAAAATAACTTTCTTAGAGGCTCAAGTATTTCATATTTGAATAAAATGCAAGAGGTGCAGATAAGCTAATTTCAAACATCTCCTTCCCTAAAACATTCCAACACTGGTTGGACTGACATCTTTGGTGGGATGACATTTATTGATAATTTAAATATTTAATTTGTTTGGAATTTACTTGATGGAGTCAGAGATGATCAATTCAATTTAATAACTGTTATTGATTTTTCCCAATTTTCTTATAATACTAACATAGAAATTAAAAAGCTTTACCAACTTAGCACATAATTCATTAATTCCAGAAAAAGAAAACTATTTGGCTCCTCACTGTACTGTAAGCATAATAAAAACAAATTTTCACAACAAATTGGTACCATTTCTAAGAATCCCAAACTGCAAACAATTTAACCAAAACCAAACTTGTTGCCGTAGAGTCTATTTCGACTCATAGTGACCCTATAGGCCAGAGTAGAACTGCTCCACAGGGTTCCCAAGAAGCAGCTGGTGGATTCAAACTGCCAACGTTTTGGTTAGCAGCCAAGCTCACAGACACTCTGCCACCAGAGCTCCACAAGCAATTTAGAAGGGGGAAAAACCTATCTGCAAAATGGCAACTAGATCACAGTTAAAACTAGAGGGACTCAGAAATACTAAAAAGACAAGATTTTGGAAAGAAATCAACTGAAAATAAACATTTACCTAGTGAATGTAGCCAATGCTATTATATTTGTATTACTTCAGCAAAATTGGAAACTGCTACATTGTTTTTTGTTGTGTTGCTTGGGAAGCATTGTTTTTGAGGAGAAAAAAATCACCTTGATGCAGCTCTTAAAGATAAAGAACATAACTCTTTCCTCTCCCAAGGTTCTTCCTGCCGATTGCTTCCTGGTACTCAGGTTTCTACCAACAAAAAGTACTTTAAAATAGACAGAAAATTTGAAAGAACACGGCTACGGAACACGATTATCCAATTTCACTGTGAGGTTAATAAAACGGCACAGGACTAAATGCTTCACGGTGTGTCCAACCTAGAAACATGAAAATGAACCACAATTCCAGGTACTCAGTGGTATTTTAATAGATCAATATTTCTGATATCGAAAGTACTCACACTTCATTTATTAGCTACTGATGCATATACTCACCACCGTCTTTTGGTTTACTTTTATAAAGATCCATTACCATTTAAAGCTATAATATAAACCTTAAAATTATTATTTAAAAATATTTTTATCAGTAAGATCCTATACTTTGTAATCTTTATATAAATTTGACTCAATGATAGTTATCTTTTTTTATTTTTATTGTGCTTTAAGTGAAAGTTCACAAATCAAGTCAGTCTGTCATACAAAAACTTATATACACCTTGCTATATACTCCTAAGTGCTCTCCCCCAATGAGACAGCACACTCCTTCCCTCCGCTCTGTATTTTCGTGTCCATTCGGCCAGCTTCTTTCTGACCCTCTCTGCTCTCTCATCTGCCCTCCAGACAGGAGATGCCAACATAGTCTCATGTGTCTACTTGATCCAAGAAGCTCGTTCTTCACCAATGTCATTGTCTATCCCATAGTCCAGTCCAATCTCTGTCTGAAGAGTTGGCGCCAGGAATGGTTCCTGTCTTGGGCTAACAGAAGGTCTGGGGACCATGACCTCCCAGGTAATTCTAGTCTCAGTCAAACCATTAAGTCTGGTCTTTTTATGAGAATTTGGGGTCTGCATCCCACTGCTCTCTTGCTCCCTCAGGGGTTCTCTGTTGTGTTGTTCCCTGTTAGGGCAGTCATCGGTTATAGCCAGGCACCATCTAGTTTTTTGGTCTCAGGCTGATGTAGTCTCTGGTTTATGTGGTCCTTTCTGTCTCTTGGGCTCATAATTGCCTTGTGTCTTTGGTGTTCTTCATTCTCCTTTACTCCAGGTGGGTTGAGACCCACTGATTCATCTTAGATGGCTGCTTGCTAGCATTTAAGACCCCAGATGCCACTCTCCAAAGTGGGATGCAGAATGTTTTCTTAATATATTTTATTATGCCAATTGACTTAGATGTCCCCTGAAACCATGGTCCCCAAACCCCCACCCCTGCTAAACTGGCCTGCAAAGTGTTCAGTTTATTCAGGAAACTTCTTTGCTTTTAGTTTAGTTCAGTTGTGCTGACCTCTCCTGTATTGTGTGTTGTCTTTCCTTCACCTAAAATAATTCTTATCTACTATCTAATTTTTTTTTTATCTACTTAGTGGAAACCCCTCTCCTTCCCTCCCTCCCCACCCATAACCATCAAAGAATATTTTCTTCTCTGTTTAAACTATTTCTTGAGTTCTTATAATAGTGGTTTTATACGATATTTGTCCTTTTGCAACTGACTAATTTCACTCAGCATAATGCCTTCCAGATTCCTCCATGTTATATGTTTCACAGATTCATCATTGCTCTTTATCGATGCATAGTATTCTATTGTGTGAATATACCATAGTTTATTTATCCATTCATCTGTTGATGGGCACCTTGGTTGCTTCCATCTTTTTGCTATTGTAAACAGTGCTGCAATGAACATGGGTGTGCATATATCTGTTCACGTAAAGGCTCTGAATTCTCTAGGATATATTCCAAGGAGTGGGATTGCTGGATCGTATGGTAGTTCTATTTCTAGTTTTTTAAGGAAGCGCCAAATCAATTTCCAAAGTGGTTGTACCATTTCACATTCCCACCAGCAGCGTATACGTGTTCCAGTCTCTCCACAACCTCTCCAACATTTATTATTTTGTGTTTTTTGGATTAATTCCAGCCTTGTTGGAGTGAGATGGAATCTCATTGTAGTTTTGATCTGCATTTCTCTAATGGCTAATGATCGTGAACATTTCCTCATGTATCTGTTAGCTACCTGAATGTCCTCTTTAGTGAAGTGTCTGTTCATATCCTTTACCCATTTTTTAACTGCGCTGTCTTTTTGTAGTTGAGTTTTTGCAGTATCATGTAGGTTTTAGAGATCAGGTGCTGATCTAAAATGTCATAGCTAAAAACTTTTTCCCAGTCTGTAGGTAATCTTTTTACTCTTTTGGTGAAGTCTTTGGATGAGCATAGGTGTTTGACTTTTAGGAGCTCCCAGTTACCTAGTTTCTCTTTTGCATTGTTAATGATAGTTACCTTGAGCTGTAAGAGAAGTATCACTTCTGTTGCTTTTTTCTTTCTTTTAAATTCTATGAAACCAGAGAATCTTTACTTAAACCTATAGGTTACCAGGGTTGAGTACCATCATTTGGTGGTTCTCTAGGAAGTGGAAATTCAGATCAAAGATAGATCCAGAAAGCATGAAGGGGTTTGTTACAGACAAACATCAGAGCGTAAGCTATCAAACATAATTCATTGAAAAGTTAGAAGACTAAGTATTTCTATAAGGGAGGTAAAAGTATATAGAATTATGAAAGTTTATTAAACTGATTAAATATTTTTGAAGTTAAAATAAGGACTGAGGACCCTCAATCACTTCTCATTTAACTTAAATGGATTTGAGTTGCAGGTGAGGCACCAGAAGTGTCAAACAATCCTTAACAAATGCTGAGCTCTCCCCATCAGTTTTACACGGCTCGTCATTAATAAAAATATTGCAGGGAGGCACCTGGGGAAGAGTATCAAACCTAAGATCGATTCAGTCATTCTCAAATCTTGTGTAATGTCAAACCCGCCATGACAAAACCACCATTCCCCTCTACGATTAATGTGAAACCCAGAGACCCCCTACAGACATTATACATAATTCAAAGATAAAATTCCCATTCTGTGCTAAAGTCAAGATGTGACGAATGAATAGAACTAAGCAGACAATATACTGATAACAGACCAAAGAGTCTGGATGTGTGAACAGTTTGAACTGAAATTCACCACTTTTTTTTTTTTTTGCAGGCTGGGCAAATTGGATGCTTGATTTAATGAGCCATGAAGAAGGGCTGATTGATTGTAGGGGGATGTTGCTTTACGGTTTACTGTTCACAAATCACTGATCTCCTTATTGTATTGTCTATATGTAGTAATCTGCTTTCTCCTTCTTGTTTTTTGGGGAAAGAGCAGAGCGGATAGGTTGGGGAGAATTTTACATCTTCAAAATTATCCTCACTTATCAAAACTGACAGGCCCTTGAAGTTTAAAGCACTTTTCACAATTCCAATTTGGTAAAAATAAAAACAAAGATTTATGCTGAAGAGATGACTCATAAATTCTGACCTTGAAGCCTAGTGGCCTGCCCATTATAAACTATAGATTTCTAGGCCTATTTTTCTGGCAATGTCAATAGGGCACATAAGCTAGTTACCAGATTTAAAAAAAAAAAAAATCTATTGAATTTATGTAAATAAAGAAATTCAAACTAAGAAGAAATAGTGTCCAAAATAATCTACACAAGAAACACAAAAGTCTTCTCTTGTTCTCTGAAATTAACTTTACATTATCCTTAAAAAAAAATGTTGAGGCATATACTCAGCAACAATAACAAAAAAAATGTGTGGCAAGTGAAAAGAAAAATATTAAAAAAAAAAAAAAAATACCACAGAGTTGCTAATACTATACTCAGTATACTAAATACTCATTGAAGTTTAGTTTCTATAAAAGGAGCTGTCATGGATTGAATTGTGTACCCAAAAAATGTTTGTCAACTTGGCTAGTCCATGATTCCCAGTACTGTGTGACTGTCCATCATTTTGTCATCGGATGTGATTTTCCTATGTGTTGTAAATTCTACCTTATGATGTTAACAAGGCAGGATTAGAGGCAGTTATGTTAATGAGGGAGGACTCAATCTACAAGATTAGGTTGTGTTTTAAATCAATCTCTTTTGAGATATAAAAGAGATATGCAAGCAGAGAGACAGGGGACCTCATACCACCAAGAAACAAAAGCCCTTTGGACCTGGGGTTCCTGTGCTGAGAAGCTCCTTGACCAGGAAAGATTGATAACAAGGACCTTCTGCCAGACCCACCAGAGAAAGAAAGCCTTCCCCTGGAATTGGCACCCTGAATTCAGACTTCTAGATCCTAGACTGTGAGAGAATAAATTTCTCTTTGTTAAAGCCATGCACTTTATGGTATTTCTGTTATAGTTGCGCCAGATAACTAAGACACAAACCATAAAGATAACCAACAAACAAATAAACCAACTTGTCATAGCTACGTCTTTTTAGGTAAGGTATTCAGTTACAATACCTAGAGGAAGTCATAATGATTATAAAAAAAAAAATCACACTTTATGTAAATTTAATAATTTCCTAATACAAAGCTTGACAATTTCTTTTCTGAGTGAATAAACAATAAAAAAGCAACACTAATTCGATTTAGTAAACTATATGCGGTATGTATGGAACATTAAAAATTAGAACTTGAAAAAAGGAATAATATTGAATAGGGAAATACTGTACTGTTTCTTCCATAAGGATAAATTCATATAAATAAATTTTTTTGATTTTGATTGCTTTTCCTTCAACAATTCTGTAACCAACTAGGGTAAACAGTTTGATATTTAATATATTTTAAATTATTTTCGTTTCAATATGTTGAAAGTAACTTGATTTAATCTGAATCAAGTTTCCAAATATAAGATCTACATTGGAATTCCCACATTTAGGGGTATTATATCCCCAACTCTATAAGCAAAAAAAAACAAATCCATTGCCACTGAGTTGATTCTGACTCATAACTCAACCCTGTACGGAGACTTGAGTATTCTCAAATCAGGAAATTAAGGGAATGTAAATTATTCCTGCAATTCCAATATTTCACATCAACTCAAAATAAAAATTTTGAAAATGTTAATATATTCAGTTACTCTTTAATGAACATATAATGATTATTTAATGAATACCCATCATATGCCAGACACTTTTTTTTTTAGTTTAAAGTGTCATCTTTAATCTTCCCTACAATCCTGCAATATACGCATTTTGTGTATGTGTGTGTGCGTGCTTAAGGTGAAAGTTTACAGCTTAAGTTAGTTTCTCATTCAAAAATTTATATGCATATTGATTTGTAACAATGGTTTCAATTCCTACAATATGACAACACTCTTCCCCTTTCCACCCTGGGAAGCCATAATAATTTTGAATCAAATATATCTCTGAAGTTCTGACGCTTTTAATATTTTTCTCAGTCCCTTGTTTTCCACTGCCAATTACAGACATGTATTTTTTATTCATGCCCGCTAAAGGAAAATCTGTAGTATGGTTTATCATCTCATTTCTTCTAAAACTCCTTTCACCTCTAAGTCATTTGATTAGTTTCATTTTATAAGAACAGCCTATGCTTTCTCATTCAAAAATGTTTATTTTATCACTCAAAAGTACTATAGCACCAGGGGGAAGTAGTATATTTACATGAAAACTAAGCAAAAGTAAAAAAGATAATAGTTTTCTGCATAATCATTCTATTGAAGTGCAATTAAGTGAAAATTATCAGTGAGAATTTAATTCTTATCTTTTTATCCTCCAAAAATAATTTGTTCTCAAACCTCAAGTTACAAACTTTTTATCCCTAAGATTTTAGAGGTTAAAAAAAAAAAGGGTGATGATTAGAAATCTTAGAAAGAAGTAAACACTTATGTATTGTAAGACCTAAACAACAGCGATTCTCATATTCAGAAAAAGAAACTCCCGGGAGTTTTTCCTTCTGAAATCTATTTTTAGGACCCTGATTAACAACAACACGGAAATATACAGTCAGAAAAAATTAAAAATTACCATATTACTAGAAGATTGACATGTTATGAGTAATTTTAAAACAACACTTTGAAATCATAAAAGAACCATTTGTGGTACTTGTTTGCATAACTAAAGTCAGACTATTCATTAAAATAAATATATTATCATTTCTTGCCTCACTAAAACCATTGTTGCATTAATGAGTTGATAAGCATTTTTAAAAATGCACTGAAGCAAAGGAATATCACACTCAGAAATGTAAAACTACTTACAACCTATAATACTGGCCTACCTTCAGTTCTCCTCAAGGAGATGTGTACGCTTTCCTTTCCTTCTGTTTTTTTTTAAGCTTCAGAAAGCTAGAAAAGATAAGCTTCCACAAAGTCCCAGAAATTAATTAAAAAATCCAAGAGCATGCTATCTTCACTGCAAAAAACAATAAATAAAGGATTTTGAATCACTAGTCCTTTTTAGGCAATAGACAATTGCCTAAATTTTGAACCAAATGAGCAGAGAAAAGAAAATAAATACAAGTAAACAGGCTTAGGAAGAAGAAGCCCATTTACCTTCCTTTTCCTAGACAGAAGACTTTAGAACAAAAAACCAAAGCAAACCCGTTCCTCTCAAGTCAATTCTGACTCACAGTGGCCCTACAGCACAGAGTAGAACTGCCTCTATAGGGTTTTCAAGGAGCATCTGATGGATTAGAACTGCTGACCTTTTGGAGACAGCAGCAGAGCTCTTATACTTTCTTGAATACTCTCTCCTTTTTTTTGCTTTTCACTTTGAAAAATGTACACATTTTTGGTATAGAGAACTGATAAAGAGTAAAAGTCTTAATCAGAATCCCTAGGTTCCAATCCTGGATTTGACACCTATCAGTCCTGTGATCGCTGAACCTAACGGGTTCTCACTCAAAGGAAAATTGAAAGGATTGCTGAAAGCAATTACCACTATGCTTAAAAAAAAAAAAAATTTTAGTGTACAATAAACAGGCCAGGAATAGTAGTATTCTAATAATAATTATTCCTACAATTAGATACTATCATCCCTTATTATCTTTATCATAGAAATTTTAGAGACCACATTTGCACGACGGTTTTCTACTTCTGGTCAACAACAAGTGATGCCACAGTGCTCAATATCTGTGCATTTCCCAAGATCTCGACAAACATATTCCGAGGTTCTAAAATATTCAATGGCAAGCACAAAATATATCATGAAGTAGGCTAAGAGAAAAAGCTTAAGGGCTGAATTTTCTTCTCCTTATACAAAAATTTATTTATTGAATTTTATAAAAACTCTACGGTTTTAAATGAAGAAAAAACTGAAGTCTAAAAACGTGTATGTGTATACCGTTATATGTGTGAATGCGTATGTATACATATATAAAGCAAGAAACAGGAGAAAAAGACTACATTTCATAGGATCTAACTTGCTTTATTTCCAACATAGACACTGCCACTGAACTACATCTGTTTTTGATAAGACACTAAGGTAAAAAAAAATCACAAATGACTTAACAGAGACTTTATTTCATATTTTCCTTATAAAGTGACCCAAATACTTCACTCTATGCAGGAATAAAAGACACAGATTTAATTTCCCATTAACCTCTCTGTAGCTCTCTGTAGCATATTACTTACATCTTGGTTAAAACACAGACCAGTTGTAAGGCTCAAATGAAAATCCCATTCCACCCTATCTAAACCATTTTTATTACAGATTACTAAGAATTTTTTGTAGTATGAATTTGTCTTGAATTTAATCAAATTACTGACATGATTATGTGGTTTTAATACTTTAATAGTTCATTTAACATTTTAATGTAGTAAATAACATTTACATATTTTCTAATATTAAACTATCTTTATATTTCTGGGACAAAGCCAACGTGATCATGATACATTATCTTTTTAAACAATATTATATATGCGCAAGTAAATTAGCCTAAAGTCATCTCTCTTGAACTCTTACACTATCTTCGTTATCAAGATCATACTGGCCTCATGTTTTATAAAATAACACTTTTAAATAAATGAAGTGCTTCTGTTCTTAAGTTGGAGCCCTGATGGTGAAATGGTTAAGAGCTCAGGCTCCTAACCAAAAGATCTGCAGTTCAAATCCACATGCCTCTCCTTGGAAACCCCCTGGGAGAGCCGTGCTCTGTCCTATCAGGTCGCTATGAAAATGTTGGGAGTCAAACTGGTACTCATCGAAAATAATGCTTTTAAATAAATGAAGTCTTTCTATTGTTAAATTACATAACCGAAAAAACCCTACTGCCATCAAGTTGATTCCGACTCATAGCAACTCTACAGCTAAATTACATATAAAAAAAATTCCTCAAACTTGGAATGTGTAATGTGTATGTATGGTTATTCCTATTTTTTTTTTTTTGTCTTCATAATCTTTTCCTTGTCTTAAAAAGAGATAAAAAGCAATTTGCCCACCCAGGAGGTTTTGGTCCAGATGTAAGTAAGTTTAATTGAAAACAGGCAACAAAGATTGAAAGGAAAGTAATGATATGTAAGTCAAAAAAGCTAAAATATCAATTTTAGGAGGTTGCTTTACTTATATAAGCAACTTATTATTAACTTATTTAAGTTAACTTGTATTTAAAGGAAAGACCATTCTTCTTCAAGTAACAATCTACAGCTGATGAAATGCATAATTTGTCGAAGTATGGTTATTTTGATAAAAATCTAAAGTGAGAGATTTAGATATTTATGAATATAAAAATATTATTTATCTTAGAATATATTATAGCCCAAAAAGTTCATTATAATGGCAGTTGAGATAAGCATTAAAACAAGTATTTATGAGTTTCAGTAAGAAAAAACTCTGGATGCTCATAAACATGTTCACTCCCACACGTCTGTCAGTTTGTCATACTGTGGGGGCCTGCATGTTGCTGTGATGCTGGAAGCTATGCCACCTGTATTCAAATACAAGAAGGAACACCCAAAATGGAAAGATTTCAGCTGAACTTCCAGACTAAGGCAGACTAGGAAGAAGGACCCGACGGCTTACTTCTGAAAAGAATTAGCCAGTGAAAACCTTATGAATAGTAGCAGATCATGGTCTGATATAGTGGCAGAAGATGACCCCCTCAGGTTGGAAGGCACTCAAAAGACAACTGGGGAAGGGCTGCCTCTTCATGGTAGAGTTGACCTTAATGACATGGATGGAGTCAAACTTCCGCGACTTTCATTTGCTGATGTGGCACAACTCAAAATGAGAAGAAACAGCTGCAGACATCCATTAATGTTCAGAACTTGGAGCGTATGAAGTGTGAAACTAGGAAAATTGGAAATCATCAAAAATGAAATGGAATGCATAAATGTTGATATCCTAGGCATTAGTGAGCTGAAATGGATAGGTATTGGCGATTTTGAATTGCACAGTCATATGGAAACCCTGGTGACATAGTGGTTAAGTGCTACGGCCGCTAACCAAAAGGTCAGCAGTTAGAATTTGACAGGCGCTCCATGGGAACTCTACGGGGCAGTTCCACTCAGTCCTATAGGGTCGCTATAAGTCGGAATTGACTTGACGGCACTGAGTTATGGTCTACTATGCCGGGATGACAACTTGAAAAGAAATGGCACTGCATGCATCCTCAAAAAAAAAAAAAAACACTGCAAGATGTACCCTGAAGCGCATTGCTGTCAGTGACAGGATAATATCCAAATGCCTACAAGGAACACCAGTTAATACAACTATTACCCAAATTTACACACTAACCACGAAGGCCAAAGACGAAGAAATTGAAGACTTTTACCAATTTCTGTAGTCTGAAATTGACTGAACATGCAACCAGGATGCACTGATAATTACTGGTGATGGGAATGCAAAAGTTAGAAACAAATAAAGATCAGTAGTTGGAAAACATGGCCTTGGTGACAGAAACAATGCCAGAGATAGCACGATAGAATTTTGTGAGACCAACGATTTCTTTATCGCAAGCACCTTTTTTCAGCAACATAAATGGCAACTATACACATGGACCTTGTCAGATGAAATACACAGGAATGAAATTGATTAAATCTGTGGAAAGAGACAATGGGAAAGCTCCTTATCATCAGTCAGAACAAGGCCATGGACCAAACGCAGAACAGACCATCAATTGCTCGTGTTCAAGTTCAAGCTGAAACTGAAGAAACTTACAACTCCATGAGAGCCAAAGTATAACCCTGAGTACATTCCACCTGAATTTAGCGATCATCTCAAAAAGAGATTTGACGCATTAAATACTAAGGACTGAAGACCGCATGAGTTGTAAAATGACATCAAGGACATCATATATGAAGAAAGAAACAGGTCATTAAAAAGACAGGAAAGAAAGAAAATGATGTTAGAAGAGACTCTGAAACTTGCTCTTGAACACCGAGTAGCTAAAACAAAAAGAAGAAATGATAAAGTGAAAGACCTGAAGGGAAGATTTCAAAGGGTGGCTCGAGAAGACAAAGTGAAATATTGTAATGACATGTGCAAAGACCTGGAGATAGAAAATCAAAAGGGAAGAACACGCTCAGCATCTCTCAAGCTGAAAGAACTGAAGAAAAAATTCAAGCCTCAAGTTGCATCATGGAAGGATTCTTCAGTAAACTGTTAACGCAGGAAGCATCAAAAGAAGATGGAAGGAACACCCAGAGTCACTGTACCAAAAAGAAGTGGTCAGCATTCAACCATTTCAGGAGGTGGTATATGATGAAGAACTGATGGTACTGAAGGAAGAAGTCCAAGCTGCTGTGAAGGCATTGTTGAAAAACAAGGGTCTAGGAATTAACAGAATAACAACTGAGATGTTTCAACAAACGGATGCAGTGCTAGAAGTGCTAACTTGTCTATGCCAAGAAATCTAGAAGACAGCTACCTGGCCAACCGACTGGAAAAGATGTATATTTATGCCTATTCCCAAAAAAGGTGATCCAACAAAATGCGAAAATTATTGAACAGTATCACGTGCAAGCAAAATTTTGCTGACGATCATTCGAAAGTGGCCGCAGAAGTATATTGACAGGAAACTGCCAGATTTTCAAGCTGAATTCAGAAGAGGACTGGATCCAGGGATATCACTGCTAATGTCAGATGGATCATGGCTGAAAGCAGAGAATACAAGAAAGAAGTTTACCAGTGTTTAACTGATTATGCAAAGGCATTCAACTGTGTGGATCATAACAAATTATGGATAACACTGTGAAGAATGCGAATTCCAGAACATTTAATTGTGCTCTTGAGAAACCTGTACATAGATCAAGAGCCATTCGTTCAAACAGAACAAGGGGATACTACGTGGTTTAAAGTCAGGGAAGGTATGTCTCAGGGTTGTATCCTTTCACCATACCTATTCAATCTGTATGCTGAGCAAATAATCTGAGAAGCTAGACTATACAAAGAAGAACAAGGCATCAGGATTGGAGGAAGACTCTTTAACAACCTGCATTATGCAGACGACAAAACCTTGCTTGCTGAATGTGAAGAGGATTTGTAGCACTTATGGTTGGTGGTGGGTACTGACGAAGATCAAAGACCACAGCCTTCAGTATGGATTACACTTCAACATAAAGAAAACAAAAATACTCTCAACTAGACCAATAAGCAACATCATAATAAACAGAGAAAAGACTGATGTTGTCAAGGACTTCACTTTACTTGGGTCTATAATCAACACCCATGGAAGCAGCAGCCAAGAAATCAAATGATGCATTTCATTGGGCAAATCTGCTGCAAAAGACCCTTTTGTTGTTGTGGCTAGCTGCCATCGCGTCGGTTCTGACTCATAGCGACCCTATGAACAAGAGAACAAAACACTGCCCAGTCCTGAGCCATCCTTACAATCGTTGTTATGCTTGAGCTCATTGTTGCAGCCACTGTGTCAATCCACCTCATTGAGGGTCTTACTCTTTTCCAATGACCCTGTACTCTGCCAAGCATGAAGTCCTTCTCCAGGGACTGATCCCTCCTGACAACATGTCCAAAGTATGTAAAATCCAGTATCGCCATCCTTGCTTCCAAGGAGCATTCTGGATGTACTTCGTCCAAGACAGCTTTGTTCGTTCTTTTGGCAGTCCATGGTCTATTCAATATTCTTCACCAACACCACAATTCAAAGGCGTCAGTTCTTCTTCGGTCTTCCTTATTCATTGTCCAGCTTTCACATGCATATGATGCAATTGAAAATACCATGGCTTGGGTCAGGCACACCTTAGTCTTCAGGGTGACATCTTTGCTCTTCAACACTTTAAAGAAGTCCTTTGCAGCGGATTTAACCAATGCAGTAAGTCTTTTGATTTCTTGACTGCTGCTTCCATGGCTGTTGATTGTGGATCCAAGTAAAATGAAATCCTTGACAACTTCAATCTTTTCTCTGTTTATCATGATGTTGCTCATTGGTCCAGTAGTGAGGATTTTTGTTTTCTTTATGTTGAGATGCAATCCATACTGAAGGCTGTGGTCTTTGATCTTCATTAGCAAGTGCTTCAAGTCCCCTTCACTTTCAGCAAGCAAGATTGTGTCATCTGCATAATGCAGGTTGTTAATGAGTCTTCCTCCAATCCTGATGCCCCATTCTTCTTCATATAGTCCAGCTTCTCGGATTATTTGCTCAGCATACAGATTGAATAGGTAGAGTGAAAGAATACGACCCCAACACACACCTTTCCTGACTTAAAACCAATCAGTATTCCCTTGTTCTGGCCAATCATCTGCCTCTCGATCTATGTAAAGGTTCCTCATGAGCACAATTAAGTGCTCTGGAATTCCTATTCTTCATATAGTTACCCATAATTTGTTATGATCCACAGAGTCGAATGCCTTTGCATAGTCAATAAAACATAGGTAAACACCCTTCTGGTATCCTCCGCTTTCAGCCAGGATCCATCTGACATCAGCAATGGTATCCCTGGTTCCACATCCTCTTCTGAAACCGGCCTGAATTTCTGGCAGTTCCCTGTCGATATACTGCTGCAGCCGTTTTTGAATGATCTTCAGCAAAATTTTGCTTGCATGTGATATTAATGATATTGTTCTATAATTTCCACATTCGGTTGGATCACCTTTCTTGGGAATAGGCATAAATATGGATCTTTTCCTGTCAGTTGGCCAGGAAGCTGTCTTCCATATTTCTTGGTATAGATGAGCAAGCACCTCCAGCACTCCATCTGTTTATTGAAACATCTCAATTGATATTCCATCAATTCCTGGAGCCTTGTTTTTTGCCAATGCCTTCAGAGCAGCTTGGGGGTCTTCCTTCAGTACCATCGGTTCCTGATCATATGCCACCTCTTGAAATGGTTGAACATCGACTAATTTTTTTTCATGTAATGACTCTGTTTATTCTTCCATCTTCTTTTGATGCTTCCTGCGTGGTTTAATATTTTCCCTATAGAGTCCTTCAGTATTGCAACTGAAGGCTTGAATTTTTTCTTCAGTTCTTTCAGCTTGAGAAACACCGAGCGTGTTCTTCCCCTTTGGTTTTCCATCTCCAGCTCTTTGCACATGTCATTATAATATTTTACTTTTTCTTCTCAAGCCGCTCTTTGAAATCTTCTGTTCAGTTCTTTTACTTCATCTATTCTTCCTTTTGCTTTAGCTGCTCAACGTTTGAGAGCAAGTTTCAGAGTCTCCTCTGACATCCATCTTGGTCTTTTCTTTCTTTCCTGTCTTTTCTTTAAAGTGTTGAAAAACAAAGATATCACCTTGAAGACTAAGGTACACCTGACTGAAGCCATAGTGTTTTCAATCACCTCATGTGCATGGGAAAGCTGGACAATGAATAAGGAAGACCAAGGAAGAATTGACACCTCTCTATTACGGTTTTGGCAAAGAATAATGAATATACCATGGGCTGCCAGAAAAACTAACAAATCTGTCTAGGAAGAAGTACAGCCAGAATGCTTCTCAGAAGCAAGGATGGCAAGACTTCTTCTCACATACTTTGGACATGTTATCAGGTGAGACCAGTCTTTCCAGAAGTATATTATGTTGGTAAAGTAGAGGGTCAGCAAAAAAGAGGAAGACTCTCAATGAGATGGACTGACCCAGTGGCTGCAACAATGGGCTCAAGGATAACAAAGATTGTAAGGATGGTGCAGGACCGGCAGTGTTTTGTTCTGTTGTGCACAGGGTCACTATGAGTGGGAACCAACTTGATGGCATGTAACAACAGCAACGTTGTTCTAGAGACATTTTTTAGATGTCTTAGAATTACATAATGAAGTTCCTAACATAAAAATCTAGGATAAACAAATCTATATGTTTCAGATTTTCTGGGCTTTACAAAAGGCATTTTGTCAATGCTATCTACCTTCTGTCTATTTTCAGCATAGACAGTTACTCCTTAAGGCATATAATACGGTCGGGGAAAACTACATGGCAGCTCAAGTCATGGAGACCTACCCATCAGCTAAGCGTGGATTCCCACAGGTTACCTGAAAGCTTCCTTCCAATTAAAATGAAATGGAACAGCATGTATACAGGAGATCCAGACTTCCTGTCACTTTTTTCTTGGATGTGATCCTTTGTCATGACGTGGAATCCTACTGTGAAGGGAAATGCACCCAATACTGCCTTCACATAAAAAATCATTTCTCCAAAAATATCAAAAATACCTTTACATTACAGTTGACTTAGCTTAATCCAAAATGTTCTAAAATCCACTCCTAAAAAAAAAAAAAAGAGAACTCTGAGCGGGATTCTATTCACACTTAAAAATCTGACTACCTGAACACATGGCTACTTGATAACACACCTAATTCTTTAAAAAACCTAAATACACTTTAGAATTTTTTTCCAGGTGCCAGATAGAAACTGAAATTTATAGTCTAGAAATTAATAAGAATTTTTTTTTGTTCCTATATGAAAGCCTTAAATTATTTAGTCACTTTCTTTCTCTCTTTCTGATAGTTGCTCTACTTTATTCTGGCTTGATTTTAATGGCCTAAGTCTTTATCTGATTATCTACTTCTACTTTTCCCTCCACTCTTTCAGAAAATACAGCTTTGCCAGTATATCAATTTAACCTCATCACTTAATATTTACACTGCATCAAAATGCATGCTTCTGTCAACTATAGACTGGTTAGAGCAAGTATTATATATTATATTCATTTCACTTAAAACAACAAACCCATTCTTCATCCAGAAAAAATGTTTCCAGATGATTAATAACTGCTTCATGAGGTTTTTGTAAATTCTTCCAATCCTTTGCTTATTGTTTTCACTTTTCCGGCCCTGAATCCATGCTGGCCTTAATGCTCTGCACCCTGTGACTCTGTGCTCATTATAAAATAGCCTTGCCAACAAATACAACTAATGCATAAATTCAGTTATCCACTAGCCTATTCTATATCCATGTAATAAACAAAAATAAATGAAATTGGCCTTCTTTAGTCTGACTTAAAAATAGTATTACTCTTAGCAAGAAGCTTTTTGCAACAGTACTCAAACCCAGATAACAAATGTTTTTGTAATGAACCAACTTTCACGATATACAATCCTCTAAGCTCCGTTCTCCCAACAGTTAGATCACAGTAAGAGAAGATGTAAGGAAGCTCATGGAAGCCCCCCATTCACCTCTCCATTACTTTATGACAACAAATCAAAGGCTATTAAAATATGGAAACATTCCCCAGAAGTGACTTCTTAATAACAAAATTACCATTCTGTTTCTCAGGAGGAAAATAAGAGAGAGGAGTCCTAGCTTGTTTTATAAAGGTTTTGAAAAACTAAATAGCTTAAGTAAATTTATGAGAACTCTTTGAAAGTACAGTTGTTGTTGTCACTATCATTGTCAGGTGCTCTCGAGTCAGCACCAACTCACATCAACCAACCGTATGTATAACAGAACAAAACAGGGCCTGTTCCTGTGCCATCTTCGTGATCATTGCTGTATGTGAGTCTATTGTTTTGGCTATTGTGTCAATCCATTTCCTGAGGGCTTCCTTCATTTTCGTTGCTCCTCTACCAATCATGATGCCCTTTTCTAGGTATTAGTCTTTCCTGATGATAGGTCCAAAGTAAGTAAGCTAAAGTCTCACCACTCTTGCGTCTAAGGAGCTACTTTGCTGTAATTTCGCCTATATAATTCCTTATCCTCAAGTCTCTAAATTACTCCAAATCCTTTTGAAGAAAGACATTAGACGGAGTACAAGTCAAAAACACTAAAAGTTAAAGATGAAAGAATCACAAGGTAGATTTTTCCTGAGCAAACGTAATTATTCCACAACATTCAGCGAGAGACTATATGGTGCTTCACAATACATCACTTGCTAGAGACCCAAAATGGATAAGAAACATATATTATGTTCAAGGAACACACAGTCTAAGTAGGAGGAGATCAAGGACTGTTTGAGCTATCAGTGTAATGAAATGGGGAAGGAAATCAAAAGGGGCCATCAGTAGGAGGGGACAGACATTGGAGCTAGAGAAGGCAGAAGAACAGGGGCAAATATTCTAGGTTACTTAAACTGTTACATATTTTTAAATCTCTTCCAAATTCTTGTGAGTTGTATAGGAAATGCAGCTGAATTTAAATAACATCATTACTCAAAAATATACTATAGGTATATGTCAGATTCTTATGATACATATATTAAAAAGACATTACGTTTCAAGAAACTTACATAACATTAGAGTGTTGTTGTTAGTTGCCCTTGGATCAGTTCCAATTCATAGCAACCCTATGTACAACAGGATGAAACACTGCCCAGTCCTATGCTACCCTCAAAATCATTGCTTTGTTTGAGCCCATTGTTACAGCCATTGTGTCAGTCCATCCTGTTGAAGGTCTTGCTCTCTATGCTGATGCTTCACTTTACCAAGAATGATGTCATTCTCCAGGGACTGGGCCCTCCTGATAACATGTCCAAAGTATGTGAGGCAAAGTCAACTTCAGGGAAGGCTTTCTTGACATAGTCCTCTACCAGGCAAGACGGATGACATGGACCGTCCCCCAGAGACGACAGAAAGAGAAAACCTTCCTTTGGCGCTGGTGGTACCCTGAATTTGGACTTCTAGCCTTCTAAACTGTGAGAGAATAAATTTCTCTTTGTTAAAGCCATCCACACGTGGTATTTCTGTTATAGCAGCACTAGATAACTAAGACAATGACCTTTTGCTTTCTTCATCTATGATGTCTATGACATCATCTCACAACTCGTCTGGTCTTCCGTCATTAGTGCTCAGTGCATCAAACCTATTCTTGAGATGGTCTCTAATTTCAGGTGGAATATGTTCAAGTTCGTACTTTGGCTCTCATGGACTTGTTTTAAAATTCTTCAGCTTCAACTTGAATTTGCATATGAGCAGTTGATGATCTGTTCTGCAGTGGCCTCCTAGCCTTGTTCTGACTGATGACATTGAGCGTCTCTATCATCTCTTTCCAATAAATAAGGAAGACCGAAGAAGAACTGATGCATTTAGACTATGGTGTTGGCGAAGAATATTGAATATACTGCCAGAAGAACAAAAAAATCTGTCTTAGAAGCCAGAAAGCTCCTTAGAAGTAAGGATGTATTTGAACTATGGTGTTGGCGAAGAATACTGAATATACTGCCAGAAGAACAAAGATTGCAAGACTTCTCACAAACTTGGGACATGTTATCGGGAGGGACCAGTCCCTGGAGAAGGACATCATGTTTCGTACTCTAAAGGGTCAGGAAAAAAGAGGAAGACTTTCAACAAGATAGACTGATTGATTCAGCAGTTGCAACAACGGGCTCAAACACAGCAATGATTGTGTGGATGGGGCAGGATCGGGCTGTGTTTTGCTCATAATGACATGGGGTCGTTATGAATCGGCAGCAACTAGACAGCACCTAAAAACCACAACAATATCAATGAACTGAATGTAATGGCTGTTGTCTCTATACAATAAAAAGAATTTAGAGGTACTAAAGAGTAAGTAATGGATTTTCTGTTTTCAAATGCATTTAATATTCATTCAATTGAATGTCCTCAAACTCATCTTTTGAAATATCTGAGATCAGGGATTCTTAATGAAATACTTTCTAAGTAGTCCATTTTTCCCTCTCTGAACTTATTAGTATTAAAATCACATTGGGAAATCCCCACTTAATTGATTTTATTCTTAAAGTAAGAAGGCACACCTATTTTCTTTTTGTCTGTGTTTGCATTTTGTTTTAATAACTCAGGCTAACTTGGAAAATGCTGAACAGAAAACAGGCTAACATTTTAAAATAGAAATATAGAAGAAGTTATACTGTAACATCTATTCTATTTGCTTACCTGAAAATATGAAGAGATATTAAATCAGATTTCCTATGTGCTTTGTTTTATTAAAACTTAGGGAAGATTACAGAAAGATTCATTGAACAAAGTGTTGATAAGCAAAAGCAGAAAATCGGACATACTACATTTTGGAAAATGTCATTACGGTGTTGAACATGAATTTGTGTCCCACAAGAATTCTGGGATCAAAAAATCTTCTAGGAATTTTTCTTTGTCTCTTTTATTCTAATCTGGCTGTAAAACTATAAAACATTCAATGAGCCTGGTTTTTTTTATAATGAGCCTTAGTTAATGTTAATGAATCCCCATCTTTGGAACTGGGACTTGCTATCACCATAAATTTACTGTGCAACTTCTATTAAACTAGTGAAAGTGTTTCCTGAAAAGCTTATTTTTTTCTGTTTTTTAAATTATTTCATTCATTTTTTGCTGTGGAACATTTATCTCTTAAATAAATTTTTGGTGTTGATCGTTCTGTGATATTCCTTATTAGGAATTAAATATGTCCATATTAAGAAACAGTGGTCTAAATATTCAAATGTCATCAGGAAGAGACCTTAAGAAAACAATATGAAAAAGTCCATTGCATGTTCTTACATAGGGAAGATGCCTATTACATACAAAACATTTTGAAATGCATATTCAATTATTTAAATAATTACTGATCACATAACCCTGTGAGGTGGGTACCATGTTCATTTTAGAGGTGAGGAAACAGATGCTCAATAGGTTAATTTACACTTTTAGTATATAGCAGAGCCAAATGTCTACCTCTGACTAATGAACTTTAAAATCTATTAAAAACTGCCAATGCATAGATACTAATTAATCAATACTTTATCAACATGCACTTTTCAAAAATTAAGAGTCATCTGAATGCAGCCTAGGTTTCCTAACATGTATCTGTTTTCTGTGGAGGGTATGACAGATTTATTATAAAGGTGGCATCCACGATTAGTAGTGATAAACCTAAATCTTAATCAAATCCCATCATGGAAAAAAAACTAAGCATATTAAAGCACTGATGACAATTAAGATAAGCCTTTTGTAACTCTTCATTTTCTATTTTGCAAAAATGAGAAATAAAGCTAAAATCAAAATGCCATTTCATTCCCAGTCTGGATCCCCAGTATGGCAGTAAACATGAATATCCTATAAGCAATGCCTAAATTACTCTTAGAAAATGGTTATAATTGCCATGTTCTGAATTTTAGATGTGGAATGTTAGAAAAGAATGAGAGGAAGAGAGATAATGCTAGCAGTCTTTTTGTGAACTAGAAATCTGACAGCTCTGATAATCAAAAACCAAAATGGGATTACTTTTACCTGTTGGAGCGAACAGTACACATTCAGTACGTAGCCTCTGTGGCACAATCTAATCCACATTACCTGAGACTCTGACCATTTCCGAGGAAACCACGCTAATAGGACTGCAGAGGATGAAACAGCAAGTACGCTAATCTCACCTCCAAATCCTCCCATTCCTATCCAAATAAACAGCAGCATCTTCCATCACCATCCATGGGCTGTAGAGCATGGTCATCTTTGGTGAAGGGAGTGTCTTTCTGATAGTACTATGGGACACAGTTAGGGCCATTGTTGGTTCAGTGGTAGAATTCTCACCTTCCATGTGAAATCCCAGGTTCAATTCTAGCCAATATACCTCATGAACAGCCACCACCTCTCTGCCAGTGATGAACTGTGTGTTACAATGATGTTGAGCCACTTTCAGTGGAGCTTCCAGACTTGGACTGACTAGGAAGAAAGGCCTAGTGATCTATTTCCAAAAAATCAGCCAGTGAAATCCCTATGGCTTGCAACGGTCCAATCCCCAACCAATCACTGAGATGACACAAGAGTGGGCAGCATTTCATTCTGCTGTACATGGGGTCACCATGAGTCTAGGGCTGACTAGATAGCAGCTAACAAGAACAACAAGAGCAAGCAGCAAAAAACAAAAACAACAAGATACCAATTTACCCTTATCGGATTGGTAAAACACAGAAATCTGACAATCCCAAATGTCATTGTGAGCATAGGGAAACAGGAGCCTTCCTGCACCACTGGTCTGGCAGTCCTCAGTGCAATTAAGACATGTTTATTCTATGACTCGGCAACCCCCCTCTTGGATATATACCCGCACAGAAGCAAGCCCAGACAAGCAAGACGACATGTACAAAGATGCTCATCCAGCATTGATTGTACGTCCAGGAAATTAAGGGCAAACCAAGTGTCCATCACTAAAGAAATGCATGAGTAAATGTGATAAGTGCGGGCTGTGGAATACTATATAGGAATTAGAACTACAAGCTGGAGGTGCTTACAGGAACATGAATAGATCTTCAAAATACTGAGTTTAAGATGTAAGAAACAAATGAGATCTACAGCAAAAACCACTTACATAAATTAAAAACATGTCCACACAAATAAACTATATAGTGAGGGAAAGGAGGGGAGGGAATGGCATGGGGAGCAGGAATGAAGGGAAAAGTAAACAATAATTAAAAAAAAAAAAAAAGAGAGGGACATTGCTTAGACCAATGCTGATGGTGACCCTCAAATGAAGGAGTATGCTTAACTCACCTCTATGCACGTGAGGTCCAATATGAACAAAACAGACACAATAACAGCATAAATGATCTGAACTGAGGGATGTGACATCACCTAAAAGAATGGCTTCAGTTATAATTTAATAGAATATATCAACCTATCTGTCTTAGTTTCTTAGTGCTGTTGTAACAAAAATACCACAAGTGGGTGGTTTTAAAGAACAGAAATTTCTTTTCTCACAGTTGAGAAGACTAGAAGTCTGAATTCAGGGCACACGCTTTAACAGAAAACTCTCTTGGTCTGCTCTAGGGGAGGAACTTCACCTCAGCTTTTGGAGCCCCTGTTCTTCTTGGTTCTTTGGAGATCTTCACATGGCATCTATCCCTTCGCTATCTGTGCTCTCCAGTCTCTGCCTATGCTGCTCCTTATAACTCAGAAGTGATTAGTTTAGGACACACCCTATACTGCTATGGCCTCATTAAGGTAACAAGGAATACCCTATCCCCAAACAGGATTACATCCACAGATAAGGGGTTTAGGATTCCAACACCCACTTTGGTGGGGACACAATTCAATCCATAACACTAAAGAAACTTTGTCTTAGGATCTTATATAGTGCAATCAATAACCCAAATGTTCATAAACAGAAAAATGGATAAACAAAATGTGATATGAGATACAATGGAATACTCCCAGCTACTCTGCCATAAAGAGAAATGAATGCCTGATACAGGCTACACCATAGATGAACCGTGAAAAATATTATGCAGAGTGAAATTAATCAATCATAATACGAAATGTCTAGAATAGCAAATGTACAGAGATGAGAGTTTAATAGTGGTCAACAGGGATGGGAGGGCTGGGAAAAGGGAGGAATCATTGTCCAGGTAGCACTGCGTTTTTGTTTCTGGGAATGGAAAACTGGGCAATTGATATTGGTAATGGTTGCATAACATGATTGATACAACTGGTTTTACTGAATGGCGTGTGAAAAACGTCAAATTGGCAAATGTTGTGTTCTCTATATTATTACAACAACAACAAAAATTCTGTACATTAAAAAAAAAAAAAAAGCAAACAGCAAACAAGTAGATGAAGAACTTAACTGCAACAGAGAAGCCAGAGGAGCCAGAGGGGCCAATTCTCTTCTGCCCGTAAGATGCATAACCCCTTCCCTCCCTGGAATCATGTTAGCAAGAGAAGCAGAGGTAAAGGGAAGTTATCCCATTTGTTACTATTGGTATAAATGTTTTACCAGCCACTTTTTTTGCCTAGGAACCTCACCAGCAAGGCGTTATTCCAGTTCGAATGCCTTTAGCATCAAGCTGGGTCCATTTTGAAATGCGTTAAGTTCGGCAGACCTGAGTTGGAGCCTCATTGTTGTGTAGGTTGACCATTCTATTAGGTGATGCTTCCTGGATGTGTTTTGTAAACTTCTGCCTTTTTTTCCCCTTCATTTCTGTGAGATACGCCTTGCAACCATATTCTTGACTTTCCTATGTGATAGCGAACCTTGATGGGTTTGTTTTAGAAAGGTGCCCACAATAAATTATACCTCTAGTTCCCACTGGCATACTGTCATGCCACAGATCGGTGGTGTCATAGTGCCACTAGTCTTATTGGCAGATTGTACTGCCAGATCATATTTCTCAAAATCTACACTAAACCAAAAATTTAAACACAATCAATTAGTAAGCATTTATTCCAGTACTGAAAACACATGCCATTAAAAAAAAATTTCTTTAATAAAACTTTAATAATGAAAGGGTTATCTGAGATACTAAGATTTTTTGACCCAAGACAAATGAGAGGGACTGTTTTAAATTTTAAACTAGTTCAGACATTTTGTTTACTTTTGCCTGCTAATTCTCTTTCCTATCCTACCATCAGACATAAGAATTCCATTTTTTTAGCTGTTCAGGCCAAAAACTTGGTCTCCATCCTTGACCCATCTTTCTCTCTCCCTCACAATGATGTTCCCTCTTGCTCACTCATCTCTGACTACAAAGGCTTCCTCGTGGTTTCTCAAATGTGCCTGGCTCACCGCTGCCTCAGTGGCTTTGCACTGCTGCTTCTCTGCCTGGAACACTCTTCCCCCAGATATGCACATGAATTGTTCCTTTCATCCTGTGCTCCAATGGCACCGTCTAGATGAGGCCTACTATGGTGATCTTACTCAAAGTTACAGTTTGCCTTCATTGTCACTCCTCAGACCCCTAACCTCCCTTTCCTGTTTTTCCCCATGGCAATTATCACCTCATACCATGGTCTATACTTCCTCATTTTTTGTTGTTGTTAGCTGTCTATCTTCTGTCTATATATTGTAAGCATCAAAGAGGCAGATATTTCTGCATATTTTATTCACTGCTATATCCCTGATTCTAAGAATACAGCCCAACACATTATAAAACCCCCGTTGCCTTCAAGTTGAATCTGACTTATAGCAACCCTACAGCTACCCTATAGGACAGAGGAGAACTGCCCCATAAGTTATAAATCCTTACAGAAGCAGACTGTTATATTTTTCTCCTGCAGAGTGACTGGTGCGTTTAACCTGCCAAACTACAGGTTAGCAGCCAAGCACTTAATCAATGAGCCAGCAGGGCTCCTAACACATTATAGGTGCTCAATAAATACCTGTTGAATGAATAAATAACCAAGGGTTCAGGACTCAGAAGGAAAATTAAATTAGTTATAGGCCAAATTATGAAAATCACATTTTTACTACCTCCATTTGCTCTTGTGCTCGCACTTGGTCAAAAATGATTAACTGAGAGGCGGGGCCAAGATGGCGGACTAGGTGGACGCTCCCGTGGATTCCTCTTGCAACAAAGACTCGGAAAAACAAGTGAATCGATCACATACATAACAATCTACGAACTCTGAACAACAAATACAGACTTAGAGACGGAGAACAAACAAATACTGGCAGACAGCGATCGTTTTCAGAACGAGGAGCCAGCGTACCAGGCAGGTGACCTTCGGAGCCCGAGCTGGGGCAGAGCCCAGGGGGGCAGACGGCACAGACAAGGGGCCCAGCCCTACCCCCCGGAACCCATCTCGGGAGGGAGTCTAGCTGGTTGGCACGGGCGGAGTAGCGGCGCAGCCGGTGGGAGAAGCACCGGGAGGCAGTGACTGATCTTGGAGCGGGGAGAGCAGCGGCCCAGCCGGGAAGCCATCCCGCCGGGAGTTTGGCAGGAAGCGGGCGTGGCACGAGCATGGGGATCAACTATATTTCCCTAAAGCGACCCGGGGCGGGGGGGCTCAGACGTTCATGCGGGGGACGCCCACCGAGTTCGCGCGAGCGGTGCAGAGCACCGGAGAGAGAAGTCCCTGGGAGGAAGTGACTGGTCTCGGAGTGGGGAAAGCAGCGTCCCAGCAGGGGAGTCGTCCCGCTGGGATTCTGGCACGCGCGGGCGGGGCGTGAGCGCGGGGTCCAGTTATATTCCCCTGAATAGACCCCGGGGGCGGGCCCAGCCGTTCGTGCGGGAGACGCCCACCCAGTTCCCGTGAGCGGTGCGGTGCACCAGAGGGAGAAGTCCCCAGGAGGAAGTGACAGCTCTCAGAGCAGGGAGAGTAGCGTCGCAGCCGGGGAGCCGTCCCGCCAGGATTTTGGCAGACAGGGGTGGAGCATGAACGCGGGGATCAGCTCTATATTCTGTGGTGCTACACTCCTAGCTCTCTGATCCCTCCCCCACCCTCCCCAGGCAGCTCCATTAACATCCAAATACCCTGAGCCAGAGGGAGAATTCAGATAGGGATCTGACTGCATTTTTTTTTAGCTCATTACCTGGAAAATCTAGTTTCCCAGTGATGGCTCGGAGACAGCAGTCCATATCAAACCACATAAAGAAACAGACCATGACAGCTTGTCCAACCCCCCAAACAAAAGAATCAAAATCCTTCCCAAATGAAGATACAATCCTGGAATTATCAGATACAGAATATAAAAAACTAATTTACACAATGCTTAAAGATATCACAAATGAAATTAGGCTAACTGCAGAAAAAGCCAAGGAACACACTGATAAAACTGTTGAAGAACTCAAAAAGATTATTCACGAACATAGTGGAAAAATTAATAAGTTGCAAGAATCCATAGAGAGACAGCATGTAGAAATCCAAAAGATTAACAATAAAATAACAGAATTAGACAACACACTAGGAAGTCAGAGGAGCAGACTCGAGCAATTAGAATGTAGACTGGGACTTCTGGAGGACGAGGGAATCAACACCAACATAGCTGAAAAAAAATCAGATAAAAGAATTTAAAAAAATGAAGAAACCCTAAGAATCATGTGGGACTCTATCAAGAAGGATAACTTGCGAGTGATTGGAGTCCCAGAACAGGGAGGGGGGACAGAAAACACAGAGAAAATAGTTGAAGAACTCCTGACACAAAACTTCCCTGACATCATGAAAGACGAAAGGATATCTATCCAAGATGCTCATCGAACCCCATTTAAGATTGATCCAAAAAGAAAAACACCAAGACATATTATCATCAAACTTGCCAAAACCAAAGACAAACAGAAAATTTTAAAAGCAGCCAGGGAGAAAAGAAAGGTTTCCTTCAAGGGAGAATCAATAAGAATAAGTTCAGACTACTCAGCAGAAACCATGCAGGCAAGAAGGCAATGGGACGACGTATACAGAGCACTGAAGGAGAAAAACTGCCAATCAAGGATCATATATCCAGCAAAACTCTCTCTGAAATATGAAGGAGAAATTAAGATATTTACAGATAAACACAAGTTTAGAGAATTTGCAAAAACTAAACCAAGACTGCAGGAAATGCTAAAGGAGATTGTTTGGCCTGATGACCATTAATATCGGGTACCAGCACAATACAGGGTCACAAAACAGAACGTCCTGATATCAACGCAACTAAAATAGGGAAAGCACAAAAACAAACAAATTAAGATTCATTCTAAAAAATAAATAAATAAACAAAATAATACACATAACAGGAAATCATGGAAATCAATAGATAAATGATCATAATAATCAAAAAGAGGGACTAAATATAGCAGGCATTGAACTGCCAGATGGAGAGTGATACAAGGCAATATAGAACGATACAAGTTAGGTTTTTACTTAGAAAAATAGGGGTAAATAATAAGGTAACCACAAAAAGGAATATCAATTCCATAACTCAAGAAAAAAGCCAAGAAAAACGTAACGACTCAACAAACATAAAGTTAAACATTATGAAAATGAGGATCTCACAATCTACTAAGAAAAACGTCTCAGCACAAAAAAGTATGTGGAAAAATGAAATGGCCAACAACACACATGAAAAGGCATCAAAATGACAGCACTAAAAACTTATTTATCTATAATTACGCTGAATGTAAATGGACTAAATGCACCAATAAAGAGACAGAGAGTCACGGACTGGATAAAGAAACATGATCCATCTCTATGCTGCCTACAAGAGACACACCTTAGACTTAGAGACACAAACAAACTAAAACTCAAAGGATGGAAAAAAATATATCAAGCAAACAATAAGCAAAAAAGAAGAGGAGTAGCAATATTAATTTCTGACAAAATAGACTTTAGACTTAAATCCGCAGCAAAGGATAAAGAAGGACACTATATAATGATAAAAGGGACAATTGATCAGGAAGACATAACCATATTAAATATTTACGCACCCAATGACAGGGCTGCAAGATACATAAATCGAATTTTAACAGAATTGAAAACCGAGATAGACACCTCCACATTTATAGTAGGAGACTTCAACACACCACTTTCGGAGAAGGACAGGACATCCAGTAAGAAGCTCAATAGAGACACGGAAGACCTACTTACAACAATCAACCAACTTGACCTCATAGACTTATACAGAACTCTCCACCCAACTGCTACAAAATATACTTTTTTTTCTAGTGCACATGGAACATTCTCTAGAAGAGACCACATATTAGGTCACAAAACAAATCTTTGCAGAATCCAAAACATCGAAATATTACAAAGCATCTTCTCAGACCACAAGGCAATGAAGCTAGAAATCAATAACAGAAAAACTAGGGAAAAGAAATCAAATACTTGGAAAATGAACAATACCCTTCTGAAAAAAGACTGGGTTATAGAAGACATCAAGGAGGGAATAAGGAAATTCTTAGAAAGCAACGAGAATGAAAATACTTCCTATCAAAACCTCTGGGACACAGCAAAAGCAGTGCTCAGAGGCCAATTTATATCGATAAATGCACACATACAAAAAGAAGAAAGAGCCAAAATCAGAGAACTGTCCCGACAACTTGAACAAATAGAAAGTGAGCAACAAAAGAACCCATCAGGCACCAGAAGAAAACAAATAATAAAAATTAGAGCTGAACTAAATGAATTAGAGAACAGAAAAACAATAGAAAGAATTAACAAAGCCAAAAGCTGGTTCTTTGAAAAAATTAACAAAATTGATAAACCATTGGCTAGACTGACTAAAGAAAAACAGGAAAGGAAACAAATAACCCGAATAAGAAACAAGAAGGACCACATCACAACAGAGCCAAATGAAATTAAAAGAATCATTTCAGATTACTACGTAATATTGTACTCTAACAAATTTGAAAACCTAGAAGAAATGGATAAATTCTTGGAAAAATACTACCTACCTAAACTAACGCATTCAGAAGTAGAACAACTAAATAGACCCATAACAAAAAAAGAGATTGAAACGGTAATCAAAAAATTTCCAACAAAAAAAAGTCCTGGCCCAGACGGCTTCACTGCAGAGTTCTACCAAACCTTCAGAGAAGACTTAACACCACTACTACTGAAGGTATTTCAAAGCATAGAAAAAGACGGAATACTACCCAACTCATTCTATGAAGCTACCATCTCCCTGATACCAAAACCAGGTAAAGACATTACAAAAAAAGAAAATTACAGACCTATATCCCTCATGAACATAGATGCAAAAATCCTCAACAAAATTCTAGCCAATAGAATCCAACAACACATCAAAAAAATAATTCACCCTGATCAAGTGGGATTTATACCAGGTAAGGCTTGTTTAATACCAGAAAAACCATTAATGTAATCCATCACATAAATAAAACAAAAGATAAAAACCCCATGATCTTATCAATAGATGCAGAAAAGGCATTTGACAAAGTTCAACACCCATTTATGATAAAAACTCTTACCAAAATAGGAATTGAAGGAAAATTCCTCAACATAATAAAGGGCACCTATGCAAATTTTTTTATGCAAAGCCAACAGCCAATATCACTCTAAATGAAGAGAACCTGAAAGCATTTCCCTTGAGAACGGGAACCAGACAAGGATGCCCTTTATCACCACTCTTATTCAACATCGTACTTGAAGTCCTAGCCAGGGCAATTAGGCTAGACAAAGAAATAAAGGGTATCCAGATTGGCAAGGAGGAAGTAAAGTTATCACTATTTGCAGATGACATGATCGTATACATGGAAAACCCTAAGGAATCCTCCAGAAAACTACTGAAACTAATAGAAGAGTTTGGCAGAGTCTCAGGTTATAAAATAAACATACAAAAATCACTTGGATTCCTCTACATAAACAAAAAGAACACTGAAGAGGAAATAACCAAATCAATACCATTCACAGTAGCCCCCAAGAAGATAAAATACTTAGGAACAAATCTTACCAAGGATGTAAAAGACCTATACAAAGAAAACTACAAACCTCTACTACAAGAAATTCAAAAGGACATACTTAAGTGGAAAAACATACCCCGCTCATGGATAGGAAGACTTAACATAGTAAAAACGTCAATTCTACCAAAAGCCATCTATACATATAACGCACTTCCGATCCAAATTCCAATGTCATATTTGAAGGGGATAGAGAAACAAATCACCAATTTCATATGGAAGGGAAAGAACCCCCCGATAAGCAAAGCATTACTGAAAAAGAAGAAGAAAGTGGGAGGCCTCACTCTACCTGATTTCAGAAACTATTATACAGCTACAGTGGTCAAAACAGCCTGGTACTGGTATAACAACAGGCACATAGACCAATGGAACAGATTGAGAACCCAGATATAAATCCATCCATGTATGAGCAGCTGATATTTGACAAAGGACCATTGTCAGTTAATTGGGGAAAAGATAGTCTTTTTAACAAATGGTGCTGGCATAACTGGATATCCATTTGCAAAAGAATGAAACAGGACCCATACCTCACACCATGCACAAAAACTAACTCCAAGTGGATCAAAGACCTAAACATAAAGACTAAAACCATAAAGATCATGGAAGAAAAAATAGGGACAACCCTAGGAGCCCTAATACAGGGCATAAACAGAATACAAAACATTACCAGAAATGATGAAGAGAAACCAGGTAACTGGGAGCTCCTAAAAATCAAACACCTATGCTCATCTAAAGTCTTCACCAAAAGAGTAAAAAGACCACCTACAGACTGGGAAAGAATATTCAGCTATGACATCTCAGACCAGCACCTGATCTCTAAAATCTACATGATGCTGTCAAAACTCAACCACAAAAAGACAAACAACCCAATCAAGAAGTGGGCAAAGGATATGAACACACACTTCACTAAAGAAGATATTCAGGCAGCCAACAGATACATGAGAAAATGCTCCCGATCATTAGCCATTAGAGAAATGCAAATTAAAACTACGATGAGATTCCATCTCACACCAACTAGACTGGCATTAATCCAAAAAACACAAAATAATAAATGTTGGAGAGGCTGCGGAGAGATTGGAACTCTCATACACTGCTGGTGGGAATGTAAAATGGTACAACCACTTTGGAAATCCATCTGGCGTTATCTTAAACAGTTAGAAATAGAACTACCATACAACCCAGAAATCCCACTCCTCGGAATATACCCTAGAGATACAAGAGCCTTCACACAAACAGATATATGCACACCCATGTTTATTGCAGCTCTGTTTACAATAGCAAAAAGCTGGAAGCAACCAAGGTGTCCGTCAACGGATGAATGGGTAAATAAATTGTGGTATATTCACACAACGGAATACTACGCATTGATAAAGAACAGTGACGAATCTCTGAAACATTTCATAACATGGAGGAATCTGGAAGGCATTATGCTGATCGAAATGAGTCAGAGACAAAAGGACAAATATTGTATAAGACCACTATTATAAGATCTTGAGAAACAGAAAAAACGGAGAAGAACACATACTTTTGTGGTTACAAAGGGGGGAGGGACGGAGGGAGGGAGAGGGTTTCTTATTGATCAATCAGTAGATAAGAACTGCTTTGGGTGAGGGGAAAGACAACACTCAATACAAGGAAGGTCAGCCTAATTGGACTGGACTAGAAGCAAAGAGGTTTCCGGGATAAAATGAAAGCTTCAACGGTCAGAGGAGCAGGGGCTGGGGTCTGGGGAACTTGGTTTGAGGGGACTTCTAAGTCAATGGGCAAAATAATTCTATTATGAAAACATTCTGCATCCCACTTTGAATTGTGGCGCCTGGGGTCCTAAATGCCAACAAGCGGCGATCTAAGATACATCAGTTGGTCTCAACCCACCTGGTGCAAAGGCAAAGGAAGAACACCAAGGTCACACGACAACTAAGAACCCAAGAGACAGAAAAGGCCACATGAACCAGAGATCTACGTTATCCTGAGACCAGAAGAACTAGTTGGTGCCCGGCCACAATCGATGTCTGCCCTGTTAGGGAGCACAATAGACAACTCCTGAGGGAGCAGGAGACCAATGGGATACAGACCCCAAATGCTCATAAAAAGACCATACCTAATGGTATGACTGTGACTAGAGGAATCCCGGAGACAATGCTCCCCAGAACTTCTGATGGCACAGGACAGGAACCATCCCCGAAGACAACTCATCAGGCATGAAGAGGACTGGTCAGCGGGGGGGAGAGAGACGCTGATGAAGAGTGAGCTAATTAAATTAGGTGGACACTGGAGAGTGTGTTGGCAACTCTTGACTGGAGGGGGGATGGGAAAATAGAGAGAGAGGGAAGATGGCAAAATTGGCACGGAACGAGAGACTGAAAGGGCTGACTCAATAGGGGGAGAGCAAGCGGGAGAAGGGAGTAAGATGTATGTAAACCTACATGTGACAGACTGATTGGAATGGTAAATGTTCACTTGAAGCTTAATAAAAATTAATTTAAAAAAATGATTAACTGAATATATTCACATAATGGAATACTACCCAATGATAAAGAACAGTGATGAATCTGTGAAACACCTCACAACATGGATAAATCTGGAAGGCATTACACTGAGTGAAATTAGTTAGTCACAAAAAGACAAATATTTTATGAGACCACTATTATAAGAACTCAAGAAAAGATTTAAACACTGAGGAAAACATTCTTTGATGGGTATGAGCATGGGGAGGGAGAGAGAGGAGAATTCACTTACTAGACAGTAGACAAGAATTATCTTAGGTGAAGCAAAGGACAACACACAATACAGGGGAAGTCAGCACAACTAGAGTAAACCAAAAGCTAATAAGTTTCCTAAACACAGCCAGACACTTTGAAGGACAGAGTAGTTGGGGCTAGAGTCTGAGACCATTCCCGAAGCCAACTCTTCAGACAAAGATTAGAGTGGACTATAAAACATAATACTGGTACTTCTTAGTTCAAGCAGATAGATGAGACTAAACACGTGGCTCCTGTCCAGAGGCAGAATGGGAGGTCAGAAAGTGATAGGGGCTGGTTGAATGGATATGGGAGAACCAGGATGGAAAGAGTGAGTGCACTATCACATTGTGGGGATTGCAGCTAGGGTCCCATAACAATGTGTGTATAAATTTTTGTGTGAGAAATTAACTTGAGCTGTAAACTTTCACCTAAAGCACAAAAAAAAGATTAACTAATTCCTTGTGTACACACCACGACCACATTCTTATTGTCAACTTTTCCCATTCCCCAGTACAGTCCCAAGACTAAGTGATGTGTAATGAGAAGAAAACCACAACTATGAAGAATGTGTGAAAACAATAGTGAGCATTTGTGGAATACTTACTAGCTATGGTTCCAATCACTCTACATATCACAATACATTTGATACAACAATCCTACAAGGTAAACAATATTCCTAACCTCACTTAACAAGTGAGGAAACTATGGCACAAAGAGGTTAAGAGAATTTCCCACCATTCATCTGTCAGTTTGGTTGCACTATGTGGCTTGTATTTTGCTATGATGCTGGAAGCCATGTCACTGGTATTTCAAACACCAGCAGATCACTCATGGTGGACAGGCTTCAGCAGAGCTTCCAGACTAAGACAGAGTAGGAAGAAAGCTCTAGAGAACTACATCCAAAAATTAGCCAATGAAAACCCTATAGATCACAGAATACTGTTTGAGACTTTGACTCACTCACTTTATACCAATCATCAGGAGAGACTGATCACTGGAGGACATCAAGTTTGGTCAAGTGGAGGGTCAGCAAAGGCAAGTGAAACCTTCAATGAGATGGATGACACGGTGGCCACAACAATAGATTCAAACATACCAGCGATCATGAAGATGGCACAGAACTGGGCAATATTTCGTTCTGTCATACATGGAATCACCATGAGTCCGAGCCAACTCGATGGCAACAACAAGTTTCCCAAGGTTACAGTGTGGTAGAACCAGCATTCAAGCATAGGCAGCTGGACTTCAGAGCCCATGCTCTTACCTTCACCCTACTGCTAGTGCATTTTCATAATTTTTTTAGATACTTCACAGTAACTGAGTACTTATTTTGTACACTACACTAAACTAAGAGCTCTTTCTTTAAAATCAAGCAAAAACAATCAAAGCTAGGTAAAAAAAAAAAAAAAAAACTCATTAAAAAAAAAATTGCCATCCAGTCAGTTCCAACTCATAGAGACCCTGTAGGACAAAATAGAACTGTCCCACAGGGTTCCAAGGAACAGCTGGTGGATTCAAACTGCCAGCCTTTTGGTTAGCAGCCGTAGTGCTTACCCACTGTGCCACCACTGCCCCTTAAGATACATATAGGGATACAAATACATAAAGCAAACCACTAAACAAAATACAAAAACAAAACGAAATATATAGCAGAAAATTCTTGTCATATGGATGATATCACCTTAAAAATGTATGCTATAGAAAGATTGTTTTATTACTACTATACAATGCTTATGGTAACTTTAGAAAGAATGAAATTAAATGAAAAAGTCTTAATATAGACAGTGAAAATACACTCTGGGTAAATGACATGAAAAATAAGGCAAAAGAAAGGTAAGCAAAATCAATAACTGCTGTGCTAAAACTTCCTTAGGTTCTTTGTAGAACCTTCGAAAACAATCACTTCATCTTTCTCCATCAGTTCCTTCAACTGTCATAGAGATATTTAAGAACAGAAACTTTATAAAAGGACCCTCCTCATCCTAAAAACTATGATTGTCTGTATGTCCAAATTGAGTTTTTATACATAAATTCTATAGTATCCTCCGTAAGACCTGCATTCGGTTTAATATTCTATCCACTTAACAAGGCTTTAGTTATTTAAGATGCTCAGCAGGCCTTATTTAAAAAATCCTTTGTTGAACAGTATCAGTTTTTAAAAATTCGTTAAAGTCCTATTCTATTTTAAATTTTTAAAAACTCAAAAGTTAAAAAATAAGAAATTAGAAAAAGGTTTACTATTTTTAACTAGGTTTGATATCTGATATTGTTATGTCGGAAATTCAAAAATAGTAAAATCAATGTCATCAATATTTTTCGGTCTTTTACTTTGAGATAATTATAGATTCACACACATTTTCTTCACCCAGTTTCTCCCAGTGGCAACATCTTATGTAACCACAGAGTACAATATCACAACCAGAAAACTGACACATATAATCCATCAATCTTATTCTAATTTTACCATTTTCTTTTACATGCATTCATTTGTGTGTGTGTGTGTGCGCGCACGCTTAGTTCTATACAATTTTATCACAGGTATAGATTTGTGTGACCATCAGGGCAGCCAAGACACAGAGCTGTTCAATCACAAGGATCTCTCATGGTATGCATCCACAGCCACAGCCACCCCTCCCTTCCTATTTTCTTTCAGAATGAGAAAATTATCAGGAAAATAGCATCTTGATTTAGATTCAAGCCACAGAATGCTTACCGATTAAACTGCTAGAATTAAGAAACTATTTAGATTACTGAGACAGATGCTTACGTAATGGGAAAAACACACTAAAGATAACACATCTATTTGTTTCTTACCATACAATTAAATTTAGAATGTCAGTATCTCTGGGAAATAATTTTAATATGTAGACCTAATCATTATAAGATTTTACTAAGATTAAGTTGGGATTTTAGCAGCCAGTATTCATTTGGAGAAATGAAAAGAAAACCATAGAGTAAACGCAGACCAAAAGTTGACATTCTAGCCGAAAGAATGTTTAAACTAATTTTTCTAAGAGGAAAAAAAGAGGTAGCAGATTCTACATAAAATGTTACATAATAAAATTTGAGTATTTGAAAAATAATTATTTATAGACCTAAAATAAATGCAATGTCATATAGAGAGATGCATACGTTTCTATATTTTATGTATATGAACGTATATGTATGAAGATTAAATACACATTAGAATTCTGAGGCTCTAGAGCAAGTGTGTGTGTGTGTGTGTGTGTATGCCCCCCCAACACATTTGTACTTTCATAAATGCAAAAAACTCATTCTCTTATTCTGTTAGTGGCTGTACTTGTGGTATATAGGCTAAGAATCGAACCCAGGTCTCCTGCATGAAAAGTAAGAATTCTACCACTAAACCACCACTGCCCCTTGTGCAGATATAGGCCTTCATAACTTCAGAAAAGAAATCTGCTGTCTTCAAATTGGTGTTACCCTACAAGCAAAATGTCATTTCTCTTTCGCTGCTTTCAAGACTTTTTCTATACCTTTAGTTTACAAAAGTTTAATTATGATGTGTCTAGGCATGGTTTTTTTGGGTTTATATTATTTGGAGTTTGCTCAGCTTCTTGGATCTGTAGATTTATGTCTTTCACCAAATTTGGGAAGTATCCAGTCATTATTTCTTCAAATACTCTTTCAGCCCCCCTTTCTCCTCTATCCTCTGCCATCTCCATTTTACTACTGAACTCATTTAGCAAGTTTTTTTTCTTTTGGTTACTGTATTTTTCAGTTCCATAATTTCCAGTTCTTTTTTATAACCTCTATTTCTTTGTTGAGATTTTCTTTTCTTTTTTTTCATTTCTTTCAAGAAATTTGTAATTGACTACTGTGGGATTTTTGCAATGGCTGCTTTAACATCACTTGATGGTATCTCCAACCTCTGATCCATTGAGATGTTGGCATCAGTCGGTCATCTTCTCTCATTAACGTTGTGATGTTCTTGGTTCTCGCTATGACAAGAAGTTCATTTTTATATTCTGGGCATTTTGTCTATTAAGTTAGGAGACTCTGGGTTCTACTTACATTTTTCATATAAACAGGCCACCATCCAGTTTAGGTTTAGCATGCAGATCTGGCCTACTTTTATGGGTTGTGGTTCTAATGTCGGTTTAATTTTCATCATGTTGGTGGTGTTATTTTGGTCTGCTTGGTTTATACGGTGCTGCATGGGGGGAGGTGAATGTAGTTTTTGATAGCTTCCTTAGTTTCTGAAATAATAAGATATTTCAGACTTACCTTATAAATGTTTACCCCAGATGGGAATCAGCTAATTCTCCAAGATTTGCCAGTTTCTTTTAGTGGGAAATAGTATTTAAATACCATAATCTGGGTGCCATGGGTACTCGTTGTTACTTGCATTGGTCTCAGTTTCTCAGGCTATTTTGGCTAACAGTGCCACATCTAAGGTAAAACTAAGAAATGAGGTCATACTTATATCTCAATTCAAATTTAGTACTATAGGGTTTTTACTTAATAGATCAATTAAATTCTTAGTCATGGGATAGATTCATTTTTCAATAATGCCTACATAATTACTGATTTGACATATCCCTCAGTACACACAATAGTCTCAAAATAATTTCAACACTGCATTTAATAATATGATTTTTAAAATCCATTTAAGTTTTTTGCAGTTCTTTTTATTATTAAGGTATAATTCATTACCACCACCTATCTGCCACTTTTTCATATGATGGTGGCTTGCATCTTGCTATGATGCTGGAAGCTACGTCACCGGTATTTCAAATATCAGCAGGGTCATCCATGCTGGACAGGTTGCAGTACAGCTTCGGTACTAAGACACACTAGGAAGAAAGGCCGGAGGATGTACTTCAAAAGTCAATGAAAACCTCATAGATGATAACAGAATATTGTCCAAATTGTTTGCTTTGGACATGGCATGAGGAGGGATCAATCGCTAAAGGAGGTACTGTGAGGGCATGGGAGACCCTCAGTGAAATGGATTGGTAAAATAGCCACAATGGCGGATTTGAACATGTTGGCATTTGTGAGGATGACAGAGGACCAGACAGCATTTCATTTTGTTGTACATAAGGTCGTCACGTGTAGGAGTCAACTCAATGGCAGCTAACAACAACATAATTTATTAAGGATCTGTGTTAAAGACATTTGGAAATTCCTCTTATTATGTTGGTACCATTAAGTGGGTACACACTTTTGACTATTTAAAATTTCTTTTGGTTTAAAATTAATTTTATTTTTAAATTATATTAAATGCACGGTTCTATAGTCAGATCTCCAAAAACAGCTATTTTTATATCCCTTCCTCTAAGTAAGTAACCATTTAAAAAAGTGTTATGGGTGATCTCATTTTTTTTTTTTTTTAGATAAAAATAAATAGCTACTAAGTAAAATAAATTAAATGAATTGTATCTAGTCATATTCCCCTATTTCTTAGGTAAATGGTAGTATATGACATATATTTTCTCCACTATTTTTTTTCTTACTTTACAGTATATCCTGCAGATTCCTCTGCAATTCTATGTAGAGATATTTGCATTCTTTTCATTGCTATATATTACTTTATTGTAGACATGCTGTTCTTTCTTCAAGCAGTACCCTATGGATGAATATTTGGCTTTATTCTAGTCTTTTGCTATTACAAATAGTGATGCAATAAGTAGCTTTATGCATTGGACTTTTTTTTATTATTATTGTTACATTATATCTTTGACCTAGATTCCTATAAGTAGAATTGAGGAGTCAAAATGTAAATATTTATGTAAATTAACTAGATTCAAAGTCACCTTCAAAGGAGTTGCACCACTTTGCATTTTCACCAGTGATATATGAAAATGCTTGTTTCTTCCCACAGTCCCCAGTCCCAAAGACATTGTCAAACGTGAATTTCTTAATAAGCTGTTCGTATCTTAGGGATATCACCTCTTATCTGTGATGAAATTTGCAGATATTTTTCCCAGTTTATAATTTGTCTTTTACTTTCCTTATAGCACTTATTCTTTCTTTCTTCTGACATTAAATTAAAAAGCCTATGCAATGAAACTTATCATTTTTTTCCTCCCTTACTGCTTCCAACAAAGTTTTGGCCACTCCCAGGTTACAGAGGCATTCATCGAATTTTGTTGTTGTTGTTGTAATTCCATTTTCTACATTTTTTCCTGACTATTTAAATTTTTTCCCAGTGGATGGTAGCAAGAATAGATCTAATTTTATCTTTTCCATATGGATATCCAGTTATCCCAGCACACTTATGAAGAAGGCTATCTATCTGCACTGATGTAAAATTCCAACTTTTGTAAACTAAATTTTTTTATGTCATTGTATCTGTCTTCATCATCTAGCGCTACTATGACAGAAATACAAGTGGATGGCTTTAACAAAGAGAAATTTACTTCTTCACAGTAAAGTAGGCTAAAAGTCCAAATTCAGGGTGTCACCTCCAGGGGAAGGCTTTCTCTCTCTGTTGGCCTTCTCATCAGTCTTCCCCCAACCTAGGAACTTGTCCAAGGGACGCACTGGGTGCTGCTTTCTTCGTGGTATGAGGTCCCCATGTGTCCCTGCTTGCTTCTATCTTTTATATATCAAAAGATTGCCTGAAGACACAATCCAATCCTGTAGGTTAAGTCCTGCCTCACTGACACAACTGCTGCCCATCCTCCCTCATCAACATCATGGAGGCAGGATTTATAACATATAGGAAAATCACACAATACCGGGAATCACGGCCCAGCCCAACTGATACACACATTTTTGGGGGACATAATTCAATCCACGAGTGTCTATGCCTAGATTTTCTATTCTGTTATATTGATCTGTTATGGATTGAACTGTGTCCTCCAAAAATATGTGCTGTAAATCCTAACCCCTATGCCTATGGTTATAATCCCACTTGGGAATGGATTGCCTTGTTATGTTAATGAAACAGGATTAGTGCAGGATGTGTCTTGAGTCAGTCTCTTACATGATACAACAGCAGGTTAGGACAAGCAAGCAAGTAGACATGGAGGAAGAGAGATGTCAAGCCATGTAAAGATTGCCCAGGAGCAGAAGCTCAGAAGAGACACAGACCTTCCTTCAGGGCCGATGGAGAAAGCCTTCCCCTAGAGCCAGTACCATGAATTCAGACTTCTAGCCTCCTAAACTATGAGAAAATAAATTCCTGTTTCTTAACACTTGTGGTATTTCTGTTACAGCAACACTAGATAACTTAGACAGCCTCCTTATTCATTTTTATTTATTTATTTTTTAAGTCTAGAGGCTTTATATTATGTTTCAATGTCTGGCAGAGCTAGCCTTTTCCCTTGTTATTCTTTTTCAGAATTTTGCTGGATAGTCTCGCTCTTTTTGTTCTTCCAAATGAATTTTATAATCAGCTTTCCAAGCTCCAGTTTAAAAAAGAAATAAAGAAAACACCTGATTGTATTTGCATTGAGATTGCATTAAATTTATAAATAAAACCTAGGAAGAAATGACATACTTATAATTTTTGAGTCTTCACACTCAAGAAGAAGGTATGTCTTTCATTTATTCCATTTTTGTGTATTTCTGATGTGTTTTATAGTTTTCTTCATATGGGTTTTGACATTTCTTCTGAAGGCTAGTAATACCCTGGTATGTTATTTTCTTTTTTGCTAAAATGAATGGGATCCTATCTTTTATTTTATCGGCTGGCTTTTTTTTCTAAATGATTCAGTACCTTATTGTCAATACATTTGGTAGTTTGTAAATAGAATGGTAAATGAAATGTTTGTCTTGCTTAAAGATGATATTTGATCAATGCAGAGTTCTCAATGTTCATAAGTAGCTACATTAGGAAGTAAAGCATAATTCAGAGTTGGAAAAAACACATCTATCACATTTGCCTCTATAACCAATGCACAAATACCACGAGTAGATTGTCATGTTCCCATTTCATATTCCAGAGCAACGTGGCAAATTTAAACACTGGGGAAATAACAAAAAAAGAACCAAACGATTGAAAGAGGAATTCTTTTGAAAAAAATATCCAGCACAAGGAACATTTTCTCTTAACTGATTCTGTTCTAATAATTACTTTTGAACTTGGGGACTTTGGGAGGCAAAAACAGGTATTCAATACCTATAGCTATTTGTCAAAAAAAAATAGCTATTTGTTAAGGACAAGTATGGACAATCTCAGAATGATGAAATCATGCCATAAATTGGTACAAACATAATTTCATTGCCAAAGGCTTTTAAACACAGCTGAACAGTTTTTGTCTTGTTTTCATCTGCCTTACTTGATCCTTTCCTACTTGATACCAGATCTTATTGATTTTGCTTTCTCACATGACATCCCACAATCATAGTACAAAATCAGTATATCACATTAAGTACAGGTTATAAGAAAACTGAAGAAATTCTGATTAAGCACATAGAAAAGAAAGAAGGTATATATATTCTCATCTACTTCAGAGCTGAGTGGAGTCTTACATATCTCTGCACCCCCTACTGACATAATGTTTAAAAAAAAATTGTTGTAAAAAAGTAAACAGTAGCTTGTCCATATCATAAGAACCAATTTCTTGTGGTATTATTTTTAGAATATTAAAGGTATTAAAACAGATATTATTTACACACTTTAAATACCATACAACTGGATATAAAATAAAGCAAGTCATAATTTAAAATTCTCCTAAAAAAGTCTATCTAATTAACCCCTTGTTGACTGATCCATATATATCAACCTGTCCAAATGGTATATAACTAGTCAGGAATTTTACAGCATATACATTCTATTGACTTTTTTACTGGATATTTTCTTGAACACAATAAAAAAAAATCAAAAGTGATTTAGAATAACCAGAACTGACAAAGAGCAGACTTCAACAAAACATTTACATGAAACAATTTCAAGACCATAATATGACTTTGGAAATAAACTATCTGATTTCCAAATTGTCCAAGAGTTTTCTTTAAAGTGATACAAAAATTATATGCTGAAATCACTAACTTACACACTCTGGAACATCAAAGTAAATCTTGATAATGCCCCATATATAATAAGCACACATTCTCTTCAGAGAATTAAAATATGGTGGCTAAAAACAAAACAGCTCTTTTGACTTCCATGAGAAGCTACCTAATTTGTTTGTTTTTCTGCTCTCAAGAAATGGTAAATTGTTTCCATAGATTGAGTTCAATGTGGGACTGAGGTAATATAAAACCAATGAATCCACTTAGGAGACCTTTCCTGTAACTTCTCTAAATCAGCACTTTATTACTTGCCTTTTTCTTCCTAATCAAGAAAAAACAACACCCTCTAAAGTACTGTTTGAAGACTGACATACGAGACTACACCACATTTATGAATGTGTCTGTACATATACATATGCATATAGTTGTAAACATATACACTTATAATATTAATGTACTGTAGTCTTGCACATAGTTTATTTTTTGTATGCATTTAAAGCATATAATTTTTAAAAATAGGGTAACTTCTGTCTAGCATCACTTACAAGTACTGGATAAAAGGGGAGGCTTGAAACAATGACAGTAATTTCATTTTTAATTTTATGTAGATTATATTTATCACCCTACAACTGGCCTAGTTCCATAAGAATCAAGGGTCAGCTACATGCAAAATCTTGGTTATTACAAACTATGTAAAAGCAACTAGAGCCGTTCCCCCATTTTATTTTTTTCAGCATCTAGCATTTATCCCTCTCGCTCTACTGAGCAGTGAAAAGTTAGAGAATTCAATGCTGTGCATATTATTTATGCACTTGGGAACCAATCTTAACACTCTAAAAAAAAAAAAAATGAAGCTACTTGTAAAAATATACTATTGTATTTTTTCTCAATATAGCAGAGGAGAGAAAAATGCCAAAATGTAAACCTCTGACATTTAATTGGACAATACACTTCTCCCTAAAGAAGCTCATGCTTTCTTTAAGGTGTATATACAACTAGAATTTAAAATGCCCTCATGAGTCTACATTGGTGGCATCACCCGTTCAAGGAGCAACACACAAGTACACGCACACATCCCAACTCAAGGCCATTTCTCTTACTGGGAATATAAATAACACCATTCTCAGATTCTGAGCTTGGTAGGGCAGTAGAAAAATAATAGAAAGGAAGCTGTTGCTGAGACACTGTTGTGTAAGTGGAACATTGGGGTATCTTTGTGCGCACAGTGTGTGGCCACATGCACGCACTCGTGTGTTTGTCCAACTAAGGGAAGAAAGGCATGATTCATATAGTAAAGTTTCTCAATCCTAATTTAGAATCAATAAATATCAGAAAAGAACACATCTAGAAAATTATCTAACCTCTTACCTACGTAAACCTTAAACTTCCCACATTTCCCCATGTTGACTGTAGCTACATCATTTCAACTTCCCCCATGAAACTAATAGCCAAAAATTGCTCTTCCCACCTTTCACACTTTCTACCCATACCCCTTATAAACACACATGAGAATCGTAACACCACATTGTAGAAACAGCAGTGTAAGACTTTTTAAAATGGCATTTTTTTTTAAGAATAGCAATATTGTCCAATCACTCAAACACAGAAAATACATCATCTTATCAAAAGGCCATGTCCCACCTTAAACTAACTGAAACCAAAAATGATACTTGGAAATTTATCAATTACATAGGATTATTTTATTAAAAAACAATATTATGCTAACGTCTGAGAAATATGCTTTCAATGACCCTCTAGTCTAGATATGGAAATAGTCTTCCCATATACAATTTATCCACTAGAAACCGGGCTCAACCATAAAATATTGCTGAGCTCCAACTATTTGCCAAGTACTGTTCAAATGGACAGCAAAGAATATAAAATTAAAATACATGAGCAAACTTCAAACACTAATAAATACAATAAAGAAATGAAAATATGACAAGAAGTTGGAGTTACTGAAGAAGGCTTCTCTGAAGAGGTGATATTAAAGCCATAAATAATGGAAAAAAGAAAAACTCTGGGGAAAGAGCATTCCAGATTTGAAGGAATCAGTGCAAATGGCCCAAGGAAAGAACGAGCTTGGGTTGTGGGCATGACAGGGTGGTGGCCAGGCTGACTGGAGATTAAGAAACAGAAGGGCAAAGGAGAGTAAGTAGTCTTAAGTAAGGGGATGCCTTGATCAATTTGTAAAACAGTCATTTATATGTTGTATGATCTTGAACAAACTGCTTAAACTCTTTGTACATAAGTTTCCTCATCAATAAAATGGGGACAGTAATAGTACACACCTCGCAGAGTTGTGGTGAGGATTTAATGAGTTAATACTTAAGTACTTAAAACAGTGCTTGGCACAGTAAATTGTGAAATAACTGTTAATTTTGTTAGCATTAATTATCATCATCAACAAAAAATACTCTGGCCGCTGGATGAAGAAAAAAAATAACTGTATAAGTATGGAGATAGGAAGACCAGGTAGCAGGCACCACAATCTGTCCACACAAAAGATCATTTTGAACTGAGATTGTAAAATGGGGCAAATTTGGAATATAGCTAAGAAGTAGATCCATTAAGTCTGCTTAGTAAAATTATTTCCTTAAGTAGGATACTACTTCCAGTTAATTTTTCTTAATCGGTTCAGAACCAGTTTATTAACCAACCTTAAAAACTTACTATTGGAAAGTGTTATGATGTGTTAGGTAACATCTGCACATGTTTAGAGTAACTAAACTGTTACTGTTGTTGTTGTATGCCACTGAGTTGATTCTGACTCACAGGGACCCCAAGTGACAGAGAAGAACTGCCCCTTAGAGTTTCCTAGGCTGCAATCTTCCCCCCCCCGCCCAGTTAATTTCTTAAAACAGGTTGAGATATAATTCCTATACCATACAATTCACCCATTTAAAGTGTACAATTCAATAGCTTTTAGTATATTTACAGAGCTGTGCAACCACCAGCAGAATCAATTTTACAACATCTTAATAACTCCAAAAAGAAACCCCACACCTCTTAGCCAACATCCCCCAATGTCCTTGCCCTCACCCTACCCCTAGGCAACAACTAATATACTTTGTGTCTCTATGGATTTGCCTATTTTGGATTTCATATTAGTGGAATCACACAACATGCAGTCCTTTATGACTGGTTTCTTTAACTTAGCATAATATTTTCAAGATTCATCCGTGTTGTGGCATGTATCAGTACTACATTTCTTTTTATTGACAAATAATATTCTACTGTATGGATTTACTGGAGCCCTCATGGCTCAGTAGTCAAACACCTTGATTGCTAGCCAAACGTTCAACAATTTGAATCCACCAGCCACTCCTTGGAAACTCTATGGGGCAGTTCTACGCTGTCCTATACGGTCGCTATGAGTCGGAATCTACTCAGAAGCAATGGGTTTGGTTTGGTTTGGTGGGTGTGTAGTAGTGTCTCATTGTGGTTTTGATTTACATTTCCACGATGCCTAATGATGTTGAGCATCTTCACATGTGCTTAATAGCCATTTGTATATCTTTTTGGAGAACTGTCTACTCAGACATGTTGTTCATTTTTTACTTGGCGTGCCTTTTTATTATTGAGTTGCAGGAGCAAAGCAAAATCCCTTCAACAAAGCAAAGGTTAACTGAGAAAGAAACAATGATCAAGTCTACTATGTCATGTTGGTTCACAAAATTTGTAAGCTCTTAAGTGCAGGGACTTCACTATCACTCACTCTGAATGACCCTTGCTCCTAGCATAGTGACTAGCGGAATTGGAAGTTAATTATTTCAAAGCAAGAAGGAAGTGCCATTATCTTCAGTTCAGATAGAAGGCTGTAACATTTAGAAATCATTTCCTACAGGGATTAACAAGTAAGTCTCATTTCATGGGCCAATTTAGATCAGCTGGCCATGGTTACCTAGAATACTCTCAAAGGGACACTGAAGTTATGACAAGGCTTGGGGGAAAGTAAGTTTAGTATTCTCTGCCAGAAGCATCAGAAGGGGAGAATGGTGGTATGGTGCCATCCCTGAGATGGCCCACATAAATTGAAAATGTAAAAGTAATTCAAGAACAGTGAATACACAAAGGCTCATTCTTTTTTAAATGACAGCTGTTTACAGTATAGTCTTAACATTTGAAAACAATCAAAAGAAAAGGACTATGTTCCTACAAAAACTTTCTTGGTGCTACAATGAGAATCAGAATATTGGGTGAAATGGATCACTGATCTAACCTAGCATGTCATTTCAAATGCTACTTTTCAGTGCCTTTATCACCTAATTCTCATTTCCATGTAATTTAATGAAGCCAAAATCATTGTTGTTGTTAGGTGCCATTGAGTTGGTTCCCATTCATAGGGACCCTACATACAACAGAACAAAACACTGCCCATCCTACACCACCTTCACGATCATTGTTATGTTGGAGCTCACTGCTATAGCCACTGTGTCAATCCATCTCGTTGAGAGTCTTCCTCTTTTTCACTGATTCTCTACTTTACCAAGCATAATGTCCTTCTCCAGGGACTAGCTACTCCTGATAACACCTCCAAAGTACAGGAGACAAAGTCTCGCTGTCCTTGCTTCCAAGGAGCACTGTGGCCGAATTTCTTCTAAGACAGACTTGTTCATTCTTCTGGCAGTCCATGGTATACTCTTCAACACCACCATAATTCAAAGCATCAATTCTTCTTCAGTCTTCCTTATTCATCGTCCAGCTTTCTCATGCATATGAGGCAGTTCAAAATTTTATGGCTTGGGTCAGGCCCACCTTAGTTCTCAAAACAACATCTTTTGCTCTTTAACACTTTAAAGAGGTCTTTTGCAGCAGATTTACCCAATGCAATAGGTCGTTTTATTTTCTGACTGCTGCTTCCATGGGCATTGATTGTGGGTGCAAGTAAAATGAAATCCTTGACAATGTCAATCTTTTCTCCATTTATCATGATGTTGCTTATTGGTCCAATTGTGAGGATTTTTGTTTTCTTCATGCTGAGGTGTAATCCATACTGAAGGCTGTAGTCTTTATTTTCCATCAGTAAGTATTTCAAGTCCTCTTTGCTCTCAGCAAGCAAGGTTGTGTCATATGCATATCACAGGTTGTTAATGAGTCTTCCACCAATTGTGATGCCACATTCTTCTTCATATAATCCAGCTTCTCAGATTTGCTTAGCATAAAGAGTGAATAAATATGGTAAGGCTCTTATTTTCCAGTTGAAGGTGTGAATCAGACTAGAGTGATATCATCAAGAATTACACAATTCAGTTGCAATGACTTTACTGGCAAAAAGGAAAGTGTATATAAATTATCAATGTCCGTTACTTCCAGTATAGGGATTTCACAATAGTAGCTACTTCCCAATCTTTTCAATAAAAATAGAGTTTCACAGCATTTACTTCTACATACTAGTAAAAAAAAAATGCTGATTCAAAATTAAACTATTAGTTTTAATGACGAACCTAAAATTTACATGGTGTAAAAAAGACTATAGTTTAAGCAATAAAATCATATAGTCTATAAGCATACAACCATTTTGTTTTATATGTATATGTATATCACACATAGTCATTTCAGCTATCTAGGTTTTTAGACACTGAAAGAATAGTGAGAATTCTGGACACAAGATACACAGTAACAGAAAAAGTGGAACCACCATATCCAAACTAAATAAAATTAGCGTAACAATTTTATAGTGATACTCAGAAGTATTTTTTTTAATTTGTAATGCTGAAAAACAAAATTGATTCTGACAGCCCGTACTGGATATAGTTGGGACCATAAATCTGTCAGGACTCTGTAAAGGAGGGAAAGCCAAATCTAACTAGTTCAAGCTAAAAAGGAAGGAGTGTAAAAATGCAACTTATCACAGAGGGTGCAAGCATGACTGGGCAAACGGGTACAAAGGCTTGACACCAGCAAGACTATCTCTTGCCCCACACTTTTGTTTCTTTCTCACTGTTGGCGTATTTTTCTGCCATTATTTATAACTTTCTCCTCTTGACAGGGAATTTGTTCATGACCTTTCAGTGAAATGACCAAAGTGTAAAGAGAAGTTCTCTCTCCTATTTTGCATTTGAAATTTTCCAATCAAGGAAGAATGCAAAATAGCCTGGATTGAATCATATCTCTTGAAACAATCACTGTGGTGAGGGGTGTGAGGTACTAGGCCAGGCCGGGCCTGGTTATATTTCCATCCATATGGGCCAAGAAATAGTGTCCACTAGAAAAAAGAAGGATATAGGGGGCTAGGAAGCCACCCTAAATTGTATATATTACAATGTGGAAGCATTAGCAGATAAAACATAAAAGTGACAAAATGAAGTGAGGAAGAACAGTTTACGATGCAATTATGGCAATCCAGATAATGGGGAGCAGATACTTAAACTTCCAAAAAATATTTATCGAGCAGCTACAGAGAAAAGGCAACAGACATGGTCACGGGCCTCATGGAGTTTACAGATTAGTGAAGATAGGCAATATATAAATGAACATATATGCATATAAAAGCACGGTTTAAAGTATTCTGATGTAAATTAACAAGCTGCAATGATAGAAATAAGGAAAGGAATCTACTCAAATCAAGTGATCAAACAAGGCCACTCTAAGGAGGTGACATTTAAGCTGAGACCTAAAGTGTGAGGAGGCCAATGCCATGTGCATGCAGGGGTTGGGAAACAGGGGCAGGTGGATAGGAAGGTGCTAGAAAAAGGAACAACAGGTGCAAAAGTTGTGAGGCAGAAATGGGCTTGACATGTAAGCAGAACAGAAATAGGGTCAGTATAAAATATATCTAGAACATAATCCTCAAGGTTGAGAGGAGAAATAGATGAAGTTAGAGACTAGGCAGCTGCCAAATAGGGAATGATGTTATAAACTACGGTAAAAAAAAAAAAAATTGTAGGGTTGAGGCAGGGTAGTAAGATGTTATTTATGTTACAAAATGACAACCTCAAGATGCTGAGGGATGGTTTGCATTCGCTTAAAGTAAACATAGGGTTGTTCCCCCATGCTCCCCAGATAAGCCACACGTTTTGCAAGTGAATCTCTTCTACATTAAGTATGGATCTACAGGCTTCTTAATGTCTATGAACATAGGTTTCCTCATTGATACATCAGGAGTAAATGGAAGATTAGCTGAGAAATTACATGTCTACCACAATGCTTAGCATGTGGTAGGTACTCAGTAAGTGTGAGAACTCTTCTCATTTACTTTCCTTGTGCTTAAAAACTCTTTCAAATTCATTGCTGTTGTTTGCCATCAAGTCAGCCCCGATATATGGCAACCACATGCACAACAGAATGAGATGCCGTCCATTTCTTTGCTGCCTTCATGATCGGTTGAGGATCAGACTGCTGTGATCATAGGGTTTTAGCTGGCTGATTTTTGGAAGTAGATCACCAAGAGTTTCTTCCTAGTCTCTCTTAGTCTGGCAGATCCACTCAAGCCCATTCAATATCATAGCAGCACACAGGCCTCCACTGATAGATGGATGGTGGGTGTGCATGAGGCGCACTGGCTGGGGATCAAACTCAAGTCTCTCACATGAAAAGCAAGAATTCTACCACTGAACCACCAATGCCTTACTCCAAATTAACTAATGGGTGCCAAAACTGTGGGAGAAGGGGGGCAAAAAAAAAAAAAAGCTAGAGCCATACAATTTTTTTAATATAATTTAGTCTAAGCAGTTGAAGCCAAGTACCTAACCAATTCAAACTCTATAGTCTGAATGGAAAACAACCATGACCTGAAAAAAATATTAACTAGGCTCTACATTACAAACCAAAGACAATACAGCTATGTACTCCAAAGAATAAACTCTGTATTTAATAGCCACTCAAATCCTCAAACTCAATCTATACAACAACAGAAAAATCTAGGTAAAAAAGGTAAATAAATATTCTTGAAATGTTCTTCCTTCTAATTTGCTCCAGTTATCTTTACCTACTAGCCAGCTTTATAAATAATTATTACATTCAACCTTTTTTAAAAAAAAGTAGAAAATTCAAATGAACTATACCTATGCAAATAATTTTAACAGTCCTTTAACTTCCCTTCTTGTATTTTGATATTGTGGCTATAGTCTTTATTGTAAGATGCCATAAATCATTTTTTAGATGTATAATAGATATTTTTCATAAATAAAATTAATATTACAATATATAAGCTTCAGTTTACATTCATCATCCTAAATCTCCCAAAGAGTTCCCAAGAATCCTGGCAACCATCTACAGATGATTCTCGCATCAAGGGAATGATGAGACAAAATACCGGCCAATATAGAAGACTTTCTAAATATGTCCAATATGGTAGCCATGAGCTACATGTGGCAATTGAGCACACGAAATATGGCTAATTTGAATTGATATATGCTGTAAAGATAAAGTACATGCCACATTTCGAAGACTTAGTATGAAATTTTAAGAACTGTAAAATATCTCAATAATTTTTATATTGATTACATGTTGAAGGTCTTATTTAGGATATAATGGATTACATAAAATGTATTATTAAAATTAACGTCATACTTTCTTTTTACCTTTTTAATGTGGATTTGAAATTACTTCCGTAGCCCACTATATTTCGATTGAACAGCACAACTCTATAATATTGTACATTTTTAATTAAATCACCATTGTGTAAATCTGTTATAGAACAAGTTAGGAAATAACAATAATTGAGAATAAAAGTAAAAATGAATGAATGAATGAATGCATAAGTGGAAAAATTAATAAATAAAGCTCACGATAGACTATCTTTGGTTAAATCATTTCATAAAATTACTTAATAATTGTTTAAGGGAAATCCTACACTTAAATAATTTAGTAAACGCCAAAGTTAGTATTACATTTTGTTTGATGAACGGACATGTATTAAATTAAATGCCTATCAGTCACACCTGTGCTAGGTCATGATACACCAATATACGTGGTTTATAGTTTCATGGAAGGATATAAACAAGAAAACAAGTGCAATAAAATGTTTTTGGTTTTGTGAGAAAAGCATCCAGTAGTTCTCTACAGGAAATGCATGGGTCATTTGTCTTGTTCCACAGCATGAGTAGTGCTATTGGCATTTAGTGTCTGGAACCCAGGATAACCAAATGTCCTTAATGCACTGGAGTGCCCTACACTATGAAGAACTGTCCAGTTCAAAATATTAATAGTATTCCCACTGACAGCCACCTAGTGTCACGGCACATGAGAGACAGAGTCACCACTGCAAAGTACAACACAGATTTAGTGATTGTTTTCTGATATTGGTTCCTGAACAGTGAAGTAATTCTACAGCCAAATAGAGAGCTCTTCCCAAGAGTACAATCAACATAAGATTACACAAAACCATCTCTATTCTTTGGTGTCTTAAATACATACACATACACAAAAATGTATCACACGTTCACATACATGTGTATGTGAGGGCGTGTGTGTTGGTATAATATATGTGACATTCTCAGTAAAAAGTAATAAGTTACTTGAAGTATTTAACAGTATAAACAGAATTTCCATATATATAGAAAAAACTTTTTTAAAATGTTCGAGTTTATAAATATGTTTGCAATAATATTATTTTTGTTATTGAAACAGGAATACCAATATTGTCTTTCTTATCTGATTCTCAAATGACAAACAAGCAAAGAGGAAACAACAACAACCTTCTGTCATTTGACAGCCAGAGAGGTCACTCTTTACTTCTTTTAACCATTACAAATGATCTTGCCAATCTAGAACTGTAGGGTAAACAAAAGATAGTCATTACTCAACAAAAAATGGCAGAATCCTTAAGGAAGAAACAAGTCAAACTAATCTAAATAAGAATTAAGGTATTCACTTTTGGTAACATTTAAGTACGTATGAAATCCCTAAAAATGTCATACCTCAAATGTCAAATCTGCTTACCTCTCCCACCCGAACCAAAAAAAGATCCTTTGACGAACTTACATTCTAGAATCTTACAGCACCTTGAGGCAAGAGAAATGTTTTAATCCATACTGAAATCTAGCCTTAAAAATAAGGCTAATGCCCTTTTCTAAATGTCTTACTATATGACTTAATTACATCTATAAGAAGCAAAAAACTTTGAACCATAAATTATGGAATGAAATCTAGCAAAATGGTAGAATAGTGTCCAAAAATTGATACCCTTTTTGCATTAAAATATTCAGGGCTAATTATGATTTTAGCACTTGCTTTTATCCTTGCTTTGTTCATTGGCCAAAGTTAAACACTTCTCATCTCCTTCAATGAAAAGTGGAGCCATTATGTTCCTGGAAGCATAAGCAGTGTTCCTTAAAGCCTAATTTTAAGGTCTTAATTGGCTGAGGCAATGTGAGACCATACAAAGCCCACTTCATAGAGAAGGGCAAGATTGCCAGGTCACTTGAGAACAGATGAAGAGCTAGCTGGAAGCTATTGCCTCAATTTTACACAGTGTTCTGGAAAGTTTTACCAAGCAGTAACTTGCACAGAATGGAATATAATCATCTGTCATCACAATACAGAACCCAGAACAGTTGAAGTTAGCTTAAAAACAAAAGAAATAAAACACAGAAACAATTATGAACACTTAATAATTGAATATCATAACAAACCAGGCAAGCTTGATAGAAATTGGGCACTGTGATTTGTCCACTGGTGTACTCTTGATTTCAACTACTTGGTTACATCTTCAATAATGTCTATGTCCCGGCGACCATGTGTTCACAGTTCAAGAGGGTTGCTACTTAGTAACACTTTTGTTCATTTGGTAGCAAAGGACCTACAGTCAAGCCTGACATTTGCAGAGCTGAGTAACCATCCATCCATCCACTCATTCACTCACCCAACATTATGTGTTATGTGATAAAAGACACTTAAGACATCGAACAGAATTATCCTGTCACTGGAGCAGTCCATTTCTTAATAATAATATTATAATTATTAATAATTCATCAACATACACATTAAACAAGCAGTCAATTTAGAACACATTTTAAGTAAATTAATTTCTTTATCATCAACTTTAACTACTGACGACAGGTTCCAAAAACAAACAAAAAGCCCAGAGCAAATTTTTATTTGTGAAATTTAACACTCCATGGAAAAAGGTAAGTTAAATATCAGAATTAACCTATTAGATACTTTTTCAAAGATTTTATACCTGCATTAACAATTTAAAAAAAAAAAAAAACCAAACCTAGTTCCGTCGAGTTGATTCCGACTCATAGCGACCCTATAGGACAGAGTAGAACTGCCCCATACAGCTTCCAAGGAGCGCCTGGCAGACTCGAACTGCCGACCCTTTGGTTGGTAGCCGTAGCACTTAACCCCTACGCCACCAGGGTTTCCTAACAATAAAAACATACTAAAAAAAAAGATATCAAATGGCATTTCACACATTTTGCATTGATAACAATGACTTATTAGTATGTAGTATGATTCTACGTACTAGACAGTGCTCACTAGAAAATTCAGACACTTCTTCCTTGGAAATTTCAGTAAGTTGCTTATAAATTTGTTTTACTTTGCTGCTATAAAACAATACAATGAGAGGCTTAATGTTTTCTTTCAGTTGGTTCTCCATGCAAAGGTTCAATGCTTTAATTATTTACTCTTTAGCTTCCGTAGTGTTTGCTCTTTTGTTCTTTCACTCATTACTCAAAAACTATTTATTGAGCACGTAATATGTGTCAGTTGCTGGGAAGAACAAGAAAAATCAAGGTGCCTATACTCCTGCAGTTCCACCTCCATCTACCTCTATTAACTCATCTAAGATGTTTGTTTCTTTATCAACCACTTGAATTCAATTCTTAAGTCCAGATTTACTCTATTTCATTCTTATTTCCCAAGGCTCTTTACTGCGGAAAAGTTTACTTCTCATTTATCTTGATTATCGATTCCAGAACACATGTTGTTCCCTCTTTTTCAAATTATCCCTGCCAGGTATGACCCACAATTCATGAAAATTGAATATACAAGCAGGAAAAGTTTTATAATTCCAAGAATTATGAGAGAATTTTATACAAGAGGAAATTCACATGGATCAGAGGATATGTAATTCATAATCAAAATTCAAGTATGAAACTGAACTAAATATGTGAACTGAAAAAAACCACTGCCTCTCCAAAAATAACTCTTTCCCAATTAATGCTCTAACCATTCATTTATTCTTTTCCTTAACCTCGATAAAAGAAGAGGGGAAAACAAGAAGGAGGTACTATCCATAAAAATAATTATGAAAATTCTATAAGAACCTTTCTGTAAGCATTCAGCACACATCTCCCCCTTTTCTTCCTAACCTCCATTCCTCAAAGTACAGGTGCTTCCTTCCCTTCTAGAAGTTTAGAAACCCAACAGACATCTTCCACTTCATATTACCATACAGCTGTGATGTGCCCGTGTTCGCCAAGGCAAGAGATGCTTGTAACATCTGACTAGTTTGCGAACATCCTATTACCAAAAGTCACAAAGTTTTTTTTTTTTATGAGTGCTACCATAATCGACCCAACGGCAACGGGTTTACCATAAGCTACAATTGTAATCCCTCAGGGTGCTTATAGCATGCCATAGTCATAGAAGAAGGAGTGATCCCTTCAGAGGCTGATTCTTTGGAAGCATCAAACCTACATGAAAAAAAAAAATTCTACGGCCAACCACAGGCACTCCATCAATAACTCCTCCATTCTGTAAAACACGCATTTCTATCTATATAATCCTTCTTATAGCTTTGTACATAATTTGTTGGCTAAATCCTTATCTGAATTAGAACTTTAAATTCTCTTAATGTAAAGTATGTTTCTTTCCCATATGGCATCCAGTGGAACATGCACACTCCTAACACTAATAAGTAATCATTGAAAATGAGTTGCTTTTGGCCTACGAATCTTGAGAAAAACAAATATTGCATTAGCACAAGCTGAACTTTGGGAGAAAAATGTAAACTATACAGCCAACTCTGTGCTATCCAGGCATGGAGCTCACTTACTACTTTTGCCAAGGTAATAATATGAATAAATGGATATTTCAAAGTGAAGGGGGAGAAAGAAAGTGAACATAGTTTAGTAATCATATATAGCTAATTTTTTATCAAATGGACTTCGGGACTGAGATGCTGAAATGTGAATAAAATATCCGAGAACTAGGAATTCAAAAGCAGGGGAAGGAGGTTTCAAGGTGCTCATGGAAGAAGAATGAACCCAATAAGTAGTATATAAAAATTGCAAAGGAAACAAGAAATTGAGATAGAACTAGAGTTGTGGACAAGTAAAGATGCTTAGTCATCTGGACATGGTTATGGAGGTGTAGAGACGGAAAGACCAACACAATACCACCATGAGGGAGCTCCGATTAGTTTACATGGAGACATGCACCAGAGGCCAAGCAACATTTACTTCTTGTCTAAAACTGACCTTACAACACGAATTACAAAGACATAAGGTTGCAATCTAACTTGAAGAAAAAATCCTGAAGAAGTAGCATGGCCCATTAGTTTAACTTGGAATAAAGGTCAATTTACAGGAAAGTTTTAAAAGTTTTCTAAAAAGCTCTTCGTGCAGAAGCCTGAGGATGAAGTATAGATATCAATCACAGCCCACTCCACATATCAGAAGCAGCAACACAGAGGCAAAAAGAACAAATCCTAAAGCCACCCTTTGCCAGAAAATACAACCTTTCAAATGTCTGCTCCACATATTCCAAAAAGAGTGGGAAAGGAGGTATAGGCCAACATTTCAAACGCAAGGGGCAGAAAGATACTACAAATTCTTATTCACGCTTATTCATAGTGCATTTAAATCAAAGCCCTTTCTTATTCTCTCCTAATAGTTGACTATATTATCCTCAGTCTAGGTTAAGACAAAGCCAGAAAAAAGTGATAATTTTCTGATTTAGGTAGAAAATTAGTATAAACATATATGCAGACATCAATACTGAAGAACAGTATAAATACACTAGACCAGAGTTCGATTTGCTTTGATTTCTAACTGGAATGTAAATACATATCTGTTCTCCTTTAACAGTTTATTTTTCAAGAACAATTTTTACAAGAAGAACTTTTATTGGGAAACAGGATATCTCGGTGAATCTCCATTTGCCTCTCCTTTCCTTCCTTAATGAAACAAATTTAAAGAGTAACCAACCTGGGCCTCACTGATGTGAAGGAACGAGGGATCCTGTTACTGAGATATAGAAGGCTTTGGCGTGTACACACCAAATAGCCATAGCCATAGCCATGAAGTACCTGGGGAGCAAGACGAGTCCCTTATTTAAATACCGGCAACTTGAGATTAAGGCAAAATAAGAAAATGACCTTCCCTACTTTTCATAATTATTAGCATTTCGTTGCAACTAAATCCGATGACAGACACAGATGCCTCTCCTTCTGGAGATCTTTAAAGAAAGAAATCCTTCTAACTGCCAAAGAGGTTCCAGTTTCTAGTAAATTCATAGTTTCAAAGTATTCTCACATCTTAGCTAAATCCTTCCAGCTGCAGTTTACATCCCGTTTATCAAGATGAAAATTGCTTCTCTGTTAAGGTTGGTTGGGTCATCCTGTAGTCAGAACAGAAGCAGGTAGGGGGAGATCTTAACCGGAGCACAGCAGCTATCACAGAGCCAGTGCCAGCTGAGGTGCTAGTTAGTGGGAGATTTGAGTGTTTTAAGGTAAATAAGGAAAGAGAAACTGGATCATCTGCTACATGTACAGTTGTAATGACCCCAATGAACTTTGAAAGATCTGAGGAGAACCAAATTCCTATGACAACAAAAACAAGAGAAGTTAGTCGGAAGGAATAGTGTAGAAATAGTTGTCCCATGGGATTTATGTGAGTGGCTGTGAAAATTAATTGGGTGTCCTGAAAACTATGCTATCCTTTAAAACCACTCTGCATTTTAAATACTCTTCAGAAAGATGTGCTCTTGGCTGATTGATTACGTAGTAGCATCAGTTTTGAGGTGGAGGCATACATAAGAAAAGCTTTGATCTTAGTTTCCTGTTCATGGGAGGGAGAGGTTATATTTTAAGGTACCATAACCTTAAAATTACTTGGGTCTTGAGGTTAGATGCTCCTGTAAGCTATTCAGAAATTACAGGCTATCACATAACAAAATGATGCAAAAAAAAATCTTAGAAATGCCAAAGCTCTCACAACCAAGGAGTTAGTATCTGAATACCAATGCTGCTCATTTTTTTTTATAGTTAAGCATTTCTAGCAGTTTAGTTATTATAATAGCCAAAAGGACTTTAAGATTTTTGAAACAGCAATTTTCATTCTAACATCCCTAATAAAAACATGCTGTCTTTACAATTTCAAGACAATAGAGATCCCAATAAAATGAAGACAAACAGGTTGGTTCAAATTTGCAACGCTTATGGAGGTTGACAGTATTGCTGATTCACTTTGATATGTGATCTGGTGGTAGGTACAAAGGCTTAGATTTCACAAAGTTCTCTCTCATCTGTAATTCAATTCACTATCCAATCTTGGAGAAATACCCTACCCACACTTGCCTCCCAGCTTCTGCTGCCTCAACTGTAGAAAAGTTTAATGATCCCACTAGGATGTTTAAGGATTAAATGAGGTGATACATTAAAAAAAAAAAAAAAAAACCCTGCATATTAGCACGCATTCATTCCCCCAACAGCCAACTCAGAAAATGAGGGTAAACAGCTGAATGGAAAGACCTAACATCACCTGTATGGGCCTATGGCTAGGCAACTTTTCAGAGTGTGACATGATTAAGAAATTGCTTTTAGGGCAAATATTGTATAAGACCACTATTATAAGAACTCGAGAAATAGTTTAAACAGAGAAGAAAATATTCTTTGATGGTTACGAGGAGGAGGAGGGAGGGAGGGTGGGAGAGGGGTATTCACTAATTAGATAGTAGATAAGAACTACTTTAGGTAACAGGAAAGACAACACACAATACAGGCGAGGTCAGCACAACTTGACTAAACCAAAAGCAAAGAAGTTTCCAGAATAAACTGGACGCTTTGAAGGCCAGCATAGCAGGGGCGGGGGTTTGGAGGCCATGGTTTCAGGGTACATCTAAGTCAACTGGCATAATAAAATCTATTAAGAAAACATTCTGCATCCCACTTTGGACAGTGGCATCTGGGGTCTTAAACACTAGCTAGCGGCCATCTAAGATGCATCAATTGGTCTCAACCCACCCGGACCAAAGGAGAATGAAGAACACCAAGGACACAAGGTAATTAAGAGCCCAAGAGACAAAAAGGGCCACAGAAACCAGAGACTACATCAGCATGAGACCAGAAGAACTAGATGGTGCCCGGCTACAACCGACGACTGCCCTGACAGGGAACACAACAGAGAGCCCCTGAGGAAGCAGGAGAGCAGTGGGATGCAGACACCAAATTCTTGTAAAAAGGCCAGGCTTAATGGTCTGACTGAGACTAGAAGGACCCCAGTGGTCATGGCCCCCAGACCTTCTGTTGGCCCAGGACAGGAACCATTCCCAAAGCCAACTCTTCAGACAGGGATTGGACTGGACAATGGGATGGAGAGGGATGCAAGTGGGGAGCGAGCTTCTTGGATCGGGGGACACATGAGACTATGTTGGCATCTCCTGTCCAGAGGGAGATGAGAGGGTGGAGGGGGTTAGAAGCTGGCGAAATGGACACGAAAACAGAGAGTAGAGGGAGGAAGAGGGCTGTCTCATTACGGGGAGAGCAACTGGGAGTATGTAGCAAGGTATATATATATAAGTTTTTGTGTGAGAGACTGACTTTATTTATAAACTTTCACTTAAAGCACAACAAAAATTTAAAAAAAAAATTGCTTTTAAATACCTAAAGTCCAAGCTCATTAGCCTCAATAGAAAAAAAAAAAAAGCAAATCTGTACTCTTTCATGACTGACATGATGAAGTAGTTACCTGATCTAGAAAAGAGAATTAATAAAGTCTCTACAAATTGTATTAGGGAGAACTTGAAGGCCTTTACTCTGGAAAGATATATAAGGGGAACAGTTTCTTATTGCCAAGTATCCTAGCTTCAAAAGATGCAATAGATAACAAGTCAATAAAGGGCACACTAGAAATAATTTGATAAGGTAATTTTAGTTGTTGTCCAATGCTTCATATTTTTCCACTGCCTTAAAGATGCAGAAATAAAAATAAATATTGATATGCGTTTTCTTTTTGATTGGTAGAAGAAACCTAAATGTGTAGTGTGGATATTATAAGGAGGTGTGGCATTTATTGAAGATACCATAATAAATGGATAAAGAGGTAGGAGCCTAAATTTGTGCTACCCATTTATCCATTCTTCCATCCCACCATTCACTATCCATCCACCTACCCACCACCTAAACATTAAAGAAATATGTTTATTCCTTGTTAAACACCAAACATTGTGCCAGACGGAATGGGAAAACAAGGGTCTATAAAACAGGAGACTGCAATTTAATATAGATTAAAAAACATATATGCTGATACTCTGAGGAAAAGGCAGTCAGTTGTCAAATGTCATGTAGTTACATCCAAAGGTTTTAACAGTACAGAGGTGGTAAAATGACCAATTATCTCTGGTAACCGGTGATAAGAAGAGTAGAGTAAATTCATGAAAAGGGGGGGAAAAATGGTGGGGCTTCTGTTAACACTTTGAACTTTATTTGCTCCACAGTAGGAAAGGCACTGGAGGTTTCTGAGCTGGGGGGTGATCGGATCAAAGCTGTGTTTAATGAAGATTCATTCATATGGCAGAACTGGTTAGAACAGCAGGTTGCGTGTATGCGTGTGTGTGTTCTCTGAAGAAACTGCTGGGTGGAGGTCAATTGTGGGGTGTGTTGCAAGTAATTTATTATAAAAAATGCAAAACCAAAGTTTGTGAATGATTTACGTTTCTCTACTAATTAGAGCATATTCAAGGTTATCCCGCTGAGATGTGACCTTAGACGTACCCACTGGAGTGTGCCCGCCCAGGAAAGTCATCTGTCATGGAGCCGTGGCAGGCACATAGGTGAAGACCAGTCAAGGAAGGCAAGGCCTACAGATTAGGAAGATCCTGCAGTGAAGGAGCTTTTGCAAACCTTGGAGGTTGAGGTACTGAAGAATGAAGTAAGACGGGGTGGGATGGAGGTGCAAGGAAGGACAGCGGAAAACTTTGTAACGTCACTGGTCGCCAGGACAAGGAAGTTGGGGAATGTAATCCTTCTTCCAAATGGCAAGTGTAAGGATAGGCTTTAAATGCTCTTAGGAAAAATTTCAAATTAATAAAATAAGAAAAATTTCCCTACAGTTTCAAACTGAAATTTCACAGCTATGAAACAACATAACTTTATATACAATATATTGCCACCACCCATTTTAGATTATTTCCATATTAAATTTCACAACATGCATATATTTATTCCCAGTAGCCACATCTGGTATCTAAAGCATTCTGGATCCCACCTTAATCTACAACAAAGAACACTTGAACTTCATATGCTTAAGAATTCAGTCATATATTGAAAGTATCTCTTAAAGGCACACCAGTCATCTGAAAATTGGGTGCATTTTAGGACAGAGATAACTTTATTACATTACTAAATGCACACAGCATCAGGTCAATCGGAACCTGTTTGCTTCAGCTCCAATTTCCTTATCTTATTATGCTCCAGCCAAGGTCTTTCCTACCTCAGTCCTTCACAAACATTGTTCCCTCTACCCAGAAAGCTGTGCCTGCCACCCCTCATGTGGCTAACACCTATCCAGGCTAAGGTTCCATATCCACGTCACTTTCTCAGGAAACCCTAACTTCAACCTCTCCTTCACCCATGATCCCACAAATTTAGACAACACAGCCTATACTGGTACGCCCAGTGTAGACACAGTAAGCATTACAGTCCTCCATTGGACACAGTAAGCACAGTGCGTAGGTCCTATGAAAACACTTAAACTAATTTTAAGATCGGAAGAGAAAAATGCATATAACAATAATAAATATGTAATAATAAATCCAATCTGGATTATATTCATCTTCATATTAAAAAAAAAATTTGTTGCCATCGAGTCATTCCAACTCATGGTTATCCCATGTGTTACTAAGTAGAACTGTTCTATAGGGCTCTCTTGGCTATAATCTTCATGGGAGCAGATCGTTAGGCATTTCTTTGTGGCACCACCAGGTGGGTTCCAACCACCAACATTTAGGTTAGTAGCAGAACACAAACAGTTTGCACCACCCAGGGATCTTCGTATCAATATAGTCAAACAAAAAAAAAAAAATTTTTTTTTTTTTTAATGGAGGAAGAGACTCACAAAGGCAGAAGTATCTAGAGTCTACACAAGTCATAATGGTTAACTGCCTTTCCAATTATTGTAATTAATTACTATGTAAATATTTTTAAATACTTCTCTCTACCACCTGAGTATAACTTCAGGAAAAGCAGCAAGGACTGTGTCTATTAAGTTTACTACTCTGTCTCCAATGCCTGACACATAGTACTGGACACATGGTTAAAAACAAAAAAAAAACCACTGCCATCGAGTCAATTCCAACTCATAGCAACCCTATGGAACAGAGTAGAACTGGCCGACAGGGTTTCCAAGGAGCAGCTGCTCAATAAATACTGAATAAATGAACACAATAATGATGGTCCTTTCTTACCTACCTCACAGAACAGTTTTGAGACTAAAAAAAAAAATTGGGGGGGGCGGGGGGAGGGATTCAAGCCCTGTTCAACTCTTTTGTTAAGTGGGCTGGTTATTTTAACATCTCTGTGCTTGTTACCTCATCTGTAAGACCTGAGTGAGACTAATCCCTACTTTACAAAGCTGTTGTGAGGATTTAAGGGGAGAACCCACACAGAGCTCTTAGCCAAGTGCATGGCACATCGCAAGTGCTCAGTGAATGCTAGCTACTAATAGTATCTTTAAGGTGCTTCCTTGTTGTTGTTCTTAGGTGTGGTCGAGATGATTCTGACTCATAGTGACCCTATGTACAAAAGAACAAAACAAGGGCCAGTCCTGTGCCATCATCACAATTATTGTTATGTTTAAGCCCACTGTTGCAGCCACTGTGTCAATCCATCTCGATGAGGGTCTTCCTTTTATTCAATGACCCGATATTTACCAAGCATGATGTCCTTCTCCAGGGACTGATGCCTGCTGATAACATGTCCAAAGTATGTGAGACGCAGTCTCGCCATCCTTGCTTCTAAGGAGAATTCTGGCTGTACTTCTTCCAAGACAGATTTGTTCATTCTTTTGGCAGTCCATGGTATATTCAATGTACCTCGCCAACACCATAATACAAAAGCATCAGTTCTTTGGTCTTCCTTATTCATTGTCCAGCTTTCGCATGCATATGAGGCATCTGAAAACACCATGGCTTGGGTAAGTGGCACCTTAGTCCTCAAAGTGGCATATTTGCTTTTTAACACTTTAAAGAGGTCTCTTGCAGCAGATCTGCCCAATGCAATGATTTGTTGACTGCTGCTTTCATGGGTGTTGATTATGGATCAAAAGTAAAATGAAATTTTTGACAATGTCCACCTTTTCTCCGTTTATCATGATGTTGCTTATGGGGCCAGTTGTGAGGATTTTTGTTTTCTTTATGTTCAGGTGTAATCCATACTGAAGGCTGTAGTCTTTGATCTTCATCAGTAAGTGCTTCAAGTCCTCTTCACTTTCAAAGAGCAAAATTGTGTCATCTACATAACGCTGGTTGTTAATGAGTCTTCCTCCAATCCTGAAGCTGTGGTATTCTTCATATAGTCCAGCTTCTCAGATTATTTGCTCAGCATACAGATTGAGGAAGTATGGTGAAAGGATACAACCCTGACGCACACCTTTCCTGACTTTAAACCATGCAGTATCCCCTTGTTCTGTTCAAACGACTGCCTTTTTATCTATGTACAAGTTCCTCATGAGCACAGTTAAGTGTTCTGGAATTCCCATTCTTTGCAACGTTATCCAAAATTTGTCATGATCCGCACAGTTGAATGCCTTTGCATAATGAATACAACACATGTAAACATCTTTCTGGTATTCTCTGCTTTCAACCAAGATCCATCTAACATCAGCAATAATATTCCTGCTTCCAGGTGCTCTTCTGAACCTGGCTTGAATTTCTGGCAGTTCCCTGTTGGTGTATTGCTGCAGCCGCTTTTACAATTACCTTTATTGTCTTAGAGGTAGGTAGTCCCTGGAATCCAGGGATCCCAACTTCCCACTGCACCCACTGGTGTTGGTCATTTGTATATCCCCTGAAGCGCTGACTTCTGGCTTTGTGTCTACTAAGTACTTAGTGTATATATGTGGAATTTATTTGAATTGGGGAAAGAGAAAAAGGGATTTCAAGGTGGTTTAGGAGCTAGGAAAACTCCATCTTGCATCAACTGAGCCATATAGCCTTTCAAAGCCTCAGTTTTCAGACCTGTAAAATGGGAAAAGATCTTTGTGATCTCTGAGGACACTTGAGCTGTAACACTGATTACCATAGGGAGGTCTTTACGCTGAAACTACTAAATACAGATGGTGCTTAGTTGGGATTTCTTTACAAAGAAGCGTTAGGCAGACCCAATTCCCTCCCTTCCGCCCTCACAGCCCAGAGGATTCCAGGAAGGCTATGGGTGGGGCTAGAACAGGGCTGCCAGGTACTTTGCAGAGCCCATGGGGTATGTGGGCAGCAGTAAACACAGGTTGACAGGAGACACCCCAGATGAGATAATGGGATAATGCAAAAAAAAACAACCAATTATTAATGGCACTGTTCATTTCTCAAAAAGATCAAAGTTCACATTGAAAAGCAAAATACCTGGTCTATGTTTTCATTTCTCACCAATATAGGAAGGATTCTCATTCCTATAAAATATGTTCTCACTGACTTTAGATTTAATTGCATGCTTCTACTTGTTTACAGAGAAAAAAATGAAACCTTGATTTTTTTCCTCAAAAGCTGTATAAGAGTACCTACTTCAGAATTAAACGAAATAATATATTGCTTAAGGCACTTAAACTGTGTCTGGAATATACCAATAAATGTTAACTCTTATTTCCTAAAACCATTACTAGAAACACTGTCTGTTATATTGCTTGTAGAAAAATCTATATAATACATTCCTTTTGAATTTAGTTTCCAGAATAAGTTTGTTTCTCTTCAGGAGTTTGCCTGCTTCCTTAAATAAGATAATAAGAACAATGTAACCCAACATTTTTCCCTCTTAGATGTCAGGAAAGTCAGAGCTAAGTTAAGTGATGTAACATAATGACTGCTTCCAGATGCCTGGAATACTATTTCTCTGTTCCCCCAATTTTTAAATTTCCTTCTGTGTGCCCTTTAACACTGTTACAATGCAAAGTGGGGTGTGAATACAATTTAAAGTATGTCTATATATGAACAAAGCACTTACAAATGTCTACGACAATATGAGTTATGTACATTTCAGGTTCATTGATGATGCACATAACTTTAAATTTTCTTGCTATATTTAAATAAACAGAAACAAATATGTATACATAGATTTAAGGAACTTATATTCCCTTTAAAAATACCATATTCAGGGACTCAGATTATTTCTTTACCTGAGTAGCCCGCTTGACACTTCCTAGTCAAGTGTACTTTTGCTACTAACCCTCTGCTTGCTAATAAACCTCTGCTGGCTTGGCAAAAAATAAATAAATAAAATATTCCACACCTTTTTAAGACCTACTTCAGCTCTTCAAGGTAAAATTAAGTTGCCTGAAAGTCATATATGTATATCCCTAACTTTCTGATAGTAGGAAATATCTAAAGATGGGTTTACGTTCCCAAAGAGTCTCAAAGAGGCTGGAGAATTACTTAATATATAGGGAATAAGTGGCAAAGAAACCACTGCAAATCTCTAATTTCATGATTTTATTGGTGTATTAGTTTACTATGGATGCTGTAACAAATTACCACAAACCGAGTGCCTTAAACCAACACAAATATATTACATTGCAGTTCTGTAGGTTAGAAGTCCCTCTCAGATCTCAATGGTCTAAAATTAAGATGTTGGCAGAGCTGTGCTCCTTTTTAGAGGTTCTGGGGGAGAATCTGTTTCCTTGACTTTTTCTTCTAGAGGCTTCCCATATGCCTTAGCTCATGGTCCACTTTCTCTGTCTTCAAATCCAACAAAAGTAGGTTGAGCCCTTCTCATATCACATCACTCTGACATTCTCATCTACTTTTTCTTTCACTTTAAAGAATACTTTTGATTACATTAGGTCCACTTAGATATACAGGATGATCTCTCCATCTCAAGGTCCTTAACTTATATCTGCAAAATCCCTTTTATCATGTAAAGTAACATAGTCACAGGGGCTGGAGATTAGGATGTGGACATCTTTGGGAGGTTACTATTCTGCCTACAACAATTGGTAACTGTTATGCAAGCAACAAAATAGTAAAGATGAACTGTGTTCATTATGATAAACCAATAAGAAGACATTCTTTGCCAAGAATTATTTTCTCAATGAATAGTCAAAATGTACAGATTTTCCTTCTACAGTTGTTTTAAGGTAGCACTGATATAAAGCTTAAAAGAGCCCAAACACAGCAAAAATATGCTTTGAATTCAATGAAAGCTACCTACTAGCCTAAAAACTCACATCAGATCTATTTTAACATACGCACTTTGCCTATCTTTCTCCCTGAGAGTACACATGGTTTGAATTCAAGTAGACCAGCTTTGCTGAACTATGAAACAGATATAGATTACACAGATAATCTATGACAGAACAAGAAAAATCTAAGAATTGATTCACATAATATATTCAACACTTCTGAATTTTCCATCAGAATATAGATGCATGCCCATGCAACACACATTCTGAAGAGGAAAAAATGTAAACTTCAAACATATGAGCTGTTCATTCAATCAGTACTAGCCTATTGCCAACTGAGTATATTATTGGAAATACTGAAAACATTTGTTTCTAATAAGTTCAGCCAAAAGAAGTAGCACAAGCATTAGGCTCATTAAACAGTGGGGTGGGAGACAGAAAGGAAAGGATGGAGAATAATTAGCCATGACTTTTCATTGCCATTTACTCACTAACAACATAAATGTCAATTATACATTCAATCAAAGTTGACACTCGCAGAGATCTGTGTATCAAGAGCCCTGGACATAGCATTAATTTATTTACCCATAATTCTGATTCTAAAAACACCCAACCAATGGAGTTTAATTTCAATCCCTATTAACCTAGGCTAGATTTCAAGTTATAACATAAAACACATGAGAAACTAAATTATTATAATGAAACACACATGAGCAAAACCATAGACTAAGATTAAAATATAAGACAAAATTCTGATTTTACTTTAATTTTTTTTAACCGGTTGCCACTGAGTTGATTCTGACTCACAGCAACCCCCTGTGTATCAAAGTAGGACTGTGCTCTGTAGGGTTTCAACGGCGATTTTTCAGAAGTAGTTTGCCAAGACTTTCTTCCAAGGCATCTCTGGGTGGACTCAATTCTCCAACCTTTCAGTTAGCAGCCCAGTGCATTAACAGCTGCACCAGCCAGGGACTCTAACAGTGGGCATAATTGTAAAATCAATTGTTGCTTGATAGTTTTTTAAAATGAATCATACCAAAAGCCTGAAAATTAAATAAGAGATCATTTCTTATTAAACAAAATAACTGTTTATTGAGTTTAAGTAATTTTAAAAAATATTTCATTATCTCTACTGATCAGCATCACCAAACTTCTGAACAGCTGGTGACAATGAAAAAGCGCTAAATAGATGTTTAAAAATTAACTTAGAGATCATCCCTTCAATGACTTCATAATATTTAAATACTATGTTTCAATATGCAACAGAAAAAAATGGCTTATCCTTGTTATTGGACTAAATGACAACGACTAGTACTTCCATAAGTAATATGGTCGTCAGTAAATCTTTCAACGAGACAAACCTGAAAACCTGCTTGAAATGATATGGGGAATAAATAATAGGAGAATGGGTGGGTGGCTAGGGAAATAAATTAATAAGTAAATAATTGGTAGAAACAAAAAAGAAATGATGCAATTCCATGTCTAATGGACAAAAAAAAAAAAAATGGACAGGTCAGGAAAAAATGCCTGTAATTCACGAGTCCCTCCCTTGATTCTGTCCTACAATGAATTCTAAGAAATTATCCTCTGCTCAGCCATCCACTACCAACTGCAGAAGTGCTACAGGGAGTTTGAGGAAGAGTAAGGAAAAAAACAGAAATCAGCTGAAAGGAGTTTCTCAGAACACTACAAACAATGAAATTAAAGGATGGAAAACAAAAAAACTGAGATCACCATTGGTAGATGCAGACAAACTGGGTAGACATGAACCTTTGGAAATGCAGTGCATTTTTTTTGAGTCAATGACATGAACAGCACAGCAATTTAAAAACATTGAAAAAAGCCTAAGTCATGTTTCTATGAATGAAAGAACATTAGAGGGGCACAGTTATAATAAAATTACTCATCTTTGGAGACTTTTTTAAGGCTACAACATTGAGTTTGTAGTATGCCAGATTCATCGCTAAGCTGACCCTCATGCCTTGGGTGACAGGTATTATCCCTTGGAAGCAGCTTGCAAAGAATATAGTCATGAAAACAATTCTACAACCCAGCATAAAACACCCAAAGCCTCTACTAAAACAACCCTCTAAAAAGTCTTAGATGGTAAATCCAATGGCTACACATTGTTCTTTCCATCCTTTTCCAAACAGGTATTAAGCAAACATATAAGACAAAAATCAACTGGACCCAATCATAGATGTTGAAAAGCTAGCGGCAAAAATAAAGAAAAAAAAAAAAAAAACCCATTGCCATCGAGTCAATTCTGACTCACAAAAAAAAAAAAAAAGAAAGTACTATGCAAATTATTGTGATAAGAAAAACTGCCAAAAGTAGTAGTATATGCAAAGTGCTAAAAGGGTTACGAAAACCCTGGTGGTGTAGTGGTTAAGTGCTACGGCTGCTAACCAAAGGGTCGGCAGTTCGAATCCACCAGGCACTCCTCGGAAACTCTACGGGGCAGTTCTACTCTGTCCCACAGGGTCGCTGTGAGTCGGAATCAACTCAATGGCACTGGGTTTTCTGGGTTAAAAGGGTTACAGAAGAAGAAATGCCTAACTCTTCTGCCTTTGTTCTTTTCAAGATTCATTTCTCCACCTTTACTTTGACCTCATTCATACTCGTATCTTCTGGGATCTTCCTATACCAATTAAATTTTCTTTCACCTGTTCAATCTCTCCCATCCCTGAATCCTTCTACTAGCACATATAATCATGTTCAAGTTTTTCTATAATCAGTTATCAAAAATAATATTCTAGAAGTTATATTCATGCTTCTCTTAAGGATAAATCTCAGACTTAGAGAACTGTAGCTTTCCACGTAGTTGTAATATTTTTGTTTACTTTTTTGGTATTCAAGTATTTTGAATTTTTTTTCCCATGTTATACTCAAGAGCTAACTCAAATCATATTAGGAAATGAGGGTGGAATAACTGCTAACAATGTTATAGTGTCCCTAAATCAATCAGGGAGCTCATGGAGAATATTATTGTGAAATGAATAAAAATGTAAATGGTTTAAATACTGCTACTATAAAATGCAATACGTAACTGAAATATTAGGAAAGACAAATACAGTTGCCTAATCCCAGTGAGTCTTAAACAAAATGTAAATCACTCCAATAAGATTACTTAACTTCTGCCAAACATTTGCTGATTTGTCTTTTGGTTATACAGCATTCGTAAGTATCCAAGTAAGTTTCAAACAGGGGGAAGAAAAAAGTTTGAGCCAAAAGTGTGCAAAGGACATCATCTTTGTCATTCAAAATCTAAAATTTTGGGAGAAGTTATGCTTCTGTTTTTAAGCTGATTTTTTTCATTAAATATTAATACTATGGCTTCTCTTTAACTCTACCCTTTTAATATTCTTATGTTCATCCTCTCATTCATTCACTTCAACAAATATTTGATTTGTCTTGTGCTACCACCCAACTATCAGTTTGTCATACTGTGGTGGCTTGCATGTTGTTATGATGCTGGAAGCTATGCCACTGGTGTTCTAAATAAGAACAGGGTCAGCCATGGTGGGCAGGTTCCAGCAGAGCCTCCAGAGTAAGGGAGAGTAGGAGCAAAGGCCTGGCAAACTACTTCCAAAAATTAGCCAATGAATCCCTCACAGTACCTACTTCTTACATACATAAGGCATGAGATTATTATTTCTCTGTTACAAAAGTTTGGGGCTTTACAACACATTTTTGTCTTCTATAATTTTTTTAAAAATGGGGCCTCTCTTTCTTCCACCAAATGGGACCCTATTCACTGACTTTCCCATTTCCCCCAATGGCATAACCATCGAGACCTTAAATTCTCCTGTCACGTCTATCCCTCTTTCACTTATACAACCCAACCCTTTGCTAAGTCCTCCACAAGACCTTTCATATTTGTTGCCTCTTTTCCAATTCCTTACCAATACTCTTCTTTTCCTTTTATGGGGAGTATTATGATCAGCTTTTAACTAGACTCATTCCCACATTCAATTTTAAGATTAAAAAAATCAGTTGCCATAGAGTAGACTCTGATGTAAAAGTTTCAAAATACATGAAGCAAAAAAAAAAAAGACAGAAAACCAAAAAAACTCACAGTGGTAGTTGGATATTTTAACAATCTTCTCCAGTTACTGATATACCTAAACCAAACCCACTGCCGTTGAGTTAATTCCTACTCACAGCAACCATACAGGACAGAGTTGAACTGCCCCACACGGTTTCCAAGGCTGTAAATCTTTACAGAAGCAGACTGCCACGTCTTCTCCCAAAGAGCGACTGATAGGTTGAAATTACCTACTTTTTGATTAGCAACTGAGTACTTTAACCACTGTGCAACCAGGGTTCTGAGTTATTGACATAAGGAGGCAAAATAATTAGTAGAGATGTTGAAGAGTATTAAACAATTTGACATGAGTGACCTTATAGAATGCTGCAATAAATAAAGAACATGTATTATTTTTAAGTGAACATGAAAATTAACCAAAATATATCATATTTAGTGCCATAAAAAAGTCTGAATAAATTTCAAATGAACAAAATCATATACACTATGTTCTATGACCACAACTGTACCAAGTTAGAAAACAATGATAATAAGATAGCTATAAAAATCTCCACATAACTGGAAATTAGGTAGTACGTTTAAAAAAAAAAAAAAAACCCCACTGGCCAAAAAAGAAATCACAAGGTAGATAATTTTCTAATTCAAACTAAATGGTAATGAAATCACAACACAGAAACATTTGCGGGATGCACCTAAAGTATTCTTAAGAAGGACATTTATTGCTTTAAATGCCTATATTAAAAAAGAATGGTATTAAAATAAATCATCCATCATAAGAAGCCAGAAAAAGAGCAAATGATACACAAGGTAAGTAGAAGGAAGGAAATAAAAATAAGACCAGAGGTGAATAAAATACATTAAAAAAAATAGAAAAATATTAAAATCTATTGTTTTAAAAAAAGAAAATAATAAAGCCCTTAGTAAGACTTAAAAAGAAAAAAAGGGAAAATACAAATTACCAATATCAGAAATATAAGAAGAGGCATCATTTTAGATACTACAGACATTAAAATAATTTAAAAGGGGGATATTATGAAAAATTTTATGCCAATGAATTAGACAGCTTAGGTGTAACAGACAAATTTCTTGAAAGACATATATTAATAAAACTGACTCAAGAAGAAACAGAAATTCTGAATAGCCCTATATCTATTAAAGAATTTGAACTAGAAATTAAAACTTTCTCACAAAGAATACTACAGGTCCAGGTGACTTCATTGGTGAATTCTATCAAACACTTAGAAAAGAAATAATACCAACCTTACACAAATGATACCAAAAAAAAAAAAGGAGAAAACACAATGGCCTCATAAATAATAGAAGTTACAAATACTACAGCTTACCTTCCAAAGCTTTTATAAGAGAGCTGACCATTCGAATATAAATATCTAAGTGTACAAATATTTGTGATTTTTTAACTACTTCCCACTGATAGTTTCATGCATTTATAATACACTACAGCATTAATTCCTTAGATAAAGAAATTATCTACAGGGTGACAATATGGATAATTTACTGAAAATAAAACTGGGTTGCAATTAACTGTTAATTAGACAGTAGTCTATAACATGTATAGGAACTATACAGTATTTATCTACCAAGTCCATAAAAAGATGCTATTGTACTGCCAAAAAAAAATACACGAGTAGCCTCTGACTTTCATTACTGTCGCAGTTTATATTTTTCAATAGCACTAGAGCAGAAAGTCTCCAAGTGCACCCTGGGGACCCTCCAAGACCCCTTAATAATAATTGTTCTCGTTGTTAGGTCCCATCGAGTTGGTTCTGACTCATAGTGATCCCATGTACAACAGATCAAACACTAACCATGTTTTTCACCTGTAATCACACATGAATATTTGCATTTTTCACCTGTAATCACTCACTAATGTACAGGTTTTCTAGCAGTTACATGACACGTAGTATCACAGAAAAAAAAATGAGACTCCAGCTGACTTCTTTCAAGCCAACAACTAAATTTAAAATGCAAAGCACCACTCTTTTTCAGTTCATTTGTTTGTTTTGGAGAACTGTTAATTTTCATTAAAATGTTTTTTATGTTAACATATAAACATGGGTTCATAATTGTTAAAGTGTATAAATAAATATTTTTAAAAGTCTGTTTTAAGTTTTAATATGCTAAATATTGGTAAACAGAACTCACATCAACAAAAACCCTTTGGTCCCACAAACACTTTAAAATTAAAGTGGTCCCATTATCAAACATATTGAGAATTACTGTGGTACAGTAATAAATAATTTCTAAGTGGTATATACGGGGAGAATAACACTGACTACTAAAATGAAAAACATACCATTTATTTTAAAAAAGGATTATCATATGTTAACATTTTTTTTAATAGAACACTACTTTATGCCTCTTTATGATTCTTACATTAATAAAGTTCCCCAATAAAGCAGTGCTCTAAGGCTAATAGAGCACAAGATACACAGATGATTCCCATACATAAATGCTGTTTTTCTTCTTCCTGTCATAATGCACCTCTAATATTACTAAACAATAGTTTTTCATGTCTCTTGTTAATCATTTAAAGTTAGGTACTGCCTACATACTAAATATATTTATCTCTGTCCCTCCTCTCCCAAATGCCCCTTCCCTTACTCTATTGTTTTCCCCATTGTGCTTATAACCTTCTGATAATTAACTAATCTATTACATTTATTTTCTGTCCCCCTACCCCAACATCGTGGGAGCTAAACAAGGGTAGGAATATCTCTTCTGTTTTATTCACTGATGTATCCCCAGCACCTAGAACAGTGCCTAATTCAACACAGGCACAAAATAAACATTTGCTAAGTGAATTAATGGATGTATTACTGAAGTAAAATATAAATTCTGGCATTTCACTGCAGGAATCCAAGCAATTCTTACCAAATGAACACCTGCAAACAGCCAGTAGACACAAGTGCTATATACACAGTGGGGACACAGTACCTGAAGGAAAATCCCCAAATAACTGCATGATAATGAAGGCCTCTCAGGCTACACAGTTTTCTCTTCTAGATCCAAAAATGAAGACAGACAAGGAGATAAGAAACAACAGACAAGGAAAGGACACTGGTTTCAAAACAGACAAAACAGGAACAGAAGCAGACGAAGACACCTTTATGTTTTCTTTTGTTTTGTTTTTCAACTCTAGGATTCAGTGAGCATGAACACAGAAAAATAAGAGTAAGAGTAGCCAACACACCTCTCTTCTCCCGATGTATTTCTTCTAGAAGTTGCTCCTGCCTTTCTATCTGTTCAAAAAGATATTGGAGCTCGCACTCCTTATTTTCAGTCATATCCTTGAGCTGTTGTCTGCACAGCATCAGCTGGTGCCGCAGACTTTTCTCTCTGCTTTCTCTCTCTTTCAGTTCCTCACAGAGCCACTGAAGTTTGGTCTAAAAAGCAAAATTTATACCTAATTAAATTTTTAAAGAGAAAAAAACAGCAATTAACATTATAAAACATAAGGAAGGAAATGAAGTAATGTCATGGTAACCTCAACAAATAAAGACAATAACTACCAAACTGAGGAAAACAAAACAAAAAATACTAACGATATCAATAATGTTTTCATTTACATATTGATATACATCAGTTAAAAGTTGGTAGAGAAATCAAGCCATGATTTCTTGGATTTTGAAAAAACATGAGTTATAGTCTGTCATCTTTGGCAAGGCACTAGTAAAGAAGAGCTTGGTTACTAAATTTCCAATTCTGCACTCTTCTGTGTTGTTAGGATCTTTAAAATGAGAATGTATTCAATGCATTACGTCGTAAAAATTACTCTAGACAACTTCACTACTGAATTTAGATACAGGTCAATTGGAAAATGATTCTAAAGCGCTACTCCTTAAGTCATTAATTTAACTGATATAAACTTGTCAAAACAAGAGGAAGCCTACACTGTCACTGCCTGCTTCTATATTAAAACTACGATCTAAATCAAAAGACTGTATCTTTTGTTCACCTCATCAAATCTTGCCATTTCCTCAGGAAAATTAAATAATAAGCTGGAAAGCCCCAGTGAAGTATATTATTATTGGCATTATGCAAAGGAAAAAGGAAACAGTTAGACCTATACCTTCTGGAAAAGATGTATTTTCAGCTAAGTTGTTTTGCTGTTTATATGGTACCTCAAACATACATATCTTTACCCTGTATATTGAAGAATTTAGTATACTAGAGCCTCAAGATATTCAAGGAAAACAGAATCAGTAACATTGTTAAATTTAAAGCTCCTTGGGACTGGGTAGAGAGTCTGGTAGAGCACTCTTCACATAGTAAGATCCTACATATGTAATAAATGAAAAATGAGATGCAGTTATTGTAAAAAGGTAGCCCCTTGTGTTTAAAATAAAACAAATATAAGAAAGTAATACCCTGAAAATAAAAAATACAAAATGTTTTGTTTTTAGTGTTACTATACTAAGAACCACCACCCATCTGTCAGTTTGTCATATTGTGGTGGCTGATGTATTGCTATGATGCTGGAAGTTATATCACCAGTATTTCAAATACCACCAGAGTGATCCATGGTGGACAGGTTTCAAGAGAGCTTCCAGACTAAGACAGACCGGGAAGAAAGGCCTGGTGATTTACTTCCAAAAATTAGCCAATGAAAGCCTTATGGGTCGCAACACAACATTGTCTGACTTGCTTGCTTTGAACACATCGAGAGATCGATCACTAGAGGAGGACATCATGTTTGGTTAAGTAGAGAGCCAACTAGGATGAGGGAGACCCTTGGTAAGAAGGATTGGCACAATAGCCACAATGACAGACTCAAACATGCTGGTGACTCTGAGGATGACACGGGACCAGGTAAGGTTTTGTTCTGTTATACATAAGGTCACCATAAGTCAGAGTCAACTCAAAGACAGCTATCTATCTATCCATACTAAGAAAGCCTAATGAGTATTCAGAAGTAACACGTATAGAACCTGAACAGTATCGATTCTGATTATAAAAATGCAACCACAAAGAAGGACTGGAAGGATATACACATGCACGCCCTAATACCTCCATGCCATTTAGGCATCGTCCTAAACTACAGTTCTTGGATTGCATTTTGAAAATCTCCAGGCTCTGATTTTGTTCAGTCAAATTTGTACTTATAAATGAGCTTCAAGGATCTAGATATTAACCATTGTATTTCACAATTTGGGAAGTTTGGCTAAAAACAAATCTATAATCCCCATATTCATATTTCAAAATTGAAGTACGTAGAAACTAAAGTACATTTACAAAATAATTTTAAACACTGTCTGCCAAAGGAAATCTGCTAGCATTCCCCCAGCTGGTCTAAGATCTGTATTGTTTACTATTATAACAAATAATTAGATATTAGAATATTAAATTATTTGTTTGATAGAGACAGTTATCACCTTCTAACAGAGAATAAAATGAAATAATTTTGAAAAAACAGAAGAAATATATATGAAAAGGGAGAAATTTGCATTTTAAAAAGGAATATATTTTAAAGCAATAACAGATTGAACACAGACCGATAAAAGTATGAGGTTCACAGGTGACCACAGTGAAAAGAGTAAAAGGAGTCAGTCAACTTCCTATTAATAGAGACCACCTGTTCTAGGGACAAGTCACTATTAGGTGATATGACAGGATTTAATCTGGTTGGTTTGCACCAGAGATGGCAAATGTAAATAGCTACAATGCCAGGTGCATAACATCAGTGAAAGGTAGGATGCTCTCTTTTCATTTTTCTTTCAGGGTACTTTCGTTTTACCATTTTGAATCACAACATGGAAACAAGAAATATTTTTCTTAGAGTAGATTTAAGAGAAATGGATACAACAGTGCAAGCGTAATGATAAAAAGCAAGTGATTCTTCCTCCATGTTGAGAAAATATGATGCTGATGACCCTTCTTATGGTCAGTTCCAGGGTTGTTCTTCTCAGCTCAAACTGTTTTCTACCACGTGATAACAAAGCACCCATGTTAACAGCTCTTCTGATACAGCAAAAGGAAATAAAAATGCCTGTTGTAACTACGCAATTGTCTTATTTTTCAAAAGTCCAGTATCAATTCAGTGTTTCAAAACCCACGTGGGCCAAAGGAGATGGGTCCTGGGGTCAACAATTTTAATCTCCAATTTAATCTGTGCTTACTTAGAAAATTAACAGCAAATTTAGAAAATTACTTCCCATTCCCCTTCTCTCAATGCTTTCTTACCTACTCCCTCCTAATCTGTTACCTTTGTTCACTACGTATGGTCATTACAATTACTGCTAAAATGTGGTAATAAGGAAATGACAAATCTATTTACTCCTTCCAATAATTCTACTGGTTCTGGTAAAAACAAAGCAAAACAAAACAATACAAAAAAAAAAAAATAAAAATCCCTAAATAAAGCATTAATCAGGTTTGACATGACCTATGGCTTTCATTTATTCCTATGAAGCCTTTATCCCATTACCATACAAAATTAAAAACAGGTTATAGTTAGATGCTTGTTATAGAGAATATATTATTAATCCTACATAACAAGATACCAATTTATGGAAATTTAATCAACCAATAATGTATTATGAGAATCAATGTCTGTTAGATAAACACCAAGCATCTGCATTAAATATCTTGAGAAGTAGCTTGGAATATAGTAAAACTTTAACAATTCCAAATAAAAATTAGCTCACAAGGCTGTTAATCACAGCACAAACACCATTTTATTAACCGCTCACAAGTGCTTTTTATAGATTACATAATGGGCTCATTTATTTAACTCCATCGATGAGTATTGCTGAACAACTCAAAACAGAGAAAGAATTTCTAAATAAGGCAGTATTTATGTTTTTAAACTTCATGGTTGATAGCTCACAAATAGGTGGAGATATTCACAAGTATCTTTGTTTTTGGTATCTAGTAAAACTATCAGAGTGATCTTTTAATATGTTAAAATCCTCTACTGAGATTCACCATAATAATATACTAAACTCACTAAGGAGTGACTCAAAGCTAAAAACCAGGAAAACAGAAAGTCTGAACAAAAAGATTATAGCTGATAGAGTTAGCAGTAATATTGAAACCCATAATTTTGCTGTTTTAACTACTACGCTGCCTTTGCCAAAGTCAAAAAACAATTTCAAGAGGAAATGTTTATATAAGAAGTAAAGTTAAAGAAAGATGATAGTAATTTTTTTTTAGATTGTGCTAGGTCACCAAAACAATAATTTAACTAGAATTGCAAAATTTGAATTCAAGTCAACTTAAAAATATTATTACTAAAAGGATACTTCCAGTAATACCTTTTCCACATTTCATGTTATCAAGAAAAAAAGCAAAAATATCTCCATAAGAGTAAATTTTTGTAAATATGAAATATATTCTCCAGTTAAACTGAATCTGTTCCATGCACAAAATCTAAAGCATATTTACAACAAATGAATCTAAATACTTGAGCATTTGTACAGTATTTCATTTCTACGTCAGAAAGAAGAGATACCAGGTGATTACTTACATCCTTCAACAAGAATGACACTGGGTCTAATACTTCTCACACCAAGACAGTTCGTTAAAAATCCACATTACTACAACATTGGCATTCCTTTATAACTGTACATCATGCAGCCAATGGAGAGAAGCTATGACACAGAATATGGAGACCCAAGTTCTAAACCCTTCTCTGTAATTAGCTTTAAGTCCTTAGGTAAAACTCAAATCTCCTGGTTTTCTCATGTATAAAAATGAGGTCAAATGGCATGGTCTCAAAACTGCTTCAGTTCTAACATTCTAAAAAAGGTAAGAAAATGCTTATCAATACCTAGAGCTTGTTACACTATAAAAATGTTATTCTTTTGCCATGATACCAAAGAATAAAATAGGAAAATCCCCTGAATAATTCAGAAGTGTATTTCTCATTCATAAAATTTTTATATTTACATCTCTGATCGAATAAAACCAATACTTAGTGTTATGGACTGAATTGTGTCCCCCAAAAATATCTGTCAACTTGGTTAGGCCATGACTCCCAGTATTGTGTGGCTGTCCTCCATTTCGTGATTAATGTAATTTTCCTACGTGTTGTAAAGCTTAATCTCTGCCTGTGGTTAATGAGGCAGGATTGGGTTATGTTAAGGAGGATTAGGGTGGGATATAACACCCTTACTCAGGTCACATCCATGATCCAATGTGAAGGGAGTTTCCCTGGGGCGTGGCCTGCATCACCTTTTATCTTACAAGAGATAAAAGGAAAGAGAAGTGAGCAGAGAGTTGGGAACCTCCTACCACCAAGGAAGCAGTGCAGGGAGCAGACCGCGTCCTTTGGACCTGGGGTTCCTGCGCAGAGAAGCTCCTAGGCCAGGGAAAGAACGATGAAAAGACCTTCCTCCAGAGCTGACAGAGCCTTCCTCTAGAGCTGACGCCCTGAATTTGGACGTCTAGCCTACTAGACTGTGAGAAAAAAATTTCTCTTTGTTAAAGCCATCCACTTCTCATATTTTTGTTCTAGCAGCACTAAGGGACTGGGTGGGTTAGCAGCACTAGATAACTAAGACACTTGGGAATTAATATATTTACTAAAATCTAATCTGCCTGTTTTGGGAGCCCCTGGGTGGTGCAAACAGTTAATCCACTCAGTTGTTAACTGAAACACTGGCAGTTGGAATCTACCCAGAAGTGCCTCAGAAGAAAGGCCTGGTGACCTATGTCTGGAAAATCAGCCACTGAAAACCCTGTGTTCTACGCCGACACACATGGGGTTGCCGTGAGTCAGGCCTGACTTGATGGAAACTGGTTTCTAACCTGCTAGTTATTTACTACGCTATGATACTTAAGCTGAGGAAGTGAGGAAGTACCTTAAGCGAGGAAAATGCAGCAAGCCCAATATAACTACTCTTTTAAAAAATGTTTATTGAGCATTCTATGGGTGTTGTGCTTAATGCTACAGATGCAATGAGGAACAGGAAAGACCCAAGTCCTGCCCTCAGAAAGTTTACAGATTAAAGAAAGAGAAGTGTGAATGGAGACTTTCAATACAGTGGGACAAAGGCTAGGAAGGAAAAGTACAGGTTTCTACAGGCAAAGAAGCTGATCAATTTACTTTAAGGGGGTAATCAGTAGTGGACTCCCAGACTTAAACGTACACTGTAAATAACAGGACTCAGGGCCCTGCCTTGCTCTGAGGAGCAAATGAGAGACACCAGCTTTCCTTTATTTGCTATCACCAAGATGACAGCTTAAAACCCAGGATCAACCGTAAAGCTTGCTGGTATTGTTGCTCCATCCTGAGAGGGCCTACTAGCTCTAGATTTGATAAGTTGTCGCTATTTTCCCAATGTGAACTTCTTTGCTACTTCCCATTTCTTGTCACATGATTCAAACCTAAACTCTAACCTGTGCCTGTGTCCTCTGCTTCTCCTTGGATCTTCTTGGCCAACTAAGACTTTTGGATATCAAATCCCTGGGGTGGAAACTCTTTCAGTACTCCTGCTAGCTTGCCTTTATAAGATACTGAATGCCTACCTATTCGGGTACCAAGCCTTGACTGCGAGTTCCTACTTTGGCTTGAAAACCATGGAAACTTCCTCTATCATCCTCTAACATAACATCAATTATCACTTGCATGTTATCACCAAAACATTACTCCAGTCTGCCCCTTCCTCTGAATCCCTGTACGGGCAGTCCCCAATTTACGACATATCTGAGTTACAATGAACCACACTTACGATCATCTTTATTGTTTGTTTTGTTTTTGATACATCTTAAATCGTCAGTAATATGTACTACATACAATGTTGCAGTGCGTTAACTTGATGTTATCATTCTCAGATGTTCACTTACAGATGTTTATATGTAATGTTTCCAACTCCCCCAAAGAGAAACACAGATCGGATTTATAAACATACTGATAATAAAAGGAAATAATAATGAAAACTCAAAAAAAAAGAGGTATTCAACTTACGACAAAAGTGACTTCTGATGCAGCTCCAAGAGCGGAACCCTGTTGTACACTGGAGCCTGTAATTTCCTTAGTTCAGACCCACCCTCTCATCCTATCCCACCCAGGCAGTGGGAAAAGTCTCTGACCGTTTTCCCTGTCTTTGGTCTCACCGTCTCTCATGCACCTTTCATATCACTGTCAGAACAACGTTTCTAAAACATGAACAGGTCACTCCCCTGTCCAAAGCGCTTCTGTGATTCTCCACTAAACGCAGATCTGATGCAAGCTGTTGAAATGGCACACAATACTCTTCTTGGTGGCTCTAATTCCTGCCCTCACTCCCATCATTCCCTGTCTCATACTTCCATACTCTAGTATTTCCAAAACTTTGGGTTTTTCTGCATTTATCATGCATGTTTCTCTTCTGTGCCATTCCTAGAATTGTTTTCTCTGTATGCATGCTCCTTCCTCTTTACCTGGCTAGCTTCACGATGCACCTGAGGCATCAATTCTCCCAGAAGCCCTTGGTTACACCTCCTGTCCTCATACATGGCTACCTGCTCCTTCTTCAGAATCTCTACCTCCAAGGCAGCTTCTGCATACCTCTGTCACAGTTCTTAAATATAATACTGAAATTATGTGCATATGTCTCTGCCTTTTCTTCAGAAAATATGTTCTCCAAGAGCAAGGCTCATGGCTTACTCATTTTATGTTCATGCATATAATATAGCATCTAGGACCCAGCAGTTACTCAGTAAATTCTCTATTAAACTGAACTGAAATTAGTCTTCTACGTGCCTTGTCAGAATTTATGACAAAAACAAATGCCTCATCTATGGGAACTCCTTGCCTGGAATTCCTTAATTACCAAATCAACCCTCTTCCTTCCTGGTAATGTCTTATTCTCACCCTTCATTGGTTATTTTCTCTGTGAATATGGCCAAACTCTTAGTTGAACTTCATGTTTACATTACCCCACTACTGCCAACAAAACAACAGTGACACTAATTCTTCCCCAATCCTCTAGTTCTTCTAGGATTAACACTAAGAGAAGAAATTCAGCTGGCAGATTTATTAAAACAATTACCAAATCCCTCACAGGTCCTTCTAATACTGCAAGATGTCAGCATGGGCTAGCTGAACAGCAATTCTACTTTTCATATAGTTTTTGTCCTCTGATTTCAGATCTTATCGTCAATACTTATAGAGCTGCCCAGTCATAGTTCATGGGAATTACAGGACTGTAGCCCATCAATAACCTAAACCATCTTTCTAGTAAATAGATTCGATTGCTCCTTAGTCAGTTGGTCAGTGTGGTGTTGCTTATCATGACCCTTTTACACTATAAAGGAACAGTTGTCTTGTGGAGTATTAAAACTGTCTGATCAGAAGTTCAATCCCATTAAATGATAAGGGAAAAGTGCCCACCAGCTGCCAAATTAAAGAGCTATGATTAAGAGCCAACTCTGGTTCTCAAAATTTAACTGAACCACAGTAGTGAAAGCTTTCTGTTCAGAAATGATAAAGATTTTAACTTGAAAGAAAATTCCAAGTACACTGCTCTTGTCTGAATTGTAAAATCGGGAAATAGAAAAATGTTTTATTTATGCACAATAGAAGTTACTGGCCAAAAGAAACTGAGAGAGCAAAACATGTATATTCTACATTTCCTAGGCAGGTGGCATAAATACAAATTTGCATTTTGTTCTACCAAAAATGCTCAGGAATGCACAGATCGCTGTATATAACATGGGAGAGGAAAAACTACGAAGTCACATAAATTTCAGCGCTGAATTATAATATTATTAGTTTCTTGTTAAAAATGTTGTGTGTGACTGCATGTGTTTTAAGAGGCTTCTCTAACACAGAGCTGAACGCTATTCACCTTACTTATGGATCTCAATAAATTATCTGTGGTTACTCAAATATTTTCATCTTCTTGCCATTTCTCTACCTATAATCGGTGAACTGCAGAACTTCGACATGTTTTTTGTAAGAGTGACATATCACTTCTGTGATATGTTGGTATTATCATGTGCTCCCATCCTCCCAGCACAGACAGTTCTTCCTTCTTCTGTGTTCCTCTGACAATGTTTACATAATTCTAACTCAATATAACACACTTTAAGGGATTTATTTTTACTTGTTACACCTCCATTTTCACTATCAGACTTTAAACTGTATGAGAGCAAAGTCCATGGCTCATCAACCCTTATACCTCAGTGTATACCTCACAATTAATAAATCTTGGCTACATGAACAAAGACTTTGGATGGCAATATGCACAATGATAAGAGCATTTATTGCAAGTTAGATGTGACATGTAATCTGCTTTCTCACTTTTTACATAGCACTAGGTAAGTCATTTGCTTTCTTTGAACCCCGCTTTTCTCATATTTTTAAGTAAGGATACTTGACAAAATCTTAAAGGTCCTTCTTGCAATAAAATCCTAAATTGGACTACAGTTGGTCAGGTTTTAATGCAGGTGGTTGTCCTACAGAATTTAAATGGGATGGACGATTTTTCATTTTAGCATCTTAGAAGTTGAAAACCTAGGCTAAAATGGAATGCAAGTATTTTAGAAGTGTTGTTGCTTAAATAAACAGCTATCTATATCACATCTGGTACCCTAGTGGTGCAGTGGTTAAGTGTTTGGCTGCTAACCAAAAGGTCAGCAGTTCAAATCCACCAGCAGGGTGGATTGCTGTGAGGTTGGTTGCTATGAGTTGGAATCGGCTCAAAGGCAATGGATTTTTTTTTTGGTTTATATCACATCTGGTCAAAATTTTTCATGTATTTCAATTAATAAACTTCTAAATTGATCTGACAGTTGATAACTATCCCAAAGTGTAGAAGAATCTCTTTGCTAAATCCAGCAAATTATTCCATTTTACTTATTTTTACTTACCTTCCACTAAATTTAAGTCAGAATGGTAAAAAACCAGGAAATGGAAAGTATCTTTCAAATGTAAAGTTTAGGCCTCTTATCTTGTAAATAAATGAGTACACAAGGCACCTAGTGAGATAAAGGGATATGCCTGAGCCACACAGAGAGTTGACAGGCTTTGCGCTTACCTTCAGGAATCATTATGAAACAAATACATATAACATTACTACTGACAGCATATATACACATAATTCAGGATAGTTCCAGCACCCCTGACCTTTGTATACTTCCAAAGTTACCTATCCCAAGTAAAACACAGAAAAATTTGTCTCTCTGACAATCTGGCTCTAATTACTTCAATAGTTTTGCCTTTCTTTATTCTGTAATTCCATGCCTATATTTTTAATTAATTTATAAATGTTAAACTGAAGAAACTCCCAGAGGCTTCTTAAATGCACTGCAAAGATATCACCACCGAAAATGAAATAGTGTAGTTTCATATGCTCAGTTATATGACAAAATATTTAACTAAACCAAATAGGATAACTTGAAGGTCATAAATATTATGATAACTTTAGAATCTAAAAAGTACTTACCTTGCTTTCTGCTAACCAGCGATGTGGGTCAAAATGTATATCAGGAACAGATGAAAAAACCTACCAAAAGATAAATAAAGTCTATTAGATGTAAATTTTTCTCAAAAATTAAATTCTCACCATTAGCATCCAAAAATTTAATTACTAAACTTAAAGGTTTAAAAAGAAGACAGTCTATAACAAGTACTCAACCAATTCCAAACCACCATTTATGTACCTGTGGCTGTTACGTATGTAGCTCAAATATGTTCTTGTTAGGTGCCATTGAGTCAATTCCAACTCATAGTGACCCTATGTACAACAGAATGAACAACTGAGCTCAAATATAGAAACTTGGAAAAATCAACTCAAAAGTGCTATCATCACTGGAATCTCTGGAGGCCAATCCCATAGAGATCTGTACGGATAACAGCCTCAATTAAAGCACGTTGATTTCATTTTTGTTTCTTTTCTTCTGTCTGTTCACATAATGTACTTCACAGTGGGTTAGATATGATTACCTGAACATGTTTGTCTCATATATCGTTTAGTTTTGTACTACAACAGCCATTTTGTCTCATCAATGGTTGGGTAGGACTGACAGAAACTAAAGACGATTTCATGCAAGCTTTGCTTTATATTTCAAGGTGGTAACAAAATCTGACAGTAAGTTTTCTATACTAGCTTCCCTGATTTCCTTCATATCATCCTGTTTATAAAACCCTTGCCTTATTTAATTTTGCCATATTACTTAAGTACTGTACTATCCTAAAAGATTATCTATGATTTTATAATTATAAGCACAAAGTCACTCACAATCTTTTTTTTCTCAATTTCTTCTTTCCTTACACCTTGCGCTTATTGCTGTTAGGTGCCATCAAGTCAGTTTCAACTCATAGCAACCCCATGTACAACAGAACAAAACACTGCCCGGTCCTGCACCATCCTCACAGTCGTTTCTATGTTTGAGCCCATTGTTGGAGCCACTGTGTCAATCTTGTCAAGGGTCTTCTTCTTTTTTACTACACATATTTTTGCAGGCTCTCTTTCTAGAAATGTTCTGTTTAAAAATATTCTATCCCTTAGAAAAGATACTTCCATACCTCCTAAGGTGTGTATGCATAACTCACCTATCAGGGATATTATTAAATAATTCATTTAGACATATAATAAACACATATCGAGTACCTACCAGGTGCCCTATACAAGAGTGTCACTCACCTTTCTATCTAAAGCCCACTCAACATTAATTTCCTGGATTTTCGGTGAAATTTTCCGTAACTACCCTAGTTCACCATGTTTTCTTCCTCTTCTGACTCTCTACTGTGCTAAATGTTTGTAAAAATCCATTTGCCATTGATCATAATATACTTTTATTATTATTTTTCATATACTTACGTAATACCTCTCAATGAAATCTTCAGTGACCTAAGATATAGTCCTTAAGATTGAGATCTAAAATGATTTGAGATAATAAGTAAAAATAATGTTCAGTATTTTCTGATTTGTATTACAGATTCATACATAGTTCAGTGCTTAAGAGAACAGCCTTGAACACTTCCAAGTAGTGTGGCTTAATTTCTATAAGCCACATGTCTATAAGTGGGCCAACTACCTCATAAGGCCAAGATATAGATTAAATAAAATTAGCTTTAGCACAGTATCTGGCACACAGAATGCATTCAATACTACCATTATTACTACTGACAGCATATCAAGATACCATGATCAATAAATAAGTTTCAAGGTCTATTATGGCCATAGCAGCCACTTGTCATAGAAAAGATGAAGACAGAGAAGCCATACATATATGTAAATATGTTACAAAATGGGCAGTCCATAATAATGATAGCTAACATTAGCTGAACACCTATTAAGTGCAAGATACTTCACACTATATAGTGTACTTTCTATATCTTATTTTACTTTACCTTCATAGTGAACCAGCTTACAAATGGGGAAATAAATTCTTAGAGGGGATAGAGATTACATAACTTATCCAAGGTCTTCCATTACCATTTGGAAAGCTGCAGTTTGAACCTAGATCTGTCTTAATTCAAAGTCCATCTACAACTGAGTGTTAATGAATATTCAGACCAAGCACTATGGGAAGACAAAGACGAAAATAAAGACATGTACAGAGCTAACCTATTTAGTTGAAATCTGGAATTATCAAAGACTGGTATACAAGAATTACAAATCTTTAATTCAGACACTTTCCTAATTGTTTTAGAAAGGCAGTGGTTTATTGTAGGATATTGACATTGAGGTTTAGAAATAATATTTGCATTTACTGAAGTGAAAAAAATGACAAATATGGTGGCTGGAAGAAGAAAAATATAATTGGAAAGAAGATCAACTTTCCCCAGGATTTTTCTCAAGTTCATTTGTTACACATCTATTATCAAATCCATTCCTAGCATGACCACTCTCAACATAAAATGGTGGAAAATTTCAATAACAGCATTAAAAAAATCAACATATGACATAAAATACTTGGAATTATTCCTTTTTTGAAAAGACTACGTGATTCCTGCATTACCCTCTCAAGTACTCTAAACTACAAAGCAACAGCTACATCTTCAACAAACTTTGTGGTAATTCTTTTCAGGTGAGAGTAAATATCCTGTGGGTATTCACTTTTTTTTAAGATTATGGGGGCTAAACAATGGAAGTTACTAATGGAAAGGGATTCTAAACAAAAAGTTATATGCTTTAAAAAAATTAGTCTTTCTCTAGGAGAAGGGATACAAAGCCACATTACCAAAATTACTCCATTCCTCAGACCCTATTAAAGAATAGGGTGCTTCCTTGGGAAGATGTGGGAATGAAAACCTGCACCTTATAAAGAAATAAAATATTTAAGTAATCTGCTGTCTACACACACTTTAGCCCAGAATTGCCTGTGACAAGGTTTATATATCTTATAGCATGATCTAAAAGTTTCCATATTTACAGTACTATTTGATTAAAACAAATATGTAAACACAGAATAAATAATACATTGACAATATGTGCTCCTTCTAAATGAAATTAGAGTTGTCAATGCCACATATCCTCTGAATATATGTAACAAGGCAACCTTATATGCAAAAGCTGCATTATATAGGAAAAAGAAAAAGCCAGCATTATAATGAGATGGAACACTTGAACATCGATATTCCAGGCAATAGTGAACTGAAATGGACGAGTACTGGCCATTTTGAATCCGACAATCATATGGACTACTATGCCAGCAATAGAAAATTAAAGAGGAACAGTGTAGCATTCATTGTCAAAAGGAACATTTCAAAATCTATTCTGAAGTATGACACTATCGCTGATAAGATAATATCTAAACACCTGCATGGCAGATCAGTTAATAAGACTATTATTCAAATTCCACCAACCACTAATGCCAAAGATGAGGAAACGAGATTTTTACCAACTTCTGCAGTCTGAAATTAATCAAACACGCAATTCAGATGCATTGGTAATTACTGGTGATTGAAATGTGAAAGTTGGAAACAAAGAAGAAGAATCAGTCGCTGGGAAATATAGCCTTGGTGACAGAAGTGACGCTGGAGATTGCATGATAGAATTTTTTAAGACTAACCACCTAATCTTTGGAGATGCCACTTTTGAACAACATAAACAGTGCTATACACATGGACCTTGCTAGATGAAATACACAGGAATCAGATCAACTACATCTGTGGAAGGAGACAACGGAGAAGCTCAATATCATCGATCAGAACAAGGCCAAAGGCCCACTGTGGAACAAACCATCAACTGCTCAAACGCAAGTTCAAGATAAAGTTGAAGAAAATTAAAACAAGTCCATGAAAGCCAACGTATGACCTTGAGTATATCCCACTTGAATTTAAAGGCCATCTCAAGACTAGATTTGATGCACTGAGCACAAATGACTGAGGACCAGACAAGCTGAGGGATGACAGGAAGGACATTATACATGAAAAAAGCAAAAAGTCACTAAAAAGACTGGAAAGAATGAAAATACCAAAACAGATATCAGAAGATACCCTGATGCTTGCTCTTGAACGCAAAGAAGCTAAAGTGAATGGAAGAAATGAAGTAAAAGAGTTGAACAGAAGATTTCAAAGGGTAGCTGGAGAGGACAAAGTATTACAACAAAATGTGCAAATACCTGTAGTTAGAAAACCAGAAGGAAAGAACACGCTCAGCTTTCTCAACCTGAAAGAACCAAAGAAAAAATTCAAGCCTCTAATTGCAATAATGAAGGAGTCCATGGGCAAAATACTGAATGATGCAGGATACATTAAAAGAAGATAGAAGAAATACTCAGAGTCATTGCACCAAAAAGAATTGGTCAATACTCAACCATTTCAGGAGGCAGCACATGATCAAGAACCAATGGTATTGAAGAAGTTCAAGCTGCACTGAAAACACTGGCAAAAAACAAGGCTTTAGGAGTTGATGAATACCAATTGACATGTTTCAACAAATGGATGCAGTGCTGGAAGCACTCACTCATCTATGTCAAGAAATTTGGGGGGACGACAGCTATCTAGCCAACCGACTGGAAGAGATCTATATTTGTGCCATTTCAGAGAAAGGTGATACAACAGAATATGGATATTCTCCAACAATATCATTAGTATCACACGCAAGTAAAATTTTGCTGAAGATAATTCAAAAATGGTTGCAGCAGTACATCGACAGGCAGCTGCCAGAAATTAAAGCCGGGTTCAGAAGCGGACATGGAAAGAGGGATATCATTGCTGATGTCAGATGAATCTTGGCTGAAAGTAGAGAATAGCAGGAAGATGTTTACCTGTGTTTTATTGACTATATAAGAGCATTAGACTGTATGGATCATAACAAATTATGGATAACATTGCAAAGAAAGGGAATTTCAGAACACTTAACTGTGCTCATGTGTAACTGTACATAGACCAAGAAGCAGTTGTTGGAATGCAACAAGGGGACACTGTGTGTTTAAAAATCAGGAAACATGGGCATCAGGGTTCTATCCTTTTACCATATTTATTCAACCTGTACGTCGAGCATATAATCCAAGAAGCTGGACTATGAAGAATGCAGCATCAGGATTGGAGGAAGACTCATTAACAATCTGTGATATGCAGACAACACAACTTTGCTTGTTGAAATTGAAGAGGACCTGAAGCACTTACTGATGAAGATGAAAGACTACAGTCTTCAGTATGGATTACACCTCAACACAAGGAAAACAAAAATCCTGACAACTGGACCAGTAAGCAACATCATGATAAACAAAGAAAATACTGAAGCTGTCAAGGACTTCATTTTACTTAGATCTACAATCAACGTCCATGGAAGTAGCAGTGAAGAAATCAAACGATGCATTGCACTGGACAAATTTGCTGCTAAAAGACTTCTTTAAAGTATTAAAAAGCAAAGATGCCACTTTGAGGACTAAGGTGTACCTGACCAAAGTCATGGTATTTTCAATGGTCTCGTATGCATGCAAAAGCTGGACGATGAATAAGGAAGGCTGAAGAAGAACTGATGCCTTTGAATTATGGTGTTGGCGAAGAATATCGAATATACCATGGACCACCAGAAGAACAAACAAATCTGTCTTGGAAGAAGTACAGCCAGAATGATCTTTAGAAGTGAGGATGATGAGACTTCGTCTCAAGTACTTTGTACATGTCATCAGGAGGGAGCAGCACCTGGAGAAGGAATCATGCTTGGTAAAGAAGAGGGGCAACAGAAAACAAGAAGATCCTCAAGGAGATGGACTGACGCAGTGGCTGCAACAATGGCCTCAAAAAATAGCAACGATTATGAGAATGGCATAGAATCAAACAGTGTTTTGTTTCATTTTACACTGGGTCTTAAGTCAGAACCGACTTCATAGCACCTAACAACAACAACAGCCTGAAAGAGTTAGCTTTTCTCCTAAAGCCAATTACTTCTCTGATTAGGCTCACAGCTTCCCAAACTGACATCTGAAGTTTAAAAAAATGTATATAAAAATACATAGTGTAGAAACTCCATCAATTCAATCAAATTCTATCCATTGAAATATTTCTATTATAGTCATATCCTAAGATACCTTCAACTGCAAGAGTAGAATTATAGCTTTAGTTTCTGTTTTTGAAACACTACTTTAGAGAAAGAGTTAAACAAGCAAACACAGATGAGGAGGAATGCAAAAAAAGTAAAGAGGGGAAAGTAACAGTATGAGAGAGGAATATCACTCTGGAGGAGGAAAAAGACAAATGAATTACAGAGTTAAAAAAGAAGCACCTGGAACATAAAAAGTATGTGTGCTAACACTACACTCTAAGTGCTGCTATACCGTCATATGAAGTAAACAGAGAGGTGAATGAGGACTGAACTATAACGTGTCATGGTTATAGCACATCAAAGCACCTAGAGTTGACAGAGGCACTGTCCTTAAAGGAATGCAAACATCCACGAACACTTCTGTTTTTATTTATCGTCTCACTAGAACTACACACTGAGTAGCACTACTCCATTTAAAAGACACAAAAACTAAATTAAACATAATTTATTTTTAAAAAGCAGATAGCAAAGTAACTGTTTAGGTACCAGTTAGACCCTAAAGGATCAGAGTCCTGGTTCTGTCATTTAACTAGAAGCATGACTACAGCAAGTTACTTCATCCTGTTGAGTTTTTGTTTCCTATTCTCTAAAATAAATTGAATCAGGGCATCTGCGAGAGTCACTTTAGGGACACAGGGAGAGATGCATATACAACACTCACCGAAGCATCTGGAGTGATGCTAGTGCTCAGTAAATGTTAGCCAATAATATAATAAAAACAATAAAAATAATCTGTGGGGATGAAAGTTCAAAATCCAGGACTCTTAACTCCAAGGACACTTTCCTTAGCCAGAACTGCTACCCTTCTTATAAGACATTTTCTTTTACACAGTGAGACATGGGCAATTCAGTGGAATAACAGTACAATTTCTCTCACTATGATTGCACAATAGATACAGTGGTACATTCTAGAAATACAAGTTCTTTATTTTGATTCATAAAACTGTTTGAAATAAAAATGTGACAACCATGTAGCCGTTCATTAAAATCTCATTATAATCATATATTAGGAAACTAGCCAAGATTCTAAGGTACAATAAGAACTTGTAATTACTTTCAATTTCTCCACTGAGTCCCTCCAGAAGGTTTTACAAGCTGTATCAATTTCCTTTCCTATCATGCCAAAAATGGATTCCTGTTCAGTCTCCAGACAAAGAAGTTGATCCTTGAGCTGCAATCTGGCTTCTTCCATCCTTCTTAAGTTCTCTTCTTCATTGCTTATATGTTTTTCCTAAGGCATTGATAAGAAGTAAAAATAAAAATTGATTACTAAATGGAAGAAACACCTGTAATATCCATACAACCAACTCAAAGAAGTGGATTAGAAAACAGATCTCACACCATCAGTGACTTTACTAATTTAAAACACACTTTCAGTACTCGTTAGCTGAGGGTAACTCATAGAGTTCAGAAGTGGAGCAGTTAGGGAGCTGGTGAGCACGATGGTTAAGAAAGAAAACTATAGTAATTCCCTAACCAAAGGAAGTAAAGAAAAAAGAAATTGAAAAAAAAAATCCTTTACCATTTTAATAATATATTGCCATTAATGCATCCAAGAGTAAGAGCTGCTGCCACAAAAGTAACTACAAGCTTTCAGTAAGCATTAGTAGAGCCTCAGAAAACTCAAACTGTCACATAAGATGGTGTTGTTTCCTCATTTCCAGAAAAAAATCAACATTACCACCTTTATCTCATCAGAACATAGTTTAAAAACAGGCTCAGTTTTGAAATGCACACATATCATATACATGTTTTTGACATGAAAGTTTGATGGAGCCAAAATGAGCAAATATGCTTAATGAAAAAGGATTTTTCTAAGAAGTCATTTAAGAGATTAGAAGGATTTCGGGCCCCCTCTAGGCAAACAATTCTCAATCATTAAGATATACTATTTCTTTACTGAAGAGATTCAAGTGATATTGCACCAGGCTTGGAAGAAAGTAACAAAATCACTAGAACTGTATGTATAAATGGTGGACTAAAGTCATGACAGCCAGCTATTAAGCCTTCAGTCGTTACATAGGAGCCTAACAGTCTTTAATTAGCATAGTAAATACAACATAACCAGGAAGATTATGTGGTCAACAAACTCAGCCTGAATTTGAAAAAATAACATGGAGATGTGCTCACTGAAAATTAAGCATGAAAGGCAGAATGATGTTTTACCAAAAGAAACACACATGCCATTTCCTTTCAATTTCACTTACTTTTTAAAAATGAATGAAATACCCACTGCCCTAAAAGACAGAGTCACTTCACTACCTGTCTTCTACTCTTCTCTCCAGCCTCCTCTCCCTCCTTTTACTTTCTCATGCATGCAATCTCTCGAATACGCCTACATACGTCTCCCCCAACCACATCTGTCTTGTATAACTCTCCTTGAAGTAGTACTTCTTCAAAGTGAGGCTGGTGGCCAAGAGACACAGCATTTATCTTGACAAAAAAAAAAAAAGAACCCAATGCCGTCGAGTTATCTTGACACATGCACCTTAATCCATCATCTGAGTCTGGCTCTCAGCTTTGTAAACTTAGGAACTCAATTTTCTTTTCTTTTTGGTGTTCAGAGTGGAGCCATCTTTCAGCAGGAGAGTAACATTAAGCTCACAAGAGACTAATGTACTAACTAGAAAAAAAAATGTACAAACTAGACTACCACTCAATTAACTACATTAATTTACAACGAGAACCATAACTGCTATATGGATCAGAGTGCTCATGTCAGCATACCCAGGACATGTTCTCCCCATAGGCCAATCTAGATGGGAAGGCAAATTATAATCAGAATGTTGCTTAATGAGCAGGAAATAGGAACAAAGGGAGTTCATTTTATCAGACAGTGCTTAAATGGCATCAGACTAATGGCAGCCTGCGCGTCCATCTACACAGTAGGAATTTACCAACCACAATAATAGGACCATTCTGTTCTTTTGCAGTGTTTGGACAGAAACTTCCAAAGTACATATCCTTAACTTTCTCTTTTGTCCACATTTAGCCTCTGTCCAATCCCCTCTCTCTTGATTTATACTACATTTTATTAGCTTTATTTATCATCTTGACCACATCTGGCTCTCAACTAAAAGCCTTTCTGAAACATCAACTTCCTGGCTCTGAACAGTACTTCATGATTTTAGAGTTTACTATATTTTTATGCAAATAACATGTGTCTTCTACGTTTGTTTGCCAACTGTCCTCCCCCTCCAGGTATTTTCATAAGTGCTGCTATGCCAATTTTTTTTCACATGTTGCTGTAAAAAAAAAAAAAATTATCATAACGTGCTTACAAAAATACCTCGCAGGGAAAGGGCGCATCTGCAAGAGTAAAAGGCACACATTATTTGCACAAAAATACAATACTTACTAGAGAGAAACCTTACTGCCAAGTCCCTAGGTGATGATACTTGTCTCACTGGTGTTCCTACGTACTTATCACCTATACTACTTATCCTTCAAAGTCTATCCTTTAAGACCCAGTCTTCTCTCTTTTCCTGACTTCTCGAAGAAGAATGTCCCCACAGCAGGTTATTTGTATCACGCTGTTGTTGTTGTTAGTTGCCCTTGAGTAAATTTGAGCTCATGGTTATCCCAAGTGTGCAGAGTAGAACTGCTCCATAGGGTTTTCAAGGCTGTGACCTTTCAAAAACAGATCTCCAGGCCTGTCTTCTGAGTTACCTCTGGTTGGGCTCAGCCCCGGACCTCTTGGCTAGGGGTCGAGTGCATAACTATTTGCACCACCCAGGAGAAAATTTTAGAAACTTATATATAAAAAATAATTATCAAGCTGTAATATAATTATTTACTCATGCATCTATCAGTACTAAGTCCAGGAGACCACAAAATATATTTATACTCATCTTTAAACTCTATCACTTGGATGAATGATTTAAACATTTTTTTAAAACTCAAACAACACTGTAAAAATCATGTCATCAATTACTGTGCAGGGTCTATACCCTGCAGGGGCTATTGAAGTGTGCTAGGAGGTTTCCTCCTACACATGCATAAGGCCTCCAGACTGTTGCAGTCCTCACGCTGGTATGATGTCATTAAAGAAAGTACTCTATCAGGGGTTACTGATATATTTAGAAGACAGCCCACAATCTAAATCCAGGCAACTCACAATGATGTTCTAAATAATCTTTCTTTTCTCTCTCCCCTCATAGCTATCTCTCTTTTATCCACTATCATTTTCAACAATCTCTGTTACTTCTCCCTTATTAATGAGATTAAAACTATTTCTATCTTTTGATGTCCTTAAGAATATTGCTATTAACAGAAACGTTCAATCTCTTTAGCAAAGACAGAACAATTCATTATCTACTTCACTGTTCTCTGTTGAAATAGTAGCAGTTAGTATGCCATGTCCAACCACCCTTTGAAGAAAAAACTCACAGAATCAGACTCACATGGACTTTAGGGATCAGTGGGTTTAACAATCTGCCCCTTCATGAATACCTTCTTTGACATTTCTGAGAGATGGTCATCCAACCTCCACATGAACACCTAAAATTTCAAGGAACAGAGTTCCTGGCAAGACTGTAAAATCTTTCCATTAGTCTAAGTGCTATACTTGAGAATTAGAGCAAATAAATGACTCCTCCAGGCCCTCTAAATCTTCTCAACCTCCAGGTAAACAACACTGTTCTTTCCCCACTACTTCTAAAATAGATTTCAGACACTGTACCACACTGGCTACCAAACTCTGCATGTGCTTCAAGGCAGGCCCTAAACCTAGAAGTTAAGTAAGCTCTTCCATTCTATACTTAAGCAGATATAACATCATTCATTGGTTCATTCAACAAATATTTCTAGAAGGCCTACTATAAATAAAATACCCTTCTGGACACTAGGGATAGAGTGAACAAGATTTTAAAAAAGGCCCCTGCCCTAACAAACTCAACAAATACATCCATGAAATTTTACCACTTTTGTTTTATCCCATTCTTCTGGGTTGGGAGTATCTACGTGAATACTCACTAAGACACCTAATGAATTAGCTCTTTTTCCTAGCTTTATGTTTCAGAAACAGCTTTATCAACTGAGTAAGCAGAGCTAATTCTCACAGAGGGAAGACTCAGGAGATTGGCTAAAGTTAATCCAATCACCCTCTCACGTGTAAGGTTTGGGGACAGAGGTATTCATAAGGGTAGATGAAAATATTCAGGCACTATATTAGGGTCAGGCTGAAGAGCCCCTATGGTCCTGGGTTCCAGTTCCCTAGCTGCAGCTTTCCTGCTGGACAATCAGGCAAATCATTGCCTCCCTCTGAGCCTCAATGGCCTCACCCATAAAAGAGGCACAGCCCTTGCACCTACACTGGAGGGGCCTGGAGGCTCAGTGAATGTGCACCTCCAGGTCAGGGCTTGGCATACCCTGGTCTTCGGTAAATGGGAACAGCAGCTGATGATGGTGGTGCAAGGACTTCCTAGGGTATGTGTTACCCTGTGGAGTCTGCAAGGCTTTGTAGGGGCCATAGGACACTCTCTGTCTACCCTGACCTCCGTCATACCACAAACACACACCAAGAGCTCACACTGGGGCCCAGAGATGCCTCTCACACAGTCCTGTTTGGGAATCCAAAGCATAGCCCAAGAGGAGGGACGGGGAGCCAGTTGACTCTGCCTGAGCACAAAGCAGGTAAGCGTTTCCAGACAGAGAGCTCCCAGAGCTGACTCCTAAGGGTGAGCAGAGCTCCCCTGGCAGTGGGATGAGACGGTGCTCCAGGCCCGGGAGTAGGCTCCACCAAGTGGCCCTGCAGAAGACCACCCTCAACTCAGGACCACACCCTGCAGAATGCCAAGAGGGAAGGGACTTCATTTCTGGAAGGAATTTATTAGGGCTAGTTTGTAGTCTAGGGAATTTAGAGGGAGCAATTTCCCATGATTCTATAATACGATTCACCAAAAGCTAAAATATTTCTAGAAAACCAGATGTTGTTGTTGTTAGGTGCCGTCGAGTCGGTTCCAACTCATAGCGACCCTATGCACAACAGAACGAAACACTGCCCGGTACTGAGCCATCCTTACAATTGTTGTTATCCTTGAGCTCACTGTTGCAGCCACTGTGTCAACCCCCCTCGTTGAGGGTCTTCCTCTTTTCCGCTGACCCTGTGCTCTGCCAAGCATGATGTCCTTCTCCAGGGACTGATCCCTCCTGACAACATGTCCAAAGTATGTAAGACGCAATCTCACCATCGTTACTTCTAAGGAGCATTATGGGTGCACTTCTTGCAAGACAGGTTTGTTCATTCTTTTGGCAGCCCATGGTATATTCAATATTCTTCACTAACACCACAATTCAAAGGCGTCAATTCTTTGGTCGTCCTTATTCATTGTCCAGCTTTCACATACGTATGTGTCTGTCAGTTTGTCGTACTGTGGGGGCTTGCATGTTGCTGTGATGCTGGAAGCGATGCCACCAATATTCAGATACCTGCAAGGTCACCCACGGAAGACAGGTTTCAGCTGAGCTTCCAGACTAAGACAGACTAGGACGGACCCGGCAGTCTACTTCTTAAAAGCATTAGCAAGTGAAAACCTTATGAATAGCAGTGGAACATCATCTGATATAGTGCTGGAAGATGAGTCCCCCCAGGTAGGAAGGCACTCAAAAGATGACTGACTGGGGAAGAGCTGCCTCCACAAAGTAGAGTCGACCTTAATGACGTGGATGGAGTAAAGCTTTTGGGACCTTAATTCACTGATGTGGCATGACTCAAAATGAAAAGAAACAGCTGCAAAAATCCATTAATTATCGGAACCTGGAATGTACAAAGTATGAATCTAGGAAAATTTGAAATCATCAAAAATGAAATGGAACGCATAAACATCGATATCCTAGGCATTAACTGAAATGGACTGGTACTGGCCATTTTGAATCAGACAATCATATAGTCTACTATGCTGGGAATGACAACTTGAGGAGGAATGGTGTTGCATTCATCGTCAAAAAGAACGTTTCAAAATCTATCCTGAAGTACAACACTGTCAGTGATAGGATAATATCCATACACCTACAAGGAAGACCAGTTAATACCACTATTATTCAAATTTACGCACCGACCACTAAGGCCAAAGATGAAGAAATAGAAGATTTTTATCAGCTGCTGTAGTCTGAAATTGATCAAACATGCAATCAAGATGCACTGATAATTACTGGCAATTGGAATGCAAAAGTTGGAAACAAAGAAGAAGGATCAGCAGTTGGAAAACATGGCCTTAGTGATAGAAACAATGCCAGAGAGCGAATGATAGAATTTTGCAAGACCAACGACTTCTTCACTGCAAATAACTTCTTTCACCAACATAAACGGTGACTATATACACATGGACCTCGCCAGATGGAACACACAGAAATCAAACTGACTACATCTGTGGAAAGAGATGATGGAAAAACTCAATATCATGAGTCAGAACAAGGCCAGAGGCCGACTGTGGAACAGACCATCAATTGCTCATATGCAAGTTCAAGCTGAAACTGAAGAAAATCAGAGCAAGTCCACGAGAGCCAAAATATGACCTTGAGTATATCCCACCTGAATTTAGAGACCATCTCAAGAATAGATTTGACGCACTGAACACTAGTGACAACAGACCAGAGGAGTTGTGGAAAGACATCAAGGACATCATCCATGAAGAAAGCAAGAGGTCACTGAAAAGACAGGAAAGAAAGAAAAGACCAAGATCGATGTCCGAGGAGACTCTGAAACTTGCTCTCGAATGTCGAGCAGCTAAAGCAAAAGGAAGAATTGATAAAGTGAAAGAACTAAACAGAAGATTTCAAACAGTGACTTGAGAAGACAAAGTAAAGTCTTATAATGACATGTGCAAAGAACTGGAGATGGAAAACCAAAAGGGAAGAACATGCTCCACGTTTCTCAAGCTGAAACAACTGAATTCAAGCCTCAAGTTGCAATAGTGAAGGATTCTATGGGAAAAATATTAAACGATGCAGGAAGCATCAAAAGAAAATGGAAGGAATACAGAGTCATTATACCAAAAAGAATTAGTCGATGTTCAACCATTTCAACAGGTGGCATATGATCAGGAACCAATGGTACTGAAGAAAGAAGTCCAAACTGCTCTGAAGGCACTGGTGAAAAACAAGGCTCCAAGAATTGATCGAATATCAATTGAGATGTTTCAACAAACGGATGCAGAGCTGGAGGTGCTCACTTGTCTATGCCAAGAAATATGGAAGATAGCTTCCTGTCCAACTGACTGGAAAAGATCCATATTTATGCCTATTCCCAAGAAAGGTGATCCAACCGAATGTGGAAATTATAGAACAATATCATTAATATCACATGCAGGCAAAATTTTGCTGAAGATCATTCAAAAACGGCTGCAGCAGTATAGCCACAGGGAACTGACAGAAATTCAAGCCGGTTTCAGAAGAGGACATGGAACCAGGGATATCATTGCTGATGTCAGATGGATCCTGGCTGAAAGCAGAGAATACCAGAAGGATGTTTACCTGTGTTTTATTGCCTATGCAAAGGCATTCGACTGTGTGGATCATAACAAATTATGGATAACACTGCATAAATGGGAATTCCAGAACCCTTAATTGTGCTCATGAGGAACCTTTACACAGATCAAGAGGCAGTTGTTCGGACAGAATAAGGGGATGCTGATGGGTTTAAAGCTAAGAAAGGTGTGCATCAGGGTTGTATTCTTTCACCACACCTATTCAGTCTGTATGCTGAGCAAATAATATGAGAAGCTGGACTATATGAAGAAGAAAGGAGCATCAAGATTGGAGGAAGACTCATTAACAACCTGCATTATGCAGATGGCACAACCTTGCTTGCTGAAAGTGAAGAGGACTTGAAGTACTTACTAATGAAGATCAAAGACCATAGCCTTCAGTACGGATTACACCTCAACATAAAGAAAACAAAAATTCTCACAACTAAACCAATGAACAATATCATGATAAACAGAGAAAAGCCTCAAGTTGTCAAGGATTTCATTTTACTTGGATCCACAATCAACAGCCATGGAAGCAGCAGTCAAGAAATCAAGACTCATTGCATTCGGTAAATCTGCTGCAAAGGACCTCTTTGAAGTGTTGAAGAGCAATGATGTCACCTTGAAAACCAAGGTGCACCTGAACCAAGCCATGGTATTTTCAATCGCATCATATGCATGTGAAAGCTGGACAATGAATAAGGAAGACCAAAGAACAAAACCAGATGTTAGACACAGTATTCTAGAGACTATTTTGAAATATGGAATACTTACATGGGCTAGCTTCAGTGTTGCAGGGTAAAACACAGATGACTGAGGCTCAAGGAGATAAGTGGCTTTTTTGGGGGGGAGTTGGAAGAATCAAACATAGCACTCTATGTGGTCTAAGAGGAACGATATCCTAGCCCACGGCTGAATTTGAGAAAGAATATTAGAGATCAAGCCCAATCCTTAATTTTAAAAATGAAGGAACCAAAGCCCAGAAAGGCTGATTCACTTGACTATAGCCGCAGAGGTTACAACTCTAACCTGAGTGCCCTGACTCCCTGACTAGCGTTCTTTCTGTTAAAATGCCAGAAAGGCCAAGTTCAAAACTGGAAATCAGAAAGCCAAGGCGAAAAATTCAAAAAGTTACCAGCAGGTTATGTGGGGGCTAGTGCAGTATCCAAAAGAAAGAATAACTCAAAAGAAAAATTCTAAATGAGCTTTATCATTTTAAATGAAAATGTAGGATGTATTGGTATATTCAGAATAGACCACAATAGAACTAAAAAGCCCATCACACATAGAATACCTTAAACTTTTACAGGCCAGCTACCTACACTAGAGATTTACCCTATGTATACACAAAGTCTGCTCCTGGCAAATTTTAGTTAAGTATATTAATAACACACTGAACAGAGTACGGTTCCACTGTTGAAACAGAAAATGTTTTAGGAAGTTCCATTTTAGGACAAAAAAGGTTTATTTTGTTGACATTTGTTCCTGAAGGAAATAATAAATAAGGTACTCAAAATGACAGGACCAAAAAACAAAACGCTGTTTACCGGATTGACTGATTGGCCTGTAATTCAAAGGGTAAGAAATTCTACTCTAATTATATATCTACTTTTCACAACTCAGAACATTCACTTTCCCAGGGACTCTAAACATTTATAAGGAGACACGATCTTATTGAAAACATAGCAAATGTCAGTAAAACTCGAGCATGTCCAAAGATCTCCCTGGCAAAAGCTTGTGCAATTCCTGCAATGTCTGAAGAGTTCCAGAAAAGCCACTTTATTTCCAAGACAATCATTACATGAAATGAAAACAGTTTTTCACACCCCTTAACAGAAACATTACATTATATAAAGTACACACATGACTAAAGAGGTCATTAATTTACAACTTTAATGTTTTTACTTTACTGAAAACTAACCTGAAAAGGCAAGTACAACAATATCTCAGGCCCAATGCCACCTTCAGTACATTAGCAGGGGATGGGAAAAGAGTACAAGAAATAAAAAGAGAGAGAGGTAAATAATATTAAAGGCTGAAATTAAAACTAAAGCAATTTAATTCAAAGGGTATTGAAAGCATGACATGTTGAGACTACAGAAGACTTCCACACATCACCTAAAAAGTTCTGAGAAAGAAATTTCCTGTAACTCAAGATAGCTAACACCGAAGCTTTAAACCCAGGACACTAACATTACAAGGCAAATTATGAAACAATTCTGAACAAAAATTGGATCTGTCTGGAAACCATCTATCTGACTCTCTAGAAGTCTTCTATTACATATGCCAACAAAGCAGACTCTGCCAGGAAGGCTAGATACAATATGAAATGCCAACCAGGGCAGAATCTGCAGCGCGAGGTGTCTTCGGACTAAGAGAGAAGTGGCATACAATGGAGCTTATGGGAGATTTGAAAAGAGTTTAATCTGGAAAGTGACCACAAAGCAGTTCAAAACGTCCTAGAAAATGGCAAAAAAAGAAAAATCATACTACATCAACTGCTGCTCATATCAAAACTACTTTTTTGAACTTATGGCTTGAAAATAGATCTTATATCATGGTAGAATTCTTAAATTCAAAGTATGGCTATATAAACATGTATTTAAAAAAACAGCAATCCTAAACAGCTCGGTAAATTTGGAAAAAAAAAAAAAATCCATGGATTTAATCTATCCCTAACCCTCTGTGAAGGAACCCTGGTAGCGCAGTGGTTAAAGAGCTTGGCTGCTAACTGAAAAGTCAGCAGTTCGAACCCACCAGCAGCTCCACAGGAGAAACATGTGGCAATCTGCTTGCATAAAGATTTACAGCCTTAGAAACCCTAAGAGGGAGTTCCACTCTGTCCTATACGGTCGCTGTAAGTCAGAATCAACTAGATGGCAATGGGTTTGGTTTGTTTTTAACCTTCTGTGAAGGAGCCCTGGTGGCTCAGTGGTTAATCACTCAGCTGCTAACCAGAAGGTCAGCAGTTCGAACTCACCAGGTGCTCCTCAGGAAATAGATGTGGCAGTCAGCTTCCATAAAGATTATAGCCTTGGAAACCCTATGGGGCAGCTCTCCTCTGTCCTATAGATTGCTATGAGTTGGAATTGACTCTACTGCAATGGGTAACACTGTGAATCCAACACAATTAAGGAATAAAGAGGACAAGAAAAGGTCGTTAACTGACTTTCCTCATCTAGTATAAAAGTCCAATAACACAAATCTTCTTCAACCACATCAATATCATAACAATGACAGATAAGCTGAGCACTTAGAGAGGGAGACCAGGTACCCCTCTTCGTGTTCATATCGTACTTTATACAAGCTTCTGCCATAGCACTCACTACTATGTGTGTCACTTATGTCTGTCTCCTCATCACACTGTGAGTTCTTCTAAAGTAAGGATGTTACTGTTCTTCCTTTAAATATCCTAACCCCTACTACAGTGCCTCGCACAGAAGTAAATCAATAATTCGTTCTGGAACATAAATATCCTTTTATGTTTCATTCATCCCACAAGCATTTTTTGAGCAAATTCCTTATGAGCTCAACTACACAGCAATGAAAACAACAGAATTTCTGATCAAATAACTTCTTGTCTCAGTAAGTTTGTTTTTGCCACAAATTAATTAGCAAGCTTATCAGGGCAGTCATCTTGTTAGAATCAAGCTACTGTAATCTTCAAGGCAAGATGAAGGCACAAAAGTGAGTGTGGTAGTGGAACTAGTAGAAGTAATCAGATTCAAGGTAAATTTTTAAGAGACAACAAGGTTTGCAATGAGTTGAATATGGGGTGGGTTGCGTGTGAGAGAATGAGATGTTTATATATATTTAATGAACAAAAAAGCATTGTAATTCCTACTACACAATTGGTTTCCCAAAATAAAAATGCTACTATTCTGTGAAGTTAAGTATACGCTCTTCCTTCTCCTCTAGAAGTAAGTGCTTTGCGCTATTTCCTTCAAAGGTGGGGAAGAAGTTATGATTAATAGTGTGTTGAGATGAAGAACCGGGAGCATTAGTAAAACAGTGGAGCTAATAGAAAAAAATAGTGGTATAATAAGAACACTGACTATATTATTTCATACATGTTAAATACAAAGCTTGGGTGTGAAAGATTTGACTTTCCATAAGTTAGTCTTAGGCAGGCTTACAAAAGTTATCCACAAAACAGAAACAAAAAACTGGAAATTCAAAATTAAACTTTTATCCCTATTTAAGGAAATTATTCTGGCTTCAGCCTTTTTAGTATCTTTTTCTGGAAGAATATTGAGCAATACAAAGATCATTAGCAACATAATAAAAAGGTGTTAGACTAGGTATTGGATGAATTCCTAGAAATTAATATTCAAAGTTGGAAACAAAAATACCTTCCAAAGGATATTTTATGCATTCATTAAATTTTAGGACCAATCTGTAATTATTATGTATTTCTCTTAAGTCAAATGCCAGGAAACAGAAATAACATTATTTAAAATCAGCCACTTTTGAGGCATTTCTAGTTCTGAAACAAAACATGGGCAAAGAAACTAACTAGAGTTTCACACTATGTATTTGGAAAGAATGTTGTTTAATTTTCAAAAGACAAAAATTTATCATTCATCTCAAGAGAAATAATTTTACAGTATCTTTAAAAATCATCAGAGTTTCTTTCCCTCTTCTTTTTTTTAAAGGATGCCTAAGCATGCACTCATTCTAACGAAAAAATATAAAACAAAAAGTTTAAAAATTAATCTCTACATACTAATGTGTAATAGTCTTGTATACGATAAGCCCTTCCCAGCTGTTCCATTTTTTTCCTAAAACTTACAGAGTATTGCTCATTCAATATTAAACAGTACTACAGATTCAGTCAATATGCACCATATCAACTATAAATGTTGATGGAAGAAGAACTCATTAAAACAAATTTGGACATCTTATATTCCCTTTGACACTCTACTAAAGCCAGCTAAGACCACTTAACTTCCATCAAATCATTGAAACAGAATGTGATATAGAACTTTTCATACGGTCTACCACCCTTGGCTTTAAACCCTATCATTATTTAGCCTACTACCTATACTAGAGATTACTCACAATTGGAGAAGAAAATAAATAAACTAATAGCACAGGACTGCAAAGGAACGTGCCCGACAGGTCTGCTTTCCTCTCCAAACCCTTGTAGTTCTCATTCAGTGAGTTAAGGATTAAAACGGCAGGTTTCTCAATCAAATCCAAGTCAGGGGCCATTGACACTGGCCATCTTTGGCTTCACCCCTGGAACTCATTTAAAAACAACCTCTTAGACTGAAAATGTTGGTAAAGAAGTCATTGCCAATGGGACAGAGTTTGAAATGGCTTCTCCACACCAATGTTCCAATTTGGAACACAGAGATCAAATGTATTTCTAAGCTATTATTTCTTGTCCTTCCCTCAACCACAGTCACTTGTATGCCCACCCCATTCCCCAGGAGTATAGTTATATCCACCTTTGCATTCTAAACTTGTATCTTCATGTCTGACATAGTGTTTCATACATGATAAGCACTCTGATGTTTCAGTCAATTCTCTAAAAGTCAAGAATTACTCTGGACTGAAAAACCACAAATGACTCAATTAAAATAATTTTGAACATGACCAAAAAAAGTATAAAATTACCTTCAATTTGAACTTTTTATCATAATTTTATTGTTGTTTTTTTTTTTTTAAGATGACAGGAATCCGACAGGAGATTACTCATAATATTCTAGTTAGTGTTCAGAGTGTCTGGTTTAAAATTGCTTCCAAATTAACATGTGGTAGCCACAGCTTTAATCTACTCACACAACTTAAAATAGATAAACCACCAAAGAAGAGCACAGTCTGACTAAAAGTAGACTAAACTATAGTTGTAAACATTAAAGTACATGCTGGAAGTCAACAGGTCACTTGTGTCTATTTCTTTCCCATTCTTCTGGAGAAATCCAAAATCAGAGAATTTTGCTGGCTACTATCAAATAGCTTTCAGCTAAAAACATGAAACCATTATTTTGCAAAGTAGGGAACACTTTATAGAACAGACATCTGACAATCATATATATTTTTCCACATCATCAAAAAACAGCAATCTTAAGCAGATGGTCAAATTCAAACCAAAACAGGAAATTAAAACATACTGATTCATTTTTTCCTCTCACAGATATCTTTTATGGAAATATCAGGTTTTAATTATCTTTTTCTAACAAAATCATTGGTGATTCCTATTCCAAAATGTGTGTTAGAATAAAAAATAAAAGAGTATGTGGTACTAACTCTGAATTTCAATTCAGTGTTAACAACCCAAGGAAAAACAAAAACGTGAGTCATTTTACTGGCAGAATGACAGCAAAGGGGAAAAATACAAGGAAATTATGCTGCTATCCTGTTTTCCTACCAGTCATCTGTCAGCTTGTTGTACTGTGATGACATGCTTGTTGCTGTGACGCTGGAAGCTATGACACTAATATTTCGAATAACAGCAGGGTCAACAATGGTGAAGAAAGCCGAGGAAAATTAAAACAAGTCCACGAGAACCAAGGTACGACCTTGAGTATATCCCACCTGAATTTAGAACCATCTAATTTTTTAAGAATAGATATGACACATGCAACACTAATGACTGAAGACCAGATAAATTGTGGAAGGACATCATATATGAAGAACGCAAAAGGTCATTAAAAAGACAGGAAGGAAAGAAAATGGATGACAGAAGAGACTCTGAAAGTTGCTCTTGAATGTAGAGGAGCTAAAGGGAATGGAAGCAAGGATGAAGTAAAAGAACTGAACATGAGATTTCAAAGAGCAGCTTGAAATGACAAAGTAAAGCATTATAATGAAACGTGCAAAGACCTGGAGTTAGAAAACCAAAGAGGAAGAACACTCTTAGCATTTCTCAAGCTGAAAGAACTGAAGAAAAAATTCAAGCCTCAAGTTGCAATGCTGAAGGATTCTATGGGCAAAGTATTGAATGATGCAGGAAGCATCAAAAGAAGATGGAAGGAATACACAGTCACTGTACCAAAACAAATTGGTCAAGGTTAAACCATTTCAGGAGGTAGCATGTGATGAAGAACTGATGGTACTGAAAGAAGTCCTAGTTGCACTGCAGGCATTGGCTAAAACCAAGGCTCCAGGAATTAAAGAAATACCAACTGTGCTGTTTCAACAAATGGATGTAACACTGGAAGTGCCACTTGTCTGTTCCAAGAAATCTGGAAGACAATTGCCTGGCCAACCAACTGGAAGAGATCCCTATTTGTGCTCATTCAAAAGAAAGGTGACCCAACAGAAAGTGGAAATTTTCAAACAGTATCATCAACATCACACACAAATAAAATTTTGCTGAAGATAATTCAAAAGTGGTTGCAACAGTACATTGACAGGGAACTGCCAAAAATTCAAGCCAGATTAAAAAGAGGACCTGGAACGAGAGATATCATTGCTGATGTCAGACGGATCATGACTGAAAGCAGAGAATACCAGAAAGATGTTTACCTGTGTTTTACTATGAAAAGGCATTTGGCCATGTGGATTGTACTAAATTACAGACAACATTGTGAAGGATGAGAATTCCAAAATGCTTAATAGTGCTCACAACAAACTTGTACACAGACCATGAGGCAGCTGTTCCAACAGAACAAGAGGATACTGCATGCTATAAAATCAAGAAAGCTGTGTATCAGGGCTGTATCTTTTCAACATACTTATTCAACCTGTATGCTGAGCAAATAATCTGAGAAACTGGACTATATGAAGGACAACAGGGCATCAGGATTGGAAGAAGACTCATTAACAACCTGCAATATGCAGATGGCACAACCTTGCTTGCTGAAAGTGAAGAGGACTTGAACCACTTACAGATCAAGATGAAAGACTATACACAGTCTTTGGTATGGATTACAACTCAACATAAAGAAAATAAAAGTCCTCACAACTGGACCAATAAGCAATACCTTGATAAACCAAGAAAATACTGACGTTGTCAAGGATTTCATTTTACATGGATCCACAATCAACATCCACGGAAGCAGCAGTCAAGAAATCAAACAACATATCACATTGGGCAAATCTGCTCCAAAAGACCTCTTTAAAGTGTTAAAAAGCAAAGATGTCACTTTGAGGACTAAGGTATACCTGACCCAAGCCATGATATTTTCAATCACCTTATATGCATGTGAAAGCTGGACAATGAATAAGGAAGACCAAAGAAGAACTGACGCCTTTGAATTATGGTGTTGGCGAAGAATATAGAATATACTATGGAGTGCCAGAAGAACAAACAAATCTGTCTTGGAATAAGTACAGCCAGAATGCTCCTTAGAAGCAAGGATGGTGAGACTTCGTCTCACATACTGCGCACAGTTATCAGGAAGGACCAGTGTCTGGAGGACATCATGCTTGGTAAAGCACAGGTGCACTGAAAAAGAGGAAGACCCTCAATGAAGAGATGGATTGGTACAGTGGCTGAAACAACAGACTCACACATAGCAATGATCGGGAGAATGGCACAGAACAGGGCAGTGTTTTGTTCTGTTGTACGTGGGGTCTCTATGAGTTGGAACCAACTCAAAGACACTTAACAACAACAACCTGTTTCTACCACTTTGATCTACGCAATGTTAGGCACGTCACTATATTCTCTCAACATCAGTTTTCACCACATCTAAAGATGATTATCGTAAACATACTTTGAAAATATGAATTATAATTACAATTTTTGAAAGGTCCGCATTTTTGTTGAAGAAAACTACTCCTAAAATGTTTCACCCAACATAGCTACAGCTTTACAATATGTTGCTAGGCATCACTTCACAGATGTTTCAAATGAAAACTTTTATGGGAAGAAAGAAAATACATATCTATGAATCCTGATCTATTCAACTTATTGATGTTTTAAGTTCCCATGAATATAAACTAGAGACAACTTGCAGTTTTCAGATGTCTCCTAGTTGTTCGTCACAGTTATTCTCACCTCTTCAAGGAGCTTATAGTAGAAAATAAGGTCCCCTAAAAGGAACTCAGTGTACCTACTCAAACAAATCAAAACCCAAACCCACTGCCATCAAGTTGATTCTGCCTCATAGCGACCCTGTAGGACAGAGGAGAACTGCTCCATAGGATTTCTAAGGCTGTTAATCTTTACGGAAGCAGAATGCCACATCTTTCTCCTGCAGAGCGGCTGGTGGGTTCAAACTGCTGACCTTTCGGTTAGCAGCCAAGTGCTCGTAAGACTGCACCACCAGGGCTCCTGTTATTGAAACAAGCACATATTATATGAGAAAAGTAAATGACTCATACAAGCTATAGTCTTGGCTGTAAATGATTCTTATCAAATCTGATACAATGGTAATATAGGATCGGTAAACTCAACTCCTATTTTGATTTCTACCAACATACAGCTGGGATCCCTTGGACAAGTCAGCTAACACTTTGGGCCAGAATTATCTATAATATGAGGCATTGGGAGTTGATGATGTTTCAGGTCCTTTTTCACTTTAGAACACTGATGACAAGTGTTTTGAGAAATACATTTGCCGTAATAGTCCAATGCTGCATTGTAAACTCTGTGACTATGCTTGTTAAAATCCAAAGCTACCACATAGATTTTTGTAAGGGAGAAAAACGGAAAAACCACTGAAGACTCTTCAAACCTTGATAAGGCTAGTTAGCTAAAGGGCACGTGTATCTACAGGACAGCAGGTCCTGTAGCAGAGGACGTTCCTCATATGGATGTACTTATGGGTAACTGAGAGGGAAAAGTGAAAGACGGGGAGGAGCTACCTCTGACTTTGGGTGCCAATAAGCAAGAAGCACATTTTAGTAAATCTGCTTAGAATTGGAATAGTAACAAGAGCATACGACAGCTCCAAATGTTGAAAGTACTGGATCATACAGGAAAAAAATTAATTGATCAATAATTTTAAAATGGAAAAGTAACAAATAATGTAATTAACAGCAAAAGAGAGCAACATTCACCAGGCTGGGTGGCAAATAAATGATTTTGAAACATATTCAATGATCTGTGTAAATTCAGAATATAAAGTTGTGCACAGTACATGATACCAATTGGGATCTGAGTCTATGTGCATAGAAAAAACTTCTGGATAAATTTTACCAAAATTTGAATGAAGAAAAAATTAGGTGATAAGATTACAGGCGAGTTTTTATATCTTCCTAATGGCACCTAGGAAACCCTAGTGGTGCAATGGTTAAGAGCTATGGCTGCTAACCACAAGGTCGGTAGTTCGAATCTACCAGGCATTCCTTGGAAACGCTATGGGGCAAGCTCTGCTTTGTCCTATAGGGTCGCTATGAGTCAGAATCAACTCGATAGCAACAGGCTTTTTTAATGGTATCTAGGAGTCACTGGGTGATACAAATGGTTAATGTGCTCAGCTACTAACCAAAAGTCTGGTAGTTCAAATCTACCCAGAGGTGCTTCAGAAGAAAGGCCTGGCATCTACTTCTAAAAGTTCAGTCACTGAAAACCCTAGAGAGCACAGCTCTACTCTGACACACATGGGATTGCCATGAGTCAGAAGCAACTGGGTGGCTGCTGGTTTAACTACTGTCCTACATCTTCCACAGTGAATATCTACTGTTTTATAATTTTTAAATGCTCCCTTTTAAAGAGACATGTACTACCTATACTTATAATTTCTCCTTTTCTTGCATATTTAAATAAACACAATCAGTAAAATTAAATCATTCTTCCACTAACATTTAAAAGAAATGTCTTTGTTATGTTTTGCTTTAGGTTAAACGTAAGGATCAAGACAATATATATGGTATAAACAGAATAACCTAGAAAATAACATTTTCTAAATTTTCAAAAAACCAAACCCACTGCCATCCAGTCAATTCTGACTCCTAGTGGCTCTACAGGACAGAGTAGAACTGCCCCAGAGAGTTTCCAAGGAGTGGCTGGTGGATTCGAACTGCCAGCCTTTAGATTAGCAGCCAAATGATTAACCACTGAGCCACCAGGACTCCTTAATTTTAGGAACCAACTATTTTTAAATATTATGCAAATATGTCCAAAATTAAAATCATTTTTTTCTTTATATTACAAAACTATTTGGAAATTTCTACAAAGAAGGCTAGTATCATTAATAAACTTAAACCTATTTTAATAAAAAATATTTTAAAAATTGGATCCAGAGACGTTTAAAAATTTCGCTATGTAAACTTGGATGTTGCCTTGCTGAACAAAAATGATCTAATTATTCACAAGCTCTCACTGATTCACAGATTCTAGTAAACCAATAAAAAGATATTTCTGATAGAATAAACAGTATTATGAGTTTCCAGGTAAACGCCAGTTGAATTAAAGGTTAATAAGATCCATCTGGAACGAAAGAAGAATCAAATATTTTCCTTTAAAATTTTAAGCAAAAGGAATAAAAACTTTTAATGATACTTCCATTGATAAAAAATTCTTCCTGTAATCTTTCATGAGAGTTTTCCCTGGTAATATGTTCGTAATTAAGTCTTCAATACATATGTAAAAATTCTGGGGATTGCACAATACTTGTTGTTTTTGTCATCTAAAATTGAAAAATGACATTTGACAAAGCAACATAAGGTGTTGGGAAAAATGTATTTTATTATCACATATCACTACCGAATACATGAGAAAAATATGCTAGAATTAGTTTTTCTGTACATATATACACCTCACAACAATCTTCTGCCACTGATTGTCTGCGGTGTTAAACTTTATGAATTTTGACGCAGTTTTAACATTTCTTCATTTATCAAGTCATAAGGCTGTTCAAGACAAGAAACAAAGGCTTAAAGAATGAAATCAAAATAATAGAGCAGGGTGTTTAAAAAAAAAAAAAACCGGGGTGTGTTTATTAGTGGTGTTTAAGTAGTATCCCATATTTATGTTGTGGGTGGGGGTAATGCAAGAATACCTACCGTGTCAAGTCAACACAAAAGCGTTCCATTTTGATTACAGCAGTGCTGCATTGTAAACCTCCTTTGTACATGGCATTGCTTAAAAAATAATATTTGGACTACAGGTCATTGAAATTTCCTTCAATAAAAGCATACTTTTTGTCTTATTGGCTAGTTTTCATTTCCTCCCTTCTGTCCAACGTTTATATATATATATATGTATATATATCTTCATATAGAGAGAGGTAGATATAGAGATATATCCATATTTGTATGTGTATATCCACATCTGTGTATGTGCACACACACACATACTCCTCTTTCTCTTTTTCCACAATTTACCTGTAAATTATCTACTATGTGTTAGGCTCTGTGTCTGGTCTTGTGGATGGAAAAAGGAACAAGATATGGTTCCTGTCCTTAAATTAAAAAAAAATTACAATTATAAATTTGCCCACCTGTTTTGATTGCTTAGCACACACACAAATACGTGCTTATTTTTTTTTTAGAATCACCTGCTGATAGAACCGTTAGCTGTTTTCACAAGAGTACCTCTAATCTTCTGATGAAAATCAAAGACTACAGCCTTCAGTACAGATTACACCTCAACATAAAAAAAAAAAAAAATCCTCATAACTGGACTGATATGCAATATCATGATAAACAGAAAATACTGAAGTTGTCAAGCCATTTTACTTGGCTCCACAATCAACACCAATGGAAGCAGCGGTCAAGAAATCAAATGATGTATTGCATTAGGTAAATCTGTGGCAAAAGACCTCTTTAAAGTGTTAAAAAGCAAAGATGCCACTTTGAGGACTAGGGTGTGCCTGATTCAAGCCATGGTATTTTCAATCATCTCATATGCATGGGAAAGCTGGACAATGATTAAGGAAGACTGAAGAAGAAATGATACCTTTGAATTATGGTGTTGGCAAAGAATGTTGAATACACTATGGACTGCCAGAAGAACAAACAAATCTGTCTTGGAAGAAGTACAGCCAGAATGTTCCTTAGAAGCAAGGATGGCAAGACTTCATCTCACGCACTTTGGACATGTTGTCAGGGAGAGGCCAATCTCTAGAGAAGGACATCATGCTTAATAGAGGGTCAGCAAAAAAGAGGAAGACCCTCAATAAAATGGAGTGACATAGTAGCTTCAATAATGGGCTCAAACATAGCAATGATTGTGAGGATAGCAGAGGACCAAGCAATTGTTTCACACTGTTATACATAAGGTCACTATGAGTCAGAGCCAACTCGACAGTGCCTAACAACAACACCGCCTTTGAAGACCATCTGTCTCAAATGATTCAACAAAGTCTGGCTCTGAACTTCCAGTCAGCATATTTCTGGGGTAATCCCTGACTCCGAGTTTCCTGGCCCTTAACTACTTAACACATTTTTAGGCACACCATAGGCAGTAAATCAATACTTACTGATTGGTTGATGGCTTGACTGAACCATTATCAGCATATACTTGGAAACACAATAAAATTATGGCAGCTACCATTAACTGATAGTTTATTAGATACCTGATACAGTGCCAAGAACTTTACATACATTTTCACAGTTAAGCCTATAACAAATTATTATAGCTGTTTGATATATTAGATGATAAAACCGGGGCTTTAGGTCTTAAACAACTTCCCCAGTCACACAGCTAGGAAAGTATTCAAAGTCCTGCTCTAAACAACTAATGCTATACTACCTCCCAAATATAAAGGCTCTTACTGATGAAGGTCAAGAACTACAGCCTTCAGTATGAATTACATCTGAACGTGAAAAAAAAATTCCTCATAACTGGACCATTAAGCAAAATCATGATATATAGGAAAAAAGTTGAAGTTGTCAATGATTTCATCCTACTTGGATCAACAGTCAATGTCCATGGAAGCAGCAGTAAGGAAATCAAATGACATACAGGGAAAATTTGATACAAAAGACCTCTTTAAAGTTGTAAAAAGCAAAGATGTCACACTGATCACTAAGATGTGAATCAACCAAGCCCATGGTATTTTCAATCGCTTCATATGCATGTGAAAAATGGACAATGAAAAAGGAAGACTGAGGAAGAATTGACTCATTAAAAGTGAAGTGTTGGTAAAGAATACTGAATACATACTGTGGACTGCCAGAAACATGAACAAATCAGTCTGAGAGGAAACACAGCCAGAGTGCTGTTTAGAAGCAAGGATGGTGACACTTCAGCTCACTTACTTTAGACGCCTCAAAAGGAAAGACCAATCGCTAGAAAAGGACATCATGTTTGGTAGAGGGTCAGCAAAGATGAGGAAACCCTCCATTAGATGGACTGACACAATAGCCACAGCAATGTACTCAAACTTAACATTGATCATGAAAATGGCACAGTAAAAAAAAAAGGCACAGTACCAGGCGACATTTCATTCTGTTATACATAAGGTCACTGTGAGCTGGAGCTGACACAATAGTAGCTGACATCTATAGATCGCTCGACCCAATAACTTTTTGATTAATAGCTAAATGTACTAACAAATTGGGCAACAGAAAGAACTAAGTAAAACCACAGTACGTAACAATTATGCATACACTACATAAATATTAAAGAAAAGCAAGCATGTAAGTTGTATATATTGATGTGTGTACATACCTTTGTGTATTTTTAAGATTATTCACCATTTTAGACTTCAGGTACCACCTTTTCTCTGCATCAGTACACAGTGTCAAGACTGACTAAATAATTTTAATAACTGAAAGGGGTTCTCATAACCACTATGTGCTCAACAATTGCAGACTTGTGTCTTATCAGTACACTAAACCTCGGGATTCAGCACTAGGTCTGACACATAGTAGGTGCTCAATGCACAGCAATGAATAAAATCACTGACTTTTGAAACTCTATTCCAAGGTGAAGGTCTCGCTTATATAAATGTACAATAATGCACAGGTATCTGCAACATCACACATGAATCCGTGAAGAAATATTGATTTTAAGCCAAGCACAAATGATTTTGACAAATCAAAATTTTTATTTACATTATTCCTTAAATATAAATAAAAAATATATGAATGTTAATATAATCTTCTGGTTAAAAAAAAAAAAAAACCCAAAGAGCCATGAAAATTAAATGAGTAGACATATGCAAATCAGTTGGCATAATAGGTCCTCAATAAACTGTAATTCTTTTCTTTTCCACTTTTCATCTAGATTATTTTAAGACACAAAACAGATACAGCTCAGGATGGCGGCTTAGTCATACACACCATGCCATCCTCATACAGCAAAGAACCAAGAAACCAAGTGAAACAGATACAGATGGCAATCTGGAAAACCAGAACAGCAAATGGAAGGATGAAGAATTAGATGCAACACTGAAAGGAAGAAGAAATTAAATGAAAACAGGGAACAAGAAGACTTACAAACTACAGGCACCCTGCCAGCCCGCCTGGCGCAGCATGGCCATCTTGAGACAAAGCAAGCAGCGTTCCTGGGTGTGGAGCACAAGAAGGCAACTTCATGGAATCCCCAGTAGGAGACAGAGATACTGTGTAGACAAACTCGGAGCAAAGCAAGGTGAGCACAACAAGAACGAGATCTAAGGAGGGAAAGTGCAGGAAAGCAGGCGAGAGTCCGAGGGATCCAGATAACCACAGAACAGGCAGGGAGCTGTAAAACAGGGACAGAACTACTCACCAGAAGCAGTCCCTGATTATTTGGGTGGGTGCTGCTGGCAGGGTGGAGGATCCTTGGAGCGACGGATAGAGATCCCCAACCTGTCCCAACTCTAGACGGACCCCGTCCTCGCATTTCGTTGGAGTTAAGCCCTGATCACTGGCTGCAGTCTGTGGGGAGTGACCCGCTGCCCACGCCAGAAACATGCTTGCCCCTTCCAAACCCCTGCCTCCCAGCAACCAGCAGTGTGATCTCCCTCCCTCCACAGCCCAGTGATCTGTGGTGCACACTCCCATGCTGTCAGACCTGTGACCAGAGGCTCATGCCCACTCCGCCCATCCTTGCACCATCCCACTCGCCTGGCAATTGGCAGTGTACATGCCTGCCAACAGACCAGTGAACAGAGGCATGAGATCCCCCCTCCCCACACCTGCCACCTTGCCTGCCTGGCAACTGATGGTGCAAGTTACCATCCCACCCACCCGGTAACCAGTGACCCATGCACCCTGGTCCTGACTACCCAGCAACAGGCAGTGCAAACACACAGCGCCCAACCCAGCGTGAGTGAGAACACTCCCTGCACCCACACCCCACTGACCAGCAGGACAGACACATCACCTCATCAGTAACATTAGTCACATCCTGACAGGCGCCATCTGTGTCTCTGACAAATGATGAGTTGGAGATCCTAGCGCCCTCATCCAATATCTACCTGGTTGCAACATCACACATCCCACATCCAAACAGTTCCTGCAGGCCATCTGCACTTGGACTAAAACCTCTTGATACCACACCATCTGCTCGATGCCATTTTGTGAACAAACAGCAAGCCTACCCCATCCATTGGGTAGCACCCCTTCAAAGCAGATACAGAGATGACCTGCCCTGACCACCAGAGAATGCACTAACTGCCAGCACCAAAGCGGAAGGATCCCACAAAGGCCATGGAGGGACACAGATCACACAATACTTGTCACCCAATACCAGGGAAAAAAACTGATCTTCCACCTCCTTCCAATCTTCTAAGGGCAGACATACGAGCCTAATCACAGAGGACTCACACATGGGTGTGACCCACCATTCCCACTAGTGAAAGAAAATCACACCCACCCAACAGACACAACCAAAGTCACACACAGACCAGAACCACAAACAACAGCAAATAATAATACAGAGGAAGAAAGATTCTAAAGAGAACAAAGCTCCAGATACATCAAAACAAATTTTAAAAAATCACAAAAGAAACATACATACAATAAATAAATAAACACCTTAATGCCTCGAAGGCAGCAAAAATGACAAATTCTATGAAGAAACAGGATAAGATGGCTCAAACAAGTCAGCAAAATAAAAGGGCAGAAAATCTTCCTGAAAAAGAAATGGTAATAGAAATACCTGATAAGGAATCCAAAAGACATATACAGGATCCTCAAACAAATCAAGGAAAACACACATAAAACTCATTACTGAACTGAAAGGATTTCATTTTACTTGAATCCACAATCAACACCCATGGAAGCAGCAGTCAAGAAATCAAAAGACTCATTGCATTGAGCAAATCTGCTGCAAAAGACCTCTTTGAAGTGTTGAAAACCAAAGATGTCACCTTGAAGACTAAGGTGCGCCTGATCCAGGCCATGGTATTTTCAATTGCATCCTGTGAAAGCTGGACAATGAATAAGGAAGACCGAAGAAGAATTGACGCCTTTGAATTATGGTGTTGGTGGAGAAAATCGAATATACCATGGGCCGCCAAAAGAATGAACAAATCTGTCTTGGAAGAAGTACAGCCAGGATGCTCCTTAGAAGCAAGGATGGCGAGACTGTGTCTTACATGCTCTGGACATACTGTCAGGAGAGATCAGTCCCTAGAGAAGGACATCATGCTCGGTAAGGTACAGAGTCAGCAGAAAAGAGGAAGACCCTCAACGAGATGGATTGACACAGTGGCTGCAACAATGAGCTCAAGCATAGCAACGATCCTAAGGATGGGGCAGGACCGGGCAGTGTTTTTTTCTGTTGTGCATGGGGTCGCTATGAGTCAGAACTGACTCGACGGCACCTAATAGCAGCATGGTCACCTGATCTTCGAGAAGGTCCCAAAGCCCATCAAATAGGGAAAAGACAGTGTTTTTAACAAATTGTGCTGGCAAAACGGGATGCCCATCTGCAAAAAAATTAAACAGGACCCATACCTCACACTATATACAAAAACTAACTCAAAATGAATCAAAGGCTTAAATATAATGAGGTCACTCCTGAGGTTCACCCTTCAGTCAAAGACTGAAACAGGCCCACGGAACAAAACAAGACTAAAGGGGCACACCAGCCCTGGGAAAGGGACTGGAAGGTAGGGGGGAACAGGAAAGCTGGTAACAGGGAACCTAGGGTTAAGAGGGGAGAGTACTGACATGTCACAGGGTTGTTAACCAACGTCATACAAGAATGTGTGTAATGTTTGATGAGAAACTAGTTTGTTCCTAGAAACCTTCATCTAAAGTACAATAAAAAGAAAAAAAAAAGTGCAGCATTCTAATAAACTGTAATTTTTCCCATTGTCACAAGTTTCCTACAAAGGACTACAGTTATCATTTATTAACACATCAAGTATGTTCTAGGAGAAATAGAAGAAATTCAATTAAGTCTTTTAAATTAGAATCCATTCATATATTTACCTTTTCTTCTAGTTGTTCCTTCAAACACTGATACTTTAGCTTCAGTTTTTTGTTCTCCTCCTCATTCTGGGCTAATTCTTGTGTCAGCCTGTCACACTGTGATTTCAACTTCTCCAGCTGCCAGAGATGGACTTTAGCTGTATTCTTATCTTCTAAGCTTTCTGCCTGAAAAAAGAGAGAAAGAGAACAAAAAAAGTCCACTGGCCACAGCCAAATTATATACCAAACAAATTACACATTGTATCAATGGGAAAAATACTTAAAGATTTTGCTTTTTCTAAACATTTATAGGAAACCCTGGTGGGGTAGTAGTTAAGTGCTATGGCTGCTAACCAAAAGGTCAACAGTTCAAATCTACCAGGCGCTCCTTGGAAGCCCTATGGGGCAGTTCTACTCTGTCCTATAGGGTTGCTATGAGTCAGAATCGACTAGACGGCAACGGGTTTGGTTTTTGGTTTAAACATTCGTATACAAACATTAAAATACACCCAAAGGAAATGTTTTTTGCATTTATTCAATCATTCAACAGCATTTATTGAGCATTTACTGATAGGTACTGTACTAGGTGCTGAAGATGCAACAACGAATTTCTACAACATGTGAAAAAGTGAAAAGTGCTTAATAAAGGTGAAAGCTGGGTATTTTGCCAACCCACAAAGGGACACCAATTTGGCTTGAGAATGGAAGGAGTTATTAGGGAAGCATCCCAAGAAGGAAATACTATGAGATGATAGTGCTGACTGATCAATTTTCTCATCTATAAAATGAGCTTAACATTTTACCTATCTCCTGGTCATTGTGAAAGAACTGTGTACTTTCTGGTTAACATAATTAATTATACCATCTTTGTGGGGCTAAAAGGATTATAACCTGTAGCAGTCAAAACATTACAAATAACCTAATATGAAAAAGAGCTTAAGTGTGATTATTTCAACACCAACTGCATAATAAAGTACCTGTTCTTTTTTATCTTTATTTGCAATATAGCCAGAATCAGCTTAAAAAAAAAAATTAGGAATAATCTATTTGGTATATGGGATTCAAGAAAGATTTCCTAGGTATGTGAAGTTACAGAATTTCAAAATATCATTAACAACATAAACTTTCAGTATGCCAGGTCAGGCACTATTTTAAGACCTTTTTGAACACTGTTTTTTCCTAATTTCATCCTCACAACAACCTGACAAGGTAGGTACTATTACCGTTTCCCGCTTTGAAACTGAAGCACAGAGAAGTTAGTAATTTACCCAAGGGTATATAGTGGGTAGGTGGGGAATTGCTCCCATTTGAAAGTTTGTACATAAAGTATTCCATGACATTGGTTTCATTCCCTGTAATGCGTCAGCACTCCCATTTCCGTCCTAGGTTCCCAGTTTCCTTTCATTCTGATATTCTACCCCTTCCTGCCTTCTCAACTTTGCTTTTGGTCCAAAGTTGCCCTTTTGATCTCATGTGATTGATTGTTCTAAGGAGTATGTTCCTCTCATACATGGAGCAATTCCACTCCGTCCTATTAGGTTGCTATCAGTCCGAATTTGACTCGACTGTGATGGGTTTTATGTAGTAGCTGAATGCAGAGACAGGATTTGAGCCCAAGAAATCTGGCTCACAGGTCCATGCTTTCAACAACTCCACTCCACTGATCCTCAAAAGGTACATATACCATATGGTTTTAAAAACCATATGGGTGTAACCTGCAATGTTAATTGCAATTACGTATATAATCTGTCTAAAATACATGTTTTAATGCCTAAAATATATCTGTACATATATTTCTTTGTTATAAATTTATTTATACCAATGTTATAAATTTATTATGTACATTTAATCAGTTAAGTAGGAATACAATCACCGGAAGCAATCTCCTGAGAGAAAGAAGTTTTGTGAGTTTTAGACAAAAATCTATATTTTATTCACTGCACAAAAGTCATCTAAGACTTGATGCCACTTCGAATTAACAAAGGAATTGATTTTTTAATGAGCAATCCTGTATTTACAACCCAAACATAAATTCACAAGATAAAGTCTCTCATTAGGAACATTGCCCAATTACAATTTTAAGTTTCAGTAGAATGTGTTTTCTTTATGTCTTGTAAAAAGCCTAGGTCTCCTCCTAAGGTCAATAGCGTGCTCAGGCTGGCTCAGGAGACTGGCATGAGCCAATTGTGCTCATCTCCTCCCAACTCCTCCCCAGTGCAATGATGTCTCATTGACAGCTTGAAATCAGTCATGATGTGATTATTTACACCCTGAAAATGGCAGATGCTACCAAGCAGGGTTTTTCCCCTAAAGAGCTGGTTGTTAAATGTTTACCAGCATTTGTATGCCTGCTTGAGTTTAAGAACTTACAAATTGTTGTAGTTTTTATTATTATGTTTTCATATCACTTGAGAATTCAAAAGCTATGTCATTTTCACAACAACCCTGACAGAGAAAAACATTACTACTGCCATTTTATTGATAAGGTCCAAAAAAGGTTAAGTAACTTGTCTAAGATCACATGGTCAGTAGGTGGCAAAAGGACAGAACTCCATTCCGGGGTCTTTTCATGCCAAACAAATGATGCTACAAAATGATTTTGTTGAAAATATGAAGAGATGATCAATAACCAAATATTCTGCAAATATTAATAGCTAGAGTATTTCATAAAAATACTTTACAGTTAATTTTAAAAATAAGTATTAAATGGGTACTTCTAGATAGGGTAAAAATATAGCTGATCTTTCCAGAGGAAAAAAAATATGGCAACATACCAGAGCTTATTAGACTCAGAAAAAGTAATAAACTAAGACAAGGCTAAAAAAACCACAGAAATACTTATAGAGCTATACAGCTACTTGTTCAAAGCCCTATTGTGCATAATTCAGCATTCTAATCTCCCGTCTTGGAAGAAATAAAGCCAGAGTGCTCCTTGGAAGTGAGGATGGCTAGACTTCATCTCATGTACTTGGGACATGTTATCAGGAGGGACCAGTCCCTGCAGAAGGACAACATACTTGGTAAAGCAGAGTGTCAGTGAAAAAGAGGAAGACCCTTGATGAGATGGATTGACACAGAGGCTGCAACAATGGGCTCAAGCATAGCAATGATTGTGAACATGGTGTAGAATGAGGCAGTGTTTCGTTCTGCTGTACGTAGAATCGCTATGAGTTGGAACCAACTAGACAGCACCTAACAACAATAACAATCTCCTGTGATGACCACTGTTGTCAAATCCTTTTAATAAATATAAATAAAAAGTATAGAATAGCATGAGGTTGGGGTTGTTCCTTATGAGTAACTCATTCGGTTTAAGCTCACTTGCAAGGAAACTGCTGGACTCTCACAATCTCTGGTTCTCTTTTTAGCTCCCCTGCTGCTTCTGTGTCGTATTAAAGAGTATCTGCAACATCCCTCATGGACACCGGTTTTCCGAATTAGGGGAAAAAATCTAAACCTTTCAGAATATTTATAGAATATTTATAATTCTTTACACGCAGGTAATTTCATGAAGCTCTTTTATCTCATTATACTGAATAGTAATTCCTTTAAAAAACGGATGGGGACAATCAATTTTCCCATATTACATGGAGAGATCCAAACCAGAGAGATCACAGAAAAAGTGAAAAAACAAATCCTCTGATTTCTGGCTTTTTAAACATTTCAACCCAACATTCATTGGATATCTTCTGTAAATACAGGAAATTATTCTATACACCATAAGAGGACTAAAAGACGGCTAAGACCTGACACCTGCCATTCTGGAGACATGAACACACACCAAACCATAATACAAAAATAAATAAAAATTTAAAAAACGTAGTTGCTGTCAAGTCAGTTCCAACTTATGGTAACTCCATGTGTGTCAGAGTAGAACTGCACTCCATAGTTTTCGATGGTTAATATTTTGGAAGTAGATCCCCAGGCCTTTCTTCCAAGGTGATTCTGGATGGACTCCAACCTCCAAACTTACAGTTAGCAGCCAAGCACATTAACCATTTACACTGCCCAGGGACTCCTAACCATAATACAAGGCAGCCTAAATGTGCTATACTAGAAATACTAACCAAGGTCAATGAAAATACAGAGGATGGAAGGATTTATAACAACCTCAGTTAAGATGTATTCCAACCTCAGGATTCGTAAAAGATGTAAAAAATTAATTGAGCTTTGATGGGCTAGGCAGAATGTTTCTTCCTGCAGACTGGAGGAAAGGGTCATATACAGATGGAAAACACGTAGTGAAAAATTCGGGGAGTGGTTGTACACGTGTATGAGGAATGTTGGGAAGCATAAAAGGCAGTAAATAAGGCCATCTCGAGAAGGGCTGGGTTAGAGTGGAGACCTCATTCCAGAGGCGGTAAACAATCAATCCAGATTTCTGAGCAGGAAGTGGCACATTCAGATGCGTTTGAGAAAGGGAAATATGGTCCTATCTGAAGGTTAAAGGAGAGAAGTCGGGGGTGGAAAGAGGCACCAGGAGGAAGTGGGGTGGGGCGGGGAGGCTCTCCTCCTGCCTCTTGTATGGTTCTATATTCTTATTTGCTGGAACCGCTGGTGTCCTGGCGTTTTATCCTCTGCCCTCTCTTTCTTCCTGGATGATCTCATCTAAATCCTGTGATTTCAACTATCACCTATAGGTAACTAGCTTCCAAATATTTCACTCTAATTTCAGTTTCTCCCTCAACTCCTGACCCATTATGTACCAAACGGTTCTACTTAGATTTTTCATCCTTAAGCTTACTGTTGTTCGCACATACTCAACATGAAAAGGTTGGATTTGGCATTGTTCTCTCCAAATCTGTTCTCCTGCCTATATTCTTTATCTTGGCACATAGTCTCATTATCCACGTACTTACCCAAGTCATTACCTAGTAATCCTTGATTCTACACTCTGTCCAGCACAGCAAAGTAATTAAGAACACAGGCACTTGACTACCTGGATTCAAATCCTACCTCTACTACTCCCCAGCTATTAAGACCTTGGCCAAGTTACTTAATCTCCTGAGTCTCGGTTTCACCATCAGGAAAAAAAAATAATATTATACAATCTGCGCTAATGATGTGAATGCTAAATGAGTAACACATGTAAAGTCCTGATCAGTGACCAACACAAAGGGCTAAAAACATGTTTCCTAGTATTATTATTATTGCCACACCAATCAGTCAAAAAGTAATATATATTTTATTTTATATAAGATCAACTTCTCCATAACCCTGATTTTATTTTTGATTACATCCTCATCAACTCTCAAGGACTATTATGTCATATTTCATCAATATTAAGATGCATATTTTTCCTATTTTACCATTCCTGACTTGGGATGTTACCTTACAATTGATAGCATGTCATGGTTTCATAGGAATATTTTTTCTCTTAGTAATACACTGATGTGTGAATTAGGTTCAAGGAAATATAGTAAAGGTCTCTTACTTATTCTTCTGGCCTCCATTCTGCCCTGCCCTACCCACCCCAACTGGTGATCCCAAAACTACTATGAACTGAAGATTATATGGGACTGGGGAAGGATTCATGATATAGTTGAAAGCACTCTACAAATGTCAGCTATTTCAACATAATTTGACTTCAACTTCTATCACAAACATTTTTAAGGTAGTTGCTGATTTTCAAGGAATTAAAAAAATTTTAAAACAATTATGATTAACCTTTGAAGATCAATCCATTCATCTGTCTATTCAACAGATATTTACAGTGTTCCAGAAACTGTTGTAGGTACTGGGGATGCACCTGTAAATAAAACCGATTCAAATCCCAGTCCTCGTGGAACTTTCATTTTAATGTAGGGAGATAAAAAATAAATAATATGGAATCTATACCATGTGATGAAAAGGGCTATGGAGAAAAAATAAAGCAGAAAAAGGGACAGATGTATCACGCTCCTGAGATTCATGTTATGAAATGATTCTCCTGCATGGTAATAATGCCAATACCATTTGTGGTAAATACCATTAGACCTTAGAAAAAAAGACCTTAGAAACACTTCCCCAAATGGAAAATCTCAATTAGGCATTTACTCAAGCAACTTTGATTTGGAAAAGAAGGGTTAAAACCTCAAAAACCTTGTGTTTACACAGCCCATAAGCTGATCCACCTTAGTTACCATACTGATAAGGACCGTGGTTAGGCTTCTGTGGCCTTGACAAGTCTTTGCCTTTAGGAGGTCATAAATGTTGAATGCGGGCACGTTTCAGGTCCACAACTTACTGCCACCTCTGCCTTTCCTGAACTCCCAAAATTGCTAAATGTTCTTTTTAAAGGGCTTCAGTGCTCTGAAATAGGTGCTCCCAGGTGGCTGCTATAACTCATTTCGACCTGGCCGAACAGGCATGAATAAGCCTCTTTACTGTTAGTTTTATCTTCCCTTCAGTGCTTGGGAATACAGAAAGATCTCTAAACGTTTATGCTTTATTAACTTCATGAGCCACCAGAAAAATTCCTCCAGTATCATCAGGATAATTCAACGTGGGTACCTTCAGGGTCCTAATATGATTCTCAGCCTCACTCTTTTCTTTCTTAAAGTGCTTCATCAGCTCCTGGATATTTTGTTCGTGTTTCATTTTCACGCTCTGCAATGACGATGTAAGATCTTTCAGCTCCCTCTGGTGAACGTCTCGCTCTAGCTTTAACTGCTTGATGATTGTAGCTGTTTCGTCCTCCCTGGATTTCTCATGGGTCTTGAGGTCAGAAAGGTCCTTCAGCACCTCTTTCTTGGCTCTCTCTTCCTCGGCCAATTTGTTAGCAAGATCTGCCCGGATGGCACTCAAGTCCTTGACAGACTCTTGCATCTCTAGAAGTTTAGCTTTATCCTCAGCCTGGCTCTTCTTTAGAGCTGCATTTTCTTCCTCCAGGTGAGTTTTCTCAGCTTTCAGCTGGCTCTGAAGCTTACTCTGCTTTTTCAATTCACTTTCTAGCCTATGTATGGTATCCAGGGAATCCCTGACTTCTTGTTCAAGGTCTGCTTGATGAGACTTAACATCATTTAGCTTCTTCTCCTTACAGTCAAGCTCCTCTTCCTGAAGGGCACGCTTGCTTAAGACATCGTTCAATTCCTTTCGAAGACTGTCTATTTGCTGTAATGCCGCAAAAAGCTGGCTTTTCGATTCATCCCTTTCTTTCAGAATCTATCAGGGTAAGAACAAAAAGAAGAAAAGAAATTACTGTGAAATACACCATAGACTCTCCTAGGTAAGAAAAAAGGCTTAATCCATAAGGAGAAGAAAAATGTATCAAATAATGCTTTATACTTTTCATATTTTTTAATGAAGAATTTTCCTTAGGTTTGAAAATGAGGAAAAATATACAATTACCTTGAAACTACAAGGCCCAAAGGAGCACACTGGTTTTGGATTTTTTCTTCACCGAAATTTATTTTATATCGACACATAATCTTAAATAATTTTTTAAATATAAGATAAAATTGAACAAAAGGAAGGGCCAAAAAAATGACTCCTATTATGAAGATAACAAGGTTGAAATAAAAAATAAAAATAAAAAATTTTTTTAAACCAAAAAAAAAAAAAACAAGCCCATTGCCATTGAGTTGATTCCAACTCACAGGGACTATATAGGACAGAGTAGAACTGCCCCATAGGGTTTCCAAGGAGTGGCTGGTGGATTTGAACTGCTGACTTTTTGGCCAGCAGCCGAGCTCTTAATCACTGTGCCACCAGGGCTCCTGAAAAAATACAGTGTTACCTAAAATAAAAACAATTTATGCTCTAATGATACACTTTTAAAAAGAAGAAACTTCAAAACAGAGATGAAAAATAATATAGAGAAGCATATAAGCACAATCCAAGAAAGGTTACAGTACAATCAGTCATTATTAATAAAATAATATCCGTAGTGATAAGGTACACATCGGTACGTAACTTGGAGTCTTGAAGTTCCCAGAAAAGTAGAAATGATATTAATTTAAAATTAGAAGAGGTTTGGAAGGAACTCAAGGAAAAATTCAAGGCACCAGACCTCCATCACCCTCTGGCCACCTCTACAGAGGGTTAAGATATATACTGAGGGACAGAAGCCAAGAACTAACTCTCTGGTCGCTAATGCTCACCACCCAACCAATGCAAATGAAAAAACCAGGCAGCCAAGGGAATTAAGGTTGCTCTTTTTTTTGGTTCACAACAACACTGGTACCAAGGTCAATCTTACCAATGCCCATCATGGCTTGAACTGGAGGAAAAACAAATTTCTCATTTCGGAATTAGAAATAATGAGTTAAAATGGAAATAATTGTGAGCTTTGCAGTTCAATATATACTTCAGTGTAAAATAATTTGCCACAACTCAGTATCTCAAAATGAATTTAATACATAAAGAGTTTATTCAAATCGATCTCAGTTCTGATAGGGTGAAAGAACATAATGGGGCCACAAAAATAAAAAATATAAAATGAAGTGATTAAGCAGTTGGCTCTGAAAACAGAAAGAACTTAATTTGATTCTCAGTCCAGCCATTTAGTATTTCTATGGCCTTAAGGAAATTATCTTTGCTATGCTTCAGTTTCTTCATCTGTAAAACAGAGACAATAATAATGTCTATTTCACAGGATTGTGATAAAGATTAGTGGGAAAAGGGAAACAAAGAATAGGAGTGAGATTTAAGTTCAAGGTGGAACCAGGTCTCAGGGAGGTATTAATGCAAGGCAGTGACTGAAACTATGAAAGAGATAGTAACTGGTGAAGCAAGTTCCTGGAGTGGAATGACTGGAACGTAGATGAATGAGTTAACTTTGAAAAGAAATAAAGCTATTTGTATATCTAAACAAGTAAGAAAGGCAAGAAAATTAGCTAGAAATATAGACAAGCCTCAGGTTCATGTATTCTTTTTCTATTGATGTGTATTACCACAAACTTAGTGGTTTAAAACAACATCCATTTATTATCTCATTTTTTCATAGGTCAGAAGTACAGTTGAGGTACTCAGCTTAGGGTCTTGTAAGGCTGTAATCAAGGTGTTGGCTGGCCTGGGCTCTTCTCTGGAGGCTTCGGTACAGAATACACTTCTAAGCTCAAACTCAGGTTTGGCAGAATTCAGTTTCATGTACTTGTAGGACTCTCGTCCTCATTTTCTTGCTGGCTGTTGGCCAGGGGTCGTTCTCAGCTTCTAGAGGCCACCTTTGCCTCACAGATCCTTCCATCTATAAAGCCAGCAACAACATGTCCTTTGAATCTCTCTGACTTACCCTCCTCCCATCGGCCAGAAAAAAGTCTCTATTTCTTAAGAGCTATGATTAAGTCTAATTGGATAATCTCTGTACCTTCAGGTCAACTGTGCTATATAACAATGTAATCATGGGAGTGATATCTCATCATATGCACAGGTTTCTGGAATTGGGGTAAGATATCTTTGGTGGACCATTCTGCCTGCCACAATAGAGAAGAAACTGAAAGAACTCAAGTTTTATGGATTCTCAATTGTAAAGATATCATGGGAAGGGCCTCAGAGTGAGGGGAGGTAGTTTACATATAGTGATTAATGTTTGGAACAGATAACATGGCTCCCCAGCCATGAGCTAAGAAATTGGCAGGTCACCCTGAAGATAAAAAATCATGTTTTCATGACAAAGCTCTATCTGGTAAATGCCTGTAACTATAAAAAGATTATAATGTCTCCTTGAAATTGGCTTAAAAAGCAAGGATATTTATTTTTCTCCCATAAAGATGGGGTGGCTCAAGAAGATCCTTTGAAGCTTAGGCTCTTGCAACTCTGCAATTCTCCATGCTTTGCTCCCCCTTCGGTGTCCCAGGTATCACATCAATTCACAACAAAGCCACAGCCTTAGGAGTAGCCAGTCACAAACTATGTTGGTCAAGTTTGGAACTTCTTTGGCAATACACTCTCCCTGTTTATTGACATGGTTAGGTTCCCAAGACCAAGTCCTTATGCAAAATCAGCATTGTGTAAAAATGGAGGGTGACCACATCTGATCACAAAGTGGAAGATGACTACTTCACTGCATTAACTGCCTAATACATCATTAGATAACTGCTGAACTATTGAGAAGCATGGCCTAGCCAAGTTGACATATCACCTTAACCATCACAGCCAGCGTCACTCTCGCCTTGCACTTTGGCATTTGTTATTGCCAAATATACATTGTTAATGTGCAAAATAGTAGATTTTTGTTACTATTGTAAATGTGGAATGTTAATTAACGAGATAATCGGTAAGTGAGGAGAAGGTGGATAGTTTTGAAAACTATTTGTTTCTGATTAGTTATTTAGCTAGTAGCCACAGCCCAAGACTTTGTCTAGACATTGTCTCTGAGTTTCACAATGTCAGTCTCTAACCACCCCTAAGCAACTTGGCCATTCCCAGGGGCCCTCGCGCAGTGGTCAGGTGTTCAGCTGCTAACCAAAAGGTCACCAGTTCGAATCCCCCAGCCACTCTGCTGAAGAAAGATGTGGCAATCTATGTCCATAAAGATGACAGCCTTGGAAACTCTATGGGGCAGTTCTTCTCTGTCTATGTGCTCAGAATTGACTCTACAGCAACTGGTTTGGTTTTTGGTTTTTTTTGTTGTTTTGCCTTGTTTTGTTTTTACTTCAGTTCAATAGCTTCTTTCTTGAGGCTTTTCGCAACAGTGGAATTGGGTTCCCTTTATCTGCCCAGGTAAACCCTGGTGGCATAGTGGCTAAGTGCTACAGCTGCTAACCAAAGGGTCAGCAGTTAGAATCCACCAGGCACTCCTTGGAAACTCTATGGGCCAGTTCTACTCTGTCCTATAGGTTTGCTATGAGTCAGAACAAACTCAACGGCAAAGGGTTTGGTTTTTTGGTATCTGACCAGGAATGCTTAACTAGAACTAATGGAAAGGGGACTGAAAAATCTTGCTTCTATTTGACCTCATTTTTATTTCCACTAAGTGTCCCACCTCCCCCTCCTGCTTGAACTAACTTCAGTTTAAGATAGATAATTTTGCTTTTCCAATCCTAAAATACTCCAAATTATTGGACACAGACTCAGTTAACTTGGATTGCAGATGGAAGACCTCAGACCCCCTCATACAAAATAATTCTTCCTCTCTGCTTTTAGACAGAGGAGCTTCAATCTAAACTTCTTTTGTAGGATTTTTCTGAAGGCTAAAATAAGGAGACAGCAGCATACTCCAACAACCTTAAGTTTTTCTACCAGTTACTTAATACCATACTCTGAGATACAGCATCAATTACCCAAGGTACAACTTCTGATGGTTTAACCAAATACTTCCAAGTACACATGAAGATTGAACAACTATCCCATTTGAATAGTATTATCCTCCTTGACCCATTCCCACCCCACCGTCCCCCACCCCCTGCCACCACTAAGTCAATCCTACAGTTTAGGATTTTTTTATTTATAGCTCCTCACTCCTAAAATTTAAATTTCATATCAATGTCTTCAAGCTGAGAGTAAGAGAAAATGTAGATGCAAATGGTCTTAAACCACAAGGACACTTATCACTCTAAGCAGAATGGCTCCAGATGTAGTATGTCAAGGCTCTAGCTCCACTTCTCTGCAACTCTCTCAGCAATACCTCCTCTGTGTATAGCTTCATCCTCAAGGTGGAAGTAAGAAAGCTTCAGCTACTCCAGGCATAAAAGCCAAAAACAACCATATCCAGAAGAAAATCTCTCTTCTTATGTATCATTTTTGAGTAAGCTAAACGTTTACCAGAAGCTCCCCAACAGACTTCATACTTCATTCCTCATTCAGGACTGGGTCGTGTGCCTAGGAACAATTGGTTTATATTAGTTATTGAAAGGGGGGTAGAAGCAGGTAACCATGATACCTACAAGAGCTAGTTGATACATCTATAAAAATTTGCTGGTATCATTCAGTAGCAAGAGTGAAAAAAGCAGAGATTTAGGTTGATTCTAGATTGAAGATGACTAAAATGTGTGAGGCAGGAGGAAGAAATTGAAGATGTTGGTGAGCATATCATCAAAAAAGCTTCTTATGAAGTCCAATCTAAACTGGAGGAAAAAAAACCTAAGTTCAGGAAATGGCAGATCAACCAGAGGAATGCAGAAAAATCAAAACCAGGTGTTAATGGTTAAAAAAAAAAAAAAGCAAGGAAATAAAAGAACTGTGAAAAAGCAGAGACTGGGATTTTGGAACTGAAGATCTGAACATAGAACAATTACAGATGACAACAAATATTAACCACACAAATCAGTTGCTGAAATACAGTGACTTGGAGGTCACTGTGAAATAGGAAATTACTGAAGTATAAGGATAATGGAGTTCAATATCTTGCTGACTTGAACAATGAGGTCAACAAGGATGATGGCAAGATACATGATACATGTCAAGGGGGAGTCAGGTGCCAAAACCCTGAAGAAATGCAGAGGCATAATGGAAAAATAAGTAGTGATCAGGAACAAGATTAAGAAGAAAATTTATGATTAGGTAAACCCAGCTTCCAAAGAAGAAGGGCTGCAAGGGAAGACTACAGAAAGCAGGACTGAAATGGCTGTAGGAAGCCAGAAGAATAAAAACTATCTAAAACCATGGCACTTATAGGAATAGGAACCAACTCCTCAAAAGCCTGATTGCAAAGAATACACAGTTTTTTTAATTAGAAAAAAGTTAAATAGGGAAATTTTAAAAACACCATTTTTCTACATGGAAAGGAAAACACAGAAAGATTGGTGGATTATACTAATACATCAGCCCTCTGTTGTTGTTGTTAGGTGCCGTGAAGTTGGTCCCAACTCATTGTGACCCTATGTACAACAGAACAAAACACCCCCCAGTCCTGTGTCATCCACACAATTGTTGCTATGTTTGAGCCCACTGCTGCAGCCACTGTATCATTCCATCTCGTTAAGGGTTTTCCTCTTTTTTGCTGACCCTCTACTTCACCAAGCATGAAAGCGAAAGACAGCAAGGAAAAAAAGAAAAAAAACCTAGAAAGCTTTCCCATTATCCATGCTAAAAAAGAATATGAAAAAAATTAGAAACACTCAGAAAAGCATACACTATGATGAGAGTCCAAGTTCATATATTTTCCTTTGTCACTTTGAAAGCACATATAAATCCAATGACTTCAAGATCCTACATTAAAAGAAAAAGAAGAAAGGGCTACATGAACTAGGGACTACATCATCCTGAGACCAGAAGAACTAGATGGTGCCTGGCCACAACCGATGACTGCCCTGACAGGGAACACAACAGAGAACCCCTGAGGGAGCAGGAGAACAGTGGGATGCAGACACCAAATTTTCATAAAAAGACCAGACTTAATGGTCTGACTGAGACTAGAAGAACCCCGGCAGTCAGGGTCCCCAAATCTTCTGTTGGCCCAGGACAGGATCCATTCCCGAAACCAACTTGTCAGACATGGATTGGACTGGACAGTGGGTTGGAGAGAGATGCTGATGAGGAGTGAGCTACTTGCATCAGGGGGACACTTGAGACTATGTTGGCATCGCCTGTCTGCAGGGGAGATGGGAGGGTAGAGGGGGTTAGAAACTGCAAAATGGTCACGAAAGGAGACACTGGAATGAGGGAGCGGGCTGACTCATCAGGGGGAGAGTAAATGGGAGTATGTAGTAAGGTGTATATAAGTTTATATGTGAGAGACTGACTTGATTTGTAAACTTTCACTTAAAGCACAATAAAAATTATTTTAAAAAAGAAAACAATAGACAAAAATATCATAATTTATGACTAAATTATTTGTATGAACAGTATTTTAGGTCTCCCAATATGTATTCCTTTATTCCCTGATGAAAACATCTATGCCACTGCCTTTTAAGGAAAGTTAGCAATTCAATCTTGTTTTTTTCTGCAATGATATGCTATTTATTTGATATTACATCTCCTTCAGTAATGATGTAGTTTTGAAACATTATATACAGTCATCCCTTGGTATCCATGGGGGACTGGTTCTAGGATCCCCTCAGATACCAAAATACTTAGATCCTCAAGTCCTTTATATAAAATGGCATAGTGTTTCCATATAACCTACACATATCCTCTGTATACTTTATACTGAGTTTACTTATAATATCCAATACAATGTAAATACTATGTAAACAGTTGTTAAGCTTACACTTAACGCTTTCTTAGTCTTTGCAAGCAGTTTGTCATGAACCAGAGATACCACCTCTGCCAGTGTAGAGGCAGCACTAACACTTCCATGAATTTCAGCTTCTTTCTGCTTGAATGTGGGAATGTTCCATTCATTCTCACCTATCTTATGTGGCCCACTTCGGCAAGCGACAGGGCACTTTTCAAAAGGTCTAAAATTTTTATTTTCTCATTGACAGATGGCACTTCATGCTTCCTCTTAGGCTTTGAGGGACTGCTCTGACCACTTCACTGCCGTTTTTTCATAGAAACAAAGTGTACACACAACACAAGTAGTGAACGAACGAGATGCAAGGCCCACGATGCTCAAAGCCAGAGTGCTAGAGAGAGACAGATCCTCTGTGGGAGCCTGCCCCAGGGGGATGCCCACACATTGCTGCATTCGCATGCACCCAGCAGTGCTCAAGGCGACAAATTCAAGTTTTGAATTTAGGAACTTTTTGTTTTTGTTTTTTTTTTCCTGAATATTTTCAATCTGCAGCTGGTTAAATCCATGGATGCAGAACCCATAGATAATGAGGGCCAACTGTATATACAATAATCTTACCAAGATTCCAAAATGTATAAGGCAGAAAAAAGAATCAGAGCAATTTTAAAGGGAATAAATGTCTTTTGCCTTCTAATGTATTTTTTTAAGTGGCAAATCTTAAAGAAGAAAATAAATTATGCTTAAAAAAGAGAAATGGCATTAGGAACAGAATCGTTTTGCAAATACAAAGATTGTATCATTTGAGCATATAAAATGGCTCAACAAGGCTACTTATTAAACAATTAATTTATTCCACAAACCACAATGTTATATTTGTGGATCGGTATCATTTTTCTTTTAATATATATTTCCAAATACAAGCTGCAGTTACTATTTGAAAATAATTACTCCTAAAAACAAAAAGGGGGTAGACTGTATTCCTAATGCCTTAAGGTGGTAATGTGAATATTTAAGAATTAAATACTCCTTAAAGGTGTATTCAAGGAGCCCTGGTGGCACAGTGGTTAAAGCACTCAGCCGCTAACCAAAAGCTCAGCAGTTCGAACCCACCAGGCACCTAAACGAGAAAGATGTGGTAGTCACCTTCCATAAAGATTTATAGCCTTAGAAACCCGATGGGGCACTTGTACTCTGCCCTGCAGGGTCACTATGAGTCAGAATCAACTCAACAACAACGGGTTTGGTTTTCTTTTTAGTTTAAAGGTATATTCAGTAAGATATAAAAACATACTTTTTTTCAAAATTATTTACAATATATTTCTACATCATTAGATTTGTAATGAAATGTTTCCCACCCTTTCTTCCTTGATTAACCGTTGCTCTGAGACATGCCCCATTAATTTTTAAGGGTTTTAAAGGAGAAACTACAATGCCTGCTGTGATAATTGTGATACTATCCTAACTGTGGCAATCACTTTAAAACCACTTCTTTGCTTATCATTCATTAGCAGTGCTAAGTGATAAAAATAATTATACCGGGAGTATTCTGGGAAATGATTGTTTAATAATTTTTAATATTCCAAAAAGCTCAATCCAGCAAACTCTCAGCACCATAGAGTGGAATACTGTCTGATGACATGGGCCCTTCTAAATTTCCTTTAATTTAGTAAAATCCCCAGATGGTTCTCAATCAATCAACCTCCTCAACCACTCCTCTCTCTAGCTACTTCCCTTACAGTTAGGGTTCATCGAACTAGTAACCAAACCAGGCTGAAAACAGAATAATACAGGTAGGGCAATTTCCTGAGAACAAATAAGTCAGATTAAAATCAGAAAGCTTTAGAACGGCTTTACCTCAGTGCAACCAAGCACCCAGCACGAGTCAGATGAGTTAAAATGAAAAGCACTCCACAGTAAATGCAAAGTGATCACTTTCTTCATCTTCTCTATGTCTGAGAAATTCATATAAACCACTGCCATTGAGTTGGTTTTGACTCAGCGACCCTATAGGACAGAGGATAACTACCCCATAGGAATTCCAAGGCTGTAATCTTTACAGAAGCAGACTGCACATCTTTCTCTCTCAGAGCATCTGGTGGGTTCGAACCGCCAACCTTTTGGTTAGTAGCCCAGTGCTTTAACCACTGTGTCACCAGGGCTCCTAGAAATTCATATGGAAGAGGTAAAACATCTTTTCCATGACAGCTCATCTGTCACTCTTAAGTGCTGACAAGTGATTTTATAAATACAATTGCCTTGTATTTCGTTTTCTTTTGACAGAAAGTCAACTCATCCAAATGACTGTTCTTCTGAAACATTCAGAGTTCTTGGCAAGTGACAAATAACAAAGTATCAATGATAAACCAAGACTAAACACGGATAAAATCCATCATGACTTCCCTGCTTATTATCTTATAAACATCTGGGTTTAATTCAACCCCAGGATATAGTTGAGAATCAGCATAGGAGCATAAAATCCATTTAGAGAAACTGATTATACAAGAGAATAGATAACATGGAATGCATACATGAATAAGTAAAATGCTTTGAGTTGCTATCAAAAGGGCACAGAAGCAGAGTCTTAAAGAGGACTATGATCCAATAACACTATTCAGTCATTTAAATTGTCGGTATCACTCATTTAACTAAATCTACTGTTGCTGCTGCCAGATAATGGACCCGCAGTAATTACTGCATTTTTAAATGCTTCTTTCTAACCAATACTTAAGTAAAATTGTACAAATAAACAGTATTTTAAAATACACACGTTAGGGATGTTAAACGGCTAAGCTCTCAACTACTAGTCGAAAGGTTGGCAGCTCAAACTCACCTACAGGTACCTCAGGAGACAGTCTGGCAATCTGTTTCTGAAAGGTCACAGCCTTAAAAACTCTATGGAGCAATTCTATTCCAGACACATGGGGCCACCACAAGTCAGGACAGACTCTATGGCAACTAACCACTATAAGAGCAAGGGATGTCAAGGAACATTTGGTGATTTTTTTATTTAATATTATAGAACAATTTGAATTAGGGAACTTAAAGCTAAATGGTGTTGGTGGTGATCTATTTTAAGGGCCAACTCTGAAAAGCCATGGAACGTTAAGCTATTAAGAAAGTTAAAAAAAATAAATAGTTTTATCTTGAAATAGCCAAGACAAACAGACCCTTTATCAAGGACATATTAATAGATCATATACACAGACCGGCACTCAAGGATGGATGAGTGAATGGTTGGTCACAGCAAAGACCATGCCTTAGGAATTTCACTTTTATACCTGATTATTCTTGTCTGTCAGTTCATCAAGAGTTTCAGACTGTTTCGCCAACTCCCGCTCTAATTTCTTATACTTAAGCTTCCACTGCTTAATGGATTCCTGAGCTTTCAATTTCAGCTCTTCTCTCCTCTTCTCTGCCTCCTCTCTCAGGGCCTCTGACTGCTGGAACTCACTGAGGTACCGCTCCGCCTGCTTGGTCGCATCCTCCGCGTGGTGAGTCAGCTCGGAGATCTGGAGGTCAGCACGCTTACGCTCGGTCTCACATGTCTCGAAGTGATTCTGGATCTCCTTAAGTCGATCCAACATCTGCAGTTGCTGCTTTTCCCTGTTCTCCAATTCCCGTGTTAAGTTCTAGAAATAAAGTGTGTGAAATATTAGGAGCATATTCTTGCCAAAGTTGAATAACATGTTATCAGACAATAATCTTTAACATCATGGGAATGGGAATAATCCATATTAAATCTCATTAGCAATTAATATAGAAAACGTGAGCCTTTTTCTGTGTATTTTATAACCCCATTAGTGGCGAATAATTTTTTGTAGAAATGTTATCTTTTTTTAGGCTACTTTATTATCCAAAAAGAGAAAATATCTATGTTTGCAATTGACTGTTACTAAAGTAGAAGTCATTGTTGATGAGAAAAACAATGTGCATTACTTTGGTAAGAACCTAGTTTTTGTCCAACTGAAGAAATGTCAATGTTTTAAAATGTGTCTTAGAACAATTACCAGCAATCACATTTAACATTTCACTTTCCAGAAGCACGTAAAATTCTGTTATATTAAAATAAAAATCAGTAACAATAAAATAAGTGTAAAGGACAGAAGCATCAGTATAGATAACACTATATTGGAAGTCCATTTAAAAAGCTCCCAATAAAGTGTTTACAGATTAGGTTATTTCCAACTAAAACAACATAATAAGCTGATGTACTTAGCTCTAGCTTACATGAATCATAGTAATATAGATTTTTAAATAAACTTAATTTTAAATTATTTGTAATATTTTTCTAACCAAGAAAAAACCTGAACTCTCTTTAAAATGAATAATACCTTTGGAAATTACACTAAATCCATTCTGAATAATATATACTTTAACTTGAGAAGAATGAAAAAAATGTCTATTTTTAACCCTTTCGTGCCTGGTGGTACATAGAGTGGCCATGAGCTTTTTCAGCCTCTGGGGTTTATTGGGGAGCTGCTGTACCATTGACAGTGGCTACTGCCACAAAGCAGGGGCCTTTATGACTGTTTGAAACTGAAGAAATGGACATGTGCCATAAATTAATGTTTTTACAAGGTATTGCATGAGGTATTTGAATTTTGGGTAGGAAGAATAGAGATTCTGAAAATCTTTCTTTGTTACACATATGTACCAATAGACCCTGGTGGGGACTCTGGGGTATAATTAGTGGTACTTCATATGTACCACTTGATACTTAGGGTAGGCTTGTGGGAGGGAGCAAAAAAAAAAGCCATATTATCTACCAAAACTTCAGACACACTCAATGATTCAGCATGCTTCCATTAATGAAAACACATGGTATCAACAAAAAATTCAAAGCTGAAAATAACTAGGTCACCAAATGGTTAAATTAAAAATGAGAGGACATTGCTTTTATAATAAAACACATAAAAGAATGTTATAACATTAACATTAAGCCACTCTTGTAAAGCTGTGGAAGGGAATGACAAATAAATTAAGTGCTTACATAACATACCCATAACCTGTCCCTCTGAGCCTTAGTTTCCAAATACCTGGGTAACAAAGGTGAAATGAAAAGGATGTGTGTTCAAGTAAGAATGACCTCATGCTAGCATGATGCTGTGAGCTGGATAAACAATAATTATCATCTACATTGTACTAAGACACTGAGAACTGAAGACACTGGAAACATTTACCAAGTTGCTCTGGCCCTGACCGTAGAATTTTCAGTTCCAGATTCCATTAGATCTGATCTGTGGCTCAAGTAAGGTTCAATTTAATTTTCCTCCATGATTAAAGTCATGCTTTGATATTATGGCAAAAGAAAAAAAAAATCATAATAATGCTTCAAAAATAAGCTTCATTTTCAGAGCAACAAGTTTGTATTTGTTCAGTTTGCTAAATTCAATGCAGCCTGGAAGAGCTGAGTCACTCCTTTATCCACCCAAACAAAATAGTAAATTGAGAACTGTGCACTTGTTTGTGTGGAAAATTCTAAAATGAGATCAGAAAACCCTAGTGATCGTGGTTTATCCTTTTGCCCTTATTCTAAAAGTTTTACCACTATGCTAGAAATCAATTTTATTAACAACCAGTATTCGAATGATTTCTACAACAAACGAGAGGAGGAGCTGATTTTTTTTTTCCAATAAATACTCAGGGAGGGTGGTTACACCTACTATGTGCCAGGCGGATGGTTTATAGAAAGATTTTTGAGACATGGTTCAACACCAAAGGAGCTACCAACCTAACTGAGGAGCTATTCATGCCAACAGCTAAATTACAACAGTAGATAGTGTTAGGTGCTAAAATGTGATGAAGAGTTAGTTACCTGAAGGAGTCTATTTTCTACAGTGTGGCCAGGGAGGGTCTCTCTTTGAAGGTGCCACTCTTTTTGCTGGCTTTAAATCCTTGGCTGTCTAACCTAACTTCCAAAATCTTTCACTTTAACCACTCTCTTGGCACAGCTCGAACTCCTTTTTCAAATTGCTCATCCACTGAACTTGAATAGCAAAACCACCAACTCTGGGTAAACTCAAAAATTTCCCATTTCCTACACCAGGTTACTGAGTGCTGTAAAGAACATCACACACGGGCATCAGTTAATGTGATTGGACGTTGTGTGCCAGCTCCTCGGTGCCCAGAAATTCTTCTGTATGCCTCTAACCAGCTCACACAATGGTCATCCCAAAATGTCTCATCTGTGACCCTAACATCTTTTCCCTCACTTTTAGTGTGTAATAAGAGTTCTTCCTTAAGAAATAAAATTGAGGTCATGAAGCGAGACATCCCAAACTTCTCCTACTCTTGCCATCCGGAAACTTACCAATGTCTAGTCTTATGTCCTCCCCTCTAACCTCTGAGGAAAAGAAATTTTTCTTCCTTAGACAAATAAGCCTACCTTTGCTATTCCCTTTCATGACCATCAAGGGCTTCACTATAACAACCAACTCTTCCATGTCTTGATCATCTCTTTTCCTAGCGGCTCATTCTGCTCTACTTCTCCCATCTTAAAAAATAATGATTTAAAAAACAAAACAAAGCCTTACTCAACCCTACATTATCTTCTAACCGACACCCTGTATTCTTCTGCCTTCTAAGCCACACTCCTGAAAAGTGTAATCAATGCTTGGTGCACCACAATCTTATTTCCAATTCACTTCTCAGTTCACTGGATCTGGTTTCTATTCCTAACACACAATAGAAATAGCGTCCCTAAAGGTCCCCATAACCAAATGCAGGGAAGTCTTTAAAAATTTTTCCTCACCTAGTTTCCTTATAGCATGTAACGTTGTTAATTAATTCTTCTTATTGTTAAGCCTCTTTTCTTCTTTGGCTTTCATAATGCCATTCTTCTCTAGTCCTCCTTTTTCTCGCTGTTCCTTCATGATCTCCTTTGGGGTCTCTTCTTCTACCACTTAACTCTAAAATATAGATAACTCTCCAGGGTTCCAAAATTAGGCATCCTCCCATTATACAATATCCTTGGTAGTAAGTATATGTGTAGGTCAATAGAGATATAAGTGATTTCTAATTCAGAGGCCAGACCAATCTCCTCAACTCCATGCCTTTAAATATCTAATTGCATTATGACTTCCTACACTTGGAATGCCAAAACTCATTGCCATTAAGTCGATTCTGACAAATAGCGACCCTATAAGACAGAGCAGAACTGCCCCATAGAGTTTCCAAGGAGTGCCTTGTGAAGTCGAACTGCCAACCTTTTGGTTAGCAGCCGTACCACTTAACCACTATGCTACCAGGGTTTCCTGGAATCCCACAGGCATCTTAAATTTAGCATGTCAAATAAGTGAACTTATCTGATGCCCAGCTGATCACTAAAAGATACTTCCATTAAAAAGGCAGTAAAGGCTCTCTCTGCTAAGCAAGGACAGAAATGGAGGTGGAATTGTGCATTTAATTAGTAAGAAGTTCTAAAATAATCACTGCAGGGAAAAAGGAAACGAAAAAGAGATAAATGCTTACAAGCTGACAAACAGAATTAAGGAACTAGTCAGACAGTCTCAAATTTATAATGGACCCAAGAGTGTACAAAATTCCTCCGATTTCTCCAGTAACTCTTTTGAACACAAAAAGCAACAGAAATTGAGCATTATTTATCCTTCTGTAATTACAGCGAAACTAGAATAAGCATAGGATTAATATATACAAGCCCAGAGCTTAGGCACATAAACTCTTTTGTTCTCACATCTAAAAATGACAGACCTTCCTATTAACATGTTACACACAATAATTCACTTAAAAGAATATTTGAAAACACGCCATTGACTGGATATAGGAGCATAAATTAACAGAAAAGGGTATAGTTCTTATTGTAAATAATTGTGGTTCTGTCTACTGATGGGAAGGCAGGTTTGAATTTGAACTGGATAAACACCATCTCTGAATGCCCTGAGTTGGAAACTGTTGCTACTGCTTTGCCAGTCTGTATTGTTTTTGTTGTTGCTGCCCTGGAGTCCAGAACCCACCAGCTGCTCTGTGGGAGAAAATGTCTGGTGATCTGCTCTGGTAGAGACCACAGCATAGGGAACCATATCAGACATTTTCACTCTGTCATATAGGGTTGCTGAGTCTGTATTGTGCTTCAGCTAAAATTCATCAAAGAATTACTTCTTATATTCTTCCCTCAGCAGATCCTATTCAGCCACTGTTCTGATATTTTCTTTAGATTTACCTTCCTCAAATAACCAATCATGAAGACTGAGTTTTAATAAACATTTCTTCCCCTTCGGTCAAAGGATTATACTATAGAACTCTCATCAATGAATCCTTTCATACACACACACACCCACACACACACACGCATTCATAATATACACATTTACATAGAAAGAACAAACACGTCATTAACCCATGGATAAATGCTTTCAGGGTAGGTACATACAGGAAATATCAGCATTTTCCAGATATACTATACGAATTGCTAAATAAAAAGCAATTTTCTTATTTATTCCATTATAATGATTTTCATTTCTGTTATTACTATTATACATTCCTGAAGGCACCTTCTACTCTGAAGAACTTGTTGCATTTAAATTGTGTGAAATTATCTCAGCCACTAGAGCAGATTGGTTAAATTTCATATCACTTAATTAAGCTCATAATTTGTTTCCCATTATATAAACACTGTAAAAGAAATGAACAATCCAAAACCATAAAAACCTCCTTTATACCAAGAATTCTTTCTGGAAAAAAAAAAAAAAACTCCAACTAAACCTAAAACTTAACACAATTAAATTTCATTTGTTTTCTCTTTCCTTTTGCATGTAGGGAAAAAATATTGATGGATAGTTGTGTGAGGTTCCCTAAGGCAACCCCCAAGCTTGGCGGTTCACTAAAAAGGACTCATAGGACTCAGCATACAGTCACACTCCTGGCTCAGATTTATTACAGTGAAAAGATACAAAGCAAAACAGAAAGAAAGAAAGAAAAAATCAGAAAAGGGAAAAAAACACATGGAGCAAAGTCAAAGGAAATCAGGTGCAAGCTTTTAAGAGTCCTCTCCTATGGCTATAACCGATGACTGCCAAGACAGGGAACACAACAAAGAATCCCTGAAGGAGCAGGAGAACAGTGGGATGCAGACCTCAAATTCTCGTAAAAAGACCAGACTTAATGATCTGACTGAGACTAGAAGGACTCCAGAGGTCATGGTCCCCACACCTTCTGTTAGCCCAAAACAGGAACCATTTCCAAAGCCAACTTTTCAGACATGGATTGGACTGGAAAATGGGATAGAAAATGATACTGGTGAAGAATGAGCTTCTTGGATCAAGTAGACACTTGAGACTATGTTGGCATTTCCTGTCTGAAGGGGAGATGAGAAGGTAGAGAGGGTCAGAAGCTGATCGAATGGACATGAAAAGAGACAGTGGAGGGAAGGAATGTGCTGTCTCATAAGGGGGAGAGCAATTAGGAGTATATAGCAAGATGTTTATAAATTTTTGTATGAGAGTTTTTGACTTGATTTGCAAACTTTCACTTAAAGCACAATAAAAATTTTAAAAAATTGATTGGCTTTGGCTGCCATTATCTCCCTTTGTAACTGCTGCAATGGTAGTATTCAAATTCCAAGAAAATTACACAAAGCCTATTCATAACAATAAGGCATTAAAATAAAGATAAAAAAAATAAAAAAGATATCCTACAAAAGAAATCAGTAGTATGGATAGGGCCCTTCATAAAGTCTAACTTTCACTTATCACGCATCTAAGATTATAATTTTATGAATGTTGACTACAAAAGGATATTTATCATTAGAGAAGTGGAAAATTTGGACAAGGTAGAAGAATAATAGTGAAAATTTACAGAATAAAGAAATCTGCTCTGCCTAACATGCAAAATCTTTCTACCCACCTTCCTTCTTATTTCTGATATTCGTGAAGAATTCCTAAGCCTGCATTTAAAGCATTTTCCATGAGGTGTTCACAGATATAAAGTAGACTACAGTGTAGGTGGCAACAATGACTATTTGTTCACTGATGTAACTAAAATTTCATAATACAATTTCTCCTATACTCATACTTGAGAGTCATCCAACACAGAAGATTGGGCAATTCGGTGAAAACACATATCAAAAACTGAAAATCAATCTCAAAGAAGCCAAGGTACTCTGAAGAATATATTTTTTAAATAAGATTTTCATCTATGGCACTTGTGTACTTTTTGCGGAAACTTATAAGAGTAAATGAGACTTTAATGACTCTAGGAAACAATGACATATCATAGAAAGAGCATAAATTGCACAGACTTGAGTTCAATTCCAGCTCTGCCACTCTGTGAACTTAGAGCAACTGTTTACTGTCTGTGAACCAAGGCAGCTTCATTAGTAAAACAGACTCTGTAACACCTACCTCTCAGAAGAATGAGGATCTACATACCATTATCTAGTAAAGTAAGAATGACTAGCACACAGTAGGCACACAACAAAGAGAAGTTTGTATTACTGGCTAGAGACAATGTTATAAAGTTGATTCAACGCTCACACTTTAGAGATGAAGAAATAGAGGCAGAGGAAGATATGGTAATTACTCCAAAGAAAGGTAGGTAGATTTTGGTAGAGAAAGGGCTAGCCCCAGGTCTCTGATGTTCATTCTCATATTGATTCCACTTAAATATACTATGGACTTAGATACTAGCCAAACAAACCCTTTAATAAATAAATAACTTAGTATGTTCCTTCCAGAGCCAAGAAGAAATCCTGAATAAGAATTACACATTCTCTGATGCATAGATGTTCCTGGAAAGTTTCTGAATCTGAAACAGGGAAATCTCAAATATGGTTGACTCAAGCTAAAACAAAACCAGTCATAGCTAACTTAACTCCTTCTGTGTGCAAGACACTGAACTGGACACTGAGGAAAATACTGCATGAGAAATACAGATATGCAGAAATATGATTGGCCAGGAGAAAAGTGAGATCAAAGTTAGCTGATGAAACAGATGAATTTAAGTTAGTAAATTCAAGAGAAACTACTCTGATCAGCAATATCACAGACAGGGAGAAAGATTAAAATAGGCAGATAACAGGCAAACCAAAGTGTGAAGAAAAAAAAAATATTTGGTCACTGACAGAAAACAGACAATCATTTATGACCAACAATAGCGTGAGCAAGAGTTGCAGAGTTGGCTATGGATGGTTGTTTATGAACAGTGATAGTCCAAGTGGGCTAAAAAGATATTGGAAAGGAAGGTGAGAAATATGGTTGAGAGAGTACCAAGCTTTCAAAGGTTTTTCAGCAAATGGATAACATGATCAGATATGTGCTTGAGGAAGATTCATCACCAAGTGGCATTACGCTAACACTATCACATTAAAATTCTATGACAACATTAAAAATAAATGATGACCATCCTTCTAAAGCAGGAACTGACTTTTAGAACCAATTCTTTTCTCATTTGAATTCAGTTTTAGCAATCAAATTCAACACAGCAAGCTTATAATAGATTAAGAACCAGCTACATTTACCCACCACTCATCTGTCGGTTTGCCCCACTTAGGTGGCCTGCATGCTGCTGTAATGCTGGAAGCTATGTCACCCACGGTGGGCAGGTTTCAGAGAATCTTCCAGACTAAGAAAGACTAGGAAGAAGGACCTAGTGATCTACTTCTGAAAAAACTGACCAGTGAAAACCTTATGAATAGCAACAAAACACTATCTGATACAGTACCAAAAGATAAGCCCCTCACAACTAGGGAAGAGCTGCCTCCTCAAAATAGAGTCAACCTTAATGGCATGGATGGAGTCAAGCTTTCAGGGCCTTCATCTGCTGATGTGGCATGACTCAAAATGAGAAGAAACAGCTGGAAACATCCATTAAGAATAAGAATGCAGAATTTACAAAGTATGAAACTAGAAAAATTGGAAATTGTCAAAAATGAAATGGAACACATAAAGATTGATATCCTAGGCATTAGTGAGCTGAAATGGACTGGTATTGGCCATTTTGAATTGGACAATACAGTATACTATACTGGGAATGACAAACGGAAGAATAATGGCATCACATTCACTGTCAAAAAGAACATTTCAAGATCTATCCTAAGGTACAATGCTGTTGGTGATAGGATACTATCCACATGCTTACAAGGAAGCCCAGTTAATATAACTATTATTCAAATTTATGCACCAATCACTAATGCCAAAGATGAAGAAATTGAAGATTTTTACCAACTTCTATAATCTGAAATTGATCAAACATGCAATCAAGATGCACTTGGTAATTACTGGTGATTGGAATGTGAAAGTTGGAAACAAAGAAAGATCAGTAGTTGGAAAATACGGTCTTCGTGATAGAAATGATGCCAGAGATCGCATGACAGAATTTTACAAGACCAAAGACTTATTCATTGCAAATACCTTTTTTCAACAATATAGATGGCGATGATACACATGGACCTCATTGGATGGAATACATGGGAATCAAATTGTGGAATTCTACATATGCAGAAAGAGATGATAGAGAAACTCAGTATCATCAGCTAGACCAAGGCCAGGGGCCAACTGCAGAACAGACCATCAATTGCTTACCTGCAAGTTCAAGGTGAAGGTGCTGAAAATTGAAACAAGTCCATGAGAGTCAAAGTACGAACTTAAGTATATCCCACCATCCCATAAAAGGTTTGATGGATTGAACAGTAATGACTGAAGACCAGACTAGTTGTGGGATGACTTCAAGGGCATCATACGTGAAGAAAGTAAAAGGTCATTTAAAAGACAGAAAAGACCAAAATGGGTATCAAAAGAGACTCTGAAACTTGCTCTTGAACATAGACTAGCTAAGGCAAATGGAAGAAATGATGAAGGAAAAGAGCGGCACAGAAGATTTCAAAGTGTGACTTGAGAAGACAAAGTACTATAATGAAACGTGCAAAGACCTAAACCCAGTGCCATCAAGTCGATTCCGACTCATAGGAACCCTATAGAACACAGTAGAACTGCCCCACAGAGTTTCCAAGGAGCGCCTGGCAGATTCGAACTGTCGACCCTTTGGTTAGCAAAGACCTAGGGTTATAAAATCAAAACATAGGAACACTCTCAGCATTTCTCAAGCTGAAAGAACTGAAGAAAAAATTCAAGCCTCAAGCTGTAACACTGAAGGACTCCGTGGGCAAAATACTGAAGGATGCAGGAAGCATCAAAAGAAAATAGAAGGAATACAAAGAGTCACTATACCAAAAAAAAGCTGGTCAACATTCAACCATTTCAGGAGATAGCATATGATAAAAAACCAATGGTATGAAGGAAGAAGTTCAAGCTGCACTGAAGGCACTGGAGAAATACAAGGCTCCAGGAACTAAGAGAACACTGAGATGTTTCAACAAAGGACGAAAGGCTGGAAACGCTCACTCATCTATGCCAAGAAATCTGGAAGACAGCTACCTGACCAACCAACTGGAAGAGATCCCTATTTGTGCCTATTCCAAAGAAAGGTAATCCAACAGAATGCGAAAATTATCTAACAACATCATTAATGTCAGACCCAAGTAAACTTTTGCTGAAGATCATTCAAAAATGGTTGCAGCAGTATATCCACAGGGAACTGCCAGATTCAGACTGTATTCAGAAGATGATGTGAAATGACGGATATCATTGCCAATGTCAGATGGATCTTGGCTAAAAGCAGAGAATACCAGAAAGATGTTTACCCGTGTTTTTGAAAGACTACAGCCTTCAGTATGGATTACACCTCAACACAAAGAAAACAAAAATCCTCACGACTGGACCAATAAGCAACATCATAATAAACAAAGAAAAGACTGACGTTGTCGAGGATTTTGTTTTACTTGGATCCACATTCAAAGCCTGTCTTAGTTATCTAGTGCTTCTATAACAGAAATACCACATGAAGATGGCTTTAAAAAGAGAAATTTATTTCTTCACAGTTAAGTAGGCTAAAAGTCCAAATTCAGGGTGTCAGCTCCAGGGGAAGGCTTTCTCTCTCTGTTGGCCTTCTCATCCATCTTCCCCTGGACTAGGAGCTTCTCCGCGCAGAGATCCCAGGTCCAACAGACACGCTCTGCTCCCTGCACTGCTTTCGGGGTGGTATGAGGTCCCTCCTCTATACTCGCTTCCCTTTCCTTTTTATCTCTTAAGAGATAAAAGGTGGTGCAGGCCACACCCCAGGGAAACTTCCTTTACATTGGATCAGGGATGCGACCTGGGTAAGGGTGTTAGGATCCCACCCTAATTCTCTTTAACATAGAATTACAATCACAAAAATGGAGGACAACCACACAATACTGAGAATCATGTCCTAACAAAATTGACACACATTTTGGGGGGACACAATTCAATCCATGAGAACACCAATAAAGCATCAGTCAAGAAACCAAACAGCATACTACGTTGGACAAATCTGCTGCAGAAGACCTCTTTAAAATGTTAAAAAGTAAAAATGTCACTTTGAGGACTAAGGTGTGCCTGACCCAAGCCATGGTATTTTCAATTACTTCACATGCATGTGAAAGCTGGACAATGAATAAGGAAGATCAAAGAAAAATTGATACCTTTGAATTATGGTGTTGGTGAAGATTACTGAATATACCATGGAGTGCCAGAAGAACAAACAAATCTGTCCTGGAAAAAGAACAGCTAGAATGCTCCCCAGAAGCAAGGATAGTGAGACTTCATCTCACGTACTTTGGACATGTTATGAGGAGTGACCAATCCCTCGAGAAAGACATCATGTTTGGTAAAGCAGAAAACCAAAAAACCAACTGCCATCGAGTCAATTCCGACTCATAGTGACCCTCAGCAAAAAAGAGGAAGACTCATTGATTTGGGGTGACACAGTAGCTGTAACGACGGCCTCAAACATATCAATGATTTTGAGGATGATGCAAGACTACTGGGCACTGTTTCATTCTGTTGCACATAGGGTCACTATATGTCAGAACTGAGCCGATGGCACCTAATAACAACAAATGGCATTTGAGAAACTGGAAAAAAAAAAACACTTGTTAGTCTATCTCAAGAAAATACCAGTATGTTTCTATTCAGTCCAATAAACATTTAATGTACTTAGCAATACCTTAGCTGCTGAGACACAGACATCAATAAGATGGCATGGTTCTACGTTCTACTGCTCCAGAGAACCATGTACCCTAGTTGGGAACAAGATACTTAACAGTTATATTTAATAAATGTGATATATATGAACAATTCTTTCTTTTCTATTTTAAATTCTGCCTGTCTTCCCAATTTATGCTGCCTAAAAAAAATTCTTTTTTTTTAATATATACTTATATTTCACTCCTCGCTACATTTGAAAAACAACATTATATGATGTTTTTCAACAATGGTGCTAACTCCAAAAGAAGAAGAGTTCTGATCTAACAACATTAGGTGGTCACTAAGAGAACCAACAGGTAATTCACCAGTTGCTGCTGAAAGAAGTAAAGATAATGAGGGGGCAGGATGAGAGAAAGACAGAAAAAATTAATACCCGTAACAACCAGACTGAGAACTCATAAGCAATTCCCAACACCACTAAGGTAAGAATGTGCCTAGCACTTCTGTCCTTTGCTTTCCTTTAATACCTTCTTCTCTCAACCCCCTTTGCCCCACTAACACCAATGTTAAGGGCACTTTGATCATGAAAGAGGGCATTGTTGTTGTGGTTAGTTGTCAGAGAGTAGATTCTGAGTCATGGCAACTCCATGTTCATCAACAGATGAATGAATAAACAAAATGTATAAATGCAATACAAGATTATTCAGTCATAAAGAAAAATAAAGTTCTGATATATGTTATAACATGGTTGAACCTTGAAAATAACCTTGAACCTGAGTGAAATAAGTCAGACACAAAAGGACAAATATCGTAAGATCCAACTTATATAAAATAACTAGAATAGATAAATGGATAGAAACAAAAGTTTATTAGTGGTTGCCGGGGGCTGGGTGGAGAAGGGAATGCGGAAGTATTGCTTAAGGGGAGCTGAGTTTCTATTTGGGATGACGAAAAATTTTTGAAATAGATACTGGTAATGGTTGCACAGCATGGTGAATATCATGATTAAATGACATGGTAAATGTCATGGATTTGGACATATGCAGTGGCAATGGTTACACAACATGGTAAATGTCATTAATGTCACAGAATTATACACTTGAAAATGGTTGAAAGGGCAAAATTTTGGTTATATATATTTCTCCACAATAAAATTTTTTAAAAATGCACAAACCAAAATAGAACGATCTGTTTTATAATACAGTTTCTAAGAACCCAGTTGTGGTGTAATGAATTACTTAACATGGCCCTTCTAGCCATGGTCTTTGGGACTCACACACAATGATTGAGTAGGACTATGCAAATAAGAAACCTAGAAACTGTGATGGTTGGAGTTAGGCTAGGCTATGATTCCCAGTATTGTGTGGTTGTCCTGCATTTTATGTGTTATAGATCCTGACCTCTACATGTTGATGAGGCAGGGTTGGTGTAAGGTGGCAGTCTTGCAAGAGGGTGTGACTTAAGCCCCACCCTTTTAAAGTTATGCCCTTCCCTGCAGTGTGGCCTGCATATTAGATATATGTGTGTGTCCTGGCAAGCCTCTTTCTCTCTCTGTATCTGGATCCCAAGAACAGTTCGTTGATCAATTGGCCTCCCCAGAGGTCTGCTGTTTGGCCTGTCTATTCCGGGATTGGGCCGCCTCCACAGCCCCCTGGGCCAGAGGCCTATCGTGTGACTCAATTCGCCAGCTTCCACAGCCTTGTGAGCCAGCAGCCTGTGGTCTAAACTGCCAGTTTGGGTTCATCAGCTCCTGCAGCCACGTGAGTTGGAAGAAGCCTACGCCTGACCCACGAATTTGGGAACTGCCAGCCTTCACAACCTCATGAGCCATTTCCTTTATATGGTTCCTAAGTACTGTGAGTTCTGTGAGACGTTGCAGCTAATTACGGAACCCAAAGACAGGATGGAGAGTACTGAGGGGAGAGGGAGTAGTTAATGTTAGAGATGATGGAATGGTACAGCAGCTTGCTAAATTTGGACGTTTAGGACATCTTTAACCTCCGCCTCATAGGAACCAGCTTTGTGCTGACTCTTATAAAAGAAATTGTTTACCAGTACAGTGAAAAGTAGCAACTGTCTGAACGTATCAAAACGACACACTAAAGCAAAATGATTTTTAAAGCACAGACATATACAGCTGGGCACTTTACAAGGATAAAAACAGTGAAGCTAAAGCAAATAAACAGTAGACAAGCCTCAAGCAGAATATCATTTGAAATATAATTCAATTAATCATTTTTAATACTGACCCTATGATTTCCTTAAAGGAGGGCCAAGCTAAAACACACTGAAGAGAATAGAGCAGTTGTATCCAAAATGGCACACAAATGTCCCAGAAAGTGAGAAAGATGACCGAGTAAAGAACAGGAAAAAATACTGAAATGTTACTTATTTAATTAAAATTATACTTTCTTCCAGAATGTTGATATTTTACAGCTTCCAAGTGACCAGTTCATTGTATTTACAGATGATTTCATTTTAACTAAACTAAAATGAACAGAGAAAAAGTTTAAAAAAAAAAAAAAAAAAAGCTCTCCAAAGAAACCACAGTTTGAGTATAACATTAATAATGCATAGATATGTATTTGAAAATGTGGTACTAGGATTAAATGAATTCAGTCAGCATTCACTGAGCATCAACTAGGACACAAGGCCAGACTCAAGGGCTATGAAAAATCCAAGGCCTAGGTCCTGTTTCCCAACTGAAAGAAAACCTGATTACTAGTCCTGATGTACATGACTCCGTAGCAGTCAGCCCCCTTCACCACCTCCTAATGTGCCCTATTACCCTGCAGAGGCTGCAGAGCTGAATTCTCAGGGCTCCCTTGAGCTAGGGTTTGCGATGTAAATCAGATGCAATATAAAGAGATTCAGAAAGTGGAAGTGAGGTAGAGACCACATTCTTGCAAATTTTGGCTTTTTCTTGCTGGCCAGCAAGGTCAAGGAGACAATTTATTTTGTTCTGTAGTGAATCTCCCCTTGGTGGTGGTCAAGAGGCCTTTGCAGAGGCAACTTCCCAATCCTTGGAGACCTACCCAGGGCCAGCTCTGCCAATTATCTTATAAACAAGGATTGCATAAAGTGCCTAGAGCAGTTTCTGTCCTCCCTTCCCCAACCATCCTGCACTAAATCCTCACCCACACTAAGAAGTTTTGCCTTTACTGAGTAAACAAAAGAACTAACAGATTTAATAGGATTTCACCTGCAATTCTTAGATTCTCAATTAAATCATGCCCCTACTCACCTCTATTGGGAAATTAGCCTGATACATTCTTGCATATCTTGATGAACTCATTCATTTCAGTATAATTTAAGAGTTTTATGAACTGATACTGAGAGGACAACTAATCAACTTTCCACAGTCAAAAGAACTAAGGCAAGTCTCTTTGAATAAAAGAGCTCAAATCAATCAAAATATACCTGCATGCTGCTAAATTAGGCCATCACTCCTGGGGATATTATTTAAGCTTTTTTAAAATTTTGATTGGTTGAAAGCAGAATATATAATTAAACCTGTGAGTCTTCTTTTTTTTCTTTTTTTTAATTCAAATTCTTAATGAGTTAGGAAGCAGAAACATAAAATATCAGGGGCTATTGTAATAATTATGTCACAGATATTCTTCCTTTAAAAAGATCACCTCTGTCTCTTCTATCATATTAATTTTGACCATATATATTGTTATTATTTTGTTTTTGCAAAATGTAGTAGAGACACCCAAAGAACATTAATCCCAAATAATTGGCTACTCTCAGTCTTTCGCAGTGATTAAAAATAATTATTTCTCCACAAATCCGAAGAGAACATATCTGCTTCATACAACTAGTTTCCTTGTACTTTTTAATGAAACATGATACTAAGCTTAAGCAAAGTAGAGAAAATAATGTTCAATTAATTAAATACATTCATCTCTTTATAAAGAAATAAAATATTGACTTCTGTTTCATTAGCAGGGATGTTCATGACATTGAACATTTTAAATACACACTTTTCAGAGTATTTAACTTAAAACATAAGGGGGCATATAATTAACATCTAGGCCCCAGCAACACACTAGGGAAATTCTGACTCTGGCACACATATCTCAAAGTACATTTGTGTTTTCTTATTTTTTCTCACACTCTATTAGCCTGATAATTTTAACTCTGCAACTCCGATGTCTAACTAAAGTAAGCACTTTGGAAGAAGAAAATTTGAATGTAAAAGAAGATAAAACTATTCTGCTTGAAGCAGATTAGTATTTGGGACTACTTTCAATTGAGGTGGAACAACCTAGTTATATGATTCCTACGAAATGCAATAAGCCAAAGCAGGTATCAATGAATGACATACACCTGTGTCATTCTAAAACTTCTGTGGCAGCTGAGAGGACTAAGATAAATTATATAGTTTAACTTAAAAAAAATTATTTTCCTTCTAACAACATAATATTGAGAAAGAGAAACTAAATGTAACCTAACACCTCATATTATTGTTATACATCTTTATAGAGCATTATTGTGTTTTCTGAAACAGGTTTCAGACATATTATTTTACATGATATAATAACCTTGTGCATTTAAGGAAAATCCTTTTTTTTTTTAAACAGGAGGAGGAAACAGGCACTAAGAGAGGCTAAATGAAATAAAGAGAATTCTGTGGGTTTTTTTTTTTTAACAAACATAGTTTCAAAATATTTCTATATTTACTGGAGCCAGTATTAGAAATTTTCATTTTCCTACAAATTTTCTTTTTAATCAGAGTTCAATTTACAAGTATAATGACTGGGTATTCAAAGCAGCGGTAAGGTGAAGGCATAGTTTTGGGAAACATTTCTTTAGCCTCTCAATGAAGTCTATCAACTCTGTCCCTATACAGCCTCTTCATATTTAAAAGTCAAAGTAAATCAGTGATCTTTCTATGCCAATGATCTAATTGATCTATGGCCCCTATTCTAATTTTATACCATCCAATCACACTGCCATCTTTAAAGCTCTACTGATGTTTAAATTAAAATTAAGTAAAATTTAAAATTCAGTCATATTGACATTATTTCAAGTAGTCAGCAGGGAAATGTGGCTAGTCTGCATTGGACAGAACAGATATAAAACATTTCCATCACTGCAGAAAGTTCTCCTGGGCAGTACTAATCGAAAGCAACCCTGATGCACATCAATATGACTTCACAGTCTTTATAATTTTTTTATCTCCTCTGTATCTATAACCCCATTGCCATCGAGTCAATTTCAACTCATAGCAACCATATAAGTAACATCATGATAAATGGAGAAAAGACTGAAGTTGTCAAGGATTTCATTTTACTTGGCTCCACAATGGAAGCAACAGCTGAGAAACCAAAAGATGTATTAACCCAAACCCACTGCGGTCGAGTCAATTCTGACTCATAGCGACCCTATAGGACAGAGTAGAACTGCCCCATAGAGTTTCCAAGGAGCGCCTGGTAGACTTGAACTGCTGAATCTTTGGTCAGCTGCTGTAGCACTTAGCCACTACGCCACAAAGATGCATTGCACGGAACAAATCTGTTACAAAAGACCTCTTCAAAGTGTTAAAAAGCAAAGATGTCACCTTGAAGAGTAAGGCACACCTTACCCAAGTCATGGTGTTTTTAATTGCCTCATATGCATGCAAAAGCTGGACAGTGAAAAAGGAAGACCAAAGAAGAACTGACGCCTTTGAACTGTAGGTGTTGGAGAAGAATATTGAATGTACCATGGACTGCCAAAAGAATGAACAAATCTGTCTTGGAAGAAGTACAACCAGAATGGTCCCTACAAGCAAGGATGGCGAGACTATATCTCACATACTTTGGACATGTTATGAGGAGGGATCAGTCCCTGGAGAAGAACACCATGCTTGGTAAAGTAGAGAGTCTGCAAAAAAGAAGACCCTCAACGAGATGGACTGACAGAGTGGCTGCAACAATGGGCTCAAACACAGCAACACTTGTGAGGATGGTACAGGACCATGCAGTATTTCATTCTGTTGCACACAGGATCGCTAGAAGTAGGAACCGACTCAAAGGCACCTAACAACAACTGTATCTATACATACAGCCGCTTTCTTGTTTCTAATGTTGAACATGTGTATTCCTTCTTTTTTTGAAATTTTAAAAATAAATCGCATAAATTTTACATACAAAAGCAAATGCGCAACAAGTATATGAGACTAAATGGGCAATACCTGCCCAAAATCAAAGACTGAAAAGGCAGAAATGGACAGGAAACCTGAACGAATGGATACGGGGAACCCAAGGTGTAAAGAGAAAGGCAGAGAGTGCTGACACATTGTGAGGACTGCAACCAATGTCACAAAACAATTTGTGTGTAAGTTTTTGAATGAGAAACTAATTTGTGTTGTAAATGTTCACCTGAGACACAATAAAATTTTAAAAAATAAATTGTAAAAATTTTAAGAGTACAAAAAAACTATTTTTTTCTCAAAAAAAGTACTTATGACAGTATGTTTGGGGAAGCAATGTAACTGAACATATTTCATTATTTTTTTTTTAATCTAGCTTTAACCCTTTCAAGACCCAATTATTTTCTCCTTTGAATTTTTTGTTGACACTATGTGTTTTCACTAATGAAGGCATGCTGATTAAAGATCTGATCAAAGGTCTGGTCAAAGTTCACTTTACTTTGACATTTAGTTTTAATATCTGTCTTAGCTGAAACACATACCATGCTTATTAATTCTAATAATTTATGTGTAGATTGTTTTAGATTTTTAAAATGCCAATTGGGAATTACTTAGGACTGGGAAGGCAGCCTCTACGATTCCCATCTGGGCTTCCTAAGCTGAGGTGTTGGGCTCAGAGCTTCTCTGATAAAAAAAACAAAACCAAATCCAGTGCCGTCAAGTCGATTCCGACTCATAGTGACCCTATAGGACAGAATAGAACTGCCCCATAGAGTTTCCAAGGAGTGCCTGGCAGATTCGAACTGCCAACCCTTTGGTTAGCAGCCATAGCACTTAACCACTACGCCACCAGGGTTTCCTCTCCGAGAAAGGTGGCTGGGAATTGAGTCTCGCTGTCTCTCTCCCAGTTTCTTTTCCTTGTTAAAGGCTTCCCTGTTCTGAGCTCACAGTAACTTTGTCTCCATGATTACCTCTAACAACTTAATTGTACAGAATTAATCTTGTATCTAGAAGCAAAGAAATTTGCATTTTGATCACAGGATGACCACGCTGTTTGCACAAGAACAAAGGTACCCTCCTGGTCACCAAATGGTATTCTGTTTGCACCTAAAAACTAAGGTACCCTCTTCTTACCTCCTCCTTCCTCTTACTTCCATGCAGTCTAGTACATACGCCCATCCAATTTACTATAAAAACCAAAGGTCCCAAAACAAACCAAACTCATTGCTGTTGAGTCAATTTCAACTCATAGCAGCCCTACAGGACAGAGTAGAACTGCCCCATAGGGTTTCCAAGGAGTGGCTGGTAGATTTGAACTGCCAAACTTTTGGTAAGTAGCCAAGCTCTTAATCACTACGCCACCAGGGCTCCAAATGTCCCCAATCTCCCCTTTGTTCTCTCACCCATGGTGCATTGAGGGGCACTTACGGAAGTGATAAAAAATAATAATAATAATCCTACTTGGATGGTAGCCTTTTGGGAGAACCTAGCTCTTGATACACCCCTACTCCATTTATCACTGCCCTGATTACTGTAAGTAATAAAAGCCAGTGACAACGCCAGTGAGTAGTATAATTATTCGTTCTGATCCAAAGAACCCTGCACTGACTGTTCCATCTGATTTATTTCACTTGGCACTCTGTACTTAGAAAAACCTCAAGTCCCACTTCTCTGACACCAAATGTGTTAATCGATCCAAATCAACTCACCATTAATTCTGTTTTCCTTCTGTTCTGACACCAGGTGCACATGGGTCACTTCCTTCTCTGACCCTAACCCCCTGGAGCTAGGTCAGATCTCACAAGTTAAGGAGCACAGTCCTCCAGACTGCCAAGTCTGCCCAAGACGTCAAATGCCAGCTGCAAGCTTGGGAGTTCCCACAACAGGTATCCTCACTTCTGACCTGCTAGATAACAAATTTAGGGTTTTCCCACTACTCTTTCTTAAGAAGCCATCCATAAGCTCAGGATTCGTAGGCTCCCCCCCCCCCCGCCCCCACTTCTGACCTGCTGGCTCCCACTACTCCCTTGGGTTCAATAATTCACTAAAATGACTCACAGAACTCACTGAAAGCACTATACTTACAATTCCAGTTTTATTATGAAAAAAAAGATACAAATGAAGAGAGGTATATGGCGAGGTCTGGGAGACCTCCCAAGGCAAAGCTTCCATATTTCAAAAAGGGACACACTACCCTCCCACATGTATCGATGTCTGTCACCAAGCTGATGAAAGAGAATAGCTGTGTCAGCCTGGAATTCTATACCCCATGAAAATATTTTTCAAAAGTGTCATTAAATTAGTTGGCCTTAAGGAAAACATACTAAACTCCATTTGTGAGTGTGCCTAATCCAATCAGTTGATGGCCTTAACAGCAAAAAAGGATACCAGCCGAAAGTCCAATTTGATACTATGCCATGTCTAATTGTGATTTTCATTCTACTTGTCCTGCACAGTATTCTTAGAGCTTCATAAATATTGGTTTTCCCCCACTCTGTTCTACTTTTGGGACTCTTAACAACGTATCCATTAGAACTTTAAACCTGTTCACAATGTCCCATATATCTATTATGAAGGTTCTGTAATTTCTATCTTTTTGTCAAAGTGGATATTTTCTTCTGACTAGTTCACCATTTCTCCCTTAAACTGTGTTTACTTGAGGTGGGACTTCCAGGACATTGTTGAAAACAATAGAGCAATCAGCTACCAATTACCACTATGCATGTCTATGTCAATTTCTTTTAACATGTTGCTGTAAAATAAAATTAGCATAGTACACTAATAAAAATACTTCACAGGAGGAGGGCACAGTTGGCAAGCAAATACACAAGGTGTACATCATCTGTGTAAAAATACAGTAGTAGAGGCTAACAGGTTAAGTGGGATACCAAAAGAGGCAGATCAGCCAGAAGCTTAATGGGGAGATCAGAAAAAGACACAGTTAAAGAGAACACAGACAAAACCAGGTATCCCTGGTGATCAGGGAGACTGGGCACATGGCCATGAGAAGTGACAACAGATGTTGCAAACTAAATTACTCCAGTCAAGTCATTACACTAACAAAAATAATTACTCCAGTCAAGTCATTACACTAATAGACAACAACAACTAAACAAACTCCAGGGGAAGAAGGAGGGAATCATTATCCAGAGCTGATACAATATATTATATAAAATTTCCAGATTTTAACCAAAACAATTGCAAGACAGGAATAGGAAAAGGAAAATCTGACCTATACAAAGGAACAAAAGAAGGCAGTGGAAATTGTCTTTGAGGGGAACCAGATGTTGGACTTAGCAGACAAAGACTTCAAAGAAGATATTATAAAAATATGTTTGAAAGAACTAAAGGAAACCTTTTTTTTTTTTTAATTAAAGTATGATGATGATGGCTTACCAAATAGAGAATATCTACAAAAAGAATTAAAAAAAGAAAAAAAAGGAAATCCTGGAGTTAAAAAGTATAATAACTGAAATGAAAAATTCACTACACAAAACAGGACAGGAGCTAGATGAATGGACACGGGAAATCCAGGGTGGAAAGGAGGAGTGTGCTGTCACATTATAGGGAGAGCAACCAGGGTCACATAACAATGTGTGTATAAATTATTGTATGAGAAACTAACTTGAACTGTAAACTTTCACTTAATGTACAATTTAAAAAAAAAAAATTCACTATTAAGGCTCAATAGAAGAAAAAAATCCACATACTTGAAGATGGATTGATAGAAATTATGCAATCTGAAGAACAGAGGAAAAAAATAATAAATAAAAATGAAACACAGCCTTGGAGCCTCAGAGATATGTGGGATACTATTAAGCATACCAATAAACAATGAGAGAAAGAAGAAGAAAAATATTCTAAGAAATACAACTAAAAATGTTCCAAATTTAAGAAAAACATTAATCTACACATTCACCAAGCTCAATGAATTCCAAACAGGATAAAGACAAAGAGATTCACAGTCAGATATATGATAGTCAAAATGTTGAAAGCCAAAGACAACAAGAAAATCTTGAAAGCAGCAAGAGTAAAATGACTCATTCTGTAAGAGGGAACCCAATAAGATTAACAGCTAACTTCTCATGAGAAACAATGGAGGCCAGAAGGCAGTGGGATGACATATTCAAAGTGTTGAAAGAGTCAACTACAATCCTACGTCCAGGAAACCCATCTTTCAAAAACAAACGTGAAATAAAGACGTTCTCAGATAAACCAAAAAAAAAAAAAAGAGAGAGAGACAGAGAGAGAAAACTTGTTGCTAGCAGACTGGCATACAGAAAATACGGAAAAAAGTTCTTCAACCTAAAAGTAATTGACACCAGACAGTAAGTCAAATCCACACACAAAAACAAAGAATGCCAGTAGATCCCTGTGATCCCACTGTATTGGCCATAGATGATTGGTCCAATTGATTGATGACTGACCCAAAGCAAGCCATCCACAGGTAGCTTAAGGTTTCAGTCTTTGCATAAAGATTCTCAATGAAAAGAGCACACCAGTGTGACACTAAAGGTGCAGGGTGGGCTAATCCCACCCTTATTGCTAACTGCATAAGGATCAGCATGAATCCAATTCCCACTTGGAAATGGATCTAAGCTTCACCTTCCAACATCTCCAATCTTTGTCACCAGCCACCCCCATGGCACTTCCTCATCCCTGACCACTTGAGGCCAGGTCAAAATACAAATTAGAAGGACTCTGTTCTCCTGATTGACTGCTAGTGTAGCCCTCCTTTGAATCCAGCCACTCTCATGGCACTTTAGTCCTCTCTGAACCTAATCACCCAGTGTTAGGTCAGCCCTCACAAGTTAAAGTCAGAAGGACTCTGACCACCAGCTACCCTAAGCTGGGTCTTCACGCAAGTTAGAAGGTCTCTGTCCCTCAGATTGCCAAACAGGCAGATGCCAGCCTCTGCTGGCTCACTGACCCTTGTAGGTTCATTAATTCTCTAGAATGGCTCACAAACTTCACAGGCTACTTATACTTACAGTTACTCATTTATTACAACCAAAAGGATAAATAAAGAGATGTATCAGGTGAAGTCTGGGAGAATTTCCAGCATGAGGCCCCACTGCCCCCAGGGACATGCCACCCTCTCCCATGCATGGATGTTCTTGCATATCCAGGAAGCCCAGCTGCTTCTGTGTTCAGGATCTTTCATAACATTGCATATGCACAGTTGGGGCCTTAATGCATACACATGATTGGGACCTCAATGCATAATCAATTAATAGATTAATGAATATGCATGATTGACTACATTATGAAGTCCCCTTTCCCAAGGTTTGTTGCCAGCTGTGGTATGTTGCCCCACCCATTTACCCAAGTTTAAGTGTTGCCTGACTGTTCTCAAAAAACAAAGGTACCTTGATTGCTCAAGAAATTCCACAGGCTATCTTTCAGGACCAGAGACAAAGGCAAAATCAAGTATTTTAATCCCATGGTCACTATGGCAACATGTATGAAATTTGTGTCCATCATGGAGCCCAGCAGGCAGCAGTCAAGATAGTTTCTTGCTTTCCCTACAATAAACTACCATCTGAGTGTGTCTCAGCTTCTTGCAACCTAGATGGGATAAACAAATATACCCAGAGTATGTGACATAATAAAGAAATTACACCTGTGAAACTATGAAACCACTGCTTTATATTTTCAATCACCAAACATCAATTTCTATTTGAGGACATTTCTGCTGTTTTATGTTCCACTTACCTTTTGCTTTTATATATGTCTGTCTGTCTGGAGGACAGAGGCCAACTTGGTGCTGTAAAAATGGAGGAACCCATGCCTACTTCCCAAGATTCCGAATTCCCCAACCCCAATTCAAGTCTCCCTATGATTCTGCACCTCCATTCTAAAGGGATCTGGCTTCTCTAGTGAATCAATTCTTCTGTGGTAAATGTGAGTTCAATGACTGTGACTTTATCAAAGGTAATGACTGTCTTACTTTTCTTTGTGTACCTCTGGATCTTATAACCAGACCCAAAAATAATAGGCTTTTCAACAAAATTTATCAAAAAGACTGAATAAATTGTTTCTCTCACTACCAGTTGTTGTTGTTAGGTGCCGTTGAGTCAGTTCTGACTCATAGTGACCCTAGGTGCAACAGAATAAAACACTGCCTAGTCCTGTGCCAGTCTCACAATCACTGTTATGCTTGACCCAATTGTTACAGCCACTGTGTCAATCCATCCTTTTGAGGGTTTTCCTCTTTTTCAAGAACCCTCTACTTTACCAAGCATAATGTCCTTCTCCAGGGAATGATCCATCTTCATAACATGAGCAAAGTACGTGAGATGTAGTCTTGCCATTGTTGCTTCTAAGGACGATTCTGGTTGTACTTCTTCTAAGACAGATTTGTTCATTCTTTCGGCAGTCCATGCTATATTCAATATTCTTCACCAACACCATAATTCAAAGGCATCAATTCTTCTTCGGTCTTCCTTTTTCATCATTCAGCTTTGGCATGCATATGAGGCGACTGAAAACACCATGGCTTGGGTCAGGTACACCTTAGTCTTCAAGATGACATCTTTGCATTTCAACACTTTAAAGAGGTCTTTTGCAGCAGATTTGCTCAATGCAATGTCTTTTGGTTTCTTGACTGCTGCTTCCATGGGCATTGATTGTGAATACATGGAAAATGAAATTCTTGACAACTTCAATCCTTTCTCCAATTATTATGATGTTGCTTATTGGTTCGGTTGTAAGGATTTTTGTTTTCTCTTTGTTCAGGTGTAATCCATACTGAAGACTGTAGTCTTTGATCTTCATCAGTAAGTGCTTCAAGTTCTCTTCACTTTCAGCAAGCAAGGTTGTATCATCTGCATAACACAGGTTGTTAATGAGTCTTCCTCCAATCTTGATGCCCTGTTCCTCTTCATATAGTCCAGCTTCTTGGATTACTTGCTCAGGATACAGATTGAATAGGTACGGTGAAAGGATATGACCCTGATGCACACCTTTCCTAACTTTAAACCATGCAGTATCCCCTTGCTCTGTCTGAATGACTGCCTCTTGATCTATGTACAGGCTCCTCATAAGCACAATTAAACGTTCTGGAATTTCCATTATTCGAAATGTTATTCACAATTTGTTATGATCCACACAGTCGAACACCAATTAGAAGGTACAAAAGGAAGAGTATAAAAGCTGAAACCAAACCACATACTAAATTGTATAATCTAAGCATACACATGGATGGATGCCTAATAAAAGCTTTTAAGTAATAGAAAATAATGTGTTTACTTTTCTCTTAAACCCAACCTATGTATCCAGCTCTAATTTCAGTTATTTTATATTTAAGTTCTAGTGTTTCTGCTTGATTCTTTTTGTAATTCCATGTTCTCTGTTAGAATTAATCACCATATGGTCTAATTTGTGAACATATTAATTTCCATTATTTTAAAGTCCACATCTGATAACTCCAATATCTGAATATGCCTGTTTCTATCCCTTATTTTTTTTCTCTTGCTTTTTGGACATTTGATTTTGCTTCCTCAAATGCCTGCTAAGTTTTGATCAAATGCCAGGCACTGTACGACAAATAATAGAACTAATACAAGTTCTGGATGATGATATCTTCTTCCCTGAAAGATTTACTTTTATTCTGATGTCAGTTAGGGTATGGACTTATCACTCTAAGCCAGATTCAAAGCTATGCTACAGTTTTGTAAGTGTTAGTATATTTTCAGTTGACCTCAACTTCTAGGGTTTAGCCCTTTGGGTAACCCAGGTAACCCAACTGGATGTATGGGATGTTTATTCATGCTCCTCCACTTCAGTGGGCCTATAATACGGTCATAAGCTCTGCTCAGGTTTTGAATCAGAAAACACTTCAAGGGAAAAGTGGTGCCAAGTGTCAGGTCTACCAATCTGCACTCATCTTCTCACCAAGATATTAGGCCCCTCTTGTCCTCACTACCTAGATAGCTCTCCGATGCCTTTAAACAGATTTTTTTTTAATATATATTTTGCCCAATTTTCTAGTTTTTCTTGGTAGGTTTGTTCTGCCACAAGTTAGTTTAGCATTACCAAACACAGAAATCACTCTACTTTTAAAATCTGAACAGCCAAAAATTTGCCTAATTTGTTGATCTTCTCTAAGAAAGAGCAAGCAATATAGTCCAATATCTTACAATTATACACTTCTCAAAAATAAAACATTGTATGAAACAAACACATACTTCACCCAAGCGAAGTATGGAAATTAATGCATTTAATACATTTGAAAAACCTTGTTCACACTGACCTTTGAACATGTTTTGATTATTAAAAACTAAAAGAATGTTTTCTCAGTGCATATGAAATGATTTAGTTTTATTTTTTACAGAGATAATTTGTATTATTTTAATACTTTAAAGACCATAATGGACTTGTTGACTTTTTTGTTATTGCTATATAAGGTTAAGGACAGTCTCATTTCTTCTTATATCCTTTTAGAAGGCTGCCAGAAAACAAACACCTAAAAAACTTTAATTTGCCATTTAAAATGATATACTACCAAATTATAATCATTCTAAAGATAAGGAAAGTATAAAGACTACAGGAACAATGCATGAATAGTTAAAATTTGTTTATTATAAAATCCTAACCCCCTTTTAATGGTATTGGTGGTAGTCAAGTAATGAATAACTATCAATTACTTAGATATTGCAAGAACATTACCTTATTTGCTTCCTATCACCCATTTCCCCGTTGTAAGCCCTTCAATAATTATTCCTGAAGCTATTTTATCTTTATAATTACTTTAAATATTAAGACTATAGCTCATATAAAGTTATCAATGTTTCATTATTTTGTGAAGCGTGTAAGTCTTTCTCTCTCTCTGTTTCACATACACCCACAACAATCTCAAAGGCCTGTATTTAATTTACATGTAAAAAACATGAGACAGAAATTACCATGATTTCAGAAAATAATGTTGAAGGGCAAATACAGTAATTTGAAAATAGACATTTTTACTCCTAAATTGTTTCTTTACTGGTCAAAGTAAAATGATAACTTTAGTAAATATCTGTGATACTGTCATGGATTGAATTATGTCCCCCCAAAATTTGTGTATCAGTTTGGCTGGGCCATGATTCCTGGTATTGAGATTTTCCTACATGTTGTAAATCCTGCTTCTACAACGTTAATGAGGGAGGAGGGGCTGCAGTTGTGCTAGTGAGGCAGGACTCAATCTACAAGACTGGATTGTGCCTTAAGGCAATGTCTTGAGATATAAAAGAGAGACAAGAAGACCTCATGCCACCAAGAAAGCAGTGGTGGGAGCAGTGTGCGTCCTTTGGATCTGGGGATCCTGGCCTGAGAAGCTCCTCGACCAGGGGAAGATTGATGACAAGGAATCTTCCTCCAGAGCCAACACAGAGAGAAAGCCGTCCCCTGGAGCTGACACCCTGAATTTGAACTTGTAACCTACTAGACTGTGAGAGAATAAATTTCTCTTTGTTAAAGCCATCCACTTGTATTTCTGTTACAGCAGCACTAGATAACTAAGACCCACAGATACCTTAAAGACAAAATATTTGGTCCATTTTGTGCTTCTGGCTTTCTGAAAATTTTCTTTTAACTCATAGAGTTACAGAAAATTTTAAAAATTACCTTTCTTCAGAATTCGTAGAACTATTTCTTATAAATGAAGGATTTGAGAATCAAATTAAATCTTTCGGGAAGTGCAAAAGTTTACTTAGTTGTAGAGTTTTCACTTACAGAACATACCCGCTATTCATCATGTTTATGAAGAACTTGGAGTATAGAACATTTATAGACTCAGCAATTTATCCCAATCTCAGAGAAATTTGTTTAAAAACAGAGTTAAGACTTCATCTCCACTAAGCTATGCTACATAATGTCGGCCTCTGTCTATAAGACTGTATCCCCAATATTTGTTTTCTTGACAGTCTAACCTGGGTATTAAAAATTACTTAACACTCAGGTAATACCTGATTTTACAACATGTACCTAGATTAGGAAGACATTATTAAGATTAAACATTAAGTACAAAAGGAAATTACAGCCAGAGTAATTAAGGTGTCTAAGACCTTAGATCTCTAAAAAAAAACAAAAAAACCCAGAGCCGTCGAGTCGATTCCGACTCACTGTAGGGCTTAATCTTTCACTACTAAAAGCAGTATTGAAGGGGGGCATTCCTGCATAGCAATGGGGCCAGTTTTACAGAAGAAATACAAAAATCAAGAGTTTCTGCTAGAATCATGGTAAAAGGAATAATCTTCCCCTGGTTTCTACTGTACTAATTTTTAAAAAAGTTATTACTGATTATCATTTCTTTTTTCCACTACCCTTTATGTGTTTTTAAAAGCAAATTTCAGCATTACAGTACCAAGTCTTTGCTAATAAATAATCATGTCAGTTGTCACTCAATTATCACTTTCAACATTTAATCTAAATTATGTGCAGTACCTTATTTTTTTTTTTTCCTTTGAAGCTCTTCATTGAATTTAAAAGTCATTTTTTTTTCTTCGAAGAGGAGTAAGTTGATGGAAAATTGAGGCAGAGATTAAATCAGGGAGAATCATTGATCAAGGATGCTTGGAGTTCTTATGAATACAAATAGCCTATCAAGGTTAATGAGGTTCAACTTGAGTTTAGAAGAAGGGAAGAATGTGCTTAGTATTTTCTATGCATATACTGATTTAAGGTTTTAGGTACAATTTAAAAGGCATATTATGCAAACTTAACGTAGCTTCGATTTGGGTTTTTTAAAAGCTATTTTCACTGTTTTTCCCCAGTGTAAAATGACCACTTAAAATGTATATTCTGGATCAACAAAAACTAATGCAATTAGTGAGACAGAGCAAACAAAGGTCTCTTTAAATATTGATGACTCTTGCAGAAATTAATGTGCTTTTTAGAAATGATAGAACAACAAATGTTAGCTTTAAAAAAAACTATAACACTTTTCTACAATATATTATCTCAGTCAACAAATATTAATTATCTTATATGGGTAAGCCACTGTATGGGGGTAAAAGGAGACACAGACATAAGACCTGGTTCTTGATTCACACCAGTTTATGATCTACAAAGGCATAAAAGTCCTTAATACGTTAAGTGGCTTCCAGAACAACACGGTACAAATAACATCAATGCATTCTGGAAAATGGACAAGAGCAAAATCTGTGCACAGCAACATATTAAAAGAAAAGGTAAGGAGAAGACTGATCATCAAGATGGAAGCAGAGGAAAGGATTTTTGAGAGACGAGATGTTAGTTCAACACATCCCAGGAATAAAGACAGACAACCTGGCTGAAATAAATAGGATATCTGGTTACATGGACTCCCATTACAAAGGGGAGAGAGGAGGACATTACTTGAGCCATAAGCAAATAAACTTTAACCTGTTGCTATCGAGTCAATTCTGACTCATAGTGACCCTACAGGACAGATCAGAACTGCCTCATGGGGTTTCCAAGGAGCGGCTAAAGGATTAAAACTGCCAACCTTTTGGTTAGCAGCCGAGCTCTTAACCACTGCTTCACCAAGGCTCCAAATAACCTTTAAGCATTATTATTGTCTGATTCTGTGTTCACCAAGCAATGTTCTGGTTACTAAGTCAGCTTTCCAAGTATCTAGGTACAGAAACTTAGGAGGTTGGAGCCCTTCATAGGAGAATAGTGTTTTAATATCTGCACAGGGATCCCAGAGTGTAAATCAGTGAACTGGTGCTCTTTATACACTACCCTCTTGTGGATTTCACTGTTAATCTGAGCCAGTCTCCTGGGTCATATAAATTCTAGGACACAGAAAATTCAAATTTCCAGACGTGAAGAGAAGACCTTGAAGCACGATGACTTCTTCACATTAAGGATATCAAGGTAGGATCTGTTTTGGTGGCAGGGTAGTTGTTCTGCAGTCCCTTTTTACCTTATTTTAAGAAAATACACCTAAAGACTTTAAAACAGTATAAGAAAGGTTCCATAACAGCATTAATGATACGGACAAAAGAATCGTGAGAAGGAAGTATTATTACTTGCAGCTGATACAATCCAAGAAGGCTTCAGGGTGGAAACGGTTTAGTACTTCCACACAAAAAAGACATTACAGGAAGAGTGAACAATTAGAACAAAGGCAAAAAGACAGAAATAAGAAGGGAAATTTATGAAAAAACTAGCTGTTTGACAAGACTGCATATGAGGTTCCTGTAGGAGAGTTGTCAGAAAGTCAAGGTTAAGAAGAAAGACACTAATGATTGAACCATCCACAGGGAGATGTGTTACCACACACACTTCCTTGGGCCATTTCTTGCATCTTTTCCTATTCACATCTGGTCTCTAGAAACCAACTAAGGGATATCAATCATCATTTTTTATAGAATGGATAATGCAACACCACCTAATACTGTCTAAAAATAAAAAAGTTGCCAGCGAGTCGATTCTAACTCACAGCAGCTCCGAGTATTGCAGAATAGAACTGTGTCCTACAGGGTTTCAAGGCTGTGAACCTTCAGAAGCAGAGATCTCCAGGCCTTCCTTCTGAGGTACCTCTGGGTGGGTTCAAATCACCAGTCTTTCAGTTAGTAGTTGAGTGTTTAACCATTTGCACCACCCAGGTTTAAAAATAAAGAGGTTAACTCTATTTAATTAAATTTCCAACTTTTGGCAGTTACAACTGAGAGATCCATAACGTAAATCTCTCACAGTCTGCACTAGGCATCAGTCTGAAAACTGCTTGGGAATTAAGATATTCAAAGGGCCTCCACAAGGGATGAAGAACAAAAGGAGCATAATCAGAAATGACACTAAGTCTAAAACAGCTGATGTAAATTTAATTATTTTGTTGCTAAAAAGAAAACTGATGCAAATAAAACTGATTAATGGTAATTTCTTCCAGGGAAGAACAATGTCATTTTATGACATCTTTTTCAATAGCGACTGGGCAAAAATCTTTAATCCTCCAAAAGGAATTTGTCCTGAGAAGTGTGACAAACTCAAAGCAATAGCACTGCAGAACTTTCTGAATCAATTTTAGAATGTCAGCTGCACAGAACACGGGAGTCGGCCTGTTTTCTGTTCATTGCTAACGTCACCAGCACCCAGAACAGTGCCTGGCACGTAATAGACAATCAATGTGTATTTGATGTATGAGTAAATGTTCAACTTCAATGGGTTTTTACCCCCAAATCCATATGCCCAATTCAAACTAACCCAAGAAAACGCAAACTGTTCCCTTAATCTATGTGAAAACATCAAAGGGCTATTAAGTTAGGGCAAGGGGAAAGTCAAGCTCCTTGAATGAGGCTATTAGAAGCAATTTTAAAATGCTCAAGTATTTGAGATTTGTTTCAATTTATCACACAAGTGGAAAATTGGGGAAAGCAATGAAGGAGGAAGGGAGGGAGAGGAAAGAAGGGAGAGAGAACCAACATATGGTTATGAACAGGTAGCTGAGGGATTTTTCTACCTTTTATAGTTATTAGTTTTTTTAAAAATGTATAACTTCAGAAATATAATCACATTTTAGCACTTTCACCAGCAGAATCAAGGGCTAAAATAAATACCCATGAATCATACTTTAAAAGTTATACAATTACCATTGCACTGAGAATATTTATGATAGGTATTTATTAAACGTGTTGAGGGCTTTGTAGAAAGCATGTGAATATTTCATTATCCTTACAATTTGAATCTTGAACCAAATCCAAAAGGCATTTTCTATTGACACTTTGATAAGATGAAAGAGAAACTCACACTGGAGTAACATTAAATCTTTTCTTCAGGTTATATAAAGTTAGGTACTTTTAATGTCAATTTTCTCTCTTTCAATATAATTTAGAAAACTCTTCAAACATGGCAATCTATTACAACTAGAACATAGTTTCATTAATAAAAACATACACAGAGGAGACTAGATGCATAAACAAAAAACATATCTAGTTCCAAATGTGTCCTCTATATTTGATCTAATTTGCAGAATTGGAATTAAGCTATTTCCTTTTGGTGAAGTTCTTTCCTTTGCTTTTAACATTTTCTGGTAATATCCCATCTATGCCAGATAAGGAGCCCTGGTGGCATACTGGTTAAGAACTCAGCTGCTAACCAAAAGGTCAGCAGTTCAAATCCACCAAGCTGCTCCTTGGAAACCCTATGGGGCAATTCTATTCTGTCCTATAGGTTCTCTATGAGTCAGAACTGACTTGACAGCACCTAACGACAACAACAACACGCTAGATAAAGGACAAGAAGAAAACAATAGCTGCCTAGTTACTCTTTATTCATGATTACCACATCACTGATGATTAGTACACAACTCTAAATTAATGGAGGCATCACCATTCTTCCTCATGCCAAACAGCCAGAGATTTTGAAAACATTTTTGGCTTTAAAGAAGAAATATCAGTAACACCTTTCCGCTGTGTCAGCTTCACTCCCAAAATAAATGATAATCTACTGTTCTCTCAGAGAAGAAGGGTTACTTCTCTTTGGAAAAAGGGCGCAATTGCCGGTAGAACAAGAATATTTTCATGTTTAATAACAGTAAAATATTTCATTACGAAATAATGAAGAAAAAGAATCCAGGTGCCTGACATTGGGGCCCCAATGAAAGAGAAATGAATCCGTAGGAATTTGTATGTATAAAGTAGTCATCAACATAATTTTAAACTGTCTATACCCAAAAGAGCTCATAAAATAACACAATCTTTATGTTAAAATTTCCTGAAGCAAGTCTGTGAAACAAAACTTAAGTCCCAGAAATATGGTTTAAAAAGAGCAGTTACCTCTACTTCCACTGCTAAATGTGCTTTCTCCTTGTCTTTTCGCTCCATGCACCGCTTCACTTCCTCTAACTCAGATGCCATTGCGTTGAAGTTCAGCTCCGCTCTCACATCTGACATCTGCTTCTCCAGACCCTGTTTTTCCCGCTCAATCCCTTAAAAGAGAAAATGTAAAGCTAGAAGGTTGTTCTTATTCACAGTACAATGGCCTCTCAAGTGGTACTGAGCCCTGATGTTTTCATATTCTAGCTAACACCATCCACTTACTGACATTGTCACTCAACAGATTTTTCAGACTTTATAGTTATTATTTCAAGTCTCATACAGTTTTCAAAAATATATACATTACTGTGCCATCCAATATTATTCCATTTTGATACTAATAGCTAAAGTGTTATCTGATTTCTAGTACAACTTATTTCAAGAAAATCCCACATTTTTGTTAACTGTCTTCATATTCCCACATTTCCTCCCAGCTCTAAAGTAACAAAAATATGGTATGAAAATTTCTACTGAGCTACTCCATCTAAATAAAGTCACCGAAGTTCACACAATGAAATGCTTTTCTACAACATAAGGAACAAGTGATGCTGATAAATTTCTAACAGTGTATGACCATCAATTTACTAATTCTTACCAATACTGGAGACTGCTATCTGAAATTGTAACAAAGAACAATAAAAATTGACTTTAGTACTTAATTCAACATGAAACACTTGGATCTGTGATGCCCAAAGCACTACGCATACCACCTTCTTCAAATACAAAAATTAATAAGACAAAAACCCACCCTCAAAGAGCCTGAAGTCCAAGAATAGGGACAAGATACATAAAGCAAATCTTTAAGCCAAAGATATTAACAATTGGAACCAAGAAAAAAAACAAAACCCATTGCCATTGAGTCGATTCCAACACATACCATCAATTTAAAACTGCTATTTTTCTAAAAAAGAAAGAAAAGGAGAGGAGGGAGGGAACAAGGAAACACTACCAAATCAAATTTATAGATCATTCGTAAGATACATCTCAACTTCAGAAATATTAGTGTTCAAAATTGTACTTCTTAAAATGGAAGACATATAGGCATATTAACTACATGATAACAGCACTGACAGATACACATGCATTATACAGACATAGTACAAAGGACAGAGTGATTTACTCTATCTCGGTGAGAAACTGAGGTAGGAAGAATTAGGAACTCAGTCAGATTTAAAGAAGGAATACAAAAGTTTACCAAGCAAAGGAAATGGAGTAGAGCGCTATTTCAGGGAAAGGAAACAGCTAAAGCTCAGGAGTACAAAACTGTATTATACATTCAGGTAACTGCAAACACAGTAGTTCTATGTAATTACATACATAATGAAGAAAATAGGGAGAATCAACAGGGACTTTATACCTTGCTAGGAACTTAGAATTTTTCCTGTAGACCAAGAGCCAGTGAACTTTTTCTGAAAAGAGTCAGATAGTAAATATTTTAGGCCATATGGTCTTTGTTACAACTACTCAACTCTGCCATTGTATCATGAAAGCAGCCAAAGACACAGTGCATAAATGAATAGGAGTAGCTGTGTTCCAATAAAAGTTATTTACAGAAACAGGTGGTGAGCTGGATTTGGCCCATGGTCTATACTTTGCCACCCTTGAGAGGTCTCAAACCTGAAAACATGCATCTTTGCTTATATGTAAATGTATTTATTTATTTCATAAACATGTGTATATTATCTATTTTATATATATGCATATATGTTCATGTATGTGTGCATATAGCATATATGTCTCCATAGTACATACTTCTGATACATTTCATAATATATATAAATATTATAGAAAATATGGATATATAAAATACATACGCATATGTATACATGTACATATACATATGCAAGGGGCACTGGTAACACAATGGTTAAAGCACTTGACCATGAACCGAAAGGTTCAAACCCACCAGCTGCTTTGCAGGAGAAAAGACCTGGCAATCTGCTCCTGCCAAGATTATAGCCTAGGAAACTCTATGGGGCAGTTCTATCTACTTAGCATATAAACACATATTTACACTTCATAAACTATATATACACACATATGGAGATATCTAATATATATACATAAACCCGGTGCCATCGAGTTGATTTTGGCTCATAGCAACCCTATAGGACAGAGTAGAACTACCCCATAGGGTTTCCAAGGAGCACCTGGTGGATTTGAACTGCTGACCTTTTGGTTAGCAGCCGAACTCTTAATCACTATGCCACCAGGGTTTCCTATGTATATACATATGTATACATACATACACTTATATGTTGTTGTTGTTGTGTGCCATTGAGTTGAGTTGATTCCGACTCACAACTACCCTATGTATGACAGAGCAAAACACTGCCCAGTCCTGCTCCATTGTCATGATCACTGGTATGCTGGAGTCCATCATTTCCACTGCTGTGTCAATCCATCTCATTGAGGGGTTCTCTGGATTCACTGACCCTCTACTTTACCAACTATGATGCTCTTTTCTAGCGATCGATCTTTCCTGATGATGTATCCAAAGTAAGTGAGCCGAAGTCTTACCATTATTACTTCCAAAGAGCATTCTGGTTGTTTATACATATGTACATTATATCATATATAATGAATCAGGTACCAAAATTGTAATATTTAAAACATAAAATATAAATAGCTTTACAAATACTCTCTTCCCACACCCAGAAGATTGTCTCCTATACTCCATTTTGGTAAACACTGGCTATAAACAGTGATGGGTCAGCATAGGCAGCTAATAAAATTCAGGCTTTGGGGAGGAAAAGATCTGGGTTTGCTACTTCCCACATACATGATCTTGGACAAGTTACTCAATCTCTTCGTTCATTAGTCTTTTTTTAATCACTAAAATGGAAATAAAAATAGTAGCCTTCTCACAGAGTAGTTGTAAGAATTAAAGGACATAATGGAAAAGGATTAACATAATGCCTGGTAAGTAGTAAGAACTCAATAAATCGTAATGAGAGGTTTTAACCAAGTGAATAATATGACTAGTTTGAATTTTAGAAAAGTCCCTTTAGAAGTTGCATGGAAGACAGATTACAGAGGAGCCAGAAAAAGGCATAGTAAGGTAAGAGAAACACACAGATGAGATAAAGCATACCTAGCTGAGATAGTGGGAATGAGAAGAAAGAAAATGGGGCAAATTCAAGAAATATCAGGATCTATAAATAGAAGGATTGACACAGTGGCTGCAACAATGGTCTGAAGCATAACAGTTATGAGGATGGTGCAGGACAGGGCAGTGTTTCATTCTGTTGTACATACGGTCACTATGAGTTAGAACCGACTCAACAGCACCAACAGCATAAGTGGACAGTGACTAACTAGATGGAGGGATGAAGGAAAATTTTTGGATGTTTTTTAGGTTTGGGTATTTCAGTGGAGGATGATACCATCAATTGAAACAAGACAGAAAAGCAGGTTTTGAGGGGAGGATGGATTCACTTTTATATGTGTTGACTGAGCACTGTGTGGAACCACATATGGAGATGTCTAGTGAGCAACAGCATCTGAGGAGCTGAAGATTAGAAGAGAGAGGAGAACTAGGTTTAGGGATCAGCATTTATAGATGATAGCTAAAGCATAAGACTAAATGACAAGCCCTAGGGAGACGTACTAAGTGAGATAATCCATGAAAAGGATACTAGGCAATACCAGCATTTAAAGGACAAACTGTGAACAAAGGAGAAAGATTCCAATAAAGAGAATGAAAACAATTACAGCAACCCATCCAAACCAAACCCACTGCTGTTGAGTCAATTCCGCCTCATAGCAACCCTGAAGAACAGAGTAGAACTGCCCCGTAGGGGTTTGCAGGGCTGTAATCTTTACGGAATCAGACCGCCACGTCTTTCTCCTGTGGAGTGGCTGGTGAGTTCAAACCACAGGTTGGCAGCTGAGCATTTAATTTCTGCACCACCAGGGTTCCTAACTACGGCAAAGGAACCAAGAAACAGTGATGGCACTGAAATCAGTGAAAGCCTTTCAAGAAGGAAGAGGATATAAACAAGGGTCAAGTAAGATAAGTAATGGAAAGGTTCCTTTGGATGTGACTGAGGAGACCACAAGTAACCTAAGTGAGGTCAATTTAGTAGCAAAGGTAGAAGCCCTTTCTCAGCGGGTGGAAGAATAAAGAGCACCTGGAATGTGACAATGAGTGTGACTTCTCACAGAGAATTGTTTTTAGATAATACAAGTATTTTATAAAGATGGGGAAAAAAATTAGAATTGTTAAAAGAGGTGCAGAAGTCCATTATCACATTGAAAAAAGAAATTTCAAAGACATTTTTTTAAGACCCGGTTAAGTAGTAAATAAAAGTGAGATTCTTCTAGTCTTCAAAGGCTTATGCCAAAAATTATTAGATTTTATGAGGCACCAAAACATATAAGAAATGTGTCACAGATGTGTTTTTCAAACAAAATGAGAGTTCCCATGTATATCTTAATGAAAATTTGATGAATAATCTAAAAGTTTAGGATTTTACTTTTTTAAAAATAAATGAAAATAGATACCAAATGGTATTTAATCCAACATCATGATCCATATTAGATGGCTATGTCAAAATTTGACATCTTTTAAAGATTTTCTGGCAATGTGGAAATTCTAGATTAGACAACATACTGAATTACATGTGAGGATCCTGGGGAAATATTTACCTTTCCTAAAGGTAACAGTACATCATAACGCTTACAAGAGTTTCTCCGATAATTTGGGCATTCGAGTAAGAAGTCTCATTACCGAAATAATCTACAACCTGAGCAATCTGGACAAGCACATTAGAAACCATCATACAATCTGGATATCACCATTTTTGATAAACCTGAACTTTCAAAAAGAAATACATATACAGTCATTAAATTTCACAACCTAAATCAAGACCTCTGCTGGACAGGTATTCTAACGTTTGCAAACAAAAAGCCTTCCCAATCCATATAAGAAAAAGCTAGTCATATGGCTCAAAGATTCATGACTACATCTGGGAGGTGAATAATTTTTGTATCTAATCTCCAGAGGAAACCCTGGTGGCACAGTGGTTAAGTGCTACAGCTGCTAACCAAGAGATCGGCAGTTCAAATCCACCAGGCACTCCTTGGAAACTCTATGGGGCAGTTCTACTCTGTCTTATAGGGTCGCAATAAGTCAGAATCGACTCAACGGCAGTGGGTTAATCTCCAGATAACAAAAAAGACAGGTGCTTAATTTTAATTGCTCATATATATTGAAAACTGGAATAAGAGAAAGTAAAAAATTGCGGATATTCACAACTGAAATACAAAGACAAACATGGACACACACGTTGAGGTATAGGAGTTGGAATTTGGGGTAAAAAAAATCCACTACTAGCTTTGCTGGTTCTTTCTAAAGAAAAGTCCCACAAGATAAGCAGGTCTGACAACTGAAATGGGTTTAGAAATCAGACAGAGAAGATATCAAGGCTAGATACCAGATTACGTTTAACCTGTTCGAAAACCTTGCAGTAGATCAAGAAATTGATATGCTGACGATAGCCTAACAGAATGAATGCACTCTAAGACCAGTTGCAATCAAGTCGATCCTCACTTATGTGTGCCAGGCCCCACGCATGCCAGAGTAGAACTGTGCTCCACAGAGTTTTCAATAGTTGGCTTTTCTGAAGTAAATCACCAGGCCGTTTTTCTGAGGACTCACGTTGACAACTTTTTGGTTAGCAGCCAAACATGTTAACAGTTTGCAGCACCCAAGGACTCCATTTTCTAAGAAACCTAAAAAAACCCACACATTTACAAATCAGAATTTTACCTCTCCTAAACCTCCAGTCATCTGCTTGTTCATCCTGATGGTTTGACTGTTGCTTGGAAATCTGAGATACTTGATGTTGTAAACCCTTTCGATCGCCTTCTGCTTTCATTAGCTGTGTCCGCAGTTCTTCTATCTAAATATAATATGTTAAAAACGAAACTGTTACCGGTTTTCGAAAGCAGGAAAAAAATTAATTCGACTTACAATTATAACCAATTATGTCCCTTGGGAAAAAAAATTACTTCTAATGAGCTACTGTAAATACAAGGTGTCCCTGCTATACCAAGCACAACGGAATTATCTCGTTCCATTTCTTCATTCCTCCCATCCCTTCCACAAGGAATAAATGTCTTTTCCTTCCCTGTGTCCATGTCAAAAAGAATGTGACCACATTAAAAAAAAAAAAAACTTATTTTGATCCAGTCCATTCCACCATTAATCCAAACCACTTCCAATTATGTACTTTGTATTCTCATGTTCTTATAATTTTCACCTATTTTCTTCCATGTGAACATAATCTACTCCAGGCATTCACCGACTTATAACGTATACAAGTTACGATGAACTGCACTTACTACCGTCCATGTTTCTTTTTTTTATACATCTTATCATTAGTGATATGTACTACAGACAGTGTTGCAGTACGTAACCTGCTGATGTTATCATTCTCAGATGTTTACTTGCAGTTGCTCAAGGATTGAATTTATAAAGATATTGTTTTTTAAAAAAGGCGATAATAATGAAAACTAAAAACAAAAAAGAGGTATTCAGCTTATGTCAGAACTGACTTACAACAGAATCATTTGCATGGAACCCTATTGTAAGTTGGGAACTAACTATAGTTGGCAAATTAAAGTAAAAGGATCATGATTGGGCATATTTTTATATTCAAAAAGTAAGCAAAATAAATAAGCAATAAAATGCTGTCGAATAAATTATGAGCTCCTTGAGGTAGGGGACTGTCTACTCATCTTTGTATTTCTAGAGACGAGCATACAGCCTAGCACATGGCAAGAACTTTCCCAACGACTGTTAAACAAAGTCAGCAGTGGCAAAAAGGCTCAGCTAAAGTCACAATGACAACCTAAACACAGAAATATGTTGCTTCGAAAACTGAAATTAGAGATTATGAATCAGTGTTCCAAAAAAATCAGAATAGATTTGAATACAAACATAAATCTTCAAAACAGTAAGTCTGAATTCTGCCAACATTAATTCCATGTGGTCACTGACTACAGAACAAAGTCAATGAACATTTTTTAAAGTTTTGTTAAAACAGGTGCTGTATTTTCAGCACCAACTGTCAAAAAGTAATACTCCGTCTGAACATCTATGATGCCTGACACCTTTGCTTACCAAGCACATTATGTAACTGAGTTATATAACGCACACCTCAAAATGGAGGAAGGTACATTTGCAGTTTATATTAAACACAGGCATAGAGGCAGTTAGAAATCCATGTGCCTTTATCCAATGTATTATAAAAGATGGCTATTTAAAGTTATTGAACTTTAAATATCAGAAGCGCCAAACTCCCATTACGGGCTAATGGACTGCAAAATGTTATGCTTAAAAATTAAGCTTTATCTTTGGTTAAAAGGGGGTAGGTGACATCTTGAAAACCTGAATATAAGACAATGATGCAATCAAAGTAACCTGAACATGTAAAGGTCTGCTTTATGCATTTTGCTCCTTCCTTCACTCTTCAATGCCTTCTGGAATAAAATTAAGCTCCTGGGGAAATTTATCTCACACATCCAGTCTACTTCTACACTGCTCACGCTAAGAGAGTTGTAGCAGCAATCAGCAAGATACACTGTCACAGTGGGAACCTGGACCTGTGTTTTGTACTAGCTTTCTCTGAATCTTTCTGAAAAGATTTCCATCTTTTGCTTACGTATGCTAATATACATTCATTAGGGAAAAAATTTTCTAGACCTGTTTTTTTTTTTTCTCTCCTCTTTCATAAGACATTTAACAGAGGAGAATCAATCCTGATTTAATATAAAAGCATATCTTCATAGCGTGTATAGACTTACCTGATACATAAGTGTTTCTCTGCTGCCTTCTGATTGATTCAATAACCTTCGGGATAGCTCCAGCTCCTGTTCAAGCTAGAGGATAAAGAAAAATGCTTTAAGATCCAGTGGGGTGGAAGATAATTAATTTATTATAGGAAAAGTTTAAGAGGAAAAAAGTGGGAAAGTTTCCAGAAGCTATTTACAGCTAATATGCAAGGGTAAATATCTTGCTATAAACATATATCAATACTTTCATTAAAATAATGTGAATTGCCAGCCAAAGATTAGACAGGCCCATAAAACAAAATAAGACTAAAGGGGCACACCAGCCCAGGAGCACAGACTAGAAGTCAGGAGGGGACAGGAAAGCTGGTAATAGGGAACCCAAGGTCGAGAAGGGAGAGTGTTGACATGTCATGGGGTTGTAAACCAATGTCATAAAACAGTATGTGTACTAAGTGTTTAATGAGAAACTAGTTTGTTTAAACCTTCATCTACAGTATAATAAAATAAAAATAATAATAATGTGAATTATATAATATAAAATGAACTAGACCAGACCTCGGGATCCTGATTAAGACTTTACTCCTCATGTCTCTATTCTGTCATCTCTAAAATAAGAATTTTGTATTTGACAATCTCTAAGGTCCATTCCAGAGCTCTGGTGGCACAGTGGTTAAGAGCTCGGCTGCTAACCAGAAGGTCAGCAGTTCAAATGTACCAGCTGCTCCTTGGAAACCCTATGGGGCAGTTCTACTTTGGGTTGCCATGAGTTGGAACAGACTAAACAGCAACGGGTTTTTGGTTTTTTTAAGATCCCTTCCAAGGAGCCCTGGTCATGCAATGGTTAAACGCCTGGCTACTAACCCTAAGGTCAGTAGTTCAAACCCATCAGCTGCTCCATGAGAGAAAGATGTGGCAGTCTGCTTCTGTAAAGATTACAGCCTTGGAAATCCCAGGACAATTCTACTCTGTCTTATAGGATTGCCATGCATCGGAATCAACTCCACGGTAACAGGTTTGGTTATTTTGGTTATAAGATCCCTTCAGCAATAAAACATTGTAACCTAAATTCTAAAACAATTTTTTCTTTTAATTGTCACATATGCTGTCAAATGAACTGAGCTAGGATAAACACTGCAAGGACCCAATAACTCAAAGTGTATTTCTTTTAACTGGTGATCTTTTAAATTCCTAATCTTTCATTTCAGTGGAAATTTTAAAATATCAGAGCAAGAAATTGAAAATTTTCTTAATAATATTGCAACTAGATAAATATCAATGGAATGAGGGGCCAGTTAGATAACTAAATACCCAACAAAGTCTGAACATGCCTAGCCTACGTCAAGTTGAAAAATGTAACAGGAGAGATACCAGTTGTTAAAAACTCAGAGCTTACATATAGTTAAAGAACTTGGCTGCTAAACAAAAGGTCAGCATTTTGAACTCACCAGTGGCTCTGCAGGGGAAGAGGCCTGGTAATCTGCTCCCATAAAAATTACAGCGAAGGAAACTCTATGGGGCTGTTTTATTCTATCCTACAGGGTCAGTATGAGTTGGAATTGACTCGATGATACACAACAACAGTAACAGACTTACTTGGACTTTATAACAGTAAAGTAGCTTTTTTTTATCACATATTTATATTAAGATGTTTTTACCTAGATGGGTAATAACCCCCCACACCAAAACTCCCTGCTGTTGAGTCAATTCAACTCATAGCAACCCTATAGGAAAGAGGAGAACTGCCCCATAGGGTTTCTGAGGCTGAAAATCTTTACAGAAGTAGCCTGTCACATCTTTCTCCCAAGGAGCGACCAGTAGGTTCGAACCACCAACCTGTGAGTTAGCAGCCAAGCGCATTAACCACTGTACTACCAGGGATCCTAAATTAGTAACAAACCTATTGCCGTTGAGTCAATGCCGACTCACAGCAACCCTGTAGGACAGAGTACAACTGCCCCACAGGGTTTCCAAGGAGCAGCTGGTGAGTTTGAACTGCGGACCTTTTGGTTAGCAGCCGAGCTCTTAACCACTGAGCCACCAGGGCTCCATATTAGTAATAGTAACTATGAATTATCATGTCATTTGAACAAACTAAACCAAAAAAAAAACCTACTTTCTATATATTAATCCTTTAAAACAGTACATGTTGTGGGTATGGCTATCAAGGAGCAACACAAGGGAGCCTAGTGGTCATAAAACAATTCTATAAGTTGATTGTGGTGGTGGTATCATGAATCCACACAAGAAATAAAATTGCATAGAACTACAAATACACATACACACACAGGTAAGTGTATGTAAAACTGATGATATCTGAATAAACTCTATGGGATTGTATCAATGTCAATCGTCCTGGTCTAATAATGGACCACAGTTATGCAAAATGTTACTACTGGAGGAAGCTGAGTGAAGAGTACATAGGATCTCTCCATACTTTTGTTCTCTGCAACATCACATAGTTATTTCAAAATTAAAAAAAAAAATTAAATCCAGCCATGTAATTTTTTTAATTATACATTTGGGTCATAAAATAAATGGTATATTAAGAAACAGGAGTAAAGTACATGTGGCATCACAGAATTCACACACACACACACAGAGACTATATATACAGTCTGATTTGTTCTCCTGTTTCTATGAAGAAATAAAGAGAAAAGAAATTACACTTCCATCCAAGATGCTATTGAAATTGACCAAGGCCCATATTGGTCATGATCCCTATGCAACCGCATCTTCCAAAGGGCAAAATCCACAACCTAACATAGCTTGCCTTCTAAGAAGCCAATATGGAAGCCTTACTTAATTTTACATAGGTTAGTAAAATAAAATAAAGTAAAAAAAAAAAGGGGTAGATTAAAAAGAAGTGATACAGAGACCATTAAATAAAGTCAAATTTTTATGTTATCATGCATCACATTGGCCTCACCCTTAATTCTATTCACCTGCTCTGAATGCCTTTCTAACTCTAAACTGCCAGGCTCTGTGTGCTCACAGACATGAATTTACGTCAAAGGTCCTTAATATTTATGAGACTAGAGAACGTTTTCAGAACTAGGCTATTAAACTATATTTATATTCTACAATGAATTTAAATATACCCAAAATATCCAGCTTTCAAATAACAGGTCTTTCCGAAAGCTGCAGCAAAGTCAGGCTCTTTAAATGTTCCCCAGACAGGGAAGGTAAAGTTTAAGTCTCCTCTAGGAGAACAGAGCAACCATAGACAACAAGGTGGCAAAAAACCTGGGTATGTTTCCAAGGGCAATTAGCAGAGAGTGACACAGCCATCAAACCAAGGGACTCCACATCCAAACAGACTTCACTGCGTTATAATGAATGACTTCAGAGACACTTTTCAAGGCACTCAGCGAATATCACTGGATCCGAAAAGCATCATTCTTTTTTTTTTTTAATGAAATTAAATTTAAATTTAATTTATAATTAAGAAACACAAATTGGTTCACATGAAAAAATTCTTAAACTGCTGAAAATCCTTTTTAAATTTTATTCATATATTATTTTTCAAAAACAGTCCTATGTCATAAGTTAAGGTTATTGTACTTCCAAACCTTTTTTTTTTTTTTTTAATTTTTACTGTGCTTTAAGTGAAAGTTTATAAATCAAGTCAGTCTCTCATACAAAAATTTATATATACCTTGCTATTCTCTCCTAATTGCTCTCCCCCTCATGAGACAGCACAGTCCTTCCCTCCACTTTCTCTCCTCATGTCCGTTCGGGCAGCTTCTGGCCCCCTCTGCCCTCTCATCTCCCCTCCAGACAGGAGATGCCAACACAGTCTCAAAAAAGCATTAATCTTTGAAAAGTAACTTTCAATATCTTACTTGACTCTTCTCAGCTTCCGTTTGTCTTAGCTTATTTTTCATTACATCTTCATTCTCATCTGCTTTAGCTTCTTGTTTCTTCAGTGCCTAGAATGAAAATCATTGCAAAAAATGTATTCAAAAAAATTTATAAAACTGAAAGCCACTAGTAGTATTTATTAATAAAAAGGTGGGGAAGGAGAGGGTTATGAGCTAGACAAAATCTATAAATGAGTACAGCCTGCTCAAGCACTGAATTCCTAAGGACATTTTAGTGGGGATCAAATATAAACAACTTCCTGATCTTCATAAAAATTTTCATCTAGTTTCATTTTTTTTTTTTTTTTTCTCATTTGTGGGAATTTTGTTACATACTTAGAGAGCCTAGATAGTTAACAGTTGTCTCGGAAACAAGCTTACCACTGAAATAATAGTATTTAAAAGTTATATTATCTGTTCAACTATTTAGACATAATATCAAAAACTAGCTCCCTAAAAATTCTGAAAAATATGCTCAACATTACATCATTTTTTACATCATTATTACATATACAATATTTTATTACATCTAACTAGCTCTTCAAACCATACCTCACATAGAGAAGAGAAAGCATTCTTTTCTATATTTTCCTCCCTTTAATAAAATCAAAAAAATAACTTTAAGAGAATATAAATTTTAATAGTTAGACATAAAAGTGTTTGTTTTTGTTTCTCCTGTGCTAAAAAAAAAAAATTAAACTTAAGGGAAAAAAAGTTATACTTGGAGCAGTCTTTCAAAAACATCTAAAAGGTATTCCACTTATTAAAAAAAAAAAAACTTCTGACAATTTTAGCATTTAGACTTAGCAAGCTGTATGTGCAGAAGACATACAAATTGAGAAAGGCCAAAATGCCAGAAGTCTTTTCCACCAAGACATATGGGCTCAATGGAAAAACTATTCATAGGGAAAGGGCAGAACATGTTGAAAGTGGCTTTGACGCAAACATACTCAATCATAATCAATTTCATTAACTTATGAATTCAACAAATATCTACTAAGTGTGCTTTCTATGTGTCAGGCATTGTGGTAGGCATTACTTCTAAGCATGTATATGAAATAATCATGGCCCCTTTACCCATAAGATTACTGTCTGCTCTGCCATGGCCCCCACTGTCATGGGTTAAGCAGCAATTGGGTAAAAAAGAAGAGACACATCATCAAAATGAAAAGTTATATTTTGTAATATAATAATATTACAATAACATTATACCATTTTTATAGAGTTTACTATTACCACTCTCATTAATTACTTTATATATACTCATATATAATTTTTATCCTTGTAATAATTCCATGAGTTATCATTAAGGCCATTTTATTTGGGGGAAAATCGGGGCACAGAGAGTTAAATAACTTGCCCAAGGTCACTCAGTAACAGAAACAGAGCATAGATTCAGGCTGCCTGGTTCTTAACCATTGAACAGCATGGCCTCACCACACTGAAATAATACCAACCTTATATAGTTGGGGTGAAAACTAAGTAATTTGCTACTTGTAAAGCACACAGGACAATACCTGGCACACAGTAACTGCTCAATAAAAGACAACCATTAAAATTACTGAATTATTAAAATTGATCAAGTATTAAAAAGCACAATGCCTTTCAAGTAGTTATCAGATAATTTTGATTTTTGATCCTAGAAAATTACCGCTGCCTTCTTTATTTTCTTCATGCTTCCTTGGTCTTCCCAATCAATGTATGTGTGAGAAAGAGAGAGAGGGCATGTGTTTATGTGTGCGTGTGAGAGAGAGAAAGATGTTGCTACTTTTTTATCAATTCATTTTTTAATTTTTTACTATCTTATTCATCATCATCATTCTAACCTAATCCTACTTTTTTATGAGTTAAACTTAATCAATTACCTTTTCCATATTTTTCATTGGACTAAAAACCAGCCTACACTTTTCCATACAGGAGTGATTCTAAGGAAGACTTCTTTAGGCAGTTGATAAGATCCATCAAACTACAGGAACAGCCAGCTGCCACTTCCAGATTCAAACTCCTGAAAAGAATCCATTCCAAATGAGCTGACAGTGAAGACTCACCCAAGCTGGGTGACATTACTTGAGGCTGAACATGAGGAAGAGAGAAGGACTAAATAACTTCAGAGAAGAAGAGTTTGCCTCAAACACAAGAGTCCTTCCAAAGCTGTAAAGAAGTTGAAGTGCCAAATAAAGGAAACAACATCACAGCTTTCCAAAAATTGGTATGAGGGTGAGGGCAGGGGTAGGGGGAGAGTTCAAATTCTAACTTGGGAGACATGGCAGCTATGAACCAGGAGTAGCTAAAATAAAATGATCCTTGCAATGTGACTTTGTGTACCTCGCCATGTTTCGGATGCTGTTTCCTCCTCTGCCCCTGCTCACTGGGGCAAGAGAAACAGTAGAAGCCGCCTCTGGGCCATTAAAACTCAACCTCATGCTGCAACACAAAGAGCTTAACTTAAGAATTTAAACCCCAAAAATTCTCCAGTGAAGAAGCTTTTCCAACTTATTAACTAAAATTAATTCATTCTTGCCCCTTTTCTAGGATTTCCAAAAATTAAATTTTAAAACTCCTGTAACATTTCACGTTAAAAAACAAGATTTGTTAACATTTCGCTAGAGTTTGCTTATTATTTTTATTAAACACATTAACAATAACTACTTTTACTTAATTAGGCATTCAAAATAGTCTTTCAAAACATGGTTCAAAAAAATCCTCATTTATCAAGAGGCTGACATTTCCGAAGTGTAACACAAAAGCTTTTGTGTCACTAAGGCATAAGTTTCAGAAGGCCAAGACCTCATCTGTCATGATCATATTGTATTTCTAACACAGTACTTGGCACACAGTAGGCGGTAAACACCGGTTGGAGGGATAAATACCCCTTTATAAACTCTGAATAACTTTATTTTGCAATGTTCTTCACACAGATGTAGGCTTTCCCGATATCTCCATTTTTTCTTAATCGCCATATTTCTCAAGCACTAAGTTGTCTTTCACTGTTAAAAATCATTATCTCAGTGGAGCTGTGTTGAAAAATAATATTTATTTTGGGGTTTACATCAAAGAGGTACTGATCTTTTCCTTTCTTTACAATTCATCATTTTAATCTTTTCTTTAGAAAGAAATTTCCTGGATGGTTTTTTTTAAAGCCTTTTATTTCAAAATTATTTCAGAATTTTAAAAATAGTTCAGAGTTCCCAAACGTCCTTTACTCAATTTTCCTTAATATTAACATCTTACAGAACTATGATATGTTTATCAAAACTAATACATTAACATTACTACAAAACCATTAACTAAACTACAGACTTTATTAGAATATCGTTAGTTTTTCTACTAACGTGCCTTCTTCCAAGATCCAATACGGGACACTACGTTACATTTAGTTGTCTTGTCTCAGCCTCTGTCAGCCTGTGAAAGCTTATCAATCTTTTCTTGTTTTTCATGATCTCAACATTTTTTAAAATTACTGGTCTAGTACTTTGTAGAATGTTCAATTTGGGTGTTTCTGGTGTTTTCTCATGATTAACTGGGCTTATAAATTTGGGGGAAGGATACCACAGAATTAAAGTGCCCTTCTCATCACATCACATCATAGGATACATAATACTAACCTGATTAATGACTGGTGATGTTAACCTTGATCACTTGCTTAAGGTAAGGTTATACACGGTCTGGTCTGCCAAGTTTCTCCACCATAAAATTAGTATTCTTCCGTTTACATACTCAATTTGTTAGAAGAGAGTCATGAAGTCCAACCCAAAGTCTAAGGGTAAACAATTAAGCTCAACGTCCCAAAGGGAGAGTGCCCAATAATCTGTTGAATTATGTTAAAACTACCACAGTAATTAATGCATTGAGGGAGTTACAGCTATGCAATAAACTTAAAGTTTCACCCACCAGTTTTAACTCAGAGTCAAATTCATAGTTCATTGTAACAGATTCTAGTTTCTTTCCCATTCCTCCTCCCCTCCCCCACCCTGCCACTCATCGGACCTTAGGCTGAACATGGACTGGGACTACCCATTTGGAATCAGACAATCATATGATCTACTGTGCCAGGAATAACAAATTTAAGAGAATTGCATCACAGTCATCATCAAGATCAATCCTGAAGTACAACGTTGTCAGTGATAGGATAATATACATATGTCTACATGGAAGACATTAATATGACTATTATTCAAATTTTTGCATCAACCACTGATGCCAAAGATGAAGAAATGGAAGATTTTTACCAACTTCTGCAGTATGAAATTGACTACACATGCAATCGTGATGCAATGATAATTACTGGTGATTAGAATGCGAAACTTAGAAAAAAAAAAGAAGGAATTGTAGTTGGAAAATATGGCCTTGGTGATAGAAATGATGCTGGAGATCGCATGATAGAATTTTCCAAGACCAACGATGTATTCACTGCAAATAACTTTTTTCAACAACATAAACAGTGACTACACACATGGACCTCACCAGATGCAAAACACAGAAATCAAATCAACTACATCTGTGGAAAGAGACAATGGAAAAGTTTAACATCATCAGTCAGAACAAGGCCAGGGGCCAACTGAAGAACAGATCATCAATTGCTTGTATGCGAGTTCAGGCTGAAGATGAAGAATATTAAAATATGTCCACAGAAGGAAAATACGACCTTGAGTATATCACACCTAAATTTGGGGACCATCACAAGAAGATCAAAATGGGTATCAAAAGAAACTCTAAAACTTGCTCTTGAACACAGAGTAGCTAAACCGAATGGAAGAAATGATGACAAAAAAGAGCTGCACACAAAATTTCAAAGGGCAGCTCAAGAAAACAAAGTATTATAATGAAATGTGCAAAACCTGGGAGTTAGAAAGCCAATAAGGAAGTGCACGCTCGGCATTTCTCAAGCTGAAACAACTGCAAAAGAACTAAAGCCTTGAGTTGCAATTTTGAAGGATTCTATGTGCAAAATATTGAATGACGCAGGAAGTATCAAAAGGAGATGAAAGGAATACAGAGTCACTGTACCAAAAAGAATTGGTTGATGTTCAACCATTTCAAGAGGTAACATATGATCAAGAACTAAGGGTACAGAAGGAAGAACTCCAAGCTGCACTGAAGGCATTGGTGAAAAGCAAGGCTCCAGGAATCGACAGAATACCAGCTGAGATGATTCAACAACCAGATGAAACGGTGGATATGCTAACTGGTCTATACCCAGAAATTTGGAAGACAGCTACCTGGCCAACCGACTTGAAGAGATCCATACTTATGCCCATTGCAAAGAAAAGCGACCCAAACAAACACAGAAATTATCAAACAGTATCACTAGTATCATACCCACTGCCGTGGAGTCAATTCCAACTCACAGCGACCCTATAAGACAGAGTAGAACTGCCCCATAGAGTTTCCAAGGAGTGCCTGGTGGATTTGAACTGCCGACCTTTTGGTTAGCAGCTGTAGCTCTTAACCACTACACCACCAGGGTTTCCCAATAATATCATACGCAAGTAAAATTCTGCTGAAGATAATTCAAGAATAGTTGCAGTAGTACATCGACAGAACTGCCAGAAATACAAGCCAGGTTCAGATGAGGATATGGACTGAGGGATATCATTGCTGATGTTATATAGATCCTGTCTGAAAGCAGAGAATATTAGAAAGATGTTTACCTGTGTTTTATGACTATGCGAAGGCGTTTGACTGTGTGTGTGGATCACAACAACTTATGGATAACACTGCGAAAAATGGGAATTCCATGAACACTTGATTGTGCTCATGAGGAACCTGAGAGACCAACAGTCAAACTTTCAAGCAGAACAAATGGATACGGTGTGGTTTAAAATTAGGAAAGGTGTGTGTCAGGGCTGTATCCTTTTACCATACTTACTCAACCTGTATGTTGAGCAGATAATCCAAGAACCTGGTATATGAATAAGCATGTGGCATCAGGATTGGTGGAAGACTCATTAACATCCTGCGATATGGAGATGACACAACCTTGCTTCCTGAAAGCAAAGAGAACTTGCAGCACTTACTGGTGAGAATCAAAGACTACAGCCCTCAGTATGGATTACACCTCAACATAAAGAAAACAAAAATCCTCACAACTGGACCAATAAGCAATATCATGATCAACGGAGAAAAGACTGACATTGCCAAGGATTTCATTTTAATTGGATCCACAATTAACACTCATGGAAGCAGCAGTCAAGAAATCAAATGACATATTGCATTTGGCAAATTGGCTACAAAGGCCGATTTGAAAGTATTTAAAGTATTGAAAAGCAAAGATGTCACCTTGGGGACTAAGGTGTGCCCGACCCAAGCCACAGTATTATTTTTATTGTAGCTTTGATGAAGGTTTACAGAACACACTAGCTTCTCATTAAACAATTAATACAAATATTGTTTTGAGGCATTGGTTACCAACCTCACGACATATCAACATTCTCCCCTTCTTGACCTTGAGTTCCTCACTACTGGATTTCCTGACCCCTCCTGCCTTCTCATCTTTGCCCCTGGGCTAGTGTACCCATTTAGTCTCATTTTGTTTTATGGGCCTGTCTAATCTAATGGTATAACTGAATATACCATGGACTGCCAAAATAACAAATCTGTCTTGGGAGAAGTACAACCAGAATGCTCCTTAGAAGCAAGGAAAGTGAGACTACATCTCACATACTTTGGACATGTTCTCAAGAGGGATCAGTCCCTGGAAAAGGACATCATGCTTGGTAAACTAGAGGGTCAGTGAAAAAGAGGAAGACCCTCAACGAGATGGATTGACACAGTGGCTACAACAATGGGCTCAAGCATAGCAACATTTGTGAGGATGGCACAGGACCGGGCAGTGTTTCATTCTGTTATATGTAGAGCTGCTCTGAGTCAGAACCGATTCTATGGCACCTATCAGCAATAACAATCTTTGGCTGAAGGGTGAACCTCAGGAGTGACTTCACTACTGAGCTATAAGGGTGTCAGGGACCATACTCTCTGGGTTTCTCCAGTCTCTGACAGACTGTTAAGTCTGGATTTTTTTTTTTTTTTTTTTTTAGTTAGAATTTTGTTCCACATTTTTCTCCAGCTCTGTCCGGGACCCTGTATTGTGATCCCTGTCAAAGCAGTTGATGGTGGTAGCTAGGTGCCATCTAGTTGTGCTGGACTCAGTATGGTGAAGGCTGTGGTGCTTATTTGGACTAATCTTTCCCTTGTGTCTTCTGTCTTCTTCATTCTCCCTTGCTCCAGACCAGGTGAGACCAGTGGCTGCTCATAAGCTTTTAAGGCCCCAGACACTACTCACCGAAGTAGAATGTAGAACATTTTCTTTATAAACTATGTTATGCCAATTGAGCCAGATGGTCCTCGAGACCATGGTCCCCACATCCCTTAGACCAGTAATTCAGTCTCTCAGAGAGTTTGGATGTGTCTATGGAGCTCCAGAAACCCTGGTGGTATAGTGGTTAAGAGCTACGGCTGCTAAGAGGTCAGCAGTTCGAACCCTCCAGGCTCCTTGGAAACTCTATGGTGCAGTTCTACTCTGTCCTATAGGGTCACTATGAGTCAGAATCAACTCGACAGCAGTGGGTTTGGTTTTTTGGTATGGAGCTTCCATGACCTTGCCTTATACAAGTTGTGCTGACTTTCCCAGTATTGTGTACTGTTTTACATTTCACCAAGGTTACCACTTATCTATTGTCTATTTAATGCTTTTCCATTCTCACCCCTCCCTTCCCTCATAACCATCAAAGATTGCTTCTTTTTGTGTGTAAATCTTTTCATGAGTTTTTATAGTAGTGGCCTCATACAATATCTGTCCGTTTGTGATTGACTTACTTCACTCAGCATAATGCCTTCCAGGTTCACCCACGTTGTGAGATGCTTTGCAGATTCATCATTTTTCTTTATTGTTGCGTGGTATTCCACTGTGTGTATGTATCATAGTTTACCCATTCATCTGTTGGTAGGTATCTAGGCTGTTTCCATCTTTTTGCTTTTGTGAACAGAGCAGCAACGAACATGGGTGTGCATATGTCTATTATGTGACTGCTCTTATTTCTCTAGGATACATTCCTAGAAGTAGAATTGCTGGATCATATGGTATTTCTATTTCTAGCTTTCTAAGGAAACGCCATATTGTTTTCCAAAATGGTTGTACCGTTTTCCACTCCCGCCAGCATTGCATAAGAGTTCCAACCTCCCTGAAGCCACTCCAACATTCGTTATTGTCTGTTTTTTTGATTCGTGCCAGTAATGTCGAGGTGAGATGGTATCTCATTGTGGTTTTGATTTGGATTTCTCTAATGGCTACTAATCACAAGTGTTTCCTCATGTATCTGTTAGCCACTTGAATGTCTCCTTTGGTGAAGCGTCTGTTCATATCCTTTGCCCAATTTTTAATTGGATTATCTGCCTTTTTGTTGTTGAGGTACTGGATTTTCCTGTAGATTTTAGAGATCAGAATTTTGTCAGATTTGTCATAGCCAAAAATTTTTTCCCAGTCTTTATGTTCTCTTTTCACTCTTTTGGTGAAGTCTTTTGATGAGCATAAGTGTTTAATTTTCAGAAGATCTCAGTTATCTAGCTTACCTTCTGGTGTTTGTGCATTGTTAGTTATGGTTTGTATCCTGTTAATGTCATGTATTAGGGCCTCTAGCATTGACTCTATTTTTTCTTCTATGATGTTTATAGATTTTGGTTTTATACTTAGATCTTTGATCCATTTTGAATTAGTTTTTGTGTATAATGCGAGGTGTGGGTCTTATTTCTTTTTTTACAGATGGACATCCAGTTTTGTCAGCGCCATTTGTTAAAAATGTCTTTTCCCCATTTGATGGACTTTGGGCCCTTGTCAAAGATCAGATAACCGTAGGTGAATGGATTTACATCTGGGTTCTCAACTCTGTCCCATTGGTCAATGTGTCTGTCGTTGTACCAGTATCAGGATGTTTCGACTATTATAGCTGTATAGTAGGTTCTGAGGTCAGGTAGCACAAGTCCTCCTACTTTATTCTTCTTCTTCAATACTTATCTGGGGCCTCTGTCCTTTCCATATAAAGTTAACAATTAGTTTTTCCATCTTTTTAAAGAATGTTGATGGTATCTGGATCAGGATTGTGTAGTATTTTATTTGTAGATCGCTTTGGGTAGAATTGACATTTTCACAATGTTGAGTCTACCTATCCATGAGCATTGTATGTTTTTCCACTTCTGTAGATCTCTTTTGATTTCCTGCAGTAGTGTTTTGCAGTTTTCTTTGTATAGGTCTTTTACATCTGTCTTAGTCATCTAGTGCTGCTATAACAGAAACACCAAAAGTGGATGGCTTTAACAAAGAGAAATTTATTTCTTAAAAAGTAGGCTAAAAGTCCAAATTCAGGGCTTCAGCTCCAGGGAAAGGCTTTCTCTGTCTGTTGGCTTTCTCATTAATCTTCCCCTAGATTAGGAGCCTCTCCATGCAGGGGCCCTGGGTCCAAAGGTGCTTTGCTCCCTGCACTGCTTTCTTGGTGGTATGAGGTCCCCCTGTCTCTCTGCTTGCTTCTCTCTTTTGTATCTCAAAAGACAATCCAATCCTGTAGGTTGAGTCCTGCCTCACTAACACAACTGCCACCCCTCCTCCCTCATTAACATCATAGAGGCAGGATTTACAACATATAGGAAATCACACAATACCAGGAATCATGACCCAGCCCAACTAACACATACATTTTTGGGGGGACACTCCAATCCATAACAACATCCCTGGTTAGATTTATTCCTAAGTATTTTATCTTTTTAGGGGGTATTATAAATGGTATTGTTTTCCTGATTTCCTTTTCCTAGTTCTCTTTATTGGTATATAGGAATCCAACCGATTTTTCTATGTTTATCTTGTTTCCTGCTATTGTGCTGAATCTACTAGTTCCAGTAGTTTTCTCATGGAACCTTTTGGGTTTTCTATGTACAGTATCATATCGTCTACAAAAAGGAACAGTTTTACTTCTTTATTACCAATTTGGACACCCTTTATTTCTTTTTCTTGCCTTATTGCTCTAGCTAGGACTTCCAGCACAATGTTAAATAGGAGTGATGATAAAGAGCATCATTGCCTTGTTCCTGTTCTCAAGGGGAATGTTTCCAGACTCTCTCCATTTAGGATCATGCTGTCTGTTAGTTTTGCATAGATGCTTTATTATGTTGAGAAATTTCCCTTCTATGCCTATTTTATTGAGAGTTTTCCAAGCCATGATATTTTAAGTCACCTCATATATATGCGATAGCTGGACAGAGAATAAGGAAAACTGAAGAACTGATGCATTTGAATTGTGGTGTTAGCAGAGAATACTGAATATACCATGGACTGCTAGAACGAGTAAGTCTGTCTTGGAAGAAGTATAGCCAGAGTGCTCCTTAGAAGTGAGGACGGCAAGACTTCATCTCACGTACTTTGGACATGCTTTTTTTTTTTTTTTATCAGGAAGGACCAGTCCTCTCAAACCACTGCTTATGAGTAAGCAGAGCTCTGAACCAATTTGTATCCAACCCAAGATCACCTCCCCACACCAAAAACATAATGAAGGATCTAGAATTTATATGACTATGTAGGTGGATGGAATACACTCATTAAATTTCTATCAAATATTTCTGTTCTCTTAATTCTCACAGACTATTCAAAAACCAGGCATTCTCCTTCTTCCCTGTTCACCTACACCTTGCTCAGCCTATATTTGGTTTCTTTGTAGCTCCTGGACCATCCTCACCAGCTTCTAAATCTCCCTCTTCAAGTCATACAAAGCAATTTACTTCTATTCCAATTCATCTGAAATTTTGAATATCCATACTCATAACCATGCTCCCCACTCCACCCACCCCTAAAAAAATGATCCCTCAATTATCAGGATCCATTCCCTTTTAAAGAGCAGTGTGGAAAACAGTATTTTCAATCTAACACAAATAGATAGTTGCTGTGATCGTCATTTGCTACAATTAATATAAATTTTAACAGTTTTACTCAGTGTTTAAGAAATAAAAATCAATGAACCGAACTTTAATAAATCAAATTGTGTTTTCTACTTTATGGAATTATACTCTACAAAAACATAATTCATCTGAAAGTCAATTGTCTATTTTTTTGAAAATCCAAATTTCCCTATATGAGGTATATGAATAAAAGAATCTCTAATTCTCTTGGATACCCAGGAATTTGTATAAAAAGAAAAATATCTGTATCACTCTTTTTCTCTTGACTTTCAATACTGACCAGTTATTTATAATACTGCTTTTCCAAAATAATATATTTTCCTTTTATAGCTCTACTTGCAGCCTGAAATATTATTTAAGACCCCTTTTTTTTATTTCTTCTTTTCCTCTAAGGATATGTAAGTCTTAGAAAACTTAGTCAATGACAACTTAAATTCTATTGCATTCAGCTAATGAACAAAAGTGAAGTATTGAGGAGCAACCCAAAGCCAATTACTACATTTCCAATAAACCATCTAAGAATGTCATTAAGTTTGAACATTATTCCTGCTTCCCATATACCACGAGTCAGTAAATAAGTAAATACATATGCAATATTCTAGCTCAGAGTACTGAATCAATTTTTTACATTATCTAGTTTAAAATGAAAGATAAATGTTATTTACAAGTAATATTATTTTTCATCTTATTAGCTTTAAATGAAAGATAAATCTAACTCTTAAGACCTACTACATATATATGCACTTTAAACTTCTAAAAACACAGCTACTACTCAAAGAGAAACACCACAAAAATTAACTAAACCAAAACTACAAGCCTTTTTTTTAAAACCTTAATAATAAACTTTAACTCATTTACTACGTTTAAGTGCATAAGGGTACGCTGGATTTCTTTTCCATTTGAGTTAGATCAAGCAACTTAAAATTATATATTAAAACTGACCCAGTAAAAGCAGTTAAAAAAGGAAGGAAAAAATCACATGCCAATAAATTTGGATTACTACATTATTTTGCCCTTTAAAGCTTTTTTTTTTTTTTCCTTAAAAGCAGTTTAGTTATAAAGCTATCATGTGCCTGGCTCCAGGATTCAGCTTGTCTCCTACACATTTAAGGTCACAGCAACAACAAAGAGCATTAATAGAGGGTCTCTGGGGCATATTTAAATCTTTAATAACAACATTTTTTCTTCTTTTCTTTAAATGTGCCTATTTCCACTAAAAAGACGAAGATATTGAGTATTGTACTACTGCAGTTTTTTTAGAAGTAGATGATTCTGAACTCTCACAGTTGTATATAATCAAAAAAACGTAGGTTTTCCTTTAAGAGAGTAGGGGAAAGGGGAAAAGGAAAATGTCTGTAGACATCTCAAGTAAAGGTGAAAACTCCTACAATTGATAACAGGCGTGTTTATCAAGAGGCTCTAACAGATAACATATTCAAAGATGTAGAAAAATTAGGGAATTAAAGGGCCTTTGTCTGCTTTAAATGGACTATCAAGCTAGGTTAAGAATGATGGAGTTGTAATGAAAAAAAGTCACGTTAACTCTCAAACATGTCATGAAATTTCCCGAGAAAAACTATAAATATAAACTATCCCCTCTCATCCTAATTACTCAGCAGTACCACAATTGCAGCCTCTGGTCACAAGGGCAAGATCATGTAGATGATTCACTGGTAAACCAAAACTATAACAAAACAAGCCTATGCTCATATCACACAACAGTATCGTTATACTTGAAGATATGAACATTCAAGTCAGAGTTGTTTGTTGGTTTGTTTCCAGGAACAATAAAGAATAAAAAAGCAATGTTACTGAGAATTTGAAAATGGTTGCTCTTATATTTTTGTAATTAAATTCTTCCTGTAGGCGCAAAATAAAAATCAGCCAGCAAATATTTTAAGTTTCACCTTATAATGAAATTCTGACCCAAGTTAAATGGCATAGGCTATAAATTGAAACCACATTTTTTTATATTTATGTTTATCAGCAATTTTAAATAGCTTTAAAGACATTTGTCATATTTAAAACAGTATGTACAAAACACTATGGCGGAACCTTTATTTTTTTTTTAAGATGGAAATCTGAGTGTCTATCTCCAAATTCCCTTTTGGAAGCTACGATCATACCTACAAATCCACTGAACATTAGTAGCATAATAGGTATTTTGGACAGCAATATATATGTACAACACAGCAGGATTTTATTGATCAGAACGAGTACACTCATTTAAATTAACACAGGCTTTATTCCTGTCAAGGTCTTTGAATTTCCAAATTCTGTTTTTTCCTAAATCAAGTTAGCGATTCCTCCCACATGAGAGAAAACTAGCTAGAGTCATGGAAAATTTTAGCCTTTAAAGTTCATCCAGTCGGGGATTATCTGTGCCAACAAAAACCAAAACAAAACCAAAAAAAATTAAATTTCTTTTTGAGACAGAAAACAACGCATTCGCATTCTAAATCCCTGAAGCAATATCTAACTCTAAAATAGCTAGGTGGATTTTAGTTGAATTGTTCAAAGAAATTTATTTTTCAGCATGACCAAGGAAAGAAAAGTTTATACTAATAACTACAATAAAATAAAAATATTAAAAGTAAAAACAGAACTGTGTAAAGGAAGTCCAAATGGGACCCAATACAGATTATTACTATTAAGACATCATGCAAATTTTGGGACTATCAAAGTAAGGAAGAAACTCAAAAAAGTTGCTGCCAATCAGTGGATATTTTCCAGATGGAAGTGGTAAGTACATAAGTGGAGTAATAAGCTGCAACCAGTATCATGTATTAAAGTCAGATTTATCAGAAATTAACCACCATGGTATTATTCTGATGGTAATTCTTAATAAATATCTTTAAAGATTACCTGAGGTTTTGAAATCTAAAGTTCAAAGCCTCTCTTTGACAATAACCTAGATATCTATTTCCTCCTCTCCTTTAAAAAAAAAAAAAATTATTATTTCAGGAGTCTACAAGAGCTCCTACTGGCATTACTGTGTTAAGATTGATGAGCACTTATTACTGACCCATTTTCCCCAGTGAATGAGCAAGAATCTTGGTTTCACTAAGTCCACGTTTGTGGAGTCTGTGACTGGTTAGGGCAACCAGTGCTAATGAAGCCAACCAAGGTCATAAGTTCAATCTCCATGAGAGCAAATTCCTTATGCTCTGTTCCATGGCCCTAGCTTTTACCTTAAACCTTAGCCAAAGGCCACATGGAAGACTAACTAGGCCAGAGACCATGGATGAATCAGCAAAAATCCACTACCATGACTAGAAAAATAACTCAAAAGCAAAATCACTATTGACTAGTGTCAGAATTTCATTCTTCAAATGTTATTAAATTTGCCAATCTACAAAACAAAACCTTAATTTCTGCGAACAAAGTTGGTAGGCTGAAAAGGCATTCAAGTCTTTTGGCTGCTTTAAATCAAAAGCAAAAATGGTAATGAGTATTATTCCCTCAAATGATATTGTTTTTACTGGAACAGGCTATATTTTTACACAATCTTAATAAAAATCTTGCAAGTAAAGTTAAACATGAGCCCAACAAGTATACTTTCCAGGATTTCCTTCAAAATTAAAAAGCAAATGCTCTTAGTGGAGGGTATGTTTTTATCTGAATAGCTTTCTCTCAAAAAAGGGGCACATAGTTTTATTAGAAATACCAGAGCAATAGGATATCTCATTTGACTTTCTAAATGCAAGACAACTTCAGTTAGAATTATTGACAAACAGATCATAGATAATTATGTAAATTTAATTTAGAATTTCTGAAATTTTACATGTCTTTAAGCAGAAAGCCCTGTAATATACAACATCTTTCATTGTTCAAAGTTGGATGTTATTTTATGCTTTGGGGTTTTGTTTTTGTTGTTTTACTATTTTCTAATAAAAATAATACAGTATTAAGTCAATGAATAAGCCTATCGGTAGCAGAGTGGTCTTTGTTTGCACAATATTACTATGCACTCAGTAGTTGTCCAATAAATATTAATTGATAATGATGGAAAAGGGCTTTATAAGCAGATGGTCTAGCATAAATTCACTGAAAATATAGATAAAAACATTTTGCTCTTCAAGAAAAGCATAACAGAAATCAAGCAAGTACTGCACTCAGAAAATCTTAGTCTATTGTCAGACAGCTGTTCAGTCGACAAGAGTAGCAGGCATTTTTCATCATCATCATAGCATTAACTGCATTAACTGTCTATTTGCATATGGCACTGCACAAAGGGACTCACATGAATCCATGCTAGCCTTATTTATTATAATTTACAATGACAATATTGGCAAAAACAAATAAGTACCCATAGCAAAACAAATGCAATTAAACAATACTTCGAGATTTAGTAATACACGGTACAAACATAAAAATATCTGTCAGGCTTAAATGCAAATCACAATAGCAATCAGAGTATTTATTTAAAATGTAAACTCTATTTCTAAACAGAATTTGAGGTGCTTTACATGAACGCCTAACATATACGATTAAATAATAAGTAAATTAAAGAAGGGTGCCATTGAGCTGATTCTGGCTCATAGCAACCCCATGTAACAGAGTAGAACTGCCTCATGGAGTTTTCTAGGCTGTTATCTTTACAAGAGCAGATCACCAGGTCTTTTCTTCCATGGAGCTGCCACTGAGTTCAAACCAACAATCTTTTGGTTAGCACTCGAGTTCTTAGCTATTGCGCCACCAGGGCTCTTTGATAGACAGTAAGTAATAACTCTTTAAGAACCTAGAGAACAAACATAATTAGTGATGAGAAAAAAACAAAAAGAGGAAAGAGAAATTATGCGAGGACTAACTTTAATCAGGATAGGGCCAAGAAAGGTACAAGCAAACTGACCAGCCTAGGAAGAAATCCTGGAAAATACCAATTCTTCAAAAACACTTGAATAATAAGAAAGTACCTTAGCATGAATGGGAGAATTTTAGAGATAGATAGTTGACATAAGGAAAGAAGAACAGAAGTGAAATGAGGAAGAAAGTGCATTGCAAGCACTTAATAATTAATAGCCTTAAGTAATATTTCCTCAATAAGGTACAAAGCCTAAGAAGAAATGATGTGTTAATTATACAGAAATGAGACCACAAGAATTTCAAGATAACTTATATTTATACATCATCTCATAAAACTGCACCATTCAAAAGAATCCAAAGCCTTAGCAGGCAGGCTGTCAGTATGCTACTTCTTCTGTGATATAAAATACATTTGTAAACTTTCAGTTTTATCAGTAATAAAGTCTAAGCCTTCAAAATATTTTATCAAAATGGCATATCCTTGGCATGATCCTAGACAAAGAAAATCCGAGAGACTCCACAAGAAAGTTACTGGAACTAATAGAAGGATTCAGCAAAGTGGCAGGGAATAAGATCAACACACAAAAATCAGTTGGGTTGCTCTACACTGACAAGGAGGATTCTGAAAAGGAAATCAAGAGATCAATACCATTTACAACAGCCCCCAAAAGGATAAAATACCTATGGCTAAATCTAACCAGAGACATAAAAGACTTACAAGGAAAACTATAAAATACTACTGCAAGAAACTAAAAGAGAACTATATAAATGTAAAAACATCACATGCTGATGGATTGGAAGACTTAATACTGTGAAAATGTCAATACTACCAAAAGCAATCCTTAGATATAATACAATCCCAATCCAAATCCTAAAGACATTCTTTAATGAAATGGAAAAACTAATCTCCAATTTTATATGGAAAGGAAGGAGGCCCTGAATAGCTAAAGCAATATTGAAGAAGAAGAACAAAGTAGGAGGCCTCGCACTTCATGATCTCCAAACTTACTATATAGCCATGGTAATCAAAACAGCCTGGTACTGACTCAATGACAGACACATGGACCAACAGAATAGAATTGAAAACTCAGAAATAAATCTATCCATCTACAAGCAGCTAATCTTCAACAAAGGGTCAAAGTCCATTCGACGGGGGAAGAAACGGTCTCTTTAACAAATGGTGCTAGCAAAACTGGATAGCCATATGCAAAAAAAAAATGAATCAAGATCCATACCTCACACCATGTACAAAATTAACTCAAAACGGATCAAAGACCTAAATGTTAAAACTAAAACTATAAAGTTCCTGGATAATAACATGAGTCAAAACTAAGGGACCTAATTTTCAGTATAGACTATCAAACAAAAGTAAAAATGCACAAATGATAAAAGATAAATTAGATAACTGGGATCTACTAAAAATTAAATACTTACACTCATCCAAGGACTTTACCAAGAAAAAAAAAGAAAACCTACAGACTGGGAAAGCAATCTTTGGCAATGACATATCTGATAAGGGTCTAATCTCTAAAATATACAGAAGACTTCAACAACTGAACAACAGACTAACAATCCAATAAAAAATAAGCAAAGAAAACGAACAGACACTTCACCAAAGAGGACATTCAGGCAGCCAACAAACATGAAAAGATGCTCATGATCATCAGCCATTAAAAAAAAAAAACAAACCCATTGTCGTCAAGTGGATTCTGACTCATAGCAACTCTATAGGACAGAACAGAGCTGCCCCATAGTGTTTTCAAGGAGCACTTGGTAGATTTAAACTGCCAACCTTTTGGTTAGCAGCCATTGCACTTAAACACTACACCACCAAGGTTTCCCGTTAGCCATTAGAGAGATGCAAATCAAAACTACAATGAGATACAATCTCATCCCTGCAAAAATGGCAATGGTCAAAAAAAAAAAACAGAAAACAACAAATGCTGGTGAGGTTGTAAGGGGATTGAAACTGTTATACTTTGCTGGCTGGATTGTAAAATGGTACAACCACTATAGAAAACAGTACAGCACTTCCTCAAAAAGCTAGAAACAGAAATACCTTATGATCCAGCAATCCAGCTCCTAGTTATATATCCTAGAGATATAAGAGCAGTAACACAAACAGACATATGCACACCTATGTTCACTGCAGCATTATTCACAACAGAAAAAAGACAGAAACAACCTAAGTGCCCATGAAGAGATGAATGGATAAACAAATTGTAGTACATACATACAATGGGATACTACACAACTACTAAAAAGAATAATGTGGAGTCCGTGAAACATAACACAGGTAAATCTGGAGGACATCATACTGACTGAAATAAGTCAAAGACAAGTATTGTACGGTTCCACTATTATAAAAAGTCAAGAATAGATATACATACAGAAAGCAAAGTTCTTTGATGGTTACCAAGGATGGGAGTGAGAGGGAGGGGTAATCACTTTCCAGATGGTAGGCACTTGTTACTTCTGGTGATAAGAAAGGCAATCCCAAATATGGGCGAAGTCAGCACAACTTGACCAAGGTAAATAAAGACACTGAGAAGTACACAAGAAAAAGGGACAACTTCAGTAAATGTTATATACAATTTTGCAACAACAGTAAAAACAACCAGAAAATACACGTGTGGTTACATAGGTAGATATGAATACACATATGCACATAGGAAGGCACATGTGAGTAAATGTACATGCATGTATTAGTGTATCTGTAGGCATACATATATATACACTTTGTGTGTGCTGCATATATATCTACATATATAACAAACTGTATAGGGGGCTTCCTAGACATCCTAACAACTCACAGGATTAATTGACTGGGTCAAAAGGCTTGGGACCGTAGTCTCAGGGGATAACTTTGCCATTGGCATAACATAGTTCACAAAGATAAAGTTGGTTTGGTGAGTAGTGTCTGGGGTCTTAAAGGCTTGCAAGCAGCCATCTAAGATACAACTATTGGTCTCTACTCATACAGAGCAAAAGAGAATGAAGGAAATCAAAAGCTCAAAGAAGAAACTAGTCAAGGGGACTAAAAGCCCACATGGACCACAACATCTTCCAACCTGAGACCAGAAGAACTGGATGGTGCCTGGCTACCACTACTAACCATCCTGAGCAGGGATACAATAGAAGGTCCTGGAGAGAATAGGAGAAAAATGTAGAAAAAACTCAAATTCCTAAGAAAGGCTAGACCTACTGGACCAACAGAGACTATAGGAACCCCCGAGACTATCACGCTAAGATACCTTTTGAACTTGAAATTAAAGGTATTTCAGCAGGTCAACCTTCAGCCAAATAATAGACTGGCTTATAAAATTAACGATATCACCCGTGAGTAACGTGCTCCCTTAAACAATTAACTATATGAGACCAAATGGTCAACAGTTATCCAAAATAAACATGAGAAGGCAAGGAGGGGAAGGGAAGCTAGATCAATGGAAACAGAACAAACAGAAATACAGAATGCTGACACATTGTAAAAATTTTAACCAATGGCACAGAACAATTTATATAAAATTTGTTAAAGGAGAACTAATTTGCTGTGTAAACTTTCACCTAAAATACAATAAATCTTTTTTAAATGGACTATCTCTTAATCCAGCCAGCCACTCTCTCAGTATTTCCCAATACTAGAAAGATAATATAGCTTGTGAAGACTCTGCTTCTACAATATCCACAACCCGCATAAGAAGTTTGCTCTATGAATAAAAATTCAAGTATCAAGGATGAGAATGAAACAAACTTCAAAATCTCTTCTAAATTCTCTTCCGTAAGAAGTTTTTGGGGAAAAATTATGTTCCACTGAAAGTATTAAAAGTGCTTTAGTGTCGTCAGAAATTACCAAAACCTAAGAAAACAGACCATCCGTTGAAAAAAAGGGAGGATGGGGACGAGTGAAGAAAGAAAGCCAAGAAAAAGGACTAAAGAAGGCTAAGAGCATGACATGGCTTGGGCCTGGACCTGATAGTTTCAAGCTGTGCCAATAGTGTTCAACCAGCTTTGAAAGACAAATCCCGTAATAGCCAGTCATTCTTTTCTATCCATTTCCTTTGTATCATCATGTTGACATTAATGGGTCTTTCACAACCTTACAGAGAACAGTGTTTACTTTGTCCTTGCAAAGGAAAAAAATAATTTACAGGAAACCAACACAAGAGAGGAGAAAACAATTAGCATGGCATAAAATGATAAGGAAAGAGCAATGATGTGAATCAAAACTACAGCAAATCAGGATTTTAATAAGTGTCTTAGCCATAGATCAGTGAAGTGCTTAACAGGTAGCAACAAACAATGAGGAAGAATCATAGTCACCAAAGAATTTCCTAAAATGACATATTTTGGGGAAAAGCAAAGTCTCAACAAAAATGCCCAAACTTTCCAAACAGGCCAGGAAGAGGTAACGGTTTTCCCCTCTGGGTTGCTCTGGGGTCTTATGCAAAGCTGGAATAAAGCATGTGCTCAACTGCAAGGATTGCTGATATTTCTATATCCCCAACGAAACTGGGAGTTCCTAGAGGGCACGAAAGAGTTTTAGACATCTTTCAATCCCTAGTCTCCAGCACAATACCTGGCACACAGCAGGTACGTGACATAACTTTGTCTGCTCTGGCCATACAGTAAGCAACATTCATTCATTCATTCAAGAAACATTTACTAGTCACCTGCTCTGTGCTGGCTGCTAGTCTAGGTGCAGAGATGCAGCAGTGAGCAAAACAGACTAAGTCCCTGCCTTCATAAAGCCTACGTTCTAGTGAAGGGGAAAGACAAGACAGAGCTATACAATGACAGGTACTGAAAAGTGTTACGAAGGAAAAAACATGGTGGTGTAAGAAGCTTACAGGTGAAAAAAAAAATATCTAGGGCAGTTAGTAAGGCCTGTCTGAGGTAGAGTCCTGAATGACATGACAGCACAAGCCACACAACAGTTCCAGAGGTGAAAATTCCAGATTCTGGGAACAGAAAGTGCAAAGGTGCAAGAAGCAGGAGGATGCATGGCATGTGGAAGACAGATGAGAGTCCAGGACAGCTGCCTAGACTGGGCAAGAGGAAGAATGACAGGGAAGTAGGGTAAGAGGAAGTCAGGGACCAGGTCAGGGGGCCTGGTTGGCTAAGAAATTTAGCACTTATTCTATGTGCGTGAAGAGAAACCATTGAAAGGTTTTGAAGAGGGCTGTGACACATGTAATACTCAAAAGTGTAGCATCTTATTTTTCAACGATGGAGGAGCATATTGTCTCAAATTTAATTTTTCATATAAAAATAGTTAAATAATTAATTTTTTTCCAATGACAACATTTGTACCAAGTACAAATTCAGGAGGCTAAGGGTATATATTTCACAAAGAATCAGTTTTCACAAAGTCTGGCAACTCTAATAAATGATCCCTGCTGGGTCACAATTGATGGTTCAATACTGACGACTAGTGGTCAAAGAAATGCAGCAATTCTCTATCAAGCATTTGATTTTTTTTTTCAATGATCTAAGTTTAAAGCATTTAATGTCAATATCTTTATGTGAAAAGTCTAAATTAAAAGATCTAGCCCTTAGAATTATTTAGAAAAATACAAAAGAAAAAAATACTACCTGCAAAGTCTCTTAAAAAGTCTTCTCTATTATTCATGATGTCCCAAAATAAAAGTTAATCAGCATGAGCTGATGATCCTTAATGGGAACAGTTCCCTGAAGTGCCAGTCTATTCACATTTACAGTTGAATTAGCACTCTTTCAGATATACATAATTAATATTCCAAAGAGGCCTTACTTTTAGTATTTATGTACCTGGGCATCTCTGTTCTAAATTTTATTTAACTGTCTTTCAGACACCAAGATACTAGAAATCCACTTGTCTTTGTTTATGCTTTCAGTAGAATATGAAAAACAACCACCTACTATATCGACATATTCTCTTTATAAAGTTGGAATTTTTTATTAAATTATGATTACTTGAACTCTTGGAGAATATGGGGTTTTGGTTACATCATTTAAACTACTAAATATTAAATTTCAAAGAAGTTAAAATGTGGCTAATCTTCACTTTCTTCTCTGCAAGGAAAAGAGCAGCAGGATAATACAACGATGTATATAAATCTTTGAGAAAAAAAAGTTTTGTTTTCTTTTTTACCAGAAATGTTATAAGCAGCCAAACAGTCATTTACATTTAATAACAGCATTCATTCCTTCAACAACTAATCACTGAGTGTCCCCAGAGGGGGAGAGTGATGATTTAGTGGTAGAATTCTCACCTTTCACATGGGAAACCCAGGTTCAATTCCTAACCAAGGCACCTCACACGCAGCCACCACTTCTCTGTCAGTGGAGGTTTGTGTTTTGCTATAATGCTGAAGAGCTTTTAGCGGAGCTTCCAAACTAACACGGACTAGCAAGAAAGGCCTGGTGAACTGCTTTAAAAAAACAGCCAATAAAAACGGTATTACAACAGTCTGATCCCCAACTGGTCATGGGGATGATGCAGAACTGAGCAGCGTTTTGTTTTATCGTACATGGGGTCACCATGAGTTGGGGGCTGACTTGACAGCAGCCAACAACAACGACATACCCAGAAACAGGGGTGAACAGGTTGGACAAAGTCCCATGGACCTTACATTCTAGAGAAGACATACAATAATATAAGTAAACAAGTAAATGACAATTTAAGTTAACTGCTCTTCAAAAAAGTAAACTGGTATGATACAATAGGGAGCAATGGGACAGAAGAGGGTTAGTTTAGAAATAAAAGTTCCCTCTGCAGAAATAAGGGATGACAAGGGATAAATTATGCTGAGAGACAGGAAAAAAAAAGTCTCAACAAGACACGGAGAAGAGACCACTGTGACTAGAGCACAAATTCCATAGAATAATTTATAGCTTGGCATGTATGTTTAAAATTTTAGAATGTCCATCAAAAGAATAAAATCTACAGGTTCAAAGCCAGCAGAAAGTATGAAATGAAATATGGAACACATTATTAATCCAATAGAAGGCAGAAAAGAAAGGAGGGGGGACAAAGAGGAGAGGTTTTTAAAAAACACAAATAAGATGATAAAAATACCTCTAAGTGTATCAATAATCATAAGTATAAACAGACTGACCCAGTTATTAAAAGACATAATTTATAAGATCAGATTTTTTTTAAGTCCAGGTATATGGTGTTTAGGCACCCTAGTGACACAACGGCTAAGTGCGCAGCTACCAATCAAAAGGTTGGCGGTTAGAATCCACCCAGCAGTTCCACACAAAAAGGCCTGGCAACCTGCTCCCATTAAAAATTATGGCCTAGAAAACTCTATGTAGCAGTTCTACTCTGTCACATGGGGTCACTATAAGTCGAAAACGACTTGATGGCATCTAATAAAAACATATAATGTTCACAAGGAACATATAAAAATACAATTACAGAGAATTAAAGGGGAAAAAAAAGCCACGAAAATAGTAACCCAAAGAATGTCAATGTCGAGAACACTAAATAATTTAAAAAATAATTAACCAAGCAATAGTGAACTTATATCCATGAAAACATGGTCACGAAATAGATATAAAGCAAAGCTCCCAAAAATTATAGACAGCAACTGACAATTCACTATCATAATAGGAGGCTTTAAACCAATATATTTAATAAGAATATAGAAGAATAAAAAAAAAAAAAAAACTTACGAACTTGATCTACTGAATTTATTTTCGTGTGTGACACACAAATACATAAAACACTACATCCAAAAAACAGAAAATATATTGTATTTTTATACTCACGGAATACTTGTAAACGAACAACAAAAAAAAAACTCACGACAGTGGCTCAAAAAGGAAGTACAAATTTCCAAGGAATTAAAATCAACAATAAATTTTTAAAAAATAAACTTCAAAACCTAGATGAAATGGGTAACTTCTAAAATTATGATTTATCAAGCTGACTAAAAAAATAGAAAGGCTATATAAATCAATAAACATTAAAGAAGCTAAATCACTAATTGAAGGTCTCATTCACCAAAAAAACATAACAGGCCCAAATGGTTTTTTGAGTGAGTTTTAGCAAACATTCAAAGAGACAATTACTGTCTCATACAAAATGAGGGAAGGACTAATAAAAGACGGAAGCTACCTAATTGATTTTATGAGATTAGTAAAATCTAGCTTCTAAAAGCAAAAAGGGTGGTACAAGTAAAGAAAGTAATAAAAGGGCCTCAAACAACAACATGAACATAAAAATCCTAATTCATTATTGTTAGATGCCATCAAGTCTGTTTCGACTCATAGTGACCCTACATACAAAAGAATGTAACACTGCCAGGTCCTGCAACATCCTCACAACTGTTGCTATGTTTGAGTCCATTGTTACAGCCATTGAGTAAGATCCATCTCACTGAGAGTCATCCTCTTTTTCACTTTACCATGCATGATGTCCTTCTCCAGGAACTGGTCCCTCCTGGTAACATGTTCAAAGTATGGGAGACTAATTCTCATCCTTATTTCCAAAGAGCAGTCTGACCGTACTTCTTCCAAGACATATTTGTTGGTTCTTCTAGCAGTCCATGGTATATTCAATATTCTTAGACAATGCCATAATTCAAATGCATCAATTCTTCTTTGCCTTCCTCATTCATTGTCCAGCTTTCAAATACATATGAGGCAATTGAAAATATCATAGCTTGGGTCAGGTGCACCTTAGTCCTCAAAGTGACATCTTTGCTTTTCAATACTTTAAAGAGATCTTTTGCAGCAGATTTGCCCAATGCAATCTGTTGTTTGATTTTGTGACTGCTGCTTCTATGAGCGTTGATTGTGAATCCTAGTAAAACCAAATCCTTGACAACTTCAATATTTGCCCCATTTACCATGATGTTGCTCCTCGGTCCTGTTGTAAGGATTTTTGTTTTCTTTATGTGGAGGTATAATCCATACTGAAGGATGCTTCATCAGTAAATACTTCAAGTCCTCTTCACTTTCTGCAAACGAGGTTGTGTCATCTGCATATCACAGGTTGTTAATGAGTCTTCCTCAACTCCTGATGCCGCATTCTTAATCGTATCATCCAGCTTCAAGGATTATTTGTTCAACATATAAAATGAATAAGTATGGTGAAAGGACACTACCCTATCCACACCATTCCTGATTTTAAATGACGCAGTATCCTGTTGCTCTTTTCAAACTACTTCTCGGTCCATGTGCAAGTTCATCATGAGCACAATTAAGTGTTCTGGAATCCCCATTCTCCCCAATGGTATCCATAATTTGTTATGATTCACATAGCTAAATGCCTTCGCATAGTCGATAAAACACAAGTAAACATCTTCCTGGTATTCTCTGCTTTCAGTCAAGATTCACCTGACATCAGCAATGATATCTCTCATTTCATGTCCTCTTATGAATCTGGCTTGAATGTCTGGCAGTTCCCTATTGATGTACTGCTGCAACTGTTTTTGAGTTACATTTAGCAAAATTTCACTTGTGTGTGATATTAATGGTATTGTTTGATAATTTCCACATTCTGTTGGATCACCTTTTTTTGGAATGGGCACAAATATGAATCTCTTCCTGTCAGTTGGCCAGGTAGCTGTCTTCCAAATTTCTTGGCATAGACAAGTGAGCACCTCCAGTGCTGCATCTGTTTGCTGAAACATCTTAACTGGTATTCCGTCAATTCCTAGAGCCTTGTTTTTCACCAATGCCTTCAGTGCAGCTTGGACTTCTACCTTCAATACCATCGGTTCTTGATCATATGCTACGTCCTGAAATGGCTGAACATCAACCACTTCTTTTTGGCACAGTGACTGTGTATTCCTTCTATCTTCCTTTGATGCTTCCTGCATCATTCAATATTTTTCCCATGGAATCCTTCAATATGGCAAACTGAGTCTTGAGTTTTTGCTCCAGTTCTATCAGATTGAGAAATGCCAAGCGTGTTCTACCCTTTTTGGTTTTCTAACTTCAGGTCTTTGTGCATTTCATTACTATATTTTACTTTGTCTTCTCAAGCCCCCCGTTGACATCTTCTGTTCAGCTCTTTTACTTCACCATTTCTTCCATTCACCTTAGCTACTCTCCATACAACAGCAAGTTTGAGAGTCTCTTCTGACATCCATTTTGGTCTTTTCTTTCTTCCCTGTTTCTTTAATGATTCTTTGCTTTCTTCATTTATGATGGCCTTGAGGTCAACACACAAATCCTGCAATCTTTGGTTATTAGTGTTCAATGAGTCACATCTATTCTTGAAATGGTCTCCAAATTCAGGTGGGATATACTCAATGTTTTACTTTGGTTCTCGTGGACTGGTTTTAATTTTCTTCAGCTTCAATTTAAGCCTGCATATTAGCAATTCATCAATTTTCACAGTCGGCCCCTGGCCTTGATCTGACTGATGGTGTTGAGCTTTTCCATCATCTCTTTCCACAGAGGTACTTGATTTGATTCCTATGTTTTCCATCCAGTGGGGTCCACATGTACAGTCACCATTTGCATTGTTGAAAAAAGTACCTACAATGAATTAAGTTGTTGGTCTTGCAAAATTCTATCATGTGATCTCCAGCATCGTTTCTATCACCTAGCCATATTTTCCAACTACCAATTCTTCTTCTTTCTCTCCAACTTTTGCATTCCAAACACCAATAATTATCAATGCATCCTGATTGCATGTTTGATCAATTTCAAACTGCAGGAGTCAGTAAAAATCTTCAATGTCTTCATCTTTGGCCTTAGTGCTTGGCACAAAAATGGGAATGATAGTCGAATGCACTGGTATTTCTTGTATATTATCCTATCACTGACAGTGCTGTGCTTCAAAACAGATTTTGAAATGTTCTTTTTGATGATGAACGTGACACCATTCCTCTTGAATTTCTCCTTCCACGCACGGTAGACCATATGAATGTCTGATTCAAAATGGCCAATACCTGTCCATTTTAGCTAACTAATGCCTAACCAAAAAACTAATGCCTAGGATATCAATATTTATGCACTCCATTTCATTTTTATTATTTTTATAATTTTTATTGTGCTTTAAGTGAAAGTTTACAAATCATGTCAGCCTCTCACACAAAAACTTATATACACCTTGCTAAAACACTCCCAATTACTCTCCCCCTAATGAGACAGCCCGCTCTCTCTCTCTCCACTCTCTCTTTTCGTGTCCATTTCACCACCTTCTAGCCCCCTCCACCCTATCATCTCCTCTCCAAGAAGGAAATGACAACATAGTCTCAAGCGTCCACCTGATCCAAGAAGCTCAATCCTCACCAGCATCCCTCTCCAACCCATTGTCCAGTCCAATCCATGTCTGAAGAGTTGGCTTTGGGAACGGTTCATATCCTGGGCCAACAGAAGGTCTGGAGGCCATGACCACCGGGATCCCTCTAGTCTCAGTCAGACCATTAAGTGTGGTCTTTTTATGAGAATTTGGGGTCTCCATCCCACTGCTCTCCTGCTCCCCCAGGCGTTCTCTGTTGTGTTCCCTGTCAGGGCAGTCATCAGTTGTAGCCGGGCATTATCTAGTTCTCAGGATGATGTAGTCTCTGGTTCATGTGCCCATTCTGTCTCTTGGCCTCGTAATTACCTTGTGTCCTTGGTGTTCTTCATTTATCCTTTGATCCAGGTGGGTTCAGACCAATTGATGCATCTTAGATGGCTGCTTGCTAGCATTTAACACCCCACATGCCTCTCTCCGAAGTGGGATGCAGAATGTTTTCTTGATAGATTTTATTATGCCAATTCACTTAGATGTCCCCTGAAACCATAGTCCCCAGACCCCTGCCCCTGCTACACTGGCCTTTGAAGCATTCAGTTTATTCAGGAAACTTCTTTGCTTTTGGTTTAGTCCAATTCTGCTGACCTCCCCTGTATTGTGTGCTGTCTTTCCCTTCACCTAAAGTAGCTCTTATCTACTATCTAATTAGTGAATACCCCTGTCCCTCTCTCCCTTCCTCCCCCCTCTCCTAACCACAAAAGAATGTCTTCTTCTCAGTTTAAACTATTTCTCAAGTTCTTATAATAGGGGTATTATACAATATTTGTCCTTTTGCAACTGACTAATTTCAGTCAGCATAATGCCTTCCAGGTTCCTCCATGTTATGAAATGTTTCACAGATTCCTCACTGTTCTTTACCGATGCGTACTATTCCATTGTGTGAATATACCATAATTTATTTATCCATTCATCCATTGATGGGCACCTTGGTTGCTTCCATCTTTTTGCTATTGTAAACAGTGCTGCAGTAAACATGGGTATACATATGTCTGTTCGTGTGAAGGTTTTTAATTCTCTAGGATATATTCTGAGGAGTGGGATTGCTGGATCTTATGGTACTTCTCTTTCTAGCCTTTTAAGGAAGCACCAAATCCATATCCAAAGTGGTTGTACCGTTTGACACTCCCACCAGCAGTGTATAAGTGTTCCAATCTCTCCACAGCCTCTCCAACATTTATTCTTTTGTGTTTTTTGGATGCCAGCCTTGTAGGAGTGTGATGAAATCTCATTGTAGTTTTGATCTGCATTTTTCTAATAGCTAATGATCCTGACCATTTCCTCAAGTATCTGTTAGCTACCAGAATGCCTTCTTTAGTGAAGTGTCTATTCATATCTATTGCCCACTTTTTAATTGGGTTATTTGTCTTTTTACAGTTGAGTTTTTGCAGTGTCATGTAGATTTTAGAGATCAGGTGCTCATGGGAAATATCATAGCTAAAAACTTTTTCCCAGTCTATAAGTAGTCTTTTTACTCTTTTGGTGAGGTCTTTGGATGAGCATAGATGTTTGATTTTTAGGAGCTCCCAGTTATCTAGTTTTTCTTCTGCGTCCCAATAATGTTTTGTATACTATATATGCCATGTATTAGGGCTCCTAACGTTGTCCCTATTTTTTCTTCCATGATCTTTATCATTTTAGATTTCATATTTGCTCTTTGCTCCATTTTGAGCTTGGTTTTGTGCATGGAGTGAGCTATGGGTCTTGTTTCATTTTTTACAGATGGGTATCCAGTTATGCCAGCACCATTTGTTAAAAAGACTGTCTTTTCCCCATTTAACTGTTTTGGGGCCTTTGTCAAATATCAACTGCTCATACGTGGATGGATTTATGTCTGGATTCTCAATTCTGTTCCATTGGTCTATGTATCTGTTGTTGTACCAGTACCAGGCTGTTTGGACTATAGCGGAGGTATAATAGATCCTAAAATCAGGTAAAGTAAGGTCTCCCACTTTGTTCTTTTTCAGTAATGCCTTATTTATCCAGGGCCTCTTTCCCTTCCACATGAAGTTGGTGATTTGTTTCTCCATCACATTAAAGAATGTTCTTGGGATTTGGATCAAAATTGCATTAAATGTATAGTTCACTTTTGGTAGACTAAGCATTTGTATAATGTTAAGTCTTCCTATCCATGAGCAAGGTATGTTCTTCCACTTATGTAAGTCTCTTGGTTTCCTGCAGAAGTGTACTGTAGTTTTCTTTGTATAAGTCTTTTACATCTCTGGTAAGATTTATTCCTTAGTATTTTATTTTCTTGGGGGCTACCATAAATGGCGTTGATTTGGTGATTTCTTCTTCAATGTTTTTTGTTGGTGTAGAGGAATCCAACTGATTTTTGATTGTTTATCTTGTATCCTGATACTCTGCTGAACTCTTCTATTAGTTTCAGTAGTTTTCCTGAGGATTTCTTAGGGTTTTCTATTTGCAGATGACATGGTCTTATACACAGAAAAAAAAAAAAAATTTTTTTCTGTGTATAAGACCATGTCATCTGCAAATAGAGATACTTTGACTTCTTCCTTACCAATCTGGATGCCCTTTATTTCTTTGTCTAGCCTAATTGCTCTGGCTAGGACCCCCAACACAATGTTGATAAGAGCGGTGACAAAGGGCATCCTTGTCTGGTTCCCGATCTCAACGGGAATGCTTTCAGGCTTTCTCCATTTAGGGTGATGTTGGCTGTTGGCTTTGTATAAATGCCCTCTAATATGTTGAGGAATTTTCCTTCTATTCGTATTTTCCTGAGAGTTTTTATAAAGAATGGGTGTTGAACTTTGTGAAATGCCTTTTCTGCATCAATTGATAAAATCATGTGATTCTTGTCTTTTGTTTTTTTTTTTTTTTTATGTGGTAGATTACATTAATTGTTTTTCTAATATTGAACCATCCCTGCATACCTGGTATGAATCCCACTTGATCATGGTGAATTATTTTCTTGATATGTTGTTGAATTCTATTGGCTTTAGAATTTTGTTCAGGATTTTTGCATCTAAGTTCATGAGGGATATAGGTCTATAATATTCTTTTCCTGTGGTGTCTTTACATGGTTTTGGTATCAGGGATATGGTGGCTTCATAGAATGAGGTTGGTAGTATTCCGTCCTTTTCTATGCTCTGAAATACCTTTAGTAGTAGCGGTGTTAACTTCTCTCTGAAAGTTTGGTAGAACTCTGCAGTGAAGCCCTCTAGACCATGGCTTTTTTTTCTTGAGAGTTTTTTGATTACCTTCCCAATCTCTTCTTTTGTTATGAGTCTATTTAGTTGTTCTTCCTCTGTTTGTGTTAGTTTAGGTAGGTAGTATATTTCTAGGAATTCACCCATTTCTTCTAGGTTTTCAAATTTGTTAGAGTACAATTTTTTGTAGTAATCTGATATGATTCTTTTAATTTCAGTTGAGTCTGTTGTAATATTACCCATCTCATTTCTTATTCAGGTTATTTTTTTCCTCTCTTGTTTTTCTTTTGTCAGTTTGGCCAGTGGTTTATCAATTTTATTGATTTTTTCAAAAAATCTTGTTAATTCTTTCAATTGTTTTTCTATTTTCTACTTCATTTAGTTCTGCTCTAATTTCTATTATTTGTTTTCTTCTGGTACCTGTACGCTTCTTTTGTTGCTCTCTATTTGTTCAAGTTGTAGGGATAATTCTTTGCTTTTGATCCTTTTCTTCTTTTTGGATGTGTGCATTTTTTGATATAAATTGCCCTCTGAGCACCGCTTTTGCTGTGTCCCAAAGGTTCTGATAGGAAGTGGTTTCATTCTCATGAATTTCTATAAATTTTTTTATTCCATCCTTAAAGTCTTCTATAATCCAGTCTTTTTTGAGCAGGATATTGTTCACTTTCGAAGTGTCTGATTTCTTTTCCCTGCTTTTCCTGTTATTGATTTCCACTTTTATGGCCTTATGGTCAGAGAAGATGCTTTGTAATATTTTAATGTTTTGGATTCTGCTAAGGCTTGATTTATGACCTAATATGTGGTCTATTCTAGAGAATGTTCCATGTGCACTAGAAAGGAAAGTACACTTGGCGGCTGTTGGGTGGAGTGTTCTGTATATGTCTATGAGGTCAAGTTGGTTGATTGTGGCTTTTAGATCTTCCGTGTCTCTATTGAGCTTCTTTCTGGACGTCCTGTCCTTCACTGAAAGTGGTGTGTTGAAGTCTCCTACTATTATTGTGGAGCTGTTTATCTCACTTTTCAATGCTGATAGAGTTTGTTTTATGTATCTTGCAGCCCTGTCATTGGGTGCATAAATATTTAATAGGGTTATATCCTCTTGGTGTATTGTCCCCTTAATCATTATATAGTGTCCTTCCTTATTCTTTTTGATGGATTCAATTTTAAAGTCTATTTTGCCAGAAATTAATATTGCCACTCCTGCTCTTTTTTGATTGTTGTTTGCTTAATATATTTTTTTCCATCCTTTGAGTTTCAGTTTCTTTGTGTCTCTAAGTCTAAGGTGTGTCTCTTGTAGGCAGCATATAGATGGATCCTTTTTTTTTAATCCATTCTGCCATTCTCTGTCTCCTTATTGGTGCATTTAGTCCATTTACATTCAGGGTAATTATGGATAGGTATGAATTTAGTGCTATCATTTTGATGTCTTTTTTTGTGTACTGTTGACAGTTTCTTTCACCCCTTAATTCTATATGCCGAGTAGATAATCTTTATATATTGTCCTTTCCTCATATTTGTTGCTGTTGATTTTGTTTCTGCTGAGTCTCTATTTTTTTCTTGTATTTTATTTTATTTTTATAAGTAGGACAGTTTGTCTCCTTTGTAGTTACTTTATTATTTATCCCAATTTTTCTAAATTTAAAAATAACTTTTATTTCTTTGTATCACCATATCTTCCTCTCCATATGGAAGGTGTATGATTACATCTCTTAATCCCTCTTTATTATTTTAATGTTGTCTTCTTTTATATAATAACATCCCTGTTTCCGTGTTTTGAGGTTTTTTTTTTTTTCTTTTTTAATAATCTTGCTTTGTTTTTTTGGATTTCCCTGTCTGGGTTGACTTCTGCTTGCTCTGCCCAGTGTTCTGGTCTTGGGTTGATACCTGATATTATTGATTTTCTAACCAAAGAACTCCCTTTAGTATTTCTTGTACTTTTGATTTGGTTTTTATGAATTCCCTCAACTTGTGTTTATCTGGAAATGTCTTCATTTCACCTTCATATTTAAGAGACAGTTTTGATGGATATATGATTCTTGGCAGGGAATTTTTTTCCTTCAATTTTTTAAATATGTCATCCCATTGCCTTCTTGCCTGCATGGTTTCTGCCGAGTAGTCTGAGCTTATTCTTATTGGCTCTCCTTTGTAGGTGACTTTTCTTTATCCCTCGCTGCTCTTATAATTGTCTCTTTATCTTTGGTTTTGGCAAGTTTCATTATAATATGTCTTGGTGACTTTCTTTTAACATCTACTTTATGTGGAGTTCGATAAGCATCTTGGAGAGATACCTTCTCATCTTTCATAATATCAGAGAAGTTTTCTGCCACCAATCTTCAACAATTCTCTCTGTATTTTCTGTTACCCCTCCCTGTTCTGGTACTCCAATCACTCATAGGTTATTTCTCTTGATAGAGTCCCACATGATTCTTAAGGTTTCTTCATTTTTTTTTTTAATTCTTTTATCTGATTTTTTCTTCAAATATATTAGTGCCAAGTGATTTATCTTCGAGTTCAGAAATTCTAGCTTCTACTTGCTCAATTCTGCTCCTCTGACTTTCTATTGAGTTGTCTGCTTCTGTAATTTTACTGTTAATCTTCTGAATTTCTGACTGCTGTCTGTCTATGGATTTTTCCAGCTTACTAAACTTTTCATTATGTTCCTGAATAATCTTTCTGATTTCTTCAATTGCTTTATCTGTGTGTTCCTTGGCTTGTTCTGCGTATTGCCTCATTACCTTCCTGATGTCTTGAAGGGTTCTGTATAATAAACTTTTGTATTCTGCATCTGGAAATTCTGGGAATGCACTTTCATCTAGAAGATCCCTGGACTCTTTGTTTTGAGAGCCTGTTGAAGTGATCATGGTCTGTTTCTTTATGTGACTTGATATTGACTGTTGTCTCCAAGCCACCTGTAAGTTATCGTATTAGTTTATGCTTGCTTACTGTGTCATAGCTTCTTTCTTTTTTTTTGGTTTTGGTATACCCCTATGGGTTGCTTGAGTGAGCTAGCTTGATTATTTTCACCTTTGGAGCTCTGACATCCTGTCCCCAGATGGCTAGAGCTGTTATCCTGTATATCAGTCTAGGAGTACGTTCAATTTTCTTGTATGAATTCAGCTCAGGTTTCCAGGTAGCTGATCATCAAGTGTGTGGTACAGGCTCTGTCCTACAGTCTTAGAGGGGCAGGAGTAATTGCCGTATATACCGGTATCTGATTGCAGCAGGGGTCATGCTCTGAACAAGGCAGGGGGCTGAAAACTGACTCCCAAGTGTCTCTGAGGAAAGCGTGTCCCTGTTTCCTAGAGTGTGCAGGTGGGTGGGTTCTGCAGATGGACCATGGGCACCCAAAGTTTTTGGTTGTAAGGACTGGGGGGTACCAGTTATCTTTGGACTTCTGTCATGGGTGGCTGGGTGACCTGAATGGAGCTACCAGTCCTTAGGTACCTGATGTGGGTAGGTGAGAACCTTCTTTAATAGGCAAAGCAATGACAAACATCAAACACCCACCTCTCCACTGCACAGCTAAAACAGTTGGAGTCTGCCGACAAGGGCCTATTCTCCCAAAATAGGCCCACACAGGTCCATGCAGAAGGGAAAGGTGCTCAAAGTCCATGGATGGTTTATGCCTGGACAGGGGCCTCTTCTGTTCTAAGCTCTCGGCTTAGTGGAACTAGCAAATTATCTTTTCCCCCAATTGCAAATTTTTTCCTTCCCCAAGGCCGGGGGGATAGCTCTAGGTGCTCAACAGTGCCTATCTCAGGCCCAGGCAATTCAGCCACTGAAGCCAGCTTGGGGGTGGAGGGGCATGGTAAAATATACCCAAGTACTTAGTTTTTGCCAAAAGTGCCACTCTTCTCAGGTTCCGGAGGTTTGAGTAGGCTGAGGAAACTGCGGCCGAACGCCCGTACCAGCCCACCACTGCCGCTCCGGGAATGCTGCCCGAGGGTTCCCCATGATTCAAGTCCAGTAACTCCTCCCCACTTCTGAAAGGTCTCTTCCTCCCCCTGCCCCTCAGTTCATTTCCTAAGCTTACCTTTGAAGCTCAGAGCTCCCAGCTTGTCACAAATATACTCATTTCACTTGTTTTTTCAGGTCTTTGTTGTAAAGAGGGCTTGCCAGAAGCGTCTATCTATTCCGCCATCTTGGCTCTGCCCCCCATTCCATTTCATTTTTGATGACTTCCAATTATCCTAAATTCCTACTTCATACATTTCACATCCCAGTTATTAATGGATGTTTGCAGCTGTTTCTTCCCATTTTGAGTCATGCCACATCAGCAGATGAAGGTCCCAAAAGCTTGACTTCATCTATGTCATTAAGGACAACTGTACTTTGAGGAGGCAGCTCTTCTCCAGTCATATTTTGAGTGTCTTCCCATCTGAAGGGCTCATCTTCCAGCCCTTTATCATACAATACACTGTTGCTATTCATAAGATTTTCACTGGCCAATTTTTTCAGAAGTAGACTGCCTGGTTCTTCTTGCTAGTCTTTCTTAGTCTAGAATCTCCACTGAAACCTGTCCACTATAGGTGACCCTGCTAGCATTTGAAATACTGGTGCCATAACTTCTAGCATCACAGCGACATGCAAGCCACCACAGTATGACAAAATGAAATATAAAACTACATATAATATCAGCAAATTATTTCAGCAGTGTATTAAAAAAATATATACTTTGACCAAATAAATTCTTCTCAGCAATACAAGGAGGGCTCACCATCTATTCATAAAGGCAACCATATTTAAGGAGCAAAAGAGAAGTACTGCAGCAAGAGCATTTGATCAATTTCATGCCTATTCATTATTAAAAAAAAAAAAAAAAAACTCTCTTGGCAACCTGTTGCTGTTAGGTACTGTCAAGTCGATTCCAATTCATAGTGAACCTATAGGACAGAGCAGAGATGTCCCACAGGGCTTCCAAGGCTGTAACATTACAGAAGCAGGTTGCCAGATCTTTCTCCCATAGAGAGGCTGGTGCATTCCAACTGCTGACCTTCTGGTTAGCAGCCAAGCGCTTAACCACTTCACTGCTGGGGTGCCCTATTGGCAACCTGGGATACTGATAAAAGGTAGCATTGGAAACCAGAAGGAACCACCATAAATAAGAGTTAACTCTTTAGAAGAAATCCCTATAAATACAGGAATTAGGCAAAGATTCTTGCTGTCACTGCTTCTTTTCAGTACTGCATATTAAGTTCTAGGCAGTGCAATCAGAGTTCCCCCAAAAAGTAAGGGAATTATAAAGAAAGATTAAATTGCCTTCAATTCAAATGATATGTTCATCTACAGAAAACATCCAAGTAAAAACCAAAAAAAAACCAAACCCACTACCATCCAGTCGGTTCCGATTCATAGTGACCCTCTTGACAGAGTAAAACTGCTCAGTAGAGTTTCCAAGGAGCACCTGGCAGATTTGAACTGCCGACCTCTTGTTTATCAGTAGCTTTACTTGAGCAGATCCAAGTAAAGCTACAGATAAATTATAAGGACTCATGAGAGTATTCAGCAAGGTTGCTGGACACAAAAGCCATATATAAAATCAAAAGCACTCATATACTATAAATAACCACTTAGATATATAATAAAGAAAAACTGCCGTTCACAATAGCAAGAAAAACCATAGGTACCTAGAAATAAGTCCAACGAAAGATGTACAGGACTTCCTTTATAGAGAAAATTACAAAACATTATTAAGGAACAGTAGAAAGGATATCCTTTGAAAATTAATCAATTATTTAAAAGAATTACAATCTAAATGCCAGCAAGATTTTTCATGGAACTTGACAAGGAATTTTCATTATCATTATCATTGAGTAATTAAGACAGAATTATATCAGTATAGGGATAGAAAAACAGATCAATAGCAAAGAATACAGAAACCATAGAGATATCTAGGAAAAGTAGAAATAAAACAAAAGCAGCATTAAATGAGAGGCAAAGACCAATTATTCAAAAATGATGTTGAGTCAATTGATCAGTCATATGGAAAATAACTTAGATACCTTCCCGCCTACATTAAAAAAAAAAAAAAAAAACCCTGGGGGAAAATACAAACAACCAATTTTTTTTTTCTAACTGAGCAAAGGTTCTGAACAGTCAATCTACACACGCACAACTATAAACTGCCAACAACTGTGTGAAAAGACGCTCATATTCACTAACAGAGAAATGCAAATAAACATAAAAATGAGGTAAAACTTTATACCCATCAGCTTGGCAAAAATTAAAAAGAATTATAACCACGACTGTCAGTAGGGATATGGGGAAAAGGCCACTCTCAACCACTGCCGATGGAATATGAAGTATTAAGACCTTTTGGAAAAGTAATCTGGAGATATCTACTATAATAAAAGATCCTTTCCACAAGCTCTTATTTTTACAGCTAATTGGAGAAATTTCCAGAAAGTATTGATGAACAGAAAAAGATGCAGAAATGTGTATGTAATATGATCCTATTTTCTTAAAATAAGAACAGAAAAAAATTCTACATATGAAAAGGTGTATTATATATCTACATACATGTACATACATACGTACACATATATATATTTGTTGCCGTTAGTTAGTATCAAGTTGGCTCTGACTTATGGTGAACCTTATATATAACAGTGAAACACTGTCCAATCCTGTGCCATCTTCATGTTCATTAGAGTTATAGATATAGAGGTAGAGAGATATTATCTAGAGATACAGATATATCTTTCTATAACAATTGAGAGCTGTAAAAATGGCATGGCGGAGGCATCTGATCTCCTCTAACTTCCCAAGGGGAAAGAAGAATCAAGATCAACAGCCCAAGCTTGATTCCTATGAGGCGGAGGTCAGACATACCTCCTCTCTCCAATGTTTTTATCAATTCTGATACCAGCTGTCCCTCCCATGGCACTCTTTACTTCTCTGCTGGGTTCAATACTTTGTTGCAATGGCCACACAGAACTCACAGACCATACTCACAGTTATGGGATTTATTATGTAAGTAACAATTTACAATTCAGGCTCAGGAACTACTCAAGACACTGTTCTTCGATCAGGTCAGCCCCTTCTTAGCCGTGCCCACAGGCAGGCCTCTTTCTGATCCTTGGCCCCTCAGCCTTGCCTCTGCCCTGCTAGGGCAAGTGTTATAAAGCTCTTTAGCTCTACCAATAAGTGCCCAGAGGCATCCCACTCCACCAGGAAGCCTCCTGGTTCTGCTGCCGCAGTTTCTCTGCCACCATTTCTTTCTGTCTTGCATTGTCTCTGGTATTACAGATCTCTTTCTGTCTCCTGGGTACAGGAGGTTCTCAGTGCAGGGACTCAGGGTCCAAAGGACACAGTCCACTCCTAGCTCTTCTTTCTTGGTGGTAGTGAGGTCCTCCTCTCCCTGTCTCTGGGATAGCTTAGTGTTATGGCAAAACTGACCAACCCTCTCATTAGGGTTTCATACACCTTATTTGCATGGTTTTTTTACCCCCTCAAGGGTGCTTTATTTGCATTATCAGTAAGCTGTCCAACCCCCTTGGTAGGCCACAAACACCTTATTTTCATAGTCCCACCCAATCATTGTGTGGGAGTCACAAAGACTATGGCTAGAAGGACCATATTAAGAAATGCACTGCACCACAAAAGCACAGACAAAAATATAAAGGGATACATACTAGATTGCAAACAATGGTTACCCCTTTTTTAGGAAGCAAGCAGAGTGGCTGATGATGAGAAAACAGAGAGGAAGATAGGAAAATAAATGAGCCAAATGATAGATTAGATAAATAGAGTGAGCTACATTAAAAAACAGAATGCTTGTATAAGCGTTTATATTATGACCATACTTATATATTTATTTAAATTATATATTAATAAATACTTTTATACTAAATATTTAAAAATCGAAATGTTAAAAGAACTTCATGAAAAATAAAACTAGTTAAACACAGGATCAAAACAACATATTAATAGAGCCACTAACACATTCAACAAATATTTAATTGCATACTATGTTCAAGTGCTAGGAATGCAAAACGTTCAAAGATAAGTACAGTTAAAAAAGACAGCATATCAAGAAACAGTAATTAGCAATAATAACGCAAGACCAAAAATGGAAAAAAAAAAAAAAAACTTCAGATAATACACATCATTATAAAGTGGACAGTGAGGACAAAAAACTTATCTTCACAAAAAAAAAAAAAGAATGAATACTGTGGCCGAAAACAAGTCCTAGTTATAAAGTGAACACGCAGCTTCACCCTGTGAAGAATATAAACACTAGAGCAGACGTTTCAGAATGTTCATTCACTTGCTACACATATTTTCCTACAGAGCAGTACGTGCATGGCTATCCTGTTGTGCTACGCAGTGCTCTGGAGTGCTTGGTGGTTTGAGGAGGTCACCTCCCCTGTCTATCACCCTACCTGCCTTACACTCTGCTTATACGCTGCCTCTACAAGGGGTCACTTAGGCCTAACAAAGAAGTGAATTCTAGTGTTCATTTCCCAAGGATTAGGAAAATAAAACGCATGCTCTGAGCATTCCTCCTACTTCCATAGAGCTTAAGTTTTATTTATAAACTCTTATTTATTTATAAACTCTATTGGTCCTTCTCAAAGCCCAGGGAGGTTATTGGGATGGTCAATGTGAAGGTTACTTAGTGGACATTTATATAAGGCACCTTTATAATATCAATGGGGAAAGGGAAGTTTATACAATGAAATAAATATACGTGAAAACGTTGGAATCACTATCACCGGTTGGTTACCTAAAAAAGAGGGCAGTAGCTCTGGGAACAAGAGGGAGAGGCTAAAGTGAACAGCCAATCAAAAGTTTTGCAATTCAGCCTTGGAAAGGTAAGTAAAGACGAGTTTAAAATCTACCAGAGCCTTAGAAATGCATTTCTGTCTTTAAAGAAAATTGAGAGAGTCAAAGGAAGTACAGGAGAGGGGGCTAATGGAGCCAGGTTAGAACATATGCCTGACTAGGTTCACCTCTGCTTTGACACGCAACTCTCAAGGGAGATGCTAAAGCTATTGAGAAAACATTAGAAAAGCATTCTTGGCTTCCATGGAAGCTTCTCCCTTAATGAGTCCAAATTAAATACATTTGTACAAAGGCTTTCCTTATTAAATATCCTATTACTTGGCATCTCTGGAACCATAATCACATTGCCAGCCAGGAATGAGTATCTATTTCTTTATTAAGTTTTTCAAAATTGGTAGAAACGATAAACCAAAAAAAACCAAACCTGCTGTCGTCAAGTCGATTCCAACTCACAGTGACCCTACAGGACAGAGTAGAACTGCCCCATAGAGTTTCCAAGGAGCGCCTGGTGGATTCAAACTGCCGACCTCTTGGTTAGCAGCTGTAGCACTTAACCGTTATGCCACCAGGGTTTCCAGAAATGATAAAAGAAGAGAAAAAAACGTAATCTATCAATCATCTTTAATTTTTCGATAAATTAGAAAAAGACTTTCGTGGTTTTATTTTACTGATGAGGCTCACATAACCTGGTTTTCCATGGGAGCATAGGCTGAAAACCACTAAGCTGAATTCCCACCTTAAACATTTAATTCCTCACTTAATCTTCATCACTTTCTATTCATAGTCCATTCCTTGCTTGCCTCATATACTTCCCCATGAAACACACTGAAACCTTAAGATACTTGAATCACCCTAGGTAATATGCAGGCGTGGAATATTCTCAATGGGGTGGGAGAAGACTAGCATTTTACTATGTTACGGAATGTCTGAAAATCGTATGCAAATATACACAGAGCATTTATGTTTCTCCTGTCAAGTAATTCAACTGAAGGTGAGGAAATAACAGTCAATTTAAATGAAACAGCTAGTAAAAGGCAAATCAGGAATTCCCAAAATACAACAGATAAGAGTTAGAAGTGTTATGTAGGATTTTATGTGATTTTTGGAACTGATCCCAGAGCCTACTATGCCTACCCCCATTCCACTAAATTTAACTAATTATAATTAGGTTATTATCAAGCTTCTGATCAAAAGGAGTTTATAATATCATAAGGTAAAATGTACCCTAATGATAAACAAACACTTTGATATTTGTGCAATGGTTCAATAAGGTAAGGCTGATAGATGGCTACAGGCTTAACAAGACTTGACCTTGATTAGTACAAGCTGAGTACCAGAATAACCACCCGCCTCTCCTAAAGAAGAGATACCCAAACAAGGTTGTTTAAAATATGACAAACAAGGCCTAAAAGCCAGTTAAGGTCCTTACCAAGTTTTAGAAAATCTGGCATTCATGTGACTCATGAGCAGCTGAGGCTCAAAAAATGAAGTGGATTCCAGAGCATGCATGGCCCATTTGTTCAGTCCAAGGGAAAAGGAAAAGAGTGAACAATTCCTTAAAAACTGTAAACAAGACAAAAAGAGTCTCTTTTCCTTCAACAATTTCCAGTGACTAATGCTGTGTTTTTCATTACATGGTAACAGAACTCAAAGAACCTTAGGGCCTCATTATGTCACTAAAAAGAAGCAGGGTTAGTCAAAACCACAGTTTTCCTCTCTATAACAGGAAAATAGCTAGAAATCTCTGACATCTTGGAATTTTTAATGAGTACCCTTAATCTCTTCACAACTTTTAAATGCCACAATTTTCACTAGCACTGAACTGTACATGTAGGAAGACAGAAGAGCATAGTGGATAAAAGTCTAGGCTCTGGGATCAGACATAAATAAAATCCAGAATCTACTTATACTTTTTCACCTATGTTGTTGTTGTTAGGTGCCGTCAAGTTGCTTCCGACTCATAGCAACCCTATGCACAACAGAACAAAACACTGCCCAGTCCTGCACCATCCTTACAATCATTATGCTTGAGCTCATTGTTGCAGCCACTGTGCCAATCCACTTCGTTGAGGGGCTTCCTCTTTTCCGCTGACCCTGTACTCTGCCAAACATGATGTCCTTCTCCAGGGACTCATCCCTCCTGGCAACATGTCCAAAGTATGTAAGAAGCAGTCTCGCCATTCTTGCCTCTAAGGAGCATTCTGGCCGCACTGCTTCCATGACAGATTTGTTCTTTCTTTTGGCAGTCCATGGTATATTCAATATTCTTCGCCAACATCACAATTCAAAGGCGTCAACTCTTCTTTGGTCTTCTTTATTCATTGTCCAGCTTTCACATGCACATGATGTGATTGAAAATACCATGGCCTGGGCCAGGTGCACCTTAGTCTTCAGGGTGACATCTTTGCTCTTCAACGCTTTGAAGAGGTCCTTTGTAGCAGATTTGCCCAATGCAATGCGTCTTTTCATTTCTTGACTGCTGCTTCCATGGCTGTTGATTGCGGATCCAAGTAAAATGAAATCCTTGACAACTTCAATCTTTTCTCCGTTTATCATGATGTTGCTCATTGGTCCAGTTGTGAGGATTTTTCTTTTCTTTATGTTGAGGTGTAATCCATAGATTCAGTTTATCATCATAACCAGAAATAAAAACATCAACTACTATTATGTTGTTGTTGTTGTTGTTGTTGTTGTTGTTGGCGTCGTCGTCGTCGTTGTTAGGTGCAGTTATGTTGGTTCTGACTCATAACGACCCTATGTACAACAAAATAGGGTCATCCTCACAATCATTGCTATGTTTGAGCCCACTGTTGCAGCCATTGTATTAATCCATCTCATTGAGGGTCGTCTTCTTTCACTGACTCTCCGCTTTACCAAGTATGATATTTTTCTGCAAGGACTGGTCCCTCCTGACAACAAGTCCAAAGTACGTGAGGGGAAGTCTCTCCATCCTCATTCCAAGGAGCATTCTGGCTATACTTCTTCCAAGACAGATTTGTTCATTCTTCTGGCAGTCCATGGTATGTTCAATATTCTCTGCCAACACTACAATTCAAATACATCAATTCTTCTTCAGACCTCCTTAAATTCACTGTTCAATTTTCGCACGCATGTGAGGCGAATGAAAATATCACGGCTTGAGTCAGGCGCACCTTAGTCCTCAAGAGACATGTTTGCTTTTCAGCACTTTAAAGAGGTCTTTTGCAGCAGATATTTTCTTAAGTATTTTTAATATCAAAAAGAAAGCAAAGTGTTTTCTCTCCTTAAACATGACCTTTCCAGAACAGTCTAAGCCACTTAAGAGTAGGAAAATGTATCAGGCTAAATTAATCCTTTCGTTTCCACTGCACTGTTTAATCCAAAACCACCTTTAAAAAGCATACAGGTCACCACTTAAAGTGACAAAATATGAAATTAAACATTTTTTATCAACAGTGATACTCTATTGTATTGTCAGAGATGAAATTCCAAATCATAGCTCAAGCTTTTAGTTAAACTGACAATTACAATGCAAATACTCAGGCTCTGGTTTCTCAAGAATAGGGGTGGGAAGCAATCTTCCTCTCCCTCTTTCTTTGTAATTTTGTGCATTCTGCAAAGAGAGAAGAAAAGAAGTACAGAAAATTTCTCTAATTTTCTCTTGCAAAAAAGAACAATTGTCTTTTCAGTACTATTCTTATGCTCACCAGATGCAATTTGCTTTGAGAACAAATGTATAAAAATCAAGGTTTAAAAAAAGGGCTATCCACATGCTGTATCTAATTATTCGACAAAGTATCCTCTTCAAAGTAATTACCAACTAACAAGGGTATGCCTCCTTTTGTGAAATAGAAGAAAATGGAATTTTAGAAAACAAAAGCTGGTTTTTCTATCCGTTTTCATTGTAATTTCAATGTTATAATTTTTGTACTTAATATTCAATTGGCAGTATCTCTTAATAAAATTTCTTTGTCAATTCATAAAGATTAATGATTTTCAAACATATATAAGTACATGAGTATAATTTAAGTTTTATAGAAAACCAATTCATAAAAGAAAAAAATATTTTTTTTGTTTTTAACCCTTTGGTTTTCTTGTTTCATAATTTTTAAATTTATATAAAATAAGAGTCCATATCAATATCCCATTGCCATAGTCCATTCCAACTCACAGCAACCCTATAGGACAGAGTAGAACTGCTCCATAGGGTTTCCAAGGCTATAAACCCTTACGGAAGCAGACTGCCACATCTTCTTTCAGAGAAACACTGGTGGATTCAAACCACTGACCTTTCAGTTAACAGCTCAGCACTTAGCCACTGGCTTAACCACCCAGGCTCCCATATCAATATAGATAAGAGATTAAATAATAGAGGAAAAGAAAAAGTTCTTTCTTACAGGAGAATTCCAAATAATAAAAGTTCCAAATTAGAAGGAATGATGGAATTAGAAAAATAACCATTTGGCTCCACTTATAGTAGGAATTGTTTCAGTAAGAATCAACAATAGATACTAAAATTAGTAGGTAAAAGTACAATAAGAAATAGGGTATTTCCAAATCACAAAGAATCTCCCCATAAAACACTTATTAGTTAAAAGGAGAAAATAGCAACTCTACGGTGGGCAAACCTGGCAGGCCCTACCTCCACCAATTGTTCAACATTTTCAGCAGTAATGCGACAAATCGATATCATATGCCTCCTGGGAAGAACACAACACCAGTTCTCTGGGTTTCCGGCCAAATGTCCACAGACTGATTCTAGTTGTGAAGACTCAACAAACTCAAAATGAAGGCATTGTACAAAGTACTTGACGGGTACTCTTTGAAGTTGTCAAGGTCATGAATAACAAAGAAAGACTGACAGACAATTCCAAATTAAAGGAGGCTCAAGAGCATGACAAATAAATACTAAGCACGATCCTATACTGTATTCTGTACCACAAACGAACATTAACGGCAAAAGTGGAATAAAATCCATAGTTTAAATCACATTATTATACTGATATTAATCTCCTGATTTTAATAATTATACAGCGATCATGGAAGAGAATGCATGGTTTTAGGAAATATATACCATATTATTTAGAAGTAGAAGTATTTAAAGACATCAGGTCTTCGACTTACTCATAGTCAGAAAACAAAATTACATATATATGGATAAATATAGAAAAGTGATAAAGCAAGTATTGTAAAAAGTGAATATTGTGAAAATCTAATTGCTAAGAAAGAAGTAAAAGTAACCCTATTTGCAGATGATACGACTTTATATACAGAAAACCCCCAAAGAATCCAAAAGAAAACTACTGAAACTAATAGAAGATTTCAGCAAAGTTTCAGGATACAAGATAAACATACAAAAATCAGTTGAATTCCTCTACACCAACAAAGAGAACTTCAAAAAGGAAATCACCGGATCAGTACCATTTACAATAGCCCCTAAGAAGATAAAATATTTAGGAATAAATCTAACCAGAAACATAAAAGACCTATACAAAGAAAACTATAAGACACTACTGCAAGAAACCAAAAGAGACCTACAAAAGTGGAAAAACATAACTTGCTCATGGATAGGAAGACTCAACACTGTGAAAATGTCGATTCTACCTGAAGCAATCTACACATACGATGCAGTCTCTACCCAAATTCCAACGTTATTTTTTAATGAGATGGAGAAACAAATCACCAACTTCCTATAGAAAGGGAAGAGGCCCCGAAGAAGTAAAGCATTACTAAAGAAGAAGAACAAAGAGAAGGCCTCATGCTACTTATTTTAGAACCTATTATACCACCACGGTAGTCAAAACAGCCTGGTACTGATACAACAGATACATAGACCGATGGAACAGAATTGAGAATCCAGACGTAAATTCATCCACCTATGAGCAGCTGATATTTATTTTGACAAAGGCCCAAAGACAGTTAAATGGGGTACAGGAAGTCTTTAACAAATGTTGCTGGCATAACTGGATAACCATCTGCAAAAAAAAGAAACAAGACCCATATTTCACACCATGTATAAAAACTAACACAAAATGGATCAAAGACCTAAATATAAAATCTGAAACAATAAAGATCATGGAAGAAAAAATAGGGACAACCTAGAAGTCCTAATACATGGTATAAACAGAATATAAACCAAAACTAACAATGCACAAACACTAGAAGAGAAACTAGATAACTGGAAGCTCCTAAAAATCAAACACTTACGCTCATCCAAAGACTTGACCAAGAGAGTAAAAAGACTACCTACACACTGGGAAAAAATTTTTCACTATGACATACCCAATAAGAGTCTAATCTCTGAAATCTACAAGATAGTGCCAAACCTCAAAAACAAAAAGACAAATAACCCAGTTAAAAAAGGGACAAAGCATATGAACAGGCACGTCACTAAAGAAGACATTCAGGTAGCTAACAGATGCATGAGGAAATGCTCACGATTATTAGCCATGAGAGAAATGCAAATCAAAACTACAATGAGATACCATCTCACCCCAACAAAATCAAAAAAAACACAAAATAATAAATATTAGAGAGGTTGCAGAGAGATGAAACATTTATACACTGCTAGTGGGAATGTAAACCCTGGTAGCGTAGTACTTAAGTGCTATGGCTGCTAACCAAATGGTCGGCAGTTCGAATCCACCAGGTGCTCCTTGGAAACTCTATGGGGGCAGTTCTACTCTGTCCTATAGGGTTGCTGAGTTGGAATCACCTCAATGGCAACAGGTTTGGTTCTGGTTTATCGGTTAGTAGGAATGTAAAACGGTACAACCACTTCGGAAATCAATTTGGTGCTTCCTTAAAAAGCTAGAAATACAAGTACCGTACAATCCAGCAATCCCACTCCTTGGAATATATCCTAGAGAAATAAGAGCTGTCACACAAATAGACATATGCACATCCATATCACTGCAGTACTGTTCACAATAGCAAAAAAGATGGAAACAACTTAGGTGCCAATCAACATATGAATAGATAAACAAATTATGGTACATACACACAATGGAATACTATGCAATGATAATGAACAACGATGAATCCACAAAACATCTCACAACATGGATGAATCTAGAAGGCATTATGCTGAGTGAAATTGGTCACAAAAGGACAAATACTGTACAAGACCGCTATTATAAGAACTCAAGAAAAGATTTAAACACAGAAGAAAACCATTCTTTGATGATTACGAGGGTAGAGAGGGAGGGAGAGGGGAATTCACTAACTAGGTAGTAGAGAAGAATCATCTTAGGTGAAGGGAAGGACAGCACACAATACAGGGAAAGTCAGCACAATTGGACTAAACCAAAAGTTAAGAAGTTTCCTGAACACAACCAAACACTTCATGGGACAGAGTAGCAGGGGCACAGGTCTGGGGACCATGGTTTCAGGTCAACTGACATAACAAAGTTTATTAAGAAAATGTTCTGCATCTCACTTTGGTGAGTGGTGTCTGGGGTCTTGAAAGCTTGCAAGCAGACATCTAACATGCATGAATTGGTCCCAACCCACTTCAAGCAAAGGAGAATGAAGAACACCAAAGGCACAAGGAAAATATTAGCCCAAGAGATAAAAGGGCCACGTAAACCAGAGGCTCCACCTGCCTGAGACCAGAAGAACTATATGGTGCCCGGCTGCCACCAATGATCGCCCTGACAGGGAACACAACAGAGAGTTCCTGACAGAGCAGGAGAGAATTGTGGAGAACTCAAATTCACATAAGACCAGACTTAATGGTCTGAGACTAGAGGGACCCTCAAAGCCATGGCTCCTGGACACTCTGTTAGTCCAGAACTAAAACCATTCCCAAAGCCCACTCTTCAAACAGAGATTAGACTGGACTATAAAACATAAAGCAATACTGGTGAAGAGTGTACTTCTTAGTTCAAGCAGATACACGAAACCAAAAGGGCAGCTCCTGTCCAGAGACAGGATGAGAAGGCAGAAAGGAACAGGAGGAGTTGGTTGGATAGACATGGGAAACCTGGGGTGGAAAGGGGGAGTGTGCTGTCACATTATAGGGATTGCAACTAGTGTCACATAACAATATGTGTATAAATTTTTGCATGAAAATTAACTTGAGCTGTAACCTTTCACCTAAAGCACAATAAAAAAATAAAAGTTAGCTAAAGGGTAACTACCCACCATTTCAAATCGGCTTGATGATAGTCTAGTAGAGAGGCTGATGAACTCTTTCAACAAAGGGCCAGAGTTGATAATTTAGGCTTTGTGGGCCATACAGCCTCTTTCACAATTATTCAACTGCTGTTATAGCATGAGAGTGGCCACAGACAATGTATAAATGATTGGGTATGGCTATGTTCCAATAGAGCTTTATTTACCAAAATAGGTAGTGGCCAGCTTTGGCCCATGGGCCATAGTTTGTTGACCCCTGTATTCGTGTCAAGGAAAATTAATCAGATTAATTACACTTTCAGTCAACATGTTTTGAGCACATGCCAGACACTGTGCTTAGTGCTTTACCAGCATTAACTCATTTATCCTCACATAATGTAGATATTACTATTCTTTCTATTTTCCAGATGAGGAAACCAGAGCTTAGAGTAGTTAAGGAATTTGCCCAAGGGTCATACACTCACCAAGCAGTAGACTCTGGGTTTGAAGCCACAGAAGTCTGATTCCACACGCTGAATTATATAACCAATATGCTATAGTTCTCGTTTGTCAAATTATACAGTTCTGTGCAACAACTAAGGAACTACAGCCATTTCTAACCATGGCTAAATGACTTACAAATTCAAGACTTACATTCCGAAAAATTATTTTTCACAAACCTCCTGTAGCTGCAAGGACATAAGCCCCAGTTGATCCTGACGTTTTTCCACCAACTCTCTTTCTGTGCGCATCTCTCTTTCTATTTCCTGAAGCCGCCGCTCTACCCGATCTGAAATCTTAATATGAATAACAGAAATAATGACATTATAAAGCTGTTAAGCGAAAACAGATGAAACTGAGGTGGTATTTTACACCAGATATGCTACTGCCTAAGCATTTAAGAATGGCTTGCTAGTGGAGCCCTTTTTAATGACACTATTTTAAAGAAGCTGACAAAAAAAAAAAAAAAAATTAGCTCAGTTACAAAAGAAAGCAATAGTCTTCGAATAATCCAAATCTAGATTCCAATAACAGCCTCAAATTTTTCAAATAATTCACTAGGTCATAGATAAAAGAATACAGTAGAAAAGAGCGCCCTCTGGTGCGTTAGACGGAAAATACCAATGTTGCCAACTACAATTGTTATCAGATTAATGATAAACTGTCAATCGATTTAGTTATTTTTCATTTTAATTACCCACGAGCATGACCTGCCTAGAAAGGTCTTGATGTTTACATGCAGTGAATAATTAAAAGGGATTTTCTTTAGCTTGTCAACCTTTTCTACTGTGAGCTGCTAAAAATAAACCAGCTGTAAAAGATCAAAACACTAATGTCAAACTAAAAAACGTTTAATTGGGACTCTAAAATACACATGAAAGAATTTTTCTCTGTGATGCAAATTTTCCCTACTACAAGCTGTGCAAATTCAAACATATTTCATGCTCATCATTATTCCAAACCCGTTGCAGTCAAGGTGATTTGGACTCATAGTTCCCTCCAGGACACAAGAGAACTGTCCCATAGGTTTCCATGGAGCAGCTGGCAGATTCAAACTGCTTATCTTTTGATTAGCAGCCTGAGCTCTTTCTACTGCACCAAACAGTCTTCTAAATAAAAACTACACTATTTGATATGTGCATATTGGGTGCAGAAGAATATGGAAGATAGAAGACATTTTATATTCATTTTAGAGAAACAATAAATATATCCCTGTTATAATAAATCTTTTATCACCAATTCTATCTTTGATATAGAATCAAGAAAGGTCTTGGTTACAAAGGATCTTACTGAGGTAACAGAATTGTTCTAAAACTGGATTATGGTGATGGCTGCAGAACTCAGTAAATCGCTGTACACTTAAAGCAGGGGAATTTTATGGTCAAGTGTACCTCAAAAATATTTGTCTTTTTAAAAAACACACTGGTAAAAATGTTTAATTAGTCAATAAAGTCTGAATAAAAATATTCAACTAAAAAATAGTCTATATTTACTCAGGCCGATCAGTCCTGGATATCCAATGTCTAGTCCTTATAAACAATTGTTGTTGTTCTTAGGTGCTATCAAGCTGGTTCAGACTCATAGTGATCTTATGCACAATGGAACGAAACACTGCCTGGTCCTGAGCCACCCTCAAAATCATTGTTGTGCTTGAGCCCACTGCTGCAGCCACTGTGTCAATCCATCTTATTGAGGGTCTCCTTTTTTGCTGGCACTCTACTTTACCAAGCATGGTGTCCTTCTCCAGAAACTGGTCCCTCCTGATAACATGTCCAAAGTATGTGAGATGTAGTCTCACCATTCTTGCTTCTAAGAAGCATTCTGGCTATACTTCTTCCAAGACAGATTTGTTCATTCTTTTGGCAGTCCATGGTATGTTTAATATTCTTCACCAACACCACAATTCAAAGGCATTAATTCTTCGGTCTTCCTTAGTCATCATCCAGCTTTCACATGTATATGAGGTGATTGGAAACACCATGGCTTAGGTCAGGCACACCTTAGTCTTCAAGGTGACATCTTTGCTTTTTAAGACTTTAAAGAGGACTTTCGCAGCATATCTGCCCAATGCAATGCCCTGTTTAATTTCTTGACTGCTGCTTCCATGGGTGTTGATGGTAGATGCAAGTAAAATGAAATCCTTGAACACTTCAATTTTTTCTCCATTTATCATGATGCTGCTTATTGGTCCAGTTGTGAGGATTTTTGTTTAAAAGATATTATGATATTCACATTGCTTTACTAAAAACTCTATCCTTCATCATCATGCCCTAATTTATCCTAAAATCAATCCTAATATCCTCTTCCATCTGAAATATAGTACCTGCCATAATATAAAACAAAATGTTGAAGAAATACAAAAAAAAAAAAATTACTTCAATCAATGTTTTGCAAAATGAAAATACCTTTATTGTTCACTCTGAATATCTTTAGATTTTGGGTGTCCTCATTTGGTGTGCTACTCTGGCCTATTTGTTAAGTAACTCAAAAAAGCTATTAGTTTTGAGTGGGGCCCAGAACAAGAGAAAGCTCTTCAACAGGTTCAGGCTGCCATGCAAGCTGCTATGTCTCTTGGGCCATATGATCTGGCTGATCCAATGGTGCTTGTAGTGTCTGTGGCAGATAGAGATACTGTTTGGAGTCTTTGGCAGGCCCCTATTGGTGAATCACAATGCAGACCCTTAGGATTTTGGAGTAAAGCCCTGCCATCCTCTGATTCATGGGCTATGGCCAATGGTTTGGCTGGATAATCAGGGACTTGGAAGGTACATTACTGGAAATAGGAGACAAGGAGATATAGGGAAGAGGTATGTGGACACACCTCTCTGAAAGGGCCAAAGAAGTGATGATATTTGTGTCTTATGTGAATGCTCACCCAAAGGTGACCTCAGCAGGGGAGGATTTTAACAATCAAGTGGATAGGGTGACTCATTCTGTAGAAAGTAGTCATCCTCTTTCCTTAGCTACTCCCGTCACTGCTCAATGGGCTCATGAACAAAGTAGCCATGATGGCAGGGATGGAGGTTATGCTATGCATGGGCTTCACTCACCAAGGCTGACTTGGCTACAACCACTGCTGAGTGCCCAATCTGCTAGCAGCAGAGACCAACACTGAGTCCCCAATACAGCATCATCCCTTGAGGTGATCACCCAGCAAATTGGTGGCAAGTTGATTACATTGGACCACTTCTATCACAGAAAAGGCAGCGTTTTGCTCTTACTTCAATAAACACTCTGGATATGGATTCACCTTCCCTGCATGCAATGCTTCTGCCAAAACTACCATCCGTGGACTTACAGAATGCCTTATCCACCGTCTGGTATCCCATACACCATCGCCTCAGATCAAGGAACTCGCTTCACAGAAAATGAAGTGTGGCAATGCAATCTTGCTCATAGAATTCACTGGTCTTACCATGTTCCTCACTATCCTGAAGCAACTGGCCTGATAGAATGATAGAATGGCCTTCTAAAGACACAATTATGGTGCCACCTAGGTGGTCATACATTGCAGGGTTGGAGCAATGTTCTCCAGAAGGCTGCATATGCTCTAAGCCAGTGTCCAATATATGGTGTTATTTCTCACATAGCCAGGATTCATTGGTCCAGGAATTAAGGGGTGGAAATGGTACTCGTGAGATTTTTGCTTCTTATCCCCATGGCTTCATGCACTACAGGTCCAGAGGTCTTAGTTCCAAAGGGAGGAATGCTCCCACATGGAGACACATCACTGATTCCATCGAACTGGAAGCTAAGAATGTCACCTAGCCACTTTGGGCTCGTTATGCCTCTGGATCAACAGGCAAAGAAGGCAGGTACCATACTGGCTGATGTGATTGATCTTGATTACAATGAGGGAGTCGGATTGATATTACGTAATGAAAGTAAAGAAGAGTATGTCTGGAATGCAGGAGATCTCTTAGGGCATCACTTAGTACTACCATGTCCTGTGATTAATGTCAATGGAGAAATACAGCAATCCAATTCTGACATGAGTAATAATGGCCCAGAGCCTTCAGGAATGAAGGTTTGGGTCACCCGACCAGGCAAAGAACCACTACCAGCAGAAATGCTTGCTGAGGGCAAAGAGAATATGGAATGAGTAGTGGAAGAAGGTAGTTCTAAATACCAATTATGACCATGTGACCAGTTACACATACGAGGACTGTAATTGATATGAATATTTCTGCTTTGTATATGTGCAACAAATATTTTTGTTTTCTTCACTTATAAAACATAAGATTTAAACAGGGCTGGTATATTTTCAGTTGTATGTGTGTTCACTGTATCATGTTAGGCATAAGTATGACTTTATAATTGTCTTTATTCAGAGAGGAAACCCTGGTAGCGTGGTGGTTAATAGCTACAGTTTCTAACCAAAAGGTCGACAGTTCAAATCCACCATGCGTTCCTTGGAAACTCTAAGGGGCAGTTCTACTCTGTTCTATAGGGTCGCTATGAGTCAGAATCGACTCAACGGCAACAGGTTTTTATTCAGAGATTATGTACGGTTTAAGGAGATGTGTACAGGTGCCAAGATGACAAGTGGTGAACTGTGACGGTTAAGGCTGTGTGTCAACTTGATTCTAAGCAATTTGGCAGTTGTATGATGTTGTGATCACTTCCCTAATGATATATGATATAATGTGATCACCTCCATGATGACATCTGCTGTGAGTAGCCAATCAATTGAAAGGGCATTTCCTTGGGCATGTGGTCTGCATCAAATATAACTGTACATTCTGGCAAGGCTCATGGGTTTTTGCACATTCTCGATCCTGCACCTGGCTCCTGTTAGTCAGACCTCTGGTTCTTGGGAGTTGAGCTAGCAACTTACCCACGGTCTTGCCTACACGTCTTGGGATTCGTCAGTCTTCGCAGCCTGTGAGCAAGAGTGCTGCTCTCTGACCTACCCATCTTGGGTTCACCAGCCCCTGCAGCTACATCAGTCAGGAGAAGCCACTATCCTGACCCACAGACTTGGGACATTCTACCTTCTACAACTGCGTGAGTCATTTCCTTGATATAAATCTCTATGTATATACTTAGATACTTTACTGGTTTTGCTTCTCTAGAGAACCCAGCCTAAGACAACAGCAGTGTTTGTCAAAAAATAAATAATAATGATAAAAAATAAAAAGAATCTGTCAATACCAACCATCAAGAGAAAAATACTAAGTACTTTGTTGTACACTTCCAGATTTTTTTCTATGCATATGCGCACGACTATGCAAACACACATGCATTTCATTTCTTAACAAAATCATATATTATACAGTGTTTTATAATTTTCTGCAGTTCACATATCATGAACAACCTTCCATGACAACAAACAGATCTATATCATCATTCTTAACAACTGCACAGTTCTATGTAGTTGATTAAATTCCCTATTGATAGATAACTGGGATAACAATTATTTTTTATTATTATCATAAGCTGTGACAAACACTCCTATATAAAATCATATTTGAGACTCAAGATAAAATCCTTAAAGTGGAATTACTGAATCAATAAAAAAAAAAAACAATAGGTATCATTAATTTTGGATTTTTATCCAAATCATCTAAAAAGAAGAGTTAGGAGACGAATTAAGTAATTCAGAAATCACACAACTCATTAGTGAGAAAAATGGGCCCAACAGAGGTCTGCATTTTCAGAGTACCTTGTAAATTCCAGGCCAATTTTCATACATGCAAGAAGCATGCAAGGAACACGAATTTGTGTTAGTTACTATGCTCAGTAAAGGTTAGGAATACAGAAATAAACATGCGATATTCATGAACTCTGTCCTCAAAGAACTTACTATTGAAGACTAACATTGAACAAGCAGTTAGAACTTCTCTAATTAAATTCAGTATGTTAAATGACTTCATATTTCAGGAAAGGGGGCTGATTATTAGCATCCTATCAAAATTAAAGCAGTTTAAGTAGCCAAATACTGAAACTAAACCCAAATTATTTAGACATTAGCTACTCTACCACCAAAGCTAGTAAACGTCATGATAGTACTGCCTTCAGACAGATATCATCCAAAGTTACCGTCTTTTTCACTTTTGATAGAAATATTTCGTGTTACGCAACCTCTAGCATGGTTCTCAATGATCCCTGCTTCCTGGTATGCACATACTTGTACAGCCCCTCTCCTTGAATATCGGTTAGATCTAATGACTTGCTTCTAATGAGTAGAACGCAGTAAAAATGATGAGATGTCACTTCCATGATTGGGTTACAAAAAAACTGACTTCTGTGTTGGTAGAACTGACTCTCTTGCTGGATCTGATGAAGCAAGCTGCCACACTGTGAAATACTCTAGGAGAAGCACACGTGACGAGGAAATGAAGGAGGCCTCTGGCCAACAGGTCGTGAAGAACTGATGCCTCAGTCCAGTAACCCATGAGGAACTGAGTCCTGCCAACCACCAGCAGAGTGAGCTATGAATCTGATTTATCCCAAGCAAGCCTTGAGATGACTATAGCCTTTGAGGGACTCAAAGCCAGAGGACAGAGTTAAGCCATAACCAGGTTCCTGACCCACAGAAACAATCAGATAATAAATGTTGTTTTAAGCCAGTAAATTTGGGGAAATTTGTTACACAGTAATAGAAAACGAATGCAGTATTTTTGCTTTCAAATAAACCCTCACCAGGAAATAGGCTACAGTGTGCTGAAGAAAAAAAAAAATTGTTTTCCACTCCACCCACAAAATTCCCATCTACACCACAGAATTTTGTTCTCCATTTCTAAATATTAGAGTTTGCAGCACTGGTATTAGGCTTTTCTGTAATCCAATGATAGATGACCGTCTCTGTACTCCCAGTTCTGAAGCACACTGGCCCTATCATTAGCCTTCTAAGTGAAACATATACAATTTGACTTGTCCAACTCATTTAATCTCTCAGTAAATCAATTTCATCATCTATAAAATTGGGATAATAAAACCTGCCCTGCTTGCCATACAGAGAGGTGTGGATTAAAAAGTACAGTAGTAAGATAAAAAATACAGATGATGGGGCAGAAACTGATATTCTTCAATATCTCACACACTCATACACACACACACACTTCTTCAATATCTCACACACTCATACACACACACCCACTTCTTCCATAGCAATGGAATTTTTAGGTAGACAAAAGCCAAAAACCAAACCTGTTGCTGTCAAGTTGATTCTGACCCATAGGGGACCCTATCAGACACAGCAGAACTGCCCCATAGGGTTTCCAAGGAATGGCTGGAGTATTCAAACTGCCAACCTTTTGGTTAGCAGTTGTATCACTTAACCACTGCACCACCAGTGAGTTTTTTAGGTAGACACGTAGCTGCCAAACATAAACAATACATGTTCTGGCCTCCCCTGCTGCTAGGTGGCCATGTGGCTGAGTTCTGACAAATGGAACATAAACATAAGTGTCAAGTGATAACTTCAAAAAAAACATGTGTAAGAGATAGCACATAGGCACCTTTTGCCCTCTTACTCATCTCTTCCTTCACCCTATTAACTAGTACAAAGATGCTTCCATCTTAGCTCATGAAGCTGAGGCCATAACAACAGGAAGACAAGAAGGGCATGATGGAAAAAGCTTGAGTCTATGGCATGTTGCAGATCACTACATGGAGAACCACATGGAACCCTGGACTCTCTACTTAATAGTTTTCCATAAAAGAGAAATAACTTTCAACTCTTATATGGAATTTTCTGTGATTCACAGCTGAAACTGATCTTAATCGATAGCTACAGGGACTTAGAAGGAAATGGATAAATGCATACTAGAGGCCAGGAAGAAATATGTCAGTAACTTCAATACATATTGTAATGTTAAAGCAGAAAAAAAAAAGTAAAGTAAGCCACCTTTAATACTTTTTGGGAAAGGGTGAGACAAATGTTAATTGCCAGACAAAAATTTTAACAGAGGACATTAAAATACTAGTAATTATAAAATTGAACAACATCTAACACATTACAAATGCACATATACTTTGACCCTGAAAGTCCACTTCTAGAAATTTATACTGCCAATTTACTTTCATATGAACTAAATGGAACATATACAAGATCATTAATTGCAGCAATCTGTATAAATGCAAAAGAATGCAACAATCTAAATGTCCATCAATATGAAACTGGTTAAATAAATTATGGGACATCCATCAATGGAATACTTTAAATACAAAAAGAAAATGAGATATTCATTGAATACTGACATGAAATAATCTCAAATCTCAAAAATAATATTAAGTGGAAAAGTCAATATGGAGAATAGTGTTTAGCATGCTCCCACCCACTGCCGTGGAGTAGATTCCGACTCATAGCGACCCTATAGGACAGGGTAGAACTGCCTGATAGAGTTTCCAAGGAGCGCCTGGCGGATTCAAGCTGCAGGCCTCTTGGTTAGCAGCGGTAGCATTAGTATACTACCTGCTACCAATTGCTTAACAAAAAAAGGAGGTGGGAGAAAGGCTTCTCTTGAAAGTAGTGACATTTAAGCAGAAACCTGAATGATAAGAAGAAGCCATCCATGAAAATTTGGGGGGAAAAAACAAAAAAAGCAGTGCAAAGACCCTGAGGTAAGAATGAGGTAGGTAAATTCAAGATACATAGAGAAGGCCAGATAATATAGGCACTACAGGCCATCATAAAGAATCTGGACAAAAGCCCATGTAGGGTTTTTAAAAGGAGAGGAATAATTTTTTTTTTAAATTGTACTTTAGATGAAGGTTTACAGAACAAACTAGTTTCTCATCAAACAGTACACACATTTTTCTATGACACTGGTTAACAACCCCACAACATGTCAACACTCTTCCTTCCCATCCCTGTGTTCCCTATTACCAGCTTTCCTGTTCCCTCCTGCCTTCCAGTCCCTGTCCTGGAGCTGGGGAGCCCCTTTAAAATTGTATTATTCCATGGGCCTGTTCAATCTTTGGCTGAAGGGTGAACCTCAGGAGTGATCTCATTACTGAGCTGAAAGGGTGTCCAGAGGCCATACTCTCAGGGTTTCTCCAGTCTTGTCAGGCCAGCAAGCTTGGTCTTTCTTTTTGAGTTAGAATTTTGTTCTACATTTTCCTCCAGTTCTGTAAGGGACCTTCTATTGTGATCCCTGTCAGAGCAGTCAGTGGTGGTAGCCGGGCACCATCTAGTTGTACTGGACTCAGTCTGGTGGAGGCCATGGTAGATGTGGTCCATTAGTCCTTTGGACTAATCTTTTCCTTGTATCTTTAGTTTTCTTCATTCTTCCTTGCTCTCGAAGGGGTAAGACCAGTGGAGTATTCTAGATGGCCACTCACAGGCTTTTAAGACACCAGATGCTACTCACCAAAGTAGAATGTAGAACATATTCTTTATAAACTATGCTATGCCAACTGAGCTGGGTGTTCCCTGAAATCATGGTCCCCACAGCCCTCAGCCCAGCAATTTGGTACCTCAGGGAGTTTGGATGTGTCCATGAAGCTACCAAGACCTTGCCTTGTACAGGTTGTGCTGGCTTCCCCAGTATTGTGTACTGTCTTACCCTTCACCAAAGTTCCCACTTACCTATTGTCTATTAAGTACTTTTCCATCCCCATCCCTCCCCTCCCTTGTAACCATCAGATTGTTTCTTTTTGTATATAAACCTTTTCATGAGTTTTTATAGTAGTCTCAGACAATATTTGTCCTTTTGTGATTGGCTTATTTCACTCAGCATAATGCCCTCCAGATTCATCCATGTTAGGAGATGCTTTACAGATTTATCATTGTTCTTTTTCACTGAGTAATTATCCATTGTGTGTATATACCACAATTTGTTTATCCATTCATCTATTGAAGGGCATCTAGGTTGTTTCAGCTTTTTGCTATCGTGAACAATGCTGCAATGAACATGGGTGTGCATATGTCTATTTGTGTGATGACTCTAAGTCTCTGGAATATATTCCTAGGAGTGGGACTGCTGGGTCATATGGTATTTCTATTTCTAGCTTTCTAAGGAAGCACCATATCGTTTTCCAAAATGGCTGAATCATTTTGCATTCCCACAAGCAGTGCATAAGAGTTCCGATCTCCCCACAGCCTCTCCAGCATTTGTTATTTCCTGTTTTATTGATTTGTACCAATAATGCCAGGGTGTGATGGTACCTCATGGTGTTTGTGATTTGCATTAAAGGAGAGGAATAATTTAATGTGATAACCATTTCTGAAAATTACTCTGGCTACTGTAAGAAGCCCAGATAGAGGTAGGTGAGGGAGCAGAGAGATCAAGTCCAATGGAAGTCACTGCAGGGACCCCAAGGAGAGGTGATGGCTTGGTCGAAAGTATTAAACAGAAGCCGATGGAACCAAGCAAGATTTCGGCAACAAAAAGGGAAGAATTTTGTAATGAATTAGAAGTGTAGTGTGTGGGAAAGAAAACAATCTAGCATGAATCCTAGATGAACAACGAGCCACTGGATGGATTGTAATGTCACTTCTGGAGGTGGGGAAGACCGAAGGAAGAACAAGTGAAAACTACAAGGGCTTGGAGTCTGATACTTAATGATACAATATATATGCATCACTTTTGAATGATGACATTAGTCCAGAATAAGGATTATTTCAAAGAATGCATCCATTTAATGCTTCCTTACTTTTTTTTTTCAATTTCTGAGACCTAAGGAAAAAATATTAACAATGTCATCAAATACTATACAATTCACTTTTATCACAGTCTCACATTAATCAACTAAATTTACTGCTGAGATATAAGATAGTTCTAAATCTCCATATGTCAGTTATAAAAATACAAAATAATAAGAATGAAATTTAGAATGGTTTTGCCATTGAAATGGCTCCAACTCATAGTGACCCTATGTACAACACAATGAAACACTGCTCAATCCCGCACCATCCTCACAATCATTGCTATGTTTGAGCCCATTGTTGCAGCCACTGCATCAATCCATTTCATTGAGGGTCTTTCAGCTGATCTTCTACCTTACCAAGTATGATGTCCTTCTCCAGAGACTGATCCCTCCTGATAACGTGTCCAAAGCATGTAAGACAAAACCTCGCCATTCTCGCTGCATGGAGCATTCTGGCTGTACTTCTTACAAAACAGATTTATTTGTTCTTCTGGCAGTCCGTGGTATATTCAATATTCTTCTCCAACACCATAATTCAAATGCATCAATTCTTCTCTTTTCCTTATTCACTGTCCAATTTCCATGTGCATGTGAGGCGAATGAAAATGCCATGGCTTGGATCAGGTACACCTTAGTCCTCAAGGTAACATCTTTGCTTTTTAACACTTGAAAGAAGTCTTTTGCAGCAGATTTGCCCAATGCATTAGGTTGTTTGATTTCTTGACTACCGCTTCCAAGGGGGTTGATTGTGGATCCAGGTAAAATGAAATCCTTGACCATGTCTATCTTATCTCAGTTTATCACGATGTTGTTTATTGTCCAGTTGTGAGCATTTTTGTTTTCTTTATGTTGAGGTGTAATCCGTACTGAAGGCTGTAGTCTGTGATCTTCATCAGTAAGTACTTCAAGTCCTCTTTGCTTTCAGCCAGCAAGATTGTTTCATCTACCTGTCGCAGGTTGTTAATGTGTCTTCTTCCAGTCCTGATGCTGTGTTCTTCTTCATGTAGTCCAGTTTCTCAGATTACTTGCTCAAAATACAGAATCCTTCAAAATTGCAACTCAAGGCTTGAATTTTTTCTTCAGTTCTTGCAGCTTAAGAAAACTCTTTTGGTTTTCTAACCCCAGGTTTTTGTACATTTCATTATAATACTTTACTTTGTCTTTTTGAGCCACACTTTGAAATCTTCTGTTCAGCTTTTTTACTTCATTTCTTCCATTCACTTTAGATACTCTATGTTCAAGAGCAAGTTCCAAAGTCTCTTCTGACTTCATTTTGGTCTTTTTTTCCTTTTCTGTCTTTCTAATGACCTTTTCCTTTCTTCATGTATGCTATCACTGATGTCATCCCACAACCGGTTTGGTCTTCAGTAATGCATCAAACCTATTCCTGAAATAGTCTCTAAATTCAGGTTGGATATACTCAAGGTCCTTTTTTGGCTCTTTTGGGCTTGTTTTGATTTTCTTCAGCTTCAACTTGAATTTGTATATGAGCAATTAAAATTTTTTTTTTCTTTTTTAATTAATTGATGGTCTATTCCACAGTCAGGCCCTGGCCTTGTTCTGACTGATCATATTGAGCTTTTCTATCATTTCTTTCCACAGATGTAGTTGATTTGATTCCTGCGTATTCCATCCAGTGGCGTCCACGTGTAGAGTACCTGTCTATGTTGTGGAAAGAAGGTATTTCCAGGGAATAAGTCATTGGTCTTGCAGAATTCTATCATGTGATCTCCAGCGTCATTTCTATCACCAAGGCTATATTTTCCAACTACCAATCCTTCTTATTTGTTTCCAACTTCTGCATTTCAATCACCAGTAATTATCAGTGCATCTTGATTGCACATCTGATCAATTTCAGACTGCAGAAGTTGATAAAAATCTTCAGTTTCTTCATCTTTGGCACTAGTGATTGGTGTGTAAATTTGTATAATAGTCATTAACTGGTCTTCCTTATAGGCATATGGATATTATCCTATCACTGACAGTGTTGTACTTCAGGATCGATCTTGAAATGTTCTTTTTGATGATGGATGCGATGCCATTCCTCTTCATTTTGTCATTTCTGACATAGTAGACCATACGACTGTCTGATTCCAAATGGCCAATACCAGTCAATTTCACCTTGCTAATGCCTTTTTTTTTAATGCCTAGGATATTGATGTTTCTGCATTCCATTCAATTTTTACTTCTAATTTTCCTAGATTCATATTTCATACATTCTACATTCTGATTATTAATGGATGCTTGAAGCTGTTTCTTCTCATTTTGAGTTGTGCCACATCAGTAAATGAAGGTCCCAAAAGCTTTACTTCATATGTCATTAAGGTCAACTCTACTTGGAGACCTGGTAGGACAGTGCTTAAGAGCTTGGCTGCCAACCAAAAGGGTCAGCAGTTCAAATCCACCAGCCACTCTTTGGAAACCCTATAGGGCAGTTCTACTATGTCCTATAGGGTTGATATAGCTGGAATCAACTCAACAGCAATGAGTTTTTTCCTACTACAAGGAAAGTCTTCCCCAGTCATATTTTGAGTGTCTTCCAACCTGAGAGGCTCATTTTCTGGCACCGTATCAGACAATGTTCAACTGCTATTCATAAGATTTTCACTGGCCAGTTTTTTAGAAGTAGATGGCCGCCAGGTCTTCTTCATAGTCTGTCTTAGTCTGAAAGCTCTGCTGAAACCTATCAATCGTGGGTAACCCTACTGGTATTTAAAATACCAGTGGCATAGCTTCCAGCATCGCATTAACGCACAAGCCCCCCAGTAGGACACAATGATGGACAAGTGGTACATAACAGCTTTAACATTAGCATTTAATGAAATAAGCTTAAACAAAAGCAAAAGCATTCTGTCTATGGGATTGTATTCTGGTTTTTCAATATGTTGATTCTTCAACACTTTAACAATACCTGCTGGTTTAAATCCATTTAAATACATGTTGATTATATACTCTATTGCTGTAATCTATGCAATAACCATGATACCCCAAACGCAGTATTGACAAAATTCTTAGGGTATTATTAATGACCAACCTATTTGGAAACAGCTGGATCCATTTTCACATTTTTAATTTAAACAGTGGCCCTCCTACAGAAAAATAAAATTGACTTTTTCTTCCATGAATAATCAAACTTCATACACACTCCTGTCAAACTCAACTACGTAAAATCTAGACAACTAATGAACTGAAATTTCCCCTGTGGTGTGAAGCCCATGCAATAGTGATTGTTTATTACCACAGTTAAGTGTTAATAAAATATGTTTTTAACATCATTGCTATACATGCTAACTATTCTCTTCCAATGGGCAGTTTGAAACAAACAAGCAAGCAAATAAACCTATGAGCCCAAAAGGATTAACAAATCAGATTTTGGTATACGTGATAGCAACCAACACTTCTAACCTATCAAAGAAAAATGGGTTCTATAAACCCTCAAGATATATTTTAGTTACTGAGAAAAAGCATGGTAAACCTCAGAATAATACACAATAAATGTGATTAACAGTGGGTATCAGTGGAAAGTGAAATTGGTGGGAGAAAAGGGCAGTTGTTCATTTTTACTTTATATATTTGTATAATATTTAAAAGTTTCTGCAGTGAACGTGTATCACTTTGGTAATTTTATTTTAAACTTAAATCTGGAGGGGGGAAACAGCTGCAAGCTCTAAGAAGTTTAACACTCAAAACTGCATCTTCTCTGACAGCATGCTATCATGAATTCACAAATACAACACAATATGTCAAACAGTTATAAAATGTAAATGTTGACTTCAGTTGGAATAAGTGAGTCACAAAATCTATATTAAGCCTTGTACAAATTGGAAGCAAACATCATGTGGCCTTCAGAAGACTTTCTAAAATTCAACAATATTATTTTTAAGTTTTGCATTAGATGATTGTTTCTTAATCAGAAGTACACATACACCCACATGAGATTCAAGATGTCCTCTGTATAGTTATGAGACAACCTTACTGTGAAGGCAAATTATAGAAAGCACAATGTTGTACACAAATGCACAACTCAACGGAGCACACATTTAGGCTGTGGACAATTTCCTGGGTTTACACAATATACAAGGCTTTTTCCTGATGAAACGGGCACCCTGGACATTTAAGTAAAGTAGTAAGTTGCATAAACCAATGAGCATCAGTGAAGTGTGATGTCCAGTTATGCAATCATAGCTTTACCTGTTATGGCGTATTTCCTTATGCATGGCAATGATAATATGAAAGACCTTAGGCTTTTTTTGAATTCAGCTGTTAACTTTAGATCGGTGGCTAAACTTTAGACCCACAGTAAAAGTCTAGAATATATGTAGATAATACTTGCTAATTTTATTTGCTATGTGAGAGGCACAAATGAATTGACAGCTCTGTTCATTATGAGTTCTCTTGCCACATGATAAAAGGTGAAACTTAAAATGTAACATGTACTATATACAACTTAGTATTTCCAAACGCCAAACTTAACCATCCCAACTATCTAAAAATTTCAACAAACAGCATGATAGTACGATAGATATCAGTATCTACGAAATACGTAGACATTTAGCATTCACACTCCATAATACTTACCAATACAAATGCAGAAATGTGTGCACTAAAATACTGAACAAGAATGTTCAGAGCAGCATTATTCACAACTGCCCAGTATTTGAAATAATTCAAATAGCCATCATAAAATGTTATAATATATTGCAGTATATCCATACGATGGAATACTCAACAGCAATAAAAATGAACAAACTGCAGGAACACAATGCAACACCCATAAATATCACAATGATAATGATCAGCAAAAGTCAAACACAAGAAGAACACTTGCTGTACATAAAATGGTCAAAACAGGCAGAATTAATCTACAGGGTTAAAAGCCAAAAAATGGTTCCCTTTAGAAAGGAGGGAGGAGTTAGTGATTAAATGAGGTTTCTTAGATGCTGGTAGTGTTCCGTTTCTAGACCTGGGTGACAGTTTACATAGGTATGTTCACCTGAGCTATATGCTGATTCATGTACTTTTCTGTACACATATTATAACTCAAAGTTTTAAAAATTAAAAAAAAATAGTTTCAGCAGGCCCCTTTGTCAAATGACAGGTTCCACTCTAAAATTTATGAGAAGAACTAGACTATCACATAGTACATTAAAGAGGACCTCGGAGCTACACTTCTTAAAGTGTGCATTCACCTCCTGTTTAGTTATGTAAATCAGACAACAGCATAGGTTTCTTGTTGTGTGAGCCACAGCATTTAACTAAGAACAGTACCAATCTGTTATTCCAGCAGAGAGTTTTTTTTAAGTATAGAAATTTTATAGATTCATATAATGTACATTGATGGTGCCCTTGGTATGCCTGGAAAAATCCAGAACATTATGTAAATATATATACACATACACAAATGTATACATGAGAGTGTATCCCATATCCTGATCACACATTAAATGTCACACCATCAGGCGCTAACTGCAAAGATGTTATCTACTTCATCAGAAGACAAGCATTATACTACCTTCACCTCTCTGGGGTTCTTCACAAAGAAATTAATACCAAAACAGAGGAGAGAGGTGATTTTATATAATCAGTTGCTTATTCATATTTTTGAAATGAGCAAATTTTACTGCAAAAAGCTGACCACTTCGAAAATAGAGTATATCTAAATTCAACCTCCAAAATGATCTTGATATATCTACAAATGTAAATACAACAACTGGAGAAAATTCACCTACTTTCACTAGGAAATTTTCAATCTGAATAAAATATGTTAAAAAAATTCTGCTAACTTTCCTTTCCTTGAAAAAACAAAAGGTGTTATAGAAAATGAGTGAATGCTCATTGCTCCTGAAGTTGACAAATTTCCAACAGTTTAGTGACAATTTCTATTGGTAATTTCCTTCTAAAAAAATCCGAGATGCAAAGAAAGCGACCGTAACCACTTTATTTTTTTACCTCACTTCCATCCATTTTTACCTCACTTCCATCCATTTTTACCTCACTTCCATCAAGGATAAATTTTTTTTTTAATTTTTTTTTCAAAGATAGTGATATGATAAAAATAGATCACTGAAAAATGAGTCAATGACCTGAGTTTGAAAAAATTAAACATGAGAATTAGGGGTATTTTCAACTGGCACCATATTAAAAAAGGGCCAAAACAGCATGGAGATCCTTGTAGCAATTGTGAGTTCACACTTGTGTGAGATGACCTGAAAATACTCAACGGAGAGTGAAATGGAGCCACTACAAAAAAATTCTGTTTTCAAATATCATTTAACAAAAACTCTAGCAGAAGAATCACTGAAGAAATAACATTTAAAATATCTTTCAAATAGTCATAATAAAGCTTTAAAAATTAAAACAAATGACAATTCTATCTCGAACATACCACAGATGTAATATTTCAAACTTTCAAATATTTGATAAGAGGTGTAAGAACATATTTTTAGACAAAGTGACATATACCACTCAAAAAGTTAAATGCACCAAACTCCACTGTGATTATGACCAGCCCAGCCACCCTCCCTACTATCCACATATCAAATAAAACTTTTTATAAACAGAGAGTTCTTACCACTTCTTGTCTCTGGACATTAAGTTTTTCAGTCAATTCTTCCAAAGCCCTTTTTGTTTCAGCATCCGACCTACACAAACAAAGACTAATATTTTAAATTGCATATTTGGGAAAATACAATTAGTGAAATTCACAACATATTATGTTTTACGTAATTCTCTACTGCATAAATACTCTTGCAAACATCAGAAACACCTGGATGGCTTGTAAAAACACAGATGGCCTGAGCCCCACGTCCAAAATTTCTGAATCAGTAGATATTGGATGGGGCCCAACAATGTGCACTCCTACAAATTCCTAGGTATTGCTGCTGCTGCTCTAGGGACTACACTTTGAGAACCACTGCTGTACTGTACATCACCTTCAATATACCAACATGCTACAATAGCTCCATCGTAAAAGAAGGAAAGAAGGAAGAGAAAAAACCCTTGATCTTACACCCTCTCTCTCTAAGCAATTCATAATCAAATCACATCAGAGTGTGCTCTACAAATTCGGTCCCAACTAACATCTCCCATGACTTTTTTCCATCAAATTATTCGATAAATAATCAAATACTTCAAAAAGACTTATTTAAAAAACAAAAAAAAAGCCTTCCTCCCTCACACTTCCTTACCTTTGGTTACACTCCCCACAGCCAACTATGTTCAACCATTTCCATTCTTATTCTTTTGGTGACTACCTCAGCTGTACTCTACACAACTTCTGTTGACTTAAAATATTTAGCTCTCTCTCACTCCTAATTTTAGATAAATTTATCACTATTTTTAGTTCTTCTATTGCTTACCTGTGTAATTTTATATATTTATACCTCTTATGAATTATTCCATCGTAGTCAAATTGATCCTTGGCTTACATTCTTTCACCCTCACATTTTAGTCACCTTAATACTTAGATCATAACTTTCTCGTGCTTTTGTTTTTTTTTAGAGTTTCTTATGATCTTTTAGCCTTACATGGGCCTGACTTATCACATCATTGATATCTTCCTTCTGCTTCTTACTGAATCATCTATTAAAAAGAATCTACTCCACTCTAATTAACTATGCTTTTCTCAGAAGACACTTCCTGCTCTAATTTAGAGTGAATACTTCCTGGCCCAGCTACATGGCTATCATTCTGGGGATTATTTTTACTGAATTCCTGGCACAGTTTTACTATTTCTTGAAACTTACATTTTCCTCTTCCTTGGTTATGATTTTATTTTACTTAAATGTCCTTTGGCCATTTTCTCAGAAAAAAGTTATCCTAAGAGATAAATTTTCTAAGTCTTTAAATATCTGAAAATGACTTTATTTTTACCTCTTTTCTGGCTTTTGTGGTCCCATGCTTTCCTGGATTTCTCACATCTCACTAGGTACTTCTTCTTAGGCCAGATCCTCCATATGTTTAACCAAAACTAAACCAGAGCCATCCAGTCGATTCCCCTCTGTATGTCAGGGTACAACTGTGCTCCATAGGGTTTTCAACGACTGACTCCTCAGCAGCAGATCACCAGGCCTTTCTTCTGAGGTACCTCTAGGTGGACTCCAACCACCAACCTTTGGATAGCAGCTGACCGCATTAGCAGCAATTTGTGCCACCAGAGATTCTTCCTTTTGGATGTTGTTGATATGGGCACTCGAGTCAATTCCAACTCATAGCAACCTTATAGGACAGAGTGGAACTGCCCCATAGGGTTTCCTAGGCTGAAATCTTTCCTGGAGCAGATTGCCAGGTCTTTTATAGAACTCCTAAATATAAGAACTGCTGGCACCCAGCCCTGACCTTGATTCTCTCCCTACAGTTTCTCTCTAGATAATCTCACCCATTCCCATGCTTCCAAACTCCACTTCTATATGCTGACCACTCTTGAATTTATATCTGTCTGAGACTTCTCCTTCGAGCTCCAGGGTAAATATCCAGCTATGTACCTTACATTTCCATTTGGATGTTTCACAGCATCTCAAACTTAACATGTCTGCAGCCAAACTTAATTACTACACCTCACCTACTCCCAACTAATCTTATATACCTCAGGAAGTGGAATTATCATTTGCCTGTTACTCAAGTCGTAAATCTGGGTTTCATCCTTGATTAATTCTCCCTGATCCTACATATCCAGTCCATTACCAAATCCTGCCTCTTCAATCTCCAAAAAAAATCATAAAATCAACTTCTCTCCATCTCTCCCTTGCCATAATCCTGGTCAAGACATCACCATCTCTCATATGAACTCAAATCTATTGCTGTTGAGTCAATTCTCATTCATAGTGCCCCTATAGGACAGAGAACTGCCACATAGGGTTTCTGAGGCTAAAATATTTATGGAAGCAGGCTGTCACATCTTTTTTCCTGCACAGCAGATGGTGGGTTCGAACCACCAACCTTTCGATTAGCAGCCGAGTGTTTAGTCACTGTGCCACCCAGGCTCCTTCATCTCTCATACAGTAATGGAAAAGATTTCTCACTTGCCCACCTCAAACCAATTTTCCCCATGGCAACCAATATAATTTTCCTAAAATGTCAGTCAGTTCACATAACTTCTCTAATTTAGTTTTCAATGTCTTCCTATTGCCCTCAAAATCACATTCAGAGTCCTTGGCATGGCACAGAGGCCTGTCATGACCTGGTTCCTGACAATCTCTCTAACTTCATCTTATGCCACTCTCCCTCATTCACCAGACTTTCTTTTGATTCCCTAAACAAGCCAAGTTCTGTTCACATTGCGCTGTTTCGTCTGTCTGTATGCTCCTCTTCCGGGTGGTTCGTTCTCATCCTTATAAGCTTAAATACTCTTCTCAGAAGTGCCTTCCTTGAGTATCCAACCTAAACTAGAACTCCATTTTTCTCTGTATCAGTACTGGTTCAGTTACTGTTTGTCACCCATGCCACCATGTAAAAGCAGAAACTATACCTGCGTCCCCACCCCAAGAAAATGTTCTGTGATTAGATTTTAAAACTATATATACCCAAAACCAAAACCAAACCCATTGCCCTCGAGTCAATTCCGACTCATAGCGACCCCACAGGACCGAGTGGAACTGCCCCATAGAGCTTCCAAGGAGCGCCTGGTAGATTCGAACTGCCAACCACTATGCCACCACGTTTTGCAAAACTGTATACAGAAAAGTGTAATTAAATACAGATTAAACACTCATATTTCCCCTATCTAGAATTAACCACTATTAACATCTTAGAATATGGCAATTCCCACTAGAATGTAAGCTTCATGAGAGCTGTTGCTGTTTCTTTAAACTTGAAGTTCTACAGCTTAAGTAAAATATGTCTCCGCAATTAGTATTCAATATCAAATTCCCTGGAACACTGAATGTATTTGCATATCTCAGATTCCAGTCTTTTTTCATTTAATTCAGTATATCTTTAAAGGTATCTTCATTTGTGTTTGCTGGGTTCCGGACTCCTGAAATATCAATTATACTTTTTGTTGATGTGTCTTTGACTTCCATATCTATTACTTTCTCTCTAATTGCTTAATCTTTTTGTATTTTTAATCTGAATACTATAATTTTTATCAAACCTATTTTATAAAACCTATTTCTGTAACCCATTTTCACTGTTATCAATTCTGTTGCTTGTTGTTTCTAATTCATTTATTCATTCTGTAATGATAATGATTTCGTTCTCAATTTGTCTTCTTAAGTGTAGAGTCAAAAACTTCATATGATTCTGTTTTATCATATCTTTGATATCTTGTCTTAATGAATTCATAGTTTCTTTGTGCTGTTCTGTGGAATGAAGCAATTATGAGAAACTTTCCTCTTTTTTAACTTAATATCTATTTTTTAATGAATGAATAAATTGATATGCCTTTATCATGTGGTTTTATTTTTACAATATGTTTTTTTTAAGAACAAGATAGTGAATTCTGTAAAGACATGCTGAATTAAACTTCACTTAATCCTTTCTAAAAGCCTGCATTTCAATGTGCTTTTCTTATTCAACATACCTTTGGTAATAAATGCTAATAAAAAATTACTAACTAAATGAAAATACCAACCTTTCTGAGCCAATCAAAAAGTTAAACCTAGTAATTTATTCAGTAATCATTAAAAACCAAACCCATTGCCATCAAGTCGACTCCCGACTCATAGCAACCTTATAGGACAGAGTAGGACTGCCCCACAGGGCTTCCAAGGAGCAGCTGATGGATTCGAATTGCCAACCTTTTCGTTAGTGGCCGAGCTCTTAACCACGGTGCCACTAGGGCTCCTCCCTAATCATTACTATACATAATTGTAACTCTTGAGAAGGGATATGAATCTTTGCTTCTTGGAAAATAGAGCCTCCAAAAAGCCACTGCTGATGAGGAAATGAAAATAAAAGTGAAGAAGCTAATTAAAATGATAGTTCTTGGAGACGATATAGAATTGACAAAATTGTCAAGACTGTATAGATGTAAACCACTGGCATTCAAATATTTCAACTAAAAGCTAAAATATCAGATTCTATAGTTGCTCATAGCCATTGAAATATTCCACAATTATGTTTTTTTCCTAACTCTGCAGTGCCATGGGTTGGTTGCACACATATGCATGCACAGGTTCGCACTCTCATTCTTGCACTCTTTCAATATATTTGCAAATATACCTCCTTGCTAAAGTTTTATAATGTATTTCTCAGTGATATCAAGGTTCCATTGTACTAAGTTAAAGTGTTTTTAGAAATATGAAATTAATTTGTCTAACGTTGAGTCACAAGTAAAAAAAGAAAAAATTTTCTTTTTTTTTTTTCTTTTTTTTTTTTTTTTTACGTTGAGTCACAGAACACTCTAAATCCAAAGGGCTTTGAACTACTCTATTAATAAATTTTAAAACAGTGAAAGAAAAACACTTTTTTTTATTAATCTACATAAACATGTCGATTACAGAACTTATTTCATTCTTCTAATAATTCATGCCTCTATTTTTTTTTTTTTTTTTTTTAGTAAAAACCATATTCTGCTTTTACCGGCTTCTTCTTGAAAATTCCCTGTTGAGGTCATCTCCAAGGCGAACTTGTTCACTGCTGAGGTCTCGAAGGGACTGATGCAAAATATGAAGCTAATAAAGGCAAAACACAGTTACTCATTTAGGAGTCTATTGAATTGATCATGAAGATTCACCGAAGGTAAGAATAAGTTCTTATTTCTTGCAATATGCCTGAATTCTACAATGGCTGTTATTTTAAAAATAAAACAAATGTCTACTCTGAAAGAAATATTTTTTTCAAAGAAAAGCCATTTTTTTAAGAACTATACCTAATATTAACTAATAGGTCCTCTATAGTACAGCATTTCCACTCCTAGAGAAGGTGTCAGCAAGCTTTTTCTGTGAAGGATCAGATGGCAAATATTTCAGGCTCGCTGGCTACAGTGTCTCTGTCGCAACTACTCAACTCTACTACTGTAGCACAAAAGCAGCCATAAAAAAATGAGCATGGCTATGTTCCAATAAAACTTTATTCTACCAGCCCACAGTGTACAGTCCCAACCCCTGCCCTAGAAAAACTCCTGCCCACATGCACCTGGAATCATGTACACAGATGTTGGAGTAGCATTGTTCATAGGGAACACTGGAAATAAACTAAAAGTTCATCAAGAGTAGGATGGAGATAAATAAACTGCAGTATATTCTGCCAACAGAATATCACACCTCAGTGAAAATGAAACTATTAAAGCTACTCACCCATTAGTAAGGATGAATCTCAAAAACATAATGCTGAATAATAAAAGCAAGTTACAAAAGAAGACATATGGTATCTTCCATTAATACAGAGTTTTAAGGTAAGCTACACTAAATAAGATATAAGTAGTAAAAGTGATTTTTTTTTTTAAAAGTAAGAGAATAATTAATTTAAAAGTCAAGATAGTGAATACCCCCTGGGGACAGAAGGAGCATAAAAGAGGCTTTGGGAATATGATAATCCTCTGTTTCCTGGCGTGGTCAATAGTTACATAATGTTCTTATTATTATACTTTCAACCATAGATATATATGTTATGTGTCTGTGTCTGTGTCTGTGTGTGTGTGTGTGCTATATTTCACAATAATTTTTTGGGAGGGAGACATAAGTAAACAGCTAACCACAATTTCTAAACTAGGGGCAGAAAGAAAGTAAGTACACAGTCATGTGAAGTTAAAGGTCATCTTAAGACAACGGACTTAAAATAAGGAAGGATAATTTAAAAGAAAGGAGTAGAGGCAGTATATAAATGAAGAGGCCATCCACTTAGGTTTTACCATTATGGATTTCCAATTTTACAAACCAGAACATTAGGATTCATTCTTGACACAACGTTTTCACTCATTCCTACCCTCCCCACATGGCCAACTGAATTTCAAGACCTTTCAATTTTATCCACTATAGCTCTTGCATCCACTCCCTTCTTTCCAACTCCATTTCACCATTCTAATCCAAGTGACCACCATCTCACACCCAGAACACAGTAATATCCTCCCAATCAGTTTGCATACATTAACTCTACCTTGCACACGAGAGCCAGAGTGATCTTTTCTAAATAATTTTGTCACCAATTACAATGCTTTACATGGCCTCGGCCCTTCATGCTTCTTTAGCCACATGGCCTTCTTTAAATTACTCTTAGTTGCTATCTTCCTTCCTGCCAACCTATTTGCTCTACCTGGAATGAGTCTTTCTTAACTCTTGGATCTCAACACAACTAGCCTGTCTTCAACAAAGAATTCCCTGACTGGGGCAGGTACCTCTTCTATACACTCCCATTGCACTATGTTCATTCCACTATAACATACACTTCAGTTCACAGTTATGAGTATTAATACACTTATCTGATTAATATCTAGCTCCTCCTATAAATTATAAGCTCCACGAAAAGGCAAAGGCCATGTCTACTTTTGCTCATCACTCTTTCCAAGCACAAACATTGTTCCTGGCATAGAGGCACTAAATAAATACAATGAAAGATTAAACAGATAGTTTTAAGAAATTATTTTTTGCTCTAGACGTAATCATATAGTCCATACAGCATAGTTGCACCTATCCAAAAAATAACACATTCAAAGAAAGTTTCTATAAGCCATTTTGTAATGCATTTGGCTCTGTTATCTCTTTATCTTAAGCTGTAACGTGCAATAGCTACAGATGAGTATCCTAAGACAAAGTTTGAGCTCCCAATCCTAAAACTTCCAAAGCAAAGGTGTCAAAGTTAAAAACTTCCCCTAGCCCTTTCCTAATTAATTTAGCTACCCAAGGCAAGAAAGAGAAAATTTCAGCTCTTGCAGAGAAGTTTAAAAAGGCAGGAAAGGGGCGGAGCCAAGATGGCGGACTAGGCAGACGTTACCTCGGATCCCTCTTACAACAAAGACACGGAAAAACAAGTGAATCGATCACATACATAACAATCTACGAACCCTGAACAACAAACACAGATTTAGAGACGGAGAACGAACTAATACGGGGAAGCAGCGATTGTTTCCAGAGCCTGGAGCCAGCGTACCAGTCAGGTACGGCACAAGCACAGAGACCTGCTCCACCCCCCTGAACTAACCCCGGGAGGGGGACCAGCCGGTTCCACGGGCGGCATGGGACGCAGCCGGTAGGAGAAGTCCCCGGGAGGCAGTGACTGATCTTGGAGCAGAAAGAGCAGCATCCGAGCCGGGGAACCGTCCCGCAGGGATTTGGACTGCACGCAGGTACGCCATAAACACGGAGAGTTGCTCCACCCCCTGAACTAACCCCGGGAAGGGGACCAGCCGGGTCGCGTGGGCGGCGTGGGACGCAGCCGGTAGGAGAAGTCCCTGGGAGGCAGCGACTGGTATTGGAGTGGGGAGAACAGCGTTCCAGCCAGGACACTCGGTCGCGGCACAAGCACAGGGAGCTACTCCACCCATCTGAACTAACCCCGGGAGGGGGCCCACCTAGTTCACGGGGGCGGCACGGCCACGCGGCTGGAGAGACGAGAAGTCCCCGGGAGGCAGCGACTGATTTTGGAGTCGAGAGTGCACCGTCCCAGTAGGGGAGCCTTGACCCTGGGCGTGGGGCTGGAAGCGGAGGATCTGACCGTGACTCCAGCGGGCCAGACCCCCTGGGGGCAATCTCCACACAGCCAGCACACATAGGCGACGCGCCCGCGGGAATCTCAGATATAACAATCATTCCAAGCAAGACAAGCAACTCTGGCTATATTCTGAGGTGCTACTCTCCTATCTCTCTGTTCCCTCCCCCACCCTTCCCAGGCGGCTTCATTAACATCTGAATAGCCTGAGCCAAAGGGAGAACTCTGATAGGGATCTGACTGCAGTTTTTTTTTAGCGGATTTTCTGGAAAAACTAGTTTCCCAGTGATGGCTCGGAGACAACAATCCATATCAAACCACTTAAAGAAGCAGACCAGGACAGCTTCTCCAACCCCCCAAACAAAAGAATCAAAATCTTTCCCAAATGAAGATACAATTTTGGAATTATCAGATACAGAATATAAAAAACTAATTTACAGAATGCTTAATGATATCACAAATGAAATTAGGATATCTGCAGAAAAAGCCAAGGAACACACTGATAAAACTGTTGAAGAACTCAAAAAGATTATTCAAGAACATACTGGAAAAATTAATAAGTTGCAAGAATCCATAGAAAGACAACATGTAGAAATCCAAAAGATTAACAATAAAATAACAGAATTAGACAACGCAATAGGAAGTCAGAGGAGCAGACTCGAGCAATTAGAATGCAGACTGGGACATCTGGAGGACCAGGGAATCAACACCAACATAGCTGAAAAAAAATCAGATAAAAGAATTAAAAAAAATGAAGAAACCCTAAGAATTATGTGGGACTCTATCAAGAAGGATAACCTGCGGGTGATTGGAGTCCCAGAACAGGGAGGGGGGACAGAAAACACAGAGAAAATAGTTGAAGAACTTCTGACAGAAAACTTCCCTGACATCATGAAAGACGAAAGGATATCTATCCAAGATGCTCATCGAACCCCATTTAAGATTGATCCAAAAAGAAAAACACCAAGACATATTATCATCAAACTCACCAAAACCAAAGATAAACAGAAAATTTTAAAAGCAGCCAGGGAGAAAAGAAAGGTTTCCTTCAAGGGAGAATCAATAAGAATATGTTCTGACTACTCAGCAGAAACCATGCAGGCAAGAAGGGAATGGGATGACATATACAGAACACTGAAGGAGAAAAACTGCCAGCCAAGGATCATATATCCAGCAAAACTCTCTCTGAAATATGAAGGCGAAATTAAGATATTTACAGACAAACACAAGTTTAGAGAATTTGCAAAAACCAAACCAAAGCTACAAGAAATACTAAAGGATATTGTTTGGTCAGAGAACCAATAATATCAGATATCAGCACAACACAAGGTCACAAAACAGAACGTCCTGATATCAACTCAAATAGGGAAATCACAAAAACAAACAAATTAAGGTTAATTAAAAAAAAAAAATACACATAACAGGGAATCATGGAAGTCAATAGGTAAAAGATCACAATAATCAAAAAGAGGGACTAAATACAGGAGGCATTGAACTGCCATATGGACAGTGATACAAGGCGATATAGAACAATACAAATTAGGTTTTTACTTAGAAAAATAGGGGTATATAATGAGGTAACCACAAAAAGGTATAACAACTCTATAACTCAAGACAAAAACCAAGAAAAACGTAACGACTCAACTAACATAAAGTCAAACACTATGAAAATGAGGATCTCACAATTTACTAAGAAAAACGCCTCAGCACAAAAAAGTATGTGGAAAAATGAAATTGTCAACAACACACATAAAAAGGCATCAAAATGACAGCACTAAAAACTTATTTATCTATAATTACCCTGAATGTAAATGGACTAAATGCACCAATAAAGAGACAGAGAGTCACAGACTGGATAAAGAAACACGATCCATCTATATGCTGCCTACAAGAGACACACCTTAGACTTAGAGACTCAAACAAACTAAAACTCAAAGGATGGAAAAAAGTATATCAAGCAAACAATAAGCAAAAAAGAAGTGGAGTAGCAATATTAATTTCTGACAAAATAGACTTTAGACTTAAATCCACCACAAAGGATAAAGAAGGACACTACATAATGATAAAAGGGACAATTGATCAGGAAGACATAACCATATTAAATATTTACGCACCCAATGACAGGGCTGCAAGATACATAAATCAAATTTTAACAGAACTGAAAAGCGAGATAGATACCTCCACAATTATAGTAGGAGACTTCAACACACCACTTTCGGAGAAGGACAGGACATCCAGTAAGAAGCTCAACAGAGACACGGAAGATCTAATTACAACAATCAACCAACTTGACCTCATTGACTTATACAGAACTCTCCACCCAACTGCTGCAAAATATACTTTTTTTTCTAGCGCACATGGAACATTCTCTAGAATAGACCACATATTAGGTCATAAAACAAACCTTTGCAGAGTCCAAAACATCGAAATATTACAAAGCATCTTCTCAGATCACAAGGCAATAAAACTAGAGATCAATAACAGAAAAACGAGGGAAAAGAAATCAAATACTTGGAAAATGAACAATACCCTCCTGAAAAAAGACTGGGTTATAGAAGACATCAAGGAGGGAATAAGGAAATTCATAGAAAGCAACGAGAATGAAAATACTTCCTATCAAAACCTCTGGGACACAGCAAAAGCAGTGCTCAGAGGCCAATTTATATCAATAAATGCACACATACAAAAAGAAGAAAGAGCCAAAATCAGAGAACTGTCCCTACAACTTGAACAAATAGAAAGTGAGCAACAAAAGAATCCATCAGGCACCAGAAGAAAACAAATAATAAAAATTAGAGCTGAACTAAATGAATTAGAGAACAGAAAAACAATTGAAAGAATTAACAAAGCCAAAAGCTGGTTCTTTGAAAAAAGTAACAAAATTGATAAACCATTGGCTAGACTGACTAAAGAAATACAGGAAAGGAAACAAATAACCCGAATAAGAAATGAGAAGGACCACATCACAACAGAACCAAATGAAATTAAAAGAATCATTTCAGATTATTATGAAAAATTGTACTCTAACAAATTTGAAAACCTAGAAGAAATGGATGAATTCCTGGAAAAACACTACCTACCTAAACTAACACATTCAGAAGTAGAACAACTAAATAGACCCATAACAAAAAAAGAGATTGAAACGGTAATCAAAAAACTCCCAACAAAAAAAAGTCCTGGCCCGGACGGCTTCACTGCAGAGTTCTACCAAATTTTCAGAGAAGAGTTAACACCACTACTACTAAAGGTATTCCAAAGCATAGAAAATGACGGAATACTACCCAACTCATTCTATGAAGCCACCATCTCCCTGATACCAAAACCAGGTAAAGACATTACAAAAAAAGAAAATTATAGACCTATATCCCTCATGAACATTGATGCAAAAATCCTCAACAAAATTCTAGCCAATAGAATCCAACAACACATCAAAAAAATAATTCACCCTGATCAAGTGGGATTTATACCAGGTATGCAAGGCTGGTTTAATATCAGAAAAACCATTAATGTAATCCATCACATAAATAAAACAAAAGACAAAAACCACATGATCTTATCAATTGATGCAGAAAAGGCATTTGACAAAGTCCAACACCCATTCATGATAAAAACTCTTACCAAAATAGGAATTGAAGGAAAATTCCTCAACATAATAAAGGGCATCTATGCAAAGCCAACAGCCAATGTCACTCTAAATGGAGAGAACCTGAAAGCATTTCCCTTGAGAACGGGAACCAGACAAAGATGCCCTTTATCACCGCTCTTATTCAACATCGTGTTGGAAGTCTTAGCCAGGGCAATCAGGCTAGAAAAAGAAATAAAAGGTATCCGGATTGGCAAGGAAGAAGTAAAGTTATCACTATTTGCAGATGACATGATTATATACACAGAAAACCCTAAGGAATCCTCCAGAAAACTACTGAAACTAATAGAAGAGTTTGGCAGAGTCTCAGGTTATAAAATAAACATACAAAAATCACTTGGATTCCTCTACATCAACAAAAAGAACACCGAAGAGGAAATAACCAAATCAATACCATTCACAATAGCCCCCAAGAAGATAAGATACTTAGGAATAAATCTTACCAAGGATGTAAAAGACCTATACAAAGAAAACTACAAAGCTCTACTACAAGAAATTCAAAAGGACATACTTAAGTGGAAAAACATACCTTGCTCATGGATAGGAAGACTTAACATAGTAAAAATGTCTATTCTACCAAAAGCCATCTATACATTTAACGCACTTCCGATCCAAATTCCAATGTCATATTTTAAGGGGATAGAGAAACAAATCACCAATTTCATATGGAACGGAAAGAAGCCCCGGAGAAGCAAAGCACTACTGAAAAAGAAGAAGAAAGTGGGAGGCCTCACCTTACCTGACTTCAGAAACTATTATACAGCCACAGTAGTCAAAACAGCCTGGTATTGGTACAACAACAGACACATAGACCAATGGAACAGAATTGAGAACCCAGACATAGATCCATCCACGTATGAGCAGCTGATATTTGACAAAGGACCAGTGTCAATTAACTGGGGAAAAGATAGCCTTTTTAACAAATGGTGCTGGCATAACTGGATATCCATTTGCAAAAAAATGAAACAGGACCCATACCTCACACCATGCACAAAAACTAACTCCAAGTGGATCAAAGACCTAAACATAAAGACTAAAACGATAAAGATCATGGAAGAAAAAATTGGGACAACCCTAGGAGCCCTAATACAAGGTATAAACAGAATACAAAACATTACCAAAAATGATGAAGAGAAACCCGATAACTGGGAGCTCCTAAAAATCAAACACCTATGCTCATCTAAAGACTTCACCAAAAGAGTAAAAAGACCACCTACAGATTGGGAAAGAATTTTCAGCTATGACATCTCCGACCAGCGCCTGATCTCTAAAATCTACATGATTCTGTCAAAATTCAACCACAAAAAGACAAACAACCCAATCAAGAAGTGGGCAAAGGATATGAACACACATTTCTCTAAAGAAGATATTCAGGCAGCCAACAGATACATGAGAAAATGCTCTCGATCATTAGCCATTAGAGAAATGCAAATTAAAACTACGATGAGATTCCATCTCACACCAGCAAGGCTGGCATTAATCCAAAAAACACAAAATAATAAATGTTGGAGAGGCTGCGGAGAGATTGGAACTCTCATACACTGCTGGTGGGAATGTAAAATGGTACAACCACTTTGGAAATCTATCTGGCGTTATCTTAAACAGTTAGAAATAGAACTACCATACAACCCAGAAATCCCACTCCTAGGAATATACCCTAGAGATACAAGAGCCTTCATACAAACAGATATATGCACACCCATGTTTATTGCAGCTCTGTTTACAATAGCAAAAAGTTGGAAGCAACCAAGGTGTCCATCAACGGATGAATGGGTAAATAAATTGTGGTATATTCACACAATGGAATACTACGCATCGATAAAGAACAGTGACGAATCTCTGAAACATTTCATAACATGGAGGAACCTGGAAGGCATTATGCTGAGCGAAATTAGTCAGAGGCAAAAGGACAAATATTGTATAAGACCACTATTATAAGATCTTGAGAAATAGTAAACCTGAGAAGAACACATACTTTTGTGGTTACGAGGGGGGGAGGGAGGGAGGGTGGGAGAAGGTTTTTTATTGATTAATCAGTAGATAAGAACTGCTTTAGGTGAAGGGAAAGACAACACTCAATACATGGAAGGTCAGCTCAATTGGACTGGACCAAAAGCAAAGAAGTTTCCGGGATAAAATGAATGCTTCAAAGGTCAGCGGAGCAAGCGCGGGGGTCTGGGGAACATGGTTTGCGGGGACTTCTAAGTCAATTGGCAAAATAATTCTATTATGAAATCATTCTGCATCCCACTTTGAAATGTGGCGTCTGGGGTCTTAAATGCTAACAAGCAGCCATCTAAGATGCAGCAATTGGTCTCAACCCACCTGGAGCAAAGGAAAATGAAGAACACCAAGCCCACATGACAACTAAGAGCCCAAGAGACAGAAAGGGCCACATGAACCAGAGACCTACATCATCCTGAGACCAGAAGAACTAGTTGGTGCCCGGCCACAATCGATGACTGCCCTGACAGGGAGCTCAGCAGAGGACCCCTGAGGGAGCAGGAGATCAGTGGGATGCAGACCCCAAATTCTCATAACAAGACCAAACTTAATGGTCTGACTGAGACTAGAGGAATCCCGGCGGCCATGCTCCCCAGACCTTCAGTTGACACAGGACAGGAACCATCCCCGAAGACAACTCATCAGAAATGAAAGGGACTGGTCAGCGGGTGGGAGAGAGATGCTGATGAAGAGTGAGCTAATTATATCAGGTGGACACTTGAGATTGTGTTGGCAACTCTTGCCTGGAGGGGGGATGGGAGGATAGAGAGAGAGGGAAGCCGGCAAAATTGTCAAGAAAGGAGAGACTGAAAGGGCTGACTCAAGACGGGGAGAGTAAGTGGGAGTAGGGAGTGAGATGTATGTAAACTTATATGTGACAGACTGATTGGATTTGTAAACGTTCACTTGAAGCTTAATAAAAGTTATTATAAAAAAAAAAAAAGGCAGGAAAATAAATATATCCATAGAACTAACAAATCTTTAGTGAATACATAGAGGAAGTATGGAAGTTCTTACTTAATAGAGAGTGGCTCCATCAATGATTCAACAATCAGAAAAACACTAATGCTGCAAAAATCGGACTAATTTCTTCATACTAAACAAAGTTTAGTAAAATAAAAAGTAGCTGGCTTACCAGGGCTTAAAGGAGAGCTAGCCAACTAAACAAAGAAACATATAATGTCTAACTAAGGTCACTTTTAAATGTTCTACAAAACGCAAGCCTCCATAACAATATTCAAAATAAACACTTGATGAAGATTAGTACATCAAGAAAATAGTTTACTTGGTTAAAAAAAAAAAAAAACAAGCAAAATGTTACCGATGTTCAAACTCTTGGCCAAAATATAGGCCATTAAGTTCAAGTGTTAGTCATTTATACAGAAATGTAAAGAAATGCTTCTATACAGAGTACAGAATAGTCCTAAGTACCTGGCCCAAATCATCATTCTCCCGAACAAACCGGACACCAGCTGGTCTGGACTTCATTGGTTTACTACCTTGTGGATCCCCGTAGTCCTTGAGAGGTGAGGTAGGTGGAAAACGGTGGCTCTCTTCACAATTAGGAAAAAAAAAGAGAGAGAGAAAGGATTAAAAAAAACTGTATGAGAAAAAACAATCTAAAATTTTACTCAGTACCTGCACCCCATTAATGGATATACACATGTGCCCTTAACCCATTTATTTCAAATACCTTCCCACTTATTTCCAAGTATCTTCCCATTTATTTCCAAGTATCATACTGTGGGAACCCTGGTAGTACAGTGGTTAAGAGCTTAGCTGCTAATCAAAAGGTCAGCAGGTCAAATCCACCAGTCGCTCCTTGGAAACTCTACAGGGCACTTCTACTCTGTCCTATAGGGTCTCTACAAGTTGGAACCAATTCGATGGCAGTGGGTTAATCCTGCTATAGCCATAAAAGGAGCCCTGGTGGCACAGTGGTTAAGCGCTTACTTGCTAACCCAAAGGCCAGGAGTTTCAAACAACCAGCCGCTCCACGGGAGAAGGCTGTGTGAGTCTGCTTCTTTAAAGATTTACAGCCTTAGAAACCCTATGGGGTAGTTTTACAGTGTCCTACAGGTTCACTATGAGTCAGAATTGACTCCACAACAGTGGGTTTGGTTTGGTTTGTTGCTGTGAACATAAATAAAGCTCCATAAAATTGGCACTAATTTTGCTTTTAAAGCAGATAAAATGGAAAACAGAAATAATTTGGAAACAAAACAAAAAGTTTCAATTTGCTATACTTTCCAAAGAAGCAAGATGAATAATTTTCCTTATATAAAAAGAAATTGCTAACTAAAATTAACTTTCATAACTCCCTAAGATGTAACTGGTAGCACAGTGGTTAAGAGCTCAGGCTGCTAACCAAAAAGGTACACAGTTGGAATCCACCAGCCGCTCCTTGGCAACCCTGTGGGGCAGTTTTACTCTGTCCCATAGTGGAATATGAGTTGGAATAGACTTGACGCAACGGGTTTGGTTTGGTTTTTTTTTTTTAAGATGTAACTAAATACCAGTAAAACAGACTTTTCAAATAAAAAAACTAATTAAGATCTGAATGGCATTTAAAAATCAATAAAAACCAACCAATTACATAAAAAAAAAAGATTAGGTCTAATTTTTAATCATTATTGTAATGCTTAATAGAAATGTTAACAATATGAGGTACTGATGTTCACTCTAAATCACCTCTCTTCACTGCAGACTTAAAAATCTTTTCTATTGAAATATGAATCTTAGTACAATAAGAAAGTAGATTAGCTACAAACTAAGAGCTGCCACTTTTAATCTAGCTATTACAATCTAGCTGGACATCAAGGTTAAATTCACCTCTTCTTAACGAGTGTCATAGGATACTTCATAACGAGACATTTGAAAACCATTAATCTAGGACAAGGCTCCATACCCAGAAATTACACCATACAGTAAATTTTATTTGTATGTTTGTTTTGATTCTTTGGTAGCAGATTATTAAATCCAAGCTTTGGCAGGTAAAGCTCTATGCGGTCTGTGGAGTCTCAGAAAAGCAAAGATTATAGACTCAAAATAATAAAGTCTCACTTAACATATTTCAAAACGTACTATAAAATGCTTCATATCCTTGACAACTGCATCTGCAGACGTCTAGTCTATACAATTTTATGTATGGGTTGCATTTTTCTAAAGATCAATGGTATTCAATACATACTTCAGAAATAGGTTTAAAACAAAAAGGAGTTTTCAGAACAGCTGACGAGTTTACCTGCTGCAGCACCACCATCGAGGTCACTTGGACTCAGACTTGTAACAGAAATACTCCTCCCTCCTGAGTTTCTCAGTAAACGTCGATTTCGGAGTTGGCCTATTGATTGTTCCAAGCTTTCTTTTAACTAAATTAAAGAATATAATGAAGAGAATTTTATTCTTTTTAAACAGCTTCCAAATACAAATAGACTAGAGATTTTATAAGCTATTCTAAATATCCTGATCTTAAGGAGTCAAAGAATTTGTATTAGAGAAAATTTTGAACTATGTTATGTCAGGAAATATAAATGTAGCCAGTATTTTAAGAGCCGGTGCTAACATCTGGTTTTAAATGGCATCTGTCACTACCTATTCCATCTTTCTAATACCAGAATGCATAAGAGATGTCTACTATTTAAGGACTTACACAACCAGACTGAAATGTGTAATTGGTGTCCACCCATGCTTAGAAACATAACAAGGTCAACACATCCAAAAGAAGGAAGAAAGCCTTTCTCCTCTCTAAATATTCGTTCAGAAATGCCAAATCTGTATCAAACAGGAAAATGAACTGCTATCCCAGCAACTGCTGCTATTGAAACAATGTGTACTGTCCAACTCTTCATCAGAACATCTCTTTCATTTATTCAAAAACTCAAATCCCAGAAAACCATGGGGTCAGATGCTGAACTGTCAATACAACTAGGCATTACAGTTGTCCAAATACTCTCTCCAGAATATGAGGGTGTCTGCCAGTGGGGGATATAAGAATACACCTTTCTAGACTAAAGAGGTACATTAAATTAGAACATGCTAAATGTTGAGAATAATGTCCAGAGCTGTTCATAGCTATAGACCTGAGAAGACAAGCCAACTGGGACCCAAGGAAACAAAGAGGAAAGCTGAGGAAAATCCACATACTCTGAATTGCTGGGAAAATTCAGGTCTCGATCTTTCATCCAAGGATGAATAAAAACCAGTAATAATAAAAATACATGGATCCATAGAACAAGTCACATATAATCTTTAAAGAGAATGACAAAACAAAAGAATTGATTGAGGAAACAGGGTTTCTTAAATTCAGCCAGGGTTAAGAGGTAGAATACAATCAATGAAAAGGCCAAGTTGGTTTCCTTGGGGAAATGTGTGGAAAGAAAGTCGTTTCAGAGGAAAAGAAAGCACAGATCAAACAGAATATGTCACAAATGAAGCAAGTCTTTTTTTTTTTTAAATTTTGGCTGTTTAGTTTAGCTCTTCTAGAGAATCAAGGTTAAAACAGTCTGGATTAAAAGAAAAAAAGTTAGAATTTCAGGACTCTACCTCTACTGGCTCCCTCATTTCAGAGAAGAGACTCCCTCTGTCCACAGCCTCTCTAAGTTGGGATTTGTGTGATACCATCTTATGTGAGTGTCCACCAGTCATAGGACACAGCCTGTCGATCAAGGGAAACATACAGGTGAGGCCCTGGAGAGCCAAGGTCAACCTTGAGAGCAATTTTTATATAAGAGAAATAAAACTATATCTAACATACAAGTAGATTAGAGGTTTATGGAGAATACAAAGTAGTATATCAGTAACCTATGACAAAAGACTCAGAATAAAATTAAAGTTTTATTTTAACATTTATTTATAAATTTAATATTTATTTATAAATGTTAAAGTTAAAAGGCCCAATCTAAGTTATGACATGAGAAAAGGACTAGAAATGTAAAGTAACCTTAGATCACATGAGTTAGTAACAGAATCAAATGTAAAACCAGCTCCTTTAACTTTTACTGTGTTTATCTTTATCATTCACATCTTTCAAGCTAGGCCTAATGTCAACACCCTTTTGAAAGCAAAGTCAGCTATCATTTCTTATTATTATTTCTTTTTTAACGTAATCTCCTTTTTTAACTCTGGTTATTTTTTAAATTTTCTTTTTGACTTAGATTGTCAACAGTTTTACTAGGACATGTCTATGCGCAACTTTACTTATATTTATCCCACTGTTGGCCCATACCAGGATCTTGGCCCATGGAATCTGTGCTTGATATCTTTCATGTATTGTAAATTCTCAGCCGCCGTCTATTCAAACATTGTTCTGCCCTATTCTCTCTCCCCTCTCCTTCTGGAACTCCAATTAGATATAAGCTATACCTTTTACCAAATCTCATTGTCTTCTGTACTCTTTTCTGTATTTTTTATACTTAGACTTCCACGTTCTCTTTTTAGATAGTTTACGCTGGCCTATTTTTCAACTCATTAATTCTCTCTTGTATTTGTTGTTTCACCCATCTATTAAGGTTTACTGTTTTTTGTTTGTTTGTTTTAGTTACTGGAATTTTCATTTGGTTCTAAAGTTTCCTTTTTTTTTTTTTTTTGGCCAATATTCTTGATCTTGTCCTTTAATTTTTGTACTTCTTAATCATAGCTATTTTACCATTCCATGTATGTTTCTATTATCTATTTTTTCCCTTGGTTTTCAGTCAGCTCTGGTGTTCTCTTAAAAATCTGTTGCCATCAAGTCATTTCCAACTTACTCCTGAGTATTTTTCATCATGTGCTAGATATTGTACATGAAAAACTGTAGAGATAATTTACAAGTCCAGATGATATCTTCTTTCAGAGGGGTTTGGTTTTGCTCCTAGAGGAAACTGGGCTAGGGTCACTAGCAATCCCAAATCACCTTAATCCAGTTAGGAATTGAGATGATTCAAAGTTGGGTTTCTGTCCTCAGGAGGGCTGGTCTATTTCTACTTTATCACTTCTATTTTCTGTTCACCTTGTATCCTAGTTATAGCCTTTGGGGCCTCAATCGAAAGCTGAAGGATAACTAAACTCCAGTTTTGGTCTCCCTAACCCCTAGAGTCAATCAACACCTCTGATCTTAGCCTCTGAACCTCAAAGACACCTCTTTTGGACTGGCTTTTTTTTTTATCACCTGGAGAAGAGGACCTGAAGCACTTACTGATGACGATCAAAGACCACAGCCTTCAGTATGAATTATACCTCAACATAAAAAAAACAAAAATCCTCACAACTGGACCAGTAAGCAACATCATGATAAACAGAGAAAAGACCGAGGTTGTCAAGGATTTCATTTTCCTTGGATCCACCATCAACACCCATGGAAGAGGTAGTCAAGAAGTCAGAAGACGCATTGCACTGGGCAAATCTGCTGCAAAAGACCTCTTTAAAGTATTAAAAAGCAAAGACGCCACCTTGAGGGCTAAGGTGCACCTGACGCAAGCCATGGTGTTTTCAATCACCTTATATGCATGCAAAAGCTGGACAATGAATAAGGAAGACCGAAGAAGAATTGACACCTTTGAACTGTTGCATTGGTGAAGAATATTGAATATACCATGGACTGCCAAAAGAATGAACAGATCTATCTTGGAAGAAGTACAACCAGAATGCTCCTTAGAGGCAAGGATGGAGAGACTATATCTCACATACTTTGGACATGTCAGGATGGATTAGTCCCTGAAGAAAGACATCATGCTTGGTAAAGTAGAGGGTCAACGAAAAAGAGGAAGACTCTCAATGAGATGGATTGACACAGTGGCTGCAACAATGGGCTCAATAACTGTGAGAATGGCACAGGACCACGCAGGGTTTCGTTCTGTTGTTCACAGGGTCCCTATGAGTCAGAACCGGCTTGACAGCACCTAACGACAACATCATCTGGAGGGGAAAATAATCCCAAATGCAGGACTCATCCTTCTGAACTTCCTTCTTTGCCAGATCCTGACTACCCAATTTCTAACTGCCTTGGTAGTTCTCTGACAAGCACACAATTTTTTTGTTGTTGTTGTTGTACATTTTTCACCATTCCAGTTGTTCTCAGTAGGAGAGTTGATTCAAAATAATACTGTCCATGAATGCCAGAAGCAGAACATCTCAGTATCCTTTTTATGTGAGCTCATTTGCTAACAAATTTCAAGCAGTAAATAAAAGCTGATGAATAAAATGAATTTGGACACACACATATTTCCTGCCGCCAAAAAAAAAAAAGTCACCATGGAACATATGGAAAAATACTGCAGAGCAAGAGAAATGAAACGTCATCCCAAAATCTAAGAGGAATGACAGATGTTGAAAAATTAATTATTTCAAAAATATGATAGAAAATTATTTGGCAACTTTATTTAAAACCTAAGAAGATCTGTCCTAAGCCACTGAAGATTAACAGCTGATACACAAAGATCAAAAAATGGAATGTAAAAAAGTAGATAAATAAGAAATTTTTTACTACCCCTACAACAGGTATCATAGCAAAAACAGGTCCTCCCCCTAAGACACAAAACTATGTAATAGGTGAAATTAAAATCTATACTTATAAAGTATTAACAACACAATACACATTGCACAAAATCTAATCAGGATACACAAAACCAAACTGAGAACTAAAACACAAAAAGCAAAGAGATAAAAGAAAAAGATGTAAAATCATTAAAATCACTTTAAATACTTTAGGATTATAACTCCTAAGTAACTGTAAAACCAAACCCATCTTGAAATAAAGACACTAATAAAATTTAACATTAATTTACTATGATGTATGAAGTTATTTCACTGAAACTCTACCTATGCTCCAATAAGACTACTGCAGATCCTTTTGCATTTGACATGATGACCTCACCATTTACCAAGTTATGATTGGCTTTTCTATCGCTTTTCCTACCCGAAATACCACAAAACTGGCATCATAAAACATGCTATGACATATTTCACCTCAATTTGGTATAAATGCATTATTTACATATTAGGTCTATTCTTTTTCCTCTTTTTTTTTTTTTAATTAGACTAAAACAATCGAAGCATTACTACTATGCACCAATATGAATACAAGTAAAACCTGGGAACTGTAATTAAATGGCAATACTTGTTTATAACTTATTTTATCCAAATCATCAAGATTTGTTTTTAGACTTAGGAGTCAAGTTATACAGGCGCCCTCTAGCCAAAGACCAAACAATCTGGACATCAATAAAAAACAATAACTTCAAAGGGTTAAAACACTTCAAAATACACATACACCTGTGAGTTCATAATGATATTCAAGAAAAAAAAAAAAAAACCATTGGTCACTACTGACAGATGCTAAAGAACCAACTCATTATTTTGGAAACTGATAAAATAAGTGAGATGAAAAAAATGATATATGCCTTTAGATTGAAGGAGCCCCGCAAGTGCAGTGGTTAAGGCACTTTGCTGCTAACTGACATGTCAGCAGTTCAAACCCACCAGCTGCTCTGCAGGAGATGTGGCAGTCAGTTTCCATAAAGATTTATAGCCTTGAAAACCCTACGGGGTGGTTCTACTCTGTCCTGTAGGGTCACTATGAGTAAGAATGGACTCATTGACAAGCTTAATGAACTGGAAAAAAAAGCATATAACTCAAAAGCATCTACCACAATGCAAACCCGATCTATGAAAACTGATCATCCAGACAACAACGGGTATTCCCCATAACAGATGTGATCATTAAAATCATGATTCAGGACCAAAAGGAAGCTTGACAGAACTTTCCTCAGCTATACTTTTGTTTTTGCTCCTGCTTTCATCTACCCCATCAGATAATAACCTTCTCATAGGTTTTATTTTGAGGATGAAATAAGACAATGTATGTAAAATAATTAGAACAATGCTTAGGACAGATTGTTTGTTCAGTAAGTGGTAGTTTTATTATTATTACTAATGACAATGAGTGTAACTGCTAAAAAAAAAAAAATGGAATAAAGAAATGGGATGCTTTAATCTGGAGAAGCTCTTTAGAACAGTTTGTCACACCCTAAAAGTCACTTCACTAAGTTCCTCTGACTGCACATGCCGAGATGCTCAGATAGCAACAGTGTCACTATTCCCACAGTCTCAGTTATTTCTTCTATAATTCCATTTACATGTGATTCAATTTTTAATTCCAGCATTATCACTTTTTGTTCTTTGCTGCAATTTCATCTGTTGGCCAATTCTCTTTTTCAGTTATCCATTTTTGTAAAATAGCATGTGGGTTTATCACTGGGAGACAAAAACTACACACTTTGCTGCCTGTGACCAATAACTGACAGACTTTGAAAGAAATTACGTAATTGATCACTGATCATGGTATGCATCTGCTATTTACATAGTGATGAGTAGACGGAAGAGTAAGTGGCAAAGTTCCTCCTGTAAACCACTATTCACAATTAATACACCATGAAAACTAAAATTAAAACCATGTAGTCTAAGGACTGACATTATTTGACTGAACTGTGGTAACTGAAATTCATGCAACAAAGACTGCCTGTATTTGCTTTCAGAGTCCCCAAGTAGCTTCTCCATGCATTCAGTAGAGGTCTTACAGCTGAATTCAGTGAGACTGCACTTACTCCCTCTCACCTAGAACTAAAAAGGAAACTAGGAACTAACTCCACAAAAAGGAATGCCTGAGAAATAAATCATTTGATAAAATCTGTCTTGCATAAGACAAGAAGGTTAATGGCAAAGAGCCCCATGCATAAGCTTCAATGGTCAATATACGGCATCAGTAATTGCTTCATTCCAACTTTTAGCAACCCTACAGAACAGAGGAGAACTGCCTCATAGGGTTTCCAAGGCTGTCAGTCTTTGCAGAAGCAGCCTGTCACATCTTTCTCCCATGGAAAGGCTGGTGGGTTCTAACCGCTGACCTTTTGGTTAGCAGCCTAGCTTTTAATCACTGCGCCATCAGGGCTCCTTTAAAAAAAAAAAAACCCAAATCAGTTGCCATCCAGTTGATTCTGCCTCATAGCGACACTGTAGGACAGAGTAGAACTGCCCCATAGGGTTTCCAATGAGTGGCTAGTGGATTCGAACTGCCAACCTTTTGGTTACCAGCCAAGCTCTTAACCACTGCACTACAAGGGCTCCAGGACTTCTTTAAGGAGGGAAAAAATAACACTGAAAATAGTTATGAGGAAATTCTTAAAAGGTGTCTACCATTACTTTCACTGAGACCTTAAGAGAAATAAACTAGGAGCAGTGATTACTTGCACACAAATATACCAGTTGCCATCAAGTTGATTCTAACTTATGTCCACTCCATGTGTTTCAGAGTAGAACTGTCCTCCACAGGATTTTCACAGCTGTGACCTTTCGGAAGCAGATCACCACACAATTAAAACCCATTGCCGCAAAGTCGATTCCGACTCACAGCAACCCAAAGGGACACAGTAAAACTGCCCCACAGAGTTTCTAAGGAGCACCTGGTGGATTCGAACTGCTGAGCTTTTGGTTAGCAGCCATAGCTCTTAACCACTACACCACCAGGGTTTCCACACAAATACAGTAATTATCAAAGTCATGAAATAATGAGCTTCTATACATATGAAGATGCAATTTAAAAATGAAAATAAATAAAAACAACAACCTTAGTAAAAAAATTCAAAATGTTGCAACTTAAAGTAGATTAAAATTTTGGAAACCATTTAGAGATCCCATTTAGGTTCCTCAAACACTTTCTTATTTCAAATTGTCCTTTATCTTCATACTAAGAAAATGCCTCTCACCTTTACACGAACAGATATATGCACACCCATATTTACTGCAGCACTGTTTACAATACCAAAAAGATGGAAGCTACCAAGGTACCCATCAGCGGATTAATGGATAAATAAAATGGAATACTACGCATCAATAAAGAACAGTGAGGGATCTGTGAAACATTTTATAACATGGAGGAACCTGGAAGGCATTATGCTGAGTGAAATTAGTCAGAGGCAAAAGGACAAATATTGTATAAGACCACTATTATAAGAACTTGAGAAATAGTTTAAACTGAGAAGAAAACATTTTTTTGTGGTTACGAGATGGGGGAGGGAGAGGGGCATTCACTAATTAGATAATAGATAAGATCTACTTTAGGTGAAGGGAAAGACAGCACACAATACAGGGGAAGTCAGCACAACTGGACTAAACCAAAAGCAAAGAAGTTTCCTGAATAAATGGAATGCTTCGAAGGCCAGTGTAGCAGGGGCAGGGGTCTGGGGACCATGGTTTCAGGGGACATATAAGTCAACTGGCATAATAAAATCTATTAAGAAAACATTCTGCCTCCCACTTTGAAGAGTGGCATCTGGGGTCTTAAACGCTAGCAAGCAGCCATCTAAGATGAATCAATTGGTTTCAACCCACCTGGATCAAAGGAGAATGAAGAACACTAAGGACACAAGGTGATTACGAGCCCAAGAGACAGAAAGGGCCCCATAAACCAGAGACTACATCAGCCTGAGACCAGAAGAACTAGATGGTGCCTGGCTACAACCGATGACTGTACTGACAAAAACACAACAGAGAACCCCTGAGGGAGCAGGAGAGCAGTGGGATAAAAAAGATGCAGACCCCAAATTCTCATAGGACCAAACTTTATGGTCTGACTGAGGCTAGAGGGACCCTGGTGGTCATGGCCCCCAGACCTTCTGTTGGCCTAGGACAGGAACCATTCCCTAAGCCAACTCTTCAGACATGGATTGGACTGGACAACGGGTTGGAGAGGGATGCTGGTGAGGAGTGAGCTTCTTGGATCAGGTGGACACTTGAGACTATGTTGGCATCTCCTGCCTGGAGGGGAGATGAGAGGGTGGAGGGGGTTAGAAGCTGGCGAAATGGACACGAAAAGAGAGAGTGGAGGGAGAGAGCGGGCTGTCTCATTAGGCGGAGAGTAATTGGGAGTGTGTAGCAAGGTGTATATGGGTTTTTGTGTGAGAGACTGACTTGATTTGTAAACTTGCACTTAAAGCACAATAAAAATTATTTAAAAAAGGAAAATGCCTCTCTTAACACAACAAAGATTATACAGAAATGCATGCAAATTTGGTCATGTATCGATTACTGTATCTACTTAGCTGCACAGCCCAGTAGAAACTGGAAACATTTAAATATTTTCTGTCTAACCAGTCAGCTGTATTTCTACCTGACACTAAACAGTTAGTATTTAGCAAACATTCACAGTGTCTACAGCACTCCTGACTGTGGACATGGTTTGTGTTGCAAGTGTAGACATACATATAATGTTGATATAAAAAAATGTAATTACTTCCATTTACAAATGTTAAGAGTCAATTTGACAGAATCCAAGACAAAACTGGAACCAGAAAAGAGGTCATTCAAAAAAATTTGCCCAGGATAATAATATCTCTAGGCCCTTTGATTAAGTATTTTATGCTTGGCTTTCTTCTATTTCCTGTTTCTCTATAGAATGCCAAGGTTGATGTGGCAACAGACTGCAAACGACCTTGGTATAAAATTAATTTTATGAGCACTATTTTGGTTCCACACGGTTTTTGTGTATCTTCTATGATTAAAACAAGAGGAAGAAAGCGGAGGAGGAAGGAAAAGAGAACAAGGAAGAAGAGAAAAAGAAGAAAAATATGTAAAATTAAACATGAGTACGAGTTAATGATTTGCTTATCTTTCTGGTTCCACCATCTGTTGTTGAAATGTATTTTTAAGATGGTTGCTGCTATTTTATTTTTTATTTACTGAAAGATCATTAGCTCCTGCTGCTGTGCCTAAACCTCTGTCCATATGCTGGTTTAGGTAAATATAAGTCCATAATAATTTTCCCAAAATTCAGAATAATCCTTTCAAATTATGCACTGTTCTTATTTGTGTAACTATTTTCTTTTTAAATGAAATACCAATATTGAAAATCCCATACATCACATGTTCTAATCACAATTTTAAAATAATTTTTTAAATATTTCCATGTAAGATTTTGAATGTCAGTAAATAAGAATTCATCGAAAATGGAAGGTGCTCTTAATAGCAATATATTACTTATTTTGGGCGGACAGAATTCACTCACAAGCATAAGGGGGAGAAAAATCAATATATCAGCTACTGAATTTAGCAGATACATTGAAGTGAAAATATTAGGCCCACAAATCACTTTCAATGTTGCAATAATACATTGTTTTTTAGAGTCACAGTGATACACACAGCAAATGAAGTCAGACCCAGTGAATTCAAGGAAAGGTAAGTAACATGTACTGAGTGTCTATAACATGCCAGGTATTACATTAAGAATTTGTGGTGGTGATTACCGGAGGAAATAAAGAAATAACAAGAAAATAAATGGTTAGCAAGCACCTAAAACAGTATGAGCACTTAAATAAATGTTAGCTATAATGAAGGAGACATGATTATGTTCATTTTTCAAGTGATGAAATTCAGGCTTAAAAAAAGTTAAGTAACTTGCCCAAAGTCAATGATTTAGTTTCTAGTGGAAAAATCAGTTTTCAATTTCAAGTCTGACTCCAAAGTCTACATTTTTTCCATTCATTTCAAAGTAAAATTCTGTAAAAATTATTTTCCAGTCCAGTACTTCTGTGAGAGACTTGAGAATAAATTTTTAAACAACAGACTCTCAGAACCTAATTCCTAAGATCTGAAATATGTGTACAAAAAGAAGCTCTTAGGAGAATTTAATTGTTTAATGAAACTTTCTTTCCTACAGATTCTTACTGCTAACATTAAAGTTTTTTAAAAGATGGTGAACAAGTATTACCTTCAGGAAAATTAGTGAAGCTCAGCCACAGAGAAAGGAGTGGATAGTTTCAGTTTCAGGATATTACAAGTGGTCAGTGTCTGGTTTGAACCCATTAACATTATCCTCCTGGGTGCCACTAAGGATATTTGACAACTGAAACCCATTAAAATAGAAGGTGAAACATGGACTTTATAGTTTAATATTGAAATTCTTCCAAAGTTTACACAGCAGATGGCCAACATCCTATTATTCCTGGAGGGAAAATTTAATGAGACTGCTTAATTAGAAAAAAAGTGACTTATTAATGCAAGTCTCTAAACTCTATTTTGATATTACTAGACTTTAGTCAATCTTCACCTTAAAAATGAACTTAATCAATCTGCAACTTGAAACAAGAGAACTATATTTTTCTTTTATACCCAATACTAACTATTTTGGTTTCATCAGCTGTAGCCCAAATATCCACTGTAGAAGGTATTAACTTTTTATGCTGAATATTCTTTCTTGAAGACATTCCATTTTGATATCATGGATAGACACACACAGCTCTAGAATTATTCTAAAAAACTAAGCTAATGTATTACACTGTATAGCACAGGAGTATAATGTGTTCCAAATCTCCATAATAAGCTTTAAAATAAAACCTTTCCCGCATGTCCTCTTTGGCCCACATGTTCTCAGACCACCCAAGAAATTTATAACATGAGAGACAATGCAGGATGACATTTCTTTAAGATCATGAATGTCATGGAGCCCAAAGACCCTAAATCACACAATCGACCTAAATATGGGTCATTGGCTGGAGCAGTTCCAAGAAAGGCTAGTGAAAACACAATGGCTGTTGCATAGGAAGAAGAGAAAAACTGATGCTCTCAGAAGCTGCCACGCTGCCTACATGGCAGCTAGAACTGTCAACGATGACAATGGCCCAAGGCCAATTCTAGCTCAGACCAGGTTTCTCTCCAATTTTGTTTCCGTATGCTTCCATATAACTCTCATTCTAAACATTCTACCAGCTTTAATATTAACTACGTGGGTGACAGTGGGCCTCTGTCTTTTAATCACTAAGATAACTTCCAAAATCTAATTTATTGATGTACAATTATGTAACCTTTAAAACTTTGATTCCAAAGTCCCAATTTTCAGAAATACAAATTCAAAGTTTCATGAAAATGTGAGCAGCCATGGTTCAGTGAGGTAAACGAACCCTGACACTGTGTTTGGGAATAACATTCTATCTTTGGCTCTGTCACAGACTAACTATGAAACCATGCGGAAGTTAGTTAACTATCCAGTGTCTCAGTTTCCTTATCTTAAAAATGATGACAATAACAGTATCTACCTTATAAAAAAAAAACCTTATAGGACTGCTAAAAGGATTAAATGAGTTAATACAGATAAAGGCTCCTGGGGCACACTAAGCTTTTGGAGAGTTCTCAAAGAGACTATACAAAGACAGGTGTCGTTTATCTCTTTATGAAACACCATGGACCCCATCAATGAGCCTGTAACACTGCTCAACTCCTCACCGAGAGGCCTTCACATACTACAGGCAAAGCACAGACTTCTAGGTTGGAGGTTGTAAAGATTCAAGGGAAAAACAGTGAAACCTTATACATTCCAAGGAAAAGTAGTCAAAGAAGAGACTCCACGTGACTTATGACCCTTAGTCCTTTAATATCGACAGGAACAATTCCCAGAGTTCCCTTTTTGGGAGTAGATCCTCTCAGAAAGAAAACATCATGCTGAATATTTATATGTCTAAACTCTTCCCTTCATCCATTGGTAAACTATGTTCACAAAGTTAAACCCCAAGAAAATAAATATTTAAATATATACATATCATTTATATCCATTTACTGAGGCTTAGCAATAAATTAACTTATGAAATCTGAGTTAATAATAAATGTTCCTGTTTTCCCTCAGGCAAAAGAACTGATCTAATTTTCTTGGAAATCTCTTCATATTTTAAATGAGAAATGCTAATTTCAACTAAGCAAAAGCTATTTATAAAAAGAATATTTTTCACATTGGGACACTGGTTAAAATGAATTAACCTGTTAAAGGACGTTTGGAATAAAAAAATAACAGGCTCCACGGCAAGAGGATTTGTGGAAATTGCAGCATAATCTCAAAAAAAAAAAAAAAAAACTACCCTCCAGGGTCCCTCTCTAAACAGAATACACATCGAATTATCATTAAATAAAACTTAAAAAAAGAAAGAAAAAAAGTCAAATGAATAATCCTAGAATCATTTTAAAGACTTGAAGAGTAAAGATAGAAAGATTCAGGTAAATCCCTTGAGGCTTGACATATTACATATACTCATTTTTTAGGTATGACATATTTCATAGCAATAAAGATTTTAATACTAAGAAAGCAATTTTCAGGGAGGGGTGCATCACAATCACTTCTCATGAGAAACACTCTTTCTGACTTGCAAGTCTTCCCATAGATTTTGGCAGGTGCTCCCCAGCTAGCTTCTAGATGGCAGGGTGAAAATCACTGCTTTGTCAGGACAACGTAACATAAGTCAATGAGTCACATAATTCCCTTGTACGCTGGAGGAAAAGAACACTGAAGACCAACTGTTTGAAACTAAGAAGTAGACTTGAAACCAGAATAAGGAACAGCCTGAAGCAAAAGGGAAGACTCTTGCTCTCCTTTGTCTCATTTTTTAAATGAGTGGCTTTGCATTAAACGTACTTACAACTCAGGTGGAAATAAAATAACTGTTAAGTTTATTTGCCTCCCATGAAAAAAGCATTCCCCCAGAAAGTTCAACATTATTCAACGTTAGGCCTACCACTGAGGCTTAACGCCACAGTAGAGCACATTTCATGCTTCCGATGCTCATCCGTACAGAAGTTTCTCTAACACATAATTTCATTTTCTGAAATTTGCTCGCAAAAATAAGCATCTAATAGTTAACATGAAAAAGTAGGATTGTTCTCTGCTACCAGTTAACAAAAATGTTTTAATTTTTCACTAATTAGAAAGCAAAGAATTAACTCCTATTATTAAAAAGGTAATTAAACCTAAAACATTTCATGAGCTATCCAAATATGCAAAGTCTACATGTGGCTTCATCTGTCAAAAACATCATAAGTCATAAAAATCCTGTAAGTGTAAAAATGCCCAAATTTATTTTCTAAATGAAAATAGTAGAAAACCTTATGAGAAAAGATATGTTCCCCTGTGGTAAAGCAATTAGCTTACAATTACAAATACTGATTACTATACTTTTGTTTTGTACGAATAAAACAACTCACGAATTACAACTTGGGAGTTATATGACAATCCAGTACAGCACGGATAAGTATAAAAATAATCATTATAGCATAAGTGTAATATTAATCTTCTTTTTAAAGGATAATATACGTATCATTGGGAACATGAAGGAATAAATTTAATTGGTTTTCCAAGAGTTTATAAAAGATGAGTTAACAAAATCTAAGAAAAAATAGAATTTGCAAAACATTAATAAAAAATATTAATTTTGTCCCAGAATTCTGGGGTATCTTTCCTTCTTATACTCGCATGTGAAGTGAATATAAGCTGGTACATTCTTTAAAGGGCAATTTTGAAATATATAGCAGATTTTCAAAATGCATACCCCTTAACTCAGCAGTTTTACTTCCAGGAATCCTATATAATCCCACAAAAATTTGCGTACAATACTGGTAGCTGCTGTATTGTTCATAATAGCAAAAAATAAAAATAAAAAAAAAACCCAGTGGAAACACTCATAATATGGAATACTGTATAATTTTTCAAAAGAACGAGGAACAGCTACAAAAAGTCACATAGAAAGTGATATAAAATACATTATTCAACGAGGAAAGTTCCAAAACATTATTTTTATATGGTTCCTATGCTTACACATGCTTGAACATGCATAAAGGATGTTGGAAATACATGCATATGCTTATACATGCATAGAGGACGCTGGAAAGATATATAAGAAATTATCAAAATTGTTCCCTCTGTGGAGCAGAACTGAAAGAGACTCTGAGAGAGGAGTTCTATTTTTGGAACATGCACATGTATTATTACCTTATAATAAGCTACATTTAAAATTCTTAACTCCCCATGAGGAGTACTTTTGGCCCAAATTTAGCCCGTCTCAGTTTAATTCATACTCAGTATTCTTTCCCTATTGCTATAAAGCTTGTAAATTCAAAAGAATCCTATCTATTTTAAGCTAGTTGGCAGTTCATCTAACAAGCTAACTTAAATTTAAAATACAAAATAATAAAGCATTCTCCAAAGACTGCTCTTTCAGAAAGGTAGGTAAGAGAAAATGTAAACATATATAAATGTTCTTACTTGTTCTATAGCACCCGCCTGTTCATTACTATATTCTCGATAGTGTCCAAGCATCTGGTCCACTTGTCGCAGGTTCCGACTAGTGTCCTTAAGAAAGAAAATGGACTTTATTAATTGTTCCAAACATTTTTCTTCTTAATGGACCTTAATAGTATGTCAAACAGCTAAGTCAACAGTTTATAAAAGGTATAATTTATATCATAGTTAACTTGGATATCAAGGTCCTTCATAAATATCAAATAAATCTTATCAACGCCACTGAAAATCTGAAATCCATCTCCTACTTACTTGTGTGAAATGTGAAGAACGTAATTTAAATCCTTATCCAAGGTTCCCTAATCAGTACACGACAAAATTATAAATTGAAAAGAATCCTCATTATAAATTTACGCACCTCAACAAATTTACACCCTCTTGACAGAGGAGGAATCCTAAAAGAGTAAATTAGTAAATTGTGTATAAGAAGTAAATTATTAGGATCGATATTATTTCAATTATTACTCCACTCCAGAATTTGATTAAAGTATCCTTTAACCTGTAGCTATCAATAATAAATTTAGTTGTAACTGAAACAAAAATGGTTTTGATTACATTTTGTTTATGCTAGGTTTACACTGAAAGATTAATGGAGACTTTTTTTTCCGAAAAAATATATACTTACTAATGTGACTCACTGATGGAAAAGTGCAAGGATCTATACCCTCAAAATCCATCATTATGTTGTTTAAATAAGTTTAAAAAAAAGAAAAAGCCTTCTGATTTTTTAAGTAGATTATGGCTTCTCCCTCAGAAATAAGCCTCTTCTTGTCTAAGCACACTAAGTGAAAGCAATTAAAAGTCAAAACCTATGTGTATCCTAGCTAAGACAAAAAAAAAAAAGACAAAAGCAAGGGATTAATGAGAAGAAAAAATCTTCTAATTTTTTTTTTCTTAGTGTGACCCTGCCACCCTTTCCCTGACCTGTTTTCCCATGCCCTTCTATGTGAAGGCTATAATCTGCCATCATTCAAATGTCCAAATACTGTCAAAGGTTAGCCTCTAAATCAAAATGGCATTTCCATATTACTAATCCATAAATAATCTGCCTACCGAAACCATAAGCAACTTCTCTAAAGGCCCACTAGCTGCCTCTTCTTCACTAGGAGCTAAACTGTGGTAATTTCCTACTGGTTTCATTTCCATAATACTTTCTTTGAAAATATCACTTTCTCCCAAACACTCTCCACCTACCATATATTTTAAATATCTTTACTGACTGCGACAGGCAGGACACTGTCATTGCTAGCTGCCGTCCCATCAACTCTGACTCACAGCAACCTTATGTATAAAAGAACAAAACATTGCCAAGTCCTGTACCATCTTTACCATCACTGGTATGTTTGAGTCTATCGTAGGCAGAATAATGGCCCCAAAAGAGGTCCCTGTCTTAATCCCCAGAACCTATGAATATGTTACCTTACAAGGCAGAAAGGACTTTCTATAGGTCATTAAATTAAGGACCATGAAATGGGGAGATTATCCTGGCTTATCCAAGTGGTCCCAATGAAATCACAAACCCACTGCCGTCAAGTCAATTCCGGCTCATAGAGACCCTATAGGACAGAGTAGTGGATTCACACTGCTAACCTTTTGGTTAATAGCCATAGCTCTTAACCACTGCACTACCAGAGTCCTTAAAAGAGGAAGACAAAAGTGGAAGTCAGAGTGATGTGATGTGACAAGGACTCTACCCGCCTTTGCTGGCTTTGAAAATAAAGGAAGAGGGTCATGAGACAAAGAACGTGGACGGCCTCTAGAAACTGGAAAAAGCAGTGAGACCGATTTCCCTCTAGAGTCTCCAGAAAGAAATTCAGTCCCGCCAACACCTTGATTTTAGCCCAGTGAGACTGCTGTCAGACTTCTAACCCAAAGAACTGTAAGATAATAAATTTTTGTTGTTTTAAGATATTTAGTTTGTGGTAACTTGTTATGGTAACAATAGAAAATTAATGCACCAATAAAATCATGAAATTTTAGATCTTTAATGGTTTGTCTGCCACTTGATCCCCTGTATATCAAGTAATTCTTCAGCAACTGAATCTCTTTGAGTACGTAAGCCATCTTCAGGTATTTCCTACTATGAGAAAGTTAGAAATATATACATGACTTTCAAACTACTGAAATTAACCTAGAAATGCACCAAGTTCTTAAAATGTGTGGAATATGGTATTTCAAAATGAATATAATTTCCCTATACCTCTCTATACATCTTCAGTGCTGTTCATTTAAATACAGCAAGAAAATTTAAAGAACTTGCATAGATCATGAATGAACCTGAAATACATATCCCCCTGATTGTCTTAAACAGTTGTAAGCACTTTGTTCATGTATAATCACTTTTAAATTTTATTCTTACTTCACTTTGAGTTATAGCATAGTGATAAAAGATGCACAGAAGGAAATTAAAAAATAAAATTAGGGAAAAAAAAAATTAGAGGAACAAAGAAGTAGTGTCCCAGGTACCCAAAAGGAGCTATTGTGGTTTAACATTTAATTTAGTTCTGAGTTTTCTGACATCTAAGAGGGAAATATGCTGGTTTATATTGTTCTTATTACCTTATTTAAAGAAAACTGTGAATATGTTACCTTACAAGGTAGAAGGAAGTTTGCAGATATGATTAAAGGAGATTATCTTGGATTATCCTAGATTATTTAAACGGGCAATGTACTCACAGGTGTCCTTCGAAGTGGAAGAGAGATGCAGATGAAGTTAGAGTGATGTGATGTGAGAAGGATTCAATCCACCATTATTGCTTTAAAGATGGAGGAAGAAGACCACAAGACAAGGAATGTGGGTAGCCTGTAGAAGCCGAAAAAGGCAAGGGAACAGAATTTCCCCTAGAGCCTTCAGAAAAGAATGCAGCCTGACAGCACCTTAATTTTAGCCCAGTGAAACTTTTATTGGATTCCTGACCTACAGAACTGTAATATAATAAAACTGTGCTGCTTTAAACCACTAGATTTGTTGTAATTTGTCATGGCAGCAATAGAAAACTAATAAATTGTCTGATATTATTACTCAGATCAAACTATTTAAAATCCATTAAATTCAACCATTGTTGAACTAACCTGTAAAGTACTTGTTATAGTGTTGACCTTCTTGGTGACATCTACTGTAGGGTGATTTTGAGTTCCCCTGTGAGTTGACCTTGTGGCCCATCGACTCAACTGGTCTTGATGGCGGAAGCAGTCTGAATCACTGGAAGATTCTGCCATTGACGTACACAATTCCTTAAAAATAAATTCAAGTCAAGGTCAATTAAATAGTAAAAAATTAAAAATTTAGTAAGGAGCCTGGAAATAAGAGATTAGTTATTTACCTTTTGATCCTTTGGCATATTGTAAATTCTACACACACACACATATATATGTGTGTGTGTATATATATATATATGTATACATATAGCTTGAAAACACAACAAAAACAAGTCACTTTCCCACATAATTCTCCCTTTTTTGTTTTTTCTGCCTTGAAAGCAATTCCTCAGATATAATTTTAGTTGTTTGTAACTACAAATAATAATAATCCCTTAGCTTTCTTCAATGCTTCCAAATTCTAAGTGCCCTTTCACATATGATATCTCACTTAAGTCTCCCAACAACACTGTAAGGTAAATGGGACAGATATGTTATCTTTACAGTTGAGAAAAACAGATATTCCCTGAAGCTTGGACCTACAGGTCTCTTAGTTAATATTAGTCTGATGTCCATTCTAATATTACAGAACATACGTACCTTTCGACATAAAATACAAAACACACACAGAGCAGCCTGAAATGAGAATTCCTATTCAGAATACAGTGAATACTCCCACAGACCTCAATTTAAAATACAGCAGAATTAATCAAGGCTGTACCAGAGGTACAAATTCTACTGGAAGGAATAAATGAGGAAATGGCATCTTCAACCTCACTACCAAAATAGAAAACAACATCCTGAGTATAATCTAATCAGTAAAAATTCTCTAAACATGCTTTCTTCCAATCTTCTTCTCAATTTTCTATTTAATACAGAAAAATATATTTCATCAAGAATCAAGACAACCTCAAAAGTTTCAGAAAACTTTTTATAAAAGTTGAAGAAACTAAACATATTTAGAACAAAGAAACATCAGAGAAAACTCAACTGATCAAAACTAAAAGTTTATTGAGTATTTCCATAATTTCTCATTTTCTGCTTAACAGAGGGTTAACCTGACTTTTAACACTAATTGTTATAATCTTCCTAAAATTTATAACGGTATTTTTTTTTTCTGACTTAAGTACAGTGTGAAGAAACTTTTCCTTGATGACAGAGAATATTCTGGGCTTTTTGAATCTTTATTTCAAATGCATCTGGAAAGTACATGACTGTAGATCTAAGGAGGTGATAAAGTGGATTTGCTAAATGTGTATAGATCCTAGAACATTTAATGAAAGTGAGACAGATAGGGTTAACTGTGCTGGTGGAACAAAAGAGCTGTTAAAAGATTACCATGTAGAAGTTGGGTAAACAGGAACCACACCCTGTCAACATGAGATAAGGCTGAAACAACCCATGAATTACTATCTCCTTCTTTTTTTTTTTTTATTCTTAGTGTTTTTCTAGTCCCTTCCCCCTTTACAGGTTCCCGCATGCTCAGAAGAACAAAGTGTGACTGCTGTCTAACCTTCCTTAGCCCTCCAAAGATGAAGATGGTGATGTAGTGCCAAAGATCAGTACGCTTGCACTATATCCCATAATAAGTGATGCCAAGGGCTGCCGAGAGGACTTCATCTTGAATAACAGCAGGTTCCACCTCGGATTCCATATGCACGCGCAACTTATTTAACATGCACTGTCATTCTGAGAAGAACCTGCCCCTTGAAAGAAGCCCACTAAATATTCATTACTATATTGTCTCCACCGAACCCCTATAAGCCCTAGCCTTGCTTCCCTTTTCTAGTCAGCCTTTTGGAGAGGCTTAGTCACCCACTGACTCCTTTTGTTTGACTCAAGCAAAACAAAGCTTGCCGAAGATAGTTTGCCTTTTGCGTGCATTCTTACTCGGGAAAAGACAAGGACTCTTTGTGTCAGATTGGCAATTGGTAACAACACAATCATTTTTCTTAAATATGGATCAAATAAAACTAAATAAGTAGGCAGGAAAGGACTGCTGCTGTGAACTTATGTTTTACAAACAAATAGAATCTGTCCTTGTCGTGTCAAAAAAAAAAAAACCAATGGACATCTGACTTCTTCATACTAGCTGAGACAAGGCTAGACAACGTCTTATCAAATACTCATGTCTCTCCCCTGTCCATGACTCTCAACTTCCTTCCTCACTTATCTTGTCTGATTCTTGCTTCCATTACTATGTCTAAAAGTACAAAGGTACTTATTGGTAGAAATGCAGAACTTTGGAACACTTGCCCCAGAAGGGCAGTTGCAGGAGTGAGGCCTGCAGGCTGAGAGGCCAAGGAACAAGGAAGCAGGAGCTGAAGAGACAATGAACACAAGAAGCAGAGCTACCTCAGGGGTTTCAAAGGGCAGAGCCATGGCCTCTGGAGTTTCTAAGGGTGGAGTTGCCACTCAGATGGACTAGAAGAATGGTGCACCTAACACCCAGGGAACAGAGTTGCCCTCCCAGTGGGCCTAGAAGGCAGAGCTGAAGCCCAGGGCCAAGGGGCCTCCACTCAGAATCCAGACTGTGCGGTCAATACCTAGAGTCTGAAGGGCAGGGCTATTGTGTAAATGGTCTCAGAGAACAAAGGATTATTTTCAAAGCCTTGAGGGCTAATGTAATGTGTTCTGCTGACTGGCTTGGTGCCTGTAATGCCTTCTTTCCCTCCAATTTCTCCCATTTGTTATGGAAATGTCTAGCTTGTGCCTGCCCGTTCCACCACTGTACTTTGGAAGCAGATAATTTATATTCTAGATTTCACAGATGAAGAAGAATTTTTGGATTTTGGACTTGGAGCTGATTTAAGACTTTTGTTATAACGGGGTCAATGTGTTTTACATGTGGCAAGGACATGAATTGGGGGGGGCCAAAGGGTGGAATGTCACGGATTGAATTATGCCCCCCAAAAATATATGTCAACTTGGTTAGGCCACGATTCCCAGTATTTGCATGCTTGTCCTCCATTTTATGACTGTAATTTTATGTTAAAGAGAATTAGGGTGAGATTGTAATACCTTTCCTAAGGTCACATCCCTGATCCAAAGTAAAGGCAGTTTCCCTGGAGTGTGGCCTGTGCCACCTTTTTTCTTACAAGAGATAAAAGGAAAGGGAAACAAGCAGAGCGTGGGGATCTCATACTACCAAGAAAGCAGCACCAGGAGCAGAGCGGGTCCTTTGGGCCTGGGGTTCCTGTGCAGAGAAGCTCCTAGTCCAGGAGAAGATTGATGCCAAGGACCTTCCTCCAGAGATGACAGAGGGAGAAAGCCTTCCCCTGGAACTGATGCCCTGAATTTGGACTTCTAACCTAACAGACTGTGAGAAAATAAATTTCTCTTTGTTAAAGCCATCCACTTGTGGTACTTCTGTTATAGTAGCACTAAATGACTAAGACATTGACTATGCAAAGGCATTCAACTGTGTGGATCATAACAAATTATGGATAACATTGCAAAGAATGGGGACTCCAGAACACTTAGTTGTCCTCAGGAGGAACCTATACTTAGACCAAGTGGCCGTTGGAACAGAACAAGGGGACACTGTGTGGTTTAAAATCAGGAAAGGTATGTGTCAGGGTTATATCCTTTCACCATACTTATTCCATCCCTTTGCAGAGCAAATAATCTGAGAAGCTGGATGATATGAAGAAGAACAGGGTATCAGGACTGGCGGAAGATTCACGAACAACCTGCTATATGCACGTTATACGATATTGCTTGCTGCAAAACGAAGGGGACTTGAAGAACTTACTGATAAACATCAAAGACTACAGCCTTCAGTATGGATTACATCCCAACATAAAGAAAACAAAAATCCTCACAACTGGACCAGTGAGCCCTGATGCAGTGGTTAAAGCAATCAACTGCAAACCACAAGATCAGCGATTCAAAACCACCAGCAGCTCCACGGAAGAAAGACATGGCAGTCTGCTTCTGTAGAGATTTACAGCCTTGGAAACCCAATAGGGTCACTATGAGTCGGAAGTGACTTGATGGCACTAGGTTTGGGTTTGAGCCAATAAGCAACCTGATGATAAATGGAGAAAAGATTGAAGTTGTCAAGGATTTCATTTTACTTGGATTCACAATCAACACCCAGGGAAGCGGCAGTCAAGAAATCAAACAACATATTGCATTAGGCATATATGCTGCAAAAGATCCCTTTTTAAAGTATTAAAAAGCAAAGATGTCACTCTGAGGACTAAGGTGCACCTGACCCAAGCCACAGTATTTTCAACTGCCTCATATGCATGCAAAAGCTGGACAATGAACAAGTAAGACCAAAGAAGAATTGATGCATTTGAATTATTGTGCTGGCTAAGAACACTGAACATACCATGGACTGCCAGAAGAACTAATAACTGTCTTCGAAGAAATACCAGGGTGCTTCTTGGAAGTGAATATGGCGACACTTCATCTCACATATTTTGGACATGTTATCAGAGGGACCAGTTCCTGGAGAAGAATATCATGCTTGGTAAGGCAGAGGGTCAGCTAAAAAGAGGAAGACCCTCAACTGACAGAATGGCTGCAACAACGGGCTCAAACATAGCAACAATTGAGAGATTGGTGCAGGACCTGGCTTTTTTTGTGTGCTGTTCTACACAGGGTCACTACGAATCAGAAGCAACTCAATGGCACCTAACAACAACATTTCTTCTATCTCTTCTATAACTGAAAAAGTAATTATGCCTTGCATCTATCTCTTTCATAGCAAAATCCTATAGCTAAAAGCATGATAATTATCATTTTAACAAGTTATATTTCCAGAAACTAAACTGAATTCAAGAAATCATGAGGCAAAATAAAAAGATGATATTGAAAAAGTCAAGGTGTTTATTATAACAGTTGTTGGTGAGAACAAAGAACAATATAACCATCCTTAGAACAACCTGATTTTCTAAGAGCACCAAATATTTTATAATAATTGTTTATATGCAGATAACTTAAATGGATATAAGTTGTGTGTCAGGCACCTCCAACCAGCAGGCAGTTTGAGTTTTAACTTGAATAAAAATAGTAATTCATGAAAATGTTGAGTTGTTTTTAATAATATGGGAAAGTGTTTCAAATATAGAATAGTACAGAGGCTAATACGCATGTATTACTACCTCAAACTAATAAATATTACCATTCTGATGTGTGCTTCTAATATTTTTTAATAAAAGATTTAAAACATTATAAAGTCTTAGTACTTCCCTACCCTGTACCATTACTGCCCTAGCTCCCCAGGATAACCACTAGCATGATTCTTGGGTAACCTTCCAGTTCAGCTTTTAACACTTTTACCATGGGCACATGTACCTGACAGTTTTTTGTTTTTTTAATGGAACACATTATTATCAAGTGTTCATTATTAGTCAGTGAAGATATGGGGTATCTGAATCTAATGGTAAAATAGAAAACCTTAACAGCATTAAATAAAAGAAAAACATTATGTTCAATTGTCACATAATACAGGAAAAAAATTGACTTACCTCTACTAAGGATTATATACTTTTAATAAAATAGAATCACACTTTCCACCATGAGTGTCACTAGTCCCCACACACAAAGTCGTGGCTATTAATTTCAATTACTTTGAGCAATAAAAGATGCTCAAACTCCTGCATCTGACGGAACTCCTGCAGAGATATCAACACTTAAGGTGAGATATATCTGAGAATTTAGCCTGGCTTTTTGTTCATTCGTTTTAAGCATATGAAATACTAAGCAACTACTACAAACTTTAATTACGTATGTTTCATAAATACTGTACTAACAAAAATTAATCTAATTACAGTAAAAAGTAGAAATTAATTATTTTCATTGGTGATAAAATCATGGGCACTTTATTCAATTATTACTGTACATGATTCACACGGCTAGCTGAGGGAACCACCTAAACCTGAGTGCCACAATGCAGAAGGCAGCTGTGGTGGCAGAGGTCCTCCCTCACCAAAAGATGCCAGTCTATCATCAGCCAACACCACAGCTCCCCAGACAGAATTGACGAGGAAGAGAGAAATGAATAAGAGTAGAGCAGCCACTGACATCAACAAAAAGCTCATACCACATAACCAGCATCTAGGGTAGGATGTATGGAGAGCCATAAAAATAGTTCCTGAGAGCCCCTCAATATAACTGACTCAAGAAGAAATGCAGAAAGCACTCCCAGTAACCCAGTGCCGTCAAGTCGATTCCGACTCATAAGTGCTAAGTGCCAATTATACACTCTTTAATCACCATTAAGAATGTATTATACAATTAAAAAATTAATTTAAAAAACAAAGTATTATTTATCCTAGTATTATTGACATTTCTAAAAATAGTGTGGTGTCGTCATCTGACCTCCTCTAACTTTCCAGAAGGGGGAAGGAGAATCAAGATCAGCAACCCAATGCCAATTCCTACGAGGGGGAGGTAAGACATACCTCCTCTTCCTGCCATCTTTACTGATTCTGACACCAACTGTCCCTCCCATGGCATTCTCTGTTTCTCTGCTGGGTCTGATAATTCACTGAATGGACGCACGGAACTCACAGATAATACTCAAGATCATGGGGTTTATTAGGGAAGTAACAGGTTGCAACTCAGGCTCAGGAACACTCAGGATACAGCTCTTCCATCAAGACAGCCTCTTCCCAGGTGTTTTGCAGGCGCACCTCTCTCTGGCCCTTCAGCCTCTATCCTGCTCAGGCAAGTATTACAAAGCTCTTTTAGCTCTGCTAATAAAAGCCCAGAGGCACCATACTCCACCAGCAAGTCTCCCTCCCAAAAGCACTCAGTTTTGTCACTCTGTGGGCTGGGAAGCCCACGGTACCATCCCCTGCCAGTCTCTCCTGCTGCTGTTTCTCTGCCACCACTTCTTGCTATCTTCAGGGTTACAGCTTTCTCTATCTCCTGGTTCCAGGAACTTCTTAGGACAGGGATCCTGGGTCCAAAGGAAACGCTCTGCTCCTGGCTGTTCTTCCTTGGTGGTGGTGGGATCTTCTCTTTGCCCTGGAATTGGCTCTCTTTTTAAGCCTAGCGGGATGGCAAAACTGACCAATCCCCATGGTGGGCCACAATTACCCTATCTGCATAGTCCCACCAAATCACTTCGGTAGGAGTTACAAGACCATGGCAAAAGAGGCCACACAAAAGCAATCTATCACACCACAACATTAATGATTGATGAAATTAATGAAAAATGACCAGGTCTCTAAAAATTTTCTCCCCAGTGAACCTGTACCTAAAATACTGATTTATTGCCTGCTGATAAAAGCATACTAACAGTGGTCACATAGGAAGAAAAAAAAAGTACATGGTCATGACAAGTATTCTACCCAATAATCTAAGAAATGTAAATGAAACAATGAGACATCTTTCTAGCCTGTCAAATGGTTTCCTTTTAAATAATAACATCTAAGATCAGCATGGTTGTACAGAAAACAGCACTCCTATACTCTGCTAACGGGAATGTATAAATTGACACAACTTGTCTAGATGTCAGCAGGTAACATGTATTAACAGCAGTTTGTACCTTTGACCTATGGAGCCCTGGTGGCACAGTGGTTAAGAGTTACAGCTGCTACCCAAAAAGGTTGGCAATTCAGATCCACCAGCCATTCCTTGGAAATCCTATGGGACAGTTCTACCCTGTCCTATAGGGTCACTATGAGCCAGAATAGACTCAACAGCAATCGAGGCAAGATTAGAGGCTGCTATGTTAATCAAGCAGGACTCAATCTACAGGATTAGGCTGTATCTTGAGTCAATTTCTTTTGAGATATAAAAAAGAGAAACGAGCAGAGAGACAGAGGACCTCACACCATCAAGAAAGTAGTGCCAGGAGCAGAGCACTTCCTTTGGACCTGGGATCCCTGCACTGAGAAGCTCCTAGACCAGGGGAAGATTGAAGACAAGGACCTTCCTACAGAGCCTACAGAGCCTAGAGAGAGAGAAACCTTTCCCCTGAAGCTGGCACCCTGAATTCAGACTTCTACACTATTAGACTGTGATAGAATAAATTTCTGTTTCTGAAAGCCATTCACTTGTGGTATTTGTGTTAAAGCAGCACTAGATAACTAAGACACTAAGTAAATTTTACACTCAGAATTCTTTTTTTCTTGGTAGCTGTTTCCTTTTCCTCCCTTGAAACTTCATTACCATACTTCCTTGTTCCCTGACATCTATTTGTTGTTGTTGTTGTTGCCATTGTCACTAGGTGCCCGTGAGTTGGTTCTGATTCATGGTAACACTATACACAACAGAACAAAACTCTGTCCAGTCCTACACAACTGTTGTTATGTTTGAGCCCATTATTGTAGGCACTATGTCAACCCACCTAGTCTTCCTCTTTTTCAGACCTTTGGTTACCTTACCAAGCATGATGGCCTTCTCCAGGGACTGGTTCTTCCTAATAACACACCCCAAGTACGTGAGACAAAGTCTCGCCATCCTCACTTCCGAGGAGCACTCTGGCTGTATTTCTTCCAAAACAGGCTTATTAGTTCTTCTGGCAGTCCATGATATAGTCAATATTCTTCACCAATACCATAATTCCAAGGCAACAATTCTTCTTCAGTCTTCCTTATTTGTTGTCCAGCTTTTGCATGTATATGAAAAATTGAAAATATCATGGCTTGGGTCAGGCCACCTCTGTGCTCAAAGTAGCATCATTGCTTTTCAACACTTTCAAGAGGTCTTCTGCAGCAGATCTGCCCAACGCAATACATCATTTGATTTCTTCACTGCTGCTTTAATGGGTGTTGATCATGGATCCAAGAAAAATGAAATCCTTGATAACTTCAATATTATCTCCATTTATTGTTATGATGCTTATTTGTCCAAGTGTGATGGTTACGGTTCCTTTATGTTGAGTTGTAAACCATACTGAAAGCTGTAGTTTTTGATCTTCATCAGTAAGTTCTTTAAGTCCTCTTCACTTCCAGCAAGCAAGGTTGCATTATCTGTATATCCCATCTGACATCAGCACTGATAACTCTCCTTCCATGCCCTCTTCTGAATCTTGCTTGCATTTCTGGAAGTTCCCTGTCAATGTACTACTGAAACCATTTTTGAATTATCTTCAGCATAATTTTACTTGCATGTGACATTAATGACATTGTTTGATAATTTCCACATCCTATTGGATCACCTTTCTTTGAAATGGGCACAAATATGGATCTCGTGCAGTCAGTTGGCCAGGTAGATGTCTTCCAAATTTCTTGGCACAGACAAGTGAGCACTTCCAGCGATGCGTCCCATTGTGAAAACATCTCAACTGGTATTCGGTCAATTCCTGAAGCCTTGTTTTGCACTAATACCTTCAGGGCAGCTTGGACTTCTTTCTTCAATGCCATCGGTTCTTGATCATATGCTACCTCCTGAAATGGTTGAACATCGACCAATTCTGTTTGCTACAGTAGCTTTGTCTATTCCTTCCATCTTCTTTTGATGCTTCCTGCGTCATTCAGTATTTTGCCCATACCCAATCCAGTGCCATCGAGTCGATTCCGACTCATAGCAACCCTATAGGACAGAGTAGAACTGCCCCATAGAGTTTCCAAAGAGCGCCTGGTGGATTTGAACTGCCGACCCTTTGGTTAGCAGCCGTAGCTCTTAACCACTACACCACCAGGGTTTCCCTTAGAACCCTTCAAAATTGCAATTAGAGGCTTGAATTTTTCTTCAATTCTTTCAGCTTAGGAAACATTGAGCATGGTTCTTCCTTTTAGTTTTCTAACTCCAGATCTTTACATTATAATATTTACTTTGTATTCTCCAGCCTCCCTTTGAAATCTACTGTTCAGCTCTTTTACCTTATCTCTCCCATTCACTTTATCTACTCTAGGTTCGAGAGCAAGTTTCAGAATTTAGGATATACACAAAGTTGTATTTTGGCTCTCATGACTTAATTTAATTTTCTTCAGCTTCAACTTGTAATTGTATAGGAGCATTTTATGGTCTGTTCTGCATTCGGCCCCTGGCCTTGTTCGGACAAACAATATCAAGCCTTTCTATCAGCTCTGTCATGGATTGAATTATGTCCCCCAAAAAGTGTGTGTATCACTTGGGCTGGACCATGATTCCCAGTATTGTGATTTTCCTACAAGTTGTAAATCCTGCCTCCATGATATTAATGAGGAAAGCTGGGCGGCAGTTGTGTTAGTGAGGCAGGACTCTACCTACAGGATTGGATTGTGTCTTCAGGCAATCTCTTGAGATCTAAAAGGTAGAAGCAAACAGAGAGACAGGGGGACTTCATACCACCAAGAAAGCAGTACCAAGAGCAGAGCATGTCCTTTGGACCCAGGGTTCCTGCACCTGAGAAACTCCTCGACCATAGGAAGATTGAGGACAAGGACCTTCTTCCAGAGCCGACAGAGAAAGAAACCCTTCTCCTGGAGCTGACGCCTTGAATTTGAACTTTCAGCCTATTTTATTGCGAGGAACTAAATTTTTCTTTGTTAAAGCCATCCACTTATGGTATTTCTGTTATGGCGGCACTAGATGTCTATGACAGGCTCTTTCCACAGATGTAATCGATTTGATTCCTGTGTTTTCCATCCGGGGGGCCCACGAACTTAGCTGCTGTTTATGTTGCTGAAAAAGGTATTTGCAACAAAGAAGTCATTAGTCTTGCAAAATTCGATCATGGGATCTCTGGTGTTGTTTCTGTTACCAAGGTCGTATTTTCCAACTACAGATCCTTCTTCTTTGTTTCTAACTTTTGCATTCCAATCACCAGTAATTATCAAGGCATCTTGACTGTATGTTTGATCAATTTCAGACTATAGAAGTTGGTAAAAATCTTCAATTCCCTTATCTTGAGTATTAGTGGTTGGTGCATTAATTTGAATAATAGTCTTATTAACTGGTCTTAATAGACATATGGATATTATCCTATCACTGACTGTGCTGTACTTCAGGATAGATTTTGAAATGTTCTTTTTGACAAGGAGTACAACGCCATTCCTCCTCAATTGGTCATTCCCAGCATAGTAGGCCATATGATTGTCTGATTCAAAATGGCCAATACCAGTTCATTTCAGCTCACTGATGCCTAGGATATCTATGTTTATGTGTTCCACTTCATTTTTGACAACTTCCAATTTTCCTAGTTTCATACTTTGTACATTATGACTATTAATAGATGTTTACAACCGTTTATTCTCATTTTGAGTCACGCCACAACAGCAAATGAAGGTCTTGAAAGCTTTACTCCATACATGTCATTAAGGTCGACTCTAAGGAAGCAGGTGTTCCCCAGTTGTATTTTGAATGTCTTCCACTGTGAGTCGGATTCGACTCGATGGCACTGGGTTTGGTTCTTTCGGGTTTCCAACTTGAGGGGCCCATCTTCTGGGACTATCAGACAGTGTTCCGCTGCTCTTCATAAGGCTTTCCCTGGCCAATTTTCTCAGAAGTAGACTGCCAGGTCCTTCTTCCTAGTCTGTGTTAGTCTGGACGCTCCGCTGAAATGTGTCTACCATGGGTGGCTCTCCAGGTACTTGACACACCGGTAGCATACCTTTCAGTATCACAGCAATACACAAGCCTCGTCAGGAAAAACTGACGAGCGGATGAGCTGATATTTGTCACCTCTGAGCTACAGAGATAGGATTGCAATATCGGCCTCTACTGTTTCATGCTGAAAAGCACTGGCTCACCAGAGGAACCATTTATCATGAGTTTCAGAGCTAAAGGAAGAATTTTTAAAAATCGTGAATGATTCTCTTTGCAAATTTACTGAAAGACAATTGTTAGAGTCAAAATTAACCTCTTAAACAAATATTTTAAATACTAAATGAACTTAAAAATTTAAGGACTATGCAAAAAAAAATGTGTACTGACATAGCTTATGCAATCAAAGCAAAAAATTCTACTTCGGAAAACAAATTCAAAATGGTTCACATACGATATTTAATCACTATTATAATCTGAATCCCCAAAAAAGAATTCTTAAGACTAGTAGAAAAACATCTATACATACTCAAGGAAAATTTTCATCATTATTTTTTTTATGCTATTAAAATTTTTTAATAACTTTTTTTTAAATTTTTATTGAGCTTCAAGTGAATGTTTACAAATCAAGTCAGTCTGTCCCATATAAGTTTATATACACCTTACTCCATACTCCCACTTGCTCTCTCCCTAATGAGTCACCCCTTCCAGTCTCTCCTTTCGTGACAATTTTGCCAGCTTCCAACCCTCTCTACCCTCCCATCCCCCCTCCAGACAGGAGATGCCAACACAGTCTCAAGTGTCCACCTGATACAAGTAGCTCACTCTTCATCAGCATCTCTCTCCTACCCCCTGTCCAGTCCCTTCCATGTCTGATGAGTTGTCTTCGGGAATGGTTCCTGTCCTGGGCCAACAGAAGGTTTGGGGACCATGACCGCCGGGATTCCTCTAGTCTCAGTCAGACCATTAAGTATGGTCTTTTTGTGAGAATTTGGGGTCTGCATCCCACTGATCTCCTGCTCCCTCAGGGGTTCTCTGCATTATTTTTAAAGATTTAAAAGAAAAAAAGTTCAATTGAATTAGAAATTCCTTCTGATTATCATGAAATTTCAACATGACATTTCCTGATGAAAGAAAGGGAATAGCTGCTAAATTTGAAAACCGATTGTACTCTTGAAGAACAATTTAGAGAATCTAAATTACCTAAATTCTAGTTAAAGGTGAGAAAGGAGCTTGCTTCAATCAGAAAAAAAAGCAATAAATACTTTTCTGCAGTTTACTACCACCTACTAGTGCACCAAAATTTATCTTGATGAAAAAGCAACAATGTTTGTGCTGTCTGCTTTTCAGACCTGGAGCCTTCTCCAAGACTCTAGAGAGAACTAACATGGGTGACCTTGGGTGAAAGTCCCTAGAGTTTTAGAGAAAACTGGGTCTGAAAAGCAAATGGCACAACCCCTAGAATTGCTTATTTAGCTGCTCCCAACACATCAGTATTTAAAGGCATAAATATTGTTGCTTCTGCCTTAATGAATATTCTAAAGAAGACATATAGCCACCAGAGCAAGTAATGAACCCTCATCAATTTGCTCTCACTGCGGATCTATCCAGCTAAAACAAATGCCCATATGCAAAGCTGAATATAGTGACCACAGAGAGTAAAACTGCATTCACACCCTGTAATAAGAAGACTGGCACTAAGTCTTTACAAACTCAAGTCCACCTCTTGTTATTTGACCTAAATAATTAGATTGTCTTCATTCTAATTATGCATATTCGTATGTATGAGAGCTGTAATTTATTGATTCTCAAATCTCTTTTCCTCAGAAGCCAGTGTAAAACAATTAGGATTTGCAAGCTGTTCTATAAATGATAAGAACCTAGCATGGAGTGATATTTCACAAAGGCTGAGTAGTGCATGTTAAGTAGGTGATTGCTTCTGTGGCCTCCAAGTGCTTCAGCCCTCCCTGTCTGAGGTAACCATCCCCAAAGGACATGTTCAAGGAAATGATGTTAATACTTAGGGGGGTGGTATATTTTGAGCTTCATCACTACCCAAAACCCACTGCCATCAATTCCAACTCATAGCGGCCCTACAGGACAGAGTAGAACTGCCCCACAGGGTTTCCAAGGCTATAATCTTTACGGAAGCAGACTGCTACATCTTTCTCCCTCAGAGCGGCTGCTGGTTTCTAACTACAGACCTTTTAGCTAGAAGTCGAGCACTTAACCACTGTGCCACAACTACCCAACTTCAAATTTTAGAATGTATTTCTCATTGTTTCAATAACCGTGAGGCTTGAGAGCTATGCTGCACCCTTCAAGTAAAAGGTTAGCAAGCCAGCAGTGTTATCATATACAAAAAATTATCAATTTTATCTTTCTTCTTTACATCACTACTCCTCCGTACCTTTATCTCCTCAAACCCTTTTGGCAAATTCATATAAGATAAAAATCAGCTGTCCAGTTCATCAGCCAGTTCTTTGTTAAGTCAGTAGACAATGTAACATATATAAAACAGAATCAAAGAGATACTTAGAATTGATTGATTCATTCAATAGTTACTAAACTATCATTATATCAGAAACTAAAAAGTAAATAAATAAGGCACAGCCCTTGATGGGAGAAAAAGGCTTATAAATGTATTAGTTATAATACAGTGAGCAAAGTAATATGACAAAATACCAAAGGAGGTCAGGACCCTTCCACTTATCCTGAAGGATAAGTAGAAGTTTGACAAATGGATGAGACAAAGAAATAGAAACCAGTTTGAAGCCTCTGAGGACCTAAAGATAGCCCAAATAGGCGGAGTTCCTGCATCCTTCCACCAGCACAGTGCTGCCTTCATCTCATTTCTACGCTTCAGTTTCATACAGTACAGATTGTTTTTTAAAAGGATGCTGTTGTCCTCAAAGGAACAGAAAAATACTATAACTAAAGGGAAAAAACAAAGTCTTATATGGGGATTGACATGGTAATAACCACGTCAATAGGGAGATTAAGTGGGAGGCTATTAAAAGGTAATGAATGATGAGGGAATGAATGAGACTACCAAGGAAAAACAGCATGGTGAGAAAAGAAGTAGGGTAAGAGGAGAACTCTGAAGAACTCCAACATAAAAAAGGCAGACAAGAGAAACTGGCCAATAAGACTGAGAAGAAACAAGAGATGTAGGGGGAAAACTAGGGGAAACGGTAAAACAAAAGCTATGGAAAAGAGGGTTTCAAGAAAATGAGGAAAGAACTGTTACAAATTATGTCAGTTATCAATCTACTGCCCTTCAGCTCCAAATCACCCTTCATTGCCTACTCAGTAAAAATAGAGATGGACCTTTCAAATATTTCTCCTTCGCAGCTGACACAACAATAAGCTTTATCAGTAGAGGGCTCTGGAAAAAAAAAAAGAAAACTACAGAAGGAAGGGGCTTTTCTTCCCAGCTCCAGTGTTTTCCATTTACTGCATTTACATTTTAGCATCTTGTGTGGTGGACATCCAGAGGCAGGTTCCTCATGAGCACTGCAATTTCCATTCTTTGTAGTGCTATCCATAATTTGTTAGGATCCACATAGTCGAATGCCTTAGCATCGTCACTAAAGCACAGATAAACACCTTCTGGTATCCTCTGCTTTCAGCCAAGATCCATCTGACATGAGCAAATGATATCACTTGTTCTACATCCTCTTCTGAATTCAGCTTAAATTTCTGATAGTTCCCTGTCTATGTACTGCTGCACCAGGTTTTGAATGATCTTCAGCAAAATTTTACTTGCGTGTGATATTAATGATATTGTTCAATAATTTCCACATTCTGTGGTATCACCCTTCTTTGAAGTGGGCACAAATATGGATCTCTTCCAGTCAGTTGGCTAGGCAGCTGTCTTCCAAATTTCTTGGCATAGACGAGTGAGCACCTCCAGCACTGCATCCGTTTGTTAAAACATCTCAATTGGTATTCCACAAATTTCTGAAGCCTTGTTTTTTCACCAATGCCTTCACTGCAGCTTGGAATTCTTCCTTCAGTACCATTAGTTCTTGATCGTATGCTACCTCCTGAAATGGCTGAACATCGACTGATTCATTTTTGTACAGTGACTCTGTGTACTCCGTCTTCTTTTGATGTTTCCTGTGTCATTCAATATTTTGCCCATAAACAACAAATCAAAAACTAAACCCTTTGCTGTCAAGTCAATTCCAACTCACAGCAACCCTACAGGACAGAGTAGAACTGCCCCATGTGGTTTCCAAGGAGTACCTGGTGGGTTTGAACTGCCAACCTTTTGGTGAGCAGCTGTAACTCTTAACCACTATGCCATCAGGGTTTCCGATTTTGCCCACAGAACCTTCAAAACTGCAACTACAGGCTTTAATTTTTTCTTCAGTTCTTTCTGCTTTAAAAATGACAAGTGTGTTCCCTTCTGGTTTTCTAACTCCAGGTCTTTACACATTTCATTATACTTTACTTTGTCTTCTCCAGCCGCCCTTTGAAATCTTCTGTTTAGCTCTTTTACTTCATCATTTCTTCCACTCACTTTAGCTACTCTATGTTCAAAAGCAAGTTTCAGAGTCTCTTCTGACATCCATTTTGGTCTTTCTTTCCTGTCTTTTTAATGACTTTTTGCTTTCTTCGTGTATGATGTCCTTGATGTCACAATTTGTCTGGTCTTCAGTCATTAGTGTTCAATGCATCAAATCTATTCTTGAGATGATCTCTAAGTTCAGGTTGGATATACTCAAGGTCCTACTTTGGCTCTAGCAGGCCTGTTTTAATTTTCTTCAGCTTCAACTTGAACTTGCATATGAGCACTCGGTGGTCTGTTCTGCAGTCGGTCCCTCACCTTGTTCTGACTGATGATATTGAGCTTCTCCATCACCTCTTTCCACAGATGTAGTCGATTTGTTTCCTGCATATTCCATCTATCAAGGTCCACATGTATAGTCACCATTTATTTTGTTGAAAAAAGGTATATGCAATGAATAAGTCACTGGTCTCGCAAAATTTTATCATGCAATCTCCAGCACCATTTCTATCCCCAAGGCCATATTTTCCAACTATAGATTCTTCTTTGTTTCCAATTTTCACATTCCAATCACCAGTAATTATCAGTGCATCTTGATTGCACGTTTGATCAATTTCAGACTGTAGAAGTTGGTGAATATCTTCTATTTCATCATCTTTGGCACTAGTGGTTGGTGTGTAAATTTGAATAATAATCATATTAACTGGTCTTCCTTGTAGGCACGTGGATATTATCCTATCACTGAAAGTGCTGTACTTCAGGATAGATCTGTGACACCATTTCTCTTCAATTTTGTCATTCCCAGCATAGCAGACCATATGATTATCTGATTCAAAATGGCCAATACCAGTCTATTTCAGCTCACTAATGCCTAGGACATCGATCTTTATGGATTCCATTTCATTGTTGATGACTTCCAATTTTCCTAGATTCATACTTCGTACATTCCACGTTCTGATTATTAATGGATATTTGCAGCTGTTTCTTCTCATTTTGAGTTGTGTCACATCAGCAAATGAAGGTCCTGAAAGCTTGACTCCATCCACATCATTGAGGCTGACTCTAATTTGAGGAGGCAGCTCTTCCCTAGTCATATTCTGAGTGCCTTCAGATCTGAGGGAGTTCATCTTCCAGCACTATATCAAGTAATTTTCCACTCTTATTCATAAGGCTTTCACTAGCCAATTTTTTCAGTAGCAGACCACCAAGTCCTTCTTTTTAGTTGTCTTAGTCTGGAAGCTCTGCTGAAACCTACCCACCATGGGTGACCCTGCTAGTATTTTAAATACCTGTGGCACGGCTTCTAGCATCACAGCAACACACAAGCCACCACAGTACGACAAACTGACAGACTAGTGTTGGCTTACGTCTATACAAAGGCATGATAATGTACAACTTTGTAAGAATTATAACAATTGCCATTGATTCAGTTTTCTATTTACTAATTTCTGTACTAAGTGTTTTATGTGCAGTATCTCATTTAATCATCATAACATTATCATCATTACCATCATTTTATAGAAAAGAAAACTAAAGCTTATAAAGGTAAAGTAACTTACTAAGTGGCAGAGCCAGGATTCAAATCCAGTCAAGGAGTTATCTCTAAAATCCAAGTTTTTAATCACTATGCTGTTACATGCCAATGTCAGTACAGAGAAGACAAAAAAGGGAAGAGGGATGGTGATAATATTGGGTGAATGTACTCTTCTCTGAAAGTAAAATGAACTGGTAAGAAAGGAATAGTGTTGTTCTAATCAAGACTCTGTGACCCAAAAGTCAGAAACACACACAACCTAGCTTTAAGTGAAAAAGGGTATATTACCTTTTTTTAAAAAGGGAGTGGGGAACATGATGATAATAACAGTGATGGTGGTAATCATCATGGTATAAGCCTAAGTAAGCAATAATATGGATAACTAACACTTATATGGCTCTCACTCTGTGCCAATGGAGCCCTGATGGCACAGTGGTTAAGTGCTCAATTGCTAAATTGCTAAGCGAAAGGTCAGCAGTTAGAACCCACCATCCGCTCTGTGGGAGAAAGATGTGGCAGTCTACTTCTGTGAAGATTATAGCCTTGGAAACCCTATGGGGCAGTTCTACTCTGTCCTATAGGGCCGGGTTTACTTTATGCCAGGCCCTATTCTAGGGACTTTACATATATTAACTCATTAAAGCCTAACAACCCTATAGAATAATACTGCTAGAGCCCATTTTACAGGTGATTAAAATGGGCTTCAGACAGTTAACTTGCCCAAATTCATACAGCTAGGATGAAGAAGAGCCAGGATTCAAACCAAGGCAGTCTGGCTCCAGAATCTATGCTCAAAAGCCCTACAGGGACCTCGTAGAGCCCATATATAAAATGGCTGAACTCTTCACAACACATAAAACTCACGCATTCACACTCTCTTTGTCCCACTGTCTTTCTCACGTACGCACATCCCTACACCTCTAGTCCCTGATAGAACACCTGGCAGGCTCAGCCTCCAGCCTGCGTTTTTGCTTCCCTCGCATCAGGAGTCCCTCCTGGTCAAGCACCTCAGAGCTGAAGAACTGTGCCATGTGGACCACTGCCCACTGAGCGCACTTCTGGGAAAGGCCACTGGCCACGGTGTAAAAAAGGACTGCTTATGCACACATGGAGAAACAACTATTAGCTCTCAGATGATTATATATGTATAAGTTGTCAAAAATCAGTGCAGTTTCAAAAGAAAATAGTTACTAAGTAACCCCTCTCCCTGTCTCGCAAGCAGAATGGCACAGATATTTTAGACTTACACACCCACACACACTTCAAAAATAAATGAAGCAGTATGCAAAGTTAAATAAAAAGTAAAACATGTCAAGACAGAAAACAACAAACAAAAACTTAAGTGGGGGGGAGAAATTTACAGACAAAAAGATGTTAACAAAACCCTGAGATAAATTTATTACTTGTAGTTTAGCACTGAAATTACACTTTCTTGCATTTGCTGTCAGCTAAAAATAGATAGATAATGATAAGGGATAAAATCAAAACAAAGGCATCTGACCTATTTGTAAAATGACTGAGCTAACTCTAAGAGCTTAATGTAACCTTTCCTCCAGACTCTACCTTTGTTGCCTAGGAACCAACCCCAGTTATTATTAAGGAAATAAGTTTCTTTGTGGTCAAGCTAAAGAACTTGAATAAAAAAAAAAAAAAGAACTTGAATAGCTCATGGTAATTCATTTGTTCCTTATGAAAAAATCTTTGTTCCCAGTCTCCTTTAGAGATTGACACTTTGAGCAAGGTACCTGTCTTAGTTATCTAGTGCTGCTATAACAGAAATACCACAAGTGGATGACTTTAACAAAGAGAAATTCATTCTCTCACAGTTCAGCAGGCTAAAAGTCCAGTTGGCTAAAAAGCCGGTTCCAGTGGAAGGCTTCCTCTCTCTGTCGGCTCTAAAAGAAGGTCCTTAGGATGCATTAGTCTTCCTTTGGTCTGGGAGCATCTCATCACAGGAACCTCAGGGCCAAAGGACGCACTCTGCTCCTAGAACCGCTTTCTTGGTGGTATGAGGTCCCCAACTCTCTGCCTACTCTCCTTACCTTTTATCCGTTGAGAGATAAAAGGTGGTGCAGGCCACACCCCAGGGAAACTCCCTTTATATTGGATCAGGGATGAGACCTGGTAAGGGTGTTACAATCCCACCCTAATCCTCTTTAACATAAAATTACAATCACAAAATGCAGGACAACCACACAATACTGGGAATCGTGGCTTAACCAAGTTAATACACACATTTTTGGGGGGACATAACTCAATCCATGACAGCAACTTTTAACAAACCACTCTTGAAAATTTCTGTCATGTCATTGCTTTGTAACCAACATGAAGCCCCCCCCTTGACCCCACGTCTTTCAACTACATCTTCTAGCCAATCAATATATTCATGTAACCAATAGTTTCAAAGATTATGCTTTACTTTGTCTTGCCTTTGACCACCCTCAATCTCTATTAACAAATCAGAATATTGTGTTTTGTACTTCCTCCTCCAGCCCTATAACCACATGCTGCCAATTCCTCCCACTTGGATTCCTGTTTTCCATTTTCTAAGACTTCACGTTTCCCCATTTGTCATAGATTGAATTGTGTCCCCCCCCCCAAAAAATGTGTGTCAACTTGGTTAGGCCATGATTCCCAGTATTGTGTGGTTGTCCTCTATTTTGTGATTGATACAATCTTCCTATATGTTGTAAACCCTAATCTCTTCCTGTGATTAATGAGGCAAGACTGGATTATGTCAAAGAGGATTAGGGTGGGATGTAACACCCTTGCTCAGGTCACATCCCTGATTCAATGCAAAGGGAGTTTCCTTGGGGTGTTGCCTATACCACCTTTTATCTTACAAGAGATAAAAGGAAAGGGAAACAAGCAGAGAAGGGGGACTTCATACCACCAAGAAAGAAGCACTGGGAGCATAGCATGTCCTTTGGACCCAGGGTCCGTAAAATGAGAAGCTCCTCAACTGGGGAAGATTGATGACAAGGACCTTCCTCCAGAGATGACAGACAAGAGAAAGGCTTCCCCTGGAGATGATGCCCTGAATTTGGACTTGAAGCATACTAGGCAGTAAGAGAATAAATTTTTCTTTGTTAAAGCCATTCATTTGTAGTATTTCTGTTATAGAAGCATTAGATGACTAAGACACCACTGCAATGTTCTTTTGTGCTTCAACTGTCTCTGTTCCCTCAATAAACTATTTTCAATTTTAACCAGACTTTGTGATTTTCCTGTACAACACTACTTGGTGTCAGATACATGAAATTTCAAAGACATCTTGGCTTCTATAACCCTGGGGACCTTGACGACATGGGCCTCACCAGCAGAGCCTTTTGGCTTACCACATTCCCAGATGCCCAGAAGTAGTCTAAAGTCTTTGAAACCCAAGCTCCATCTTCATTGTATAGAGCTCTTTGACTTTCATTGAGGATCTGACTTTACTTTTATCTTTGGTTCACTCTCTGAACGTTCTGATGAGTTCACTGCCAAATTCAGCTTGATGAGGTTGTTCCTACGATATCCCCAGGTCTACAGTCTACTCTAGGGAGATCAAGGTTCCAGCCTATTAAGTTTGAGCTCACTTTCTATTTTCTAGTGCACTTTCAAGTTACAGCAAGCATTCAAGTTCCAGCGCACATTCAGTTTTTCGTTTTTGTCTTTGCTCTTTTCCCACTTACAAGTTCAGGTTAAAGTTTGTTTGACCTAGGTCTGGTGCACCTTAGAGATCATTCCTTGCATTCTGGCACTGTGGAGTTTGCTTTAAGGGGTGAGAGACCTAAAGTAACGCTCCTCACACCTGGGTGCAAAATTTGGCATTGTGGAGGTTACCTTAAGGGGTTAGAGAGACTGAAAGTAAGGCTTCTCACAATTGCTTTTTGTTTTTCTGTGCACACATTTGTTATTTTACAAATGTTTCAGTTAGTTTTCAGGTTAGCTGACTTCACGGACAGATAAACTATGTAGTTTTTCTGTTTCGTTTTAACTTGCTTCTAGTCTAAAAAATTGTGTCTGAATTTCTGTCTTGTATCAAAAGCTACAGCTAACAATTACTATATTTTTCATAAAACTGTTTTCACCTGCCTTATAATCTTTTTTTTTTTTTTTTGGCAGCTACTCTAAGAAACATTAAGATAAATTAGTCTGCTTGAAAAGTGCACTGACCACTTCTGTATTACACCAGGCAACTGGGCTGAACTCGTACTACTTGCATTTGAAAAGGTGGAGGTGTAGCTCCACAAATGACTGAGGACTTTGCCAGCTTTACCTAAATCTTCTAACCTTCAGAAATGAAAAAATTATACATCTCAGGATGCAGCACTGGAGGTATTCACTCATCTATGTCAAAAAATTTGAAAAACAGCTTCCTGGCCAACAGGCTGGAAAAGATCCATATTAGTGCCCATTCCAAAGAAAGGTGATCCAACAGAATGTGAGAATTATCGAACAATACCATTAACATCACATACAAGTAAAATTTTGCTGAAGATCATGCAAAAGTGGCTGCAGCAGTACAACAGGGAACTGCCGGAAGTTCAAACAGAAATCAGAAGAGGATACGCAATGAGGGATATCATTGCTGATGTCAGTCAGGAGGATCTTGGCTGAAAGCAGAGATTACCAGAAAGATGTTCATCTGTGTCTTATTGACTATGCAAAGGTATTCGACCGTGTGGATCACAACAAATTAGGGATAACACTGTGAAGAATGGGAATTCCAGTGCTCATGTGGAACCTCTACAGACCAAGAGGCAGTCATTCGAATAGACAAAGGAGATACTGCATGGTTTAAAGTCAGGAATGGTGTGCGTCAGGGTTGTATCCTCTCTCCATACTTATTCAATCTGTATGCTGCGCAAATAATCCAAGAAGCTGGACTATACGAAGAACGCAGCATCAGGATTGGAAGAAGACTCATTAACAACCTGCAATATGCACATGACACAACCTTGCTTGCTGAAAGTGAAGAGGACTTGTAGCACTTACTGATGAAGATCAAAGACTACAGCCTTCAGTATGGATTGCACCTCAACATAAAGAAAACAAAAATCCTCACAACTGGACCAGTAAGCAATATCATGATAAACAGAGAAAAGACTGAAGTTATAAAGGATTTCATTTTACTTGGATCCACAAACATCACCCACGGAAGCTGCAGTAAAAAAATCAAATGACGTATTTCATTGGGCCAGACTGCTGCAGAAGACCTTTTTAAAGTGCTAAACAGCAACGATGTCACTTTGAGGACTAAGGTGCACCTGACCCAAGCCATGGTATTTTCAATCACCTCATAAGCATGCAAAATCTAGACAATGAATAAGGAAAACCAAAGAAGAATTGATGCCTTTGAATTATGTCACTGGCAAAGAATACTGAATATACTATGGACTGCCAGAAGAATGAACAAGTGTGTCCTGAAAGAAATTCAGCCAGAGTGCTCCTTGAAGTGAGGATGATGAGACTTTGTCTCACATTCTTTGGACATGTTATCAGGAGGGACAGTCCCTAGGGAAGGATATCATGCTTGGTAAAGTAGAAGGGTCAGCAAAAAAGAGGAAGACCCTCAATAAGATGAACTGAAACAGTGGCTACAACAATGGGCCCAAGCATAACAACAATTGTGGGATGGCACAAAGCCAGGTAGTGTTTCATTCTGTTATATAGGGTTGCTATGAGTCAGAACTGACTCGATATAGCACCTAACAACACCACCTAAATCTTCTAACTTTCAGAAATGAAAAAATTACATGTCTCAGACTTTAGATACCATTACACAAGTGACTATAATTTTTATAACACCTGACATCAAGACAAAGAAAACTTTTGAGTCTGAAGTAACCATTATTGAGACCCTTGCCCAGGTCTGACCACAGATAAGTCCCTTCAAAAACCCAATAAGCTCCTTTTAAACTCATGATGTAATATATTAATGTACACCTTTGTAAACTTTTGCCTCCAAGCACTGACAAAAATTGCTGCAATCAAGGTCACTGTTTTTAGCAGCACATAGAAACTATAACATAGGCTATAGGAAAAAGCCTGGCCATTCAATCTGGCCACTAATGACCCTCAAACTAACATACAAAGCAGGCCTCTATGAGGATAAGACATCCAGCTAAAAATCAGTTCTGCTCCTGATAAGTTTTTGTTATTCATGTAGTCACCAAAAGACCCCAAAAGGCCCCTTCCTAACCAAATAAAAACCTTTTTTTAACAAAAGAAATAAAAATTTACATAGCGATACCGAATGTTTAGATAAGCTTTATCTCAACAGTAACTTACTGTAACTTACTGATATTAAATTGGGTTGGTGGATGTTTGTTACAATTTCAATTAAAGTTTATAGGATCTTTTTATGCCACAGGGGAAAAAAAAATATTCATTTTCATAAGAAATTTAAAAGGTTTATAAACAGAAATTTTATTTGGTATGGTTAAAGTTCTTACTCACGGTATTTAAAAATTTAATAAGTTGATTTGTAAGAATTTTTAAGAACTTTAATATTAAATAACATATAAGCTAAGAATTGGGTTTCTCACTGATAACAAAATTTTCTTTAAAACTAAAGAATTTTTTTTTTAATATGCTCTGCCTCAAAATCAAAGGTTCAATAGAATAAATTCCTAAATCAAAAACCAAGCCACATGGCTGTGGAAAAACTACAATTTTTACCTGTAAGATCTTTAAATAACTCAAATGTTGTTTCTCGATACCCTGTATTAAACTCCTGACAACTTTTGAAACTTCAAAAAAAGCCACAAAAGATTTGTTTCATAAAGAAAAAAGTGCTAAAGAGGTTTATTTAATAACATGTCAAATCAAGAGAAATGCCAAATTTTCTTTAGGTTAAAGTTTTATGCACTAACGTTTCCCTTATATTTTTTGCCTGATATTAGAAAGTAAGCTCATTCTATTATACTTTTATTATCCTTTCAAATTACTAACTTGGTCACAACTTTATTTCTGTTAAAAGCTAGCCTCATCGTGGAACAGAACTCAAATTCATGTAAAAAGACCAGACTTAATGATCCGAGACTGGAGGAACCCTAAGCCATGGCCCCCAGATGCTCTTTTAACCCAGAACTAAAACCACGCCCAAAGACAACTCTTAAGACAAAAATTAGACTAGAATATAAAACATAAAATAATACGCATGAACAGTGTGCTTCTTAGTCCAAGAAAATACACAAGACCAAAAGGGGGACTCCTGTCCAGAGGCAGGATGGGAAGGCAGGAGCTGGTTGGATGGACATCCAACCCGAGGTGTGGGGGGGGGTGTGCTGTCATATTGTGGGGACTGCAACTAGTGTCACATGACAGTATATATATAAAATTTTGTATGAGAGATTAACTTGAGCTGTAAACTTTCACTGAAAGTGCAATTTAAAAAAAATTATTGAGCAAAAAAAAAAATCTAGCATCATCAAAGACAATTGTTTCACCTAAGGAGTTTTTATGATTCTTCATATACTCTGATTCTCTTTTAAAATGAGGTTAATCATTAGGTTTAGAGGTATTTTCATCTAAAGTTTTTATTTTACGTTATTTAACTTTGCAGTACTTTTGTAGTTAGTTACCATCAAGTCTCTTCATTTTAAAAATTATTATTATAAGCTACCATCCAAAACTTGTTGCAGCCATGTTGATTCCAACTCATAGTGACCCTATAGGACAAAGTAGAACTGCTACATAGGGTTTCCAAGGAGCGGCTTGTGGATTCGAACTGCCAACCTTTCGGTTAGCAGCCAAGCTCTTAACCACTGCGCCACCAGGGCTCCACATAGCCATTTTTAAATTTGCCATTCACAGATAAGTTTTACCTTCCTGATTCACTGAAAACAACAAAAATGGACTATATCAGACTCATAAAAAGGACTATAGTATTTTGAATATAAATACAATTGGACTGAATCAAGTTTTTTAGAACTCTTTTGTAGAAATTGAGGGAGTTTTTCAAGTTGATGCTGATCCAGAGTAACATGACACCAAAATTGGCTACCTAAAACTAAGTAAACTAAAAAGATTACTATAAGATTTATATAAGAGCATCACTAATATACAATGTTCTATTCTCTAGATATGAAAAATCATTTTTCCTCTCTTCCTTCTTCCCTTTTTTATGTATGAATAAGCTATTTCAGGAACTAATAACACTGCACTAGTTATGGAATATCCTATGAATTAAAAAATGTTATGGCTCATGTCAAAGTTCTAACTAAAATATATTCAGAAATGCCACAGATTCCAAGAAATACATACTAGAAATAACTATGGCGAGAGAAGCAGTTCTTCAAAATCAAATAGCCCTCCCTTATATTACTTATACCAACTCTAATATTGTTAAATATTGTCAATTTTTAATTCAATACTCTAAGGAACATTTTCACAGGTGGAAAGAATCTCTGATGACCAAAAACCAAAATTCCAAAATCTGCCTGATATAATTCCAGGGGACCATATATATTAGAAAAAAAATTCAGCTAAAAGAGTCAGTGGGGCCTTGTTGGACAGGACAGTATGCAGTTCTCCTTATTCATCCTTATACCACTAAATTACAGAGAGTTAAGACGTAAATACGCCTCTCTATATTAAAGAAGACTGCGGCCCCTACTTAAACTGTCCAGCCAACTAAAGGATTCCCACTAAAATTCATCCATCCCAGTAGACTGAAGGAAACAACTGCAACTGAAGCAAAAGGTTCCACCCAAGATCATGGAACAAGACTTCATACAAGCAGCTAAGATTTTTGGACTATTCTTTATAAGCTTTACTTCCCTATTTATCTAATTATCCTTTACCAACTTAGTATTCTCTCCTAGTAAAATATGCTGAATAAAGATCCCTGAAATAGTTATTCATTATTTAATGCTTAAAACTTTTAAAGTGGCACTGTTCCATCAGCTGGGATTTACAGACTGGTAATTTGCCAACTGTTACCTTCTGATTTACATCCACTACTTTCTTTCCCATGTATATACAGGTTATTAAAGTCCTTGAGCTTCTATTCCTATTGGCTTAGGTGATCCTTACAGAATTACATTTAGATTGCCTTATCCCTATATCAGGAAATTACCTTCCATGGTGTTAATTATTTATGTTCCCACTAGATGTCTGGTGGTGTAGTCGTTAAGAGTTCAGCTGCTAACCGAAAGGTCAGCAGTTCAAATCCACCAGGCACTCCTCGGAAACCCTATGGGACAGTTCTACTCTGTCCTATAGGGTCGCTATGAGTCAGAATCGACTCAACAGCAACAAGTTTTTTTTACGAGATGTTGTTATCCCTGCCTAACACTTAGAGCCTTTAAAGCTGCCTCATTGTATAAGTTAACATTTATAGATTAGTAATTTTTAACTAATTGTTTTCATGCTAGAATTATGAGCAGGATAAAAAGGAGGGAATAATAGGCAGAATAAAATTAGGGTCTTCTTCCCATTTTTCTTCAAATTTTTCAAAGTCCAATTTCTTAAGAAAGATAAATCAAGTGAAGTTGAGCCTAGCAAAACTTAGTCCAACCCTTCTTGATCTTTCCTGTTTTCTATCAACTTTTGGAAGTTCAAGGACTTGTTCTAATAGTAGTTGGAGTATTTATATTGCATAAATGTTTATGGTATTACTTGCTTTTTATATTTTATAATGATCCTTGTTATTTTGTTTATCCCATATGGTTGTGCTGAAGCTAAAGAGGTGAATCCTGAAATCATATGCAGAAACCAAGATTATAGTGGGCAATACCACTTTGTTAAACAATACCCTGAAGAAGCCCAATTATATTGTAGTTGGTGTAAAAATTAATTTAAGACACTGAATAGAACTGTTAAACATTACGATAACCCATGTTCACAAAACTACACCTGTCAGGAATTAAACTTGGAAACGCTATGAACTTATAATAGTATCTACGTAGAAACCTAGCTGGTAAATGCAAATTTATCTAACCCTCGTTTCTCTGATTTTAAACAGGCCCTGTGTGCCCCCTGTGGTTATTATTCCTTTGTGGAGGTTCATTATAGATGACCCCTAACCTAAAGATTTTCCTTATGCATAGGCCACAACATGCTTAGATAGTTTGGAGAATAAAAGGTCAATGTATGATAAGAACCTTGGGAGTTCCTCTAGATATTTACACCCGTAATAAAAGTCTACATTGGACCAGTTACTTAAAATTTCATTTCTTTAGCCCAACATAGCCCAACACTTACCAGCAATCCTATTGCTGACTGCCCCAGATAGGACTGGTCCATTTTGTAATCAACCATTCCTTGGTTTGGTACAATACAATTAAAACTGTCTTTTCGTAACCTGTCAGCTCAAAGAGCTGTCGATATTACAGATGGAATGGCAGCACAAAAATACCTTAATTCACTGGCTAACATGGTACTTAATAATCAAACAGCTTTAGATCTTTTACTAGCCCAGCAAAAAGGGGCTTGCACCATTGCTAACATCTTCTATTGCTCTTGGATTAGCACCACTGGAAAAGTTAAAAAAGATATTGCTAAGATTCACCAAAACACTGTTTGGTTACATTCTATGCCCCCTATAACTTTACCATCCTTCTTTAGTATCTTCAGTTGTCTACCTAATAGTGCAAGTTCCTGGTTACAATCTCTGTTGCGAACCAGGTTGATTATATTAACAACAACAACAAAAAAAACCTGTTGCCATCAAGTTGATTCCAACTCATAGTGACCCTATAGGACAGAGTAGAACTGGTCCATAGGGTTTCCAAGGAGCAGCTGGTAGATTTGAACTGCCAACATTTTGGCTAGCAGCCATAGCACACCATAGCTCTTAACCACTGCACCACCAGGGCCCCATATAATAATCCTTATTTCTGGAGTTATAAAATATGCTATAAGATATGCATCTACTATGAAAACCAAGAAACCAAACCCACTCCATTGAGTCGATTCCGACTCATAGTGACCCTATAGGATCAAGTAGAACTGCCCTGTAGAGTTTCCAAGGAGTGCCTGGCAGATTCAAACTGCCGACCTTTTGGTTAGCAGCCATAGCACTTAACCACTGTGCCACCAGGGCTTCCAACCACTACTATAGGAACTGAAAATTCCACTTCATCTCATGGTCAGAGAATTATGTATATCAACAATGTATTTGAGAACCCAAACTAAAGAAGCTTCATGACTTAGTCATTTGAAAGTAGGTGAGGCTGTTTCTCCAATCTGGCTACATCCTATCCATTCCCCACACCAAAGTCACTGAAGATGGCTGCTCAGCAATAGCATGGTGAAGAAAACTGAAGCTGTCCTACTGCCAGAAAAGGCTTGCAGAAGATGAGTTACTCCTTTGTGGGCAACATAAGACCAGCTCAGCCTTAAGATGAGAACTCCCCCATAAAAAAAAAACCCGTAACAAGGTAAAAATACATAGTGGTGTCTCGCCACTTCTATCATGTAATGTCAAGCAGCCGTTAAGGACAATTTAAAGTCAAGCCCATGCAGAAGAGAGTATGCCCGCAACCGTGATCAACAGATGTTCTTCAAAATCTTTTATCAAAAGGAGAGAATGATAAGAATCAAAACAAAGACATTTGACCTTTTTGTAAAATGACTGGACTAACACTAAGAGCTCAATGTAATCTTTCCCCCAAACTCTACCTTTGTTGTGTAGGAACTAACTCCTACTATTTTAAGGAAATAAGTTTATTTGCAGCCAGGCTAAAGAATGTGAATACATCATGGAAACTTATTTGTTCCCTTATGAAAACTATTTGTTCCCAATAGCCTTTGCGACTGACACTCTGAGCAAGGTAACTTTTAACAGACCACTCTTGAAAATTTCGTATCACTGCTTTGTAACCAACATGAAGCTCCCCCCACCCCATGTCTTTCAATTATGTCTTTTAGCCAATCAATATGTTCATGTAACTAATAATGTCAAAGATTATGCTTTACTTTGTCTCACCTTTAACTGACCTAAACCCCTGTAAAGCAATCAGAATATTGTGTTTTGTACTTCCTCTTCCAGCCCTATAACCATGTGCCCCCAATTGTTCCCCTATGGATTCATCTGTTCTTTTTGCTGGGACTCCACGTTTCCGCATTGCAATGTTCTTTTGTGCTGCGGCTGACTCTATTCCCTCAATAAAACTCTTTACTTTCAATTTTAACCAGACTTCGTGATTTTGTGCTACGACAATAATAAACAAACAGTATAACAGCCCCAAAATAGCAGAGAAGAATTAAATTCTCTGCAAGTTCAGGCAATCTCTAATTATTCAAACTGCCCTAGACTAGACAGGAGATCAGCCTGGATAAGATGAAGCTATAATCCCCACGCTTCTAATATTGCTTTTTTTAAATCAGAGGGTGAAAAGTGGAGGACTATCGACTAAACTCAGCCCAACAATGTGTTCCATTTAAAATAACACTCACTGTGCTATTTTAGGGAAACCCTGGTGGCGTAGAGGTTAAGAGCTATAGCTGCTAACCAAAAGGTTGGCAGTTTGAATCCACCAGGTGCTCCTCGGAAACCCTATGGGGCAGTTCTACTCTGTTCTACAGAACCACTATTAGTCAGAATCGACTCGATGGCAACAGGTTTGTTTGTTTGTTTTGGTTTGTGCTGTTTTAATTTTTTTATTTGAAAAGAAGGAAGACTTCACATGAAAATTCTGATTTCCAGCTTCTCTTGAAAATACTGAGGACAAATATTCCCATAACAACCCAGATGTAAAGAGTAGCTACGCTATAGTCAGGCAGGTAGTCTCCTATTTGCTTCAGTCTCCACAGAGTCTGCTTCACTCACTGTGTTACCTGACTGACCCCACTTGGCAGTTGAATTTGAAGCCCTATTTTGGACAAAGAATCAAAACAAAGGAAGTTTATCAGTCCCACTGTTCAGCTGAAAAAGAACAGTTCAGTTGGAGAGAATTAATTAATTAGGGTTAAATGACCAAGAGATATGCTTTCCTACACAGGCCAAAAGAAAAATCAGGTAAAACAGAATAGGAATAATAATGATCTCGATACAGCTTTAGTATTAGTTCTGCCTATAGACTATAAAACCAGAACGAGATACTGTTACTGAGCAAGACAGCTTGATTTTAAGCAAACTACTTTGAATGTTTTCCGGTTATTGTGTATATAAGAAACTAAATTCAGAATAATAGTGTAGTACACTCAATAAATTGACCCCAATTCTTCATTCCTCCCTATATGCACTATCCTCCCACCATAGGTGGTGTAACCGTAACTCTGGGCTTAGCTATATGACTTGCTCTTGGTCAATAGGATTTTAGCTGACATGGCACAAGCAGAGGCTTGAGATGGGACTTACACTGGAACTTGGTCCTCTGCAGCTCTTCTATCACCAAAAGGATATGTCCAGGTTAGACTACTAGAAGGTGAGGGACACGTTATTACCCCAGTGACTTCCAGCTTAGATCAGCAGATCAACCCTCTGATCCTAGACAAGTGATTCTAGCCATAAACAGCTTAGCTAACCCATTTTGCAAACAGTAAGCATTTATTGCTGTCTACCTCCAAAATTTAAGGTTGTCTGTTATACAGAAAAAGCTAACTGATACATATAATTTACTAATAAATCATTTGACTTGGTTCAAAAAGCAGTTCATTTCCTGAACTTTTCTCCCAAACCTACTATCCTTGAGAGAACAACCGGGTTTCAGACTGCAAAGACATATGGGAGTCTTTCAATGGTGAAAGGAAAAAAAAAATCCTTCTCTTTAACAAAAGAACCATAGAACACACCAGCTATTCTACCGCTTCCATCGTTCACTAATATCATTAGTGCTCTCTGGTATGCCTTCCCCTGTGTACTATTGCCACCTATTTAAATTCTACTTAATCTTCAAGGCAGAGTTCAAATAATACATTCTCATCTCAGTGAGGCCTTCCATCTCCAGCAAGAAGTGTATTTCCTCCCTCTGCATTCTTATATCTATATAACAAGGCTTTTATTAAGCACATTCATGAAATGTTTATTTGTGCCACTGAATTTTATTTTTAAGTTCCTCAAATATGTCATGCTCATCTCACCTTCAGGCCTATGCTGGACTCACTGCCTGGAATACTCTTTTCAATCCTTTTACCTTGGCTAACTTCTACTTTTGCTTCAAGTCTTGTTCCAGAGGAAATTTCCCTAGAAAGCCTGCCTTCACTGCTCTACCCCAATTCTGGGCCAAGTGCCCTTTAGCTGTATGTCCACGGTGAATAGCACCTCATCACAGCCCATAGATTGGTAACTGGCTATTTACTTGTCTGTCTCCCACTAGACTCTAAAATCCCATCAGAGATTAGTTTTTTGTTTGTTTGTTCATGGTTGTATCTCAGCACCTAGCATACTGCCTGGCATGTATTTTAAATGAATTTACAATTAAATTTTCCTTATTACCCCTTATGATTAATCCAGAGACAAATTTCAAAGGACAGGGTTTTGCAAATAGCAAGCAAGTACAAATTAAATAATTGTTGGATGAAGTAATTCTTGTGGCAAATGGCCTACGTTAATTATCTTAAGTCTTCAAACAATATGGATTAGGCTTCAAAATAGCATAAATATGAATACTCAATAATGTCTATTATAGAGGGAACAAAGATAAACATTTCAAATTCATTTGAATAAATGTGTTAAAACGTTATTATAACTGAAACATCCTAGGAGGTTGACTTGAGTTATTGGGAACCATTTTAATTTATCATAGTCATTTGCAGTTACTCGCATTCCTCAATTACTATTTATCTGCAATATAAAGCTCTAAACTCCGAATTAGCTAGGCTCTTTATCATCTGGGTCCAGACACTACTGTTTCATTGTACCAATCACTGCTCCTAGGCAAACTCATTTCTGCCATTTTAAAGCCTTCACTCTCCACCATCAAAATTTTTCCTTCTTCCTACTATCTATAAAATTACTGTCTTCATCTTTTAAAATAAAATTCATAGTTCACTTTTCCACAACACCTCTGTTCATTCAGACAAGCCTGGTTCACGTTTAGCTTTAATTCACTCATCTATGAGCTCATTCATTCATGAGAACCCATCCATTCATTCATGAGCACCTGCTCCATGGCAAACCCTATGCTAGTTATCTGCCAGCACAGAGATTTAACATGTTTGTCAGCTAAATGGATTCACGTACCCACAAATACTCCCATCTCCCAAACACGCCAAGCACCAGCATTATACAGATCTATAAAAAAAAAAAAATTTTTTTTTTTTTGAGGTTTATATGAATTTCAGAGAGGTGTGCATATCTGAGCAAGGTGTGATAACCATTTTCAGGCCATTCATAGTTATTGACAATAGGACATCAGAAACTAGGCTAACAGACTAAAGGACAACTCAGGAAAATACGTGCACTGTATGGGAATCGGGATTAATTAGCTCTTTAAAAAACATAAGAAAAAGAACCGTAGTGGAAACAATAGAACATGAGGAGAAAAAGGTGCGAAGACTATTTAAACAGGCAATTCAAAGAATACAAATAGCCCTAAAACATGTATAAACTTACTTTGTTTCACTAATCTAGAAACTGCAAATTAAAATAATAAAATGGAATTCTTCTCTATCTGTTTTGATAAGCCAGAAAGAAGAAAGAAAAAAAAAAGTTATCATGCCCAGTGTTGGCAAGGGAACAAGTAGTATTAACTAGAATAGCTTTTCTGGAAAACCACCTGGCAATGCAAGAAAAAGTAAGTAATATGCATATGCTTTTTTTTTTTTGACCCAGAAATTCTATTACTAAGAATATTACCTCAGGAAAACAGAAGGACAAGTTTGTAAAAGGTATGTGTGAGAACATTCAATTGAGAATTATTCCTAGTAGCTTAAAAAAAAAGAAGAAACAACACATCCACTGATAAAGGATTCATTACATGACTCTTAGTTCATCCACTCACTACAATACTATGTAGCAGTTAAAGGGCCAAGGTAGAATTTTATGTACTAACATATAACAAAACATTTTTACAAGAAGAAAGTACGTTATATAATAATGTGAATACAGTAAAACCATTTCACATTAGAATCAACCCAGTGACATTATTACATGGATAACTGTGAATCTACTGAATCTACTCTAGATTATTTTTATATTATTCCCAAATGTGTCCAGACACTGCAGTTGAGAACTTTTGGACTAGAGCATCCTATCAGCTCTCTGTCACCCTCTTTTGCTCAAAAAAGTCTTTAATCCTAAGGATTTTGTAAAGCATAGATCTTGAACATCGTGTTACTGCAAGGCTCCGATGCAAGATGTTTAAGTGCCTTTTTTCAAATTGCAACATTAAAATGCTAAAAAGTTCCTATAATTTTAAATAAATGTTGCAAAATTTGGTATTTAACACTGCACCCCTGATTCCAAAGATGATTCACATTGAATATGTTCATTATAAAGTATGGACCATTGTATTTTTTTTAAAAGTAACTAATATAATAGAACCTTTGAACATATAAAGAAATGAATTACGGTGTTATAGATTGAACTGTATCCCCCCAAAAGTTATACTGAAGTCCTAACCCCTGTACTTATCTATATGACCCACTGGAAATAGGGGATTTCTTTTGTCATGTTAATGAGGTCATATAGTAGCTGGCTGAGTCTTAAACCTAAACCCCTCTGAGTGTTATAAAAAGAGCTGAATAGTCACAGGTACACACAAGGAAAAGAAGACATAGGCCATGTGAGCAAATTTTGTACAAGAAGATATTCACACTGATCAGAGGATATGTAATTCACAATCAAAATTAAAGTCTGAGAGAAAAATCTTCTTTTGGAGAAAACTTGAAACAAAATATTTTGAAATTCTTTCTACTCTGTACACATGGGATAGTCATGAATCAGAATTGACTCGGTGGCAACTAAAAACAACCACCAACAACAAGGAAGGACCCTCCCCTTGAGCCGATGACTTGATGTCGACTCTAGCTTTCAACACTGTGAGACAATAAATTCTTGTTCTTTGAAGCCACCCACTTGTGGTATTTGTGTTACGGCAATACTAGCAAGCTAGTACAAAAAATAAGCTTTTCATTATATAGTATACAGAATCTAAAAATGCTGATTGTAAATCAAATTCTATTTAGACAGCAATCTTAAACAGTGGAGTCTCTTTGTAGTGGAAAGCACTGGGGTTTGAAGTCAGAAAACTTGAGGGTAAAGACTTCTCTTTGGGTTCCAGGGTCCTGAGCAAATAGAACAACCTATCTGAGACTCAAATCCCTTATCTTTAAAATAAAAATGATCATAATAACAAGATTATATAGAATACATGTAAAAGGTGCTTAATACAGTGGCTGTGACAAAACAGGTCCTCAAATACCTGTCTAATATAACAGTTGCTTCACTGTTGCTTCTGTTAAGGTTTTCAATGTCTCTCAATCTACCTATTTTGTTCATCTAAGTTTTTGTAACATTGCATGCACGATCATCCTGTTTTTATTTTACCTATTAGAAAAGGGTTTCTTGCCCCCAAAAGTCTATCTGTTGATGCTTTTTCACTATAAATATGAAGAAGTCTGTTATCTCAGAAACTCAGAGAAGGCATACTTACAAAGCACACGCCCCCAAAACTCTGAGTCGCTCTTCTCTTAGCTCAGTGCTTTTCTCCTTAGGCACATATATCTGCCTCCTATCATTTCCTTCTGAGGTTCAGGGCAAAAGGCCTAATCCGTAGATGTGATGATCTTTGATTGCTTCTACACTTGCCCCAAACCACCTACAGATAAATGAAATAAGGGAATAAACCACACCTGCAACTTTAAATCTTAAAAAATAATCAAATTAGCTTTTACCCTCACTATGCACAGTTGATGGCTATCAGAGAACACAGAAAACACCTCTGGGGTCATCCAAAAGCTCAACTGACCTCATAGGAATCCTTCACATCCAAGTGCCCCACTCAACATACCCCTCACTGGTGAATTTCTGCTCACATCTCATGCTATGGATTGAATTGTGTCAGAGAAGCGAGCAAAGAGCCATGGGGGACATCATACTACCAAGAAAGAAGAGCCAGGAGAATAAAGCATCCTTTGGACCCAGGGTCCCCGTGGTGAGAAGCTCCTCGACCTGGGAAGATTGGTGACAAGGACCCTTCCCCAATGCCAACAGAGAGAGAGAGAGAGAGCCTTCCCCTGGAGCTGGTACCCTGAATTTGGACTTCTAGCCTCCTAGACTATGAGAGAAAGATTTTCCCTTTGTTAACACCATCCACTTGTGGTATTTCTGTTACAGTAGCACTAGATATTCACCTCGGGCTTACCAGGTCACTCTGTGGTGTGAACTGTTGCCCAAATCTGGCCAAAAGTACTGTCTCTGAGTATGTCTATCAATTGGTAAATTAAATAAAATTAATATGCCACTTCTGACTTTGAATTTTTAATGGCCCAGTTGTATTTCTAAGCCAATAATGAACTACACGCTAGCAACTCTAAAAGAAACATTTTATCAGACACCCAGTTCTTGCCACACTTAGTATTACAATCAAACAAATAAAAATAAGATGCCTTTCATTTCAGGAAAGAGCTGTGGAGAGAAATATGTTTAATTCTAGGTGACTTTTTTCAAAGCAATCTGTAAGAATCCACGTAAAGCCATCCAGAGAACTACTAGTTGCCCACATAAAAAGTAAATCTTGGGATAAGTCAATAAACCATTTCAAGAAAAGAGGTAACCTGAGAAAGTTAATCCAAATAAACAAAATAAACCATTGAGAGACAATTCAAAGTGATCCAAGTTACACAATGGCAGAGAGGTAAAATGGCAGAGTCATGCCGAGGGGACACAGTTATGGCACATATTTCACTCTTCTAACAAAGCAGCAACCTTCACCCCATGAATTCACCCAATGATAGGAGCCATCAAAAACTAAACCCATTGCCATCGCATTGATTAAGACTCGTAGTGACTCTACAGGGTTTCCAGGAGCCGCTGGTGAATTCAGACTGTCAACCTCTCGGACATCAGCCAAGCCCTCAATCACTGTGCAACCGGGGCTCCAAAAGAGCCATAGGCAAAACCAAATTTCTCTGTGCCAATGTAAAAGTGTCAAAGTTTTAAACTTCTGTCTGCACTGTCCAATATGGCGGTCACTAGTTTCTTTTACGGCATATGGCTATCAAGCCCTTGAAATCTGGCTGGTCCAAATAGAGATGTGCTGTAGTGTAAAACACCAGATTTTGAAGATTTAGTACCACTTTGAAAAAAAAAAAAGGGCAAAATGTCCAATTAATAAGTTTAAACTGATTACATGTTGAGATGAAAATATTCTTATATATTGGGCTAAATAAACTATTAAACATTATTTTCACCTGTTTTGATTTTTTTTTAATGTGGCTACTAGAAATTTTAAAATTTTGTGCGTGGCTCACATTATATTTCTATTCAACGACACTGTTCTGCTTAATTAATAAAAATAAATATCAAGTACTGAGCACCTCCAATGTGCCAGGCACTGTACTAGACACATTATATACTCCTTGGAATAATGCTGCGAGGTATAACCGTCCCATTTTACAGATGAAAGGCGGAAGTGACTAGCTCCACCAAACCAATAAAGGATGCGGCTGGGATTCAATGGCAAATATCCCTGCAATATTATCTAAATAAGGGACGACTAATACCTAACGTGGGGGCAACTCTAGTACCGGCATAGGAAAGATAGGTCACTGATATAAAGTCTCCGAGGGCAGCAAACTTCTGGGACTACGAGACAGGTACAAAAACATCAAGTTATACCCCGGGCCAGCCGAGCAAACATCACATCGTTCTCTGAAGGACAAACAGTCCGAGACCAATCTCCTTGACAGCTCAAGCTTCACAGATGCTAGCGGCAGGGCAAGCTGCTCCCAAAGGAAGACCACGTAGCCCAAATTCCCTGCATAACTTGGTTGGGACCTGACTGCCACACTCGTGGCAAGACACAACGGCTTGGGGATACCAAGCACGTTGTCTCTCCCTAACTTCGGCACACAGCCTACTCACTCACGCCCCACCCCAGATCTCCGCGAAGCTTTGGTATCCCACTTCCAGGAGGAAGGGAAGTGGGGCCCGAAACGTCGGTAGTAAGATAGGGAAGTGAAGAGAAAGGGCAAAGGGGCAGTAGGGACAGGTACCTGAGACAAAACAGGACTCCAAGTCCTTAATGCCGGATCATCGCCGAGACCCCACTCGGCTCCCACGGCTACCAGTGACCCAGAAGGTGCAACTGACCAGACGCTGCGGCGCAACTGATTCTGCTCTCCCCAGACTCGCAGCTATGGCAACTTGAACTAGCCGCCCAGCAGCCGCGACTGGACAGGACCCCGCCGATGCCGCTTGGCCCTGTGGGAGTTGTAGTCCATCCCGCCTTCAAAAGCAAGAAGTAACCAAGAGGAAGAGGCTGTAAAGAAAACTGCAATTCCCAGAAAACAACGTGCCTGCCCTTCGGGTGACTTTCCCGGAAGGAGCGGCAGTAGCTGGCATCTGAGTCCCTGGGCCGCGCCCTCTTCGTCCGGTCTTTATTTTTCTTAAAGGGCCAGTACATTCATGTGTAAGACAAACTCAGTGTCCGGACACAAAGTGAGTAAGAGAGCTGCCTTGGCCCTGACCGTAATTTAATCAGAAAAATCTAAAATATTCACTTTAAAAAAATAAGGAAATCCAAAGTAGTTGTAATGCTAACATATTGGGAACCAGCCCAAACCAAACCTGTTGCCATCGAGTCAATTCCGACTCATAGCAATCCTATAGGACAGAGTAGAACAGCCCCATAGGACTTCCAACGAGCGGTTGGTGGATTCGAACTGCCAACCTTTTAGTTCGAGGCCGAGTTCTTCACCACTATGCCGCCAGGGACCCATATCGGGAACAGGGAGGAGTAATTGCCAGCAGTGAAATGTTAAAATCTACTTAATACCAGGGCCTAAGGCCTTGTTCCAAAGGCTCACAAATTCTTAGAATTAAAAGGGAACAGAGAAAGATTATCTAGTCAAAATGGATAGAGGTAAGCAAAACTGGACAGCCCCAGAGGGAATAAGTCTGAGAGAATGGGTTCTGACGACTTCAAATTCCTGGTCCCAACTTCTGTTATTCCCACAGAAACTTCCTATTTGTGTGTTACGTGGTACACTGGAGGCAGTTATCCGTAGTTAAATGCACGCAGTCTGAACCCAGACCACTTGGTTCAGATCTGAGCTGTAATACCCATCAGTTATGAGACTTTCGGAGCACTGATGGCGCAGTGGTCAAGAGCTCGGCTGCTAACCAAAGGTTGGCAGTTTGAATCTACCAGCCACTCATTGGAAACTCTGTGGGGCAGTTCTACTCTGTCCTGTAGGGTGTTATGAGTCAGAATAGACTCTATGGCCACAGGACGGGGTTTATAAGACCTTCAGCAAGTTACATAACCACTCTGTGCCTTCAGTTCTTCCTCCACCAAATGTGGATGATAAGAATAATACCTAACATGTAGGAGATAAAATAAATTAATGTGTGTGAAGCACTTAGCGCTGTGCCTACCCAGTAGTAAGAACTTCATATATGTGAACTGCTATATTCTGTGATATTCTAAAATGTTTGGTGCATTAACATTGAGACTTCATTCTTTGGTTCTAGAGCAAAGAATATACCTTGCTGCTTTGTAATGATTTCCCTTTCAAAGCTTAAGATAAATTTTGTTAATTAAAATCCAAAGAGCCTTGACTAAGATTATGTTGGCGAAGCTGTGGCCTTGGTCGTGACTGACCAGCTTGTGAGACCCGAGGTACTAAATTCACATCTAGTGTCTTGAACAAGTTTCATCAGACACCGTAGCTAACATTAAACACCTACATGAGATAATCCATAATGAGTTTCTGGAATGGGGTAGTCGAAAATAATTGACATAATCATCATAACCCAACTCATCTAGAGTGGCTAAGGGGAGGGAAAACAGTATGTAAGATGTTGTTGGGTGGTAAAGCGAGGCAGTGCTATTTGAAATAGAAGAGGCAGAAGCTGTATTTCAGTGATACCTTGCAAAATCATCCTACTATGAAACAATGTCAGGTGACTGATTATTTCCATGTAACAGGAAGACATATTTGAAATACTAATCAGAATTTTCCTCTCCCCTTGGCTCTCTTTTGTGGCCTCAGAGAAGGCTACTGCAGAAAGCAGGGAGAGGAGGCAAAGTAGAAGAAGTAGTCATTTCCTGGTTTTTGAGCATTGAACATACAGATTCTCAGAGAGTACTGGCTCTAGAATTTGTGGAGTTCAGTACAAAATGAAAATGTGAGGCCCTTGTTCAAAACTGATTAAGAATTTCAAAATGGGAACAGGAGGGTATTAAATTAAATATGGTGTCCCTCTGACTGTAGGCCATTTCACAGGTTGAGAACTCATGAAGCCACCCTGCTCTCAGAAAGGAGTCATGCTATAAGCAAAGGATTTGGCAAAAAATATCATAAGCCAGAGCAGTACTTCAGAAGAAAAGGGCTTCCTGACCAGCAATATGGTAAGAAACACATAAGAAAGAGGGACTAGGATGGGGGGCAGGGACAGACTTGAAGGAGTTAAATCCTAAAGTAGGTAAGTCCACGTCCACCAAGTGCCTAACCTCCACTTAAGCAATCACTACTCATGACCTGAGCCCAGTTGCCCTACCCATTCACATCAGGGGAGAATATCCCTTCAAAAGCAGCCAATATTTAGCCTGGTGACTGCCAAGCGCCAGTAACAACCACCTGTACCATTACTTTGCTTGGTTCCATCTAGCCATCGAAGATGATCAAGCTTCTCTGTAATATCCCAGGACACTCATAAGTCCTTAGAAGTAAGATTGAGCACCAAGGAACCAAGTGAGGTGCTAGGGGGACAGTAAAAGGGAAATTCCCCACATCTTGATTTTTTGAGGCCGAATGGAACCACTCAAAATTCCCTCTGACACAAGATATGGTAAAAGCCACTCTCCTATACCATTGTGAAACAATCAGAAATGGTGTGACTCTTTGTGCATCAATTTTCAAGCTAACTGAAAGCCTAAGAAGAGTCAAAACAAAAGACAAGATGTTACAAAGATGGTATTGCCCACTGCAAATTCAGGAAGGGAGGATTACCCAGCAAGCAAGGTAAGTATGGACTTACTTGTGCTTACCTGTTAATCTGTAGTAAACAATTTTACACAAAACCTATGTGAAATTATTCACTACAGAAGAGTAAGTAAGCACAAGTATTGTTCTTGTTAGGTGCCATCTAGTTGGTTCCGACTGATAGCAACCCTATGTACAAAAGAACAAAACAATACCCAGTCCTTTGCCATCCTCGCAATCATTGTTATGCTTGAGCACATTGTTGCAACTACTGTGTCAGTCCATCTAGCAGAGAATCTTCCTCTTTTTCAGTGACCCTCTGCTTTACCAAGCATGATGTCCTTCCGCACGGACTGGTCCCTCCTAATAACACGTCCAAAGTACATGAGACAAAGTCTTGCCATCCTTGCTTCTAATAAGCATTCCAGCTGTACTTGTTCCATGACAAACTTCTTTGTTCTCCTGGCAGTTCATGATATATTTAATATTCATCACCAACACCATAATTCAAAGGCATCAATTCATCTTCAGTCTTCCTTATTGTTCAGCTTTCACATGCATATGAGGCAATTGAAAACACCAGGGCTTGGGTCAGTCCTTAAAGTGACATCTTTGTTTTTAACAGGTCAAAGAGGTCTTTTGCAGCAGACTTGCCCAACGCAATGCATCTTTTGATCTCTTCACTGCTGCTTCCATGGGCATTGATCGTGGATCCAGGTAAAATGAAATCCTTGATAACTTTAATCTTTTCTATGTTTATCGTGATGTTGCTTATTGGTCCTTTGTGAGGATTTTTGTTTTCTTTAGGTTGAGGTGCAATCCATACTGAAGGCTGTGGTCTTTGATCTTCGTCAGTAAGTGCTTGAAGTCCTCTTCACTTTCAGCAAGAAAGGTTGTGTCATCTGCATATCACAGGTTGTTAATGAGTCATTCTCCAGTCCTAATGCCCCATTCTTCTTCATATAGTCCAGCTTCTCAGATTATTTGCTCAGCATACAGATTGAATAGATAAGGTAAAAGGATACAACCCTGACACACACCTTTCCTGCCTTTGAACTATGCAGTATCTCCTTGTTCTCTTTGAATGACTGCCTCTTGGTCTAAGTACAAGACACAAGCACAAGTAAGTGTTCTGGAATTTCCATTCTTCACAATGTTATCCGTAATTTGTTATGATCCACATAGTCGAATGCCTTTGCATAGTCAATAAAACACAGGTAAACATCTTTCTGGTATTCTCTACTTTCAGCCAGGACTCATCTGATACCACCAGTGATATTCCTTGTTCCACACCCTCTTCTAAATCTGGCTTAAATTTCTGGCAATTCCCTTTTGATATACTGCTGCAGCCGCTTTTGAATGATATTCAGCAAAATTTTACTTGTGTGTGATATTAATGATATCATTTGATAATTTCAGCATTCTATTGGATCACCTTTCTTTGGAATGGGTACAAAAATGGATCTCCTCCAGTTGGTTGGCCAGGTAGCTGTCTTCCAAATTTCTTGGCATAGACAAGTGAGCACTTCCAGTGCTGCATACCTTTGTTGAAACATCTCAGCTGGTATTCCGTCAGTTTCTGGAGCCTTGTTTTTTGCTAGTGCTTTCAGTGTAGTTTGAACCTCTTCCTTCAGTACCATCGGTTCTGGATCATATGCTACCTCCTGAAATGGTTGAAAGTCGATTAATTCTTTTTTGTACAGTGATTCTGTGTATTCCTTCCATCTTCTTTTGATAGTTCCTGCATCATTTAGTATTTTTCCTGTTGAATTGCAACTCAGGACTTGAATTTTTTCTTCAGTTCTTTAAGCTTGAGAAATCCTGAGCTTGTTCTCTTCCCTTTTGGTTTTCTAGCTCCAGTTCTTTGTACATGTCATTATGATACTTTGTCTTCTGTAGCTGCCCTTTGAAATCTTCTATTCAGCTCTTTCACTTCATCGTTTCTTCTTTTTGCATTAGTACTCAGCGTTCAAGAAAAAGTTTCAGAGTCTCTTCTGACATCCATAATGGTCTTTTCTTTCTTTCCTGTCTTTTTAATTACCTCTTGCTTTCTTCATGTATGATGTCCTTGATGCCATTCTACAACTAGTCTGGTCTTTAGTCATTAGCGTTCAGTGTGTCAAATCTATTCTTAAGATGCTTTCTAAATTTAGGTGGGATATACTCAAGGTCATAGACTCATAGCGACCCTATAGGACAGAGTAGAACTGCCCCATAGAGTTTCCAAGGAGTGCCTGGCAGATTCAAACTGCCAACCCTTTGGTTAGCAGCCATAGTACTTAACCACTACGCCACCAGGGTTTCCATAGGGTCGCTATGAGTCAGAATCGACTCAATGGCACTGGGTTTGGTTTTTTTGAGGGGGGTATACTCAAGGTGGAAACCCTGGTGGTGTACTGGTTAAGTGCTATGGCTGTTAACCAAGAGTTCAGCAGTTCTAATCCACCAGGCGATCCTTGAAAACTCTATAGTGCAGTTCTTCTCTGTCCTATAGTGTCACTATGAGTCGGAATCGACTCGACGGCAGTGGGCTTTGTTTGGGTTTTTTGGTATACTCAAGGTCATACTTTCGCTCTCATGGACTTGTTCTACTTTTCCTCAACTTGAACTTGCATATGTGGAATTGGTGGTCTGTTCCACAGTTGGCCCCTGGCCTTGTTCTGACTGATAACATTGAGCTTTTTCATCATCTCTTTCCACAAATGTAGTTGATTTGATTCTTATGTATTCCATCTGGGAAGGTCCACGTGTATAGTCACCATTTATGTTGTTGAAAAAAGGTATTTGTAATGAATAGTTTGTTGGTCTTGCAAAATTCTATCATACAACCTCTGGCAGTGTTTCTATCACCAACTCCATATTTTCCTATTACCAATCCTTTCCTTTCCAATCATCAGTAATTATCAATGCATCCTGATTGCATGCTTGATCAATTTCAGACTGCAGAAGTTGGTAAAATCTTCGATTTTCTCATCTTATGCCTACTGCTTGGTGGGTAAATTTGAATAATAATTGTCTTAACTGGTCTTCCTTTCAGGTGTATGGATATTATCCTTTCACTAACAGCTTCGGAATAGATCTTGAAGTGTTCTTTTAGACACCATTCCTCTTCAATTTGTCATTCCTGGCATAGTAGACCATATGATTACCTGATTCAAAATGGTCAATACCAGTCCATTTCAGATCACTATGGCCTAGGATATCAATCTTCAAGCATTCCATTTCATTTTAACAACTTCCAATTTTCCTTGATTCATACTTTATATGTTCCACATTCTGATTATTAATGGATGTTTGCAGCTATTTCTTCTCATTTTGAGTCATGCCACATCAGCAAATGAAGGTTCCTAAAGCTTGACTCCATCTACATCATTAAGTTCAACTCTACTTTGAAGAGGCAGCTCTTCCCCAGTCGTATTTTGAGTGCCTTCCAACCTGACAATCAGACAATGTTCCAGTGCTACTCATAGGGTTTTTACTGCCTAATTTTTTTCAGAAATAGACTGCCAGGCCCTTCTTACTAGTCTGTCTTAGTCTGGAAGCTCAGCTGAAACCTGTCCACCAAGGGTGATCCTGCTGGTATTTGAGTACTACTGGTGGCATATCTTTTAGCATCACAGCGACACTCAAGCCCCCACAGTACGACAAAATGACAGAAGTGTGGACGGAGCACAAGCAAACACATGCTTACCTTACTTACTGGGTAAACTGTCTCTGTTAGGGATTGTAACTTTGAATAAAACCAAAACCAAATCCACTGCCGTCGAGTCAATTCTGACTCATAGCGACCCTATAGAACAGAGTAGAACTGCTCCACAGAGTTTCCAAGGAGCACCTGGTGGATTCAAACTGCTGAAATCTTGGTTAGCAGTGGTAGCTCTTAACCACTACACCACCAGGGTTTCCGTAACTTTGAATAGAGGCTTTGATTTTGTAAGAAGGAGCTGTGGGCTTGGGAGAGAGACAAAGTGCCAGCCATACCTAGAAGCAGAATATTTGATGTGGTGAAAAAAGTGAAATTGTTCACTACAGATAATTTGGTCAGCATGCTAAACACCGTGCCTACCTTGCCTATTGAATAATCTGCCCCTGCCTTCAGGCATTCATTGTGTAGAAGCTCTGTTGATCACATACTGTTCTTTTCAGCAACACACCTACTATTTATAGGTAGTTAGCACTCAATTGACTTGATAGCACCTAAGAACAACATCACTGTCAAGTGCATAACAAAGATAAAATGCAGTAATTCATATGCATTTATGTCAGAATAAGCAACTACTAGTGCACAAAAGCAAAATTATAGAACATTTTATTGTAGCTAAGTAATATAGCCAATATCCACTTTAATGGATACCATATGAAAAAGAGATGAAAGAAACAGGAGAATTCATACAAGAATTCATACCTAAACACCACTTTCTGATATTTGGATCATGCTAACGGTTATTCTACGTGAATGAAAATGTAATAGTCTAGAGCCATTATCATTTATTTGTTACATTTAAATGGATTTTTTTTGGGTGTGTTTAATGGATCTGAGTGCAAACACTTTCAGCTTTACTTAAACTGATTCATCTTCACATCTCATGAGTTTTTTTTGTTTTTTTTTTTTTGCCCCAGTTTAAAAGTTATGCTAAGGGGGAAAAAGTTGTTATATTGATTATCATAGCAATTTGTGGAGCGGGCTATTAGAATATGGTTATACTAAAGTCTGGAGCCCTGGTGGCACAGTGGTTAAGAGCTCAGCTGCTAACCAAAAGGTCGGCAGTTCAAATCCACTAGCTGCTCCCTGGAAATGCTATGGTACATTTCTACTCTGTCCTATAATGTTGCTATGAGTTGGAATCAACTTGACAGCAATGGCATTTTTTATCCTAAAGTTAGGTTTTAATTTACTAAACTGAAACCTGTAGGCATAGGAGAGTTTACCTACATTATTCAGACTCAACAGCAACGGGTTTTGGTTTTTTTTTTTTTTTAATGATTTCCATTAAGCCAATTTCATGCTCTCTAAATCTAGATTAAAATGTTAAATATTTCAACATAGCACTTCTGCTTTCAGCCAAGGTGCAGTAACATCTTGAGCCTGAATTTACCCTCCCAGTAGAATCAAACAAACAAACAAAAATCTAAAAAACAATTTTTTCAAGACTGTGGACATCTGCCCCTTCCTGACAGCAAGAGAGACATCGGCTTGCTACTGCTCCAATTCTGCCCCACTCCCAACGGCCAGTGTACCCACCACCATATTCTTTTGTTGTTGTTGTTTTTATTTTTGTTTGATTGTTGGTTTCTTCTATCTCCCCTCTTTCCTTTCTCCTGCCCACCTAGCCCTGGGTGCCACCCAAGCTGCTTCTCAACAGGCTGAGCCACATCACTTAGCTAGAAAGCTAAGCACCAACACATGGTCTCACTGGGTCTGCCCCACCCTTACCTGCTGAATCCTACTGCACTGCCATTTTATTTACTTTCTTTCTTTTTATTATTCTTCTACTTCATTTTTTTGCCTTTTTTTTTCTTTTTGCCTTTGTTCCTCTTTCTGGTTTTACCCATCCACTTAGATGTGCACGTCACAGCCTCTCCTTTCCCTCCTGCTTATCTGCACCATGCACCAAGTGCCATGCCCCTGAGCAGTAGTGACACGGTCCCCAGACCCTGCCTGCAGTGCCCCACAGCCCTGCCCCATAGCCTCCAGTTCATACTGCAAACTACCCATCCCCACTTCTCCACCCCCGATGGACCTGCCCTGCTGCACTATAGCTGAGCAACCGGCCCTATCCACTTGGACAAGGTGGTGAGAAGAATCATGCCCACAGGTGAGTAAGCAACAAAACACACCAATCTCACCTGCCCAGAAATAACCAAATAAAACAAAGAAGCAGGACAAAACAATCAAATTTGCAATCCATAAATGAAGAAAAAAATTCCTGAATGTCCCAGAGACAGCAGTCAATATCAAAATATATAAAAAACAGGACAGGATGGCGCCAGAAACCAACCAAAATAAAACACCAGATGAATTTCTGCTAGAAGAAGAGGCACCGTAACTAGCTGACAGGGAATTCAGAACTCTAACATTCAGGGCTCTGCAACAGATGAAGGAAAATGCAGACAAAGATAAGGGAAAACATAGACAAAACAAAGGAAGAATTCAGGAAAATAATACAGGAATAAAATGTCAAAATAAATAAACAAGTAGAAATCATACAAAAACAGCAGTTAGAAATCCAAGAGATAAACAACAACGATTTCAGAAATGGACACTGTAAAAGAAGGTTTTAGCAGCAAATTTGAAACAATGGAAGACAGAATAGCAAAATTGAAGACAAATCCTTGGATAACACTTTGAGGAAAAATCAGAGAAAAGAACAAAGAAAAATTAAGAAACCCTGAGAACAACGTGGGATACAATCAAAAGCAAAATTTGCATGTGATCAGAGGTCCAGAACAGGGGGAGAAAATGGAAAACACAGAGAGGATCATTGAAGAACTGCTGACAGAAAAAGTCCGTAACATCGTGAAAGATGAAAAGCTGACTATCCAAGAAGCCCAACGAGCGCCATATAGGGTAGATCCCAAAAGAAAAACACCAAGACATATCATAATCACACTCCCTAAAACCAAAGACGAAGAAAGAATTCTGAAAGCAGCTTGAGAAAAGTGAAAAGCCACATACAGAGGGAAAACAATAATACTAAGCTCTGATTACTCAGCAGAAACCACGCAGGCAAGGGTGCAATGGAATGACATACATAAAATCTTGAAAGAAAATAACTACCAATCAAGAATAATATCCCAAAACCAAACCAAACCCACTGCCATCGAGTCAATTCTGACTCATAGCAACCCTATAGGACAGAGTAGAACTGCCCCATAGAGTTTCCAAGGAGCACCTGGAGGATATGAACTGCTGACCTTTTGGTTAGCAGCCATAGCACTTAACCACTAGGCCACCAGGTTTTCCCAAGAATAATATCCTGCAAAATTCTCACTCAAGTATGATGGCAAAATTAGGACATTTCCAGATAAACAGAAATTAAGCGAACACTTAAAAACCAAGCCAAACTTATGAGAATTATTAAAGGGAGTCCTTCATTTAGTGAACCAACAACATCAGACAACAACCTCAATCTAGCATATAAGACAGCATCAGCCAGATACCAACCTAGATAATGAACTCCCAAGGATAAAGCAAAACTAAAAAAGAAAAAAAAATGGAACCAGAGACATCAATCTGTAAATGACAACAATGTCACAACAATAAAAGAGGGAATAAATGGCATAGACATAGAATTTGCAAATAAGGAGCAAGTCAAGGCATTATCAAATAATGAAAGGCTGGTTTAAATTTAGGAAGATAGGAGAAAATGTCAAGGTAACCATGAAGAAAGTTAACAAACCCACTCATCAAAATAAAGAAGAAAAACATAAAAGTCTCAGTAAACACAAAATCTACAAAAAGAAATGAAAAAAATACACAAACAAAAAGGAATTCAGCACAGAAGGGTAAGAGGGACAAAGAAAACATCAGCACCACAAAAAAGCACTACAAAATGATAGCAATAAACTCATGCCTGTCAATAATCACACCGAATGTAAATGGCTTAAATGCACCCACAAAGGGACAGAGAGTGACAGAATGGATTTAAAAAAAAAAAAAAAGGACCCATAAACATGTTTTCTACAACAGATATGCTTTAGAAACAAAAACAAATTTATTAAAACTCAAAGGATGGAAAAAATATATATCAAGCAAACAGCTACCAAAAAAGAGCAAGAGTGGCAATACTAATCACAGACAAAATAGACTTTAAAACAAAATCCACCATGAAAAACAAAGAAGGGCATTATAAAATGATTAAAGGGACAATCCACCATGAGGACATAACCACGATAAATATCCGTGCACCCAATGACAGGGCTCCAAAATACATAAACTCTAACAGTACTGAAAAGAGAAACTGATAGTTCCACAATAATAGTATGAGACTTCAACACACCACTCTCACTAAAAGACAGAACATCTAGAAAGAAACTCAAGATACAGAAGATCTAAAGGCCACGATCAACCAATGTGACCTCATAGACATATAAAAACTGTGGACAGCATGCACAGGAGGACAGCAATCCCTGAGAGGCAGGAGAAAAATTAAGTAGAACTTATAATAGCCATAACTGCCTTAAGAAAATTTTCAGGCCAAGATACCAAGAAGGGGAACCAAGACAGAAGCTCTTAGATTGCCCTGAATTGAGGAGACAGACCTGAGGATCTGGGGAGACCAAAGCAGCTAGAGTTTGCAAGACAAACTGTAAGAGAGGAGAGAACTGTACAGAGAGCAAACCAGAGAGCGAGTTCCAGAGAACTGTGAAGGTTCCCCACGGAATATTCAGCAGAGTACTGATTTGAAAACGCATGTGAACAAACGACCTAAGTCCAGAGAGCAAGAATCATCTGACAGGATTGAGGAGAAAAGTCCCTGGCACTCATACCAAGCAAAGAATAGTGACTATTCTCATCACATTGAAATGCCTCATAATTAATGGAGTTTTAGCTAAAAGTCAACAGAGGAGATAAAATGGAATCATGAAAATTTCTGAATTAACCCAAAAGGAGGAAGAAAAACAAAAGGGAGGAAGATAAAAGAATAGGTAGAACAAAGAGAAGCCTAACAGAAAAATTATGGATTTAAACCTACATAAATAATGATATCAAATGTAAAGGGACTGAACAACCCAATTAAAAGCAGAGATTGTAAGGCTGATTGAAAGCAAGACCCACTATATGCTGTTTATAACAAATGCACTTTAAATATAAAGGCACAGAGAGATTAAAACCAAAAGAATGAAAGAAGAATGCCAAGGTAAGACTAATCAAAATAAAGCTGGATTGGCTCTATCAATATCAGACAAAGTAGATTAAAGATCAAAGGGTATCTATCACAAGGAATAAAAAAGGTCATTTAATAATGACAAAGAAGCCAACTCACCAAGAAAACAAAATAATCCTAAACATTTATGCACTTACTAACAGAGCTTCAAAATACATGAATCAAACACTGATAGACATGCGAGGGGGAAAAAGGAGAAAAATCCTCAATTACAGTCAAAAGTTTCAGTACTCAATAACAAGATAATTGAGAGAACAAGTAGACTGAAAAATCAGAAATACATAGAAGACTCAAACAACACTGTTAGCAACTTAACCTAATTCACACTTATAGAACATGCCATCCAAGAGAAGAATATACATTTTTTCAAGTGTACATAGAACATTGATCAAGATAGATCATATTCTGAGCCATAAAACAAGTCTCGGTAAATTTAAAAGGTTTTAAATCATACAATCTATGTTCTGTCTCCATAATTAAATTGAGAAATCAGTAACAGAAAGACATCAGGAAAATGCCCAAATACTTGGAAACTAAATTAAAAAAAAAAAGGCTTTTGAGTCAATTCCAATATATGGCTAAATAACACACTTCTAAACAACCTATGAATCAAATGAGAAACCAAAAAAATAAGAACATATTTTGAACACAAGGAAAATGAAATCATATATACCAAAATCTTTGGGATAACTCTAGGGTAGTACTTGTAGCTACGTCTACAGCACTCTAAACCTGTATTATCAAAGAAAAAAAGATCTCAATGACCTCAGCCTTCACCTTAAGAATCTAGGAAAAGAAGAGCAAATTAAACCGAAAGTATGCAGAAGAAAGGAAATAATAAAGATCAGAACATAAATCAGTGAAATAGAAAAGAGAAAAATAATAGGAAAATCAATAAGACAAAAAGTTGTTTCCTTGAAAATAATAAAATGGATAAACCTGCAGCCACTGTGTCAATCCATCTCGTTGGGGGTCTTCCTCTTTTTCAATGACCCTCCAATTTACCAGGCATGATGTACTTCTCCAGGGACTGATCCCTCCTGATAACATGTCTGTCTTAGTTACGGAGTGCTGCTGTAACAGAAATACCACAAGTGGATGGCTTTAACAAAGAGGAATTCATTTCCTCACAGTAAAAAGTAGGCTAAAAGTCCATATTCAGGATGTCAGCTCCAGGGGAAGAATTTTTCTCTCTGTCAGCTCTGGAGGAAGGTCCTTGTCCCCAGTCTTTCCCTGGTCGAAGAGCTTCTCATGTGCAGGGACCCCAGGTCCAAAGGACATGTTCTGCTCCTGGTCCTACTTTCTTGGCATTTGAAATCCCCAACTCTCTGCTTGCTTCCCTTTCCTTTCATCTCCTTAGAAATAAAAGGTGGAAATTCCCTTTACATTGGATCAGGGAGGTGACCTGAGTAAGGGTGCTGTTACAATCCCACCCTAATCCTCTTAATATAAAATTACAATCACAAAATGGAGGACAACCACACAATACTGAGAATCATGGCCTAACCAAGTTGGCATATTTTTGGGGGGGGGGGACACAATTCAATCCATGACAATGTCCAAAGTATATGAGACTAAGTCTCACCATCCTCGCTTCCAAGGAGCATTCCAGCTGTACTTCTTCCAAGACAGATTTATTCATTCTTCTGTCAATTTATGATATATTCAATATTCTTTGCCAATACCATAATTCAAAGGCATCAATTCTTCTTCAGTCTTCCTTATTCCTTGTCTGGCTTTTACATACATATGAGGCAATTGAAAATACCATGTCTTGGGTCAGGCACACCTTAGTCCTTAAAGTGATGTCTTTGCCTTTTAACACTTTAAAAGAGGTCTTTACAGCAGATTGGCCCAATTCAACACATGGTTTGATTTCTCGACTGCTGCTTCCATGGGCGTTGACTGTGGATCCAAGTAAAATGAAGGCCTTGGCAACTTCGATCTTTTCTCCATTTATCATGATGTTGCTTATTGGTCCATTTGTGAGGTTTTTTTTGTTGTCTTTTGTTGAGGTGCAACCTACACTGAAGGCTATAGTCTGATCTTCATCAGCAAGTACTCCAAGTCCTCTTCACTTTCAACAAGCAAGGTTGTGTCGTCTGCATATTGTAAATTGTTAAAGAGTAATCCTCTAATCCTGATGCCACGTTCTCCTTCATATATTTGAGCTTCCCAGTTTATTTGCTCAGCATGCAGACTGAATAAGTATGGCGAAAGGATACAACCCTGAAGCCCACCTTTCCTGACTTAAACCACACGGTATCCCCTTGTTCTGTATGAATGACTGCCTCTTGGTCTAAGTACAGGGCATAAGCACAATTAAGTGCTCTGGAATTTCCATTCTTCGCAATGCTATCCATAATTTGTTACGATGCACACATCTGAATGCCTTTGCATAGTCAATAAAACACAGGTAAACATCTTTCTGGTATTCTCTGCTTTCAGCTATGATCCATCAGTCATCAGCAATGATATTCCTTGTTCCACATTCTTTTCTCAATCTGGCTTAAATTTCTGGCAGTTCCCTGTTGATGTACTGCTGCAACTGCTTTTGAATGATTTTCAGCATAATTTTACTTGTGTGTGATATTGTTCAATAATTTACACATTCTGTTGGATTACCTTTCTTTGGAATGGGCACAAATATGGATTTCTTCCAGTCATTTGTCCAGGCGGCTGTCTTCCAAATTTCTTGGCATAGACAATTGAGCATCTCCAGTGCCACATCCATTTGTTGAAACATCTCAGTTGGTATTCCATCAATTCCTGGAGCCTTGTTTTTCTTCAATACCTTCACTGCAGCTTGGACTTCTTCCTTCAGTATCACCAGTTCTTGATCATATGCTGCCTCCCGAAATGGTTGAACATTGACCAATTCTTTTTGGTACACTGACTCCATGTATTCCCTTCATCTTCTTTTGGTGAAGATGTGTTGTTCAATATTTTCCCTGTAAAATCCTTCAGTGTTGCAACTCGAGGCTTGAATTTTTTCTTCAGTTCTTTCAGCTAGAAAAACACTGAGTCTGTTATTCCCCTTTGGTTTTCTAACTCCAGATCTGTACACATTTCATTATAGTACTTTACTTTGTCTTCTTAAGCCCCCCTTTGAAATCTTCTATTCAGCTCTTTTACTTCATCAATTCTTCCTTTCGCTTTAGCTACTCAACGTTCAAGAGCAAGATTCAGAGTCTCTTCTGACATCCATTTTGGTCTTTCTTTCCTGTCTTTTTAATGATCTTTTCTTTCTTCATTTATGATGTCCTTGATGTCATGTCACAACTTGTCTGGTCTTCAGTCATTAGTGTTCAGTGCATCAAATCTATTCTTGAGATGGTCTCTAAATTCAGTTGGATATACTCAAGGTCCTAATTTGGCTCTAGCGGACATGTTTTAATTTTCTTCAGCTTTTATGATCAATAGAACATGGGTAAACATTTTTCTGGTATTCTCTGCTTTCAGCCAGGATCCATCTGACACCAGCATTGATATCCCTGGTTCCACATCCTCTTCTGAATCAGGCCTGAATTTCTGGCAGTTCTCTGTCGATATACTACTGTAGCTGCTTTTAAGTGATCTTCAGCAAAATTTTATTTGTGTATGATATTAGCGTTGTTCAATAATTTCTGCATTCAATTGGAAGAGGCATAAAGATGGATCTCTTCCGGCAAATTGGCCAGGTAGCTGTCTTCCAAATTCCTTGGCATAGATGAGCGAGCACTTCCAGTGATGCATTCCTTTGTTGAAACATCTCAATTGATATTCTGCCAATTCCTGGAGCCTTGTTTTTCGCCAATGCCTTTAGTGCAGCTTGGTCCTATTCCTTCAGTACCATTGGTTCCTGATCATATGCTACCTCCTGAAATGGTTTAACATCTACCAATTCTTTTTGGTATAGGTACTCTGTGTAACCCTTCCATCTTTTGATGCTTCCTGCATCGTTTGATTTTTCCCTGTAGCATCCTTCACTATTGCAACTTAAGGCTTCAATTTTTTCTTCAGTTCTTTCAGCTTGTGAAATGCCAAGTGTATTTTTCCCTTTTGGTTTTCTATCTCCAGGTCTTTGCATATGTCATTATAATACTTTGTCTTCTCAAGCCACCCTTCGACATCTTCTGTTCAGTTCTTTTACTTCATCATTTCTTCCTTTTACTTTAGCTACTCAGCATTCAAGAGCCAGTTTCAGAGTGTCTTCTGACATCCATTTTGGTCTTTTCTTTCTTTCCTGTCTTTTTAACGAGCTCTTGCTTTCTTCATGTATGATGTCCTTGATGTCATTCCACAACTCGTTTGGTTTTCAGTCATTAGTGTTCAACGCATCAAATCTGTTCTTGAGATGGTCTCTAAATCCAGATGGGCTATATTCAAGGTCATACTTTGGCTCTTATGGACTTGTTCTAATTTTCTTCAGTTTCAACTTGAACTTGGATATGAGCAATTGGTGGTCTGTTCTGCAGTCGGCCCCTGACCTTGTTCTGACTGACGATATTGAGCTTTTCCATCCTCTGTTCCCAAATGTGTAGTCAATTTGATTCCTGTGTATTCTTTCTGGCAAGGTCCACATGTATAGTTGCCATTTATGTTGGTGAAAAAAGGTATTTGCAATGAAGAAATCGTTGGTCTTGCAAAATTCTATCATGTGATCTCTGGCTTCATTTCTACCACCAAGGCCTTATTTTCCAACTACCAGTCCTTCTTCTTTATTTCCACCTTTGGCATTCCAAAGTCCAGTAATTATGGATACATCTTGATTGCATGTTTGATCAATTTCAGACTGCAGAAGTTGATAAAAATCTTCTATTTCTTCATCTTTGGCCCTAGTGATTGGTGCATAAATATGAATAATAGTCATATTGACTGGTCTTCCTTGTAGGTGTATGGATATTATCCTATCACTGACAGTGTTGTACTTCCGGATAGATCTTAAAATGTTCTTTTTGACAATACATGTAACACCCATTCCTCTTTAATTTGTCATTCCTGGCATAGTAAACCATATAATTGTCTGATTAAAAATGGCCATTTCAGCTCACTAATGCCTAAGATATTGATCTTTATGTGTTCTATTTCATTTTTTACAGTCTCCAATTTTCCCAGATTCATGCTTCATACATTTTACGTTCCAATTATTAATGGATGTTTGCAGCTGTTTCTTCTCATTTTGAGTTGTGTCACATCAGTGACGAAGGTTCTCAAAAGCTTTACTCCATCCATGTCATTACAGTCTACTCTACTTTGAGGAGGTAGCTCTTTACCAGTTGTGTTTTGAGTGACTTCCAACTTCAGGGGCTCATTTTCTGGCACTATATCAGATAATGCTCCACTGCTACTTATAAGATTTTCACTGGCTAATTTTTTTCAGAAGTAGATCGCCAGGTCCTTCTTTCTAGTCTGTCTTAGTCTGGAAGCTCTGCTGAAACCTGTCCACCAAGGGTGGCCCTGCTGGTATTTGAAATACTGGTGGCATAGCTTCCAGTGTCCCTGTAACACTAATACTAATCAGGAGACTAATGCTAGCCAGGAAAAAAAAGAGAGAAGCCACAAATTACCAATGTCAGGTATGGTCTCTACATCACTACATCGTTAAAGATTATATAAATATCAAAGTGTTGATAAGAGAATATTATGAAATTTGTACCAATAAATACAACTTTGGTGAAATGGACACAATCCTTATAAGACACAAACTACCATAGCTGCCTCAAGAAGAATTAGTTTGAACAGCCCCGTATCTATTTTTAAGTAGACTTTATGTTTTAGAGCAGTTTTAGGTTTACAGAAAAATTGTGCAGAAAGCACAGATTCACCATACACCCTCCCTACTCCCTGCGCTCTCTCATAGTTTCTCTTATTATTAACATTTTGCCTCAGTCTGGTACATTTGTTACAACTGATGAACCAATATTGATACATTATTTTTAACTATAGTCCATAGTTTACATTAGGGTTCACACCTTGTGTACAGTTTTATGGGGTTTGACAAGTGCATGTCATGTATTCACCAACACAGTATCATGCAGAATAATTTCATCTACTCTGCTCTGTACTCCACCTAGTCACATCCTTAGCTGCTCCCTGAACCCTTGGCCACCACTGATCTTTTCAATGTCTCTATAATTTTGTCTTTTCTGGAATGTTATATATTTGGAATCATACAGTATATAGTTTTCCAGACTTTTCTTTCACTTAACAATATACATTTAAGGTTCCTTCAAGTTTTATAGTATCTTGATAGCTCATTTCTTTTTATCACTGAATAATACTCCATCGTATGGATGTATCACAGTGTGTTTATCCATTCCCCTATTGAAGGACATCTTGGTTGCTTCCAATTTTTGGCAATTATGAATAAAGCTGCTATAAACATTTATGTTTTTGTGTAGATATACATTTTCAACTCATTTGGGTAAATACTTGGGAGTGCAATTGCTAGATCATATGGTAAGTCCATGTTTAGCACTGGAAGAATCTGCCAGACTTTCTTCCAAAATGGCTGTACCATTTTGCATTCCTACCAGCAGTGACTGAGTGTTCCTGTCATTTCACATTCTCGATAGCATTTGGTATTGCCAGTTTTTTTGTATTTTAGATATTCTAGTAGGTGTGTAGTGGTAACTCATTGTTGTTTTAATTTGTAATTCTCTAATGACATATGATGTTGAGTATCATTTTAGCTTATTATTTGCCATCACTATATATTCTTTGGAGCCCTGGTGGCAAGGTGGTTAAGAACTACGGCAAGCTACGACTACTAACCAAAAGTCAGCACTTTAAATCCATCAGCCACTCCTTGGAAACCCTATGAGGCAGTTCTGTTCTATCCTATAGGATCACTATTAGTTGGAATTGACTGAATGGCAACTGGTTGTTGTTACAGGTTGTTACACAGTCTTTGGTGAAGTCTGTTCTGATCTTCCGCCCATTTTGTAAATGGAGTATTTGTTTTTTTATTGTTCCATTTTAATAGTTCATTGCATATTTTGGTTACAAGTCATTATCAGATTGTGTTATGCAAATATCAGGTATGTATTTCTCCCAGTCTGTGGCTTGACTTTTCTTTAACAGTGCCTTTCATAGACCAGAAGTTTTTTTTTATTTTAATGCAGTCCAACTTATCAATTTTTTCTTTCATAAATTTTGTCTTGGTATTGTGTCCGTATATCTATTTTCAAAAGCTGAATTTGTATTCTAACTCACAAATAAAGACCAGACTTACTGGCCTGACAGACTGGAGAAACCTTAAGAGTATGGCCCCTGGACACCCTTTTAGCTCAGTAATGAAGTGACTCCTGAGGTTCACCCTTTAGCCAAAGATTCCAAGCAGGCCCTTAAAACAAAATGAGACTAAAGGGGCACAACCAGCTCAGGGGCAAGGACTAGAAGGCAGGAAAGGACAGGAAAACTGGTGATAGGGAAACCAAGGTCTAGAAGGGAGAGTGTTGACATGTTTTGGGGTTGGTAACCAATGTCACAAAACAATATGTGTACTAGCGGTTTAATGAGAAGCTAGTTCGTTCTGTAAAACTTCATCTAAAGTAAAAAAAAAAAAAAAAAACACCCTCCGGAGGGGAAAGAAAAGAATTTTAAAATGCTTAAACAAGAGTGAATAGGTAACACCAGCCCAGGCACAGGGACAAGAAGGCAGGAAGGAACAGGAAAGTTGGTAATAGGGAACCCAGGGTCCAGAAGATGAGAGTGTTGACATGTTGTGGGGTTGGCAACAAATGTCACAAAACAATATGTGTATTAATTGTTTAATGAGAAACTTGTTTGCCCTGTAAACCTTCATCTAAAGTAAAAAAAAAAAAAGGAATTTTAAAACAATGAAATCAATATTTATATTGAAGAAGTATTCTTATCAGAGGGTAGGGAAAGGAAGGCAGACTGTGACACCAACAATCCTCTGACCGTTTTAACTCTAATAAATAACTCAAACAAAAATTAGAAGTTGGAAAGGGAGGAGCAATAAAGCTAAGAGATTTCATATATATTAAAAAAGCATAAATTTCAAAAATGTTTATGAAACAATTATATAAAAAGAGGATACGAACAGATAACAAAAGAAATACAACTGCTTTTAAAACAAAAATCGTCAATTTCACTTATAAGTAAAGAAATGCAAACAAAAATAATGGAGTTTTTTGTTTTAAAGTTGTTAATAAATAAAATTCTAATGAAAATACCCAATGCTAATGATGATATGACATTCTCATACTTGGTCATTGACTATACATTTTTACAACCCTTTTTAAAACAATTTGGCAACATGAACCGAGAAAAATAAAAGTATTCATATCCTTTACAAAAAAAAAAAAAAAATTGAATTTGTAGTTTTTAACCTTCCAAAAAAGAAAGCTCAAGTTCTAGATGGCTTCACTGGTGAATTCTACCACTCATTTCTACATCTTAAAAAAGTGAATAAATATATCCACCTACTATATAAGGAAGGAGCCCAGATGGCACAAATGTTAGGCACTGGGCTGTTAGCCGAAAGGCTAGCGATTTGAACACACCCAGGAGCTCCGCAGGAAAAAGACCTGGTAATCTGTTTCCATACAGATTATATATAGCCAAGAAAACCTTATGGGGCAGTTCTACTCTGTCACATGGGGTATCTATGAATCAGAGCTGACTCAATGGCACACAACAAGAACAACAACAACTATACAAGGATATTATATTAGAAGTAGCTTGTCAAGATAGCTGTGAAGGGTGATCTGGTAGCCAGCCTCCAAGATGGCCCTCAATAAACCTTTAGGAAATTTATCAATCACTATTTTTTTTTTTTTTTATGGCACTGGGTTTTTTGGGTATGGGACAAATAGCAGACAAAGTAGCTAATGGGATGGAAACACAACTGCGATCTCTGACCTCATTAGCTAAGATGGCATTAGATAACAGAATAGCCTTAGGGTTTTTATTAGCCCAAGAAGGTGGAGTCTGTGCTGTAGCAAATATCTCTTGTTGCATTTGGATAAATAACACAGAAGAAATAGAACAGGATATACATAGAATTAGACAGCAAGCTACTCGGTTACATACTATAACACCCCTACGAACACCGGATTTATTAGGTTGATTACCATCAGAACTAAGTACATGGGTAGAACACTATTGCAAGGAATAATAATAGTCTGCATCCTGGTAGTATTAAGCATAATAAAACTTATCTTCTATTGTCTTACACACTTGAAAGGGTTGGGCTAAAACGTTGATGTACACTGACTTTGCTCATTTCTGCAGTGCAACTGGTGAGAACGTCACTCTTACTTAAGATCCTTCTAAAGAATCAGATGGTATCCCGTGGAAAACCGGTAACGTGTGTTTAAAGATGCCATGGCCACCATCTAAGGAGGCCAACTGAGTCCAGGTTTTGATCATCAATGTGTTACCTCCAATCTCAGAAGAACTCACAAGGACACATCAACTGGGCCCTGAGGTATAAGAACAATGACTGGGACAATCTTGGAAAACATCTTTTAGGGATCCTTTATCATAAACAAATACTTAGAACACAAAAGACCCACGTATTTTCCACTCTTATCTTTTTCTATGAGCATTTAGTACATAGTAAGATTGTTTTTTTTTAAGATTGTTGGACCAATGAAGACCCTCCTGACTGTCATTACTGAAGCTTGTACCACTGATTATTAAGAAAGACTATTCAGAACGTAGAATCACAGTGATTTAGTAGCTATTAGCCAATCTGTGAGAAGGTGAAACTTTTAATAATTTTACCCATTTTTAAGGTCGATACATACTGATGATTCTGCAACATTCCCCAGACCCAGACAGACATAGCTCTGGTAGCGTGCTTATCTGTTTCCTACTTTTGCCTGTTTTGTCACATTCCTTGGACTCGGGCAGCCAATGGCCCTGGCAGCATACTTGTCCATTTCTCACTTTTGCTTCTTGGAACATATGCTGAATAAAATCTTTCTTCTTATTTTACTATAACTTTGTGGTGATTTTACCATAGGATGCAAGACAAAATAAAGCATACTCTGACATTATTGGTTACATGAACACACTGACTGGCTAAAAGACACAATTGAAAGACATGGGGTCAAAGGGGGTGCTTCATGTTGGTCACAAAGCAAATGACAGGATGGAAATTCTTAGGAGTGGTCTGTTAAAAGTTATCTTGCTCAGAGTGTCAGCCCCTGAAGGAGATTGGGAACAAATAGTTTCCATCAGGGAACAAATGTATTTCCATGAGGTATTCACATTCTTCAGCCTGACTGCAAAGAAACTTACTTCCTTAACAGTAATAGGGGTTGGTTCCTAGGCAGCAAAGGTAGGGCCTGGAGGAAAGGTTACATTGAGCTCTTATAGTTAGCTCAGTCATTTTACAAATAGGTCAGTGTCTCTGTTTTGATTTTATCCCTTATCAACCCCAAGGGGAACAGGAAGAAATTGAAGGCTCTTAAGAGGGAAATCGGCAAGATCTGATTTATATTTTTGATCATCGTTTTGGCTACTGTGTGAAAAATAATGAATAGATGATGGCGTGCCATTTAAGTATTCCTCTTCTTCCCATCTTCTGGGAAAATGGGCTCAAACAATTGCTGGACAAACCAGAGTTCAGGAAGACTTCAAACCCGTGTCACAAAGCTGGATTCAGGGTTCCACTCAAGGCACCCGGAACTTCTGTCGTTCCCGTTTCTCCACAGCAGATGGCCCCACAGCCCAATTCCTGACCTGCCTCTGATAATCCACCCCGTTGCAGTGGGCGCCGGGCGCCACCAGGCGACTTCTGGCGACCATCTCTGCGCGAGATAGGCTGCTCGCGGCCAAGCGGTCCTCTGTTAGCGCTGAAGTTGGGGAGCTGCGGAGAGCTGCTGGGCCATCGCGCCCCGGCTTCGGCTGAACCCCGGGCTGGCCAGTGTTCCCTCCGACTCTCAGCAGAGGTGTCTTAGGGCAGGAGGAGCTATAGTTCTGCAGGACACCAGTTCGCCTGGGAACTGTCCGCTCTGGGACTGCTCTGGGTTAGGTCCAGCGGAGACTTTCTGGAGAGAAAGTCCGCGCGGGTGGGTCCCAGGCAGGCAGCGCTTTTAGGGGCTACCCACCCAAAAAGGTGGGCCTTTGGGTTTCGTGAGGAGGAAAGGAAGGGCAGTCTAAACTAGGCTTTGGAGGGAACTGAGGGGAGGAGCACGTGGGGCAAGAAGGGGTAGCGATTGGAAAGTAGGTAACGTTGCAAAGCAGTAGGCGACAGCCTAGACCGGTGTCAGGGGTCAGGGAACACACGGAGCGGGCGCGGGCTGCGTGGCTCAAGGCAAGGGAAGTGAAGCAAGTAGCTTGTTTGGATGGAGAGTTGCCTAGGGAAGCAGAGCACTTAAGAGCCTCTTCTTCCCCCTCTCCAGCCTCCTCTTTTGTGGTGAGGTCACAGCCCCTACAAGAGCCCTCCCTTCTTTTGCCCCTCCCGTTTCCCATCTCCTTCAGCCGAGGGGGAACCGGAGGCGCTCTAGGCTGGGAATGAGGCAGTAGTGGAGGATGAAGAAGTAGCCTGGGGGTCCGGGGAAAATGAGGCAGAAGTCCCTGCTGCAGCTGGTGCTGCTGCTCGCCCTGCCCAGGAACCTGGGGGGAAAGGAGTGTTCCCCTCCGCCCTGTGAGTGCCGCCAGGACGACGACTTCAGAGTCACCTGCAAGGATATTCACCGCATCCCCAGCCTTCCGGCCAGTACGGAGACTCTGTGAGTACCTGGGAGAGGAGAGGGTAGGACCCAGAGGCCAAGGGCTGCTGGAAAGGTGGACAGAGTGTGCAAAAACAGCTTGGGAGAAGGTGAAGAGGGCCCTGTATGTTTAGTGGGTAAAAAACTCAGTCGCTCATACTTAAAAAAAAAAAAAATTAGGAGGGTATAATAGCTGACACTTTAGTTATTCGTAAGGCAGGAAAAGGTAACAAAACTTTGGTACAAGATGAAAGTAAGAGTTATTCTAAGGAGCTGCTATTCTTCATTTTCCTTTTCTCTTAGCCCTGGCTGAATCTTAATTAAACTTCACATATTAATAAGATTAATAGCAACACAAAGCTGATCTTTTGAAACTTGAAATTTACTGAGTAGTGAAAGATTGCAGAAATGCATTTCTCCTTTTAGCCTTTCTAGGGTAGGTGAGAAATTATCTTAGCAATTCTGCTGATTGATCAAATAGTTGACAAAGATTTAATGAGGGGCTCCTTTTTAAATAAACCCTTTATATGATGTGTAGAGTTCCTTACTCAAATGAGAACTGTCCTCCCACTAATATGGTGCCTCCAGACCTCCCCTTTGGGATGTAGGCCTGGTATAGATGCAAAGGGATAACATTTCATAAAATACATTTTCATCTGAGTGTTAAATGGTACCAAATCAGAAACCTGATTTTCAATAAGTTTTGTATGTCTGTTCTTTAACAGAAATCTAAATCAATGACTATTTAAAGGGCAATTGTGGTCAAGATTAAGGGAGGAAAAAAAAAGCACTTTTGAGTGGTTGAAATGAAACAGTAAAACAACCTGTTGTTGTTGTTAGGTGCCTTCCGGTCTGTTTCAACTCACAGCCACCTTCACAATCATTGTTATACTTGAGGTCACCGTTGCAGTCTCTGTGTCACTCCATCTCATTGAGGGTCTTCCTCTTTTTTGCTGATCCTCTAATTTACTAAGCATGATGTCCTTCTCCAGGGACTGGTCCCTCCTTATAACATGTCCAAAGTACATGAGATGAAGTCTTGCCATCATCGCTTCTAAAGGGCATTCCGGCTGTGGTCGGTCCTTCCAAGAGAGATTTGCTCATCCTTCTAGCAGTCCCGTGATATATTCAATATTCTTCGCCAACACCATAGTATAAATGCATCAGTTCTTCTTTGGTCTTCCTTATTCATTGTCCAGCTTTCTCATGCGTATGAGGCAATTGAAAATACAATGGCTTGGGTCAAGTACACCTTAGTCCTCGAAGTGACATCTTTGCTTTTTAAAAGCAGTCTTTTCCGGCAGATTTGCCCAGTGCAATATGGTATTTGATTTCTTGACTGCTACTTCCATGGGTGTTGATTGTGGATCCAAGTAAAATGATACCCTTTACAACTTCAATCTCTTCTCCATTTATCATAATTTTACTTATTGGTCCAGTTGTGAGGATTTTTTTTTTTCCCTTTATGCTGAGGTGTATTCCATACTGAAGGCTGTGGTCTTTGATCTTCATCAGTAAGTGCTTCAAGACCTCTTCACTTTCAGTAAGCAAGGTTGTGTCATCTGCATATTGCAGATTGTTAATAAGTCTTCCTCCAAGCCTGATGCCACATTCTTCTTCACATAGTCCGGTTTCCTGGACTATTTGCTCAGCATACAGATTGAATAAATATGGTGAAAAGATACAACCCTGATGCTACCTTTCATGATTTTAAACCATGCAGTATCCTCTTGTTCTGATCAAACAACTGCCTCTTGGTCTATGTGTAAGTTCCTCATGAGTACAAATAAGTGTTCTGGAATTTCCATTCATAATTTATTATGATCACACAACTGAATCCCTTTGCATAGTCAATAAAACACAGATAAACATCTTTCTGGTATTCTCTGCTTTCAGCCAGGATCCATCTGACATCAGCAATGATATCCCTGGTTCCATGTCCTCCTCTGAATCCAGCTTAAATTTCTGGCAGTTTCCTGTGGATGCACTGCTGCAGTCATTTTTTAATTATCTTCAGCATAATTTTACTCGCATGCAGTGGCATCGCTAGGGTTGGTATCACTTAGTGTGGTAACTCATGGTATCACTCGCCCTTGGGCCTCCTCCCATACCATACAGAATTTGACAAAATCAGTGACTGTAAAAACACCAGGAGCAACGAAAACAACAGCACGTACTTGTAGCACATGATTCAAAGCGTCATTGTAATTAGGTAATAATGACACCTCTGACCGGAGGGCATTAGAAGGCTCAAAAAGTAAATAAGCATAGAGATTTAGCCTTGTAGGTATACTGATACATGTAAAATGTGTCAGTACTTATGAAAAAATGTTTTTGTTGCTATAACTGACAGGGATATTTTTATAAAAAAATAAATTTCTGCTGGAACACTGAACAAAAACTTTATAGACAGTCATTTTGGTGACACCCCCTCTGATAGTGTCACCCAGTGCAGTCTACACACCCCACACACTCATAGGGACACCACTGCTCGCATGTGATATTAATCATGATATTGTTTGATAATTTCTGCATTCTGTTGGATCACCTTTCTTTGGAATAGGCGTGTATATGGATCTCTTTCAGTTGGTTGGCCAGGTAGCCAAATTTCATGGCATAGACCAGTAAGCGCTTCCAGCCTTGGATCCATTTGTTGAAACAGCTCAATTGGTATTACATCGTTCCTGGAGTCTTGTTTGTTACCAGTGCCTTCAGTGCAGCGTAGACTTCTTCCTTCAGTACCATCAGCTCTTGATCGTATGCTACCTTCTGAAATGGTTGAATATTGATCAGTTCTTTTTGGTACAGTGACTCTGCGTATTCCTTCTATCTTCTTTTGATGCTTCCTGCGTTGTTCAATATTTTGCCCATAGAATCCTTTAATAGTGCGACTTGAGGCTTTAGTTTTTTCTTCAGTTCTTTCAGCTTCAGAAATACCGAGCATGTTCTTCTCTTTTGGTTTTCTACTCCAGGTCTTTGCACATTTCGTTATAAATCCTTTACTTTGTCTTCTCAGGCCACCCTTTGAAATCTTCTGTCCAGCTCTTTTACGTCATCATTTCTTCCTTTAGCTACTCTATGTTTAAAAGCAAGTTTCAGGGTCTCTTCTGACATTTATTTTGGTCTTTTTTTTCTTTCCTGTCTTTTTAATGACCTTTAGCTTTCTTCATGTATGATGTCCTTGATGTCATTCCACGACTCGTCTGGCCTTCAGTCAGTGTTCAATGCATCAAATCTATCCTTGAGAAGGTCTCTAAATTCAGGTGGGATATACTCAAGTTCATATTTTGGCTCTCACGAACTTGTTTTAATTTCCTTCTGCTTCAACTTGAACTTGCATATAAGCAATTGACAGTCTGTTCTGCAGTCAGCCCCTGATCTTATTCTTCTGACTGAGGGTATTGGGCTTTTCTATTATCTCTTTCCATAGATGCAGTCAGTTTGATTCCTGTGTATTCCATCTGTAGCCCTGGTGGTACAGTGGTTAAGAGCTTGGCTGCTAACCAAAAGTCCAGCATTTCAAATCCACCAGCCCCTCCTTGGAAACCCTACCAGCCAGTTCTAGTCTGTCCTATAGGGTCACTATGAGTCAGGATGGACTTGACAGCAATTTAATTATTCCATCTGGTGAGGTCCACGTGTATAGCCATCATTTATGTTGTTGAAAAAAGGTGTTTCCAATGAATAAGTGGTTGATCTTGCAAAATTCTATCATGCGACCTCCCTCGTCATTTCTATCACCAAGGCCATGTTTTCCATCTATTGATCCTTCCTCTTTGTTTCCAACTTTCATGCTCCAATCACCAGTAATTATCAATACATCATGATTACATTTTTGATCAGTTTCAGACTGCAGAAGTTGGTTAAAATCTTCAGTTTATTCATCTTTGGCCTTAATGGTTGATGCGTAAATTTGAGTAATAGTCATATTAACTGGTCTTCCTTGTAAGTGTATGGATATTATCCTATCACTGACAGCCTTGTATTTCAGTATAGATCTTGAAATGTTCTTTATGACAGTGAATGCAATACTGTTCCTCTTCAATTTGTCATTTCCAGCATAGTAGAGTATGTGATTATCCAATTCAGAATGGCCAATGTCAGTCCATTTCAGCTCACTCATGCCTAGAATATCAATCTTCAAGTGTTCCATTTCATTTTTTGACAACTTCCAACTTTCCTGGATTCGTACATTCCATATTCAAATTATTAATGAATGTTTACAGCTGTTTCTTTTATTTTGAGTTGTGCCACATCAGCAAATGAAGGTTCATACTAATTAATACTGTAAAGAGTGCTCCATTCTCTGTGCTACTACCACAGAATAGAATATGTTCTTATCATCCTCTTTATTAAATTCCTAAATTGGCTGCTCACGGCCTCCAGGAAAAAATTCTAAATTCTTTTGTATGGCTTATCAGATCCTTCAAGACCTAATACCATCTTTCTCTCAAACCTCATCTACCTCACCTCCTAATGGCACTGAATAGAACGTCTGACATTTTCCCCAAAGTGATCTGCTCCTTCTTGCCCGTGCCTTCCCACGTTTTGTCCCCTCTGCCTAAAGCACCTTTTCTCCTTTCTTCGTGTGGCTTATGCCTACTTCTAGATCCAGATTAGGTGTCAATTCTTTCAGGAAGCCTCTCCTAACTCATGACCCCTAGGCTGGGTGAGCCGTAACATTCTGTGCATGACCCGATCTCACACACTGTGCTTTTTCTGTGTCTTGTTATTTCCATGTGTGCCTAGCCAAGCTGGATATGAGCTCTTTTAGGGCAGGGGCCCTGTCATTCAACCCTGAATTCATGGCACCCAGCACAGAACCTGGAACTATGTAAGTGCTCAAAAAAAAAAAAAAAAAGCATGTTAAATGAATGAAAGAATGAATGTTAGTCTCAGATTTCCATGATGGGGCAGGGTGGAAAAGGGCCAGTGACATCCTTCTTCCGGGACTTTTTTAAAGTGACAGAATTTCAAGAGTCCTCGAAGAGAGATGTACCTCTGACAATGGAAAGGAACTTGGAGTCATCATGCTTATAATCCTACCAAGTGTTGAGGAGAAAAGGCAATGGAGAAAGAGCACTGGGATAGGAGTCAGGAAGTCTGCATTCTTTTCATCCCTCTCACTATGAAGCTGGGTGTGATAATTCATTTAGAAGGACCCAAGTTTCCTTCTGGGTAAAAGAGAGGGTTGAACTAAGTCCTTTCTGATGTCTGTAGTGCTGATGACACTAGTCTAAGGGAAGCCACTGAATCACAAAGAGTAATAACTGAATAAACACAGCAGCAAGGGGAATCTGACTTTGAGAGAAATGGGGGTGTGGGGCTATGATCTAGAGAATAAAGTTATTCTGAGATAAAGAAGAGGAAATTGATGAAAAGTGTGAATAAAATGGTATGTTAATTTGAAAAATAACTGCAACCATATGCAATAGTAGCAAAGTGATTTTCAAAATTTTGGGGGCAGTAAAACTCTTTCGTCAAAGGAAAGCTTATGAGAGAAGTCAGTACAGAAAGCTAACAATTACATTGTGCTTATTTTGCGTGAGGCCCTGTTCTCAGCACTTTACATGCACTAACCCTTTGGATCTTCGCAAAGTCCCATGAAGTTGGCACTTTGTATTACCCTCATTTTATAGATGAGGAAACTGAGGAACAAAAAAGTGAAGCAACTTTCTCCACATCAAACAGGATGTAAGTGGTGGAACCAGGATTTGAAAGACCACAAAGTCAGCTACGGAGCCCACAATCTTAAACCACTGCTCTCAGATGAAAGTGGGTCTCACCCTGCCACCTTCCTCCTGTGTGGTCATGAGGTTTCAGGGAAAGAAGTTTGAAAACCAGTGATGTCCAATAAACCTCAAATAACCTTGGGTACTATGGGCCTGAGAAGTATGTAAAAACTCAGAAACGAGGAGGTTGGGGGAAGAGGAAGGAAAGAAGGAAGAGACAAGGTAGAAGGGAGGAGGAAAAGAAAGAATATGTGGAAGTTATAGAAGGCATTCCCTACTGAAACAAACCAGATCTTTGTCATTTAAAATCTATTCTACTAACTAACCCTTGTTCCAAAGCAACTTTAAAAGTACAGGAACCATTGTTGAGACATGTTGGCTCAAAGGTTTTATATTATTATATAAGTTGTTGTTGTTGTTGTTAGGTGCCGTTGAGTTGCTTCTGACTACAGAACGAGACATTGCCCAACCCTGCTCCATGCTCACAATGGTTGCAGCCACTGTGTCAGTCCACCCCGTTGAGGGTCTTCCTCTTTTTCACTGACCCTCTACTTTACTAAGCATGTTGTCCTTCTCCAGGGACCAATCCCTTATGACAACATGTCCAAAGTATGTAAGACGTAGTCTTGCCATCCTTGCTTCGAGGGAGCATTCTGTTTGTAATTCTTCCATGGCAGTCCATGGTATGTTCAATATTCTTTGCCAACACCACAATTCAAAGGCATCAATTCTTCTTCAGTCTTCCTTATTCATTGTTCAGCTTTCCCATGAATATGTGGCATTTGAAAATACCATGGCTTGGGTCAGGCTCACCTTAGTCTTCAAGGTGACATCTTTGCTTTTCAACATTTTAAAGAGGTCTTTTGTAGCAGATTTGCCCAATGCAATGTGTCTTTTGATTTCTTGACTGCTGCTTCCATGGGTGTTGATTGTGGATACAAGTAAAATGAAATCCTTGACAACTTCAATCTTTTCCCCGTTTATTATGATGTTGCTTATTTGTCCAGTTGTAAGGATTTTTGTTTTCTTTATGTTAACATGTAATCCATACTGAAGGCTGTGGTCTTTGATCTTCTTCAGTAAGTGCTTCAAGTCCTCTTCACTTTCAGCAAGCAAGGTTGTGTCATTAGTATAACACAGGTTGTTAATGAGTCTTCCTTCAATCCTGATGCCCCGTTCTTCTTCATATAATGCAGCTTCTCGGATTATTTGCTCAGCATTCAGATTGAATAGGTACAGTGAAAGGATACAATCCTGACACACAGTTTTCCTGACTTTAAACCACGCGTTATCCCCTTGTTCTGTTCTAATGACTACCCCTCGATCTATGTACAGGTTCCTCATGAGTGCAAGTAAGTATTCTGGAATTCCCAGCCTTTGCAATGTTATCCATAATTTGTTATGATCCACACAGTAGAATGCCTTTGTATAGTCAATAAAACACAGGTAAACATCTTTCTGGTATTCTCTGCTTTTAGCCAAGATCCATCTGACATCAGCTATAATATCCCTGGTTCCACGTCCTCTTCTGAATCTGGCCTGAATTTCGGGCAGTTCCCTCTCAATATACTGCTGCAGCCACTTTGGAATGATCTTCAGCAAAATTTTATTTGTGTGTGGCATTAATGATATTGTTCAATAATTTTCTCATTTGGCTGGATCACCTTTCTTGGGAACAGGCATAAATATTGGATCTCTTCCAGTCAGTTGGCCAGGTAGTTGTCTTCCGAATTTCTTAGCATAGACGCATGAGCACTTCCAGTGCTGCATCCATTTGCTGAAACATCTCAATTGATATTCTGTCAATTCCTGGAGCCTTGTTTTTTGCCAATGCCTTCAGTGCAGCTTGGACTTCTTCCTTCAGTACCATTGGTTCCTGATCATATGCGACCTCTTGAATTGATTGAGTGTTGACCAGTTCTTTTTGGTATAATGACTTAATGTATTCCTTTCATCTTTTGATGCTTCCTGCATCATTTAATATTTTCCCCATAGAATCCTTCACTATTGCAACTCAAGGCTTGAATTTTTTCTTCAGTTCTTTCAGCAGCTTGAGAAATGCCGAGTGTGTTCTTCCGTTTTGGTTTTCTATCTCCAGCTCTTTGCACATGTCATTATAATACTTTACTTTGTCTTCTCCAGCCACCCTTTGAAATCCTCTGTTCAGCTCTTTTCCTTCATCATTTCTCCCATTCACTTTAGCTACTCTGTGTTCAAGAGCAAGTTTCAGAGTCTCTTCTGACATCCATTTTGGTCTTTTCTTTCTTTTCTGTCTTTTTAATGACCTCTTGCATTCTTCGTGTATGATGTCCTTGATGTCATTCCACAACTCGTCTGGCCTTGGGTCATTAATGTTCCATGTGTCTAATCTGCTCTTGAGATGGTCTCTAAATTCAGGTGGAATATACTCAAGGTTGTACTTTAGCTTTCATGGACTTGTTCTAATTTTCTTCAGTTTCCATTTGAACTTGCATAAGAGCAATTGATGGTCTGTTCCACAGTTGGCCCCTGGCCTTGTTCTGGCTGATGATATTGAGATTTTCCATCGTCTCATTCCACAGATGTAGTCAGTTTGATTTCCTGTGTATTCCATCTGGTGAGGCCCATGTGTATAGCTGCCATTTATGTTGGTGAAGTAGTTGGTCTTGCAAAATTCTAGCCTGCGATCTCTAGCATCATTTCTGTCACCAATGCCATATTTTTCAACTAGTAATCCTTTTTCTTTGTTTCCAATTTAGCATTCCAATCACCAGTAATTATCAATGCATCCTGATTGCATGTTTGATCAATTTTAGACTGCAGACGGTCATAAAAATCTTCAATTTCTTCATGGTTTAATTTCTTCATCTTTGGCTTTAGTGGTTGGTTTGTAAATTTGAATAGTAGTCGTATTAACTGGTCTTCCTTATAGGTGTATAGATATTATGCTATCACTGACAGCATTGTACTTCAGGATAGATCTTGAAATATTCTTTTTGACAATGAATGTGATGCCATTCCTCTTCAAGTTGTCATTCCTGGAATAGTAGACCATATGATTGTCTGATTCAAAATGGCAATACCACTCCATTTCAGCTCGCTAATGCCTAGGATATTGATGTTTATGCATTCTATTTCATTTTGACAATTTCCAATTTTCCTAGATTCATACTTCATACATTCCACATTCCCATTATTAGTGGATGCTTGCAGCTGTTTGTTCTCATTTTGAGTCGTGCCACATCAGCAAAAAAAAAGGTCTTGAAAGCTTTACTCCATCCACATCATTAAGGTAGACTCTACTCTGAGGAGGCAGCTCTCCCTCAGTTGTATTGTGAGTGCCTTCCAACCTGGGGGGTTCATCTTCTGGCACTATGTCAGACAATATTCTGCTGCTATTCATAAGGTTTTCACTGATTGATTCTTTTTAGAAGTAGACAGCTGAGTCCTTCTTCCTAGTCTTCCTTAGTCTGGAAGCTCAGCTAAAACTTGTCTGCCATGGGTGACCCTCCTGGTATCTGAATACTGGTGTCATAGTTTCCAGCATCACAGCAACAGCAAGGCCCATAGTATGACAAACTGACAGACATATGGGGGACATATATATATATATATATATATGTATATATATATATATATATTATCCAGTCTGTCCTCTTTTCAGAAGTATTTGAAGAGCTCTCCATGGTTTAAAATGCATAGATTTTGCTGTTTGCATCGGTGTTTATTTTATTTCTGCGAAGTTCAGCAGGGTGCTGTGTAATCACTGCCTAGTCATTTTTACAAATTATTATGGTGCTAAGAGCAAGCTTTCCTAAAACTTATCTTCTATCTTATTTTCTACGTTACAATGCAAAAAGTAAGCAGAGCTCCTCTTTCTGCACTACCCATAAGCCTGCCATGTGCTGTGGTGGTTGGATAGGAGAGAATCACACTGTTTGTAGCTCTAACTGAATCAGTGGTTCTGAATCTTTTTCTCATTTCCACCCCCCAAAAGGCGCGAGTCTCTCCATCCCCTAGTGGATCCTAGAATCTTTGATATGCAGGTAGTTTGAAAAATTGCTCCCACTAATTGAGAATTAGTGATTTACAGGAACTGAAATAAAGAAAGTATATAATTATAAATCATATCTCAAAATCAAGAATAGTAAGACCAGCACATCGTTCTCACTCAGAACGTTGTTGTTTGCTGCCTCCATGCATGAGAAGACCATCCCTTCTCGCAATGATGAGAGGGATGAAGTTTGCCAACTGTTCTGGATTTGTGCGGACTTTTCCTCAAGGAAGTACTGCCTTACCTGGCCTTGTCTTTTTTACCTACCTGGTTTTAGTTTCTTGATGGTGAGAATCACCACTCCCAACCTCGGAGGCTTCAATGAAGTAACGATGTCCACCACACACTTTTGTCCCCCAGAAGTGCTTCTGAGGGAGTTGTTGATGTTGTTGTTTTTTGGGGTTCTGGCTTTTGCTTCAGTTTTCAGTAATTTGCCTTCTGCATCTGTGGCTCTAATGAATGGACTATCCTAGTGTTTTTTTTTTTTTTTCCTAGTGTTTTTTTAAACTTTAGATGATCACTCACCATCTTCAGGATTTTCACCCTGTATTCTACCTGTACTATGATTTACTTAATATTTTTAAGTTGACATAGTAAAGAAGTATATTTAGGAAAGTTTGACTATAATGGAAAATCATGACTATAATAGAAAATCAGCATCACTTGTCATAATAGGAGGTAAGCAGAAAGCTAAATATAGTGAAAGCAAAAATTCAATTAAATTCTAGCTAGAGACCACTGCCTGTGACTGCTCTGAGCCCAGGGTACCTTTCTCTTTGTGAAAAAGGGAGATTAGCAAATGTTGTTGTTATCTGCCGTCCAATCACCCCCGACTCATGGTGACCCCATGCACAATGGAATGAAACACTTCCTAGTCATGTGCCATTTCCACGATCAGTTGGGAATAGGACTGTTGTGTTCCACAGGGTTTTCACTGGCTGATCTTCAGAGCTAGATCACTAGGCCTATCTTCCTAATCTGTCTTAGTCTGGAAGCTCTGCTGACACTTGTTCATCATCATAGCTGAACACACTAGTCTCAAGTCACAATCAGTGACTGCACATGAGGTGCATTGCCTGGGACTTGAACCCAGGTCTCTTGCATGGAAGGTGAAAATTATACCACTGAACCAACAGTACCCCCTAGTAAGTGTTAGAAAATTATTAAAGACATACTGATCCAACACTGGGCATCCTTGGTGGCATCAGAAGAAACGAAAGACAATGGAAAAGGAAATCACTTTCTCACTGCGTAATTCAGTATTATTTAAGGCCATACTGGCACTCCACCTAGGATGATCTCCTTTATCTCAAGTCATTTCTGTGCCACACTTAGGGAAATGTGGGTTTATTCCATATTTCACAATTTTTTATAGCCACAATCAGTGGGTGTGACCTGAATAATATTTGGTTCCCAATCTAAAGTGAAGCCCTCTATTTCAGCACCCACACTCTGTCCACACACAGGCCAATACTTTGTCTTTTCTTTGCTTCATGCTTCCTGGCTCCACAACTCTCTTTCTCCTAACTTTTCTCTGGTCTCTCCCTTCACCTCCCCTCCCCCCACCCCATTCCCTTCTCTCTGCTCCTCTCTTTATCTCTCTCTATGTATACATTTTTTAAATCAGTCAAAATTCTTCATGGTAAGTAATAGAAAACCCATCCTGGTTAGCTTAAGGAGAAAAGAAGTATTTTGAAAGAATAACATACAATTTACAGAATCATTGCAGAAGCAGGCTTTGAAGATAGGCCAGGGCCCAGGGCGGGCAGTTTGTTGGAACCACAGTCAGCTATCTGGTTAGGACCACTCCACAGACAATACCACAGCCACAGCCAATGGACACCTGCGGTACTGGGCACCCAGTCCTATAGCTGCTGAACTGCCTGTATTGTATTACTGCCATAAGTGATTTCTAAACTGTCCCTTCCTCTTCAAACCACCAGCTAGAGAGTTAATGTCCTGTATTATTAGGGAGCTTCTGATTGGCAGGCATATATTATCTGTGATTCCCTTAAGGAGAGGGAAGAGACCTGCCACACACACACTCCCTATGCTTTTGATGTCTGTAGAGGGAGATGGGTCCTTCTAATGTTGTAACATCTAATATCATTCTAATCCTAATATTTGGTATCCTTTAAATATTCTAATATCTATCATTCTAATATTTAGTGGGAGACTGGATCCTTCTAGCATTACATATGATGGGCAATTCCCCTCAAAGGGATGCCATATGTCCCCAGCATTGCTCATCATTGCATTTATTTTGCACATGTTTATTAAACACTGGCTGTATCTTACAGTCTTGTGTGGAAGCTGAATATTAATCAAATAGTGACATAATATGCATCATTATGATTATGATAAGTTGGCAAGGGAGTATTTGATGGGACTGGAGGGGAGACTGACTTAAACTAGGGGTTCAGGAAAGGCTTTGAGCTTTTTCCTGAAGAACCAGTAGGAGTTGGGTATTAGGGGCTGCAGGGGTGAATGAGTGGGGAATCGATGTTCTGGAAGATGACACTGCACATTTCACGGCCCTGAGGCATAGCCTAAGAGCGAAAAGAAGCCCCTTGTGGCTCTAGAAAGAGATCAAATGAGACAGTGGCGGGAGAAGTAGGGAGGGGTCAGACCATGCAGGGCGCTGTAGGACAGGAATAGGATTTAGATTTTATCATAAAAGCAATGAGATCTTAGAAGAATTCTGATCTGAGGGATGAAGAGGGGTTGACTTATCTACTTGAGATGAAGACATTTATGGGCAAAAAAATGTTTTACTACTTTCTTCATAACAAAATACAGGCCAAGGTGAATTTTAATGTCCTTGGGGGCATGCAGTGCAATGGGTTTCTCTTAAATGTCACATTTCTCACCTTGGGTTTATAATTCTGCCAAAAATAATTGGTTGGGCCACAGCCAGCCCTGTGATTGGCATATTTTACACACCTTATAGAGATTGGTCAGTGTTCTATGCCAATAAAAAAAAAATAGGGTGCATAAAATCACCTAATAAGATTAAGTGACCTTGTGGAACTGGTTGATTACTGTGAAAATTAAGTGACTATGGTCTACCAAGGGAATTACTCAGTTGATTTCTCAATACAGATTCAAAGTCTACAACCTCCACTTAGATGGTAGTGAACTGCCATCACTGCTTCAGTTGAATTTTGCATTTCTTTGACTCTTTTAAGATCCTGAAGATGTCTTTCCTTCCAGCTTATTGCAAGAGCCTCCTCACTGGTGCCCCGCCCCCCCAAGCCGTAAGCATCTGTTCTTCACACAAGAGCCAGAGTGGATTTGTTAAATTTAGGTCAAGTCATGTCATTTCTCTAGTCAGAACTCTTTCCTGGCTTCCTGTTGTTGTTAGGTGCCGTCAAGTCTGTTCCAACTCCTAGCAACCCTATGTACAACAAAACGAAACGCTGCCCAGTCTTGCACCATCCTCACAGTCATTGCTATCTTTGAGCCCATTATTGCAGACACTCTGTCAATCCATCTCATTGAGGGTCTTCCACTTTTTCACTGACCCTCTACTTTACCAAGCGTGATGTCATCTTCCAGGGACTGTTCCCTTCTGATAGCATGTCCAAAGTATGTGAGACGAAGTCTCACCATTCTTGCTTCCAAGGAACACTCTGGTTGTGCTTCTTCCAAGACAGACTTATTCATTTTTCTGGCAGTCCATGGCATATTCAATGTTCTTCACCAACACCACAGTTCAAAGGCATCAATTCTTCTTCAGTCTTCCTTACTCATTGTCCAGCTTTCTCATGTATATGAGGCAATTGAAAATACCATGCCTTGTGTCAGGCTCACCTTAGTCCTTAAAGTGACATCTTTACTTATTTTAACATTTTAAAGTGGTCTTTTGCAGCAAACTTGCCCAGTGCAATGCATCGTTTGATTTCTTGACCATTGCTTTCATGGGCATTGATTGTGGATCCAAGTAAAATGAAATCCTTAGCAATGTCAGCCTCTTCTGTCTTTATCATGATGTTGCTTATTGGTCCAGTTGTGATGATTTTGTTTTCTTTGTTGAGGTGTAATCCATACTTAAGGCTATAATCTTTGATCTTCATCATTTAGTGCTTCAAGTCCTCTTCACTTTCAGTAAACAAGGTTATGTCGTCTGTATATTGCAGGTTGTTAATGAGCCTTCCTTTAATCCTGATGCCACATTCTTCTTCATGTAGTCCAGCTTCTCAGATTATTTGCTCAGTATACAGATTGAGTAAGTATGGTGAAAGGATACAACGCTGACACATTTTAAACCATACAATATCCTCTGTTATGTTCAAATGACCGCCTCTAGCTCTATGCACAGGTTTGGCGTGAGAACAAGTAAGTGTTCTGGAATTCCCATTCGTTGAAACGTTATCCATAATTTGTTATGATCCACACAGTCGAATGCCTTTGCATAGTCAATAAAACACAAGTAAACATCTTTCTGGTAGTCTCTGCATTCAGCCAGGGTCCGTCTGACATCAGCAATGATACCCTTCGTTCCATGTCCCCTCCTGAATCTGACTGGAACTTCTGGCAATTCCCTGTTGATGTACTGCTCCAACAGCTTTTGAATGATCTTCAACAAAAATTTACTTGCATGTGATAGTAACGATATTGTTAGATAATTTCCACATTTGGTTGGACCCCCTTTCTTTGGAATGGATATAAATATGGGTCTCTTCCAGTTGGTTGGCCAGGCAGCTGTCTCTCAAATTTCTTGGCATAGATGAGTGCGCATCTCCAGCACTCCGTCTGTTTGTCGAAACATCTCAATTGGTATTTCGTCAATTCCTGGGGACTTGTTTTTTGCCAACACCTTCAGTGCAGCTTGGACTTCTTTCTTCAATACCATCGATTCTTGATCATATGCTATCTCCTGAAATGGTTGAACATGTATATACATACTGGCTTCCTAGTTAAAAACCAAAGTTCTTGTAGGGGCCAAAAGTTCCTACATGATCTGGACCTTCTTTATCTTTCGCATTCTATTTCTTATTACTCTCGCTAACTAATTCAGCTCTCATCCCATTTGTGTCCTGGCTGATCCTCTCACATTAGGTTCTTCCCTCGGCCTGGAATGTTATTTTTCCAGACATCACCCTCGCCCCCTGCAAGCTTTTCTTTGCTCAAATGTTACCTTCTCAATAAGGCACTCCTGTTCACTCTAAAATTTAACGCTCCTGCTGTTTTTTTATGATTCCATAACAGTCATCACCTTCTGACATCCTATATAATTTACTTATTTTTATGTTTCTTATTTATGTCTTTTCCCACTCGAATATAATTTCTGTAAAGGCAAGGGTTGTTTTGTTGTTGTTGTTGGGTTTTGTTTTGATTTGTCTGTTTTGTTTAGTTTTAAATCCCAAGTGCCCAAAAAGAACCTGGTATATACTATTTTTGTTGTGTGCCATCGAATAAATTCTCCTGAATACATTATTATGGTGGTTGCTTTCTTTATACCTCACTTTTAGCCTGTCCGTTGAATAGGCTCTTCACACAGAACCTCACAAAGTATGGCTATTCCTCAAGTCATTAGTTGGAAAACAGACTTTTAAAGGGTGTAATGCCTCATATCTGACATTAAATCATTCAGTGCTGACCCGATTTCCATTTTCACTGAACCTGGCCTATATGCTTAATTATTGTTTTGCTGCTGACCACTGCAATTAAAAAAACAACAGGAACAAAAATTAAATATGGGCAAAATAGTCTCATTTTTTCAAAACTAAGAAGTATTGCATTTAAATGTCAACTTCATTTCTGTATGAATCTTAAGAGCGTTTTGCGTATTCTGGATGATTTTCAAAACACAAATTTGTTTCCTTAAAATTACAAAGCAGATATTTATGATTTTTAAGACATCTTATAAATAGTGTACTCTTACATGTGGTGAGTATCTATGCCCTGGATTTTTCTGCTATAGTCCTATTGAAAATATTTTGCCGTCAGAATATTCAAGAAATTCTAATATTTCATTATTACCTTAAAGTCTGGGTTGGGTCTTAAACTAAGCTTCCCATGCCATCTTTGCACCTGGAAAGAGCTCTCTTGTGTCTCAGTTTTTCTTTCAGAAAACACAATCTCTATATTTATATGATACACGAAGCTTTTGGCTCACATTTTGCAGGCATTAGCTTAATTTTACCCATACTCCAGTGTCATCATTATTACTCAGTTTCAGAGAGGGGATTCAAATTGTCTCTTTTTTTCTGCCAGGTACTGTCACTTTATATTTTGTTTTTTCAATCTTTCTGTGAACTGGAAGCTAGAAGGCTATTTTTGAGAAAAGGGTCTGCATATGAGAATACATAAGATCTAATGGACGGCATAATGAGGATCTGTCCTGTCAGAAGGTCTGTAGTGGGCTTTGCGACTGTAGTGTTTCCATCTCAGCAACTTTTTCATTTATTTCTGGGCCCATAACCCTGGTCCAAGATGTGAGGTTACCAGAAATCTCTAGACAAGTGACATTTTATGTACGTAGTTTTTTTCTTTCTTTCTCTCTTCTTCTTTCTTTTCTTCCTCCCTCCCCTTCCCCTCCTTTTTACTCCTTTCTTCTTTCCTTCTTTTTTTTAAAATAAATATTTATCAACCACTTATCATTTTTTTTAATATGCAAGTTCTATTCAAATCATTGGAGATATAAAATTTCCTGACCTCATTGATCTTACATTCAGCAGGGCAAAATAAACAATAAGCAAAATAAATAAGTAAGATACAAAATGTCAGATGATGATAAATATAATTGAAAAAATGAAGGGAGAGAGAGGGGTTGTTAGAAGATGGCATTTTAAATGGCCCAGAAGGCCTCATTGAGAAGATGATATTTGAATAAAGACCTAAAGGAGGTGGGAAAAAAAAAAAGTAAGCCAGGCAGATATTTGGGGGAAGAAAATTCTGAGTAAATAAATGCAAAGGCCCAGGAGCAGGGGTGGCACAAGAGGAACACATGTATTATGTTTAAGAAGTAGACAGGAGAGAAATGTGGCTGAGCTGAGGGGGTAGTAGTAAACAAGTTCAGAGCAGATATAGATAGTGGGACCGAGCATGCTGTACTTTGTAGATCCTTACAAGGGCATTTTAAGTTTTTGTAAACATTTTTTCTGAACCAGATAATAATCTATTGATGCTTTTGAGCTCCCCTCCCCCCACCAAAAAGTAGCATATCTGGCTCAGCCACCATGATTCAAGTCACTTACTGGTTAAGTTAATGTAGCCCATTGTCATCCACTATAATCCATCTGTTTGGGGTTTTTTTCTTTAGTTCATTTTTGTTTTCTTTTGTTTTGCAGTGGTAATGAACAGGTGAATTGAATGAGAATAGGAAAGGACCACCATTCTGCATCCTTTAAGTCACTGAAGATGACATTAATATCTGTAATTCCTCTTGGGCATGTGGTATTATCAGTGCCAGCTCAAACTCTGTATCTAATCCACCTCATAGAGTCAAGAATTTCCCTTTAACAGTTTACAGTTACTCTGACAAGTGGCCAAAGGTCCCTAGGGAGAAAGGATCGGGGGAATATTCACCATGTATGCTTGTACTGGCATTGTAGATACTTCCTCACAGTAATCCAGCATCCCTTCCAATCAATGGACTCATGGTTTTACCAATGTTAAAGATTTTTTTTTCTTTTTTAAGATCATCTTAAATTGATGAAATATGGTAGCTCTTGATGTAGCTATACTACAGTGCTAGACTAAAGAACTTAACTGTAGCATTAACTTTTAGGTCTAAATTTCAGCCTCAGTGCCAGATGAATGAAGTATAAACTAAAACTACAAAAACATCTAGTTCTTCAGAGTGATTGGCTTTCCAAAAATGGTCATATTCTTTACCTCTCATGAATTTATTAGTCCAAGTTACTTTTACTACGTTATAATGCTTTCAGCTATAATATGAATTAAATAAACTTTGTGGATCTAATGATTTTGTGACCCTACTGGGATTTATTTTTTGTTGGGTACTGGGATTTAAAGACCTAATTATCACTGTTGTGTTGTTCCTTTTGTTCAATGCATAATGTGTGTCAACTGTGTGCCCAGCTCCACGCTAGGTATTTTCACATACAATATTTCAGCACCCATGACGGCTCCATGAAGTGGGTGTTTGGCTCTGCTTTAGATGAGGAAACAGGTCCAGAAATGTCGGTTTTCTTATCTATTGTGTCACAGGCAGTAAGTGAAAGATCAGAATTTGAACTCAGATCTCCTAACTCTAAATCCAAGGCTCTCTCTACTATTCTATACCTATCTTCCTAAATCTGGTCTATTCTGTCTTGCTTCTGGGGTAATTTTTCTAAAATATATATTTGACTATACTACTCTCATGTTAAACCTCTCAGTGCCTTCCCATATTCTTGAGAATAAACTCTAAACTTTATAGTTCTTAGTATGGCCCTGGCAGCAACTAGATGGTATAGTAGGGTGATTTTTTTTTAAAGGAAAACTTACATAAATTTGAGAAGAATTTGCAAAGCCAACAAGGAATAGTGTAGGTGGAAGCCTTTATCAAAAACAGGCCTGAAACTGCTTTAGGTGAAGGGAAGGACAACACTCAATACATGGAAGGTCAGCTCAGTTGGACTGGACCAAAAGCAAAGAAGTTTCCGGGATAAAATGAATGCTTCAAAGGTCAGCAGAGCAAGGGTGGGGGCTTGGGGACCATGGTTTAAGGGGACTTCTAAGTCAATTGGCAAAATAATTCTATTATGAAAACATTCTGCATCCCACTTTGAAATGTGGCGTCTGGGGTCTTAAATGCTAACAAGCTGCCATCTAAGATGCATCAATTGGTCTCAACCCACCTGGAGCAAAGGAGAATGAAGAACACCAAGGTCACATGACAACTAAGAGCCCAAGAGACAGAAAGGGCTGCATGAACCAGAGACCTACATCATCCTGAGACCAGAAGAACTAGTTGGTGCCCGGCCACAATCGATGACTGCCCGGACAGGGAGCACAATAGAGAACCCCTGAGGGAGCAGGAGATCAGTGGGATGCAGACCCCAAATTCTCATAAAAAGACCATACTTAATGGTCTGACTGAGACTAGAGGAATCCCGGCAGTCATGGTCCCCAAACCTTCTGTTGGCACAGGACGGGAACCATCCCCGAAGACAATTCATCAGACATGAAAGGGACTGGACAGTGGGTGGGAGAGAGATGCTGATGAAGAGTGAGCTAATGATATCAGGTGGATACTTGAGACTGTGTTGGCATCTCCTGTCTGGAGGGGGGATGGGAGGATAGAGAGAGTTGGAAGCTGGCAAAATTGTCACGAAAGGAGAGACTGGAAGGGCTGACTCATTAAGGGGAGAGCAAGTGGGAGTACGGAGTAAGATGTATGTAAACTTATATGTGACAGACTGACTTGATTTGTAAACGTTCACTTGAAGCTCAATAAAAGTTAATAAAAAAAAAAAAACAGGACTGAAGGGACAGGAAAGAAAGGAGGTACTAGCACCTGCCTGATAGGGGCAGTAGCTTTTGTAGAGAAGAACACAACCAACTGATGACAACTGGGCAGACAGGGAACCAGCAGGATGTACATCCCAGCCTTATTCTCTTCCTACCCTTCAGTCTCCTACCAGTGCCTTTCATTGGCTGAACCTGACCAGAAAGCTGAGGATAAAGTTGCCTATTAGTGGAGTTCATACGGGTCAGCCTTTTGGGGCACAGAGCTGGGTGGTGAAGGGTGAAGAGTGAACCTGGAGGGGCAAAAGGAGGATCAGCCTGGAAGGGGGTGGCAGTAGAAAGACCTAGTTTATCAGCAATTAATCTTAAAGAAATTCCTAAAAAAAAATTCCTAGTGACCTGCAAATTCAATTTAAGTCAAGAATATATCATGACTATTCACAGAGCTAATATGTTCAACAGAGCTAATATGTTCAACCTACATTAATAGACATCCAGGGAGCCCTGCAGGTCACATTGGTCTGTCCACACCTGAATGAAGGGCTGAGTTCAATTTTGGGTACCACATTTTAAAAATGACATTAGTAAGTTGAATGTATTCAGAGGCAGGTGACCAGTGAAGTGTTTTATTTTATAAGGAACAGGGGACTAGTTCCTCTGAAGAACAGAGGGTAGAGCTGAGAAGGAAGGGTGGAAAAGGAGGGAATACTATGCTTTCAAAGCTCCCAACTCCAAAACTACCCTACCTCTCTTTTTCTGAACTGTCTACTTGGCCATGGTTTCAATAACTGTGTTTTTCTCATGAACTGACCTTCCAATAAATAGCTCCTGTGTCACTCCATCCATACCCTTGAGCTCCTTCTCAGACTGTGTTTGTAGGACACAAAATCTTATAGCACACAGATAGTACCTATCTTGTATTTGGGCATGGAGAGAACCAATGTGAATAATAATGAAGGTCTTTTGCCATACCCAGCCCTGTCTGTCTTCATTTATTTACATCTCCCAGAGTGGGTTGCATGGATCTAAATCATTTGAAGGGTGGGTCAGCTTAACTGCTCTCTATCAAGCCAAGGGTCAGGTGTAGAAAAATATCCTCTACTTTCTTTTCTGACATGCTGTTGTATATGCCAATCAGATAACTAAAGTCTTTAGGAGGCTCGTATAGCAGAATCATGCCCTGTTTTATGTCAGGCCCCATAACTGGAAACTCAGATCTAGGCTTAGAAAGAGACTAGCTCAAAGGGAACACAGATGTAAGCAGGCTGAGCTTGATGTACTTGCAGGACTTTTCAGGCAGGTTCATTTCTAACACATCGTTTTTAGAGAGCAGTCCCATTCCAGGTCTCAGAACCTTCCTCATACCTTGGATCTGGTAACCTGAACACCAGAAATTTACGAACTTAATCCCAAAGGCGCAGAGCTACAAAATTACTTTCCCAAGTCTTTTGGTTTAAGAGTACCCACTTTGTGAAGGAGAGTGTTTCTAGCCAATATGTTTATCCCTTCTGGATCCCACGACAACCTTAAGCAACACTTCTAGCAAGAGGTGACCTAATAACAATGCATGAGCCATTATCCGTAACTCTTTTACCCTCCTAAGAGCCAACAGTCATGCAGAGGGCTTTTCCCTTTCCTAGAGGGAAGCAGAAGAACAATTGAGACAATATCCCTTTTATAGTGGTGTTTCTTATAATATTGGCTTTTATATCTTATTTATCATCTCCATTTAAGAATTCAACAATATGCCAAGAAAGAAAATGGGCTAAGAATAAAAGTATTAAGCAAGAGGAGTAGATTATTCTTCCCCTTATGTTGGCCAGAATTTACGTCTCACCGACTTCTCCCCAAATTGCTCTGGACTTGGAGGCAGAAGACGTGTAGTTAAATCCTAGCTTTCTCACAACTCACTATGTGGGAGACTATATTTGCTCAACTCACAGGATGAACAAAGAGGTAACATCCACTCTACCCACATCATTGAGTGATTATGAGGATCCTGTGAGTTCCTGCTGGTAGCATGTATATGAAATACCTGGTAAACTAGAAAAAAAAGTCATGATCCCAGATTACCAATGCAGTAACAGATCTGTGAGCCTGTGAGATCTGGCCTGATTTAAGTCTCAATGTGAGGATTACATCGATTTGTAGAGGTCAAGCTTCCATGCAGGGACTGTTCAGCAGCTGTTTGGCTCAAGGGTTATGCAGTTTTATTAGGAAGAGCAAGTGCTTGTCCACTTTGCAAAAGGGACATTTAAAAAAGACTTACACGATTTCCTATCTTCTTCCAGAGATATTCATCCCTAGAGAGTTGCTGTTAGTAGGGTAAAGTGAAGAAAATTCTAATGAGGGGGGGTCTCTGTCCCAATACGGCCTGTAAATCTGTATGAAGAATTTATCTGTTCTGTGTCAGGGTTTGGCTAAAAAGTCTGTTAGTATTTCCAGCTCTCCAGATGCCAGTATTTAATGCTTGGCTGGCCTTCTTATGTAGCATGCCATTTCACAACCAACTCAATTCCTGAAATCTAAATCAACAAAGCCAGAGCTCTGAAATGTGCTCCACGAAGCATGAAAGAATCCATTACGGCCCTGTCTGATTCAGTTCTAGGTGACAATAGAAGGTCTGATGTACTTACAACAGTTTCCTTTTACTCGGAGGAAACTCGGCATTTTATAGAAAGTATGTATCTCATGACCAAAAAATAGAGTGACTTGGAAGGCTATGCTTTCTTTTTATATTGTGTCCAATACCTTCATTTTCAACAGCAACCAAGTAGGAAGGAAAAATATCCTGTAAGAAGTTATGCAGCTAAAAATCATGATGAAGAAGACAGAGGACTGGCGGTTTCTGCCTAATAGGGAAATCATTGTATGACTATGTGAAAGAACTAGTTCTCCAGTAAGAATGGGAAATAGAAATGGAGATTGTAAGTCAGAAGACCTTCAATAAGTCATGAACCTTTTAACAAGGCACTAAATCTTTCTGTGTCTCACCTTTTTTATGTGTTAAATGAAAACCGTAGTATAACTCTGTCCTACTTCAGAGAGCTGTTGGGAAGACCAAGGAAGTAATTGCTCAAGTACACAAGGAGCTCTTCCTTATACAGGGACAGTCTTTCTTATCCAACATTGTAAGAAAATAGGATGTTATGATTTATCAAATATTTTGATAATGAACCAAATTGAACACAGATTTATCATAAAGGGATTTTGAGAGAAGTGGACTATAAAAACAAGTAATTAAATACTTAATTTAAAAGCATCTACACCCATCATTTCCTCCTCCACTCTGGCGACAATGCAATAGGAGTGCCTCCCCCTAAATTCCTGCTCCCTGGTCTCTGCAGTCATCTTACTTTGACTTTTTTCCTCCCTCTCTCCTTTTTTTGGTCTTTCCTTCCCCAGATCCTTTCTGTTGGTATCTAAATACACTTAAGTCACTTTAATCTAGAAAAACTCCCTTCATACTCTCATATCGTAATACAATGTGCTCCTACTTCCCTGCCTCTCTCCTTCCCTTCACAGCTAAACATTTACGAAGAGTTTCTTCATTTGCTCTCTTCACATTTTCGAGTCCCATTCACTCCTTAGCTTAATGCAATCTAGCTTCTGCCCCCATTACTCAACTGGAAAAGCTTTTGTCAAAGTCACTTACAACTTTTGTTGCAAAATCCAATGAATGTTTTTAGATTCTTTCCTTGGTTGAACCTTTAGCAGCTTTTGTCACTGCCGACTGCTTCCTTTGGTTTCTTCCACATCACATTCCTTGGTTGCCAGATGCCTCGATGTGGGTCTTCTGGTCAGCCAAAATAACCCATTGCTGTTGAGTTGATTCTGACTCATAGCGACCCTATAGGACAGAATAGAACTGCCCCCACAGAGTTTCCAAGGAGTGCCTGCTGGATTTGAACTGCCGACCTTTCGGTTAGCAGCCGTAGGTCTTAACCACTATGCCACCAGGGTCTGATCAGCAGGTGGAGGTAAAATGCTCAGATAATGAGATATTCAATTGGAGTTAGCAGTGCCAACCACACTTCTTGCGGCTTAACAGCAAGTTCATTTTTGAATGGTACACTTGCCTGCATGGCTGCCACAGTCCACCCCTTGCACTGGGTAGATGTACCTCTCCTTACACATTTAAAGAACAGATCTTGCAAGAGTCCAGTGGGCCTGTCTTCTGGAGGGGAAACTTAGAGGAGGAAAGTTAGGGGGATGAACTCCATCCTCTGTTGCTGTAGTTGGTATTAGAGCCACTATTACTAATTCTTGTCTCTCTCATTCACTGTTCATTCCATATTTCTCTCATTCTCAACTTTCACCTCGGCTAGTCTTGATGACTTAGCTGGTGGTACGATCCAAGCTCTCATTTCTGAGGGCTCTGAGCCCCTAGTAACCATACTCTTTTCTGGCTAGGATTGCAGCTCTTGTCCACTTATAGTCATAATTGAGCAAGTATCAAGAAATGGCCAAGTAGATCACCTGAATTCCACACATATTACTCCCTCCCTCCTTGTGTAACAGCAGCCCTACCACCTCTTCACGGTCAGGGTCAATTACCCCTACCAAGGTAGTCACTCTTCTTTTAGTCTGAGGTCCAAAATGCTCAGGCAGCAGTCATAGCTTGTAGTTCCCTTCAGAGCCTAGAATTGTAGGAATGGGAATCATAAAGTCTCCCAGTAAGTCACTGGATATAATGGCAAGTGGGGCCACTCTTGCTTCCACCACTTGGTTCCCAGACCCATATATTCTTCCTTGTCACAACAACCTGATAGGGGTTTGTGATTCAGTGTGTACCTTGGATAATAGAACCTCATCATGTCAGAGTATTACCTCTAAGCTTGCACTTTAGTTACACATTCAACAGGCCATTCCATTGCTCTATAAGGCCAACTGCTTCTGAATTGTGTGTTACTTGATACAACAAATGAATCCCATGATCATGGGCCCATTCCCCTACCTCCTTCTCTGTGAAGTGGGTCTCATGACCAGGTGCAATATCATGCAAAATTTTACATTTGTGGATCAGGCACTTTGAAATCCCCTGGATAGCAGTGCTTGCTGAGGCTGTGAAGGCAGGAAAGGTGATACTTACCCAGAATAAGTTTCTACTGCTATGACAACATGGGTCACCATGAGTTGGTATTGACTCTGTAGCAACTAACAACAACAAACCATGATAACAAACCACTGACTCCCCTTTGAAAGAAGGATCTCAATGTAGTCAACTTGCCACTAAGTGGCCACTTAATCTCTTTGAGGAATAGTGCCACATTGATCTTTGTTGCTAACAGGTTAGAGTCTTAAGAGGTGGTAGTAGCTAGATTCCACAACTCGTCTATTTGTCATACTGTGGTGGCTTGTGTGTTGCTGTCATGCTGGAAGCTATGCCACTGGTATTTCAAATACTAGCAGGGTCACCCATGGTGGACACGCTTCAGTGAAGCTTCCAGACTAAGACAGACTAGGAAGAAGGACCTGGCAATCTAGTTCTGAAAAAATTATCCAGTGAAAACATGATGAATAGCAGCAGAACATTGTCTCATATATTGCGAGAAGATAAACCCCTCAGGTTGTAAAGCACTAAAAATATGACTAGGGAAGAGCTGCCTCCTCAAGTTAGAGTCAGCCTTAATGATGTGGATAGATTAAAGCTGTCAGGACTTTCATTTGCTGATGTGGCACATCTCAAAATGAGAAGGATCAGCTGCAAACATCCATTAGTAATCAGAATGTGGTATGTACAAAATATGAATCCAGGAATATTGGAAGTTGTCAAAAATGAAATAGAATGCTTAAAGATTGATATCCAAGGCAACAATGAGCTGAAATGGACTGGTATTAGCCATGTTGCATTGCACAATCATATGGACTACCATGCTGGGAACAACGACAAGTTGAAGAAGCAGTGACATGGCATTCATTGTCAAAAAGAACATTTTAAGATCTATCCTGAAATGCAATACTGCCAGTGATAGGATAATATCCACATGCCTACAGGAAGGCCAGTTAATACAATTATTATTCAAATTTACCCACCAACCACTAATGCCAAAGATGAAGAAATTGAAGATTTTTACCAACTTCTGCAATCTGAAATTGATCAAACATGCAATTACAATGCATTGATAATCACTGATAATTAGAATGCAAAAATTGGAAACAAAGAAGAAGGATCAGTAATTGGAAAATATCACCTTGGTTATAGAAATGATGCTGGAGATTGCATGACAGAATTTTGTAAGACCAATGACCTATTCACTGGAAATACCTTTTTTCAACAACATCAACAGTGATGGACCTCACCATATAGAATACACAGGAATCAAATCAACTACATCTGTGGAAAGAGACAATGGAGAAGCTCAATATCATCAGTCAGAACAAGGCCGGGGCTGACTGCGAAACAGACTATCAATTGCTCATATGCAGGTTCAAGTTGAAGCTGAAGAAAATTAAAACAAGTCCATGAGAGCCAAAGTACAACCTTGGGTATATCCCACCTGAATTTAGAGACCATCTCAAGAATAGATTTGACATATAGAACGCTAATGACCAAAGACCAGAAGAGTTGTGCAATGACAATAAGGACATCATACATGAAGAAAGCAAAAGGTCATTAAAAAGAAGATATGTTAAAAGATAGGAAAGCAAAGACCAAAATGAATGTGAGAAGAGACTCTGAAACTTGCTCTTAAACATAGAGTGGCTGAAGTGAATGGAAAAAATGATGAAGTAAAAGAGCTGAACAGAAGATTTCAAAGGGCCGCTTGAGAAGACAAAGTATTATAGTGAAATGTGCAAAGACCTGACGTTAGAAACCCAAAAGGGAGGAACATGCTCGGCATTTCTTAAGCTGAAAGAAATAAAGAAAAAAATTCAAACCTGGAGTTGCAGTATTGAAGAGTTCTATGGGCACACGAAGCATCAAAAGAAGATGCAAGAAATACACAGAGTCATTAAACCAAAAAAAATTGATCAATGTTCAGCCATTTCAGGAGGTAGCACATGATCAAGAACCAATGATGTCAAACAAAGAAGTCCAAGCTGCACTAAAGGCACTGGCAAAAAACAAGGCTCCAGGAACTGATGGAATACCAACTGAGATGTTTCAAAGAACAGATGCAATGCTGGAAGCACTTACTTGTCTATGCCAAGAAATTTGGAAGATAGCTACCTGGCCAGCCAACTGATAGAGAGCCATATATGTGCCTATTTCAAAGAAAAGTGATCGTACAGAATGCAGAAATTATTGAATAATATTATTAATATTACATGCAAATTAAATTATGATGAAGATAATTAAAAAATGGTTGCAGCAGTACATCAACAGGGAACTGCCAGAAATTCAAGATGGATTCAGAAGAGTCCCATAGTGAGCTGAAATGGACTATTATTGGCCATTTTGAATCTGGCAATCATATGGTAGAAAGAAGGATATCACTGGTGATGTCAGGTGGATCTTAGCTGAAAGTAGCGAATACCACAAAGATGTTTACCTGTGTTTTATTGACTATACAAAGGCATTCAACTGTGTGGATCATAACAAATTATCGATAACATTGCAAAGAATGGGAATTCCAGAATAGTTAATTGTGATCATGCATAGACCTAGAGGCAGTCATTCAAACAAAACAAGGGGATGCTGTGTGGTTTAAAGTCAGGAAAGGAGTGCATCAGGATTGTATCCTTTCACCATATTTATTCAATCTGTATGCTAAGCAAATAATCTAGAAGCTGAACTGTATGAAGAAGAATGCAGCATGATGACTGGAGAAAAACTCATTAACAATGTGCAATATGCAGATGACACAACTTTGCTTACTGAAGTGAAGAGGACTTGAAGCATTGATGAAGAGCAATGACAACAGCTTCAGTATGGATTACACCTCGACTTAAAGAAAACAAAAATCCTCACAACTGGACCAATAAGCAACATGATAAACAGAAAAAATATTGAAGTTGTCAAGGACTTCATTTTACTTGGATCCACAATCAACACCTATGGAAGCAGCAATCGAGAAATTGAACGAAGTATTGCATTGGGCAAATCTGCAAAAAAGACCTCTTTGACGTGTTAAAAAGCAAAGATGTCACTTTGAGGACTAAGGTGCACCTGACCCAAGTCATGATATTTTCAATTGCTTCATATGCATGTGAAAGCTGGACAATGAATAAGGAAGATTGAAGAAGAATTGACGTGTTTGAATTATAGTTTTGACAAGAATATCGAATATACCACAGACTACCAGAAGAACAAACAAGTCTGTCTTGGAAGAAATACAGCCAAAGTGCTCCTTAGAAGCGAGGATGGTAAGACTTCATCTTTCATACTCTGGACAAATTATCAGGAGGGACCAGTCCCTGGAGAAGGACATCATGCTTGTTAAAGTAGAGGATCAATGGAAAAGAGAAAGACCCTCAAGGAGATTCACATAGTAGCTGCAGAGATGGGCTGAAACAAAGCAGCAGTTGTGAGGATGGTGCAGGACCAGGCAGTATCCAATGGATGAATGAATTGCTGTTTACTCAAATGCTTAAAACAGACACCATAGAATTATCCTTAATACTTTCTTCTCACTCATTCCTAGTATCAAATCCACAATCATTATCAATCTGTCTTGAATCTGTCTCTATTTCATTCATATCACTGCCATCCTAGTTCACACCGTCATCGTTTTCCACCAGAACCAGTACAAATGGAATCCCTCCCTTCATATATTATTCTTCTGTCCTTGCTAAACATAGAATTCAGGGCAATCAGTCTAAAATGTACTACTGATGGGTTCTTGGCTCCTGATTTAAAATATGTTACTGGCTTTCAGTGTTCTCAGGAGAAATTTCAATCTTGTTCACGTTGCTGATGAGACCCTCATGGTCTGACCTTCATCCCTTTTCAGGTTTCCAGTTTCCCTGCACTTCAGTCACTCTATTATTCAGCCACTTTGAACTATTTTTATAGTCTAGCATGTGCTATGTACTCTGCTGCTATTACACATTTGAACAAGCTATTTGTTCTTATTGGTACATTCTTTATCACCACTCGTTTTCATCTGGTTAACTCTTGCTCATCCTTTACTGTTTATAATACAATTTGCAATATAAAAAGCACAGAAAATATCAATACAGATAGCTATGTAGTATCATCAAGATTAACTAGGAGTCAACATTTTGCCCTACTTGTGTCCACACTCACTTTCATTTTTTAAAGAAATGTTACAGAAACAGCCAAAGACCTACCACTATCTCATCCTTTCCTTACTCCTCACTCAGAGGTCAAGATATAATTCTAGCCCTAGTCGTGCAGTTGTTAAGGAGCTCGGCTGTTAACCAAAAGATCAGTATTTGGAATCCAGCAGCCGCTCCTTGGAAGCCCTATAGGGGCAGTTCTGCTCTGTCCTATGGAGTTGCTGTGGGTTGGAATTGACTTGACAAGTTTTTTGTTTTTTTAATTCCGTTTAAGAAATCTAATATTCTTTGACCTCCATTTGTCTCTAAGATCTCTTTATCTTTGATGTCCAAGTTTTACTATAAATGTATGTAGGTATTAATTTTTATGTATCCTGATATGACATCATTGTTTTTCTTAAATGAGAAGTTCTCAGTCATTATCTTTTTAATATTTTCTCTATTTTCCTCTATAAGTTCTGTTAGATGTATGTTGGACCTTTCCATTCCTCACTTGTCTTTTAATTTCTCTTTTATATTTTCCAGTATATCTCTCTGTGCTACATTTTATCTAATTTCTGTAGCTCTATCTTTCAGTTCATTATTTCCCCACTGGCTATTCTGTTTAATGCATCACTGACTGTATTTCTCATTTCTATTGTATTTCATTTGCCTGTTCTTTTTCATATTGTTCTGTTCTTTTCTCATGGTTTTGGTTAAGTCTTTTATGTCTTGAATTATTTTAAACAAACCTGTTTTATAGTTTCTGTGAAATTGTTCTATTATCTGATAATTCTTGGGAGTCTCATTTTGCCAGTTTTGGTGTCTACTGGCTCTTTTGTGATAAATCATTAACTATTTATTTTATAATTTTGAATTATAAGCTCATCTCCATTAGGGCTATATTGTTGAGCATCTTGTGCAGCCTGGGCTAAGAACATGTCCCATCAGATTTATGCATTTGTTTCTACCAGCAAACTCAACAATTTCACTACTCAAGGTCAAATTTTATGTTACTCTCTCAGCTTGGAGGATTCTTGGAGCATGCAGTATTTTAGATGCCAACCCCAAGCATCCAAGTCCATGGGCAGATCCATGATTCTAGATTATCAAGGATATATATATATGTATGTATATATGTTTATATATGTATATAATAGAATATATACAAGATATATACAAACTTTAGCCAGTGGGCAGATCTTTCCTGACTCACATTTTCGCTAAATGTGAAGCCCTTTGAAGTTTCTAATTTTATAGCAGTATCATAGTTCCAAATCTCTCCTTCACATGTGCTAAGGTCTCCTCTTCTGACACAGTATCAGCATTAAAAGCAAACTCCTCACCTACTGGCAACCGATCCCCTACTATCACCTTGCTACTACCTAGAGCACTCACAGGATTTAACACTCTGATTTTCAGTTCCCTCTTGTCACATGAGGCATTTTTCCTAGGGAGCTCAGCTATTCATTTGAAAGAATTGTTATATTGTATCCAGCATTTCCAGGTAGTCATAGTAAGAAGTGCTGTCAGAGGATCTAGGTTTCCAGGAAGCCTCCATATTCTAGTTCCTAGATCATTCATTCTACATGTATTTATTATCTTAGCAACTGCTTTGGTGTTGAAGACATTGCAGTAAACAAAACATATACAGATTCTTTACACTATAAATTGGATAGTTACTCTAGAAGATTACCTTAACTTTCCTCAAATCTAGATATAGACCCAATCCAGCTCTCTATATTTCCCCATTGTATCACACTGTTTTAATTGCATGCTTGCTTGTATCATCTTCTAGACCAGACTATAGGCTCTGAGATGATAACAAATATCCTCTCAATTGCTGAATCCACAACACTTTGAAAAAGCCCAGACATTGTAGGAACTATAATATAATTGTTGAACGCATTAACACAGTTAAGTCTATTAAATTGTTTCAGGAAGTACTTGAAGATTTTCAATGTCTTTATAAAAATTCAATTATCAGTCTATTATTTTCCCCATCATTCTTGCACTATCAACCTTTCCTTTTTCTCAACTTCTTTCTTCTCTGCCTATAAATTTGCTCAAGCCTCCTCTATCCTTAAAAGCAAAGCAAAACAAAACAATAATACCTGTCCTAGTATTGTTACCCTCTCAAGATAACATTCTTTTCTTCTTCTGTCACATATTATTCAATTCACCATTCCTGCATCTCTAAATTCTCTTAAAAACCAGGCAACATAACCTGGGTGCTTCCTAGATGTCATTTCCAAAATAATAGCAGTTTACCATGGGGCAACTTGCTGTTGCACTCTAGCTGTTACCTGGTGTCTGTATTTAAGACTCCAGGCTAATTTACCTACCCCCTGATGACTCACTTAATCTCTTGCTTGAATTATTTCTGTGTGGGTACTTCAACCCTGATTCAATATTTTTATATGTGATTATGTTTAAATCCTGATCCAAGTCTTATGCTGCATTCACACTTAAAAAAATTTTTTTTGTTTTTAATTTTCTATTGCATTTCACTTCTGACAGTGAAGTTCTCCTAAGATTCCTTGTGAGGTCTCTCAGTTCTGGAAGCTCTCTATTGCCCTCTCCTGGTAAATGCCAGATTAGTACCTCAAGTTGCTTACATTGCCAATGTTAACTTTTTTACTTAATGTCATTATCCCCCAGAGCTCTGGTGTTGTAGTGGTTAACAGCTATGGCTGCTAACCAAAGGTCAGAAGTTTGAATCCACCAGCTGCTCCTTGGAAACCCTATGGGGCAGCTCTACTCTGTCCTATGTGGTCTCTATGAGATTCAACAGCAATGGGTTTGGTTTTAGTTATCCCACAGGTTCTAGTATCTTCTTTAATTTTCATATTCCTCACAGCCACCCTTTCATCGTGTTCTATTCATCCCTCGCCAATTTGCAGACTGACTTCTTCTGCCCCCATCTTTCTACCAAAACTTGCTATCACATGTGTACAAGGGCCTTTTTTCCTAAGAATTGAAAATCCTACTAAAAGTTTTCTACTTTGGGGATATTAAAATTTAGCTGCAGGTTAGGATTACCTGGAAAACTTATTTAAAATATTGATTCCTGGGTCCTGTTCCTGAAAATTCTCACCCTGTAGTTCTGGAGTAGAGGCTGGAACTCTGCATTTCAATTTACTTATTCAGTTAGGTAAAAGATTCATATGGTAAAATCTTTAATACCAAAATGGGTAAATGATAAAAAGCCATTCATTCTCCAGCTTCCCCCTTAGGTTCCTTAAATTTCTTCCCCTAAGGAAACCACCAAGGAGCCCTGATGGCACAGTGGGAAAGTGCTCAGCTGCTAACTGAGAGGTCAGTGGTTTGAACTCACCAGCCTCTCTGCAGGAGAAAAGACTTGGTGATCTGCTCCCATAAATATCACAGCATAGGAAACCCTATGGGCAGTTCTACTGTGTCATATAGGACACCATGAGTCAGAATTGACCCAACAGCACACAGTAATAAAGGAAACCACCAGACATGAAATCAATAATTTTAATACATGTTTCAGCTGAATTAGATATAGTTAAGTCCACTAAGTTTTGGGAGTCTCTGATCTGGTTCATCTCCCCCACCGTCCTTGAGATTCCTTCTTCTTTTGGCATCTTTTATGCTGGTTGTTCAATGTTTCTGACTGTCTTGACTCTGTCTATATTTTCTTCCTTGACAGTCTTGTCCAGATCCATGAGTTACTCAGGTAGTAAACTTATATCTCAATCTCATGCTCCAATGTCTCAATCTAGGCCTAGACCAACATTTTTCCACTTGTTAAACACTTCTGTCTGGAAGCACCTCAAATCACCAAGCATGATGCCCCTTTCCAGGGACTAATCCCTTCTGATAACATGTCTGAAGTATGTGAGAGGTAGTCTCACCATCCTTGCTTCTAAGGAACATTCTGGTCATACTTCTTCCAAGACAGATTTGTTCATTCTTTTGGCAGCCCATTGTATATTCAATATTCTTTGCCAACACCACAATTCAAAGGTGTCAATTCTTCTTCAGCCTTTCTTATTCATTGTTCAGCTTTCCCATGCATATGAGGCAATTGAAAACACCATGACTCAGGTCAGGCACACTTTAGTCTTCAGTGTGACATCTTTGCTTTTCAACACTTTGAAGAAGTCTTGTGCAGCAGATTTGCCTAACGCCTATAGGGTCATTATGAGTCTGAATCAACTTGACAGCAATGGGTTTACATGTCTTTTGATTTCTTGACTGCTTCTTTGCCTTGGGTACCCTCATTTACCCCTTGCTTCAACCAAACTGAACTGTTTATTGCTATTCCTGAATGTACTTTATGCTCTTCCTTTTGCATTTTTTGTATACGCTTTTCTTTCTGCTTGGAATGCCCATTTGCCCCATTCATCCATTGAACCAAAACTGTTGCTGTCAAGCCCATTCCAATTCCTTGTGACCATACAGGATGGAGTAGAACTACCCCATAGGGTTGCCAAGACTGTGATCTTTACAGAAGCAGGCTGCATCTTTCTCCAGCAGAGCGGCTGATGGGTTTGAACCAGCAATCTTTCAGTTAGCTAGCCAGTGTTTAACTACTGCGCCACCAGGGCTCCTTATCTGCCCCCTTGCTGCCTATTAAAATCCTACAAATCCCTCAAGATTCAGCTCAAATGATTCATTCTTCACAAAAGCTTCCTAAATCCCTGTAGCTCTGGGTCCCCACAGGATTAAACCTCTCTATTTTTTTTTTTTTTATAGAACTAGTTACAGTTTTCCTTCTGTTAGACTAAAGTTATAAAATCATAGGATTTTAGATGAGGATGGGGCACATCTAAAGGTTATGTAAGATGACCCTGTATTTTACAACTAGGAAGCTGAGGGAACTGAGGCCCAGAGAGATTAAATGTCTTGCTCAAGATTAAATGTCAGCCAGTGACCATTGTCAACGGAGGCTTGTGTGTTGCTGAACAGGTTTCAGCAGAGCTTCCAGACAAAGTCAGACTAAGAAGAAAGGCCTAGTGATCTACTTCTGAAAATCGGACAGTGAAAACTCTCTGAATCACTATGGTCTCATTCCCAGTCGATCATAGGGATGACATAGGACTGGGCAGCATTTTGTTTTGTTGTGCATGGGGTCACCATGAGTCGGGACCAACTCCACCGTGGCAGCTAACAACAACAAAAACAGTGACCAGCAGAGCCAAACTTAGAACCCACTCCTCTGATCCCTATTCCAGAACTATGTGTTTGTTTTATCTTCTCTTCTAGACCACTAGTGCCTAAGGTCAAGAACTGAATCTTATTTGTCTTTAGTTCCCACATAATACCCAGTATACACATTGCCGTCAAGTCGATTCAGACTCAGAGTGACCCTATAGGACAGGGTAGAACTGCCCCATAGGGTTTCAAAGGGGCACCTCATGGTTTCAAACTGCTGACCTCTTGGTTAGCAGCTATAGCTCTTAACCACTATTCTACCAGGGTTTCCAGTACCCTGTATAGTGCCTTGTGTATAGTAGGTTCACAAAATTATACTGGACTGAGATGAACCTTTTTTTTATTTTTATTTTTATTGCGCATTAAGTGAAAGTTTACAAATCAAGTCAGCCTGTCACACAAAAACTTATATACACCTTGTTACATACTCCCATGAAACCCTGGTGGCGTAGTGGTCAAGTGCCACAGCTGTTAACCAAGAGATTGGCAGTTCAAATCTGTTAGGCACTCCTTGGAAACTCTACGGGGCAGTTCTGCTCCTTCCTACAGGGTCGCTATGCGTCAGAATCAACTCAACAGCAGTGGGTTTGGTTTTGGTTTTACATACTCCCAACTGCTCTCCCCCTGGTGAGACAGCCCACACCCTCCCTCCACTCTCTTTTTCGTGTCCATTTCGCCAGCTTCTAACCCCCTCTACCCTCTCATCTCTCCTCCAGGGAGGAGATGCCAACATAGTCTCAAGTGTCCACCTGATCCAAGAAGCTCACTCCTCACCAGCATCCCTCTCCAACCCATTGTCCAGTCCAATCCATGTCTGAAGAGTTGGCTTAGGGAATGGTTCCTGTCCTGGGCCAACAGAAGGTCTGGGGACCATGACCACTGGGGTCCTTCTAGTCTCAGTCAGACTATTAAGTCTGGTCTTATGAGAATTTGGGCTCTGCATCCCACTGCTCTTCTGCTCCCTCAGGGGTTCTCTGTTGTGTTCGCTGTCAGTACAGTCATCAGTTGTGGCCAGGCACCATCTAGTTCTTCTGGTTTCAGGCTGATGTAACCTGGGTTATGGGGCTCTTTCTGTCTCTTGGGCTTTTAATCACCTTGTGTCCTTGGTGTTCTTCATTCTCCTTTGATCCAGGTAGGTTGAGACCTATTGATGCATCATAGATAGCCACTTGCTAGCTTTTAAGACCCCAGATGCCACTGTCCAAAGTGGGATGCAGAATGTTTTCTTAATAGATTTTATTATGCCAATTGACTTAGATGTTCCCTGAAACCATGGTCCCCAAACCCCCACTCCTGCTACGCTGGCCTTCGAAGCATTCAGTTTATTCAGGAAACTTCTTTGCTTTTGGTTTAGTCCAGTCATGCTGACCTTGCCTGTATTGTGTGTTGTCTTTCTCGTCACCTAAAGTAGTTCTTATCTACTATCTAATTAGTGAGTACCCCTCTCCCACCCTTCCTCACTCCCTGCTCTCTTAACCGTCAAAGAATATTTTCTTCTTTGTTTAAACTATTTCTTGAGTTCTTGTTCGTTCTCTGTCTCTAAATCTGTGTTTTTTGTTCAGGGTTCGTAGATTGTCACGTATGTGATCGATTCACTTGTTTTTCCGAGTCTTTGTTGCAAGAGGGATCCGAGGTAGCGTCTACCTAGTCCGCCATCTTGGTCCCACCTCTTGTTTAAACTATTTCTTGAGTTCTTATAATAGTGGTCTTATACAATATTTGTCCTTTTGCAGCTGACTAATTTCACTCAGCATAATGCCTTCCAGATTCCTCCATGTTATGAAATGTTTCACAGATTCATCACTGTTCTTTATCGATGTGTAGTATTCCATCGTGTGAATATACCATAATTTATTTATCCATCCATCTGTTGATGGGCATCTTGGTTGCTTCCATCTTTTTGCTATTGTAAACAGTGCTGCAATGAACATGGGTGTTCATATATCTGTTCGGGTAAAGGCTCTTATTTCTCTAGGATATATTCCAAGGAGTGGGATTGCTGGATCGTATGGTAGTTCTATTTCTAGCTTTGTCAGGAAGTGCCAAATTGATTTCCAAAGTGGTTGTACCATTTTACATTCCCACCAGTAGTGCAGAAGTGTTCCAATCTCTCCACACCCTCTCCAACATTTGTGTTTTTTAGACTAATGCCAGCCTTGTTGGAGTGAGATGAAATCTCATTGCAGTTTTGATTTGCCTTTCTCTAATGGCTAATGATCGTGAGCATTTCCTCATGTATCTGTTAGCTACCTGAATGTCTTCTTTAGTGAAGTGTCTGTTCATATCTTTTGCCCATTTTTTAATAGGGTTATTTGTCGTTTTGTAGTTGAGTTTTTGCAGTATCATGTAGATTTTAGAGATCAGGCACTGATCGGAAATGTCATAGCTAAAAACTTCTTCCCAGTCTGTAGGTAGTCTTTTTACTCTTTTGGTGAAGTCTTTAGATGAGCATAGATATTTGATTTTTAGGAGCTCCCAGTTATCTAGTTTTTCTTCTGCATTCTTAATAATGTTTTGTATAGTGTTTATGCCATGTATTAGGGCTCCTCACATTGTCCTTACTTTTTCTTTCATGATCTGTATTGTTTTAGATTTTGTATTTAGGTCTTTGATCCATTTTGAGCTCATTTTTGTGCGTGGTGTGAGGTATGGGTCTTATTTCATTTTTTTGCAGATGGATATCCAGTTATGCCAGCACCATTTGTTAAAAAGACTGTCTTTTCCCTATTTAACTGTTTTGGAGCCTTTGTCAAATATCAACTGCTCATATACGCATGGATTTATGTCTGGATTCTCAATTCTGTTCCATTGGTCTATGTATCTGTTGTTGTACCAGTACCAGGCTGTTTTGACTACTGTGGTGGTATAATAAAAACCAAAACCAAACCCAGTGCCGTCAAGTCGATGCCCACTCATAGCGACCCTATAGGACAGAGTAGGACTGCCCCATAGAGTTTCCAAGGAGCACCTGGCAGATTCGAACTGCCGACCCTTTGGTTAGCAGCTCTAGCACTTAACCACTATACCACCAGGGATTCCTGGTTGTATAAAAAAAAAAAAACCCACTGCCGTCGAGTCGATTCCGACTCGTAGCGACCCCATAGGACAGACGAGAACTGCCCTATAGAGTTCCTGGCGGTACAATAGGTTCTAAAATCAGGTAGAGTGAGGCCTCCCACTTTGTTCTTCTTTTTCAGTAATGCTTTACTTATCCGGGGCTCTTTCCCTTGCATATGAAGTTGGTGATTTGTTTCTCCATCTCATTGGAATTTGGATCGGAATTGCATTAAATGTATAGATCGCTTTTGGTAGAATAGACATTTTTATAATGTTAAGTCTTCCTATCCATGAGCAAAGTATATTTTTCCACTTATGTAGGTCTTTTTTGGTTTCTTGCAGAAGTGTTTTGTAGTTTTCTTTGTATAAGTCTTTTATATCTCTGGTAAGATTTATTCCTAAGTATTTTATCTTCTTGGTGGCCACTTTAAATGTTGTTGATTTGGTGATTTCCTCTTCGATGTTCTTTTTGTTGGTGTAGAGGAATCCAACTGATTTTTGTATATTTATCTTGTATCCCGATACTCTGCTGAACTCTTCTATTAGTTTCAGTAGTTTTCTGGAGGATTCCATAGGGTTTTCTATGTATAAGATCATGTCATCTGCAAATAGATACTTTTACTTCTTCCTTGTCAATCTGGATGCCTTTATTTCTTTACCTAGCTTAATGGCTCTGGCGAGGACCTCTAGCACAATGTTGAATAAGAGCGGTGATAAAGGGCATCCTTATCTGGTTCCCGATCTCAAGAGGAAAGCTTTCAAGCTCTCTCCATTTAGGATGATGTTGGCTATTGGCTTTGTATAAATGCCCTTTATTATGTTGAGGAATTTTCCTTCTATTTCTATTTTGCTGAGAGTTTTTATCATGAATTGGTGTTGAACTTTGTTGAATGCCTTTTCTGTATCAATTGATAAAATCATGTGATTCTTGTCTTTTGTTTTATTTATATGATGGGTTACATTAATTGTTTTTCTAATGTTGAACCATCCCTGCATACTGAGATGAACTTTTAATGTGCTGGTTAACATAAATTTCCAATCAACAGCTGTTTCAGCCTGGGTTCCCTGAAAATATAGCCTGAAGCAGGGGTTACTTGCTGATGTGAGAGTGAGGAGAAAGAGAAGTAAAGCAGGGATGGCTGGGAAGCAAGGCACTGGCTGCTGTTTCCCAATGAGCTAGGAGAGACTCACCAGGTCACGTGACAAGCGCACCTGCACAGCTGGTCATGGTATCTGTGAACCCACACTAGGGAAAAACCATACCTTAAAGCAGTTCATAAGGAGGAGCTTGCCTTCCCTGCTCCCTCCCACCTCCTATTTCCCACTGATAAAAGTTAATTCTCTTGTCCTTCCAGCTGTGTCATCTGGCCCCCTCCATCTCTACCTGGGAAACCAGATCCCATCCCCTGTTGGGAGGCTTCTCACTGGAGTCAAGAGTGGAAGAGGAATGTGTCCAATAAAATATCCCTAAAACTAGGCCTGTTACAGTTGTTAGTGCATGAGTTTTTGAAATATATTGATGTTGGAAACACAAAATTGATGACAGCTTTTTTCAGGAGAGAGGCTTAAATCAGGGATAATTTAAAAATATTTTATACACGTGAAGAGTGATGTTCATGAATAGGAAGATTAAAATACAGATAGAAAAAGTACCAATTTTTCTTTCCCTTAACTGAGAATAATTTGCGAATTCAGGAATTTAAAAATCAGTATTTTCCCATATGATGTTATAATTCTAAATTCAAAGACTTATAAACTTCTCTTCCCATTAGAGGACTCAATGTAGTGCAGAACAGTCCAGCCTCTCAACCTGTCACTCTCTGTCCTTATATGCAACTCATAATCTTAACGAAAGTTGCTCACCAGTGCACATGACAAGAAACACTTAAGTGTGGGGAAGAATTTTTTTTTTTTTTTCAAACAAGTGGTTTTACCTACTTACAAAAAGGCTTGAGAACTTGGACACAATTCAAGGACCTCTGAATATTTTTCTTCAGCAGAAATTCCAGCCCAGATGTTCAATAACCCCAGTTTGTTTTCAAAGAGGAAATAAAGAAACAAATTTTGTAAAGAAAATCCAAACTTTGAAAGCAATTAATGGTGACAGGTCCAAGGATTTGGCTTCATTTTATTATTAACACTACCACTGTTTCCAGATTTTATTGAATCTTTTTCAGATATTGGTGAGAGGGGGGAGGAAAGTCTGGGAACTGAAGATACAACACAAAGGGGACTTTTAAAGCCATGTTCAAAGTTGAGAACGAATAATTAAAGGATAAGCTGACTATTGCAGACCAGGATCAGATGACCCAGTGGTGGAAGAGTTGCCTGAAGTGAATTCACACCAACAAGCCTGCAGGGATTATATCCCTGGTGCTAATGTGGCCCAATCGTAACTCTGGGGATACCATATGCGATTTCTGGCAGGTCTTGGAAAATAAGAGTTGAACCAGAAAAATAGGATTATTTTGTCCCAATTTTCCAAAAGGGGGAAAAGGTGGATGCCAGAAATGAAAACAGATAATCTTCATCTTGTCCATTAGAAAATTCTTGTAAAAAATTAAGTAGATGCTTTGGAAACCTTTAGCAAAGGTAGGCACATACACCAGTTTATTCATACGTCTTGTCAACCAAGTGAACTTCATGCCCTGTTTAATGAATCACTAGTTTGGAAGATAAGGAGAATGAATAGCCAAAAAAAAAAAAACCCCAAACTCGCTGTCATCCAGTCGATTCCGACTCATAGTGACTCTACAGGACAGAGTAGAACTGCCCCATAGGATTTCCAAGGAGGGGCTGGTGGATTCAAACTGCTGACCTTTTGGTTAGCAGCCAAGTTCTTAACCACTGCGCCACTAGGGCTCCAAAGGAAATGAATAGTATATTTTAATTGCAATAAATTTTTTGACAGAACCTCCCGTTATACCCCCTGTGGACTGAGTGAAAAGGGACTTGGGAAAATTTTCAAAGGTAATGGAAATATTCTCTATGTTGGTAGGGGTATGGGTTACATGGGTGTGTGCATTTGTTAATATTTATAGAATTATGCATTTCGGATTTATGCATTTTACTCTGTAAATTTTTTCTCAAAGATGAGACATGCTGCAAACAAAAAATATATAAAATTAAAAATCTGTCCAAAATATTAGGTCTAACTTAAATTTGAGAATCAGCTCACTACTGTCTTCCTAGAATCATCCACACTCTACGAATTAATTTCACTACTAAAACATAATACTAAAAAACATGAAGCAAGTCACATATTGGATTTCTAATGAGAATTAAGCCAAATATAATTGAATAGACACTAAAAACTTTCTTTATGGAAAAAAGGTTTTGAATGTTTTTTGTTTGATCCATATTTTTCAGCATTCAGTGTAGGAAAAAAAATCTTTCACCACAATTAGCAATTATGTAAGTGAAAGCTGATGATATAGTATTTGTTTTCCTTTTTAGGCTGTGTAGAAGCCTCCTCATTTGCTGCTCTTAAAATGGTTAGATAGGAGAACAAGAGAAAATGGGATACTTTAACCTCTACTTAGAATGTGAAAGAGTAACAGCATGGCAGAAGGAAGCAGGCTGGATCTGAACTTGGAACATGTAGGTTTAATGCCTTCCAGGGTTCTTATTTGTTGGGTCACTTAAATGCTCTGAGCCTCAAGTCCTTCTTCTATACATAGGGGACTCCTTGTTGTTGTTGTTAGTTGCCATCGAGTCAGCATCAACTTGTGCCAACCCGACGTACAACAGAACAAAATGTTGCCTGGTCCTGTACCATCTTCACAATTATTGGTATGCTCAAGTCCTTTATGGTGGCCATTGTGTATTTTGAGTGCCTTCCAACCTAGGGAACTCATCTTTTAGCACTATATCGGGCAATATTCTGTTGTGATCCATAGGGTTGTCATTGCCTAATTTTTGGAAGTAGATCACCAGCCTTTCTTTCTAGTCTTTCTTAGCCTGGAAGGTGAAACCAAACCCGTTGCTATCCAGTGGATCCCGACTCATAGCAACCCTATAGGACAGAGTAGAACTGTCCCATAATGTTTCCAAGGAGTGGGTGGTGGATTCAAACTACCAACCTTTTGGTTAGCAGTCAAGCTCTTAACCACAGTGCCACCAGGACTCCACCACAGGCACAGAGCCTAGGATTTATAACACATCACAAAATGAAGAGTAATCAGATCACAAAATGGAAGACAGCCACACAATATTGAAAATCATGGCCTAGCCAATTTGACACATATTTTTGGGAGACATAGTTCAATCCATGACACCATTCAAAAGAGTAGACAGTACTCCATGCTACATTAGAAACAGTTAAAGATCCTAAGGAGGGCCCTGGGGAATAGAAGAATAAAAGATAGATTTGAGCTGCCTTCAGTTATTTAAAGCTATCTGTTGTTGCTCCTATAGGCGAAACTTAGACCAATAAAATTTGTATTTCCAAAGTGGACTATCACATGTCACGTGTAGATTCAATATAAGAAGGGATGTTCCAAAGGTAACAGCTGTTCAACAATGGTAGAGAGATTATGTCACAAAAGGCTTTCAAACTCAGCCTAGCATAGCACTGGCACACAATCCATATTCACTAAATATTTTTCACAGGTTGATGCCAGGGCAAATAATCATATTCAACTATGAATGTATGTCTACTCTGGAGTCCCTGGTGGTGTAAATGGTTAATGCGCTTGGCTGCTAACTGAAAGGTTGGAGGTTAGAGTCCACCCAGAGTTTCCTCAGAAGAAAGGCTTGGCAATCTACTTCCAAAAACTTAGCCACCAAAAACCCTATGGAGCACGGTTCTACTCGCTAACACAAATGAGGTCACCATGAGTTGAAGCCAACTCAATGGCAACTGGATTTTGGTTTTTTTAAACCTACTCTGCCCTGTTAAGTGTAGCATTGAGCCAATCTCTAGATCAGTGATCTCCAAATTTCGTTGTGCACTCCCGATAGTAAAGTTTTTGACCATGCAGTCCAAATATATGTTTGTTTATAAATGTCATACTATACTACTGTACTAATCAGCACATTTTATAGAAAACACTAAATCTGAAAGGCAAAAGGTGTGAGGTAAAAAAAAAAAAAGTTAATGTATTTTTATTCCACACTCTAATGGATCATCACGACCACCCCACCTTGGAGAGCACTGGTTGGCAATTCAAGAGCTTCTGTCTCAAATACTGGAGTCGCTGGGTGGTGCAAGTGGGTTAACATACTCGGCTGCTAATCAAAAAGTTGAAGGTTCAAGTCCACCCAAAGGTACCACACAGAGGCACCTTGGAAGAAAGGCCTGGAGATCTACTTCCAAAAAACAATCGGCTATTGAAAACCCTATGGTGCCCAATTCTACTGTGACACACAGGGAGCCGCCACGAGTTGGAATGGACTGCACAGCAACTTGTGGTTGGTCGGAAATATCTGAATATTTCAGACCCTCTTTCGTCTGAAGTATCTACACATCTGTCTCGATTTTTCCATTTCCCTTTCCCCATGCAGACAAAACCAGTCAGGATTTTTTTTTTAAAAGAAGTTTAAGTGATTACCTGAAGTTTCCATATATGTGTTTTCTAAGCCTAAAAAAATTTAAAAAAAACTTTAAAAAGTAAGTTTCCTATTGACCTGCATGATTTTGATCCAATTTTTCCTACCTCTGTCTCAAAAATAGATGGTGTATCCTTATAAAGATAATAAATTTCACAAAATTGCAATTTTACAAAATTGTAACAGGTATTCATTCAAATGAGAAACTCAAAGAAATGCATTAGCACAATCCAGATTGATAATTCTTACTCCTTTCTGTCAAACTTTAATTAAATCCCAACGTCCCAGCATAAACCCAGCAACCTGGTTTGGAAGTGTAGATGCTCTTTGCTTTACCAGTATTTTCTCTCTCTCCTCCCAAACACCCTGTTTCAGATTCGTCTACCTTTAAGTGAATTATTATATGATACTATGCCACATGTTCCCATAACCTTCATTATTCTTGAGAACTTTTCCTCTGTGACCTAGTAAGGTAACAATGGCTCGTTTATTATAAAATTTTCTGAGTCACTTTGCTCTGTTGCATTAAGCTGTCAGCCAACCAGCAGAGGGAGCACCAAGAGACAAACTAGTTTCACCTCAGAAGCTTGCTTCCTTTGACCTGGGTTGGCCAGAAAAAAAAAAACTGGCACAAATTCAGATCTTGTCCTCAATAGGAAGAAGCTTTGTTCTAGTAATATGGAGACCTGGGCTGTTAGTAATGTTCCCACTAGTAATCCAACTTTTTGCTTAGGATTTCTTGGCACTCCTGTAGCTAGATAGAAGTTTCTTTATGTACTAGTTCCTCTCTGGGCATCTGCTGGCTCCTGTTTTCCCAAATCCTACAGGAACAGAGCCTGTGGACTAGGCTGGGTAGGAGTGGTAGGATGGTGAGAAAAAGAAAAGTTTCTTCTCATTCCCAGTTTCTACCACCAAATCTGCTTCCCCCAGAGTAAACACCAGACAAACTTGTATATGAAGTCTTTTGCTGCTCTGCTGTCTGAGTACCCTGAGACCAAATCAATAAGCTACTGAATCTCAGTTTCTTTAACTGTAAAAAAAAAAGACGTAACTACTGTCATCATCATTATTATTACTAAAAAAAACAAAACCAATTGCCACCTAGTCAGTTCCAACTCACGGCAACCCCATGCATGCAGAGTAGAACTGAGCTCCATGGCGTGTTCATGGCTTTGACCTTACCCGTTTGGTTCAAATCACCAATCTTTTGGTTATTAGCCCAGCACTTAACCATCTGTCCTTACTACTACCATCCGTTTTTTACTACCATCCGTTTAGTGCCTTTGGTTTTATACACTTAGTCCCACTTAATCTTCACATCAGCCATATAAGGCGGGTTTTGTTAGTCCCATTTAACAGCTGAGGAAAATGAAGCTTAGAGAGGTTAAGGAATTGACCAAGGTCGCACAACTAGAAAGAGTGGCACTGAGACTTGAACAAAGCCTCTCTGATTCCAAAGCCCCATGGTTGCACCTGTGCTGGAAATAAGAAGGGTAATTCCATCTCACGGTTACACCTTACAAAGCATTTTAACCTACAAACAGGCCAATTATCAACAGCCATCCCTCCTTATCCTTCCTTATCTCCTTAGTCCCCATTTTTTAAATTGTTAAGGAAACTAAAGCTCAGAAAATGCAAAGTATTTGTTCAAATGTCACATAGATAATAAATAAAAGAGTTGGAATTAAAGGGCTTTAGTTTTTTTTAGTCCTATGCAAAAAAATGGCACTGGGTTTTTTTTTGAGGTGGGGTAGTCCTATGCTTGCTGAACCACATTGCATTGTCACTTAGAGGTTAAGAGACCCAGCTTTGCCTCTAACTAGCACTTTGACCCAAAAAGGGTCATGTAAACCCTGGTGTTTTTGCATATGCAAAATGGATGAAAATAACAACAGCAATAATCCTCACAGTGTTATTACAGAGATTAAATGAAATAATACACATGAGTGTTTATGGAACAAGTAAACGATATAGATAGCTGCCTTCACATTAACTCAGATTCCTGGTAGCCTAATGTACAACAGAATGAAATGTTGCCTTGTCCTGTGGCATCCTTAAACTTGCCGCCATACTCGAGGCCACCATTGTGGCTATTGTGCCAGTCCCTCTCACCGAGGGTCTCCCTCACCGTTGCTGACCCCCTGCTTCAGTGAACATGATGTCCTCCTCCAGCAGTTGCTCCCTCCGGATGATGTGTCCGAAGCCAGTGACGCAGACAGTGTTCTGTGGTGATTAGTAGGGTTGTTATCAGCTGATTTTTGGAAGTAGATCACCAGGCCTTTCTTCCTAAGTCTTAGTTTAGAAGTTCCACTGAAACCTTTCCACCATGGGTGACCCTGCCGATATTTGAAATATCAGCGGCAGAACTTCCAGCCTCACAGTAACAAGCAAGCCACCATAGTAGACAAACTGACAGGTGGTGGAGTAAACAATGTACAAACCAAGATACTTCTATTATTAGGATTTTCATGGGTTTAAAACTAGATTACAACCTGCTTCTGGCAAAATTTCAGAAAAGGGCAAGTTAGTGTTTTAATACTACTTATCTCTCCACTTCCCAATACCCAGGGAGCAAGTGCTGCCTTTGTCCCACTTGCCAGGGAGGAATGTTGCCTGGAAGGGCATTAGAAGGTATTTAAGGGGCTGGTAGTCTTTCCATATTTACTTAAACTTTATGGTGGGACTGCTTGTCCCATGAGGTGATATTTACTTAGGTAAGGAAGCTCTCCTGGTGGGGACTTGCAAGCTAGAGCTTGAAAGCCAGATGTACTGTCATTACGCCACTATGAACTGTCCATTTGATATGGTTAAAACTAGGATTAATGAAGTAGGTTAAAAGAAATAGGGTCTTTGCACTGATCCAAGACAAGGGGGCACGAAAGTAAAGTAGGGTCTCAGAATTGATTGCAGCTCTCATGTGGCTGTGATCTCTGCCTGCATCAAGAACCGAAAACTCCTGAACCTCTAGGCTCTGAGGATGTAACCAAAAGTGCTTTTTGTTTTGGTTTATACTCACTACTTCCTGGGTAATGGCTTAAGGCACGACTCCTTTCTTTATGCAATTGCTAAACAAAAAAGAAGGCTGCTTCTGTTCTTTCAAGACACTGCCCTGCATAAGTAAGTGTGGGAGGTGAGGGGGTGGTGTGGGATAGATGAGGAGCATTGGAGGGGGTAGGCAGTCATTCCCTTGCTAGATTTATTCATTCAATTCAGTATTTATTGAGTGCTAACACTGTGCTAGGTGACACAGTTTGCTCTGGACTACAAACCTAAAGGTTGGTGGTTTGAACCTACCCAGCAGTACCACAAAAGATAGGCCTGCCAATCTACTTTCATTAAGATTGCTGTTTGTCATCAAGTCTATTTTGACTCATAGTGACAGTATCAGACAGAGTAAAACCCCTCTATAGGTTTTCCTACGCTGTAATCTTTATGGGAGCAGGTTGCCAAGTCTTTTCTCCTACAGAGCAGCTGGTGGGTTCAAACCACTGGCTTTTGGTTAGCAAATAAGTACTTAACCATTGTACCACTAAGGCTCCTTTAAAATTGTTTCCAAGAAAACACTATGCAGCAGGTCCACTCTGTAACAGATGTAGTCCCCATGAGTGGAATTGACTGGCAACTATTAATAACAGCAACAATACTCTGCTAGGTGCTGGAAATAGAATGCTAAATAAACCAGATAAGTTATCTATACTCACGAAATTTGCATTCAAGATGGAAAACCAACATCAACCAAATAATCCCAAATTTGGTGGATGTTAGAGAAAAACGGACTTCTATATGAGCACGCTGTAATGCCATGATGTTACACACATAAAGATCAGGCAGAATCTGCTACTGCAGACTGGAGAACTCCAAAAGATTACCAACAATGAAAACCTGGAACTCCGTAAATAGTAACTATTCTAAAAAGAAACGAGAATTGCTAATCTTGGCTCAGTCTCTCTAAAGCCAATATAAAGGAAACCAGAGATAAACAACATTATCTTGACCTCACCGACCACTAGATAGGCCAAGAAACAGTGCATGCAATAGAGTAGAAGGCAGGATCAAAGGATGTGTTTTAAAAGGATAATGAATTCTGCTGACTTTTCCCCTTCTGAGCTATCATAATTTCTGCCTCTTTTGTAATCATACACTGATGGAAAGCCACATGGCTTGGACTGAGTTTTGCCTACTACAGATTTTGGTTCCCAAAAGTGTATCTCCATGACTAATGAAATGGGCAGTCTCAGGTTGTTTGGCTCCATCAGAACACTTAAAACTTAATTACACAATTCTATGACCAACTGGGGTCTTAGCATCAACTTGAATTTTCTCCTTGGCATCTAATTTTGAGGCTATCGTATTGCTGGGGGAGGAAAGAGGAAGTAGTTATTATGATTTTCATGGATTATAGAGTTTTAGAATTGGAAGAGGGACTTGGAGATCATCTACTTTATCCTTCTGCCCAATGTAAGAATCTCCTATGCCCAATTCATAATGTTTATCCTTTGAATGCATATGGGAAGAGGAAGCTTGCTATCTCTTTTTGAAGAATTTTGTTATCTTTTCCTAGAGTCAGTTCTGACTCATAGAGATCCTAGGTACAATGGAACGAAACCCTGCCCAGTCCTATGTCAGCCTCACAATTGTTGTTATGCTTGAGCCCATTGTTGCAGCCACTGTGTCAATCCATCTCGTTGAGGGTCTTCCTCTTTTTCACTGACCATCTACTTTACCAAACTTAATGTTCTTCTCCAGGGACTAGTCCCTCCTGCTAACATGTACAAAATATGTAAGACAAAGTCTTGCCATCCTTGCTTCTAAGGAACATCCTGGCTGTACTTCTCCCAAGAGAGATTTGGTCATTCTTCTGGCCCAAAAAAACCAAACCCACCACCGTCGAGTCGATTCCGACTCATAGCAACCCTATAGGACAGAGTAGAACTGCCACATAGAATTTCCAAGGAGCGCCTGGCAGATTCGAACTGCTGACCTCTTGGTTAGCAGCCATAGCACTTAACCACTACACCACCAGAGTTTCTGTTCTTCTGGAAGCCCATGGTATAGTCAATATTTTTTGCCAACACCATAATTCGAAGGCATCAATTCTTCAGTCTTCGTTATTCATTGTCCAGCTTTCCCATGCATATAAAGCAATTGAAAACACCATGGCTTGAGTCAGGAGCACCTTATTCTTCAAGGTAACATCTTTGCTTTTCAACACTTTAAAGAGGTCTTTTGCAGCAGATTTGCCCAGTGCAATGCGACTTTTGATTTCTTGACTGCTGCTTCCATGGCTGTTGATGGTGGATCCAAGTAAAATGAAATCCTTGACAATCTTAATCTTTTTTCCATTTATCATGATGTTGCTTATTGGTGCAGTTGTGAGGATTTTTATTCTCTTTATGTTGAGGTGTAATCCATAATGAAGGCTGTAGTCTTTGATCTTTATCAGTAAGTACTCCAAGTCCTCTTCGCTTTCAGCAAGCAAGGTCGTGTCATCTGCATAACACAGGTTGTTAATGAGTCTTCCTCCAATCCTGATGCCCGTTCTTCTTTACATAGTCCAGCTCCTCGGATTATTTGCTCAGCATACAGATTGAATCAGTATAGTGAAAGGATACAATTCTGACGCACACCTTTCTTGACTTTAAGCCACGCAGTATCCCCTTGTTCTGTTGGTCTAAATACAGGTTCTTCATGAGCACAATTAAGTGTTCTAGAATTCTCATTCTTCTCAGTGTTATCCACAATTTGTTATGATCCACACAGTCGAATGCCTTTGCATAATCAAAAAAACACAGATAGACATCTTTCTGTATTCTCTGCTTTCAGCCAAGACCCATCTGATATCAGCAATGATATCCTTTTTTCCACATCATCTTCTGAATCTGGCTTGAATTTCTGGCAGTTCCCTGTCAATGTATTGCTGCAACTGCTTTTGAATGATCTTCAGCAAAATTATACTTGTATGAGATGTTTATCTTTTCCTATACTGAAGAAAATCTATCTTCCATTGTTCTTAGATGTGTCCATTAGAGCCTCATGGATCAAATCGGATGAAATCTCACTTCTATTTAACTCCTCTCCAACTCCCTGCCACTGACAAGTCTTTTCTCTCTTAGGCTAAACATCCCAGTTCCTTTCTCCATTCTATACACAACATGATCCTCTAAATGGCTGCCATTTTGGATGATGGAAACTGAGATGGGAGAGGATAATGTTTGTGTCTGTTACCTATCCTATTTGCTATTCCTTTAAGTTTTGTAACATCAATGGATTTGATCAGTGTACTACTTACACCCCATTCACACTGATAATTAAACCGCATGGAGATACTTTAATTGTTAAGACAAAAGGAGAATTTCTCCTTTAACCATGGCCATACAGAGTGGTTTGGCAGCTTATTCTTTTTGGGTCTACAAAATGCCCACTAAAATAATATTGACTCTAAGATTAAGCTTTGGTTTTGAAGATGGTGCCTTCCTGTTGAGTCACGGGAATATATTATGTTTTTATTTCTATTTTGCCACTAATTTTAGTAACTTCAGCAAAAGGAATATAAAAACAGGCAGTCCCCAACTTATGTGGTTGTATTCTAAAGTCGGTTCTTTGGAATATATTTTCCATAAATCTTAAATTTTCAGGCCAGCCTAATAAAGACTTTTTAACCCATAAGAAACCTGACATTTATAATACCATTTCAGAAATCAGCTGTGGATCAGAATGGAGCCTCTTAATTTTTTTGTTCAACATGTTCCTTAAGCACTGCAAGTGTTCTAGCACTCAACACTATGTTTAACAATGTTCGATTGGATTAATATAACCAGAGTCACTCCTGGGAACACCAGGAACACTCTTATATTTCCCCTCTATTATCTAATTTTTATTACCTAATTGCACTAAGAACCCCTTGCCCCAAGTCTCTTGAACAAAGATACCTGGAGTTCCTTGTGGCCTGAGCCTGGTTGTGGCTGGGAAGGCGAAGTACAGTGATAGATGCTACAGACCTAATGGAAAAAGGAAGCAGAGCCATCTATGCTCACTGGCTTTACCATACCTTTCAGGGTATGTTTCTCAGTCTTCATTGGTTCTGCTGAGGCCCAATTTTTTTTTCTTCTCTTGCATGTTGGATTGATTAATAATCTCGTATATTCTTTCTGTCTCTGTCTCTTTTCCAGGGATCACAATGAACTCTCTCTTTTCCTGGTATCACAAAACTTTCAGTTTTGCTTCACTTATCCCTTAAGCACCACTCACAGTTTGAACAGATTTCTAAGGTATTCCCCCCTCCCCACTCCTGCTGGTAGCAAAAACGGGGCTGTTATTAGTTGTAAAAGGCAAATGGGAAACATCCATCCCCTCGATCTCTCTCCTCATTCTCTGTCTTACTTATATCTGTCAGGAAAAGGCAAAATCACCCTTGACTTTTCAGAGGAAAAGCAAAGACAGGGCATTCTAGACCCTTAGGAAAATGAGGTGAGGTAGGCCTGACATCTGACCTTTGGTAAGAGCAGAGTTAGGAATAAAGAGTTGGAGCCTAACTTTATTGATCTTCCTTTTGCCCCCCTTCTCTCTCCACAAAGGAGCAGGTTTTCCCAGCCTTTCTCCAGGTTAACCGCCCACCATCACCTGCTTCCCTTTCTACCCTCCTGAGACGCACTCCACCACTCCAGGGCCCTCATCCACAAATCCAAAATCCAAAAAGCTCCGAACATCGGCAGTTTTGTGGTAATACACACGGCGGCACAGTTTGGCTGGAACTGATGTGAAGTTACTTATAGTCTTTGCTCACACATTTACTACAAAAATATCAACCATCAGTGCGATTGTTTTTGAGGTTTAGCCCCAGGTCCTGCTTGAGTGTAATAAAACATATATATATATATATATTTTGTATTGCCTCTCTAAAATTTGAAAGTTTCTGAATCCTGAAATACATCTGACCTCAAAAATTTCTGGGTGAAAGATCATGGCACTTTATTCTCTATTTTCCTACATCTTCCTCTTCCGAACAAACTGTCAAGTTTAAGAGCGCGGACTCTGGTGCCCTGGCCTGGATTCAAATCCTGTCATGGACACAAGTTCTGTGACCTTGGTTAAGTTACTTAACCTCTCTCTGTCTCAGTTTCCTCATTTGTAAAATAAGAATAATAATAGCACATCAGGGTTGTTGTGAAGATTTAATTAAGTTAATGTGTATGAGGAGTCCTTGGGTGGTGCAAAGGGCTTATGTGCTCAACTGCTAACCAAAAGGTTGGAAGTTTAAGTCCACCCAGAGGTGTCTCAGAAGAAAGGTTTGACAACCTACTTCCAAAAAAATCAGCCATTGAAAACCCCAGGGAGCACATTTCTACTCCAACACACGTGGGGTCACCACGAATAGGAATTGATTCTATGGCAACTGGTATACATAAGGCATACATACGACAGTGGGCCAAATAAGCATGGTTCTTGCCATGATAGCATTTACCGTTGACAGAGTCCTCACACCTCCATGCATTTTCATACTTCCATGGGTTTGCACATATTGTTCCCCTTGCTTGGGATGCCTTGCATATTCCCTTTCATCAGGTGAATATTAACACTGTATATAAAAATCTATTTTTTTATAAAAGACAAATCAATAATGGTGGTACTGAGCCCAGTTCATATGCATCTCCTATCGCTCTGTTTCCTGGCTAGAATGGTTGGCAAAGGCTCATGCCGTTCCTCCCAGCTCATTCCATAAATCTCTAGTTGCAGTAGCCTGCACCTCATTTTTCTCTCATTTGCTCTGTCTCAGAGGTACTAGAAGCCTGATCAAAGTTTGTCGACCAACAAGTGGAAAGACACATCTGAGCAGGGTGGCCTGCAGGTTTTATACCACTTAGCCTTCTGATTAAGAAAGTTTCCATCATGGGGAAATAAGAACTTCCTTCTCCTTCCCCTTCTACCTGGGAAAACACCACCAGGAGGTAGGCACTGTTATTATCCCCACTTTAAGGATTAGAGAGATTAAGTAATTTGTGCAAGGCACAGAAGCCAGTAAGTGGCAGAGCCTACAATTTGAAACATTCCTAGGTAAAAATATGCTACTTATCTCTGCTATTGTTTTAAGGGGGGATAAAAAGACTAAGAATCAAGTTAGTACTTATCCATCCAATGATCCCATTTCTCCTGCCCCCAGTAAAGTGGTCTCCAAATCTTTTTGTACATGCTCCCAATCAGCACTCTAAAATACAAGTGTGTATGTTTTGTAGATGCGTACTACTGAATCCACCAGGTGTTCCTTGGAAACTCTGTGGGGCAGTTCTACTCTGTCCTATAGGGTCGCTATGAGTCGGAATAGACTTGACGGCACTGGGTATATTAATATACCACGTAAATTATAAACATGCAAAAATAGAAATTCCAAGAGTATGCATTTTAAAAATTATAAGAGTTCTAATATATTTTTTTTCTGGACCACAGAGTATTGCCCTTGGACGCTGCACTTTGGATACCTGCTATAAAGTATTGTACTTAATAGAAAACACATTTTCTTTCATATACAGAAATGATATTGATCCACAATAAATATTGTTTAGAGTTACTTTTCAAGATGTGGTGTTTGTCTGCACATTACATACTCTGGGCCCTGTTATGGGCAACTGTGCGCTCTTTTGAGATGCTAACCCTAATAGAAAAATAAACTGCAGCCACAGATTATAATATGAGTAATTTGCCCTTGAAACCACTGGGCTACAAGTTTTTGAGTGCAGATCAGTAAGGAATGATTGGGGAAAAGACTGGATTAACCGCAGATAAGAATTCTAACTAATTTGACCTTTTCCTAAAAGAACTGTGGAGCTTTGGGTGAAATATTTAGTAATAATTAGTCCTTTGATTAAATTGCTTTTGCACGTATTAATTCCACTGATGTCACAATAGCCCTGTGAGATAATTAGGGCAGACCATACCGTCTTCATTCTCCAAACCAGCAAAGGCTTATGGTAAGTAACTTGCCCACAGAGTAAACAGCATACCCAGGCTTCACCTTGGGTCTTTGGACTACCTCTTTGGGCTTCACTTTTTAAAATAAACTTCCTATTTTAGAATAATTTTAGATTTAACAGAAAAATTGTGGAGAGAGTCCTGGGAGTTCCCATTATACCTCACACCCATTTCCCTATATTATTAACATATAATATTTGTATGGTACAGTTGTCACAATCAGTGAACCAATAATGATATGTTATTAACAAAAGTTCACACTTTATTCAGATTTCCTTAGTTTTTACCTAATGTCTTTCTCTGTTCCAGGATCCCATCCAATATACCACATTACATTTAGTCACCACATTTCTTTAGGCTTCTCTTGGTTTTGCCATTTTCTCAAACTTTCCTGTCTTTGATGACCTCTTGACGGTTTTGAGCAGTACTAGTCAGGTATTCCAAAGGTCGGCAGTTCAAATCCGCGAGGCGATCCTTGGAAACTCTATGGGGCATTTCTACTCTATCCTATAGGGTCTCTATGAGTCGGAATCGACTCAATGGCACTGGGTTTTAAACAGGTATTTTGTAGACTGTCCCTCAATTGTGATTTGTCTGATGTTTTTCTTATAGTTAGGCTGGGGTATGTGTTTTTGGGAAGAAGTCTGTGGAGGTGAAGTGCCATTCTCATCACATTACATCAAAGGTGAACAATATCCACATGTCCTGTCACTGCCGATGTTTACCTTGATCACCTGGCTGAGATAGTGTTTGTCAGGTTTCTCCACTGTAAAGTCACTCTTTTTCCCCCATTCATACTGTCCTCTTTGGAAGGAACTCGCTGTGCACAGCCCACACTTAAGGATTGGGGAGTTATGGAATATGATGTTTCTTATCTGTAAAATATCAGGGCTAAACTAATTGATTTCTAAATCACCTCTAGTTTTTTCCTCTTTGCCTTAGTCATCTGGTGCTGCTATAACAGAAATACCACATGTAAATGCCTTCAACAAAGAGTAATTTTATTGTCTCACAGTCTAGTAGGCTAGGAGTCCAAATTCAGGGTGTCAGTTCCAGGGGAAGGCCTTCTCCCCTTTCGGCTCTGGAAGAAGGTCCTTCTCATCAACCTTCCCCTGAACTAGGAGCTTCTCTGCACAGGAACCCCAGGTCCAAAGGACACACTCTGCTCCCAGCACTGCTTTGTTGGTGGTATGAGGAAGCAAACTCTCTGTTTGCTTCCTTCTCCTTTTATCTCTTGTAAGATAAAAGATGGTGCAGGCTACACTCCAGTGAAACTTCCTTTACATTGGATCAGGGATGTGACCTTAGTAAGGGTATTACAATTCCACTCTAGTGCTCTTTAACAAAATTACAATCACAAAATGGAGGACAACCACACAATACTGGGAATCATGGCCTAACCAAGTTGAGACTTATTTTTGAGGGACACAATTCAATCCATGACAATCATAATCAATGAGAAATACTGTTCTGATTAAAAATGTAGCCTGTATTCACAGAACAGGGTAAGAGAACAGGATCACTTAGGATCAAGCCTATAATTTTAACCTTCTTAGCACTCTGAACTGATGGACTACAAAAAACATGGTGACTGCAGTGACGTCATACAAGTTGGCCCCAGTAATATTGATCAGCCTTTGGCAGATCACTTAACCCCTGTGTTTAGACTCACTTCGAGAAGCTTGTAGGGGTCTATTTTTTCACAACTAATGACAGAAAGAGCTCAGCTACTAACCAAAAGGTCAGCAGTTCGTATCTACCAGCCACTCCTTGGGAACCCTGTGGGGCAGTTCTACTCTGTCGTATAGGGTCACTACAAGTCAAAATCGACTGGATGGCAATAAGTTTGAATGACATAAAATTAGATGCCATTTACTGATTATCAGTATCGGTACTCAATGATTATGTTGATTGCTGAGTCGTTACATCTGACAAAACACAAGACAACCTTAGGACCCTTTTCTATAACTAAAAGGTGAAATGAAATGTACCAGAAATTTCATCTTGAATATAAACTCTATGTCGTTTTTTTAATTCCTGTGTATGACACATGATTGAAATTCTAGCAACCTGAGTATGTAAAACAAGGCTACAAGAAATGAATGTTGAATGGCAATTAAGGTCCTTAATCTTCATCATAAATGAATTATTCTTAAAATGTGAAGAATTGCTAGTTGTTTCATATCTAACTTCTTATTTCCTACATTAGTTCTAAGTGTGCCCCTCATTAAAAGCATGAAAGCTCCAGTTGCTCTAGAAATAATGGATAGTTTTCTCTTGAAGTTATCGGAACACTAGTTGTTCTTTAAATGAGTTTCCTTTTTTAAATGATTATAAAGGCACATTTGTCCATGGTATACAGCAGTGTACTCATACAATACAGAATTATATTTTACCCAAAAAGCATCCTCAAACAATGGACACACAATTTTATTGCTAACAGGCTAATTAAAATCAAGTTGAAAAGAATATAGTTCTCAAGCCCACATTAACTATGCTTAAAAAAAAAAACCAAAACCCATTGTCATCAAGTCAGTTCTGACTCATAGCAACCCTATAGGACAGAGTAGAACTGCCCCACAGGGTTCCAAGGAGTGGCTGGTGGATTCAAACTGCTGACCTTTTGGTTACCGACCAAGCTCTTAACCACTGCGCCACCAGGGCTCCTAACTATGATGATGTAGGCAAAATACCTGTATTTTTTGAGAGCTCTATGATGTCAGTTCAGAGCATTTGCTTCCCCAGTCTCAGATTTTTTTTAAATAACAATGTCAATATGATCATGCTGTAATCTCATAATTTACAGGGTAGGAATAAGTGATCTTGTCCTGGATATAGGAAATGATGTAGTTCTGGGGTTTTCACGTTAGCGAAATTGTTTTTCAACAACACCATTCGATCTGTAGGTCACATTGATTCACATACTGGCTACGCTCTATGTATTAATTGTAAGTTCTCTTATTATGGAATATTTTGAATGCCTAAAAATACACAGTGTACTGTAATAAGTATCCCAGATACCGACCTCCGAGAAAATTATTAGCAATTGTGTTATAAAAAAATAAAAATATAATAGTTGAGTTCCTCTTTGTTCCAATTCCATTACCTTCCTTCCTTCTCCAGAAGTTATCACTTTGCTGCAGTTGATGTGCTTCTTCCTCTATGGGTTTTATAGTTTTACCATATATGCCCACATCCATAAAGACTGTAGGATTGTGTTTTGTATTTTAACATTTTGTTTAAATGGTATTATAGTTTCTGTATCATTCTATAACTTATTTTGTTGACTCCATATATGCGTTCTGAGGGAAATGAATGTTGATACATGTAATCTAATTTATTCTAATGGCTGCGTAGTATTTCATCATGTAAATAAATCAGAATTTATTAATCCATTTCCTTATTGATGGGCTTTGTCTCTAAAAGTTGATGCTTTCAAAGAATAGTGTAGTGAAATCCTTGTACATTTTGTATATGTCACTATGTGACAGTTTTCTTGGAGTTTTCTATATACCTAGAAAAGGAGCCCTGGTGGTGCAGTAGTTAGGTTCTCAGCTACTAACCAAAAGGTCAGTGGTTTGAACCCACCATCTGTCCTTGGGAGAAAGATGTAGCAGTCTGCCTCTGTAAAGATTACAGCCTTGGAAACACTACAGGGTCTCCACGAGCTGGAATCAACTTGACGGAAATGGGTGTTGCTATAGGTTGAATTATGTCCCCCCAAAATGTGTGTCAACTTGGTTAGGCCATAATTTCCAATAGTGTGCGATTGTCTACCATTTTGTCATCTGAAGTGATTTTCCTATGTGTTGTAAATCCTACCTCTATGATGTTAATGAGGTGGGATTAGTGGCAGTTGTGTTAATGAGGAAGGACTCAATCTACAGGATTAGGTTGTGTTTTAAGTCAATCTCTTTAGAGATATAAAACAGAGAAGTGAGCAGAGAGACAGGGGGACCTCATACCACCAAGAAATAAGACCCAGGGTCCCTGCACTGAGAAGCACCTTGACCAGGAAGATTGATGACAAGAACCTTCCTTGAGAGCTTACAGAGAGAGAAAGACTTCCCCTGGAATTGGCACCCTGAATTTGGACTTTTAGCCTCCTAGACTGTGAGAGTATAAATTTTGTTAACACGATCCACTTGTGGTATTTCTGTTATATAAAAAAAAAAAAAGTATTTCTATTATAGCAGTTCTAAATAGCCAAGACAGGTATATACCTAAAAGAGAACTTTTGGGTTGTAAGATATAAAAAAAAAAAAAAAAATTTTTTTTTTTTTTTTTTTAGTTAACTTCAATTTAACAACCACTGCCAAGTTTTTCATTGGAGTGATCGTATCAGAATTTACTCTTAAGAGTTATTGTTGTTAGGGGCCGTCGAGTCGGTTCTGACTCATAGCAACCCTATACACAACAGAACGAAACACTGCCCAGTCCTGAGCCATCCTTACAATCGTTGTTATGCTTGAGCTCATTGTTGCAGCCACTGTGTCAATCCACCTCGTTGAGGGTCTTCCTCTTTTCCACTGACCCTGTACTCTGCCAAGCATGATGACCTTCTCCAGGGACTGATCCCTCCTGACAACATGTCCAAAGTATGTCAGATGCAGTATCGCCATCCTTGCTTTTAAGAAGCATTCTGGTTGTACTTCTTCCAGTCCACGGTATATTCAATATTCTTTGCCAACATCACAATTCAAAGGCGTCAATTCTTCTTCGGTCTTCCTTATTCATTGTCCAGCTTTCACATACATATGATGTGATTGAAAATACCATGGCTTGGGTCAGGTGCATCTTAGCCTTCAAGGTGACATCTTTGCTCTTCAACACTTTAAAGAGGTCCTTTGGAGCAGATTTACCCAACGCAATGCATCTTTTGATTTCTTGACTGCTGCTTCCATAGCTGTTGAGTGTGGATCCAAGTAAAACGAAATCCTTGACAACTTCAATCTTTTCTCTGTTTATCATGATATTGCTCATTGGTCCAGTTGTGAGGATTTTTGTTTTCTTTATGTTAAGGTGAAATCCATACTGAAGGCTGTGGTCTTTGATCTTCATTAGGAAGTGCTTCAAGTCCTCTTCACTTTCAGCAAGCAAGGTTGTGTCATCTGCATAACACAGGTTGTTAATGAGTCTTCCTCCAATCCTGATGCCCCGTTCTTCTTCATATAGTCCAGCTTCTTGTATTATTTGCTCAGCATACAGATTGAATATCATATACTACTCTTAAGAATAAGAATAATTCCTATTTCCCAACATTCTCAGACATTTTTAATATTTACCAATCTGATGAATCTCCTTGCTCTCCTTGTCTACTGAGGTTGAATATTTTTCATGTTTATTAGCCATTTTAACTTATTTGTCTGTAAATTATTACCTTGTCCTTTTATTACTTGTTAGGAGTTCTTTGTATATCCTGATATTAGTATTTTGTTTGTTATACAATTTTATTCTTTTCCCTACTGAGTTTAGTGACCCTGTTGTCACAAACCACAAATGCTGGTTGTGTTGAACTTTCTAGTTTATTCTTATGAGTCTATTATCTATGCCTACGTGAAAATCATACTTGTTTAATTTACTGTGGCTTTATAATAAATCTTGATATCTTTTGGGAGAACTACCCCATTCTTCTTCAAGATCATCTTGACTATTCTTGGTCCCGTAATAATTCATGTGAATTTTAAGAATCAGCTTATCAATTTCCATTTAAAATTGTTGCAATTTTAATTTAAATAGTTTTGAATTTTCAACTTAATTTGATGAGATGTGGCCAAATTGGAGAATTTATATTCATTAATATATTGTTTTATTTATTTGGATTTTAGTTTATACCTTTTAATCAAATCTAATGTTTTGCCCACTGAAATATTGTGCTTTTATTTTTAAGTACCTCTTAGTTTTTGTTTTTATGAGTTTTTTTAAATTACATTTTCTAAATGATTATTGCTAGAATATATATGAATGCTGTTGATGTTTACATGTTAGCCTTGCATCCAATAACTTTGCTGAACTCTCTTGCTGTTCTCTACAGAAAAATATATAAAAATAACAATTTTGGTTCTTCTTTTCTGATATTAATTTCTCATTTTTTATGTCTTGTTACATTGATGGGGAACTCTTGAACAATGTCGGATAGTGACACCCTTGTCTTCTTAACCTTAAAGACAATACTCCTAAAGTTTTCCTGTTAAAAATCAAAACCAAACCTGTTGCTGTCGAGTCGATTCTGACTCATAGCGACCCTATAGGACAGAGTAGAACTGCCACATAGAGTTTCCAGGAAGCGTCTGGTGGATTTGAACTGCCGACCTTTTGGTTGGCAGCCGTAGCACCTAACCACTACACCACCATAGTTTCCCTATTAAAAAAAAAAAAAATTTGCTATATGTTTTTTTGGCTATGAGTCAGAATCAACTCAACAGCACAGGGTTATACGTTTTGGTAGATGATTTCTATATGGTATATCAATCAGGGTTTGGGGTTGGAAGCAACAGCAACTCACCAAGGTTAAGCTGCAATTGAATGAATCCATTTCATTAGAATGCTGCTGAGGGTGATACCATTACAGGCATCACTGCCACTTGGCACTCAGCACTGACTCTGCGACATTCTCACTGATACAGCTTCCAGAAATATTTCTGAGCTGTCCTTCCATCTTTTTGTCACTCTCTCAAAATTTAAAGTGAGAGCATCCAACTAACAGAAGCTAGGAACTAAGTGTGATTATGTTGGGCTTTTCCTTTCTTATAGTATCCAGGTCCAGTTTTGGTGTGAAGATTTTATCAGTTTCATAAAATGAGTTGGAATACTTTTCTTTCTTTCTTCTTTTGTGTCTCTTTGATTTTCTGAAATGGTTTTTATTAGAGAGGAATTATCAATTTCTTGAAGGTTTGGAAAATTATAGATCCATTTTGGCCTGGTGCCATTTTGGGGGCTAGGGAAGGATAGATGGCTGGATGAATGGATGGACAAATGAGAGATAGACAGAAGATAGATATGATTCATTTAATTATTTGTCTTTTCAAGTTTTTTCTATGTCTATTCTTGATCATTTTTTCAGAGACATCAATTTCACTTAATTTTCAAAATTTATGAGGATAATGCTACTCATAGTATTCTTTTAAGTTATTTTTCTAAATTTTTACTTTTTTTGTAATTGTGGCCTCTTTTTCATTCCTAGTACAATTATATATTGTGCTTTCTCCCTTCTTTTCCTGACCAATCTTGCCAGATGTTTGCCTATTTTATTAATTCTTGCAAAGGACCAGTTTTTTTTACTAGTTTTTAAAATTATAGTACAATACTTATGGCTTAAAGAAATGCAATTAGAATTTTTAGCCATATGTAATAACTTCTAGGAGGAAGTTTATTTCTGTATTTCAATGACACAAAAAAGCCTCCTGGAAATCTTATTAGATTTACATGACTGCAGACATATTTAGGTGTTTCTTTTCTGATGAACCTATGTTTATATAGAACTTATTAGATAAGAGCCATTTGATAAACATTGCTGCTACAAAGGTGAGCAAACACACCCTGTCCTATAGGAATTTTTAAGCCAATGAAAATTTATTGCCAGTCTTTATTGTCCACATATTCTGAGTCAAGGGCTTTATTACTCAAGTTCTCACAACTCTGGGCACTGGCTCCCTGGAAGAGCAAGTGACTTGCCTGGGCCCCACAGCCAGTGAGCACTTGCGCCTGTGCCCCACCCTCCAAAACTCACACTTTATACTAGGCCACATATGTGGCTCAAGGACTGATATTTACTCTGCCCTTAGAGGCCAAGAAAACACTGTTTAGTGGTCTGGCACCATCTATATTTACTTGGCTTGATTTGGGATAGAGCAGAATCCTAGTTCTTGATGAAAGGATTTTGATAAATTAGCCTTATGGGTGATAATTGTGATTACAGTAATTTGGGGGAAAAAATGTACTAATCCAATTTAGGATTAAAATGGATATACCCCTGAGAGATGGGTCTCTAAAATTCATCTTAATTTGAGAAATGCAACAAGTAAACACTTCTAAAATATCTTGTTGGTTTAGTTATTCCAGTTCAAAAGCCAGCTGGAGATCTGTTATGTATCAAAGTCTCCCAGCCCTCTTGTGAGAAGGAGCTGTTTTTCATTTGCTTACAGCCTTGAGGATGAAAATAATGTCACAGTGATTTTCTGCAGGTCCCAAAGGGGTCTGTCTTTAAGGAAGTTTTATTTCACCAGGAGATCATCAGAAGAGCTGAGCTTAAGTACAAACCAGGGAGAGTAGCTTGACATCAGCAGCAGATCCATAGGTTTAGAGGTCTTCTGACTGATTCATACATACCCAGTGAAGGCCTTTCTCTATTACATGATGTGTCAGGGTTGTATCCTTTCACCACACTTATTCAATCTGTATGCTGAGCAAATAATCCAAGAAGGTGGACTGTAGGAAGAAGAAAGTAGCATCAGGATTGAAGGAAGACTCATTAACAACCTATTATGCAGATGACATACAACCTGGCTTGCTGAAAGTGAAGAGGACTTGAAGTGCTCACTGATGAAGATCAAAGACTGCAGCCTTCAGTAAGGTTTACACCTCAACATAAAGAAAACAGAAATCCTCACAACTGAGCAAATAAGCAACATCATGATAAACGGAGAAAAGATTGAAGTTTTCAAGGATTTCATTTTACTTGGATCCACAATCAACACCCATGGAAGCAGCAGTCAAGAACTCGAATGACATATTGCATTGGGCAAATTTGCTGCAAAAGACCTCTTTAAAGTGTTAAAAAGCAAAGATGTCACTTTTGAGGACGAAGATGCCCCTGACCCAAGCCATGGTATTTTCAGTAGCCTTGTATGTATGCCAAAACTGGACAAAGAAAAAGGAAGACCAAAGAAGAAATGATGCTTTTGAATTATGGTGCTGGCGAAGAATATTGAATATACACTGTGGATGGCCAGAAGAACAAATAGATCTGTCTTGGAAGAAGTACTGTTAGAATGCTCCTTAGAAGTGAGGATGGCAAGACTTCCTCTTTCATACTCTGGACAAGTCATTAGGAGGGACCAGTCCCTGGAGAAGAACATTATGCTTGGTAAAGTAGAATGTCAGGAGAAAAGCTGAAGACGCTCAGTGAGATGGATTGATACAGTGGCTGCAACTAGGGGTTCAAGCATAACCCATTGTGAAGATGGCACAGGACCGGGCAGTGTTTGTTCTGTTGTACATAGGGTCGCTCTGAGTCAGAACTGAATTGATGGCAGCTAACAACAACAAAGACAACAAATAATAAATCTCTTTCTGTTGGGTGTCAGAATCCAGGATGGTGGGGAGTTTGTATCTAGGGGGATATAAAGGAGTATAAATGTGATAATGTATGTGAAAATACCAGGGAGAGTGCCAGAAAAGTCTTCAATGAATTCTTTCTCCTTCTCTTTAGCTTATTCTTTAGCAACTCCTCTGGACTTGTCTGTACAAGTCCTAAGGGTTTGATCTAACAATGGCACGTACAGTTAATGCTACTAGACTCTTCAACATGTCCTGGTCCCCAGTTTCATTGGGTGGGAGCATGGTTGGCAACCAAACTGAGTGTAACGGACTTTGTACTAGAATTCCCATACCAAGAGGAGGCATAAAATGACTTGGACACTTATCATAATTCCTTTAGTCATTAGTCATGGTATGTTAGTGGAACACAAACTCAAAAGGTAATTTCCTAAATGCTTTCCAAAGACCTGGTTCTTCACACAGTTGGTTTTGGCCAACTTTAATGACAGCAAGAAACTGAAGAGTTGCTGGAAGAACAGAATTTATGCTTTAAGGTTAACAGTGTTTTGGATCAAATCTTCCTTATAAATAAACCTTCACCTGATCCTAATTTTCATTTCAATTCCATAGACTGGTGATTTGAGTGTTGAAGATAGAGTTCTTAAAATCTGTTTATGTGGTATAAGTAAAGAAATGGTCTGATTCTAAGTATTAGGATCACAATGTATCTTTTCATATAAGCTAAAAAAACCTTTCTAAATCACATGCTTTTTTTTTTTTTAAGCATAGGAATTGGACTTTGCAAATAACCTAAATGCATTTGTTTGAGAAATTTTAAATAAACATTGAATTTTCTTGCCATGAAGTTCTACACTTTATCTAGGAAGCTTCTTTTAAAAAATAGCTCTGAAAACCTGAGGCTGGCAAAGAAGTTGGAAAGTTGGAGGGAAAAATGATGGAGAATTTTCTGTTTTTTTTGGCAATAGGGAACAAAAGGAGAGGGAAAAGTAATTATTATCAATTTAAAATTCATATTAAATTTCAAGTGTACAGTTCTCAAGACTGGCAACAGTTTGAGATTGTTTTATCCAAACATAGTTACAATGTTTCATGTGTGTTGGAAATCAACATGTGAATGTCACCTCAAAATTTAATAGCAGAGGAGATGGGAACAGCAAGGAGATAAGGAAGTGGCGCATAGGCTTCAACACACAGTAAATGGGATGGGCAATTGCACTTCAGGGTTACAGAAGTAAGCTGAAATAGTGTATTAATTTTCTAGGGTTGCTATAACAAAACACCAGAAACTGGATGGTTTATAAGAACAGAAATGTATTGTCTCACAGCTCTGGAGTCTGGGAGTCTGAGACCAGGGTGTTGGCCATGTTGATTCCTTATGAGGCTTTGAGGAAGAATCTGTTGCATGCCTCTCTCCTAGCTTCTGGTAGCTCAAGGCATTCCTTGGCTTGCAGCTGCAGTGTCATATGGTGACCTTCCTCTGTCTCTCTGTGTCTCTTCTTCTCTTTAATAAGGAGTCACTCCAATTGCATTAAGATTGATTCTACTTCTGTACAGAATTCCTGGATGGTGCAAATGGTTACTGTACTTGGCTGCTAACTGAAAGGTTGACTATTTGAGTCTACCCTGAGGCACCTTAGAAGAAAGGCCTGTGTCTTGGTTATCTAGTGCTGCTATAACAGAAATACCACAAAAGAATGGCTTCAAGAAACAGAAGTTTATTCTGTTAAGTAAGCTAGAAGTCCAAATTCAGGGTGTCGGCTCTCTCTGTCTGCTGTGGAGGAAGGTCTTTGTCATCAATCTTCCCCTGGACTAGGAGCTTCTCGGCACAGGGACCCTGGGTCCAAAGGACACACTATTCTCCTAGCTCTTGTTTCTTGGTGGTATGAGGTTCCTGGCTGTCTCTCTCCTCACTTCTCTTATATCTCAAAAGAGATTAATTTAAAACACAATCTAATCTTGTAGATTGAGTTCTGCCTTGTTAACATAACTGCCTCTAATCCTGCCTCGTTAACATCATAGAGGTAGGATTTACAACTCATAGGAAAATCGCATCAGATAACAAAATGGTGAACAATCACACAATACCGGGAATCATGACTTAGCCAAGTTGATACATGTTTTGGGGGGACACAATTCAATGCATAACAGCCTGGAAGTCTACTTTAGAAAAATCAACCATTGAAAACCTGTTCTACTCTGACACATATGGGGCAGCCACGAGTTGGAATCAATGCAATGGCAACTGATGGTGGTGGCTACTCCTGTAAGACCTCATGTTAGCTGATAACATCTTCAAAGACCCTATTTCCAAAAAAGGTCACTTTCACAGTGTACTGGGATTTAGGACTTCAACATATGTTTTTGGCACACACAATTCTGTCCATAACAGAGGGAAGTGAATTTGGACAATGCCTCACTTTTACCCATATTACAAGTTTTACCGATTTCTAATGTTCTACAAGCATTCTGTGATTTTTACAGGATGGTACATTTGGATGATAGAGGAAAGGGACTGAGCACTTAGGTCAGAGGAGCCCCATTAAAGCTTCAAGTAACCCCAAGGCAGCTTGCAGATACCAGGAATGTGGGAGGAGGGTAGGGAGTACACAAAAAAACCTGACTCACTTTACAATTTAAGCTAAAGTCAGCCCTGCCTGGGATGCCAGAATGTTATTTCTCAAAGTGTGGCCCCAGGACCAACTATGTCCACATTACCTGTGGGCCTGTTAAAAGTCTAAATTTCCAGATGTTACTCCAAATCAGTGGAATCTGAACACTGAGAATGGAGCCTGAGAATATGCATTTCAAACAAGTAGCCTTGGTAATTCTTAGGGGCGCTCAAGTTTGAACCTCTGCACAGAAAAGTCAAGAGTAAGTAAGAAAGACTAAGTTAAAATGGAACTTAGAAACATCACACATAAAAATGCCCACGGCTTAGGGCTCCACAATCCTTCAGTAAAGATCCCTTCTGCAATTGCTTTAGGAGTTATTGGGAAATTTTCAAACAGAATTTTTTGAGAATGTCTTGTTTAGAGGAAACCCTGGTGGCATAGTGGTTAAGCCCTACAGCTGCTAACCAAAAGGTCGGCAGTTGGAATCCACCAGGTGCTCCTTGGAAACCCTATGGGGCAGTTCTATTCTGTCCTATAGGGTGGCTATGAGTTGGAATCGACTCAACGGCAACGGTTTTGGTTCGGTCTGGTTTAGAAATGAAGGAAGGAAATGTAACAACCAGAATAGAAATAATGAGAATGTTCACATATTGTGAAGAGTATATCCAATGTCACTGAAAATTTGTGTAGAAATTGTTGAATGAGAACCTAAACTGCTGTGTAAACCTTCACCAAAAACACAATCAAATAGTATTTTAAAAAAAGAGAGAAGAAGATGATTATGATGAAATGAAGGAAGGGAGGGAAGAATTACAACATGCTGAATAAGTAGACAACATGCCACTTATTGGGACAGACTTGTGGCCGGGACCCGTTTCATCTCTCTTCACTTTCCTTCTTGAACTCTGCCCTCTAGCCTGTGCTCAACTGACTGCAGTTCCCCAAACATACCATGCTTTCCCTTGACTCCATTCCTTTGCACTAGCTGTTCCTGCTGCCTAAAATGTCCTTTTTCTGTGAACAGATAATTTCTGTCGTTTAAGTCTCAGTTTTAGTGTCATTTTCTCTGGAAAGCTTGAACAGCCCAAATCTCATATTGTGCAACTCTGTAATAGTACTTAACCACGCTCTGTATGATCTTCTTCACTAACCTGTGTATCTTTCATTCATTTATTTACCTTACCTACTTAACACCCTTCTCCTGTGATGACTGTGGCCTCCTCATAGTTTTTGAACACAAAACTCAAGCTGGTCCTAGTTCCACTATCTTGAGGGTGAGGCAGGCTTTTGGGGGCCAGCCTGAGAATTTGACCACCCTATGGAAAAATGTATCTAAAATCCCAGGAAACAGATTTACAAACAAACTTTAGAATCCAACCAACCCAGAAATTGAGCAAGGCCTATATTATATTTCTCTTGAAAATCAACTCAGTAATGAAAGCAGATTATATTTGTGAAGACAAAAGTCAGGACCCTAGAGACACAAAAAAAAGACATTTTAGGCGAGGGAAAGCAGATGCCGTGTGAGGGGTAGAAGAAATTGAAAGAAAAAAGTACTCAAATATCCTTAAGCAAATAAATAGAACAAAATGGCCCAATTTTCTGAACCTTAAAGCAGACATGTGTAGCAAATGCCGTTTAGGAACTGCTGTCTAGAAAACAAAGGGCAAAGTCAAGCAGAATGAGGCTGGAAAAAGTGTGCCGAGGCCTGCTCAGGAGGGTGGTTCAGGCCAGGTTAAAAAGTTGGGGCTTTATTCTAAGGTTTTGAGATGTGTGCTTTGAAAATGTCTTCTTGGTTGCGGGATGAAGAATGTTTTGGTGAGTGACAAGAGTGGATGCTAGGGGGCATGTGCAGGGGTCTGAATACTTCAGCCTGGACCACAGTGATGGGAGAGATGGTATAGCACACAAGGTACGATCAGCAAGATGGGCCCATCGGTTGGGCTTGGGGATTAAGAAGAAGAGTCAAGGATAAGTAGTGGGTATAAAACATTTTTAAAACCGAAGTCTGTAAGAAATTCTTCCTTTTCTTTAAAATAATTTAAATTGCTCTCTGAGCCTCTTTCCTGCTGTTTCATGGCTTCCTTTCCCCACCCAAGAACATATAAAGGAGCCCAGTAATTTATCCAGAGCTCTTGACTAGTGCAAATGATTAACACAGTCAGCTGCTAACCAAAAGTTTGGAGGCTCAAGTCCACCAGGGGCACCTTACAAAAAAAGGCTTAGTGATCTACTTCTGAAAAACCATCCCCTGAAAACCCTATAGAGCACAGCTCTACTCTGACACACATGGAGTCACTATGAGTCAGAATTGACTCAAAAAGCAACTGGTAACTGGTACTTTATTCAGATCAAAACACTGATTTATACCCCCTACACTCCAGTCCATACCACTAAAATACCTGCTGTCCAGGCCCATAAAACAAAACGAGACTAAAGGAGCACATCAGCCCTGGGGCAAAGACTCGAAGGTAGGAGAGGACAGAAAAGCTGGTAATAGGGAACCCAGGGTTGAGAAGGGAAAGTGTTGACATGTCATGGGGTTGGTAACCAATGTCATAAAACAATATGTGTGCTGTTTAATGAGAAACTATTTTGTTCTGTAAACCTTCATCTGAAGTACAGTAACAAACAAAAATAAAAAATACCTGCTGCCCAAAAAAAAACCAAGCCATGGCAAATGGACCACGGAAGTTCTTTACTACAGCTGGGAGCCCTAGTCCCTAAGATCCATCCTCCTAGACATTCTTTCCGAGGTCTTTGTCCTCTTGTTCTGCTCTAGGGACCAATCAACTTTCAGATTTTTCCTTGCACGAGAAATCATCCCTCCCTCCTTGGGCTCAAAACCACCCACTCTATCCCCACCCCTTTTAGGTTGCCTGGTGTGCTGATCTCTTTAATTAGTTTTCTAAGGTTTCATAATGAGTCTCCATGAACCCAGATGGAAAAAAAAAAAATTACATTTTTATTTTCACGAACTTCTAAAATTCAGCACTTCCTTCTATTATGAACACAGGCAGGAAACCACAGTTGCATTAGAGTCCTTGCAACTTTGTCATCAATGGGAATCACAGATCTTTCATGTCCTGTTATTGTTGAAGGAGATATCTTAAAATATGGTTTACCACACCATATCTTAGATATTGTTGTTAACTGTGTTAATAAAGAAAACTCATATACTACTAATCATAAATTTGTTTTAATATTTTGATAACTATATTTCAGTATATTTGTTCCTTTTATAATCCTGTGCATTTAATTTTATGCCTTCAAATACACTGCCATTCTCCCAGAGATATTTTCCAAGTGTCCTGCTTGAGCAACTGGTGGGGATCTTTACTGAGATGAGGAAACCAAAGAAAAGGCAGGTTTGGGGTGGGCTGGGTGAAACAGAAATGATATCAGAAGTTTAGAGTATGTTGTACAAACTCAGTTCATGTGTAGACCCAAAGAGTTATATTAAATCACCAAAAACTTGCACCAGAGGTAATACATAATGTTAATCCAAGCTAGGGTCTGTTAAAAAGATACATAAAATATGCATCATTGGGCCACATAAACCAGAGACTCCATCAGCCTGAGACTGAAGAACTAGATGGTACCTGGCTACCACCGATGACTGCCCTGACAGGGAACACAACAGAGAATCCCTGATGGAGCAGAACAGCGGGGTGCAGACCTCAAATTCTCATAAAAAGACTTAATGGTCTGACTGAGACTAAAGGGACCCTGGAGGTCATGGTCCCCAGACCCTCTGTTAGCCCAAGACTGGAACCATTCCCAAAGCCAACTCTTCAAACAGGGATTAGACTGGACTACAGGACAGAAAATGATACTGATGAGGAGTGAGCTTGTTGGCTCAAGTAGACACGTAAGACTGTGTGGGCAGCTCCCGTCTGGAAGCAAGATGAGAAGGCAGAGGGGGACAGGAGCTGACTGAATGGACACAGGCAATACAGGGTGGAAAGGAGGAGTGTGCTGTCTCATTAGGGAAAGGGCAGCTAGGAGTACATAGCAAGGAGTGTGTAAGTTTTTGTATGAGAGACTGACTTGATTTGTAAACTTTCACTTAAAATGCAATAAATAACTTAAAAATTTCCAGCATTAACACTGAATGTCTTCATATTTAAGGAATGCTTATTTTAAAAGTCATTTTTGAAATAAAAGTAAAGCTAGTCCCTGAAACAGAATTGCCTAACAGAGCTGTTTTTCTTCCTGCCAGCTTTATGCCAACTAAAACAACTGAAGAATAAGGATATTACTTAAAATAACTTTAAATATAAGTTGGTATATTTCAAAGGAAGCCTCTGCGATAATATAGCTGAATGCGCTTACCTGGCAATTTTAAGTATGTAAGTCTTTAGAAAATCTACTGGAGACCTTTCTGATAAAATAAAAGGAAATCTCTGTTTTTCATGTCATGAAAGCAACTCAAAACCGATTCAGGATAGGTAGGTACATAGATAGATTAGATGGGTGGATGGATGGATCGATGGGTAGGTGAGTGGACGGACGGATGGATAGGTAGATAGATAGATGGGTAGGTAGATAGGTAGGTAGGTAGGAAGATAGAAATGAAAAAGCAAGTAAGCAAGAAAGAAATTTTGCTTTCATTTAATTTCACCATAAGATACATGTTGAATCTAAGGGGTATATGTATTTATTTCTATCATTAATTATTTCAAATTTCTTAGAAACTAGACTGTTAGGCCTGGAAACAACCACAGATCCCTATTCAGTGAGTTTGGATAGTTGGTTAAGCCAACAAATGTTTCAGTTTATTGACAGTATTAAGAGCATAGACTTTGAAGTCAATGATACCTTGATTTATCCATTTATTTGACAGATAGATACCTTTGAGAGCTCACCATTAAGCCAGACATGAGTAGAAGCCAAACTTAAATTGATGAACAAAATTCTTTGTTACTCACTTAGGCAGATCTGTCTTCTGGAACTCTGTTTCCTTATTTATGGGGGTAAAGGGAAAATAAAAACATATACCTCACAAAGTTGTTATGAAGATTAAATAAAACCGATATGTGGAAAGCATTTAGCACAGTACCTAGCATATATTACTTTTAAGCATGTCTTGAGCTGGGACAGCTACTTCATCGAACATGACAAGGTTACCAATCATCAATGAGTCAATTCTAACTCATGGCGACTCCCTGTGTATCACAGTAAAACTGCTCCATAGGGTTTTCAATGGCTGACTTTTGGGAAGCAAATGGCCAGGCCTTTCTTCTGAGGCACCTCTGAATGGACTCAAGCCTCCAACCTTTTGGTTAGCAACCGAGCATGTTAACCATTTACACTACCCAGGAACTGCTATCATCTTATAGGTTAGATGTTTTACCTGTTTTCCTCCTCACTAGGCTGAAGTCAAAAAGACTCTGTGTGTTTTCCATCCTTGTTTTCCCCAAGTTTACTGCTAGTAGTAGGGGAAAGGAAAAAGAAAGAAGAGCAGTAAAAGTAAGGGGGAGAGGCAAGAAAGTAAAATAAATCCTATCCTCCTGCCTCTAGGGAAATTATGGTGGATTAAAGGGCTGGTAGCTTTGTTGTCAGATAACCGAGACCTCAGTTCTACCTCATATGCAATAAACATTGTTGAATTGCATTAACAGCTCTACTACTTTGGGAAAAATTTGTAACTTTAAAGCATTTTGGATCAATTCTTTCTTTTCTACTACCTTCCTTACAGCTTTTTGAAATCACCTAGAACACTTAAATATGTGAAATGTACAACATAACTCACGATAAAGAAGAAATTTTCTAGGTAACAACAGTAAATATAGGGCTATAATTTTAACGATGACCTGCTTTTATTCTTTTCTAAGTTTACAGCCTCAATTCACTGATGCTACTCAGTCGCTGGTACAATGCATTCATTGACCTGAAAGCAGGCTTGGAAATTGCAGTAATTAATAGAGGGAAATCAGGATAAATAAGAGCACATGTTTTTAATGTAAGAAGAGGGAGAAAGATGTTTTTCTAAATAAATCCCTAACACTTACACTTGATACTTATATCTTATACTCGATACTTATATCTCTTTCACAGAAAAATATAATATAATGGGAAGGACATCAAGCTGAGAGTCCAGAAACTTGGGTTCTAGGATTGGATTTTTATAACAAATTATGTATGAGACCTCAAGAAAAGCACTGAACCTCTCTAGGCTCAAGTTCCTTCATTTTAAAAGGGAGAGGTTGGGGTATTCAGTTTCAGGATCCTAAAGACATCTCAATCCCTGCACTGCTCTCTGGAACTCTACCAAAAGCAACATGGAAAATTAGCAATAGACATTCCCATTTATGATGATGATTAAAAAAAAAAAACCTCATTAACCTGAATCATAATATACATGAAGAAGTATTGTCAAATACAGTGACTATTGCATGAGACAGAGGGAAGATGCTGAGAGAAGATCACAGGCTGAGAAGGCAGAGCTCTCCAAAGCCGGTGGCAAAACATGCAGAGAACAAGGATTTCCTGGAGCCCCACCCCATAAGAGACCCTGTAGTGGCAGGAGTCATAGTGATACATGAGGACATGTATGGACAAGCCACCTCTCCTTAGACTAGAGGAGAAACGGTGAATACTAAGCAGCCTGAAGCTGTCAATCTTTATTCTTTACAGAGCAAACACCATGAAGACGGATATTTTTCTGTTTTATTTATCGCTGTATTCCTGAAACCTAGAACAGTGCCTACACAAAATAGGTGCACAAGAATATCTGTGGTATGGATGGGTGAAGATGTCGTGGATCGACTACCCGATTAACATATTTATATGTGTGTGTGCACACGTACGCACACACAATCTTGTGTGATTTGGGACCCTGCTATGAACTGAAAAGTCTTCCTACCATCCCAGATCACTTCTCTGGTCCCTCCTATATTCTTATATATTATCTTGCCACATCTAGAGAAAATCCCTTCATTATAAAAAAGGAATTAGCATGGTGTTTTTTTTCAATTGTACTTTAGATGAATGTTTACAAAGCAAACAAGGTTCTCATTAAACAATTAATACATACATTGTTTTGTGACATTGGTTGCCAACCCCATGACATGTCAACACTCTTCCCTTCTCGACCTTGGGTTCCCCATTACCAGCTTTCCTCCTTCTCATCCTTGCCCCTGGACTGGTGTGCCCATTTGGTCTCATTTTGTTTTATGGGCCTAATCTTTGGCTGAAAGGTGAACCTCAGGAGTGACTTCATTACTGAGTTATAAAGGTGTCCGGGGTCCATACTTTCAAGGTTTCTCTTGTCTCTGTCAGACCAGTAAGTCTGGTCTTCTTGTGTGTGTGTGAGAGAGAGATAGAATTTTGTTCTACATTTTTCTCCAGCTCTGTTCAGGACCATCTATTGTGATCTCTGTCAGAGCAGTCAGTGGTAACCAGGCACCATCTGGTTGTGCTGGACTCAGTCTAGTGAAGGCTGTGGCAGTTGTGGTCCATTAGTCCTCCGGACTAATCTTTCCCTTCTGTCTTTGGTTTTCTTCATTCTCCCTTGCTCCCAGCAGGGTGAAACCAGTAGAGTATCTTAGATGGCCACTCACAAGCTTTTACGACCCCAGATGCTACTCACCAAAGTAGAACATAGAACATTTTCTTTATGAACTATGTTATGCCAATTCAGCTAGATGTTCCCCAGACCATGGTCCCCACAGCCCTCAGCCTAGTAATTTGGTCGCTCAGGGAGTTTGGATGTGTCTAATGACCTTCCATTACCTTGCCTTGGACAAGATGTGCCGGCTTCCCCAGTATTATGTACTGTCTTACCCTTCACCAAAGTTACCACTTCCCTGTTGTCTATTTAGTGTTTTTCCAGCCCTACTCCTCCCCTCCCTCATAACCATCAGATTGTTTCTTTTTGTGTGTAAACCTTTTCATGCGTTTATACAGTAGTGGCCTCATACAATATTTGTCTTTGTGTGATTGACTTATTTCACTCAGCATAATGCCCTCCAGGTTCATCGATGTTGTGAGATGTTTTGCATTTTCACCGTTTTTCTTTATTGTTGTGTAGTACTCAATTGTGTATATATACCATAGTTTGTTTATCCATTCATCTGTTGATGGGCATCTAGGTTGTTTCCATCTTTTTGCTATTGTGAACAATGCTGCAGTGAATATGGGTGTGCATATGTCTATTCACTTGACAGCTCTTATTTCTCTAGGATATATTCCTAGGAGTGGGATTGGTGGATCATATGGTATTTCTATTTCTAGCTTTCTAAGGAAGTGCCATATTTTTTTCCAAAGTGGTTTACCATTTTGCATTCCCACCAGCAATGAATAAGAGTTCCAATCTCCCTGCAGCCTAACATCTGTCATTTTCTGTTTTTTTGATTTGTTTCAGTGATGTCAGGGTGAGATGGTAGCTCATTGTGGTTTGATTTGCATTTCTCTAATGGCTAGTGATCTGAATCATAGCCATTTGTTCATTTCCTTTGCCATTTTTTAATTGGATTATTTGTCCCTTTGTTGTAGAGGTGTTGGAGTTTCCTGTAGATTTTAGAGATTAGACCTTTGTTGTATTTGTCATAGCTAAATTTTTTTCCCAGTCTGTAGGTTCTCTTTTTACTCTTTTGGTGAAGTCTTTTCACGAGCATAATTAGCATAATATTTACACAAAAAAAGTGCTACACAAATAAGGAACAAAATGTACAGAGCAAATAAAAATTGCAAAAATATCACCCACCAAAAATATTTTTATTGCCATAGAGCACATAAAAATTTGACCAAAGAATAGCCTGTGAGTTCACAAAACTTAATGAATAAAATACCCTCTATGAATCAAGAGCCTAAACTTAGAAAGTCTTGAAAAAAGGTTAAGACAACATAAAATTTAAAAAATTTTAGCTGGAAGATCTTGGGATAGAAGTAAAAGCAAAAATACAATTATCACAGAAATAAAGGCTTACGGAAACAGCAATGCTGCCAATCCTGCACATAGAGTCAAGACATCTTGAGAAAATGAGCAAAATGAAGTAGAAAAGAATAAACCAAAGAGAAGATTGTAAATGCAGAACACAGAAGGAAATCCAACAGGTGTAACATGTGTTTCTAAAACTTAGAACAGAACAAATGGAACAGAAAAAAATTCAAAGATATGTCCAAAAAACTCCTGAAATAAAAGAAGAGTTGAATCTATAGAATTGAAGGATACACAGTATTCCAATAAACATAAGCAAAAACAAAAACAGTTGCCGTCATTTCTGACTCATGTCTATTGCACGTGTGTCAGAGTAGAACTGTGCTCCATAGGGTTTTCAGTAGCTGAGTTTTCAGATCTCTAGACCTTTCTTCTGAGGTGCCTCTGGGCAGCCTCACACCTCCAAACTTTCAGTTAGCAGCCTAACACATGAACCGTTTGCATCACTCAGGGACTCCCCAGCACAAATACATATTCGTTCATGTGCAGGCATAATCTAATAAATTTAATGGACTTCAAAGAAAAAGAAAGAGTCTTATGAATATCTAGAGAGCTACCCCACAGGGTTTTCCTGGGTGTAATCTTTGAGGAAGCAAATAGCTAGCTAGGTCTTTCTCCCTTGGAGCCGCTGAGCAGGATCAAACCACCAACCTTTCGGTTAGCAACTCCGTGCTTAACTGTTGTGCCACCAGGCTTCCTTCGATGTATCACAGACCGATGGTAAAAGATTTTTTTTTTTAATACAGAAAATATTAAAAACAAATTGTAAAGAATTCCCACTTTCTAGAATGGTGGTCTACATATATGGAAACCCTGGTAGCACAGTGGTTAAGAGCTGCGGCCGCTAATCAAAAGGTCGGCAGTCCGAATCCCCCAGGCACGCCTTAAAACCCTATGGGCAGTTCTGTTCTGTCCTATAAGGTCGCTATGAGTAGGAATCGACGCCATGGTGGTGGGTTTGTTTGTTTATTTGTTCGTTTAGGGGTGTATATATACCCCCAGGAATTCCTCATTCTTGCCAGTTGTCTGTACGTAGTTTGTTGAGGCTGTGCGACATTGTCTGGAATTTCCAAGCCTCCACTCTATAAAAATAATTCACTAGAACTGCCTACAAGCGATTTTATAATGTACAAATACTTAACACTGCACTTTGGACCACAGTATGAGGTGAGGGTGCTGGTAGTTATGTAGGTTCAGTGCAAAACCTACATTAAGCCTATGTTGTCAAAAAGAGCAGCCTCTGGATGTTTAAGGAATGATGCTTATTAGTCCTAGAAACTTAGTACCTATAATTTCTGGAGCATTTTTATTGCAACACAGAGGACAGTTAAGGGTGGCTCATACAAACTCAGTAAAAACAAGGTTACTGATGTTCCAATGTGAACCCTCAAGAGCCCTTGAAAAAAAAGAAATCACTTTCACAAGGAACTTTCAATTGCCTGCTCTCTGATGCCTTAAACAGAATAGACCGAGTCCTTTTTTTCTTCCTTGTATCTAGCCTAAAAGATCACAGAAAGCCTACCTTTCACTTAATTTCATGAAAAAAAAAAAAAAGTGTTCCTTTTGTTAAATCCATTTTTTTATGTCAAGGATCGAGCCCAAGCTTATTATATCACAATATATTTTCTTTAAAAACCTGAAATTTTTGCTCTGAATTTTGTCGAAAGTAAATTTCAATTTAATTATGATAACAATTTAATTATGATAGGAGACACTATATTTTGGTATTAATCCTTCTCTCACACACACACAATGAATTAAAATACGTAAAAGCACCATTTAAAAATCAAGCAGCAAATGATTTTTACCAGCGATGTTTTCATTTTGTGAAATGAACTTTTCTAATTCAATGTTATCGCTCAAAAGGAGACTTAACCGAATAGAGTTCCTGATCCTTCTGAACGAAACTATCGAAATGTGATCTCCTGATACAGGTGCATTTGGACTTCCCAACCACTCAGGCTCATTCAAAATGGAAAATCACTTGGCTTTGTTTTTATCACTTTTAATTCAGAAGACTACCAGTGGGAAACGTGTTTGTGGTTTTACTGCTATCTGTTTTGCTTTAATCGAGAGCATTGTCAGTAGGAAGTGTCAGTTCTGTGTACCGTACATATGGAGCAAACATGTCTTTTTGGTCATAACATTTGCCCATTTTATGACAGTGGAGGCTGTTCAGGGACACACGCACCAAGTTTTGCTGCCTTTTTTGTATAAAATCATAGCATTATAAAACTTTAGACCTGACTGTGAGGTGTATTCGGAACCAGGGTGCTCTGACTGGTTGCCTTGATGATTAAAACAATCAGGAAATCTCTACAGTTTCCTTCCATAGATTTGGGTAACCAGGTATACCCTGTATAAACCTTCAATCTTATAAAATTCCACATTCTGGCCCTGGGGTTAGAGAGGACAGAAAGCTGATTTCTTAGGGATATACGAAGTGTTATGCTTGGAAGATCATGGGTATTCTCCATATTGCCATCCCTCTCTTGGCATCCGATCACTGTCCAGTTTGTGTCCCTACACTCTTCATTTTGGAGGCACTGCGTAATTCAGAGGCAAAATGGGCAAAGCTCTGACTCTAGGTATCTTCATTTCTATTTTGATAAATAAGCTTATCAAAAACGTATTTTTAATTGAATTTCTCAAGTGATGAGTCATGGGGAAAATATTAAGTGCATTGTTTTTGAAAACATTAGGCTTCCAACTTGGAAAACAAAATATATTTTAAGAGCAGTTCTAGTCACATTGTTCCTTATTTATTTATACTTTGCTACTATAGGACATCATTAAGTGTCTTGTTTCAGGTTTTAAAAGTAGGCATTATTTCTTTAAACCTGAAATTGATTCACATTATTTCAATTCTATATTAACATCTCAAGTACTTAGCACAACTTCCTAAAAATCCTTCATGGTTCACAAAGAGTCGTAGAATATTAAAGCTGAGTTTCCTCTTTAGCTCCAGCACTGTCCAATAGAAACATAATACAAGCTACATATGTAATTTTTAAAAATCTCATAGCCACATTAAACAAAGTAAAAAGAAACAGGTGAAATAAACCTTAATAATATATTTTATTTAACCGGTATATATAAATATTATAATTTTGATACATAAACAATAGAAAATATGATATTTTACTCTTTTTTTATTATTAAATCTTTGAAATCCAGTGTGTATTTATAGCCACAGTACAACTCAGTTCAGACTAGCTGCATTTCAAGGGCTCGGTAGCCACAGTGGCCATGGCTACCATGTTGAACAGCATAGCTCTGTTCTGTGAAAGAAGCTTGTGACCTGCCCTACTGGGTTGAAATAACCAATACTTCCTCTTTACACTACCCCAAGCACCTACCTAGGCTTTTAGCCTTTTAGTGGAAAATGACTATCCTAGAACTGTAGAGCTTGCTCATAGTTATGAATGATATTGATCTGACCCTGTTCCACCCACCCACACTTTTTAAAATGATTAATAACTTTTCCTGTCATTTTAAATGAAATACATGTTTTGTAGACAAATTAGGAAGTAGAGATTAGCAAAAAAAAATTTTAATATCTAGAATTCCATTCCCTGAGAGCTTCTACTAATATTTTGTTGTTCATCTATTAGACGTTTTCTTGTACAGTTTGCACATATTTCAGTAAAAGCAGATTTACAATGCATGTACTCTGTTGAACTGGTTCTTTTTAACTAATATTATATTATAAACGTTTTTTCATATTCTTTTCACACATCTCCAATGTAAATTTTAATAGCAGAATAAGATTTCATTTCATGGATGTATCACAGTTTATTTGGCCAATTTCCAGTTTCTCGTCATTAGACATTTCGATTACCCATATTCCTTTGCCATCAGGAAAGAGCCTATACTTTAGATTTGTTTCGTTCACGTTTGAAGTGAAAAAGCAGGAGATAATTTTACAGGTAATCCAACAAATAGGGAGTTTGTTTGCAAATCGAAGCCCACTAAATAATAGTTTTTGTTTGTCTAGGTACTTTAAAGTGTTCAACTTAGCCTGCTTAAAGTATCCACATAGAAATTTCAGAAAAACCATGCACATGTCTAAAGATTGAGTACATTTCAAATGCTTTTTCAGCTTATGAGAGGAAACAGTATTAATTACAGTCCCCTCCTTTTTTCAAAGTACGTATTATGAAAGAAAATAAAACAGGTGAGCACCATCTCTTCTATCTTGTAATTTTTGTTTCTCTTCACAATCACTGTATGTTTCAGTGAAAACAAATCCAAGCCAATTTCACATTTTCTGGATAGTTAGGGAAGCAAGACTTCTAAAAGGTAATTTCACAAATGCAAAACATCTGCCTTAGTGTCTAATTTTCAGGGGACATTAGTAAAAGGGAAAGATATCCAGTTTGCTTAAGCCTCTCTCCATCTCACCCACAAATTATTGAAAATCCCCAGAGTTGGGTTCCTTTCATATAGTCAATTCCACTTCCCAAGGGCAGGTAGAAACAGCCCACTGCTGCAATATAGCCACTATTGGTCCAGGTCCCTGCATGGAACAAAGTGAATCTTCAAGGAAAGAAGAGCTCACACTCAACCTTCCAAGGTCCGTGTTTGGGTGCCTCAAATTATAATTACTTAGTTTAAGTTCTCATGACAAGTTTTTCCATGATGACCAAACCAGAGGGATGACTGAGCCACAGCCCAGTCTATAGAGTTTAGTTCAGCAGCCCTGATAACCTCACTAATTGCAGAGTGAGTTGCATGGGAAGGGGTGGGGAGAAGCTGGGTCCCTGGGTGGTGCAAACAGTTAAGTGCTAACAGAAAGGTTGGAGGCTTGAGTCCACCCAGAGTCACCTCAGAAGAAAGGCCTGCAATCTACTTCTGAAAAATCAGCCATCGAAACCCCTGTGGAAAACAGTTCTACCCTGACACACATATAGTTGCTATGAGTCATAATCAACTCCATGGTGACTGGCTTAATTTTTGGTTTTTAGTGACATCACAACTCAGGAATGAAGGGGTCAAGCTTTCGTTCTCAGGAGGCCTGATCCTTATACAAATGTGCTCACCCTTTCAATCAAAAAGTAATGGGATAGAGAGCTTCATCAAGCCATAAAAACGTCTCTTACTTCTTTTTGCTGAGACAGCTTGAGCCCTCACTTCAGAGGGTTCAAATCCCTGACAATTCACTTACTGTGTGACCTTCAGCAAGCCAATTAACCTCTCTGACTCTCACTTTATGAATTATATTGTACCATTTGACTGACTTGTCTCACAAGACTGGACAATGAATAAGGAAGACCAAAGAAGAAGACCAAACAGGACTTGAAGCACTTACTGATGAAGATCAAAGACCACAGCCTTCAGTATGGATTACACTGCAACATAAAAGTCCTCGCAACTCGACCAATGAGCAACATCATAATAAAGGGAGAAAAGACTGAAGTTGTCAAGGATTTCATGTTACTTGGATCTACAATCAATACCCATGCAAGCAGTAGTCAAGAAATCAAAAGACGCATTGCATTGGGCAAATCTGCTGCAAAGGACCTCTTTAAAGTGTTGAAAAGCAAAGATTTTGAAGACTAAAGTGAGCCCGACTCAAGCCACAGTATTTTCAATCGCATTTTATGCATGTGAAAGCTGGACAATGAATAAGGAAGGCTGAAGAAGAATTGATGCTTTGAATTGTGGTGTTGGCAAAGAATATTGAATACACTATGGATGGCCAAAAGAGCAAACAAATCTGTCTTGGAAGAAGTACAACCAGAATGCTCCTTAGAAGCAAGGATGGCGAGACTGCATCTTACATACTTTGGACATGTAGTCAGGAGGGATCAGTCTCTGGAGAAGGACATCATGCTTGGTAACGTACAGGGTCAGCAGAAAAGAAGAAGACCCTCAATGAGGTGGATTGACACAGTGGCTGCAACAATGGGCTCAAGCATAACAATGATTGTGAGCATGGCGCAGGACCAGGCAGAACATAAATATATATAATAGGTACAACAATGGGCTCAAATATACAATTGTGAGGATAGCACAGGACTCAGCAATGTTTCATTCTGTTACACATAAGAATGTTATGAGTTGGAGCTGACTTGATCTAGCCTCAAAAGTCTTGGAATGTTCGTCCTGCAGCATTATTTTAGTCAAGAAAATTACCAAGGTCAACCTAAATTCAATGAGAGAGAAATTTGTGTCCATATTTTTACTACCACAGTGGAACCCAGTAAATCTTTTTCCCTTCAGTGGTATTTTACACATCATCTTATCCCTCTCAGCATCAGAAAAAACGAAAGAAAAATAAGACCCATCACAAAGAGAAAAATCAGTCAATAGAAACAGACCCAAATATGTCTCACCTTAACAATGACAGGATAAACAGACAGGGATCTTAAAACACTTATTAAAAATCTTCTAAACATGCCCAAGAACGTAAAAGAAAATGTGAACATAGGGAAAAGAGAAATGTAAAATATAAAGAAGACCTAAACGGAACTTCTACAGTTAAAAATACAACATATAAAATGAAATTTAGCTGTATGGTAGACTGAGTCCAGTACAACAAGATGGTGCCCGGCTACCACCACCAACTCATCTGACAGGCATCAAAATAAAGGGCCCCCGATAGAGCTGGAGAAAAATGTAGAACAAAATTCTAACTCAAAAAGAAAGACCAGGCTTGCTGGCCTGACAGAGGCTGGAGAAACCCTGAGAGTATGCCCCCTGGATACCCTTTCAGATCGGTAATGAGGTCACTCCTGAGGCTCACCCTTCAGCCAAAGATTGAACAGACCCATGGAATGAAACAAGACTAAAGGGGCACACCAGCCCTGGGGCAGGGACTGGAAGGCAGGAGGGAACAGGAAAGCTGGTAATATGGAACCCAGGGTTGAGAAGGGAGAGTGTTGACATATTGTGGGGTTGTTAACCAATGTCCTAGAACAATGTGTGTACCATTTGATGAGAAATTAGTTTATTCTGTAAACCTTCACCTAAAGTACAATTTAAAAAAAAGAATAAATTTAACTGGATGGTATTAACAACACTACATACTACAGAAGAAAAACATTCAGTGCACTTGAACACATAACAACAGAAACTATCCAAAATGAAGCATAAAGAGAAAAAAAATGAAGAGCACATCAATGACCTGTGTGACAAAGTCAAGTGACCTTACACACATGGAATTGGTGTTTCAGGAGACAAGAGAGAAAAGAAACAGAAAAAAAAATAATTTGAATCAATAAAATTTTTCTAAATTTGATAAAAACTCTAAACCTAGAGATCCAAGAAGCTTTCAGCAAATCCCAAACAAAATAAACATAAAGAAAACTACACCAGGGCAAATCATAATCAAATTACTGAAAAACAGTGATAAGTATCTTACAAGCAATCAGAGAAAAAGACACATTACACGCAGAGGAACAAAGATAAGAACCAGGAAGGCCTCTTGTCAGAAACTTCTCAGTCTTGAAGGCAATAGAATGACCTCTTTAAAGTACTGAAAAAAAAAAAACTGTCGACCTATTTTTGGCCAGCCAGACTATCTTTCCACATTGAAGGCAAAATAAAGACTTTTTCAGATAAACAAAAGCTGAGAATATTCAACAGACCTGCACTTAAAAAAAGAAGGAAAAAAAGGTTCCAGAAGTCCTGCAGGCAATAAATGATACCAAATGGAAATTTGGATTCACGTAAATGAATGAAGAGCAGCAGAAATGATGGGAATGTATGTTTATACATGTATATATACATATAGTTGTAGCTGTATTTATATGTATAGACATGTATGTGTTTGCATACATATATATTCATATAAATAATAAAGCACATAGGGGGCACAGTTACAGATACTTCTTAGACGTAACAAAACACCTCAAGGGACTGGTTTTCTGGGTTTGAAGGATTAAGGCTATAGCCTAGTGGGACAACTCAGTCAATTGGCACAATATAGTTCATAAAGTGTGTGTTCTACACCCTAGTTTGGTAAGTAGTCTCTGGCATCTTAAAAACTTGCAAGCATCCATCTAAGACACAGCTATCCGTCTCTACTCGTTCGGAGCAAAAGATAAAGAAGGAAACAAAAGACTCAGAGAAGAAAGTAGTCTACAAGATTAATAGTCTACACGACCCACAGCCTTATCTACCCTGAGACCAGAAGAACTAGATGGTGCTTGGCTACCGCCACAATAGATGGATCCTGATAGAATGGGAGAAAAATGTGGAACAGAACTCAAATTCTTAAAAAGTTCAGACATACTAGACCAGTTGAGACTAGAGGACTCCCTGAGACTCTCTCCCTGAGGCCACCTTGTAGCTAAAAAACAAATCAGCTCATAAAATAAAGAATATCACCCATGAGTACTGTGCTCCTTTAAAAAATCGTCAATATGATACCAAATTGTCAACAATTACTCTAAAGCAAAGACGGAAAGGTAAGGGGGCAGGGAAACTAAATTACTGGAAACAGAATGGAAGTAATAGAATGTTGACACATTGTGAAAAATGTAACCAACGTCACTGAACAATTTGTGTAGAAATTGCTAAATGAGAACCTAATCTGCTGCGTAAACTTTCACCAGAAAGACAGTAAGATATTATTAGAAAAAAAAAGAAATGGTGGGCAGGAAGCATGTCGTTTTGTGATGCAGTTACTTAATGACTGAGTGTGACTATGTAAATGACGTGTTTGTGGCACCCCGGGGGGACTGGATAGCTTGCTAACAATGTAAATTAGGTACATGACACCCTCGTGAGATGATACTATCCAAATAAATTATATGGAACTCTAACGAAGGTATTGGTCAGTTTTGCCATCCTGCTAGGCTTAAAATCCCAAAGGCAAGAAGGGAGGATTTCACCACCACCAAGAAAGAAGAGCCAGAAGTGGAGTGCATCCTTTGGACCTGAGATCACTGTGCCAAGAACCTCCTAGATCTGAGAGACAGAGAGAGAGAGCTTTAATACCAGAGACAGTGAAACACAGCGAGAAGCAGCAGCAAAGAAATGGTGGCAGCAGAGGTAGCAGAACCAGAAGACTGGCAGGAGACAAAGTGGTGGGATTCCTGGATCACAGTTGAGTACCTTCAGGCAGGAGGCCTGCTGATGGAGTGGGGCACCTCTAGGCACTTGTGGGTGGAGTTAAAAGAGCTTTGTAATACTTGTGTGAGTAGGGCAGAGGCGAAGGAACCAGAGAGACGCTTGCCTGCAGGCAGGGCTGAGGAGATCAAATAACTGTATCCTGAGTATCTCCTGATCCTGAATTGTAAACTATTACTTCCTCAATACACCCCATAATCATGAGTAGGGTTTGTGAGTTCTGTGTGGCTATTGTAATGAATTATCAAACCCAGCAGAGAAGTAGAGAGTGCCATGAGAGAAACAGATGGTGTTAGAATTGGTAAAAAGGTTGAAGGGTGGAGCCATGTCTCACCTTCACCTCATAGGAATCAGCTTGGGCTATTGCTGCTGATGCTGATTCTTCCCCCTTGTGAAGTTAGAGAGGTCAGATGATGGCCCCGCCCTGCCATTTTTAGAGATTTGAAATCAACATGTAACAGTTGAAATGGAAGCACAGAAAGGAGAATTAGCTCATGCAAAAGTGTTATCACCTGAAATGCAAATTGAGAATGACCCTTTTTCATTGACCCTCTACTTTACCGAGCATGATATCCTTCTCCAGGGACTGGTCCCTCCTGACAACATGCCCAAAGTATGATGCAGATTTGCCATCCTTGCTTCTAAGAAGCATTCTGGTTGTACTTCTTCCAAGACAGATTTATTTGTACTTTTGGCAGTCCATGGTATATTCAATATTCTTCACCAATGCCACAATTCAAAAGCACCAATTCTTCTTTGGTCTTTCTTATTTATCGTCCAGCTTTTGCCTGCGTATGAGGCAACTGAAAACACCATGGCTTGGGTCAGGCACACCTTAGACTTCAAGGTGACATCTTAGCTTTTCAACACTTTAAAGAGGTCCCGTGCACCAGATTTGCCCAGTGCAATGTGTCTTTTGATTTCTTGATTGCTGCTTCCATGGGTATTGATTGTGGGTCCAAGTAAAATGAAATACTTGACAACTTCAATCCTTCCTCCATTTATCATGATGTTGCTTATTGGCCCGGTTGTGAGGATTTTCGTTTTCTTTACATTGAGTTGTAATCCATACTGAAGGCTGTGGTCTTCGATCTTCATCAGTAAATGCTTCAAGTTCTCTTCACTTTCAGCAAGCAAGATTGTGTCATGAGCATAACACAGGCTGTTAATGAGTCTTCCTCCAATCTTGGTGCCACTTTCTTCATAGAATCCAGCTTCTCAGATTATTTGCTTAACATACAGATTGAATAGGTATGGTGAAAGGATACAACCCTAATACACACATTTCCTGACTTTAAACCACGCAGTAACTCCTTGTTCCATTGAAACAACTGCTTCTTGATCGATATGCAGGTTCCTTATGAGCACAATTAAGTGTTCTGGAATTCCCATTCTTTCCAATATTATCCATAATTTGTTATGATCCACACAGTCAAATGCCTTTGCATAGTCAATAAAACACATGTAAACACCCTTCTGGTATTCTCTGCTTTCACCCAGGATCCATCTGACATCAGCAATGATATCCCCAGTTCTGTGTCCTCTCCTGAATTCGGTTTGAAATTCTGGGAGTTCCCTATCAATATACAGCTGCAGCCGCTTTTGAATGAGCTTCAGGAAAATTTTACTTGCGTGTGATATTAATGATATTGTTCAATAGTTTCCACATTCAGTTGCATCACCTTTCTTGGGAATAGATATAAATATGGATCACTTACAGTCAGTTTGGCCAGGTAGCTGTCTTCCAAATGTTTTGGGATAGATGAGTGAACATGTCCAGTGCTGCATCCATTTATTGAAACATCTCAATTGATATTCCACCAATTCCTGGAGCTTTGCTTTTTGCCAATGCCTTCAGTGTAGCTTGGACTTCTTTGTTCAGTACCATCCATTCCTGATCATATGCTACCTCCTGAAATGGTTGAATGTTGACCAGTTCTTTTTGGTATAGTGGCTCTGTGTATTCCTTCCATCTTCCTTTGATGCTTCCTGCATCGTTTATTAGTTACACCATAGAATCCTTCAGTATTACAATTTGAGGCTTGAGTTTTTTCTTTAGTTCTTTCAGCTTGTGTGAAATGCCAAGTGTGTTTTTCCCTTTTCCCTTCTCGAGCCACCCTTTGAAATCTTCTATTCGGCTCTTTTACTTCATCATTTCTTCCTTTTGCTTCAGCTACTCAATGTTCAAGAGCAAGTTTCAGAGTGTCTTCTGACATCTATTTGGTCTTTTCTTTCTTTCCTGTCTTTTTAATGACCTCTTCCTTTCTTCATGTATGAAGATGTCATTCCACAACTCATCTGGTCTCCGCTCATTAGCATTCAGCACGTCAAATCTATTCTTGATATGGTCTCTAAATTCAGGTGGGATATACTCAAGGTCGTATTTTGGCTCTTGTGGACTTCTTCTAATTTTCTTCAGTGTCAACTTGAACTTGGATATGAACAATTGATGGTCTGTTCTGCAGTCGGCCACTGGCCTTGTTCTGACTGATGACATTGAGCTTTTCCATCATCTCTTTCCACAGATGTAGTGAATTTGGTTCCTATGTATTCCATCTGGCGAGGTCCATGTGTAGAGCTGCCATTTATGTTAGTGAAAAAAGGTATTTGCAGTAAAGAAGTAAATTCTGTCACACAATCTCCAGCATCATTTCTATCACTAAGGCCATATTTTCCAACTACTGATCCTTCTTTCTTCCAACTTTCACGTTCCAGGCACCAGTAATTATCAATGTATCCTGATTGCATGTTTGATCAATTTTAGATTGGAGAATTTGGTAAAAATCTTCAATTTCTTCGTCTCAGGCCTTAATGGTTGGTGTGTAAATTTGAATAATAGCTGTATTAACTGGTCTTCCTTGTAGGCATATAAATATTATCCTATCACTGAGAGCATTGTACTTCCGGATGGATCTTGAAATGTTCTTTTTGATGGTGAATGCAATGCCATTCCTCTTCAAGTTGTCATTCCTAGTATAGTAGACCATGTGATTGATTCAAAATGGCAATACCAGTCCATTTCAGCTCACTAATGCCTAGGATATCGATGTTTATGCGTTCCATTTCGTTTTTGACGATTTCTAATGTTCCTAGATTCATACTTAATACATTCCACATTCCAATTATTAATGGATGTTTGCAGCTGTTTGTTCTCATTTTGAGTTGTGCCACATCAGCAAATGAAGGGCCCAAAAGCTTGACTCCATCCACTTCATTAAAGTCAGCTCTACTTTGGGGAGGCAGCTCTTTCCCAGTCTTCTTTTGAGTGCCTTTCAAACTGGGGGGCACATTTTCCAGCACAATATCAGACAATGTTTCGCTGCTATTCATAAGGTTTTCACTGGCTAATTCTTTTCAGAAGTAGACCACTGGGTTCTTCTTCCTAGTCTGGAAGCTCAGCTGAAACCTGTCCACTATGGGTGATCCTGCTGGTATTTGAATACCAGAGGCATAGTTTCTGGCATCACAGCAACATGCAAGCCCCTACAGTACAACAAACTGACAGACACATGGGGGTTCAGGATACTGGACAGATGATAAGTGTTCAACCAGCCTTTTTTATCTAGAGGTATGAACTGAATGCCATCGATCTTTATGGGCTTCATTTTAGGTAACATCCCATGCCTTTTAATCCCTGTCTTTCATTTACTGCTTTGCCAGATATGATTCACTTTCATATCTACCTCACCTTCTCCTCATGACAACTAAGTAATGGTATTACCATGCTTTTTGAGTTGAGAAAGCGAGGCTCAGAAAGCCCTGACTCGACCCATCACCCTGCTTCTTTTGCTGACACTTTTAGATCCTTCAGAGCTTGTTAAAAACCTTCAGGTCTTAGCTTAAACCAATTTCTCAGAGAGGCCTTCTCATACATTCTCATAGACCCTGTACTTTTCGTTTATAATGTTATTACAATGATGACAATATGGTTATTATAGTATTTGACTCCTTTCCTGCTCTCAGCTTTGTGAAGGCAGGAATTACGGCTGCCTCACTTACCATTGCATCCCCAGCACCTTACATGAGGCCTAGCTGTGACAGGCACTCAATGTACTGTAGTACTAAATACATCTTGATTTCTGAATCACAGCCGGATACTGGTCACATGAGTGTATATACATACAAAGTCATCAAGCATACATTTAAGACTTGTACATTTTAATGGATATAAACTATACCTCAATAAAGAACTGTGAAAGAAGTATCAATATAAAAATTTACCCCAAATAATGAAATAAAACCAAATTAAATATTTTCAATCTCCTGGAGACTTAAAGTAAGCATTGTGAATGGACAACTCTTTCCCAAACAGTCTAAGCTGGACAATTTCCATAAATCAAAACTGTCAGGCTATTGCTTGGGTTTCTAAGGCTCAGATCACAAAAAATAACTAAAGCCCAAACTGAAATTCTGTCCCAAAATGACGATTCACAGAGGCATTTGGCATTTGAGTAGTATGTTACTGTATTTCAGCTGTAGTTTCACACCTTTCATGTAGACATCCCCCAGTATTTTTGTAAATAATTCAGCAGAAACAGTGATTAAAATCTCAGACTCTTACCCTATCCACTCCACCAGCAAAAACAAAAACACAGCATGGTACAGATCTTTAAATTTTTTCATTTTAAAAAGATGTCCCACTGCTGTCTATATGCAAATAATCCCAAATGCTTGACTGAATGATGCTTCGGGGTCTGTATCCCTAATTTTAAGACCTGTGGTTGACTGCACTCTCTCATGATTTGCTGCAGAACATAAAAATAATTTCAATAGCAAAGCAAATTCACCTGTGAGATTTTCTTCTCACTAAAGTAAAAACACAAGACAAATGTGTCAGGTTATAATTACGCATATGTAGGCACACATACACACCAACTATATATTTATGACTTCAGAAACCTTGTAAGAAAACAAAATGCTGGAATGTGATAACTGGGAATACATGATGACATTTCAGTGAAGTGAGCCTATTATCATGCAGAATTACTGTAAAAATTTATAGACCACAACTTCATAATATATAAATGTCTGAATTATTTGTACAAATTCCCTCTTTTTATTCTACCTATGGGGAAGTTCTGGAGCCCTGGGGGCACAATAGTTAAGAGTATGGCTACTAACCAAGATGTTGGCAGTTTGAATTGACCAGCCACTCCTTCGAAATTCTGCGGGGTAGTTCTACTATGTCCCATAGGGTCACTATGAGTAGGAATTGACTTGGTGGACAATTGGTTTGGTTTTGGTTTTTATGAGGAAGTCCTACTCTGTCATATGGTGGTCGCTATGAGTCGGAATCGACTTGATGGTACCCGACAACAACATACTACCAATACTTTCTATCTTCATGGTAATTAGTTCAGCACCATACACTTGGCACATCTCAATGAAATACCCATCGATTGATTGGCTTAGGTATTAAATACAAAAAGAGGCCCTTAAAATGCAGATGACACCAACACTAAACATACAAGCTTGAGGCAGAATCACAAAATATTCTCCGCCTGATTGCCAGATCAAAAAGATGGCACACAAATGGGAAGTTTGGTGTTTCTGGACCACAGGCTTAGCCATGGCAAATCAGATAAGCCGAGCTTCTCTGCCCAGTACAATTCAGTCATGCTCATCCATTCATACTTTACAGTTGTTTGTCAAATAGGAGCTGGTGGAAAACCTGCAACATTGACTATTTTAAAACCGACGCACACGTAGGCACACGTACACACAAACTGTATATTTATGACTTCAGAAAGCTTGTAAGAAAACAAAATGCTGGAATGTGATAACTGGGAATACGTGATGACATTTCAGTGAAGTGAGCCTATTATCATGCAAGATTACTGTGAGAATTTTAATTGCACAGTCTGTTCTTGTTGGAAAATAAGAGAACTGTTTGCTCCCTTCTCTGGCATTAACCATTTGGCATTTTCCTCCCCCATTGTTACTGCCAGTCCGAAAAGATTTACTTCAAGCTGAATCCTTTTCTGCAAAATCTACAAGCCAATCAGTGATATTTCACATGCAACATTTTTATTTCTGCATTATGTCTTCCAAATGCAGACATTTAAGAAATACAAATCTTGCCACGCTAAAGCCCAAAGGAAACATTTGATTTGAAGTCAAATCTTCACTGATCACTCTTGATTAAAATAAATCATTAAAAAAGAAGAAAAAAACCATTGCCATCGAGCTGATTCGATTCCAACTCATAGAGACCTGATAGGACAGAGTAGAACTGCCCCATAGAGTTTCCAAGCAGCACCTGGTAGATTTGAAATGCCGACCTTTTGGTTAGCAGCCCTAGCACTTAGCCACTATGCCATCAGGGTTTCCAAAATAAATCACAGAGAAAAAAAAAAAACTTTAAATTGCATCACCAGGTGAAATATGTATTCTCTTATGTAATTTCCATATCAAAGTTTCCCATTAGAACTTAAAGTTAACTTATTAACTAGTAAATGTGTATACCCCACCTAGGTTGTGAAACTATACTTATGTACCTTTTTCCTGATGAATTATATGTACTCTTAATTACTTTTTTTTTATTAATTACTAATAGTAAATACTTGTACTATTTGTATAAGGTACTGTCTTAATCATCTAGTGCTACTATAACAGAAATACCATAAGTGGATGGCTTTAACAAAGAGAAATTTATTCCCTCACAGTCTAGTAGGTTACAAGTCCAAATTCAGGGTGTCAGCTCCAGGGGAAGGCTTTCTCTCTCTGTTGGCTCTGGAGGAAGATTCCTTGTCATCAATCTTCCCCTGGTGGAGATGATTCTCAGGCTCAGGGACCCCAGGTCCAAAGGACACTCTCAGCTCCCAGTGCTGCTTTCTTGGTGGTATGAGGTCCCCAACTCTCTGGTTACTTCCCTTTCCTTTTTATCTCTTGAGAGATAAAAAGTGGTGCAGGTCACACCCCAGGGAAACTCCCTTTACATTAGATCAGGAATATGACCTGGGTAAGGGTGGTTTAAAGGGTGGTGCTACAATCCCACCCTATCCTCTTTAACATAAAATTACAATCACAAAATGGAGGGCAACCACACAATACTGGAAATCCTGGCCCAGCCAAATTGACACACACATTTTTGGAGGGATATAATTCAATCCAGGACAGGTACATTTTCTAATTTTTTTCATTATATTTTAAACAGAATAATCATTGATTTCTTATTTTGAGCAATTAAAGGCCAATAGAAAACAGAGTCCCTTCAGTTCCTAGTGTACTTTTATATGAAACAAATACTACTTGGATGCTAATTCCTTGGTTAATAGTATAACACCTTGAAGCTTTTCTAATATTTTTGTCAGAAGAATATATACTTATATACTTAAGCATGTATTTTTCCTTTTCTACAATTCTTCAAAAAAGGAGGGGGACAACTCAGCAAAGGAGGGTGAGAATGGTGCACAACTCAAGGAACGTAACCAACGTCACTGAATTGTACATGTAAACACAGTTGAACTTGTGTATGTTTTGCTGTGTATATCCTCAACAATGACAAATTTTTTTTTTTTAAATCCTGAAACTAAAATAAAATATTAGGGCCAAATAATCTGATTCTCTTGTTTCCCCATCTGTTTTTCTGATTCTCTTGTTTTCTCCAACTGTCTTTAAAGCAATCATTACAATACCATAAAAGATTTTTTTGAATATAAGTTTTACTCTTGAAAATGTGGGCAATGGAAGGGACATCCAGCTGCTTCCCACTAGAAGGAAGGGTGGGTGGAGACAAACAGGTTGATTGTAAACACTCTGTACCACCAAACTGCTCCTTAACATCCAACCACAAAAGCTCCATAAGCGTTATTGCTCATGCAGGGTTATTGACATCCAGGGTCAGCTGGGGACCAGTAAGATATCTGCATAATATGATAATTTATTCTCTACCACCCCCATCTTAGAATAAAACTATTGGGGAAAATGGAACCAAGACTCTGCAAATAAGTATGGCATCTTCCTTATTTAATTAGCGAGGTCCCATATCCTAGTTGATGATTTTTGTTTTTTATTTGAAGAGCTATAGATGCCTTAGAAGGAAAATCCTCCTGAATGTTTTCATAATGTTGATCAGGTTAATAGCATTTTAAAAACCAGGAAAGAAAGTAAAGTTTAAGCCATCGTGTGGTGAATTTTAGAGAGGCAACCAAGACGAGCTGTACCAAATGTAATAATCATAATTAATTCAGTAATGAGTTTATTTTTCTAGATTATGTGTACATTATTATTGGGCATATCCAGGCAAAATAGGAGCTGCTAAATTGAGATTGAGTGTGTTGATTTATATGATAAGCTGTCATTCTTTTAGTTTATTCATTTAACATTATTGAAATCCATCTTCAGTCTCAAACTGCATTATGATTAAAACCCATTGCCATTCAGTCAATACTGACTCACAGCGTGACCCTATAGGACACAGTAGGACTGCCCCACAGTGTTTCCAAGGAGCAGCTGGTGGATTCGAACTGCTGACCTTTTGGTTAGTAGCCATAGCTCTTAACCACTAAGCCACCAGGACATTATGATTATCATGATTCTAATTAATTTCATTCAACAAATAGATAATTCATTTTCATTTCAGGCTAGAATTTCTAGCATTCTTTCCTTCTTTTTTGTTTCAGATTTATTGTGCACATTATATTATTATTACTAAGATGGCTGCTCTGAAAGACATAATCCTTATTGGCCTATGTGTTTCAGTGGGGTTTCTTTGGTGAGAAATTTGGCTAGGTAGAATATCTTGTTTGTGGATAATACCCAACGAGTGTGTATCTTATCCTTTGTTTCCCTTTGGCATGGCCCCATTTTACATAAAAATTTTAGTAGAACAACTTGTTCTGCTCACATCTTTTAAACTTCAGAATCCTGTATCTGGGCCAACAAGGCTTTTAATCAACCCAATAAGGGAAATATAAGTAGGAGATCTATGAGGGAGGTCAGGTAATCTATGGAACCTAAATTTCCGAAATCATATTAAGGCAACATTGGACTTCATAGTGAAACAACAACAACAAAAAAAAGCCTGTTGACTTAGAGTAGATTCCGACGCATACTGAACTTAAAGGACAGAGTAGAGCTACCCCATGGGGTTTCCAGGGAGCGCCTGGTGGATTCAAACTACTGACCTTTTGGTCAGTAGCTGTAGCTCTTAACCACTATGCCGCCAGGGTTTCCAGTAGTGAAACCCTAGGTTACACAAAGAGTTGACAAGATGCCTTTTTGTCATTTACTTCACCTCTCCCTCCCCAAAGTTGACAGGTCCCTTTATAAACTAACATAGCCCTGCTGATGCATCGATTAGGTAAGTTACAGGTGCATTTTAATCACTCCAAAAATGGTAGCCCAAAGCAGCATTTGTTGTTGTTAGGTGCCACTGGGTCCACTTCGACTCATAGGGGTTTTCTTGGCTATAATGAGAAAGAAAGCAGCATAGACCAAGAAAATAGATTGTTGAGAAATAACCCCTAGACTAGAAGGAGCGACACTAAATTTTAATCTAACATCTATAAATAAGATATTAAATGGAAGATATGGGATTATAGATATTTGAACGGCAAAAACAGACTCAGGAGAAAGATGGTAGTATGGGAGGAAGATGGTAGTATGGTGAGGAGTCACTGTATTTGAAAAGTGAGTTAGGACACCAGGCAGATCTTTTATCATACAAGATTCTATTCAAGCAGTGGCTGTAGTAAAGGGGAACTCCTAAACAATAAAGCAGTTAGGTAGGTGGAGAGACATACTGGAATTCATGAAGATGTCTCTTTGTTTATGAGGAAAATAATCTTAGCCTTCTGAATCATATCAGGAAAAAAAAAAACAGACTGAAGGGGAAACCGCAACCTTTATCTTGCATATCTAACAATGATGTCTTGAGATCCTGAGGATGCTCCTTGTCACTTATGAAGGGCAGCAAGTAGATAATGAGATCAAGGTGATGGATGAAGAGGTCTTTGCTTGGGCAAAAGGATTGTAACTATACCACTGGTTTTAATCTAAGATAAAATCAAATGCATTTATTTCTTCTTAATTGTGCTTAATATACATTTTGATGAAATTCTAGGACATGTTCATTGACAAGTGTATAATGTGAATTCAGTAGTCCTGCTATATTTAGGAATATCTTATGCTGCCCTTCAGTTAACAAGTGGAATGGAATGGAATCTTAGAAACAATAGCAAGGCATGCTAGTTTACAGCTAACTCAAAGATGAGATTTGAAGGTTTGTTTTCTGCATCTGGATCTTACTTTGAACTCTCGTTATTGAGAAAAAAAAAACCTGTATGTTTTCATTGACTGTTATTTTTTTTTATTACATATGATGAAATACATGTTTTAAGGACTGACATGTTTCTAGTAATGTTTCCTTTTTAATTAAGGTGAGTTGTTAGAAGGAAACCCTGGTGGCGTAGTGGTTAAGAGCTATGGCTGCTAACCAAAAGGTTGGCAGTTGGAATCCACCAGGTGTTCCTTGGAAACTCTATAGGGCAGCTCTACCCTGTCTGATAGGGTCACTGTGAGTTAGAATTGACTCAACGGCAACGGGTTAAATAGGTTGTTAGAAAAGTCCAGTGGTTAAAACTCTAATTGTGTAACTGTTATTTTCATAGGAAGTTTACAGAGACTCATCTGGAAACCATTCCCAGTCATGCATTTTCAAATCTGCCCAATATTTCCAGGATGTAAGTAATTCTTTTGAATACCAAAATAGTTTGCAATTCTGACATGTTATTTTTGAACTGTGACATGTGCTCTATTAAAAATGTTTTATTATATATTGTACTTGCTGTAAGTCAATGTACACTTTGTACACTTTTAAAGTATGTGAAAGTACGAGATGTTTATTTGACTTTGCTACACTTCTGCTTATTAGTCCCCAAATTTTTTTTTTTTTTAACTAAAGCAAATTTAAATTTAGTTGGTCTTGTGAATTTTACAATTCTTGATGTATTTTAATATATCTTGGGATGAAAACTTTAGCTGGGAATCTCTTCCGTAAACAAATTTATATCTCTATCTTTGATCTATCTATTCCAGTAATCAATTCTTGATTTACCTCCCACACTAATACAAAAGTTTAAATTTGTCGTAATTGCAGTCAATGATTTCTGACATCTCTTATAAAAGAGAAAGGCAATAAGAGAAAATAATTAGGAATAATTCTAAACCTTAGAAAACTGAATTGCTATCCACTCAGAATGAAGGGGGAAAGGATTTCTCTGTTGGGTTGACAAGGAGTGCATCTATATATGAAGTGAATCGGGTCTCTATTTCATTTAATTTATTGTGACAGGCAATCCAGATCATTCAGGCACACCAAATCACAGTACAACCAGGAGCAGCCTGTGCAGTGTCTGGGTAAATTTACTCATTTTGTGACCATTTATTGAGTTTCTACTGTGTCATTTCAGTGTTTTCTCAATCAGGCATGATTTTGCCCCCCAGAGGCATTTGGCAATGTCTGGAGATACTTCCGGTTGTCACAACTGGCGGGGGCACTACTGGCACCTAGTGATAGAGGCTAGGGATGCTGTTAAATTTCCCATGATGCGCAGGACAACATCCTCCATAACAAAGAATTTTCCAGCCCAAAATCTCAATAGCGCAAGGTTGAGAAATCATTCTAACTGAACCTCTGCAGTTTTTTATGTTGCCTTCCGTTTTTAAGTTCTTGCCTCCTTTGGTTTCCTTCTCATTGCTCTCTCATCCCTCTTCTTAACATCTTACACTGAGTATTCTTCCTCAGTTTCCTTCTTCATTTCCCATTTTATTTTTAGTTTATTTTTGCCAATTGCTTAAATACCAACACTTCCTTTGTTGATTTTGTCTTAATTCCTATATACCCTACTCTCCTTTAATGAACACTTTTGGCTTCACTCTTACCTAATGCAGTTAATTCATAAACTAACATCTGCAGCCCTGACTCGTTCCTACAATGCAGGCCTGCATTATAAACTTCCTTCTGAAAATCACCACTTTGATATTCCACCAAACCAAAAAATCTGTTGCCATTGAGTTGACTCCAACTCATAGCAACCCTATGGGACAGAGTAGCATTTCCAAGAAACAGCTGGTGGATTCAAACTGCCTACCTTTGGGGTAGCGGCCAAGCTCTTGGCCACTACACCACCAGGGCTCCTTGATGTTCCATAGGCACTTCAAACTCAACAAATCCAAAATGAACACATCATCTTCCTCCCAAACTTCTTCTCCTTTTAACAACACCACCATTTAGTGCCCTATAAACTAAAGACCTCGATCACCTTGAGCCCCTCCCTTTTCCTCATCTCTTATACAACTGCCTATTTGGTGTCTCCACTTGGATGTTCCAGTAGCTTGGCTATTACTTCAATCATTCAACATATATTTATTGAGCCTGACTTTATGCCTAGCACTATGCTAGATGTTCCATAGACAACACTCATGGAGACTTCGGTGTGTGAGTGATGAGTGTCATGACGGGAGAAGTTATAGGAAGCTGTGGAAACTCATATGAAGGACACATGACCTGGATGGTATGGTCAGGGAAGACTTCCTGGGGGAAATAACGCCTAGCTTGAGATCTGCGTTATCAAGGGGAAAAGTCGCTGGGAAAAATAGTTCCAAGCACGAGAGAGAAGTCTAGGCTATTTGAGGAACTGAAGTAAGTTTGTTAACACTGGAGCTTAGGATGGGAAGGGAGGTGGTAGCAAAGAATAATACTAGCAGTAAGCAAGGTTCAGGGTCGTTTAAGTCGTGTAAAGGAATCTGAAGACTTCCCTAAGGAGAATGTGGAGCCGCTGTATTGTTTTAAGCAGCCAAGTAACATGATCAGATTATTATTTTAGAAGCATTCCCTTGACTGTCCTGTGGAGAGTGGGTTAAAGAGGATCATGGCTGGAGATTTTAAACTAGTGAGGAGGCTGAATAATGGTGGTCAAGTGGGGAGAAAAGAAAAAGTGGTGAGATTTGAAAAATAAATAAGGGAGAATTGAAAAACGTGATATTTGATCGATTTGCAGGTTAAAGGAGATGGAAAAGAATTGCATCCAAGACTCTGACTAGGACAACTGTGTGGTGATGAGGGCATTTGCTGAGATAGAGAAGTATTTTTTGTGGGTCTGCTTTGGAGGAGTGGAGGGTAAATTAGGAGTTCATTTGTGGCTTTGGAGATGCCTGTTAAGCTTCAAGCAGATATGCCCAATAGACATCAGTTAGTACATATGCATAATTTCTCACTCATTCATTCAACAAATATTTACCCAGTCCCTACTATGTGTCAATCACTGTCCTCGGAGTTAAGGATACATCAGGGAGCAAAGTGGACAAAGATCCCTGCCCCTGTGGGACTTCCATCTGAATGGAAGAGATAGACAGTGAACCAAAAACATAATATGTAAATTATATGCTAATTTAGAAGGTAATAGTGGGTATGGGAAAAGTAAAACAAAGCAAGGAAGACTGAAAATGCTGGGTGTGTAGAGAGCATTCAAGGGAGAGATTTGGGTGAAGATTGAGACTTAAGAGTCATAGGTAGATGTAACTAGGACCATTGGAATATGTCAATAAAGAGGGGGAAGTTGGCAACAGAGTGAAGAAAGAACAATTTTGAAAGCATGAAGGCCCTGAGGAGGCAGGAAGGGATAGAGTCCAAAAAGAAGGGATTGGCCTTCTATAGGCAGATGATCACCTTCTGCATTGTAACAAGAAAGTAGCAAGAGATGGGGTAGATGCAGGTCAGTTAGTTAACTTGTTGGTAGGAAATTTTAGGAGTTCTCATCTAAAAAGTTATCTGTATATGATTACAGGCAAAAGTGGCAGGGTTAGAAATATGAGGAGAAGGTTTGCACTAAATGTGGAGGGCAATAAGAGAAAGAGGGTTGACTGAGATACACAAGATGCCCAGGCAAGTTGAGCCTTCCTCCAGGGAGCCTGTGCTAGATGCTCTAGTCTGGGTTAAGTGTTTCCTGAATCTCCTCAGAGCACTTATCAACCCAGTTCATTGATTCTGCTTACCTGTCTGTATCTCCCACTACACTGTGAGTTCCTTAAAACTAGGGAATGGGTCAGTTTTGTCATGTCCAGAAGGACGTCTGACATAGAGTAAATGTTCAATAGATATTTATTCAATGGAAACACATAAGCATGAATGAATAATAGTTAAAGAGCTGGTATATCTAGGGGGAAGGGAGAAATCACCAGGATGACCTTAGATGGAATTGTCTGGCACAGTTCAAATTCCCACTTGTTATTCTGGCATAATTATTAATAGCATCCCATTTTCACTTGCAAAAATATCCTATTTTGAATGATAAATGATATGGTCAGCCTAGTGGTCATACAAGATTTACATGCTAAGAAGAAATTTGAGGAAGACATGGAATCTGATTTTTCTTGGTTATAAAAAAGGAGTAAGTAATCAGAGAATCAATACTTCCACCCCTCTGAATAAATGATTCCTACATATTGTCTTTACAACCAAGTTATAGCACCCCTCTAAGAACGTGTCATTAGATGGAGAAACCAGAACTCCAGTCCTTATAATATGAGCAAAATGACCATTCCACTAAAACCTTGAGAAAGGCTCATACTTCTAAACTAAGAAATTTAGGAGATAGTTTGAAATAACGGATATGCAAAGTTAGGGAAACAAGTTGGCCGCCTCAAAATAAATCTTGTTCTTCAGATGGTTCAGCTTCATCCATTATAAATACCTGCCATCTCTACACAATAAGGAGCCCTGGTGGCTCAATGATTAAGAGATCAGCTGCTAACCAAAAGGTTGGCAGTTCAAATCCACCAGCTGCTCCTTGGTAATCCTATGGAGCAGTTCTTCTCTGTCCTATAGAGTCACTATGAGTCCAGAATCAATACAGCAATAGGTTTTCTATACAATAAATTAATTCTTTTCCATGTCTTCCATTGTTTCCGATATTTGGATTGAAATAATTTATTACCGTTGTTATCCACAAGAGACCGTGGGTTTAGGAGACCTGGTAAATCATAGGATAGTTGTTCAGAGACTAGGTAATTCAAACCAGAAAGCGCAGGGCCAATAGAATTCTCACAATAACCTTGAAAGAAACTCAGAATGGAGCAGTCAGTGCTTTCTTATAAACATTGCATCAATGAAAATATTCTGCTGGAAGATTCAATTCAAACTATAGGCCAGTGGTGCACAACCCTGCCTGCATATAGAATCACCTGGGAAGCTTTTTAAAAATAAAAATGCTTCTCCCATCCCTCATGAATTCTAATTATCCTGGACTGAGTCTTTGATATCAGTATTTTTAAAAGCCCCACAGGTGTTTCAATTGTGTGGCCAAGGTTGAGAATCTCTGGTAAGACTACGGGTGGACACCATCTGTTAATCATTAGTTTTCCCAAATATCATAGAAATGTCTCTCAATGGGAAACCCTGGTGGCGTAGTGGTTAAGTGCTATGGCTGCTAACCAAAGGGTCAGCAGTTCGAATCTGCCAGGTGCTCCTTGGAAACTCTATGGGGCAGTTCTACTCTGTCCTATAGGGTTGCTATGAGTCAAAATTGACTCGACGGCACTGGGTTTGATTTTTGTTTTTTTTTTTTTGTTTGGTCTTTCATTGGAAAATGGTTGTTGAATTTGATGGCATTAGTCATTCTGACTATAAGATGGAATTTGAGGAAACTATTTGAAACATCATTCCTGACGTTTTCTTGACAAATTGTACTTCGGAGTTTTTCTTTTCTCCTTTTAAGTACTGAAAACTTTTGTTTGCATTATCTTTTGCTCACAAAGTTCAAGATGAATCTTGAATTTTTAGCTTCGTTTAAAATCAAGAAAAGTCTTGAAGAAATATGCAATGACTGCTTCTTGGAATGTTCCATCAGGGGATTGTGGATTTTTCTTCACCCTCTCTGAACCTGTATTTCTAATTCCATGCTATTGGGGTACTCTATTAAAGATGCCCTCTTATTAATTTTTATGCTTTTTTTCTAAGGCTTTGCATTTTCTGCTTTGAATAACTCATCTATTCATTCATTTATTTATTCATTCACTTAACCCATATTTATTGAGATTCTACTACATGCCAAGCACTATGAAAGGCACTCAAGATCCAATGGTCAGCAAAAGCAGAAACAGTTTTCTACCTCAGAGAACTTAGTCTAGTGAGTGAGAGAACATAAATCAAATATTATACAAACAATTAAAATATCACACTGTTATAATTAGTGAAAGGAGAGGTTTATGATGCTAAGAGGGTATATTATGGGGAACCTGACCTAGGGGAGCTTCTGAAGGAAGTGACATTTGAATGAGATCTGAAGAATGAATAGGAATTACTGTTTTGGGAAACTTCAGGCATTATGGGATGCAAAAAAAAGTAGTAACTAATTTCAACATAAGGAGAAATCATGAGGATTATGGATGTTGTGTGGTCTGGAACACCCCTGACAAAGAAGTTACTTCAAAATTAACACTATGTTTGAGGTTCACAACCCTACTAACTTCCTACTTTGTCTTATATTTTTGTGATATTCAGCTACTTATCAATAGACGCAACTCTGCAGCGACTGGAATCACATTCCTTCTACAATATGAGTAAAATGACTCACATGTAAGTACAACAGAAAATGCAACAGGGCTCCCATCTTTAGCCACTGGGATTGATGATTTGGGGGCTCCAGATGACAATGAGAACTGGTTTCTAGATCATGGGTCAAAAATTCTATTTATGATCAAATTCTGGACTTTTTATCACTCTGAGTTTATGTTAATCCTTCCTAATTACTTCTCAGTTCCATGACTGGAAGCTGAAAGACATTAGAAGTCCTCGACTTAAGCTATTATTTTATTCTATTACTATGGCGTCTGTAGATTTTACTGGTGTATATGTCAGCGAGTCAGTAGATATATACTGAGTGCCTACTTGATGCCAGGGACTGTACAAGATTCTGAGGTATATAAAACAAAAATTTTTCCTTAATTAGGAAAGATAAGAATAGCTTAGTGAGATTAGAATTGAAAGGGTCGTTAAGAACTCTGGCTCTGGAGTTGGTCATAGTTGGGTTCAAACCCTGTCTTCCCTGTCTACTCACTGTTTAATCTTGGACAAATCATGTAATTTTTCCTCTCTTCAGTTTCCTCCTTTGTAAAATAAAGGTAGCAAGTATTCCAACTCGATATGGTAATTATGAATACTGAATAAGATAATGCATGTAAGCATTTAGCACAATGACTAGCATGTAAGAAACAGTCCATACACTTTAGAAATAATTATTTGTTTTTATTTCTCTAGTGCTTTATAGCTTATAAAGAATTTTACATGTAAAGTCACATTTCATTCTTTTAAGAAGCCATATGTTATGGAATATTAACTTTATTTGGTTAATGAAGAAAAAGAAATAGCTATCATCAATAAATACTCAGTATGTTTTAGACACTATGCTAAGCATTTTTATGTACTTTATCCGATTAGCCCTCATTTGACCCCCCAAAAATAACACTGTGAAGTAGAGGTTATTATGTTCTTTATTTACATAAGAAAAACATAAACAAAAAGAGGCTAAATATGTTTTCCTAGGTCACACAGTCACTAAGGGATAAGGCTAGAATTTTTAAACCATAAGTGTCTCACTCAAAAATGTATGCCCTAAGCACTACATTATGCTGCCTTCAACAATACTGAGGTCTCAAATGTTACATCAAATCAATGATTATCTGAGAACAACTAGAAGAGCTGGACCAAAAAAAAAAAAAGTCTACTTAAAGAGTAAACCCAACACTTTAGTTATCTTACCCTTGAGCATTTGCTGAATTTTAAGTGACAGCTGAGAGAATGAGGCTGACTAGAGGTTTAGACGGCCTCACAGGGCTAAGGAAATAAAAATTTAAGTTCAGAGCTCAACTAAGAAGGATGGTTCCTAGTAAACACCTCAAGATTTTAGCTAAGATCTCTAAAGAGTCTCATTCTAGGTATATGGGATAACTAGAAATAGAGCATTCCTCATAAACGCTGAAGCCTCATGAAGACTAAATTTTTTTTTAATTTGAATAAGAAAATAATAACCAGGCATACAAAAAAAAAAAAAAAAAAGGAATTAATGGGGAAAAATGAAGAGGAAAAAAACAAAATTATCCACAGGAATTGCAGATACTGGAAACCCTTCAGATTTCTATCATACACAGACTTTCAAACAGCTATAATATGTTCAAGAATTTAAATGACAAGATAATTTCAGAAGATAACAGATTATAAAAAATGAAATTGTAATTCTAGAACTTATAAATTCAATAACTAAAATAAAAATTAAATACAAGAGTTTAACAACAGATTAGACACAGCTGAAGAGACAATTAGTAACCTGGAAGACAGATCAGGAGACTATATCCAACCTGAAGCATAGAGAAAATAAATATCAGTACAGTATAAAGTATAATATACCTATTGTTGGATCACCAAAAAAAGAAAAAGGAGAGAGAAAGAATGAGAGAAAAGCAATATTTGAAGAGAATTTTAAGACTTATATAGAGACATCAGGTCAAAGATGTAAGAATTACTGCAAACCCAAAAAAGATAGATACAAAGAAAACCACCATATCATGGCACATCATAGTAAAAGTGATAAAAATCAAAGACAAAGGAAAAATACTAAAAAAGCAGCCAGAGGGAGCAAAACACATAATACTTTTAAAGAAGTAGCAGGACTGATAGTTAACTTTTCAACAGAAGTGGTGGAACCCATAAAGCAGTAGGATGCTATCTACAAACAGCAAAACAAAAATAAATAAAAACAGCAATTACCTGACAACCCCACAAAAAGATCCTACAATACTGAAGGCAAAAGGAAGACATATTCAACCAAATGAAAATTGAGAAACTTCATCTCCATTAGACTCATGTTAAAGGAATTGTTAAAGGAAATCCTTAAGGCAAAAGAGAAATGATCCCAAATAGTAGCACAGAGGTACAGGAGGAAATAAAAAGCAGCAGAAAAAAAAATATATATATATATGTCTGTGTGTGTGCATGTAAATAAAAATGATCCTTGACTGTACAGTATCTTATGGGGTTTAAAAAATAGATAATCCTTGTTCTACATGGTAGTATGGGATCATAAAACTGACTATGCAGGCTGAAAATGTGTAAAAAAATTTTAATAATCAATGGGGAAAATTATGATTACTTCGTGATCTTTAAAATTTTGTCAAAGCATTAAAATCTCCCTGTGAGTTAAAAATGTATGTATGAAATACTTAGGAATAAATCTTACCAAGGATGTAAAAGAGCTATACAAAGAAAACTACAAAGCTTTACTACAAGAAATTAAAAAGGACATACACAAGTGGAAAAACATACCTTGCTCATGGATAGGAAGACTTAACATAGTAAAAATGCCTATTCTACCAAAAGCCATCTATACATACAATGCACTTCCGATCCAAATTCCAATGTCATTTTTTAAGGTGATAGAGAAACAAATCACCAACTTCATATGGAAGGGAAAGAAGCCTTGGATAAGCAAAGCATTACTGAAAATGAAGAAGAAAGTGGGAGGCCTCACTCTACCTGATTTCAGAACCTATTATACAGCCACAGTAGTCAAAACAGCCTGGTACTGGTACAACAACAGGCACATAGACCCGTGGAACAGAATTGAGAACCCAGATATAAATCCAACCACATATGAGCACCTGATATTTGACAAAGGCCCAGTGTCAGTTAATTGGGGAAAAGATAGTCTTTTTAACAAATGGTGCTGGCATAACTGGATATCCATTTGCAAAAAAATGAAACAGGACCCATACCTCACACCAAGCACAAAAACTAACTCCAAGTGGATCAAAGACCTAAACATAAAGACTAAAACGATAAAGATCATGGAAGAAAAAATAGGGACGACCTTAGGAGCCCTAATACAAGGCATAAACAGAATACAAAACATTACCAAAAATGACGAAGAGAAACCAGATAACTGGGAACTCCTAAAAATCAAACACCTATGCTCATCTAAAGACTTCACCAAAAGAGTAAAAAGACCACCTACAGATAGGGAAAGAATTTTCAGCTATGACATCTCCGACCAGCACCTGATCTCTAAAATCTATATGATTCTGTCAAAACTCAACCACAAAAAGACAAACAACCCAATCAAGAAGTGGGCAAAGGATATGAACACACACTTCACTAAAGAAGATATTCAGGCAGCTAACAGATACATGAGAAATTGCTCTCGATCATTAGCCATTAGAGAAATGCAAATTAAAACCACGATGAGATTCCATCTCACTCCAACAAGGCTGGCATTAATCCAAAAAACACAAAATAATAAATGTCGGAGAGGCTGCAGAGAGATTAGAACTCCTATACACTGCTGGTGAGAATGTAAAATGGTACAACCACTTTGGAAAGCTATCTGGCGTTATCTTAAACAGTTAGAAATAGAACTACCATACAACCCAGAAATCCCACTCCTCGGAATATACCCTAGAGAAACAAGAGCCTTCACACAAACAGATATATGCACACCCATGTTTATTGCAGCTCTGTTTACAATAGCAAAAAGCTGGAAGCAACCAAGGTGTCCATCAACAGATGAATGGGTAAATAAATTGTGGTATATTCACACAATGGAATACTACTCATCGATAAAGAACAGTGACGAATGTGTGAAATGTTTCATAACATGGAGGAACCTGGAAGGCATTATGCTGAGCGAAATTAGTCAGAGGCAAAAGGACAAATATTGTATAAGACCACTATTATAAGATCTTGAGAAATAGTATAAACTGAGAAGAACACATACTTTTGTGGTTACGAGGGAGGGAGGGAGGGTGGGAGAGGGTTTTTTACTGATTAATTAGTAGATAAGAACTGCTTTAGGTGAAGGGAAGGACAACACTCAATACATGGAAGGTCAGCTCAATTGGACTGGACCAAAAGCAAAGAAGTTTCCGGGATAAAACGAATGCTTCAAAGGTCAGCGGAGCAAGGTCGGGGGTTTGAAGACCATGGTTTAAGGGGACTTCTCAGTCAATTGGCAAAATAATTCTATTATGAAAACTCTGCATCCCACTTTGAAATGTGGCGTCTGGGGTCTTAAATGCTAACAAGCGGCCATCTAAGATGCATCAATTGGTCTCAACCCACCTGGATCAAAGGAGAATGAAGAACACCAAGGTCACACGATAACTAAGAACCCAAGAGACAGAAAGGGCCACATGAACCAGAGACCTACATCATCCTGAGACCAGAAGAACTAGTTGGTGCCCAGCCACAATCGATGACTGCCCTGACAGGGAGCACAACAGAGAACCCCTGAGGGAGCAGGAGATCAGTGGGATGCAGACCCCAAATTCTCATAAAAAGACCAGACTTAATGGTCTGACTGTGACTAGAGGAATCCCGGCGGTCATGGTCCCCAAACCTTCTGTTGGCACAGGACAGGAACCATCCCCGAAGACAACTCATCAGACATGAAAGGGACTGGACAGTGGGTGGGAGAGAGATGCTGATGAAGAGTGAGCTAATAATATCAGGTGGACACTTGAGACTGTGTTGGCATCTCCTGTCTGGAGGGGGGATGGAAGGATAGAGAGAGTTGGAAGCTGGCAAAATTGTTACGAAAGGAGAGACTGGAAGGGCTGACTCATTAGGGGGAGAGCAAGTGGGAGTACGGAGTAAGATGTATATAAACTTATATGTGACAGTCTGACTTGATTTGTAAACGTTCACTTGAAGCTCAATAAAAGTTAATAAAAAAAAGATTACCATGTAGAAGTTGGGTAAACAGGAACCCACCCTGTCAACATGAGAGAAGATTGAAACAACCCATGAATTACTATCTCCTTCTTAGAGTTTTTCTAGTCCCCTCCTCCTTTACAGGCTCCACATGGGCAGAAAAACAAAGTGTGACCCCTGTTTAACCTTCCTTAGCCCTGCGAAGATGGCGATGTAGTGCCGAAGATCAAGTGCTCTTGCGCTATATCCCATAACAAGGGATGCCAAGGGCTACCAAGAGGACTCCATCTTGAATATCAGAGGGTTCCGTCTTAGATTCCAGATGTGTGCTCAACCTAGTTAAAATACACTGCCATTCTGAGAAGTATCCAACCCTTGAAAGAATTTCCCTAAATATTCATTACTCTTGTCTCCACCGAACCCATATAACCCATATGAGTCAGTCTTTTGGAGAGGCTTAGATCCTTGCTGACTCCTTTTGCTTGACTCAAGCAAAATAAAGCTTGCTGAAGATAAAAAAAAAAAAAAAAAATGTATGTATGTTGTTTTTGTTATGTGCCGTTGAGTCAGTTCTGACTCATAGCAACCCTATAGGAGCAGAGTAGAACTGCCCCATAGGGTTTCCAAGGAGCAGCTTGTGAATTCAAACTGCCCACTGTTTGATTAGCAGCCAAACCCTTAACCATTGCGCCACCACGGCTCCTTTAGGGAAGTGAAAAAAAAGTAAAACTAATATTTATTTAGGTACACTCTGATTTGAAACATTGAGAATTTAAACATGAGGGTTTTTTTTTTTTGTAAAAAACTTATCAAGAGCAGTTTGAATGGTCCTTGCCTTCTTCCCTTCACCATATAAGTCATAATATTAAGGGGGTATCTTTTTTTTTTTATCTTTTCTATGCCTTAGCAAATTATCATACTTCTTTCTAGGTTTGAATAAGCTGCCAACATTTTATCCTTTGCTTTTTCAATGTCATGAACTATCTATGACAGTAACTTTAATGTGTTTTTTGTTTTGTTTTGTTTTTGCTAGTATCACTTCTTTGGGGTCATCTTCAGCTTTTTCTTCACAACCACTTTTCCCATTTATGTCAATAATTTACGTTCACTACATTCTTCAGATTGCATTATCTAAACCAAACCCACTGCTGTCAGGTTGATTCTGACTCATAGCAATACCATAGGGTTTCCAAGGCTGTAAATCTTTACAAAAGCAGACTGCTACATCTCTCCTGTGGAGCCGCTGGTGGTTTCTAATGCTGACCTTTCAGTTAGCAGTCGATCACTTTACCTGCTGTGACACCAGGCCTCCTGATTGAATATCTAGAGTCTTACAAATGGTGACAGTGTACATTCTCACTCAGCTATTTCTTCTAAAACCTCATTTACATTTGATTCAAATTTCGCTTCCAGCATTATCACATTTCATTTCTTTGCTGCATTTTCATCTTTGTTGACCAATTCCCTCTTTCAATTATCCAGTTTTATAAAATGTCACATGGGCTTATCACTGGGAGACAAAGAAGCAACACAACTACATGCTTTACTGTCTGTGCATGAACCAAACAACAGATGCATAGTGACCAATCACTGATGACTATGGAAGAAGTGGTGTGATTATTTACCTATCATGATGTGCATCTGCTATTTACACAGTGGCTTGCGGACTGAAGAGCTGCCAGCAAAGTCTGTACTTTATGGAGTTATTCAGTTAATTTACTGTAGTAACTGAAAAAATTGAACATATTGCCGGGAGACTGTTATTCTTTAACTAAGTTGTGGTAACTGAAGTTCATGTGTATTGAAACTATGCAAAGCAAGGACTTCCTGTATAAACCCACTGTCATCCAGTCAATCTTGACTCATAGCAACACTATAGGACAGAGTAGAACTGCCTATAGGGTTTCTGAAGTTTTAATCTGTATGGAAGCCGACTGCCACATCTTTCACCCATGGTGCAGCTGGTGGTTTCAAATTGCTGACCTTCTGGTTAGCAGCCAAGCACTTACCACTGCACCACCAGGGCTCCTTACAGATAGAAGTAAAATATATAATACCAAAATACAAAGGGCTGGGGGTGGGAAGGGTGTCCTAAGGTCCTTGAATTGTCTGAGGAGTGGCAAAAGCACTAATTTCTTTAGACTTTATAAGTCATGAATAAATGTTTTAATCCACAGGTAACAACTAAAATAATTTTAAAAGAGTGGATAACTACCAAGCTAATGTATGTGGGGGGCGGGGAGGTAATGGAATAATACAAATTAACTAATCTAAAAAGACAAGAAAGGAGAAGAAATAAAGAAATGCTGGCACAAATAGTTGATTTAATCCCAAATTATCAATATTTGCATCAACTGCATTAAATGTAAAAGGACTAAACACTCTAATCAAAATACAAAGATTGTCAGATTGGTTAATTTAAAAAATCCACTGAATGCTGCTTACAAGATTCGCACTTCAAATGTAATTATGTAGAAAGGTTGAAAGTGAAAGGATAAAAATATATAGCATTCAAGCCAAGAGAAAGCTGATGTGACTAGACCAATGCACATCAAAACATGAAGTTTTACCATCTATAAAAACAGAGAATTTGTAATGATAAAAGGATTACTTCACCAAAAAGATATACCAAACCCACTGCCATCAAGTCAATTCCAACTCATAATGACCCTACAGGACAGAGTAGAACTGCCACATACAGTTTCCAAAGCTGTAAATTATTATGGAAGCAGACAGCCATATCTTTCTCCTGCAGAGCAGCTGGTGGGTTTGAACTGCTGACCTCTCAGTTAGCAGCCAAATGTTTTAAACCACTGCACCACCAGTGAGGATATAATGATTCTAAATTTGAATAATTGTAAGAACATAGCTTCAAATGATATAAAGCAGAAATTGATAGAACCGAAAAGAGAAATGGACAAACCCACATAGTGAGTTTGTTTTAATATGCCCTTATCAATACTGATAGAACAAACAAAAAAGTAAATAATAATACTGACAAGAAATTAATAAGGATAGAAGATTTGAACAACATAGTTGACCAACTTGACTTTATTGGCTCATATAAAACACTGTACCCGACAGTTACAAAATACACATTCTTTTCAAAGGTACATGGACTATTTACTAAAATTGACCATATACTGGGCCATAAAAGCAAATCTCAATAGCTTACAAAAAATTAAAGCATGTTGTCTGACCAGCAAACAATACACTTCTAAATAACCATGAATCAAAGAAGAAATCACAATAGATATTTAAACTAAATAATAATAAAAATATGATGTTCCAAAACCTGTAGGATGTAGTTAAAGGCATGCTCAGAGAGAAATGTATAGTCTTAAAAAGATATTTAGACAAGAAAGCTGAAAAACAAATCATTTAAATATCCTTCACAAGAAATTTATAAAAGAACAGTAAATTAAAATCAAAGAAAGTAGAAAAATACTGAAGCCCAAGAAAACTAAGTCCCAGATCAATATGGAGTTACCAAAATTCAAAACCCATCTCCTTACTCCAAAGGCAATGTTCATTTATCACACCATTTTGCTTCTCTGCCCCACTCACCAAAAACTAAAAGCTACTAATTTGTAATAAAAAAAAAATTAATAAAGCCCTACATAAACCCTGTTGCTCTTCAAAGCAACTGTTTTGTTTACATTATAGTCATTTTTCTCTTAAAGATTCCAGTTGCTAACAGCTCCCTTATAAATATCAATTTTTCCTCTGAACAAAAGTATTAATTTACTAAAGCAAAGGAACTTATTCAATATGATGACTAAAAAAAGGAGAAGCTTAAAATGAATCTTTAAAAGTATATTTGTACCTCCGAACACCCTTTTAGCTCAGGAATGAAGTCACTCCTGAGGTTCACCCTTCAGCCAAAGATTAGACTGGCCTTCCAAACAAAAGGAGACTAAAGGGGCACACCAGCCCAGGAGCAAGGACTAGAAGACGGGAGCAGGGGGGACAGGAAAGCTGGTAATAGGGAACCCAAGGTCGAGAAGAGAGAGTATTGACATGTCATGGGGTTGTTAACCAACGTTATAAAACAATATGTGCACCGTTTAATGAGAAACTAGTTTGTTCTGCAAACTTTCATCTAAAGTTCGATTAAAAAAAAAATTTGCTTTATATTTGAGATATTGAGCATCTAGTGTCTTAGAAAATAAAAGAATATTGCATCTTCCATTTGTCAAATTTTCCTAATATATATCTGATGTCATTATCTACAAATGGTTTCTGTCAGTGTAAAGTACAAATGAGACCTTTGAAGTGTGTGCCACTTAAATGTTTAATGCATTTATTTAGTAATCACTTATTAAGCAACAGCTATAAACAATGAGGAAACCCTGGTGGTGTAGTGGTTAATTGCTACAGCTGCTAACCAAAAGGTCAGCAGTTTGAACCCACCAGGCACTCCTTGGAAACTATGGGGCAGTTCTACTCTGTCCTGTAGAGTTGTTACCAGTCGGAATTGACTTGACAGCAACTGGTATAAACAATGGATTATGTTACTTGCATGAGAGAGACAGCTGAAAAATCATTCTCCTGTCCTCAAGGAATTGATAATCATTTTGTGGATATAAGATATGAAACCAAATATCAATAGAGAATGATTTGTTTAATCTACATACCACATAATACTATCAACCAAACTTTCCTGGGATTCCCAAGTATAGAATTAAAGCCCTCTGGTTTATTCAGGGTGGCACAGTTTGCCCTCGACTAACTAAAGGTTGACAGTTTGAACCCATTCTGCAGTGCTGTGGAAGAAAAACCTGGTGGTCTGCTTCCATAGAGATTATTGTTGTTTTTGTATGCCTTCAAGTCGATTCCAACTCATAGCCACCCCATGTGACAGAGTAGAGCTGCCTCATAGGGTTTCCTAGGCTGTAATCTTTACAGGAGCAGATGGCCAAATCTTTTCTTCCATGGAGCCACTGGTGAGTTTGAACTGCCGACCTTTAGGTTATTAGCAGCTGAGCTCTCAACTATTGCACTACCGGGACTGCTTTCCGTTAAGATTACAGCCAAGGAAACCCTGTGGAGCAGTGTTTCTGTAACATACGGGGTTGCCATGAGTGGAAATGGATTTGATGACAATGGGTTTTTTGTTGTTTATTCAGGAAAGAGAGCTCTTCACCATGTTAGATTTGCTGCCAGGGGTAGATACTAAAGAGCATTTACTTCAAATGTCAGAGCATGGAGATTACTATTGAAAAGCCTCAGTGAGGAGAACAGTAAAAGAACAGTTGTTTCACAACTGTCTTTCCTTCCTCCTCAGCTCCCCTCCCTCTGCCTTCCCTTTTTTTTTTTTTTTTTTGGCCATGTGATTTAATAAATAGGAAGCTGAGGTAGGGTTTTTGAGGAACTTGCTGTTCATGGTTCCACTCATCCCTGTCAATCATCCCTGCCAATGCCTTTTCAACTTTCTCCTGATAAATCACTTACTTTTATCTTCTGAGATGGCTTCCCTATTCATGTTTTGTGTTTTTCTGTGCCAAGAATTGGGGTGATAGAAAATAGGCACTACGATTGTTTCTGTTAGTGATCTAGAGCTGGCATTCCAAAGATAAAAGGCTACCCATTCATCCAAGAAACACACGTTCTTTGAGAGCTCACAGTATGTGTAATGCTGTGTATCTTACAAGCCTGTATGGAGAATTCAATAGAGTGGATCGCTCCATTCTTACCCATATCTCTTCCCCTGCTCTGTGACAGTACACTTCTGGTTGTCTTTCTACCATGCTGGTCAGTCTTTCTCAGTCTCTTTTGCTGGTTTATTAACCATCCTTGCTTCTAAATGTTGGGATTCCACATAGCCCAGTCCAGTGGCCCCTTATCCTCTCATTCTATATTCTCCCCCTGTGTGGTCTCATTCAGCAATTTTCACATTAATATGTCTAGGCCTGTGTTCTTAGCAGTAGACCATATACCTATCTGTCTACTTGACATCTCCTCTCAGATGTTCACATATATCCCACATTTAAAATATTCAAAATGGAAATCTTGATTCTTCTCCTGAAATATACTACTCCTTCAATGTTTCCCAAGCCAGTTAATGGAACCTCCATTCACCTTGTTGGAAAATCCAGACACCTGAGAGGTGATATTGACACCGTCTTTCCTCCTCACCAACTTCCAGTCCTTCACCAAGTCCTGTTGATTTGACTATCCTAACACATGTAAAGTCCACCCTCTTCCCTTCACTGCCACCAACCTTGTCCAAGCCACCATCATCTATTAACAACAGCTACCAATTGCCTTTTATGGGCCATCGGTCTGCTAAAAGTGCTTCATATTCATTGTCTCACTTATATTCCTAAGCCTCAGTTTTCACTATATAAATGAAGACGATAACACATACCTCACAAGGCTCTTGGCCAAATTTATTCAAGTGAAAAATTTCAGAGTCAGAATTTGAACCCAGGTGTGTCGTTCTTCAAAGCCAATGTAGCACCCTAATGACTCTGTAATTAAAAGCTAAAATAAAGAAAAAGCCCTCAGAAGGATGCTTTTACTCTTATGTGGATTTTTTTTTTAATCAGAAATAAATTAAAATTCTACAACTGGGTAGGTAAAATGTTTGACTTATAAGAGCGTGTGAAGATTAATTTCACTGATACACTAAATTGAGTCAAGTAGATTCAATGGCAGTTTTAACAGCACCAGCCTTAGTTCCAATAATTAATCATTAAATTATTGTTGTTGTTAGATGCCATCCAGTCAATTCCAACTCATAGCCACCCTATGTACAACAGAAGGAAACACTGCCCGGTCCTGCACCACCCTCACAATCATTGCTGTGTTTGAGCCCACTGTTGCAGCTACTGTGTCAGTCCATCTCCTCAAGGGTCTTCCTCTTTTTCCCTGAGCCTCTAGTTTACTAGGAAGCTCTGGTGGCGTAGTGGCTAAATGCTATAGCCGTTAACCAAAAGGTCGGCAGTTTGAATCGCCAGGCGCTCCTTGGAAACTCTATGGTCCAGACAGTTCTACTCTGTCCTATATTAAGTGGCTATGAGTCGGAATCGACTCGACCGCAGTGGTCTTTTCTACTTTACTAAGCCTGACGTCCTTCACCAGGGACCGTCCCATCTGATAACATGTCCAAACTATGTGAGACGAAGTCTCACCATCTTTGTTTCTAAGGAGCATTCTGACTGTAATTCTTCCAAAATCATTAAATCATTAAAGTACCCGCATGTATCTGCCAGGTAATTTAGAGAATTCCTTGTATAATGTTCTATTTCTGGTAGAGAATCTTGGAAAAATTTAAATTTTCTTCAGTCTACTTCAAAAATATGAACATCTATGACCTCTCTTTAAATTAACATCTTTTTTGTTTTTGCATTTATTATTTTTTAATTTCATTACTTAGAAGATGCACCAAAAACTGAATATAATCTTTTGGTTATAGATTATTTTATTTTTCTCCCATTATATAATAGAATGTTGGTGGTAAATATAATTCATTGATAATCAGCAAGTAGAATAATTAAGTCTCCTCTCATTGAAAAGCCTGGATGATGTTAGAAAATTATTTATTCTTTGAAGCTGTAGAATACTGCTGATAAGCAAGTGATAGTCTCTACATCAGGATTTAAAGAGCTAAGGATTTAATATGTACCAACAGATTTGACAAACTTTATCGTTTTTGACCCAGTAATTCTACTTCTATAGATTTTCCCTAACACAATAAAAAGAGGAGTGAGAAGAGTTTACATAAAAAGCCATTCACCAAAAACCTAACAATAAAAAAAAAAAAATTTTTTTTTTTTTTTTTTAACAATAGTTTAGCTTAATTAGTAAAGAATATCTGTCTTGAGCGTTGTGCTCTTTCAAGATTTATCTATACGGGATCAAATTGACAACAGCAACTTGAAAGATTAGGTAAGAAACTTAGGGGGCAGTGAGTTTATGTTAGTGGGGAGGAACAACTCAGAAAAGGAGGGCGAGATGGTTGCACAACTCAAAGAATGTAATCAATGTCAATGAATTATATATGTAGAAACTGTCAAAATAGTGTATGTTTTGCTGTATATATTCTCAAGAACAACAGAAGAAATAAAATTTTTTTAAAAAAGGCCATTTCCCTCAGAGTTAATTTATAAGAGTAGAAATTTGGAAACTATTCAAATGTTTAGCTAGAAAAAATGGTTAAGTATGAAATACTGTATAACCATTAGAAATCTGTTTCCATAAACCAGTAACACAGGAGATACTTTTGACATGTTGTCTGAAAAACAAAAAAAGACATATGGAGAGAAAAAACTGATTTTTTTCTCAGTCATGGAAAGATGGTAAATTTCATTTCTTTTTTATGTGAATATATTTAATTTTTTAATGAATTTCCATTACCTTTATCGTTAGATAAAATGAACTTAAAAAAATGAATAATTCTAGATATAATGAACTTTAAAAAAAATTAAGGATTCTTTCAATATGCATTAAGCTTGAAATTAATACTTGCTGTTTTTTTAGTTACAATACTTGGGTGATTTGTTATGTGGTGAAAATCTATTATAAAATGTCATTTAAAATTAATTCACCCAATTATCACCTCGGTCCTATACAGTACTTAAAGCACTTAGAGTAATGAAATTATGGCTTTGCCAATATACATATATATGTCTTGTTTTTAAAATAGTTAAATAATTAGGAACTACTTCTTTATACCTCCTCATATGCTCGGTAAAGTTGTGCATAACAGATGTCCAATAGTTATTCATTCAACTGGAATTAATCTCTTTCTGCTCATTAGAGCAAGCTGACCCAGTCAAAGTCAGATTGGCCTGCCTGCTCCTGCCCCCTGCCCCACTTTTTTTAACTGTAGGCCCTTAAAAACAGACAAGAAAAACAATTTAAAAGCAAATTGATGCATGAGTTGAAAAGAAACCGGAGGCTGCTTGAGAGCTAACACTCTTGCCCAGGTTTATTCAGCTGAGGAATTTCAAATTTCGAACCCAAATGTGCCCCTCTCCAAAGTGGATGTAACACCACAATTAAAAGCTAAATAATATGTACACCATATGTCTGCAATAGGAAACTCTGGTGGTGTTGTGGTTAAGAGTTGCACTGCTAACCAAAAAGTCAGCAGTTCAAATCCACCAGGTGCTCCTCAGAAACCAATGGGGCAGTTCTACTGTGTCCTACAGGGTCACTATGAGTTGGAATCGACTCCACAGCAGTGGGGTTTTTTTGTTTGTTTATTTGTTTGTTTTTGGTATGTCTGTAATTAAAAGCTAAAATAATAAAAGAAAAAGCTGTCAGAAGGATATTTTTACTTTTATTTTTTAAAAATCACAAATAAATAAAAATCCTACAACTGGGTAGGTAAAATGTGTAATGTGTGACAGATAAAGTGTGAAGACTTACTCTCTGTAATTAAAAGCTAAAATGACCAAAGAAAAAGCTGCCCTCAGAAGGATGCTTTTACTTTTATGTGAATTTTCAGTTTCTTGCTTTAAACAGTTTACTGGTACAGACTATTGAATTTGTGTTTCTTAAAAGACCAGCTGTGCTGGCTGAGGCAACTTCTCTCCAGATTCCTTAGCACATGTTGGTCTGAAGCTTTCTCACCTCCCTTGGTCTCATCTATCTTTGCAGGGGAAATACCACATCTGCTCCATGATTGCCCTCCATTAGTTTCCCATCTCGTGTGCCTTTCACTCATGAACTGTGGGATGTTTGAGGTGTGGGCATATATGTCTAAGGTTGAGGATTGCAGTCAAATGCCATGATCTAATACCTGAATAACTGAGGTGGGAAGGGAGGTACATTCGACATTGGGAGGAAACCAGTAAGTTCCTTAATAATGAGAAGATTTAAGCCTCCATTTCTTTTCCTTTGGTTCCTCCCAACCCACCTGAGCGTCTCATGCTGCTGATTTCCCATATTGTTTGGAGTTTAGGCTCCAGTCCTAAGTGGCTGCCTCCATGCTGATAGTATTGGGCAAGTCAGTTTCTCTGAGGATGCTTGTTCTTGACTCTTATTGAGAACTAACAAATGTTTCCCAAAAGAAGAAAAAAACTCAGAGCCTAGGCATACAATTAAACGGGCCTAATTTATGCCACATTATTCATCTGCTGGCTTGTGAAATCAACACCACACACTGGGCATCAATTTTACACTTTCATCTAAATTTCCATGCTATTTGAAATCCAATGAAGGAGGATCAAGCAATAATAGCAGGGACGGATTACCCAATATGCAAGGTAAGCGCATGCTTAGGACGTCAACAAAACAAGGGCACCGGTTGTCCAAAGCAAAGACCCATAAATAACAAGCAGACAGAGCACAAGGAAAAGTGAGCACCACAGTGGAAGGGAACTGGCAGGGCACTAAATGAAAATGAATACCAGCTCCAGTGTGTGAGAATGTACCAGCCAGAAATAAAGCTCACACAGGGTCACGAGGGTGCTCATGTCCAAGGTTATTTAAGCTATGAGGCCCCTACCACTTCAACACCTTGTTGACATCTTTCTCCTATAGTCCCCTCCCATGTAATTGAAACTTCTTATCTCGGCAAGTCTCTTGGGAATGTGCCATTTCTTTCTAATAAACAAGAGGTGGCGTGGGCTGTCGAATCTAACTCTTGGTACATTCCCCAATATACCACTGAATCCAACATGAGTGGTTACTGGACAAGGACAGGTTGTATTAAACAGTGTGTATACACCTGATGAATAACGCATGAAGCCATCCAAGAAATTAGTGTAGGCTTATCCCAATGACTTAAACACCAACCTTTATGGAGAAGTGTGACAATTGCATTCTTACTTGAGAACTAAGTTTACAGATTCAAGAAAGACAAATTTTACTCATGTAGTCATGTATGATTCCATAATAGAAGATAAAAACCAATGCATATTTCCCAATGTTGGAATTGTTTTACCCGTATTCCTAACCTTAATGATCACTAACTGTACAACAGAATGCTCATTTTCATCCCTAAAGAAACTCAGAAACTCTTCAGGATATGATAATGATCCAAGAAATTATCTATTCATTATTCTTATTGCGTATGAAGGTAGATATTTTTTGGCAGCTTAATTGTGATGAAATCATTGAAGAATTTGTAAGAGCAAAGAACAAAAAGAAATGTTTTTAATTATAACATGTTAGAGATGGAAGATCTATCTAAAAATAAAATATAGTAACTTGTAATATTTGTTTTCTGATCATTAAATTTTCTTTTATGACATCTTTTCATTTGTTCATTTATAGTTATAATATTTATTACAAAACAAGCATCAAAATTGAAGTATGAGCTGTTGAAAACAAAATTGGTGAAAGTCAGTTTTTTGCTGTGGGAGATCAACAGAATTTTACATTGATTGCTGAAACAACCAAGCTCACTGACTTCATTTCCTCTGTTGTAGAATATATGGAATTTTTTTTTGTAGAAATTGTGGTATATAGTAAAAATCTTAGTGCCCCACATCCAATTTTATAATCATCTCATTCTGCTAAAATACACCCCACTTTTGTGTTCAATTGCTAATATTATAGTTGCATTTAAAAAGTAGTTACATCATGGATAGCTAAGACACAAACACATATACATATGTATATATACACATATGTGTGTGTGTATATATGTATAACCCAGTGCCATCGAGTCGATAAAACTCGCATATCCCATTTGAATGCATGAGTAAGCAGAGGAGAGCGCTCCACAGATTCTCAGTATTTAGAGCCCTCACATGCCATAATCTGGCCCTGTATAATAGGTACTTAAGTTTCTTTTTAGTTCTGGGCGGAGCCCTGGTTGCACAGTGGTTAAGCACAGCTGCTAACCCACCAGCTGCTCCATGGGAGAAAGATGTGACAGTCTGCTTCCGTAAAGATTAGAGCCTTGGAAATCCTGTGGAGCAGTTCTGCTCTGTCCTATAGGGTTGCCATGAGTCGGAATTGACTCAACAGCAATGGGTTTGGTTGGTTTTGGCTCTGGTGGATGATCTCCTATAAACAGTACTAGGAAAAAAACAAACAGAGAATCTGTATTTGGAGTCAGAAGTCCTAGGTGGAGGCCCATTGTTGCCTCTAACTGGGTGAATTAAGCATTTATTTTTGGTCCAAGGCGGCTGCCAAGAAGCTGGAGATACCTACAGAAAGAAGACCAGTATGTTATTGGACGGTTTTGCAAGAACATTGCAGCACCTCCAGTACCAGGTCGCTGATGTGTGCTCTGGAGCCCTGGTGGCGTAGTGGTTAAGCACTCATCTGCTAACTAAAATGTCGGCAGTTCAAATCCAGCAGCTGCTTCTTGGAAACCCTAGGAAGCAGTTCTACTCTGTCATATAGGGTCACTATGAACTTTTTTTAGGTCTGATGTCTTCTCTAGCTTTCATTCTACTTGAATAGAATGAAACAATATAATAATAATAATAGTCATTGTATATAGAGCCCTCACTCTGTGTCATACCCCTTACAGGCATAATTTAATCCTCACACGAGCCCTATGAAAATGGTACTGTTATTGTCCCTAATTTACAGTCAAGGAAACCGTGGTTCAAAGAGGTCAAGGAAGTTGCCCAAGGTTATGTAACCAGAACGTGGCTGAGCCAAGATTTGATCTCAAGTCCTTTTGACTATTTAGCAATAAAAAGAAACTAACTACTGATACATGCTACAACATAGATGAACCTCACAGACATGCTAAATGAAAGAAGCCAGGCACAAAAGACTACATGTTATATTATTCTACTTATATGAAATGTCTAGATAAGGCAAATTTATAGAGATAAAAAGCAGATTAGTGGCTCCTAGGCATATGGAGGAGCCCTGGTGGTACAGTGGTTAAGAGTTCAGCAGCTAACCAAAAGCTTGGCAGTTTGTATCCACCAGCCGCTCTTTGGAAACACTATGGGGCAGTTCTACTCTGTCCTATAGGGTCAATGTGAGTCGGAATCCACCCCACAGCAACAGGTTTGTTCCTCCACCCACAGGCATAGACAGGGAGTGTAGATTAACTACAAATGGGTATAAGGTTACCTTTCAGGGTGATGGAAATTTTCTAAAACTGGATTGCGATGATGGTTGTGCAATTCCATAAGTTTCCTAAAAATCATCAAATTGTGTACCTGCAATGGGTGAATTTTATGGAATGTAAATTATCTTTCAATAAAACTTTTTGTTTTAATTCCAGAGGCTGGATTCTAAGCCTCTGCCTCTTTAGGAATCCAGCCTCTGCTGGTAGTCCTAAGAAAAAGGCTATAGGTCTTGCTGGGTTCTTTTATCCTCTTCGTAAAAGCATGGACAGTACATTTAAACTCTTTCAGCCAATGTACATATGTTGAATATATTTAATTTTACCAGTAAGACCCCAGTTCTCACAGTCATTGTGCTAATTAGCAAACCACTAATTTCACTAAGGAGTCCTTGGACGGTGCAAATGGTTAACGCACTCAGCTGCTAACCAAAAGATTGGAGGTTCGAGTCCACTTAGAGGTGCCTCAGAAGAAAGACCTGACAATCGACTTCCAAAAAGGCAGCCACTGAAAACCCTGTGGAGCAGTTCTACTGTGACGTACGTGGAGTCTCCATGAGTCTGAATCGACTCAACAGCAACTAGTTAATTTCACTAATGCCGACTGTGCATTCTTGATTAGCATGTGTGCAAACCTAAGTATTCAAGGCACATACGCACATGATATCACACTGCATATGCTGAAGTGTTTTAAATTAAATGACTGACATTGCAAAATAAATCCAAGTGAACAGTTAAGACTGACAGCCCCCAAACCCAATTGCCAACAAGTGGATTCCAACTCATATCACCCCCCATAGGGTTTTCAAGGAGTGGCTGGTGGATTCGAACTGCTGACCTCTTGGTTAGCAGCCAAGCTCTTAACCCCTGGGCCACTGGGGAGAAATAGTTATGCAAAAAGAAAATCACTGCTGTGATTGCTCTGTTTTTATCTATCATGGAATCACTGGACCTTCCCCTCCAGAGCTGCTTGTCTTGGCCAGGATACTTGCTATTGTCCTCAGCAAACCACTGGGTGGATCCTTCTTTTCTATCTACATCTAAAAGAGGGGAAAAAAGGCTCTGAGACTACAGTTAAGACAAAGTGATGGCTGGGTGGCTGGACAGCCTTTGTGTCCCTGTGAGGAGTTGGAGCCATTGTTGATGGGATTGACTCTTGGCACCTGCAGTCCCTGGGGCACCATGCAAACGCATATTCTTCTCAGGAGTGTTTTGATGTGGTTTTATCTTTGATAAAAACAGAAATGAATGTATCATGGCAAATGTGTTCCTTGTAACATTTACAGAGAGATCCGGAATACCAGAAGCTTAACTTACATAGACCCTGGTGCCCTAAAAGAGCTCCCCCTCCTGAAGTTCCTGTAAGTATTAGCTCCTTCCCCATTTCTTTTTTTTTATATAATTGCAATACTGTTGTCTGGCAGGAGGGTCTCTGGTTGGCTCAAACAGCTTGTGCTCGGCTACTAATCTGAAAGTTGACAATTTGAACACACTCAGGGTACCACGGAAGAAAGATCTGGCAATCTACTTCTGTAAAGATTACAGCCTAGAAAACTCTATGGAGCAGTTTGACTCTGTAACATATGAGGTAGCCATTAGTCGGAATCAACTTGACAGCAACGGGTTTGGTTTGGTTTTTACCTGCCTGGGTTAAATCACACTGTGACTACTTTCTCTATCAGTCAAAGAAAAGGTGTTAGGTGACAAGGTCCAAGTTTTTATAAATCTTTTTAAAAGTCAGCAACGTGCTGGGAAGGAGCTCTGATGGTGCAGTGGTTAAGTGCTCGGCTGCTAACCAAAAACTCAGCAGTTCAGACCCATTTGCCCCTTCTCAGGAAAAAGATGTGGCAGCCTAATTCCATGAAGATTTATAGCTTTGGAAACCCTATGGGGCAGTTCTACCCTGTCCTATAGAGTTGCTGTAAGCTGGAATCAACTCAGTGGCAACGGGTTTGGCTTAACATGCTGGGACCAGCGACATGCTCCAAGAGACATAAAAGAGCAAATGTAATCCCGCTTATGTAGTCTTTAAATGGAGTATACCAGAACAACAAATATACAACCCTGAGAGACAATGTTTCAATTTTATTAGGGAAATGAGTATCAGAGCAATATTACAATAACTTAAATAGCTCCCCCTCCAAAAAGCCACAAAGGGTAAATCCAAACACATATGTGTGTATGTATGTATGTGTGTGTGAGAGAGAGAGATGGGGGGACGAGGGGAAAAATGCAAGGGATAACACCCACTGTTTTGCTTTGGTGACACCTATGAGCTGATTATAACTCCCTGAGGGCAGGGACCACGACATTCTAGTTCTCTTGTCCATCTTCGCTCCCTATAGTAGGTGCCAATATAAATATATTAGATGGATGTGTGTTTATGACCTCACGTCCTCGAGGCACACAGATAGAAGAAACTTTTCCTTATTTCCTATTGCATGGATTTTTTTTTTTTTAATGGAGAACAAAAAAGTATAAGGAAGAAAATAAAGACCAAACTTAACCCCAATGCCCAGAAATAATCACCATTAATGTTTTAGTTCATCTCCAGCAAGACGTTTTATCCATATATATTTTTTATGAGATAAGTCTTTAAGAATGAATAGAAGTTATCCAGGAAAAGAAGGGGAGAGGGTAGAAGGGAAATCTAGTTGGATAGAACAGCATGAACAAAGACACAGTGGTAGGGAACCACATGGCTTATTTGTGGAGCTAACAATTGTTCAGTATTGTGAAGAGGTGCGGATGGGAGATATGGGTAGACTATAAGAGGCTTCTGATGGGAGATGCAGCTGAAGGGATATCCAAAGAGGAACTTTTGGAGGACAATAAAAATTGGTTGTGGGACAAGGCGATCACTCCTATGGAATTGGGACTTCAATAAACCAATAACTCTTTGATATCCTGATACCCTACTATATGCGAGGCTCTGTGGGGAACACACAGGATTACAAGACATTTTCCCTGTCTTCAAGAAATTTTACAGTCTAATTGGGAAGATATTGAATACAAAATGAAAAGGTCCTCTCCTACAGGAGGATGATGGTAAGCAACAAGTAAGAGGTACCTACAGTGTCTGGCGGTCAGGAAATTAGTTGCTCTTATTGCTGTTGTGTGCCATAGAGTTGAATCCAACTCATAGGGACCCTATAGAACAGAACAGAACTGCCCCATGGAGTTCCCAAGGCTGTAATCTTTACTAGATGAGATTGCTAGCTCTTTTCTCTGGTGGAATGGCTGGTGAGTTTGAACCACCAACCTTTTGGTTAGCAGCCGAGTGCCTAACCATTGTTCCACCAGGCCTCCTCAGGTAATTAGAGGAAACATTAAAAAGCAGACAGGCTTGCTTGGGCCTTTGAAGAATAGAGAGGTCCTGGTCCAAGCCCAGTCTGGCATTTCCAGCCCTTGACTATCTGGCCTTCACTTAACTATTGGGCATTTTCCTCCCTACTCTTCCACATGAACTCATTTGTTTACTGTTCCTCAAATATATCATATGGAATCTCACGCCTCCCTTTCTTTATCTGGAATGTTCCATTTGTCATTTTTGAGGCTCTGTCTCCTACTTCCTCTTCAAACTCTATGCCTTCCCCTCTGCAAAGAGTCAAGTCTATATTTGCCTTAGAAGATGTATCAATGGAACTAGAAGTATCTACTGAGAGGTTTTTTTCTAAAGCTTACTGGATGCCTAGGTCTCACCCCATAGCATGTCATCCCTCTCAAAATTGTCACTGGTTCTACTACCACCATTCTAGTAGCTGCAACAAATGTTAAATCAACTAAATGCAAGAGACATCAAGAACCTGAGAGTTTTTGTATTTATGTTGTTTTGTGCACATTTTTTAGCCAATATCTTGCCCTGGATGATAGAAACTTCGGAAGTTAAGGCATTGTCTTTAACTGATGTCCCCCTGCCCCATCCCCCCCATTCCACCTCCCCACATAGCACCATCCTATTAAACAACATACCCCAAAACTCTCTCTCCCTCTCTCTCTCCTACACAGAAAGAAACTTAAATGCCTGTTTCTACCTTCTAGTCTCATTTGGTTTAAAGAACCCCTAGATTCCTCTAAGCACTGGTGAACTGAATTGGACTCTTGTGCCTTGAGGGAACACTATGTCATCAAAGGGTTAGAATTTACTCACTGCCACTCCAGTCTGGCTTCAGAATCCATGCTTTCAGCTCTTACATTATTCTACTTTTTACGTATTGATTTCCTAACCTAAATTTTGTCCTTTTTGCTTCTTTTTAATGTAATTTAGTGGAATTTTCAACACTGGACTTAAAGTATTTCCTGACTTGACCAAAATTTATTCCACTGATGTATTCTTTATACTGTAAGTATTCACACATGCAGTGTTTGACAATGTTCTTTACCAACAAGTACTAGGGTGCGGCTCTGGGGGTTGGTTGAAGCCAAGAGAGAATAGTATTTCAAAGAGGAAGAAGTGATCAGTCATGACAAATGCACTGATGGATGAAGTAAGGCAAGGACTAAGAAACGAGCATGAGATTTAGGCATGTGGGGCCTTGGCGATTCTGTCAAGAAAAGTTCCAGTGGAGTGCTAGGGGTGGAGAAGATTGATTGGAGTGGGCTCAAGAGATAATTGCAGGGATAAAATTATAGAGTGACCAGAACAACCAACCACTTTATCAAGCATAAAAGGAAGTTATTTTTTCCATTTGACAAATGAGATAACAGCAAAATCCCGAGGAGCACTCAGTAGTGATGCTCAGTCTATCTCCTGTGGCTTCTGATTGATGGCCCCACACTCTTTTCCAAATCCAATAACACAGGTGAGTTGTCTTACTCTAATTGTACAGAAGAGAAAGGACATACTCAGAGAGAATCACAGGTTGAGTTAGCACTACAGAATCAGCAAAATGTAGAGTGATAAGATCCAAACTCTGGGGCTTTTGCCAGCGTAAAAAATGATCACACTCCTTTGCTGCAGAAAAGCCCAACTCAAAATATAGGCCATCTTCCAGGAACTAGGCTGGCGCAGAAACATTTCACAGGAGCATCTGCCTGGCAGAGTGGTGCAGGTGGAGGACATTTCAGTAACACACTTGAAATGAAATTCTTCCATCCCTTTCTCCTGACCATTCTTAGAGATCCCATACACATAGAAAACTCTAGTTGCTATAGACAAATTATGTGTCACAGATTCAGAAGCCTCTGAGGCCTACCTGCTCCTCTGTAGATGAGGATTAAGTCAGGAACCTTAGCTCGCACTCAAATCTCACTCGCTTACATTTGGGGCTCTGAGTGTATGCCCACCTAGGGCAGCTCTCACCACCTCACTGGGCTGGTGAGCCAACAGGGCTAAGGAGGTTCACTAAATATTGAAAAGAGATAAGGTTTTAAAATATTGTGTAAGGTTAGTCATTTGAGTGCATATTTGCAGCAAGAGCCCTGAGCTGGATCATGTCCAAGAGCAAAGTATTTTTTTCTCCTCAAGTGTTTCTGTCCCACTCTCTTGCAGTGAAATTACAGACAACCCTTACATGACTTCAATTCCTGTGAATGCTTTTCAGGGGCTGTGCAATGAAACCTTGACACTGTGAGTATTGCCAGTTGTATTCTGGCCAACAATTGCACTTTTATTTGCGTCATTGCCATGGTTTCACAAGCTATCCAAGAACCATACTAACTTATTCTATGTACCCTATACTCTACAAAGGGTTTCACATAACTGAATAAGAGTATTGCCTTATGGTATGGTACTCTATAGACTACAAAAGGGTTTCGGGTAATATGACAAGCGTAATCCCTGGGTAGCGCAAACAGTTAAGCACTTGGATGCTAACCAAAATTTGGTGGTTTGAATCACCCTGAGATGTCTTGGAAGAAAGACCTGGCTATCTACTCCTGAAAAATCAGCCACTGAAAACCCTATGGAGTACATTTCTCTTTGACATACGTGGGATCATCATAAATCAGAATCAACTCAATGACAATCGGTGGTTGTGGTGGATTCTCTTACGACAGTGGGGACATTTTTTCTGTAAAGGGCCAGTTAGGCTTTACAGACCACATGGCCTCTGTAACAACTGCTCACCTCTGCCATTGTAGGGTGAAAGCAGCCATAAAGGATATGTACAAGAATGAGCATGGCTGTATTCCAATAAAGCTTTATTTACAATCACAGGCAGTGGGCCAGATTTGGCCTGCAGGTCTTTTGGTATAATTTTCTATAGTCTAGTATTCCATTTGACAGAGGAAGAACCTGGGATTTAAGTAACTTTCCCAAGGTCACTAAGTTTGAAAATGATGCCTGCAAGGGTTTTGTACATGCTTTGCACTCAGATCTTAACTTAGTAATCACAAACTCTTATAAGCTCCTGTGAGGGAACATTGAATCAAAAACATAGCATTACTACCCATCATTGTGATTCCACAGCCTGGATGAGATCTGCTGTTTAGATGTTAAAAAATAGATGCTTTTTTTTTTTTTTCAGGGAAAATTCACAAAATGTTCTAATAGAAGTGTAAAAGATAAGTTACCTCTCCATGTTGGTAGAGAATTCCTTTCATCAAATTAGCCACCAAGTAGAGTCAGGGATACCTCCAAAGGACTTTCTCTCTTCATTCCCTGGGCACTACCTAAATTCAGGCCTTATGGACTATGGACTATCACCCCAATTTTTCTTTCAGCACACTGCAGTCAAAGGATTCCTTCTTAGATACAAATCTGATAGAAATACTGCCTAGCAAAACTGACCCAACCCTCCACACAGCCCTTCTAAGGGGCTATTTTCCAAACTATGCCAGATCTATCAATCTAGGTCCTATGAAGCCATCTCAATCACTGGGACTCTATCGAGACTGGAGCATTCCAGCTAATCTTTCTTCTCACAATATGGGGAGAGCTCTCTTAAAAAGATAGGAGTCGCCTTCTCAGACAATATTTCTTTTCTGACAGCAAAGCAAAGACCTGGAATTTTAGCTTGCTCAGTCCCAACCTCAAGGCCTTTTACTTCCTCCGTATAAGTTTCATTTTATCATCTAGCACCCATCATAAATAAACTTCTACATTTTAGATCTCTGTACAGAATGTTACTTCATCTTTTGGCTTTTTTTTTTTTTTCCTGAGGATCCCATATCCCATGTATTCCTCTCAACTGAAAGCTTCTCATTGTCCCACACCTGGCACAGTGCCTAGTAGGCAGTTGATAAACGTCTAAGAGAGAGAGCCTAAGATCTCCTAAAACTAGAGATAGGGATACCAGGGGTTCTCAGTTCTCATTTCCAGAAGATTATTTCCACATTCCTAAAAAAAAAAATCCTCACTTCTTTGAAGTTCATGTTCTGTAACTTTGCTACATTGTCCGTTTTTCATTTTCGTCATTCATAGCCTCTTCATAGCTAGGCCATTATCAAATGCAGCTTCAGTGTCCATGACGCCTCAAAAGCTCCTGACATCTCTGAACTCCAAAAGCCTTCATCTATAGTCCACATTATCAAACAATAACCACTGCCATGCCCTAGTACCACATATTTCCTAGATAGTTGTCTTAGTCATCTAGTGCTGCTATAACAGAAATACCACAAGTAGATGGCTTTAACAAAGGGAATTTTATTCTCTCACAGTCTAGTAGGCTACAAGTCCAAAATTCAGGGCGTTAGCTCCAGGGGAAGGCTTTCTCTCTCTGTCGTCTCTGGAGGAAGGTCTTTGTCATCAATCTTCTCTTACTCTGGGAGCATCTTAGCACAGGAACCTCAGGTCCAAAGGACGTACTGTGCTCCCAGCACTGCTTTCTTAGTGATATGAGGTCCCCATGCCTCTCTGCTCGCTTTTGTCTTTTATATCTTGAAAGAGATTGGCTTAAGACACTATCTAATCTTGTAGACCCCCACATGTCTGTCAGTTTGTCATACTGTGGGGGCTTGTGTGTTGCTGTGATGCTGGAAGTTATGCCACCGGTATTCAGATACCAGCAGGGTCACCCATGGAGGACAGATTTCAGCTGAGCTTCCAGGCTAAGACAGACTAGGAAGAAGGACCCGGCAGTCTACTTCTGAAAAGCATTAGCCAGTGAAAACGTTATGAATAACAGCAGAACATTGTCTGATATAGTGCTGGAAGATAAGTCCCCCAGGGTGGAAGGCACTCAAAAGGTGACGGGGGAAGAGCTGCCTCCTCAAAGTAGAGTTGACCTTAATGACGTGGATGGAGTAAAGCTTTTGAGACCTTAATTCACTGATGTGGCACGACTCAAAATGAGAAGAAACAGCTACAAACATCCATTAACAGTCGGAACCTGGAACGTACGAAGTATGAATCTAGGAAAATTAGAAGTCATCAAAAATGAAATGGAATGCATAAACATCGATATCCTAGGCATTAATGAGCTGAAATGGACTGGTATTGACCATTTTAAATGGGATAATCATATAGTCTACTATGCAGGGAATGACAACTTGAAGAGGAATGGTGTTGCATTCGTCATCAAAAAGAACATTTCAAGATCTATCCTGAAGTACAACACTGTCAGTGATAGGATAATATCCATAAACCTACAAGGAAGACCAGTTAATACCACTATTATTCAAATTTACGCACCAACCACTAGGGCCAAAGATGAAGAAATAGAAGATTTTTATCAACTTCTGCAGTCTGAAATTGATCGAACATGCAATCAAGATGCATTGACAATCACTGCCAACTGGAATGTGAAAACTGGAAACAAAGAAGAAGGATCAGTAGTTGGAAAATATGGCCTTGGTGATAGAAACAATGCTGGAGATCAAATGATAGAATTTTGCAAGACCAACAACTTCTTCATTGCAAATATCTTCTTTCACCAACATAAACAGCGACTATACACATGGACCTCACCAGGTGGAACACACAGAAATCAAGTTGACTACATCTGTGGAAAGAGACGATGGAAAAGCTCAATATCATCAGTCAGAACAAGGCCAAGGGCCGACTGTGGAACAGACCATCAATTGCTCATATGCAAGTTCAAGCTGAAACTGAAGAAAATCAGAGCAAGTCCACGAGAGCCAAAATATGAGCTTGAGTATATCCCACCTGAATTTAGAGACCATCTCAAGAATAGATTTGACACATTGAACACTAGTGACCGAAGACCAGACGAGTTGTGGAATGACATCAAGGACATCATACGTGAAGAAAGCAAGAGGTCACTAAAAAGACAGGAAAGAAAGAAAAGACCAAGATGGATGTCAGAGGAGACTCTGAAACTTGCTCTTGAGCATCGAGCAGCTAAAGCAAAAGGAAGAACTGATGAAGTAAAAGAACTGAACAGAAGATTTCAAAGGGCCTCCCAAGAAGACAAAGTAAAGTATTATAATGACATGTGCAAAGAGCTGGAGATGGAAAACCAAAAGGGAAGAACAAGCTCAGTGTTTCTCAAGCTGAAAGAACTGAAGAAAAAATTCAAGCCTCGAGTTGCAATAGTGAAGGATTCCATGGGGAAAATATTAAACGGCGCAGGAAGCATCAAAAGAAGATGGAAGAAATAAACAGAGTCATTATACCAAAAAGAATTAGTCGATGTTCTACTATTTCAAGAGGTGGCATATGATCAGGAACCCACGGTACTGAAGGAAGAAGTCCAAGCTGCTCTGAAGGCATTGGCAAAAAACAAGGCTCCAGGAATTGATAGAATATCAATTGAGATGCTTCAACAAACAGATGCAGTGCTGGAGGTGCTCACTCATCTATCCCAAGAAATATGGAAGACAGCTTCCTAGCCAACTGACTGGAAAAGATCCATATTTATGCTTATTCCCAAGAAAGGTGATCCAACCGAATGTGGAAATTATAGAACAATATCATTAATATCATAAAAAAATTAATATCATACACAAGCAAAATTTTGCTGAAGATCATTCAAAAACGGCTGCAGCAGTATATCAACTGGGAACTGCCAAAAATTCAGGCCGGTTTCAGAAGAGGATGTGGAACCAGGGATATCATTGCTGATGTCAGATGGATCCTGGCTGAAAGCAGAGAATACCAGAAGGATGTTTACCTGTGTTTTATTGACTATGCAAAGGTATTCGACTGTGTGGATCATAACAAACTATGGATAACATTGCAAAGAATGGGAATTCCAGAACACTTAATTGTGCTCATGAGGAACCTTTACATAGATTAAGAGGTGGTTGTTCAGAACAAGGGGATACTGATTGGTTTAAAGTCAGGAAAGGTGTGTGTCAGGGTTGTATTCTTTCACCATACCTATTCAATCTGTATGCTGAGCAAATAATACAAGAAGCTGAACTATAAGAAGAAGAAAAGGGCATCAGGATTGGAGGAAGACTCATTAACAACCTGCATTATGCAGATGACACAACCTTGCTTGCTAAAGGTGAAGAGGACTTGAAGCACTTACTAATGAAGATCAAAGACCACAGCCTTCAGTAAGGATTGCACCTCAACATAAAGAAAACAAAAATCCTCACAACTGGACCAATAAGCAACATCATGATAAAGACTGAAGTTGTCAAGGATTTCATTTTACTTGGATTCACAATCAACAGCCATGGAAGCAGCAGTCAAGAAATCAAAAGATGCATTGCACTGGGTAAGTCTGCTGCAAAGGACCTCTTCAAAGTGTTGAAGAGCAAAGATGTCACCTTGAAGACTAAGGTGCGCCTGACCCAAGCCATGGTATTTTCAATCGCATCATATGGATGTGAAAGCTGGATAATGAATAAGGAAGACCAAAGAAGAATTGACGCCTTAGAATTGTGGTGTTGGCGAAGAATATTGAATACACCATGGACTGCGAAAAGAATGAACAAATCTGTATTAGAAGTACAACCAGAATGCTCCTTAGAGGCGAGGATGGCGAAACTGCATCTTACGTACTTTGGACATGTTGTCAGGAGGGATCAGTCCCTGGAGAAGGACATCATGCTTGGCAGAGTACAGCAGAAAAGAGGAAGACCCTCAATGAGGTGGATGGACACAGTGGCTGCAACAATGAGCTCAAGCATAACAACGATTGTAAGGATGGCTCAGGACAGGGCACTGTTTCGTTCTGTTGTGCATGGGGTCGCTATGGGTTGGAACCAGCTTGATGGCACCTAACAGCAACAACAACAACAATCTTGTAGATCTCATCAATATAACTATCAGTAATCCATCTCATTGTATCATAGTGATAGGATTTACAACACATAGGGAAATCACATCAGATAACAAAATGATAGACATTCATACAATACTGGGAATCATGACCTAGCCAAGTTGACAGATATTTTAGGGGGACACAATTCAATCCATGACAATAGTTCTCTAGCTACAGAATATATAACTCTAATATCCTACTCTCTTACTACAGTTTACAATCTCCCATCTCCCTGAAACCCTTACTGTCCAATATCTACCTTTAAATCTTATATAAACCTTCAATTCCTCATACTATTTGTCTTCTCCTAGTGTATTATAGTCTTATTGATTTCACTTCCTGCTTAATGTCATCCAGATATCCTCCTCAATGGCCATGATTCCTATCTTGATACCACATGCAGCCTACATACACCCAGACTTAGGTCAATTCAATCATTGATCCTTTTCATTCTTGTCCCAGATTATTAAGTGACGCTGGAGAAAACAAATGGACTGGAAATTTATAATCAACAGACTCAGCTGGGACTTCAGCATCTTGCAGCAACTTATCCAAATCAGGCCTGAACTTACATCACATCACTAAAACTCTAGCAAAAATGGTGACTTTTTGATTCTCCATCCTCAACTTATTTTACCTGTCTGAAATTACTGTTATTACTGTTGACTTCCTTTGAATTCTGATACAGTTCTCTCTCCTGGCTTTTCTTCTCTCTCTCTCCCGAAGTCAATTCTTCTCAGATTCCTTTTACAATTGGGAGATTCCTCAGAAACATCTGAAGCATGGCTCCCCTTGAAATATCAGATGATGTGCAAAGATGGATCACATTCCTATTTGGCACTGACCAGCAGAGGCCGAGTTGGGCCTCTGCCTCTAGACAGAGCATTACACCCTCCAGTTTGCCACAGTTCATATCATTTCTTGTTGCCTCTTACAAACAGCCTGCCTACCCATTTATGTGACCTCCTGGTGCCTGTGGCATTTAAAGATGTGAGCTCTGTCTTTTGTCACCTTCCTTTCTCACCACCGGTGAACTCACTTACTCACATGGCTTCAATTTTGAGCAAGAGTTATTATCTAGCCAGACTTCTCCTCTGAGATCAAATCTTGAAACACCTATGAACACTTCTACCATTACCATTAGGCAGGACTTCAAACCAGTTCATACCTGTTCCAACCCTGCTGAGAATTTGCATTTCCATCTCAGATATACTGAATCAGAATCTGCAATTAACAAGGTCCTCAGGTGATTCTTATTATAATAAATTTTGAGAACCATTGCTCTACTAGTGATTTTCAGAACTGGTCCCTAACCAGCAGCATTAGCATCACCTGTTAGAAATGCAGATTCTCAGCAGGGGTTGAAACGTGAATGAACCAGTTCAAAGTCCTGCCATTGGGTTAACTCTTGCGTGAAACCCCTTTTTCCAAATATATGTGGAATTTTTTTTTTAATTTTTAATGGTAGTAAATTTTTGTTCCTCTAAGTGAATCTGGTTCTGAGAAACAGCTAAATGTTACCAGGAGGTAGTTCTGAAGAATGGGCATAAAATGCTATTTTATGTCCCAAACAAGGCACAAAGTTTTCTTGTAGAGTTCATACGTGGAACCTGAGAGCCTTCACACACATTTCTGACACTGAAGAAATGAAGTCCAACCCTCCAGAAAAGGGCCAACACCACCCTTCTCAGGTCACTGATTTCTCCTTTTTCTGTTGATTGTAGGAAACTATACAACAATGGCTTTACTTCTGTCCAAGGACATGCTTTCAATGGGACAAAGCTGGATGCTGTGTAAGTCATGGGTAGCCATGGAAACTGCCACCTCCCCTCCCTCCAAGAAGGAGGGTCAGAATTCCCAGTCTTTTTTTTTTTTTTAACTTTGCTTGGTAGTGCTTTTCTGAAATACCTTAAATATGAGGAAACTAAACTTAAATAGCTAAAGAGTAGAACATTCCAAAAAAAGTCAGAATGTCTAAAACATTCACAGTTTTAGGCACTGAAAGGGAAATTACAGCACATTAGAAAAGCAGAAACTGGAAGGACCGCTTTATGATTGGTTTTGGGGTCCCTACCAGGGAAAAAGAAAATATTTCAGCCCTATCTCCATCCATTCCTAAGATGATGCCATGATTGCTTACCTACATCAATTCAGGAAATCTGCTGATGATCTCCAGGACAGGCTGATCTTCACACTACATACTGGGCCCTTAGTACATAAGCAGATCTCCTGTGACTGGAAGCTGAGGGATAGGGTCCCCAGAGCATGTCTCAACACCAGAATTAGTGTGACCGAGACTCGGAAATGATGTTAAGGAACATGACAAGGGCCAGCTTTAGTAGGTGCTTAAATTGTCTGTAATTCTAAATCCCAAAGCTTTATCCTCAATTCAGTGGAGAACCATGGATTCGTTTTCAATTATCTTGTAGGAATGTGCAAGGGTGGGTGGGAGGGGTGTGTATGTGTGTGTAAATGTTCACCTACTATGTACAAGAAGTAAAAGGGTATTTTCAATTAAGCCCAAAGCTGTTCAAAATGCCAGGTTTCTCTCTTAGTCCTTTATGACACATTCTCAAGAAGGGTCTCAATTTATATTTGACTGACTCAGAAATAGCTGAAAAGCCAACTTTTGCCCTTTCGAAAAATAAATAATGCCCAGAACAGGAAGTTGGCAAAAAGACAGCCACTGGCATAGGTTTCTGGGCTTGTTGTACTTTTACTTCAGGTCTTTGTGGTCCTAAGTGTCAGTGCCAGGTTACACTTTGTGTCTGAGAGTTGTAGCCTGGTTAAGTCATACTGGTTTATCTTTTAATCTAATACCCCAACTAATGAAAAATAGCATTTTTTAGTATCTTCGTCTCATATATGATAGACTAGTTAATTTGTAGAGCTCTCCCACTACAAAACAACTAAATCATACATAAAACATCCTTGTTATTGCATAGCTCCAAGAGAGGGAAATAAAACAAATTAATAACAAACCAGGATCTAAAACGAAAGCGGTTAGTGCTCATAAAGGGTGGAGTTCCCGTATGGGCCAGTACCAGCATCAGTAGTGCCAGGAAACTGGAACTTAGGGCAGTAAGAAGCAACTGGGGGTGGTGTGAAACTGAGATACCTGCAGTGAGCCAGGAAAGCTGGACAAAAACTGGAGTGGTCTCTCACTAATAGTACCTCCTGACTCCTGGCAGAAATAAATACAAATCCTCTACCAAAAAAAAAAAAAAAAATCCCAATGCAAGTGGCTGGTTTTATGAAAATTAAAATCGCAGCCAAAGATCATATATAGAAGGAAAAAAAAAATCACCATGAGTAAAAGTCAGCTGAAATAACAAACAACCGACTTGTGTGTTTGATTTTTCTTACAACCATTCATTTAGGTTTAAAATTTTTTTTTTTAACAATTATATTTCTTTACTTCCAGAAGTTCTATTTGTTGTTGTTGTTTGTTTGTTTAAATTTACCTGGTTCCTTTTGATAGTGTCATTTGTTTGCTCATTTTTTATGATTCCATCTTTTTTCCTTTAAATATTTCATACATAATTATTTTTTACTCTGGAACTGGTCATTGCAAAATCTGAAGACCTGAGGATTCTAAATTTGTTTGTAGCACAGCATTTCTCCAACTTGGGCATACAAGCTGCCAGAAGGACCTTGTTAAAATGCAGATTCTGATCCGGTAGGTCTGCAGTAAGCCCTGGGATTCTGCATTTCTAGCAAGCTCCCAGGGGATACTGATGTTACTGCTCTAGTCACCTGTCTTACACAGCAGGGGTGAGGTACACTGGATGCACAACCATATGCCGTGAACCTGGATGGAAAAGAACACATATGTAGACTCAGTGGTTTTGGTGGTGGTCTAGTTTTAGGGTTAGGTGGTAGGTTCTGGTATGATTCCATTTTTACAGGATAAATATTAGCAAGTTTTGAAGTCATTATACTTAGGCATAGATTTCTGAGTTCTCATAAACAAGGCCTCACTTTTTTTTTTTATTGTACTTTAGATGAAGGTTTACAGAACAAACTAGCTTCTCATTAAACAGTACACATATTGCTTTATGACATTGGTTAACAAGCCCATGACATGCCAACATTCTCCCTTCTCAACCTTGGGTTCCCTATTACCAGCTTTCCTATCCCCTCCTGCCTTCTAATCCTGGCCCCTGAGCTGGTGTGCCCCTTTAGTCTCATTTTGTTTTACGGTCCTTGTCTAATCTTTGGCTAAAGGGTGAACCTCAGGAGTGACTTCATTACTGAGCTAAAAGGGTGTCCAGGAACCATACTTTCAGCGTTTCTTTAGTCTCTGTCAGACCAGTAAGTCTGGTCTTTTTATGTGAGTTAGAATTTTGTTCTACATTTTTCTCCAGCTCTGTCCAGGACCCTCTATTATGATCCCTGTCAGAGCAGTCAGTGGTGGTAGCCAGGCACCACCTTGTTTTACTGGGCTTAGTCTGGTGGAGCCCGTGGTAGTTGTGGTCTATTAGTCCTTTGGACTAATCTTTCCCTTGTGTGTTTGGTTTTCTTCATTCTCAAAAAGGTCTCACCACTCTCACCCTTGCCCCTCCTGCTAATGTGGTTCTCTGTTGCTGAAATGCTAATCCCTTGGTATCCCCAGTGGTCTAGAAGAGTGTGACAATCTCCTGAAATCTTTATACCCTAAACATCTACAAACTATCTTCAAAAATTTAAGAAGTCCCAATACTTCATCCACAGAAAATTTGAATTAGAAAGATCATTTCCTTAAGGGTCACTGTTTTACTTAAATCAAGGAGGAAAATATTTAGTCAGATTCATGTATTATTACAACTGAGAGCTAATAACTAAAAAAAACTACAGGATAAATCTAGGGAAAATCATAACATCAAACAAAGCAGCCAATGTTATTTCCAATCTGAGATGTATATTTTTGGACTGGATTGAAACTAATTGTTCTCCCTAAATGTAATGCAACCCTTGATATTGTTGATCTTGAGTTAACGCCACCAGAGTGTATCCAATGTAGAACAAAACACAAGAACCACTGCTGTGGAGTACTTACCAACCTTCTTGTCCAAGCTCCACGTTTTACATATGAAGGAAATGAAGCCCAAAGAGGTTACATGTTTGTTTTTTTTTTCTGTTTTTGTCTTTAAGTGGCTTTTAAATTTTGTCCTTCAACCAGGGAGACCAGAGCTGATACTGTGGTGCCCTGAACTGGGTGTTTCCACCTAACTCTTGCCTAAACCAAAACTGCCTTTCCAGAAAGCTGATAAGAAAAAAGACCAGAAATCTTGGATATGGGGTAATTCGTTTCTAAAACTTTAACTTTTCCACAAGCAAATGGTCTTAAAGCCCAAGATCAGAATCTGTACTTGCAATTTTCTGCTTCTTTATCTTGCCATATTTTGCCATCAGAAGGTATGGCCCTCAAACAATCTCAGCTGTCATTTCTTAAGGATTGAGATTTGAGGTTTACAATTCAGACTTTAGGTTTGTAGAATAACAGTTCTCAATTTGGGCTAAAAATGTGAATCACCCAAGGAGTTTTGAAAACACTGATGCCCGGGTTTGACCACCAGACATTCTGGTCTAATTGGACTGTGTGTGGGCAGGGCATGGGGATTTTAAAAACTCCACAGGTGAGTCCAATGTAGAACAAAACACAAGAACCACTGCTGTGGAGTACTTACCAATCTTCTTGTCCAAGCTCCACGTTTTACATATGAAGGAAATGAAGCCCAAAGAGGTTACGTGTTTTTTTTTTTTTTTTTTCTGTTTTTGTCTTTAAGTGGCTTTTAAATTTTGTAGTGTTATGTAGTGTCCTGGTGGCGGTGTGGTTAAGAGTTCGGCTGCTAAACAAAAGGTCAGCAGTTCAAATCCACCAGCCACTCCTTGGAAACCCTATGGAGCAGTTCTACTGTGTCTTATAGGAACACTGTGAGTCAGAATCGGCTCAATAACAGTGGGTTTTGGTTTGGGTCTAGTGCCTAAGCCAAGGCCAGGACCAGCATCACCTCATGCAGGACTCTTCCCTACACCCTGCTGGGGTTCATCATCGCTGACTTCCAGCCACTACCAAGCTTGGACACCCAATTCCTCTGGCCAGTTCTGCTTTGTTTCTTAACCCAGGAGAACGTTTAGGCTTCTTTGCTTAGTCCATCAAAAGCAGCAAATGCAGAAACTAAATATCTTGCAGCTGGAAAGACTGGGATCATGTGAGTGAAGGGAGACAACTGAAGATTCAGGGCATGACCAGGAGAAGGTGCAGAGGAAAATCACACCAAGGGGCTGCACCACTAGCCAGGGAGAACCTGGCTGTACAAATGGAACAAGCCAAATCAGTGAGCTTCCAAATGAGGTGTGAGTGGGGGCATCTGGATGAAAAAGCTGGCATGGTAAAAATGATGTTAAATTTTAAAAATTAAGGTTGACATTAGGTCACAAGTTTTGGCCACTTTGCTTCAAAACGAGTCACACCTGCTCATGATTGGACTTTTGGTCATGATTAGAGAAGACCACAGAGATTTCAAGAGATTTCTGGAAGAGCTTTTTGTAATCAGGAGACTTCTCTGTGCTCAGTGGATCGCAGTGTAAGTCCACAGCCTCCTATGTTATGGCTCTGGCCATAAACTCGAGTACGAGATATCAACAGAGTTTATAGACATTTTCTACCAAAAAGATATGAAAATTGACAAGGGAACATAATCTCTGTCCCAGGTTTCCCCCAGCTTTTTTGATAAGAGAAGAGATGGGGAGGGGGGGATGGTGACATCTCCCAAACTACATTCCCTTGAATTCTCTATCAAGAATAAGTTATTTTCATTACTATGTCTTTTCTCCTTAGTTTTTTTTTTTTTTTTTTTTTTTTTTTGATGACGTGTGTTTTCAGTATTGGAATGCCTGCTTACTAATTGAGTGTTGGGTCATTATGAGTTGGAATTGACAGCGATAGGTTTGATTTTACGGGTTTAATAAGGATTTTGAGAAATACAATCTGGTAATACAAGCTACCAATGAGGTGAGTGGCACTGTAGCACCACCGATCTGTGGTATGACAATATTCCAATGGAGCTATATAGATAATTTATTATGGGCACCTTTCCACTAGGTTATATGGGGAACCTCTGGTTTTTCAAATATGACGTAGAAAAACCAAAACAAACCCATCAGGTCTCCCTAACTATCACACAGGAAAGCCATAATTATGTTTGCAAGTCTTATCTCACAGAAATAAAGGGAAAAAAGGCAAACATTTACAAAACTAACACATCCAGGAAGCATCACCTAATAGAATGTTCAACCTACACAACTGTTAGGCTCCAACTCCTGTCTGCTGAGCTTCACACATTTCAAGAGACCCACCTTGATGCTAAATGCATTAGAACCAGAAGAATGCCTTATGTCTGAGTTCCAAGAGACATAAAAAGTGGCTGATACACCATTAATCCAACAGTAATGAAAGAGTTAATGGAAGTTACTTTTAAAAAGAGGTTCATCATCTTAAAACATAAAACAAAGTATCCAGATGTGTTTACTGAAGGACTTCTCAGGACTTTTCATAGATCAGCCTGATTTAGTAGTATCCAAGAGGGCGATATAATATACAGAGCTTCCCGGGGAGCCATTGGTTCCAGGAGCATCTCTTTGGGTGGACATTTCATAGAACGTATTTTGAGAAATACTAGTCAAGAAGAATCTTTTGATATTCCATCTTGTTGGAAGCAGATAAATTTAACATAGGTTTTTCTAGAGTAGCGTCCCTGGGTGGTACAAACAGTTAGTCAACATACTCAACTGCTAACCTAAAGGTTAGAGGTTTAAGTCCATCCAGATGTACCTCAGAAAAAAGTCCTGGCAATCCGTTTTCAAAAGATCAACCACTGGAAACTCTATGGAACACAGTTCTACTCTGACACACATGGGGATGCCATGAGTTGGAATTGACTCAATGGCAACTGGTTTTTTTTATTATTATTATTCCAGAGTCAGCCTGTGGAGATTCTAAGAACTAGTAAAGGATTCAGATTACCTGGTGGTCATCTGAAATTAAAACTATGACGAGATTATGTGGGGAGGCTCTCCTGATTTTCCCCCTCACCTTTTACCTCAGACCGTATCATGGGCTCTGTGAGAGGCTTGGCTGAAGGCAGGAAGTTATTCTGTTAGAAACCCAAACCAAGAAAACCAAACCCACTGCTGTCGAGTTGGTTCCAACTCACAGTGACCCTAAAGTACAAAGTAAAACTGCCCCATAGGGTTTCCAAGGCTGAAATCTTTATGGAAACAGACTGACACACCTTTCTCCCACAGAGCCGCTGGTGGTTTTGAATCACCAACCTTTCGGTTAGCAGGCGAGCACTTTAAACTACTGCACCACCAGGGCTCGTGAACTGGTGTCCTGATCAACAGTCTGTTCTAGTCACTGTAACCATTCTTTCAAACACAGGAAAGAAATCAGTGTGCCATGTCCACCATACTTTCCTGACATTTTTATGTTAAATATTAAAGTTATTTGGAAGAGTTTAACAAATGTGAGCAATATTGCTTAGTTAAGAATCATTTGCGTCCTGATTTTTAAAAGTCTACATCAGAGGTCAGCAAACTTTTTCTATAAAGGGCCAGATAGCGAATATTTTAGGCTTTCCCGACCATATGGTCTCAGTCACAAGTACTCAACTCTGCAATCCTAATACAAAGGTAGCCGTAGCCAACATATAAACAAATGCGTGACTGTTCCAATAAAATTTTCTTTACAAAGACAGACAGCAAGCAAGAGTTAGCCCAAGAGCCATAGCTTGCTGAACTCTGGTCTTAGATGAAGATATTCAGTGAGGACAATTGTGTGATGAATATGTAGTCTATTGCTCCCAATTCCTGGTAAATGTTAAAGGGTAAGCATGAGGTAAAGAAAAAAAGTATTTGAAGAAGAATATTTCAAGGTTAGAAAGTTCAGATCAATCACAATAGAAAACAAAAATTGTTTTTTTTAATCAATATTTTGAATCCAAAGTTGAAACTCTGTTCTTGTTAATAAAACAATGCTCCATCTATTCATCAATCTACCTTAAGATTCTGGTTTGTAGTGGATGGAAACCTAATTTTTCCTAGATTTAAGCCTTCAGTAAAAGCTATTATGTAAGTCCAAAGTAAAATCAAGATGATGATCACAGTAAGGAGTTATGGCGCTGGAGGAGAACAAGGATTGAGCTCTAGATGAAGAAAACAGAGGTTAAGATTTGATAGTAATCATGAAATAGTATTCATTTTATGTTTTTTAACCTAAGGCTGCTGTTTCTGTAAATATAGACCAAAATAAGCATATCAATCTTTTATCATTATCCTAATAGCGGTCAAAGGAGTGCACATGGCATTTTAACAATTTGGTAAATTCTCCACAAGTATGTTCAGATATCTTTAGGTTCTAATTTAATATAACGTTTAAACAATGTGTCATCCGAAAGAACAATTATTCCCCCATCATCAGCCTCATGCCAATTTGCTGAAATTAGCTGATTTGACCTCATTTACACTCATTTTTTTAGCATTGCTGGAGAATACAACTGCAGCCAAATTGGATGAATTCCACATTGAGAACAAACGCTGATGCCTCAGCAGCATTTGAGTAATTAGACAGTGGTGAAAATTATGGCAGATGTGTAAAAGCACAGCTGTCATTTCATATGGAACCAGGCACCCTGTCATCACTCAGATGTGAAATTAATAATAATACAAGCATCTCTTGCTCAACAGAAGTTGAACTGTACTCAGTCACAAGTTCGGTCACACGTTCATTCTTTGGAACTTCTTTTCAGTCCTCTTTCCACACAATCTGGCATGGGGATGTGTTGCTTCTCGTAGGATATCTGATTCTCTGTACTGTGGTTTCTATTGTCAAACTCTTGTAACTAGCTACTATTTGACAGTGAACATTTGGGCAGGAAAAAAAAAAATAGCATTTTAATATGCTAAGAACCTACCATGATGCTAATCATCATGAATAGAGAAGTCAACACAATTAATGTGCTAATTAGCATCACACATTAGTTCATCAGAAGTAGAACACCACAGCTTGGAGCACCAGAAAAGAATGACGATAGAGAAGATTATAGGATTAAGCGGGCCATTATTTCTCATGGGATAAGTGTTTGAACAGTTTGTAGGATATGCTCCAAGGTGGATTTTTACCTCTGCCTATTGAAACCTTGAGCATCGTCTCACCTGTGACTGTTTACAAACAGGCATCCTGATTTCTCCTACCAAAAGGATTTCCCTACAGCAAGCTAGCTTCCCTTAGGCTAACGTGAGAGCTAGGCAGGGCTCCCCTTTAATTTTGTGAATAGCCAAAACTATGGGAAGGAAATACAGCTTCCCACAGAAGGTTCCCACATGAGTCTCACGACATAAACAGATGTCAACCTAAATTTCCCGTAAAGGAACTGTGGAGTTGTTTGCACCTAATAACAGCAAAAACAATGCTGAAATTGGAGTCCTGGTGGCACAGTGGTTAAAAGCTCAGCTGCTAATCAAAAGGTTGGCGATTCAAATCCACCAGCCCCTCCTTGGACATGCTATAGGGCAATTCTACTCTGTCCTCTAGAGCTGCTATAAGTCAGAATCTCTAGACGTTACTAGTAACTGGGCTTTCGTCTATTCAACCAGCAAGTCTTTATGGAATGGCTGCTATGTTCCAAGAGTGAGTCCAGTGGGAAAGGATGTGAGCTGTAATATTGTAAACATATACTACAGAGTTTGCTGATGGGATATTCTTTCACAGCTCACTTATGACCACCTTTATATTTTTGACTGCACTGTTCTCCCTTAATTACGAGATATACCAAAACGCCAAGCCAAGCCTGTTGCTGTCAAGTTGATTTTGACTCATAATGACCCTATAGGACAGAGTAGAACTGCCCCACAGGGTTTCCAAGACTGTAAATCTTTATGGAAGCAGACTGTAACATCTTTTCTCCTACAGAGTGTCTCATGGGTTCAAACCACCAACCTTTCAGTTAGCAGCCAAGCTCTTAACCACTGCACCACCAAGGCTTACTATGAGATATATAGCACTTAAAATCAAGGCAGAGCTCCTTAACCCCTCCCATCCACCATGAAAAATCTGACATTTTTTTCTAGAAAGACTTCTAAAAAGACCTGCTTCCAACAGGTTCTCAAAGAGGCGTATGCCCCAGAAAAGCTGTTGAACACACACAAATGTAGGAGTGTCTATCTTATTTTTTTAGATGATGCCTGTTCTTGTCTCATAGCTCTTCCCAGTATTTTTATTTAGGAATCCTGACCTACAAGAAGGTCTTTCTTTCATTTCTGATTCCAAGCCTTTCTACTCTAAGTGCAATTATGTTTAACTTGTCCTTGCAAGAGATAAATTATCACCCTCTGTAAAATAATCTACTCCCTGGATGGTGCAAATGGTTAACAAACTCAGCTGCTAACTGAAAGGATGGCAGCTCAAGTCCACCCAGAAGCACCTTGGAAGAAAAGCCTGGCAATGTATTTCCCAAAAACTAGCCACCGAAAACCCTATGGAGCACAGTTCTACTCTGATACACCTGGGGTCATTATGAGTTGGAATTGACTTGGCCACAACTGGTTTTTATAAAATAATCATCATCTGGAGTAGGCTTATCATAGGGCTTATCATGACTTGTGATTTAGCCAAACTGATTTACGACATGGGAATTGCAGAGGAATTAGAACAAAGTCATGGTCAAGGAATAAATTTAGGTAGATTGACATTCCCAGAATTGCTGTGATAAATGGGGCTGATGGAAGCACTTTCTTCCTGGATAATAAGGCTTCTGGAGCCCTGTGTGGTACAAACAGTTCACTTGGCTACTAACCAAAAGGGTGCTGGTTTGAACCCATCCAGTCAGATGATCATGAACTGGATGCGGGATCCAGTGTGAGAGAGAGAACTTTCCCAGAGCATTCACACACATTTGATGCAGACTACACCCTAAAGGAGACTTCCCCTACTTGAGAAGGTGGTGACTTGAGTCACACCCTTTAGTAAGGTGGTGACTCAAGATACATCCCTAATCCAGCCTCGTTAACAATCATGGACATAGAGGCTAAGATTCACAACACATCACAAAATGGAGGATAATTACATCAGATTACAAAAGACAACCATACGATACTGGGAATTGTGGCCTAGGCGAATTGACACATAACCCCAACCATCACCTGTTCCATACACTTTATTTGCATAGTCCAATGCAGTCATTGTGTTTGAGTCACAAAAACTATGGCTAGAAGAACCATATTAAATAATTCATTGCACAGTGCTCATCCCACCTTTTTAGATTTAGATAGTTAGGAGTAGCAATCTAAACCCAAAGTTAAAAAGCTAAACAAGGCAGCCTTCAAAACTGCTAAAAGCAGAGTGACAGTTTAATTTTAAGCACCTAATTATCTCTAAGGAGCCCTGGTGACACACTGGTTAAAGCAGTTGGCTGCTAACAGAAGGGTCAGCAGTTGGAACCCACCAGCCGCTCCATGGGAGAAAGTTGTGGCAGTCTGCTTCCATAAAGATTTACAGCCTTGGAAACCCTATAGGGTCACTATGAGTCAGAATCAACTCAATAGCAGTGGGTTTGGTTTTTTAAAATTATCTCTAAGAGGTAAAGTCCCCAACATCCATATTGGTTTTAGAAACTGCGCCTCCCCAAGGACGCAGTTCACCTCTGTTCGAGCTGGCTGTACCTCTCTGCATCCTCCTCCTCTCCTCCTGGACCCTGGCTGGCTTTCCCAGCTTGAGGTCTCCGGCAGCGTTTCTGGTAAACCGCAATGCTTATCAACTAGCCTCATTATCCTCAGGGGCATATTAAATATCAGATGAAAACACTGCAGAATTGGACAAGCAATTATTTAGCTTTACAATAATTTCTAATGATTAGACCTAGCCGATTTTTCACTTGCAGCAGTCAGAGACGAAGAAGAAAAACTGAGATGAGCTCACGGCTCTTGCTTGATTTTCAACAGTCTGGGAACAGGATGTGATCTGCAAGCTGCACAATCCAAAGAATACAAAAAGAGATGCAAGCCAGGGCAGCCGTTATGCTGGAGCTTAGCTTAGCTATCTTTTTACAAAATCATTCTGTTCAAATCTTCTCTCCAGTTGTTGTTTTCTCAAAGGTGGCTTTTACCCGCTGAAGCTGTCATTGGATAAAGAATTCCATGGACAGAGTGGGTTGAAAGAGAGTCAAACAGTAATCGAGTAGGGTCTGTGATGGAGAACCTTACATGCCAGTGACCCACTGGGGAGAAATGGATTGGCTACATTAGCACCTTAGAAAAACCATTTGCCATCCAGTCAATTCCAACTCATGGTAACCGCATGCATGCAAAATACACTGGAAGCTTTATAACACAAACAGCAGGCCTCTGTCTAGCCCCTGCCCACAGTCTGGTTTCTGATGGCCCAGAGTCTACCACTTTCAACTTCCAGAATTTCCTTGCTAGCTCACAGGGCTTTCAATGGCTGATTTTTTTGGAAATAGATCACCAGGCCTTTCTTCTGAGGTGCCTCTGGGTGAACTCCAATCTCCAAAGTTTCTGTTAGCAGCTGAGCACATTAACCGTTTGCACCACCCAGTGACTTGCGTCTTTATACATAGATAAGCTTACTAGACCTTCTCCACGTCAGACTTACCAATGCCCTGAAAGCCGGACGGCCAGCCACTACCTAAACAGATCGTGTCTGGGCCATACCCTTGTGGCATTTGTAAGCCAGCTGCCTCATCACTGCCAAGAAGGCCAAATGGCCAAATGCCACTACATCATATGCTAAGTCTTCTATCTTTTCTTTCTTCATTATTTTTTCTTTAAAGCAATCACACGTGTCAACATAGAGCTTGACATTGCTCCTCTCTATCTTGGAGGAAAGGTGTATTGATTTATTTATTCACTCATTCAACAAATAGTTGTGGAGGCACTGAATTCAGGCACTGAAATTACGGCAATGAATAAGACATAGAGCTCTTCTTCTAGCTGGGAGCCAAACAATAAACAAGTAAACAAATAAAGTAATTACAGATTGTGATAAGCAGCATGAAGGAAATAGTGTGTTAAGTGATGAAAACCAGCGGAAGCCACTTTAGATTCAGGAGTTTTCAACTTCTATTTGAGAAAAAATTGAAAGACTAGCAAAAGGTAGATCAGTTTATGAGCCCCATTACTTACGTGTCATTTGATGAATCCCTCGTCCTGCCCAGAAGAGGGAGACTTCTCCAGCATCAGTGGCTGGTAAAACTCTTCTTCCCTCAACTACACCAGTCAAAATCCATCTTGGCTCTGAGGATACCCTCTCTTATTCTAAGTTCCATCCTCTACAGAGGACTTGAGAGGAGCGGAGGAGCTGGACCAGGAGGCTGAGGAAGGGACCTCCACAGAAGCGCTGTGCCCACCTTTGCCTTCTATAGGCAACAGAGGCTGCCTCCCCTTTGGTCAGCCACAGCAAATCCTCACTCCCTCTCCCCAACTCTGATTCAGGAAAAGAGAGGGGCTAGCCAATTAACTAGGGGTAGTTTCTCTGTGAGGGCTCTGGAAAAGGAATACTTCTGGCCATAGGTCTTCATACCACGCTCTTGTTAACACTCATCCTTAAGAATGTTTCCATCATGAAGAGCAAATACCATAACTAGAATAATGGAATCATTATCCATATACCTAAGGGTCTCCATAGGAGCTGTGGTAGCACAGTGTTTACAGCACTTGGCTGCTAACTGAAAGGCTGGTAGTTCCAACCCACCAGCCTCGCCAAGGGAGAATTATGTGGCAGTCTGCTTTCATAAAGATTACAGAGCCTTAGAAACCCTGTGGGGCAGTTCTACTCTGTCCTATAGTGTTGTTATGAGTCGGAATCAACTCGACGGCCACAGGTTTTGTTTTAGGAAACTCTGGTGGCATAGTAGTTAAGAGCTACGGCTGCTAACCAAAAGATCAGCTGTTTGAATCCACCAGGGACTCCTTGGAAACCGTATGGGACAGTTCTACTCTGTCCTATAGGGTTGATATGAATTGGAATCGACTCAAGGGCAACGGGTTTAAGGACCTCCACTGTATTCATTTTCATCAACTGGTGGCCACTCATTAACCCTTAAGTTGAGCAGGCTAAACATGTGTAAGGAGTTTCTGGGTGGTACAAATGGTTAAGTACCAGACTACTAACCAAAATATTGGCAGTTCAAACTCACACAGTGGTGCCTCAGAAGACAGGCCTAGCAATCTGCTTCTGAAAGATTGCAACCTTGAAAACCCTATGGAGCAGTTCTACTCTGCACGCATGGGGTCACTATGATTTGGAATCCATTCAACTGGCAACTAACAACAGCAAAACTTGTTGTCTTTGTTATCTATGCTGCTGTAACGGAAATACCACAAGTGGATGGCTGTAACAAACAGAAGTTTATTCTCTCACAGTCTAGTAGGCTAGAAGTCTGAACTCAGGGCACCATATCCAGGGGAAGGTTTTCCCTCTGTTGACCCTCAGGGGAGGTCCTTGTCATCAATCTTCGCCTGGTTGAGTAGCTTCTCAGTGCAGGGACCCCGGGTCCAAAAGATGCGCTATTCTCCTGGGTCTTGTTTCTTGGTAGTATGAGGTCTCCCTGTCTCTCTGCTCGCTTCTCTCTTTTATATCTCAAAAGAGACTGATTCAAGACACAACCTAATCTTGTAGATTGAGTACTGCCTTATTAACATAACTTCAGCTAATCCCACCTTGTTAACATCATATAGGTAGGATTTACAATACATAGGAAAATCACATCAGATCACAAAATGGTGAACAATCACACAATACTGGAAATCATGGACTAACCAAGTTGACACATTTTTTTTTTTTGCTGGGGGAACACAATTCAATCCATAACACGTATAAACTGTGATCATTTATAACAGTGATATTTGTGTACTTTGTTTCTTTTTAGATAATTTTGTTCTCTAAAGAAGCTAGGAGTGAAAAAACAAAGAAGTTTCAAAATCCTTGGAAGCTTTTATCCATTTGGAGGAAATTTTATATCTTAAAATCACTGTGTGACTTAAATTGCTTCCAAAATATTTGCCCCCAAATGCCCAGTATCTTCAAAATAGAAAGATCCATGGGCCCATCAGACCCCTTTTATGAACGGTATAGTCTATAATCTCATCTACCTACATCGCTGCAAAATAAGTTTGCCAAATAAAACACAGGACACCAAATCAAATTTTAATTTCAGATGAACAACAAAACAGTTTTTAATATAAAAATTCTGAACTATAATATAAATTTGAGTATAGGAATGTCTCATAAGTATGTACAAGGTATACTTACACTAAAATATCATTCATTGTTTATCTGAAATTCAAATATAACTGAGCATCTTGTACTTTCATTTGTTAAATCTGCCAACCCCACCCCAAGAGAAAACATCTGAACCTCTCACAGTCCCCATCACCACTCACCATCGTGACCACCTTTATTCTATTCCTGATTCAAGCCTGGTCTTCAAGAATAAATGGGAATATTGTTTGACAGTGAGAAACAAAATTTAAGTCATTTGATGCTGATAAGGACTGAAAAATACCATCCCTATGGACCTGGTGAATAGGGAACTAGGCAAATTTTATGAAAACTAGATCATAAACATGCTCATTTTCAAAAGCCTCTACCATAATTTATGTATGTACACCTTGTACAATTGAAATCCAGACAGTTTGAATGCTGAAGCCAAGAGAAATAAGGCATTTTACAAATTCTTAAAACCAGTTAAGAGCTAGTGAGGCCGGGTTACATTTTATTTTGGTGTTTGTATTAATTTGGTGGGATTGCTTAACCTCAGCTCGTTCCTTGTCTTTCTCTCTCTCGGTGTCTCTCTCTTTCTGTCTGACTCTGTGTCTCCCCCTTTTTCTCCTCCCTCCTTGTCTTTCTCTCTTTCTTCCTGTAGTTACCTGAACAAGAATAAACACCTGACGGTTATTGACAAGGATGCATTTGGAGGAGTATACAGTGGACCGACCTTGCTGTGAGTAAGACATGAAGAGAATATTTGTCTGTTATTTATTTATTTATTTTGGAAGGGCGAGGAAGATTAAAAGGAGCAGCTGGTGTTCATGGCAGGCGATGTTGCTGTCTTAGATAAGGGCTCCTTCTGATGCTTTCCTGCCCAGCTGTACAGGCTACTCCTTGGAAGAAAGTCCATGTTCTTTGAGACTCAGAAGACCCTAGGCTCAAACATGTCATCCTGATGTCTTATCAGGCAGCCACCTCTGCATGGACATTCATAGAGGCTCTCTCACGGAAAAATAAGACACTTCACGTGCAGCCACTACCCCTCCGTCAGTAGAGGCTTGTGTGTGGCTGTGATGCTGAACAGGTTTCAGCAGAGCTTCCAGACTAAAGCTGCATGAGGAAGAAAGACCTGGCAATCTGATTCCAAAATTCAGCCAGTGAAAACCCTCTGGATCACAATAGCGCAACTGATCATGGGGATGGTGCAGAATTGGTCAGTGTTTCGTTCAATTGTGCATGGGGTCGCCATGAGTCAGGGGCCAATTAGATCAGAGCAGGATGGAAGGCTCCAAGAGGAAGGTCTTCTAGGAAGAAAATACCATTGATAGATTATCTGACGGGCTTGACCTTGTGAAAAACGGGTTTGAGATGTGTTTTACAGAACTTCTGGTGTAGGTAGGAAGACTTAGCAAGAGATACATTCAAATCAAATTATGCCAATAAAAAAGAGAGACAGACATCTCACGAAGAAACAAAAAAGCTTATACAAGAAAAAAGTGAAATCACAACACACTGTTTGGCCTAGCAGTGAACAGCAGAGTTGTAATAACCAAAATCCTGAATGTAGATTTAACAAATGTGTGTGTCCTAAAACTATTTCAAGAGTGTAAAAGGGTGTCTGGAGGGGAAATGTATGCATATGTGGAGTGACAGAAGAGAGCTAGGGCCTCACCTTCCGTAGTAGAGAGTCAATGGGTGAAATCTAAAACTGACAAATCAAGAAATATTTACAATTACGCAAAGCAATTCCAGAAGTTGAAATAGACTTTGGGCCATCAGAAACCAGGCTGTGGGGAGGGGTTAGACAGAGGCCTGCTGTTTGTATTATAAAGCTTCCAGTGTACTTTACATTTTGAAATAAGTCCATGTATTATTCTAATAAAAAATTTAATTTAATTTAAAAAGAAAGTAAGTGAGGAAAATAGAGACGTCAGCACCTGGGAGGCCAGTGGAAGGAAAGGAGGAAATGAAGAGAGGAGTCCAGCCTCATTCCTGAAATTCCAAGCACAGCTGTTGATTTAACATGCATTTGTTAACTAGTCATGCCTAGCCTTGTGACATCTCTTTAATTCTCATCCTGAGCTGCCCTCAGATTCTTCATTGCTTTACTTCCCACATATCTTCTCCCCATAACTAGATTTTAAGATCCTTGAGAATATGGACTGTGTCTCCCACTTTTTTTAATCCCCACACCTTAAAAGAGAAGATAGCAAGTATTCGATAAATATTTCATGAATTGTAACTGAATATCAAATAGCAGTAATGGGCATTTGGTGTAAAAGCCAAACTTAGAAAATCTTAAGTCCATTTAAAGTGCAGAGAGCTGTATTTGTACTTCTACCTCATAAAGGTTTTTGCAAAAGAGCGCAATCATTTCTAACAGTTAACAAAAACAATGCAACTCGCCCACTTAGTTTACTACCTTTTTTTCAAGGTCATTTCTCAAAACAGAATCTAATTTAAAACAAATGCAACATCTAGAGTAAGAAAATCGATTCTCTAATCTTTGCTATTAAAAAAAAGAAAAAGCATTTGTAATTTAATAACATTTTTTACTTAGCGATTTTTTTAATCAAGGTATGCGATCTCATTTTCTATATTTATACTTTCTGTTTTTGATTACCTTGTTTTCTTTTAATCACATTTTGAAAGAAGCTCTTGGTGTTTATAATCCCAAAGGAAAAAACAGACTGAAATGCAATGCCTTTCACAACAGCAGGAGTTCTCTAATGTCTAAATTATGTAACCCATTTTTATAAGCTTTAGTGTACCACTGAAAATTACTTTGATAGTCTCACTTAATATTATATCTCCTAAGAAATCTCTATGATAATATCCTTGAGTTTTCCTTACACGTATCAACAAAAACAAAGTTCAAAAATAAACTTTTGTTGCTATTAGCTAATCAAATTAATCATTTGAAAATCCAAGGGTGGTGGCACTGCCATTTTGGTTTAGAGAAAGTAAGCCTTTTATTAATGATTCTCACAAGACCGCACTTTTACGTGGTTGAAAAATTACTACAGGATTCTTTTTAGCATGCCTGGAGTCCACAGACGTGTTGAATACATGATTTTTTAGGTTGCTCCTAGGCAAAATAATTTTTTCTTGAGGTATAATCTATAAACAATAATATGCACATATTTTAAGGATTCAGTTTGATAAAGTTTGACAAAACTATGTTACACCACCCCAATCAAAGCTTAGAACATTTCCGTCATCCCAGAAAGTTCTGTCATGCTGCTCCACCCTTCCATAGACAACCACACTCTTTATTTTTCTTGGGTAAATATATAGGAGCCTGGGTCCTAGGCTAGGCATGTGTTTAAGTTTATAGCTGCCAAACTATTTTCCGAAATGGTTGTTTCATTTTCTTTTCCCACCAGCAAGATAGGAGAGATTCACACTAGGCAACACCTTGTATTCTCAATCTTTTGGATTTTAGTTATTCTGGTAGATGTAAAGTGGTATCTCTTAATGGTTTTAATTTGTATTCCTGTCGATTCATGATGTTGAAGATTTTTTCATATGTCTACTGGCTACTTGTATACTTTTTATGAAATGCTTGTTCAAATCTTAACCCATTTTTTTTATTGGGTTGTTCGTCTTTTTATTATTGACGATATTCTGGGTAATTTTTTGGCCTAGACCAAAATCAGTTTTAGTCCTAACTAACACCCTTCCTGAGTCCCTAGGTAGTTCAAATGGTTAACACGCTTAACTGCTAACCAAAAGATTGGAGGTTCAAGTCTATCCAGAGGCACCTGAGAAGAAAGTCTTTGCAACCTGCTTCCAAAAAATCAGCCATTGAAATCCGTATGGAGCAAAGCTCTACTCTGACACACATGATGTCACCATGACTTGGAGTCGACTTGACAGCAACTGGTTACCACACCTGTGCCATGCAAATTTCATCCTGTCTTGCCCTTTTCCCTTGCCTTGCTAAGGAGAAATGACTAATCCAAAACAAAATAGTGCAAGGTGTTCATTGACTCACTTATTTGATGAGCATTTTATTGAGCACCTACTGAGTTCCATAAAGGTTATAAGACTGAAAAAAACACAGCCACTGCTTTTAAAGACTTTACAATCAAATTCAGGAGAAACGTGAATAAGTAACTATAAGTTTAAATGTAAAAAGAGCCGTAAGAGATATTTAGAGAATCAAGTTAACATTTCTGAGTAAGGGGGTGTCATGGGTGTGGTTGTGCGTCAACTTGGCTAGGCCATGATTCTCAGTGGATTGATAGTCGTATGATGGTGTGATCACCTCCATGATGGGATCTGCTATGAGTGGCCAATCAGTTGAAGGGGAGTTTCCTTGGGCGTGTGGCCTGCACTGAATATAAGCGGTTATTCCGGCAAGGTTCATGGGCTTTTCCTCGCTCTGTATCCTGTAGCTGGCTCCTATTCTTCTGACCTCCGGTTCTTGGGACTTGAGCTAGTGGCTTACCTGCTGTCTTCCCTGATGATCTTTGGGATTCATCGACCTTCATAGCCTGTGAGCAACAGCTCTGTTCTCCCACCTACCAATCTTGGGTTCACCAGCCCCTGTGGCTGCATGCATCAGGAGAAGCCTCTATCCTGACCCACAGACTTGGGACGTTCCAGCCTCTCCCACAGCGTGGGGCATTTCCTTGATATAAATCTCTCTCTATATATATTTATATGCTTCACTAGAGAACCCAGCATAAGACAGGGGATCAGCAAAGGCCTCATTAAAGATGGTAGTATTTGAGAAGTGCTTTGAATAAAGCACAGAATTGCAGCAGACAGAGATAGAGTTATGAGAGAAAGAACAAAGGCAAGTCTAAGGAACACACAGGAGATGTTCAGAGAACTAAAAATATAATTTAGTCTGGTTTTTGGTTTAGTCCAACTCATAGCAATCCTATAGGACAGAGTAGAACTGCTTCATAGGGTTTCCAAGGCTGTAAATCTTTACGGAAGCAGACTGCCACATCTTTCTCCCATGGAGTGGCTGGTGGGCTCGAACTGCTAACCTTTCAGTTAGCAGCCAAGTGTTTAACCACTGTGTCACCAGGGCTCCTGTCCAAGGGATAAAGGGAGTTATATGAAAGATGTGGTCAAATCATATTGTGGAGAACCTTTGGACCTGACTCAGCGGGTAAAGGTGATCCACTGAAGGGTTACCATGGAAATATAATAATAGTTGTATAATCCATCATAGTTTACGGTTTTGTTCAACTCACTCCCATGGTGTCATGCCTTCTTTCCTTTGCCTCTGTCCACCCTTAACCCTAACCAACATTAATCCTGGGTACCTCTGTCCAAGTGGCTTGGCCAGAATTGCCCATCTGTACTTCCTTGCTTTTTGGCAGGCACTAGACCTTGTCATGAAGTGGTTAAGAGCTCGGCTGATAACCAAAAGGTCAGCAGTCTGAATTTACCAGCCACTCCTTGGAAACACTATGGGGCAGTTCTACTCTGTCTTATAGGGTCGCTATGAGTCAGAATCAACTCGAGGACAATTAAAAAAAAAAATAGTGCTATTGAATAGGTTTGGTTTTTCTGGTTTAGACCTCCCTTAAAGGTGAGGAAAACCAAGCCCCAAAGACCTAATTAGCCCAAAGCTCCTTGTCTCCTTTTCTGTGCTTGCCAAGTGGATCCCGAGAAATAGCAATCTTGGAGAGAAAAGGAACCTGCTGGAGGGCAAAGCCAAGGGAGGTTTGTCCACTACACTGCTTTGCTCACTGACTGTGAAATGAGTTTCAAATAGACTCTCAGGCAGCAAGCCAGACCTATGTCAAGAGAGCCAAGTTGGGGAAGCAACCAAAGTGGTTCATCCCTTCTAAGTCACACACACACACACACACCACACATCTCAGAGGCACAGCAAAGGAGAGGGTCTGCAACACCTTTGTGGAGTAGGTGAGAGCTTCAAGAAAGGTCATACATCTAGGTCAATTGGCATAACAAAGTTTATTAAGAAAGTGTTCTGCATCCCACTTTGGTAAGTGCAATCTGAGTTCTTAGAAGCTAGTGAGTAGCCATGTAAGATGCATCAATTTATGCCAGCCCACCTGGAGCAAAGAAGAATGAAGAACACCAAAGACACAAGGAAAATATAAGCCTAAGAGACAAAAGGAGCCAAATAAACCAGAGACTACATCAGCCTGAGACCAGAAAAACTAGATGGTACCCGGCTACCACCAATGACCACTCTGACAGGGAACACAACAGACAGTCCTTAACGGAGCAGGAGAAAAGTGGGGTGCAGAACTGAAATTCTACTAAAAAGACCAGACTTAAATGGTCTGACTGAGACTGGAGAAACCCTAGAAGACATGGTCCCCAGACTCTGTTAACCCAGAACTAAAACTATTCCCAAAGCCAACTCTTCAGACAAAGAATAGACTGGACTATAAGACATAAAATGATACTCATGAAGAGTGAGCTTCTTAGTTCAAGTAGATACAGGAGACTAAATGGGCAGCTTCTGTCCAGAGGCGAGATGAGATGGCAGCAAGTGATAGGAGCTGGTTGACTGGACATGGGAAATCCGAGGTGGAAAGGAGAAATGTGTGGTCACATTATAGGGATAGCAACTAGGGTCACATAACAATGTGCGTATAAATTTTTGTATGAGAAACTAACTTGAGCTGTAAACTTTCACCTAAATCACAAGAAAAGAAAAAGAAAGGTCACAGGAGAATTTGAAGAGGAAGAATTGACAATTACCCTTTCAGAATTGTGTACATGCTGGCATCTTGCCAAGAACAAGCAGGTGGTCTACACTAGCCCTAGGAATCTTCAAACCAGAGGAGTTTTGTGGACAACTCAGGATACTTGGTTCTCAAAATATTCTAATTTATCAATTGGTAGCATTTCTTATTACCATATCCTCTGATAAAAGAAATCTATAATGATAGAGTTTACTTCTTAGAACTACAGGTAGTGTCTGAATTACAGTGGGGTTCCATTCCAGCAACTCTGTCATAAGTCAATTTTGACATAAGTTGAATACTTCCTTTTTTTTTTTTTGGTTTTCGTTATTATTGTCCTCACAACTGGACCAATAAGCAACATCATGATAAATGGAGAAAAGATTGAAGTTGTCAAGGGTTTCATTTTACTTGGATCCACAATCAACAGCCATGGAAGCAGCAGTCAAGAAATCAAAAGACGCATTGCATTGGGCATATCTGCTGCAAAGGACCTCTTTAAAGTGTTGAAGAGCAAAGATGTCACCTTGAAGACTAAGGTGCACCTGACCCAAGCCATGGTATTTTCAGTCACATCATATGCATGCGAAAGCTGGACAATGAATAAGGAAGACCAAAGAAGAATTGATGCCTTTGAATTGTGGTGTTGGTGAAGAATATTGAATATACCATGGACTGCCAAAAGAACAAACAAATCTGTCTTGGAGGAAGTACAACCAGAATGCTCCTTAGAAGCAAGGATGGCAAGACTGTGTCTTACATAATTTGGACATGTTGTCAGGAGGGATCAGTCCCTGGAGAAGGACATCATGCTTGGCAGAGTACAGGGTCAGCGGAAGAGGAAGACCTTCAATGAGGTGGATGGACACAGTGGCTGCAACAATGAGCTCAAGCATAACAACGACTGTAAGCATGGCTCAGGACCGGGCAGTGTTTCATTCTGTTGTGCCTAGGGTCACTATGAGGTGGAACCGACTCAACAGCACCTAACAACAACAACATCTTTATAAATGCAATCTTTGAACATCTGTGAGCAAACATATGAAAATGATAACATTAGCAAATTACATACTCAACACTGTATGTAGCATATATTACTAATGATAAGATATTAAAAAAAAAAGTCATAAGTGGGCTTGTTGTAACTCAAGTGTGTCGTAAGTTGGGAACTGCTTGTATTGAGAAATCATTTGTAGTACCCAACTAGGTAGCTGACTCTTGGTGGAAAAGAGGTGATGGAGTTATTGTAAAGACCCTCAAAGCCATGCAAAGCAAACCTTTGTGTTTCTTCAATCAAATAAACTACAACTACTATCATCCTCAAAAGCTTTGAATTAAAAATAATAATAAGTTCTCCAAAGCGCTGGGAGCCACCATCCTCAACGACAGTGCATTTTATATCAAGGGATTTAGTCTGAAGAGATGTTTTCATATCTATGCCAGGCCAAAGAATAAACTAGGATGATATTTTATCCTAAGAAAGAATAACTCACAAATCCATAAACTGTTTCTTTTAATATGGCTTTGCTGAAGTTAATTGTTTAAACAGGGGCTTTTACCTAGATCAAAGCTGATAGAACATAAAAGAATAGTTGTTGAATATGAATCTAATGGTTAACAAGCTTGTAAGATTTTCTAAACCATGAAAATTCTGAACAATTTTATTAGCTAATTATCACTATTTAGCCAGGAGACCCCAACAGTGATGAATCTTAAGAATAAAAATCAAATAGGAGGACAATTTTTTTTTTTTTACTGTTCCTCCTTTGCAAACCCAAAACTCATTCTGTCAAGTCAATTCTGACTCCTATAGGACAAAATAGAACTGCCCCACAGGGTTTCCGAGGAGTGGCTGGAGGATTCGAACTCACAGCCTTTTGGTTAGCAGCCGAAAGCTTAACCGCTGTGCCACCAGGGCTTCCCTTTGCAAACGAAGTATAAATAAATCCACCATTTAGTGAGTGTTTACCAAGCTCCAGATTCTGTGTTAAACATTATCATATAAATTTTATCTCATTCTTTCAACCCTAAATGATTCTGACTTTTCTAATTCTAAACCAGTAAAACCAGTTGCGTTGCATCTACTCTGACTCATGGCAACCCATGTGTGTCAGAGTGGGACTGTGCTCCTGTCTACACGGGGTTTTCAATGGCTGACTTCTCAGAAGTACGTCACCAGGGCTTTCGTCCAAGGTACTCTGTATAGACTTGAACCACCAAACTTTCAGTCAGCAGCCAAGCTCATTAACTGTTTGCACCTCCCACGGACCCCTTTCCAACACTATTCCTCTCATAATCGTTGGAGATTTTATGCATTTTAAGTCCCAAATATTTGTGTGATGTTATTGGAAAAGAGATTTCATGCAACAAAATAAATGAGGCAAAAGTCATTTGTACTCTCTTTTGCAGCAAGATTTACTCATGCATTTACAAATAATTAGATGATATTGGGAACAACCTAACAGGTGGGAGGGATAAATCAACCTCGGGTTAAATTTTTCAGTAAACAATCCACAAACGCGAACAGAGCAGTTTTTGATGTGCGCAATTCTTAGGCACAGGATTCTTCCCAAGTAAATATGCATGGGTACTAAATTCTTTGACACTTCTAGGAGTTTTACTCCTTCATTCTGACACACTCTCTCTGCCAAGTCACTGAAATCCATTTTGTTATGTTCTGCCTCTGAGTCTAAAAGAAATGATACATCTTAAAGTGGGCTTTTTATTTCTCACAGGTAACAGCAAGCCCTATCCTTTTTCTGCTGGTGATGGTCAGTTTGTGTGTGTTTGGGGTGGAGAGAGGATGGAATCCAACATTGAGAAGGAAATGTTGTGTGTTTGTGTTTCATGTATGACAATTGGCAGTGACTTGCCAGCGTTTCCTCTTGTCACTCTAGTAGAGCGCTATTAAACTTACTGAATTACGGTGTACGGGCAGTTTTTCACTGCAGGATCCATTAGGCCGAAACAATGAATTCCATGAGATTACATAGGTCGTGAAAGCCATAGGTGTAAACGAAATGTAATTATACAAACTCGGGGGGAGGGCGGAAGGAGGATAACAGTGATATCTCAGCAAAACAAAAGCAATTTTATTTGTCCATCATAGACTTTGAGAAAAACTTAATAATTTATGATCATTGAAATCTTTAGAAAAGCTTTTTTTTACTAATAATAACGGCCGTTGTTAAGCTTCAGCTATGTGCTAGGTCCTTACAGATAGCAGCATCTCCTTGAGCCTTGTTAACTTTCCAGTTGTTGTTAGTTGCCCTCAAGTTAGCTCCAACTCATGGTGGCCTTATGGATAATAGAACCAAACGTTGCGTGGTCTGGCACCATCTTCATGATTGTTGTATCCAGTAGTAGGTATTATTATCCCTATTGTTATCCCTATTTTACAAATGAGAAAACTGTGGTGCAGAGATTATCAGGTAAGCTACCCAAGGTTACCTGGTCATAGTGGTGGTGCACAGATATAAATCCAGTACTAACTAACTCAGAAATACAATATCTTTCTAGCACGCCAGGTCAGCCCTTTTCATGGACGCTTTTTCTCATACCTGCTGCAATTCTTTAACTTTTCTTGATCATTTTCTTAAATTTATGCTTAAAATCATCCAGTGGCTTATCATCTCAAGCAAAAAAAAAAAGCCATAGTCATCACAAATAGCCTACACGGTCCTATGCTGTTGGTCCCCCAGAAGCCTCCCATTATCTCTGGTCCCATCTCCTATTTCTTTCCTCCTCCATCACTCTACTCCAGCCACACGGAACAGGTCACCCCAGGCATGTTCACACCTTGCAGTAGCTGTCCCTCTACCAAGAAAGTTCTTTCCCAGGTATCCATGGGGCTTGCTTCTTCATCTCCTTCAAGTCTTTGCTTAAATGTAAGCTTCTCATTAAGGTCTTCCCCGAATACCTTGTTTAAATTTCCAGTATACCCACCCACTCCTTGTCCCACCTCCCTGCTTCATTTTTCTCCATGATGTTTATCTAGATATTTACTTACTTGTGTTCTCACTGTCTCCCTCCATTAGTACATAAATGCAATGCGAGAAGGAATTTTTGTCTATTTTTTCCACTGTTGTAACCCCAGTCCCTTGAACAATGTTGACACGTAGCAGAAACTCATTAATATTTGTTGAGTGATGAAGAACTTCAAGCCAAAGCAATGGGTGGAGCAAGAATAGTCTCATTTTTCTGTTCATCAATTGTTTGTCTTGGCATTAAAGTTAGAATAAGAATATCTCTCTCCTTATGGGTTCTCTGAAAATCAGCACACAGTAGCTAACAATTGAAGGAGGTGAAGAAACAAGCCCCATGGATATCTGGGAAAGAACTTTCTTGGTAGAGGGACAGCTACTGCAAGGTGTGAACATGCCTGGGGTGACCGGTTCCATGTGGCTGGAGCAGAGTGATGGAGGAGGAAAGAAATAGGAGATGGGATCAGAGATAATGGGAGGCTTCTGGGGGACCAACAGCATAGGACCGTGTAGGCTATTTATGATGACTGTGGCTTTTTTTGCATAAGATGATAGGGCACTGGATGATTTTAAGCATAAAGATAATGCAAATTCATGTTACAATTCCATCTTCATTTGAGAAAAGTAGTAAAGGCATTTCCTTTTACTGGTGTACATTGACACCTTGGGAATCTTAAAGCAGAATATCCAATTTTAAAACATGCTAGTTATTGGCTAACACTGTAGAAGCATGAACAGTTTATATAAAAAGGAGTTTAGGTGAATGTCCTCCTTCCTCAGTGCTGCTTTTGGGCCACTCTCCCCTCCTTCTTCCTAAAAGCCCTCTCCAACTTTGACTCCCAGGTCATCAGACATACCACCTAATGTCAGTTTTATTGTTATCCATGAGCCCAAAGTCATTTTATTTAATTTATTGAAGGTCTGAGCTCCTGACTCATTTTTACTGGCCTCCCCAATACTATTCCTCTCATAATATTTGGTTATTTCACTGCCCACATAGGTCATTTTTCCTATACTCTAGCCTCTGACCTTCTCTCCTCCAATAAGCTTACCCTCTGCTCTCCCTCCAACCTTCACGTCCACGACCATACCCTCTTGTCATTACCAATGACTACAAACCCTCTATAATCTCAACTTCAAACATCCTACTGTCTTTCTATCTCTTTCCTGTCAATATGTTTATTCCTTCAAGTCTTTGATCCTATGAGGAGCTATAGTCCGTTACTAATGTTTCACTGTCCCTCACCTTTCTTATGTCTTCACTCCTTCCTTATGCAGCTTAAATTCCATGACCCATCATCATAATCACTGACTTGTACACACAACCAACTAACTACCTTGCCCTCTCCCTCATCATTCTTGCCTGGCAAAACTCAGCCCTGGTTAAATTCAACTCCTGCCTCCTGTGGGCCTGGACCCTTGCAGCTGAGCATGGCATGTGGTTTCACCTCAAATCATTCACCATAAATCAGCCCTAAATACTACCCAGCAATCACACCCCATTTCCCTATTCAGTCTCCCACTCACCTAGATGATCATGTCATACCTCCTCACCTTTCTTCAACCCTCTATTTCTTCCCACCCATTCTCATGCCCAATTGACCACCTTGATTTCCTTTTCATTGAGAATAAAATCAATCAGAAGAGAATTCCTCATGCTCCCACCACCACATCTTCCCATTTTCCTGCACCTGTGTCCACATCCTCTGTCTCACCTCCTATATTTTAAATCACTTTTTAAGACCAGCCCCTTCGCTAGGGTCCTGGGTCCCATCCCTTCCAACAACTCAAGTGTATTGCTATAGCAGTCCTCTCCCTTCAGTTATATATCATCCATGTGTTACTCTCTACTGGATTATTCCCACCAACATTTAAATATGCTGCAGTTTCTTCCATCTTACAACAGTTTTTCTTGAACCTATAGATTAAAAGACATCTACTGCTCCTTAGAAGCAAGGATGCTGAGACTTTGCCTCATTTACTTTGGACACATCATCAGGAAAGACCAATCGCAGTAGAAAAGTACATCATGGTTGGTAGAGGGTCAGCGAAAACAAGGGAAACCCTCAATGAGATAGATTGACACAATAGCCAAAAGTGAGCTCAAACATAACAATGATCATGAAGATGGTGAAGGACCAGGCAACATTTCATTCCCTTATACATAAAGTCACCATAAGTCAGAGCCCACTCAATGGCCACTAACGATAAGAGATGTATCACCCACATGCAATACCTAGGTCTGCCTGGATCCTGAATCTAATGAGACAACTACCTCACCCCTCTTGAAACATCGATTAAATATTTTATGACCTTAAAAATTTATTTTTTAAGACTTTTTTTTGTCTTTTAGGGATACATATTAAAATATAATTTTGAAATATCCATTCAACTCCATACCCACTTCTCTCACCTCCTTCAGATCTTTCCTCAGCTATCTCCTCAGTGAGGCCTCCAGTCTCTAATGGTGACTCTACTTCTCGGTTCTTCTTTTCCCTCTTCCCTGCTTTACTTTTTCCCACAGTACTAATATATTACACAGTTATTTTTTGTTTAATTGTCCCTCCTCTCTCCACTAGAATGTAAGCACTAGGAGAGCAGAAATTTCTGTCTGTGTAGTGTACTACTCTAGCCCCAATATTTAAAACCGTACCTGAGACATAGGCAATCGAAAAATATTTGTTGAATGAACGAATATCATATTTTTAAATTCTTATAAACAATTTATTAGACAAGCTGACTCTCTTGAACTTATAGTTTTTAAGCCTTTAGGTTATTTTTTAATTCAGTATTGTAGGGGTGCTATGAGTCAGAATTGACTCGACAGCAATGGGTGGTTTTTTGGGTATTGATAAATTAATCAAATTGCTTTTTAAGCAGTAAACAAATCTTTCTATTCTTAGATGCATTTTACCTACCAATTTACAGACGTGACTGCACATTTATAATGGAGCAGCTTCTGCATGTTGACCTTTAGAAAAACCCACACATATTACAGGCAAACCGAAAAGAGATATTGAACTACTTTACTGTGGGAACATTAGCTAGCCAACTATTGCTTTTTTAATTTGCAATTGGATTTTAAATAAGGATCAATCATGATGTCAAAATATCTCACAAAAATGAAAATTGTTCCAATGTTTGGGGGTACTAGAGTTCATAACTGCTTCTGAGGAGCAATTTGTCCTTCCTGTGACTTTAAATATTAGTGGGCTCTTTTCTTCTGGCATCATTAAAAGTCAATTGATGTATATTGACCTGTGTATGACATTGCAGGACTTAGTCTCTCCAAATACAGGTCCTTTTACTTTCATTAGATACATAACTGGAGATGGTTCCCATAACCTAGGCAATTAAACTGCAAATTGTCGGCCAGGACTCAGGTCAGCTGCATTTTATTTTGTGAGTAAATACTTGCTAGGGACAAATTCTCATGGAGTTCAGTGCCTACTGCTTGATGAGCTCTTTGAGGAGACTATCAAGGTCAACGAGAGAGTTCCTCCCACCAGTGACATCATTAAGGGTGATGTCACCCAGTGTGGTAACTCATGGTGTCAGACCCCCCAGTGGACTTCCTCCCCTACCGGGCCATACAGAATCGTTAGTAATGTTTTTTGTACTAATGTTACTCATAAATTGTAATTCCCATATATCACTCCTTCTTTTTCTTTAGTTACTACTACATTTTCAAAAAAGTTATTGACATAGGATCACAAATACTAATTACTAATTAAAGCTGGATCCAAAAGATTCTTTTAGAATTCAGATCCACATGTTTTCTGCTAGATCAAATATTGATCGGGCAATGGTGGCAAGGAGGCTTAACATGTTTTAGTAATTCCCAGACTTCTAATTTGGGCAGCTGAGTGGATGGAAGTGCCAGTTACTACAATGGGGAAAACAGAGGAGGAGCAGGTTGGAATGGGGGATCAAAAGCTCAGTTTTGAATGTACTTGTTAAGTTGGAGATGCCTGTGAGGCATCCAAGTAGAGATGTCGAAAAAGTAGTTGGATGTACAAGTCAAAATCTGGATTGTGGCAGTATTTCCCAGGTTCTTTGCTTTTGGCTTAAGGTCAGATAAACTCCAAATTGGGGCAAGGAGGAAATTAGCCTTCTTTGAGCACCCACTATATGCCAAGCACCCATTATGTTGCAGGCGTTTCTGTCATAGTTTTACCCACATTTCAAACACCTGATTTCTACATGCCAACCCAAGCACCCTCCCGGTTCAGCCCCACTGCGATCCAACTAGAGGCCACCTGGGATACTCTGTGCAAACACTGAAACCATGGAATCAATTCCTCTCTCCCAGGTTCCTAATGAGTCTCTGGAGGGTTTCTGCACCCGAATCTGTGCTAAAAGATTCCATGAGGTCTGAAGTTAGAGGTAGAGAAAAACCTGAGAGCCCAAGACCTGAAAGGAGAAAGTGCCATCCTTGGTTTGCTGAGTCTCTTTGGATGCAACATGCCTTGTCTCTTTGTCTTAATTACAGCATCTGCCTGCTTCATAAAAATGCTCTGAGAATTAAAATGAGCTTCTGAATCACCTGGAGAGTTTCTTAAACAATGCATATTCCCAGGCTCCACCATCAGAGATTATAATTCAGTTGGTCTGGTATATGGTTCAGAGTGCGAATGGTTAACACGCTGACTGCTAACTGAAAGGTTGGTGGTTTGTGTCCACCCAGAGGTGCCTCAGAAGAAAGGCCCGGTGATCTACTTCCAAAAAATCAGCCATTGAACACACATGAGGTCTCCGTGAGTCAGAGTCACCTCGACGGCACGTAGTTTTGGTTGGTTTGGTATGTGGCTTAGGAGTCTGCATTGCAAGGGAAACTCAGGGCGATCCCCAGGCCAGAAACACGGATTTACAGAGTATTGTGTTGTCAGTTTTCACCACCTACTTGACTCACTGATATTCCCACCATTTAGATTACTGTGGCAGTTTTAAAATATGTCACTGAATTCTTTGACACTCCTTCCATGGAGTGGTGGATCCTATATCCCCCATCTTTGAATCTGGGCAGGCTTGTTACTGCTGTAGTCAAAAAAATATGGAAGAAGTGACACCATGCGACTTCTGAAAACCAAAAACCTGTTGTCACTGAGTCAGTTCTGACTCATGGTGACCCCATGTGTCACTGAGTATTCTGCTCCATACGGTTTTCTTGGCTCTAATTTTCACAGAAGCAGATCGCCAGGCCTTTTTTCTGTAGTGCTGCTGGGTGGGTTCAAAGTGCCAAACTTGAGGTTCATAGATGATCACGAACTGCAAGTGCCACCCTGAGACCCTGTGTGACTTCTGAAGCTAGGTTTAAAAAGGCTGTGCACCTTCTGCTTGGTTCTTTTAGGGTATTTGCTCTCTGGGTGCTTCCTCTCAGGGCATTCCTTATCAGAACCTGCGAGCCATGATGTGAGAGGCCCACGTCACTTGGAAGGGCCACACCAACAGTCCCAGCTGAGCTCAGACTTTGAGCCATCTCAGCCCTGGCACTTTATGTGTAAGCGAGGGATACTTCAGATGATTCCAGCCCCGAGCCATGGGGTCGCCCCAACTTTCAAGTCTTCCCAGCTGAATCCCAGACATCACAGAGCAAGGGCAATGCATCCGCACCACGCCCTGTGTGAATTCCTGACCCACAAAACCTATACTCATAATAAAAAGATTGTTGTTTTATGCCACTTAGTTTTGGGATGTTGTATTATGCAGCAGTAGTAACTAGAATAGTTACTATTTTCTCCAAAAAATCTATTAAAAGGCAAACACTTTCCTTAGAAGAATAAACTCTTTCAGATGAAGACGATGAGTGTATCCAGCAGAGAGCAAATCAGGGCAAAAGAGTTAAGAGATGCTCTCCTGTTTAGCCTACATGAAAACAGCACTGAAGAACAAGACACATAAGTTGCTTCCAGACTAATGGAGACAGAAAGATGGGCACATCTTGAAGGCAATGTAGCCAAAGGGGAAAGAGATGCTTTCTGGGGGAGTTGGCAAAATCCAGCTTCGTTTACTTCAGTTGTGCTGAAGACTGGCTCTAAAAATCCCTCAATCACCTCACTAACTGCAAAGTTTTCCCCAGACATGCCTGCTTAATACTAACAATTGCCTCGGGATCCTATGCTAACAAGGACCAAGGATAATTCTTACCAGCAGGCAAGTTTGGGATATTCACAACAAAATAGCAAACAGCACACTTACCCCAACAGTCCCAGTTCTGCCAGAAGAAGGGTTGAGTACAGGTGCTTCGTGTTGAGTTACAAGCTCTAGCAGACTTGAACCCTGAGACTGTAAATCTCAGCTAAGTCCAATTATAGTGATGGGGAGGAAGGAGTTATAAATACTGGAATTCACTTGCTAATTAGATGTAAAAGAAAACATAACTGCCTTCCCTAAGGAATACAGCAACAGGTTTGATGTTTTTTCCTTTTGGTTTAAGGAACATTTAGTGAATATTTTAAGTGATAAAATATAAAATAAGAGGACTGTAAGGTTAAATATCTGTCATCTTATTCAAGCTATCGTGTAGTGCCAGTAAAAGAACGACAGAGCAAGACGGGTAACCTGGACTCTCTGGGATTGAAAAAAAACAGGGAATGTCACCCTAATAAAGCATGAATTTAATTCTACTTTAGAAACAGCTAATGTCTACGTTGTTCTCAGCCTCACCTCCCACATTCCCAAACTCCTTGCTTTCAGAAGTGACTTGAATCTCATTTCAGATTTGTAAATGTAAATACATGAGTTTTCTTGCCAGGAATACAACTGCAGCGTTCTAAAGACCCTGTGGGAGGTTGTCCTCAGTCACGAATTCACAGTGGGACTAGTTATCACTCCCAAGCTCTGCATTATTAGGGGGAGATTTTCCCGATATTGGTGATGATCCATGTCAGCAGTTTATCAATCCAAAACCCTAGTCCCATGGGGGCTGAGAGCAATTCAGGCCCCTCTGAGCCTGTTCAGTTTTATTCCTCTTACCCTTTCAGACTCTTTAATGGTTATATAGTATAGCTTTCCGGAGTAAAACTGACATTTGCCTCAATTCCAAGAGTTTGCAGGTATTGCAGCAGATGAAATGGCTGTGGAAATCTTATTTGTATTGCTACATACTGCGGTTCCAAGCAAGAAAAAAGGGAGTCCCTTCTAAAATATTAGCTTAAAACTCATTGTCATAGAGTCTATTCCAACTCATAGCGACCCTACAGGAAAAAGTAGAACTGCTCCATAGGATTCCAAAGGCTGTAATCTTTATGGGAGCAGACTGTCACATCTTTCTCCCAAGGAGAGGCTGGTGAGTTCAAATCACCAATCTTTCCATTAGCAGCCAAGCACTTTAAGCACGGCACCATCAGGGCTCCAAAATACTGGCTTAGAAGCTCAATACCACTCCTTAAAACAAACAAACCCATTGTCATCAAGTCAATTTCAACTCATAGCAACCCTATAAGGCAGAGTAGAACTGCCCCATAGGGTTTCCAAGGAGCAGCTGGTGGATTCAAACTGTTGACCTTTCGGTTAGCAGTGGGACATTTAACCACTGCGCCACCAAGGCTCCTATCACTCCTTAGACCAGAAAAAAAAAAAAAAATATATATATATATATATATCAGTTCTAGTGAAGCCTTACTTATGGCAACCCCGTGTGTTTCAGAGTAGGACAGCACTCTATAGGGTCTTCAAAAACCAAAACCAAACCCACTGCCATCAAGTAGATTCCAACTCATAGCAACCCTATAGGACAGAGTAGAACTGCCCCACAAAGTTTCCAAGGAGTGCCTGGTAGATTCAAATTGCCTACATTTTGGTAGCAGCCGAACTCTTAACCACTGTACCACCAGGGTCTCCATTGGGCCTTCAGTGCCTGTGATCTTTTCAAATGTAGATTGCCAGGCCTTTCTTCTAAGGAGCCTTTGGGTAACCTCAACTGCCAACCTTTTTGGTTAGTAGTCCAGCCCTTGACCATTTGCTCCACCCAGGGACTCCTCCTGAAACCAGAGGCTGTATATAAAGAACTCAGAGTGCACATTTAATAGTAAAAAAAAAAAAATGTTATCTCCCCATTAAGCTCAGTATTGTTGGATTTCCTGGACAAGGACTAGAAGCCCCTGGCTACTCACCACCTCTCTGGTTTCTTCTGCTCTCTCCCTTACAGGGACATCTCCTATACCAGTGTTACAGACCTGCCATCCAAAGGCCTAGAGAACTTGAAGGAACTGATAGCAAGGAACACTTGGACGCTGAAGAAACTCCCACTTTCCTTGAGTTTCATTCATCTCACACGAGCTGACCTTTCTTATCCAAGCCATTGCTGTGCTTTTAAGAATCAGAAGAAAATCAGAGGGTAAGTGGCACAGGTCTTGAATAAGTGACAACAGGCCTTGGTGGAAGTTGAATTAATTCTGGGTTTGGGGAAGAAGCTTTGTGGTTTGAAAACAAGGTGGAGAAGAATTAGAGGCATCCACAAAAACAGAAAATCTACGGGGCAATGGCAAGTTACACAGACATGATTTCTGGCCTCCATCTGCAACAAATATTAAACACCACAATGCATATTAGATGCCACAGCCATAGGACAAGCTCACGAAGGACACAAACACTTCAAAAACTGTATTATCTGGTCCATTCAGGCCTTGCAAATGTCATGGTTTACTGGTTTCATGTATACGGGCTTTGGAGTCAGCTGGGTTTCGACTCTAGCTCTGCTACTTCCTAGCTGTACTATCCCAACCAAGTTACATAACCTCCCTTATCTTCTGAGACTGGAGATCATAATGCTGTCATCATAGGGATTTTCAGAAGAGTCAATAAGAAAATGAATAGAAAATATCTATCATACTGCTGGAGTCCCTGGATGGTGGAAACAGTTAACACACTTGGCTACTAACCAAAATGGTGGTGGTGGTGGAGGGGGTGCAAGAATGGTGGCTTACAATACAGGAGCAGTCAGGACAACTGTACTAAACCAAAAGCAAAGAAGTTTCCCAAATAAACTGAACACTTTGAAGGCCAGAGTAGAAGGGGCAGGGGTTTGGGGACCATGGTTTCAGGGGACATCTAGGTCAAGTGGCATAATAAAATCTATTAAGAAAACACTCTGCATCCCACATTGGTGACTGGGATCTGGGGTCTTAAACTAGCAAACGGCCATATAAGATGCATCAATTGGTCTCAACCCACCTAGAGCAAAGGGGAATGAAGAACACCAAAGACACAAGGCAATTATGAGCCCAAGAGACAGACAGAGCCACATAAACCAGAGACTACATCAGCCTGATACCAGAAGAACTAGGTGGTGCCCAGTTACAACCAATGACTGCCCTGACAGGGAACACAACAGAGAACCCCTGAGGGAGCAGGAGACCAATGAGACACAGACCTCAAATTCTCATAAAAAGACCAGACTTAATGGTCTGACTGAGACGAGAAGGACCCCGGAGGTCATGGTCTCCAGACCTTTGTTAGCCCAAGACAGGAACCATTCCCAAAGCCAACTCTCCAGACAGGGATTGGACTGGACTATAAGACAGAAAATGATACCGGTGAGGAGTGAGCTTCTTGGATCAAGTAGACGCATCAGACTAAGTGGGAAGCTCCTGTCTGGAGGGGAGTGAGAACGCAGAGGGGTACTGAAGCTGGCTGAATGGACACAGGAATACAGGGTGGAGAAAAGGAACGTGCTTTCTCATTAGGGGGAGAGCAACTAGGAGTATATAGCAAGGCGTATATAAATTTTTGTATGAGAGACAGACTTGACTTGTAAACTTTCACTTAAAGCACAAAAAAAGTTAAAAAAAAAAAAAAAAGGAATGGTGGGTTAGTCAGACACACCACATTGTCTCTGTACAGCAAAGACCTGAGAAATCAAGGAAACAAATACAGATGACTATCCTTGGAACCCTGAGCATCAAATGAAAGGATAAAGAATTAGATTAGATGGCAGTGGGAAGAAGAAACCAATCAAAAACAGCAAAGAAGGAGAGATATGGAGCAGAGGTGCCCTGCCAGCCAGCTTGGCACAGTGTAGCCATCTTGAGAAAAAGCCAGCAGCGATCTTGGGTGAGGAGCACAAGAAGGCAAGTTCACAGAACTCCCAACAGGAGACAGAGAACCTGTGTAGTCATACCCAGAGCAAAGCAAGGTGAGCAGGACATGAATCAGATCTAAGGAGGAAAAGTACAGGAAGGAAGATGAAAGCACAAGGGATCCCAGCATCTGCAGAGCAGGAAAGGAGACAGGACTCAGATACAGGCTACTCTCCAGCAGAAGTCCCTGGCCATTGGGATGGGTGGCACACATGGAGTAATAGATTTGTAGAGCATCAACGGGAGGTTCCCACCCAACTAGACTTGGTAATTGGTCAAGGCTAGGTCCTGATTGCTGGCTGCAGACAACAGGAAGTGCCCAGGTGAACAGAGGGGTACACTCTCCCATCTGCCACCCTTCTGGTGATTACTAGCAAGAATCCCGCCTCCATCTCAGGAGCCCTGGCTGCCAAGGACCGCAATATGACCTCCTCCTTCTCCCCCACCTAGCCCATCCTCCACCCCCCACACGCCCCTGTCTGCCAACACTGCCAATCCTCCTACCCGCCTACTCCACCAAGAAGTGGCAAAGTGCTCTGGAGCTCCCCCAGATGCCTGCCCTGCTCTTCCTGCCTATGGACCCCTCTGAGGGGAGGCAGAGTGCTCCAGTGTTCCCCCAGCTGCCCATCCTGCCCACTGACCCACTCAGCCACCAAGCACTGGAAAACAAGCCCAGCCCACCTCTCAGCTGCCCAATTCACCCAACCAGCAAGTGACTATAAACATTCTCATACCACTGAACCAATGACAGCAGACAGCCAGCACCCACCCAGCCCAGCCTCAGCTGTCTTGCAAGTCTAGTGAACAGTGACTTGGGCTTACCTTGCCTGCCACTGCCCTACCCAGCCAGAGAAAGACGGTGAACATTCCTGTGCTGCCAGGTGAGTTAACAGCAGAGCACACTCAATCCATTGCCCTGATATATCAAAACAACACAAAACAAAAAATCAGGATGAAACAAACAAACATATAATCAATCAATCAATAAAATAACCTTAATGCCTTGGAGACAGCAGACAATATCAAATCATATAAAGAAGCAGGACAAGATGGCTCAAGCAAGTGACCAAAATAAAGGGCAGAAAACCTTCCAGAGGAAGAAATGGTAATGAAACTACCTGATGAGGAATTCAAAAGACTTATATATATGATCCTCAAAGAGATCAAGGAAAACACAGACAAAACTCTAGAAGAATTCAATAAAAAATTACAAGAACAAAATGGCAAAATAAATAGACAATTAGAAGCCATACAAAAACAGCAACTAGAAATCCATAAGATTAACAATACATAGATTACTCAATGGAAGGACATAAAAGTAGAATTGAATCAATGAAAGAAAGAATCTGTGAAATAGATGACAAATTCCTTCATACTAATTTGTTTGTGGAACAATAAGAAAAAAGAACGAAGAAAGCCTAAGAGTTATGTGGGACATTATCAAGAAGAATAATTTACATGTGATTGAAATTCCAGAATAGGAAGAGATTTAAAAAAAAAAAAAAAATCAGAGAGAATTTTTGAAGATTTACTGGCAGAAAACTTCCCTAATATCCTAAAAGATGAAAAGGTTTCAATCCAAGAAGCCCCATGAATCTCATATAGGATAGATCCCAAAAGAAAGTCACCAAGACAAATCATAATCAAACTTTCCAACACTAAAGACAAAGAAAGAATTCTGAGAGCACTTTGTGAAAAAAGAAATATCACTTGCAAAGGGCCACCAATAAGACTAAACTCTGATTTCTAAGCAGAGAACATGCTGGCAAGAATGCAATGGGATGTCATAAATAAAACCTTAAAAGAAAAGAATGCCAACCAAGAATCATATATCCACCGAAATTGTCTAACAACAGGCAAAACTAAGATATTCCCAGATAAACAGAAATTAAGAGAATTTGTAAAAATCCAAATAGCCTTACAAGAAATATTCAAGTGAGTCCTTCTGACAGTGAACCAATGACATCAGGCAATAACCTGAGATTAAGACACTTGACAGCCTCACCAAGATACCAACCCAAATAAAGAATTCTCAAAAGGAAAATAAAGCTACAAAACTGAGAACAGGGAACCAGAGATATCAATTTGTGACTATAACTTTAAAACAAAAAGTGGGAATTAATGATTTAGTTACAGAGGTTCCATATGGTGAGGAAGTCAAGGTGATATCAAGAAATAACAGACTGTTTTAAACTTTGGAGATAAAGATAAATTTCAGAATAACCACAAAGAGAATAAAAGAAAATTATAAAGATCCATTAAACACAAAATTAACAACAACAAAGGAAATGAAAAGAAAATCCAGAAACAAAAAGAACTCAGCACAGAAAATTAAGTAAAACAAAGAAACTGTCAACACCACCAGAAAAAAAAAATGACAACAGGTAAATTCATACCTACTGATAATCACACTCAATTTAAATGGTTTAAATGCGCCAGTCAAGAGACAGAGTGGCAGAATGGATAAGAAAACATAACCCATCAATATGTTGTCTACAAGACACACATCATAGATATAAAGGCATAAATAGGTTAAAAATAAAAGGATATATAGAAAAAAATGTATCAAGCAAACAGTAACCAAAAAAGAGCAGGAGTGGCAATATCAATCTCTGATAAAATAGACTTTAAATCAAAATCCATCATAAGAGATAAGGAAGGGCATATATAATGATTAAAGGGTCAATCCACCAAGAGGATATAACCATAACAAATATTTACATACTCAATGACAGAGCTCCAAAATATATAAAACAAACTCTAACGGTATAGAAAAGTAAAATAGGCAGTTCCACAATAATAGTAGAAGACTTTAACACACCTCTTTTGATAAGGGACAGAACAACTAGAAAGAAACTCAACAAAGATACAGAAGATCTGAATGACACAATCAACCAACTTGACTTCATAGACGTATACGAAACACTCCACCCCAAAACAACATATTACACATTCCTCTCCAACTCACAGGAGTCATTCTCCAGAGTAGATCATATTTTAGGCCACAAAGCAGCGTCAACAAATTCAAAAACATTGAAATATTACAAAACATCTTCTCTAATCACAATGACATAAAAGTAGAAATCAATAATAGGAAAAAAAATCAAATACATAAAAATGGAATAACACCATGCTTAAGATCCACTGGATAACAGAAGAAATTAAAAAAGGAAATTAAAAAATTCCTAGAATCAAGAACTAGATGGTGCCCAGCCACAACCGATGACTGCCCTGACAGGGAGCAAAACAGAGAACCCCTGAGGGAGCAGGAGAACAGTGGGTTGCAGACCCCAAATTCTCATAAGAAGACCAGACTTAATGGTTTGACTGAGACTAGAAGAATCCCGGCAGTCATGGTCCCCAAACCTTCTGTTGGCCCAGGACAGGAACCATTCCCGAAGACAACTCATCAGACATGGAAGGGACTGGACAATGGGTTGGAGAGAGATACTGATGAAGAGTGAGCTACTTGTATCAGGTGGACACTTGAGACTATGTTGGCATCTCCTGCCTGGAGGGGAGATGGGAGGGTAGAGAGGGTTTAGAAACTGGCAAAACAGTCACGAAAGGAGAGAATGGAAGGAGGGAGCGGGTTGACTCATTAGGGGGAGGGTAAATGGGAGTATGTAGTAAGGTGTATATAAGTTTATATGTGAGAGACTGACTTGATTTGTAAACTTTCACTTAAGGCACAATAAAAATTATTAAAAAAAAAAATTCTTAGAATCAAATTAGAATGAAACACAACATACCAAAACCTTTGGGATACAGCAAAATCAGTGCTCAGAGGAGAATTTATAGCAATAAATGCACATAATCAAAAAGGAAGGGCCAAAATCAATGGTTTGACCCTACAACTTGAACAAATAGAAAAAGAGCAGCAAAAGAAGCCCATTGGTGCCAGAATAAAGGACATAACAAAGATTAGAGCAGAAATAAATGGAACAGAAATCAGAAAAAGAAAATAAAAATGGAAAGAATCAACAAGCCTGCAAGTTGGTTTTTTGAGATCAATAAAATTGACAAACCACTGGGCAGACTCACAAAGGAAAAGAATGAAAATATGTAAATAACCAAAATAAGAAATGAGATGGTGACATTACAACGCGGCCAACTGAGATAAAAAAGATCGTAACAGAATATTATGAAAATTGTTCTCCAACAAATTTGAAAACCTAAGAAATGGACAAATTTCTAGAAAAACACTACCTACCTAAGCTAACATAAACTGAGGTGGAAAATCTGAACAGATTCATAACAAAAGAAGAAATTGAAGAAATCATAAAAAAAAAAAAAAAAAATACTCCCAACAAAAAAAAGCCCTGGCCCAGATGGATTCACTGGAGAATTCTACCAAACATTTAGAGAAGAGTTGATACCAATTCTACTCAAACTATTCAAGAACATAGAAAAGGGAGGAATAATCCCCAATTCATTCTGTGAAGCCAGCATAATCCTGATACAAAAGCCAGACAAAGACATCAAAAAAAGAAAATTTGGGTTAATATCCCTCATGAATGTAGGTGTAAAAATTCTCAACAAAATTCCAGCCCATGGAATTAAACAGTATATCCAAAAATAATACCTCATGATCAAGTGGGATTCCTACCAGGGTTGCAAGGATGATTCAACATTAGAAAATCAATGTAATTCACCACATAAATAAAACAAAGGAAAAGAATCACATGATCATCTCAATCTATGCAGAAAAGGCATTTGATAAAATCCAACACCCTTTCCTGATAAAAACTCTCAGCAAAATAGAAATGAAAGGGAAATTCTTCAACATAATTAAAGGCATGTATACAAAACCAACAGCCAAGATCATTCTCAATGGAGAGAGACTGAAAGCATTCCCCTTGAGAATGGGAACCAGACACGGATGCCCTACATCACTACTTTTATTCAATATTGCACTGGAAGTCCTAGCTAGTGCAATAAGGCAAGAAAGGGAAATGAAGGGCATCCAAATTGATAAGGAAGAAGTAAAGCTATCGCTACTCGCAAATGACATGATCCTATATGTAGAAAATACCAGAGACTCCACAAGTTACTGGAACTAACAGAAGGGTACGGTAAAGTGGTAGGGTACAAGATCAACATACAAAAATTACTCAGGTTCCTCTACACTAACAAAGAGAACTCCAAAGAAAAAATTGGGAAAACAATACCATTTACAGTAGCCCCCAAAAGGATAAAATAATTAGGAACAAATATAACTAGGGACTTTTACAAAGAAAACTACAAAACACTACTTCAAGAGACCTATGTAAATGGAAAAAACGTACCATGTTCATCGATAGGAAGACTTAACACTGTGAAAATGTCAGTATTACTGTCATGGATTGAATTGTGTCCCCCAAAAATACCTGTCAACTTAGCTGGGCCATGAGTCTCAGTATTGTGTGATTGTCCACCATTTTGTGATTTCCCTGTGTGTTGTAAATCCTATCATTATGATGAAATGAGATGGATTAGTGGCAGTTATATTGTTGAGATATACAAGATTAGATAGTGTCTTAAGCCAATCTCTTTGAAATATAAAGAGAGAAGCAAGCAGAGAGACAGGGGGACCTCATACCACCAGGAAAGCAGCACCAGGAGCAGAGCACATCCTTTGGACCTGAGGTTCCTGTGCTGAGATGCTCCCAGACCAAGGGAAGACTGATGACAAGGACCTTCCTCCAGAGCCAACACAGACAGAAAGTCTTCCCCTGGAGCCAGTGCCCTGAATTTGGACTTCTAGCCTACTGGACTGTGAGAGAATAAACTTCTGTTCATTAAAGCCATCCACTTGTGGTATTTCTGTTATAGCAGCGTTAGATGACTAAGAAAATTACCCAAAGTGATCTATAGGTATAATGCAATTCCAATCCAAATTCCTTATCAAAATGGAAAAACTAATCTCCAACTTCATATGGAAAGGAAAGAGACCTTGGATATCTAAAGCATTATTGAAGAAAAACAGAATAGGAGGCCTCACACTTCCCAGCCTCAGAACCGACTCTACAGCCACGGTAGTCAAAACAGGCTGGTACTTGTGCAATGACAGACACACAGACCAATGGAACAGTATTGAAAACCCAGAAGTGAATCCACCCACCTCGATAGTTGATCTTTGACAAAGGGTTGAAGTCCATTAAATGAGGAGGAGATAGTCTCTTTAACAAATGGTGCTGGTAAAACTGGATATCAATTTGCATAAAAATGAAACAGGATCCATACCTCACACCGTACACAAAAACTAACTCAAAATCGATCAAAGGCCTAAATTGGAACTGAAGCCACTCCCTTTCAGCCAAATAATAGATTGGCCCATAAAACAACACACATAAGGAATGTGCTCCTTGGAACAATCAACTATACGAGTCCAACAGGGCAACATTGCCCAAAAATAAAAAAACGAGAAGGCAGGGAGGGGCAGGAAAACCAGACAAATGGAAAAGGGGAATCCAGTGTGGAAATGGGGAGAGTGCTGACACATTGGAACCAATGTTACAGAACAATTTGTGTATGAATTATTGAATGGGAAACTAATTCACTGTGTAAACTTTCACCTAAAGCACAATAAAAGTTTCAAAGGTAAAGAAATAAAATACACTGTGCATTGCATGCAAAAACAAAAACAAAAGGTTTGTGGTTCAAGTCTACCCAGCGCTGCCTTGGAAGAAAGGCCTATTAATCTACTTCTGAAAAAATCAACCATTAAGAACCCTCTGACACACATGGGGTCGCCATGAGTCTGAATCAACTCAACAGCAACTGGAAAATCATAATACCCAGAATATTATAGGTTCTCAGTAAATACTAACTACAATACGTATTATTTTATATCAGGCCGCTTGTGAGGCTGTGAAGGACAAATGGCCTTCTTTTTCTCTCCATGCCTTCTCTGACTTTTGCCTGCATTATTTGCCCCTTCATGTCTCATGCACTCCTCCCCAATTCTCCTAACTCCACCTCCATTTATCTCTTATTCATTCCCTCTTAGGGTCTATCTAAATGTTGACTGATAACTTTCTGTACTCATATTTCCAGTGGGCCATGAATTGGGATCCAGCTGTGAAGGCAGAAGCAAAGAGGATAGTTGAACAGTTGCGGAAAGGAGGTCAATATAGGCAAAACTACCTCAAAAAAACTAGGAGTCTGGTGACAGCAGACTTTATGCTGATGCCTTGTAGCACTGAATAAGAGAGGACCAGAGGCTGGGTGGAAGGCTAAGGTGGGCATCAGGGCCAGGGTCCTTTCTGCTTAACTTCCAAATAGGTTGAAATAGCCAGCTCACTGGGCATTGTAACCAGAGCCTCCATTGACCATTGCAACCAGGGCCTAGAAAGTGAATCAAAATCTGCTCAGTAGCTGAAGCAGGTTAAAGAATCCCATTTGTTTAACTGGTGGGCTAGGGAAAAACTGTCTTACTTCCATGAGCGTGACTGTATGAGAGTGCCCATTTATCCACTTGTTCAACAAATATTTACTGAGCGCCTACTGTGTGCCTGTCATTATCCTGGCACTGGGGCTACCACAGTGAATAGGACAACTCCTCTCTCATGGAGTTTACATTCTAGTGGAGGAAATCAGAAAATAAACTGGCAAACAAATGAGAAAATATCCCATAGTCCTGTAAAGGAGATAAAGGGAAGGACGGGACAGTTTCATTAAGGAGACTATGAAGGCGTGTCTAAGGATGAGAATTTGAGTTTACAACTAAATAATGAACACAAATGGTCATGAGTTTTCCAGGCAAGGGGGTCATGGCACGCCAAAGCCCTGAATAGGAATGATAATAATAGCCAACATTTATATGATGCTAACATGTGCCAGGTGCTATAGAAAGACCTTTAAAATATAAACCCATCTAGTTCTTTAACGCTTCTGTGTGAAATAGATACTATCATTATTCTTGGACCTGCCCAAGGTGTTTGTTGTTGTTAGTAGCCATCTAATCAATTCCAACTCATGGCAACCCCATGTGTGCAGAGTAGAACTGCTCTATAAGGTTTTTAAGGCTATGACCTTTTGGAAGCAGATCACCAGGCCTGTGTTCCAACATTTCGGCAAGTAGTTGAGCACTTAACTGTTTGTACCACCCAGGGACCCCTGCCCAAGATGAAATAGCTAGTAAATTGTAGAACCAGCTTCTAACCTAAGTGGGCTAACTCCACCATCCATACTTTTTTTTATCACTGATGTTCTCAAAGTTGTTGCAAATGAGAAATAAGGCTAATGTCACTGGCTCGCTGTAGAGGAGTGGAGAGCAACAGGAGATGACATAGGAGAGGCAGGCATGACCAGGTCATGTAGACTCCTATAGACCATAGTAAGGAGTTTACATATTTTTCTAAATGCAGACAGAACCATTAGCAGACTTTAAGCAGGAAATGACTTGTTTCTGTTGCCTTGCAGAATCCTTGAGTCCTTAATGTGCAATGAGAGCAGTATTCGGAGCCTACGTCAGAGGAAATCTGCGAATGCCTTGAATGGCCCCTTTTACCAGGAATATGAGGAGGATCCAGATGACAGCAGTGCTGGGTATAATGTAAACTCCAAGTTCCAGGATACCCCCAGCAACTCTCATTATTATGTGTTCTTTGAAGAACAAGAGGATGAGATCATTGGTTTTGGGCAGGAGCTCAAAAACCCCCAGGAAGAGGCCCTACTGGCCTTTGACAGCCACTACGACTACACTGTGTGTGGGGACAATGAGGAGATAATGTGCACCCCCAAGTCAGATGAGTTCAACCCCTGTGAGGACATAATGGGCTACAAGTTCCTGAGAATTGTGGTGTGGTTTGTGAGTCTACTGGCTCTTTTGGGCAATGTCTTTGTCCTGTTTGTCCTCCTCACTAGCCACTACAAACTGACTGTTCCACGGTTTCTGATGTGCAACTTGGCCTTTGCAGACTTCTGTATGGGGATGTACCTGCTCCTTATTGCCTCTGTAGACCTCTACACTCACTCTGAGTACTACAACCATGCCATCGACTGGCAGACAGGCCCTGGGTGCAACACAGCTGGTTTTTTTACTGTCTTTGCCAGTGAGTTGTCAGTGTACACACTGACGGTCATCACCTTGGAACGCTGGTATGCCATCACCTTCGCCATGCGCCTGGACCGGAAGATTCGCCTCAGGCACGCATGCGCCGTCATGGTTGCAGGCTGGGTTTGCTGCTTCCTGCTCGCCCTGCTCCCTTTGGTGGGAATAAGTAGTTATGCCAAGGTCAGTATCTGCCTGCCCATGGACACCGACACCCCTCTTGCTCTGGCCTACATTGTCCTTGTTCTGGTGCTCAACATAGTCGCCTTCATCATCGTATGCTCCTGTTACGTGAAGATCTACATTACAGTCCGAAACCCCCAGTACAACCCAGGGGACAAAGACACCAAGATTGCCAAGAGGATGGCTGTGTTGATCTTCACTGACTTCATGTGCATGGCCCCGATCTCATTCTATGCTTTGTCAGCACTTATGAACAAGCCTCTCATCACCGTTACCAACTCCAAAATCTTACTGGTTCTCTTCTATCCTCTTAACTCCTGTGCCAATCCATTCCTCTATGCTATTTTCACCAAGGCCTTCCAGAGGGATGTTTTCATCCTGCTCAACAAGTTTGGCATCTGTAAACACCAGGCTCAAGCATACAGGAGCCAGGGAGTTTCTCTAAAGAACAGCACTGGCATTCAGATCCACAGGGTTACCCGAGACATGAGACAAAGTCTTCCCAACATGCCAGGTGACTATGAACTGATTGAAAACTCCTATCTAGCCCCAAATAAGCAGGGCCAAATCCCAGAAGAGTATAAGCAAACAGTTTTGTAGGCTGGCTCTACACTATTTGCAGTGGTAGGGGGACTTAACAAAAGGCTGGTTCCTGAAAGGTACATTCCAACCCCATGACACATACAATGCAGAGCCAAACTAATCTAACCCTGTGCAGGTGATATTTCAGGGGGCAAGAGTTCATCTCTGGAGAGTGACTTGTGTTAACCAAATCATCACCTTGGAGAAGGAAGAGATTCTACCAACATGTCTGAAACCCAGGTGATATCAAAATTATCAATCCTCTGGAACCAAGGCTTTGAACCACTTTGTTCTGGTTTGAACCCCGGCTGAGAATTTGCATTTTTAACAAGTTCTCAGATGACACTGGCTAGGGGTCAGTTCTGAGAACCACTAGTAAACCAGTAGTTCTCAAAGTTTATTATACATAAGAGTCACCTGGGGATCTTGTTAAAATGTAGATTCTTATTCAGTTTATCTGGGGAGGAAATACAAATTCTCAGGAGGGGTTCAAATGAGAATGAATTGATTCAAGGCCCTGTCTGGAAGGTTTCCTTGATGACTAATCTAGATATGACATTGCATAAGATGCTCAGTAAGTATCAGCTGAGTGATATCAACAACGAGCTGCTCAGTTTCATATAGCATTTAGCCAATGGCAAATGCTATTAATTTGGTTCCTGACCACAAGATAAAATAGGCCCCATATAGGCTCAGTTCAACTTCATGATCCCTGGAACAACCAAAGAGAGTTTGAATTGGCTTGAAACTGAAAAACCAAACAATACAACTAGACTCCATACAAGGATTAGTAATTATGAAGGAGACGAAAGCCTTAGTTTTAAGTTGTTGCTTTGGTCTAATTCTTTGAAACTTGTAATCATCTTTTCACAAGGATCTACCCGATGTGTCCCAGCTGTTAGGTGTTGCCTGGAAAAACAGGCAGGATTTCAGCTTATGTGGCCTAGCAGGGTATTGCTCTTTTTTGATAGACATGAACTCTAGAAAGTATTTCTAAGTAGCAACAAGTATGAGTTGTGGGCGGAGGACACTAAATCATCAATTGATTAGTAAAGCAGGCTGGACACCAGTTAAGTGTGGAACCTTGGGCAAACCAATCTATATCTGGGATCCAGAATTCTGTAGAAGTGAAGGGGTTCAATGGCCTCTTCCAGTTTTAATACTCTATGCCTATTCCTTTCCCTCAAAACACACACTTCCATAACAATGAGAAAGCAAAGCATTAAGGGAACAGAATGTGTTTTCCATCCTGTAGGGCTGCTGTCTTCTTCTCTTTGGAGCCTAGACATAGGATCCAGGAAAGTTTCCCTTTGTTTCATTTTAGGTTATAATACCTGAGCCAAAAACCCTATTGAGCGACCAGGTTGGGCGAGATCTGAATCACTCATCTAATACTCGATCTACACAGCTCTAATTATCAGGCCAAAAACAGAAATAAAAAGTAGTTGTTACTCATATAATGGAGTAAAAGGTAGCTTTGCAAATTTTTGGTTAGAGTTACTACGCCACTGTCCAGAGTCACTTCAAAACATTTAACTTATCTTTAAGGACTGGTTTCTTTACTTAGCCACTTCCAGCCCATACTACTATGCTAAAGCAGTTAAGAGTACTTTCTTCTCTGCTGCAACTTCCAGCCTTTTCAAGCCCTACTGATCACTGGACATGGAGCCTCTATTCTCCAAATTCTCCTTTACATAAAACAGTCAAGGTCTGTATCTATAGATGTACTCTCCAGGTTATCTATAAAGACAGCCCCTTAATTTCCTGCTAGAAAAGAATTCCCATGTACTGCTTCTCAGTGAACCACACCATGGAAAAGAAAGCCCTTTGTTGTCGTTTGAGTTGTGCAGCAGGGTTAGTGGGCCTGCCTCCCCTGGAATCTCTCCAGAGCTGTACCCATTCCCGGTTACCACCGGAACTTGTACATGTTAATAGAAATATTATAAACACCTAAAATCATGACTTAGCCAATGGTTCACCTGTGCCTAATGAATTTAAACAAACCTGTTACCTTGTGGCATGTGTTTCTCACCTGTGACATTTTCAAATGTCTCATCTTGATAAATAATGTGCTTTTATCTTGAGTAGCTGAACTAATACTTTGGAAAACTGTCCTAGAAATGTGACTTCAACAGAATTGCTATTAAAATTGAATATTGCAAATGCAGCATGAAATACATTTTTCTTCCTATGAAATAATTGTGCTGACTCTCAGAGTCTTGCTTCTTGTAATTTGTGAATTTCTTTTGGGGTTAACATTGTATGTTTTAAAACTAAATATAGGAAAAAATAATTAGCACATTTGCTAATAAATCCGTATTAATAAATAAATTGTGGACTATCAATAACTTATAAGCATAACACAATATCTTGATTATAAATGGTCTTTATGTGAAAAACTTACTGAAGGTGAATTGAATTACAATTCCTTGACAGGCAGTGATGGACAAGAGAAAGAAATAGTAAGAGACTATGTCAAACAAATGATTAGTATTGACAATAAGAATTTAAATAGTGCTCCAATGGAGATAATAAATCTCTCAGGTCTTTCCACAGTTCATTTTATCTGGTAGCTTTCAACTTTCTGAAGAGAGACCCAAATTAGTGAGGACTAAAGCAAAGCAAACTCTGGTGGAAAACCTGGTGGCGTAGTAGTAGTTAAGTGCTACAGCTGCTACCCAAAAGATTGGCAATTTGAATCCACCAGGTGCTCCTTGGAAACTCTACAGGGCAGTTCTACTCTGTCCTGTAGGGTTGCTATAAGTCAGAATCAACTCGATGGCAACAAGTTTTTTTTTTTTTCTGGTAAAGCAAAAATGTCACCTTGAGGATAACGTGTGCCTGACCCAAGCCATGGTGTTTTCGATCACCTCATACGCAAGCAAAAGCTGGACAATTAATAAGGAAGACCGAAGAATTGATGCCTTTGAATTATGGTGCTGGTGAAGAATATTGAATATACCATGGATTGCCAAAAGAATGAACAAACCTGTCTTGGAAGAAGTACAACCAGAATGTTCCTTAGAAGCAAGGATGGCGAGACTATGTCTCACATACTTTGGGCATGTTATCAGGAGGGAGCAATCCCTGGAGAAGGACATCATGCTTGGTAAAGTAGAAAGTTAGTGAAAAGAGGAAGAACCTCAAGGAGACGGATTTTCACTGTGACTTAACAATGAGCTCAAGCATAACAACGACGGTGAGGAAGGTGCAGGACGGGGCAGTGTTTCATTCTGTCGTACATAGGGTCACTATGAGTCGGAACTGACTGACAGAGTCTAACGACAACAAAAGCCTCAGGCTAATCACAATATATGTCATGAAATGCATACCCTAAAGCTTATAAATGTTACTCAACTCTCAAAATACCCTCAAAGTTTATTAATTCTTGGTTCATGGATAATCCGTTACACAACAAGAGCAGCCAATTAGGAGTGTCTACTACAGGGCAGCACAATGACAGCATTAATAAAAAAATAAACAAACCAAACCCATTGCCATCAAGTCAATTCCGACTCATAGCGACCCTATAGGACAGAGTAGAACTGCCCCATAGAGTTTCCAAGGAGTGTCTGGCGGATTCCAAATGCCGACCTTTTGCTTAGCAACCGTAGCACTTAACCACTATGCCACTGGGGTTTCCAGCATCAATAAAGCAAAGGCAAAAAGAAGAAAAGTGTAATTGAAAGAGTTAAAAATAATAACAATTAGAGAATAGTCCTAATTGCTTGACGTTTTGGCAAAAAGGGTATTATAACACAGTAGAGTGATTTTCATTCAATCTGAATACCTAAAGGGACAAGATAAATTTATTGGCAGCAATGCATTCTGTTTTAAAAGATATAAAAATTTCAGCTCAATGTAGTGAACTGAGAACCAGGATTTACTACCATTCTTTTTCAAACTCCACTAAGATGACCATGAAAAAGTATAAAATGAGAGAAAGCCAAAACTGCACTGTGAACGAGAGGAATGGCACCACCAGCAGACAGAGGACTTCGATGGCTTTCCAGAATATGGGAAGTATGTGCCTTGAGTTGATGAATAACTCAAGAGTGGAGAAGGTGCAGCTTAGAACACACTCAATAGTTTGGAAACCATGTAATGATGTATTAATAATTCACCATAATGGAATTCTAGTCATTAAGAAATTTACAATCAAAAGCAACACTTCATATCTGTCCATTAGAAAATATTTTGACAAAAACTCATAACTTACTCCTGTGACTCAATTTTCTCTTTCAACACAGGCACTGTGATTTAAGGACCAACCTGAAAGGAACTTGCAAAAAGTCCAAAAACACTTCAGTTCTCTAGAAGGATTTTCAAGTTTCTCAGCAAGAGCCATATTAAAATGATGAGGTAAAAGTTTGAGAAAAATAAGACTAGTGTTATTCCTGTTTCTTTTTTTAGCAAATCTTAGGTTTAAATTTTATTACATTCTACCTCAGTTTCCCTGACCTCAAATAAAGTAGTGAACAAATTTGGACATTGTTAAATTATTGATGGGACTCCTAGGATTTATTATTAATAACAAATATAACACTCTGTTTGCTCCCAGATATTTCTCTGATGTCTCAAAGTGTTCCTTAAGCACTCTGACAGAAGAGGTCCTAGGGGAAGTACTAATAGCTTCAACAAATGTTGGAGAAATGAGATACCCTGACCAACTGATGTCATGGTCCAAATGAAAGAGGAGATGCCTGACATCACACATGTTTTCACCATCTGTAAGGCAACTCGGGCAAGAGGGCAAAAATGAGCACACACCACTGGCACCCAAGCTACTGCTCAATTTCATTTTAATTGCTCCAGTTGAACTACCAATTGGAGCACTACTTGAAGGAAGTTAAAGTATTTTTTTCTAAATCTTTAACCGTTTGCACATCTGGCCTATATGGTGCCCATGACTTCTCTCCAAACCCACTCACCCTGCAGCCACACCCTGTCTTCCAGCTAGAAGATCCTCAACCTGCACCAAACTCTCCATGCTACCCCAGTTCCACATGCCTCCTCCAGCCTATCCTATTATCCTTGTCCAAGCCCTAGAAAATAGACTTCTATGTCCCTCATGCCACCCTCACAAGGGGGAAAGGGTCAAGTAGTGGATGATACTGCATCTGGAATATATTCAGACACTTTTCAAGAATGATCATCGTAAACGGGCAATGGAAACAGCGAGAAGATGCAGAGTGCAATAGTAAGAATCGCTGACTGGTTCAGGATTGTTGTCTTAGATGCCCTCGAGTCAGTTCCTACTCATAGCAACCCTATGTACTACAGAACAAAACACTGCCCAGTCCTGCGCCATGCTCACAATTGTTATGCTTGACCTCATTTTTGTAGCCACTGTGTCAATCCATCTCATCAAGGGTCTTCTTCGTTTTTGCTGACCCTCTATCAAGCATGATGTCCATCTTTCAGGGACTAATCCCTCCTGATAACTTGTCCAAAGTATGTGAGACATAGTCTCACCATCCTTGCTTCAAAGAAGCATTCTGGTTGTACTTCTTGCAAGACAGATTTGTTTGTTCTTTTAGCAGTCAATGGTATATTCAATATTCTTTGACAACACCACAATGCAAAGCTGTCATTTCTTCAGCCTTCCTTATTCATCGTCCATCTTTCACATGCATATTAGGCGATTGAAAATACCATGGCTTGAGTGAGGCACACCTTAGTCTTCAAGGTGACACCTTGCTTTTCAACACTTTAAAGAGATCTTTTGCAGCAGATTTGCCCAATACAATGCATCTTTTGATTTCTTGATTTTTTTTGTTGTTGTTGTTGTTCAGGATTAGATAGGGTAATAATACATAATGAGAAAGAAATCTGTGCCTGGTGTCCCAGTCATCTGAAAAGGAAATGCAGGGGCTAATAATTTCACATTTACATGGCTGCGCCTTAGAAGAATTGCTTAGTATTGTCCACCATTTCCAGGGAAAGGTTCTTTAACTTTTTTTTTTTTATTAACTTTTATTGAGCTTCAAGTGAACGTTTACAAATCAAGTCAGTCTGTCACATATAAGTTAATATACATCTTACTCCTTACTCCCACTTGTTCTCCCCCTAATGAGTCAGCCCTTCCAGTCTCTCCTTTCGTGAAAACTTTGGCAGCCTCCAACTCTCTCTATCCTCCCATGCCCCCTCCAGGCAGGAGATGCCAACACAGTCTCAAGTGTCCACCTGATATTATTAGCTCACTCTTCATCAGCATCTCTCTCCCACCCACTGTCCAGTCCCTTTCATGTCTGATGAATTGTCTTCGGGGATGGTTCCCGTCCTGTGCCAACAGAAGGTTTGGGGACTATGACCGCCGGGATTCCTCTAGTCACATCCAGACCGTTAAGTATGAGAATTTGGGGTCTGCAACCCACTTATCTCCTGTTCCCTCAGGGGTTCTCTATTGTGCTCCCTGTCAGGGCAGTCATCGATTGTGGCCGGGCACCAACTAGTTCTTCTGTTCTCAGGATAATGTAGGTCTCTGGTTCATGTGGCCCTCTCTGTCTCTTGGGCTCTTAGTTGTCGTGTGACTTTGGTGTTCTTCATTCTCCTTTGCTCCGGGTGGGTTGAGACCAGTTGATGCATCTTAGATGGCCACTTGTTAGCTTTTAAGACCCCAGACGCCACATTTCAAAGTGGGATGCAGAATGCTTTCATAATAGAATTATTTTGCCAATTGACTTAGAAGTCCCCTTAACCCATGGTTCCCAAACCCCCGCCCTTGCTCCTCTGACCTTTGAAGTATTCAGTTTATCCCAGAAGCTTCTTTGCTTTTGGTCCAGTCCAGTCCATTTGAGCTGACCTTCCATGTATTGAGTGTTGTCCTTCCCTTCACCTAAAGCAGTTCTTTCCAGCTAATTAATCAGTAAAAAAAAAAAACCCTCTCCCTCCCTCCCTCCCTCCCCCCCTCGTAACCACAAAAGTATGTGTTCTTCTCAGTTTATACTATTTCTCAAGATCTTATAATAGTGGTCTTATACAATATTTGTCCTTTTGCCTCTGACTGATTTCGCTCAGCATAATGCCTTCCAGGTTCCTCCATGTTATGAAATATTTGACAGATTCGTCACTGTTCTTTATCGATGCGTAGTATTCCATTGTGTGAATATACCACAATTTATTTACCCATTCATCCATTCATGGACACCTTGGTTGCTTCCAGCTTTTTGCTATTGTAAACAGAGCTGCAATAAAAATGGGTGTGCATATATCTGTTTGTATGAAGGCTCTTATTTCTCTAGGGTATATTCCGAGGAGTGGGATTTCTGGGTTGTATGGAAGTTCTATTTCTAACTGTTTAAGATAACGCCAGATAGCTTTCCAAAGTGGTTGTACCATTTTACTTTCCCACCAGCAGTGTATAGGAGTTCCAATCTCTCTGCAGCCTCTCCAACATTTATTATTTTATGTTTTTTGGATTAATGCCAGCCTTGTTGGAGTGAGATGGAATCTCATCGTAGTTTTAATCTGCATTTCTCTAATGGCTAATGATCAAGAGCATTTTCTCATGTATCTGTTAGCTGCCTGAATATCTTCTTTAGTGAAGTGCGTGTTCATATCCTTTGCCCACTTCTTGATTGGGTTGTTTGTCTTTTTGTGGTTGAGTTTTGACAGAATCATGTAGATTTTAGAGATCAGGCGCTGGTCGGAGATGTCATAGCTGAAAATTCTTTCCCTATCTGTAGGTGGTCTTTTTACTCTTTTGGTGAAGTCTTTAGATGAGCATAGGTGTTTGATTTTTAGGAGTTCCCAGTTATCTGGTTTCTCTTTGTCATTTTTTAGTAATGTTTTGTATTCTGTTTATGCCTTGTATTAGGGCATCTAGGGTCGTCCCTATTTTTTCTTCCATGATCTTTATCGTTTTAGTCTTTATGTTTAGGTCTTTGATCCTCTTGGAGTTAGTTTTTGTGCATGGTGTGAGGTATTGGTCCTGTTTCACTTTTTTGCAAATGGATATCCAGTTATGCCAGCACCATTTGTTAAAAAGACTATGTTTTCCCCAATTAACTGACACTGGGCCTTTGTCAAATATCAGCTGCTCATACGTGGATGGATTTATATCTGGGTTCTCAATTCTGTTCCATTGGTCTATGTGCCTGTTGTTGTACCAGTACCAGGCTGTTTTGACTACTGTGGCTGTATAATAGGTTCTGAAATCAGGTAGAGTGAGGCCTCCCACTTTCTTCTTCGTTTTCAGTAATGCTTTGCTTATCCAAGGCTTCTTTCCCTTCCATATGAAGTTGGTGATTTGTTTCTCTATCACATTAAAAAATGACATTGGAATTTGGATCGGAAGTGCATTGTATGTATAGATGGCTTTTGGTAGAATAGACATTTTTACTATGTTAAGTCTTCCTATCCATGAGCAGGGTATGTTTCTCCACTTAAGTAAGTCCTTTTGAATTTCTTGTAGTAGAGCTTTGTAGTTTTCTTTGTATAGGTCTTTTACATCCTTGGTAAGATTTATTCCTAAGTATTTGATCTTCTTGGGTACTACTGTGAATGGTATTGATTTGGTTATTTCCTCTTCGATGTTCTTTTTGTTGATGTAGAGGAATCCAAGTGATTTTTGTATGTTTATTTTATAACCTGAGACTCTGCCAAACTCTTCTATTAGTTTCAGTAGTTTTCTGGAGGATTCCTTAGGGTTTTCTGTGTATAAGATCATGTCATCTGCAAATAGAGATAATTTTACTTCCTCCTTGCCAATCCGGATGCCTTTTATTTCTTTGTCTAGCCTAATTGCCCTGGCTAGGACTTCTAGCATGATGTTGAATAAGAGCGGCAATAAAGGGCATCCTTGTGTGGTTCCCGTTCTCAAGGGAAATCCTTTCAGGTTCTCTCCATTTAGAGTGATGTTGGCTGTTGGCTTTGCATAGATGCCCTTTATTATGTTGAGGAATTTTCCTTCAATTCCTATTTTGGTGAGAGTTTTTATCATAAATGGGTGTTGGACTTTGTTGAATGTCTTTTCTGCATCAATTGATAAGATCACGTGGTTTTTGTCTTTTGTTTTATTTATGTGGTGGATTACATTAATGGTTTTTCTGATATTGCATAAAAAAAATTTTTTTTTTTTATACCTGGTATAAATCCCACTTGATCGTGGTGAATTATTTTTTTGATAGGTTGTTGAATTCTATTGGCTAGAATTTTGTTGAGGATTTTTGCATCTATGTTCATGAGGGATATAGGTCTATAATTTTCTTTTTTTGTAATGTCTTTACCTGGTTTTGGTATCAGGGAGATGATGCCTTCATAGAATGAGCTGGGTAGTATTCCGTCATCTTCTATGCTTTGAAATACCTTCAGTAGTAGTGGTGTTAACTCTTCTCTGAAAGTTTGGTAGAACTCTGCAGTGAAGCTGTCCGCGCCAGGGCTTTTTTTTGTTGGGAGTTTTTTGATTACCATTTCAATCTCTTTTTTTGTTATGGGTCTATTTAGTTGTTCTACTTCTGAATGTGTTAGTTTAGGTAGGTAGCGTTTTTCCAGGAATTCACCCATTTCTTCTAGGTTTGCAAATTTGTTAGAGTACAATTTTTCGTAATAATCTGATATGATTCTTTTAATTTCAGTTGGTTCTGTTGTGATGTGGTCCTTCTCATTTCTTATTCAGGTTATTTGTTTCCTTTCCTGTAGTTCTTTAGTCAGTCTAGCCAATGGTTTATCAATTTTGTTAATTTTTTCAAAGAACCAGCTTTTGGCTTTGTTAATTCTTTCAATTGTTTTTCTGTTCTCTAATTCATTTAGTTCAGCTCTAATTTTTATTATTTGTTTTCTTCTGGTGCCTGATCGATTCTTTTTTTGCTCACTTTCTATTTGTTCAAGTTGTCGGGACAGTTCTCTGATTTTGGCTCTTTCTTCTTTTTGTATGTGTGCATTTATCGATATAAATTGGCCTCTGAGCACTGCTTTTGCTGTGTCCCAGAGGTTTTGATAGGAAGTATTTTCATTCTCGTTGCATTCTATGAATTTCCTTATTCCCTCCTTGATGTCTTCTATAACCCAGTCTTTTTTCAGGAGAGTATTGTTCAGTTTCCAAGTATTTGATTTCTTTTCCCTAGTTTTTGTGTTATTGATTTCTAGTTTTATTGCCTTGTGGTCTGAGAAGATGCTTTGTAATATTTCAATGTTTTGGATTCTGCAAAGGTTTGTTTTATGACCTAATATGTGGTCTATTCTAGAGAATGTTCCATGTGCGCTAGAAAAAAAAGTATACTTTGCAGCGGTTGGGTGGAGAGTTCTGTATAAGTCGATGAGGTCAAGTTGGTTGTTGTAATTAGGTCTTCCGTGTCTCTATTGAGCTTCTTACTGGATGTCCTGTCCTTCTCCGAAAGTGGTGTGTTGAAGTCTTCTACTATAATTGTGGAGGTGTCTATCTCACTTTTCAGTTCTGTTAAAATTTGATTTATGTATCTTGGAGCCCTGTCATTGGGTGCATAAATATTTAATATAGTTATGTCTTCCTGATCAATTGTCCCTTTTATCATTATGTAGTGTCCTTCTTTATCCTTTGTGGTGGATTTAAGTCTAAAGTCTATTTTGTCAGAAATTAATATTGCTACTCCTTTTTTGCTTATTGTTTGCTTGATATATTTTTTTCCATCCTTTAAGTTTTAGTTTGTTTGTGTCTCTAAGTCTAAGGTGTGTCTCTTGTAGGCAGCATATAGACGGATCGTGTTTCTTTATCCAGTCCGAGACTCTCTGTGTCTTTATTGGTGCATTTAGGCCATATACATTCAGCATAATTATAGATAGATAAGTGTTTAGTGTTGTCATTTTGATGCCTTTTTATGTGTGTTGTTGACAATTTCATTTTTCCACTTACGTTTTTGTGCTGAGACGTTTTTCTTAGTAAATTGTGAGATCCTCATTTTCGTAGTGTTTGACTTTATGTTTGTCGAGTCATTACGTTTTTCTTGGCTTTTATCTTGAGTTATGGAGTTGTTATACCTCTTTGTGGTTACCTTATTATTTACCCCTATTTTTCTAAGTAAAAACCTAACTTGTATTGTTCTATATCGCCTTGTATCACTCTCCATATGGCAGTTCTATACCTCCTGTATTTAGTCCCTCTTTTTGATTATTGTGATCTTTTACATATTGACTTCAGTGATTCCCTGTTATGAGCATTTTTTTTTAATTAATCTTAATTTGTTTTTGTGATTTCCCTATTTGAGTTGATATCAGGATGTTCTGTTTTGTGACCTTGTGTTGTGCTGGTATCTGATGTTATTGGTTTTCTGACCAAACAATATCCTTTAGTATTTCTTGTAGCTTTGGTTTGGTTTTTGCAAATTCTCTAAACTTGTGTTTATCTGTGAATATCTTAATTTCGCCTTCATATTTCAGAGAGAGTTTTGCTGGATATATGATCCTTGGCTGGCAGTTTTTCTCCTTCAGTGCTCTGTATATGTCATCCCATTCCCTTCTTGCCTGCATGGTTTCTGCTGAGTAGTCTGAACTTATTCTTATTGATTCTCCCTTGAAGGAAACCTTTCTTTTCTCCCTGGCTGCTTTTAAAATTTTCTCTTTATCTTTGGTTTTGGCGAGTTTGATGATGTGTTGGTGTTTTTCTTTTTGGATCAATCTTAAATGGGGTTCGATGAGCATCTTGGATATCCTTTCGTCTTTCATGATGTCAGGGAAGTTTTCTGTCAGGAGATCTTCAACTATTTTCTCTGTGTTTTCTGTCCTCCCTCCCTGTTCTGGGACTCCAATCACACACAAGTTATCCTTCTTGATAGAGTCCCACATGATTCTTAGGGTTTCTTCATTTTTTTTAATTCTTTTATCTGATTTTTTTTCCAGCTATGCTGGTGTTAATTCCCTGGTCCTCCAGATGTCCCAGTCTGCATTCTAATTGCTCGAGTCTGCTCCTCTGACTTCCTATTGTGTTGTCTAATTCTGTAATTTTATTGTTAATCTTTTGGATTTCCACATGCTGTCTCTCTATGGATTCTTGCAACTTATTAATTTTTCCACTATGTTCTTGAATAATCTTTTTGAGTTCTTCAACTGTTTTGTCAGTGTGTTCCTTGGCTTTTTCTGCAGTTTGCCTTATTTCGTTTCTGATGTCTTGAAGCATTCTGTAAATTAGTTTTTTTATATTCTGTATCTGATAATTCCAGAATTGTATCTTCATTCGGTAAAGATTTTGATTCTTTTGTTTGGGGGGTTGTAGAAGCTGTCATGGTCTGCTTCTTTATGTGGTTTGATATGGACTGCTGTCTCTGAGCCATCACTGGGAAACTAGTTTTTCCAGAAAATCTGCTTAAAAAAAAATGCAGTCAGATCCCTATCAGAACTGCCTTTGGATTATAACCACCACCTTGTTCCCTGTAAGGATGAAAGTCTGAGATTTGGATCATATATGCTTGGCTGTAGCTGGTTCTGTGTTTTTAGTCCAATTAAGGGTGGATTTTTGGTCCCTGGGTTTTTTGTGTTTCCTCCTCTCAGGCCGGAAGAGTGGGTTAGGAAAAGACCAAAAGAAAAAAAAAAGGGGGGGGGAAGCAAAGCCGCCACGGAGCCAGAGCCATTCTCCATCTGGCTCAGGAAATTCCAATGTTAATGAAGCCGCCTGGGGCGGGTGGAGGAGGGATCAGAGAGATAGGAGAGTAGCACCTCAGAATATAGCCAGAGTTGCTTGTCTTGCTTGGAATGACTATTTTATCTGAGATTCCCGAGGGGCGTGTCACCTATGTGTGCTGGCTGTGTGGAGATTGCCCCCAGGGATCTGGCCCACTGAAGCCACGGTCAGATCCTCCGCTGCCAGTCCCACGCCCAGCATCAAGGATCCCCTGCGTGGACGGTGCACTCCCGATTCCAAAATCAGTCGCTGCCTCCCAGGGACTTCTCGTCCCGCCAGCCGCGTCGCTGCACCGCCTCCACAAACCGGCTGGGCCCCCTCCCAGGGTTAGTTCAGGGGAGTGGAGCAGCTCTCCATGCTTGCGCCTTGACAGCGCCCAGTCAAATGCCCGGCAGCAAGATTCCCCGGCTGGGACGCTGCCGTCCCTGCCTCCCGGGGATTTCTCGTCCCGCCCGCCGCATCGTCGCGCCACTCCCGCGGACCAGCTGGGCTCCCTCCCGGGGTTAGTTCAGGGGAGTGGAGCAGCTCCCCGTGCTTGTGCCATGACAGCGCCCAGTCAAATGCCCGGAGGCCCGATTCCCTGGCTGGGACGCTGCTCTCCCAGCTCCAAGACCAGTTACTGCCTCCCAGGGACTTCTCCCACTGGCCGCGTCGCCACGCCACCCGCGCGGACCGGCTGGGCCCCCTCCCTGGGTGAGTTCAGTGGGGTAGGGCTGTGGCCCTTGTTTGAGCCGTCAGCTCCCCTGGGCCCTGCCCTAAATTGGGCGCCAAAGGTTACCTGACTGGGATGCTGGCTCCTGGCTCCGAAAACAATCGCTGCTTCCCCGTATTTGTTCGTTTTCCATCTCTAAATCTGTGTTTGTTGTTCAGGGTTCGTAGATTGTTATGTATGTGATCGATTCACTTGTTTTTCCAAGTCTTTGTTGCAAGAGGGATCCGAGGTAGCATCTACCTAGTCCGCCATCTTGGCCCCACCTCTTCTTTAACTTTTTGATGAATTAACAAACACCACCTTCTCAGAGATGCCTTAAGTTATCCTCAGCTTTGTCTGATGCAAAGTATTTTTACATATTAATCAACAACAGTTGTAATTGAGTCAATTCCGGCTCATACTCATGGCAACACCGTGCTTGTCAGAGTAGAACTGTGCTCTGTAGGTTTTTCAACTGCTGATTTTTCAGAAGTAGATTACCAGGCCTTTCTTCTCAGGCACCTCTAGATATACTCAAACCTCCAATCTTTCAGTTAGCAGCCAAGTCTGTTAATGGTTTGCACCACTCAGGGACTTTATGTACTAATAGATGTCCTAATTTAAATGATAATTGAGAGACAAAGCTCAAAGTGTGTTTACTCAAAGTCTGAGCACACCAAGATATTAACACGTACGCAAATCAGCAGAGTATCTAAAGTTGTTCTTAAATTCACTACAGGTGTTTGGAATTTTGTTTTAAAAAACTCTGCTCAGAACCTGATAATTGTTTCCATGACTTTGGCTTTCAATTTCAAAGTCCTCTGAGAGCTGTCAACCAGGTGTTGGGTGGGGACTTGGAGGCTGAATGCCTTGATATGAATGATTTGGTTCCTAGAAGCCTCTATTTCTTCTGATTATGCTTGCTCTGAATAAATTAACAAGGAGGGAAGGACAAAGTGAACAAACTGACCTTAGCCTGAGCATATAGAAATATTTTTCAAGGAAATAATCATCTTTGACTTCGTTGATAATAAAATTACTGGCAGATAAGGCTAATGACAGTAGCTCTATGGTAAATGGACTGATATTGAATACCTCTGTTTGTTATTGTGAAATTTAATAAACAGAAATATCAAAGCACCAACTTAGTTTCTTGAACAGAATTGGGGCTTACCATTTATCAAAAAATAAGAGTCCTTCTAAGTTAGAAGGTGGCCAGCAAAACCATTAATTAAATATTAAAAACATTTTAGCTGAATTACAGTATTTTTATGTTTACTATATAAAAAAAAAACTTTGTATAATTACTGTAGGCATGGGTGCTCATCGTAAATGGAGTATAGGTTGTTCCTCCTTGAGTTATTGTAACAGAATGAAATTACTATCTCCTTTTCTACTGGTACTCCATCAGCATACTAATATGCTGTTGTTTTTCCCATGTTAAAAAATCTCTTTTTGACTCAATTGCTGCCGCCCTTCCCTATTAGCAGTCTGTAGAATAATTGTCTTTATTCTTTGTTGCAAATTACTTCCCTCTTACTGTTTCCCTCTCATTCTCTGTTGGCCTCTGGTGGGGCAGTGGTTAAGCATTTGGCTACTAACAAAAAGGTCGGCAGTTAAATCCACCAGCTGCTCCTTGGAAACCCTGTGGGGCAGTTCTACTCTGTTCTATAGGGTCTTGAGAGATAAAAGGTGGTACAGGCCACACCCCAGGGAAACTCCCTTTTGGATCAGGGAGGTGACCTGAGTAATTCTTTTAACCACAAGCAGAGATTATTATTTATAACACACAGGAAAATCACAAAACGGAGGACAACTACACATGGCCTAACCAAGTTGACACATATTTTGGGGGGACACGATTCAATCCATTACAGGTTCCTAGGGCTGCCATAACAAAATACCACAAAGTGGGTGGCTTTAAACAAGAGAAAATTATTGTCTCACACTTCCTGAGACTGAGACTCTGAGACCAGTGTGTCAGCCATGTTGATTCCTTCTGATGCTTTGAGGGAGAATCTATTTCATGCCCCTCTTCTAGCTTCTGGTAAAAAAAATAGCTCCAGGTATTCCTTGGCTTGTAATTGCAGCAGCACGTGGCATCCTTCCTCTGTCTCTCTGTCTCTGTATATTTTCTGCTTTACTAGGACATCAGTCATATAGGATTAAGACTCATCCTACTCCATTATGACCTCATGTTAACTGGTAACATCTTCAAAGACCCTATTTCCAAATAGGGTTGCATTCAGAGATGGTAACAGCATCTCTGTGGCTAAATCCTGGGCGTTGCACCACCTCTGATTGGTTCCCTCAACCCTACTCACCGTTCTGTAAATAGTATGTTTATTAAATTCTCCTCAATTAAATCCTTTGAGGGGGCCATCTGTTTCCCACCAGTGTCTTGGACTGATATAGGTAGATTGAAGCCAGATCATGGAGGGCCTTTGCATGCCAGACTGAAAATTTGACCTTTATTCCATAGACAATGGAGAAAATCAAGGCTCTTAGCACACAGTTGTGTAGGATGTGCATGGTGCAACTTTATGTGAAGGCCCTAGCTCTTAAGGAAGGGAGTGATATAATTAAAAAGAATACGAAGGAAAGGGCTACATGTGAAACATTTCAAGGAGAGAATCTACGTGATGTTAACAGGGGCTCAGAGTATTTTAGGAACACTCTACTAACACTGTGAAGAGTAAGAGTGGTCTCAGTTTTAAACAGACTGTCATAGCTACTTAGCTCTTAGTAGCCCACATTCTCTCCAGAGCTTCAGAGTTTATCTTTTGCAACAACCTGTGTCTATTCACTTCAGGATCCTCTATCACTCTGGCTTAGAAACCAGCTTTAGCTCGAGGTACTTTAGCATCCATTTTCCCACTTTATCATTTTCTGATGTTAATTTGCCTTGGTCCTAGAAGTCAGATAGCCAAGTATAAGGAAGACGACATGTTTCCTTAAAGAAATTGAATCCAGGTCCCTCAAAGTCTGCAGTAGACAAGTAATACCTTACAGCAGTGCTGCCCAAACTAGTTCACATCATGGTACACTGAGAAAATAATCATATTTTCATGCAAACTAGGGTAAATAGGGAAGTTCCTGGGTGGCACAAAAGTTTTGTGCTCAACTACTAACCCAAAGGTATGTAGTTTGAACCCACCCAGGGACAATGTGAAAGAAAGGACTGACAATCTGCTTCCATAAAGCTTATAGCCAAGAAAACCCTATGGAGCAGTTCTACTCTGTAACACATGAGGCCATCAGAAGTCTAAATCGACTTGATGGCTAAGGGTTTTTGAGGGGGGCAAATGGACAAGGCTGATCTTGGCCAGAGATGACTGCTATAGAGGCTCTGGCTGCCCCAAACCTTATTCAGCTTCTCTAAGGGTTAAGGGCTAACTAGGCACACTAGTTGTGAAGTTCTACCTCAGAGCTTCAACTCTATCAGCACAAGAACCCCTTCCCCTTGGGGATCTCTCAAATGGTGCTTGCTTCTTCTTTAACATTCCAATCCAAACACAGACATGTAACTCTTTCCTTGATTCCCTGAAGTACAGCCAGGGTCATAGCTAATCCATATTATTAGAAAAAGGCATCCTTGCTCTGGATGGTGTGCCACCAGAGTGCAACAGCAGCTAGTCCAGATCAGGAATATTTAAACAAGGTTACTAAAAACTTATGGGATTAGAGAAATAAAGAGGAAGTAACAGCACTCAATAATCTGCCTTACAAAATGCTGCTTACTCATATTACCTGTTTGGGGCCTATAAGAAGGTTGTCTCTTTACCTTGTTGGGCACCTTTGTAGCTCTCCTGGCACACCCTCTCTTCTCTGACTCTTTTACCAGGGAAGTTGACTGTCAGGCCTTTAAGGGATCTTTCCTGCCTGTTGGCTGGCTCTTCTCTAGGTGGCTTAATCTTTCACAATAGCCATGTTCGCATATCAAATACTGAGATACACTTTGAACCTCCAATGTATTGAGCCTTAGGATACAGCTTGATGACACCTAAGGTCTCATGGAAGTTTGGCCAGTTCTGTGATCTCTCTTGAAGCTTCTACCCTGACTTCTACAACTGGGCCACATACCATCTAAGCTGATTCCATTAATCCAACAGCATTAACCATAAGGTATAACACCAAACCCTTAGCAAAATTAATCCCCTGCCTTCCAAGTTTGGAAATAAAAACTAGGAGTGGAAGAATAGAAGTTGAAGCTTTGAAGTTCAGGTATCTCTCTATATGGAGGACTTACTCCATGATCACCTTGAATATATACTTGATTTTATTAGGAAGCTGTTTTTATTATGCATAAAGTAAGCATAAGAGGGTTTCTCACAAGTCAGATTCACATACTTTCACATTGGGATTGAAGGTCCCTTTGACTAGTTAGTTATATTGTCTATTTGTATATACCTTATTTCTCACCTGTGTCCCAGGTAAATCTAGCTTCTGGGCAGATGATTTCTACAATAGAAACACAAAATGGATCCAGCAGCCTCAGGCTCAGAGTCAAAATGTGGCAAGGGATGAACTTTTTTCCAAATGTGGAAAAGGTTAACATGACCTATATCCAAAGCTCCTCTGTTTTTTGCCAGACATGAACGACCTTTTTGTGAGGAATAAAAAAGAAAAACTTAATGAAATATACCTGTGTCACTAGGTCCTTATTACAGACATTTACTCAGCAAGCCTGTCAGATCAGTGAATGAGGTCAAGAGCTTGCCAAACCGAAGGATCATTGTCAACCAATGGAACAAAAAGAGGAGAAGAAGGAAAAAAGTTAAATAATTTACTGGACATGCAGCACAGCCCCAACCTAGAATTGCTTAAAAACACACCTTTCTCCTCCTTCCCTCTTGCCAGAGAATTAGGGGCCTCACAACATGTTCACAGTTCACACACTAAATCTTCACCGGGAGAACGTCCCTCCTTCTAAAGGCTACACACCTGAAGCATAAGGAAGGCTCATCTCCACAGCTATCTCCTAGTATAACTGGCATGTTTCCTGTGTCCTTCACTTTTGGACATCATTTTCTCAGCCAACATAGTAGGATAACATCTAAATGCTCTATAGTGGATTCATAGACCAAGGAACACAAAATCACTGCTGAACAATGTGTGGGCCTGAAACTTGGTTATGCTTCTTTACCTTCTTTCCTTGGTCCATAACATAAAGTTAGGCATACCAGTATTAGCATGTCCCCAGCAGTACTAGAAAACATCACACATAGGTGTAGCTTTTCCACATTCTATGAGACATTTCAACATCTTCTTGTTTTAGTTAAAAATCTCCAAGATTGCTTGTTCCATTTGATGATGGTTGAGTTGGGAAATGGTAGATAGCACTCCCTCACCCTCATTGCAAACTACTCGGGTGATTTGAAAATAAGTTGCCTCTCTCAAAAAGGATAGAGCCCTGGAATCCAGCCAATCTGCCACCAAGTCTCCTTGTGACCAGTCAAGGGGCAGAAATTACTGTAAGGAAAGAATCACATAAGACGGGAGTGCTTCCCGTAGCCTAGTAACTTATACTTTACGTGTTGAGCATTAGACTTTCACAGGACTGTCTCTCCCTGAATTTCCCATATACCATCTTACCACAAGAATCAGACTGTACCCTCAGGTGAAGCTACATCTAATGATTTAGCCCATGTCTTAGCCATCTAGTGCTGCTGTAACAGAAATACCACAAGTGGATGGCTTTAACAAAGAGAAATTTATTTCTGCACAGTACAGTAGGCTAAAAGTCCAAATTCAGGGTGTTGGCTCCAGGGGAAGGCTTTCTCTCTCTATCGGCTCTGGAAGAAGGTCCTTGTCCTCAATCTTCCCGTGATCAAGGAGCTTCTCAGGCACAGGGACCCTTAGTCCAAAAGATGCGCTCTGCTCCTGGTGCTGCCTTCTTGGTGGTATGAGATCCCCATCTCTCTGCTTGCTTCCCTTTCCTTTTATCTCTTGAGAGATAAAAAGTGGTCCAGGCCACACCCCAGGGAAACTCCCTTTTCATTGGATCAGGGATGAGACCTGGGTAAGGGTGGTGTTACAATCCTACCCTAATCCTCTTTAACAAAAAATTAGTCACAAAATGGAGGGCAACCACAGAATACTGGAAATCATGGCCTAACCAAGTTGATACACACATTTTGGGGGGGACATAATTCAATCCATGACAGCCCCCTTTGATACCGTGCCTCTGTTTCTGTCATCTGTATCCTGAACTCCTTTGCCCAATTAAGTCCAAAGCAATGCTGTTCAAGGAAGTACAATCACCATTTATGGGTGTAGGTAGAGTTGAAGAGTTGCTCTACTTCTTCTTTGCCATATAGCTTTATTCTTTTATGAAAGTTCACTGATGCATACTTCTATTAAATTTATAAAGCAAAATGTTGACAAAGGTCTTCACTTAAAGTAATGCAGCATTTACACTCTACCTAAAACAAAATAACCAGCAATTCATATTAATGAATTATTCAAACACACAAATAAATGAAATAGTGTTTAGGCAGTAGAGCTCATGCTAAGGGCTATCAGAAAACAACAGAATGTGATTAACTTGGGTAAGTGATCAATGATAAATTGTAAATGTAATTACTGTATGATTAAATCACCCGTTTTTCCATACCTGGAAAACAAAGTCATAATTAGCTATCTTGTGGCAAACACAAGGATATATGCGCACTAAGCTCATTTTCCTGGCACATCAGGCACACAGCCACATGTACGTTGCCCAGCCTTCCTCTAAGTGATTGAGATCTGGCCAGTGGAATACAGGCAGCACAGTTTAGTGGTAGAAGTCTCACCATGAGGGTACCTGGGTTGGATTCCTGGCCCATGCACCTCATGCATAGTCACCACTTGTCTGTCAGTCGAGGCTTGTGTGTTGTTATGATGCTGAACAGGTTTCAGTGGAGCTTCCAGACTAAGACAGGCTAGGAAGAAAGGTCCATCTACTTCCGAAAATCAGCCAGTGAAAATCCTATGACTCACAATGGTCCAATTCAATGGTCATGGGGATGGTGCAGAATGAAGCCATATTCAGTTGTTCTGTGAAAGTTTAGCTCCATTTGTGAATGGAGTCACCATGAATATGGCTGACTCACGGCGGCTAACGAGTGTCTAATCCAGGTCCATCAAACTTCCCACATAATTCTTCCTGCTTTCTATCTTCCTTCTCTGCCAGAAAAATGTAAAGGACCCTGGGGAAAGACGGTGGGTGCCCAAAGTTCCAGGGAAAGAATCCAGTAGACATGGAGGAAGACTTTATCCCTGACTTACTGCATGGAGCAGAGCCATCCCCACCAACCTGTATTGTATTGTGATTGAAGAAGAAACATAACTTTATTGAGCTAAGCCCTGAAATCTTGGAATTAAGTTTACCTTCTCTGATTAACTCACATTCTTATACAGTAATCTTTATTTTACTTCAGAAACTGAACAACTGTAGGCAACATATTTTCTCTATAATTATAACATATTATATAAGTCTTTGTCAATGTTACATGAATTCTTTCCATTATCAAAACAACTTGACGGCAGATAAATAATACAGAATTGTGCAGTCATCTTTCATATGGATAGTCATGCCAATTAGTGATGCTAAGCTTGGAATAAAAATGCATAGAACCCAAATAAAAATTGTTAGGAGAAAATATTCTAAATGTTAGACTCCTTCCTTAGTAATAAATTCCATAATGGCCATTTCATGAGAAAGTAAAATTTTTCTTCATGTCATGTATATTACTGTCAATAAAGATCTCAAAATCACACAGGAAATCGTTGCTATTGTCCAATATATGAGAAAAGGAATTTTCAAAAAGTTTCTTTTTTTTCTTAAAAGGAATAATGTTGAAATTTTTTGACACCGGCATTAATGCTGTACTACTGAGAATTTTTTTTTTTTTTTTTTTTTTACTAAGAATACCACCGGATTACCTAGACTAATAAGGATCATGATGTGTCCAGAATGAACAAAAGTCAAATAAAGTAAGAGGGAGAAAAGTAGTGTTCATTTCTTACGGATCTCCATGGTTGTTTTTGTTTCATGCTGTCAATAGATTCTGACTCATTGTCACCCTATAGGGAGGCTTTCCTGGGCTGTGATCTTTATATAAGCGGATTGCCAGATCTTTTCTCCTACAGAGCGTCGGGTGGATTTGAACCACTGACCAATTAGCAGCCTAGAGTTTAACCGTTGTACCACCAGGGCTCCTTAGATCTCCATTAAAACTCATTGCCATCAAGTCGATTCCGACTCATAGCTATCCTACAGGACAGAGTAGAACTGCCCCGTAGGGCTCATTAGTCCAGGGTAAAATATAAAAAATGGAGTGGCATGAACAAAAATATTTTTGACATGCCATTTTGTTATCTTTGAATATTTCTTACATATTTATACATAAAGAAGTGCTTATTGGGCTATTGCTTCTGAGAAGAGACAACTAAACTTAAATAAAGGCTAAAAAGAATTTCCTCATTTATATAAAAGACAATACACCCACATTGTCTCCAACTAACTCAGCAATTGAATTTTGTTATATATTTATCCCACTTTCTTTTAAAATTTCCAAAACTAATTTTTTTCTTACAGTCAATATTTAGATTTATCTACATTTACCAATTTCTTTGTTCTCCATTTCTTCTTCCATCCGCCTTCTGATTTCTGGTTTTCATAATCTTCTTCCTAAAATTCATCATTTAGTTGTTCTTTCAACCTGAACCTTGTAATTGGTAAACACTCCGAGTTTTTTATAAAAACATCTTTATTTCATCCTCACTCAAATAATATTTTTAGTTGGGTATAGATTTTTGGGTCAAATTATCTTCCCTTGGTACCTTGACTATACTAGGCCATACTCTTTTTTATGAAATATCTGCTGCCATTGGTTAAGTAGTAAGTCTCTAGAATCGAACTGGGCCCAATGTTGGCTCCACTAAGGAGCACAATCTTTCTGTGACCTATTTTCCATTCTGTAAAATGGGGATTGTGGCAATGAGGGTAAGTGTAATGCCTGTCATCACAGAATCATACCCTCGTATGCCTTAAATATGAACACTAGATGTTATTGTTCTCAAAATCCTTCAGCCATCCTCAATCATGGAAACTTCTTCTTGACTCTTCTTCTCCCCGGGTATCTCCACACTCCTGCCCTGTAGCTCAAGGATCAGACTTCTTTACTTTTCTTACTTCTTGTCCAACCTACCTTCATGTTCCCACAATCTCTTTTCATTTCTCATACAGAGCAGTTCTTCTCTCTGTTCCTTACCCTAAACTATCAGAGGCCTACTTTTGCACATCCAAAACTAATCAAGATGCTTTGAAAATAAAGACTATCTATTTTTTCTCTATTTCCTAGCCCCAAGCCCAAACACAGCAGAAGCAGTGACATCTTTGTATGGTCTTTATATACTCATGTCCCTTGGAATGGCTCCCTCTGTCATCTATGTCTTCAAGGAGAAGAGAGTAGTATAAAGGCGCATCCTTCCCATTACGTGAATTATGCCACTGGCCCCTGCTATCTCCTTTGGAGGACCAAAGACAGCTCTTTTTTACTTGTTTTTTCATTTTAAATAGCAGTTCTTCCTTTCTCACAGCAGGGAATAAGACCATTCTCTGACAGAACTGCCTGGCCTGCACTAAGTGTAGGGGGAATAATAATTGCTATCATTTTATTTGACTAGTACTATTTCATATCTCTTCCTTCTGGAAATAATGATTTTCCTTTAAATGGAAATAAATCATGTTATCCCCTGCTTCAAAGTCCAATAGATCTCCCATTGCCCTCAGAATAAAATCCTATGTCTTTATCACCAAGGCTTATGGGCCCTACTTTCTAGCCCTTTCCTACTTCTTCAATCTCATTCCTATCACTCTCCCTCTTATTTACAACACTTCAGCCTTACTGGCCTTCCTTTAATTCTTGCATTCCCTAAATATGTATTGAGCATCTACGAGGTGCAATGGATTGCTTTTGTGTGGTCTTTCTCACCATGGTCTTATAACTCCCACCCAAGTGGCTGGGTGGGACTATGCAAAAAAGGTAATTGTAGCCCATCAAGGGGATTGGTCAGTTTTGCCATCCTGCTAGCCTTAAAACGAGCCATCCTAGAGGTGGGAAGAGAGGATCTCACCACCACCAAGGAAAAACAGCCAGGAATGGAGCACATATTTTGGACCCAGGATCCCTGTGCTAAGAAGCTCCTGGATCTAGGAGACTGAGAGGGAGAGCTGTAACACTAAAAATGACAAAAAGCAGCGGCAGAGAAATGGCAGCAGGAGAGACTGGCAGGAGACAATTCCCAGCCCATGGAGTGAGAAAGCTGAATGCCATCGGGCAGGAGTCTTGCTGGCAGAGTAGGGTACCTCCAGGCACTTGGTGGAGCTGGGTTTGCTGACCCATGGAGCTAGAGCCGAGTGCCTACAGGCCAAGGCTTATTGGCTCAATGGGGTGCCTCTGGACACTTATCAGCAGAGCTAAAAGGGCTTCATAACACTTGCCGGAGCAGGGCAGGGGCCAAGGGGCCAGAGAGAGCTGTGGCTAAGGGCACAGCTAAGAAGAGGCTATCCTGATCAGAAGAACTGTATCCTAATTGTTCCTGAACTTGAATTGTAACCTGTTATTTCCCTAATAAACCCATAACTGTGAGTTCTGTGTGGCCACTGAAATGAATTATCAAACTCAGCAGAGAAGTAGAGAGTGGCGTAGGAGGGATGGTTAGATCACAGAGAAGAGGCATGTCTGACCTCCACCTCATAGCAGTCAGCCTTGAGTTGTTGATCTTGAGTCTACTTCCGCCTTGTGAACTTAGAGGAGGTCAGACACCACCCCCACATCACTTTTACAATCTACTATGTGTCAGGTAATGTTTAGGCATCTGAAGTACATCAGTGAACAAAAAAGAAAAATTCTTTCCTACCCAAAGGAATTTGTAGCTGCTGTCCCCTCATTCTGGAACACTTTTCCCCCAGAGTTTAGCAAGATCTGATTCTTCCTTGTCCCTTTAGGTCACAGCTGAAAACTTACCTCCTAGAGAAGACTTCTTCCAACTGCCTTTTCTAAAGTAGTACCAACTCCCCTGGTCACTATGTATTTCATCATCTTTCTTTGGTTTCAATTGCACTTATTACTTTCAAATATTATTTGTTTATTTATCTAACTTGTGAATTATCTGCCTTTCAAACTAGAATGAAAGCTCCACGAGAATAGAGGCATGGTTCGTTATGCTCCCCCACTGTATCCCTAATACCTATAACAGTTCCTGTCACATTGTAGACACTCAATAAATTGGATTAACTGAATGGATGAACAAATACATGAAGAAATAAAATTGTGTCTACTCTTGCTTGAGGACATTTTCCCCACTCCATGACTGAGTTGTAAATCATAATGTCTCCCCTGCCATCCCCGGGTACAGAGTTGGGCATGTGATCCCGCTTGCGTCAATTATGGTCCTATATTCTTTTGGATACAGCGATTGGCCCAAGGATTGGGCACTTGGTCCAAGCCAGGTCAATTGACTCTTCTCCAATTTTTTGTAAAGTATGAAGCTACGAGGGGTATCTCTCTCTTCTTGGCTCACAAGCATTAAGGATATAGATGTACGGCCATTGGTGGCCACCATCTTCCTTTGACATAGAAGGAATCCATCAGGAGTAATAAGAATGAGAACAAACTTAAAAGTGAAACTCGGCCAAGAGAAGAAGCTAATCAGAGTGCCTTGATAACATCAGCTGAGCTTTTGCTTCCAGTCTTGCTTGAAACCCAGCATCCCACTTCTGTGAGCCACTAAATTTCCATTTTTGCTAAGCCACTTTGAGTTGGGTTTCTGTACCACACAACTTAAACAGTCCTGACTGTGAATAAATGCTTAATACAGGTAACTCCCAAGCCCTCTGTTCCTCTTTGCCAAATGAAAGAATAAAGCACAGCCATACCAAACAATATCCTGGGCATTTGGACCTGCCATCCTGGATTCTGGAATGCTGTTTAAAAACTAAGCTTGACTGTCAGATATCACAATACAGGGTACTGGACAGAGCTGGAGAAAAATGTAGAACAAAACTCTAACTCACAAAAAAAAAAACCAGACTTAGTGATCTGACAGAGACTGGAGAAACGCCTAGAGTATGGAGCCCAGCAACCTTTGAACTCAGTACTGAAGTCACTTCTGAGGTTCATCCTTCAGCCAAAACAAATGAAAATACATGTAGCTCAACCATGTGTAAGAGGCTAAACGGGCACACGAGCCCAGGGGCAGGGACGAGAAGGCAGGAAGGGACAAGAAACCTGGATGGATGAAAACAGGAAACCCAAAGTTGAGAAGAGAATGATGACATGTCACAGGGTTGGCAACCAATGTCACGAAATGATATGTGTATTAATTGTTTAATGAGAAACTAATTTGCTCTGTGAACCTTCATCTAAAGCACAATAGCAAAATAAATAAAATGAAAACTGAGCTTGAGAGAAGGCAGCTATAAGTCCACTCCCCCACTTCAGAGCAGCTTCATGCTACCTGAGAGGTCTCTGCCAATTTCTCCTTCCTCTCGCAATTCTATAAGTGACAAGGGGGGGGGGGTGGCTTTTTCTTCCACCCAGGACCCAACCTGAAGAGTATCCTTTTGCTCCAGATCTGGTCGTCTACAGCACCAGCAATGGCTATGATCTTTCCTCCATTTCCCTGTACCCCCACAACTCTTTCCCAATGGCCACAGTCCAGATGAGAAGCAAACAAAAATCTTATGCCTAAACACAGAGCTGCGGCTGGCTTTAGTCTCCTCCTGTATGAAAGGAGAAAAGCAATGACATCAGTCAGGTTGACCGTGTCCAGTTGGTTGCAAAACAATACATTTCCTGCCAAAGCCAGAGCCTGAAAAATTCACACCGGGTGCTTTAAAGCTCATCAGAAAACTCAGGGTGAAAGACAGAAAAATGCTCTGCCAAAGCCAGGCTGTAGATGTGAGGCCATGACTCCTCTATGCATAGCACTTGATTGTGCCGACTTGCTTCTCAATTGAATTTCCCCTTCTTGAATACGTTTATAACCTCGCAGGGATCTATTACTTTCCTTTAAACCTCCAGCTTGAGAACACAAGCATGGAGGAGAAGGCCCTGTGAAAGCAGAGTGATGCAGCCAAAAGCCAAGCCACTAGAATCTGGAAGAGGTAAGGATTCTCTCCAAGAGTCTTCTTTGGGACTACAGACCTACCAACACCTTGGTTTTGGACTTATGCCCTTGGGAACTGTTAGAGAAAAAATTTCTGTTGTTTGAAGCCACCTGGTTTGTAGTAATTTGCTGTGACATCCCTAGGAAATTAATACACTAGCTCAGATCTTGCTTAATCTGTACTTAAGACTCCACAGCCACAAACAGCAACAACATACCTAAGCTAGGTACATTGTATTCATATTCTCCTTCATTTGTTGTAAAACATCCTTGCAAAGGGAGGTGTTAGTGACCCTTTTAAAAAATGAGAGGATTTAAATGCCTTACCCTACGTCTGCCACAGAAAGGATGGAACCTGAATTCAAAATCTGATCTACCCAGCTCTTTCCTTTGGGTCACTATCTCCGTATTTTATTTAAGTGTTTGTTTCCACATCATGTAAGAATAGGGTCTGATCCTGATACCCAGTCTATACATATCTGACACCCAGAGCACATCATCCTTTAACACCCCCTCCTCTCTTAAGCAACACAAATATTTCAGTAACAATCATGAAATGAAATGGATGCATTTCTGGTATGGACAAAAATTTGCACTTACTAAACAAAATGATTGCACTTCACAGTTTGCACTGTTTCATATTTAAGCACAAATGAAAACTCCAAGTGGTCACATATTGTTGTCATTGTTAGCAGCAGTCCAACACCCCAACTCATGGTGACCCCATGCACAATGGAACAAAACGCTGCCCAGTCCTGCACCATCCCCACAATCAGTTGCAAATTGGACCATTGTAAACCATAGGATTTTCATTGGCTGATTTTTGGAAGTAGCTCACCAGGCTTTTCTTCCTAGTTCATCTTAGTCTGGAAGCTCTGCTAAGGCCTGCTTAGCATCATAGCAACATGCAAACCACCACTGACAGATGGGTGGTGGCTGTGCATGAGGTATATTGGCCAGGAATCAAACCCGGGTCACTCGCATGGAGGTGAGAATTCTACCAGTGAACCACCAATGTCTCTGAAGTGGTCACATAAAATCGCGTAATTGAATAACCCAAGTTCTATTTCTTTCCTTACAATCATGCTCCAACTGTTTCTTTCTAATGTACTGTTTTAACATAGATATAGATGCTATCCCAGGAGTTAGAGACATGAGTGGAGTCCAGAGGGAGTAAGAACAATTCTGAACCATTTCCAAGGAATAAACTGATGCTAGCGGGAGTCATTTCCAGTTAAACATTTTTTCCTGGTTTTGTTATTTTCAATTCTGTTATAATTACTTACAGAAAATGCCTGGGTTTTAAGTGTTCATTTCAAGGACTTTTGACAAACATATATACTTACGTACCACCACCTGTCAAGACACAGAACATTTCCATCACCTTAGAAATTCCCTTTCTTGCCTTTTCTAGTTAATCCTCCTCTAAAGAAGCAAGCACTGTTCTGATTTCTATTCCTATAGATTGTGTTAGTTTTTTAAATTGCAAATTATAGCACAACCATGCTGATCACAACTCTGCCATAAATCTTTGGGTACTAATAATATATTTTCATTGTTCAAACTTCACCACTTCTCTGGGTTCTGGATTCTTGATTTCTTTAAGGTGAAGCTGACTTGTTAATCTACTGGTCTAGCTTCTAGAATGAATACAAGCTGTATTAATACAAATGGTCACACATGATAGTTAGGTAATCAAGTAACCTGGTCTCTGGGAGTAGTCTTGAACTATACTAAACTACTTAAAAATTAATTCATAGAATTCCAACTGTTATATTTAAATAAATGTACGTGTCTGATACCCACATGTAGGGGTCTAACTGTGTAACTGATAGTTCTTGAAATTAACTCCATACAGAATACATTTATTAAAAGATTTGTAATATAAATGTCCACCACTTGTCTGTCAGTTTGTCATTTGACCTTCATTTGCTGATGTAGCATGACTCAAAGTGAGAAGAAACACCTGCAAACATCCATTAATAATCAGAGCATGGAACGTACAAAGCATGAATCTAGGAAGACTGGAAGTCTGCAAAAATGAAATGGAACACATAAAGATTAATATCCTAAGCACTAGTGAGATGAAATGGATTGGTATTGGCCATTTTGAATCAGACAACCATATGGTCTACTATGCCAGGAATGACAAATTAAAGAGGAATAGCACCATATTCATCATCAAAAAGAACATTTTAAGATTCATCCTGAAGTACAACGCAGTCAGTGATAGGATAATAGCCATATGCCTACAAGGAAGACCAGTTAATATGACTATTATATATATTGTGTTACTTAACCATTATGCATGACTGTTTGTATCAATATAGCATCTATTCTTTCTAGAGGCTAGACCAGTAGATTAAAAGTCAACTCGATTTTAAAAATCAAGAATCTGGGATCCAGAGAAGTGGTGAAATTTGAACAATAAAAATATATTAATATCATCCAAAGACTTATGGCAGTGGTGTGATCAGGATGGTTGTGTTGTAATTTGCAATTTAAAAAACAAATACAATGTATAGGAATAGAAATCAGAACAGCATTTGCCTCTATGGAGGGGGATTAAATGGAAAAGGTAAGAAAAAAAATTTCTAAGGTGATGGAAATGTTCTACCTCTTGACTGAAGTCTTGGTACATAGATACATATGTTTGTCAAAAGTTCTTGAAGTGAACACTTAAAATCTATGCAATTTCTATATGTAATTATACCTGATGTCAGATGAATCTTCGCTGAAACCAGAGAATACCAGAAAGTTGCTTACCTGTGTTTTATTGACTATGTTAAGGCATTCAACTGTGTGGATCATAACAGATTATGGATAATATTGAATGAGAATTCCAGAACATTTAATTGCGCTCATGAGGAACCTGTACTTAGACCAAGAGGCAGTTGTTTGAATAGAACAAGGGGATGCTTCATGGTTTAAAATCAGGAAAGGTGTGTGTCAGGGTTATACCATTTCACCATACGTATTCAATCTGTATACTGAGCAAATAATCCGAGAAGCTGGACCATATGAGGAAGAATGGGGCATTAGGATTGGAGGAAGACTCATCAACAACCTGTGATGTGCGGATGACACAACCTTGCTTGCTGAAAGTAAAGAGGACTTGAAGCACTTACTGATGAAGATTAAAAACTATAGCCTTCAGTATGCATTATACTTCAACACAAAGAAAACAAAAATCTTCAGAACTGGATCAATAAGCAACATCATGATAACTGGAGAAACTACTGAAGTTGTCAAGGATTTCATTTTACTTGGATCCATAATCAATGCGCATTGAAGGGGCAATCAAGAAATCAAGGGATCTCACCACCACCAAGAAAGAAGAGTCAGGAATGTAGCATGTCCTTTGGATCCCTGTGCTGAGAAGGTCCTGGAACCCGGAGACCAGCAGAGACAGCTATAACATCAAAGATGGCGGCAGACAAACGGCGGCAGCAGAGGCAGGCAGGAAACTGGCAGGAGATGGCGCAGGGGGCTTCCTGAACCACGGAGCAAAAAAACTGAGCATCTTTGAGCAGAAGGCTTGCTGGCAGAGTAGGGTGCCTCCAAGCACTTGGTGGAGCTGGGTTTGCAGACCCATGGAGCTGGAACTGAGCGGCTTTGGGTCAAGGTTTACTGGCAGAGTTGGGTGCCTCTAGGCACTTACTGGCAGAGCTAAAAAGAACTTTGTAATTACTTACCTGATCAGGGCAGAGGCCAGGCTGAGAGGCCAGGGGGCCAGAGAGAGGCATGCCTGCAGACACAGCTGAGAAAAGGCCATCCTGATCCAAGAAATATCCTGAGCATTCCTCAACCTGAATCGTAACCTATTACTTCCCTAATAAACCCCATAATTGTGAAAAGAAACAAATCAAAAGAGTCATTGCATTGGGCAAATCTGCTGCAAAAGACTCCTTTAAAGTGTTAAAAAGCAAAGATGTCACTTTGGGGACTAAGGTGTGCCTGATCCAAGCCACGGTATTTTCAATCACCTCATAAGCATGTGAAAGCTGGACAATGAAGAAATGATGCATTTGAATTATGGTGTTGGTGAAGAACATTGAATATACCGTGGACTGCCAGAAGAACGGACAAATCTGTCTTGGAAGAAGTACAGCCAGAACGTTCCTTAGAAGCAAGGATGGTGAGACTTCACCTCCCGTACTTTGGACAGTCCCTGGAGAAGGACATCATGCTTGGTAAAGTAAAGGGTCAATGAAAAACAGAAAGACCCTCAATGAGATGGATTGACACAGTGGCTGCAACAATGAGCTCAGACGTAGCAATGATTGTGAGTCTGGCGCAGGACAGGGGAGTGTTGCGTTCTGTTGTACAGAGGATTGCTATGAGTCAGCTCCTACTTGATGGCACCTAACAACAACAAAAAATTGCTGGATCGTGGTAATAATAAAAAGCACACTGAAAGTAGTCAGTATTACTGCTGTGCTTAAATTCCCTGCCAATTTCACCCCCTTATTGCTGCTCCAGGGCAGACTGCTCCCATCACCCTGCCCTTGGCGCCACTCCTGCAAAGTTAGCCTCAGAGAGCAGCCTGCAACAGCTTTACCTGGAGGCAGTCCCAGTGACAAGGGCTACCATGCTCACGCCCTTAAATTAATAAATAAAAATCGGGTGTTTCAATGACCATTGGCCTCTGGCTTTTTATATTCCTGCTGCACCCTCAGAAGCTGGGGCCACTTTGACTGCATTAGGGAGCTCTCTTGGAAATAAACTTCCATGGCTTTCAGACTCACCAGAAGATAAGTGATGCAAGCTGAGTGTGGACAACCCTCCTTCAGGCAAACAAAAAAATTGATTTTCTTTTTCTGGAAATACACACTTTTGCTTCAGCTCATTTAACCTGACAGTATTAGAGGGCGGAAAAGCCATTAACAGAGCACTTTGCTGATCCCAAGTTAGCATGAAGTAGCTCTCTAGAGTGACTTTACTATTGTGGCCACAGGTGATGTTTTTATTTGTTCCCCTGTCTTTTCAGAATGGTGAGTATAATAAGTGAAGAGATACGAAGTGTTCCAGAACACCTCCTCTGAACATGAACAGGAGGCCAGGCTACTGCGAGGGTCACAGCCTCTTGTTGCCAGGTTTAGCTTAAAGTGGAAAGCATTTGTTCCCTGCACACTGGGGAGACGGAGGGACCTATCTTATCCTGGCTATGCTAGGGATGGGACATCTGGACCTGACTCTGCCAAACCTGCCAAGCTTTACTATCATTTCACTATGTGATCTTAGGCAAATTCCTTCGCTCGTCTAAAACTCAGTCAACTCATCTGTAAAATGGGGATAAAAATAACCCCTCTTAGAGCTATTGTGAGAATTAAATGAGCAGGCAAAGTACTTGGCACTCAAAAAATAGTCTTTCTTGCCCCTTCCCTTCCTCTTTGTCCCCCATGGAAAAGAGCTGTGTCTATAAAATCTTTCTGTGACCTCCTTCATTTTTAATGCCCTCTCTATTTGAGAAAAAGAACCTCACACACAAGGCTCAGGTGTTCCTGGGTGGTGCAAATGGTTAAGAGCTCGACTACTAACTGAAAGGTTGGCATTCAAACCCACCTAGAGGCACCTCAGAAGAAGGGCCTGGCAATTTGCTTCCAAGAGTTCACAGCCTTAAAAGCTCAATGGAGCACGGTTTACTCTGACACACATGGGATTGTCCTGAGTCACAAGCAACTCGACAGCAACTGGTTTGGTTTTTTGGTTTACATGAGGTTCCTTGGTGGTGGGAAGTGGGCTTTGGAGGCTCCCTAATTTATGGAGCATATAAAAAAAAAGACGGCTTCAAGAAAATGAAAATAACCTTAAGTTAGGGCTTGAGGCCCTAATATGTGTTCACACCAAGAAAGGAGAGGAAATTTTAGAAAGAGGAGCCGAAGGTAGGCCAACTTGTGCTAGGACAGGTTCAGGAGATGCTAATAGACTATGAAACCTCCATGCTCCTTTATCTCCTACAAAGGGGCCTCCAGTGGCCTCATCCAGGCAAGCCCCAGCAGGGCTTTCACAAAGCAGGTCTGCTAGGAATGAGGCATCTTGTTCTGGTTCCATCACCCCTGCGAGTCAGTTGCTCCATCAAAACTATACAGGCTTGATTTTGGGTCTAGTTGTCAAGGAGCCCTGGTGGAGGAGTTGTTAAAGAGTTCAGCTGCAAACCAAAAGGTCAACAGTTCAAATCCACTGGCTGTTCCTTGGAAACCCTATGGGGCCATTCTACTCTGCCCTATAGAGTCACTTCGAGTTGGGATCAACTCAACAGGCAAAGGGTTTTGTTTTGTTTTGCTTGTCATGGTGCAAAGACTAGGCATTCCATAAATATTTGTTAAATAAATGATTGACAGAACAATATATGTAGGGCTTAAAATGTAGTTGAAAATTTTTCATGCTCAAGGATTACCGGTCAGCCAGCGACAAGTGTAACTGACGCTGAGATGCATTGCTGTTTTGCTCATCTGGCGAAGATTATAGGCTAGGAAGATATTGAGTGTCTAATGGGAAGAAGGGGTAAATACAAAGGTGAAAAGGAAGATACCCTGCAAGGGAAGGAAGGTGATTCTTAATGCATGCCTCATCATCTTTAGAGGTTTATTGAAAACCAACCTTGTTTACTCAACAGATACATGAGTTTTTTTGCATACTATATAGACGTGTAACTGAGCATGAACCTTGTTGCTGAGCTATGCAACAGACACTGCTTTGCATGATTAATAAACCTTTTCGTGCCAACTCACTGCTAAATATGGGTTCATCCCCAGATGAATTGAGCTATAATGCTCAGGGTTCTTGGTTACAAACAACAGTAACTTACTCCAGTTAATTGAAGCAGAAAAGGAATAGATTGGAAAGGTGCTAAGTAGTTTGCGGAATCAAATAGAAGGCTGGAGAACCAGGATCAGGCAGGAATCAAGCAAGGTGAGACATAGCAAGGTCCCACCCTACCAAAGGTCAGCTTTGGAGATTGCCACTGGTACTGTTGCCCCAGTCACTGTCACACCAGTAGGCCTGAACCCATATACCCAGTGCCGTTGAGTCGATTCCGACTCATAGAGACCCTATAGGACAGAGTAGAACTGCCCCATAGAGTTTCCAAGGAGTGCCTGGCAGATTCGAACTGCCGGCCCTTTGGTTAGCAGCTGTAGCACCTAACCACTACGCCACCAGGGTTTCCTGAACCTATATAGAACCTCTGAATGACCCCGCAACTTGGTCTCATAAGCTCAAGATTCAAAGTCCTGAGTACAAGCATCTGACTGGCTACCTCTCAGGTTTTTGTCCCTCTTTCTAGATGCAGAGGCAGTGTTATGGGTTGAATTGTGTCCCCTCAAAATGTGTATCAACTTGGCTAGGCTATGATTCCCAGTATTGTTTGGTTGTTCTCCATTTTGTGGTCTGATGTAATTTTCCTGTGTGTTGTAAATCTAATTTCTGCCTGCGGTTAATGAGGCAAGATTAAGTTATGTTAAAGAGGGTTAGGGTGGGATCCAACACCCTTACTCAGGTCACAGCCCTGAACATATATAAGGGGAGTTTCCCTGGGGTGTGGTCTGCATCACCTTTTATCTTACAAGAGATGAAACAATAGAGAAACAAGCAGAGAAAGGAGACCTCACGCTACCAAAAATGAAGAACCAGGAGGGGAAGTCAGTTCTTTGGACCCCAGTCCCTGCACTGAGAACCTCCTAGACCAGGGAAGATTGACGGCAAGGACCTTCACCCAGTGCCAACAGAGAGAAAAAGCCTTCTCCTGGAGCTGGCACCCTGAATTTGGACTTCTAGCCTCCTAGACCATGAGAGAATAAATTTCTGTTTGTTAAAGCCATCCACTTAACGGCATTTCTGTTACTGCAGCACTAGATAACTAAAACGGGCAGGGAGAGAAATCACTTCCTCTACCCGACTTCTATTAAGGGAGGCATAGCCCTGTCTTCCATCTTGCTTGGTACAAAGCAAAATAAGGTCTAACAGAAGGTAATTACTTGACTTCGAACTGAAAGGGGATATTTTTATAAATCATTTTGGGAAGCCAAAGTGGGAAATGTCCCTGATGCATCCCATTGAAATTACAAAAAACCAAGCCAAACCCATTGCCACTGAGTTGATGCTGACTCCTAGCGAACCTATAGGACAGAGTAGGGCTGCTCCATAGGGTTTCCAAGGCTGTAATCTTTACAGAAGTCAACTGCCACATCTTTCTCCCATGAAGCAGCTGGTGGGTTTGAACTGCTAACATTTCAGTTAGCAGCCAAACGCTTAACCACTGTGCCACCAGGGCTCCTTCCTGTTGCAATTAAACAGTTATAAAAAGCCTTAACTCTAATTGTCTCTTGAAAACAACCTAGGTGGAATTATTGGTTTTTCCAGCCTCACTTGCCCTGCCCAGCATTGCCACCCATCTTATAAGCATCCTTAGTATGAAAGCTCTGTCAACTCTGCAGAAAAGTCAGTAGTATTTTTCAAAATGAAGAAGACAGATCTTTGACTCTCTTAAAATTAATCAGCACCACACTTTTATTTGCTCACTCAGTCCTTCATTGATTCTTCAACAAATATGCACGTCTATGTGCCCGGCATAGAATATGCCTGGCACAGAACTCAGTTCTGGAACCATAGTTGTGAATATGAAAGACAGTCTCGGTTCTAATGGAATTTATAGTTCAGTGACCAATCTTCACCCCGAAGGAACCCTATAGAATATTTCTCTCTTGAGGTGTTCAGTAATTGCCTGAAACCTGATCAATTTGATGACTTTCAACTGGCTATTCCTAAAAAAATAATGATCCATGTGGCTCCTCAAGATTCCCTCACTCCATGGGTTGTATAAAGTTTTCATGTTTGGGTTTTTTTTTTTTTTTTTTTGCATTTTAGAGCTGGTAGTGTAAACAGTTAACAGGCTCGGCTGCTAACTGAAAAGGTTGGAGGTTCGAGTCCACCCAGAGGTACCTCAGAAGATAGGTCTGGTGATCTACTCCCGAAAAATCAGCCATGGAAAACCCTATGGAGCACAGTTCTACCCTCTCTTTCTCACACACATACTCGCACACACACACAGGTTGCCATGATTCAGAGTCAACTCGAAGGCAACTGGATAAACAGATGATTATGAAGGAATGGAAGTTACTCCTTTAAAACAAGCTGAGATTTAAAACAGCAAAGCAGCCAGCTGTGCCATTTCTCTAATTACAATCAGGAGCCCCTCACACAAGGGGACTGCAGGACCAAGCAAACACAGACACTCCAATAACAGCCCTAGGTCTCCCCTCCCATTCCCATAGCCTGCCCTGTTGCAGAACACAATTGACGGTTATTTTGAAAAGGCAGCAAGGCTTTCTGCAGTTTCTTACTGGCAAGCCCCAGAGAAAGAAAATGTCTAACAGAAGGTAGCTCCTTGACTTCGAACTGAATAGGGATACTTTTATAAATCGTTTTGCATCTGTTCTTATAACAAACACGAGGGGTTGACAGGCAGTCACGTTGGCCACAGTTTCAGTGGGTGAAGAAGACATGTAGTTGGTATGAATGCATGAAGTAGACTGGGTGTAGGAGGCTGTGTTGCAAATAAGCATAAAAAAGCCATTGTATATAAGCTGTTAAAAAGCAGGCTTACATCTAAGATGCATCAATTGGTCTCAGCCCACCTGGATCAAAGGAGAATGAAGAATACCAAGGACACAAGGCAATGACGAGCCCAAGAGACAGAAAGGGCCACATGAACCAGAGACTACATCATCCTGAGACCAGAAGAACTAGATGGTGCCCGGCTACAACCCATGACTGCCCTGACAGGGAACACAACAGAGAACCCCTGAGGGAGCAGGAGAGCAGTGGGATGCAGACCCCAAATTCTCATAAAACCAGACTTAATGGCCTGACTGAGACTGGAAGGACCCCAGTGGTCATGGCCCCCAGACCTTCTGTTGCCCCAGGACAGGAACCATTCCTGAAGCCAACTCTTCAGACATGGATTGGATTGGACAATGGGTTGGAGAGGGATGCTGGTGAGGAGTGAGCTTCTTGGATCAGGTGGACACTTGAGACTATGTTGGCATCTCCTGCCTGGAGGGGAGATGAGAGGGTGGAGGGGGTTAGAAGCTGGCGAAAAGGACACGAAAAGAGAGACTGGAAGGAGAGAGCAGGCTGTCTCATTAGGGGGAGAGTAATTGGGAGTGTGTAGCAAGGTGTACATGGGTTTTTGTGTGAGAGACTGACTTGATTTGTAAACTTTCACTTAAAGCACAATAAAAATTATTTTTAAAAAAAAAGGGAAGGAAAAAACAGGCTTACAAAACGTGACCATAGAGCACCACTGCCTGCACACTGCCTGCCTCTAGCTAGTGGAAAGGGAACTAGGTATCAGAAGGTGTGGTATCAGGTTCTGGCTATAGCTTTTATTAGTTGCATAGCCTAGGTCAATTTGCATCACTTCTTTGGGTTTTTAAGTTCTCACCTGTAACATAAGATCAAACCAAAAGAACCCTAAGGTCATTGATGTTAACATAAAATACTTTCAGCATCTAATATGCACCTGGAGTTCTCGGGTGAAGCAAATGGTTAAGCACTCAGCTACTAACAGAAAGGCTGGCAGTTCGAACTCATCTAGAGACACCTCAAAAGAAAGGCCTGGCAATATGCTTCTGAAAGGTCACAGCCATGAAAACCATAGGGAACACAGTTCCACTCTGCAACATGAGGTCACCATGAGTCGGAATTGACTTGACAAAACTGATTTTTTTTTTTTTTTTTTAATAAGTGCCCAACACTTTACATGAACTAAATCTAACAGGAAGGATGTGAGATAACCATTATTATGTCCATCTTATAAGTGAGGGATATGGGACTCAGAGGAGCCATGGTGGCGTAATGGTTAAGAGCTCAGCTGCTGGCCAAAAGGTCAGCAGTTCAAATCCACCAGCCACTCCTTGGAAACCCTATGGGGCAGTTCTGCTCTGTCCTAAAGGGCTGCTGTGAGTCAGAATCAACTCTACGGCAACGAGTTTATGGAACTCAGAGAGAGTAGAGACACCCGATACTTGACGCTAGATAAATCTTGTTCCAAAGCCTGGGCTCTTTTCACTCTATTTTCCACTATGAATCTAGAAGCTATGCTTATAGATCTTTGAGATTCTAGGGAAGCAGGAGACACGGTCTCACAACATAGGCCTAAACCAAGCCATCGAATCAACAGAAAAAAATGCAGGAAGTTGTATCCAATTAAAAGGCAGAGAAGGGGGAAGAAATAAAGAAAAAGAATGGTAAACAGAAAATGCAAAACCAGTATCCGTGATGACTGTAACTGGACTAAATCACCCACTAAAAGGCATGAGCCATAAGGTGTCATCAAGGCCCCTTTATCATCCATCTTCTGCTCTGCCTCCCCTTCATCATCTTTATCTTAAGCTTTGTTCTCCTCAAGGTCGCAGACAGCTTCCAGTGGCACTGGAGCCACATGCTTCCTCATTCGAATCTGACAGGAGATATTTTGTCCTAGTGCTTGAACCGACTCAATAGCACTGTTTTGTTTTGTTTTGTTTTGTTTTGTTTTGTTTTGTTTACTTCAAGCCAGAGTCCTGAGATTAGCCAAAGACATGTCCATCCTTGAATCAATGGCCATGGCCAGGGAAGTAGAATGGCTTAAGCCAACCAGGACTTAATCTTTTTTCAAAACACTGTCCTCTTTGGCTTCAAAGTGCCAGCCTCTCCTTCCTTCCTTCCTACATCACTGGCCTTGCTTTCTCATTCTCCCTTTCTTACTCCCAGGGCTAGCTTCATAGGTGTATGACAAGTATAGTCGCACCGGGCTTCATGCTTGGTTTAATACTCTGTTGCCAGATGCCTTGAAATTCTTGATAATTCTTTAATAATGGGCTCCGCATATTCATTTTGGACTAGGCCCTGCAAATTACATAGCCAGTCCTGCTAACTCCTGTTCCCAATCTATCCTGGGAGTGCTTTTGGGGTTGGTCCTAGGTCCTATTCCTTTCTCTATTGTCCTCTTTATCATTCTTGCTCAGATGAATCATTTCCATGGCTTTAAATGCTCTCCATATGATAGTGAATCCCAAAGACATTACTCAGCCCAAAACATTCCCCGAGCTCCATCTGCTTATATTCACCTTGCTATCTTGATACCTCAGCTTGGATGCTTAATGGGCACTGAAAACTTAATATAGCAAATATGAATCTTTTCATTTTTTTCCCCAAAATACCTGTCCTCGCTCATACTCACTACACACCAGCCTCTTGGGTAAATGTTTGTACTGCTAAAAATAATCAAAACTCAATGAAATTGAAACATAAGGTTTATTCTGAGCAGTTATTCTGTATGCATCTAAGGAGACCATTTTGATTGCAGAAAAAGCAAATGGCTTGGAGTAAGCTAGAAAAAAATAAGGTTTATAAAGAAAGAGAAATATAGAAGATCAAAAACCAAAAAAAAAAAAAAATCCCAAACCCATTGTCACTGAGCCAACTCTGACTCATTATGATCCTATAGGGCAGAGTAGAACTGCCCCACAGTTTCCAAGGGTGTAAATCTTCACAGAAGCAGACTGCCACATTTTTCTCCCATGGAGAGGCTCTAGCCGCCAACCTTTCAGTTAGCAGCTTAACCACTGTACCACCAGGGTTCCTTATAGATCAACCATTGGCTGATCTTAACATGATTGATTGAGCCCTGCCCTTCCTCTTTCACTGAGATCAACTGATATCAGGTCACAAGATTGTCTCAGGCCCCCCACCCAGCCATATCTTTTGTTAGTATCCTAGCTTTGAACAGGAGAAAAGATTAGCCACTTCGGATGAAAGAAAAGGCACTGGCAGGATTAATTTTGGTTAGGAATTTCCTTACAGTGAATATTTGGTTTCGTTGGTAAGAAAACCTTAAAATCAAAGGAAATTGTATGTTATTTTCTCTTTGACAGTACCTTGTACACACCCTCCTCTTTCCTAACTCAGAGCATTTGTGCCTTGTTTCCTCTGTCGGCCAAAAAAGTTGTACCAATTAACACTTCCACCAGCAATATATCAGAAGGTTCATTTACCCATGCTCTTATCATGACAGGATATTATCAATCTTTGTTGTAAAAAAAAAAAAAAAGGCAGTGTTTTATTTTACATTCCTTTAATTACTAAGGGGCCCTGGTGGCACAGTGGTTAAAAGCTACAGTGAGCTATGGCTGCTAACCAAAAGGTCAGCTGTTTGATTCCACCAGCCGCACCTTGGAAACCATATGGGGCAGTTCTACTCTGTCCTGTAGGTTTGCTAGGAGTTGGAACCGACTCAATGGCAGTGGGGTTTTTTTTTTTTTTTTTTTTAATTACTAAAAGGGTCAATTTATTTTCCTTTTATATTTCTTTTTTCATAAACTGACTCCCTGTTTTGTGTGTCAGAATCAAGACATACATTGATGGTAGAACCAGCAAAATTCACAGACATATTCACTGCATGTGGTAAAATGAGGGAAAGAAAGGAATCAGGGATGACTCCTGGATTTTGGCTTGAGCTTCTGGTAGACAGTGGAGTTGTTTACTAAATTTAGGGAAGAAACAGGATTAGATGACACTAAACTTCAAATCCCAGTGATGGGCATAATAGTACTAGTCACTGAGACATGAGGTTAGGGATAAGAAAATAGAAACAGGAACGAATTTCATTTTCATCACATTGTGTTTGAGATGGTGGGATATTCCAGAAGTGGTCAGTAGGAAACTAACTGATATATCAACAAGCTTCAGAAAGGTGAAGTTTGAAGGTAAGTGAGGATTCAAGGCATTCTTTTTGCTTATTATGCTTTAGGTGGCAGTTTACAGCTCAAGTTAATTTCTCATACAAAAATTTACACACGTACTGTTTTGTGACATTAGTTGCAATCCTCACAATGTGACAGCACACTCCCCCTTTCTATCCCGGGTTCGCAGTGTCCATTCAACCAGCTCCTGTCCCTTCCTGCCTTCTCATCCTGCCTCCAGACAGGAGCGGCCCATTTGGTCTCGTGTATCTGACTGAACTAAGAACCATACTCCTCACTAGTATTATTTTCTGTTTTATAGTTCTGTCTAATCTTTGTCCAAAGAGTGGGCTTTGGGAATGGTTTTCGTTCTGGGTTGAGCATCCGGGGGCCATAGTTTCAGGGATTCCTTCGGTCTCTGTCAGACCATTAAGTCTGGTCTTTTTACATGAATTTGGGTTCTGTTTCCCACTTCTCTCCCGCTCCATCTGGGGCTCTATTGTGTTCCCTGTCAGGGTGGTCACTGGTGGTAGCTGGGCACCATCTAGTTCTGGTCTCAGGCTGGTGGAGGCTCTGTTTATGTGGACATTTTGTCTCTTGTGCTAATATTTTCCTGTGTCTTTGGTGTTCTTCATTCTCTTTTACTTCAAGTGAGTTGGGACCAATTGATGCATCTTGGATGGCTGCTCACATGCTTTTAAGACCCCAGATGCCACTCGCCAAAGTGGGACGCAGAACATTTTCTTAATAAACTGTTTATGCCAATTGACCTAGATGTCTCTGGAAACTATGGTCCCTAGACCCCAGCCCCAGCCACTCTGTCCCTCAAAGTGTTTGGATGTGTTCAGGGAACTGTAGCTTTTGCTTCGGTCCAGTTCTGCTGACTTCCCCCGTATTGTGTGTTGCCCTTTCCTTCACCAAAGAAGATCCTTGTCTACTACCTAGTTAGTAAATTTCACTCCCCCTCCCTCCCTACCCTCATAAATACCAAAGAATGTTTTCTTCTGTGTTTAAATCTTTTGAGTTCTTATAATAGTGGTCTCATACAATATTTGTCCATTTTTGACGAAATTCACTCAGCAAAATGCTCTCCAGATTCTTCCATGTTGTGAAATGTTTCACGGATTCATAATTGTTCTTTATCATTGCATAGTATTCCATTGTATGTACCATAATTTGCTTATCCATTTGTTGATGGGCACCTAGGTTGTTTCCATCTTTTTGCTATTGTGAACAATGCTGCAATGAATATGGGTGTGCACATATCCGTGTGACAGCTCTTATCTCTCTTGGATATATTCCAAGGAGTAGGATTGCTGGATGGTATGATAGTTTTATTTCCAGCTTAACAAAGTGCCAAATTGATTTCCAAAGTGGTTGTACCATTTTGCCTTCCCACCAGCAGCACGTAAGCGTTCCAGTCTGTCCACACCATCTCCAACATTTATTAGTGTTTTTTGGATTAGTGCCATCCTTGTTAGGGTGAGATAGCATCTCATTGTAGCTTTGATTTGCATTTTCCTAATGGCTAATGATCATGAGCATTTCATGTATCTGTTAGCCGCCTGAATGCCTTCTTTGTCTGTCTGTTCATACCCTTTGCCCATTTTTTTATTGTCTTTTTGTTGTTGAAGTTTTGCAGTATCTTGTATAGATCCTTATGGATGTGTTGTAGCCAAAAATTTTTCCCATCTGTAGGTTCTTTTTACTCTTTTGGTGAAGTCTTTTGATGAGCATGTTTGATTTTTAAGAGCTCCCAGTTATCTAGTTTCTCTTAGGGTATTTGTGTATTATTAGTTATGGTTTGTATATTATTTATGCCATGTACTAGAGCTCCTAACATTGTCCCTATTTTTTCCTTCCATAATCTTTTAGATTTTATATTTAGGTCTTTGATCCATTTTGAGTTAGTGTTTGTACATGGTGTGAGGTATGGGTCTTGCTTCATTTTTTGCAGATGGATATCCAGTTATACCAGCACCAGTTGTTGGAGACTTTGGGCCTTTGTTGAATTATCAGCTTCTCATGGGTGGATGAATTTACGTCTGGGTTCTTAATTCTGTTCCACTGGTCTATGTATCTGTTGTTGTACATTACCAGGCTGTTTTGACTACTGTGGCAGTATAATAGATTCTAAAATCAGGTAGTGTGAGGCCTCCCACCTTGTTCTTCTTCAGTAATGCTTTACGTATCTGGGGCCTCTTCTCATGACATTCTTGATTCAAGAGAACAAAAATTCATTTCCAATGTGGAGTCTACAATTAAGCTTCTAGGACTGTATTTTCACTGACAAACTCAGTGCTCTGTAATTACTATCATTAAGTCCCTATCCTTCACTCCAATCTGTAGAGGCACTGAAGGCCATGAACCTGTTTCTATGAAGACAGAAGATGAGGAAGACTCACATAATCAATCTAGAAGGCAACATAAGATCTTTTCTGTGACCATTATTCCCCACTAAAAAATATATATATATTTATTGAACAGTTACCATGTTCCAGAGACTGTGTTAAAGGCAATGTATCCATTATCTCATTTACTCTTCACCACAACCCTATGAGGTAATCAGGTTTGTTAATATGCCCCAAATCAGGCTGCTAGTAATCCAGTCCGTGCCAAGGATGGAAGGCAGGCAGCAACTGTCTTAGTCATCTCTGGGGACCACCAACAGTACTGATCGTAATTCCTGGAACATAGATCACTAAATGAGTGAGTTTAATAAGTGAGTTAATATATGCCTGTGCTCAAATTCCCTCTCAAATTAAGAAAAACTGTTATTTCAAAATAGAATTAAAAGTAAGGATTTGCCTCTTCCTCCTGAGCTGGAAGGTAGGAGAGTTGACAAAAAAGCCATTTGCCTCCAGAAATAAGGCTGCCAAGAAGCAACAGAAGAGGGAGTCATAGCTTCACCTCTTACCATCGCTCAATGTTTTTTCTCTCCATAAATAAACTGAGCAGAATCCACTAAAATTTGGGAAAAGCATTTAATCTAAAAACCATTATAGTTTACTATAGTTTGTGCTTTGGGAAAATTCAGCCTAATTTAGATCAACAGGTCAGGAAGTCTTCTTAGCCTTCCCATTGTGTTTTATTATTCCTCTTCTATAACCACCATTCACTATTCTTTCCTCCAGCACATTCTGCTATAAACTCCTTGCCGTTGAGTCGATTCCAACTCACAGCAGCCCTACAGCCAGATTTACTGCCTCACTAACTCAATCTCCTGGGTTTAATTTGGTTGTAACCAAACCTTTCACGCCTTCTCAATTAAGACCACAAGCTCTTTCACCATTTTGACAATTTAAAAAAAATGTTCAGCTCCACTAAGTCATTTTGAATTGTGTAAATAATTTAATTATGACATCTGAGTGCTTACCATATACCAAGCACCATTTTAAGAGCTTTACATGTGTTACTTCTTGAAACCCTTTTGTCATCATTTTACAGATGGAAAAACAGCCCCAAAAGGTTAAGATCATCAGCAACGTAGAAGGCTTGAATTAAAACTACAAAAATACAAGAGTGTCTGGCAATAAGTAAAATAGCTTTATTGTGATTGTTTTAATAGTTAAAATTTGCATGTTTCCTAGATAAAGTAGTTTGTAATAGGATAAAAAATTACAAAAAAGGCAAGCTTTCTCTTAATGATTCATTTGAATTAACTATAAAATTAAAATACCTGCTACTTATTTAGTACCTTCTAAAATAACACAAAATATATTCAATATGTAATACAAATCTCAATAATCCAATTATCCTAATACGCAATTATTTACAAACTCGGAACTAAGAAGAGGGAAAGATTTAGCTAAACAGTAAAATAAGAAAACAATAATGTCAAATAATCTCATCCTAAGTAATCTATCCTTTGGAGTAGAAATATTCATTTAATACAATATGCTAATTACATCAATTAATAGTTACACTTTGTTGGTGTAAATTTAGCCCAATTTAAATTACTGTGTGCCTTGGAAAATACTGTTCTTTTTAAAAAGCTAGTAAGACTGTAACAGTTTAATAATTCTGACAGGCATCCCACCCTACTTAAATGTATAGAATTTAACGATCCTCTTCAACTTTGATAAGTGAAATTACTATCATTAACAATGTAGATCATTTCCTTTCTAAACCATATACCATTCAATTATCTATGTAACAATGTGATATACACTAGTAAGCAAAGCAAGCAAGATTACTTTTTTTTTAAATAACATCTTTAATTAAAGTTTTTGCAAAGGTAAAATATTAAACTTAAAATAGGTCTTAGTACATCAAAATACTAAGTTCTCTAATTGTATTCCAAGGATGGTCTTTAAAACATAATATCCTGTATATCACAGAAGAGCAACTTTGATCTGCAATTGTGCAGAATGAATTTTACAAACATAATAAATATATTTACGCCCGTACACATAACAGTATGTACAACAGCAGTTGACAATAGTAGCTCAGAACGGCAAAAGGTAAGATTAGCCCCTCCCCAAAAACTATAGCCCTGACGCATACTGGACTGATTTAAGGGAAGGTGATTACAAGAGTAGCTACCAACTTCATGTAGTTCCTCCCTTAAGAGAAGAAAAAAATACTTTTGTTCCTCAAAACAAACAAAATTTAAGTTTGGTGTGTTCTTCCTTAAACCACAGAAAACGACAAAAGAGAGACTAAGGCAGGCTTACACAGGGAAGAATATAAACTTCCAAATAATTTCCATTGCATAATAGTGGATTAAAATGTAAAACTATTTAACATAAACCCATGAGGGAAATATATAAAACAACTATTTTTTTAACCAATGAGTTTAAAATCTGAAATAACTGATTCAGCAAGGGAGACAGACATATGAAATAAAATGAAAATATACAACGATCAATACATCACAACATTGCACGAAAGCTCAAAAAAGTTAAAGATGAAAGAATCTGAAAATACAGGAATTTTCTCAACTGGAAGAAAATGCTAAATTATAAAGGGAAGTCCCAAGAGAAAATTATGTCTGTTTTCCTGTAGGAGGTGTATTTCCCCTCTGAAAAGAATGGTGCCATTATTGCTATGAGATAATCAAAAATTACTCTTAGAGGGAGACAACCCTTTTCATTCCTCCATGAAGTGTCAGGGAAAAAAGAAAACCAAATCCTTGATTTTCGCTAGCAAAAGAAAATCTTTATACAAAAGCTATTATATTTTTATGATCTTGTTTTCTAAAACCAGAATCTATTAGAAATATGCTCTTCAAGAACACAGTTTAATCACTATACACACTGCTCAAATCTTGATGTAGTCCTAGAGGAATAACATCAAGGTGGCTTTGATTTTAAAGAGGCAACAATGTAAATGTGTATTATGATGGCATTTAATTAACAGAAAGAAATGTGAACATTTAAAAAATACAAAAGCCCAATATAAAGACCCCCTCATATAACAGACCTTTTACTCTAGAAACTAATTGCACATTAAAGAGTTGTTTTTAGCCATATGTGGCACTCCACAGAAATTAAATGTGGTCGCAGGCATTCAAGTGGTCTGTTCATCCAAATGACCGCCAAGCAAGAGTATGTATAGTGAAAGGCACACATTTCCACTTTAACAATTTCTGTAAAATTTCCTTCACACTGTTGGTTAATGTTAATCTGTTTTTGTTTTAAGATTCCATCACCATTTGTGCAAATCTAAATATATCCTTTCCTGAAAACTTTGCTAATTTCCATAATACCAAGTCTGAATTATCCCCCACCACCACCCTCTGCATAAACACATTACTTTCATTTTAAAACTCTGAAAGTGGGAATCCCTTGCCTTTTCAAAGGAATGGCATTTTTACGGAGCCCAATGAAATTATTTAAATACACTGTTAAAAGCATGATTAAGAATTCAAGTACAATAAAAGCAAGTGACATTCTTACAGCAAGCCACAATAATAAAACAAAAACATGCTATTTGATTAAAAAGAAATACAATGCAGTAAGATATAAGAACACAATTTGGTATGCAGTGTTGTTTGGACTGGCTTTCAGAATTTTCACAGGTAAAAGAAATAATTTTGCCAAGCATGCCATACAGGTGCAAATACAAATGATTATTTCCTGCTTCAAAATAACCACAGTGAGTCATTCTGAAAGCAGTGGCTGTTCATGTTTGGGGGGGGGGGGGAGTTATAAAAACAGGCCAGTATACAACGCTACTATGAATACAAACGTTTGTCTACGTGGAGGCCCGAGACACGAGCTAAATATCATACAGTAAGTAATCCAAGTTTCAGTAGCATAAGAGCCACTGGACAGCCAAAAGATTTCACTTATTCAACACTGCAGCACTGCTAAACTTTTATAGGTAGTTCAGGTCGCTGACTTCTTCATTGGGTAAATATAAACCTACTAGCAACTTTACTAAAGGACAACTGAACAACAAGACTTCTATGATTTCACCCCTCTTTTCTCCTCTTCCTCCTCCTCCCAGGCTCATTATTTAAAAATGGTGTGTGCTTTGAGAGTAGTGGGGGGGGGGGGGTGAGGGGGTGGGAGGTAAACAAATCTCCAAAAACACAAAGTTAATACAGCAAAATAACCGTATTCCCAGTCGTGACATCTAAACAAAATCAAACTACTAGCATGCTAGAACCCACCATTTATACCAAAATTCAGAACATTAAGTTAAAGGGACAAAGTTGGTAAGTGGGTGGGAAGTAGGCAAAAAGTTGATTCGGCTTTTTGAGAAGTTTAAACATCTGTGTTAAAAAAAAGAAAATAAACTATATAATAGCTCACAGTTTTCTTTGCAATGTACTTTAAAAGTATTTATGTGCTACTTCTGGTAACACACAAAGGAAAGTAAATGGAAGACTAAAAAAATATATATATACAAGCAACTTAAAATATGAATTTTGTCCAGATAAACCATAAAAAGTTGAATCAGTTATAAGAACACAAAGGTGAACACAAGTGTTCTGCAGTTCTCCTAGGCAGCTAGTCCACAACGGACACAGCAGTGCCACATTGTTCTTTAGAGCGCCTCACAGAATACAGAGCTATGCTATTCTTAATATACATATTAAATTTCTATTTTTCATATACAAATCAAATTTCTTTGCGTTCTTCCCGATGTGCAAACTGGAGCCCATGTCTATATTATCAATGGCCTGGAAGGGCCACCAAATGAAATAGAGGTAAATTTGTATTTAGTGGCCCACTCCCTTCTATCCCCCCAAATTTTCCCTCAAATTACAAAGTTATTTTAAAAATTTGTTCAGCTAGAATAGGTTTTCCATTCTTTACTAGTAAACACAAGAAACTATTATAATTGCTGAACTGTGGAATAAAAATCCAGGTCCTTACCACCTGCCCTATACTTCAGTCAGTGCACTGAATTTTGTTTCACTTAAAGACGAAACACATACACAAGCACAGACTTCAGCCCAACAGAAAAAAACCTACATATACTTATGTGTTTACAATTTCAGTTAGATGGTAACTTTGTGACATAAAACTGTATTCCTGAGGAGCCAATTTGGGGCTGCTTTTAAAGATGTGGGACTATAAGAAACAGTTTTTCAGTGAGGAAACTAAAGCTGTTATTTTAATTCCACTGAACGCAGGCAAGACCCAAGTCTTTAAATTACATTTAATATGTATGAAAACCTATTAAAATAAATATCCATTTCTGGGTCAAATGTTGTCTCCCAACTAAATGTGATTACTGATGTTTCATAAAGCAGGGAAGGAAGAGGGACATATTACTGAGGGAGAACAGCAAGTAAAAATATTTAAGACCTATTACGAGAGCTTTAAATTGTCTCCTTATACAAGTGAATTAAAATTCAACACCATAATTCTTACCCTTCTGTAAAAAGTTCACACGAAATTTTTACCAAATATAACCACACACAATAAGCAGTTTCAACTCAATCTATCAAAAGGGAAGTTTCTTCAGTTCCTTCTAACAAGTATCTTCTGATTTAACCCAAGCTGGAGGAAGGAATATAGACAAAGCTTTACATGCTAATTACTGGTGGCAGGTACCTGTATTTAAAATCGACATTTATGGTTTTCCTACACAAAACCCTAGCCCGTTTCCCCCCAACAATCCCAGGTGCTACAGTTCCATGGCTTGCCAGTTAGAAGTAGTGTCTATGTTGTCAAAGTCTATCTTTGTTCCAGTAGCTTTGCTCCTACTGTACTTTTCTGACATGCAGAAGTTAAGTTTTGGTTGGTATATGTCCCAAGTCGCAAATTGTCCACTTTTATTTTTTTTTTTTTTAAGTTTGTTCTGTTTTATTTATAAAAGGAAAAAAGGAACTCTTCACCATTCTGCATCTCCAATGGCTTTGGAAAATATATAATCTCTTCCATTAAGATTCATAATGCCATCCTTTAGATGAAATTTCCATTTGTTTTTACTTCTGTGTATCTAAATAAACAAAAACCCAATTAAAAAGAATATAAAAGATACAAGCAGGACAGAGAAACCATAATAACAACAAAAACCAACTGATACACTTAAAAAAAGACAAAATAAATTATCTACAGTTAATATTATTTGATAGCTTAGTACTTCTGTTCACTGAATAACCTAATAACCAAAACCAATCCCGTTGCTGCTGAATCAATTTTGACTCTTAGGGACCGTACAGTTAACGACAATTCTCTGAAAAATATCTTATCTCTAACAAGTTTACATATACATATGGCCCTTTGTCACAGGAAATTTTATGCTGGCAAACATTTAAAACAGAAGTACTTTTTTTTTCCTCCTGATGCTTCTAGATCACTGCTTTGCCTGTACTCAGTAACTCCTTTTATGTCTGTATCATTTAATTATCCTTAGGTCTTTCTTCATTCCTTTTATTTACCGACCACCAGGACACTGCTAGCTTTCCTCAACAATGGCATCATATTAACAACCATTATCTTCCTCTTCTCCACTGTCAGCATTACAACTTCCACATTACTGATCCTTCTAATATAGTGGCCTCGGAGTGTAAGTATTTGTATTATTATTAGTACTTCTCATCTCTAATTATTTTATCTCTATTCTACTTTGGTTGCCTTTAGGATGACCTCTGATTTCTCAAAGGCCACCAATAATCTTCTAGTTACCACATCAATGGCCTGTTCCCATCTGATTTACTGCAACAACCTTCTACCTAATTTCCAGGCTTTTAGTCTCTCCTTCCTACCATTCATCTTATAAGCATCACTGTTTTAAGAACACAATTCTAACCAATCACTTCTGTTTGATAATGACCTGGTAATAACAACTCACCTTTCCAACCCAATTTTCCACCTCCATTGCCCTTGAGAACTAGAATTCAATGAAAAGAAGTAAGAGCTCTTGTTCCCATTTTTCCAAATTGAAGCCCTATTTTCAAGGCCTACGTCAAAAATACTGCCTCTTCCACAAAGCTTTCCCAGCTTAAACTACTCTTGCCCATTGCTAAATTCCTAACAGCATTCTCAGTGACATCTCTTGTATTACTTGAAAGTATATACAATTATGGACTGATTTCTTCTACCAAAATAACTTACAGTGCTTACCAACCAAACATGGAACCTTATGCATGGCAAGCCATTTAACAAACACTTCTTCAGGAATGCTGATCATCCTGATACTTGCAGCAGTCGATTTCTAAAACTACGTACATCCACAGTTTAAACACAAGGAGGAGGGCAGAGTCCAAACAGGGCCAGGTTTAGGCATTCCCACCCTTGCCTTCAACTGTAGTCTTTAGTTGTTTTTAACTCTATGAATCTGACAGGAAGAGGGGGTATAAATTTCAATCAACTGAAATGACCTTTTTCCCTTTCCTAGTAACTCACTCATTATTCAATTGTACAGTTCAAGCTCCACTTCTTCTGCAAAGGCTCCATGGTTCTCCCTCTTCTATGGTCTAAAGGAACCTCAAAATGAAAGCTAGTTCAGGCTTTTTCTTTAGAAAAGGAAATTATACCCCAGAAAGGTTCAATGACTTGATCAAGGTCAGTAAGTGAACAAAGATGAGTTTTCAAGCTCCAGTTCAACACACTTTCTACTAAATTGGTTCATTTCATATAATGATACAGAAATTGCCCACTGAGTACAAATAAATCCTGAGATCCCATTCCTAAAAATCCATCGTCTAACTTCCCAGTTGTGATTCGTAAGGTTTTTCAACAACATAACCAATGATCATACACATGCGTCTCACTGGATGGACTACACAAAAATCAATCGACTGTTATTTGTGGAAACAGACAATGGAGAAGCTCAGTATCGTCAGTCAAGACAAAGCCAGGGCCGACACAGAACAGAGATCATCAGCTGCTCACATGCAAGTTCAAGCTGAAGCTGAAGCAAATCAAAGCAAGTCCACGAGGACCAAAGTATGGCTGTCTTAGTCATCTAGTGCTGCTGTAACAGAAATGCCACAAGTGGATGGCTTTAAACAAAGGGAAATTTATTTTCTCACAGTCTACTAGGCTAGAAGTCCAAATTCAGGGTGTCAGTTCCTGGGGAAGATTTTCTGTGTCGGCTCTGGAGGAAAGTTCTTGTCATCAATCTTCCCCTGGACTAGGAGTTTCTCCGTGCAGGAACCCCGGATACAAGGGATGCACTCTGCTCCCACTGCTTTTTTCTTGGTGGTATAAGGTCACTCACTCTCTGCTTGCTTCCTTTTCTCCTTTTATCTCTTCTAAGATAAAAGGCGGTACAGGCCACATCCCAAGGAAAATCCCTTTACACTGAATTAGCGATGTGACTTTAGTAAGGATGTTACAAACTCACTTTAATTCTCTTTAACATAAAATTACAATCACAAAATGGAGAAGAACCACACAATACTGGGAATCATGGCCCAGAGTATCATTATAAGGAGTGGCAGTTTCCGGGGAGGGAACGTAAAGAATTTCAAATTAAGTTATTCCTTTTCTTAGAAGTCTTTCCTATTTTATCCCTTACTGAAACCTAACTCCACGAACTACCCTTTATTGATCCTAACTTTGCCTTTTAGGACTTAAAAAAAAAAACCTTCACATATTTAAAACCCACTCTCGTGTCGTTCCTCTAAAACCATTGTCTTAAGCTATATATACACACTTATCATTCATCAAATTTTCCTTACTTCTGAAAACAATATAGAGCACCAAAACTAAACCAAATCTGTTGCTATCAAGTCGATTTTGACACACAGCAATCATACAGGACTGAGTAGAACTGTCCTGTAAGGTTTCCAAGGAGTTGCTGGTATATTCAAACTGCCAACCTTTTGGTTCGCCGTAAAAAGTACAGAAACTCTTAAGTGGTCTTATAGCGCTGGTCCTGGAAACCCTGGTTGTGGCGTAGTGGTTAAGTGCTACGACTGTTAACCAAAGGGTTGGCAGTTCGAATCCACCAGGTGCTCCTTGGCAACTCTGTGGGGCAGCTCTACTCTGTCCTACAGGGTTGCTATGAGTCGGAATCGACTTGACAGCACTGGGTTTGGTTTTTCTTTTTTTTTTGGTTATAGCGCTGGTCTATACAGGTAACAAACATTAAATTTAACATCTTAAGATGAATGACTTGAATGTCTGATAGACATACCAAAGTCAACATGTTCCAAATTAAACTGAACTCTCATGCCTATTCCACAGGCCTTTCTTCCTAGACACCTCTAGGTAGACTCGAACCTCCAACCATTTGGTTAGCAGCTGACTGCATTAACAGTCTGCACCACCCAGGGACTCCTAGCTTTAAGATGGCCAAGGCTAAATGAAAAACAGGGCTCTCCCAATAAATTAGCTATTATTGTCCACTGACAAGCCCCAAATGGCTTTGTTTACAATAATCCAATTTGACAAGTTGAACACCACAGTGTAAATTAAAAAAACCTGTCTCAATTTCACTCATAACTTTTTTCAAATGCACAGCTACACAAATTAATTTTTTCTTCCTTTTAAAATACTAAACTATTAACAATGGTTTCATTCACACTGTTTACAGTGAACCAAAGAGGCATCAATTAACTGCCCAAAAGTTTGAACAAAGCAGCAGGGACGGTTTAGGGTAGAAATTACAACAGAAACAATGCTAGTAATCTAATGATGACTCTTACCTTATCATACTGGCAAACAACAACGTTTTCTGTATCAAAGAGTTCCTGTCCTTCCTCATCACTCACATCATCTTCACTATTCAGAGGCTCCTACAAATAAAAAAAAAAGAGCTTATTTATTCATACCTCATGTATTACTACCAAAAGTCCCTAGTCCCTGATACTCAATAAAAAACCGTGATGACCTTGATGTTCTTTGAGAACAACCAAGTGACAAATACATATATGTATCATGAACATAATACTGTTAATTAGCTATATAATTTAAGAGTTAGGCAATGCCATTAAAATCCCAGCAAGAAATTAAATGTAATTATTAAAATGACTACACCATGTAACTTTTAAGTCTGAAAAGATATTCTACTTTATCTCCTTCATTTTTTAAGAATAGCACAAGAATTCTCTGTAGTAACTACTTCGGATGTCTAGAAGCAGACCTAAGGACATACAGTGGTGTGATGCGATATGGTAGGGGAGGCATTGTAGAAAATGGGAAGAAAAGGCTGTATGTAAGATAGGCTAGCAGTCTGGCTTGTGTGTTTAATTAAAGACCAGGATTCTGAATACAAATCAGCACGTCTATCATTGTGAAGGTAATGGCGGATGCCATTTACTAAAGCCATTAAGATTAAAAATAAAAAGACAAGACAGAAAAACAATCTCAGTACCTATGAGAATTAAGCATCAAGATAAAACCTAACCAGAGCATAAAATGACCGACTATGTTAATATAACGTCAACTGTGGCAGAAAAACAAAAGATATAACTCAGATTTCTAACAAATAGAGAAAAATCTAAAAAACGTTACTCCACAAAATAAAAGTTGAAAGGAAAATAAGGTGATATTAAGTCTAGGCTTATTATACCTATTCACATACATATGTGTATGCATACATATTCTTTTAATTTAAAACATATCACTCATGTAAAATGTAAAAATTTTCAGAGGTAAAATTCACATAACATTAAATTCAGCATTTTAATCAATTTAAAATATACAATTGAGTTGCACGCAGTATATTCATAATGTCGTGTAACCACCACCATCTTGTTCCAGAACAATTTCATCACCTCAAAAACAAACCACATCAGACAGGGATTGGACTGGACAATGGGATAGAAAAGGATGCTGGTGAGGAATGAGCTTCTTGGATCAAGTAGACACTTGAGGCTATGTTGGCATCTCCTACCTGGAGCGAAGATGAGAGAGCAGAGGGGGTCAGAAGCTGGCAGAATGGATACGAAGAGAGAGTGTGAAGGGGAGCAGCAAGCTGTCTCATTAGACGGAGAGCAATTCGGACTATATAGCAAGGTGTACGTAAATTTCTCATGAGAGACTGACTAGATTTGTAAACTAATTTGTAAAAATTAAAAGAAAAGAAAAGAAACCCATATCCATTAAGCAGTCACTACCCTTTTCTCTGTCCCCAGCCCCTGGTACCACTAACCTGCTTTCTGTCTCTGGATTTACTTATGCTGGATATTTCGTATAAATGGAATCATACAATATGTGGTCTTTTGTGTCTGGCTTCTTTTACTTAACATGTTTTTTGTTTGTTTTAAATATAGTGTTTTCAAGGTTCATCCATGCTGTAGTATCAGTACTTCATTCTTTTTTATGGCTGAATAGTAACTCATTGTATGAATATACCACATTTTATCTGCCCATTCATCATATGACATTCGTTTTCACCATTGTTAGTAAGGCTGCACGAACATTCACATACACCTTTTTGCTTGAATACCCGTTTTTGAATTCTCTTTTGTATATACCTAGCAGTACAACTGCTGAGTCATATGGTAATTCTATGCTTAATTTTTAGAGGAACCACCAAACTGTTCTCCACAGCAGTTCCACTAGCAGTATGAAAGTTCCAATTTCTCTGCATCCTCGGCAATACTTGTTATTTTTGTTTTTGTGGTCATAGTCATCATACTGGGTATGAAATGCTATCTCACTGTGGTTTTGATTTGCATTTCCATATCTTTTCATGTGCTTGATGGACACTTGCTATCTTCTTTGGCAAAATGTCTATACAAGTCCTTCAGCCATTTTTTACTTTGGCTGTTTGTCTTTTTGTTGTTGAGTTGTCAGAGTTCTTTACATATTCTGAATACTATACTCTTTAACAGATATACAATTTACAAATATTTTCTTCCATTCTATGGGCTGTTCACTTTCTTGATGGTGTCCTCTAAACACAAGTGTCCAATTCTTACCATACGATTAAGCAATCCCACTCCTTCGATACATCCTAGAGAATTAAGAGCCTTTACACAAACAGATATATACACACCCATGTTCACTGCAGCACTGTCTACAACAGCAAAAACATGGGAGCAACCAAGGTGCCCATCAATGGAGGAATGGATAAATAAATTATGGTATATTCACACAATGGAATACTACGGATCCATAAAGAACAATGACGAATCCGTGCAACACTTCATAACATGGAGGCATCTGGAAGGCATTATACTGAGTGAAATTAGCTGCAAAAAGACAAATATTGCATAAGACCACTTTTATAAAAACTTGAGAAATAGTTTAAACAGAGAGGAAAATATTCTTTGACGGTTACAAAAGCGGGGAGGGAGGGAGAGAGAGGGGTTTTTACTACCTAGATACCAAAAAAAACAAACCAAACCCAGTGCCATCGAGTCGACTCCAACTCATAGCAACCCTATAGGACAGAGCAGAACTGCCCCACAGAGTTTCCAAGGAGCACCTGGCAGATTCGAACTGCCGACTCTTTGGTTAGCAGCCATAGCACTTAACCACTACACCACCAGGGTTTCCTCTAACTAGATAGTAGATAAGAATTCTTTTAGGTGAAGGGAAAGACAACACACAATACAGGAGAGGTCAGCACAACTGGAATAAACGAAAAGCAAAGAAGTTTTCTGAATAAACTGAACATTTTGAAGGCCAGCGTAGCAGAGGCAGGGGTTTGGGGCCCATGGTTTCAGGGGACATCTAAGTCAACTGGCATAATAAAATCTATTAAGAAAACATTCTACACCCCACTTTGTAGAGTGGCTTCTGGGGTCTTAAATGCTAGCAAGCAGCCATCTAAGATCCATCAATGGGTCTCAACCCACCTGGAGCAAAGCAGAACGAAGAACACCAAAGATACAAGGTAATTTTGAGCCCAAGAGACAAAAAGGACCACATAAACCAGTGATGACATCAGTGTTGAGACCAGAGTAACTAGATGGTGCCTGGCTACAGCTGATGACTGCGCTGACAGGGAACACAAAAGAGAACCCCTGACAGAGCAGGAGAACAGTGGGATGCAGACCTCAAATTCTCATAAAAAGACCAGGCTTAATGGTCTGACTGAGACTAGAAGGATCCTGGAGGTCATGGTCCCCATACCTTCTCTGTTAGCCCAAGACAGGAGTCACTCCCAAACCCACCTCTTCAGACAGGGATCGGACTGGACTGTGGGATGGAAGATGATGCTGGTGAAGAGTGGGCTTCTTGGATCAAGTGGATGAATGAGACTAAGTTGGCATTTCCTGTCTGGAGGGGAGATGTGAGAACCGAGGGGGTCAGAAGCTGGCCGAATGGACACGAAAATATGGAATGGAGGGAGGGTGTGTGCTGTCTTGTTAAGGGGAGAGCAGTCAGGAGTGTATAGAGCGGTGTATATAAGTTTTTGTATGAAAGACTGACTTGATTTGTGAACTTTCACTTAAAGCACAATAAAAACTAAAAAAAAAAAGTGTTCAATTCTGATGTAGTCCAATTTATCTTTTTTTTTTTTTTTTACTTCTTTGTGCTTTCAGTGTCATGTGAAAGAAATCACTGCCAAATCCAAGATCATGAAGGTTAACCCCTATGTTTTCTTCTAAGGGTTTTTTTTTTTTTTAATCATTTTAGCTCTTACATTTTGGTCTTTAATCCATTTTGAGTTAATTTTTGTATACAGTGTAAGGTAAGGGTCCAACGTCATTCTTTCCCACATGCATATTCAGTTGTCCAAGCACTATTTGTTAAAAAGATGATGCTTTCCCCCAGTGAATATCTCGCCCTGCATAAGAAATTCTGGAACAACATACATAGCAGTCTTCATTTACAAAAGACACACCTAAAGGTCAAGGATCCAAAATGTCTGAAAGAATAAAGAACGCTATACCAGGCAAGGAGTCCCCTCGTGGCAAAAAATGGCTAAGTGCTCTATTATTAGCTGAAAGGTTGGTGGTTCAAACCCAGCTACAGGCACCTCAGAAGACAGGCCTGATGATCTGCAAAAGGTAATAGCCTTGAAAAGCCTATGGAGCAGTTCTACTCTGCACAGGTGGGGTTGCTATGAGTCACAATCACAGCAACCAACAACATACCAGGGCAAACTATGGCTGAAATAAAGTTTATATGGCTCTATCAGTATCACACAAAACAGACTCCATTGCAAAACAGAAGAAAAAAATTACTAAAGATAAAGCAAGATACTACGTAACCATAAATGGTTCAATTCACCAAAAAAAAAAACTACCGTCCACAGTATGTTCTGTGAAATTAGGACGTTACATGATTTGGAGGCCGTGTGGACACTATATTACATACTTAGCAAAGCTATAAGGGATTCCTTTCGTTTTACTTCCAGATCTTTAACATCTCCTCTGCCTCTCGCTGCTGCTGTCACTACCACTGGTTTTGCTGCATTTAGAAGCCATACTACACCTCATGGTAATATTTTCAAAAGAAAACTAAACAGAGAAATGACACAACAACACTAAAGAGATGTGTGATACATGAGATAGGATGCTGCTGCTGCCTACGAGTTGAAGAATACAATGTTATACAGTAAACTTTTTACTTGTAAGTAGGAAAAGTTCACATTAAAATGACGATAGAAAGTACAGTACAGTACGTACATAAGCCAGTAACCTAGGCATTTACTATGACTATCCAGGCATATGTGTCATAGGTTATACATGCACTGTACTGTATCATTATACACGTGGCAGTGCAGGACAGACAAAAAATATACATGTTGCATGCCGGAAGCTGTTCCATTCATTACATCTGGTTACGTGTGCTACTTCCCATTCTCTGATTGGTTATGAACTCTATTATAACCTATGGGACCAGAGACATATACCTGTTCTGACGTTGTAAATGGATGTTATGTGGCACATGACTACTTTAAGCTTACATGATCAGTTTTTTGGGCTCAAAATATAAAAAGCAAAAGTGACAAAAAAACAGGAGAAACAAATTCACCATCATAGTAGATGTGAATATATCCCACTCAGTAATATATGATGGATCAAGCACACTAAGTATGCAGGATATCCAAACAAACCTATGGGCAATCTAAATCTAACAGACATCTACAGGAGACGGTACCAAAAAACTGCAGAATATACATTCGTTTCAAATACAGAGCATATACAAAAAGTGACCACATAAAACAAGTCTCAATCAATTTCAGAGGATAGACACATCATATAGGTTATATTCTCTACAACAAAGCAGTTTAATCAGAATTAAAACTAATAAAATGGAAAAAACAGGTAAAAGTTTATTCTTTGAGAACATTAATGAAATTAACATGACCTTAGCAATACTGAAAAGAAAAAAAAGAGCAAGGAGGCACAAACAGAGTATTAGGAATGAAAAAAAAAAAGGAATAACTATCAAACGATACCACTATCAAACGATACCACTATCAAAAAGGTAATATTATGATTAGCTTTACGCTAATCAATTTGAAAATTTACAAAAATATAGAGTCCAAGAAAAATGCAACTTAAAAAAATGTCTTAAAAATGAACAGGGTACTTAAATAGACATATATTCATTAGAGGAATCAATTATTTCTCTAAGGAAATTAGGCCCTGACATTTTGGCTACATGTTTTACCGAACACAGAAGAATTAAGAACAAATTAAAATACATAAATATTATATCTTCAAAGTAGAGAGAACACTCTCCACTTCACTTTATAAGGCTTTCATAAGCCTGACACCAAAACCTAGTAAGAAAATATGAAAATGGAAAATCACAGGCAGTATCATTCATGAATACACATGCTAACATCCTGAACAAAGTGAATTCAGCAATTCATAAGAAGGCTAACGCATAACGATCAAGTTGTGCTATCCTAGAATACAAGATTGGTTTGCAATTAGAAAATCAATTAATGTAATTTTCATCACTAATAACAGCTTATGAGTGAAAAATCATATGATTATCTAACAGTTGCAGGAAAAGTTTAATAAAATTCAACATCCATTTATACTTTTAAAACAAAACAATGCCACTTAACTGTACACTTAAAAATAGTTAAAATGGCAAATTTTATGTTATATTTTGTTGTTGTTAGCTACATTAAGTTGGTCACTGATTCAGGGTGACCCCAAGCACAAAAGAACAAAACACTGCCAGGTCTTGTGTTATCCCCATGATCAGTCACAGATCAGACTAGCTGTAATCCACAGTCTTCACTGCCTGATTATTAGAAGTAGATTGTCTGGCCTTTCTTCCAAGTCCATGTTGGTCTGGAAGCTCCACTGAAACCTGTTCTGCATCACAGCAAAACACAAGCATCCACTGACAATTAGGTGGTGGCTGCACACGGCTGGGAATCAAATTCAGTACTCCCGCATGTTGTTGTTAGGTGCCATCAAGTAGGCTCTGACTCACAGCAACCCTATGTACAACAGAACGAAACACTGCCCAGTCCTGTGCCATCCTCACATCATTGTTATACCTGAGCCAACTGCTGCAGCCACTGGGTGAATCCATCTTGAGGGTCTTCCTTTTTTTTGCTGATCCTCTACTTTACTAAGCATGATGTCCTTCTCCAGGGACTGATTCCTCCTGGTAACAGATCAAAAGTATTTGAGACATAGTCTCGCCATCCTCGCTTCTAAAGAGCATTCTGGCTGTGCTTTTTCCAAGACAGACTTGTTTGTTCTTTTGGCAGTCCACGGTATATTCGATAGTCAACACAATCCAAAGGTGCCAATTCTTCTTCAGTCTTCCTTATTCACTGCCCAGCTTTCACATGCATATGAGGCAACTGAAATTACCATGGCTTGGGTCAGGCACACCTTAGTCTTTAAAGTGATATTTTTGCTTTTTAACACTTTAAAGAGATCTTTTGCAACAGATTTGCCCAATGCAATGCATCGTTTGATTTCTTGACTGCTTATTCTATGGGCATTAATTGCGGACCCAAGTAGGATGAAATCCTTGACAACACTACCCTTTTCTCTTTATCATGATGTTGCTTATTGGTCCAGTTCTAAGACTTTTTAGTTTATATTGAGGTATAATCCATACTGAATACCGAACTCTTTGATCCTCATCAGTAAGTGCTTCAAGTCCTCTTCAATTTCAGCAAGCAACGTTGTGTCATCTGCGTAACACAGGTTGTTAATGAGTCTTCCTCCAATCGTGATGCCCCCTTCTTCATCATACAGTCCAGTTTCTCAGATTATTTGCTCAGCATACAGACTAAGTATGGTGAAAGATACAACCCTGACACACACCTTTCCTGACTTTAAACCATGCAGTACCCCTTGTTCTGTTCGAATGGCTGCCTCTCGATCTATGTATGGGTTCCTCACAGCACAATTGAATGTTAGAAGGCGAGAATTCTATCATTTAACCACCACTGTCCTACTATATATATTTTACCAAAGCAAAAAAAAAAAAAAAAAAAAAAAAAAGACAGTTCTATCTATATGTACTGGTTTTGAAAGATGTCTATAATTAATACACATGAAAAATTTTGTGGTATGTGTGTAGTATATGTATACACATTTGCACAAGCAAAAACATGTCAGGAAGAATATTCTTGCCTAGGGTTACCGGAGACTCTTTTATTTTTATGTTATATACTTCCACATTGTTTGAATTTTTTTACACTGAGCTCATACTACCTTGTTAGTCTCTAATAAAAACATTTAAAAAGGCAGAAATTAAAAAAAAAAAATTCAGCAAAGCAAAGCTCTTAGTTAACAATGAATAGAAGAAAAAATTTTTCCTTAAATCCTTTCTGACAAAAGGTATCCATAAGAAAACCTACAGCAAGCATTACACTTAATGGTCAACCGTACAAAGAATTTAAGATTAACAACAAGACAAAGATGCTTGCTCTCATCATTACTAGCAGTATGAGGCTGGAAGGCTTAGCCGGCAAAGCAAAAAAAATTGTCTTTTTTCATATATGATTGTCTATACAGAAAACACAAGAGCATCTATAGACACATTATTAGCATTAACAAGAGACTTTAGGAAGACAGCTGACTCAAGGGTGAATATTAAAAATTCCATTACATTTGGGGACCATGGTTTCAGGGGACATCTAGGTCAACTGGCATAATAAAATCTATTAAGAAAACATTCTGTATCCCACTTTGGAGATCTTAAATGCTAGCATGTGGCCATTTAAGATGCATCAATTGGTCTCAACCCACCTGGAGCAAAAGAGAATGAAGAACACCAAAGATACCAGATAGTGCCCAGCTACAACTGATGATTGCCCTGACAGGGAACACAAAAGAGAACCCCTAAGGGAGCAGAACAGTGGGATGCAGACCTCAAATTCTCGTAAAAAGACCAGACTTAATGGTCTAACTGAGAGTAGAAGGACTAGATAGTGCCCAGCTACAACTGATGACTGCCCTGACAGGGAACACAAAAGAGAACCCCTAAGGAGCAGAACAGTGGGATGCAGACCTCAAATTCTCGTAAAAAGACCAGACTTAATGGTCTGACTGAGACTAGAAGGACCCTAGTGGTCATGGTCCCCAGACCTCCTGTTAGTCCAAGACAGGGACCATTCCCAAAGCTAACTCTTCAGACAGGGATTGGACTGGACTATGAGATAGAAAATGGTACTGGTAAGGAATGAGCTTCTTGGATCAAGTAGACACGTGAGACTATGTGGGCAGCTCCTGTCTGGATGGGAGATGAGAGGGCAGAGGGGGTCAGAAGCTGGTCGAATGGACACGAAAATAGAAAGTGGAAAGAAGGAGTGTGCTGTCTCATTAGGGGGAGAGCAACTAGGAGTATATAAACCAAAAACCAAACCCAGTGCCGTCAAGTCGATTCCAACTCATAGCAACCCTATAGGACAGAGTAGAACTGCCCCATAAAGTTTCCAAGGAGCACCTGGTGGATTCAAACTTCCAACCCTTTGGTTAGCAGCCACAGCATTTAACTACTACACCACAGGGTTTCCAGGAGTATACAGCAAGGTATATATAAATTTTTGTATGAGAGACTGACTTGATTTGTAAACTTTCACTTAAAGCACATTAAAAAAAACTACTACATTTCTATGTTACAAACAAACAACTGGAAAGTTGTTTTTAAAAAATCACTTAAAGTAACATCAAAACTATAAAGAATCTGGGAATGAAAATGGGCAGGAGACCTGAATAAGCACTTTCACATGATAAAACACAGATGGCAAATAAATGATGAGGCTGAATCTCATCAGACCGTAGGGAAAACAAAACCAAAAGGAGACATCATTTTCTACCTACCAGACTGGTAAAAGTTAAGAAGTCTGAAAGGATCAAGCACTGGTGAGGATGTGTAGCTACCTACACAATTGTACAGTGGGTGGCAGCAGTATAAAGTTGTGAATACCTTAGGATCAAGCAATCCAATCTCTAGGTATACCCCTTAGAAAAGCTCAAACATTTGTGTCCCAAAAGACCTAAAACTAAAACCAAAACCAAACCTGTTGTCATCAAGTCAATTTCAACTCACAGCGACCCTACAGACACAGTACAACTGCCCCATAGGGTTTCTACAGAAAAGGACTGCCGCATTTTTCTCCCAGAGTGGCTGGTGTGTTCAAACCACACATCTTTCAGTTAGCAGCTAAGCATTTAACCAATATGCCACCAGGGCTCCCTCCCCAGAAGACACATAATAGAATGTTCTCTAATTGCCTATAACAGCAAACTAGAAACAACTCATCTTATCAAAAAAAAAAAGGATGGATAAATAAATCATGATATATTCAACAGTGATCATAACTACAGCTATATGCAATAACTTGGATAAACTTCAGGAATACTATCTTGAGAAAAAAAATCAACTTGCATAATAATACACATAAAATCATTCCATTTATGTTAAACAATACACTGTTAATAGAAACATGGCAAAATAAAAAGAAAAGCAAGCTAATGATAAACAAATTCAAGAGCATGGTTACTCTCATGGAATTGGACGAGGATGGGATTGGGAAGAGGCACTCAGGGGACTTTAATAAGTAACAATACTTCTTTTTTTTAACTAAGTGATGGGCACCTAGTAGGTAAATCTTAAAATATATTTTATTTATTTTTATCAATATTTAATAAAAACAATGCTTTTTTGGTTAAAGATTATTTAGGTAATTTAAAAGAACCTTAAACTAAGGTAAACAAGAAGACTGAAATCTTAGACTGAAGAAGACAATTAACAGTGGAAACTGTGGCAGGATAAATACCTTGGATGTAAGTAACGAAGTTGGAAGAGTTAGGAAAAAAAAGACACGTTTGTATATTTCTAGAATATACTACACAGAAATAAGAAGGGATAGTTGTTAAACTACGGACAGACACTAACAGATAAGGTTATCTGAGGAACTGTTACCGAATATGGACCAAAGGGTATCTCAAATAAATTTGCTGTATTTAGCTTTTTTTTCTGGAGTTTCCTCTCTTTTCATAGGTTATCATATCTTTTTAACTATTAAAGCAAAATATTAACTACATCTGTCTGTTCTACCAATACCAACTATTGGTAGCCACACCATGAATGCACTGAAGGCATTACCCAAAGAACTATAATTACTTGTACTGGCTCCACCTTTATAAATACAATTTAAATTATGTTTCAATGGTTTATGAAGATAAATACAGCCAGAACAATCTAATAATCTTGCTAAAGTTAGGGCAATCTAATTTCATCTTTACAATCATACATTGTGTAGCACTGCCAAAAGCCCCCCAAAATACGATATAATTCATCAGTTAGCCACCAACTACAATAGGAAACAACTGAGTAGATTCTCAAGTCAAATCTTTTACTAGAAACTTACTTCTTCCACCTGCCCATCTTCGGCTCCATCTTTCTCTTTGTCTTCCTCTTCATCATCATCATAATCTTCTTCTTCATCTTCATCTTCTTCAGATGATGTATCCCCCGTTCCATCAACCTGTAAGACCAGTGGGGCTTGTGGTTGAGCAGGCTGGGCCTGCGGCTGCTGTTGCCCAGTTGCTGTTATCTGTGCTTGTGCTGATGTAGGTGCCGCCACTGTTGTAGGTATAACTTGAGTCTTATTTCCTGTAAATAAGATCTGCTGAGGCTGGATGATGACACCTGTCTGTGGTGAAATCCCTCCAGGAAGAGGAGCCAGGACCTAAGGCAAAAGAAAACCACGTATTAGGGACTAGCAGATCAAGCAACTCCGTTTCACTACTTGGTACACAGAAATAGGCCCAAACGCTGAACAATCACCAGAAGCAGCCATTTCTCATACACATTTAAAACTAGCAAAATACAAAAGCAACGTTTAACTAGTGTACTGACCAACTACGGTCTTTAGGTGGCACTACTTGACTACTAACCTAGAGGTTGGCAGTTCAAACCCACCTAGCTGTACTGTGAAAGAAAGGCCCGACAATCTGCTTCTGTAAACATTACAGCCAAGAAAAACCCTATGGCTATGGGTTTTTGGCACTGACCCACTAAATTTCCTTTCTGCCATTCAAATTTCTGAACAAAAAAGATTTTCTAAAGACAGTGCTAATAACATTTAACACTATGTGTACGAGAGACACAGAGCCTAGAGTTACACAAACTTCGTTTATTTGCTTGGGATACAGAGAGGTTTAGTAATTTGCCAAGCTTAAACACTCACTAACAGGCAAAATGGGAACCTGGGCTTTCTGGTTCCAGAGCCCATGCTCTTACTATTATGCTACACTGCATCCACTTGAACACTGAACTGGTTCTAGTTTTGTCTAAGATCACAGATATAGATGTTAACAGGAGCAAATCCTTTAACCTCCCTGGCTTTAGTCACTTCACTGTTAGACAGTATCAGTGGTTCTCAACCCTGCTATAAATTAAAAACACCTGGTAACTTAAAAAAAAACATGATGCCTAGCCTCCACCTCTAATATTCTGATTTAACTGATGTGAGATGAAACCTATTCATTTCGCTTAAGGGTCTCCAGCTGATTCTTTCATGTACCTACAGCTGAGAATACCCAGATCAAAGATTTTTAAAGTTCCTTCCAGATTCTATATTCTAAGATTCTAAAGTAAACCACAACTCAAAAAGAATTAATTCCATCCATGCCGTTATACGTTAATGTATTAACAAGTATTAATTACATGCACTGTAATAAAAAATACATGTACTATAATTAATATACATAACTGTTAATAAATAAAAAGCACTGAACGCCTATTGTTTGCCTTTAGGATCAAAAAAACCCAACAAAATCCACTGCCATCAAGTTGATTCTGATTTATAGCGACCCTGTATTTTTTTTTCTATAGGACAGAATAGAACTGCCCCATAGAGTTTCCAAGGAGCGCCTGGCGGATTCGAACTGCCGACCTCTTGGTTAGCAGCCGTAGCACTTAACCCCTACGCCACCAGGGTTTCCTGGTTTAGGACCAAATAATGCAAAAATAGTAAGATACACTGTTTTCCTTAAGAAGTTTATGGATTAATGGTGTCAACAAAGAATTCCAACTCAAAAAGACAGATGTTTAGAATGTAATGTAATGTAAAGATACAATGATGTTTAGATGTAACAGAAGTATGATACGATGTTATGAGAACACAGGAGAGAGTGCCAAATTCAGGTTGTGGAACAAGGCGTGGTCACAGAAGCCTTCTATCTTAGGCTGGGTTCTCTAGAGAAGCAAAACCAGTAAAGCATTTAAATACAGATAGAGAGAGAAATTTATATCAAAGAAACGGCTCACGCGGTTATAGAGGCTGGAACGTTCCAAGTCCTTGGATTAGGATGGACTTCTCCCAATTCACGCAGCTACAGGGGCTGGGGAACCCAAGATTGGTCGTCAGGTTGGGAAGCAGGTTTCCTGCTCACAGGCTGTAAATATCAATGAATCCCACGATTGGCAGGCAAGATGGCAAGGCATGTCCTGATTTGCACAGCTGCAGGGGCTGGCAAGCCCAAGATCAGCGGGTAAGCTGATAGCTCAAGTCCCAAGAACCAGAGGTCAGACGAAGAGGCAGCAGCCACAGGCACCACACTGAGCAAAAAGCCAGAACATGTGCTCATATTCAAAGGCCACACTTCCAAGGAAACTCTCTTTAAACCGATGGGCTACTCACAGTAGATTCCAGCACGGGAGTGATCACATATAAACACTGAGAATCGTGGCCCAGTCAAGCCGACACACCAGTTTAACCATCACAATCCACCCCTTGTCAACTTGGCACATGTACACACCTCCTTAAACCATATACAATCTCCAAATAAAGACAATTATAAAGTCATACTTGCACCTAACATGATACAACTAACATACCAACAACCCAAAATGCACTAGCCCCATTTACATCTTATATTTAGTAAGTGAAGAAAACAAAAATATCTGATGCACACATAAAAAAAAAAGCAGAAGTACTCAGAACAATTGTAGTCCTCATTCCTGCAACTGGTCATGTAGCCGTAACTGGTATTTAGAACTACCTTCTTCCACCACCCAATCCATATACCCTTTGCCCTCAGCTGATTGTGGTTCTCTGCCTTGTAGGTGACCCAAGCCTTCACTCCTAAACGGTCTGGCTCATTAGTAGTCATTTTAGAATTAGGTTGCTGTAGTTTTCCATTGACTTTAATCATAGGGCATGGTAGTATGAAAAGATGCCCTAAGGGATCATCTGCATTCCAGACATACTTTTCTTTACCTCCATTATGTAATATCAATCCAATTTCCTCTTGGTAATCAGGATGAATCACACCAGCCAGTATGATAACTCCTTCTTTGCCTGTTGATCCAGAGGCATAAGGAGCCCAAAGTGGCCAGGTGGCATTCTTAGCTTCCAGTTCAATGGAATCAGTTATGTGTCTCTAGGTGGGAGCATTCCTCCCTTTGGAACTAAGACCTCTAGAACTGCAGAGCATAAAATCACAGGGACAGGAAGCAAAAATCTTGCAAGTGGGTCACTAGGGGTAATAGTGAGTGGTACCACTCCCATTTCCACCTCTTGATTCCTGGACCCATAAATCCTGGCTATGGAAGAAATAGCACCATATATTGGATGCTGGTTCAGAACATATACAGCCTCCTGGGGAACACTGCCCCAACCCTGCAAGGTATTGCCACTTATATGACACTATAATTGTGTCTTTAGAAGGCCATTCCATCGTTCTGTCAAGCCAGCTGCTTCAGGATGGTGGGGAATATGGTAAGACCAGTGAATTCCATGAGTGTGGGCCCAATGCCGTACTTCATTTGCTGTGGAGTCCCTTGATCTGAGGCTATGCTGTGTGGGATACCATGATGGTGGATAAGGCATTCTGTAAGTCCACGGATGGCAGTTCTGGCAGAAGCATTGCATGTAGGGAAGACAAAGCCATATCCAGAGTCAGCGTCTATTCCAGTAAGGACAAAACACTGCCCTTTCCATGACGGAAGTAGTCCAATGTAATCAACTTGCCACCAGGCTGCTGGCTGATCACCTCAAAGAATGGTGCCATACTGGGGACTTGGTGTGGGTCTCTGGCTGCTGGCAAATTGGGTGCTCAGCAGTGGCTGTAGCCAAGTCAGCCTTGGGGAGCTGAAGTCCACGTTGCTGCGCCCATGCATAACCTCCATCCCTGCCACCATGGCCACTTTGTTTATGAGCCCATTGAGTAAAGGGAGTAGCTGGGGAAAGAGGATGACTGGTTTCCACAGAACGTGTATCATCCTACCCATTTGATTGTTAAAATCATCCTCTGCTGAGGTCACCCTTTGGTGAGCATTCAGATGAGACACAAATATCTTCATTTCTTTGGTCCATTCAAGAGAGGTCTATCCACATACCTTTTCCCCATAAATTCTTGTCTCTCATTTTCCCATCACATTCAAGACCCTGACTATCCAGCGAAACCATGGGCCACAGCCCATACATGAATCAGTATATAATCACACATCTGGGTCATTTCCCCTTCCAAACAAAGTGAACAACCAGGTACACTGCTCAAAGTTCTCCCCATTGGGAAAATTTCCTTTCACCATTGTCTTTCACGGAGTTCCCAGAAAATGGCTATAGTGCTGCCACTGTCCACTTTTAAGTGATGCCTGTGTGTCACACAGAACCATCTATAAACTAGGCACGAGTTTTCTCTTCTTCAGTCAACTGATCCTAAGGAACTCCCCATGGGGCCATAGGTGTAGACTGGGAAATGGAAGGTAATGTGACAGGAATGGAGACCATGGGCATTTGTGCCACTTCCTCATGCAACTTACTTGTGCCTTCAGATCTCATATATACCACTTACGTTTAACGTGGGAGTGCTGCTGTGCATGTCCAACTTCATGACTTCGTGGGTCAGACAACACCCAGTCCATGATGGGCAGCTCAGGCTGCATGGTGACTAGGTGGTCCATGGTTAAGCATTCAGTCTCTAGTAAGATCCAGTAACAAGCCAAAAGCTGTTTCTCAAAAGGAGAGTAGTTATCTGCAGAGGATGGCAGGGCTTTGCTCCAAAATCCTAAGGGTCTGTGCTGTGATTCACCAATGGGGGCCTGCCAAAGACTCCAAACAGCATCTCTATGGGCCACTGACACTTCAAACACCATTGGATCAGCTGCATAACAGGGCCCAAGCAGCAAAGCAGCTTGCACAGCAGCCTGACCCTGTCATGGAGCCTTCTCTTGGTCTGGGCCCCATTCAAAACTAGCAGCTTTTCGAGTCACTTGATAAATAGGCTGGGGTAGCACACCCAAGTGAGGAATATGTTGCCTCCAAAATCCAAAGAGGCCCACTAGGCATTGTGCCTCCTTTTTAGTTGTGGGGGGGAGCCAGATGCAATAACTTATCCTTCACTGTAGAACGAGTATCTTGACATGCCCCATACCACTGGACCCCTAAAAATTTCACTGACATGGCATGTGCCTGAATTTTTATGGGATTAATTTCCCACCCTCTAGCACGCAAACGTTTTACCAGTAAGTCCAAAGTCATTGACACTTCTTCCTTACTAGGTTCGATCAGCCTAATGCCATCAATGTAATGGACCAATGTGATGTCTTGTGGAAGGGAAAGGCTATCAAGGTCCCTGCAGACTAAATTATGACATAGGGCTGGAAAACTGATATAGCCCTGAGGTAGGCAGGTAAAGGTGTACTGCTGCCTTGCCAGCAGAAGGCAAACTGCTTCTGATGGTCCTTTGAAACAGGTATGGAGAAAAGGCATCAGCCAGATTGATAGCTGCATACCAGGTGCCAGGAGATGTATTAGTTTGCTCAAGCAATGAAGCTACATCTGGAACAGGAACCACAATTGAAGTCACCACCTGGTTTAAGTTTTCAATAATCTACTGTCATTCTCCAAGATCCATGGGTTTTTTGCACAGGCCAAATAGGCACGCTGAATGGGAATGTGCTGAGAATCACTACCCCTGCATCCTTCAAGTCCTTGATGGTGGCAGTAATCTCTGCAATTCCTCCAGGAATGCGGTATTGCTTTTGGTTTACTATTTTTCTAGGTAGGGGCAGTTCTAACAGCTTCCACTTGGCTTTTCCTACATAACAGCCCTTACTCTATTTGTCAGGGATCCAATGAAGGTGTACTGCCAGTTGATGAGTGTATCTATTCCCATTATGCATTCTGGAACTGGGGAAATCACTACAGGATGGATTCAGGGATCCAATGGACCTACTGTGAGACAGACATGAGCCAAGACTCCATTAATAACCTGACCTCCATACGCCCCCACTCTGACTGGTGGGCCACAGTGACATTTTGGGTCTCCTGGAATTAGTGTCGATTCAGAGCCAGTATCCAGTAATTCTCAAAAAGCCAAAGATCCCTCTGGGGAAGGCTGGGAAAAAGATTAACAGTAAAAATTTTTGGCAGTGTACTGGAGTCCTTCCTCAAGCCTGGCCTCCCCTTCATTCAAGCGGTTGTGGGTCTTTAAACTCGCTCAAATCTGGAAATTGATTGCAGGACCATGACTCTCTATTCTGGTGATTCAAGCTAGACTGCTCTTCACCTGACCTAGAATTCATCTGTTTGTATAGATCAAGTAAATATTTAGCAGATTTCCTATCTATTTCACTCCTGGGGCCACCACGACTAAGCACCCAACACTGTAAGTCCATACAAGTCAGACTATTCTGATTACCGCTTTGACTCCATTGTCCATTACTGTAACCAGGCCCATCTTGTCTTTTGTCAATTGAGTGCAGTCACTTGGCCCCTACTACCAGAGGGTCTAATCAACCCCATTGTAGTTAGGTGTGTTAATTTAGTTAGGGCAGTTCCAACTGTCAAATCTGATTTACACAAAACAGCAATCACAGTCATCTTCAAGGACGCTGGAGCTCCCTTCCAAATCTGTTCTTCACAGTTGTGGTAAAAGATGTGTCCTCTGGGCACTCCACTTGTGTGGGTCTGTGGGTCTAACCTGATAAATCCACTCCAGCATGCCAATTTGGATACCTTCTTCTACACTATACCAAGGTAGGTCTGATACATCAATTTGACTTAGTGTAGACCACTGTGTAATCTATGCTTCAGCAACCCAACCAAATAAACTATTAGATCCTTTCCTAACTTCCTGAGCTGAAACAATAAATGAAGAATCTGTGTTTAGTGGACCTATATCAATAAACTCAGACTGATCCATCTTAATAGCCATTCCCACACATATACCCCAGGTTTCTATTTGTACATATTAGAAAAGTCAAGCAGTTCTTTTGGAGTGTAGTGTACCTCCTCCTGGATCACACTTTGACTTCACCTTTTGGGGCTCGCTCGGGCTTAAGTCTAGTTACAGGTCTGGAAGCCAGAACTGGTAGTGTGGAACTGTCTTGAGAACATTCAGCATGTCTTGTGAAGCATCTGCCTCAGGTGATGCTCCAGGCAATAACTCACACAAGGGCTCTTTAGAGGCAGCTGGGCTAGGGCTAATCTCATTAGATGGGAACAGAGGAGCTAACAGTGTTTTTGGGCAGGGTGGTTTAGCCAACAAACATGAAGTAATCTCTTCAGATGGGAGTAATTCTGCTGGCAGGAATGATTCAATGGAATTTAGGGGCTCAGTACTCCCAGCTTGCTGATCATCTGCCCGTATGTCCCCATCCCAAGTTTCAGGACCCCATTTCTTCCCAATCAATGCCCTTACTTTCAAGCACCTCTCGAGGTTGGCAAACTGGCATCGTAATTCAGCCACTCTTACAATAAGGCTCTGGGTTTAGTTTTCGGCAGTTTCAGCTCTGTTACAAGAAATAAGGCTTCCTTTCAAAGCACAAGTAACAGCCTTGAGGTCATTTATGCTGCACTTGAGCTTTCATTCTAAAGCCCTGAGAACATCTCTGTTTCACCAGTTCATCTAGCTCAAGTAGGACCAACCAACCAGCTTCCTCATACTTCTCATTCCGACAGAACTGCAGAAAGATACCACACATGTGTTCACCCAGAGCCTTGCCTTTCATCAATACCTCATCTACTGGTGCTGATATTTTGTATATTGTGTCTCCACCATCACCATGGATTAGCCGTGCCCTCTCTACTGCTGGAAGCAAAGTCAACATCTGTAAGACTAGCTTGACTTGAGAACCAATTTAGGAAACATCCTTACAATTTTGTTTCTCTGGAACCACTCTCAGTACCAAATGTCTTAGGCTGGGTTCTCTAGAGAAACAAAACCAGTAATGTGTACACATACAGACAGAGGTTTCTATCAAAGAAACAGCTCACACGATTGCCAAGTCCACGGATTAGGACAGAGGCTCCTCCCAACTCACGTAGCTGTAGGGGCTGGGGAACCCAAGATCAGCAGCAGCAGGTTGGAAAGCAGGACTCTTGTTCACAGGCTGTGAAAATCACAACTGGCAGGCAAGACCACCAGGCTTCTCCTGATTCATGTAGCTGCAGGGGCTGGCGAGGCCAAGATCAGCAGGTAAGCTGATAGCTCAAGTCCCAAGAACTGGAGGTCAGGCAAACTGGATGCAGCCACAGGATGCAGAGTGAGCAAAAATCCAGAATGTATGCTTATATTCGAATGCAGGCCACATCTCCAAGGAAACTCCCTTTAAACTGACTGGCTACTCACAGCAGATTCCACCAAAAGAGTGACCACATATAAACATTGAGATTCATGGCCCAGCCAAGCTGACACACAATCTTAACCATCACACCTTCCTAGTAATATCTGAATCTGTGTTTGTGCTTTAAGAAAATGCAGGCTTTTTTGTTTGGTTTGCTTACTTGTTTAGAGAGAGTAGAGAGGGGCACTAGAAAGAAGGCCGAAGGCAGCATTCAAAAAAAAAGAATGACATCAGCTGAAACCCAGAAGTGAGAGCAACTTATAATTTTGGAAAGCTGTAAGTAGGCTGGATTACTGTTCTTCCTCTAATCTTACCTCTATCACTGTATTGTCATACTGACATTGTTGTACTCTGTGAAGTACCAAAATTCCCCAAGAAAATAACGATTCCTCTTTCATCATTGTCCTCACAGTGCAACAGTATAACACCTGGCCCATAAGTAGGTGCAAATATTAACCTTGATTTTAAACAAAACCTGCAGCACGTAACAACTTCAGAAACATGGCAAGAATTAACCCTGGGACATTCAAAGAAACAAGATCCTAAAGATCTTATAAACCATGCTGACAAGTTTAGACATTTTCCAATAGGAATTTATTAAAAGATGTTAACATTTTTAGAAAAATGACTCTATAAAAAGAGTGGCACTCAGGTTAGGAGGGGTACCTGACTAGAAGCTTGGAAATCAGTTAGAAAGATAAAACAGTACTTTAGTGAGAAATTATGAGAGCATAAACAAGAGGGGGAAAAAAACTAGTTGCAAACATGTCAAGTAAAACAAAGAACTATTAAGAACTGGTTGGACTTCATGATACCTTGGATACCGGCGGTAAAGGAGAGGGAGGTCTATAATCGCCCTATTCCAGGAAATAGGAAACTATCGGGATATGCCTGCCTCATGCACTCCTAAATCCCCAGCCCCCTGCAAAGACCATGATTCACAGCCAGTTAGTTAACGCTTGTCGAGTGACTGCTGAATGAGGAGGCTGGATGGAGAGTGGTTCGGGAAAAGATGAAAAATGAGAAGGGGTAACAATTTAAGTTTAAACATGTTGAATTTGAGTTAAGCTGTGAGGTGTGTATGAGGAATTTAGGACAGTGGGATATGGAGCACTGGAGAAGAATTTAAGATGAAGCCACTGGAAAAGCCGAACCACTCAGGGAGTTTGTACGGAAGGAAGAAAAAAGAACCCCGTGGTGATCGTAGATCCTTTTACCTGCTGTATAACAGGAGCTTGTACTCCGCCGGGCTGCATCTGTGGTATAACCTGCTGCTGCAGAACCACTGACTGCTGAGGCTGAAAAATATACTGGGCACCATTGGCTGCTCTGACCACCTGAAGAAGCTGGCCTGAAGAGGAAAGGATGTATTTCCAGTCACTATTTCAGCGCTAACAATTTCAAAATAATTCAAAATAACTGAATTCATATATCAAACCACCAAAAGGCCCTAGAAATAATCAAGTAAGAAGCTGAACAACTTTATTAAGGGCTATCTGCCACACCAACTATAATCCTCACCTTCCCTGACTACCCTCCAGGTTCAAATACATTGCTTAAAATGTTTTCTTTTCCATATGTGTTATACTTACTTCGCTGTTTTCCAATATGGTTTAACAACGGATTATGAAATTTGATTAAAAGTTTAAGTTATCTTTGCTAGCACATTAGAAGTCATGAGAGAAGTAAGGCCAGACGTTTCAGGCACTCTTCATTTTTAAAGCTTTAAAGAAATGAAAACGTAACAGTTCATTTAATATCTTGAACCAAGATATTACCTTCAAAATTGCTTAAAAGCAGTAAAAGTTTGTTGAACCAATTATCACTGCCACATAACACTATATGACTGGCTTATAGGTGTAAAACCAAATTTCTCTAAAAAAATATTGCTTTAGATAACCCAGAATCATGAATTAATTAAAAAGTAAACAATTATATCTCAGTAAATTATGTAGCATGACAAGTCACTAATTTGTTCTTCACAAAATGAGAAATTAACAAACATAGGGCTTGGTTTGGTAAGCTTTGCTTGACACATAAACTATAAAATCGAGATTATAGGGAGAATGCTTGACATCTACGTAAATAAATTCTTTAAACATAAACACGCAAAAAAATCAAAGGGTAAATAAACATTGGTCTCTTGTCAATCTACGCTGAGCTACTACATGTAACAGAATAATATAAATTTGCTCTTAGCAGTCTGTAGAATTTAGTTTGATATCACCAATTAGTTCAAGTGAGGATCCTTTAACTCATTTTTCATATTAAACATGTTTAGCAAAAACCTAAGTAAATGCATGTTTCTATATAATCATAAATCATACTTCTTTCAATAAATAAAATCCTCATTCAAGGATCAAAAGCTGAAGTACTAAGTCTCACCTTCTCTACTGCATCCTCAGCAATGATTTACAGTTGAATGTGCTACAGCCCTCAAATAATGTTATTTTAATAACCTATACCAAATGGTAAAACAATATTAAGATTTTCTATTTTTTAATAAAGACAAACGATGAAGACCAGATGGTTCAATTCACTGTTCTGTTATTCCCAATTACCTGAATTTGTTAATATCTGTTGAACAGGAGTTACACCTGCAGGGAGTGCCAAGGTGGCAGCTGTAGCAGCAGCACTCTAAAAATCAAGAAGAAAAAAAAAACTCAAAATCACCCATGTGCCTAATAGCAGCTCAGTTTATCTTCAGCCTATTTTAATAGCATTTGAAGTTTATTGTTTTAGTACATACTACAATGAATAGCTCTAATAAGGCTAAATCCTATTTTTAAAAATGGTACAACGAAGACTGCAAAGCCTAAATAAGGTACTTAATTATGCCAATCAATTCAATAAAACGATGTAATTGTTTTGGTCCTCCTCCACCCCAGGAGGTGCTCTAAGGAAATCTCACCCACGTTAGCAACAACGCTGCACAACATTTTGAAATAACTATTTCATTACTTCCTTTCCCATTCTTTGCTTCCCTACCCACAATTCCTTGTTTTCCAATAATGCAATGAGACAAAGATATGTATTCGTTTTAGAATTCTTCATTTTTTAAATTTATACTAGAATCCATATGTCTTTTAAGAAAACCCTGTATCAGAAGCTAGAGCTTGGGAGTAGGGCTGACAATTCTTCTAAGATTCCATATTAAAAGAGATTAAAAAACTATAATATTGATATTATATTCTAAGTGGAATGTATTAAAAACATTTGTATTAGTACCAAAAAACCTTCAAAATCTTAAGAGAAGTTGCAAACTTTTATTTCTATATTTTAAAATGGAGCTTGCATCTGACCATTTACTTATGAAGATGTGAGTGGGATTCTACTCTGAATTTCTTTATATTTAGGATACATTCTTGATTTACTATTTCTGAAGAATTCTCTTCTCCCCTTACCCTCCTCCAAAAGAATTACACCTCTTTTATACACTAATTTTTATCCTGTGCTCTACATATTTCCATGTATCTCATTATATTATATAACTATATTTAGTTTTCCCCCCTCCCTTTTAATCCCCCCCCCTTTAACTATCCAATCAACTGTTCATATACTCAAATCTAATCTATAAATTTTTGGAAAAACACGTTTGTGTAAGAGTATAGAAAGGAAAATTGTGCTTTGCAGATGCTAATGCCAGAGAAGTCAACAAAACTTGGAAAATTACACTAAAGTGGGTTAATGACACAACTACTATCTGGTGTAGGGGCTAGGTACAGCTTTCCAAGAATATATTTAAGTAATTCCTACATCTTGAGCTTGAAATTCCCACTATGCTGCCAGAATTCAGTTAGTCTACCAGATCCATCCATCTTTACACTGGAAACAATTATCCAATTTAAAATAAATATTGTCTATATAGGCAAATGAAAGGAAATTTAAGTTTAAGAAACACAGTGACAATCACTTACTACTGAGAAATATTATTTAGGAATATTAAGTGCCTACCTTGAATCAGGAAACCCTGGTAGCACAGTGGTTAAGAGCTACGGCTGCTAACCAAAACATCAGCAGTTCGAATCCACCAGGCGCTCCTTGGAAACCATAGGGGGGAGTTCTACTCTGTCCTATAGGGGTTGCTGTGAGTCGGAAATCGACTCGACGGCAACAGGTTTGGTTTAGTTTTTTTGATCTTGTATCATAAGGTAATAGATCTTCCTCTGCTGGCAAAATGACATAGTAGTGTCTATAGTGCATTGCTGTTGTTGTCATTAGGTGTGGTCGAGTCAGCTTCAACTCATAGTGACTCCATGTGATAGAGCAGAACTGCCTCATAAGGTTTTCTTGGATCCCTGAGGCAAACTGTCCAATCTTTCCCCCATGGATCTACACGGCATAGATGTCACAATAATCACATGCATACCTTCTGCATATCCAAGGTGCTCAATAAGCATTTGTTGAGTGATGTATCATAACTCAACACACTTTAAAGACTACTGAAATTTTTTCTGTTTTTTAAGAAATAACCCAAACATAAATAATAAATTAGACCAATCATTTCATAAAGAGAAACTGTAAAACTGCTTTGATAAGGTCCTGTTTTATACCCATTGCCATCAATTCCAACTCACAGCAACCCCGCAGGACACACGAGAACTGCCCATAAGGTTTCCAAACGTGTAATCTTTACAGAAGCTGACTGCTGCCACATCTTTCTCCCATGAAGCGGCTGGTGGGTTCAAACTGCCTACATTCCAGTTAGCAGCCTAGTGCTTAACCACTGTGCCACCAGTGCTCCTTTCCTGTATTATACAAAAAAAAAAAACACTGCCATCAAGTCAATTCCAACTCCTAGTGACTCTACAAGACACAGGAGAACTGCCCCACAGGGTTTCCAAGGAGCACCTGGCAGATTCCAACTGCCAACCTTTTGGTCAGCAGCTGTAGCTCTTAACCACTACGCCATCAGGGTTTCCCTCCTGTATTATAAGTTCCTTGAAAGAGCTTTCCATCTAACATTATCACTATCTCACATTTGGCTCAGTCCTTAAGCACTCCACTGCTAACTGAAAGGTTGGCAGTTCAGACCCACCAGCAGCTCCGTGGGAGCAAGGATGTGGCCTTCTGCATCTATAAAGATTAGAGTCTTGGAAACCCTAGGAGGCAGCTGTACTCTATCCTATAGGATTGTTATTGCTTGGAATTGACACAAAGGCAATGGGGATCTCACGTTTTCATAAAATCACTAAGTTTTCAATATGTTCATTTCCAAAGCGTACAGAACCACCAGCAAAATCAAAACTATGTTTAACAGATTTCTTTGAATCAAGAATAATGCAAACAAAAAAGTTTTCTTGGTAAAGAGCCTATCTTGACTATGTTTCACAACATGTAAAATAACATGGAGCAAACAATGAAAATATCACAATGCTGAAATATACATAAATGTTAATCCATTTTATTGAAGTCTCTGGCCTATGATCTGTTTAAATATGTTGTTCTTTAGAATCAATGGGAGTTCTTGGGTGGTGCAAACTGTTAATATGCTCGGCTGCTAACCGAAAGGTTGGCGGTCTGAGTCTACCCAGAAAAAGGCACCTCAGAAAAAAGCCTAGGCAATCTACTTTGAAAACTCAGCTACTAAAAAGCCTATGAAGCACAGTTCTGCTCTGACGTATGGAGTCACCATGAATCATAGTCTACTCAACAGCAACTTAGAATCAATGAGACCTAATCGATCAGAGATATGCCACTGATTCTGCCCAGTCTCTTTCATCACAATTTCAGTTCAAAAGGTTCTCCCTCAATATTTAAAATTGTCTGAAATTAGATGGGCCCACTGCTGGTGATTCTACCAAATTTGATTTTAAATGATGTGGGTTCCTTCTTGGGAAACAGTTTTAGTAACACCAGCTGAAGTAGGGATCCTAAGGCGAGGCTTAAAGGAGAGGGATTAGAAAGAAATTTTAGGCCTCAGACTTGAAATGGAAATGTTTCAGATAACAAACTATTCTGAGAAATGACAGGCAGGGGAGTTTGTGATTTTCATGCAAAAGAACTGATTCTCATAACTTGAACTATAAGTACAAACAGAAATCTTTGATACTTGTCAATTTAAAAACTTCAATTTTTGTAATTCCCTAGCAGTTCGGAAAATCATAAAGAAATCTGGAATTCCGCCAAGGTATGAATTTGTATGGCTGATACGTGTAGAAGGAAGTCACTTATGTAGTTGGTGAACCCTGTTTTATCTGTTATAGAAATTACAGATGAGCTTTGTGGTTCACAACTCATTACTCACACAGAAATGATTTTTTTTAATAAAAAAATCTGGAACTGGAGGAAAACAAAAAACTCATTGTTAGCATTATTTACATAAACTATGAGATATTTCTAAAAATAAGGATTCTTAGCTTTAAGTTCTGGCTAAATTTAAGAATGAAATGTCAGAGATTTTAGAGACATTAACCAAAAAACCAAACTCACTGCTGTCGAGTCGATTCCAACTCATAGCGACCCTATAGGACAGAGTAGAACTGCCCCATAGAGTTTCCAAGGAGTGTCTGGTGGATTCGAACTGCCCATCCTTTGGTTAGCAGCCGTAGCACTTAACCACTATGCCACCAGGGTTTCCTTAGAGACTTTAATAGTCTCTATATTTTAAACAGAATAAGGAAGAGCCACTTGTTAGAATTTGCTGGAACAGCTACTCTAATCAGACTTTGTTTTACTGCCTTATTTAAAAAAAAAAAAAAAAAAACTTTAAGCATACAAGAAAAGATGGCTTTCTTTCAATTTTAGTTATACTTCAGTACGTTTGATGGGGCATATATACTCTAAGTGATATTTGAAAATCGAAGGACCTGTGAAATCTCTCAGAAATATCAAAAGCCTAATGTATACCTTTTACATATTTTAATAAAACTTATTAGGCTATACTACAGTGAGATCACAGCAAAAGTTTTTTCAAGTTTGAATCTTAAAAATAGTCATCTTCATCTATCCAGTTTGTTTCATTTTCAAAAAGCTTTTAATTCTTAGCTTTACTGAGCCTCTGGAAATTAATGGATCTTCTAAAAAAAGAACTATACATGGCATAACTACTCTGGTGGGTCCCCCTACCAAACACAGCAGAGGATGAAATTGCTCCCACAAAGCATCAAATTCTTTTCATATTTTTAATAGGAACACTGCTTATTTTTACTGACTTCAATGTTTAAGTATCAAGCTAAACTTTAGATCTGCTGCAAAATCTAGTACTTAGGAAACTAAGAAAAAATGCTGTTTTTGCTCACATCCTGAATAAACTTCATGTTGTTAATAAACATACCTAGGCATAGTCACAATGTGAGTTAAAACAAGTATAGCCAAAATGCTCAGCTCTGAATCTTACCATGTTTGATGCATTCATATGTTGTATTAGCTTAGAATCAGGAACAATAACTTGTGGTGCTGTGGCTACAAAAAAACACAGGCACACATGCAAATAAGGAAACAGGAGGCTATTTCATAATCACAGAAAAGCTACACAATGCTTCTTTTTCCATGTTTTCCACATTTTCTGCATTCAAATGTAATCAATCATTTGGTATCTCAGAACATTTTAAGTTTTTATGGCAAATAACTGCTGTGATATACTCACCGTATACTGGAAAACATGAATAGAAAAGATACTAAGGATGCCAGGGAACTTAGAAATATGACAGTTAGATTCATTCTCTACACTGCAGGACTGTAACACCTAAACATACACATTTCTGTGCTTTCTGAATCATGTTTTCAAACATAATTTAACCTTGTCTTGCTGACTCAGCAGTAACTGTTTTACTGATAGAATTATGCCATTATTGGAAGGAGTTGCTAACCCATTAAGAATGAGCTAAAAAAAAAAAATTTTTTTAAGTTGAATTGGCAAAAATTATATTATAGATCTATCTGCAACAATGACCAAAAAAAAAAAGACCAGCTGCTGAGGCTACTTATGTACAACCAGACACCTCATGGGATTTGGTTCCTTGGTTTGAAGGTTTAGGGTAATGACTTTATGGGACACCCCAGTTACATGGCCTAATAATGTGTTCAGTGCTTCTGTTCTACCTCCTGGTTTGCTGTGTAGTGCCTGGGGTCTTAAAGGCTTACAAGCAGCCACCCAAGGCACAACATTTGGTCTCTATTCACCTGGAGCAAAAGAGGAAGGAGACTCAGGAATAGAAGAAGGCTATGGAATATGTGGCTAATTGCCTCGATGAACAAATGCCTCCTTTGCCGTGAGACCAGAAGTGGATGGTACTCTACCATTACTAAACATTTTCATCAAAGATTCCATAGGATAATTCTGATCAGAAGAGGGAAAATGTAGAACAGAACTTGAAATTCTCATGGGCTCTAGACTTTCTGGTGCCATGAAGGGTAAACAAACCCCTGAAACTACTGCCCTGAGATAATCTTTAAACCTTAAACCAAAAATATCCCCTGAAGTCATCTTGAAACCAAACAACAATTTAGCTTAACTAGTGAAAAAGGTCTGCCTTGAGCATTATGCTCTTTTAAGAACCACCTACACAAAATCAAACTGACAGGAGCAACTCGAAAGATTAGATAGGAACCTTAGGCGACAGTGATTTTGTTAGTGAGGGAGGAACAACTCAGAAAAGGAGGGTGAGAATGGTTACACAACTCAAAGAATGTAATCAATGTCATTAAATCGTACATACAGAAACTGCTGCATTGATAAATGTTTTGTTGTATATATTCTCAACAACAGTAAATAAAATTTAGGTGAAAAAAATCTACTTTTTGAAAATCTACAGTTTTTTTCTCCTGATTTGATAGTTCTCATAATCACAAGTTACTTCCATCAACTTTAAAAAATGCAAATCAATCCAAATCCCAAGGACATTCTTTAATGAGATGGAGAAACAAATCACCAACTTCATATGGAAGGGAAAGAGGCCCTGGATAAATAAGGCATTACTGAAAAAGAACAAAATGGGAGGCCTTACTTTACCTGATTTTAGAACCTATTATACTGTCACAGTAGTCAAAACAGCCTGGTACTGGTACAACAACAGATACATGGACCAATGGAACAGAATTGAGAACCCAGACATAAATCTATCCACATATGAGCAGCTGATATTTGACAAAGGCCCCAAAACAGTTAAATGGGGAAAAGACAGTCTTTTGAACAAATGGTGCTGGCAGAACTGGATATCCATCTGCAAAAAAATGAAACAAGACCCATACCTCACTCCATGCATAAAAACTAACTCAAAATGGATCAAAGACCTAAATATAAAATCTAAAATGATAAATATCATGGAAGAAAAAATAGGGACAATATTAGGAGTCCTAATACGTGGCATAAACAGTATACAAAATATTATAAAGAATGCAGAAGAAAAACTAGATAACTGGGAGCTCCTAAAAATCAAACATCTATGCTCATCCAAAGACTTCACCAAAAGAGTAAAAAGATTACCTACAGACTGGGAAAGAGTTTTTAGCTATGAGATTTCTGATCAGCGCCTGATCTCTAAAATCTACACAGTACTGCAAAAACTCAACTGCGAATAGACAAATAACCCATGGGCAAAAGATATGAACAGACACTTCAGGAAAGAAGACATTCAGGCAGCTAGCAGATACATGAGGAAAAGCACATTAGAGAAATGCAAATCAAAACTACAATGAGATTTCATCTCACTCCAACAAGGCTGGCATTAATCCAAAAAACACAGAACAATAAATGTTGGAGAGGCTGTGGAGAGATTTGAACAGTTACACACTGCCGGTGGGAATGTAAAATGGTACAACCACTTTGGAAATCGATTTGGCTAGAAATAGAACTACCATACGATCCAGCAATCCCACTCTTTGGGATATATCCTAGAGAAGTAACAGTCTTTACACGAACAGATACATGCACACCCACATTCACTGCAGCACTGTTTACAATAGCAAAAAGATGGGAGCAACTGAGGTGCCCATCAACAGATGAATGGATAAATAAATTATGGTATATTCACACAATGGAGTACTAAGCATCAGTAAAGTACAGTGATGAATCTGTGAAACATTTCATAACACGGAGGAATCTGGAAGGCATTATGCTGAGTGAAATTAGTTGCAAAAGGACAAATACTGCATAAGACCACTATTAAAAGAACTCAGGAAATAGTCTAAAGAGAGAAGAAAATATTCTTTGATGGTTACAAGATGGGGGAGGGAGGGAGTGTGGGAGAGGAGTACTCAGTAATTAGGTAGTAAGTAAGAACTACTTTAGGTGACGGGAAAGACAACACACAATACAGGCAAGGTCAGTACAACTGGATTAAACCAAAAGCAAAGAAGTTTCCAGAATAAACCGAATGCTTCGAAGGCCAGTGTAGCAGGGGCAGGGGTCTGGAGACCATGGTTTCAGGGGACATCTAAGTCAATTGGCATAATAAAATCTATTAAGAAAACATTCTGCATCCCACCTTAGAGAGAGGCATCTGGGGTCTTAAATGCTAGCAAGCAGCCATCTAAGATGCATCAATTGTCTCAACCCACCTGGATCAAAGGAGAATGAAGAACACCAAGGACATAAGGTAATTATGAGCCCAAGAGACAGAAAGGGCCACATAAACCAGAGACTACATCAGCCTGAAACCAGAAGAGCTAGGTGGTGCCCAGCAACAACTGATGACTGCCCTGACAGGGAACACAACGGAGAACCCCTGAGGAAGCAGGAGACCAGTGGGATGTAGATCCCAAATTCTCGAAAAAGACCAGACTTAATGGTCTGATTGAGACTAGAAAGGCCCCGGAGGTCATGGCTCCCAGACCTTCTACTGCCCCAGGACAGAAACCATTCCCAAAGCCAACTCTTCAGACAGGGATCGGACTGGTCAATGGGTTGGAGAGGGATGCTGGTGGGGAGTGAGCTTCTTGGATTAGGTGGACACTTGAGACTATGTTGTTGGCTTCTCCTCCCTGGAGGGTAGATAAGAGGGTAGAGAGGGTTAGAAGTTGGCAAAATGGACATGAAAAGAGAGAGTGGAGGGAGGGAGCGGGCTGTCTCATTTGGGGGAGAGCAATTGGGAATATCTATCAAGGTGTACTTAAGTTTTTGTGTGAGAGACTGACTTGATTTGTAAACTTTCACTTAAAGCACAACAAAAGTTTTTTTTTTTAAATGCAAATCAGAAATAATGGCAATCTTACGTAAGTGTAAAAGGAGCTGTTTGATTCCACAAATTTCAGAGAATAGACAGATAATCCCATTATCCTAATATTCTCTGAGTGAAGAAAATCACATTTTGATCTATGATGACCTAAAATCCTAGTGCCAGGTCTGAAGGCAATAGGAGGAACAGTCATCAAAATAAACTAAAAGGGTATTACTGAATGCAAGGAACAGATTAAAATCAAATATTAAAAGTCTTACCTGATATAAACAGTAAAATAACCTAACAAGGTGTACTGTCTATCGTTACCAATTTTAAGTCTTACATGTATTCTCAGATGACACAGGTAACTAAATGGATGCTTTAAAGTAAATTTCTCAGTTACCTTCAATAAACATTCAAAAGATTTACTGAATTAGAATGTCCAGTAGTTTTATAACTGAATGTCTGTCGCCAAAGAAAATACTTGTTATAAATAATGGATCAAGTTTCTTAGCCTTTTCATGTCCCAGATTTTTCTTAGCTGTAAAATGGAGTTAAGAGCTACTTCACAAAGCCTTTGCAAGGCCTCAATGAAACATTTATAAAATGTTTTCCATAGTAGAAAGCACTATGGACACAGTCAATCAACTAGTCTTTTCTTATCTATAAATCAAATTCACATAAATATTAAAATATGAATATACTCCCTCTTCACATAAATAAATATAATTCGGTCAATTTAGACTTACATAAATTACTATGAGATTGAGTGTTCACATTGCCAAAGTATATCTTCCAGTGTTTAAGACATATTTACAAAACTCAAACATACTGAATGACTATACCAGTTTCATAAAGCAGGTAGAGATCACTATTTTACAGTATACAATACTGAAACTTTACAAATTAAACCTTTGCCGGTCTGATTTTACAAAATCCACTACACAGTCTTCTCAAAAGAAAACGTTAATACAACGTATCTGAGTATTACCTTAGGGTTTCAACTCATGAATTACTTCTCTGACATTACTATATAAAAAACTAAAAATTCATCAATAGGAGCCACATTTTATAGATCTACCTACCTACACACACACATTCTGCCAGTCAAAAGAGGAACAAAATCAGCATTTTTTGTTTGTTTACAAAGTGCCTCTTAAAAACAAGATTCAAGAAACCCAGAATAGTTCCCTTCTTTCCAAAGTACGAATTTCATTTCCAAGTTGCAAGCAGGAAAACAAATCCAGTCTCACCTTGCTGTGAAGCAGGAATAAGGACCTGCTGGGTCTGTGTCGGCTGGGGCACCGCCTGCTGCGGCTGAGACTGCTGATGGTGGTGGTGGTGGTGGTGCTGCTGCTGCTGCGGTTGATGCTGCTGCTGAACTTGCAATAAAAGCTGCTGCTCTTCGGAATGAAATCCATCTACTGCCCTAGACTGCATTAGCTTATTCTCCCATAACTAAAGGAAAGGACAACACACATTTCTAAGCGGAAGTCACAGAAGATGACTCTGGACATAATGACATAGAACAAAACACATTTTGCTTACTATTAGTCTTTATGTTTACAAAATTCTTCCATTTTCAAAACTAGTCCAGCCACAAAATCAGTCAATCTCTTCTAATTCTTATTTAAGTGTAAACAATAATGAAAAGGAATTTTTAAAATACCAAACCACATTTTGTTACTTTAGAGTTCTGAAGAAAATTTTTATTTGCTTGCTTTTATATCTTCCACAAATTATCTACAGTAATTTCTTTAATTATAAGGCATTATTTAGAAGTTTCATATAAGCATTTTTTTTTCAGTAGTGTAAAATTATCTTTTTAACATAAAAACGTTTATTCAACTACTTTCACGGAAATCTTTACTTAATACAAAATTTTTTGCCTTCTAAGTAACATACATGGAAGAAACTCATCTTTTCTTGATTAGAACAAGGAGGAACATTATACAGGCAGTCGTCCAGTTAGATAAGCCTAACTTTTCACGTGCTCGATCCTACACAGGAATAAGAAACAATGTCTGAAGGTCTCTAAGAGGTTTTTGCCAGTCTTCCAGACTTCTTGAAATTTTCCTCCCTCTTCCATTATGCCAAGGACTGGCAATCCTCCATTTACCGCTTAACCACCTCCATTTTCTCACGTCACCCTGGTTCTACGATGGGAAAAAAATCAGCAGACAAAGGGAAGAAGGATAAGAAAATATCTGCAACTAGTCTATCCCTCTCCCTAACACATTTCCTCTCTACTAGGTTTAGTACTTAATCTAGAGCCTCAACCCTGTAAGAAAATTGCCTAAGAATGTCACAAAGTGTTCCTTGAAAATGCAAATGAAACAACATTTTGTTCACAAGGATCTACCAGCAAGGGCTGCGTGTGCATGCCTGTATGTACACACATGCACACGCATACATGCAAACCCACACATACTTTGTATTCTCCTCCAGGATCTGCTCTTAGATATTGCCTAACTCATCTCAGGTGTTGATCGGATACTTCAAGATGCTCTCTGCCATACTCCCGGGGGTTTTTATCAATTCTTGACCCCTACAGCCATTCTAGAAATTCGAGATTCATGTCTACACACTGGTAACAATTCCAGCACATTCGTGACAGCTTACTGGAAGAGTAAACTAAAGGTTTATTTCCCAGGGCAATCATTCCTCTAGCAGGCCAAGTACTTACACCTGCCTGAAGTCTACTCCTACAGAGATAATAGCAACGAAGACAGTCGTGTAGAACATTTATCACTGAGGCTAGCATAAAGTCAGTGATCACTAAATGTTAGTTATTATCAGTGGTGGTGGTATTAATTGTGTAACAGCATTATACCAGAAGTCAGTAAACCAGTTTGTCCTGGTTTGACTAACTGGCCTTTAAGATACATCATTTATCCTTCTTTGACATTTTTCTCACCTAAAAAAGGGGACACGTTGAATTAGATTACCTCTAAACTCAACTACAGATGGTAACTCTAAGTTTCTGCAAATACCAGACTAAAAACAGCTAGTTTCTTCCAATGGAAGCAAAGCCCTACTTTTTCAGAACCCAAGTTTTATGTGATTTCATCTATGTAAACTGGGCACCTAGCACAGCACACAGTACAAAATAGGCACTTCAACGATGAACAAAACACATTACGACGAATGTAATATATAGTAAGGCTGCAAAAAAAAAAAAAAACCACTTCGCTATCACCTAAATCTTCTGTATCTCTTTCCCCCTTCCAAAACAAACTTATCTTGTTATGAGCCAAAAATAAAAGGCGAAAAGTAATTAATGCTTTAGGAAATAGTTTTTAAAACCATAATTTTCTAAATTTAATGCTTCACTTTATCACCCTCAATCGGAAATCCACCACTTCAATTTAATGACCTCCATGATGATAGCAAATGTTAAAAACACATACTATGTGCTGCTAAGTGCTTGCTATCACTACTCCCCTAGCCACCCAAATGAACCACAGAGGAGTCAGAATCCACCTCCAACGCCCTATCATTACTGTCAACTTCCCTTCCGAAGCATTTTTTGAATCTATCTCTACTACTGCCTCAGTTCAAGTCCTCTCCTCCGACCAGTATTACTGCAGAGTGTAGGGACTAAGCTCCTGTACTCCCTGAAGTAAGCTATATACTCTACAAGTAATCACTGAGTATGTCCTATGTGCCAGATACTGTTAGAGGGACTGAGAACAGACAGTGAACAAACCTGACAAAAATCCTTGTCTTCACAGAACCTCATTCCCGTGGAAATTTCCTTCCAATTGATCCTCTACAAATCAGTGGTCCTCAAAACTTGGTCTAGAGCCAACAGCATCAGGATCACCTGGGAACTTGTCAGAAACACTACTTCTCAGACCCCTCTCCACACCTACTAAATGAGCAACACCTGGGGTGGATCCCCAAAATCTGCTTTAGTAAGTGTCCAAGTGATGCTGATGCATGCTAAAGCTTGAGAACCACTGCAATCCATTAGTGGATTATAAAAAATCAGTTTAGAATTTGTAAATGTAATCAAATTAAAAAGCAAATGTCAAGACTATACACTGTTCTGAATTTTTATTTCTAAAATTTACAAATATGATGTCATCTTCTGCTTAAAAGCTGGACCCATAGCAAAGTGTAATCTGTAGACTACATACATGCATCTAATAACCTAGAATGCTCATTTACAAAAGAAAACTCCTGGGCTCCACCCTGCCCCTACCAAGTCAGACTCTCTAGACTGTAACCAGCATTACAGGTAATTTTTGTCACACTATAAAGACCAAATTTCTTAGTATAGCATATGTTACCTCTCCAACTGTCACTATAACTTGCACCCTTTTTTTAAGCTATACCAAACTATTTGCAGCTCCCTGAATATAGCAAACATGTATCATGTCTGTACCTTATGACTGGCAATCTTGCAGTCACAACTTACAAAACAATGCAACTGTCAAAGTCACAAGTAAAAGCAATGAATCCCTCTACTCTACTGCCCCTATACTTCAGAGACATTTCTATTCTTGGGCTTATCAAACAAAGCCTACCTTCTCTACAAAAGTATGAACTCCTTCAGGACAGAGACTATGTCTTATTCAGGAGATAAAAAAACAACTAAGAACTTAACTAAGAACTTACCAGGCATTTAATATTCATTTCAAAGAAGAAACACAAAACAAAACAAAAATCCCCTATCACAGTGCAATGGATCATTTTTATATGGCCCTTCTTGCCATGGTCTTATAACTCCCAGCCAAGTGACTGGGTGGAACTATACAAATAAAGTTAACTGTGGCCCACCAAGGGGATTAGATGGCTTGCTAACAACCCAAATAAAGTTCATGGCACCTGTGTTGCGGCAGGTCCCTGCAAATAAGGTCTATGGAACCTAACACAGGGATGGGTCAATTTTGCTATCCACTAGGCTTAAAATGAAGTATCCCACAGGAGAGGATTTCACCAACACACAAGGAAGAAAAGCCAAGAGTGGAGCACATCTAGAGGACCCAGAATCCCTGTGCTGAAAAGCTCCTGGAACCAGGAGACAGAGAGAGTGCGAGTGAGCAGGCCATAACACCAAAGATGGCGAGAAGGAGTGACAGAGAAACAGTGGTGACAGAATCAGGAGACCAGCAGGAGATGGCCCAGCCCACGGGGGAAGAAAGCTGAGTGCTTGCTGGCAGGAAGCTTGCTGGTAGAGTAGGGTGTCTCTATGCACTTGGTGGAGCTAGGTTTGCCAACTCATGTAAGTAGAGGTGAGTGCCTCTGGGCCGAGGCTTACTGGTTGAGTGGGGTGTGCCTCTGGGCACTTATTATCCACTGCCGTCGAGTCGATTCCCACTCATAGCGACCCTATAGGACAGAGTAGAACTCCCCCATAGAGTTTCCAAGGGCACTTATTAGCAGAGCTAAAACAGCTTTTTAACAATTGCCCAAGCGGGGCAGAGGCCAAGGGACAAAGAAGAGACTGTCCTGGTGGAATAACTGTATCCTGAGCATTACGGAACCTGAACTATAACCTGTTACTTCCCTAGTAAACCCCATCATCTTGCGTACTGTCTGAGAGTTCTGTGTCACCGTTGCAATGGATTATCGAACTCGGCAGAGAAATAGTGTGTGCTATGGGAGGGACAGTTGGTGTCAGAATTGGTAAAAAGGTTGGAGAGAGGAGGTAAGTCTTACCTCCACCTCAGAGGAATCAGCCTTAGGCTGCTGATCTTGATTCTCCTTCCTCCTTGTAAAGTTAGAGGAGGTCATGCACCTGCGCCACACCATTTTTACACCTATTATTTTTCTACGATAGTGTTTCTCTGTAAGGAAGCTACTGATATTTTGGGCAGAACAACTCTACTGCACAGCACAGTCCTGCAGGAAATGTAACATGCAGAAAATACAATATCCCTGGCTACAGACACATCCACTAGACATTATGCCAGACAAATATGGCCCCACACACTTCCAGCTCTGGGGTGGGGTGGGAACTGGGAGATGGTAGCCCACCGATAACCTGCGTTTACGAAGTGCCATAATACTGTTCTAGCTACTGTGAGGAATATAAAAATAACACCACACAAGTACTTACTATTAACCTTATTATATCAAATGATATAAAAGTTCAACTTAATTGAATGTTTATAGTTTCTCTTCAACTTCATCTTTAATATAGTTTTATTTATTGACGTATTCTATTTTATAAGTATCAGTTGTTTACAGTAAACAATTAACACTGTTTTAGTGGCAGTAATCATACTATTTAAAGACAACCAAGAATATTAAAATTGTTATTTATTTTCCTTAGAAAATTAGAATTCTTCCTCCGGATTTCTACAGTACTCCCTTCTCCCCAACACAGTAGAGCTATTTAATCTGGCAGCCTTACTTCAGCATCTTTGCCAGGTCCCTGAAATTACATATAGCGAAAGTTTATCATTTGTTCCCAAAATGATTCAGAGATGTATATCATGTCAGACTAATAACAGTTAACATTTATTGAGCTCTCACTGTGTACTTTCTATGCATATCACATGCTCATTTTTCACAATAACCTTATGAGACAAACATTATTATTATCTCATTATTTTTAAAGAAAAGGAAGCTGGGGCACAGAGGAGCTAGGTAACTTACCCACAATCACCAACTAAAAGCAGACAGAACAAAGATACAACCCAGGCAGTCTGACTCCGATGTTCCAGCCATGACCACGACCCTGAGAGTGCATGTCTCTTTAAATTTTGTACCCTATGGGCCTTGCCTGCCTCATCGTAATCCCAGTTCTAGTCCACACTCCTTATCTCTAAACTGTACTGCTACTCTCAGGGCAGGTAAGTGCCCCTCAAAATCAGCTCAGGTACCACCCATCAGCAACCCAAGATCAGGTCATAGCTCTGGTAACTTCTCTTTTCCAGGTAAGTATTGTATATAGCATAGAGAGACAAAAGGCCTAGGTTCATGCCTCTACCACTTATTAACTGGCCTTGTCAACGTATATTCGGAGTCTACTCCCTGAGGTAAATAATTAGACTACCTCACTGATGGCTTCCTGGGAGTATACTCAGCTAGAAATGAACTCTGAGGAGTTACCTTTGCCCTAGTTTTCTACCCCAGAGGATTTATGTTTGTCCACGTTGACTGACATTTCCTAGGCAAGCTGTAAATAACTTGACTTTTTATCTGGCCCTAGGCTGCAGCCTGCCCTGTGATTGATATGCATCTTGCAGGGATTGGTTGATATATCCATGCAAATGAAGTGATTATAGACTATGCAAGCTAGGTGACTACTGCCTACTATACAAATGAAGTATCTGTGGCCTACCAAGAGGTGATTGGTCAGTTGGTGGCCCCCCACTGGGAGGGGCCATGCCTTGAATTAACTCTGTGTGTGTGTGTGTGTGTGTGTGCACGCGCGCGCGCAGCCACCCCTACAGAGGTTTTTCAGACAGAAAGAGGCAGAAGGAAGAGAGAAGCAGCAGAGGAGGCAAGGAACCTCCTAAAAGAACTATAACATGGGTTAAGGGCTGTAACATTGAAGACAGCCAAGAGGGGCAGAGGGGCCCACTAGCAGAGCGCCAACGGTGACAGGCTGGGGGGCGGGGGGAAGCAGGTGCAGCAGAGTAGGGGTAGGGGCGTGGGGATAGACGTCAGGTCAAGAGTTGCATTTTCTGAGGGGGCCAAGAGGAGCTTACCTAGAGGGGGCTGAGAGGAGGCCTGCATGGCCGAGAGGAGCTGAAAGAGCTGTCCTACACTGAAGAAAGGAGACTCTGTCTACATGCTTCTTGATCCTGACTTGTACCCAGTTACTTCCTTAATAAACCACTTAACTAAGTATGGTCTGTCAGTTCTGTGTGTGGCCATTGCAACAGGTTATCAAATCCAGTAGAGAAGCAGAGAATGCAGTGGGAGGGACAGCTGGTGTCAGAATTGGTAAAAAGGTTGAAAAGTGGAGGTAAGTCTGACCTCTACCTCGTGGGAATCAGCTTTGAGCTGATCCTGGTCATTATTCCCCCTGATGTCAGACTCATTCTGATGCTACTACTACCTATTCCCCCCATGTTACAGCTCCCAAGAAATAATGTTGGGGAAAAGGGCTTCCCCCAAGGCAATGCTGATAACAGCACTGTCACTTGGATAACAAACCTTGGGGCAGCAGCAACATTCCAGAGCTGAACTTCTGCATCCTACAACAAAACTAAGAAGGGGCATAGATGGTCCCAGGTTGGCAGCGCCCCCTGGATCTCAGTATCAGCAAAGCAAGTCCTCTTAGGAAGATGTTAACAGATGAAGGTCAAGAAATTATACACCCAGATTCTAAGACCAGCAAACACAGTAGGCAATCCAACGTTATGGTTTTAGAGCCTCCTCCCATCCCCTAGGACTTCAGCTACTGAAAATGTCAGAGACAACATACGATGACTATTACTGAAATGTTTTAAAGAAATAAAGGATAAAATCAGAGAGATAAATAAGCAGTGGGCAACTATTAGGAACGATTTATAAGATTTTAAAAGTTAACCAAATGGAACTTCTGAAAATAAAAAACTTGATTTTGAAAACACACAAAAAATTCAATGGACAGCTTTAACAGATTAGGAATTGGTAAAGAGAAAATCAAAGAGCCCTGGTGGCACAGTGGTTAAAGTGCTCAGCTGCTAAACGAAAGGTCGGCAGTTTGAACCCACCAGCCACTCCACGGGAGAAAGATGCATACTTCCGTAAAGATTTACAGCCTTGGAAACCCAATGGGGCAGTTCTACTTTGTCCTACAGGATCACCAGGAATCAGACTCAACTCAACGGCAATGAGTAAAAGAGAAAACTAGTTCACTGAAAGCTACAAAGAAATTACACAGAATGGTAGTAGAGGAACTAAGAACTAAAAAATGTAAGAGGATAAAATGAACACGTAGCTTATGTCTAACTGGAGGTCCACAAGGAAAGGATAAAAGGAATGAAAGAAAGGCAGTATTTGAAGAGATAATGGTTGACAGTTTTCTAGGAATGCTAATGAAGGATAAATCACATGCTCCTCTATACCCCTATTCTCTACTACCAGGTGAAGGTCCCTAGGTGGTGCAAATGATTTGCACTCAACTGGTAACCTAAAGGTTGGCAGTTCAAACCCACCCAGCAGTACTGGGGAAGAAAAGCCCTGGTGATATGCTTCCATAATGATGACAGCCAAGAAAGCCCTATGGAGCAGTTCTACTCCATAGCACACGGAGTCACCATGAGTTGGAATCAACTTGATAGCAACTAACAACAACATTACAAGATAAAGACAACAAGGGAAAAGGAACTGAACAAAATCTCAAAGGAAATATTACTTATTCCTGAAAATGCAGCGCAATGCAGTCTCTATTACAGCTGTAAGAGGGCTCTCCAGTGTAATGAATTATTTTTCTAAGATATTTTGCTCTCTATTTGCAATCATCAGTCTCTTGGTTTCTATTAATTTGTCTCTACAGGACAGCCACGTGCCAATCAAACCCTCTGTAATAAGATGCTCCCAATGGATCCCATCATCTATGCCGTAACAATCTCTTATAATTACACAAAGTGTAATTTTATCACTTTTCATCAGAAAAATTACTAAGTACCTTCAGAGAAGACTAAAGTAGAACTGCAGATTATTCGACATATGGTCCAAGTATTTATATTCAACTAGAATATAGCTAGAGCAATGGATCTCAATCAGGGGCGATTCTGTTCCCCTAGGGACATTTGGCAATGTCTAGAGACATTTTTGGTTGTCACAACTCAGGGGTGCTACTGTTGTCTAATGGGTAGAGCCCAGGGATGCTGCTAATACCCTACAATGAACAGGACGTTCCCCTGCAACAAAGAATTATCTGGTCTAAAATGTCAATAGTGCTAAGGTTAGGAAACCTGATCTAGAGGTAAACTAACTAAATTTCAGATTTATTTCCAATTGAGGAAACTCTTCTCACCTTGTCTGCTTTACTGAAAACACGGACCATGTTTTATATCTCCCATAATATTTGCTACATTGGGTAGGTCTAACAATCTAGAAATCAGGATGATTTTATCATTTACTTTGAAGAGAAATCCTAGACTGTCATTCCCACCCACTGTCACACACCAAAACTGCAATGCAATGAATTGCTTTTATACGGCCTTTCTAGCTATGGTCTTGTAACTTCCACCAAAAGATTGGCTGGGACTATGCAAACAAGGTGCTGTGGCCCACCAAGGAGACTGGACAGCTTGCTCATAATACAAATAAGGTACATGGCACCCTTGTGGGGATGGGACCACACAAATAAGGTGTATGGAACCCTAACGAGGGGATTGGTTGGTTTTGCCATTGTGCTAGGCTTAGAAGAGAGCCAATCCCAGAGCAGAGGGCGACCTGACCACCACCAAGAAGAGATGGGAGCAGGGCACGTCCTTTGGACCTGGGATCCCTGTGCTGACACCCTCCTAGGTCAGAAGACAGAGAAAGAGTCGCAACACTGAAGACATCAAGACGGCAAGAAGCAGCAGCAGAGGCAGCAGAACCAGACCGGCTTAAGATAGTGCACTGAGTTTCCCAGGCCAAGGAGCAAGAAAGCTGAGCACCTTTCGGCAGGAGACTTGCTGGTGGACTGGGGTGCCTCTGGGGACTTGTTGGGAGAGCTAGGCTTGCCAACCCACAGAGCTAGAGAGCTGAGCGCCTCCGGGCTAGGGCTTACTGGCAAAGTGGGGTACCTCCTGGCACTTACTGGCAGAGCTAAAGAGCTTCGTTAACACTTCCTCAAGCAAGGCAGAGGCCAGGTCAAGGGCCAGAGAGAGGCCTGCCTTTGGGCGCAACTGAAAAGTGCCTGTCCTGATCAAAGATCTATATCTTTAGTTGTTTCTGAACCTGAATTGTAACTTGCTACTTCCCTAATAAACCCCATAATGAGTACTGTCTTCGAGTTCTGTGTGGGCAATGGAATGAATCAAACCCAGCAGAGAAGTAGAGATTGCCGTGGGAGGGATGGTTGGTGTCAGATTGCCAAAAAAGTTGGAATATGGCAGCTCGCCTGACCCCTGCCTCACAGCAATCAGCCTTGAGCTGTTGATAAAGACAATGATTCTTCCCCCTTGTGAAGTCAGAGGGGGTCTGATAGCCCTGCCACAAAAAACATTTCACAAACAAACAGATTTCTTAAAAACATGGACTGTGTGTGTTTTATACATCTTTTCCAGGTACCACAGTTCACATACTGAAGTACATGCATAGCAGTTCAAAGAAATAACCTCTAGAATTAGGCTGAATTTTTTTTTTTAAATCACCTCCCTTCCTACATTATCTATACTTACCCTTTCAATAACATATACTCATCCCTTCATCTTAATTCATAATCCACCAGTGTATTCTTCACAGCCTCACACAAACAAAGAGGGGAGGGGAGCTAATAACAAAGCCCTTCATAAACTACACAATATAAAATTAGTTTTTATTAGTAGGAATGTCTAAACCTGTGTGGTTCGATATGCTATCTACTAGCCACACATGGCAATTTAAATTACAGTAATGCACTACATAACATCAGTTAGGGCAAAATCCAACTGCATATATATCTGTAGTCTGGCGTGTACCCTCTGGGAAATGCCTACTGCCCCACCACCCTCTCACTTACTGGAACAGGCACCTGAGCCACTGGGAGGAGTGGGCGTCCGATCCTGCTCCCAAGCACCCAAGGTTGGAGCCTACTCACTGTGACCTTAACATGCCACGCACCAGGCAGGACCTGGCCGGGTGCTCACCTGGGGTGACCCCTGCGGGAGCTGCTTGGGATGCTTGCTACACAGCAGCCCCCAGGCCTACGTGCGTGGGAGACCCATGTCCCAAAGACCCAGGTATTTGCACAACGTCCAAAACACATTACATCCTATTTCACAGAACCTACTGTGGGCGTTAAGTGACGTCTTACTAAGTTAAATATAAAATTCAGTTTCTCAATTCTACTAAGCATGCTTCAGGTGTTTAATAGTCTAGTGTCTGCCATAGTTAACAGCACAAACACAGAACACTTCCATCATCATGTACAGTTCTACTGGACAGTTCTGGCTGTTCAACTGTTAAAAACTAGGGCACATTCTGCAAGTTCTAATAACAGTCTGAAGAAATTTAGCACACAGAATCAAAATAACAAACTCATTTTGGTCTAACAGTTTTATTTTTAACTCTAGTTATAACCCAGGATAGAAGACTATGCCCCACTTAAAAACAACAAAAATATTATATACTTTGTTCTGATTCTGGGACCATACTTGTTATCAGACAATTCAATTAAGTATTTACTGAATTAAAAAAAAAAAAAAAACCCACTGCTATCAAGTCAATCTCGACTCAGAGTGACCCTATAGGACAAAGTAGAACTGCCCCACAGGGTTTCTAAGGAGCAGCTGGTGGATTCAAACTGGAGGCTTTATGGTTAGCAGCTGAGCTCTTAACCACCGTGCCACCAGGGCTCTTATCTACTGAATACCAACCATATATGCCAAGCACTGTGGTAGAAACTGGAAATTCAAGGCTGAGTAAGTCAGAGTTTTTGTCCTTAAAAAAACCATTAAAAAATTATTGTACGACCTATAAAATATATAGGAATTAAAAAAGCTCAACGTAATAAAAATGCAGGTCTCTGGAGACAATGCCAATTCCACTGGGACAAGTAGTAAAAACAAATTTCCTAAAATTTTCACTGAGATATGCAAGCACAGATAATGAACAACCTGAACTGACCACTAGTTTGACCTAAAATAAATTATTTAAATTCTTTGAGCATGATTTTCTACACCTAAAAATATTATACCTCCTATATAAGATCACAAAACTACAAGGACAATCATAAGAGTGTAACATAAAATGCAAAATATTCACTCCACGTAAGGAATCAAAATAAGCTTATTCTTTTGCTACTCATATCCCTGAGGTACTTTATGCTATTGAAGCAGTTTATATTGCTGTTTCTCCCCAATTCATGTCTGAGTTCATATTCTCTCACCTGAATTTTTAGACACTTAATCTTCCCTTTTAGTAACCATTACACGTCTCTCAAATAAATAAATATTTCCTCATTGCTTAAATCTATTTAGTATTCCTTCAGAAGGGCAGATTTTTACTGAAAACTCTAGAGAAGTTCCTTATGACTCTAAGACATATTTTATAACCACAGTAAAGGTGAGATTTCTTGGATTTATAATGAGTCGCTAAGTTATACATTTTATACCTTGGTTGAATGGATAAGTAAGACCACAACAAATACTCCTTAGCATTTATTAACTGGGATTACTTACTTGTACACAGCAGTAAAAGAACATCCAAGGTCTAAGCCAGCCGTTCTAAAACTTTTTGGTCTCAGAACAATTTATCACTTTCAGTGACAAATGGCTTAAAGGAAAGCAGCACTTATACATTTGAGTTGTGAGTTGAACTGGCCACTTTTTTTCATAGAACCTAACTTTTACTTGAAAAGTTGATGAATAAACTATGGTTATTCAAACTTGGCATTTGAATGACCTCATGAGCCCCCTGAAAGGGTCTCAGAGGAACCTCCAGGAACACAGGGACCATACTTGAAAGCCACTATTCTAAGCAATAGTGCTAAAATACTCCATTTAATTTCATGAGTCATTGTAACACCAGAAAACACAAATGCTAAATAAAAATATCTAAATATTTCTGCTTAAATTCCAGATACAGAAAACCAGCTCCCCAAATAAAATACATTATAAACCTAACATTTGGTCCACATAAAGGATCTGACTCAGAACCTAAAATTCTTTTATCAAGCATTTATTCAATCCCCACAACTTAAAACACACTTTAGAATGCAAATGCATTAACACTATTAAAAAAAAAAAAAAAAAACCGTTACAGGCACATCAAGTAACCTGACCATAAAGCAGAATGTTAATCACCCAATAATAGCTCATGTTTTTGCCAAACACTGCACTAAGCATTTTTCTACGGCTATTGCATTTAATCATCTAAACAACCCTATAAGGTAAATACTACTAGTTCTCATCTTACAGATAAGAAAATTGAAAAATGGAAATAGCTTTCCCAAGGTGAGAGAAATAGATGATAGAGTCAGAATTTGAAACCAATTATTTGTGCACCAAAGCCAGCATCCTTCACTAAACAATGCTGTCTCTTGCATCAAAGTCAGACACTCATGCTATGGAAAAAGTATGGATTAGTCTCTAGAAAAAAGAATGTTTTGATAAAAATGCATGAATTTTTTTTTTAAAAAAAGCCAACTCACAGTTTTCAATTCCATCAGGACTTGTTCATCTACTCCATCATCCAGAAATATGTCTCTCACATCATTAATAACGTCTTCAATCACAGATCTGTATAACTTAGGCTTCGAAAGAAAAATGAAAGACTGCTGAAAAAGACTATTTTTTATATATTAAAATGCATAGTAGGTTTTCACAAACTCAAGACAAATTAGTCATTTTAAAAATGACCTAAAATTTATAAATGTTTAAATTATTTAGTGCAATTCATAAGCCGAATGCCCTTATACATACGAGGTCCACACAATTTCCAGTTATAATTTCCTCTCCTGTAGTCAAAACACCTAATGTGATGCTCGATAATAGCTTTATGGGTTGCTTATGTCTAGCTTCTATTATTCCCTGCTTGGTGTGAACCCTATTTTATCTCACAACCTTGTCACTAAGTCTTAGATTTTTAAAGAACCTTAGGAAACCCTAGTGGTGTAGTAGTTAAGAACTACGGCTACTAACTAAAAGATCAGCAGTTTGAATCTACCAGGTGCTCCCTGGAAACCCTATGGGGCAGTTCTACCGTCCTTTAGGGTCACTATGAGTCGGCATCAACTTGACGACAACAGGTGTGTGTGTGTATATCCTGTAGTCATTTCCCTGGTAATAAATCTGGAACCTAATGAGGATTGAAGTTCAAAAATCACCTAATTTCTGTTCCTGTGACCCACTCTGTATCTTAAAGTTCTATCATTAAATTGTTCCCATATCCACAACGATAGGTCTCAATGTCCGAGACGAACCGGTTATACTGATCTCTTTCCCAGGACCTCCCAAAATTTATTATTACTATTATTGCTAGTATTATTTGGTGGATATTATTGTTGGTACTACATTGCTTGGTATTATTATTACTATTATTGTTGGTACTTGGCAGCTGGCTTCTAGAAGATTGCCAGGATGAAATGCGAGTGTCTATGAAAACCACTTTCAAACATATTTTTTAAAAACTAAAAGGTGAGACGTAGAACAATTAGCCCAACCCACATCCTATTTTTAACATGTTAGACAAAAGGAAGTTTGCAGCCAGACTGGTAAAACTAGAGGTGCCTTGTTATTATCACATACACATATGGTTAACATTTCTTTCTTAAAATTATTTGTCATTATTTTTATTTTATACCTCGTTTAAGGTGAAAGTTATTGGCTGCCCAATAAAGCCAAGGATTTGCTCTCATAAGCAAACTTCAAAGAGAAATAAATGTTTCAGTAGCATTTCTACCTGCAATATTGTTATCACAGGGGAACCCTCAAAGAAAAATGTACTCTTGTCTGACAAAAAACATGTACTGAGTTTGTTAGCACAACTCGCATCTGCCATTAAAAACCATTCATTTCCTCTCATGACAACCAGAAAAACCATTTATTTCTCTAAGTTCTCACCCTTGCTATGCCAATCACTAACTGGCTTTGTCATTTTGCCAAATTTGCCTTTGTGAACTTAAAAATGATTTATCCGTAAAATGTACATCTCAACAATGCCTCCTTATTTTAGCATTCCGATTCTACTTACAAGGGAAGTGTATCTGATTACGGGTATCATCTATACCTACAGTGATTTATCTACTGAATTACAAAACTACATGGATAAAGTGGGGTTTTTTTTTTTAACCAATAATGACCCCCTCGAGGCGCTATAAAGGAAGCAGGTATTCTTAAATTTGTAGCATAAATCTCAAATTGACAATACAAATTATTTTGCCAGCAAATGAGATGTTTTGGTGTTCCTGAAGTCCGTTAACCCTAAAAATCTTTTGCTTAAAGATACAGACATTTACAGACAGAAATACACTATCTTCTGGTACTCCCAATTTAATTAATCAATCTTGTCTTAAGGCTTTCCTTTTCTACATTAAATGAACCTATGACTTGAACACTTAAAATAGGAAGGGAAATATGTATTCTTCATGAAGTATATACACAAATAACAACTTAGGAAAATTGCTCGTGAGTTGAAAAGTCCTCAAAATATTGATGCTTTATTTTAAAGTACATGGGCGCACAGGCACTATGTGATATAAAACCAAAATCAAACCAAACCCATTGCCTTCGATTCAATTCCAACTCATAGAGACCCTATGGAGCAATATCCAGGCCATTACTTAAAATTCTAAACTTTACTTGAGCCAAAGTGTTTCTTGCACTTAATGCAAGGCAATTTAGGAGATATTCCAAACTTAAAAACTGGTAAATTAGAGGGCAATTAGTGACACTACCAAGTGATTAATTAGAAGGTTCCTTTCAAAAGTCTTAGAAGGTTCCTTGGGCATACAAAATGATTCAAGTTATATACTTCTGACAAAAACATCCATATTATAGCAATTAAAAGAATTTTAAACCCAGAATGCACAGCAACATTGGAAAATAAACTGGATTAATTTTATACTGGATACCATGTTATCATCCAATGCAATACAGGGAATCTACTTAGATTTTTAATTTTAAAATCCAGTTTGCACTAAATCTCCTCATTCGTGACTCACAATTCCCCTACACATAAATTTACCGTGGAGAAAAAATCCTAAGGTAAAGCTTTAGCCACTTATCTATGACCTCTGAAAAGCTTTCTGTCTTCAGATATTAGCAGAAAACATATTGAAACAATAAAAAAATATGAAATATCAGGAGCTAGATTTCTAAGTTTCCTGAATACTTGATAAAATTATCCCTTCCCAAATCAAGTCCTCTGCAGCTGACACTTAATATAGACAGCATTTTTAAATTCCCGACAATAAGGTACACACCTTCCAGTACAAGAAATAGGATTAAACCCTGTTACTTAAAATTTCTCTTTAAAAAAAATAAATAAAAATAGAAGGGATAGTAATTCGGAATGTTTTCCCCTGGCAAACAAAAGAAAGCAAACCCTAGCTGCAGCATCAAAACATCTGAGGCTCTGAAAGCAGCCCCCCTGAGGGGCGAGATTACAGCGTTAAGAAAAGGACCCAGGAATAAATTGAGCTCTACACACGCCAGCCTCTCGCCTCGGGAGCACGAACCTCCCAGCCCTGCTCGCAGCAGCTCTCACTATTTAAAGCCGGATCTGGTGTTTAAATGGAGAGGCGGTGACGTAGGCCTGAAAAGCACCTTCCCATCCTGGCAGAGTCTATATTAGAGAGCGGCAATGGCTCTATATAAACAGGGCAGCCAAAGGGAGGAGGACCACAAGGCTCAGGGACTGAAAAGCAGGCTAAGCGGCCGCAGCCATGATGGATCGACCCGAGTCGCCAACGGTACGGTGTCGGGCGGCCGCTGGCTGGTCTGCGGCATTCGGGACCGGGCAAAGACGTGTTTTATTGGCACAATAAAAACAAGAGAGTCGGGGGGACTAGTGATCACATTGCGTTGGGGACTGAAAAGGTTTTTTATGTGACTGCTTTTTGCAAACCTACGTGATCGCAAGTAACCACAAAATGGGCAAACGGGGGAGAAGGAGGCAAATTTTAAGGCGAAAGCAGGGGCACTTTGACCACTGTAGGCTTTTTTTTGTTTGTTTTGGTGCTTTTGCTAGTCGGAGATCCGATGGGGGTTTTGCTTCCCCTTCGCCATTTTACCGATTCGGAAGGAACCGAGATAAGTACTTTTCAACCTTCGTCCGTTTTCCTTAGACATAAAATGGCCCCAATGAAGGGTCCCAAAGCCTAAGCCAGGAAAACCCAGACTAGCCCCCGAAGTGGCATCAGCCTTCCACTGCATTCAAGTGGACGGCGGCGGGGCTTGGGACTGGCCCAATTCCCCAGACACGGTTTTTGTTTTGAGGTGCTCGGGGAGCCCTCGTCGAGCTCGGACGGGCCCACTTCGGGGGAGGCGGCGGCTCCCCTCCTCCCTCCCGGCGCCGGGGTCTGGGGCCGGGCCGCGCGCTCGCCCCGGCCAACCGCCTCCGCGGCCCGGCCCGCCCCAGGCCCCGCCGCCGCCCCCTCCCGCCGCCGCCGCCGCCGCGCGAGCCCTCGGCGCCCCCCCGCGCCCGCGCCCGGCGCCCGGCCCGGTCCGCCCGAGGCGGGAAGCGGCGGCGGCCGCGCGGGCGGCTGAGGAGAGTCGAGGCCGGGTGTCGCCGCCGTCCCCGCCCCCGCCCGGTCCGGCCGTTGCTGCCGCCTGCATGAAGCCCCCGCCGGCCACCGAACCACGTCCTTACCACGGTGTTTGTGTTTGCCGAGTTCGCCATTTCCACACACAACACAAATAAGAGGGGGGTGAACCCCGAGAAAACAAGGTAAAAACAAAATCAAAAAAGAAAAAGCAAAACCAAAACACCCGGAGGTGACCCGAGCCACCGCACGACTGGGAAAAATTGTAAAATCGGATCCCGAAGGTGTAGAGGGGAGCGGAGAGAGGAGCGGGGGGGCACTCCTCCCGGGGCTAAAAACCTCGAGAACCGCCTTCCCCCAGAAAAAAAAAAAAAAAACCAAGACCCTCCGGGGGTCCGGGGGGCGTTGCCCGCTCCCCACCCCGCGCGAAGGAGGGAAACCACCACCGGTCGCCGCTCCCCGCGCCGCCGCTGCTGCCACCGGCTGCAGCTCCAGCCGTCCGGTCCGCCCGCTTCTCCCCTTTATATAGCGAGCCAACGCGCTGCGCGAGCCGCCGCCGCCGCCGCTCCGCCGAGAGACAGGGCGGAGGGGGAGGGAGGGACGGAAAGGGCGGGGGCAGGGGTGGGCGGGGCCGAGCGCGAGACACCGCGAGAGCCGCGTGCGCAGGCGCGCCGGGGCGGAGGCCGCCGCGGGCCGCGTCGTCACGCGCCGTGGAGAGTGCTGGGCGGGCGGAGCCCGGGGACAGGAGTAGTGAAGTGGGGCTGTGGCTTCTCCAAGTATCGCGTGATCACGTGGTTGGCACTCAGGCGGAAGTCTTCGGCAGCCCGTTTGGGTTGAGAAACTTGCAAAACACTTGTGGGAAAGGCGCGAATTCTAGTAACACGGGTATCTAAAGCTGGCTTGTTCTGCCTCGTGGCAGACGTTTCCGCGCCGCCCCGTGCTGGAGGAGCTCCGAATGTGACAGGGGCGGTGGCAGCAGCCTACACAGGCATGGCCGCGGAGGAGGGCCGGTCACGTGTTCTGTACTGGCCCGTGTCGAGGTCCGACCTGGGGCAGTTTTAAGTGCGGAGTCATCTCTCCCGGAGTGAACTGAGATCACACTGCAAGCTGCGCCGTGTTAGCGCTTCTCACTGAGTGTGGACCTTCTCTCGGTTGTTTCTGAAGGGGCTGAAGGCTGATTTGGGCCTATGTTTTCGTGTTCCAGAAGCAGTAATCTGAAACCGCCGAGCCGTTTGTCACCGTATTGAGGCCGGTGACGGAGTTCCCAAAGCTTCGGCCATTATTAGTTGACGTACTTTAACTTCTCACGCTCGTGGAAATGCCAAAAACGAAACGGAACATCATCACTGGAATAAGGAAGTACAATAACTTTTCCTGATTTTTTAAATATTGCGGCTCCATATGGCCAGCACGTAGTGACTAATCATATCTGAAATGCATGCCCTTGACCCACCAACTCTCGTGGCCTCTCGCTGTGAGAGCGGGCAGAAAATGCCCATGTCTTGGGAGTGCAATTCAACAGGTTTTTCCCACATTTGCCCAAGCAAATTCTGCTTTTATATCAACATTTCACGCGGGACAGAGAATGTCCTGTTTAGAGAGCAGACCTCGCAGTACTTAATTTTCTTGTCTCTAGGTGTATTGATGGAAACCCTGGTGGCGTAGTAGATTGGCTAACCAAACGGTCGGCAGTGGGAATCCACCAGGCGCTCCTTGGAAACGTTATGGGGCAGTTCTACTTTGTTCTTTAGGGTCGCTGTGAGTCCGAATCCACTGGACGGCGGTGGGTTTGGGTTTTTTTTTTTCTCAAGGCATTTTGACAAACGTGTAATCTGAAGCAATGAGGGAGTTTATCCTCAAAGTGCAAACAAAAAAAATGCCAGAAGTTATATGCTGGTGCAACCAGATTTAAATGACTACCAAAGGCACCCTACCAAGAGGGAGGAAAAAATGCAGCCTCCCCGGATCCGAAGGGAGGGATTAGAGAAAACTAAGGCCATTAAGACTCAGAAATGGGAGATTATGGAATGAGTTTGTGACTAGGCAAAAACCTTGAGATTTCTTCTAATACCATCTGATTACCCACTTTGCTCTTACCACTCCGTCGCTTCACAGTTGACTGCCCAGCTGCCTGATTTGGGACCTTAAAAATACACAGAAAACCATACTATTTTTGGAATATTGTATAAATTATGATCCCATCAACACTCATAATTCACTTAATGTTCAGGTGACAACCAGAAAGATTATACAAAACAATTTCCAGTAAGTTTCACTGCATATTATTTTAAGAGAACGTGTTACCTCCATATATGCACACCCCCAACTCTGCACGTGCCATCTCTCATCTTTCATCTTCTTTTCCTCCCTACGACTTGGTATTGTTAATGAACAAATGTTTTGCAATCGGTTTAGATTAAGACTACTTGTATACAGGAGATGGGGATAATCCATGAGATTTGCTCTCCACAGCAGTGCAAATGGTTAACGTGCTCGGCTGCTAATCTAAAGGTTGGCTGTTGGAGTCCTCGCAGGAATGCTTGGGAAGAAAGACTTGGTGATCTACATCGAAAAATCAACCATCGAAAATGCTAAGGAGTACGGTTCTACTCTGACACACGGGGGGTTGCCATGAGTTGGAGTCAGAGACAACTTGATCACAATTGGGGAGGATTGATCGGGGACACAGGTGACGTTAGTAGTTCTGTGGTAGAATTCTTGTCTTCCATGTGGGAGACCCGGATTCAATTCCTGGCTGATGCACTTGATGACCAGCCACCACTCATCTGTGGTGGTTTGCGTGTTGCTAGGATGCTGAACAGATTTCAGCAGAGCTTCCTGAAAAAAGGCCTCGAGATGTACTTCTGAAGATCAGCCACTGAAAACCCTGTGGATCATAAATAACAGTCTTATCCACAACTGATCGTGGGGATGGCAGGGACCTGGCAGCATTTCGTTCCATTGTGCATGGGGTCGCTGTGAGTGAAAGGCTACTAACAACAGCAAAGAGACCTATCAGTCAGTCACAATGAGTGGACCTTATTTGGATCCTGCTTCAAATAAACTGTAAAAGAAAATGATGACAATTATGAAACTATTGGAAACTGAACAGCTCCTGGATATTTAGTGAAATTAAAGTTACTGATAAATTTTTAAGTTTGATAATAGTTCTACTTTAAAATACCCTCTCTTTCAAAAATGTGTACTGAAAAACAAAATAATGAGACTTGAATTTGCTTCAAAATAACACAAAAGCAGAGACATAGATGGAGTATTAATGAGGCAAGTTTGGCCATGAGTGTGTAACGGTTGAAGCTGAGGAAGAGTACTATCTGAGTTACCTGGTGCTGCCATAACAAAAACTTTAAAGAACAGAAATTTATTTTCTCACAGTTCAGGTGGCTACAAGTCCAAATTCAGAGTGTGGCTCTAGGGGCAGTCCTTCCTTGTCTTTCAGCTTCTAGTAGCTGCCAGAAGTCCTTGTGGCTGCATGTGTCTCCTCTGTCTTTCTCTTCTCCTTTTATGTGTCTTCTTCCGCTCTGCTTTTTTTCCTACCTCAGAAATGAGTAAATTTAGAGCCCAACCTACTGGGTATGACCTAATTAGCATAACAAAAACCCTATTTCAAGGGCCCTGGGTGGCAGTTGTTAAGAGCTTGGTTGCCAGACGAAAGGTGGCTTGAACCTCCCAGCAGATGTGGCAGTTGGCTTCCGGTTTCCGTAAAGATTACAGCCTTGGAAACCCTGTGAGGCATTTCTACTCTGTCCTATGGGGTCGCTATGCATCAGAATGTACGCCAGGGCAAAACAGAACAGATTTTGGTTTTTTGTTGTTGTTTGCGTGGCACAACAAACAGTTAACACTTGGCTGCTAACCTAAAGGTTAGCAGGCGCTACAGAAGAAAAGCCTCGTGCTCTGTCAAAGGTTACAGTCAAGAGAACACTATGGAGCAGTTCTAGTCTGTAACACATGGGGCCACTTGAGCTGAAATTGACACCAACGGGTTTGTTTGTTTTCAGTTTAGGGGCCTGGACTTCAATACATGTTTGGGGGAGACAATTCAACCCATAACGGGTACCCATAACCAAACCCATCAATTCCAACTCATAGCGACGCTGTAGGACAGAGCAGAACTTCCCCACAGGGTTTCCAGGGCTATAAATCTTTACAGAAGCAGACTGCCACATCTTTCTCCGGTGGAGTGGCTGGTGGGTTCAAACCACTAAACTTTCAGCTGGCAGCCAAGCGTTTAAGCACTGTGCCACCAGAGCTCCTATAACAGGTACATTGGGGTTTATTAGACTATTCAACCTGTTTTTACATACGTTTGAAATTCTGTATTTAAAAAAATGCTAAAGGGAGCCCAGTGACGCATTATTTTACAATCAGTGATGGTTCTTTATTCACACAGCTTGTCATCAGTATTCCCAAGAAGGCCTGGTGTTGTGTTATAAATGTAATTAATATTAAACATTGTGTTTAATTACATGGGTTTCCTCTTTCTCTGATTTTTATATCTCAGCTATTTTTGCCTCATCTTGAATCACAAGTTAAACAACTGTGATTTGGGACAGTTAAAAATGGTTAAATTTACAGGATGCTTGTTCAGATAGTTTTATAAAAAATATTCTTCTAGTGGCCAAATGATCTTTGATTTATTTGCTGCCTTTATCTTCTCGCTTGTATGCCTTCAACTTGATAGAGGCTTCTGATATGACAGACAATTCTGCATAGACAACTTTCTAATAAAATACATCATAGCAGGTAAATCTGTAGTTAATCAACTACACTTTAGTAGAGAATTATTACTGAAACTGAAACTAAATAGGCTGGTTTGCATTCTTTTCCAGAACCTACTGTTCTCTGGTAGTACGGGTTATAAGTAGAGGTAACAGAGATTATAAAACAAAATGTGGCAGGAAGATTATTAGAGATTTCAGGCCACAATGGAAGTATGGAATCTGCTTAAATACTGTGGGGTGGACTTCCCTTTCACAAGGGTAACTGTGAGAAAATCGGGTGTGATCCAAATACTTTCTTGAGAACCAAGACTCTGGGCTAATGTTTTTGGCTTGCTCTTCAAAAAAAAAAAAAAAAAGTGGCATAGCCAGAAGCAAAAAGAATGAACATTTAAATAAACCAAAAAAAAAAAAAAAATTGCTTTTAAAAGCCCGAGAAATTTGCCATTTTGTGTTCCCTGCCTAACTGAGAAGCGGTAATAATGATGATGGACGTATTTGGCAGCCTTTGGTTTTTAAAAAACTTTAATCCCAAGTTATCTCCTTTAGAGCTTGTAACAGTCCTTTGAGATAAGTAATATTATCCCTTTTTTATGAATAGGAAACTGAGACTCAGGTTAAGTAGTGACTTAATCCAAGCTCATATTGCTATTTACTGGTGAAATCGTAGTGATACAAATTTAAGGTTCTTTCTACCTGTCTTATAGAGGAAAAGCTCTTGGTCCAAGAGAATGTGAAGGGTTTGAATCAGATAATATTGTTCTTGAGTTTTTCCAATACGTGTTAATGATATCATGGGTTAAACTTCATTTGGCAGAAGAGCAACCCTACAGTATGCACATTTGAGACTTGAAGAAGAGAAACTTTACCCCAATTAAATATAATCGCCCTCATAAAAATATCATCAAAAAGCATTTACTAAATCATCTCAGATAACTGATTTCAGTGTTGCTACATCAGTATAAAATCATCATTTTCCTTTTCCAAATAGCATGTACTCAATTATTGAATTTGGCAAGAACAGTTATTTTCTAGCCATATTCTGTATAATCAAAACATTTTGGCCTAGCTTTATAATTACATATTAAATATTTTCATAAAACAAGAAAATGTAGGATGGCCATTTATAGTAGTAGAAAATTGGGAAGGGGAATTCTTTCTCTTTTACCTGTTGGACTAGTGGTATAACTCCCGCTATGTAGACAGAAAAATCAGTTGTGCCTGTGGCAATGTCATTGCACAATAAATTAGAAGAAACAGCATACAGTAAAAAGAAGGGGATAGTAGGATAGCAAGTACTCAAGAGTATGAACTCTCTAGGTCTAAGAGACCTAGGTGCTAGTCCTGGCTCTGACCATGGGCAAGTCACTTCCTCTTATCTGCAAAACAGCGTCTGTGATATTACTTACTTGAGAGAGTTGTGCGACAATTAAGAGATAACCTACGTAAAGCTATTTAGCACAGTGCTTAGCACAAAGTAGGTCTCCTGTAAATGTTTGCTAAAACAACAGTAATAATATCAATTAATTGTATAGAAAAGTAAACAATGACTCTTATCATATATTCATCTGGATCATGTTGAGCTGTGAAAGAAAGATTAGGAATCAAAACACAATTCTGAACTGAGTCCACCAATTAAGCAAACACCTATCTTTTGAATGTTTTTTTTCAACTGTAAAATTTAGAATCAAAGAAGAAAGTAGTTCCAAGTTTTAAATAAAATATGTACCACACTCTAAATTATATTTTTCACCAGTTTTTGTGTGTGTGTGTGGTTAGTATAATGGAATGATTCACTGTTTAAAATGAAAGGCTTTATGTAAACCCCTACTCAAGGTATGTGATTGTTCATTTGTCAAGTCTAGAATGCATTACCACTTATCAATAAAACTTAAAATGATAGATTTTCAGCCTCCTGGTATGTTATATTGCAGAGTGCGTGAGATGAAAGACAATTAATACTATTATCTGGATGCAGAATGGCAAAATACACCTGAGCTAAGATGGAACATAGGACAAGGAAACCACTGTCCCTGGAGTGGTGTTTCATTTCTTGTCTATTCATTTTGTAACTTCCTTAGCGAAGTTTATCATTAACAATGGTTTTGTTTTCAAAGGGTAAAATTTATCACCTATTTGCCTCCTAATTCACATGTGCAAACGTTTCTCTCTAATCTTAGCTAGTAATATCAAACCCAAATCCTGTTCTTCTAAACTCTGTGCTTTACCTCTTCACTTACTCTCCTCTCTCCTTCCCTCTCTCCCTTCTCCTTCTTCTTTCTCTCTGTTTTTATTTTCCTTTTAAATGCAAAAACTATTGAATGTCAAACATAGCGTATTTTCAATGATCATAATGTATTTTTATCCTTTCAATGTTGCTGTCTTGGGCTGGGTTCTCTAGAGAAGCAAAACGAGTGAAGTGTATGTATACATAAATATATAGAGAGAGATTTACCTCAGAGAAATGGCTCATGCAGTTGTGGAGGTGGGCAAGTCCCAAATCCATGGGTCAGATGTCAGGTTGGAGGCTTCTGCTGACTTACATGGTTGCAGGAGCTGACAAACCCAAAATAGGCAGGTCTGGTTGACGGCTGCTGGCTCACAGGGTTTTGAGAGTTAGCAAATCCCAAGATCTGCAGGTCAGGCAGCAGGCTGCTGGCTCATGTCCCAAGAACCAGAGGTCAGAGGATGAAGAGTTGGATGCAGGATCCAGCTTGAGTTTTGCCAGAACATCCATATATATTGGATGTAGGCCACATCCCCAAGGAAATTCCCTTTTCAATTGATTGTCTGCTCACATCAGATCACAAAATAGAGAATAAGTACATCATTACATAACTGCCAAACCATTGAGAATCATGGCCCAGCCAAGTTGACACATGGCCTTAACCATCATACTTGGCCAAAAAATCAAATCAGAATTTCTGTTCTGTTCTTTTTTTTAGTGTGATCGGATAAAACCCATTGCCGTCAAGTCAATTTCTACTAATAGTGGCCCTGTGTGATTGGATCGTGTGATTGGATAGTGATCAACAAATACAGAGTATTCTTAAAACCTCAATACGTGTTTAGTGTACAATATTCAGCCAATTTAACTTTACCCTCAACCAATCATGGCATGTTAAAATCAATTTATTTGAGGATAAAAAAAGAAAAATTACAAAGCTATCACATGAAAATTATACTAAATAAAACATGAAAGTCCTGTATTCTCATCTTTCCAGTAACACCTATGTGTTTCTTACTCTTGTAAGAGATCTCTAGATACACATATATGTTGTTGTTGTGTGCCATTGAGTTGAGTCCAACTCACAGTGACCCTCTAGGACAGCGTAGAACTGCCCCATTGGTTTTCCAAGGCACTGGGTTTTAATCTTGAATTGGCTTGAGGGCAACGGGTTTGGGATTTTTTGTTTCTTAATCTTTATGGAATCTGACTGCCACATCTTTCTCCCACAGAAGATCTGGTGGGTTTGGACCGCTGACATTTCAGTTAGTAGCCAAGCACTTTAACTACTGTGCTACTAGAGCTCCTTTTTATACATATATGTTGTTGTTTGGTGCCGTCGAGTCAGTTCCGACTCATAGTAACCCTATGTACAACAGAACAAAACACTGCCTGGTCCTGCACCATCCTCACAATCATTGAGCTTGAGTCCATTGTTGCAGCCACTGTGTCAATCTATCTCGGTAACGGTCCTTCTCTTTTTCGCTGGCCCTCCACTTCTCCAGGGACTGATCCCTCCTAATAACATGTCCAAAGTTTGTGAGACATAGTCTCGCCATCCTTGCTTCTAAGGAGGATTTTGGTTGTACTTCCAAGACAGAGTTTGTTCATTCTTTTGGCAGTCCGTGGTATATTCAATATTCTTCTCCCACACCACAATTCCCAGGTGTCAGTTCTTCTTCAGTCTTTCTTATTCATCGTCCAGCTTTAGCATGCATATGAGGAGATTGAAAACACTATGGCTTGGGTCAGGCACATCTTAGTGTTCAAGGTGACATCTTTCCTTTTCAACACTTTAAAGAGGTCTTTTCTTGCAGATTTGCCCAATGTAATGCATCTTTTTATTTCTTGACTGCTGCTTCTATGGGTGTTGATTGTGGATTCAGGTAAAATGAAATTCTTTACAACTTCAGTCTTTTCTCTGGTTATCATTATGTTGCTTATTGGTCGAGTCATGAGAATTTTTGTTTTCTTTATGTTGAGGTGTAATCCATATTGAAGGCTGTGGTCTTCGATCGTCATCAGTAAGTTCTTCAAGTCCTCTTCACTTTCAGGAAGCAAGGTGGTGTCATCTGCGTATCGCGAATTATTAATGAGACTTCCTCCCATCCTGATTGCTCATTCTCTTTCTCATAGTCCAGCTTCTTGGATTATTTGCTCAGCATACAGATTGAATAAGTATGGTGAAAGGATACGACCCTGATGCATGCTTTTCCTGACATTAAACCACAGGTATCCCTTTGTTCTGGTCGAATGGCTGCCTGTTGATCTGTGTATAGGTTTCTCATGAGCACAATTAAGTGTTCTGTAATTCACAATCTTCAAAATGTTTTTCAAATTTTATTGTGATCCACACAGTTGAATGCCTTTGTATAGTCAGTAAAGCAAAGGTAAACATCTTTCCGGTATTCTCTGCTTTCAGCCAGAATCCATCTGACATCAGCAATGATATACATACATAAAAAAAATACAATTACACTTTTGCTTTTTAAAAAATGAAATCATGCCTTAAATTTTGTATGCAACTTACTTTTTTCATAGACCTGCTGTATGACAAACTACTTTCTAGGCCAGTAAATTTTAAAATGTCTCAGATGGTTTTAGTGGTTGTATGGAATTTCATTGTATGACTGTACCATAATTTATTCAACTATTCCCAGTTACGCTCTTACCTTTTTTGGTATTATAAACATTGGTGCAACAATATCCTTGTTCTTGCACCTTTATGTACTTTTGATATTATTTTTATAGGATGAAAACCAGTTACCAGTGTAGGTGATTCCAACTTAGAGTAGAACTGCACTCCATAGGATTTTCAAGGCTGCAACCTTTTGAAAGCATGTCGCCAGGCCTTTCTTCCGATGTGCTTGTGGGTGGGTTCAAACTACCAACTTTTCAGTTAGTAGTTGAGCACTTAACCATCTGTGCCATATCTCTAGAAATGGACTTGATATGTCTTAGGATCTTCACATATTAAATACTAATAAATAGTCTCAACTTATCTACCCAATAGGTTGTTCCCTCCACCTCTTTGAATTTATAAAGGTCCCACATATCTGTCTATAAAATTAAGAGCAACCTTTTTTCTCATTTCTTCAGAAAAAGGAGTTCTTGGTCTTTTTAGGTTTGCTTCTGTGTCTTTCTTTACACTACACATTTATAATGCCTTACGCCCCTTGGGTTCACCCCTTCTTCCTTTCTGAAGAAATCCAGCTCTTGAAAGCTTTAATTTCTTTCTACTGTTTACCCCATCATGGTTTCTCCATGTTCATTTTAAAAAATCATTTGAAAAATGAAATATTCACTATAATTACCTGTGGGTTTTCTTTAAACATACATTTTAAAAAGAAAATTAAAGCAAACATTTTTACAATGTTCTCCATTACTGCATTTATTTTTCTGTCATAGAAAGAAAGACTAAAGCTGTCCCTAATTCCCAAGGCCGGGAAATATTCCCTTTTCTAAATTTTGCACAGATTCCCATTTTTTAAAAAATCATAATTCTTTTCTTTGCATGCCTGATGCCCACTATACTTTTCTTACATTCATTCAACAAATACTTATTAAGCATCAGGCCCTATTCTAGGCTCTGAGGGTTCAGCACAAGACAAAACAGGCCAAACTCCCCGAATTTATGAAGCTTGTGAGTCTGGTGAGACAGACAATAACAAGGCAAATAAGTAAAATATGTGATATATCAGGCCATTGTAGAGATGTGAGTGAGATGAGTAGAGACAGAAGTAGACAGAACCAGGATATGTTTTGAAAGGAGACACAACAAGGCTTGCTTTTAGATAGGATGTGGTGTTTTAGAAAAATGAAGTATCAAAGATTCATCATAGGTTTTCCTTAAGTGGCTGGGAGGATGTTAGTGCCCATTATACAAAGGTTGGGGAAAATTGAGAGAGGAACACGTTTGGGTGAGAAAAGGTCTGGTTGGTTTAGATATCTGTTGGACACTCAAATGGAGATGTCAAATATGAGTTTACATCTCAACCAGTTGACCTGGAGATAAAGTCTTGGGAATTGTCAAGTATATACAGCTATTTACTAGCCTAAGAATGAATGAGATCCTATAAGAAGAGTAGGTAAAGTAGAGGTATTCCGATAGTTAGAGAATGGACCAACGTGGAAGGACAAGAAAAGGAGATTGAGAAGGAGCGGTAATGATATAGCATGCCAACCAGGAGAATGGGGACTGAGGGCATGGACATCACAGAAAGAATGTTCCAAGAAGAGAGTGGTTTATGATATGAAATGCTGCTGAGAAGTACGTAAGATAATGATAGAAAAGTGATCTTGGGTTTGTCAAGGTGGAGAACATTGACAAAAGGCATTATAGTGTAGTGGTGGAGATGGAAGATAAATTGGAGTGAAGTGAGAGGAAATCAAGAAGTGAGAAAATGGTGACACAAAACAGAGACAACATTTTTGAGAAGCTTTGTTGTGAAAGAGAGGCCAGAAACAGGGTAATCTTTGATTGCGGGTATGCTGTCAGATGATTTTTGAAGGTGGGTTTTATTGGAGACTATTTATAAGCTGATGAGAATAATCTAACAGAAAAGGAAAATATCATGGTACATGAAAAATTATAAAAATATTTTTACAGGCATCAGTCTTTGAGAAAAGCCAGAGAGGATAGGCTCCAGAGTACAAGAGGAGGGATTGGTCTTTGCCGGAAATAGGGAGTTCCATTTAGTGTAAAAGGAGAGGCGAATGATAGCAAAGTTAGAATTGATGGTGGAAATATGCAGTTAGATTGGTAGATTTGGTGATGAGAAGAAAAGGGAGATCCTGTGGTTGCTTTCACTTTTTCTACAGAAAACAAGGTAAGGTTATCAGCTGATAGTGAGGGGCAATGGATAGTAAGGGGTTGTCTTGATTATCTAGTGCTGCTGTAACTGAAATACCGCAAGTGGATGGCTTTAACAAAGAAATTTATTTTCGCACAGTCTAGTATGTTACAAGTCCAAATTTAGGATGTCGGCTCCAGGGGAAGTCTTTCTCTCTCTGTCAGCTCTGGAGGAAGGTCTTTCTCCTCAACCTTCCCCTGGTTGAGGAGCTTCTCAGTCGCAGGGACCCCACCCAGGTCCAAAGGACTCGCTGTACTCCTGGTGCTGCTTTCTTGGTGGTATGAGGTCCCCCACTCTCTGCTTGCTTTCCTTTCATCTCTTGAGAGTTAAAAGGTAGTGCAGGCCACACCCCAGGGAAACTCCTTTTACTTTGGATCAGGGATGTGACCTGGGTAAGGCTGGTGTTACAATCCCACCCCAATCCTCTTTAACATAAAATTACAATCACAAAATGGAGGACAACCACAGAATACTGGGAATTATGGCCTAACCAAGTTGACACATATTTTTTGGGGGACACAATTCAATCCATGACAGGGGTTATTGGGGGTTTAATGGAAGAAGAGAAGGTACAAAATAGTTATTCTTTGAGGGCAGAAGATCAAACAAAGAAGTGTATATGACTGTTACGCTGCATGAAGTTTTTATTTGAGATTTAGAGTGAGAATCATCATGGCTGTGTGTTTTTCTCTGATTTAGGTGCAAGCATAGAATAGGTGGGTAGTTGGGCTTACTTAATGTGGCAAAGATCACTAATTGTTCCCAAATATCCATGTTTCCTTCTTCCTTTTGGTAAGGAATGCCCAGAGTTTTAGCTGGTCTTGCCCAGCAAGAAACTAAGCTTGTGAGTCTCCTTTGCAGCTAGGTGTCACCATGTGTGAATTACATTTGACCCTAAAGGGTGTGCAATGTGATGTGTGCAATTCCTGGGTCATCTTCTTAAGGAGTAAATCACTTGCCCTGGATCTCAAACCCACTGCCATCAAGTCGATTCTGACTCATAGTGACTTTATAAGGTTTCCAAGGCTGTAAATCTCTATGGAAGCAGACTGCCACATCTTTCTCCCACAGAGTGGCTGGTGGTTTCAAATTGCCAACCTTTCAGTTACCAGTTGATTGCTTTTACCACTGCACCACCAGGGCTCCTTCTGGATCTCAAATGAATGGCTATAATGATGGACCATGGACCCTAAGGGGATAAAATGGAAAGTATGTCTCTGCAGAAGAGATGGATAATGAAAAAATGATAAGCTCAGTGAATAGAAAGTCTTCATACAGTATCACAAAATTTTGGAGTGAGGTATTATATAAAGAGAACACTTGAAAGATAGGGATGAAAGGCAGAGAGTGGAGTGCTTCTAATCAAAGACTGTAATTATTGGGCAAGCAGATGACCATAGGAGCGGGCAGTTGAAGTGAGATAAGGAACGAAAATTCATCAGAAGGTGAAGAGGTCAAGGAACTAAGAGGCCTCAGCACTGGTTTCATCATAGGTCAAGAATGACGATAGGGTTAGGAATGGAGAGGAAGATAAGAGAGCCATGTACTAAATCTTCAGTGAATGAGGGGCAGCTCAGAGGTCAGTGGGATCACAACATCTGGGACCTAGAGTCTGGTAGTATGATCTTCAAAGTATTTAAGTTTTTGAAGAGTAAGGAGGAGAATGATTCATGAAGACATAATAGGAAGCAAGAAGAACACTGACCTCATCTTCAAGCTCAGTAGGACCTGGCATAAGAGGAAAACAGCACCCCTTTGAGAGCCCTGTATGGGAAGCAGTGCCCTTTAAGTGTAACTGGGTTTCAGGCAGGGCCTGGAAGTGAAGGGAATGTTCAGAGAAGATGTTACAAAAAAAGAGTGTTGATAACAGACTGTGAGTCTGAGGGCACTGTAAGGATTCAGGAAGGCAGAGAGGAGTGGGTAGTGGGTTACATTCATGGACAAATTGGACTAGTAGGGTGAAAGGGTGTTTGGACTTCTAGTGGTAAATAAAAAGAAAAAAAAATTTTTTTTTTTTTTGGTACCTGAGATAAATGGAGATGTGGGCCATGTTGGTATACTGGTCCTGTCTGCCAATTAGAGGAAAGTCAGAAATCAGTTCTAGATGGGAAGACTCAATGACCCAGCATATTTGCAGTTGGTTGTGATTTGGTAGCTAAAGACATGAGCAGAAACATCCGTGGGATGTTGGTCTTTTAGGTTGTTTGCAGTGATAAGACACCAAAGGAAGCAGCCATCTCACCAGGAGCCCTGGGTACTCTGTAAACTCACATTATTTAGTCTCTAAGTCTCAGTTTATCTATCAATTAAATGAGGGTTGATAGTGGTACTTATTTAATAATTAGGAAGATTAAATATGTGATAGATTGCATTAATGTCTCTAATTCTTCACCCCTCCCTATAGGCACGCCCATTGGATGTGACTTCACAGTGAACTAAATAGGTGGGGTCTATTTTTCCGTCCCATTAATTTGAGCTTGCCCATGTGACTTGATTTGGCCTATAGAATGTGGCAGAAGTGATGGTGAGTCATTTCTAAGCCTGTGCCTCAAAAAGCCTTGCATACTTCCACTCTCGTTCTTATGTTGCTGCCTCACCATGAAGATGACATATCCAGGCAAGCATGCTGTTCCAAGAGGCATATGGAGCAAAGCTGTCCTATCTAAGTTACCCCAGCCAAATCAAGCATAGAGTAGAGCTCCCAGGCAAGACTTTGACACATGAGTGAGGCTGGCCTAGGTTGGCCAAGCCCCAACTGAGTCATAGATGTATAAATTCTGATAATAAATGACTATTGCTTTCAGCCACTGAGGTTTTGGGTGGTTTGTTACATGGAAATAGCTAACTGATACAAAATATAAAGCACTGAACACACTGTATGGCATTCAGTAATCATTCAATTAATGTCAGTTAATATGGCTGTGAAACAAAGCTTATTGGCCTAAAACAATCATTTATTATGCTCACAGGTTATGTGGGTTAGAAATTTAAATAGGGCATGACATGTTGGCTTGTCTCTGCTGTGTGACATCTGAGTCCTCAAATGGAAGGTTTTAATGCTAAGGGCTGGAATCCTCTGAAGGTTCATTCAGGCATATGTCTGGTGGTTGATGCTGATGAATGCTGAAACCTTAGCTGGTGCTCTCAACTGGAATACCACAACATGGTGACTGGGCTCCAAGGGTAAGTGCCTGAAGAGACCCAGGAAGAAGCTGTATCTTTTATGACCTAGCTCTGGAAGTCACGTGGCATCACTTCCACTGCGGTCTGTTGGTTGGAGTCGACACAAGTCCACCCAGATTTGAGAGGTAGTGGGCAGAAGGTGCTGAAAGAAAAAAAACGAGGGAATAGAAATATTGTTGTGCCTTTGGAGAAAAATATAGTCTTGAATAAAAACCAAAATCCATTGCCATGGAGTAGATTGTGACTCATAGGTTTCAAGGGAGCAGCTGGTGAATTCAATGGTTTGTAATTTTTATTATTTCTACTATTCTCATCAAATAGATATACTGATTTTCTCTAAATCTACTGTTTACACTTAATTCAGTCTCCTTTACTTAGATCATACTGTTCTCCCTACTTGGAATGTCAACTATGTGAAATTTCTTTGGTAAGAGGTTTTATAGTGGAGAATATGTATTTTATGCCTTATGTTTAGTTAGCAGAAGTAAAATGTGTTAAGCGGAAAGATTAGGTAGGAGGGTCAACAAATTACTGTGACGATGTGTATTATTGTTCCTAGGGGGCCAATTTTTCAAGATACTGTCATTACATCTCTTAAGGCACTTAAGACTTGTAATTGGAAAAGAGTAATTGAAAACTTTACTGCCAAGATCTAGAGGGTTTTAGATACAACAGTTATTGCTATGTCTCTCTAGTTCTTTCTTCTCTAAGGTGAGACACCAAAGGCAGCAACCTGGAGGGAAGGTGAATTAGCTTTGCCACTTTTGAAGCATCAAATGCTTTATAAAGAGAAAGTCTCAGAGTGCAAAGAATTTGATTCTGGGTTTTAGAGGTGAGGAGCACATTGGCTTCAAAGCTCTAACCCCCCCGCCTGACCATGCTGCCTTACCTCAGAGAACATTCAACAGAATCATCGCCCACCTGCAAGCAGGAATCCCTTCACTGGAATTTTTGTGAAAAGATGTCAAAGACCTTGAGTAGAAATGAGTGGGCAAATCGGAAGCAGACATGACTGGATTCCCTGACAGCAATAACCTCTGAGTTGCAAAGAGAAAGAAGAGCAATGGTAGAGGGAAGACTTTCCAGACTGCAGAGACTGAAGTGGAAGGGGAAATTGGCTTCAAGGGACTTCAAGGAGTTTTACTAAAATGCAGGGTGAATTTTAGTCAATTTTCAATTGCATGTTGATTTATGCTTACTGATCCATTTTATTTCTGGTGCATTTTTGCCATGCACACAGAAAGCCAATTCTTTTCATCAACTAGAGATTGAGTTGGACAATTTCCATGAGAAGGGCAAACCTAATAAATATAAAACATTAAAAGGCAGTATACACGTGTTAAATAAAGACAGCAGGTGAGATGTGCAATAGGCATTTGGACAAAGAAGAGATCAAAGTGGGCAGAAATAATGGAGGATTGTTTCAATCTCTGAGATATGTCCCTTTCTATGCCACTGACACCAGATTAGTCTAAACTAGTGCGTATGCCTAAATAGTTAAAGGAAGAAAGAGGAGGGGAGAGAGAGAAAAGGAGAAGACAGGAGAGGAAAAATGCCATGAACTCTGGGGTTTGTTCTCAGCAGATGGAGAATAGATTTTATCCTGTTCCATTCTGTTGAACTAGACTGTGGTAGGGTATGGCAGTTCAGGTATTTTGTCCTTAATCCTCTTAAAAGGCAATATACAACTTTCAGAGAGACTTCATGTACTTTGGACATGTTATCAAGAAGGACCAGTTTCTGGAGAAGATCATGCACGGTAAAGTAGAAGGTCAGTGAAAAAGAAGACCCTGAATGAGATGGATTGACACTGTGGCTTCAGCCATGGGCTGAAACACAGCAACCATTGTGAGAATGGTGCAGGACCAGGCAGTGTTTTGTTTTGTACATATGGTCGCTCTGAGTTGGAATTGACTCAGTGGCACCTAACAGGCTTCCAAGACTTCATGGTAGTTATTACACTTGGGCATTAAAAGAAAGGAGGAGTCTAGAAGTTTACAAACTTGTGACAATGTGGAACCTAGATAATTAGGTCTCAAAAGCTTGTTCAAGTAGCCTTTGGGCATACAGTGGTTGAAGACTAATGGGAAGTAGAATAATCTCCAGAGTCTACAATTTAAGAAAATTATATGCTCTTGTCTTCTTTTGTGTATCTGAGATTTGCAACCAGCCCAGGTGTCACACTGGGTAGGCTATAAAATTCTGTTTTCTGTCAGGGCAGAGTTCTCTTCATGGCATGGGGCCACTGAACTGGTCTGAGTTGTCCCCTAGCAGTTGCTTGTATTTTGCAATAACACGTCCCTGATCAATTTGAACTAAATGAAACACGAAGCTGTTTCTTTTTAGCTTTGTGTAGTGGGTTGAATGATGCCACCCCTCCCCCTCAAAGAACTCTCAAAGTCCTAAGCCCTGGAACCCGTGACTGTGATCTTTATTTGGAAAAAATTTCTTTGCAGAAGATTTAAGGATCTTGAGATGAGATAGTCCTGAATTACCTGGGTGGATCCTAAATCCAATGACAAATGTCATTTTAAGAGACAGAAGAGACAACAGACACAGAAGAGGTGATGTGGAGATGGAGGCAGAGATTGGAGTGATACAGCCACAAGTCAGTGAATACCAGGAGCCAACAGAAGCTGGAAGAGACAAGAAGTGGAATCTCCTCTGGAGCTTCTGGAGAGAGCTTGGCCTTGCTGACACCTTGATTACAGACTTCTGGCCTTCAGAACTGTGAGAGATAAATTTCCATTGCTTTAAGCCACCAAGTTTGTGGAAATCTGTCACAGCAGCCCTAGGAAACTCATAGACCTTGCTTACTCCAAAAATATTTATTTTCCTTGCCTTTCATCTTCCCCCTAGTCCAAAATACCGAGTATATTGTAGCTGGACTACTCTTTCTGGAATAATATTTTGTCGGCAAGAATTCTACAGCAGTTGCATAGTATTTACTGGATTGGGTCCAGCCACAGCTTCATCTAACCATCCGATCTTATCTCTTGATATGCAAGAAATCTTTCTTCCAGATTGGGCTGATTTCCTGGGAAGTCAAGAGGCCACTTGTTCTCCTGCCTCTTTCCAGCCCTAAATTTCTCTTCTCTTGTCACTGAGCCAACTTTTATTACCCCCACTTCCAGGTCTCTCCTAAAAACCATCTTTTCTATAAAAACTTTCCAGCTATTCTAGTCCATATTGATTTTTCCCATTCACGTTTATGTTGACATTAATCATTTGGATTCATCGATTGGCTAAGCAAATATTTGTTGAGTGCTGACAATATGCCAGGAATACAAATTTATTTGATTATAATGCTATATTTCTCACTTACTATATATGTACCTTAGCTCCAAGAAAATCTTAAGCACTACAAAGGATTTAACCATTTTTATTTACCACAAAACTGGGTACGAAATAGGAATGCAATAAATATGTATTGAATCGACTAAATTATATACCTGATAATTTTAACTATGATGATTAAGCAGGCCCCTTGTTAACTTGTTAGCTTATGACCACTAACCATATTAATTGGGTGATGGGCTTTTTAATAAACATTACCCTCTATGTCTGACCTCATTAAATCTGGCATAATGACACTTTATAAATTTTTATTAATAGTTCATTTTCAAAGCTCAAAAAAGGCATTACACAGATGATAACCAGCAGAACTAAAAACAAAACTTCACTTCTACAAAGTTAGCCAGTGTGTAGACTTTATTACATAGGCACATATAATTTTTTTTTAAACTGGTTTTACATAAAATTAATCACAATCTGCAACATCATGATAAACAGAGAAAAGATTGAAATTGTCAAGGATTTCATTTTACTTGGATCCACAATCGATGCCCATGGAAGCAGCAGTCTAGGAATCAAATGACATATTGCATTGGGCAAATCTGCTGCAAAAGACCTCTTTAAAGTGTTAAAAAGCAAAGATGTCCCTTTGAGGACTAAGGTGCACCTGACCCAAGCCATGGTATTTTAAATCACCTCATATGCATATGAAAGCTGGACAATGAATAAAGAACACTGAAAAAGAACTGATGCCTTTGAATTATGGTGGTGAAGAATACTGAATATACCATGGACTACCAGAAGAATGAACAAATCTGTTTTGGAACAAGTACAGCCAGAATGCTCTTTAGAGGCAAGGATGGCAAGACTATGTCTCGTGTACTTTGGATATGTTATCAGGAGGGACCAATCCTTGGTGAAGAACATTATGCCTGGTAAAGGGTCAGCAAAAAAGAGGAAGACCCTCAAGGAGGTGGATTGACACAGCGGCAGCGACAATGGGCTTAAGCACAGCCAACGATTGCGAGGATGGCACAGGACCAGCAGTGTTTTGTTCTGTTGTCCACAGGGTCATTATGAGTTGGAATCGGCTCGAGGGCACCTAACAACAACAAATCACGATAGTGCAAGAAGTTACATCAAATGAGGATAGATGACGAATGATGGAAAATGCAAGCCTTGGATCAGATGAACCATTCACTGGATCTTGGGTCCATCCATCCTGACACTTTGCAATTTACCATGGACATTACAAAAAGGGAGGGTGAAGAGGGGTGCTCCTATGTCACCCCTGGGCTGAAACACTGCTTCTGATAAATCTCTTGAATATGGTAAAACTTTCTGCAGGTTCTGTTGGTGAGTGGACACAAGGTTAAATGACTGCTTGGCTCAGGTTTGGAGGCTCTCATATATTCCCCTCCCTTTACCCCCGTATTTCAAAGCCCTCAGCCCTCTGAGCCAACAGGCTGCCGCCGTATCTGGCTGCACCTCTGCTTTCCTTAGGACAGCTCCCACAGGACGCCACGTGTGGCTGCCGATCCTAACACACATGGAGGTAAGGTGGTACTGCTTAAGGCTTTGGTCACAGTGGTGCTAGGCAGTGTCCACTGCTAGAACAGAGGTCTGATCTAAGAACATGGGAGTGAACTAGGAAGAGTGTGGTAGAACTCCTTGCTCTGTTCAGTTGGAATTGATCCATTTGACCAACTAGACCCACAACCAGAAATGAACCTAAAATACTAAAACTCACCACAAAAAGATACTATTTTGTAACTTCTACATTGTTTAAAAAATTTTTTTAAACTACATTTTTGCGTTGTTAAGAGACAGTGAGGATAGAGAGCATTGTCCCTTTCTTTCATCTGGTTTTTCTAAAACCTACAAACAGTCCCAGGATATTTACTATTTTTTCCTTCCTTGATTTCTGCAAAGTCTTTTGTATAAAAGGGCATAGCTATAAATCATTGGTTATCCTATGTGGCTCCTCAATCCCTTGGGTGGTCAGGCCTATTTCTATTTTAAGTAGTGCCCAAATCCTAACATCCATTTCCGGGATCCGTCCGTTCCCCTTCACACTCACATCGCTGTTTTGCTGGGTGATACCACTGAACTTCCAATGCTGGGTGACAGCTGATCTTCACTGTTCTCTTTGAGCTTCAATTTTTGTGTTCTGCAAAATACAGGATTGCAGTGGTTTCTGTGTTTCTGTTGTTTTGGCAGAAGATCAAGGGTAGAGGCACGAAAAGGAAAAAGATGGGCCAACTGATTTTCCCAATTTCAAATTTCTTGGTTCTTAAGAATATACAAAGAGCTATATTCACATGAAGTATCACTGACAATGGCACCAAAGGATATTCTGTAAAAGAATCACAAAACTGGAACTGACAGGGCCTTAAGGAAACAATTAGTCTGACTTCTTTTATTTTTTGCTGAGGAAACTGAAGCCCAGTTGGGAAAATGGCAACTCTAATTTGCCCTTAATGAAGCCATTATGGCTTCCCCACCCATGACTTTATATAAAAATCCTCAGTGTTCTTATGTTAGCCTTTGCTCCCATTAGGAATGCTGGCTGCTAGCACAGCACCTTCCCCAGGGTAGACATTCGATAAATACTTGAATTGAACTGACTCTATCGTTTATCCCTGCAATATTGTCTAGAGCTTATTACTCTTAACCTTAAAGGGTGGCCTCTAGTTCAAGTATTTTGAGGTTTGGTGGCCAATTCTGTATTTGTTGTTTCTCTACATATTCTCTTTCCATACTGACGTTCTAGTCTTTTGAGTCTGTTCTTTTTATTACATACAGTTATCATGTACCACTCTCTGGGCACTGCCAAATGCATTACTGTGGATAGTTACTGCCTTTGCAGGCTTGAAATCGCAGGTTCAGAAATACATTTTTTTTTTCATTTATTAAATAAAAACAAAGGGCTAAACAAACAAAAAAACACCAAACCCATTGATGTCGAGTCGGTTCGAACTAATAGCAACCCTACAGGACAGAGTAGAACTGCCCATAGAATTTCCAAGGAGCACCTGGTAGATTAAAACTGCTGACCTTTTAGTTAGCAGCTGTAGCACTTAACCACTATGCCACCAGGGTTTCCAAACAAAGGGCTAGGTGTTCTCAATCATAAGTGCTAAGGCACACTAAAAGAAATGTAAAAATTCCTTATTCCTGCTTAGTTAATACAGAGAAAAATATTAATGTACACATTTGTTTTCTACATTTGACTGCCTATACATCTCTTTCACTTTTAACTCCTTATTCATCTTACATAAATACAAGTCACCATATCCACAGCAAGTCTCGTTTACAAAGAGCACAGTTGAGAAATGGTGAAAGCTGTGATTTGCAGGGAATTGGCACTCAGAGACAGGTAATGTTTAGAAAACATTGTTAGAAACTTGGTGAGGATGCCATGGCTAATTTTTATAAAGAGCTGTCATGGTTGAGATGGGACTTGGCAATGAATCTTGTTAGAGATTATTCATTTAAATCGATAATATTTTTGTGGATTTAATATTTTTTGGCAGTTTTGTTTCAATTTCCTGTTAAATTCCATTCTTAAACTTGAAATCAGACTGACCTAAACTCTATCCTGGAATTAACTTATATGCATCAGTCTTAGAAGAGTTAAAATTATCATTCTTGACTGGGCAAATTTCTAAAAGTAGGTTAGATGGTAGTGCTTCCTACTCAAATCCATTTAATATCCCCAAGGCTTTTTTTAAGTGTCACGTTATCCTGTGCTTTCCCATCACTGAACTATGAGACATAAATCAGCTCTGAAATTATGATTTCATCTCATGAATTTCGATTTTACTATCTCAGGTCTTCATCTTGCTATGGTGACAAAATAAATACACAGTAACGCTGGCCAGTGGCTAATGTTGAGGAAAACAAAGACCGAACCCATCAAGACTGGCTGTGCACCATCTCCAGTGTTCTATTCTCTGGCTCACAGATCTGTTTGACTTACTGGTACAAAACTGAATCAATAATCTTAATTACAGACTGCATCTGTCCTTGTATCTCTGGGCACCAACGTGAGTTTCAACGTGAATAGGATACATTGTCATTTAAATTAATCAACACATTAAATGCTTAAGTGCTGATGGTTGGCAGCGGAGGCAGGAATAAAAGGGTAGGAAAGTTACTTAAGTCCCCTGGGAAATAAGACATACTTGCTTGCTTTTAGTGTAAGTATTTGATAAGTAAGAGTTAAGTACTCTTAGTCTCAAACCCAGTATTCTTTCAGCAATTACTTATTGAGTACCTTATGTTTTTCCTTTTATTTTATTAATATATGTTTGCCTGGTCAGCAAAGATTTAGGTAGCTGAAACCTATTATATTCCAAGCTTTGTGGCAGGTATTAGAAACACAAAGAATAAGCTGGCCTTCATGGATCACAGATTTTCTAGGGAAATGAACTACTGCCTCCATCCACTGGATTTGAATAGAAATTACTCTCACTTCAAAGAAATGTTCTAAATAAAAAATGTTCACAAGGATTATGAAGCCTGCCAACAATATAGGAAAGTAGAGAGGGGAGAAGAATCAAACGGGGGGAAAAAAAAACTGTCCAGATAATATTTAATGTAAAGGAAATGCAAAATTTTGACAAAAAATAACTAGTACTATGGAATTGACTCGACTGCACTGGGTTATGTTTACAAGATGGGCAAAGAAGGTTTAATGGCCCCCACAAAGTGCCTCATATTTTCTTGTTTGAAATATTATCATGAATACATTTCTTACTCTCTTTTACTATAAAGTCAGAAAGCAAACCACTACACTTGAAAGAAAGCACAGCTCTTGATATCATGTAACATCTTATCCCATTTATGTCTCAATAGTAATATTATATATTAGTAAAGCAAATTTGCTTTTAATATTTTCACATTATTGGTAACACAGACAAATGACCACAAAAAAAAGCCAAGTCCAAGCTGGCAAACTTAGGATGTGCATATCAAAAAGAATTTGCCCAACTGTGTTTTTTAATGTAGGTTATTAGGAAAACACTAGGTTCTAAGAATATATAGTATTATATTCCCCAACCCCCTGCTACCTATAATCAGTTTCCTTAAAAAAAAAAAAAAAAAAAGAGGAAAACAAAATTGATGAATCAGGGTGGTTTCTTTTTTTTTTTTTTTTTTAAATAACAATAATTTGGTTGCTGAATGTAGATAGCATGAAGGGATTTTTCTGCCCCTTGGTCTTAAAAAAAAAAAAGGTCCAGGTGGAAGTTAAGGCAATGGAACTAACCAAGGAAAAAATTAAGATCCAACAAGCAATGTATATGTAATGCTAGCAGGTGAGGCACCGACCTAAGAGGGTCCAAGCTTGGTGGGGTCAGGAAGGTGATGAAATCTTCAAAATCTTGCTAACTCTTCAACTGCACTCAGAGGACCAAAGAGGGAGGGGTATGCCTTGAAGTCCTCACTTGACAAAAACCTCTAGGGGACCCCACTGTACTTCAGAGAGAATGAAAAACCACTTACTGAGAAAAAGGCAACTAGAGTTATAGAATCCTATTACTTTTCAGACTAAATCTATATTTAGAAGGGGTCTTGGTAGTCATTTAGCCCAAATCCAATGTAAAAGTCCCTCTCATAGCATCTAGGATAGATGGGCACTGTAACTTTTTTTTTCTTCTTCTGTATTTGCGCAAACAGGACATTGAGTTTATTCCTCTTTAGAACTCTTATCGTTAGAACGTTCTTATATTGAAAAAATATCTGTCATCTGTAAATGCTCTCTCTTTATTCTATGTTTGTCCTTTGAAGCTACAAAGAATTAGTTCCTCTTCTATCTAGCTCAATAGAAATTTAGAGGCAGCTATCATATTCCCTCCTTGTCCCTTCCCACTATACTTTCTGCTCTTCAGGAGAATTATTCATGTTCCCTGTATAGTCAGACTCTTCACAACCTACTCACCTGCCTCTGGACACATTCAATTTACTGATGTCTCTCTTAAAATGTAGTTCCCAGAAGTGAACTCAACCCTCCACCCAGCTGTGGACAGACCAATGCAGAGTCCAGGGCTCCCTGGATTTCTATTAGCGCTGGTTGAATGCATTAGCTTTTTGAATACCATAATATACTCCAGACTCAAAATTGAACTCACATTTCCATAAAAAAAATTTCTACATGAACAGCTGTTAAATCAAATCTTCCCAATACTCTTCCCATCCACACACACACATACACCATAAAACACAGACACACACTCCACTGTGTACTTATAGGTTTGTGTTTAAAAAACCCAGAACATAGGGTTTCTCATTCATAGCTATTCTATTTCATCCTTTTAGTTTCAGTCCTATGTTCAGATATTTCAAAAAAGTATAGTGATCTGTATATCCTAGTGCCAGTGCATAGTTAGAATTCAATAGATGCTCACTGAATAAATGAATTCCGAATTCATAAGCCAACAAACTGGGTATCTTGTCCAGTTGTGTCATCTACAAATTTAGTAAGCATGCTTTCTCTCCCCTCGCTCTATACTTCATGGGCAGATAGAAGGTGCCTCTAAGTTGTTAGGTGAACATCTCCTTTGAGATGGCCTATGTAGTTCCCGTGTGTGTGTGTGTGTGCGTGCGCGCGTGCGTGTGTGGTGAGAAAACACCCAGGTACAAAGAAGAAGCAGGGTACAGAATGTGAGCAGGAACAGATGAACGGGAAAAAGATTGTGTCTCAGACTCTTGCAATCCGGGTTTAATGTTCCCTAGAAAAATTGGGCTTTTCCCCATTTCTAGCCAAGAGACCTCTTTCCGCACTACAATTATCGAACTCTGAATTTGGGAGAAAGCTCATTCAAACTTACTTTTAAAACAGCTTTTGAAATGAACATTTCTGCCTAAACGTCCCATAAAGTTTGAGTTAAAGAGACATGTAGCTGTCCGTTGGCTAAGAGGTATAAAATGATCTCCCAAAACCCCTGCAAATGCCTGAGGTATAATATGTAAATATCCATTTATTTCAGGAATCAAAAATGGCCTGTATTTTTCAGTGTGAATTTGGGAATTCACTGAATTTGAAGCTGTCTCCTGAACTGAATATAATCTGATAATTACTGTCCCTTTTCCCCAGAATGAAGAAAAATAAGCTCAATGTTGCTTTCCCTTTAACAGCTGCCCTTCTCCAGAAGTACCCTATTTGTACCTTTGTTTCTATTGTCTATTGTGACTCAGGGTGGCAAGCCCTGGATCTGAACCTTAGAAAAATGGCAAACGTGTTTCAATCTAGACAATCTAGAACCGAAAGAGATGTCTGGAAAACTTCAGTTGCATAGTGTTTACATTTAGAAAATGAGGACATCTACAAAAGGACTAGATGACCTTTTCAGAACCTTTTCTACAGGGAGTGACAGAGATGGATTCTTAGTGAATCAACTTCTGAAGACTGTGTTTTCCAGAAACTCATGTAAGTGACAATGAACATCAGAAGGAAATCATGCCAAACACTGATGTGGGCGGTTCTTCTCCTGACTCTAATAGTCACAACGAGACCCATACCAGTGCTGTGAGATAAGCAGGGATAAGACAAGGAGGCTTAAATATACAATAAGCTCCAAAAGTCAGGTGAGTCATGAGCTTCAGGCTTGATCAGAGCCAACCAGCCTTTCCAAGGCAACCACCTCAGGGTTTCCTGTGAAGATACAGGGAACTGCAAACAGGGAGGTCTGGTACACTGTTCCCAACATGGAGTAGCCATGTAGGTGCTGACTTGAACTTCAGCTATTCAGGAAGAGATCCTGTCATTATTCTTGTGTCAGGGTCCCCTGCAGTAGGGCTCTGTCACTGGACTGCACACTCCCTCGGATTTTCAATCTCGTCTCCTTCAAAGTCCAGCTTCAAACTCTTTTTTTGCTCAATTTCCACCTGTCAAGAATAGAAGTTAGAGAAGAATATTAGAAAGAAGAGAAAAGCATGCAAGCAAATAAATGAGCCAAAAGAGAATACCTTATTAGCTTCTTTGAAATTCCTTGTAACTCTGTTAATGTTTTGGGCTTTAGCTGCATTGGAGCTAATGGCCCTGACTGTATCATGACTCTTGGTCTGAAATTCTCTCTCCCTCATGATCCACCTGGAAAAATCTCATTCCTTGCCTTACGTGGTCCCTCAAGGTCACCTCTTTGGTGAAGCTGTTCTTGGCTTACTAGGTGCTTCTCCCTGTGAATATACCCATTGGACCTTGGAGCTTGTCTGGCTCCAGTCTAACATAGGCTTTGCAAGGACAGGGGCAGAATGTGTTCACGACTGTATCCCAGTATTGTAGGCCTGCAGTAGGCAATCTTGAGAAAAGTTATCAGATGAATGAATTCCTTTGTCACTGACGGTTTACAGTTCTCCAGCACATTACCTATCTCCTTAGAAAGTCTTCAAATTGAGACGTATTTGGAGTGTTTACAATTTTACCTATATCTTCTACAAAGTGCTGAAGCTGTAATATGAAGGGATTAATAGATTAATCTTGCCTTGAAAGTAGCACTTACTTAGGATAAATCAGGCAGGAAATCCTTGAGCTAAGAGACTTCATAACTAAGGCTGCTACTCTTTACACCACTTTGGATATTTCTGATGTTTGATTAGACCAGCTGCCATTGAGTCAGTTCTGGCCCGCGGACACCGCATGTGTGTCGGAGTTGAACTGTGTCCCTAAGGTTTTCAATGGCTGGTTTTTCGGCAGCAGATCACCAGGGCTTTCTTCCGACATGCCAGTGGGTGGACTTGAACCTCCAACCTTCCAGTTAGCAGCTGAGCACGTTAACCATTTACACTACCCTGGGACTCTGCAGGCTTGGATTTTTTTTTTTTTCTTTGTTTCGGGACTCCACAATGCTTGACTTAGCAACAATTCAGGACATGGAACAGTGGACTAGGGTCACATTTGAAGGAACTGCTGTTTTCTTCCTGACCACAAGATGGAGTATTTGTTCTTTTTGGTAGTTAAATGTTTTAGCTCACAAAACTATGGAAGCATTTAGAGGAAAAATGAATCAACATATAAATCTAAGAGTGTTATTATGAATATAAAATTATTAAACCACTTAAAAAATTTCTTCTTTAATAACCTCCTTTCCCTCTTAGCATTTAATCTCCTCTTATTGAATTTCTAACTTCTCAGGATATAATCACTTTCTATCAGAAAACTCCAAGTTTGTTTACACGCCCCACAGCCTTGATCCCCTTACTATTACAGAAACCAGCTTGGCTTTTGCGTTTTGTCCTGTTATAGCCCAGTGACCAGGTTATATGTGTCATAACTGTATTTAAATCACCTCCATCTGCTCCTATAGCTGAAATGTATGTTTTTGGGTCAGTTAGCCTTTTCCTGACATTCCCCTCCATTTCCAAGTTCTCTACTCTGTATTATATTACAAGTGAATAATACTAATATGAATCCCTTTACTCTCCTGTTCTTTTGTTCACAAGGACAGAAAGACTTTTCGTTGCAGGCTCATGCACAGCTATGCATGGTGAACTTCCTCTAGGGCAGTAAGAGAATATTTTGCACCCACAGTAAGCATTCTCAAGAGGGATAAAAGGGGGAGAGTAGTGAGGCAAACAAATGGATTTGGAAACATTAGCCAGAAACCTCTCAAGGCTACCTTGTAGCTGTAGTGTGCGGAATAATTGACCCACTTCCTGACGTCAGTCTTGTCTTCCACGGAGATAGATCTCACAGCGGCTTTGGAGGCAGAGGTTGTGGGCATGCTGAACTCCACATTCACATGACTGGCAAATCTGGAAGGCACTTCCCGGTCAGAGCCAAGTTCAAGGTGGCAGAAGAAACAGTGTGGGTGACCAGAAGCTACGAAAGAAAAACAAAGAATCAAGAGATGAGGTTCTTTAGGGAGGAACTAGAAGAAAGGGACTAAAGGGGCACCTCAAGGAAAACCAAGCAACCAGCCAGCTGTCGTCGAGTCAATTCTGACTCCTGGAGACTGCATGTGTGTCAGAGTAGAACTGTGCTCTGGAGAGTTTTCAATGGCTGATTTTTCTGAAGTAGGTCATCCGACCTTTCTTCTGAGGTGCCTGTAGATGGACTTGAGCCTCTAACCTTTTGGTTAGCAGCCAAGCACATTAACCATTTCACCACCTAGGGCCTCCTCAAAAGAAAGGAAGCCTGACAACTGCCTGCAGGCTGGGTAGCTGCCCGTCTTTCAGAGTGTCCAATGCCAAGTAGAGGGTTTGCTTCAGGCAGAAGTTCGGCTCTGTGTGCCTTCCACCCTTTGATGTAATACTATCTGATTATAGTAGCCTGGTATCTTAGCAATAAAACCCATAGCCTGGGAAACTGAGGTCATTTGTCTGCTAAGGTCAGAGTGATAACTGAGCACAACATAAATACTAAGCAATAGGGGCTGTGGACTGGGAAAAAGGAATAAGAAAGGTTGGCACTTAGCACCCCATAAAACATTAATGACATCTGTCATCAAAGCATGAAGGACAAAACAATTATGAGTTCTCAAACACAAATACCTTATTATTACCAGCCCTTATACTTGTCCATGCAATCACCCTTACTAGAGATTTTTCTTTTTATGTATGGCTTTGAATTACTTTCTAGTGTCTTTCCCCTTCCATCTGCTGAACTTGAGATAATCTTTAAACTTTAAACCAAAAATATGCCCTGAAGTCTTCTTAAAACCAAACAATAGTTTAACTAGTAAAGAATGTCTGCCTTATGTTAATAGGGGAGGAATAATTTGGAAAAGGAGGGTGAGAATGGTCGCACAACTTGAAGAATTTAATAAATGTCACTGAATTTGTACATGGAGAAATTGCTGAATTGGTATGTGTCCTGCTGTGCATAGTTTCAACAACAACAAAATAAAATAAATGATAAAAACATCGATGACAGCCTCCTGGAACAAAACCACTAATTTCCTTCGAAGAATTTTCTTAATAGCATGTCATATTTTAACAACTATTTTTGGCATGTTTGTGTGGGTAAGTGGTATATGTAAATAACAAAAACCTTATAAACAGCACATATGTGTTAGCGAAGCATGTGGTACACTGGACAGAACAGTGGTCTAGCAGTCGGAACAGCTGGGCTCCACGTCCAGCTCTCCTGCTATGTAGCAGAGATCCCACAGCCAGATCCCCTATTCTCCCCAGGCCTCAATTCCTCAAGGTAAAATGGGGAGATGGAGGCGGGGTAGGAAAGGGCGGGCTAGACAATGAGAAGCACAGTCCTTTGTGGCTCTATAGTTCTATAAATCTACGGCTAATTCTACTGTTTTTGGACTGCAAACTTAAAGGTTTGATTTTCATTTGAGGGTTGTAGAATAGGTTTTTGAGGAGGTTAGAGTTATTTCCGTGACTATAATCATGGCGGCATCATCAGGCCACCTAGCAGAAAATGTCTGTTATGCTTCCTGTGCCAGCTGTGCTAAATGTTTTATACAGATTCCCTCACTGAATCTTTCTAACAATCCTTTGAGGTTACAGTCCTATTTTTTCATCCTGCAGATAACGGAACTAAAGCTTCGGGAGGGAACATGAACTGCCCAAGGCCACAGCTAGAAAGCGGCAGAGCAAGCTGACTTCAGAGTGTTCTAAATCACTTCGTCTGAATCATAACCTTCACGGTCCCCAAGACCAGGTCTGCAGGGTGATCGGGGTGGGGAGGGAGTAAGCGGTAGAAGCCCCTACTAGCAACTAGCTGCGGATAAACAACAGGAAATGGCCATGAAATGGCTTTGACTTAATTACATACATGTAATAGCCTCTTAGTTTTCCAAGCTTCCCCAAATAAACAATTCCTGTTCTCTTTACTGGTCTGGGCGGGACTTTTTCATCTCAAAAAATGAAGACATACATACCCACTCTCCAGGAAAAACATCACAGAACGAAGTATGTTCTGTGCTACTTCATAGATTTAACATACTTCAATAGTTATTTCTAACAGTAATACTTGAGAAATGAATTGTTTCCACTGGTTTTTAGGAAAGGAACTTAGATAAGATACATATAATAGTAAAAATTACATTATTTAAAAATGAATCCATTCAATATTTTACAAAGCAATTATTATGTATCAAAAAACCAAACCAAACTCGTTGCCATGGAGTCGATTCTGACTCATAGCGACCCTATAGGACAGAGTAGAACTGTCCCACAGAGTTTCTAAGGAGTGGCTGGTGGATTCAAACTGCTGACCCTTTGGCTGGCAGCCTGAGTTCTTAACCACTGCGCCACCAGGGCTCCATTGTGTATCACAGATGTTACTTATATAATTATCATTTATTGAGCACTTATTACATGCCAAGGAGCCCTCATGGCACAGTGGTTAAAGTGATCTGTTAACAGAAAGTTGGGCTGTTTGAAACCTCCAGTGGCTCCGCGGGAGAAAGATGTGGCAGCCTGCTTCCGTACAGATTTACAGCCTGGGAAACCCTATGGTGCTGCTATGAGTTGACCGGATGACAGTGGGTTATTACATGCCAGGTGCTAAGAATGAAACACTAATTTTGTTCTTAATAAACTAGGTATTAATAACCCTATATTACAGAAAAAGAAAAATCGGTTCTCTAAAAGGTTTTAGGTAAACTGCCTGATGACACATGGCCATTAAGTGATAGAGTTGGGAATAAAACTCGGATGGGGCGCTGACTCCTATTCTGTTCTAAACTCTTCTCACTATAAAAACAAAAAACCAAACCCACTGCCATCAAATCAATTTGGACTCATAGCGACCCTACAGATCAGAGCAGAATTGTCCCATAGAGTTTCCAAGGAGCGCCTGGTGGATTTGAACTGCTGACTTTTTGTTAGGAGCCTTAGCACTTAATCACTATGCCACCTTCTCTTCTCACTATAGTGTAAGAGAATTAGATTACTTCCAAGTACACAGAAGAAAAAGTCTCTTAATTCAAGGGCAACTTAAACAATAGTTTTATCTAATTACTTTGAATTGTACCATTGCTGGAAAATGTTAGGAAATTACTTTCTATAAAACTCACCACCTCTTCTCATCCCACTAATGTGCCTTCACAGCAAACTGTATGAAAGCAACATTCTTTTCCAGATTCTAGTTCGACCACCAAATGTGGAGGGCTGCTGGAGAGATGCAAAAAAACAAACAAAGCTCTTGCCATCTAGTCGATTCTGACTCATAGCGACGCTATAGGACAGAGTAGAACTGTCCCACAGGGGTTCCAAGGAGTGGCTGGTGGATTCAAACTGCTGATCTCTTGGTTTAGCAGCCTGAGCTCTTAACCACTGTGCTACCAGGGCTCTGGCGGACAGATCTCTCTGTTCTCCATTGCAGTCGAGTCATTTCCAACTCATAGAGACCCTATAGGGCAGGGTAGAACTGCCCCAGAGTTTCCAAGGAGTGCCTGGTGGATTCAAACTGCCGACCTTTTGTTTAGCAGCCATAGCACTCAACCACTATGCCACCAAGGATTCTGGTGGACAGATAGGGAGGTTCAATTTTGAGAGTTGGTATAGTTTAATTCCTGGTAATAAACTAAACAAGTCCACAAATTATGTCATCTTCCTTGATGAAACTGAGAAAATTCAACATCAAAGTTCAGACTTCCATCTTCCATAAAAGGCAAAACATATTGAGATGGTTTTATCCACACCTGGTCTAATGAAGACTGGAATTGTAGCAAAGAAAGCTATCTATGCAGGTCAGAATGCTTCATTTCCTGGTGGAGGAGTCGGGAAGAGCTGAACATACTGGGGTACCATCTCAGATTTAGAAAAGCTGTGAGTGGAAGGCGGGAAAGGCCCTTGGACAACACAGAGAAGAGAGGTGCACATGTGTACCACTGGACTGGGCCCTGCCAGAGGGAGCCATGTTGGAATTCAAGATGGCTGCTTGATGTCTTGGCTGGGGTTAGGAAAACCCCGCTGCGGATGCAGGTTTGGGATGCCGGTAAAGCCAGGGGTACCGACCTATTGGTCTGTGCTGCTTGTGGTATAAGTGCACTGCCTCTGGGGATTGGGTTTGTAGGGAACTCTGGGCAGAAGTAGGTGTGGAGAAGTTCAGGCCAGCTTCCTTCACTGTCAATGGGGTGTGAGGATTACCAAGGATAACCTGTAAAGGTACCTTCTCATGGCTGTCTGAAGACAAAGAGTAAAGAGCTCAGAAAAGGGACTTGCGCTAATGAATAAATTATCATCAATCTCTGGTTTCAAGAGTGGATTACTGGATGGGGAGGGCAGAAGCTGGGTACAGTGAACATCAGCAATAGGTAAGGGCTGGCAATCTGACTGCAATTCAGATCCTGTACACCTCAAGAGTTTCCAGAAAAGCGTGTTATCGATTTCCTGAATACAGAAATATGCCATTAGCCAAAAGTAGTACAAGGGCATCCCTAACCCCCCCTTTTTTTGTTTCACTACTTAAAATATTATATAACTATGACAGCAAAAGCAGTAATGGGGGTATGGGTTTAAATGAAATCTTTCACAAATAAGTTTCCAGTAATCTGGAAATATATATGAAATATAAACTGCATTTACTTGGCCTTGAAACTACCGAAGTCATTGGAAAGCATTAAAGACGGGGTTTGCTAAGGAGTTGTTACTTTTTTCCCTGTCCCACATTCACTCCACTTCTCTTCTGGTAACAACCTCTTCTTCACTCCACTTTTCTTCTGGTAACAACCTCTTCTTTTTCCTTTGGGAACTAAACTTCCCCAGCACTGCATGTCATCTTGGTGCTCAACATCAGAGTGCTTTGCCCTGCCCTCCCCTCCCCTCAAGTCTTTAGCCAAGTGGCCCAAGAAAAGAAAATGGCTCGTGATGATTTATCTCAGTGGCTGCCCCCTAAGGCGACATCCATTACTTCCTGCTACCTACTTTCTCAGAACTATTCTTGTGCTATCCTTTCTTAAGCCTTGTTCAACCTTTCCTTAAGTTCTGTGAGCTACCCAAGTCCTTCCAATAATTCCCATCCTCACCCCCTTTTCTGCTACGGTAGCCAGTCGGTTTTTGTTGCTTATAAGGAAAAATCCCTCATATAGTACTTTTTCATATTTAACAGAAAACACTTGGAAGCAATTGAGATAATGTGTGTGTGTACTTGTTGGGAAAACTGCAAATCTCTATGCTCATCACAAAAACAAAACAAAACACCCAAACCCATTGCTGTTGAGCCTAATCTGACTCATAGCAACCCTACAGGACAGAGTTAGAACTGACCCATTGGGTTTCCAACACTGTACTGTTTACGGAAGCGGACTACCACATCCTTCTCCTGTGGAGCGGCTGGTGGGTTTGAATTGCTGACCTTTCAGTTAGCAGCCAGGTGCTTTAGCCACTGTGCCATAGTGGAAATTACTTCAAGTTGTGTCTATTTGGTGTCATCTAATAGGAAGCAGCTGTGGCATAGTGAAAAGCCCTTTGAATGTAGGTGCATGACTTCAGATGAGTCACATCACCTCCTAGGCCTTATTTTTCTCATCTGGAAAGTGAAGAAGTTTCACTAAGTTACCCCCAAGGTCCCTTCCACCTTGAAAATCCAATGATTCCATAATTAAGTAATCTGAATCCACGCTAAGTAAACTGAAGAGCTAAAAATTCCAATAAACATAAACCTGAGGCCAACTTGCCTTTTCCCATGTCACACTTCTAAAACATCAAACAGTAATTTTCTCTGTATCACCTCTGTTCTCTCTTCCCAAGGGCTCCTATGCCAAAGGGGAATTCAGAGTTTCTCCTTTTCCTATGCCCAGGTAGCCCTGTGGCTGTGGGCTGTCACCAGGAGAAAACACTATGAACTTCAGGGGCAAAGAATAAGCGAGCCTAGAAAGGAAGACATGGTCTTAAAAAATTCTGTCAGTATAGAAACAGGGGCTGGCAAAATCAGCCTCCAACTCAGAGGTTCAATTGTTTTTTTCAGTTTGCCCCACTATGGGCGTGTCTGACACACAATGGCCTAGTGTATGAATCCACTGCCTGGAAAGGTGATCAGATCAGACTGCCTCCCACCATCACATCGTATCTGTCTAGGGCACGATAATATGGCCACTGCACACTCAGAACCAGAAAGGAAGACCCTAAGCATACTGTGATGATTTAATAGTGAGAGTGGGGAGAAGGATATCTGCCTAAGTGTAAGACATGCCAAACAAGAGTTCTTCTAAACCTTATTGTTTTCACTTGGTTAGGATAGCCACTTTTGTTCACATATGGGCAACACTTATTGTAACAAGAAGGGGAGTGGTTTAAAGGTCCACAGGATCACAGGCATTGTTGCCACTGGAGTCACCCAAATGTCCTCTAAGAAATAAGGCTGTTAGAGCTAGTTAGATTCCTCTCAAGTTTTGCCATTTCCCTAAATCTTACTGGACCCACAAGGAAAGTCACTGCCTTTCATGCTCACTCAAGTACAAAAATACGCCCAGCCCTTCTTCATGGTAGCTGGGAGCCGTCCAGCTGGGGCTGGTAAGGTTTTTTTGGGGGGTCGGGGGAAGGAAAGGAGGGCTGTTGTTTCAATTAAATGTCCCTTCCTTCACTTATTGCCTGATAGAACTTAGGCCCTTTTGGCCCTTCATGTTCTGGCTGAATCTTCAATCTGATCAGAGGTTATTTCTCTTCCTCATCCCCAAGTCCCAGAGCCAAACTCGGAGCTTGATGTGTTATGATTGACAGACCTTCCACAGAGTAGCTGGAATCATAAATCTAACTTCTCACATGTACTGTGCAGATGACTGGCCATACACTGGCCCTTTTACCTACACCTAGGCACAGTTAGAAAGATACCTCTTCAGAACCCAGAAGTCTCCAGGATTTGGAAATGGATCGTTTCCAGTACCACAGCTAATAATTTAGCGAAGCAGAAAAGGATAAGTGTTCATGAGCTGCCCAGGAAAGCTGCTTAGCAGTTCAGCAGAGAAGAAAAATACATAGTTTTATGGAAGTATGAGAACAAGGTGGTAAAGAGTATGAGCTTTTCTGGTCCCGCTATCCCTCCATCACTACTCATGACACACAAAAAGAATGAATATTTTGTACAGGAATAAGATTTAGAATTTTGGTCCCAGTTCTTTCATAACCATGAAGTAGTTTTCACAAAGAGAAATCTTTACCTGAGTTTTTGTCAGGCAGTCGGTTTATCCTCCACACAATGGCGTTGAAGGCATGCTCATACTTGGCAGTTCCCAGAGTTACTCTCATGACAGGCTCAGAGCCAGACACACTAGTTGAGCCAAAACTCGCCCCCCGGTTCACTTTGGCTTTCAAAGACTTTTCGCCCAGGACACTCTCCCTGCGGAAATTTTTCACCCACTCACTGGGCACAGGGTAACGAATCATCACATTCTCGCAGGGAACCTGAGTGAGAGGGTCACGGTTAGAGGAGAAGCCAGCTGACATCCTAAGCCAGCTCTGCACCTCCACCTCTGCCCCATTGATGCTTGCTGCTGTCCTGAGTGTGAAAGGCAAGGTCTTCTCAGCAAATACTGTCCTGAACCGCATTAGCTCAAATCGGCATGCATCCAAAGGGTTGAACAGAATAATCCGTGAGTTGCTGAATACACCCTCATCCACACATCCGTGGAAACGGCACTCATGGAGCTTGATCCACTTTGTGGTGGTGGTAGGCATGATGTCCTGCCGGGAAACTATTTCGTTCCCCTTCACAAGGACGTCATTAAGGCCCAAGCGGCACTCTGCAAGCCCCGAGAGGAAAGTCAGAATGTGGATCCGTGTCAAGACATGGTGCTGGAGAATCTGGTTGTCTCCTTTGCTCACAATGCCAGAGAATTCGTCTCTGACATCTACTGTAATCTCCTCTTCAAGATAGTTCAAGCCAACTGTGCTCAAGTCCATTGATAACACCGGCAGATCCATGAGACAGTCCTGAACCGCATGGATGAAGCTCAGGAAGTCATCGTAACTGGTGGTGCCCAGCTTAATCACCTGTTCCCTCTCTGCTGTGTGGGCCACAGCAGGTTTGGGCTGGTATTTCTTCTTCTCCTTATAGGTGACACGGTCAATTCGCAAGCTGTGGATCCTGCCATTCTCATCATAGTTCTGGAGCCGAGGTTCTGAAATCTCATGGCAAATCTCCAGCTTGAACTCACGGAATGGTTTTTCTAGGCCCTGCTCATAATATAGCTGCAGATAACCACATTCTGTAAGTTTGACGTAGATAGGTCCCCAGTGCCTGGAGGACATGATGTTTTTTTTCTCAGGGATCCGTAGCATCATTGGCCATCCATCCCTGGGCTGGGACAGTGCTGACGCAGGCGGGTGATCGTCTAGTTCAATCCAGGCTATTGGGTCATCGTCAGGTAGCATGGCACTGCCCAAGCGATCAGGATCATCAATGTGGAGTTGCTTGAGTTTTTCAACAGCATCGGAGTGTGATTGGTTTTTGCTTGAGTCATTAAAACTGATGGCATCCTGGTAGATAACAATGAGGGAATCTCTTTGGCTTTTGCCTGTGGTGCTAGAAATGGAATTGTTTTGGGAGCGCCTCTCCTGCTCCTCAAAGAAAGCACTGAAAGGGTTGATAGGGGAGGGCTGCACATCCTGCAGAGCCTCATTCAAGAAAGGATTGGTCGCCCTCCAAGGTGGTGCCTCAGTTATGGAGGGTGGACGGTTCAAGGAGGAAATGTCTAGCTTCTGAACTTTAGAGAAGTTCATCAAAGTGCTCTTGGGACGTTCCCTCTTCTTAAACGACCCAGCTGAGTTATTATGTACATCTGGGATCACAGATGCAATAGGTGGTAAGTTTGACTTCAGAGGAGAGGTGACTGGTGGCAAAGGGCAGCTGACTTCATTATCTTCAAAAGTGACCCAGCTGGGAAAACGAGCAGAGGTCATTGGAGTAGCAGGATGCCCGTTCATGGCTGGGCTGCTTGCCTGCCAGCTGATGGCCTCCATCTCTACTTCTTCATCTTCCTGGAGTGAGGAGGAATTGTCTGGGAAAAAAAAAAGAATATAGGAGGGGCTGTCATTCTAACAGTGCGTATGTGAATGAGGGGTTACTAGAATTTTACTTGGAATCCAGTAAATTTCAAAGCAGCTTATTATGTCTCTCAAGTGCTTAATCTAGGCATGGATCACATACTTTTATAATTACACAAGGGCTATCGCAATAAATCTAGTATATACAAATGGCTATATCAATACTGAAGCACTAATAGGACCAAGGTCACTTGTAATTTAACTTTTATACACCCTTCCTTTATTTTTGGTTTGGGTTCCTTTATTTTCTGTTTCCAAAACAGATGTTTTCTTTACTCTGCCTAAGGTATGTATTTGTAATTTTCAAATACTGAATACCATCGCCTATACAAAATGATATAAAGCTGATCTCATTGAATGAACAAGTTCTGCTGTAAGTGATAACAGGACTGCCACAGTGTAACTGGAGGGTTTTTAGTCCAAATGTGATCAATAAATACTAAAGAAAAAATGTTAACACGCATAATATGTAGTAAACCAACAAACAAAAAAAACCCACTGCCGTCGAGTCTATTCCGACTCATAGCAACCCTATAGGACAGGGTAGAACTGCCCTGTAGAGTTTTCAAGGAGCGCCTGGCGGATTCAAACTGCCGACCTCTTGGTTAACAGCCAGGGTTTCCATAATATGTAGTAAGTTCATACAAATCAATAAGAAAAATATAAAAATCAAATAGAAATATGGGCAAAGGACATAGACACCTCAAGAAAGAGAAACTACAGATTTCTAATAAGCATATGAAAAACAACCTCACTAGTAATCAAAAAAATGCAGAATATACTAAAGAATTTTTAAAAATCAATGAAGATTTAAAAAGTTTACCCTTAATGAGGGTAAAGGTGCTATGATATGGACACTAAATAGACCCTTAATGAGACTGTAAGTTGTTAGAGCTTAGTGATTCTAAGTTATCACTTGCTTAATGAAATGAATCAAAACTGTGAACAAAATTTGAACAGAGAGGTCTTCTAAGCATTATTTATAATATCAAAAAAATTGAAAGTTTTTAAACACTGAACAGTTGGATAGAACAGTTGGATGAATGTTTAAGAAATTAAGGAACACAATGAATAATACTCAGTCATTAAAATATTTACAAAGTATGCAGTGACATGAAAAAATGCTTATGATATAATCTCTTCTCCCCTCCCCCCCCTTTAAAAGGCTTTTCATTTTATGGTAAAAAGTTATTACATATAAAACTTCACCCTAGCAGAGCCTTCAAGGATAAGATACAGACAGGGTATGAGTTTTAATGAAGGAAAAATGCAAACCTGTTAAGTAGCATAGGATCCTGAGTGTCTGCTGGGGGTATAAGACCACCAGTAACTAGTTACCAGTGACTTGATTCTAACTCATGGTGACCCCATGTGTGTCAGAGTACAGCTATGCTCCACCAGATTTCAGTGGCCGAGTTTTTGGAAATAGATCACTAGGGCTTTCCTCCCAGGGATCTCTTGGGTGGACTCAAACCTCCAGCCTTTTGGTTAGCAGCCAAGTGTGTTAAGAGTTTGCACCACCCAGGTACTCTGGGGTTGTGGGAAAGGAAGGGAAAATGAAGTCTTAGCAAGAAGTGGATTCTGATAAAGAAATGGCACAGAAAACAAGTATCTTGTGTACAGTAGATACTCAGTAAAGGTTTCCTGATTGAATGAGGAAAAGAGGGCGTATCTCTGACATTACTCCACCCACTGTTCCTATTGCTAGTCATTTGGAATCAAACAGAAAAGTGTACTCAAATGGCTGAGTTTTCTCACTACCTCGCTAAATCATCATGCATGTGAATATCCAATCATGCCCAATCGGTAATGCCAAACATAACTGCACACGTGTGGATGGAATGGGTGGCTTGTCATCCACATTTACAAGTACAGTAAAACCTGAGAAAGCCAGAGCTTGTGTAAGGTGAACAGCTGTCAGAGAAGGAAAACTCAAATATTTTCCACTAATGGAGAGCGACAGAGAACTGGTAAAACTGCCCCCTGACAAAGGCGGAAAGCTTGGGAGACCCAGAAAAACAAGGCAGTCAAGACCCAGAAAAACAAGGCAGTCCCGTTGAGTTCTGCTCTCACAGGTTTCACTGCATATTTATTCAAACAGCATTGCCCTCAACTGAAAAGGTCAGTTTGAAAATGTAAGCTAAACACGTGAGCAAGTATACATACATATCCACACCTGCCCTAGAAACATAATGAGCAAGAAGTATTTTCTATGTGTATAGATAGCATCACAGAAGGATTTCAGAACACTTTAAAATTAAAGAGGAGAATCTCCTTCAATGAAATCATTAAAAAAGTTTTGGAGCTGTGTAAGTGATTTATTTTCTGGTTACAATCAAGGGAAAGGGGTCAGGAAACAAGCCAGGCTTGTAGGGTTTTTATTATTTTATTTATTGTTTTTTTCTGTTTTTGTTAAGGAATGCTAAACAGAGCTGCTGTGGCACCGAGTAAAATAATAATCACTTCTTTGGAGCAGTGACATCCTCCCTAGAGAACTGGGCAAGAAGCGTATCTCAAAGTCTATCAATTTTTAATGAGGCATCTCTATGGAGCTCTTGTAATATAATGTTTCCACCCAGCCAGTCCCTTACTGTCCCACCCCTTGTACCAGGGATATCCTTTTTGCCTTGGAGCTCATCACTACTCCCTACTTTAAAACAAGGCAAACTCCTTTTCCTTTAGAGGGTGGTTTCCTGCCAAGGCTGTTCATACTTGCTGCCAAAGGATTCCCTTCTGTTGGGAATCTTGTCCCCAAAATAGCATTTCTCATCTTCCTCTCCCAAACCAAAAAAGAAACAAGACTTTTGTCTCCTCTGAAAATAACTTTCTCACAATTTCAAATCAAGTTATTTAAAATCACACTAAGTCCTGGACAGTGTTGAAACATTAGACTCATAATACAATTTAAATGAAGTGTCTTTAAGTTTAGAGGGAGAACTTTGGAATTAAATTCATTTCTAGAGATTCTATATTCTCTTTGGCAGCCTTTAAAAAGATTTTGGTACAAAATTCTCTCTCCTTTGGAAGTTAAATCTCCCAAGTTTTAAAAATCCACCATTGGGGATAGCGATGGGGTACAGGCCAGATTTCTGAAAATGAGAATCTATTTTTCCGTGGAATCATTTTTAAAGGCAAAAAAACCTTTTGCAGATGAAATGCAGAAGTTGGCCCATCCCATTGCTGTCGAGTCGATTTTGACTCATAGTGACCCACAGGACAGAGCAGAACTGCCCCATAGATTTTCTAAGGAGCGCCTGGCGGATTCGAACTACCGACCTTTAGGTTGGCAGCCTTAGCACTTAACCACTATGCACCAGGGTTTCCAAGTTGGCCCATAGTTCACATGAAATAAACCGTTTCTTGAAGTGAACCCAAATATCGCCAAATGCTACTTAAAAAAAATTATCCCTTATTAATACTGACTTGCCTATTTGTGAGCTCTTAATTTTGCTTCATTTCTTATTTGACTGAAAGATAACCTTCAATTGTTTTTATGAAGTGTACATCATATACTCTCTGAGCCTTTTTATACTAAGGGATCCCCTTTGAGACTTTCACATATAAAAAAAAATTTATCTGTATGGAAAATTTCTGGGGAAAATATTTGTATTATATATGACAAAAGATTAATGTCCTTAATGTATAAGAGGGGTGTGTATATCCTTAATAAAAATCAGACACCCTCACAAATAAAGAGGATAAAAAGAACAGACAATTCACTAATGAAGAAATATAAATGTCTGATAACTATCTGGGAAAAAGTTTAACATTACAGAATAACAAAATACAATTCTCCAAGTATCAGATAATATGTACACATATATAATACACATATTCTTTGTAATATATTATTTTATAACATTTTGATGTGAAAATTAATATCTCATGTGGAGTATGAAGTAATTTAAAAAGCTGTAAATCTATATTCTTTCTCAAAAATATAATACTATATTGCTTACAAAATAAAGAAATAATAAAAATTCTAAATATATTCTCTTAGTTACTACAGGAGCCCTGGTGGAGCAGTAGTTAAATTTTTGGTTGTGTTATACAGTAAAAAAAAAAAGCAAAGTTTAGTAAAAGCAAAAAGAAAGTTTTATTCAGCATACATTCAAAAAGGCAAAAGTAGGAAAATGGACAAGCTTGCTGCCAAAGCCATGTCTTCCCGAGTCCAAGGAAATATTATAGAATAAGCAAAAGCAGGAAAAGCAACAAGCATGCTGCCACAGCCATGTCTGCCCAAGTCCAAGGAACGTTACAGAGCCATCAGTATATATTAACATCGCAAAATGGGTAAAACCATTAAAAGCTTCACCTTTTCACAGATTAGCTAGAAACTGCGATCCTACATTTTGAATTGTCTTTCTTAACAATCATTAGTGCAGGTTCAGTAACAATGGTCAGGAGAGTCCTCGTTGGTCCATGTCTTGGTCATCTAGTGTTGCAACAACAAAAATACCGCAAGTGGATAGCTTTAACAAAGAGAAGTTTATTTCCTCACTGTAAAGTAAGCTAAAAGTACAAATTCAGGGTGTCAGCTCCAGGGGAAGGCCTTCTCTGTCAGCCTTCTCATCAATCTTCCCCCAGACTAGCAATGTCTCTGCACAGGAACCCCGGGTCCAAAGTGAGACAGATAGGGTTAACTGTGCTGGCAGAACAAAAGAGCTGTTAAAAGATTACCATCTACAAGTTGGGTAAACAGGAACTACACCCTGTCAACATGAGATAAGGTTGAAACAACCTGTGAATTACTATCTCCTTCTCAGTATTTTTCTGGTCCTTTTCCCCTTTACAGGCTCCCACATGCGCAGAACACAGCATGAACACTGTTTAACCTTCCTTAGCCCTCTGAAGATGGCGATGTAGTGCCAAAGATCAGTGTGCTTGCGCTATATCCCATAAGTGATGCCAAGGGCTGCTGAGAGGACTCCATCTTGAATAATCAGCAGGTTCCATCTTGGATTCTAGATGCGCAGGCAACCTAATTAACATGCACCTCCATTCTGAGAAGTACCCGCCTCTTGAAAGAAGTCACTAAATATTCATTAGGTATTGTCTCCATGGAACCCATATAAGCCGTAGTCTTGCTTCCCTTTTTGAGTCAGCCTTTTGGAGAGGCTTAGTCCCCCAGTGACTCCTTTTGCTTGACTCAAGCAAAATAAAGCTTTTTGAAGATAGTTCGTCTTTCGCTTGTATTCTTACTCAGGAAAAGACAAGGACCCTTTGTGTCAGATTGGTGATTGGTAACAAAAGGGGTTCCTGACACTACTTACTTGCTTTTCTTTCCTTTTATCTCTTGTAAGATAAAAGGTGGTGCAGGCCACACCCCAGGGAAACTGCCTTTCAGTTGGCTCAGGGATTTAAGGGTGTTACATTCCTACCCTAATCCTCTTTAACATAAAATTACAATCACTAAATGAAGGACAACCATACAATACTGGGAATCATGGCCCAGCCAAATTGATATACACATAATTCAATCCACGACAGTCCAACAAATTTCCTATTCACTAAACGCAAACAGAAAACGATTAAGAATGGGAAGTCTTTTGTGTTCTCTTTGATGATTTATGTGAAAGTTGCCCTGAAAGATATTTTCCAAGATTGTCTTACCTATTGTCTTTATATCTCAGGGCCCTGTTGATGTGTCCGTGTGAGTCCTGCTTCAGCTAGGTCACATTCTCTAAGCTCAAGGACAGGGAATGATGATTCCAATATTATTTCCCAAATGAGTCGCTAACCAAAAGGGTGGCAGTTTGAATCTACCAACCACTCCTTGGAAGCCTGATGGGGCAGTTCTACTCTGTCCTATAGAGTCTCTATGAGCTTGAATTGACTCCACGGGCAAAGGGTTTGGTTTGGGTTTTTTGTTATTCCTACTACCATTTAACCTTACAGATAGGAAACAAATAGCTATAGTCTCCCTTGACAAAATGGTAATTAGATCATTCCTAAGACAATTATGACTGATATTGGAAATTAAAAAAAAAAAAAAAAGCCAGTAAATTTGTCCAGTAAGAAATAGGCAAAGATTAACTATCTTTATGACAAAGTTAAGTCATCCCCAATTCCATTTCACTGATTTATGAAAATAAAACTGAAACAAAAAATCCAGCATTATTTTAATTGCTATCTCTTCTACTTAAGCAAACCTATTGCTGTCAAGGCGATTCTGACTCACAGTGACCGTCTAGGACAGAACTGAACTGCCCCATAGGGTTTCCAAGGAGCGGATATGAACTGCTGACCTTTTTGATTAGCAGGCGAACTCTTAACCATTGTGCCATCAGGGCTCCTCTCTTCTACTTACTACCTCCAAATTGCTTTATTATGAGTTGGGTTGCTGCCAAATAAAAGCCACATATGAAGATTACATTCTTATCCTATACCACATTAAAAATTTCCTGCACCCAACTATTTCCTAGTGTCTTTACAGACGCAAACTGAAGAAAAATGGTGGATTCTTTTAACATCAGACTACAGTCTATTTTAAGGTTAAGTTCCCAAAAGATTTATTTAAATCAAGTGTTTCATTGTAATCAACACCATCAAAACTGAAGAAAAAGTAAGAACTATGGAAAAAAATTAACCGTTTCCATGATGTTTTGAACAGAGCACATACTCTGCTGTCTCCTATCCCACATTTGTTAAAGTAATTTGTTAACACAATGGCAAATGCGAAAAGCTTGTTGAGAGCTGATAAATGGAGCTTATTAACAGTGGCAGAGCAAACCAGTTTATATTATTAGGGTTTTCTCAGCAGGAAACAGCAGTCACTGTTACATATCAGCACATACTTAAAACTGTGTAACCAGCCCCAGATACACAGTTGGCACTGGAATGCTTGTGGAGTGATCTGTAAAGTGACAGGAGAGATGCCGAATTTTAGGACTTGAAGAGATTTTAGAAATAATAAAACCCGACCCCTTCATATTGCTAAGATTACAGAGGCTCAGTGGCTTTAAGTAAACTGCCTAAGATGAGATTAGATGTCAAGTCCTCCTTTTAATTTTTATTAACTCTGGTATTTCCTTAATGCTTGTTAATTATGCTAAAATCTGTTTTGTTTTTTCCCACTACTTTTTTTTAAATAATTTTTATTGTGCTTTAAGTGAAAGTTTACAAATCAAGTCAGTGTCTCACATATAAACTTATATACACCTTACTACGTACTCCCAATTACTTTCCCCGCAATGAGACAGCCCGCTCCCTCCTTCCAGTCTCTCTTTTCATGACCATTTTGCCACCTCCTAACCCCTCTACCCTCTCATCTCCCCTTCAGACAGGACATGCCAACATAGTTTCAAGTGTCCACCTGATGCAAGAAGCTCACTCCTCATCATCATCTCTCTCCAACCCATTGTCCAGTCCAATTCATGTCTGACGAGTTGGCTCCAGGAATGGTTCCTGTCCTCGCCATCAGAAGGTTTGGAAACCATGACTGCTGGGGTACTTCTAGTCTCAGTCAGACCATTAAGTCCGGTCTTTTTATGAGAATTTGGGGTCTGCACTCCAGTGTTCTCCTGCTCCCTCAGGGGTTCTCAGTTGTGTTCCTTGTCAGGGCAGTCATTGGTTGTGGTCGGGCACCATCTACTTCTTCTGGTCTCAGGGTGATATAGTCTCTGGTTCATGTAGCCCTTTCTGCCTCTTGGGCTTGTAATTACCTTGTGTCCTTGGTGTTCTTCATTCTCCTTTGATCCAGGTGGGTTGAGACCAATTGATGCATCTTAGATGGCCGCTTGCTAGCATTTTAGACCCCAGATGCCACACTTCAAAGTGGGATGCAGAATGTTTTCTTAATAGATTTTATTTTGCCAATTGACTTAGATATCCTCTGAAACCATGGTTCCCAAGCCCCTGCCCCTGCTTTGCTGACTTTCGAAGCATTCAGTTTATACAGGAAGCTTCTTTGCTTTTGGTTTAGTCCAGTTGTGCTGACCTCCCCTGTACTGAGTGCTGCCCTTCCCTTCACCTAAAGTAGTTCTTATCTACTATCTAATTAGTAAATACTCCTCTCCCACCCTCCCTCCCTCCCCACTCTCGTAACCAGAAAAGAATGTGTTCTTCTCAGTTTAAACTATTTCTCAAGATCTTATAATAGTGGTCTTATACAATATTTGTCCTTTTGCAACAAATTTCATTTGGCATAATGCTTTCCAGGTTCCTTCATGTTATGAAATGTTTCACAGATTCATCATTGTTCTTTATTGATGCATAGTATTCCATTGTGTGAAAATACTGTAATTTATTTATCCATTCATCCATTGATGGGCACCTTGGTTGCTTCCATCTTTCTGCTATTGTAAACTGTGCTGCAATAAACATGGGTGTGCACGTATCTTCCCACTACTTTTGAGATTGGCAAAATTTATCTCCACATACAACTTCTTAGGAACATTGTTGAATGGGGAGAAGTTAATTAAACAAGGATTATTATCCATTTACACAGAGCCTTCTTTGGGTGTTAGGTCAGGAAATGTCATTTCCTGATGTATAAATGTGTTTGGGTCAGAGGTGTAGCAAGGCAGGGTGGCAGGGGTCGGGGGACACTTGCCCCTGGGCACAAGTCCAAAGGGGCTCCAGACAAGGTGTAGAATCACATTCCGAGGCACCACAAATATGAAAGGCACCTAAGGCAGCCAGACAAGAGGGGGGAGATGTTTCTGCCGACACCTGCCACTATCAATGTCTATTCATCTTGAAATGGGAGGTGGTAGGGGGTAGGGTGCAACTTAGAGATTGCCCCTAGGCACTCCTTACCCTCTCTACATCCCTGGCTTAGGTGAGAGAAGGGAGGCAGTCATCTGGACTTTATTAAGACCTTATCAAGGGAGTTTCTAACTTGTATAAAATAAGCAGAGACTGACCTAGCCACCTCACCACACATCTGTCAGTTTGTCAAACTGTGGTGGCTTGCGTGTTGCTGTGATGCTGGAAGCTATGCTACTAGTATTTCAAATACTAGCATGGTCACCCACGGTGGACAGGTTTCAGCAGATCTTCCAGACCAAGACAGAGTAGACGAAAGGCCTGGCAATCTACTTCTAATAATTAGCCAATGAAAACTTTATGGATCACAAAAGAACACTGTCCAAGTTGCTTTATCAAGAGGAATCAATCACTGGAGGACATTATATTTGGTGACGGAGAGGACAGGTGAAGATGAAGGAGACTCGCTGTGAGATGGATTGAAACAATAGCCGCAATGATGCCAAGCTCAAATATGCCAGCAATCACGAGGATGATGCAGGACTGGCAACGTTTCCTTCTATTGTACATAAGAACAGCATGAGTTGGAGTCAACTTGATGGCAGCAGCTAGCTGTGTGTCTATCTAATCATTAAAATATACTGTGATTTAAAAAGAAGAGCCAGAGGGCATGAGTCTATTCATTTGTCTTCATCGTTGTCTGGAAAGATGATGCTTTGATGCTGGTAAAGTTATCTGAACACAAACAGCCCCAAAGTGAAGAAGAAGTGAATTTCATTAAACTACCACTTACCACTACTTGACAAAAATCCCCATCAGGAACATATGACTGTACATTCTTGGTTTACACCTTTGAATTGTGATGTTGGCAAAGAATATTGAACATACCATGGACTGCCAAAAGTACAAACAAATCTGTCTTGGAAGAAGTACAGCCAGAATGCTTCTTAGAAGCAAGGCTGGCGAGACTACATCTCACATACTTTAGACATGTTATCAGGAGGGAATCAGTCCCTGGAGAAGGACATCATGCTTGGTAAAGTAGAGGGTCAGCGAAAAAGAGGAAGACCCTCAACGAGATGGACTGACACAGTGGCTGCAACAACGGGCTCAAGCATAACAACGATTGTGAGGATGGTGCAGGACCAGGCAGTGTTTCATCCTGTTGTACACTGGGTAGCTATGAGTCAGAACCGACTCGATGGTACCTAATAAGAGGGCCGATGAAGCAGCATTAAGCCCCCTTTTCAAATGACTAGTCCAGCTTGCCTTGCCAGTTTCCTCCCTCTGTACTGATCAAGGTAGGCTGAATCAACACATTTCATCTCTGATTTTTGCTCAGAAAAGTAAGCATCAGACTTTAAGTTTGTTGAATGGCCCAGGAATATCTTCAACTTCTGTTTGTCCCTAATCAATCTTGTCGCTCTGGTTCTAAACTTGTGCCTGTTTTACCATTGGCCACTTCCCCATGCCTTCCCCAATATTCAACCCATGGATCCCTGCCTTTGGTCTCTTCCTCTAACAATTAAACTTTGACTCAACTCTCACTGGTTTCCTGGCTTAATCTGCCTTTCTGACGTAAGCTTCTCATGTTGTCTTAGATGAGGGCTCCATTCTCCAACTCTAAGCCTGGGCTAAGGCCCCAGTCTAGCACCTTGCTGTTGCCTGACAGGGCCAACTCCAGGTCCCCAGCAGAGGTGGCAGGCAGGGGGTGGGGCTGGGTCCTGACATCTGTGGTAAATTGAAAAACCAGCATTCCGCTTTATAAATTAATCTCTCAACATTTTAATATCAGGGTATCTCAAGAGGACTTAACTAGAGATGAGCCCTGCTAAGTATTTAACCTGTGTTATTTACTTTCTATTTTCAGAGCAAATAGTCCCCCTGTATTTTCCTCCAATCCTTAACTACTTACCAGCCCAGCCAAGGGGAAGGACCAGTGGCATTTCCAGGATCTGAACCCTTCTGGATGGGCTGTGAAGGCTTGTTACGGTAGGAGCGAGGGAAGAAAGGGTCTTCATCCTGACTCTAAGGACACTTTAGGTGGTACAACAGTTAAGCGCTCAGTCACCAAATGAAAGGTTGGCAGTTTGAAACCCATCCAGTGGTTCCATGTGAGAAAGACCAGGCAATCTGCTCCCATGAAGTCTACAGCCTAGGAAACTATGGGGGCAGTTCTGATCTCTCACATGAGGTCGCTATGAGTAGAAACTGACTCAATGGTACCTAACAACAAGAATCTTGACTCTGATTTGAGCATAGTTCTTATGCCCAGGAAATACCCAGGCTAAAGCCCAGGAAAAGGACAGCTTGGAGGGGCACTGGTTAAGTCATGGGAAGCACTGGCAGGACTACAGTGCCCACACCCTTACTGCAGCCAGGACAGGTGACTCACCAGGACCGTCTGCTTCACTGTCATAGTAGAAGTCTCACTCTATGCCTCCAAATCCTCACTCACTATTCACCTGGAGATACAAAACCAAAAGTGAAAGAACATGTTCGGTGTTTCTCAAGCTGAAAGAAATGAGGAAAAAATTCAAGCCTTAAGTTGCAATAGTGAAGGATTCTATGGGGAAAATATTAAACGACGCAGCAAGTATCAATACAAGATAGAAGGAATACACAGAGTCATTATACCGAAAAGAATTAGTCGATGTTCAACCATTTTAAGAGGTGGCATATGATCAGGAACTGATGGTACTAAAGGAAGAAGTCCAAGCTGCTCTGAAGGCACTGGTGAAAAACAAGGCTCCAGGAATTGATGGAATATCAATTGCGATGTTTCAACAAACAGATGCAGCACTGGAGGTGCTCACTCGTCTATGCCAAGAAATATGGAAGACAGCTTCCTGGCCAACTGACTGGAAGAGATCCATATTTATGCCTATTCCCAAGAAAGGTGATCCAACTGAATGTGGAAATTATAGAACAACATCGTTAATATCACATGCAAGCAAAGTTTTGCAGAAGATCATTCAAAAACGGCTGCAGCAGTATATTGGCAGGGAACTGCCAGAAATTCAGGCCGGTTTCAGAAGAGGATGTGGAGCCAGGGATATAATCGCTGATGTCAGATTCTAGCTGAAAGCCAAGAACACCAAAAGGATGTTTACCTGTGTTTTACTGACTACACAAAGGCATTCGACTGTGCGGATCGTAACAAATTATGGATAACATTGCGAAGAATGGGAATTCCAGAACACTTAATTGTGCTCATGAGGAACCTTTACATAGCTCAAGAGGAAGTTGCTCAGACAGAACAGGGGATATTGACTGGTTTAAAGTCAGGGAAGGTGTGCATCAGGGTTGTATTCTTTCACCATACCTATTCAATCTGTATGCTGAGCCAAGAATACGAGAAGCTGGACTATATGAAGAAGAACAGGGCATCAGGATCAGAGGAAGACTCATTAACAACCTGCATTATGCAGATGATACAACCTTGTTTGCTGAAAGTGAAAAGGACTTGAAGCACTTACTAATGAAAATCAGAGACCACGGCCTTCAGTGTGGATTGCACCTCAACATAAAGAAAACAAAAATCCTCACAACTAGACCAATAAGCAACATCATGGTAAACGGAGGAAAGGCTGAAGTTGTCAAGGATTTCATTTTACTTGGATCCACAATCAACAGCCATGGAAGCAGCAGTCAAGAAATCAAACAATGCATTGCATTGGGTAAATCTGCTGCAAAGGACCTCTTTAAAGTGTTAAAAACCAAAGATGTCACCTTGAAGACTAAGGTGCACCTGACCCAAGCCATGGTATTTTCGGTCACATCATATCCATGTGAAAGCTGGACAATGAATAAGGAAGACCAAAGAAGAACTGACACCTTTGAATCATGGTGTTGGCAAAGAATATTGAATATACCATGGACTGCCAAAAGAACGAACAAATCTGTCTGGGAAGAAGCACAACCAGAATGCTCCTTAGAGGCAAGGATGGCGAGACTGCGTCTTACATACTTTGGACATGTTGTCAGGAGGGATCAGTCCCTGGAGAAGGACACCATGCTTGGCAGAGTACAGGGTCAGCGGAAAAGAGGTAGACCCTCAACGAGGTGGACTGACACAGTGGCTGCAACAATGAGCTCAAGGATAACAACGATTGTAAGGATGGCGCAGGACCAGGCAGTGTTTCGTTCTGTTGTGCACAGGGTCACTATGAGTCAGAACCGACTTGATGGCACCTAACAACAACAACATTCACCTGGTCACCATGTGAGGGTACACATCAGCAACAACCCAGGATGCTTGTAAGCTCCAAGGAACTCCTGGATACCTAAGCGGCTGGGGAAAATCTCAAGTTCCTGGACTTCAGTGAATCAGTACCTCCTAAAGTGGGGTTAGAAGGGCCTGAACCTTACTGTTACATTTGGTTGGGGATACTGATTTCTCAGAGCCTCATCACTGTTCAGTGAGCAGGTTTGAGGCTTTGTAAGATGATCCCCAGATCCTGGAACTATCAAGGAAGGTACAGAATGCTTTTACTCATCTCACTCTAACAAGGCTGGCATTAATCCAAAAAACACAAGACAATAAATGTTGGAGAGGCTGTGGAGAGACTGGAACACTTCTACACTGCTGGTGGGAATGTAAAATGGTATAACCACTTTGGAAATTGATTTGGCGCTTCCTTAAAATGCTAGAAATAGAACTACCATACGATCTAGCAATCCCACTCCTTGGAATATATCCTAGAGAAATAAAAGCCTTTACACGAACAGAAATATGCACATCCATGTTCAGTGCAGCATTGTTTACAACAGCAAAAAGATGGAAGCAACCAAAGTGTCCATCAGCGGATGAATGGATGAATAAATTATGGTATATTTACACAATGGAATACTATGCATCGATAAAGAACAGTGAGGAATCTGTGAAACATTTCATAACATGGAGGAATCTGGAAGGCATTATGCTGAGTGAAATTAGTTGCAAAAGGACAAATATTGTGTAAGACCACTAGTATAAGAACTCGAGAAATAGTTTAAACAGAAACCAAAAAAACCAAACCCACTGCCGTCGAGTCAATTCTGACTCATAGCGACCTTATAGGACAGAGTAGAACTGCCCCATAGAGTTTCCAAGGAGCGCCTGGTGGATTCGAACTGCTGACCTCTTGGTTAGCATCTGTAGCACTTAACCACTATACCACCAGGGTTTCCATAGTTTAAACTGAGAAGAAAATATTCTCTGATGGTTATGAGAGGGGGTAGGAAGAAAGGGTAGGAGAGAGGTGCTCACTAATTAGATAGTAGATACAAACTACTTTAGGTGAAGGGAAAGACAACACACAACACAGGGGAGGTCAGCACAACTGTACTAAACCAAAAGCAAAGAAGCTTCCTGAATAAACTGAATGCTTTGAAGGCCAGTGTAGCAGGGACGTGGGCTTGGGGGCCATGGTTTCAGAGGAAATCTAAGTCAATTGACATAATAAAATGTATTAAGAAAACATTCTGCATCCCACTTTGGAGAGTGGTGTTTGGGGTCTAAAATGCTAGCAAGCGGCCATCTAAGATGCATCAATTGGTCTCAACCCACCTGGATCAAAGGAGAATGAAGAACACCAACGACACAAGGTCATTATGAGCCCAAGAGACAGAAAGGGTCACATAAACCAGAGACTACATCAGCAGAGACCAGAATAACTAGATGGTGCCCAGCTACAACCGATGACTGCCCTGACAGGGAATACAACAGAGAACCCCTGAGGGAGCAGGAGTGCAGTGGGATGCAGACCTCAAATTCTCATAAAAAGAGCAGACTTAATGGTCTGAGTCTAGAAGGACCCCGGTGGTCATGGCCCCCAGACCTTCTGTTGGCCCAGGACAGGAAGCATTCCCAAAGCCAACTCTTCAGACAGGGATGTGACTGGACAATGGGATGGAGAGGGATGTTGGTGAGGAATGAGCTTCTTGGATCAGGTGGACAGTTGAGACTGATGGCATCTTCTGCTTGGAGGGGAGATGAGAGGGTAGAGGGGGTGAGAAGCTGGCGAAATGGGCAGGAAAAGAGAGAGTGGAGGGGTAGAGCAACTGGGATTATGTAGCAAGGTGTACATAAGTTTTTGAGTGAGAGGTCGATTTGATTTGTAAACTTTCACTTAAAGCACAATTAAAAAAAAAAAAAAAGACTGCTTTTACCATCTCTTAACTTCAATAGTTAGGAGACAGAGAAAAGAACCCAATTTACAAGGAATCAGAGAACGTGCAAGGATTAAGAGCTTGATTATCCTCTTGAATATGTTGATGAGTAGTAGAAAACAAAGCTACTCTTAGAGTGATGGCAAAGTGGCCAAATGAAATAGATCTCAAAGTTTCAGTCTCATCGGTGATTCCACCTGACACTTTCTCTCTGCTACCTTTAATCACTAGTCTACTTTTAACCACCACTAACTCAAGTCTTACTAATAGGTATATGCCCCAGCAGACCTGGTACTCATCATCTTTGTATGTATTATTTATTTCTATGTCTTATTTCCATTGTTTGGGCCATGGACCACCTGCATCAGAATCATCCCATTCCTACTTAATCTGGCAGTGGAGTGGAGCTTCAACCTAAGTATTCAAGACTAGTCTGTCCTCTACAGTTTCGACTTCACTCCCTTCCTCCACCTCAGTCTTTATGCTTTAGTAATATTGTGCTGTTTGTGGTCCCGTTCCCCTCTCCTCCAAGTACACACAGGTGCTGTGGTGGTTGATTGTGTGTCAACTTGGCTGGGCCATGATTCTCAGTGTTTATATGTGATCTGTCTCATGATGGATCTGCTGTGAAGAGCCAATCAGCTGAAAGGGAGTTTCCTTGGGGATGTGGCCTGCTGCATCAGAATACAAGTGGACGTTCTGGCTTTTTGCCTGCTCTGGATCCTGAGGTTGCCTCCTGTTTGTCTGTCCTCTGGTTCTTGGGGCTTGAGCTATCAGTTTATTTACCAGTCTTGGGATTCATCACAACCTGTGAGCAAAGCCCTGGTCTCCGACTTCCTTGTCTTGGGGTTTGCCAGCCTCTCTGGCTACATGAATCGGCAAATCCTCTATCCTAATCCACAGACGGGATGTTTCAGCCTCTACAACTGCATGAGCCATTTCTTTGATATAAATCTTCCTACATACATATTTATACGCTTTACTGGTTTTGCTTCTCTAGAGAACCCAGCCTAAGACAGGAGCTCTACTGTGGCCAAGCCTCAACGGCTTGCAAGTATCTTAGCCTGACAAGCACACTTAAGAGCACACAGCAAGATCTTTTCCTTCATGCATAGTCCTCAACCAGTTATATAGTATAGCAACAATTCCTGCAAGCTTAAAAGATCTCTACAGATGGTTTTCTTTCACCTCTATTACCCAAAGCATATTGCTTTTTGTGGACTTTCCAGTGACAACAACAATATAACCTGACAGCTCATTCATGTATGCAGTAAGCCACTTTCTTTTCAACTGAATTTGGAGTTGGTAATTTGATTTTATTTTAGTGCTTGTCCAGCTCCGTTTTTGTTACCAAGATCAAAGGAGACATCCTTAGAGACTGACAGTAGATGCAATTTATAAAACTGTAACCATATCAAGTTAAAATACTCTTTTAGAAAAATGGGAAACCAACTAATATCCAGCGGGACAGGAAACTCATCTTAGCAGGTGGAGATCCATATGCACTCCTGAACCTCTTACATTTTCCAGAAGACTTCATGAGGTAATCTGCATGCAAACAGAGTGAAAGCTGTTTCCAAATAATTCATTCACTCAATACTTTTCCTGACTTGCTATGACAAGCACATAGTTCAGCATATATATGTACTCAAGTGTCTTCCAGATGGCCACAAGGCCCACAGAGGAAAGGCTAGCTTTAAAGTGGCTTGTAAGAATGCTGGATTGATTTCCTGGCTCCATTTTGGTCTCCACTGCTTGTTTTGTGCCACTGCAGGCAGCAGAAGGTAATGGATGAAAGCTTTGGCTCTGAAGTCAGGGTCACCTGCCCTGTCACTTGAAAGTCACAGGATCTTGGACGAGTTATGTAATTCTCTGTAAGCCTCAGTATTTTTCAATGTTTAAAGGTAATAATAACAGTGCCTACTTCATAGGCTCGTTGGGAGGTTAAATGAGATACTTACTGGACATTGAATTTAGCAGTGCCTGGCCCATAGTACAATAAATGTTAGGTATCACGGTAAGAATATGTACGTATGTGCACACACATACACATAAATATATAAAATATCATCTCTAAATTCCTAAGGAAGCAAAAAACAGGAGAGAGAAGAAGTGGGGAGGGAAAATGCCTTGGCGGTTGTATTATTATCAACCTGATGAAGGAAGGAGGAGGAAGGATGAAAGGAAGGAAGAGGGAGAAAGAGAGAACAATGTTTGTCTCACGTTATAATTTCATCAGTCTGGACTTTTTTTTTTTCTTTCCTGGAAACCTTGGTGGCGTAGTGGTTAAGTGCTACAGCTGCGAACCAAAGGGCAAGCAGTTCGAATCCACCAGGCGCTCCTTGGAAACTCTATGGGGTAGTTCTACTCTGTCCCATGGGGTCGCTATGAGTCAGGATCGACTTGACGGCACTGGGTTTTGGACTTTTCCATAATGATTGCACAGTTAAATTCTCAAAGGCTCAGGAATGAATAGGTCCCGTCTGCAAGGCCTATGAGCCTGGATATCAGGTGTATACACACGTACACTCACAAAGCCAATGGTGGATATGACAAAGAAACACTAGAATCCACTGCATAAAGGAAGTGCGAGTTATGAGTACATTTTGGTCAAGATGGAACAACCAATTTTCTGTTATCCCTCTGGTACTAAAAACTGCCTTTGTAATTGCTGGGCAGGTAGAAGATCAGTTTCAGTAGTCAGACAAGTAGCCCCCGAGGTGAGGGAGTACACCCAAAGAGATCTACAGGATGATCCACTGAGGTGTAGGGAAAAAAGAGGACTTCTATTTTTGTTCTCTTTTTAACTCGTCCTTTAAATATTTTTATTTTTTGCTTATTATATGTTATAAAACATTAACTAAAACACATAGTGTGTTTATAATTTATAAAGAAATGTATAATATATCATATTTATAAAAAAGTATATATATATTAGAGGATCATGATCAAACCTTTGGAGAAACATGACCAAACCTTTGGAAAAAACTGGTTTAGTCCACTAGGTATGTTTCAAATGCTTAGCAAGGTATATACACACACACACACACACACACCCCCTATAAACTCCTTCCCTGTCCTTTGAAAGAGTAACAGTTACCAGAAAAATGGCCCTAGTCAGGAGTCCAAAGGGTAAGGTATTCTGGCAAGTAAGGAAGATCTATTATTCTCTTAAGCCCTTTTATTATTCGGGCAATAATTCAGTCTTAAATCTCCCAGCTCCCTGGTGGCAACGTTAACAGCCTATCTCTCTCAGGCTTTTCCCATCGCCTGAAATCTAGCCAAACACTGACTTCAGCACCATCCCTCCTTGCTTTCTACCAGGTTTTAAAACCAGACTTTCAATTCTGTAGAAATTACGAAACTGACCTAAACAAGTAACTGTTGAAGTTGTTCCCAGGGTCAAGGATTATGTAACCTCACTATCAGAGCACCAGTTTTTGCATGTGCCTTTCTTGGCAATACTCCTGGTGCCTAACGAATACACATCAATGACAAAAAGAGTGCATGTCCATGAGATCCTAACCTATGCCAAGGCCATCACTAGCTTTATAGCAAGCGTATCTTGAGTTAACCCACTGCCATCAAGCCAATTCCAAAGCCACAGCAACCTTATAGGACCGAGTAGCAATAATCTTTACGGAAGCAGACTGCCACATCTTTTTCCTGCAGAGCTGCTGGTGGGTTCAAACTGCTGACCTTTTGGTTAGCAGGCAAGCAATTAACACTGCATCACCAGGGCTCATCTTTTGAGTTAAAAAATTTAAAATTTCATGTTGTTCAAGTATAGGTTCTGATTGTTACTTTTACTTTCAATAAAGTCTTAGAAGAAAAGTCAGCCCATGTGGTTCAAAGGGGGAAATACAATGTCAATATAGTGAACATCATACTGTATTGCCTGCCCTGCATCCTTCTCCCCTTCCTTGGGTAACAATTTCAAAATTATCCTTTGAGAGAACTTTCTATCCTCTCATTCAAGTCTTCATTCCTAAAACCTTCCCAACTAGTCTGGCTATGTTGCAAAAATCTTTCAGTTTTATTGCTCCTCTCTACTTTTTCTTGCACTTTCCATAAGAAGATAGAACACTATTCTTAGTGCTTAAATAATACAAGATAAACAATTAGAACTCTGTATGTTTGCAGGGAAGAAATTTTAGAATTTCTATCTGTTGTGGACTGAACTGTATCCTCCCAAATTATATACTGAAGTCCTGAACCCTGTACCTATGGATATAATCCTGTTTGAAAACAGGATTTTTCCTTTGTTTTGTTAATATGGTCATACAGAGTACGGTGGTTCCTAAACCTAATCACTTTTGAGTTAAAAAAAGAACAGCACAGACACAGACACATGCACAGGGGGAAGATAATGCTGTGTGAGGACCCTTCTACAAACAAGGGCACACCAAGGATTGTCGGCAGACACCAGAAATTAGGAGAGAGGTCCACAGAAAGAATCAACACTACTCAGACCCTCAATTTTGACTTTCAGCCGCTAGAAGTGTGAGAAAATAAATTTGTTTTTAAAGACACTCACTTATGGTATTTTTTGTTACAGCAGCAGTAGGTAACTAAGACACTATCAGAAGAATTGCCACTTTTGGCCTGAGTCACCCTAAGCCATGAACAGGTGGGAAGCAGAGAGACCCTGGCAGCCCCTAAGTAGCACTGTCAAGTGGTCAAGAGCGTGGATTACAGCTGGTTCATATCCTGGCTACTCCACCTATTAGCTCTTAAGTGTCCTCAGCCTCAGTTTCCTCAACGGCAAAATCAGGACAAGAATAGCATTCACAGGTTATTGTGAGGATTAAGTGAGTTGATATATACAAAGTGCAAACAGTAAACATTATATAAGTATTTGATATTATCATTATTATCATGACTATTCCTTAGAGTTCAGGTACAGTCTGAAAATCTAAGAAAGAGGCATTTGGTGTTGTGAGGCTGTAAAACTGGCATTGTGGAAGCATCTGACTTCCTCTAACTTCACAAGGGGAAGGAGAATCAAGATCAACAGCCCAAGGCTGACTACTATGAGGCAGAGGTCAGACATGCCTCCTATCTCCAACCTTTTTATTAATTCTGACACCAACCATCCCTCCCACGTCACTCTTTACTTCACTGCAATGGCCACACAGAACTCACAGACAATATTCACAATTACGAGGTTTATTAGGGAAGTAACAGGTTACATTTCAGGTTCAGGAATGCTCAGGATACAGTTTTTCCATTAGGACAGCCTCTTCTAAGCTGTGCCCTCAGGCACTCCTCTCTGGGGCCCCTCAGCCTCTGCTCTGTTTGGGCAAGTGTTACAAAGCTCTTTTGTTGTTGTTGTTAGATGCCGCTGAGTTGGTTCCAACTCATAGCGACCCCATGCACAACATAACGAAACACTACCTGGTCCTGTGCCATAGTTACAATTGTTGTTATGCTTGAACCCGTTGTTGCAGCCACTGTGTCAATCCATCTCGTTGAGGGTCTTCCTCTTTTCCACTGACCCTGTACTTTACCACGCTCTTTTAGCTCTATTGATAAGTGCCCCGGGGCACCCCACCCCAATCCACCAGTAAGCTTCAGTTTGAAATTGCTCAACTCTAGCTCCATCAAGTGTCGGGGCAACCCTACTCCCTACTCCACCAGCAAGCCTCCTGCCTGAAGGTACTCAGCTTTCTAGCTCCTGTCAGTCTCTTGCAGATCTCTTGCTTCCACTGCTGCTGTTTCTCTGCCACTACTTCTCGCCGTCTTCAGTGTTACAGCTCTCTCTCGGTGTCCTGGTTCTAGGAGCTTCTGAGTGCAGGGATTCTGGGTCCAAAGGACGTGCTCCACTCCTGGCTCTTCTTCCGTGGTGGTGGTGAGATCCTCTCTTTCCTCCCTCTGGGATGGCTCATTTTAAGCCTAATGGGATGGCAAACCCGACCAATCCCTTTGTTAGAATTCCACGGACCTTATTCGCATGATCCTACCCCCACACAGGTGCCATGAATTTTATTTGCATTATTAGCAAGCTATCCAATCCCCTTGGTGGGCCACAACTACCTTATTTACATAGTCCCATCCAAGTGATTATAACCCAAGAGTTACAAGGCCACGGCAGGATAGGCCATATAAAATTGATCCATAGCACTGCAGAGGCCTTTGATAAAGCTGTAGAACAGAAGGTTTTATTTCTAGTCCTGGCTCTGCCACAAACTTGCTGTGGTCTGAGGCAAACCTCTTTGTGCCATCTCCTCGCTGTAACACAGAGTGATCATAATCCCTATTCTAGCTCCACATAGCTATTTGGAAGCAAAAATGAAATAGTGGATATGAACAAGCTTCTAAACTTTCAAAAGTGGTCAAGTGCTATAATTATTATGCAGGTATTGAGGTAGTTTTAGGTTCCAAATGAGTCCTACAATTTCTCATTCTGTTTGACTGAGTCCCACCCAGATGGGCAGTTGCTGCATTTTAGAGACAGAAGACCATAAAAATGCAGAAAGCGGTCTTGGAATAAGAATTCATTTTGAGATATATTACACCAAATTTGTCTATACCAACTATGGATCTGTGGTGAGAGGCTTGGTTACATATCAGGTCAAAGAGGTCAGGGCCTTTTCAACAGTCTTCCAGAGACTATAAGGGTTTCTGAGAAAGAAAATGAATCAAGTAACCAGAGAATAGGGTAAAGTGAAAGGCAAGCAACACTCTCACACCTTCATACATCCTGCGCTGACAGATGTAGCCTGTTGAACTGTCCCCAGGACTGTAGGGTTGAGGTTCTTTGCCTCAGATGGGGACAGTTCAGGATTTAAGACACACTGATGCTAATGTACTCACATGTGAATTCATTTCAAAGTACATGGGTTTTATAAATGTCCCGATCACCGACTTCTAAAATACATACCAAGAAGATAAAACCTGAACTACAATTTTAGGAAAGAAGGCATGTTTTAGAAAATCTGGAAGGTGCAGAAAAGTATAAAGGAGACTGAAATCACCTAAATCCTGCTGCCACCAGAAATGACTGACATCACCATCATAGTGTGTTTCCTTCCAGCTGGCTCACCCTATACATGCATGTTCACAAACACACCCGCGTTTACAAAGTAGGGATTATTCTGCACATATAGTTTTAGTGCCAACTTTTTTTTTTTTTTGCTTAATATTCTGGATGAGGGTTGTCATGGGATATTCAAAATAGGCAGTGGGGAAGAAGAAAGTGCAAGTAACTGTCGGCAGCGTCTCAGCTGTTAGTATGAGCCTTATATATGTCAAAGGAGTTGGAAGAACATTGTAATGTGTTAATTTCAGTACGTACTTATAATATCTGGACACCATGGTGGAGTACAAGACAGTGAAAAGTAATAAGAGAGGTGATACTAGATTAAGAATGATCAGTGCTCAATATCTGAAGCACCAACTTGTACACAAAATGAATGTGATTCCTGTTAACATTTAAAGTCTTCAGTAGACAGACATGAGGTAATGGGATCAGGGCTTCTATTTTCAAATCTAAAGCTTATGGCCTGGCTGTGATACACCATGATAGGCTGACAAACATGCTCCTTCTTTAAAAATATTAACCTTTGTGTCCTCCATTGAGGGCATTTTCTGGGGACCAGACTGAATCCCTTCTGCAGCCAGAAACACAGTAGAGTGATATGTGTGGTTACTAATTGCCTCCTCTTCTCTGCATATATGGCACAGTCAAGAGAAGGACGTACAGGGCACAGTCAAGAGAAGGACGTAAACGTGCACTTTTTTGCCTTTAAGCCAGAACCTTCATTGCAACACACAAAACACAGAGGTTTGTCTCTTCAAAGACTTTGTGAGCGTATACACTGCAGAGCATGCGGACTTCTATCCTACCTACAAGAGCATACTGTGGCAAATGCACTGGCCAGCATGAATTTCCTAAAGCAAATAAAGAATAAACTGTCTCTAAAATATGTGAAGAGGAAGAATGCAACTGCTCTAACACACTCTTTAAGATTACTGATTAAGAGTGGCAAGGTGGTGTGAAAGAGGAGATAACCACAAATGTCTTCGGCATCGGTGCAAAACTGACCTGAGGAAAGAGATCTTTATGGTAGAAGTCTTCAAAGTATTTAGAATTTGGGATTGGATTTTCTAACCTCTCTAACCCCTCAGAGCCCTTGGTGACTTCTGGAGTGAGTCTGGAGTACTCTGGTGATGTCTGCAGTAGCCTGCCGGTTTCCGGACAGGAGAGGTGGCTGGAAGGTGACGGATCATAAGTAAGTAATCCACCACCACCGCCACCGCTGCTGCCACAGCCAACATAACAGCGGTAGCACAGCTGAGGCTCACCAACCATTTAGTTATCGTACGCAAGAGCTCTGTTTTGAGTCGATCCTCATTATTGCTAGATTCTGTTTGTGAATTCGCCTACTCATCAAAAGTTATTTGTAACCCCAAAATCAATGCTAGAGGCACTTTTGTGGTCACGCGCGGAATGTGCAGAGCAGCCAAAAATCTGAGTCACCCAAATGTTCCCAGCTGAGGCAAATAAGGCAACGCTCTGCCTTCTTGTTTCAGTTCTCTACTGTAAATAAGTGTCCTTTTTGCAATCTCTCCAGTGCCACATTTTTTGCATTTTTGTGCTTTTAGTTGGTGATTTTGCTTTTTAAAATGGTCCCCAAATGAAGTGCTGAAGTGCTGGTGTCTAGTGATCCTAAGCGCAAGAAAGCTATGATGTGCCTTACAGAGAAAATATGTGTGTTAGATCGGCTTCATTCAGGCACTAGTAATAGTGCTGCGGGCTGTTTGAGTTCAATGTTAATGAATCAACAATACACAGTATAGGGTGTCTTTAAACAGAAACACTCATGAAACAAGGTTATGTACTGATTGGTTGATGAAAATGTTGTGACCAAAGGCTTGCTGGAACCTAACCCTGTATTTCTTCTAGGATTAATGGTTCAGTATTCATTAATTCAGTGTTCCTGGTGACTTTACAGAACACAACCACTGTGAATAACAAGAACTGACCATATCTTATTTAACGCTGGTGACACCTACGTGAATTAGGTTCTATCGTTATTCCCATTTTAGGGTTGGGGACGTTAAGACACAGAGAAGGAAAATGACTTGGCCAATGTCAAAGAGCTAGTAAGAGATGGAGTTAGGATCTGAACCCAGAAGGTCTCAGTTCACAACCCTCACTGCTGTAATATACTACATTGAGATTGCAGCTCAATGTCTTTAAAATTATCTAATCTTTAGGGTCTACTCTCATAGGGTCACTATGAGTCAGAACTGACCGGACAGCACTTAACAACAATCTTTAACAAATTACTCAATTTCTGATTCTTATCTCCTCACTGTTTAAAAGGATTACAATAACCTGGCCTATCCTCCACAGTGTGGTTGTGAGGACCAAATATGACACGTGAATGCCATTTGTAAAACATAATGTGCTAAACAATTTAATCTGTTTTCATTATTATGAATGAATGAGAAAGGGGGTGTTTATTTTTTATTTTGAGGTGGTCGTTTTGTCCAATATAAAAAATTTTAAGTTTAACAATCAATCAGCATAAAACCAAAACCAAACCCACTGCCGTTGAGTCAATTTCCACTCAAAGCAAACAGAGCAGAACTGCCCCACAGGGTTTCCAAGGAGTGACTGGTGGATTTGAACTGCTAACCTTTTGGTTAGCAGCCAAGCTCTTAACCACTATGCCACCAGGGTTCCTCAAGCAATACAGGGCAATGAAAATAACTGATGTTTTCTGCTTTTTCTTAATACTTAATGTGCCTGCCAGTCAATATCAGTTATTCAATTAAGAGAGCTGATACTGACTGGCAGGCACATTAAATATTAAGAGCTAGCAGAAAACATTCCCTGTATCAGGAACCTGTGATTAGAAAGAAAAGAAGATAGTGATTGTTTTAATGAGATAGCGACTTAGCATGGCTCCTTGGGGGGGTTCTATAACTCCAGTGATGAAGTGCTGCTCTGTTGGCAGGTGAGTGGTATTTCCCTTTCCGGAAAGGGGAAATGAACTTTCTTCCAAGGATTTATGGCTCTCCAGATAATGACTTCCGTCCTGTTCCACAAAAACAAAGCACAGCAGCTGGAAGTAACAGCGTATTTCTGATCCCTATTCCACATCCCCGGGCTGCCATCCACAGGCCAGTTTGAAGGAGCTACTTCTAGCTTCAGATCCCTAATGCCTCAACTGCTTTCAGTGGTCAAAAACGCCAGAATTCAAAAGCCAAGGTTAGAAAAGAGTTACCTCTGAGCAAAGCCACCCTGGACTCAAACTTATGTGCTGGTTGTCATATAACTCCCCCGTAGACTGAAGTCCCTCACCTGTACGTCTATCATGACACATATAGGCATGATCTATTTGAATTCATTTCCCCACTCTGACCAACAAGTCCCTAAGGCAGAGAAGCCATTAAAAAGCCTACTGAACTGCACTGCACTGTGAGCTTCATACAGGCATCTGAAGTTGAGACAGAGGAAAATGAGCACGGTCTGAAATTAAATGATGTAAGGATTAACAGAGAAGCGAGAATGGGCACACAACTTGAAGAATGTCATCAGTGTCACCGAATGGTACATGTAGAAATTGTTGAACTGGTTTATGTTCTGCTGTGCATATTTTCAACAACAATAAAAAAAAAAGTAGGGGTGGAGAAGAGGAACTTAGCCATCTACCATTAAGTAGTCTGTGAATGTGCTGCCAACAAAGATTTAGGAAATACACAAATTCAGCCAAGGTGACTGGGATATAATTTCAGAAATACTTGATAAGAATGGGCCTAAAGTCTGTTAATCTGTAATCTAATTGATTATTTAGAATTAAAAACTTTTTTTTTTTTTTTAACACACAAGTAATCCATGCTCAAGGAGCCCTGGTGGTGCAGAGGTTAAAGCATTAGGCTGCTAAATGAAAGGTTGGTTGTTCAAACTCACCTGCCGCTCTGCAGAAGAAGGATGTGGCAGTCTGCTTCTGTAAAGATTTACAGCCTTGGAAACCCTATGGGGCAGTTCTACTCTGTCCTATAGGAACACTATGAGTTAAAATTGACTCACCGGTAATGGGTTTTTGTTTTTAATCCATGCTCACTGAAGAAAATACATATATATAAAAGAAATAAGAGAAGAAGTACCCAAAGTCCCACCATTCATTGGTTTGGGGGTACATCCTTACAGATTTTTATTCTAAGTATATGTAGATAAGAAGAGCTTGGTGTGATTCCAACATAACCCAGGGGACAGGTTATACTGATGCTAATAGAAAACTGTCATATGCCAATGTTTGGGTAATGACGTTAATAATTTTAATAAAAAAAATAGAGACTCTGAAGGATGAGTAAAGTAACAAACATCTGTGCTGTTAAGAAGGTCGATGATGGAGAAACTGAAAATAACAACAGCTCAAAGTATCCGTAAGTTAACTGTAGGACTGAAATGGGGGCTTGGGAAATTGTCGAAAAATATTTTGTCAGTCTCTAATAAATTTAAACATTCATTTACTTTATGACCCAGCAATTTCACTTGTATGTGTATGCCCAAGGGAAATGAAAAATATGTTCACAAAAAGACTTGTACAAGAATGTTCACAGCACCTTTGTTCTAACAGTAAGAAAATGGAATATCCATCAATAGGAGAATGGATAAACAAATTGTATCATATTTATATGACAGAATACTACTGTAGCAATAAAAATAAATGAACTATTTATACACATTACGTATTATAACATTATGAATCTCAAAACCATGTTGAACAAAAGAAGCCACTATCACGCACCCTGGTTTGATTAGTTCCTTTAACCTCACACCAACCCTGAAAGTTAGATATTATTGTCCCTCGTTTTAATACTGAAAAAGATGCAACTTCATAATGATGAATCTTAGGTCCCTGGGTGGTGCAAACAGTTTGCACTCAGTTACTAACCAAAAGTTAGGCAGTTCAAACTGACCCAGTGGTATCACAGATGAAAGTCCTGGCAATCTGCTTTTGTATAGATTATAGCCAAGAAAACCCAGTGGAGCTCAGTTCTGCCCTGTAGCATATACAGTCATCGTGAGTTGGAATCGACCCAACAGCAATGGGTTTGGTTTTTTTGGTTTTATGATGAGTCTTGGAAGAATAACATTCAAGATTATATTCATTCATTCATTAAATGTTAACTGAGCATATACTATATCCCAGCAGGCAGTGTGCCATGTGCTGAGGATATAATGTTAGTAAAAATGAAGATTTTAACTCGGTCTGACTCCAAAGCTTAAAGTCTTCCACTATACAACATACTGCTAAGTACCGTGACAGGCCTAAAGTGAAAAAATGAATGAGACATTATCCCTGCCTTAAGAAGTTCAGAGTCCAGCGGAGGAAACAGACTAACAACTAATTACAATATAATAAAAGCAATTACAATAGAAAGTACTTCAGCAGGTATATATACGATGTACTGTGTGAACCCAAAAAAGGAAATGACTGGTAATTCTTCCTGGGTTGGCTGAAGCCAAACTGGCAAAGAAGCTGACATTTCAGATGGGTAATCTAACTGCAGACAATGCCTTCAGGCATTGAGAAAGAGTGGAAAGAGCTCAAGATTTGGAACTAGCTACACCTGGCTTGGATGCCAGCTCAGTATTCACACTTCTGAAAAGTGGATAATTAGCCAACAATTTGAAGGGTTGTTTTGAGAACTGGAAATAATACCTGTGAAGATCCAAGCACATTTCCTGTCCTGCAGAAGAAACTCAATTTATAGTAACTTAGTTTTTGAGCAACAAACTGGTGTTAATTATACTGCCAACATGTATCTCCTATTGTAAATTTGTGTCAATCTCCAAAAAGCCTCGCCTCTCGATATAATGAAGTTCTCAGGCTGAAAAGCTTGAGACTAGATCCTTAAACCCGTAGTGATTTACTGGCATTTGGTGTCCCTTCTCACTTGGACATGACTTTAGCCCCAGTACATACCATGACACTGTGGTTAAGTTGAGTTGGCTGTCTCAGTCTGAGTGGTTTATGTGAACGCTAGCAGCTGGGGCCCAAAAACATTAGAACTAGAGGGAGTAGCAGTTACTTTGGGCTGTGCCTCCTTGTAAAAAACCACTGAGAAGCATTCACCCTTATCAGCTGCCTCCTCTGTGCCCAACTCATACCAATCCTCACTTTAATCAGTATCAGATACCCCTATCTGCCTTCAAATTTCTAAAGCAGAGGCTAGCAATAAGTATTAAATTCATCTGAGAGACAGTCCAGTAAGATAGGACCCCAAATGGCAGAACTCTCTCAATACACATAGGAGCAACTGTAAGGCTTGCCTGCATCCAAGATTTTAATATAGATCACAAAATAGGCTCAGCATCCCTTTGGATGGCACAGCAGGCTAGTGCTGCTGAATATAAGGGCATTTACTAAACAAGAGCTCAGAATTTGCTTGCAAGGCTGACTCGGCTCTTGATTGGCATTTCCAGTTAAACTAGAATCATTAAAGTGAGAGTGCCCACGGTGTCAGAGATCACGGTGTCAACCTCTGCTAACCACATGGGTTTACATGTGCACAGCTGACTGGCGGACTCAGTCAGAAGGGTGTTTACACCATTGAACTATCAGAGCAAACACAGCAAACAGCTCTTTAAGGAGCACGACGTGTGAAGAGTCTTAGAGCAGGGTTGCAAGGGAGACAGACATCACTTTGAATTCCAGCTGTGCCGCAAATAGGCTGTGCGATGTTGGACAAATTATCTAAATCCCCCTCCAATAAAATGGGGATAATGAGGCATTGCAGGATGTCGTACGGGTCATGAATAATGTAGGCAAGTGCCTGGCGTCACGCCTTATAATATGTAACAAACACTTAATAGACGGTGGTTTCTTCTACTATAATTAATGTAAGGTACTGCCATCTACAGTTTTGGGAACAAGGAAAAAATATATGCTGTGAGCTGATTGCTTTTATTTGGATAGAGGCCATGCCCAATAGTTTTTGGCCTGCTGATATGGAGCGGGGTTCAATGTGGTGTGTAATGTGTGGCTGGGGTATGTGTGTGTATAAAAGAGCAAGCGAGAGAATGAGTTAGAGAATTAAAATGAGAAAATGAATGTGTACTGGGTGAGTGGGGGTTACAGAGAAGGACGGGAGAAGGGAATAAAAACAGCTTTCAGAAGAAACCTGGATACCTTATTACGAGACAGTAAGCTCTTTGAAGGCAAGATTTCATTTTACTTTTTATCTTTTTTATTCATCATTACACATTCCACAGAGTCTAGCGTAATACCTGGCAACCTGCAGGTGCTCAGTAAATATTTATGGAGTACAGGTGTGGCTGTGACTAAACAAGGAAAAGAAAGTCCACAGTGGCAGTGGCTCTGATAAGCAGAGGTGCCTTTTGCCCCGGTGGCTGAGTCATTGTGCCACCACACTGACACACTGTGACAGGTTCCATTCACAACACAAGTAATGCCATGAGGTCATTCCCCCAGTGAAAAACCAAACCCTAAAGAGGCTCCAGATCGTAACACACAAAAGGTCTTGCCTCAGTTTTTTACCCGACCTGGTGATCCACTTCCTTAAAGATTACAGCCAAGAAAACTCTATGGGGCAGTTCTACTGTCACATGGGGTCGCTCTGAGTCGGAATCGTCTCGACAGCACACAACAACCCCAATTAGCAGACCAGGTGCATGACACCTTTTACTGACCTACCCGGGACCAGGATTGCCTTAATCTTCATGACAACCCTACGGGAGGTAATATTTATAGATAGGTGAAGAAAAATAAAATTCATAGAGATTAAGTAATTTACTTGCCTGTGGTCAAATATCAATCAGGTTTCCGTGCCCTTTTCATCTACTTGAAGTATAACACACATACGGAAAAGGAAAAAAAAAAAATCATACCTTTAAAGCGCAATGAATTTTCTCAAAGTGAAGACATCTGGGTAATCCATGCCCAGATCAAGACACAGAACATGACCTACACCCTAGAAGGCCCCTTTGTGCTCTCTCCCAGTCACTACCTGCCCCTTCCCCTGAAGATAACCACTACCTTGACTCTTACCACCATACATTAGCTTAGTTGTTTTTAAAGTTTATATAAATGGAATGACACAATATGTTCTCTTTATGTTTGTGAAATTCATTATTTTGTTGCATGTGGTGTGTTAATTTCTATATTATATTCCATTGTGTGAAAATGACACAATGTATCCATTCCAGTGCTGACGGAAATCTGGTGGTTTCCAGGTTTGGACTATTACAACCAGTGCTAAGGTGAACATTCTTGTACACGTCTTTTGGTGTATATATGTATATATATGCATGCATTTTTCTTGGGTACATACTCAGGAGTGAAATTGATCTGTTACTGGGTTTGCAAACTGACTGTACTAATTACACTCCCACCTGCAGGGTATGAGTTCTGCTTGCTCTATATCCTGGACAACACTCACTATTGCCTGTCATTTTAATTTTAGCAATTACAGTGGGTATGTAGGTTTTAACTGATGATTCATAAAGTTGTACACACAGTTTCATATGTTTACTGGCCATTTGGATATCCTCTTTTCGAGGCTTTGCCACTGGGTAATCCACCCCTTTCTTGTTGACTTGTAGAAGTTCTTTATACATTCTAGATATGAGTTCTTTGTCAGATATGTATATTGCAAATATCTCTTCCCATACTGTGGCTTGCCTTTAACTCTCTTCATGGTGGCTTCTAATTAACAGATATTCTCAATTTTAATGTAGACTAATTTATCAAGTTTTTCCTTCTATGGTTAGTAATTTGTGGATCTTAAGATGCATTTTTAGGGACTTGCTTCATTAGAGACTGACCGGTGGAACCATCAGCCATGGTTTCCTGCACTCTGTAGCCACATGTACTGGCTTAAACCACTGCAAAGCTCCTTCCCTGAAACCTGACTCTTGAGGAAAATGAAAACGGAAGTGAAAATGGTTGTTGTCCACTGATCAAGATGGTGGCACTCTGAAGAAAACCATATGGAAGTCCCTGCCAGAGACCCAAGAGCTGCCTGCCATTTCTGAGTCTAGTTGCTAAGTCTAATTCTTCAGCTGGAATTCAATTCTGTGAGCACCTCCCCCTCCTCCTCACCCCACATTCTTCCAATAAACTTGCCTACAACCAAACCCTTATTCGCTTTCTCTGTACTGACATTATCTGTCTGTTTATATACAGCACTAAGCACAAAAGTGCAATGTGATCAGTCACACTGTGCAGATAAGAATACCCCCTTCTTGAGAACTCAGTCCTCATTCTTTCATGATTTCAGCATGATTTTAAAAAGCTTCCTGGAACCCCAGAGCTGGGTCTGCCTTGCCACTCACGGCACTAGGAGAAACTGGCATTTTCATCTCATTAGCTCTTAGGGAAATGAAGAAGGGAAATGCAGCAGAAGCCAAGCATTCTCCAATAAAGCAGACAAGGAAGAGGTACAATAGGCCATTAACCCCTTAATTATCAAGCAAAGGCAGCTCTGCAGCTGTGCCTAAGCATAATAATTACTATCTTCTTAGCTGGCAGCTAAAATAATGAGCACTGATTATTTAAATGGAGAGCAAACAATACTTTGGGTGGAATATTATTTAAACAAGGAGCACTTCTAAAAATCAAATTTATCCTGACTAGTGAGCATGGAGCCGCTGCACAGCTACAGAAACACTGACTATTGTAACTGGAAGGGTGTTTGGCGAGTCATCTTGGCAATCACTCTCTCGGCCCTTCACATTTCACGATCTATGAGAACAGGCCAACATTAACAAGAGATACTAAAAAAACAAAACAATCAGGAATTATACCTCCAAATGAGTCTAAGCTGGGAAGCCATACATATACTGCACGGATGCTATTCTAATGTTCGGCATTTCTGGCTTGCACCTGTTGGAAGCGCTCTCAACCTGCAGCAGCACGTCTTTAACATGGTCTAAGTGGTACATAGTGCCACTATGAGTTGGAACTGACTTGACGGTACCTAACAATAAAAACTTTCTATATATCTTCTCACCTATCTACATACAACTTATATTTTTACTTTGCCAAGGGAATTTAAAAAATCAATTATCCTTGAGAAAACTTATTCATAAATATCGAGGTCTTGTGCTCTGCAGATTTGGCCTTCCCGTGGAATTTGGAATTGCAGAGTTAGAGGACAAGGTTCCACTGGGGAATATTCTTTCAGTCAATCCCTGGACCATGTGTGGAGCTCAGGCATCTGGTTCTGTTTGGACCATGACTTTGTGTCTAAGGGCACAGGGTTTGTGGGGGAGTTATCCTTTGGAGAGGAAAAACAGGAACTGTTCATTCTGTTATCACTGCCTCTTTCACATAACAGACAGACTCACATTTCCTATGAAGAGAAAAATTAGGGATAATGTGCCAAGGACGGAAAGAGACTGGGTCAAAGGCGTCATTATCTTATTTGAGGATCCTCCACACGATGACCATTCTTACATTTCAAAACAATGGCTCTCAAATTGTTTTATGTCTACTGGTCACTTTGGAAGACCAGGAGACCATGTACCTAAGACCCTTAACTGGGGGTGGAAGACCTGTTACTCTGCCACTGGGAGAGTTCATTTAATGTCCTTGGGCCTCAAGTTCCACATCTATAACGTGAGGGGGTTGGGTTAGATGGTCCTCAATTTGTCCTGTCTTTAAAACCCTGTGTCATGGATTGAATTATGTCCCCCCAAAAATGTGACAATTTGGTTAGGCCATGATTCCCAGTATTGTGTGACTGTCCACCATTTTGTCATCTGACGTATTTTCCTATGTGTTGTAAATCCTAATCTCTGCCTGTGGTTAATGAGGCAAGATTAGATATGTTAAAGAGAATTAAAGTGGAATTGTAACGCCCTTACTAAGGTCACATCCCTGATCCAATGTAAAGGGAGTTTCCCTGGGGTGTGGCCTGCACCTCAGTTTCTCTCTCAAGAGAAAAAAAGGGGAAGGGAAGGGAGCAGAGTGGGAGGACCTCATATCACCAAGAAAGAAGCACCAGGAGCAGAGTGAGTCCTTTGGACCCAGGGATCCTGTGCAGAGAAGCTCCTCGTCCAGGAGAAGATTGATGACAAAGACCTTCCTCTAGAGCTGACAGAGAAAGCCTTCCCCTGGAGCTGATACCCTGAATTTGGCCTTCTAGCCTACTAGACTGTGACAGAATAAACTTGTTTGTTGAAGCCATCCACTTGTGGTATTTCTGTTAGAGCAGTACTAGATGACCATGACACCCTGTACAGTCATAGCCATTCTTCTTCTACTTCTTAGTGTGAAAGGCAACAGAATAAGCCACCTTGGCATGATTCACCGGAATGAATTAAGTACATGACACTGCTACTGATGAGACACCAATGGAAGAAACAATGAATTCATGTTAAAAACATACGTAATGCCATCAGACATGAAAGGGACTGGTCAGCGGGGGGGAGAGAGATGCTGATGAAGAGTGAGCTAATTAAATCAGGTGCGCACTGGAGAGTGTGTTGGCAACTCTTGACTGGAGGGGGGATGGGAAGATAGAGAGAGAGGGAAGATGGCAAAATTGGCACGAAATGAGAGACTGAAACGGCTGACTCAATGGGGGAGAGCAAGTGGGAGAAGGGAGTAAGATGTATGTAAACTTACATGTGACAGACTGACTGGAATTGTAAATGTTCACTTGAAGCTTAATAAAAGTTAATTAAAAAAAAAAAAAACATACGTAATGCCATCTTGCAGTCATTACCAGGAGGGCTGCATGCTCTTCGTGTGGTGTAATCTGGTTGTCACATGCTATTTCTCTCTTACCCATCTCTGTTAATGACAGACCAGTATCTGTGGACCCTCAAAATGGGTCGTTTAATTCCAACTATGAACTGTCAAGACTAATCACAGCTGCAGACAGATGGGCCAGCGTGAGTGGCATCTCCTCTTGGTTCATTTTGGTCACCATGTGATCTTGTGCAGGGCCAGGAGCAAGAGGTACGGTGTAAATCATATAGGACTGAGAATTTGAAATGGGTTCCAAATATCTAAGTAAACCATACCTGTTGCCATCAAGTTGATTCCAACTCATGGCAACCATACAGGACAGAGGAGAACTGCCCCACAGGGTTTCCAAGGCTATTATTTTTGTAGAAGCAGACTGCCACATCTTTCTCCCATGGAGCAGCTAGTGGGTTTGAGGCACCAACCTTTTGGTTAGCAGCTGAGCACTTAACCACTGCACCATCAGGGCTCCAAATAGCTAAATATATAGGTATAATTCATGAGCTAATTATGGCTCATGTCTATCGAGTACTTACTAGATGCCAGGCCCTAAGCTATACGTGGAAAGCCTGGTGGCATAGTGGTTAAGTACTACGGCTGCTAGTCAAAAGGTCAGCAGTTCAAATCCACCAGGCACTCCTTGGAAACTCTATGGGGCAGTCTACTCTGCCCTACAGGGTCCCTATGAGTCAGACCTGACTCGACGACAAACGGTTCAGTTTTTGGAAGTTATATACAGGAGTCCCTGCGTAGTGCAAACAGTTAAGTGCTCAGCTGCTAATTAAAAGGTTAGCGGTTTGAGTCCACAACAGAAGTACCTCCAAAGAAAGGTCTGGCAATCTACGCCTGAAAAATCAACCACTGAAAACCCTATGGGGCAAAGTTCTACTCTGACACACATGGGGTCGCCATGAGTTGGAACTGACTCCATGGCAACTTTTATTAATTTTTTAATGTTATATGTGTTATACACATTATCTCATTTAATACTCAATTATCACTCCTATTCTGTGATCAGGAAACTAAGCTCAGGGTCCTGGCCATGCTACTCGCTGTACTGTGCTGGCAGCTCTTCCACAGCAGGAGATGGACAGGAAATCTCCTGTTTATCCTCTCCCCATGCCTTCTTTCCAGGTTCAGTGATTCACAGCCCTTCCTCGCAAGCCTGAAAGTTCTGGGAGACTGGATCACTCATGAAGTTTGACACTTGACCTGCTCTTTGACTTTTATTTAAAAGTGTTTTTCTCTAAGTGCCAAATGGTTCCATAACTGCTACCGTCTCCCACGATCAAGTCAACTGGGTACCATTTACATCCCTTGAGTGTTTGTTCTGTCTTATGCATTAGTTCCTGTGGTAGTTTGTGCTGCGATTTGAGCTGAACAGCAAGTACATGTAAAGGGCTTGGAGAACAGGGGCAAGTGAGCCTCAAAGAAAGAGTTGAATGTGCATTCCTCTTTGTAACACACCTGGTATTGTACCTAGCCATCAACAGGTAAAGAAGTAGTATGGTATAACGGAAAAAGAAGTGGTATAGGAGGGAGTAGAGGAATGCGGGACACAGGTCTCCATCACCCCTATTCCTGCCCAACAATCTCTCCTCTCTCCTCCCCTTCCCTCCTCTCATCTGCTCTTCACCCTTTCCCACACCCCAACAGAACCCATGATATTTTGAGAAGTACCAAACGTCAACGGGTGTTTCTAATTCAGGAGGGGCAAAGGAGAAAAGAAAGAGCCAAGCATCTCTCAGAGGTGCGTATTAAAATCAATAACAATTAAAAATCTATTTTATGGGCCAGATACTGTAAAAAAAGTCTTAGATTATCTTATTTGCTTCTCATACGAAGTCTGTGAGAAAGATATTATTTTTAACTCCATATAAGGACGGAGAAAATGAGGCACAGAGAGGTTAAATATTGTGTCCAACTTGTAGAGTTAGGAGGTAGCAGAGCTGAGATTTAAGATGGGTGTTGACACTGAAAAGAAAAGGATTTGCTTTGTAAACAATTTTGTTAAAATGTTATTTATTTCCAACAGGTCCAGAAAGAGCCAAATGCTCTTGGAAAACAAAAGGCTGCTTATGGCTGACCCTCACTGAACTAACTGGAGGACATGGGATGAGGAAAGCATCATATTCCCATATATTATCTGTTATGCATATTTTTATAAATGAAGGAGTGGCTAATATTGTTGAGTGAGACCTATGGCTTGGCTACTTGTCAGCTAAGCTCAGCTATTTCCTGGTTTTTGGCCAATATGGTATACCATAGTGTCTCCATTTAAGTAGGTGAATAAGCAGAATGGACATATATGTGTGTGTGTATGTGTGTATGTTTAGCATTTGTGCACCACAGGTGCAAAGCCCACAGGCACACCTTGTATTCTTGGCAAAAATTTCCTCCTCTCCATAAAGAAGAGAGATTATGTGATTGTTTTAGTCACTCCTGTCTTTCTGAAATGGTACTGGACCGATACTGTCTGGCTGCGGTTCAGGTTCCCAATTGGGATGAGAAAAAAGCATTGTATTGACACGGTCTAGGTCTGTGGATGTTGGTGAGAAAGGGGATCCGTGCCAACTATGCAGAGAAAGGCTGTCTTTCGCCATTACAGCAGAGCTTTCTAGGGAGAAGAGTCCGAAGAGAAACTTCACACACCTCACCTTCCCCTATTCTCTGTCTACACCAGTGTTCAAGATAAATTGTGACTGCTGTGGCTTTCTAGAGCTGGAGATTTCATGAATTTCACGCAAGCGCAATTTACTTAGTAAAACTCCCTCAAGCAACTTCTGCTGCAAACCGCAAACTCAGTGGGACCAAAAGTAGTTGCATCTTCTAATTCACTCAGCACCCCACGCCTCCTGCAGCTGGCCAGTGAACATCGATCTCATCCTCCAACCTAAGGAATCCTTGCTTTTCCCTCCTGGAGTCCTGACTGGTCTTGCTCTCTGAAATCAAATTGTTCCGCACTATTTAAATGTACCCAGTATAATGACTAGCTTTGATTTCATAATCACTGGCCTGTATTGCTCAGAACCGTCCTGGTTTACTTGAACCTGCCAGTCCTTTTCAAAACTGGCATCTTTCCGGCTTTTAAAGCAAAATGACTTCCACAGTCCAGTTCAGTGAATATCTCTGTGTGCATATAATCACCTTTTGGTAGCAAACTCTTTCCACCTTGACTCAACACTGCAGGTAAGAATTCTGTTTAAAAACATGTCCTTGCTTGCAAAGCCTGGCACTCAAGTAAGAAGGACCCTTAGAGGCAAATTCATTAAAAAGGAAAAATTCCACAAGCCCTGATAAAGGCATAGCACGGTATCTAACCTCTCTGGGCCTCATTTTCTGCATCTTTTTATGGAGTTAATAATAATACCTCCCTCATAGGCTTCTTAGGAGAAGCAAATATGATAATCCAGGAAAAATTTTTTTCAGTGTCTGGCACATAATAGGAATTTTTTCAAACTGCCATTGATTTTAATAGGCACCCCTCAGAGATATTTGACCTTTTCTTTTCTCCTTTGCCCCTCCCGAATTAGAAACATCCATTGACTTTTTTCATTGATTTTCTAGTTCTTGTCCTTCTTCCTCCCTTCCTTCCCTTCTCTCTCTTTTGTTTTTCCACCATTTCATCCTATTAACCATCTTCTAATAATTTCCTTCCAGGGCATCATAGTTCATGGATTCTGTCACAAAAGATTAATCAGCCCAATCAAAGATAATCAAAACCCAACTGAATAATCCAATCAATTACGAGAACCCATGTTTTTTTGTTCTGTTCTAATTTCCTATAGCTTGTAGTCAGTAAAATTTGGCATAGTTTGGGTCTGGGGTTGTGGATGATAAAGAAACCTGCCCAAACCTATTGCTGTCAAGCCAATTCCGACTCATAGTGACCCTACAGGACAGAGTGGAACTGCCCCGTAGGGTTTCCAAGGAGTGGCTGGTGGATTTGAACTGCTGACCTTTTTGGTTACGGTGGATTTGAACTGCTGACCTTTTTGGTTACCAGCTGTAGCACTTAACCACTATGCCGCCAGGGTTTCCAAAGGAAGAGAAGAGGAAAGTAAATCTTCATATCCTTGAGGGCAGAGACTGCGATATAATCATCTTTGTACCCCACATAAAGCCTAATGTGGCACCCTAGCCATTCAACAGGTATTTATGGAGTGGCTTCTACAGGCAAATACAATGGTGAACAAAACAGGCTGAGCACTGGCTTCGGAGTACTCAGTTTCATGACTAAAAAGAAAATTGATTAAAAAAAAAAAAAAAAACAGGAAATATAGAATTACAAACTGTGATAGGTGTGACGAAAGAAAACAATTATCAGGGATTATATACCTGGAGTCCTGATCTAGTCTGCCAGTTGGGGAAGGCTTCCCAGAGGAAGTGACACTGAAGCGGAGATCTGAAGGGTGAGTAGGAGTTAAAGCTGTCAAGGAAAGGCGCTGGGGGAGAGCACCCTAGTGCTTTGCAAAGCAAAGCCTCTTCTTTTAAAACAGCCAGGTGCCAGTTTGGGGGAAAGGTGTGGAAGAAATTCTAAAATCTTGTCCAAGTCTTTCTTTTTACCTATAATGGCAATGCAATCCCATGTGAGCTACAGTGCCACTCCGGGCTAGGCCTAGACCCCCAGACTCTGGCTCTGCAACAAGAACAAGGGTTTCAGTGGCCACAGGGGACATAAGGCAGAAACTTATAAAAGCTGAAGGGCTTATCCCATACTCAAATGGCATACAGTAGATTGGGGAGAAAAAGCTTTTAAAATTGAACTTGTAACAAAAGAACTCAGTGCTGCTCCTGAAAAAAGGCTCAATGTTCAGGTAATTTTGACCGAACTGTATTCGTAAGATGAGGAACAAAAGAGTGAACCATGCCGATTTCCCCATCTGCGTGCAAAGTGAAAACATGATGTAAAAGTTATAATAGTACTGTGGCAATGTGATAAACCAATCCAAAGTGATTTTAAATTCTACTGACTCCATCCATTAGCCAGCAAGAACTACAGGTGGCCCTAAGAACTGATCATCACCACACCTGAGCCTTCCTTGCTCTTCTCTGAAGTGACAAGAATAATCTCTGAGAAAAATGCTGGCCGTTTTTAAAGTGCCTGGGAAGCCTTCTGGGAATTTAATAATGCCCAGGCAACTTTCCTTAGCTTCTCTTCTCTCTTTACAACACTGCTACACTAAATGGAAATTAACACCTCCATTTCTCATTCTGGGCTAGCTTTTCCTTCCCTGTAAACAACGCACGTAGAGTTGATTAGAAGGATTGGTAAATGCAGAGGAAAAACCTACATTCTGGCCCATTCTGGCATCTCCAAACTTGGAAGTGAACATGGGCAAAAATCCAAGAACATTATTTAAGCAATGATAGTAAGAGAAAGTTTTCCAAATGTTGCCAGCGTGTATCTCCCAAGAGAGAGGCCTCATGAAGAAATGAGAAAAAGATGCTATCGACTACAGATTAAACCTCAATTCCTTCTCTACCTCACACCTCTTCAGGGGATAAAAGATTGGAAATGTCCTTCCAATCACAACTCTCTCTGCCTTTCCACATTCTTAACCCCTGCTTTGTGTTGGCCTCTTTGTCTCTACAAAGAGGCTGCTTCATTGAAACCTCATAGAAAAAAAAAAACAAACAGTTGTTCCCCCGAGACAATGAAGTTCTCTGCACACAGGCTTTTCCAAAGGAGGTAGGCGACAGGGCCAGTAGAATTCTCAACCTGTTGCTATAGTAGCAGAAGGATTGTGATTCAGCTCGGCAAAGATCCCTACCCAAACACCTCCTAACTAAGCACAGCAAACAGAGTACATTAACCCTTCAACGTCCCTTCTCAGGAACCAAAACACCTGGGAAGGACTCCAATTTTTCCTTAGGAGCTGGATGCTGTGATCTTAGTATTCATTCATTCAATTAACTTTTCAGATTCTGTAACGTGGTTTCTGGGTTTTCAGTGGTAAACAAGGCAGATGTGGCCCTTGGCATTAAGCAAGAGGAGGAAAAGAATATTAAATCAGTGCTCAAATAACAATATATTATGGAGCAACAGTGTTACATGGAAGCCATGTGAGGTTTTCAGCAAAGAAATCGTCAGAAAGAACCTATCATAACTTATATGTCAATTGTAGCAGGCCCTATATATTCTTGGACATTGCAATTATTTGATTGCTTGCATGTGTTAATTTGACAAAAGTACCACTAGAAATGTCTGCTCCAATCATACCACGCCTCTTACAAAACATTAGTTTAAATGAGTTATTTAATCAAGGCCATTTTCACATAAGATAGAAACAGCACTGCCTGTCAGAGAACCACTGCAAGCAATTGCTGAAGGTGAGGCTAAGATGCCTCATTTACGGTCACCAGGCAACAGAGAGGGCAGTTGAGGACTCGGAAAGTCACAAAAGCAGCACAGTCACAGGGACCCTGGGAGGCTTTCCAAGCCGACCCTACCTACCTGAATTTATTTCTGTTGTCAAGACAATAATGAAGAAACCTCAAGAAATACAATTTAGAAATTTCCTATAATCCAGTTTACTTTCTCTAACACTGTGCTATGGAAATCTCATATTGTTGAACACCTTCTTGCTAGACTTCCTTGTTTCCCATGCCGCACAAACACTTGGTGGATGGGGATTCCTAGGAGGATAAACTAAATAGGTAATGATATCCCAAAAAGCATTTTGTGAAACTAGGCAGCATCAATTAGATTGTCATGCAAAGGCTGAAAAACCAAGGGGGCAGGGTGCTAATAATCTCAGTTGGCCAATAGATGTAATTTGAAGTTACATAATCCATTATGCCTCAGTTTGCTCAGAGGTAAATTTGATACGCCACCTGGATCCAACGACACACAACAACCAAAGGCAATGCCTATAAACCAGGCATCTAGAACAAAGTGCTCCACTATTCCTCCTAGTTGGTTAGACCATAAGACACAGTTTCTGCCCTGGAGAACATCTGAGAACCTCGATCATATTAAAGAACACTGGTTTCCTATCTTAGCCCATCATAGGATACAAGCCTGTCACAAAACACATCAGGGAAAGATGGATCACCAAGGACGGATGTTTGCCCAAATCTCTTTTAACCACTGCAACATGAGACTAGGGTTTGAGGAAAAGGTCCAAAAAATGTTCTGACTGCACGGAAACTGCTTCCTCTTTGCTTGAGAAAGAGGTGAAGACAGCAAAGGAGTGTTGTATGAGCTGAAGTAATGACTCCCTCTCCCAAAAAAACAATGCCCCTTCTGAAACTGGGCAGCGGACAACCAAGTCCAGCCACCTATACCCTTCACATTTGGTGGATTGGGTGGCATTCTATGTGGATTCTAACCGCATCCCTGCTCCAAAAAGTCTGAGGCAGGAACTTTCCCTTCAAATTTCCATTGGATAAATCACAGTAGTGAAGAGTCCAATGTTCACTTCCATGTTAAAAGGAACAGCCTGGCTCCAGAAAATGGATACTTCCTTGCCTCTTGGCTAACCTGGGATTCAGCTATGATTTCATGAGCCTTCCTAAGCAGAAAAATGTACAACTCCCTCACGTGCCCCTCCCTCACAATGGTATTTTACTTAAAACCAAAAAACCAAACCCAGTGCCGTCAAGTCGATTCCGACTCATAGCAACCCTATAGGACAGAGTAGAACTGCCCCATAGAGTTTCCAAGGAGTGCCTGGTGGATTCGAACTGCCGACCCTTTGGTTAGCAGCCGTAGCACTTAACCACTACGCCACCGGGGTTTCCATATTTTACTTAAATGACCCAAATTCTTAACGCCTCCCTATATCCTGCCCTTTGCCACATGACTTTGTAGTTGCTCCCACTAAAAGGTGGAATATATTTCCCCGCCCTTTGACACTGGGCTTGACCATGTGACTTGCTTTGGTCAACGATATGCTGGCACATTAACAACACAAGCAGAATGAGCCCGGGCTAGCAGGTGGTCCCAGGAGGAGGAGGAGGGACATGTGCATTAAAGCCACCCTCACCTGAGCCCACCTAGATCAGCTAACCCTTGCCCCGCAACCTGCAGACACAGCAGTCAATAAATGCATATTGCTGTGTCCCACTGAAATTTTGTGGCTCTTTATTATACAGCATTATTGTAAAGCAACTAAGTGAAACGCTAACCATAGTAATAGTTCAAGTGTGGGACCTGGAGTTTAACGGTTAAATCACTGGTCACTCTGTCTTCTTAACACATAACAAACGATGGATCTCCGACTTTTCCCCCACCGCTCCATTAGCCTATAATAAATAGCCTCAAAGCAGGGTGTATTACATTCCCAATGCCTAGCATTTATTCACGGAGTGGAAACTATGCTCTAAACCCCGGGAGACACAGTATACAATCGCAGCCATCAAACTGCACCTGTGAATTTTTTCCCATCTAGAATCAGAGTCAATGTGTTTTTGCCCAAATGTGATTATCAAGTTCACTTCTGCAGCTGGAAGGACACCAAGTTAGCAATGAAGCCTGAACCACCTGAGTCTTACTTGCCTGAGATCAGCAGGAATCATAGCATCTTTCAGTGTAGGGAGGGGCTAACAAGACAAGTGGATAATTGGATTTCAATACTGGCCAATCACCAGAGCTTTTTAAATAGCAGACTCCTAGGTCCCCGGATGGCACAAATCATTAAGTGCTTCACTACTAGCTTAAGGTTGGCAGTTTGAACCCACCCAGAGTTGCCTTGGGAGACAAGTGTGGCAATCTGCTTCCGAAAGGTGAAAACTTCATGAGCAGTTCTACGCTGTACACAGGAGGCTGTCATGAGTCAGAACTGACCAAGGGCAATTAATAACAATAACAGTGCCATCATATTTTGATTGAATACTCTGGTACAAGGCCGAGGAATCTGTATTGTTAAAAAGATCTCCAAGTAATGCTGATGATCACCAGAATTGCGACCTGCCCCCACCATATATAAAACAACCTCTCCATTCAATGGTTTAATCTTTTCTGCTGAGTTGCGCTAAACATTTCTGATGACGTTGTTGTTAGTTGCCATCGAGTTAGCTTTGACTTACAGTGACTCCATGTATAATAAAACAAAGTATTGCCCAGTTCTGTACCATCTTTACAATCATTGGTATGCTTGAGTCCACTGTGTATTTTGAGTGTCTTCTAACCTAGGGGGTTCATCTTCTAGCACTATATCAAACAATATTCTGTTGTGATCCATAGGGTTTTCATCAGCTAATTTTCAGATGTAGATCACTAGGCCTTTCTTCCTAGTCTGTCTTAGTGTGGAAGTTTCTTGATACCGGTTCACCATGGGTGACCCTGCGGCATTTGAAATACTGGTGGCATAGCTTCTGGTATCATAGCAACATGCAAGCCACCACAGGATGACACACTGACAGAGGGGTGGTGGAGTATCAGTTACTGTTAGCATAACAAACCGCTTCAAAACTCAGTAGCTTAAAACAATAAGCACTAATTATAGGTCACAAGTCTATGGATCTGGATCAGTTTGTCTGGTCTCTGCCAGGCATGCTCATGCATCTGCAGTCACTGGCTGGTCTAGGATTGCCTCATATGTCTGGTGGTACAGTGGCTGTCAGCTGGGATGACAAGGGTCTCTGGGCCACGGTAGGTGAGCCCAGGAGTGCCCACATGGTGCCTGTCTGGATTCCAAGAGAGCAAGCAGATGTGTGCAAGGTCTCTTAAGACCTAAGCACAGGACTGACACATCATCACCTCCAAACATTCTATTGGCCAAAGTGACTTACAAGCAAGGGCTGGGGAAAGACTGATGGGAGGAGCTGCAAAGTTTTATTGCAATGGTATAGACTCAAAAAAGGAGAAACTGAGGCCATTTTTGCAATCAATCCAACATAATGGGAGAAGACCACCACCTCCAGCCAAATGTGATTTCTAAGAGAGGTCAACGTGATTTCTAAGTGAGATTTCTTTACAGTGTTAAAGTTTTAAAAATCAACAATGTAATGTCACTTTGAGGACTAAGGTTCGCTTGACCCAAGCCATGGTATTTTCTATCACCTGAAATACATGCTAAAGCTGGACAATGAATAAGGAAGACCAAAGAAGAACTGATGCCTTTGAATTATGGTGTTAGCGAAGAATATGGAATATACCATGGGCTGCCAGAAGAATGAACAAATCTGTCTTAGAAGAAATACAACTCAAATGCTCCTTAGAAGAAAGAATGGCAAGGCTACATCTCACATACTTTGGACGTGTTATCAGCAGGGATCAGTCCCTGGAGAAGGACATCATGCTTGGTAAAGTAGAGGGTCAGCAAAAAAGAGGAAGCCCCTCAATGAGATGGATTGACACAGTGGCTGCAGCAATGGGCTCAAGTGTAACAACGATTGTGAGGATGGCACATGATCGGGCAGTGTTTCATTCCGCTGTACACAGGGTCGCTATGAGTCAGACAGTAGCTATCAACAATAACAAGGGAGGGTCAGAGCTTCCACCTTAATCTTAAAAAGTTCTACAGTCCTCATGTTAATCCTTCATCTGATCGTCCTTCACTTCTATTCCTGCTTGCACATGTACATCTTACTGAATCCTCAAGATCTCAGTCTCAAATTGGAGTAAAAGTAATTATTTACTCAACATTATTTTGATCTGATGACAAGCTATCCTTATGTAGATATGTTCAGGGCAAACCTCCCTGTGAAAGGAGACCTCTCTTCCTGGTTTAAGATATGCCCAGATAACTAAAAGGCTGGCAATTCAAACCCATGCAGTGGCTCCACAGGAGAAAGACCTGGTGATCTGTTTCCATAGAGACTGCAGCCAAGAGCATCCTACGGGCAGTTCTACTCTGTCACATGGGATCACTATGAGTCAGACTCAACTCGAGGGCACCTAACAACAACGTGATGGTCAAGGTTTGTCTTAGTTATCTCGTGCTGCTATAGCGGAAATACTACCAGTGGATGGCTTTAATAAAAAAAAATTTATTCTCTCACAGTTTAGGATGCCAGAAGTTCAAACTCAGGGTACCAGCTCCAGGTGGACGCTTTCTCTCTCTGTCAGCTCTGGGGGAAGGTCTTTGTTATTAATCCTCCCCTGGTCTAAGAGCTTCTCAGTGCAGGAGCCCTGAGTCCAAAGGATGTGCTCCGTTCCTGGCTCTTCTTGCTTGGTGGTAACGAAGTCCTTCTCCTCTCTGCTCGATTCTCTCTTTTATATCTCAAAACAGATTGACTTGATATACAACCTAATCCTGTAGATTGAGTCATGCCTCCTTAACTACCTCATTAACATCATAGAGGTTAGGATTTACAACATATAGGATAACCACATCAGATCACAAAATAGTAGACAACCATATAATACTAGGAATCACGCCTAGCAAAGCTGACATATATTTTAGGGCGACACAATTCAATCAATGACAAGGTTGTATGTCAACTTGGCTACTTCTCAGTAGTTTGACAGTGATGATACAGTTTGACGGTTATGTAATCATGTAGTCATCCTCCACGACGTGATCTGATGTGATCAACCAATCAGTTGTAAGGTGAGTTTCCTCAGGGTGTTGCCTACATCTAATATTTGGCAATATATATATAGACGGTCTGGCAAATATCGATTGCTTGTTCTGGATCCTATGTCCTGATTGTCATCATCTGACCTCTGGTTAATGGGACTTCAGCCAGTGGCCTGCCATATTGCCTACCGACCTTGGGATTCATCAGCCTCCACAGCCTGTGAGCCAGCAATCTACCATCTGACCTGTGGATCTTGGGTTCATCAGCCCCTGCAGCTATGTGAGTCAGGAGAAGCCTCCAGCCTGATGCCTGACCCATGGACTTAGGACTTGCCAGCTTCCACAACCATGTGAGACATTTCCTTGAGATAAATTATCTTTCTCACTCCCTTTCGATGTATATATAGTATATACACAGTGGCTACAACAATGGGCTTGAGGAGAGCAACAATTATGAGGATGGTGCAGGACTGGGCAGTGTTTTGTTCTATTGAACATAGGTTCGTTATGAGTTGGAACTGACTCGGAAGGCACCTAACAACAACGTGTGTGTGTGTATATATATATATACACACACACACACATATACACACACGTATATGTATGTATGTATGGAAACCCTAGCGTTGTACTGGTTAAGTGCTATGGCTGCTAATCGAAAGGTTGGCAGTTCGAATCTGGCTGGTGCTCCTTGGAAACTCTATGGGGCAGTTCTACTTTGTCCTATAGGGCCACTATGAGTCAGGATCCACTGGACGGCAACGGGTCTGGGTTTTTTTTTTTTCTAAATGAATGTATATGCTTCACTGGTTTTGCTTCTCTAGAGAACCCGGGCTAAGACATTTGATACTGAGAGCAGTTCTAAAGAAACAAAATCCTAAGGTTGAGTTTTCTAAATTGGTTCTCAAGTCAAAATAGTCTTAAAGGCGTTGATGATTCTGCCTCCAGTAGTAAAGAGGGTGCTGCTCATCCATGGCATGAGGTGGCAATATTAACATGCAAAATTTCACCACCAATAGATCAAATATTGGTGAGAAGTGAGGCTCTGAGTGATTGCATGTTTGATATTCTTCTAAAATTTTGTCAGAATGAGAAGTATAGGGAAGCTGGTTGGTTGGTCCTACTTTTGGTAGCGATGGAAGAAAGAGTTGAGCTCAGGGTTTCAGAGTCACAGCTCAAATGGCACATAAAAGACCTCAAAGTGGCCACCTGTACCTGGAAAGAAAGCCTTATTTTTTATAGTAACAAAGCTGATACTGCTGAAAACCAAGACCAGAGTCTTATCGTAAGAGTGGCCGAATTACGCTGTCAAGTGAATCCCTAACCTAAAATGGTGTGTGAAGTTAAAGTGAGGTAACTAATTGGGAAGAAATGGGATCTTGAAACTTGGGATGGGGACATATGGACAGATAATCAGGAAGCTAAATTCCACTGAATCACTCTTGCCAATAGAACCAGCCTTCTTACTCCCATCTGAAGGGATTACTCTATCTTTGCTAAGTCACCCTCCCCAGTAAAACCATTATCCCTTCCACCCCCATCTGATGACATTAACCCAGCTGTGCCTAAAATATCGCCTGGGACATTGCCTCAGACTTTGCCTGAGGTAGATGCCTTACAAAACATTGCTGAATGTTTCTAGCACCCACCCCCACCATCCATTTTTGCTTCTAGACCTATAACTAGGCTCAAGTCCCAGTGAGCCCCAAAAAGTGAAATTCAAATTGTGACCCAGGAAGAGGTAGGATACTTTCCAGAAGAACTGCCTGACTTTTCTAATATGTACAAACTGAAATCTGGGAATATCTGTGGGAATGGCTGTTAAGGGTGTGGGATAATGGTACAAGGAACATAAAGTTGAACCAGTCTGAGTTTACTGATATGGGCCCACTAAGCACTGATTCTTCATTCAGTGTTTCAGCTCAAGAGGTTAGGAAAGAATCTGATAGTTCATTTGGTTGGTTTGCTGATGCATGGATTACACAGCTGCCTACACTAAATCAAGTTGAAGTAGCAGACCTGCCTTGGTATAGTGTAGAAGAAGGTATCAAAACGATCAGGGAAAATGGCGTGTTAGAGTGGATTTATCAGGTTAGACCCAGGGGCCCACACATTGAGTGCCCAGAGGACACACCTTTTACTGCAACGGTGAAGAATACATTTATGAAGGGAGCCCCAGCATCCTTGAAGACTGCTGATTGCTATTTTATGTAAGTCAGATTTGACAATGGGAACTGCCCTAACTGAATTAAGACACCTAAAATGGGGCTGACTGGACCCCATGGTGGTAGGGGCCAAGTGGCAGCACTCAATCAACAAAGACAAGGTGGGTGTGGTTACTGTAATGGACAGCTGAATCAAAGCAGTAATCAGAATATTCTGACTCAAATGGACTTGTGGCGTTGGCTACTTAGTCACAGTGTCCCTAGTAGTGAAATAGATGAGAAATCTACTAAATATTTACTTGGCCTATACAATTGGAAGAGTTCTAGGTCAAGTGGATGGCAGTCTAACTTGTATTGCCAGAATTGAAGAATCAATTCCCAGACTAGAGGGAGTTTACAGACTTACAACCCCTTGAATGAAGGGGAAGCCAGGTCCCCTTGAGGAAGGACCCCATTACACTACCAAAAATTTATACTGCTAATCTTTCTCCAAGCCTTCCCCAAAGGCATCTATGGCCTTTTAGGAAAATAACTGTTCATTTTTGAAAAGGAAATAATCAGACTTTTCCAGGATTACTGGATACTGGTTCTGAACTGATACTAATTCCAGGATACCTAAAACATCCTGTGGCCTACCAGTAAGAGTTGGGTGTATGGAGGTCAGATAATTAATGGTGTCTTAGCGCAGGTTCAACTTACGGTGGGTCCTGTGGGTCCCCGAAGCCATCCTATAGTAATTTCCCCAATTCCAGAATGCATAATTGGAATAGATATACTCAGTAACTGGCAGAACCTCTACATTGGATCTCTGTTAAGTGGAGTAATGGCTATAATGGTAAGAAAAACCAAATAGAAGCCATTAGAACTGCCCCTACTAGGAAAACATAAAACGAAAAGCGATACCATATTCCTGGAGGAAATGCAGAGATTAGGGCCACCATCAAGGACTTGAAGGATACCGGGGTGGTGATTCCCACCATATCGCCACTCAACTCGCTTATTTGGCCTTTGCAAAAAAAGACAGACAGATTCTGGAGAATGACAGTGGATTACTGTAAACTTAACCAGGTGGTGACTGCAATTATACCTGCAGTTCCAGATGTGGTTTCATTGCATGAGCAAATTAATAAATCTCCTGGTACATGGTATGCAGCTACTGATCTGACCAACACCTTTTTCTCAATTCTGATTTCAAAGGACCACCAGAGCAGTCTGCCTTTAGCTGGCAAGGCCTGCATACACTTTCACTGTCCTACCCCAGAGGTGTATCAACTTTCCAGCCCTATGTCATAATTTAGTCTGCAGGGAACTTGATACCTTTCCCTTCCACAAGATGTCACACTGGTCCATTACACTGATGACATTATGCTGACTGGATCTAGTAAGGACGAAGTGTCAACGACTCTGGACTTATCGGTAAAACGTTCATGAGCTAGAGGGTAGGAAATTAATCTCACAAAAACCCAGGTGCCTTCCACCTCAGTGAAATTTCTAGGGGTCCAGTGGCATGTCGAGATATTCCTTTCAAGTGAAGGATAAGTTGTTATCCTACAAGTAAAATGGAGACACAATGCGTGGTGGGCCTCTTTGGATGCTGGAGGCAACATATTCCTCATTTGGGTGTGCTACTCTGGCCTATTTATCAAGTGACTTGAAAAGCTGCTGCTTTTGAGTGGGGCCCAGAAAAAGAGAAGGGTCTGCAACAGTTTCAGGCTGCTGTGCAAGCTGCCCTGCCACTTGGGCCATATGATCCACCTGATTCAATGGTACTTGAAATATCAATGGCAGACGGAGATGCTGTCTGCAGTCTTTGGAAGGCCCCTACTGGTGAATTACAGTACAGACCCTTAGGATTTTGGAGCAAAGCCTTGCCATCCTTTGCAGATAACTACTTTCCTTTTGAGAAACAGCTTCTGGCTTGTTACTGGGCCTTAGTAGAGACTGAACACTTAACCATGGGCCACCATGTCACCTTGTGGCCTGAGCTACCCCTCATGAACTGATTGTTGAGTGACCCACAGAGTCATAAAGTTGGATATGCCCAGCAGCCTTCCATTATTAAATGGAAGTGGTATATACGAGATCAAGCCTGAGCAGGACCTTAAGAAACAAGTAAGCTGTATGAGAAAGTGGCCCAAATGACCATGGTCTCCACTCCTATCACATTACCTGCCCTCTCCCAGTCTGTACCTATGGCTTCCTGGGGAGTTCTTTATAGTTAGCTGACTGAGGAAGAGAAAACTCGTGCCTGGTTCACAGACGATTCTGCACGATATGCAGGCACCACTAAAAAGTGGACAGCGGCAGCACTACAGCTCCAATCTGGGACCTCCCTGGACAGTGGTGAAGGAAAATCCTCCCAATGGGGAGAACTTCAAGTAGTGCAACTGGTTTTTCACTTTTCTTGAAAGGAGAAATGGCCTGATGTGCGACTGTACACTGATTCACGGGCTGTGGCCAATGGTTTAGCTGGATGGTCAGAGACTTGGAATGAGCATGATTGGAAAATTGGTAACAAAGAGGTATGGGAAAGAGGTATGTGGACAGACCTCTCTTAATAGGCCAAAGAAGTGAAGATATTTATGCCTCATGTGAGTGCTCACCAAAGGGTGACCTCGGCAGAGTAGGATTTTAGCAATCAAGTAGATAGGATGACGCATTCTGTGGAAACCACTCATCCTCTTTCCCAGACACTCCCATCATTGCCAATTCAGCTCATGAAAAAAGTGGCCACGGTGGCAGGGAGGGACGTTATGCATGGGCTCGGTAACATAGACTTCCACTCACCAAGGCCGACTTGGCCACAGCCACTGCTGAGTTCCCAATCTGCGTGCAGCAGAGACCAACACTGAGTCCCTGATATGGCACCACTCCTTGAGGTGATCAGCCAGCAACCTGGTGGCAGGTTGGTTACATTGGACTGGTTCCTTCATGGGAAGGGCAGCATTTTGTTCTTAGTGGGATAGACACTTACTCTGGACACAGGTTTGCCTTCCTTGCACTCAATACTTCTGCCAAAACTACCATCTGTGGACTTACAAGGACTTACAGGATGCTTTATTCACCATCATGGTATCCTACACAGACAGCATTGCCTCAGATCAAGGGACTCACCTGACAATAAATGAAGCACTGCAATGTGCCCATCTTTCCTCATGGAATTCACTGGTCTTACCATGTTCCCTGTCATCCTGAAGCAGCTGTATTGACAAAATAATAATAAAAAAAAAAAACAGTTGCCACTGAGTCGATTTGAACTCATAGCAACCCCATAGGACAGAGTAGAACTGCTCCATAGAGTTTCAAAGGAGCACCTAGTGGATTTGAACTGCTGACCTTTTGGTTAGCAGCGGTAGGTCTTAACCACTACGCCACCAGGGTTTCTGCTGGCTTGAAAGAACGATGGACTGGCCTTCTAAAGACACAATTATGGTGTCAGCTAGGTGGTAATACCTTGCAGGGTTAGTGCAATGTTCTCCAAGAGACTGTATTTGCTCTAAATCAGCACCCAATATATGGTGCTGTTTCTCCCATAGTTAGGATTCATGGTTCCAGGAATGAAGGGCTGGAGATGGGATTGGCACCATTCACTATCACTCCTAATGACCCACTTGCAAAATTTTTGCTTCCTGTCCCATGATCCTATGCTCTGCGGGTCTAGAGGTCTCCAGGAGGAATGCTCCTACCTGGAGACACAACACAGATTTCATTGAACTGGAAGTTAAGAATGCTTAGGCCTCTATCAACAGGCAAAGAAGGAAGTTATCATATTGGATGGTGCGACTGACCCTAAGTGGAAATCAGACTGATGTTGCATAATAGGGGTAAAAAAGAGTATGTCTGGAATATAGGAGATCCCTTAAAGCATCTCTTAGTACTACACACTCTGTGATTAAAGTCAGTGGAAAACTATAGCAACCCAATTCCAACATGATTACTACTAATGGCCCAGATCCTTCAGAAATGAAGACCTGGGTCAATCCATGAGGCAAAGAACCATGGCTAGCTGAGGTGCTTGCTGGGGATAAAGGGAATACAGAATGGGTGGTGGAAGAAGGTAGTTCTAAACACTAGTTACGACCACACAATCAGTTGCTGAAACAAGGACTGTAATTGTCATGAGTATTTGTTTCTTGAATGTGTGCATCAAATACTGTTGTTTGCTTCACTTATAAAATATAGGATGTAAATGGGGCTAATGCATTTCCAGTTGTACATATGTTAGTTGTATAATGTTAGATGCAGGTATGACTTTAACTGTCTTTATTTAGAGACTGTGTATAGCTTAAGGAGATGTGTATAGGTGTCAAGTTGACAAGGGGTGCATTGTGATGGTTAAGGCTGTGTGTCAATTTGGCTAGGACATGATTCTCAGTGGTTTGGTAGTTATGTAATGATATAGTCACACTCCATGATGTGATCTGATGTGATCAATCCATCAGTTGTAAGGGGAGTTTCCTCAGGGGTGTGGCCTGTATCCAATACATACATGGACATTCTGACAAAGCTCGCTTGCTTGCTCTTGATCCTGCATCTGACTCGTCATCATCTGACTTCTGGTTCTCGGCGGGGGCCTGAGCCAGGATCTGCCGTCTGACTTGCTGATCTTGGGTTTGTCAGCCCCTGCAGCTACATGAGTCAGGAGAAGCCTCCTGTCTGATGCCTGACGCACAGATTTGGGACCTGTCAGACTACAACCATGTGAGCCATTGCCTTTAGATAAATCTCTCTCTCTCTCTCCACAACAACACAGATAAAAGTGTGGCCGAATAATCATCAGGGCTACATTCACAAAAGGAAACCACAGCAGGAACATGAGGAGCACCAATGGGTGAGAAGAAACATCGCATGAGACCAGCAAATAGCCATGAGGAGCAGGAAACTGGAGTTCAGTGAAGTCTACAGAGTGATGCTAATTGTATTTTAGCCACCTGCTGCTGGCTAAACCCTCTTCACTCCATCTTCGTCCTTCATTTATCCTGGCCCTGACTCTGACCATTTAGGAAATGAACTGTGAACCTTTTAGTTAGCAGCCAAGCACTTGAATACTGTGCCACCAGGGCTTCTTACACTAAAACTATGGGGGCTGAATCCACAACTATTTTCCCTGATCAGGACTTAAGTTTTATGCAGCCTGCCTGGGATAGACCACAGTTATTACAGTATCTCTACAACTAAGGTGCTCTCTTCTGCTTTTAGAAATATCACCAGGACCTTTTGGTTAGTTCCACCCAAATTTTCTAAACACCTACTTGCGAAGTCCCACGACACCAAGTGGCGGAAGAGAAAAGAATCCCAGAAACCAAAAAACACAAGGGCTGGAAGAGAGGTGGCCAAGGTTAGGTTGGTTCTTGGGAGGGGATGTGAAAATTGAGGAAGGAGAAAGAATATTCTACTCATTGGAAGGTTGTCTTAAGTGCATAGTTCAGTTCCCATCTATGGGGTCAGTTTTTGATTTGCTTGGTAGGGTCACTGATTAAAAGACTAAGCTATAGAAGTACATGAACAATGAAATAAAAATAAATGGCAAATTGATCACAATGCCTAAGAAAAGCCTAATTCAAGAAGATATGCATTCAATTTGGTTTATGAGGAAATCCTAGGGCATCCTAAACACGTGCAGAGCAGGCTGCCAATGGGAGGAAACATTCCCCACACTGTATTCCATTCCTGAGCATTCCATCTGAGGGAGAAGTAAGTTTGGTAGAAATAGTGATGTTATACTGCAATGTGCACACACTTACAATGATCACAATGGTTGTAAGTGCTGTTAACTCTGCGGGTGGCTTCAATAGGCATACATTTGTTTTTTAATCATTACTGAAAAGAGTCAAATTTAAACCTCACACTTCCAGGCACAATAATCATAACAGTTCCCACCCCAACCTCTTGCTCTCTCAGCAACACCATGAGTGGCATTCTTGGATCATCTTCTAATGAGCTGGCTGACTAGGCTGCTATCAACTTATGTTTTGGATTAATTAGCCAAGGGGAACCAAAGCCAAAAGAAAGCAAACCACTGGCATCATCACCACAGGAACACTGACATTGGCAATGAGGAAATACTCATTTCTTTCCAGTGAAAGACAAACTGTATTCTCCTGAAACTAAGAAGAGGGGTATGCATTCTAAGAAGGGGGTTTTTACCCTGCTGATGCCTCGTTCTGTTCTAACACACACGTGCACACACACACATGCACACACACACAGAGTAGATTTCATACCCTTCTTAAATGCCAGAAAGTTCAGACTGCCATCTTGGTACACTATTTTGTGGGGGTCCTGTTTGCTGCTGATCTAAAAATCTGGAGATGTTAAGTACAGGCTTCTCTTTACAGAGAATCCTTAAGTTGCCTGCACAGTAGTGCCAAGAGAGAACCTATGGTTGCTCATGGGTATGGAACAACTTTAACATGTGTCAAGGGAGTGTCTCTGGTTTGGGCAATAGTGGTACTTCAGTGGTAGAATTCTCACCTTCCACGAGGGAGACCCAGTTCGATTTCTTGCCAATGCACCTCATGTGCAGCCACTAGCCATTTGTCAGTGGGGGCTTCCGTGTTGCTATGATGTTGAACAGGTTTCAGCGGAGCTTCTAGACTAAGACAGACTAGGAAGAAAGGCCTGGTGATCTCCTTCTGAGAGTCAGCCAATGATCTGCCACCCTATGGATCACGATGGTCCGATCTGTAACCAATCATGGGGATAGTGCAGGCCTGGGCAGTGTTTAGTTCTGATGTGCATGAGGTCATCGAGAGTCAGGGGAGACTCTACAGCAGCTAACAACAACAACATGCCATTCTATAAAACCCCTTGGGTCAGCACTGTCACACTCTAATGTAATCACCATGTAATTTCCCATGGCAGTTTAAAAATAATAGGGCTGTCTCAAATACGCTATTGTAGGGTGGTATATCAAATTAATTTTAGACATAACCTTACCTTTCCTATACCACTTTCCTTGATATCGTTCCAGGTATTAACATCTGGGCTAGGCCAAGAACCAGGGGCAGCAATTTTATTCTTTTATATGCCAGTGTCATCAACAACCTTGTGTTGGAATAAGTATTTGAAACACAGATGCCTGTTAACAACACAGCACTTGATTGCTCTGAAATACTCTCACCCACAGTAATTGAAGGGAGAAGCCGTTGGCACCAGCCCCACGCCAAAAAAAAAAAAAAGAACCTGCTCCCCAGCCTCCTCCTTCTGCTTTCTGACCCTTCCCTCAAGGAATTCTCGATGCACTATACAATGATCTCAGTTTTCTCCCTCAAATACCACATGAATCCCACACAGAACATGTGATTTTTTTGTTCCCAGATCACCACACATTTAATTCAACACTTCCATGTTTATTATGTATATTTAACAAGACTGACTTATTTTTTTACTCTTTTCCTCAAAAAAAAAAAAAAAAATTTTCCTCAAGCGCCTTCAATATAGAAACCTTTCAAATTGGGTTTTGTGTTTGCTTGCTTGTTTTGTTTTGAGACAAAATATTATCTTGGTTTATTTTAAAGCTGCGGGAACAACTGAGCAACACTTCAGTTAGTCCAAGGTACCCATGCATTGAAATGCTCAAACCAAAGCACTTTCTTCCTCAAAACCTATTTGGTAAACAATATAATTTTCTTCTACAGGGCCAAAGGGTGAGTTGTAATAACCAAAGGTAATTAGTCTGTTAAGTTTTGTTCCAAGTCCAAGCTATCAGGTTACAAGTTCTAATAAACCCTATAGGGAAAAGATACTTCTTTGTCCCGGGACCACCGAGAATGAGCCAATCAGCCAACCAATCAACCAAACAAAACACCTTTAATTTGCTCAGAAACTTTTCCATCCAAACACAATCAAAAAGAACAGCCAACACCAAAGCAAATAAAATGAATGAAGTGGCCCTCCGGCTGGCAGTCCTTACCACTAGGAGTGGGAAGGCCCCCTTCTGGACCCTCGCTGGGGCTCTGGCTCCTCCTGGGGTGGGGTGAGGGTGGCAAGGGGTCCACGGTGCGGGTGGAGGTATGCTCCTTGCATGCTTGAACAGGACTCACGGCTGTCTGCCTGCCTGTCTGCCACTCAGTCCTCTTGTCTGGGTGGGAAGGGCCAAGATGAAATAAAAAAAAAAAAATGAGCAGGTTACTCACTGGCCTTCCCAGGTGGGTGGGTAGGCACACCCAGGAGAAGGGAGAGGCAAGGCGCGGACAGGGAGATTCTTCGGAGGCTGTGCCCTGAGATCTCGCTTCTGACTGTTTTTGAACTTTAAGCTCTGTTTGCACAGGCATGGATTCTTGGGGGAAGCAAATAGCGCTTGGATAATTAGATTCCAAGAACTCAGTGTTACTTTGAAAAGACAATGCTTTGGTGCAAATACCTTTACATTTAACATAGAAATGTGTCTCCACTGCATGAGAGCATTAACACTGGAATAGGAAATGCAGTGAGGGGCTACCCTGGTGCAGGGGCTTGGAATAGCCTGGAGCAAACAAATCTGGATGTGATGTAGACTCTGAATTTCTCTAACTTTTAGACTCTAAATTTTAGAGAAACAGGATTCTAAACAGTCTTGCAGGGCCTCTGAACTTTGCCTTGTACAAGAGGCACATTCTCGAAATGGTATCTGGAAATCAGGATTTTAGAAACAGATTCACAGTGTAAATGCAGGAACTTGTTACTTGATAGCCTGGCCTTGAACACATCCTGAAATGAAGCCTTTCGTAAGTGGAGGACTCCTTCAGGAATCCGTCTGTAAGTATAGGTGTTCATACACAAAGGCACGGCAGTAACCCACTAGAAGGAGACAGAGCCAAGGGTAGGGAGAAGGGAACTACCACTTACTAGAACCCGACTATGGACCTGGCCATTATATCTCATTTAATCCTCAAAATGCTCTTATGACGGAGGTGCCATTATTTTTCTTTCACATGTGAGCAAATTGAGACCTAGAGGTTGGGTAACATGGCTGGCACACGGCCACCTATGGCCAGGAATGTCTCCTACCGCTCCTGAAGAAATACTCATTTGACCTATAGCCAGATCACCTTTTCCTGAATTTTTATAGTATTTCCAAAACTGACGTACCATGGAATATAATTCTGGGGTGCAATACCAGTAAAAAAAAAAAAAAAAAAGGCTCTGTACAGGTTTCTTTATTGTAGCTTCTTGTAGCCTTTGATGTGCTAATGTACACCATGACCCTCCAGGTTGGGGACTTACAGTGTGCCATGTTTCCTAAAGCTTTTTGGTTAGACAGAAAACATTTCTTTGTGTCTGCTGTTGGGGAGGGGACAACCTGAGTTTGCGTTTGGGGAATATTGTTATAAGAAAAAAAAATTTTTTTTTTTTTTTTAGAGAGGGGTTATTATTGGACTTTCTTCTCCTTTCCACTAACTTAAAAAATTTTTTAATTCAACTTATGAAAAAATTCCTAACAATTTGAAACAATATATAAGACTCATTTCCCAGAAGTAGACACTGTAACTTTTTTATCTATCTGTTCAGAAGTTTTTATGCATATAAAATACACATGAATACCATTTTAAAAACAATACAACTGGGTTTAAATATACCCACAATGTACTATTTTTTTTCTTTTCCACTTAATGATATATTTCAGATTTTCCATACCAGCATATAAAATTGCTACTGGCAAATCAGAGTTAAAAAAAAGTGAAAAGGTAGGTCTATATTATGGGAGGAAACCCTGATGGCACAACGGTTAAGAGCTCTGCTGCTAAGCAAAAGGTCGGTGGTTTGGATCCACCAGGTGTCCTTGGAAACCCTGTGGGGCAGTTCTACTCTGTCCTATAGGGTCACTATGAGTTGGAATCAACTCATCGGCAATGAGTTTGGTTTTTTTAAGTTTATAATATGAGATTATTGCTTTATAAAAGGGTCCCTTACATGGGTCACAGTATGCTTCCTGGGTAGGAACAGACTCAATGTTTGGTTGACTGGGTTTCCTTTCAGCTCCAGCTGTGTGACCTCAGTACCTGATGTTCTGGTATAGACTGGGGAGGACAGTAAAACCTACCTTAAGGATTGTTGTGAGGATTAATAACAATGAAGATAATAACGATGCCAAAACCTTGGCAAACACTTATGGAGCACTTGCCAGGCATTCCCCGTAATGCTTTATATGTATTAATTTAACTAAGCCTTAGCCTCAACAACTCTATGAAGTAGGTGCTATTATTATCCTCATGTAACAGCTTGAGGAGGAGCCCTGGTGACACAATGGCTAAGGAGTTGGCTGCTAACTGGAGGGTCAGCTGTTCAAACCCACCAGCGGCTCTTCGGGAGAAAAGACCTGGCGATCTGCTCCCATAAATACTACAGCCTAGAAAACCCTATGGGGCAGTCCTACTCTGTCACATGGACTCACTATGAGTCAGAATTGACTTGACGGCACACAGCAACGACAGATTGAGAGAGTCATTTTAGGGTGTGTACCCAGCACACAAGAAGCACACAGTAATGCTTAAAGTTTTTGTATCAAGAAAACAGGATATTGGCAACCCCAATCTTTGCCACAAGGCTTTCCAAAAAAAACAGTTTTATAAAGTAGATTCTATTTTCCCTTAGTAATAATGTTGTAATTGGGGGTCCCGTTCTAAGACCTCACCTTGCCTTCCACTAAATTCCAGACATAATCAAGAAGATCCTGTAAAAACAGAAATACACACTAAATCTCCATAAGGATTTAAACAGTAAAACAATGTTCTAGAACTCAGAGATTCTGACAGATTACCTAGTACAGCGCCCTCCTTTTAACTGATGAAGGAAATAAAATCCAGAAACTGTGTGGGTCTTCTCTGAGGATATATACCTTATTATACTGCATCAGTAATAAATTGATTTAAAAATATGCATACACTTAAGCCCCATATCCACTACACAAGGAACTCCAACATACAAAACATACAGAATGCTCTGTATTAAAAATCTGACATAATGTTAATTCACAAGCTAGGATAAGCATTAAACATTTAATTAGAAATCGTTTTCCCTACCACCTTAGAATTGAAAAGGTTACTTCAGGAATTATTTGAATGAACTTATTTCCTTTAGAAAAGCTGTCTAGGGATAATGTGAATCCATAACTTCTTAGTCTCTGAATACATTTTCCTGTAAAACAGAGGCATTCAAAATTAGTTCATGGTGGGTTTGTCCCCCCAAAACAGTTGCTGGAAAAAAAAAAAAGTTGAAGTTATCAATTCTACTTGGATCAACAAAGAACACCCATGGAACCATCATTAGAGAAATCAAATGACATATCGCATAGGGCAAATCTACTGCAAAAGACCTCTTTAAAGTTCTAAAAAGCAGAGATGTCACTTTGATGACTGTAGTGTACCTGAACCAAGCCACTGTCTTTTTAATTGCCTTATATGCATGCAAAAGCTGGACAATGAAAAAGGAAGACGGAAGATTTGCTGCATTCTATTTTTTTTTAATTGCGGTGCTGGCGAAGAACACTGCATATACCACAGACTTCCTGAAGAACAAACAAATCAGTCTTAGAAGAAATACAGCCAGAATGCTCAGAAGTAAGGATGGTGAGGCTCTGTCTCGCTTGCTTTAGACACATTATCAGGAAAGATGAATCCCTATAAAAGGACATCATGTTCGGTAAAGCAGAAGGTCCTCGAAAACAAGGGAAACCCTCAGTAAGATGAAGTGACACAATGGCAGAAACAACAGGTTCAAACATATCAAAGATCATGAAAATGGGTCATTGACTGGGCAACGTGTTGTTCTGTTATATATAGCGTCACCAAAAGTCAGTGCCAACTAACAACAACATCTACATATTTTGAGACCTCACTCAGGACCTTAGTTCAGTTGGGATTATCAATGCCTTGAACCTGATCCTTCTGCCAGTTTCTTATTTGTTCTCCACCCACCTTCCCAAGTAAGCAATGCCTTGAAGGTGAAGTAAGTCATGGAGGGACAGGATGAGAGAAGGTAGGAAGAAGAGTGAGTCATCCTCCTTTATCGTGGATAGTTATGAGTGGATGCTATACATTTTACCAAAAGGACTTTTTTTTAAATTACAAAGGAACTAATTCCTTCTCTCTTCCAACTGTAACTCTCATTCCAATATTACCTTATAACTTTCAGCACAGTGCCTAGAATATGAAAGGAGCTTATTCATTATTTGAGTATTTGTCTCCCTCCTGCCCTCTAACTGGAAACTCTGGTAGATAGTGGTTAAGAGATACACTGCTAACCAAAAGGTCAGCAGTTCAAATCCACCAGGCGCTTCTTGGAAACCGTACGGGGCAGTTCTACCCTGTCCTATAGGGTCTCTATGAGCCAGAATTTACTTGATGGCAATGGGTTTTTTTTTTGTTCTCTAATTCAGCATAATCTTCCTGTTCACTGGGATTACAACTAATAAGCATTTTTCATATTCTCGGTGACATTCAACAATGACTGTCCATCTAGAAGGAAGTCTACACCTGGTATAGATGCCACAGTCCTCCTTGGAAGTATGCACGCGTCTAAGACATACTTGCTGCGGCCACTCCTCAAGTCAGTAGTACAGAAGAGAGAGAACTGCATAATGGCATCAGAAGACAGGGCTTACGTTCCAGTACTGCTATTTCTACGCTGGTCAAGTCAAAGGTCTGAGTCTCAGATTCCCGGTCTCTCAAGTGATGATAATAATATCTACTTCACAAGACCAAGATTGAAGATTAACTGCAACAAGGTATTTGAAACGTTTTGTAAAGCTGCAAAGTAGCACACAAATGTCAGGTATTGACCATGACTGCTTCCGGCTCTCTGAACGTGACAGCAGTGGAGCGCAATAATTGCCTTATGAGAGGAGCCGGATCCCCCAGCACATGGTCTACTCAGCTGTGTTCCAAAGTAGGTCCATCAGAATACCAACTAGCAGGTGAGTACAACTCAAGTAGAAATGGAACCAGGTTATTTTCATGAGAACAGAGACCTTTTCCTCCATGCCTCTTGCTTTATCACACCTCTGAACTACTTCCTTTTAGCATATTTATGAACTTAAAAAAATTGTTATGGAAAATTTCAAAAGTATCTGTAAGTGAAAAGTGTAACAAACCCCCACACACCCATCACCTCGCTTCAGCAATTATCAATTCATTCAAATCTTGTTAAATCTATATTCCTACCCACTTCTGGATTATTTTGTAGCAAATTTCAAACATTATATAATTTCATCTATAAACATTTCCACATGTATCTCTAAAAGATAAGGATACTATTTTTAAACAATTAAAATACTATTATACCAAAAAATGAAGTATAACTACTTAATATGATCTAATATCTAGCTGTATTCAAATTTCCCCAAATGTCTCAGTTTTTTTTTTTTTTCCAGTTTGTTTAAACCAACCCTATATTTGGTTGATACGTTATATCTTTTTTAATCTTTTATTTAAAAAAAATTTTTTTTTCCTTGCAATTTATTTGTTGCAGTAACCAGGTTCTTCTGTCATGTAAATTGTCCCACAATTCATATTTTGGTGATTGAATTCCCACAATGTCATTTAATATGTTCCTCTGTCCTCTGTAAAAAAAAAAAAAAAAAGTCCTCTGTATTTCCCGTAAATTGATGGTTAGATTTAGAGGATTTGATTTTTTTTTTTTTTTTTTTGGATAGGTGGTCATGAGTACTTTTCATTTTGTGCACTTAGCAGCCACTAAAAATCAGTGCTAGGTCTATTCATAGAGATTGGAAAATAGTGATTTTCTTCCATTTCTTCGTTTACTAGCTGAGATGCTATTATTAGTAAAGGTTTAAATTTGCCTAAAATGAAAGCATATATTGTCCACTTCTGTTTTTGGCCATGGCTTGTTGTTTTAAGATGACATATTATTAAAATCTATTATACTGAAATATGATTTGGTTTAATAAAAGGATTACTTAATGAGATTTTTGGGGAAAACACAACTGGGAAATATTATTCAGAAACCTTCAGTCAAAGGGTAGAGAAAGACTGGTCCACAGAACATCATAAAGATTCAAAATTGATTCTACCACTTGTGAGATCTATGGTTTTTGTTGAGGCATTTAACCTTCTTTGTCTCAGTTTTCTTATTTATAAAACAGGGCTAATGCCTGCCTGACGGTTTTTGGAGGATTCATGACAAAGTATACAAAGAGCCTGCCTGTGGGGTTTAGAATTTAACCTTACCCAAAGAATCTGATCTTTGTCCTCAGTTCCTGAGAGATAATCTTTAAAAAAAAAAAAAAAACCCTTGGAATTGAAGTATCTTCAATAAGACACTTATTGTGTTAGGTGAGATGATGAGGTGACTCTGGGGTGGCGGGTGGTCAGGCCATAAAGACCCACTGTGTAATACCTTGTGATCACCTCATGATATTGACCAACCTCAGGTGGGAGGGACTGGAATTTGCACCATGTAATGACATCCCCCAATAAAAGCTCTGGACGCTGGATCTCTATGAGCTTCCTGGTTGGTGAATGACATCGATGCACGTGAGAGGGTAGTGCACCCTTTGGGACATGAAAGCTCTGCAGCGGGAACCCTCTTAGACCTCACCCTACATACCTCTTCATTTGTATCCTTTTTTCCTACAATAAAACAATAATTTGTAAATACAGCACTTTGCATGAGTTCTGTGAGTCATTTCAGCAAATTATTGAATCTGAGGGAGTTGAGTAGTCAGAGACAGCAGGTCAGAAGGGACAGAAGCTGGGAACCCCTAAGCTTATGGCTGCTATCCTGAGGAGGTAGAGGGAAACCCCAAATTTGCAGCCAGTAGGTCAGGAGTGAGGGAGTCCAAGGACGCCCCCGGGCTTGGAGCGAACATCCCGAAAGGGTAGTGGTAAACCCCCCAAATCTGTAGCCAGCATTTCAGAAGTTAGGGGTATCATGGACTCCCAAATCTGCAGCTGGCATCCAAAGTCTTAGGCCTACTTGGCAGTCTGGATGACTGTGTCCTTTAACTGGTGAAGGCTGACCTAACTCCAGCTAGTTAGGGTCAGAGGAAGAAGTGCTGCATGGGCAGCTGGTGTCAGAACAGAACAAAGTTAAAAAGTGGGGATTTCTTATATGCTAATGGTTGGTGTCAGAAAAAGTGGGTGTTTGATTTTATATATTCACTCACTGGAACAGAATCCAATGAATAGTAGATGTGCAATAAATTATAGTTAGTACAAGTTTCACTGTCTCCTTCCATGCCTAGCATAGTGCCTGGCAAACAATAGTTGCTCAATAAATACTGGATGAATAAATGAAAGACCAAGCGGCTTTAATTTATCCCAAGCGGATAACTGTTTTATCTGCTCGTGAACTCACATTTAACAGGATGTAGGAAATAGAAGAGAGTATCATTTGCTCCCAGGTTCAATTTATCCCAGGCTACTATTTTGAAAATAAGTACTGTTGGTTACCCATAGGTCAGGGCAAGAGAGAGGAGCAGGATCATCACAACTTCAACACCAGAGACATGAGAAGGTGTTAACTTTCTCCAAAACAATGATGTATCAGCGCTGCTACGACCTCTGGCTTGGCCTGGGGAGCACTGAGTGAACCAGAGGTACGAACCATCGGTTTACTTGTCACAGCTTAAATCATAGTCATGTGTCACATAATGTCTGCTGTTCGGGCAACAGACAATCACATATACATCTGTGGTCCGGCTCACCTGCCCCTTCTGGTGCTCAACGGCTTCAGCCCTCATGACATGCAAGTGAAGCTCATGGCCACTATGTTCCAGAACCTGTTCCCCTCCATCAATGTGCACAAGGTAAACCTGAGTGCCGTCAAGGCTGCCTCAACATTTGACTCCCAGGAGCTGTACTTCCACCATTATACCATCAAAGTTGTTCCTGTGGGTGCAAGTGGAGGGATGAAGAAGCTTCTCCAAGAGAAGTTCCCCAACATGAGCCATCTGTAGGACATCAGCAAGCTGTCAGAGTACGCTGGAGCCCCACAACAAACACAAGATTACAGAGCTTCCCCAGACCATCAGTGGGTGCTGCACCACGTGGGCTCAGTAGAGCACCCTGCGGCTCACTGGAGATGGACCTTGGATGATGCTGTAGCTCATCAATATCCCAGAGGGTCTGGGAGGTCAGGGGGTGGGGGTAGGACATACTGTTCTACAATTAAGTGCACAAAGTGGAGGAGGAGCTATAGGCCATCCTGGTGGCCAAGGAGAGGAGGCTGCAATTGAAAGCCCAGAGGCAGGACCAACATGCCCACAATGTGCAGCAAGTGGGAATAACGAAAGGCCCATAAGAGGAAGAGCCTGGTGGCCATGAAGAGGGTACGGGCAAAGGCCGACGGGGACAGTGATGCCAGGGACCCAGCTGCCCCACTGGAGACCGAGGGGGCCAGCTGACCTGAGGGGGAGGAAGATGAAGCTGAGTACCTCCGTCAGGTGGTAGTCGAGTAGCTTGACTGGGACTTGTTCCCTGGGCTGAACCAAGTAGAGAGAGCCCGCTGGGCCTCCACACAAGAAGCAGAGAGTAAAGCATCAGAGGCCTCCAAAGCCCAAGGGCAGGTTCCATGGAGCCCAGGCCAAGCTGTGGCCCAGAAGGGCTGGCCTAGACCATGTACAGGGCTGGGCACGGCCACCTAAGAAAGCTGCAGAGCCTCAGCCCCAGTAAGGCCAACAGAATGGCCCAGGTGCAAGCCGAGAGACGCTGCCCTGGGGCTCCTGCTGAGTTCCACATACAGGCTTCAGTTTCCTTTTATAAACAAGCTGCTTCCCTAATTCCACCTCCACCCCAACAATAAATGAGTGACATTTCCAAAAAAGGAAAAAAAAAAAAAACAACTCTCCCTTCCCTTCTTCGGGCAGATGCACACAGCCTGACTCAGGCCTGCTCTGCAACCCCCCACCCTTGGGAACAGGTGCCCCTGCTGCTGGGAGGAGTGGAGCCTGATCCTACTCCCTAGCATGCAAGGTCTGCAGGCATCATGGGGCCAGTGAGCAGGGGCACTTGGTCGCTGAGACCACTCCCCTGCTGCGCAGACCAGCACCTGAAGCCTAGTCCCCACTGTGACTTTCACGAGACCGCTAGGCACACAGGAGCTTGTGGGCCTGTGTGCAGGGAGTCCAGGGCTCAGGTGTTTGCACAACATCCAAGTCACATAACATCTTATTACACAGAACTTATTGTGTATGTTAAGTGACACATACCTATATTTAGAGAGAAAGAGAGAGAGAAGCAGGGCCTTGGGAAGAGGAGCATACACAGGAGAGCCTGAATCAGCTTTAATTTATCTTACATCAACAGCGCCTACAGCCAACTCTTCAAACCTGCACAAGTACCAACAGGTAAGCCTGCCTTACCAGAAAAGTAGGTGGGCAGAAGCCACAAAACTTGTTGGCACTGATGCTGTGGGGATGATAATGGTCCCTGTGGAGCTTGGCAGATTCCATCCTCTCCGTTAGTGGAGAAAAGGAGAAACGTTATCCCTGTGTAGGATGAAGGACTCTATCTTAGGCACCACCTCTTTATCCTTACTATATCTCCAGCTCTATGGTCAAATGGAAGCATCTTCACACTCTGAAGTGACATCCTCCCGAGCACTCGCCAGCTGGTGTCCAGCAGCTAGTTACCTAACCTGGCTGTGCCTCACCTTACCCCCACCCTCTCTCTGCCCTGTGAGAAGATTTCAATGCTAGAAAAGAGAAACCTGCCCAGCAAGAGGTGCTAGTCTGGCACTCTTTACAAAGCCATTGTCTGGACGTTCACAACCATTGGCTGGGCCCAGTGTGTGTACCAGGCACTGGAGTGAATGAGCTACAGGCTTTGATAAACAGTGTTCAGGCTGTGGGATTTGGGATGGTTCCTTCTCCTTTTTAAAATATCTTTTAATGTTATAATGATATTTTATAATGAAATGGCTTAAAATTAAAACTCTGATCTAGTTTCTTAAAAAGAAGGGGCAAAACCTGCCCCATGCACTTATTATTGTATTTTTACAACATCGTTCAATCATTCAGCAAGGCACAGTGCTAGGGAAGAGGGGAGACAGGCCTGCACTGGCATTTACCCTCCCCACACTGAACTCTAGCACTGGGTCAGTAGCACATGGTTGAGCACTTAATTGGTGGCTAATTCTTTCAGGCGTTTAATTCTTTCAGGTGTGGTAGTTTTATTTGCCCATTTTAGCTCCTGCAGGGCAAAAATTACCTCCTTGCATACCATCTGTTAGCACCTACTCAAAAGCCCACCATGCCCTAGGATTAGCTGGCCTTACAGATACCACCACTGTGCAATAGACTTCTATCTTTCTGGAAAACAAGCCGTAACAGGCTGCCTAGTGATTATCTGAGGCCAAGGAAGGAAGGAGAAGAGACCATGATTAAGAGCTCTGCTCACATTTAGGGTCTGCTTAATCACTGCCTATTGGTTCACCCTGAAATGGCACTGCCAAGTCCGTAGGGCAAAACAAGCAGGTGGGACTGAGAGATCCAGTTATGACCCACCTAACACCTGGGAAACAGGTGTGTGTGCATGCGTGCACTTGCAGACTGGTGTGCGTACAACACCTCAAGGCTAAAGCAGCTAAAAGCCTTTCTTAGGAAGAGATATAAAAAACATAGTCTTTCTCAGTGACCTCTAGAATTTACTGTTCTTCATGGCTGCCACAGGTGCTTTGTGAGCTTGCTGGGAGCAACAAGGAGAATCAGCCCCATACATCTTTGGAAATGTGGATTATGTGCCAGATACTATGCTAAATTCCCTACATTCACTCTTTTATTTAATCCACTTGGAGATTACTAGGTAGTACCAGCCCTGTTTCCCAGGCTGAGAAACTGCCTAGAAAGTCAGAGCCAGAATTTGACCTCATGCCTGGGTGACTCCAGTGTAGACTTTCTGCATACCCACACTACACTACTACTGGGAGGGAGAGGAGGGAGCAACAGAACTAGTATCAAGCAAAGCTGACAGTCCCCAATCATTTTTCTCCCATATACTCATCCATTATCCACCAATAGAAGCAATGAACTTAGACCAAGACCCTCAAATCACTCCCTAATGATGGCCCCTACACATAAATCCAGCCTTAGACAGAGAAGAAAATGAGAACCACGTTGAAGCTGAGCTAGGGTTAAAAGCTGCAATTTTCCCTACTCCATGCTGAGTGGATAACTGAGCTTAGAACCATAGAAACCAAACAAAAGGCTGGAGCAGCCCACACAACCTAGCCTAACTGCTGCCAGCCACTGTGGGAAGGCAAAAAGGGAGCCCTCACCCTCCCTTATTCCTCAACTGCCTAATGACATGGCCTGTCATCTTCCCTGGTAATAAACTCCACAAGTCAGTGAGAGATTTGTTTCTCAAACAAAACAGCAGATCCTATTTAAAGCCAAAAGTCAGCAATAAAATGAGTCATAAACACATATAGGGGGTGATGTCCCCCTTTGAGCAGGTGATCCAATTTCTCCCAGCCCCATGCCTGCCAAAACCTAACCCCTGAGGAAGTGTCTCTGTTGTCACCAGTGAGGGGTGGGAAAGGTCTGTGAAGGTCATGGCTCTCACTTTGTAGCTGCCCCAGACTAGGCACTCTCTTTAAGCCAGGTCCTCTCTGTCCTATGGAACTTACTGATGCATTCGCCTGATGCAACCTATTAGCAAAAGAGGATAAGCAGTTTGCTTTGCAGGTTTGGGAAAATTTGAAAAAAGTCACATTCATGCTCTGAATGTCCAAGATTCTATTGCACAAATGACAAAAAATTAAAAAAGATATGTAAGTACTTTACATGTACCATAAGCAAGTACTATCTTAGGAAAAAAACCAACGAATTCCCTGTTAGGTTTATTTTATTTATGCTCTTTAGAATCCATCTTTTGGGGATAGAAATTCCTAGGAAGAAGTCATCATCACTCAGTTATTAAAAAATATTTTACCAGTGAGTTCTGCAAATGGGCTTGAGTGTATTAAACCTATCTCAGTGCCTTGAACTTCCTTTGTCATCTTTGTGGAATTAGTTGACAAGTGGGCTGTTTCTGTGGCTGAGGGTGTTTAGCTCTTTTCAAACAGGGAAGACATCATGTGGAAAAAAGATCAGATTTCTTCTTTGGATCCAAGAAATGTTAATAATAATAATAACAACCATAATAATAGTTTTCTTTTTTTTTAAGAGCTGACATCTATTAAGCACGTCTATTATACCCAGTATTTATTCTAAGAGCTTTAATTGCATTTTCTCAACCAATCTTCACAGCAACCCTCTGAAATTGTTACCACCGTTGTTCTAATTTTACAGATGAAGAAACTGAGGCTTAGAGAAATTAAGCGTCTTGCCTAAGGTCAAATAGCTAGTAAGTAGAGAAGACAGAATTCAAACCAGGCAGTTAGTTTCCAAAGGACTAGCAGGAAAAGGGAAAAGTGGTACCTAGTTCACTGTCATGAACACAGAATGGGCTGTCTCTCCCAAGAGCAAGTCCTTCAAATCTAAAGGTGTTCAGGCAGTGGCTGCTGTAGCAAAAACTCAAGCTTCATCTGGGACACCGGCAAATTACCCCCTTGGGTCCCTAGTGATGCCGAATTCTTCATATTCCATTACACTGAACTACTTGTTATCCACATGACTTTACTTTCTACGTTTGAACAGATTCTAGAGCTGCATTTTTCATCTTTGTTGGGAGGTTAGTATATCATTCAGAAAGCAGCAGGGAGATCGATTCCTCATCACTGGCGATATTCAGATTTCTGTCTAAAGAAAGGATTTAGGTTTGTACCCCTGATCCCAAATCATTTCCCTTCTTCTTCTTGGAAGCAGATGGTTAACTCTGCCAACGTTTCTGTTCTAAAGCTCGTAAAAGTCCCATAAACTTTGCCAAGATCACCAGTGAGTCAGACGCCACATAGCACCTGCAGCTCGTACTCCTCCTAAGCAGGCCCCAGTGAGAATAAATGTCAAGGTTCAAATGTGGCAATGAGGTCAGGGGTGACCCCGACACTACAAGGCCAGGTAAGATCCCATTTAACCAACCTCTGTAAGTCACTGCCCCACCAACAATGACCAAATCATTGGCCAAATCCAATACCCACTTCCTCGTTGCTGGAAGTGCTGAGTCCAGGAAGCATCTATAAGGGAAAAGTGAAATAACAGATTTGTTGAAAGATTGCTCATTGTGCCTCCCTTGACTACTTTTCCCTCCTCTTCATCTACTTTAAATATTAAGACATAATTCAAGTCCTACCACACACTATGGACCTTTCAAAACAGGGGAACTGCGTGGTGTGCTAAGTTGATCATCAGCTTTGGGTAACTAATAGATGAGAGTCTTGAGGAAACCCTGGTGCGTAGTGGTTAAGTGCTATGGCTGCTAACCAAAGGGTCAGCAGTTCGAATCTGCCAGGTGCTCCTTGGAAACTCTATGGGGCAGTTCTACTCTGTCCTATAGGGTCGCTATGAGTCGGAATTGACTCGATGGCACTGGGCTTGGGCTTGGAGAGTCTTGACCAAGCTTCCTGTGCCTCTAAAACAGTGACAGCAACCCCATTTTATTATTCTGAGGGCCATCAACTAGAATTACAGGCCTCAAGCAAAGGTCTTCATATTTTCCTCTTTTTCTACTTGTAGTTTTTTTTTTTTTAAATGGCCTTCTTGGGCACCTGGACAGAAAGATCTCTTATAGGGACCTAAAGTACGTCAGCTGCTTGCCAAAGTGTAGCTGCTCAAGGAACGATCAGCCAGGTTGAAGCAGAAACAGGGCAGGAGGAAGACTGGGGAAGAGCAAGACAGGTGGAAGGTGTGCCATCGCAGGGAGGACTGCTCTTTTGAGCAAAAGGCTTGATGGAAATTGAAATGACAAGAGTCAATACTAAAAATGGTGACCCATTCTCTGTATCAAGACTAACCAGAGAAATTCCCCAAGATGCTATCTGAGAACCAACCCTGTGCGGTAATGGGAAGGAAAGAAAAAGGAAGTGAGAACTAGAAAAAAGAAAACGCAACGTAGATAGAAGTCACTGTACAAGCCCTAATCATGACTCTCTTAAAATTGGCCATGTATATCCCTCCCATACTCAAACTCTTCCTGTGTTTCCACCTAATCAGATGCGCTGAGGTGGTCTGGAGAGATGGACACACCTGGACAGGAAGCTGCTGGGCAGGGAATACACCACTGCTTCGTCTCTTTCTCAAGAGCTGTTTTTTCTTTTGGTTCTGTGGACACTGCTGGGCTGTCAGTCACAGTGCCAGTCAATGAAAGAGACAAAGGAGAGACCTGAAGGGAGAGATAAACATCCAAGTTGGAGGAGAATCAGAATTTCAAACCACGGCTATGGGTTCCACAAGTTTCATAATAATATTCTTGGATTTACTGTGAAGACAATCCTGCCAAAATCTACGCTAGGACTTTAAACCTAAGTGAGAAAAGTCATTCAAAAATATCAAAATGAGGGAAAGGAGTTCCAAAAACAATGATTTTGTTAAGCATAAGGAGGAATGCAGCATATTTAGAGACTTTAGAAATGGGGAGAAAGACAGATACACACGTACAATATACAATGGAGGGTGTTTGAAGGGGCAAGGTTCTTGAAGAGGCAGTACGATTAATTCAAGGCTTTCTGGTTTTTAGTAGATCTCAGCAGCATAAGCATTATGAGTACCTGGTAGGATTGAGAACTGGCCAGTGGGGTATGGCAGTAGGTCAAGAAATCAAAGAATTCTAAGGCTGGTGGTTCAGTACTTAAGGAAAAAACTACCCTTGAGGTCTAGGTTCTATGGAAGGAGAGTAAAGCCAGAAGATTACTGAGAGAGAAGTTTTAAGTGAAACTGAGATCTGAAAATTGGGTTACCACAGAACAGCTGACAGAGAGTTAAAATAATTTCTAATAATACCTGATACAGATATATACCACCTCTGACACCAGTCGGCATTGAGTTGGTTCCGGTTTATGATGACCCCATGTGTTGCAGAGTAGAACTGTACTCCACAGGGTTTTCTTGGCTGTAACCTTTTAGATGCAAATCACCAGGCCTTTCCTCCAACATGCCTCTAGGTGAGTTTGAACCATCAAACTTTGGGTTGGTAGTCAAGCGCTTAACTGTTTGCATTACTCAGGGAAGGACTGATTAACTAAGTATACGTGTGTGTGTATCCCCACACATCTGTCAGTTTGTCGTACTGTGGTGGCTTATGTGTCTGAAATCGATCAAACAAGCAATCAAGATGCATTGATAATTACTGGTGATTGGAATACAAAAGTTGGAAACAAAAAAAAAGGACTATATCCATTGTTGTCCAGTCAATTCTGACTCATAGCGACCCTACAGGACAGAGTAGAACTGCCCCATAGGGTTTCCAAGGAGTTCCTGGTGGATTCAAACTGCTTGGCCTTTTGGTTAGCAGCTATAGTACGCCATACCTCTTAACCACCACACCACCAGGGTTTCCAAGAAAAAGGACTGGTGGTTGGAAAATTTGACTTTGGTGATACAAACGATGCCAGAGATTGCATGACAGAATTTTGCAAGGCTGATGACTTATTCACTGCAAATACTTTTTTAAACAACATAAATGCCAACTATATATATGGACCTCCCCAGACAGAATATGCAGGAAATCAAATCAACTACATCCATGGAAAGAGACGATGGAAAACCTCACTATTATCAGTTAGAACAAGGCCAGGGGCTGACTGCAAAACAGACCATCAATTGCTCATACACAAGCTCAAGCTCACGCTGAAGAAAATTAAAACAAGTCCACAAGAGGCAAAGAATGACCGCTTCGGTCATGGTACACTAACGACCGAAGACCAGATGAATTGTGGGATGACATCAAAGACATCATACATGAAGAAAGCTAAAGGTCATTAAAAAGACAAGAAAGAAAGAAAAGGCCAAAATGGATGTCAGAAGAGACTCTGAAACTTGCTCTTGAGCAAGTAGCCAAAGTAAACGGAAGAAACGATGAAGTAAAAGAGCTGAACGAAAGATTTCAAAGGGCAGCTCCAGAAGACGAAATATTATAATGAAATGTGCAAAGACCTGGAGTTAGAAAACCAAAAAGGAAGAACACACTCAGCATTTTTAAAGCTGAAATAAATGAAGAACAAATTCAGGCTTCAAGTTGCAATATAGAAGGATTCTATGGGCAAAATATCACTGCTGATATTACATGGCTCTTGACTGAAAGCAGAGAATACCAGAAAGATGCTTACCTATGTTACATAGACAATGCAAAGTCATTCGACTGTGTGCATCATAACAAATTATGGATAACACTGAAAGGAATGGAAATTCAAGAACACTTAATTGCGCTCTTGAGGAACCTGTACGCAGACCAATAGGTAGTCTCTTGAAGAGAACAAGGGGATACTGCATGGGTTAAAGTCAGGGGAGGTATGTGTCAGGGTTGTACCCTTTTACCATATTTATTCAATCTGCATGCTGAGCAAATAATCCAAGAAGCTGGACTATATGAAGCACTTACTGATGAAGATCAAAGACTACAGCCTTAAGTATAGATTACATCTCGACATAAAGAAAACAAAAAGTCTAACAACTGGACTGATAAGCAACATCATGAAAAATGGAGAAATGATTGAAGTTGTCAAGGATTTCATTTTATTTAGATCCACAACCAAGGGCCACGGAAGCAGCAGTCAAGAAATCAAAAGACATACTGCATTGTGCAAATGTGCTGCAGAAGACCTCTTTAAAGCGTTAAAAAGCAAAGATGTCACTTTGAGGACTAAGGTGCACCTGACCCAAGCCATGGTCTTTTCAATCGTCTCATATATATGCAAAAGTTGGATAATGGATAAGGAAGACTGAAGAAGAACTAATGCATCTGAATTATGGTGTTGGTGAAGAATACTGAACACACCATGGACTGCTAAAAGAATGAGCAAATCTGTATCAGAAGAAGTACAGCTAGAAAGTTTCTAAGAAGCGAGGATGGTAAGACTTCTTCTCACCTATTTTGGACATGTTGTCAGGAGGACCAGTCCCTGGAAAAGGACATCATGCTTAGTAAACTAGACAGCAAAAAAGAGGAAGACCCTCAATGAGATGGACTGACACAGTGGCTGCAACGATGGACTCAAACATAGCAATCGATTGTGAAGATGGTGCAGGACCAGGCAGTGTTTCGTTCTGTTGTACATAGGGTCACTATGAAGCAGAACTGACTCAATGGCACCTAACAACAAATTAAGCTGCAGTAACAGATAACTCCAAAACCTCAGTGGCTTACAACTGCAAAGATTTATCCTCCCGTTATATCCACCGAGAGTCTGCTGCAGCTCTGTTCCACTTTATCCTCATTCCAAGGCCCAGGCTGAAGTTAAGAGCAGCCCCTATTTAAAACATCAGACCCATCTGTAACATTCACAGGCACTGGCGTTAAGAGCTCAGATGGAGGTGCATATAACATATGTCTAAAACAGCCTGGACAATGTTCTGCTGCTATTCATAAGGTTTTCACTGGCTAATGCTTTTCAGAAGTAGACTGCCAGGTCCTTCCTCCTGTGTTAGTCTGGAAGCTCAGCTGAAACCTGTCCTCCATGGGTGACCCTGCTGGTATCTGAATACCAGTGACATAGCTTCCAGCATCACAGCAACACGCAAGCCTCCTCAGTACGACAAACTGACAGGCGTGGGGGACAGAACACTGAAGAGGAATGATGTTGCATTCATCGTCAAACAGAACGTTTCAAGATCTATGCTGAAGTACAACGCTGTCAGTGATAGGATAATATCCATACACCTACAAGGAAGACGAGTTAATACGACTATTATTCAAATTTACGCACCAACCACCAGGGCCAAAGATGAAGAAATAGAAGATTTTTATCAGCTGCTACAGTCTGAAATCGATCGAACATGCAATCAAGACGCATTGATAATTACTGGCGATTGGAATGCGAAAGTTGGAAACAAAGAAGAAGGATCAGTAGTTGGAAAACATGGCCTTGGTGATAGAAACAATGTCAGAGATCGAATGATAGAATTTTGCAAGACCAACAACTTCTCCATTGTAAATACCTTCTTTCACCAATGTAAACGGCGACTATACACATGGATCTCACCACATGGAACACACAGAAATCAAGCTGATACATCTGTGGAAAGAGATGATGGAAAAACTCAACATTATCAGTCACAACAAGGCCAGGAGCCGACTGTGGAACAGACTGTTAATTGCTCATATGCTGAAACTGAAGAAAATCAGAGCAAGTTCACAAGAGCCAAAATATGACCTTGAATATATCCCACCTGAATTTAGAGACCATCTGAAGAATAGATTTGATGCATTGAACACTAGTGACTGAAGACCAGATGAGTTGTGGAATGACATCATACAGGAAGAAACCAAGAGGTCATTGAAAAGACAGGAAAGAAAGAAAAGACCAAGATGGATGTCAGAGGAGACTCTGAAACTTGTTCGTGAACGTCAAGCAGCTAAAGCAAAAGGAAGAATTGATGCAGTAAAAGAACTGAACAGAAGATTTCAAAGGGTGGCTTGAGAAGACACATGCAAAGAGCTGGAGATGGAAAACCAAAAGGGAAGAACACGGTCGGCGTTTCTCAAGCTGAAAGAACTGAAGAAAAAATTCAAGCCTCGAGTTGCAATAGTGAAGGATTCTATGGGGAAAATATTAAACAAGGCAGGAAGCATCAAAAGAAGATGGAAGGTCAATTGGTCTCAACCCACCTGGAGCAAAGGAAAATGAAGAACACCAAGGCCACACGACAACTAAGAGCCCAAGAGACAGAAAGGGCCACATGAACCAGAGACCTACATCATCCTGAGACCAGAAGAACTAGTTGGTGCCCGGCCACAATCAATGACTGCCCTGACAGGGAGCACAGCAGAGGACCCCTGAGGGAGCAGGAGATCAATGGGATACAGACCCCAAATTCTCATAAAAAGACCAAACTTAATGGTCTGACTGAGACTAGAGGAATCCCGGCGGCCATGCTTCCCAGACCTTCTGTTGGCACAGGACAGGAACCATCCCCGAAGACAACTCATCAGACGTGAAAGGGACTGGTCAGCGGGTGGGAGAGAGACGCTGATGAAGAGTGAGCTAATTATATCAGGTGGACACTTAAGATTGTGTTGGCAACTCTTGTCTGGAGGGGGGATAGGAGGATAGAGAGAGAGGGAAGCCAGCAAAATTGTCAAGAAAGGAGAGACTGAAAGGGCTGACTCAAGAGGGGGAGAGCAAGTGGGAGTAGGGAGTGAGATGTATGTAAACTTATATGTGACAGACTGATTGGATTTGTAAACGTTCACTTGAAGCTTCATAAAAGTTATAAAAAAAAAAAAAAAAAAAGAAGATGGAAGGAATACACAGAGTCATTATACCAAAAAGAATTAGTTGATTTCAAGAGGTGGCATATGATCAGGAACCGATGGTACTGAAGGAAGAAGTCCAAGCTGCTCTGAAGGCATTGGTGAAAAACAAGGCTCCAGGGATTGATGGAATATCAATTGAGATGTTTCAACAAGCAGATGCAGCACTGGAGGTGCTCACTCATCTATGCCAAGAAATATGGAAGACAGCTTCCTGGCCAACTGACTGGAAGAGATCCATATTTATGCCTATTCCCAAGAAAGGTGATCCAACCGAATGTGGAAATTATAGAACAATATCATTAATATCACACGCAAGCAAAATTTTGCTGAAGATCATTCAAAAACGGCTGCAGCAGTATATCGACAGGGAACTGCCAGAAATTCAGGCTGGTTTCAGAAGAGGATGTGGAACCAGGGATATCATTGCTGATGTCAGATGGATCCTGGCTGAAAGCAGAGAATACCAGAAGGATGTTTACCTGTGTTTTATTGACTATGTAAAGGCATTCGACTCTGTGGATCATAACAAATTATGGATAACATTGAGAAGAATGGGAATTCCAGAACACTTAATTGTGTTCATGAGGAACCTTTACATAGAATAAGAGGAAGTTGTTCGGATGGAACAAGGGGATACTGATTGGTTTAAAGTCAGGAAAAGTGTGTGGCAGGGTTGTATTCTTTCACCATACCTATTCAATCTGTATGCTAGGCAAATAATATGAGAAACTGGACTATATGAAGAAGAACGGGGCATCAGGATTGGAGGAAGACTCATTAACAACCTGCATTATGCAGGCGACACAACCTTGCTTGCTGAAAGTGAAGAGGACTTGAAGCACTTACTAATGAGGATCAAACACCACAGCCTTCAGTATGGATTGCACCTCAATATAAAGAAAACAAAAATCCTTACAACTGGACCAATGAGCAACATCATGATAAACGGAGGAAAGGCTGAAGTTGTCAAGGATTTCATTTTACTTGGATCCACAATCAACAGCCATGGAAGCAGCAGTCGAGAAATCATACAATGCATTGCATTGGGTAAATCTGCTGCAAAGGACCTCTTTAAAGTGTTGAAGAGCAAAGACGTCACCTTGAAGACTAAGGTGCACCTGACCCAACCCATGGTACTGTCAGTCACATCCCATGTATGTGAAAGCTGGACAATGAATAAGGAAGACTGAAGAAGAACGGACGCCTTTGAATTGTGGTATTGGCGAAGAATATTGAATATACCATGGATTGCCAAATGAACGAACAAATCTGTCTTAGAAGAAGTACAGCCAGGATGTTCCTTAGAGGCAAGGATGGCGAGACTGTGTCTTGTACACTTTGGACATGTTGTCAGGAGGGATCAGTCCCTGGAGAAGGTCATCATGCTTGGCAGAGTACAGGGTCAGTGGAAAAGAGGAAGACCCTCAACGAGGTGGATTAACACAGTGGCTGCAACAGTGAGCTCAACCATAACAACGATTGTAAGGATGGCACAGGACCGGGCAGTGTCTCGTTCTGTTTTGCATAGGGTCGCTATGAGTCGGAACTGACTCGACGGCACCTAACAATAACAACAACATCCTGGAAGGCCAAGATTGCATTTTGATTTCTTGGACTCCTTGGCTTTGCACACAGAAAGATGGCAGTGTAAGGACAGGCAACCCCTGAGGCCTGCTCCCCTCCCCTTTCCTCACTCCTTCCTGCACTGTGAGGGCCCTATGTGTACATGTGTGGCCAGCCCATCCATGTGTCCAAGCTCTATTCACAGTCCCTATAGGCCTAGGGGTGCACACACCAGCAGCACAGTCCACACTTGGGTACACAGATCCCCAAGAGTGCCTGGAAGAGGGTCTTGGACTCTCTAGGCAAGGGATTCTGGAGTCCTGGGTTTGGGGACTACAGCACATTCTAGAAGGTAGGGCAGGAGGATGAGTGAAACCAGAGGAGCTCTGCAACAGATTCCAAGTCAGGGTCTGAGGGTAGCATGTGGGAGTATGAGTGTCGTTGGCAGAGGAAAAAAAAGAATAATGCAGAAGCACATGGAAGTCTATGCTGGAAAAGTCATTTCTACTGGCATTTCACCGGCCAAAGCAAGTCAAATGGCAAAGACTGACATCAATGAGGCAGGGGTAACATCCTGTTGTCAGGGGATGGACATTGTAGACAGTGTCAGCAAATATTCTAAGCAATAACGTAATCTTTCCTTAGACACTAGTGCCGGTGTCTCCCATCCACCAGGAGAGGACAAAAGTTCAGGAGTGCAAAATAAAGATTAAAAAGCTCACACAACTGGTTGCTTTCTAAGCACAGTAAAACGACAAAGTGCCTTGCACATAGCTGGCACTCAGTAAAATGTGGGGGAACTGGGTTGAAAGAAACTAAAGGGAAAGAATGCCCCCACAATCCCAGAAGGCTCTGCAGGAAAAGAACAATTGCTTGGCAAAGGAAAAGCAGTAAGTCTCCAGGGATACATTCCGCTCAAACTAATAATGTGTTGCTTGAGGCAACCAATTTGTACAAACAAACCAATCCTGATGACGAGGAGGAGAGGGGAGGCGACACATGAAAGCAAACCTGGCAGTTGCTCCCCTACCTCCAGCCCTCCCTCCCACACTCTCCTCCCTTCTCACATCTATTCTCATGAAAGCAGTCCTACCTCATTCCAATTCTGCAGAAAAATGCCAGATATACAAGCAGTTTCACAAAGTATGTTGGGTGAGGCCGCTCTTTAGCCAATGAGAACTGAGAGAATAAAAGAAAACTGCCTTTCTGTAAAGGCAGTCTACGAAAAACTAGCTAATGCTATAAAACAGAAACTCTTAGCACATCAATATTGCTGTTTTTCCACAACTTTCTTTAATTTTCTTCCCAGTGTCTAAGACCTAACTTTAAAATAAGAGAAATTCTAAAATGTTCATATCGCCATCATCATAATGGCTACTTTTTATTATGTTCCAGGAACTTAATGTACCTGGTATCAGTCAACCCTCTGAACAAATATTCAAGCTCAGGGTAATCACCATCACTTTCGTTATCATCATTATTTCCATTGCATAGTTGAGGAAACTACAGATCACTGAGGTTATATAATCTGACCCAAATCATAGAGCTGGGAAGTGGTAGAGCTGGTATTTGACCCTGGTCTTGCAGACTCAGAAGACGATGTCTTTCCTTACACTGTGTATCTACTTTCTGCAAAGAATAAGGAATTGCATTATACCAGTGAAAAGATAAACATGAGCACAGGAAAAAATATTTTAAAAATTAAATTCTAGTTCACTCCCCAAGCAAACAGGCTAGCCCCAAACAACTACAACTATCATAAAATAAATTTTAAAATAGCTCCAGTAATACATTAAATTTTCTTTCTAAATGGAATTCTTTTTTTTTTAGAATGATCTATGATTATTATAAATAATTCACATCCTAAAGAAATAACCACCACTCATCTTTCAGTTTGTCATACAGTGGTAGCTTGTGTGGTGCTGTGATACTGGAAGTCATGCCACTGATATTTCAAATACCAGCAGGGTCATCCATGGTGGACAGACAGGTTTCAGTGGAACTACAGACTAAGACAGGCTAGGAAGAAGGACCTGGAGATCTACTAAAAAAATTGGCCAGTGAAAACCTTATGAAAAGCGGCAGAACGCTGGCTGATAAGAGTGTCGAAAGATGAGTCAATCAGGTCGAAAGATGAGTCCCTCAGGTAGAAAGATACTCAAAATACAACTGCGGAAGAGCTGCCTCCTCCAAGTAGAACTGATCTTAATAACACGGCTGGAGTCAAGCTTTCGGGACCTTTATTTACTGATTGTGGCACGACTCAAAATGAGAAGAAACAGTTACAAACATCCATTAATAATCAGATTGTGTAAAGTATGAAGTATGAATCTAAGAAAATTGGAAGTCGTCAAAAATGAAATGCATAAAGATTGATATTATAGGCACTAGTTAGCTGAATAGGCTGGTATTGGTCTCACATACACACAAATATATCAAAGCTATATACAGGACAATATAGTGAAACTATTATACATTCTGCTCTACAACCTGTCTTTTTTAATTAACAATATAATTGGGATACTTTTCATGGCTGTGTAGCATTCCACTATATGAATGTATCATAATTTACTTGATATCAGGGTTTTGTTTGCTTTGGCTAATAAAAACAGTGCTGTGTTGCAAACCCAGGCACATGTCTAATTATTTCCTTGAGATAAATTAATAGTTAGAGAGTACAACATTTCAACTGTCAGCCACTGCTGTATGTACAAGCCCATCTTCTCCCTACCCCTGACACTGGCTATTTTCAATCATTTAAACTTCACCAAGCCAACAGACATTGTTTAAGCTGTACATGTGATTACTGGAATTAATCACCTTTTCATTTCTTCTTTTGTGAACTAGCATATTTACATTTGAATGAGCATGTAAGCCAATGAGTACAGCAGGATAACCTAGCCTCTTCATGAACCACCAAGCCATTCTGTAGATACGCAGGTAAAAGGCTGATCGAGTTATTTATACTTAACTCTTTTCTCCTTACTATAGCTGTGGGGAAACCCTGGTGGCGCAGTGGTTAAGTGCTATGCTGCTAACCAAAAAGTCAGCAGTTCAAACACACCAGGCATTCCTTGCAAACTCTATAGGGCAGTTTTGCTCTGACCTGTGGGGTTGCTATGAGTTGGAATCAACTCGATGGCAACGGGTTTGGTTTGGTTTACAGCTGTGGGAAGGAGGTTATAAATGGAGTGTCAGATCCAAAATCCAGTTTCTATAGCTAGTGGCATTGCTAATGTTGGCTCCTGAAATACTACATAGGATGGGCTTACAGGTGGCTATCTGGCTATCTTGGGTGGGGATAAGAGAGGTCTTTAAGTTGTGCTGTATAGCACTCCACATAAGATCGAGGAAAAGTCAATTGTCCATGTCACAGGAAAAGAGCCTATGGTACCCCTAAGGTGCCCTGGTGGCACAGCAGTTAAGCACTTGGTTGCTAACCAAGAGGTTGGTAGTTCGAACCCACCAGCCACTCCACGGAAGAAAGATGTGGCAGTTTGCTTCCAGAAAGATTACAGCCCTGGAAACCCTATGGGGCAAGTCTACTCTGTCCTATAGGATCACTATGAGTTAGAATGAACTCTATGGCAATGGGTTTTAAGCCAATATTTTAGAAAGGATGTCCCTTTTTTATTGTTTGGAACTCTAATATGCAGCAATACAAACATTTTATCCACTGCGATACATGCACACTCTTGGAATCAGAGCTGGATGTCAGTTTTACTCCGGAAAGCTATAACTACATAAATATTAAAGAGTCTCAAGGGGTAAGAGGAATAAAATTGAACAGACTTAGAAGGGCCTGAATTGCTCTCAGCCCCCATGGGACTAGGGTTTTGGGATTGATAAACTGCTGACATGGATCATCACCGATATCAGGAAAATCTCCCCCTAATAATGCAGAGCTTGGGAGTGATAACTAGTTCCACTGTGAATTCATGACTGAGGACAACCTCCCACAGGGTCCTTAGAAGGCTGCAGTTGTATTCCTGGAAAGAAAACTCATGTATTTACATTTACAAATCTGAAATGAGATTCAAGTCACTTCTGCAGACATTGTGAAACTGCTCACTACAGATCAGTAAGTAAGCACAAGTCAGCCCATGTTTACCCGGCTAAGTAGGTAATCTGTCCCTGTCAGGGACTGTAAATCTGAAAAGAGGCTTTGATTCTGTAGGAAGGTGCTATGGGGCTGGGAGACAGATAGATGCCAGCCATACCTAGAAGAAAAATCTTTGATGTGGTGAAAAAATGTGGTATTGTTCACTACAGATAATCTGATAAGCAAGGTAAGCACTGTGAAAAATTAATTCTCATTTTGGGGAAAAACCTATATTCATGACATTAACAAGGAGTTTTTTTAAGATCTGAGTAATGTGAGAGCAGAAGGAATAGCCCCTGAGGTAAGGTCAGGGGTGAAAACGGATCTCTACTGTACAGAAGAACAACTCAGGCACAGCTGCAATCAGAAGGCTCACTGCCACTCACTGCGAAAGAGCCCCAGAGAGAATTACGTTGACCCTGACCATGTCCCACAGGACTTCATGACCAGAGAAAGGCTGGACCGTGTCCCACAGGACTTTGTGACCAGAGAAAGGGATGCATGATTTAAAACACTTTAGCCTGGAAGTCAAGTGACCTTCCAACAAGCCATATTTCATTACAGCATCAAGCTTGCTATTAAGAAAAAATGTGTTCTTGGATTGAGCAATTCTGTTTCCGTTAGTTCTGCGGCTTTTAACTCTTTGCATGAATGAACTGAACCCTCAAGAAAGGTGGCCAATTGTTTAATTAAAAAAAAAAAAAAATGAAATTTTCAGAAAGGAATGAAATGAAAAATAATCAGCTGTGCCTGGCCAATGCCTTAAATTTTTAAATGGTTCACAAAACGTGTAAAGGACAAGGAATTACATATGAGGACTAGTTCTGCTATGAATACTTTCTAGGCCTTGGCTTTCTCATCCACACAATGTGGAAATTCTACTAAATAATCTCTTAAATTCCTTCTAACTCTTAAAGTCTGTGATTCTTTAAGAAGCCAAACCAATTCCTACGATCCTAAACCAAATAAGAAGACATCTATTTCCAGAGGCTCCAGGACTAGTCAAGTAATAATAAACACTTGAGAAGGTACTTACATATCAGCCATTGTGGTTTGAGCACTTTACATCCATTGATATTTTGTTGAGTTCGAGTTAACATCTTTTTCTTCTCTAAAAAGAGGATAGCTCATAATTCTCTTTGAAGCCTGACTTTTCTGGGCATTGAATGGTTTGCACAAGAGCTTCAGTGAGCAATTTTTAATCTCATTTAAATGAGTGGCAAAAACCATTCACCTGGGACGCTACTTAAACCTGGAGACGTCATCCTTCACAGGATGAATTTAACAACTATCCCAACTCTACCTACGCTTGAAGTATTCAGCAAAAAATAATTCAAAATTATGACCAAAGAACTAATTTCTATTTTTCTCAATTTTCTTCCTCTGGACTTGATTACTTGGTACCAAGTATTTTGAGGCAAGTTTTTTGGAAGTAGAAAGCAAGGGAATAATGCCGACGCCATGTGGCAAAAACAGGAAAACATCTATATAAACACATCCATCAGACATCTCCAGGCATTATGCTGCAGACCAGACTGTGGAGACAATCAAAGATGAAAACACCATTGCTGCCCTGGGTGGAGCTAATCGTTTGGTAAGGGAGATAGTTTCCATGCAAAGAACTCTCCAACCAAAGGCAGAATAGGTGCTACAGGGTCTGTGACCTACACTAAAACTCAGGAGGGAGCCTGCTCTGGACAGCTTACCAAAAAAAAAAAAACCTAACACTGTCAGGTCGATTCTGACTCACCATCACATTTAGCACAAAGGAGTTTCAGTGAGAAAGCATCATTTAAATTTTATCTTAAACAATCAATAAGACTTTGACAGGCAGAAAAAAGGAGTGAAAGCTAGAGGCATAAAGATGAAATATTTTGAAGCAGTTTGATGGGGATTCTGTCCATTTTAAAGACTAAATGCCTTCTGAATCTGTTCACTGTGCTCCAAACTACTCCTGGTCTCATTTAAATCAGTGGTGCTATGCAATTCACCTGGGAAACTGTGACAGCTGGAGACAGGCTAGTCCAGGCTGCCATCTGCCTTGCTTGGATGACTGCCCTGAGCCTCGAACTGACTGTGCCTGTCTCACCTTGCCCCATCCACACTATTTTCCGCATCTGATCACATCATTCATTTCCTGGTTTATACCCCTTTAATGGTCCTCCCCTGCTCTTAGGAGTAATTTCAAACTCCTTAGTATGAGTTTGGGGTAGTAGTGGTTCGGCGCTAGAATTCTCGCCTTCCATGCGAGAGATCCAGATTTAATTCCTGGCCAATGCACCTCAATTGCAGGCACCCCTCGCCTGTCAGTGGAGGCTTTCGTGTTGCTATGATGCTGAACAGGTTGCAGCAGCACATCCAGACTAAGATGGAGTAGAAAGAAAGGCTTGGCAATCTACCTCTGAAAAATCGGCCAGTGAAAACCCCGTGAGTCACACCAGTCCAACCTGTTGTACATGGGGTTGCCATGAGTCAGGGGCTGAGTCAACAGCAGCTGACAACAACACAGTAGTGTGAATATGCCTACAAGGCACTGTATGATATGCCTCTACGTAGACTCTACAGTCTTGCACTGTCTAATACATAGTTACTAGCCTCGTGTGGCTATTTAATTTTAAATGCAAATTATTTAAAGTTAAATTTCTGGGTCACACTAGCCATGTTTCAAGTGCTCATTAGCCACACGTAGTTAATGGCACCCATGTAGGCAGCACAAATATAGAATATTCCTATCATCACAGAAAGTTCTATTGGACAATACTGGTTTGATTACTCTCTCATCACTCCTTGGGTAAACAATTCATTTTAGTCTAAAGAAGTACTTTCAGTCCTGTGAACTCACCATGCTTGGCTTTTGGGCCTTTGCAGAAGTTCCTTCTGAAATAACCTGGCCTCAGCCAGCAGGCCTGCTTCTAAATCAATTCTCTCAAGAACCCTTCCTGACCTACAGGTTTGGGTCTCCTACCTCCTGCAATCTCCTTGTAACTCTGTAAAGCTGCCCTATCAAAGCACTGCTCTCACTAGACTCTACTGCCCTTTGTTTACTCTCAAGTATATCCACAGCCCCCACCAAGATGGTAAGCTACTTGAAGGCCGGTCCCATGCGTTTCTTGTTCACCATTACATACTCAGGTCCTAGTACGGAGGCTGGCATATGGTAGGTCCTCATTTGATGAATGTACAAATCAAATGGAGTGAAACCAAAGTTTGAGTTTCGTTGTGCAAGTACCAGGGAATCACCAAAGTAAGGATTCTTAACCCATGTTTTGTGCCATAGACCTGTCACAGGCTACAAAAGCCTAGGGACTCCTTCTCAGGATAATGTGCTAAGTATGTAAAATAAAAAATGTGTATAGAACTTAAAAAGAACCATTTGTATTAAATACTTATGAAATATTAAAAACCAAATTCATGAATTTGCAATAGTAATATCTGTATTTCTTTATTCATACATTAAATAACAAGATCTAATGGTACTCTAACAGCTACCAAGATTTCAAAGTAGCAACGAGCTAAATGATATTTTGAGATATCTGCTGCCACAGTAACATGCTATGGAGATACCTGTGATTTCTGCTGGCAACTGGGTGGGAGGTACTGCTAATACTGACATCCAATAAGGACGTAAATCATCAGAGTTCATGCACCCCCTCAATTCTGTTCACAAGTCCCTGCCTGATTGAACTGGGAGCAGAGGAATAGTCTTTCCAGAGAGCCCAGTCACAGGAGAGGTAGAGCTGCATAGCCTGGCTGTCAACCCTAATTTTGTCAGTCAACTAATGCATGACACTGGGTATTAGTTAATTCATCTGTAAAAGCAGGATTTTAACAGTAAACAGAACACCACAGAAGGTAATCAATGAAGGCTTTATACTGTCACCTCTTCTTCAGGATTAGTCTATTTGTAATTCCAAAAAGAGACTTGCAAAATCTCTGGTTGCAAGCCACAGGTATTTTAATAAGGGGTTCCAAAATAACTATTTTAGATCACGTGTTAGAACTGAAAAGAACACAGCATCTTAAACTCGACTCTTCTTTCTCAGATTTTGCCCCACCCAGTTGGTTCAATAACCACAAAAACTTATTCCAGTATTACAGAAAGCTTTCCCCAACTCACCTTCTCCATACGCTGAGGTGAACAAAATTGGAAGAAAAATACGGATGCTTTGGTTAAAAAATATATAGGACAAACTAGATTCTGAGATACCCAAATTTAGAGAATATCCCTCTACTATACACTCCCTCCACCCCACATACATTAAAAAAAATATTTAAAGCATTATAGTAAAAAATAAATAAGAACAGGAAAAACAAAATGGACATTACTGGATAGCAGTTTAACATATGAAGTCACAGGGAATAAGTCATACTAGTTGAACTTAAACCCTGGTGGCACAGTGGTTGAGTGTTCAGCTGCTAACCGAAAAGTCTGTAGTTCAAACCACCAGAAGTTTCGTGGGAGAAAAGACCTTGCAACTGGCTCCTGTAAAGATTTCAGCCTAGGAAACCCTATGGGGCAGGTCTACCCTGTCCTATACGGTCACTATGAGTCAGATTTTGACTAGATGGCACCTAACGACAACAGTTGTGCCTACTTGTTCTCTTTTAATTCTTCTCTATCATGAATTTCCATTTCAATTAGCATGCACACTTAAATCTAGGTAATAGGAGAAGGTTTAGGAACAAAGATCTTCCAGCCCTATAGCCCTACAGCAGGATAATTAATTTTTCCACAAAGATCCACTGTGAAATTTCAAGGTGCCAGGCCGTGTGCTAGGGATATAAAATGAGTTAAACTGTGGTTCCTGCATCCAGAAAGGCTTCAATCTAGTAGGAGACTCCTAAACAAACCACCATCCAAGGAGATAAGCCTTAAGGAAGACTTGTACATGGCCTCCAGAGAATGCAGAGGAAGGAACATGGGTCTACAAAAGGCTCTCTATAGCCACTCTTTCTCACAAATCACTGTATTCACAAACACAGACCTCTCACATTACCAGGCAGGAGGCAGGGTGAGCCCAGGAGACATGGACTGAATCCCAGCTCCACCCTTTCTAGCCATGTGGCTTTAGCCAAATCATTTAACCTCTTTAGCCATTGCTTCTGCATCTATAAAATGGGATAATAATACCTACCTTTAAGATTGTGAAGATGCAATGAGATAATATACACACATATAAAGGGTACACAGCACATTCCTGGCATATGTCCAATGTTCAATAAATAGAAACTATTTTTAGAATTATGTATTAAAATCCTCTTATGGCAAGAAATTTATTTGCAAACCCAGTCCTTCATGGGCAGATACTGTATAACTTATTCTTCTTTGTATTCACAGTGACTGGGGACTGGTATGAACGCAACAGATGTTTGTGTTTCTGGGAAACTTTTGAGCCTCTCTGGAGAAATATCAAAGAAAACAATCATCACTTAACCAACCCGTTGCTGTGGAGTCAATTCCGACTCATAGTCTGACAGGACACAGTAGAACTGCCCCATAGGGTTTCCAAGGAGCGGCTGGTGGATTCGAACTCCCAACCTTCTGGTTAGCAGCCAAGCTCTTAACCACTGAACCACCAGGGTCCCAATCATTGCTTAGAGGTGTTTTTTTTTTTTTTTTTTTAATACTGACTAAAGTTCAAAATGTACAACTAATAGAGACAAGTACAATATAAGAACAGAAATGAGGGAAAATTTATATTTCTTAAAGGAAGAGAGAAAAGAGGTAATTAATTAAAAAAAAAAAAACTCCACTGTTCTACCAGTTTGAGGGAAAAGACTATGGTTTTGGAAGAATATGAAGATTTCTGACATTTGTAATTAGTGGACAGAATTTCAAAAATAAGCTAATTTGTTGTTTTCCAGGCAAAATATATATTAAAAATATATCACAAAATACAAATGTGCCACGAGAACAACAAAAATCCCATGTAATCCCACCATGCACAAATGACAGTCACTGTTTACGGTGAATCAGGGACTCCCAGCTGGGGCAGGATTATGACAGAGCAGAGGATGACAAGCAGCAGAGAATCGTGTTACATCTTGTAAAAAGACACTCAGCCTGGGTGCTGCTCATGGTACCCTTAACCAATAATGACTAGAGAACCCTTCAGGGAATCTAAAAAGTTCTTGTCATGAAAATTGAGGACTTGAGTGAATGGCTCTCTAGCTAGCAATAAACATTTGTTTCTGAGAAAAAATTGAGCCTGAAATCTCTGGGGACACCCTGCCCTTCTGGCAGAATTCCACCGTGATCAGTTAAATGTAAATGAATCAAGAACATCTGGCCATAAATTTGTTTTAAAGCTGAAGAGGGTTTAAGTACAAAGAAAGTGTGGCAACATGTAGTCTTGGGTTTGTTGATTCTGGAATTAAAAAAAAAAAACAAATAAAAGGCCAAGAGCTTTATCAGAACATGAGAGAAACCAGGGCTAACTTTATAAAGCTAACAAATCATCAAAATATTTCTTTCTGGTTTCCCAGAACTTCAGGAATGACATATACTTCCAAACCAATTTGGCAATTTATATATGCCTGGGTTTCCATACACTGAGATCTGACCAGGTATCTGACCAGGTAGGCAGGTTAATGTAGGCTAATGGAAAGATAAATTTTATAAATATACACACACATAATACATATTCACATACATATGTGTATATATATATTTATATATGTATTCAGGAGCCCTGGTGGTACAGTGGTTAAGCGCTCAGCTGCTAACCAAAAGGACGTTGGTTTGAACCCACCAGCTGCTCTTCGGGACAAAGATGTGGCAGTCGGCTTCGGTAAAGATTACAGCCTTGGAAAACCTATGGGGCAGTTCTACTCTCTTCTGTAGGCTCACTATGAGTTGGAATCGACTCGAAAGCAATGGGTATATATGTGTTCACCACTCGTCTCAGTCTGTTGTACTTTAGTGGCTTCTCTGTTGCTATAATGCTGGAAGCTATGCCACCAGTATTTCAAACGCCAGCAGGGTCAGCCATGGTGGACAGGTTTCAGCAGAGCTTCCTGTCTAAGACAAACTGGGAAGAAAGGCCTAGTGATTTACTTCCAAAATCTAGCTAATGAAAACCTTATAGACCACAACTGAATATTGCCCAATATAGTGCTGGAAGATGAGCCCTCTCAAAACACAATATTTTGGTGACAACAATGGACTCAAGTATACCAAGGACCAAGAATATGACCTAAGACTGGGCAGCATTTTACTCTGTTGTGCATGGGATTGCCAGGAGTCGAACAGACTCCACGGCAACTAACAACATGTGTTTCATCCAGTCCTGACGCCCCTCGGTTTATACACGTGCCTGAAGCATTCTCATCTCACACTGAAATCTGTACTTTTCTTGTACAGAAAAGAAAATCAAAACTGAAGCCCATCAGTTAATAGCAGCTTGTGCTACTGCAAACATTTCTGTTTTCTCTTCTCGGCATAGAATCAACTTCAAAGGCAGAAGGCTTGTTTTTCACTCCCTGAGTTCTCTTACCTTTACCAACCCATGTAAAACAAGTGGCATTACAGAGCTACTCTCCCTGGTGAAGCCAGCCCAGCAGGAGCTGCCTATGTCTCAAGCTGGGGGAAGGAGAAGAGGGATGAGAGAGGAAACACTACTGTTAGGGGTCCTGCCTACTCCCAGTTCTCCTGCCACTGGCTCTGGAGAGCTGAAAACATGAACACTGCACCCCAGCCTCAGCCCCAGCCTATCATTTAACTGAGGCGAGGGGATCTGTTTGCCTTCCTCCTCCTAATGATCCCCTTGATGAGAAAATGAGAAGAAAGGGTAGGTTGATCACAGTCTTTCCCTCCACAGTTATGCTAGGAATGGGGACTGCCCTCTGAGGCTTCACATCCCTGCCGAGCTCCTGCCACAGACGACAGGGAGGAGGCTGCTCTCACTGCACCCATTACAGAGCAGTGGCGGCCAATGTACACAGGCTAGGCCCGGGGCACCCTCATCCCCCCTTACACAAGAGATGACACACAGACCATCTTCCCGCAACCAGTGTCCTCACACAGGTGCTGCCAGGGAGAGCTCAGGTCAGCTGAGGGAGTCCATGAATGAGGCTGCAACCCCACGCTCTCCTTCACTACATCCCTCTGCAATGCTAAGGGAGCACTGGTAGGAAAGGCTCCCCCAGGCAGCCTGAGGCCCTCAGCACCAAAAACACCAAACCCGTTGCTGTCAAGTTGATTCCGACTCATAGCGACCCTATAGGACAGAGCAGAACTGCCCCATAGGGTTTCCAAGGTGCACCTGGTAGATTCAAACTGCCAACCTTTTGGTTAGCAGCTTTAGCTCTTAAGCACTACGCTATCAGGGTTTCCATATTTACCTACTGCTTCTGAGAAATGCAAATCCCTTCTAGAATCTCACCCCACCATGCACATAGTTTACAGTCCTTTTTGGTACAACAGGACTCCCTGGGTAGTGCAACTGGTTAACATACTTGGCTGCTAACCAAAAGGTTGGAAGTTCCAGTCCACCCAGAGGCTTCTCAGATGAAAGGACTGGCGATCTACTTCCAAAAAATCAGCTACTGAAGACCCTATGGTGCACAGTTTTACTTTGACACACATGGGGTCTCTATGAGTGAGAATCAACTCAATGGCAACTGCCTTAATTTTTGTATAAAAAGGGAGTAGGCAGTTAATTATCCTTATTTCACATACATATGGAAATGAGGCATAGATATATTAAATTTGGATTTTTTTTTTTTTAATCCCAACAGTACTCTGAGTGGCATAGTGGTTAAGAGCTACGGCTGCTAACTAAAAGGTCTGCAGTTCGAATCCACCAGGCACTCCCTGGAAACCCTGTGGGGCAGTTCTACTTTGTCCTAAAGGGTGGCTACGTGTTAGAATGGACTTGACAGCAACAGGTTTGATTTTGGTTTTTATGATACTCTGCATGGTGCAAAGCACCCTCACACACACCTTCTCGTCAGATACACGTGGACTCTCAGCCCCATTTCAGATGAGGAAGCTGAGCTCTGGGCAGGTGACTTGCACAAAGGAGGTAGAAATGGACGAGACCTGCCCCATAGCCCAGGGGGATTCGGTTAATCTAGAATGAACCGCTCCAGCCTCCATGTAGGGCTCTCTCAGGGATGGCCACGCCACAGGCCCGTACCGGGAAGAGGACAGCCAGTCACCTGGCTGGGGGTCTTTCCACATAGATAGATTTCTTTGAAGCTCTCAATCTGAAAGCACTTTTAAATTCCCCACTGCTGGGGGTAGTGTCTTAGTTTCCTCATGCTGCTCTAACAGAAATAACACAAGTGGGTGGATTTAAAGAACAGGAATTTATTTTGTCACAGTTTAGGAGGCTACAAGTCTGAATTCAGGGCACTGGCTCTAGGGAAGGCTCTTTCTCAGTCATCTCTAGGGGAAGGTCCTTGTCCCTCTCACCTTCTGTAGCCCTAGTGTCCCTTGGTTCCTTGGGATCTTCATGTGGCATCTACCTTCCCCTATTTGTGCTTGCTCCTGTACCTAATCTACTCTTTCTGTATCTCAGAAATGATTAGGGTTAGGACACACCATACACTGATACGGCCTCATTAACATAACAAAGAAAACCTTATTCCTAAAGGAGGTTACATCCACAGGTATAGGGGGTAGGGTTCCAACACATATTGTGTGGAGGACACAATTTAATCCATAATAGAAGTGTCATAAACTTAGAAATATTGGTCCTATTTCTAAAACCTATTTTCCCTTGCTCTCTTTCTTCCCTAAGGTCTAAGATGAGTAAAAGACTTTTCAAAGCCCGAACTGCACTCTCATTGCACGGGCCAGTTTGTTCACGAAGAGCCTCATGGGATTCTCACAGCCTGGGCTGCATTCAGACACTGTTCACATGGGGTGGGGGGCTGCTCACTGGCCCCTCACCTCCCTGCCTCTCCTTCTTCCAGGACCCCGGAGGCGCACATCGATGGCCACCTCTGGGCCTGGAAGAATGGAGGAGGTAGGTGTGAAGGAAGACCATGCCATTATGATGCATATGGACGCATTCCCAATACCTTGGCCAATCTGGGCCCTTGGCTCATTACTAAAGAACCAGGAGGTGTGGAGTATCCAGAAAGTTGATTACATAACACAGTACTGTAAGAACACAGCAGTTATCTGTAAGCATTCATGTCTGTTAAGGAAACTTGAGGTTTATCCTCAAGCTTTGCCTGCTACATAACTTATTTAAAATCCCTTTGATCCTATTTATGTTAAAAAATAAATCCCAAGATAATGTATTTATATACATCTTCTATGTTTAACTATAAGGAAACCTGGTGGTGCAATGGTTAAACACTCAGCTGCTAACTGAAAGGCTGGCAGTTAAGCCCACCAGGAGAAAGGTGTAACAGTCTGCTTTCTTAAAGATTACAGCCTTAGAAATCCTATGGGGCAGTTCTACTCTGTCCTTCAGGGTCGCTATGAGTTGAAACTGACTTGATGGCAATAAGTTTGGTTTGGTTTTGGTTTATCCACTTCCAAAAATCAGCCAATGAAAACCCTATGATCACAATGGTCTGATCCATAACCAATCATGGGGATGGCGGAGGACCAAGCAGCATTTTGTCCCATTGTGCGTGGGGTCACTATGGGTCAAGGGCGACTCGATGGCAGCTCACAACAATAAACAACATAAGTAGCTGTACAATAAAAAGGTCTGGAAGGTAACAGAGTAAACTGATAACGGTGGTGATCTCCGGGCGGTACAGAGAAGACAGAGTAAGAGAAACTTTGGATTTTATTCAGTATACTTCTGTGTTGCTTGTATTTTAAAAATCATTGCATGGGTGTTCGTCTAATACACATTTCTTTCTGTGTTAGGTCTCACAGAACACGCAAAGCCATATGAAACGGACCATGTGGTCTAACATGACTGAGCTTCCTTACTACAAGGCAGGCACTGCTTTTCCTGGGTCATCACATTTGAACCACAAGACCAAGAAATAGAGACTACCTGCATTTTACAGAGGAGAAGCTCTGGCTTACAGAAGTCAGCAACTTTCCCAAGGGTTAAGAGTGCCTCAGTTAGCATGTGAACCCAGATGGCTCAGCTGCCATCGCTGAGCTCTTGTTGACTATGTATACTGCCTCCTCTAGGACTCAGTTCTTTCTGACCGCAAAGCTCATGCTCTCGGCTAACACCCTATATATCTCTTGGCATTAAGGCATCTGAACCCCAAATCGCCAGACAAACCTTCCGGTGGAAAACAGTACTCTCAGCAGATTTCTCAGATCATGCAACTCAAATCTTGCGATGCAGTGCACACCTGAGTGCCCTCACATAGTTGGATGGGGTTTCACTGCGCATGGTGAGGCAGAAGAGCCTTGTGGCTGGGGCTCCTGCTATGCGAGCCTGGGGAGTTTACTTAACCTCTCCGTGCCTTAGTTTCCTCATCTGTAACATGGGGGCTATTGTGAGGATTTAATTAGATAATTCACCTAAAGAATTTAGAGCTGTACCTGGCAAATTTCAAATAGCTAATTTATATATGAATGCTATTTTTATTAATATTTTTATATTCAAGGTAAATTTTACATTATTGACTCAGTCCTTTGCTAGCCATGTATTTGTCCACAATTCTACTGAAAGAAAATGTCACTCTTCTCTATAGACTTCTGGGAACTCAAGATAATCACCACTGTGGTCCTCCCTGTACCCTGCTTTTCTCCAAAGGTCCCAGATGATCTCCGAAAAGCCAAACGATATTACACAGTAATTCCTAAATGCTGTTCCTTGGACCAACATCAGAATCATACAAATGGACTGCTTCATAAAAATGTGAATTCTCGGGCCATACCCCCAGAGACTCTTGACTCGGTAAGTCTGGGGTGGGCTGGGAATTTTTATTTCTCCAAAGCACCCAGGTGACTCTGGGGTGCCACTAGATTTGGGATCCACTGGAAACTGTGCTGGCTTTTAACTCTGTAGAACTTAGGTTGAAAATCATGGTTCATCTGTTTTTTTAGTGGTGTTCCCTTGAACAAGTTTCTCAACTTCTCTCAGACTCAGTGTCATCGAGAAAATGGGAATAACAATGCCTTCCTTGCAGGGGAAGTGCAAACGGTTAACATGCTCAGTGGCTTACCAAAAGGCTGGAGGTTCGAGTCCCAGAGGCACCTCTGAAAAAAGGCCTAGTGATCTGTTTCCAAAAAATCAGCCATTGAAAACCTTATGGAGCAGCTCTACCCTGACACACATTGAGCCAGAACTGACTCAAAGGCAGTGGGTCTGGTTACTGGTAACCAACACATACTCAGGAAGTGATGGCTGTGATTATTACTCCTTCTGCAAGAGCAGGTAGCTGCCAAAAGACACCACACATTTCAATCCTCTCTGTAGCTGTAAAAACCACCTCCTGCTGAAGCAGCTAAGAGCCTCCCTTATCATTCTCCAGTCCTGGTGTTTGCATCTGAATCTCTGTCTTCCAGCTGGGATCTGACAATGGGAAGGAACTGGGTATTCCCCACCCCCCATCTTACCAAATCTCTGGCAGTAGCTCTATCCTTTCTACAGCCATACCACCTGTTCAGAAGTCCCTTTACATGGTTCCAGCTCTTGATGCCTTCAAAGTTATTGCCCATCGGGTCTGCTAATGGTCCCCACTGTTCCCAGGCCCTGGGTGCTTCTCCACCCTTTGTGGTTCTTTTAATCCTACCCACACCCCTGTAAGCAGCCCCTTCATTAAACTCCCTTAAGATGAACCCTTTAGAGGGCACCATCAGCTTCCTGCCAGGGCCCTGACCAAAACAGGGGAGGAGGTTTTCTCATCGAAAACTGTGACACTGTTAGAAAAGCTTTAGGAAAGAGAGATGTGAAAAATAATTATGAGCTTTGGAGAAAGAAGAATAATGTCCTCTTCAGGCTAAGACTCTGGTTTTCGTCATTTGAGCCTCCAGAAATTAAAGCAATTCTCACCTAATAACAAGGTATGGAGGCCACTGAAAAACCAGCCTGAGAGTTTATATTCCTACTTTTCCTTCAGCAAGAGGCTTCCCTTTCACCTCTCCAAGGCAGTAAGAACTCTGGTCCAGGAAAGGGAAAAAGCTGCATCCTTGATGGTCATTTATTCTGTGCCAGGCATCATGTAAGCCGTTCTACACAAATCATCTCACTTGTGACTGACAACAGCCTGGTAAGGCAAGCACTATTAAACATCCCAATTTTTCAGATGAGGAAACTGAGGTGTAAATATATTAAGGATCTTGCCCAATTTCATATAGCTGGTATTATGGATTGAATTCTCCCCTCACCCCCAAATATGTGTTGTGAATCCTACTATACCTGTAGTTATAATCCCATTAGGGAATTGTTTTCTTTGTTATGTTAATGAGGCAGTATTAGCATAGGGTATACCTTATATCAATCTCTATTTGGATATAAAAGAGCAGATTAAGCAAGCAGCAAAAAAGCACAAACGGGGGATGACAGATGCCATGCCACATGAAAATTACTAAGAGGCCAAGGAAAGAAGCTGAGAAGAGACAAGGACCTTCTCCCAAAGCCGAGAGAGAAAGAAAGCCTTTCCCTAGACGAGGCACCCTGATTCAGACTTCTAGCCTCCTAAACTGTGAGAAAATAAATTTCTGTTTTTTAGAGCTACCCACTTGTGGTTTTCTGCTATAACAGCACCAGATAACTAAGACAGGTAGTAAGTGCCAGAACCAGGATTTGAACCTGAGCAGTCTGACTCCAGAGTCTGGGAGCTCTTCCCCACTATACTACAGGCTCCTCCACAGGAACGCTTGGGAGGGAGGCTGAGAGCAAGGAGAGGTAAAGGGGAAGAGGAATGCAAGGCCACTCTTTCTAAACACCTCAGTCCATTGATTGTGGCGCCATCTGCAGCTTCTGACAGTGCCTTCCCATATGTGACACGCTCCCCAAAAAGGGTTTGTGGAGATTTTTAGCCACTGACAGGTACCATCAGCCACAGGGATCAACCAGAATTGGGACAGTGTTTGTAAAAACAGAATGTTATAAAGAACTGCAGCTTGTGATGAGATAGAGTCTGTGATAAACTAGGATTCTCTGCAATATTATCAAATGCCAATCTAAATCCTGTCTAAACCCTTTAGAAGGATTCCTCTCTTTACTTGTAGAACCCAACAGCACATATCATGAGAATAAATACTACCCAAATCTGAAAAATGAGCCAAGACAAACTCCTAAGTAACATTCTTGAGAAGGAAAAACAAACACTGTTCACACGCTGGGTAATTTTATCCACAGAGAAACTGTCGGTAATTCTATCGCTTTCAGCCATCACTCTTCTGTCAGTCTCATACTGTGGTGTCTTGCGCGTTGCTATGAATCTGCAAGCCATGCCTCTGGCCTTTCAAATTCCAGCAAGGTCACATGGTGGACAGGTTTCAGTGGAGCATCCAGACTAAGACTAGAAAGAAAAGGCCAGGCAAGCCAATACAAACCTTATGGATCACAACAGAATACTGTCCAATATAGCGCTGGAAGGTGAGTCCCTAGGTTGGAAGGCACTACATAATAGCGGCAACAATGGATACAAACATACCAATGATCATGGGGGTGGCACAGGACAAGGCAATGTTTCATTCCATTACACTTAAGATTGCTATGAGTTGGAACCGACGTGACGGCAACTAACAACATCACTTTTAGAGGAAAACAATCCTTTGGCCAAATAACCAAAACACCAAGAACACAAATACTTTCCAAATGGCTTCCCAAACGTAGCCCCTAATACTGCGCTTGTTGACAGGCCCATACTCCACCTCAGAGCAAGCCAGCATTCCATGCTACGCCTACTGGAAAGTTGGACAAAAGTGATCATGGGACTTTACAAGCTGACATGTAGACCAATTAAGTACAACAGAATAAACATTTTAACTGCAAAATGATATGTAGGCTGGACACAGTAGCTGAGTCCTGATTCGCAGTCCCCTTCATAACATTCACTTTGTTTCTGCTTTAATCTACCTCCCTCTCTCTGATGAGGGAAGATGCGTGGGTGGGCAGCAGACAGGATGAAAGATTCAGCTTTGTGCATATTACACATAATTCAGTTATCCAAGGAGAAAATAAACTGACAGGGAATGGTACTTGTACTGAACTGTCAGAATATAACACATTAGATATGCTGTCAAATGGTTTCCCAATATTAATGATTTGCCAGGCAATCTGTCTATACGTTTTTCCTAATACAATTTTAAACCACTCTGGACTCCAGCTTTTGACTAGATGGCTACCTTTGAGCTCATTCTGCAAAAAGGACTGGCTGTAGGTATTTTAAAACTGGGGACAGGTCACCAAAGTGATCTGCAAAGCCTTCTGGCTTGGTGGTCCACCTTACCAGTTGAGTCTGCCCCTGAAGCCCGACCACTCGTCTGCTCCTCAGCATTGATGAACTGCAGGTCTGTGTATGAAGGGCCAACACTAGGACTGCTGGTGTCTTCGGAATGGGTGGTCCAGCTGCTCTCAGAAGCCAGAGGGCACCTCCCCAGGGAGGTGAAGGAAGGGCATGTCCAGCAGGGCATGGTCAATGGTACGGCTAGGGACAAAAACCGAAAATGTATAATGTAAATAATTGTACTTGGTTACCTTTAATGCTTGTCTTACTTTGACATCCTACGCGATCTCAACAGCCATGCAAAGCAAGGAAATATAGGAAGTATCACTCATGACCCTCAAATCAAAGAAAATCTCATTAAAGGGCTAAGAGTGATTTTAAGGTCTAATTTTATTTCTAAATTTAGATTTGAGCTTCATTCAAACCCAAAACACATGTCTCGCAGTTTCACCCTTGTTGTTATTTGCTGTTGAGTACGTGTGTGCAGAGCAGAACTGCTCCACAGGGTTTTGAAGACTGTGAGCATTTGGAAGCAGATCATCAGGCTTATCTTCTGAGGCATCTCTGGGTAGCTTCGAACCACTGACCTTCCAGCTAGTAGTTGATTGCTTAACCGTACGCACCACCCAAGGACTCCCAGTTTCACCTTACCCTTCTATTTCCTCTATATTTAGTGGCATACCAGCCATCTCAAGAAAACACACTCATTTATACTGCAAAATTAGAGCCAGATTGGGTTAAGGGATAAGAGTAGATGAATATATGTGTATATCCATGTGATATACCTCTGCTTAGTTTGAATGCAACAGTAACTGAATAGTCTACCCCCCGCCCAAAAAAAACAAACCCAAACCAAAAACTCATGGCAACCCCATGTGTGTCACGGTAGAACTGTGCTCCACCGGGTTTTCAATGGCTGATTTTTCGGAAGTAGATCGCCAGCGCTTTCTTCTGCAGAGCCTTTAGGTGGATTCAAACCACCAAAAGGTTGGCTCACATCAGAGCACATTAACTGTTCGTGCCACCCAGGAACTACAGAAATTCCATAGACCTTATACATATAAATGGATATAAATGGAAGTTTACTGGTACTCGTGGTCATAATTTTGGACAAACTAGGAACAGAAGAGGCTCCCTTAACCTAACAGAAGTAACCCCAAAAAACCTACAGCAAACATCACACAAGGTTAGAAAGTTCTCTCTTTGAGATGCAGATCAAAATGACCACATCCATGATCCTACTTCTATTCAACATCATACTTCTGATCAGAGACTGCACAGGAAGGCAGGGTTGCAGTGAAAGAAACAAACTCTCATTATTCTCAGATGATGTTTTTGTGTACATAAAATAACAAAAAGACGCTACTGATAAATTACCAAATGAGTCATTTTAACAAGGTACTTGTGATTAAAAAAATTTAAAAAATTGGCATTTCTAAAAACTAATAAGAAGTACTTAGAAAATGAAAATTAAAACAAGATGTTTATAATACCATCAAAAACATGAAGCATATATAGTAATAAATCTAACAAAAGTTGGGCAAGGCTTGGAGGAAATTATTATAAAGCTTTACTAACAAACATTAAAGAAGATCTAAATAAATGGAGAGCTATACTGTATTTAGGAATTGAACAATTTAATACTGTAAAGGTTTAATTCTCCCCAAATCATAGATTTACTGCAATCTCAATCAAAATCCTAGCATGGTTTTACCCCCATATGAACAAGCTGATTCTAACATTTATATGAAAGCTCAGAGGTCCAAAAACAACCAAGATACATTTTTAAGGGAGAAGAGCGAGGTGCGAGTCCTTATTATTAAGCTAAAGAAATCCAGACTTACTATTAAGCTAAGTACTTAATAATGGGGGGTATTGGCTCATTGATAGAAAAACACCATTGTAATAGCCCCAAAATAAACTCATACATATTTAGATATGAATGAAGTAGACTTTCGAATAAAATATAATTAGGAAAATTGAGTATCTACATAGAAAAATGTGAAATTATACTCCTACTTCACACCATACATAAAAATCAATTCCAGGTGAATCGAATGTCAAAGTATGAAAGACTGAACAAGAAATATTTAGAAGACGATATAGCTAAATATGGTCATAGCCTGGGGACAGAGAAGGATTTTCTTAATCAAGACACATAAAGCACTGAACATAAAAAACAAATCTCACATCGTTAAAATTAACTATTGTTCACTAAAGGCACCAAAAAAGAGTGTGAAAAGGCCATTTACAGGGTAGGAGATATTTGCCACACATGGTACCCAGAAAAACTCCTATAAATCAGCAAGAAAAAAGCAGAGACCCCAACAGAATCTACTTGAATAGGCATTTGAGGAGAGAAGAAATCCAAACGGCTAATAGCAAAAGACAAACCTCATTAGTCATCTAAAAAAAAAAAAACATTTAGGTAATGCAAATTAAAGCTACAAGCAATACTGTTACTCCCCCAACACCCAATTGACAAAACTAGAAAACTGTGACAATCCTAAGAGTAGGTGACGATGTGGGACCACAGGATCTTTTGTATATGACTGGTGGGAGTGTTACAAAAGATACAAAAGATGAACACACCCTAACAGGTTGCCACCGAGGAGAACTGCCTCACAAGGTTTCCAAGGCTGTTATCTTTAAGGAAGCAGACTACCACATCTTTCTCCTCTGGAAGCGGCTGGTGGGTTAGAACTGCAGGCCTTTTGGTCAGCAGCTGAGTGCTTAACCACTGGGCCATCAGGGCTCCTCTGAACACCCCTATAGCACAGCAATTCCCTCCCTGCTTTTTTTTTTTTTTTTTTGTACTTTATATGATGATTTTGACTTAGGAAACAATATTGGAATCATTATTCCCTATCCTTAAGCACAGAGAATGTGACCCAGCTGGAGCTGGACTCACAAGGACTTAAAAGGACACATCAACTGGGCCATGAGGTATAAAGACAATAGCTAGGAAAACCAGCATTCTTAAATGCCAAAAAGTAGAATCAACTCAAATAGCCAACAATAATAAGTGAATATGATGGAATACATAGCAATAAAAATAAAGGAACTATGTTTTTTTTTATAGCTATAGGTGGAGCCCTGGTGCCACAGGGGTTAAGAGCTCAGCTGCTAACCAAAAGCTCAGCAGTTCAAATCCACCAGCTGTTCCCTATGGGGGAGTTCTACTCTTTCCTACAGGGTCAGTACGAAGCTGAACTGACTCGATGGCAACAGGTTTAGTTTTGGTTTTTATAGCTATAGGTAACCACATGGAAAAATCTCACAAGCATAACATTGTGTTAAAAGAACAAGGCACAAAATAATAAATACAGAATTATTCCACCTATATAAAGTTCAAAACCAGGCATATGTAGGTAAAGCTACAGTGAAGCTGTTGAGGAAAGCAAGGCAGTTATCACAAAGCTCAGGAAGGTGGTGATATGGGGGGAGGGAGGAGTTGTGATAAAGGAGGAGGGCATGATTAGTAGCAAAATGGGGGAGCTTCTGGAGAGAAGACAACATTCTATCTATTAAACTGGGTGATGGGTCATACTGTTGTTCTTTATAATTTAATACACATTTTAAATATGTTCCTATTTTTATTCAACAGTTAAAACTTATTAAAACCATATTTCAAAAAAGATCCCTATGGCTCAGAAAGGAAGCTATTTTAATTATTTGTATTTTCACATTGGCCCTTGAAGAAGAAACTAAGAACAATGCTGCAGGAAGAGGCAAATAAATCTCTGTATCTCACAAACTGTTCTTGTCCAGTTTAAAACACTCTATTTTTATGCAGCAGCTTAGAAATCTTGGCTGTGTCGCTTTATTTAGGTTCCTAATTAAATGTCCTTAGGCCACAAGATTAGCTGAATGGTGAGAGAAGTACTGAGCCTGGAGCCAACTCTTCTCCCAGGGGACAGACTTTTGATACCTGGGCCAGAAAGCAGCAGGTTGCTGTCATCCCTAAGCTTCACAGCCACATGCATCCAGCAAGAAGCAAAGCAAAACAAAGATGGTAAGACCCTATGAGGGTAAGAGCAAGGGTCGTAGGACCAGGCTGTCTGGTTCACATTCTGGATCCAGACTTATCTTATATCCTGAGGCAAGTTACTTAATGTTTGTGCTTCCATTTTCTCATCTGTAAAATGGGACTAACAACAGTACCCGCCTTCATAAGGGGAATAATATTGGTGCTGGCAAAACACTTTAGAAAAGTGTCTGGTACCTAGAAAGTACACAGAGGGTTAATGTTGGCTGTTATTATTTCCAGACATCTCCTAATATCCAAATCTACTTGAAATCTCCACTTATATCCCGAAGTTTACACATCTATTCCCTCCAAACGAGCTCCTCCATCCTTTCAGCAGCTCAGAATGAAATCCTGGTGTCATCCTAGATTCTTCTCTCTCTCTCTCTCTCTCATTGGTCCATCACAACTTCAAAATCCATCTCAAATCCAATCACTTCTCATCACCTCCAAGTTACCACCCTGGTCCAAGCCACCATCCTCTCTTGCCTGGATCATTGCAGTGGCATCCTACCTGGTGTCCCTGCTTCTACATTTGCCCTTCTCCTCTTCAGTCAATACAGGAGCCACACAGTTTCGATAAAATTATCTGTTATAACTTAAAGTCTGATCATACCATGCCTCTGCTCAAAATCTTTCAATGGTTTTCCATCTTACTCATAATAAAATTCAATGTCCTTCCCATAACCTCCAAGGACCTATGGGACCTGAGTGCCTCAACCTCCACCCTTCACCTGACATTCACTCCACTCCACTCATGTACCAGGAGTCCCCGGGTGCTGCAAATGGTTAATGCTTTCGGCTGTTAACTGAAAGGTTGGAGTCCACCCAGAGCCTCATGAGAAGAAATGCCTGGCAATCTACTTATGAAAAATCAGCCACTGAAAACCCTATGGCTCACAGTTTTACTCCGACACACATGGGAATGCTATGAATCACAATCAACTCAAGACTAACCGCTTTTGTTTTACTTTGTCTTTTAACCAGGCATTCGGCTGTGCCTCAGAGGCTTTTTACTTGCTGTTCCTTCTGCCTGAAGTCTCCTTCCCCACCTTCCGCTGGCTCACTCCTTGGGCTTCTCTCAGGTCTTCATTCAGAAGTTACTCTCAGAGAGTCACCCCCTGACCTTATGTATAATTTCACACCATATTCCCTTCCTTGCTTCAGTTTTCTCTCCTTCGCACCTATCACATCCTCTAACACACTTGTACTCTGAATATATTTCTTTATCCTGTTGCTGGTATGGCTCCCCCACATAATGCATGCTCCATGGGGCATGAATATTCATTCGGCGTATCCCCAGCGCCCCGAACAGCACCCTGCCAGTGACTGGCAGGTAGTGGGAGCGCAAAACAACACTGGTTGGATGAATAATAAATTTACAAGTTGTCAGCTAATAAATAAACACAGCTAAGGCAGTACTTTTCCCTCTTTTTATAACTTTTGGGCCCTGGGTAGATTAATATTTTAAATACACACTTGTAGTGATTAGATTACGTCTAATCACTACAGGGTTATGTGATTTTCCAACAACGTAAACCTGCTCATCCGTGACTTTAGAACAAAGCTAATTCCATTCTTCATTCATGGCTCCCTTCCTATTTTGTGGTCAGAAATATGAAGCGGCTGTCCCAGAACCGGTTCTGAGGAGCTCTTGTTTGCCACCAGAAGGCTCCATCTGTAACAGATTGTCCAATTGTGAAGTAACTTCAACTTGGGGAGAGCAGGGGCTGTGTCCAACTTTCTCATAATTATATTTCCAACACCTAAATTTTTTTTGCATGAGTAAACCAGTTAATTGATGCATGCTTGGGTAGTTCATTGTGTTTCCCCTCCTACACTGAGGGTGAGACATGCCAAAAGGACCCCCTGGTGAGCCGAAGAATTCACTGAGGAAAGCACTGGAGTTTTAATAAGGTATTTTAAGGCCCCTTTTAGGTAAATGGAAAAAATCATCTTTAAGAGCTCTTTACCCTTCATTACATGATGGTAGCTGCAAATAAAACAGAAATATAATGGACAGTTTTAAGTGTGCTTTTTAAGGCAGCCCCAAGAAAAAATGTATGTGTCTGCATGTGTGTACATGTGTGTGCCAGAGTGGAATGTATGTATATATATTTGTATGTATACACGTGTGTATACATGTATGCAGGTTTATGAATATGTTTGTGTGCATGTGTGTGTGTGTGTATAAAAATGGGAAATCATAAACTGATGATAATAATCAACTGATTAGAAAAAGGCATGACGGATAAGATGCCAGCCTAGTTTCCTTGCCTATTTCGTTAAAAATAATCTACTTCACTGAGAAGCATCCTTCAAGTACTACCTAACACCTCATTAGCCCTATAAATGCGAGTCATTCATTCTACGGTAGGTATTTATCTTTTTATTCATTAATCTAAGTTTCAGGCACGGTATCCTGGGATAGAGGGTCTCTGGGTAGTATAAATGATTAACAAGCTCAGCTGCTGACCAAGAGGTTGGAGGCTCAAGTACACCCAGAGGCACCTCAGAAGTAAGGCCTGGAGATCTACTTCCAAAGAATTCGCCACTGAAAGCCTATGGAGCACAGTTCTACTGTGACACACACGGCGTCACTATGAGTCGGAACTGATTCAATGGCAATTTTTTTTGTGGGGTTTTTTGGATCACGGGATAGACAAAGTCCCTTCTCTCTAGGGGGGAAGACAATCGACCATAAATTAAAAAGTATATAAGCTAATTTCAGATAAAGACATGAGCTACGAAGAAAAATAAATACACAAAGGCTGGAGTGGAGGCTCTCTTGGATTGAGAGGTTAGGACTAGACTAACACTTGAGTAGAGATTTGAGGGGAAAGCCTGGGGGAGGAGTTCTTAGGTGAAGGGGAGCAAGAGCACAGGGCCTGAGCTGGAAGTGAACTTGTCCAGAACAGCAGGAGAAGTGGTGCAGCTAGGGAGGTGGAGAAGGATTTAGGAGAGGACATGAGGCCCTGAGTTAAAATTCATTCCTCTGTATATCACCATCTCAGACAGATCCTGAGAACATCATCAAGTACACTGAGAAGCAGAAAACAATTCAAGGTATTAAAAGAAAAAAGACCTCCTCCTCTGAGGAGGGAAATACACATGCATGCAAAGAGCAGTGGTCACTGCCTACATATTCAACAAAAGATTAGGATCTTATTCCACCCCACTCACCACCCACCACCAATAACCAGAATGAAAACATAATAGAAATTAACCACTGGGCTAGTCTTCAAGATTCAGGCTCTCAGCTCTCACCCCTGCCTCCTCCTTAAATGGCTTAAGTCATCTCTGGCCTTCCCTCCAAACAAGTGGCTCTTTCTCCAGCCCTTGATAATTAGCTTCTCCAGACACAATGAGAAGGCCTTAACCCAAGCTTTTAGGGAAGACATTTGAAGCACAAGGGAATATTAGTGTTGCACTTGGGCTGTGGGACAAATGCTCCGGAAAGAAAAGGTTGGCTTTTTTTTTTTTAATGTATGCAATTATGCACATCCTGCAATATCTGCATAATGGGTCCAATTCAGCCCTGGCCTTGCCACAAAACTGCCATCCTGTGGAGGAGGAGCAATGCCTAACTTGAGGAGTGAATAGGAAGCCTCATGCTGATAACAGTGCCTAGTTTTTTAACTTTGAGAATGAACTTTGCTCTTTCAGTCAATTTGCATGTATTTGCAAATAAATTCTAAACACACACTTGTAAAATGCGCATACTTGAAATCGGCCTTCGCTCTGGGAGAATCTTTATAAAGAGTTTAGGTGATGGGTTAGCTGACTGCTCCATTCTTCCTGCTGCATAGTGGAATTTTAAAGCCAGAGAGGGTCTCAGATGAGTTGAACTTTTTGTCGCTAGGGAAACTCAGAAATACTACAGGAAAAGGATCAAATGTGAATAAAATATCAGCTGGGTTTAGGTTTCAGTTTGGAAGATATTTCTTTAGAGAACAGTATAAAGATTCAATTCTGAATTGAGCAGATTCATCGAAGCTTTTTGTTTTTTTTTTAATTTTAATTATTTTGATTCTGTTCATGGTTTCACCGAATACCTATGCATTTAGTTCAGGGCTCGGCAAATTAGTTTCCTGTTAAATTTCTTGACGTTTTTTACCATGTAACCTTAGATCTTTCTTGTATAATCTTCGAACTAGATATGTGAATGATGTTCTCCTGGCTAACTTAAGCCTTAATTTAAGTACTTGACATTTAAGGGTCTAATTAAACTCCTTCTAAAGAGAATATTTATCAACATGGCCAGACCCAAAGTGGTCTTACTAAGTCAAAGAGACATGAATTCCACATTTGACCTCTACCAAATTTCAGGGCTTTTTTTTTTTTTTAAAATAAACAATTTTACCAAAGATTCAAGGGGCATAATCTTATATGCAATCTCATCCCTAATATCCTTAGGCCCCAAGGGTACACACCAGCTCTTTCCCATATACATGGTTATAAAAAGGCCTTTGTTGCTCTCATTTGATTTTGTTTGTATTTTTCTACGTAAGATCATGCATCTGCTTTTCCCCAGGCCAACCACGATGGCATTTATTCACTTCCAATCCTGCCCTAGTTGAAGTCCAAAAGAAAGTTGTTCCCTTGATGGATGTAAGCATTTCTAGAGTTGTTTTCCCTACCACATTGTTGCTCTTTGTTTTCCAGTCAACCTTGGTATGCTTCAGTGCACATTAAAATAAGTAGTCAGGTCACCAGGCTGGGGACTAATAACGCCAGCTTCACTAAGATTTTCAGTCCAGCTCTGGCCATGTAAATGCCACAGAAAATACGAGATTTACCATTTACGGCAGTCTCTTTGTCCCTAGCTCCACTGCGCCTACAGCCTCCTTGCATTTTAATTAGGACAAATAGTACATTCCTCTTCCAGGCTGAAATCCAATGCCCCTTTGGCTTTATTCTTAGGTGAGCACAGCTTAAAAGATACGTTCTTTTGTCTTTTGTTCTCCATCTGCCAGGAAAGATGGAGGAATGGGAAGGGGGGAGGGAAAAGGAGTATCCTAGATAACATTTCTCCGCCTAGCTACTTCCTCTGCATGTGGGTATCCTCTCTTTCCTAATTTCTGTTTGCCAGCTTGGATGTTAAGATATATTGTTTTTGTTAGCTAATTCTGAGTCAGCCCTCGATTCATGGCGATCCCAGCCACAAGAGAAGAAAACATTGCCTAGTCCTGTGTCATTCCCATGAACGGTTGCTGTGAATTGAACCATTGTGATCCATAAGGTTTTCATTGGCTGATTTTCAGAAGTAGATGGCCAGGCTTTTCTTCCTAGGCTGTCTTGGGCTAGAAGCTCCACTGAAACCTGTTCAGCATCACAGCAACAGGCAGGCCTCCATTGACAAATGGGTAGTGGCTGCACACAAGGTGCACTGGCTGGGAATCAAACCCTGGTCTCCAACACGGAAGGTGAAAACTATACCACTGAACCAACACTGCCTGTGTGTGTGTGTGTGTGTGTGTGTCTCTGTGTGTGTTTTCTTTTTCAACTTCTCTTTGCAAACCAGGATGTTAAGGTATGAAACAGCTGGCTATGTAAGGCTCTATTTGTTGCTTCCAGAAATCCAGACTAGGAACAGCGCTAAATATGTTCTTTCTTGTACTCCCACCTATTTCTCTTAGACCACGAGCATGATCTTCTCATAAAAAAAATATTTGTACAGAGGTTACATGGGATAGGTCCAAGGTATATATTTTTCCCTTTCTCCTGACATGAAGTAATACGATCAGAAAGCTCTGGGCATTCAGTAGAAGCAAATAGGGTGTGCGGAATAAAATGGGAAGAAACTGAGAAATGGCAAATACGTTACAGGAACGAACCAATTTTCTCTGGTGATACTGACATGACTTAGGAAGATGGCTAAAGCCAAAACTGCGTTCCCACAGATACTGAACTTCACCACCTGCACCCACATATATACACCTATACACTCTACACTGAACCAAAGGGTTCCAAATTTTTGCATGTCTAAATAAACCAAGAAAAAAAAAAAAACCCCGCTGCCATCGAGTTGATTCTGACTCATACAGACCTTATAGGACAGAGTAAAACTGCCCCACAGAGTTTTCCAGGAGCGCATGGTGGATTCAAACTGCCGACCTTTTGGTTAGCAGCCGTAGCTCTTAACCACTATGCCACCAGGGTCTAAACACAGCATATCAAATATCAGATATCTCTCTTGCCCCAATTCCATGACATTCATGTGTTATCCGTACAAACACAAAATAAATAGTTTACTTGACATACATGGGTGAAGCTACAGTCCAAAGTAGACCTAGGATCTGTCTGGTGTAAATAAGTAAATAAGAGAAGCACATTTTTTTAGGGTAGATAAATGCAAAATAAATGCACAAATCATTTTTCTGTTGTTAGATTAGACTAAAAAGCACCAGATGGCCATTCATTTTTATGTAAGTTGGCCACCCCAGTGAAGGGACTCCCCCAGTTTCCTCCACATGGGTACCACTGGCCTGGAGAAAAACTGAGTAGAGGTTTGTGGAATCTCCGCAAGCAAATGATAACTGACAAGGGAAGTCTCTTTAAATTCTCACTTAGTCCCTCACAGGAAGACAAGCTAAATTGGCCTGGATATGAAATAAAATCTTTAGGCAAGCAGTTCTCCCCACATCCACTTCTTCCTTTGATTCCTCAGAGCTAGTCCCCTATTTTTTAGCTACCATGAAACAGAAAGTTTTTTTTTTTTTTTTAAGACACACAGTAGTTTTCAGACACACTTATCTGGAAGTAGATGTGGGAAATCACAGGAGTACGGTTGGCTCTGGTTTCTTACTAGAGGACCCAGGGAGAAGCTCAATGGATTTATGTTAAATAATAAGCACTGTTACCACACAATTCTGCCTTTGAATATCCACAACTGGCAGAACTACAGAGAGGAGGTACTTCATAAATACTTGGTGGTGACTCACTGAATAAATTATACAGGGCTGTAAGGTCTGGAGATAAGCGTGTGGCCAGCACACAGTATGTGCTTAATAAACAGCCTATACTCTTAGACACTCTGTAGCCTACCAAAATAAAAGCCAGACCAGCTGCTGCTGAGCCAATTTCAACTCATGCCAATCCCATGTATTTCAGAGTAGAACTGTGCTCCATAGGGTTTCAATGGCTGTTATCTTTCAGAAGATCACCAGGTTTTTTTCAAGATGCCTCTGGGTGGACTCAAACCTCCAGCCTTTCGGTTAGTAGCTGAGTGCTTAACCACCAGGGCCACCCAGGGACTCCTCCCCTAGTCTAGATCTACTCATCCTCAGCCTTACGTAAATGGTTCTTTTAAGATTTTAGAGACGTGGAAACCATAGTATTACCAAAAGAACACAGCAGGCAGTAATGACTGCAAAAAGTCAAGACAGTATCTCTGCAACTGTGAGGGTGCTTGCTGCACAGATCTGTGTTATTTTGGTGTAACTTCTGCAGTTCTGTGTGTGATATTATTGACATTACATATGTATCCAAACATTCAGGATTCAACTTAAAATCTGAGCTGTCCAAGAACCTCCAGAATGGAATGACTGCCTAACCTGGGGAATGTCTGCATTATCTATTCTGTCCTGCTTATCATCTGTCCTTACCTCAACCAACCACTCTTCCTTATTCCTGAATAGCCTACACTAGGAAATTCTTGAGGGAATAAGCCTGTGTGATGGAGGTTAGTTTTGGTAACAGGACTGTCCCTGCAGCCCTTTATTCAGTAGGTTCAGCAATGGGTCATGGGTTGGGGTGGAATACTGGCAGGGGAGTTGGGATTGGACACTTGCCCTTGGATTTATTACCAATTTCTTTACCACCCTGATGCTCTGCATAGTTCTCCCTGGTTCTTGAGTCCCTAGATTAGAATACTGCTTGAAGCAGAGCTGGCCTTATACATGGTTTATTCCTGCTTCTTGATTATACACCAAGCATCAATCTGCTGAGAAACCATCTTACAGGCTCCTCCTCTGGCAGAAAGCCCCATCTTCACACAGTGGCGTCACTAGTTGGCATCACTCAGTGTGGTAACTCATGGTGTCACCCCCATGCTAATTACCACAATATTGTAGCTAAAACACTGGAAAATTTGATAAAGTCACTGACTATAAAAACACTGGCAGCAATGAAAACAGTGCGTGCTTGTAGTATGCGCACATGAAACCAAGTGATCCGAAGTATCACTGTAATTTGGTAATAACGACAGCTCTGACTGGAGCGCATCAGAAAGTGCAAAAAGAAAATTTGCATAGGGTTTTAAGTCTTGCAGGTACACTGATACGTGTAAGCTGGGTTTAGAAAAATATTTCTGTTGTTACAGCTAACTACAAGGATGTTTTTATTAAAAAATATTTCTGCTGGAACACTGCACAGAAGTTTTATAGAGTCATCTTGGTGTCACCCTCCTCTGACAGTGTCACCTGGTGCAGTCCACACTGCTCATGCCCCCTTAGTGATTTAGCCACTATCTCCAGAGGGTTTAAATTTTCATCCATGGAAACAGATGGGATTATTCATTTTCCATGTCCAAATTTTGCTTTCACATATTTCAAAGTTGTCATTTCTTGATTTCTTTTCTAACAACATCAATCAAATTCATAACCTTAGTACGATGCAGGGCTGGGATTATCATGAGGTGAGTGAGGTACTCGCCTTGTCTGAAAAACTTGAGGAGATGCCAAAAAAACTCAGTACTCAAGATAAGTAATACTTTAGTGCAATATTTTAAAAAGTCTAATTATGGTGAAATGAATGGCTGCTGGGGGGTAGAAGGAGGGAGAGATGAAGAGCTGGAGAGTAGGGCATTTTTAGGACAGTGACACTATTCTATCATTGCCACTATTCGGTGACACTATTCTGGTAAGGGGTAAATGGAGCTCTGTACTTGCTGCAAACTTTTCTGTAAACCTGAAATTGCTCTAAAACATAAAGCCTATTTAAAAAAAAAAAAAATCTTAGAAAAAACATCAGCAAACTGTGGCCCACGGGTTGGCCACCTATTTTGTAAATAAAGTTTTATCGGAACCAGGGCCAGGATTAGGGTAAGGGTAAGTGAGTTAGAATTAAGCAAATAGTGGACTGAATCCTATCTTTAAATTTTGGTATTTTTTTATCATGATTTTTGTATTTTAAAAAAAATTTGTTTTTAATTAAAACAATTTTTTAAACCCAAGCTGGGATTTCTGGAGACTAAGGAAGTTGGAACAGTACAATCAGTCAGTAAGCGTAAGTGGAAGAATAACATCAAAAAGTCTGAAAGCAGCTGTTTTCAAACATTTGGTCTCAGGAGCCTTTACACTCTTAAAAATTATCAGGGCCCTCATCTAAGATGCATCAATTGGTCTCAACCCACCTGGAGCAAAGGAGAATGAAGAACACCAAGGTCACACGATAACTAAGAGCCCAAGAGACAGAAAGGGCCACATGAACCAGAGACCTACATCATCCTGAGACCAGAAGAACTAGTTGGTGCCCAGCCACAACCGATGACTGCCCTGACAGGGAGCACAACAGAGAACCCCCGAGGGAGCAGAAGATCAGTGGGATGCAGACCCCAAACTCCCATAAAAAGACCATACTTAGTGGTCTGACTGAGACTAGAGGAATCCCGGCGGTCATGGTCCCCAGACCTTCTGTTGGCACAGGACAGGAAACATTCCCGAAGACAACTCATCAGACATGGAAGGGAATGGACAGAGGGTAGGAGAGAGATGCTGATGAAGAGTGAGCTAATTATATCAGGTGGACACTTGAGACTGTGTTGGCATCTCCTGTCTGGAGGGGGGATGGGAGGATAGAGAGAGTTGGAAGCTGGCAAAATTGTCACGAAAGGAGAGACTGGAAGGGCTGACTCATTAGGGGGAGAGCAAGTGGGAGTACGGAGTAAGGTGTATATAAACTTATATGTGACAGTCTGACTTGATTTGTAAACATTCACTTGAACCTCAATAAAAGTTAATAAAAAAAAAGATAAGAGATAAAGAAAACACCACACGTGTAATAATTTTGTAACATACGGGGTCTTGGTGATGCAAACGGTTAATGTGCTCAGCTGCTGACTGAAAAGAAGGAGGTTTGAGTCCACCCAGAGGTGCCTTGGAAGAAAGTCCTGGTGATCTACCTCCATTGAAAACCCTACGGAGCGCAGCTCTACTTTGACACCTGTGGGGTTGCCACGAGTCAGAGCAGGACAACAACCGATTTGGGGTTTTTCTGTTTGTTTGTTTTTAGACTATGTTACTCAGCAAGAAAATGTTTTCCCAGAATCTTGAATAAAGTTATGCCTTACTTTGGCTAAAAAAAAAAAAAAATTATCAGGGCCCTCAAACAGCTTTTATTTCTATGGGTTATAGTTATTAATATTTATGAATTAGAAATTAAAACTGAGGAAAATTTTAAAAATCAATTTTTACTAATTCAATACATAATGTTTTCCTCGAAGTTATAGGCTCACTTTCAACAAAATATTTCTCAAATATCCTAATCTTGGTTTGTCTGTTAATCATTCCTTCAAGTAAAAACGGTGTCCATGAAAAAGTGCTAGTTCAGCTGGTGACTCAAACACGTAGCTGCACAGTATTCTGCCCTGTGACAACCGTTATACTTGAGCACGCAACAGAAGTGCTTTAAGCATATTTCCTATTTTGTCACAGGAATATTAAAGGCACGTACTCAAGAATCAAGAAGTAATCAAATTAATAATTTTTACTGCTTCATCGAGGATATTGTTAAATAAAACTTTTCTTTTTTTTTCAATTCTGAGTACATGGTGGCCAAAAGCTTTACCTACCATTACTTTTGTGCTATAATGCAAATTTCAATGCAGTAAAAAAAAAGGCAAATAATGTCTTAATATCATTATGAAAATAGCTTGACCCCACAGACCTCCTGAAAGGGCCTTAGGGAACCCTAGGAGTCTACCTACCAACACTTTCAGAACCACTGCCTTAAAGGATAAAGTTTTAACAATACGTCAAAAATCATCGTCAATAACATAGATTCAGTCAGACAGGGACAATATAGTTACAACTAACTCCAAAATTAGTTTTGTGAAAAAAAAAAATGTTTTGAACAATCAGGAAGTCTTGGAGGCTAAGGTAAGGCATGAACAAGGTATGAACGAATCTGAATGCCAAAGAATATAACCAATGACCTGAAAGCATTGCCATTCTTGGGCAGCGGAGTGGAGAAACAGCACCTCGCTCATCCCTCCTCTCCCCTCCCCACCTTCCAGGTAATGAGGGAGCTCAGGGTACAGCAGCAACAGCAGCAGGAAGAGTAAGAAAAACTAACACAGAACATCCTAGGCTGTTCCAAGAACCCTGGATCCAGTCGATCCAACGTTCAAGCCCTCTCCCCTACCGCTAACTAAAATATGTCCTTGGGCAAGTCCTCAAATCTCAGGACTGTCTGCCTCATTCTCCTCATGGATAATATGAATATTAGTACCTTCCTCATATGCTTGTTGTAAGGATTAGATTAAATGATGTCGTTACAGCAATGAGCACAGTGCCTGACAGTATCTAGTAAAAGTATCTTATTAATACTAAGACACATGATTTGTGCTGATGCACTGCCCAGTCTTCAGTAACCCTTCCCTACACGTATACATGCTTAGCCTAGCCTCTTGCCAGCGTTAGCTGTAACTGCTGCTTTTCCTCTCCAGCTAGACCAAGAAGCCTGCCTGGACCTGTCACTTCATCCATGCTGCTTTGAGTATCATGACTCTCTCACCAGCAATTCACTGGAAGTCTGATGATTAACGATGCAAAGTATATATAAATGTGTAAATTACCATGTGGAGATGGAAATGTTTGTTTTAGTGGTAAAATTACACTTTTGTTTCCATGAAACTGTTTTTCTTGGCATTGAAACATGTTTGAAAAAGAAAGGGATTACTTTTAAAAAGAAAAACTAGCCAAACATTTATCCCACCAACAGAAAAAAACAAAACAACACAAGAATCCTACTCTTTCGCTGGTAGGTCTCTGTGTAGGTAGAATAATCGTCCCCCAGAGATGTCCACATCCTAACCGCCCCTATCCCCCCACCCCCCGAGCCTATGATGTGATTAAGGTAAGGACCTCGAGACTGGGAGATTATCCTGGATTATCCAGGTGGGTCCAATGTTATCACAGGCATCCTTAAAAATGGAAGAGGGAGGCAGAGAAATTCAATCAGAGGAAAATGTGACTACAGAAGAAAGGCACAGACAGAGGCAACTCTGCTGGCTTTGAAGATGGAGGAAGGGGACCATGAGCCAAGTCATGTGGGTGGCTTCTAGAAGCTGGAAAGGACAAGGAAAAGGATTCTCCCCCAAAGCCTCCAGAAAGGAATGCAGCCCTGCTGACACACTGATTTTAGCCCAGTGAGACCCATGTTAGAATTATGAACTAAGGAACTATAAGACAATAAATCTGTTATAGTAGCAAATGGAGAACTAATACAGTCTCAAAGGTCATCCCGTCAAGCTTGGTATGCTTCAATGCACAATGATATAAGCAGCCGCATCACCAGGGTGGGCACTAACAATTTCCCTGCTTCACTCAATTCCTCAGTCCAGCTTTTGGCCGTTTACACTCTCTCTCTCTTTTTTTAAGTGTTGTAAATATATATATAACATAACATTTGACAATTCTACATTTTTCACGTGTACAATTCAGTGATATCAGTTACATCCCTCATGTTGTACAACTATCACCAATATCCACTGTCAACAGCTTTTGGTCATTTAAATGCGATGAATTAAAGAGATTTAACAGAGGTCTAGGGACCTAGAATCTCCATGTTTAACAAATCACATTGAACTCTATTAAACTAGGAGCCCTGGTGGCGCAGTGGTTAAATCACCCAGCGCTAACTGAAAGGTCAGCGATTCGAACCCACCGTTCTGTGGGAGAAAGATGTGACAGTCTGCTTCTGTAAAGATTTACAGGCTTAGAAACCCTACGGGGCAGTTCTACACTGCCCTTGGGGTTGCTATGAGTCAGAACTGACTGTTGGCAATAGGTTTACGGTGGGTGGTCCACACTTTGAGAGACATTCATTTCTACTTCTAAGAAGCTTGCAATTTAGGTGCTGATTAAATATAATTGCAATTCCTAATAGATAAATATATATGCATAGTTCCAAAGGCAGGTCGGAAACTAGGGCAAGGGTAACAGGTTGGAAATGGCCCAGAAGATATAAATTCTTCCATGTTTACCTCAACAAACTAGTTATAGAATTAAACCAGATGAGCGCTCTTCTGCTCTCTCCCACGTGGTCAATGCTTCAGGGCTCTGGAATAGGGGAAACAGAATCCTGGCACCCTACAGTCCTCTTGTGGAAAACCTGCCATGGTGAGCACATTCCTAAGCCAGAGCCCTTTTTATCCTCCTCACCTGTCTCACCTGTTTCTTTACGAGGTGGTGACGTGGTGGTCCAGGGTGTGTCATCTTCAAATTGAACCCAGTTGCTGATGGCTGAGGCCAGGTCAGGAATGGGCTTCTCAGGGCTCCCAGGAGGTGAGGCCGCTTCAGAGATGAGGCCTATCTTTTCTGAGGAGTCATCCTGCTCCGAGGGAGAAAGGTCCTGGGAGCCTCCATCTACAACGTGGTTCTCCCCAGAGGAGCTCTCAGACTGGTCTGAGGAAGACGACAGTCTTGGGAGGTGCTCTTCGGTGCCTCCTGAAACACACACCAGAAACCACCATCGTGGTGAGGAAGGCCACTCTTCAGAACAGTCTTGTGGGAGGCACAAGTAAAGGACAGAGAAAGGGTGACCACAGGGCTTACCATTTCAGCGGGAAGAGAAGAGGAAAAAGCCATGGCCATCTCACCTCTATGCTAAAGGACTGTTTTCCTAATAATGTGTAAAACTCATAACCTTAGCATATCCCTAAGTCAATATCTAGGCAGGCTGAGACTGGGAGTATTGTTCACTATTTTTATCCCAGCATCTACTCTAGTGCCTCAGGGCTGCAAATGAAAATGCCTACAGAGGCCAAGCAAGAAATGTGAGTTAAGCGGAATAAGTGAAAGGCAATAGGGACTGCTGGAGACTGCAGCTTAACAGGTGAGCCTCTATCTGGACTGAAGACACTCAAATTCAAACTTCGAACTCCATACAGTCCAAACTACATAGGTCTGTAGGCCACTAGATGCAACCTCTGCACTAACGACTGGCTGAATGTGAGATGCAAGGTCTTCATGTAGCTTTACTGTCACTCTCCTGTTCTGAAACAGACAGAACGTTTAACAGTTTTCAAAAAACTTCAAAATAAATAAATAAATAAAAGAGCTGTATCCTGATTACGGTGGCGGTTACATGTATCTATACAGGTGTTAAAATTCATCAACTGTACACCAAAAAAAGTCGAATTTACTGTAAGAAATGTTTTAAAAATCAAAGAACTAATATGAAACTCTTCTCTCCCAACAGTAGCCAAACAAATTGGTCCATCTGCTTGTAATCAAAGCCTTTGGACAGAAAAAGGGAGCCAAACAGGTAATTTTAAATTTTCTAGTAGCCACATCAAAAAGTAAAAAGAGGCAAAATAATTTTTAACGATACACATTTTAACAAAAAAGAATACATATTTTAATTAAAAAAACATAATTCTAACATATATTCAATATAAAAATTATTAGTGAGGCATTTAACTATTTTTTTTTTAACTAAGTCTTTGAGATTCAGTGTGTATTTTACACTTACAGCTCATCTCAATTTGAATTAGCCACATTTCAAGGACTCACTAGCTACATGGCTACCATATTGGATAGGACACCCGTAGGGTCACACTTCCCAGGTGCTATAAATGGAGCAGAAATCATTTCAGTCAGTAGTGAGTCAGGATCAACCTGAGGACACACAATAACAACAACAGTTGCAGGTGCAGTGGAAAAGAATCAGCTGACATGGCTCTGAAAATACCTTTGGACACTGCCTTGACCTTTAGCCCTGAGCACCAATTCCCTCGGTGTCAATACAGTCATCTTCATCTTGATCATGTATGGTTCTGAGCACTTATAACATATATCAATTCATTTAATCCTCACACCAACCCATGAGGCAGGTACTATCATTACTCCTTTTGTACGTATAAGAAAACCACCACATAAAAAGCTTAAATAAATAATCTACCCAAGAGCACCTGATTCACGTGTGATGGAGCCAGGATTAGAAGTCAAGCAATATGGCTCTAGGGCCTGGCACACCTAAGAACTAGGCTTAAAAATTGAGAAAATCCAAATTGCTATTGGGAATAACAACCAAAAAGGCTGAGAGTAAAGTACTCTGTAAACATGAAACTTAGGTTTCTTGGGAGGAAGAAGTCAATACTTCTAGAGTTTCTAGGCCTTTGCTGGGGTTTCTAAAGTTTCTAAGACATGTCCTCCAGGCTTCTAAGTGGAAGAATTCATGCATTGCAGGAAAATGACAAAATGACTTTTTTTTTTTTTGGAATAAGATCCCACACAAAGACTGATCAACTAGAAGCCATAACAAATAGCTGTGGTGTTCTGTCAATCTTTCTACCTTAGGAAATGAAAGCACTTACCCTCAGAAGAGATGGGATGGAGTGACTCCTCATTGAAGGAGACCCACTCCGATTGGTGGGTAGCAATCACATGGTCCAAGGTCATCATGCTAGGAAGGTGCTGGTCATCTTCACACTGCTAGCCTCAGGTGGACCCCAGAGTAATGTCTGGGGTGGAGACAGAGTGGACTTGGGCCTAGGGTCTGTCACAGAGGCCTTGCAGAGGACGGCACTCTGAACGTAGATATATTAGCCCATTTTGCCTTCGATTAATCAATCAGCTAAGCAGAAATCTGTTTAGAAAAATAAATAAAAATTTAAAAAGATAACTATCACATTATACTCAGTCCACAAAGGTCTAGGGCTTTCAGTGCTGCCCATGATAGGGCTTGAGATGGTTTTCAACTTGGCTTACTTCTCTCTGTGTATCTTGCCCCCAGTTCTCATACTCAAATATTTGCCTTGAGCATCAAGATCTCTGGATAAGTTCTATATCAGACTTGTAAGTAATCACACAAATTTTATCAATTAGATTTCCTCATCTGCCCAACTCTTGTTTTTTAGAAATACTTTTATTTATAATACAATGCTACCATTGTATAACAAATACTATATTGAAACTTTTCAAAGCACTTTCACTTTCTTTTGCCAGATGGTGAAATAAAAGCTTGTTCTTTTCCATCAAATCTGTGTAGTTTCTTGCCTTAGGCAGGTAGCTCTTTCCAAGCCTGATTTAAATCTTTGGCAGAAACCCAACAATCTCCAGATGGTATGTCCAAGCATGGTTTACCAATCAAAAAAATAGAAAGGAGTCACCTTATTAATTTGGAATAAGGAGATACGGAATATTTGCTTCAGTGAAAGTCTGAATTAAGGAAACATGTTTTCAATCTGGGCATATTTGAATTAGTATACAAAATCTAGCCTTTACTCACACTGCAATTATGCTATATATACTACTGCAGGATACTTGACTTATATTTTGTTTAATGCCTTTTTACAACTTGAAAAAAACTTCTCAAGCCAAAACACTTTAACCTTTAAGTCACAACCACAAGAAAAGTATTAGAGAACTACAACACTTTTAAAAACATAAATACAATGGAACTATAATTACCTAATTTAATGTCTTGGGAAACTCCCCATGTGGAAATGTGCCAGGATACCCAAGCTGTACAGAGGAGGGAAAGCCCAGAATCTCCTCTCCCACTCACTCTTCTGAAATCCTTGCCACCGTGGGACAAGACCTGCACAAATAGCCTGGAGAGTACAGTGCCCATAAACCAGGTCTTCCCAGGGCACAATGTGGAGCCCACAAACCCAAAGAATGACTCCCACTGGCTTCTGTCCATGAAGCCTTTCTCAAGCCCCATCAAATGTGTCACTCAATGAGGTAAAGGCTGTAGGCCAAGGTAATGGCAGTAAAGCTGAAAAGTTAGATTCCTCCTCTCACCACAACAGCAACACACAAACCAGGCAAAGAAAAGCCACAATACAATTGCATGTGCTGACACACGCAGTGTCATAACTCAAGGAGGGAAACTGCCTGCTGATCCCATGATGATGAACCCAGGGAAACTTAGGGATGAGTGGGGGAAGGGTGCAGGGGGAAGGGAGGGAGAGGAGGAAAGCAGTGTGGGTAATGGGTAAAGCACCTAGAAATTTTGGAGCTGGACGGTCTGAAAAACCAATAGTCCAGCTCCCAAGTTTTATAAATGGTAAAATTGAAGTCCAAGGAAATCAAGTGTAGCAACCAGGATTGAGAGCATGGGCCCATGTTTAGACTGTCTGGATTGGGGCTCATTATTTAACCTCTTTAAGCCTCAGTTTGCTCTGTACAGCAAGGATTATAACAAAACTCACTTCATAAATCTATGAATAAGTGAGATAATGTAATGTACATCAAGTGCTTAGTACTTGGTATAACAATGACAATGATAATAATAGCAGGACAACATACCGAGGGCTTACTAAGGGACACGCCCCATTTCGAACCCTTGATAAATGTCAGCTACAGCCATCACTGCTGTTGTTAAGTGACTTGGCCAGGTTACATAGCTAGTTAGTGGATGTCCTAAAACTACGGTGCAGGTTTCATGAAACCACCCATTTCTGTCATTTACACATTCTGGTTTTAGAGATTTTTCCTTTTCAGTAGTTTTTAGAGCAGTTCCCCTAGACGCTAAGTGGAGTCATGGGCCAGAAGGCCAATTTGGCAACCTCCTCTTTACAGATGCAGGCACAGTCTGGCTAAGAAACCAAGACCATTACTCAGAAAGTATGAATGGAAGAAGAGCCCCAAAGCTCTATTTACTCTTGCTTAGCTTGGCCCTCTCAGATGTGGACATAGCCTAGTTACAGATAATGACAGCCTCCAGAAAGACTGGCGGAAAAATTTATTACAGGGAACCACCTACCATAATCCTGTGAAATGGCTTTAAGGTGTATGTTCAAGAAAAAGCCACATCCAGTAAGTCATAAGATGCTACATCTTGAGAAGTGCTGTGCTAGCAGCTGGAAAGCTACAGAGGAACTCATTAACCGAGGCTAAGCTCATATTGGAATTGGTTTCTGGGTAAAAATCTCACCCCATTTTTAGAATTGTGAATCATAAAGTGATGTTCAAAAACACTACAAAGTAGTAGTGACTCAATATTATCAGCGGGATTGACCAAGAGATGTGAAAAAATTAATTGAAGTTTCTGGCTTACCACTTCAGAGGAATAACTTTCTCAGCATCCCTTATACACTAAAATTTGGGGGTGGAGAATATAGCTGGCTGATAAGATGAGAGTCATAGAAATAGATTTTTCTTATGTCAATCCTCTAATACGTATTTATGAACCCAATGTGTCTTAAAAAGCACCAGGCATCCTTTGAGGTGGTGACCCTCAAGCAGCTTGCAATTTTGTTGGGGAGATCAGGATGCATGAAACAATAGCAAACAAAACATGTTCAAGAATAACCGGCTGCTGAAGGACACACCAGAAATGCTATGACAGTTTAGCCACAGGGAGACTTGCAAGAGCTGGAGCCATAAAGGACCAGGCACATTTCTTGGATTTGAGGGATATCCTTGGGATCTGAAGGACTCCTGAGCAATGACCACTGGTGTGGAAGCATGAGAATGTCCTAAGACAGAGAACAAGCATGAGTGAAGATTAAGAAGCAGGCCTCCATGAAGCTTGTTTCTGTATCAGTGAAAAGGCCAGTCTGACAACAGCAGAGGTATCTACTGTGAAAATGTAGAGGGAGAGGATTGATGGACCTTAAAAGCTAAGGAGAAGAGTTCAGTGGGAAATGGGGAGCCACTGAAGGTTTAGAAGTACAGAGAGATCCAAGAAATGTGGAGATTAAGGTTCCTCAGACTTTGCTGAGCAAAGCTTGGTGATGAAAGTTATCAAGCACAATCGTACCTCATTGCATTCCACAAAGTCAGGGGCCCACATCAGAACATGTACTGATCACTCTGTGCTGGGTTCACCCTAGGGCCTGAGGGTGCAAGGAAGAACAAGACAGAATCACTGGGTTCAAGGAGCTTATAGTTGACTGTGGGGAAGTACGACAGTGACAGAAAACAATATCCTCTGCTCTCTTGCCTATTCTGACCAGCTATCCACCAATGATAGCATTCAATAGCAGCCATGATAGTAGAGAGTAAGGGCATTGGGAAATCACTGAGGGCTTGTGCACTGGGCTGTCTTGAGCTGCATCTTAAATCAGAAGGAAGGGCTCTGAGCAGTTATATGGAGGAGGAAAGGCATTCTAGGAATGGGGAGCACAAATGAAGTGTCTAGCAGACAGTGAATCACATTCTGTTTATCTGAAGAGGATAAGAAGTGGTGCTGAGTGCGTGGGGTTGGAATGGTGACAACTCTAAACTTCGGAATGAATTTGAACTCTTGAAACTACTCTCCATTTCCATTGCAAATGCCTTGGTTCAGTCCCTCAATGAATCTCCCCCAGACAATTAATACTCTTCCCTGTCTCCCTGCCTTCAGCACCACCCCTCCAACCCATTATTCAACTGTTGCCAAAGTAGCCATCTTCCTTTTATATCTTTTTTTGTCATATGTATTCAACCACACAGCTTCTTTAAAAACCTCTGTATCCCCTACTTGGGTTTTAAGGCTACTGGCAAAAGTTACCCAGTCATCTGTTTGGGGTTTATGCAGAAATATCTTAACCTAGAGCCTAGTGCCAATTTCAAACCCCCAATTCCAGCTTCAGCTGTTTCCTGACCAGGGACAAGCATGTAAAGGTCAAAAGGAAAACTAGGAAGAAAAGAAGGATGGGAAGAGACCTCATGGATCCTAGGCATTTCTTTTGGGCTTTCTCTAAAAAAATCATATTAAGACAATCGAACAACTTATGAGCATCTATTATGTAGAATCTGAATTGAACCCAGTACAATGGTACAATGTAATATCAAGCACGGTTTTACGTTTTGAGATTCTGTCACAGTGGACTACTGAAATCACAAAAGTTTAATCAGGAACTTGAAATAACCATGCTACTTTGTCATAAGTTCTTAGAATAAAGAGCCTAGAGGCCCTATTACCATATGACAAAGACCAGGTTTACAGGTGAAGAACTTGCAACACTGCTGCTCTTCACTTTCATTTTTCCAAATTTTTTTTCCTTTATGGGAGAACAGAGTTCACAATAATAGAAGCTGAAGAGAGTTCAGTGAAGCGCGTGCACAGACACACACACACACACTCTTTTTTAATTAACGGCTGCCTTGATGCCCTGGTGGCACAGTGGTTAAGAGCTCAGCTGCTAACCAAAAGGTCAGCAGTTCGAATTCACCAGCCACTCTTTGGAGTCAGAATCGACTCGACGGCAACAGGGCTCCTGCAAGAGTAAAGGAGGTAAGTGATCCTGGTTGTTTGTCCTTCCTATCTTTTCACCACTTTTTTAATTCTTTTAAATATTCCGTTTTTGAAAAACAAAAGGTGACTAAGCAATCCTCTTCCAATTCCCGATGAAAACTAAGTAACTGAATGACTGTCTCAACCTCAAGTCAAATACAGATAAAGAAGAACTCCAAAGGAACACGTGTTATACTCTACTAGAGTCAGCGACTATGCACACATCCGCATACACTAAGCCCCTCTTTCTTTCAGTCACGTATACCACAATCCCTTACCCCTAAATGTCTACCTTTCCTGCCTCTAAAGTCATATTGTTTCTGTGACCATATACACATATATTCACACATATATATAGATAGAAACACACACACAAATGTATATCACTATATATACACATACACATACATACATTTTTATAGATATTTATGTAAATAAGTAAAACCAGTTGTTGTCTGTCACCTCCAACTCATGGCAACCCCATGTGTCAGAGTAGAACTTACTCCATGGGCTTTTCAATGGCTGATTTTCCTGAAGTACATCACCGGACCTTTCTTCTGAGGTGCTTCTGGGTGGACTCAAACTTATAAGCTTTCAGTTAGCAGCCAAGCACGTTAACCATTTCTGTGTCCCAGGGACTCCTATGTATATCCATAAACCAAAAACCAATTGCCATTGAGTCAATTCTGACTCGTGGTGACCCCATGTATTTCAGGGTAGCACTGCCCTCCATAGGGTTTTCATGGCTGTGACCTTTTGGAAGTAGACTGCTGGGCCTTTCTTCCAAGGTGCCTCTGGGTGGACTCAAACTGCCAACATTTTGATTAGTAGCCCAAGGTTATAATTGTAAGATATTCTATTGTGTGGTTTTTCTTCAAAATAATCAATCCTGATGGCTGAGCTACCCAACAACTCCATGGCCCCACATTCAGAGTCAAGGATCTAAGGAACACCTGGTTTGAAAAATGGGTTAGACATTGCCTCTGATCTTTGGTGCACTCCTGAGGCAGTGACCCTGAATGCATCCCCAGGCACCTGAACAGTGTGTCACATTTGGTGAATGGCCCCGTAGGACATCAAGCTTTAAGGTTTGCAGAATGCATTCCATGACCATGAACTCTTAGAAGGTCCTGGTTTACTTCATCTTGGTAAACTCATACCGGCTTACCTCACTCAGTTTCATATTTTCAGAACGGGGATGCTGATATTTTGCCTGTATAATGGTAGGTGCTCTGTGTGGATAATTTTTTTTCATCCGTATTTTAGATCTATGAGTCTACTGCTTTGGATGCTCCAACATGAGACTGTCAGTTTCTGGAGATTCTACAGGAGTCTCCTGGGTTCCAATGGTGGCCATATTCCCTGGGCATAACCCTATGGCTTTCCAAGAAACTTTGCAGAATATTACTACTACATTTCATTGAAGCTTAGAGGCCATATTCAGAGATGTTAAAATACAAATACATACATTTCTTCAAATAAATGAAATAGCCTTATTTTTATACCAGATAATTACCCAAAATTACAATTATTATATGCTCCCAGGATGCAAAGAACTTCTTAGATCGTCTCAGCCCATTTTCACAATAACCCTGAGATAAGTAAGGCAGATATCCCCTCATTTGATAAAGAAACTGGCTCAGAGAGGTTGTGTAGCTAGTGCTAGTCCACACAGCTAACCAGTGGAAGAGTTGGGATAAGATCCTAACTTTCCTGACTCTAAATTCTTTACTCTTTCCACTACATCATACTCTGCTTTTCAGAAAATATGTACAGCTGATAGTGTTCGCTGTTTCCTCTCACCATCCAGTACCAGAGGATGGATCATCATAGGTTTCGGCCAATCACAACAATCCTATTCCCTGCTTTCCCAGTACCTACCCAGGTACCTAGAGAGGACCATTTGACTAACTTCTGACCAATGAGATATAAATGGAGGGATGGTGAGAAACACAGTTCTGAGAAAGTGTTTTATTTTTAATTTTGTTTTGCTTTCCCAATAAAGGGGGCAGATGCAACTCATACAGGCCTAATCTTTCTTAGTTTCTCTTTTTTCCTGTCTTGAACATGGTTGTGATGGCTCCAGCTACAGTGACCACACTGCAGCCGTGAAGGACAGGCTAAGAGAATCACACTAAGTCACTGAATCAGTATTAATGATCATTCATCTCTATATTTCTTGTTATGAGGGGAAAAAAATTCTAACCCTTACCCACTGCTGGGGGGAATGTAAAATGGTGTAGCCACTGTGGAAAATAGTTGGGTGATTCCTCTAAAAGTTGAAGATAGAAATGTCATGTTGTTACGGTTGTTAGGTGCTATCAAGTCAGTTCCAACTCATAGCGACCCTATGTACAACAGAACAAAACACTGCCCAGTTCTGTGTTATCTTCACAACTGTTATTATGATTGAGCTCATTGTTGCAGCCACTGTGTCAATTATCTCACTGAGGGTCTTCCTCTTTTTCGCTAACCCTCTACTCTACCAAGCATGATGTCCTTCTCCAGGGACTGGTCCCTCCTGATAACATGTCCAAAATACATGAGACGAAGTCTCACCATCCTCTCTTCTAATGAGTATTTTGACTGTACTTCTTGAAAGACAGATTTGTTCCAGCTCATTCTTCTGGAAGTCCATGGTATAGTCGATATCCTTTGCCAACACCGTAATTGAAAGGCATCGATTCTTCTTTGGAATTGCCATATGACACAGCGATTCCATTCCTAGGTATACACCCAAAAGAAGTGAAAGCAGGAACTCAAACAGATATTTGTACACCAGTGTTGACTTCAGCATTATTCACAATAGTCAAAGGTGGAAACAACCCAAATGTTCAGCAACAGATGAATGGATAAACCGAATGTGGTATATACATATAACTGCTTGGTTCTTGGATTTTTTTTCTTTTCCTCTCTCCCTCCTTCTCCTCCTCTCTCTCTATTTCAACTATTCATTGACTCAGGCATTTAACCAACCAACAACGACTAAGAGCCTACAACATGCCAAGCCCTGGCCCTATGCTAGATGTTGGGGATAGCAAAATGAATAATACAGAATCCAGCAAGGCCAAGCGCAAATGCATGAAAAATACCATGTTTTTTTTTTCTAATCTTGTCTTGGCACTTCTTCAGTTTTGAATACATAGGGAATCTCAAAAGAAAAAAAAAAAAAGGAAGGAATGTACATAGGTTCCTCTCCACCACTTCTGAGAGGTCCTGAACTTGAATAACAGAGAAATACGTAGGTTACTACGGAGGACGACCAAAGGTCACAAGGGTGAGGTTTGGGAGCATACAGGGGCTTCCTGGAAGAGACTACATCTAACCTGGGTCTTGGGACAAGGCATAGCATACCGATCCGGAGCACCAGTTCTGGGAATTAGGCTGATTCTTCCCACTTACTAACTATGATCATGAGAAAGTCTCTTAAACTCCGTAAGCCTGAGTTTCATCTAATAGTATCTATTTCGGAGATTCCTATACGGATGAAAAAAGATGCTGATTATAAAACTTTTAGCACAAACAATAATAACTGCTCAATAAATGTTATCTCTTAGCACTGTTATTTCTACTGACAAAGGATGAGTAGGAGTCAGCCTGATAAAGGAAGAGGGCAAGAACTTGCTGAGTTTAGTTCCTGTGGTCATGATATTCAGGAAGTGAAAGTAGAAGAAAGGGAGAGACCGTAGAAATTTGGGGACAAAAAGAAGTAGTGGTGTGACTTTCAGGCTGAGGCAGGAAATGGTCTGGCCAGCTGAATGTGTGGCACTGCTTGATTTGGAACAAAGGACGAGAGAAGGTACCAGGGGCAGGAGCACCACACTGTACAATGTGGAGGCCCCATTCACAGGGTCATCTGCCAACTCCACTCAACTCTTTCACTGCCACTCAAGTCTTTGGTATCCCTTCCTTCCAGAAGCCCTCACCAACAGTCTATCCCTCACATCCTAACACTCATAAAACCGGTATGTTACACAGCTCCAGGAGGCACCATTCACACAGAAAGCAATGTGAATAGAGTCCCCTTACCTGAATGCTGCCCCCGGAACTGTACCACCCAGCAGCCCTGCTACACTGCATGCACTCACACACCAGCGTCCACACTCTAGAAGAAGCAGGGTAATGCTGAATGTTCATGAGAAAACCTTGATTGTTTGGGAAAGAAGATGAAAGCCAGAGAAAATGTCTATAGCTATGGGAAACCTTGGGCTTGCCCTTCATTCGAGAATGAATAAAAGAAACAACAGTGATAGGAAATACCAATTAAACTTGGGTGATTAGAAGACTACCACTGCCATTAGTAGCCGAACTGAGGGCAGAGAAGTTCACAGAAAATATCCTAGGGAAATTAGGAGTGGCAGGTTAAAGCATGGAGTTGGTTGGGTGTGGGAGTGGGATATGTTGAGGCTCAAGGACTGTGAAACAAAAAGGTAGATGTAGAAAATGCAGACCTGAGGCATACAGAAAAATTCAGGTTAAAAAGTTAGATTGTAGAGTCATCCAGGAAGATGATATACGAAGCCAAGAAAACAACTAGGTTATCAACAATCAGTTGCTGTCAGGTTGATTCTGACTCATGGTGACCCCGTGTGTGTCAGGGTAGAACTTTAATCCATAGGGTTTTTAATGGCTAGTTTTTTGGAAGTAGATCCCCAGGCTTTTCTTCCAAGGCACCTCTGAGTGAACTTAAACCTCCAACCTGTAGGTTAGGGGTCAAGCACATTAATCATTTGTACCACCTAGCAACTCCAGGTTATCAACAGAGGAAGTAAAAAGATAAAGAAGATAATGCATGCCTACACACAGAAGAGGAGGAGGCATGGGGAGGAATAAAGAAGGACCCCAAAGCAACAGAAGCAGCCCTGGTGGCACAAGGGTTAAGTGCTTGGGTGCTAACCAAAAGGCTGACGGTTCAAATCCACCCAGTGGCTCTGTGAGAGAAAGATCTGGCAATCTGTTTTGGTAAAGATTACAGCGAAGAAAACCCCATGGGGCAGTTCTACTCTGTGACATGGGGTCTCTACAAGCTCGAATCAACCCAGCAGCACACAACACAACAACAAAGTGAAAGAGCTGCGAGGCAGAAAATAGAGAAAAACCAGAGGCCTCTGAGGTCATAAAAGCCAAGCGAATTTTTTCAATGAGAGGTTTCCATATGGTCAAATGCTATAGAGAGAGATAAACCATGGATGGTCACTGGTGCCTCTTGAGAAAGTTCACTAGAGTGTTAGCTCCTTAAGGGTGGACCACGTCCTTTGTTGCAGTATCCCACACGTATCACAGGCTACACAGAAGGAAAGCAACAAGCATTTGGGGAATAAAGTAGAGCAGCTGGACTGGAAGTCCAATTGTAAGGAGTTAATAATAAACCATGACAACAGTTTTAAAGTTTAATGGCTCTTAATATAGCTTTGTAAAAGAGGCAAAAAATTACCAGTATACACACTGTTCACTCTGATTGCACGCTTCTATGCAGGACACACTTTTCTATTTACCTGGTACAAACTGAAACTCAACGTCAGGTGAAGGGCAAGAGGCTATTTCCTGGGATCCTCTCTGCTACAAATTCTCTGAATGACCATAGCACAATGGCAAAGTCTTTCCACGTTTGTTTCCACACTTGTAATTTGGGATTGATATTAACTTATTTACAAAGACCTTGAAAATACCTGGATGATGGGAAATAGATGTAAGTAGCTTCAAATCACACGGGGTTCTCACCAGCTCTCCTACGGCAGTGAGAAAATGAAATGCCCAGCCAGTAAATGATACTTTCACAGAAATTTTGCATCATGTCTTCCCACCTATTCTGGGAAAATTAAAATTAGGCATGAAATTTTCATTTCCTACAAAAAATTTCCAAACTAAGAAAGTATCTCTTTAAAGTCCAACAAAACCTCTAAGGACTATACAATCTCAACTAAAATTATACTTTAAAACAAGAATAATAATAGCTACAGAAACACTTTTGGAATGTTTATTCTGTCAGGTGCCAGGCTGACTGCTTTACATGTATTACCTCATCTAACCTACGACACCTCCACAATATAAGGTGCTATTACTAATGTCTGTATTCCAGGTGAGGAAACTGAGGCTTGATTAGCTAACTCTCTCAAGGTCACATAAGGAGTAAAGTGTGGAATTTGGATTTAAACCCAGTTGCTATAACATATCCTTGTAAGGATTAATTTTTGTGGCTGTATAATACGGACTCAACATACCAACAATCATGAAGATGGCGCTGGATCGGCAAAATTTCATTCTGTTATACATAAGGTCACCATGAGTCAGAACTGACTTGATGGCAACTACCAACAACAACTTAATATTCCTTTGCATCACTGACATTTAAAGTTACAGACGTGTGTGTGTGCGTCTGTGCACATATGTACATACGTGTAAACAAACAAAAAAAAACAAACCCATTGCCGTAGAGTCAATTCTGACTCACAGCAACTCTATAGAAGAGAGCAGAACTGTTCCATAGGGTTTCCAAAGAGCGGCTGATGGATTTGAGCTGCTGACCTTCTGGTTAGCAGTCGAAAGTTTAACCACTGAGCCACCAAGGCTCCATATATGTGTATGTATAATTTTTTTAATTAGAATTTTTTTTTTTTTTAATAAGACATCATGGCCTGGATGAACAGCCTGCAAAGGGACCAGTTAGTAGATCCTGTGTGATAGATCTTTTTCTACTAATGAGCTTGTCTGCCCAGTGTCACTAAATGAAGTTGGCCAGTGCCACTCAGGAAACCCTGGTGGTACAGTGGTTAAAAGTTATGGCTGCTAACCAAAAGGTTGGCAGTTCAAATCCACCAGACGCTCCTTGGGAACACTACGGAGCAGTTCTACCCTGTCCTGTAGGGTCACTATGAGATGGAATTGACTTGACGGCAACGAGTTTAGTGCCACTCTGCCAAGGAGAAAGCAGCACAGGACCTACATGGTCGATGCCAAGACTCCAACTACACCCCGTCAGATCTACACACTGGAGACAGCCACAGCTGGGACATTCCTCCCCTCTTCTATACTCATGGACCCATGTTCCTCTAGGGAAGTGGCAGCAGGGTGAAAGGCCAAGTTCCTTAGAAACCAGAACCAGTGGCCAAGCTTTTATGCTAGTGATTTATAGCAATCCCAGGGGAACAAGAGTGACAGAAGAAGACAAGTGATGCAGAGAGGGAAAGCAAATATAAGATGGAGTGGGACTGAGCTGGCCATGATTCACAAGAAATGTAGCTTGTTGCCCAGTCATATGTGACATCTCCAAAGAGTCCGTAAGGAACTACTGAGTCTTAAAAGCATCCATCAGAGAGGGGTGATACCAGAAGAGGGAACATATCTGTCATCTCCCTACCACTTCTTGTTCCCCACTTGCCACAGTTCACTCCATGGGGGCACAACTTTCTTACACTTTTGAGGTACCTTATCTGGCCCCTTCAGGAGCAGAAGGGAAGCCAGCTCCCATATCTAAATGTAGAAGTGGTGGAGGAACACCAGCAGTGGCCTCAGATGGCAGAATGGTACAGCCCAGTAGAGCTGTCACTACAGCAGCCCAGAAACAGGTAGGCTAAGAGGATCTGAGGTGGTGCCTCAGGGATAGCCAATACATGACATTTAAACTTAGAAAAGGATCAATACTGGTATGTAATCCCACATAAGCCAGAAATTGAAGAGCTGATTTAATAGGTCTTTTTGGACTCTGAGTTATTCATGCTCACTGAGCTTCTGCAGGTTATTAGAATATTGACTGTCACAGAACATCACTCATTTATTCATTTATTTATTCATTCAATAAGCATTTATTGAGCTTATCGTTAGGCATATGTGAGATTATAGCGACAGAGAAGGTGAAGACCCAGCCCCTGCCTTGGAGAGGGAGACAGGCAGATAAACAATCACAATAGAGTGTGATCAACACTACCCAGGAGAATCCCCCAATGTCATGAGAGCACAGAGGGTGGCATCTAGACCAATCTTGATCAGTAAAGAATAACTGAGGAAAGGTGGCCCCTGGACAGGGGCTTGAAAGATGGACAGAAATTAGTTGACGGTAGAGGTCACAGGTGGAGAGAAAGGACATCCCAAGCTGGAACTATGACGTCTATAAGAACAAAGCAGGACATTCTGATACAGTTGATTAAACGGTGCCATTTTACCTGGCAATGTTTAAACAGTTGTGTTACCACGCAAAACCACTGTTGGTTACCAAAAAGTCTGTGCAACAAATATACCTGATTTTTACATCCATCCCCAGAATTCCCCCTACTGAACATAATTCCATTCCTGAACATCACCCACCTCTGACCCTCCTCTGGAGCATGGATCAGAGATGGGATAGAAGTGCAGAGGAGGAGTAAGAGTACAGCACAGTGTGAGGGAGGATGAGGCCCACAAATGAGGCGAGTTCAGGGGTGACATGAGATTTAGGGTTAGTGTCAGAGACAGGACCAGGTAGGGGTAGGGTGATGCACAGAGATGGAGTAGGGATGTCTCTTCTGTGTGTGACATAAGTTTTAAGTGTAATAGTTTATTTTGTAAGGCCCTCACTCAAAACAGCTGCAATAAAACATTAATACGCTCGTGCAAAGACTAGGAGATGAATGAAAGCATGTTGTGTTTCCTCAGCAGGAGGTAATTCAGTTTGACTGAAGCAGTGAGCCAGAAGGAGGGTAGTGAGACAGGAGGCTAAAAGGGTTAGAAGGAGTTAGGTCGGTCAGGGCCTTGTAAGCCATGCCAAGAAGGTTGAGTTTTGTCACTAAGGCAACAGAGATCAATTAAACTATTTAAGTGGAGGAAGTAACAGGACTCAGTTTGTATTTCAGAAACACCATTCTGGAGCAATAAGAAAGACGGACTGGGGAGTGGGAAAACCAGCTAATAATTATAGTAATCAGATATAAGATGAGGGATAGAGTAGGAATCCTTTTATGAGCCATTTAGGATGTAAGATCAATAGGACACTGGAATGAAGTCTCTTTGGGGCTCATACAAACTGAGGAAGTAAATGAAAAAGACACTTGGAAAAGTGAACAGATTTTTGTGCCATTCAGCAAGATAACGACTTCAGAAGGAAGAATGGTTGAGGGGTGGTAGGGATATGATGAGTTCGGACACAGTGAGTTTGACTGGTCTATGGGACAACCACACTGAGATGGCTGCAGGACCTGTTAAAGAGGTCCAGAGTTTGGAAGATGAGAGATGGAGGCTGATAATACAGACTGAGAGGTCACTGGAAGCTGTGGGTTTGGACTAAGTTACTCAGAATGTATAATATGAGGAGAAATAACAATCAAGTTTGGGACCCTGGGGAAGGTCAGCCACAGAATAGCCACTTGGTAGTCTACTATAAACGTCTTCTCTTGTCACCATCATGAAGGCCTAAGTTAAAGTCAATCTTCCATTACAAGGAAAAATCAACCTGGTTCTCTTAGAACCCATAAGCCCACCCATTGCCTTTGAGTCGATTTCAACTCATAGCGAACCTACAGGACAAAGTAGAACTGTCCCACAGGGTTTCCAAGGAGTGGCTGGTGGATTCGAACTGCCAACCTTTTGGTTAGCAACCAAGTTCTTAAACAGTGTGCCATCAGGGCTCCAGAACCCACAGGGGGGCTCCAGAACTCACAGGAGGACCAGGTAAAAGAGATGTCTGTATTCACCCCAAATGGTGAACTCTTCAAATAATACAGAGATAAGGGACCTCTGCGCAGGCTCAATACCAGTGGAGATGGGGGAGAAGAGGAGGCATTAAAACAGAAATGCAGGGGCTGTAGATTTTCACTTGCAGAAGTAAAATTTCCTTCACTTTTCTGCAGCGTGGACTTCTGCGGGTGCGCCAAGGTCATACTGACACTTCTACATCCACATGTCATCCATCAGGAATAATTCTCTAGTTAGAACCAAGACCAAGATGTACAACTCAAACTTGAAGGCCTCGCCTTAGAACCGGTTCTTAAACTTTGTTGAAATTATGGACCTCTGGATTACTTTGAGATATAACTTAAGCCACACACCCTCATCTCCAGAAAAAAAACACACAGATGCAACATTATTTATAAGTTTAGGAGCTTCACAGACACTTTTCCCAAAGTCCACCATGAATGTCCCAAGGATTTCTGAACTCCCTGTTCAAAGCTTCACCCAGAACAATTTATCTCTAGTTGCTTTCAGGCCTTTCAAAACAAAACAAAGTCATTCCAGGGGAGCACAGCAGAAGGAAGCCAGGCACTGTGGCTTCTACTGACCCTGAACTGATAATTCTTTATTTCCGTTTTCAGTAATGCAGAGGATACCTCCTTCCCTTTTCTAAGAATTCCTTCCCTCCCTCTTCCCCCAACAAAGCAGATACACAGGCATAAAACCAAAATAACCCAGCCAAATACTAAAACTCAGGCCGCCACAGTTGGCCTCATTGGCTGCAGCTGCAGCTGGGGCCCTGGGCTGGGTACAAGACTTTATTTACCCAGGCCCCTGCCAGGGCAAGAAAGCTCCCAAGTCTACATCTGCTGACTGAAGGCAGGGGAACATAAGTGTCTCCAACTCCCAGGGACAGCAGTCAGAAGCCAGGACACACTGGGTGAGCTTGGCCCAGTGGGAGTCAAATGACCACTGAGGACTGGCTTTGCTTTGGTAGTGCAGGGTCTTGGATTTGGATAGGTAAGATGTACTACTGACACCCCACACTTTTTTTTTCTTTTATAAATTGTAAATTTAGACAGCAGATGCATTAGGAAGGATTACAACTTGTAAAACAAAAGAATTCTCACTTTATACAATTTCTTACAACAGAGCACCTTTATATGGTGACAATGCACCCGCCCCACAAAAAAATAGTTGCCGTCAAGTCGACCCAAACTCATGGTGTCCCCATGTGTGTCAGACTAGACCTGTGCTCCATGGAGTTTTCAATGGCTTATTTTTCAGAAGTAGATCACCAGCCCTTTCTTCCAAGGTACCGCTGCATGCACTTGACCTTCCAACCCTTTGGTTAGTGATCAAGGATGTTAACCCGTTAGCGGTTTGCACTATCCAGGGACTCTTCCTACCCCACACTCCTAGCACATTTCCTACTTTTAAATTTATTTTTCTAACTGATATTTTTTTATTATAAAAGGAGTATACTCTCACTACAGAAAATTTTAGAAAACAGAGAAAAGTTTAACCCATGGTGTATTTCTAAAATGATTGGATATATAAAAATCCCGTTTGCATATACCTTTTCAGCTTCCCAAGGACACTTCTATTGTTTAAAGGTGAAGCAGTCCTTTGAGGGGGAGACGAGGCTGTCACCACTGACAAATGGGACAAGATCCTTTGACCTTGTAACTCCCTGGGCTCTTTCTTTGGGTGGCTAGGAATTACTCATTCTATTCTTTTTTCCAAGTTGATGGAAATTTCCCACAGTTTATGCCTATTCTCTTTACTTCCTCAATCTGAAAAGACCAAAAAGGAAAACTTAATCATTGGAAGCTCACTCCTATTAAATTTTCTGCTTTGGCATGTCTAATGTTTTCTTCTTCAGTCTCCACCTTCATCGGAGGTTTCTCCTCAAAAATGCTAGTAGTGATTTAGAAACGAACCCCGCTGTCACATATATTAGTGGCCACGCCACCACTGATAGCAGTATTGCTTTCAGGAGACGTCTCACTGATAGTAACTCTTGCAAAACAGAAAAAGCCATAAATTCAAAACATATAAAGCATAAACGCAAACACAGCAGACACACTAATTCGAGAATTGAGGACTTCAGGATTTGATTCTCTGAATCTCTGAATTTTATTTAGCTTTGAGAGTGAGACTTTTAAAAAAAAATATGTTCAGAATAATATTATTTGCTGTGTGAAATAAAGTGTCTTAGATGCATTTTTCCATCCAAGTATAAAACTTGGATGCAAAACTTAGATCAATCAGTTCATTAGAAATGGGAAAGTACCTTCTTAATTGGCTCACAAGAGGTCAACAGCAAGTACGGGGTGGTGGTGGTGGTAGTCATTAAACCAAAAAAACCAAACCCATTGCCATCCAGTCGATTCTGACTCATTGCGGCCCTATAGGACAAGGCAGAACTGCCCCATAGAGTTTCCAAGAAGCGCCCAGTGGATTTAAATTGTGTATCTGGTGGTTGTTAGATGTGGTCAAGTCAGCTCCGGCTCATGGTGAGCTCGTGTGTGCAGAGTAGAACTGCTCCATAAGGTTTTCAAGGTTACGTATGGCCTTATGGAAACAAATCACCAATCTTTTCTTCTAAGAGGATTTGAACCACCAATCTTTTGGCTAGTAGTCAAGCGCTTAACCTTCTGTGACACCCAGGGACTCTAGCATGATGTTAGTGCATATAACACTTAAACACTGTCATTGCAGAGATATCAATATTTTCTGTGTCTCCGTTTTCAGGCCTCTGAATGCTACTGCATCTATGATTTGTGTAGCAATTGCCACAAACACGGGCCAGACTGAAAGGAGTGCTTCAACTGCAGAGGAAACATAAGTGGCTGACATATGTGTGTGGAATTTATTGCAGTATCTCCCTGACCTCCCTCTTTTTAATGGAAAGAAGGAAAACAGTAGCAGTATGAGTTAAATTACAACGTGGTTTTGGTTCGCAGAAAATCCAAAAGGCTTTTAAAATGTGTGAGCCGTCCCCACTCCTCACTGCCAACACACTGGCATCGACAGTGAGATTTACAGTGAGGAAGAGATGAAGAGCTTCCTAACATTAATGCAGCTGCATTTACTGAGCACTCAACTCTACAAGATGGGCATTTTTATCACTGGTTTCCACCTCATAGATTAAGAAACTGAGTCTCAGGGGTTAAGTAATTTGCCCAAAAGCACAAAGCTATTAAGAGGTCAAGCGGTACCTGACCCTAGTCCATGCACTTAACCATGGCATTATACTTCTAGGACTAGTACAAGACTTGAACCAAAAGGAGGGACTTGGTAGAGCTCAAATGATAAACTAGTCAAAGAAAATCCCATTGGACAGGTCCACCCTTCATTTTACACTGGTAAAGTGAAGAAATGAACAAAGGCAAGCAAATATCTTGGAAATTAGTGCTAGCTTGACTTTTCCACTGGAGCTGGGATGCCTGCAGGGTCAGTCCCCCTAGGGTCCCCTCCCTTCTTGGTCCACATTCATTTCCTCACAGCACTAACATCTCATCTATAAGCTGGTGACCCCCACATAGCTGTTTCCAGCCCTGACTTCTCACCTGCCTCCACAGGTGTAGCATCTCTACCAGGCCTGGCAAAACTTATGTATTCAGAATGGAATGACTACTCTTCCTCCCACAAAAGGACTCCACCAGAAGTCTACTCCGCCCAAGCTGACGGCAGCTCTACCTTCCTAGGAGTCCTAGCCAAAATGATCAAGTCACCCTTGACTTCCCTCTTTCTCTTACACCCTTTCTCTCACTCATTTTACAAAAAGGCAGCATACAAACATGTTTCTCCTATGTGCTCCTAGTACACTTCATTAAATTTCAATTTCATCTTAAGTACCGCTACTGAAGCAGTTAGACAAGCTCCTTCTGCTTTCATAGCAATGTCTAATCTGCAGATGACAGTGTTCACCTACCACCTTATTTTTTATGTGCTATTTGATAAACACTTATGTAGCTTTTTTATGTAGCACTTCCTATTTCCCAGACATTGGCCTGAAAGTGTTTTACAAATAACATAACAACTCTGTGATGTAGGATTATTATTATCCTTTTTATTTTTTTTTTGTATAGATACGAGTTGGAATCAACTCAACAGCAATGGGTTTGATTTTGGGTTTTTTATACAGATAAGGAAACTGAGGCACCAGGTGATTAAATAACTTCTCCGAGGCCACAGTCTGGATCCAGATACCACACCCTTAACCGTTTTGCCATGTTCCATTCATGATGCATACCTCTAAGTAGGGTTTGTTTTTTTTTTCCTTTAAGTAATGACACATAGGAGCCCTGGTGGCACAATCGTTAAGAGCTGGGCTGCTAACCAAAAGGTTGGCAGTTCAAATTCACCAACCGCTCCTTGGAAACCCTATGGGGTAGTTCTACTCTGTCCTATGAGGTCGCCATGGGTTGGAATCGATTAGATGGCAATGGGTTTTGGTTTTAGTGACACATATGCAAAAATTAACCTACACTCTCATCTAGCTTTATTATGACTGGACCCACTTCTGTGAAGTACCCAGGCAGGCCAGGGGGCACGCTCTGCCCTCGCCACGGGAAAGAGGTAACCAAATGATGGGGGATCAAAGCCCCTGGACCCATAAGCACTGTGCTCTGACCAGCCAAGTCAGAGTCTGATACATGAAAGCAAACTTCTGATTCCCTGGAACTGCCTCCCCAAGGCCTACTCAGGGGCCAGGAACTTTAAAACCAACCAACTTCCAAGCACGTGAGCTCCAGGGCCTCAAGAGTGCAATGGACGGTGCAGCTAGAGGCGTTGCCAGCTGGAGGTGTTGTCGACAAACAGAAGGCCAAGCTGCTGCAGATGCATGGTCCGCCTGTGCCGACAGGCTGATGGGTGAGTGACTTACAGACAGGCTGTATTTATTCACACAGGTCCCACTCTCCAATGATGTTGCTTTAGTAAGAAAGCATTAAGGAGGGAGAGAGAGGGAAAGAAGAGAGTGTGGTCCAGTTGCCATGCCAACAGCATAACAGCCAAGGACAAGGACAGCTGTCCTTCTACTAGGATCCTTGTGGGCATGGCCAGCATAGAAGGACAGCCACTGTTAACTCCTCTTTAGAGCACCTTTCCTTCGGTTTTCTAGTGACTACAGCTTCTAGAGCTAAGAGACTAAGAGAGGTGAATACTTCACCCTGGCCTCTGTTTGTCTCACCTGTAGAATGGAGGTAACGCTATTCCCAACTTTACAGAGTTAAAGTGGACATTAAATGAGATAATGTGCTGTAAATAGCTTAGCACAGTACATAGTAAAATCCCATAAATGATAGCTCTTGCTAATGATTTTGATAATCTTAATAATGATTTTTCACACCCTTCAACTGTTCAGAGTCCAAAATGAAGGGAATGTAAGGACAAGAGGTGATACAGGAAACAAACACTGTCTACGTTATGAATTTTTTTCTTTTATGAATTTTCATATTTTATGAAAACTATTTTTGGCAACTTTGGGTTCACACACTAGACAGCATTTAAAAAATCTATTAGTGAATAAAATGCACCATCTACGGATCACTGTGGCTTTATCCACTTACCTACAGTGTTATAATTCTTCTCTTTTAAAAGCTTAAGTCAGGAAAGCCAGGCAAATATACTAAGTTTCTAAAGCAAATAGAGAAATGAAACCTGTTTTCATTTAAAGCATCTCACTTTTTTTTTTTTTTTAAAGCAATTAGCTAACTTCAAAAGGCAGCCAATGTGGTGATTCTATCAAGCTGGTAAGGGTCTGGTGTCTCACTTCAAAGTTCAGGCAGATTGAAAGCCACCGATAATCCTTTTATGCTGGCTGGCATTGGCACAAAAAATGCTGAGAATGTCGTTTCATTCAGATGGCTTGTTTGCACAGACCCGCAGTACTAAAATGGTACCTTCTGTTAATGAGAGCCAGGGTAAAGCCTGAAAGAGAAGGGTGTATGTAATTATCTCATCCCCAAATTAAAATTAACGAGGATTTTTGGGGTTACAGTTCAGGGCCTCCATGTGGTATAATACTAGCTGGGGAAATTCTACTGATGACAGGGGCCCTGTGTTCTTAGTGCCACCATCCCTATAGAGATCTGTGAGGCAACTTAAGCTGGATACCACCAAATGTCAGGAGACTTGGGGTCAGTTAACACAGAGGTGCCAGGGAATTGCTGCATGACTTCAAACAAGTCACTTGACCTTTCTGGGTCATGTTGGAAATGGAGAGCGACCCACTGCCTGCCAATCTGACAGATTTTATGATAGGATTAGATTTTATTTATAAAGAGGTTTGACATCCTGTCCTAGAGTGTCGCTATGAGTCGGAATCGACTCAATGGCACTGGGTTTGACATCCTTAGCTTCAAAATGCTTTCCTATTAATAATAAAGCGAACATGTTAAGGTCAGATCAGAGTCCAGTGTTATTCATCTACTAATGAGTCACTGAATGGCTTCATGGTCAGGAGGTGATACAAGCTGTCAGGACACTGGGATTAGATGGCCAGTGGCAGTCAAGAAGACTTTAAGTCATCTGACTCGGACTTCCTTCCCCTCACCTGCTTGACCCCTGAAACAGGCCTGTGCTGACTGTCACAGCCACAGAGTTGGGTTGACTTACATCCCTGAAAACTGGTGCTCCCAACTCCCTAAATCCTACTTCTCCCTCCAACCTAGTATCACTGCAACTCCACAAGCCACCCAGCCCAGCACAGCCTCAGAAAGACCCCCTTCTCTGAATTCACGGCATTCAGCACCCCCTTTGATTACTTGCCTACTGCTGTTGTTTAAGTATTACTTATTTCCACATAAACATTATCTTAGAGGCTGTGTGAGCAAAGAGACTGAGCACTAACTACACTTGCCTTAATTCCTCATAACGCCTTTCTCAGAGCCTTGTACCCAAGAGATGTTCAATGCCATTCGCATGAAGCCACGTTCCAGAGGTCTTACTGGGCCACGCGCAGTCTGCAAAGTAGCTTCACACTCATTGTAACTAAATCTCAAAAAGAACATTCACCATCCCTGGCCAGTTAGTGAGGCCACCACAAGGCACAGGTCCAGGCTAGCATGTGGCCAGCTGGTTTAGTACACATGAACGAAAAATTCACGGGGCCCTTGAATTTTCAATCCTGCTAGTCCGTTATTTGACAATGTTATTTTGGCCAATTGTTTCTTAGTTATGGCATTTCAGGAAGACAGCAGTAGCCTTAGAAACCTACCTCCTGAGATTGCAAAAAAATATATATATATATATATAATATAGATATATTTATATACCCGTTGCCATTAAGTCAATTCTGACTCATAGCAACCCTACAGGACCAAGCAGAACTGACCCATAGGGTTTCCAGGGAGCAACTGGTAGGTTCCAACTGCTGACCTTTTGGTGAAAAGCCAAGCTCTTAACCACTGTACCACCAGGGCTCTACACATATATATATGTATATAAATAAAATAAATATGATAGCACTTATCCAATATGAACATATAGAGAGGACAGCATTCATCTAGCAATTTGAGTCTTGTATTTCTTAAATACCAAATTCCTAGCTAAACGCAATCCAAGGGGGATAGTAACACTTCCCAGTCAATGTGTTAAGGGTTTCAAATCCCTCCCGGCAAGTTTAAGTGTCCTTTCTGTTAAAAGCTCTTACTCTCAGTCTAGGGTTTTGCTTGCTGCATCCTTTGAAAATTGAGGCCAAGTTTCCTAGAAACCTGAGATTGAAGGAACTGCTGAAGTTGACGATGGAATTGACCAAGGGGAGGCAGCACTGAGGCCAAGTCTGCAGGAGAAAGGAAAATGGGTGCCTTTCCAAAAGCACCTGGAATGGGAGACAGACAACCCTTAGTTAGCCTCAGGCCTCCTGGAGAGAGGTTACGGTTTCCAGCTTTCTTATCCACCTCTGCAGGTGCACAGAATCCTGGGGAAATTCTCCTCTCTCAAAAAGCACACCCTAACAGTAGGCATTTGTTTGTCAAGTCTTCATTAGGCGAAGAGTCTTTTCAAAGCTCACTCATTTCATCTTATAGTGAGGGTCCACTTGATATTTCTTATTTTAAACAAATTTAATATGCATAAAAATTCTAGTATTTTCCACCCATACCCCAATGGATCATTTTACACTCATCCCTCTGAAACAAATATTCTAAACTGCTAGCCAGCACTCAAAATATGACCCTGCAAATATTTCATGCATTCAAATGCTGTCTGTTGGCCAGGTATACCATGGATTATCTAGACCCCCTGTAGGGTTCAAACTTTGGCCATACCCAGGATTGAGAAAAATAAAGTAAAAAGAAAATAAACCTTCACTGTGTTTTATATCTTGTGTTATGTTGTACCAAACCAACATTTTTTTTCTTAACGTCCATTTTTAGCATGCTCTATCATTACTGGGGTGGTGAGTCACAGTTAAGGGAATTGCTATGACTTGTTCCACCCATTAGTATAAGCCAAACCCTGGATGATTTTGGGTTCTCAGGGGATTATTTATCTCGAAGGAGGTCAATCACAATTAGCATGACCACATGGCACAGATGCTTTTTCATGAAGGTGACCTCAAGTGAAATGAGCAATTTCTTGGTCTGGCTATATTAAAATTCATCCAAATGTCCACCCAGTGGGCAAACCCAGCTCCAAAAGAAACTGAAGCGGGAACAACAAGAAATGTGATGGCTCGGGACTGAAATACACTGACAAGCTTGAGTGAGAGGTCCTGAGCCAGACAAAAGGGCGTGTGCTCAAAGACAGGATGGGAAGTCTGTGCAGAACTACAAAGGGAGGAGACAAGGCTGTACTTGTATGCTTCTTCTCTGAATCGAGCTTTTTTATTTCCTCACTAATGTGAAGTACATCTGCAATTAAATATAAATCTAGAGTCCCAGTCACTCTCAGAGACCCCACTGCTCATGGTCAGCCTTCAGCAAAACTGCCACTTGGAGAATGCTTCCCTGGGACCTCCCAGGCTCTCTCCTCCTTCCATTGAGCTTTTAACCACATCTTGATTTCTCCCTTTAGTTTACTGGTTCTCAAAGTGCAGTCCTCAGACCAGCAGCATCAGGATCACCTGAGAACAGGTCAGAAATGCTAATTCTCAGGCCCCACCCCAGACTTACCGATTCAGAAATTCTGGGGGTGGGGCCAGAAATCTGTTTTCACAAGTCTTCCAGGTAATGTTTGAGAACCATTGCTTTATACAGTATTATAGAACAATGACTTTAAGAAAAGAGAGTATATACGCATTTTAGGAGAGGGCTTGGGAAGAAGACAAGCTGCTTGTGTGCCAAACAAATCCATTTCTAACAGTGGAATTTCCAGTTACATGACTTGAGAGTACTGTTCTAGTGCAGGCCCTCATCCTCTCTTGCCTTCTGCCTTACCCATTTCATTCTTTTCTCCACATTGCTACGAGAGATGTGTACCAGCCCTCAAAATCTCCCCCTTCTGGATCCTTGCCTAAGATCCTTCAGCGGCTGCTCCCTGCCTGTGGGATAAGGTCCCAGATCCCTGGCACACAAACCTAGGGCTCTTCTTCATTCTCCTCTGGGTCACTTTTCTGGCCTTGACTCCTGCACTTTTCCTCCTATTTGGCCACGACCTCTGGCTGCGGGGGCTTATACTTCCCCATACTCTGGACATCACGCTTGGCCATATCACTTACCTTGGGCAACAGCATAATTTGATTTGAAGGATTTGCAACCGGAAGTGGGCTTCCTACTACCTGAGAAAACAATCATTTTTTTCCCTATGTGGATGTATTTATGTTATGGCCCCTGGAAAAGGCACTGGAGACCCTAAGAGAACTGGGGCATTTTATCTTTGCTCTTGCTCCAAGTCTCTGGCTATGGGGGCATTATGGTATAAGACAAGCAGATTCTTGCTGACACTTCTCTAAAGGACAGACCTTTGGGAAGGTCCCTTTGGGGTCGTGTTCGGTAAGAGGTTAAGTAACAAAGGGTTCAAAATTCCAAGCAAGTGTGATATACGTTGACATTTTAGGGTTCAAAAAGAAAACGAATGGGGTGGGGATGCTTATTTGACACTTCAGATTAGAAAAAAGGAAAGCGACAGTGGCAGAGAAGTGAATCAGATCACCCAGTGTTCAACATGGGAACAAACGCCTGAGGTGGCAACTGCAATTTCAGGTTTCTATGAGCTGCCAGCATTTTGTTGTTGTGGTTGGGTTTTTTGTTTGTTTTTCTTTCTCTCTCTCATTTCCTAAAAGCTTTTATTTGTTTGCTGAAGGGAGGAGTAGAAAGTATAAAGAAGAAGCCCTGGTGGCACAGTAGTTAAGCGCTGGGCTGCTAACCAAAAGGTCGGTGGTGTTAACCCATCAGCCCCTCAGCGGAAGAAATGTGGCAGTCTGCTTCCATAAAGATTACAGCCTTGGAAACCTTACAGGGCAGTTCTACTCTGCCCTGTGGGGTTGCTATGAGTCCGAATTGACTCAATGGCCATGGGTTTGGTTTCTGGTTTTTTAGAAAGTATAAGAACCTTCAAATATCCACCCCCTCTCAAAGTGGCCATGCTAATGAAAGACCAGTACTCAACAAAGTACTAAGATACTCTTCTCATAAAACATTCATACCAATTTTTTCAAGGGTTACAAAGCTTTTCTCAGTTACTAGTTGGAATCCACTTCTCTCTCTCACCATTCCAATGGTGCAGTTTTTTCCCCAAAGGCTGTATTACTTTTAAACATTATCAGTAACAATAATGGCATTTTTTCCCTTCAAGCACAGAAAGCTGTTCCGGGCTCCAAATGGTCACTGGACCAGTTTAGAAACATGTGATTTACTCTTTAAAAGACTATGCGCACGGAGTGAAGCTTCACCCAGAGTAAAGCTTTGCTGTATAGTGCATAACAAGAGCCAACATTTATTGAGCACTTAGCGTTGTATTCTGTGTTTTTCAGGCACTGGCTCATTTAATCTGCAAAACAATGCTATCAGGCAGAAGCAATTACTACCATCTTACAAATAAGGAGAATGAGGCACAGAGAGGATGAAAGAGCTGCCTAAGGTTATAAAGCTGCGAGCAGGCAGGGCTGGGGTTTGAATCCCGGCCACTTGCTTTCCAAAGTCGAAGCTCACAACCCTAACCCACAGACAGATCCCAAGGGAAACACCATCGCTTCAACAGAAATCCACACACTCAGAATGGGGGGAAGGGGTCATGCAACTGACTTTAAAGCAGGCAGGGGGTGGAGGGTTATGAAGAGCTAAAAAGATATTATTGCTTGTTTTATTTTTTCATCTGATTGTTACAGAACAGTAAAACAGAACGCTTTTTAAACTCTTCCCTTCCCTGGTATGAGAAAGCACTTCCTCTACAACGTAGAGTCTGAAAGAAAGGGGTAGCCCCTGTTTTTTCCTGGCAGAAGAGTGGAGAATAGGACACAGAACATTGCGCAGGGAGTGTGTGGGAGGAGGAGAAGCAGAGGGAGAGGCACGCAGGCACACACCAGTAGCTGCACAAGACCACAGTTAATGATTTACTCACAGCCCTCCGGCAGCTCCCTTCGGCAGGGGCTGCACCAACATACACGCACACACTACACACACACACACACACAGAGTCTCATCTTCAACTCTCTTCATCCCTGCGAGAAGCCGGTGTCCAGCAAATTGCCTGGCAACGCTCGGAGGACACTCCATCCAAAGCCCCGGGTCCAGCCGCCTCTGAGCGCTGTCCAGCGGGCAGAGCGCCTGGGAGGCCGGGCTGGGGTCCCGTCTCCGGACACCCCTGACGCAGGGCAGAGCGCCAAGGCCGGGATTTCATGGGTAGAGGGGAAAAGACACCGACCGTCCCCAGGGACACCTGTTGTCGCTTTCCCACTCGGGCCAACGAAGACATCCTGGCACCCCGGACCTCGGGGGAACACATCGATTGCCAAAAAGTGTCTTGAGGGGGGCGTCGCAGGCGTTTCGACCCCTCCCCCCCGCCTCTGGCAGACCCCCTCATCCCTCCTCCCCAACTCCGGGGCGCTCCAGGCTTGTGGAAATGTCGCGCTGAACCGCGGCTCTAGCCCAGGCAGGCGTGGGGCGCCGGGGCCGCACGATGCCCTCCGGGGTCGAGGCAGAGCAGCGGCGCTAGGACCTCGCAGCCAGCCGCCCCCCGCCCACTTCACCTGCGGAGCCGTGGGCTCCGGCCCCTCCCGAGGCGCGCGCTCGCCGCCCGCTGCGGGGCGCGGTTACCTGCGACACCTCCTGTAGGGTCCCACGTGTCGGCCAAAAGGTCGCCGCGGTGGGGCCGGCTCGGTGGCCCTGGGGCTCCGCGCTCGCGTGCGCTATTCTCCCCGCGCTCCCTCCCGGCCGCAGCGCCGCCGCGGGATCAGACTACGGAGCTCACTCGGCGCCCGCCGGCTCCCGGCGCCGCTCCCGCCGCTCCTGATTGGCCGCAGCGAGAGCCCGAGCCGCGCCCTGATTGGGCGGCAGGAAAGCCGGGGCGGTGGGATGGGCGGGGCGCCGCCGGGACCTGTTCCCCTCCCCTCCCGCCCTTCAACCTTGGTCCCCGCCACCCCTGGGGGCTGTGATCCGACCCGGATGCTGACATAGGGATTCTGCCCTCACTGGGCGCGGCGGAGATCGTCGCTGAGAGTAAGACAGGGATGGCGGGGAGGAGGGACCGCCTCGAAGTTCCATCCACAAATCCCGCCGGGACTGGTCTGTGGGGCCTCCGAGACGCGGGAATTCTTGTTCCCCCGGCCTCACTCCAACATGGGATTCTGACTTTATGTTCACTGTGATACTTTCCTTTTATATAAAGGGCGTAGGGCTCAGAGCAGTGGTTGTAAAACAGTGGGCGCCCAATAATGTTTGTGGATTGAGATTGTACTACACACATAATCTCTATGTGAGCCAGCAAAGGGGAAGAAACTTGTCCAGTTCACATTAACGGATTTTTAGGGAGGGGGGTGGAGAAACAAGGAGAGATGTTCATTTACAGAGAAGAATAAGCTTTTTCTTCTAAAATATCTAGCTAGGCAGATGAGGCTGAATAATAATAATAATCCTAACATTTGAATAGTGCATATTACTTACCAGGCACTGTGGCAAAAGCTTTACCTATATTAACTCAGAAATACAGGAAAGGGCTATCAGAAAGATGTCCATAATGTCTCATGAAATGTATGGACAAGTGGCATCAGTTTTGCATCTGAAAGACATGCATACCAGCAGTCACACTGTGGTGGGGAGGCACCAGGTGGGACAGAGAGGGAGAGTCAGAAATTCAAATAGTTCCCATCTTCCATTTCTTAACCCATAGTCCTTTAGGCCTCCACCTACACAGAGCGTTTCTAAAGAATAATAACAATTACTATATATCAGGGTGCCATCAGACATTTGTTCCACCACTCATGAGGGAGACGAGGGTCACCCTTATCCTTCAGAGTCTTCAACAGAACATCCTCCAGTTCCAGGCTGACTGGACCTTGGTACGGGTCAAAGTGACCATCCACCCAATCCAACAATGAAAGGTAGTTTCTATTCATTGTATTCAAGTAAAAAGAAGAATAAACTTTTTCTTAAATGTATGTAAGGTGAAATGGTGTAGCCATTTTGGAAAATAGTTTGGCAACACCCCAAAAAGTTAGACCCTTACCGAGTGATCCAGTAGTTCCACACAACTCAAGAGAATTGAAAACACATATCCACATAAAAACGTGTACATCATGTTCACAGCAGCTTTATTTGTAAAAGCCAAAGAGGAAGCAATCCAAATGTCCATCTGCTGATGAATGAATACACGAAATGTGGTAAAGCCATACGATGGAACATTATTCAACTATAAAAAGGAAGAAAGTACTGATACATGCTACAACAAAAAAGGATTAACCTTGGAAACATTATGCTAAGTAAAAAAAGCCAGACACAGAAGGCCACATATTATGTGATTCCATTTATATGAAATGTCCAGAATAGGTACATCCATAAAGACAGAAAGTAAACTACTGGTTGCCAGAAGCTGGGAGGAGGACCCCTCATGGCCCAGTGGTTAAGTGTTCGGCTGCTAACCAAAAGGTCAGTGGTTGAAACCAACCAGCCGCCCTGCGGGAGAAAGATGTGGTAATCTGCTTCTGTAAAGATAACAGCCTTGGAAACCCTGAGGGGCAGTTCTACTCTGTCCTCTAGGCTATCAACTCCTCTATGACAGGTTTGGGTTTTTTTGGTGGAGCTAGGGGGAGGGAAGAGGAGGAATGACTGCTAATAAGTATATGTTTTTTTGGAGGAATATGAAAATGTTCTAGAATTAGAGAGTGGTGATGGTTACACAACTTTATGAACATACTAAAACCCACCGAATTATAAAAACAAACAAAATTGTACCCAGAATGTATTCTGAGAGCATGGAGACTGTCAGGGAGGGAAATGTTAGTCAAATTCTGAAAGGTAGGAGCTAAAGGGTAGAGAAATAGAAAAGTCCTTTAAAGGCAGTTAAGAGTCTTTTTCCCCTCCTGCTCCTGCCCTTAGTAACCCAGAAAGCATTTACTCCTTAGATCTTCCCTGTCCAATTGAACTTTCTGTGATGATGGAAATGTTCTTTATCTGAACTGTTTAATATAGAAGCCACTAACAACATGTGGCCACTGGACACTCGAACTGCGGTTAGTGCAACTAAGGAACTGACTTTGTAACTGTATTTAAATTTAGATACGTACATGTGGCTAGTGGCTACCATATTGGCAGTGCAGCTTCAGATTTTTTTGAAGACTAGAGCTGTCTTAACTGGCAATTTGGAAAGGATTCTGGAGCTTGTGGGTCTGAAGGAATCTATGTCTTTAAGTCCCACACCCAGCTCAAGCCTGTAGCCATGAGAAATTCTTCAACAAGTTCTCACTGCTCCCGCCCTTCTCCCTTCCATGAACTCTCAATGAACTTCTGTCAATCCAGCGTTTAGTTTTGTCAGAGGTGTTTCCATTCCTCAAAAGTTTATGGTCTGGGACTATGTGGGATGCTGGAGATATGAAAGATTGTTGACAATGTCAGCCAAATTCCAAAGTGATGGTTTTGTGAAGGGTGAAAGGAAGAAGAGACAAGTGAAAACCCTTACAAGGACCTGGCTCCTTCCTTCCTTCCCTCCAACACACACACACATACTCTTTGAAGTGGAAAGTCTTGCTATCAAGATGCTGAAGTGGTGTGTTGAAGAACCTTTATTTAGATTTCCTATTTCCAACCCAAGCCTTGTAACATCCCTAACACCTTCAATACGTTTCCCAGTTTTTGCTGATTTTTCCCTTCTATGAACTTTCAGTGAACTTGAAATTGATGGTATAGATTGTAATGACTTTCTAAGTGTTTTTCTGTAATATGACATCCCCACAGTAAGATTCATTTGGTGCACATATATTTATTGAACTCCTGCCTATTTTGTGCCAGAGTAGTGCTAACTGCTATGGATAGAAAGAATGAAAGACAGGGTTACTGGATAGCTTAGAGCCTGATGTGGAGGCATACCGAGAAGCTATTCAACAAGAGCTTTGCTTTGATAGGGAGATGTGGATGAAGGCTCACTGAAAGCAAAGGGAAAAGACCAGCTGCACTGACATGGAGAAATCTGGAAAGGCTTCTCAGAGGAGGTGGCATTTGAGCTGAAGGAACTTGAGGGATGAGTAAAAGGTTTATTATAACTTACTATTTTACTTAATTCATTTATACCATCCTCCCTCAAAAAGTGGACTGGAGGTGGTATGTCAGGAGAAATTTTGGGAGCTAATGTTTGAAAGAATGTATTGACATCAGCTCAACATCACTGACAACGTTTTGCATTGCTGACTAGGGTTCTAACTAGACATTTACTCTTGTTGCCTTCAAGGCTTATTCCTGAGAGGAAAACAAAATAAACATTAGGCTTTATGCTCTAAAAGAATCTCCCACCTGACTATTGTAACATCCATCTTACTGGTGTCTTGTGTTTAATAATTTATTTTCTCCTAATCCAATATACTCCAGCTTTTAGTCCACTGTGTCCCACTGTCACCATTCTTGCCATATCCATGTATCATCTGTACTGTCATATACTTAACTATTCCTTTAAATTGACTCTTATTTTGCTCAACTTTATTGAAAAGGAACTTTTATATCATTATCATGAATGAAAAACCACTATCACTTGTCATAAGTAGAGTGCTAACTACAAAAGTAATCCAATGAAAATAAAACAATGTTATTTAATCTTAGCTGGATATTGTTGGCTGCTGGATGTTCTGAGTTTGAGGCTCTGCTCTTTGATAAAAAAGGAAGATTAGCAAACCTTAGAGAGGCCAGTGGTTAAGCACTCGGTTTCTAATTGAAGGGTTGGTGGTTCATATCCACCAGCCACTCCGCGGGAGAAAGATGTGGCAGAATGCTCCTGTAAAAGAATACAGCCTTGGAAACCCTATAGAGTAGCTCTACTCTGTCATATAGAGTCGCTATGAGTCAGAATTGAGTTGATGACAATGGGTTTAAAAACATATCAGCACTAAGCTGATTGTTTCTCCTTGACTTGATCAAATAGACTAAAAGAATAACCCTTTCACTATGTGAATCAGTGATATTCATTGTTTCCTTTGCATACCTCTTAAATCCAGCCTCTGCATTAAGTAAAATCAGCTCATCTTGGGTGTCACACTCTCTTAAACACTGTTCTGGTGCATTCCTCTCACTGTTGTTGGAACGATCTCTCCTCAGAATCCTTCAATGGCTCTTCATTACCTAAGGGATGAAATCTTAGTTCTTTACCAAGGAATACAAGGTCCTCCCTGATTATGCCTAGCCTACTTCTCTATTCTCAACTTCATTCTCCTCTTTAACTTTATATTCCACCAATATTGAACTGTTTGTAGTTCGCAGACTATACCATGTCTTCTCATGCCTCTGTGCTTTTGAACATGCTGTTCCCTCTACTTGGTATGCTGTTCCCTGACTATCCCCCTACTTATTATCTTCCAGTGCCCTTCACTGCTCATTTGTATTTCATCTGCCCAGTTCCATGACACACAATAGTGATGACAACAGCCCTCCTTCTGGAAGCACCTGCCCCCTTCTTCTGGGGGTTCTTCCTTCACTGCTTTTAACTGTGTATATCTAGCAGGGACCGATAAGCTCTTACATGATTCCACATCCCTGATTGCAGTTGGTTAGTCTACATGTGGACAACTGAACCAAGGTGGGTCAATCAGATTCTCTGAGAATTTCCGAACAGGAGCAGAATTGGAGTCACTCTTTCTCTGGTTTAAGATGCAGAGAGAAACAGAAGCAAACAAGGCAGAGAGAGAGTCTCCATTCCATTTGTTACTGCAGACCAATTATTTCTTGCTTTTCCTTCTGTCAGGTCATTCGAGATTTCTTCTTGTTTTTTTGAGAGAGATCCTAGTATCCTTAAAATTAAATCTCTTTTTCCTAAACTAGTTTGAGTTTCCGTCACTTAAAACCAAGTGTCCCAACACATTTATAATCACCCTTGAAAGCCCAACACAAATGCTAGTCCTTTGTGAAGCCCTCCCTGATCCCCACAAGCTGATACAGATGCACCTTCTCTCATACCCCGTGCATTTTGTAACGTCAGGCCCCCTTTTTAGCAATTTTATTTATCTTAACATTTTTGTGTGGAGAACAGAGTGTTCTGTCCCTCTTACCTGTTTTGATAGTACTACAGTCCTGATGGGAAGGGGGTTTTAGAACACAACAACGCATTGACATAATGCTCTTTGAAACAAACAAACAAACAAAAAAAAAAAACCAAACCCAGAGCCGTTGAGTCGATTCCGACTCATAGTGACCCTATAGGACAGAGTAGAACAGCCCCATAGAGTTTCCAAGGAGTGCCTGGCGGATTTGAACTGCCGACGCTTTGGTTAGCAGCCGTAGCACTTAACCACTACACCACCAGGGTTTCCAGTGCTCTGAGAGAAGTCAAAATTTAGCAATTAAAAAGCATTTTTTTTTTTTTTAATATGGAAAGTTTCACTAATTTACATGTCATTCTTGCACAGGAGCCATGTTATCTTCTCTGTATTATTCCAATGTTAGTAAATGTGCTGCCAAAGTGAGCGCGCATTTTTTTTTTTTTTTAACTAAGCTTAATCTTAAGAAGAACTTTAAGAATCTACCAACTACAAGAGTCTGTCCTCTGCAGCCCTCCAGGTTGGAACTAGAAATGAAGAAGAGGTCCATCCTGTGACCTCACAAACAGCAATAAACAAGATGGACCCAGCACCTGGAGACGAAGGCAGAAAGGTACCAAAGACTGAGGGGAACATAAAGGAAGACTCAGAGAAAAAAGGGAGATCTGAGACAGAAGGGACCACTACAGTCCCATCTGCCATTGAATCTCTGTGAATTGAAAGGCAACTCCAAAAGAAAAGTAATGTTTTCTACCATCCATAGACACCACCTATGATCATACTTGACTAAAATTGAATTATTTTAGGTAAGTGATTAAACCCATACACTCTTTCAGATGTTAGTCAACATTGGAGGAATTACATCTGTTTACATTTTTATCCCTTTTCTAGACTGGAAGCTCCATGAGAAAAGAGACTCTTTCAATCTTTGCATGTTGGGTATCTGCACAGGTAGGACTCAGCTTTTAGCCTGCTTTTGAGTAGGACTTTGATGTTTTTAGCCTATATATAAGTTCGGAATGCTTTTCAGCTGCAAGTATCAGAATAACCAGCTATATTGGCTCAAGTAGTAAAAACATTTAATTATCTGACGTAAACAGTCTAGAGGTTGGCAGTCCCAGGGTATGATGGCTCAATAATTGTTAAAGGACCCAGGCTCTTTCTTTCTTCTCTCCCATCCTTGGGTTTTTGAGTCTTCATCTTAGGCTATTGCCTCATGGTTACAAAATAGTTGCCACAGCTCTAGGTATCACATCTTCAGAAAAGTCTATTAAGGAAAGAAGAAAGTAGACTGGGCTGAAAAAGAGGCTTTCCTTTTTATCAGGAAAACTCAAAAAACCAAACCCATTGCTGTTGAGTCGATTCCAACTTTTAGTGACCTTACAGGACAGAGTAGAATTGCCCCATAGGGTTTCCAAGGAGCGCCTGGTGGATTTGAACATCTGATCTTCTGGTTAGCAGCCATACCCTTCAGCCTTTATGCCACCAGAGTTTCTTTTTATCAGGAAGGAAAATCTTTCTCAAACACTCCTTCCTCATCTGGTAAACCTTCTCGTGTACCTCACTGGATACAACTGAGTCACGTGCCCACTCCTAGCTGCAAGATAAGCTAGGAAAACTTACCCAGTGGCTGACTTTTCCAGCCTCTACAGTGAAAAGTAGATGCATTACTGGCAGTACTGCCCTTGGATCCAGCAAATGGGGCTCTAGTCCAGGCTCCATGCCTCAAGAGGCCCTGTGCTTTGAAATGCCTTCCTCACAATTTTTGCCTTACTATACCATGGACTGCCAGAAGAACAAACAGGTCTGTCTTGGAAGTACAGCCAGAGTGCCACTTGGAAGCAAGGATGGTGAGACTCTGTCTCATGTACTTCAGACATGTTATCAGGAGGGACCGGTCCCTGGAGAAGAACATCATGCTTGATAAGGTGGAAGGTCGGCAAAAAAGAGGAAGACCCTTAGTGAGATGGACTGACACAACAGCTGCAATAACAGGCTCAAACATAGCAATGATTTTAAGGATGGCACAGGACTGGGCAGTGTTGCATTCCATTGTACATAGGGTACCTATGAGTCAGAACAGTCTTGACAGCACCTAACAAGTGCCTCAGACTGGCTGGGGCCTCCAGTCCTAGTGAGGTAACCTGAGCTTGCATCAGCACCCAAATGTGCTCCCCCATTCCTATTTCTCCTTTTCTGGACACTCTTAAACTCTGTATCCCATTCATGGAGTTGACTAGATGCCACAAGGAACTCTTGAATTTGTACCTATGGGGTCTTTTTGGGCCCTGTGGCTGGATCCCAATCCAGGCCCTTTTGGTTGATGTCCTTTCTTGTCTCTGATGTAGTGATGTTGTGTTTTCTCTGATTGGCCTTAAGGTGTGTGGACAAGGGATGGGTATTCCTGACATGAATGAGACTGCTCTTCTGATCCCATCCGTGGTCCTCTCTCGTATTGTCCCCACTGGTGATGGTATATGAAAGGCAGGGGTGTGGTCACATTCTAAGAATGCAATGCTAGGGCCTAAGGAGTTCAAGAGAAGACCGGGTGGGAAGATGTGTTGTTCTACTTTTATATTATAAAATTCCAGATGGTAAATTTAACATAGCAGGAAACAAATTATTGCCCACATTTCCTGCATGCTTGGGTTAAGACTGACATTTGTGGTCTTTGTCAGCAAAGCACAGTAACACTCTTTGACAGAGTCATTGGAAGTGAGTATCCATGGGCAGCAAGATGGATGATGCAGTGTCATAACTAATGATGTAACCAGCATTAAATAAATGGTATGAGAACTGCATAGGCAAGAAGATCTATATTTTTTTCAATAACCCAGTGCCCGGTGCCATCGAGTTGATTCTGACTCATAGTGACCCTATAGGACAGAGTAGAACAGCCCCATAGAGTTTCCAAGGAGTGCCTGGCGGATTTGAACTGCTGACCCTTTGGTTCAATAAACAGGTTTAAAGAGCAATGGCACTGTGATTAATAACAGAGTTACTACCTTAATCTTGCAAGAGTAGATATGAAATTAGCCAGGAATAGTGTATCGAACAATAAAGAATATGAAGAGATAGCGCCTGGACCCTATGAAGCATCTTCACATGCACTAATTGGACAATAAACATGTAATAACTCTCCTCTCCCCATTATTCTAACTCTTCATGGGTAAATAACTATTCCTTAGATTAAAAAAAAAAAACCCATTGCTGTCGAGTCTGTTCCAACTCAAAGCGACCCTATAAGACAGAGTAGAACTGCCCCATAAGGTTTCCAAGGAGTGGCTGGGGGTTTTGAACTGCCCACATTTTGTTTAGCAGCCATAGCTCACTGTAGCTCTTAACCATGGTACCACTAGGGCTCCACATTCCTCGGATAGGCCCGTGAATTTCAAAATATATTTTCAATTAAATTAGTTATATTATACAGAGACCCCTGCAAAAAATGTTTGCTTGGGTCTTGGCACACCCTAGGGCCAGTCCTGATTACTGGTTGTTGTGTGCCATTGAGTCAATTCCAACTCATAGCAACCCCATGTGACAGAGTAGAACTGCCCCATAGAGCTTTCTAGGCTGTAATCTTTTTATTTTTTTAATATGGAATATTTCAGAAATTTGCGTGTCATCCTTGCCCAAGGGCCATGCTCACCTTCTCTGCATCATTCCAATTTTAGTATATGTGCTGCCAAAGTGAGCACTAGGCTGTAATCTTTATGGAAGTTGATTGCCAGGTGTTTCTCCCACATAGCTGCTGGGTGGGTTGAAACTACCACCCTTTTGGTTAGCAGTCAAGTATTAACCGTTACACCACCCAGCTTCCTTCAGATAATGTAAATAACATTATTTTAGACTTAACGCAATAAAACTTAAGTAACAACAACAAAAAAAGATAACAAAATCTCAATGATTTAATTTACCAAAAAGTAATTTTTCATTTTTATCCCAGTCCAGGGTAGGTCATGGTCGAGGTGAGGGGTGGGGTGGCAGGCTTTGCTCCATGCAGTCATTCAGGGAGCCAGGCTCCTTCTGTCTTGTGGTTCTGCCTCCTCTAGATCCTCAGAGCTCAGAGTCATCTCCATTGAACCAGCACATGTGGAAAGGAAGTGAGGGTTATGCAAAGAAGGATTTATGAGCCAAGCTGGAAGTGGTGCACATCACTTCCTCCATACTCCATTGGCCAGAACACCATCACGTGGCCAAACCAACTGCCAGGCAGGCTAGAAAATGCAGCTGAGCCATGTGCCTGGGGAAAGAGGAGAACACAGACATTGCCAAGAACATGCTAGCTCAGCCAGCCTGGGCAAGGGAGAAAAGGGCTATGAAAGGCTTTTGGGTGGTCAACCAACCCCCACCACAACCGTATATGATGTGTTCTATTATTGGTAAGGTGATTTTTAACTTTTCAGAGTTAAAAAATTCTAATGTAGACACTTATTAGTCACATGGCCTTGGCGAAGTCACTAACTTTTGTGGCCTATTGGTAAAATGGGAGAGGAGACAGGTAGGGTTCATAATTCCTACTCTGTTTACCTCAGTAGGGCTGCTGTGAGATTCAAATGAGATACATAATCTAAGAATTCTTGTAATGGAGACAATTGTACACAAATAGTTGTTATTTTTACTAGTCCCATTTGAAAGATAAGAAAACTAAGGAAGAGGAAAGTGAAATGCCTTGCCCAAGATGGAGAGGTACCATGGGGTAGTAGTTGGAAGGGAATCTCTGACTTCAGATGACCTGGGATTGACTCCCAGCTCTGCCACCTTGTACTTGTGTTATCCTGGGTCAGATCTGAGCCCCGGTTCCATCTTTTTAAAGTGGGGGATAATGATACACCTGAATCAGGGTTTTGGTGAGCATTACTATATGACACATAGTAAGGCCTTGATAAAAGGTCATTATTATCATTATTTTATTACCCAGGTATCTGTAGCAGGGCTACAGGTCTCTTAACCCTCAGTCCTGCTCTGTACTAGAAGGGAATTATTATGAGAAAACACTTCCAAAGTGAGATTGCCGGAGGCGGCAGCAATACCTGAGATTGTTTGGCATCTGAAAGGCAATATTAGTGAGTAAAGCCCCAGATTCGGGAAAGAGGTGGCCCTCATTTGAATCCTGGCTTAGTCACTTAGTAGTTTTAAGACCCTTGGCAAGTTACTCAACCATTGACTGCCCCAATTTTCTCATCCTCCTAATGGAGGAGTCCTGGTGGCACACTGGTTAAGGGCACAGCTGTTAATAATCAAAAGGCTGGCACTTCGAATCCACCAGCCACTCCTTGGAAACCCTGTGGGGCAACTCTGCTCTGTCCTATAAGGTCAATACGAGTCACAATCTTAGTTACCTAGTGCTGCTGTAACACAAATACCACCAGTGGGTGGCTTTAAAGGTCACAAATTTATTTTCTTACAGTTCTTGAGACTAAAAGTACAAATAAGGGCCTCAGGTGTGTCTCTTCCTTCCTTGTTGGTGTTCCTTGGTAATTCTTGGTTTGTAGACGATCCTCGCCTGGCATCTGTCTTCCCCAGTGTGTATCTCTGTGTCCAGTCTGCTCTTTTTATGACTCGGAAGTGATTAGATTTAGAACCCACCCTAATACTACCCGAGTATTAGTACAATAAACAAAACACTATTTATCCAAACAGGACCATATTTACAGGTATAGAAACCAAGGTTTCAATGCATACTTTTGGGGGGGACAGAATTCAATCCCTAATATCACTTCATAGGTTCTTGTGAAGATTGAGCAAGCTAAAGTATATCAAGTGTTTAGGATAGCGCTTGGACTACCCTGCTAGGAGTCCCTGGGTGGTACAAACAGTTAAGCACTCAACTACTAACCAAAGAGTTGATGGTTTGAACCCACCCAGGATGCCTCTGAAGAAAGACCTGGCTATCTGCTTCCAAAAGGTCACAGTTGACTTCCGGCCAACATGGCGCCATAAACAAGCGTGACACTGTGCCTCCATAGCAAAGACCCAAAAAACTAAGTAAAACACAGACAAACGTCATTCCTGAAACCTGAAGTGTCAAATGAAGAGAGAAAGAACTAAACCAAGCACAGAATGGAATAAGAAGCTGAGGGAGGACAGAGAGCAAGGAGAGGTAAGTGCAGAAGGCCCACCAGCTAACGTAGCACAGATCCACCATCTTGGACTCCGGCAGACGGGAAAACAGCTTGTGGAACTCCCAGCATGAGACAGAGCACCCAGTAACCAGCAATACAGGCTTTCCCGCCCCCCATTCTCTCCTGGCTGCTCTACCTCCGAGCTTCCTCACTGGCTGCGGTGACGTGCCGCTTGGATTTGCCCCACCCGCATCGGAGATTAGCGGACAGGGAGCAGCTTCCCGAAGTTCCTAGCAGCAGAGGAGCACCCGGTAATAAGTGGTACATGCTTTCCTAGCCCCCTTTTCCCCCCACCACCTCAGCCTCCTCTGCTTCCCGCCAGCCACAGTCTCTTGGCTGGGAGGCAACTGTCTTGGCCTCAGGCTGCTTGGATTCGCCCTGCCCACACTGGCCGGGCCCCTGAAGTGGTATTGCTTCTTTCCATCTCTTTTGGTTTCTTCTGTGCCTCATACCGCCTCCTCATATTTTTGTGGAATACCTGGCTCCGTGTGCCATCTTTGCTTCTTGAAAGGTTGTGCAGCCACGCTCAACTGGGGAACCACTCCCCCGGCCGGCAACACCACGCTGGTGGGATCCTTGGGGCTTTTTTCTTTTTTTCTTGTTTTGCTTTGTTTTGTTTGTTTTCTTTTTCTTTTCGCAGCTTGGGAGCCCTGTTTAGCCGGGCTGTACTGCATGGTTTAGGAGCCACTCCCCTAATCTGCACAGCCAGGTAGGTGGGATCCCTGGGGGCATTTGTTTTTTTCTTCTTTTCTCTCTCTTTTTCCCTTTTTGTCTGTCTTAATTTTTCAGTTGTTATCTCTCTACGCTTACCTTCTTTTCCTGTCTCCTGAATACCTGGTGCTGGGTGACATCTATACCCTCTCTAGCCAGGCTACACTGCCCAACCTGGAAGCTACTTCCCCGGTCTTAGTAGCCCCACCAGTGGAACTCCGGGACTCCTGGGGCTTTTCTTTTCCTTTCCAAAATTTTGTCTAGTTTTTTTTTTTTTGCTTTTTGCTTTTCTGCATTCTCAGTTTCTCATCTCTCCACTCCAACGGCAATCTCCCTTAGTACTCTATTTTTTCTCTCTCTTTGCTTCTTTATTTTTGGCTCCTGTTTTTCTCTCCTCTCTTTCCTCTTTCCAATACCCCTATTAGCTCCACACTTCACAACCTCCCCCCCTTTCCTGCCTACCTGTACAGTGTACTGAATATCCCACTTCCAAGCAGCACAGGCACAGCCTACTGGAACCTGCCCAGCACTGATTCCTGGCCTGCCCTGTCAGCCCTAGTATGTGCCATAAACAACTAATCCCAGCCCCTCTCCTTCAGCAGGATCTGCCCTGCTGCACCATAACTGAATGACTGGCTCTGCCCATTGGACAAGGAGGTGAAAAGTATCGTGACTACAGATGAGCAAACAACAAAAAATGCACAGCCCACCTGCTCAGACATAACCAAATAAAACAAAAAAGCAGGATGAAACAAACAAATCTACAACCAAGAAATGAAGAAAATACTGAATATCCCAAAGACAGCAGACAATACCAAAACATATATAAAAAAAGGACAGATGGGTCCAGTAGGCATCCAAAATAAAACACCAGATGACTTTCCAGTAGAAGAAAAGGCACTAGAACTACCTGACAGGGAATTCAAGCAATCCAGGAGTTGAAGCAAGCAGCAGACAAAAATGAGGAAAAAATAGACAATTTTTTGGAAAAGGCAGACAAATTCATGGGAAATACAGACAAAAAAATGGAACAATTCAGGAAAGTAATACAGGAACAAAATGCCAAAATAAATCCATAACTAGAAATCATACAAAAACAACTAGAAATCCAAAAGACAAACAAGATTTCAGAAATGGACAGTTTCATAGAAGAGCTGAAGGGTAGGTTTGAAACGGTAGAAGACAGGATCAGCAAAATTGAAGACAAACGCTTGGATACAACTCTGAGGAAAAATCAGAAAAAAGAGTGAAGAAAAATGAAGAAACCCTAAGAATCATGTGGGATACAATCAAAAGCAAAAATCTGCAAGTGATTGGAGTTCCAGAACAGAGAGAGAAAATGGAAAACATAGAGAAGATCATTGAAGAACTGCTGACAGAAAACTTCCCTAATATCATGAATGATGAAAAGCTGACCATCCAAGAAGCTCAGCAAAACCCATATAGGATAGACCCCAAAACAAAAACACCAAGGCATATCATAATCACACTCGCTAAAACCAAAGACAAAGAAAAAATCCTGTGAGCAGCTTGAGAAAAACAAAAAGTCACATACAGAGGAGAAACAATGAGACTACGCTCTGATTATTCGGCAGAAACCAGGCAGGCAAGAAGGCAATGGGATGACATATATAAAACCTTGAAAGAAAAAAATTACCAACCCAGAATCACATATCCTGCAAAACTTTCGTTCAAATATGATAGTGATATGAGGACATTTACAGATAAACAGAAATGAAGGGAATATGTAAAAACAAAACCAAACTTACAGGAATTATTAAAGGGACTCCTTCGGTCTGAGAATAAACAACATCAGACCACAGCCTGAATCTAGGATGCAAGATTGTACCAGCCAGATACCAACCTAGGGAGTGAACTCTCAAGAACTATCCAAAAACAAAACGATTGCAACAGGGAACCAGAGAGGTTAATCTGTAAATGACAACAACATCAGAACAATAAAAGAAGAAATAAATGGTATAGATACAGAACTTTGTAATGGAGAGGAAGGCAGGGTGATACCAAGTAACAATAGGAACCTATTAGCTAGGAAGACAAGGGTAAATTTCAGGGTAACCACAAAGAAAGTTAACAAACCTACTTATCAAAATGAAGAAAAATAAAGTCTCAATAAAAACAAAATCTACAAAAATGAAAGAAATGAAAAAGAAATCCAAAAGCAAAAGGAACTTAGCACAGGAGAGTAAGAGGAACAAAGAAAACGTTAGCACCACACACACACAAAAAAAGACAGCAATAAACGCAACGATAAAGGACAATGGATCTGTGAAGCATCTCATAACATGGATGCATCTGGAGGACATTATGCTGCGTGAAATAAGTCAAGCACAAAAGGACAAATATTACATGAGAAGGTTTACCAAAAAAAAAAAAAAAAAAGGGTCACAGTCTTGAAATCTCTATGAAGTGCAATTACCTTCTGTAACACAGGATTGCCATGAGTCAGAATAGACACCATGGAAACTGGTTTCAGTTTGGTTTATCACTATTACTATTTTGGGTTAATTTAAAATAGAAAATCTAGTTAAAGTAAATGGAATCGACTCCACGGCACTGGGTGAAAAAAATCTAGTTGGTTCCTAAAAATCCCAATTGATTTTTATTTCAAGGAGCCTGCATTTTAGCGATTAAAAAAAGAAGACCACAGAGTTACACCCTCCTTTGTGCCTTTGCCTGGGCTGTTTCCTTTCCTACCTTTTTGACCAGTAAAACCCCTCACCCAGCAGCCCTTGGTCATTCTCTCACGGTCCTTCCCCTCAGAGAGGATTTGGCTCTCTTTCCCCCTTTACTCATTTGTGCATTTCCAGAGCCCCTTAATTCCAGTACCCCTCAATAAATTTTTCTTGAATGAAAAGGTGAAAAAGAGTAAGGGAAATGATTTACGCCGTTAGTTTGCAGGTAAATACAGAACTGCAGTTTCACAGTGGAACTAACGTCCTCCCTCTCAGACGATGAAAGGATTGGTGGAGAGATGTAGGGAGATGGTGTCCCTTAACACTAGGAGGAAAAAACACAATAACACACAATCCAATCTCTAACCAGAAAGAGCTCCAGCCCCCACTGCCCTGTCCTGGACTGGGGAGAGGCATCGAACACCAGAGTAAGCTGTGGACCCAGGACAACCTGGGTTTGAATCCCAACTCTGACATTCAACAGCTGCTTAGCCTTAGGACCACACATCTTTGAGCCCGTTTCCTCACCTATAAAATGAGGGTCATATCGACCTCCAAGGGTAGTTTTGATGATGAAATGAGATAATGTCAGTGCAATGCCTGGCACTTAGAACATGCTTAATTAATGTTTGCTAAATGAACGAAGAACGAAGAAGGCTTTAAAAGTACCATTATTGGCCGAAGCTGTACTATCCTTGAAAGTACAGTGTGGTTTAATGCCTCCCACTGCTAGTCCTTAGCATATTATTGCCCACATCCTCACAGGCTGCCTTCACACAGCTTCTCAGGCTGTCAGTCCGGGGTTAATCTGCAGTCCAGAAGTTTAGGTAGGCGGGGATTTGGCAAGTCGACTTCCTCAAACCCTTCTCCTCTCCAGCTGGCACAGGAACGCTGCACATTTGCAGCTTCCATGGCAATTACGAGAATCTACACCCTTTTATTGTTTTTCTTTTCCCAACGTTGGAGCAATCACATGATTTCGACAGGAAAAACAACTCTGGAATTGGAGACAATCTGGATTGAGCCATGGACTTTTGGATTCCTGTGTCTGAGCCCCAGAGAAGACATCCGATGCTGGTGAGCAGGGGTGGGTTACCAGATCACCTGTAGGGAACAATTTCACAGGCTTTCACCACATCAAAGATTCAGCTTCTGGGTATGGCTGGCATCTGTCTCTCTCCCAATCCCACAGTACCTTCCTACAGAATCAAAGCTTCTTCAAATTCGTAATCCCTGACAGGGGTGGATGACCCAGTAAGCAAGGTAAGCACAGGCTTACTTGTGCTTCCTTACTAATCTGTAGTGAACAATGTCACATGGGTTTCACCACATCTTTGGTGAAATTGGTCACTACAGATGATCATGTGAAATTGTTTACTACAAGGTAAGCACCGTGTTTACCTTGCCTATTGGATAATCCACCCCTGCTTGTGGGATAGGGGCTGAGCTGGACTAGAGACTTGGCCAGCACTTGCTGAGCCCAGGCTGGCCGACTGGACAGGTTGCATTCCAGGATTATAAACAGAAACAATCCGAACAAAATAGGAGCTCATGTTTGCTGAGTGCAAAGTACTAGGTGCTGTATAGGAACCATCAAGCTTAATCATCACAACAACCCAAGATGAAGGTTTTATTATCCTCTTATATAAAAAAAAAAAAAAAAAATTTTTTTTTTTTTTTTTAGATGAGGAGAATGAGGCTCACAGAGACTAAGGGTCTCTCAGGAGCCCACAGTGTCACAGGCTTTACTGGCATTCCACCCCTTATGCAAGCCCTCAGAGCCTGTGCTATTATCCTGTTGTTGTTGAGGTTAGTTACCATCCAGTCGACTAATTCATGATGACCGTATGCATTACAGAATGAAACATTGCCAGGTCCTGTGCCATCTTCGTGATCGCTGGTGTATTTTGAGCTCATTAACATGTAGCCCCTGCCTACAACTGTGCTTCTGAAATCCTAATGTTTGCATATAAATTTCCCAGGATGTTGTTGACATGCAGATACTGACTCATTTGGTCTGAGGAGGACCCCAAGTCTGCATTTCTAACAAGCTCCCCCACCCATCTGTCAGTGTGTCGTACCTTGGTGGCTTGTGTGTTGCTATGATGCTGGAAGCTATGCCATCAGTATTTCAAATACCAGCAAGGTGGCCCATGGTGGTCAGGTTTCAGTGGAGCTTCCAGACTCAGATAGACTAGGAAGAAAGGCATGGTATCTACTTCTGAAAAGTAGCCAATGAAAACTCTATGCATTAAACAGAATACTGTCTGACACAGTGCTGGAAAACAAGCCCCTTAGGTTGGAAGGCGATCAAAACACACAGTGGCCTCAACAATGGACTTGAGCATACCCATGATCTGAAGATCATACGGGACGAAGCAACCTACAGTCCTGTTGTACGTGGAGTGGCCATGAGTTGGAGTCGACTCAATGTCAACAAACCAGCTCCCAGAGGATGCTGCTGGTCCAGGGACTACACTTTAGTTCCAAAGGTTAGACCAGTGCTTTCAACCTTGGCTGTACATTGGAGTCACCGGGAGCTTTCAAAATACTGGTGCCGGGGCCCATCCCGGAGATCTTGATTCAGGAGGTCTGGGGTGCAGCCCAGACATAGGGTTTCTAAAGCTCCCAGGGGTGAGTGAATGAGCAACCAGGCCTGAGACCACCGTTCTTGGGGAGGTTACTGGGAACACCCTGTTACCCTGCGATCCTCTTTCCCAACCTTAGAGGCGACTCTGGCTAGGCTTTGAGGTTGCCCTTGAAGAAGGCCTCTCTCAGCAAACTCCAAGCCTCAGAAGAGGCCAGAGCCACCACCTGTTTCCTTGAAATAGTTTGCAGCTGTGCAGAGTGACCTAATCGCTCGGCCGTGGCCGGCTGCCGCTTTGGTCTGGAAAGGCCTTTTCCCAAGTCGATTAAACAAGCTGGCGTCAGGCTCCCTCCTGCGTCAGAGGCAGCAGGAGGGAGAAGAGTCTGGTGCAAGGCGAGGGCAGAGCCCACCTGGAGCTCCTGGGAAGGAGCCTGGCCCCACACACTGAGGACCCCACTGCACTGCGGGCTGTGAGCCTGCTGACAACGCAGCCCTGGACTCTACCCTCCGTCCCCTGTTCGCCCTCCCCAAACACTTGCATACTGAGGAAATCACAAGAGGTTTCTCCTTGCCCCTTCTTAAATGGTGTATAAACAAACATTGAAGTAAGCAAATAAAAATGCAAAGTCCATTTCCTCCTCCCTTCACACTTCCTGCAGGCAACCATACTTAGCAGTTAGGCTCAGAGCCTTCCAAACGTTTTCTGTGAGTAAATATGTGTATTTCCACACACACATACATACATACGGGAATCCCTGGGTGATGCAAACATTTAGAGCACTGAGTTGCTAACCAAAAGGTCAGAGATTCAAGTCCACCCAGGGACACCTCGTAAGAAATGCCTGGCGATCTACTTCTGAAAAAATGGCCGTTGAAAACCCTGTGGAAAACAGATTTACTCTGACACGTAGGATCACCATGAATCAGAATCGACTCCATGGCAACTGGTTTGTTTTCTTTTTTTAACATACACATACATCCTGTTTTATACATAATCATCATATAATGTTACTGTGTGCACTGTCTTAGATATCGTTTCCATATTATTACATATAAATTATTTTAGCGTGTCTCAAACTTGCCTTGAAATAAGAATCTTTTCGGGGCACTTCTTGGGCCTAGAGGTTACCAGTCTTACCCCAGTACTGCTGTGTCAAAATCTCTATGGAAGGGGCCTGGAGACTTTTAGTAAGTGCCTTCAGTGGTTCCTAAGGAAATCTCTTAGCTTTTTAATTGATTGCACATGTACTGATATAAGGATGTAGCATAATTTATTAACCAGTCTCCTTTTGTTGGGCATCTAGGTTGTTTCTAGCTTTTTTCTTCATGCTATAAATAATACTACAAACATGTATTTTGTGCAGGTGCCTGTGTGTGTGTGGGTTTCTGTCAGTGTCCAAGGAGTGAAATAGCTGAGTCAAAGGCTTCTGTGTAACTTCTCCTTTTTGACTGTTCTCTTTTAATCATGAAACTTTAAAGCTAGATGAAAATTTTAAAAGCTGCGTAGCTGAGACCAATACTGTCCGATAAAAATATGTTGCTGTTGTTAGGTGCCATCAAGTTGATTTTGACTAATAGTGACCCCACGTGACAGAGCAGAACTGCCTCATAGGGTTTTCTTAGCTATAATTTTTATGGGAGCAGCTCACTAGGTCTTTCTCCTGTTGATCCCCATCTGGGTTCAAACCACCAACCTTTCAGTTAGCAGCCAAGGGCTTAACCGCTGTGTGACCGGACTCCTTAATGAAAATATAATGTGAGTCATATATATAATTTAAAATTTTCTAGTAGTCACATTAATTTTAACAATATATTTTATTTAATCCAGTATATCTAAAATATTATCTCAACATATGACCAATATAAAAATAGATGTAAAGTATCTCCTTAATAATTTTTATGTTGATTATAATATTGAAAACTGGCATGAATTTCATGCTTTAAAGGACTTCTCAATTTGGATGAGTCGTATTAAGTGTTCAGCAGCCACAGTATTATAGGACATGGCAGATCGGGTCCCTTTGTTTTGCTTGAAGGAGGTGTATAGGGGACAAGGAACAAACAATCGTGAAGCAACTACAATATGCTTGTCCCAGAATCAGAACTTGACATCCTCTACTGTTAACTCCTCACAAAGAAGCTGCTTCACACGTCCTGATTTATACCCAAATCCTTGTCTGCCGCCCTACAGTTTGGGATTATTTGTGTCTGTCTACAGAAGGGAGTCCCTGATTAACATGCCTGGCTACTAACCGAAAGGTTGGAGGTTCAAATCTACCCAGAGGCACCTTAGAAGAAATACCTGGTGATCTGCTTCCAAAAAATCAGCCATCGATAACTCTGTGGAGCACAGTTCTACTCTGACACACATGGGGTCGCCATGAGTCCGGGCTGACGTGATGGCAACTGGTTTTCAAATGGTCTGCAGAGCTGCAGCAAAGGAGGAGTCAGTGAACTGGGAGGGTGGGGCAGGGTGTGTGTGTGTGTGGAGGGGGGAAGCTGGGGATCAGAAGGCGCTGAAGTCAGAGCTCTCACAGAAGCATTATGGGGGCAATTTTTGCAGAGGATTGGGCTGAATAAAAGGAGCCCTGGTGGCACAATTCTTAGCTATAAGGTTGCTGTGAGTTGCAATCAACTTGACGGCAATAGGTTGGGTTGCACAGTGGTTAAACTCTCAGCTGCTAACCGAAAGGTTGGTGGTTCAAACCTATTCAGTGGCTCTGCGGTGGCATGATCTGGAGATCTACTCCCATAAATATTACAACCTAGGAAACCCTCTGGGGCAGTTGTACTCTGTCACATGGGGTCACTATGAGTTAGAATCAACTCCTCGGCTCCCAACAACAGGTCGAATAGTACTTTGAGGTAAAAAACGTGTCTTAACTCGTTTTCTATTCAGAGCAATTCCATGAGGAAGTCAGAGCAGGAGTTATTATTATGCCCATTATATTAATCTGAGGTTGAAAGAGCTTTATGTTATTTGCCAGAATCACACAGCCTATAAACGCAGAAGTGGAATCTGGGTCTGCAGATTCCAGAGCCTGTGCCTTTTCTTTCATCTCATAGATGTCTCCAAGACAATTATTCAAAGTCTGTACATTTAAATACCATCAGGGTCACCCATGGTGGACAGGTTTTACAAAGCTTCCAGATTAAGACAGGCTAGGAAGAAAGACCTGGTGATCTACTGCTAAAAAAAAATTGGTCAGTGAAAACCTTATGAAGAGTAGGAGAACAGTGTCTGCTATAGTGCCGGAAGGTAAGCCGCTCAGGTGGAAGGCACTCCAAGTATGGCTGGCGAAGAGTTGCCTCCTCAAAGTAGACTTACCTTAATGATGTGGATGGAGTAAAGCTTTCAGGACCTTCGTTTGCTGATGTGGCACAACTCCAAATGAGAAGAAAAGGCTGCAAACGTTCATTAATAATCAGAACATAGTACAGAGTATGAATCTAGAAAAACTGGAAGTTGTCAAAAATGGAATGCTTGAAGATAGGTATCCTAGATATTAGTGAGCTGAAATGGACTGGTATTGGACATTTTGAATCAGATAATCATATGGTCTAGTATGCCAGGAAGGACAAACTGAAGAGGAAGGGCATTGCATTCATTGTCAGAAAGAACATTTCAAGATCTGTCCTGAAGTACAGTGCTGTCAGTGATAGGATGATATCCATACGCGCGCAAGGAAGACCAGTTAATACAACTATTATTCAAATTTAGGTACCAACCGCTAAGACCAAAGATGAAGAAATTGAAGATTTTTACCAACTTCTGCCATCTAAGGTTGACCAAACATGCGATCAAGATGTAATGATAATTACTGGTGATTGGAATGCAAAAATTGGAAACAAAGAAGGACCAGTAGTTGGAAAATATGGCCTTGGTGATACAAATGATACTGGAGATCACATGATAGAATTTTACAAGACCAGCGACCTAGTTATTGGAAATACCTTTTTCTAACAACATACATGGTGACTATACACATGGTCCTCACCAGATGGAATACACAGGAATCAAATTGACAGTATCTCTGGAAAGAGACCATGGAAGAGCTCAATATCATCAGTCAGAATAAGGCCAGGGCTGACTGTGGAACAGATCATCAATCGCACAAATGCAAGTTCAAGTTGAAGCTGCAGAAAATCAAAACAAGTCCATGAGAGCCAAAGTCCAACCTTAAGTATATCCCACCTGAATTTAGAGACCATCTCAAGAATAGATTTAATGTACTGAACACTAATAACCAAAGGCCAGATGAGTTATGGGATGACAACATCAAGGACATCATACATGAAAAAAGCAAGAGGTCATTAAAAAGACAGGAAAGAAAGAAAGGACCAAAATGGATGTCAGAAGAGACTCTGAAGCTTGCTCTTGAATGTCAGGTAGCTAAAGTGAATGGAAGAAATGAAGTAAAAGAGGTGAACAGAGAAGATTTCAAAGGGTACTTGAGAAGACAGAGTATTACAATGAAAAATGTGAAGACTTGGACTTAGAAAACCAAAAGGGAAGTAGCTGAAAGAACGGAAGAAAAAATTCAAGCCACAAGTTGCAATAGTGAAGGATTCTATGGGGAAAATATTAAGCGACACAGGAAGCATCAAAAGAAGATGGAAAGAATACACAGAGCCACTATACCAAAAAGAATTGGTCAACGTTCAATCATTTTGGGAGGTAGCATATGATCAGGGACCAATGGACTGGAGGAAGAAGTTCAAGCTGTACTGAAGGCATTGGTGAAAAACAGGGCTCCCGGAATTGATGGAATACCAATTGAGATGTTCAACAAATGGATGCAGTGCTGGAGGCGCTCATTCGTCTATGCCAAGAAATTTGGAAGACAGCTACCTGGCCAACCAACTGGAACACATCCGTATTTGTGTCCATTTCAAAGAAAGGTGATCCAACAGACTGCAGAAATTATTGAACAATGTCATTAATATCACATTCGAGTAAAATTTTGCTGAAGATCATTCAAAACCGGTTGCAGCAATATGGTGACAGGGAACTGCCAGAAATTCAAGCTGGATTCAGAAGAGGATATGGAACAAGGGATATCATTGCTGATGTTAGATGGATCTCGGCTGAAAGCAGAGAATAACAGAAACATATTTACCTATGTTTTATTGACTATGCAAAGGCATTCGACTGTGTGGATCATAACAAATTGTGGCCAACATTGAGAAGGGTGGGAATTCCAGAACACTTAATTGTGCTCACGTGGAACTTGTACATAGACCGAGGGGCAGTTGTTTAAAGAGAACAATGGGATACTGTGTGGTTTAAGATCGGGAAAGATGCATGTCAGTTTTGTATTCTTTCACCATAGTTGTTCAATTTGTATGCTGAGCAAATAATCTGAGAAGCTGGACTATACGAAGAAGGACGCGGTATCAGGATTAGAGGAAGACTCATTAACAACCTGTGATATGCAGATGACACAACCTTGCTTGCTGAAAGCCAGAAAGACGTGAAGCACTTCCAAAACCAAACCAAACCCAGTGCCGTCGAGTCAATTCCAACTCATAGTGACCCTATAGGACAGAGTAGAACTGCCCCATAGAGTTTCCAAGGGGTGCCTGGCAGATTCGAACTGCCAGCCCTTTGGTTAGCAGCCGTAGCACTTAACCACTACGCCACCAGGGTTTCCTTGAAGCACTTACTGATGAAAATTAAAGACTGTAGTCTTCAGTATGGATTATACCTCAACATAAAGAAAACTAAAATTCTCACAACTGGAACAATAAGCAACACCATGATAAATGGAAAAAATGTTGAAGTTGTAAAGGATTGCATTTTTCTTGGATACACAATTAATAATAGCCCATGGAAGCAGCAGTCAAGAAATCAAGTGACATATTGCAGTGGGCAAATCTGCTGCAACAAGCCTCTTGAAAGTGTTAAAAAGCAAGACTATCACTTTGAGGACTAAGGTGTGCCTGACCCAAGCCATGGTCCTTTTAATTGCCTCATATTTATTGCCTCATATGCATGCAAAAAAGCAAAAACACAAACAAGAAAACCCTGAACAATGAATAAGAAAAACCAAAGAAGAATTGATGCCTTTGAATTATGGTGTTGGCAAAGAGTATTAATATATCATGGACTGCCAGAAGAACAAACAAATCTGTTTTGGAAGAATAGAGCTAGAATGCTCCTTAGAAGCAAGGACAGTGAGACTTCCTCTTAAGTACTTTGGATGCATTGTCAGGAGGGATCAGTCCCTGGAGAAGGACATCCTGCTTGGTAAAGTAGAGGGTTAGCGAAAAAGAGGAAGACCCTTAATGAGATGGATTGACACAGTGGCTGCAACAATGGGCTCAAACATAGCAACAATTCTGAGAATGGTGCAGGTCTGGGCAGTGTTTCATTCTGTTGTGCATAGGGTCACTATGAGTTGGAACCGACTCGATGGCACCTGGCTGCAACAACATCATCCCTACATTACTGGTGCCGGAGAGTATCAACAAATTAAGTGAATTCATTATTGGAACTCACAGAGCCAAATGAATCTAAATGGTTTTGTTGTTATTAGTTGCCTTCCAGTTGATTGTGACTCATGGGAACCCTATCTGTGCAGAGTAGAGCTGCTCCATAAGGTTTTCAAGGCTGTGATAGCCAGAAATTGGAGGTTAAAACCTTGTGCAATGGGGTCCCCTAGTGGAAATCTGTGGTATTGCGTGGGATTGACAAATGTGGCACAGTGGTTAAGTGCTACTGCTGCTAACCAAAGGGTCGGCAGTTAGAATCCGCCAGGCGCTCCTTGGAAACTCTATGGGGCAGTTTTACTCTGTCCTATAGGGTCAAGTATGAGTCGGAATCTACTCAATGGCACTGGGTTTGGTTTTTGGTTTAGTTCATCAACAAGAGGAGTCCTGGTGGTGCAGTGGTTAAGAGCTACAGCTACCAACCCAAAGGTCAGCAGTTCAAATCTACCAGCTCCTCCTTGGAAACCTTGTGGGGCAGTTCTGCTCTGTTCTATAGGGTTGCTATGAGTTGGAATAGACTCGACAGCAATGGTTTTTTTAGTTCATGAACAAAGGATCCTTGGTGGTGCGGTGGTTAACTGCCGGGATGCTAACTGAAAGGGGGGCGATTTGTACCCACCAGCTGCTCTGTGAAGCTTACAGCCTTGGAAACCCCATGGGGCAGTTCTATCCTGTCCTATAGAGTCGCTGAGAGTCGGAATTAACTTGATGGCAATGGGTAGTTCATTAACTGAAGATAGAAAACCATGACAACTATTGAATAGAGGCCCAGGAAGAGGGGGGGACTGGAACCCCATACTGGGCAAAGTTGGGAAGCACTGCACTAGACTCTTCCACCTCTATCAAAGGGACAGTTACAAACAGTTCCTAGTTGCAGGCTGTCCTTCAGATATGTCAGTTGTGGGGAGGTGTATTCAATGGTACTTGGTTATATTGCAATTTTAAGTGTACTTGTGGCTGAGTCAGTGTGTCTGACTATCAGCTAGATTGTCAGCTCCTCAAGGGAAGAGATTTGAACCCTTCATTCAAGGGTCTGGACGTTCCAGGCCCTTGAATGAGTATTGTCGACAACCAAAAAAGTGGGCGGGGTGGGGGAGGATGAAGAGCACAAAGTAATGGAATCTACAGATTTTACCTGCTCAGAGTCCTTTCCCTCGTCTTTGGGCTGCAGCATCTGATTCTCTTTCCCTTCCCCAATCCCTGGGGCCTTAGTGAGGCTGCCAATCAAGTGCCCTGCGCTCCCCTGGCTAAGAGGTGAGCTGGGAGAGCTGAATCTTAATAGAGCCAGAGGTAGCACTGCTTCATCTCCAGCAGCTGGGCTAACAACTTCAATTACTTTGTTGTTGTTCTTTGTTGCCGTCAAGTCGGCTTCTACTCACAGTGACCCCACATACAACAGAAGAAAACATTGACTAGTCCTGTGCCATCTTCAAGGTCATTGATATGCTCCAGTCCATTGTTGTGGCTACTGTGTATTTTGAATGCCTCCTGACTTAGGAGACTCACCTTCCAGCACTGTATCAGACAGTATTCTGTTGTGATCCATAAGGTTTTCACTGGCTAATTTTCAAAAACAGATTGCCAGGCCTTTCTTCCTAGTTTTAGCCTGGAAGTTCTGCTGAAACCTGTCTACCATTAGTGACCCTGCTGGTATTGGAAATACCAGTGGCATAGCTTCCAGCATCATAGCAACACACACGACAAACTGACAGATGTGTGGTTGTTCAGTTACCTAGTTCATTAGAATTATCTGCTTCTTTAGCTTTTCTTTTTGTGAGTCTGAGGCCTACCTCATATCCTAATGATAAATGCCCTTTTCACTATTTCCAGAGTAAATCTAAAATATAATATTCTGCATTGTATTTAATTCTGCTTCAATTTGGAAATTTAAACACATTTTGATAAACATCAAAGCAGTGGCAACCTTTTAGATGCCAAGGCTACAACTAGCTGTTTTTCCGTAGAAGGTAAAATGAAAACCAACCACTAATTTGATAAAAATTGAAATAAAAAAAACTCACACTACAGTTTGGAAATTTCTAAGGACCTGGGCACCAGCAAGATCTGTTAGGTGAGCACAAAAAGAACCTTTCTGTGAAGGAAGTGAAACGGCTTCACACCAGTGCCTATTCAAGCCGGTCGGCTAGAAGTCCAGCCTCCTGGCACTGGAGTCTCCCATCACAGCCCTTTCAGCTTTCAACCATGGCTGCAGCAGGTGAATTGAGGGACTGGGTCCTCTACCACCTAAGAGAGCCCCTTAGAGGGTCAGCTGCCCCTCCAGTCTCATAGCCCCTACACATCCCCTAAGACTCCTTACCAGCCTTACATTCCTGACCCACCAACCCTGACACCTCAACAGGAAGGCACATCCCTGTAGTTTACACATAGATTTGCAGATTGCATTCATACTCTTGGCTGGACCACACAGCCCAGAAGGAGGTCTGGATCCTTCCATCAAAGCCAGAGTGGCAGCGCTAAGTTATTTTTGAAGGAAGGCCGTATTTTCAAACTTTTAAGAATCAAATATTGATAAAGTCGTGATGACATAACAATACCAACACAATAACGTCCCAACTGTTGAGGACTGACATTTATGGACGTGCTACAATTAGCACAGTGCACCCATACCTATGAAAAGAATGTCAGCAGTTATCTGTGTTTTTTTTGTTTTTACCCATGATTATTGCAACAAGTTAACCATTAACAAAAAGCTGTTAGAGCAACTTTTTAACTAATCGATGCCAAGAGTGGTTTCAGTGCTGAGCCTGTAGTCAGTACTCACTCAATTAATGGCACCCTGGTGACTGAATTTAAATAAGAACTTACCCAAAGTTTTGAACAAGGGGATATTGATTGGTTTAAAGTCAGGAAAGGTGTGCGGCAGGGTTGTATTCTTTCACCATACCTATTTAATCTGTATGCTGAACAAATAATACGAGAAGCTGGACTATATGAAGAAGAACAGGGCATCAAGATTGGAGGAAGACTCATTAACGACCTGCGTTATGCAGATGACACAACCTTGCTTGCTGAAAATGAAAAGGACTTGAAGCAATTACTAATGAAGATCAAAGACCACGGCCTTCAGTGTGGATTGCACCTCAACATACAGAAAACAAAAATCCTCACAACTGGACCAATGAGCAACATCATGATAAACGGAGAAAAGATTGAAGTTGTCAAGGATTTCATTTTACTTGGATCCACAATCAACAGCCATGGAAGCAGCAGTCAAGAAATCAAAAGATGCATTGCATTGGGCAAATCTGCTGCAAAGCACCTCTTCAAAGTGTTGAAGAGCAAAGATGTCACCCTGAAGACTAAGGTGCGCCTGACCCAAGCCATGGTATTTTCAATCACATCATATGCATGTGAAAGCTGGACAATGAATAAGGAAGACCAAAGAAGAGTTGACGCCTTTGAACTGTGGCGTTGGTGAAGAATATTGAATATACCATGGACTGCCAAAAGAACGAACAAATCTGTCTTAGAAGAAGTAAAACCAGAATGCTCCTTAGAAGCAAGGATGGCGAGACTGCGTCTTACATACTTTGGACATGTTGTCAGGAGGGATCAGTCCCTGGAGAAGGACATCATGCTTGGCAGAGTACAGGGTCAGTGGAAAAGAGGAAGACCATCAACGAGGTAGATTGACACAGTGGCTGCAACAATGAGCTCAAGCATAGCAATGATTGTGAGGATGGCGCAGGACCAGGGAGTGTTTCGTTCTGTTGTACATAGGGTCACTATAAGTCGGAACTGACTTGACAGCACCTAACAACAGCCCAAGGTTTTAGTCCAGGGTAGAGTGTTGTCCAACTGGGAGACAATCTTGAGGCCAAAAAGGGAAAGAAACTGGCAGGTCGAATGTGTAACATGCTCCCCAGATTGTTGTGCCTAGAAAATAAATCATTGAAGGCAGGGATGTTTGGGGAAATTTTTGGCGTCAGAGCATTCACCAAATCAGGCAAGGACAGTTTCTAAAGGACAGCAGTTACTGTGGCAGGCATGAAAAGTCCTTGTATAAACCACAACATTGTGGATAATCAACATTTTGCTCCGTGGGAATTAACTGTGTTTGAACAGAGACAAAAAATAGAGAGTTGGGGAAATTCCAATTTTGAGCTCGGCACAGAGCTTTCTTCTAGTTGTGGAGGAGTTATGGAAAAACCCACAATGATAAAACCTTACTACGATGCCGGAGAAATAGAAGATGGAGGCAAAGGTCATTTGCTATTTGATCAGGTCCATAAACCCAGCTCATGAGTCTCCTTCAATTGGTGACGTAAAAGCAGACGCTACTCATTTTGCTAACAATAATGTTTTAAGGAGATGCACCAAAAAGCCTGTATGCTAACTTGAAATCAGATTTTATAGTTTTAATACGTGACACAATCACAGGGCAGTCAGAAGTTTATCTCCCATCGTTGTCCTGTTGTCAACCAGTTTTCTTTCCTATAAGCACACCAATGTTGTTAAAAAACAAAAAGTAGTTGCCATTGAATTGATTCAGACTCATGGCGACCCCACGTGTTTCAGAGTAGAACTGTGCCCCGTAGGTTTTCAATGGCTTTTTGGGAGCAGATCACCAGGTCTTTCTTTCAAGGTGGCTCTGCGTGGATTGAACCACCAAACTTTTGGTTAGTAGCCAAGTGCTACTGAAGTTTTATATATATGTTTCCTGTGATAATTGAGGCAAATACAAATACGTGTATCCATTCTTCCTCTCTGTTATTACAAAAACAGCACCATTCTGTAAACACTGTTATGCTTCTTGCATTTTTCACTTAGTATATTTAAGAGATCTTTCCGTTTAGGGACCCCCTGGTGGAGTAGTGGTTAAGTGTTCAGCTGCTAACCGAAAGGTTGGTAGTTCAAATCTACCAGCTGCTCCTTGGAAACCCTGTGGGGCAGCTCTACTCCGTCCTATAGAGTCAGAATTGACTCTATGGCAATGGGTTTGGTTTTGGGTTTTCCGTATTAGTACCTAGAAAGACTTCTCATTCTTTAAAAAAAAAAAAATTATTGTGGTAAAATATGCATAACAAAATTTGCCATTTTCACAATTTGTTGTATTATACTTTAGATAAAGGTTTACAGAACAAAGTATTTTATCATTAAACTGTACACATTTTGTTTTATGACATTGATTAACAACCCCACAGCATGTCAACACTCTCCCTTCTCGACCTTGGGTTCCCTATTACCAGCTTTCCCCCCCCCCCGCCCCCGGCTTCTAGTCCTTGCCACTGGGCTGTTGTGCCCCTATTTTCACAATTTTTAAGCATACAATTCAGTGGCATTAATTACATTCACAATTTTGTGTAACCATCACCACCATTAACAATAAAAGCTGCAAAAGCTGGAATCTGTATAAGGTGGAAACCAATTAGAGAAGGAAAACTGAAGTATTTTCTACTAATAGAGAATGATAGAAAAGTACTAAGACTGCACCAGGTCAAAGGCAGAGAACTTTTGAGATCTGGAAAAACAAGGCAGTCCCATCGAGTTTTGGCTCTCACAAGTTTCACTCCAAAACATTTTCAACATCCCAAACAGAAACTTGGTATCCCTTCAGCAGTAACTCTTCATATCTCCTCCTCCCAGTCCCTGGTAACAGCTAATCTACTTTCTGTCTCTATGAATTTGCCTATTACAGATATTTCATATAAGTGGGATCAGATAATATTCATCACTTTGTATCTGGCTTAATTCACTTAGCGTAATGTTTTCAAGGTTCATTCATATGGTAGCATGTATCAGAACATCATTGGTTTTTATGGTTGAATAATGTTCTGTTGTATGGATATACCACATTTGGTTATCCACTCATCTGTTGATGGACACGTGGGCTGTGTCCACATTTTGGCTAGTGTGAGTAATGCTGCTATGAACATTGGTGTTCAAGTATCTGTTTGGGTCCCTGCTTTCAGTTCTCTTAGGCATATACCTAGGAATGGAGTTGCTGGATCATGTGGTAATTCTATGTTTAACTTTTTAGAAGAACTGCCGAAGTATTTTTCACAGTGGCCACACCATTTTACACTTAACCCCAGCAATGCACAAGGGTTCTAATTGCTCCACATCCTCACCAACACTTGTTGTTTTCCATTAAAAAAGATAAATAATAGCCATGCTAGTGAGTGTGAAGTGGTGTCTCATTGTGGTTTTGATGCTTTCTTTCATGTGTGTGTGTGGATGTATAGAACCATATTCCTTGTGGCATCATTTATTTAATGAGTCTTTGTTGAGGGACATTTAAGTTGTTTTCAATCTTTTGCTGTTAAAAAAAAAGTGCTGCAATAGCCTTATGCTGTCCACTCTCAGTGAGAGCCATATTGCCCCCAAGGGGGTGAAAGTTGGTTCCTGGAAGGGGTGGAAAAATCTTACTTTTTTTATTATGAAGCAGAGATACATAGTATTTATCTGTGGTATTAAAATTTTACTATAGATGTTGGGCAATTAGGGAAAAAAATATCTTGAACAACTCCTTAAATCAAAACGACAAAAACAGTTGCCGTTGAGTTGATTTGGACTTATGGCAACCTTTTTTTAATGTGTTACAGAGTAGAACTGCTCCATAGGGTTTTCAGTGGCTGATTTTTTCTGAATTAGATCACGAGGCCTTTCTTCCGAGGTGCCTCTGGGTGAATTCAGACTACCAACTTTTCTTAGTTGAACACTTAACCACCCAGGGACTCCAGAATGGCATCTCAGGGTGCTGATAATGAAAAAATGGAGAAATACTGTCTTAGCCCAATCACCACTGTCCAAAGGACACAAGGTTGCTATGACTGGCTTAGACCCACCTGATTCTCCCTCAGGCTGTGCACGCTGATCCTGGAGCAAAGTTGAGATGCTGGTAGCAAGGAGGAAGGGAGTGCTGTTGGAGAGACAGCACACAGGTCTACCACAGATCTCTCAGGAAGTTTGTAATCTTAGGACTGCTGGTGTCCTAGTTAGGGGTGGTCATTTTACCCAGAGCACAGGGACCCTGCGGACGCCCCTTAGATTCTGTACTAGGTATGTGGTACAGGACATGAAATGATGAGCAAATATGGTTTTACAGTGACAATGTTGCCTCTTTCTTGACTTATTCAGAAACATTTGAAGTATTAACAGTTTTCTGTTCACTGAATTTCTATATAAAAACAAACAAACCTACATATGTTGTCACTACCAGTAAAGTCTATTCTTTCCTCTTCACTCATTAACTCATTTTGCACCAATAATGGTTTAGAATAACTCTTAACTTCCTTTGTGTGTAATTACAATTGACATGCTATGAAAATAAGAGAGATTAAGGGGTAATGGCAAAAAACAATAGTTATTTAAATATTATTGTGGATCCTCTGGTTAAATTATTACCAGTTGTTGTTGAGTCGATTCCAACTCATGGCGACCCCCTCTGTGTCAGTGCATCAGTGGCTGAGTTTTCAGAAGTAGATCACCAAGCCTTTCTTGCCAGGTACTTCTGCGTGGACTCAAACCTCCAATCTCTTGGTTAGCAGCTGAGTTCTTTCACTGTTTTCCCCACTGAGGGACTCCTCTAGTTAAAGCTGGTTAATACACAACAAGACTCCGTTGGCATTCTATCCACTGAAGACATATGCAGATCATGCATAGCACCATTTCCCTTCCAGAACCCTCTCTGCTCCTCACACAAAGAGGAGGAAGTTGTTTCTCTCACCACACCCGGCCACTTCCTTTCACTGTCAGGCTTGTTTTCCTTCTCCCAAACTATTGCCAATCCTCACCCGGTGTTTCCAGGGAATGATCTGCACTTCCTGAGTCTGACTTGAGAAGACCATTACTGTTTATATTGTTGATCAGAGTAGAGCCAGGTTGCAGGTGTGGCTAGATGGGCAGATCCCTTAGGGCATGAGAAGCAATAAGATGTCACCAAAAATGCTAGAACAGCCCTTAAAGTACAACGAGATGAAGCAAACTGTGTTGACATTTCCTCTCAGGGAGCGTACTCTGAGCACCTGGAGAGAATATCTTGAATAGGCTGTTTCAGGTGTGGGGGTGGATGTGGGTGGCCCATCCGAGGGGCCAGGAGCTCTAGCCAGGTGCCAGCCTACCTTTTAAGGAAGGTATGTCCTGTTTACCTCAGAACGTTTGTTTTCCTGCATGAAGGATACAGGTTTAAGACTAGGTCTGAACTGCTGAGCACACAAAGTAGAGGCTCTGCTGCCTCCCACCGTCCCCCTCCTCCACCTCCATCCTGTCCTACAAATGGATTTGAACAAAATATTTGCAGAATATTTGAAATGTCTCGATTATTAGCCTACCCGGGATACCCAGGTGTCTTGTCCTGCCCCTAATCAGTTTTCATATTTTGTTACATATCTTTTCTTCATTAAAAACGTACATTTTCAAAAGACAAAATTTTGTAATCACTCAAGTCTCAGAAGTCACAAAGAAAACAATGGATAAATTGGACTACATAACAAAAAAAAAAGTATGACAAAAACCATCAGGATCAAAGTAAAAAAAAAAAAATCAAACTGGGAAAACACCTGCAACTCATTTCACAGAAAAGAATTGATTTGCCTAATAAGAAGCTCGTAGAAATCAATAAGCTAACAGGAACAGTGAGCAAACAACATGATCAGTGGTCCACAGAAAAAGAAATGTGTGACTTCTAACGCATGAGAGATCATCAACCCCTCTCATAAAAGAAATGCAAATTAAAACAACGCTGGCTCTTTGGTGGTTCTTGGGAAAATGAGGTCACTTTTTCTAGCAGATATTTCCCCAGACCCATCTTGAAGTTTCCGGCAGCTGGAAACACTTTCTGTGCACACTGTCAGTTTCTATCAAGTGCCTGCTTCTCAGCTTCTCTGGGGTGTGGGAAGAGCAAGATTGGAAGATGGTAGACAAGGAGGCCTGGGGTTGTCTTAGGCTGGGTTCTCTAGAGAAGGAAAACCAGTAAAGCATATGAATATATAAAGAGAGATTTATATCAGGGAAACAACTCACACAATTGTAGAGGCTGGAATGTCCCAAGGCCATGGATCAGGATAGAGGCTTCTCCTGATTCACGTAGCTGCAGGGGCTGGTGAACCCAAGATCAGCAGGTCAGGGAGAGCAGGGCTCCTGCTCACAGGCTGTGAAGATTGAGGAATCCCAAGATCAGCAGATAAGCTGCTAGCTCAAATCCCAAGAACCGGAGATCAGATGAACAGGAGGCAGCTGCAGGATCCAGAGCAGGCAAAAGCCAGAACATCCACTTATGGTGGGATGCAGGCCACCCACATACCCAAGGAAACTCCCTTTCAACTGATTGGCTACCCATAGCAGATCCCATCATGGGAGTGGTCATATATAAACACTGAGAATCATAGCCCAGCCAAGATGACATACAATCTTAACCATCACAGGGGGAGGGGAATATGAATGGACCTACAGGAGTGGGTCCACCACCTGTATGTTCACTTGTTGTAGAGTGGTAACTTCTGTATTGCTATGATGCTGGAAGCTATGGCACTGGTATTTCAAATACCGGTATGGTCACTCATGGTGGACAGGTTTCAGTAGAGCGTTCAGGCTAAGACAGACTAGGAAGAAAGGCCTGGCCATCTATATCTGAAAATCAGACAGTAAAAACCTTATGGGTCACAATAGAATATTGTTTGATATAGTGCAGGAAGATAAGCTCCCTAGGTTGGAAGGCACTCAAAATGCACAGTGGCTACAACACTGGACTCAGACACACCAAGGATCGTGAAGATAGCGCAGGACCAATGTTTTCTTCTGTTTTACATAATGTTGTGATGAGCAGAAGCTGACTTGATGACAACTAACAACAATGGGAGTGGGTACAAGGCCTGTGGATCTTTACTTCTCATGTCATTGCACTCAGCAACCAGATCGGTGGGATGACTCGTCTGGTTGATGTCAACAAACCTCTGCCCCCTGCTCTTCCAGTGTTTAAAACAAAACACAGCATGAGAGATTTCACAAGGCAGCACCGATGTTGCCAAACAGACATCCAGATTTTAAATGCAATGAGTTCAGTAAATGGAAAAATGACTGTGATTGGAGGGGCGAGGGAACACTTACAGTGTGCCCCAAAAGCCAGGTAAGATAGATGGAGAGGAATCTTAGCTTGAGAACCTAAGCTGTGTTTGCTGAGAGTCCAAGTTTGTCTCAGGATCTTTCACGGGGAAGAACTCACCATAAGGTAGCAGTCAAAGCACAAAGATGTATTCCAAGGACAGTAGGCTAGAGATGAAGAAGGCGACCAATTTAAGTACAGCCTGGAATCGGAAGCTTGGGCTAAGTCCCTAAGCCTCCTGACCCAGGTTTCATGCAAGAGCCTGAGGGCCCACCATAAAACTCAAGGACCTGCTTCATCTCTCTCCAGTGTGGTGGAAGTCCCTGGGTAGTGCAGATGGTTAAAGTTAAAGGTTGGCAGTTTGAGTCTGCCCAGACGCTCCTCAGAAGAAAGGCCTGGTGATCCACTTCTGAAAAATCAGCCATTAAAAATCCTGTGGAGCCCAGTTTGACACACGTGGGATCACCATGGTTTGGAACTGACTCAATGGCAACTGATTTTCCAGTGTAGCAAGCACATGCAGATGTTGCTTGGGGTGGTGAATGCAATGGGCACCCATGGAGATGAGGGCACGTTCCCCACTGGGCACCTCAGAGTGCTATGGGACAGGGTCCCAGAGGCCCAGATCACACAAGAGAAATTCTACCCACTGGAGAAGACAGGAAACATTACCCTACTTAACAGGAGATTCCAAGATCATGTCTGAGCCTGCTTGGGGACTTCAAGAACTTACTGGGAGGAATTTGAAAGAAGTCTGAAGTTCTCATGTAATGAAGTGGAACTGGAGCTAAGGAAATCACGTTTTTGTTACTGTCAGTGTGATCATATTTTTACCTTGAGCATTGTGATGCCTGGGTATGACAGTTAAGGTTGTGTGTCAGGTTGGCTGGGCCATGATTCTCAGTGGTTTGGCAGTTATGATGTAGTTTGGCAATTACGTAATGATGTAATGACTTCCATGATGAGATCTCATATAATCACCTCCATGATGAGATAGCTATGATTGGCCAATCAGTTGAAAGGGAATTTCCTTGGGGGTGTGGCCTGCATCCAACATATATGGACTTTCTGGCAAAGCTTGCTGGCTTTTGCTCACTCTGAATCTTGCATATGGCTTGTCATCATTTGATCTCTGGTTCTTGGGACTTGGGCTAGCAACTTACCTGCCGATCTTGGGATTCGTCTGCCTCCACAGCCTCTGAGCCAGCAGCCTGCTGTCTTACATGCTGATCTTGGATTTGTTAGCCTCCCTAGCTGGTGAGCCAGCAGCCTGCCCTCTGACCTGCCAATCTCGAGTTCATCAGCCCTTGTAGCTACGTGAGTCAGGAGAAGCCTCCAGCCTGATGCCTGATCCACGACTTGGGACTTGCCCACCTCTACAATCTTGTGAGCCATTTCCTTGAAATGAATCTCTCTCTGTATATATATATTTCACTGGCTTTGCTTCTCTATAGAACCGAGCCTAAGACACTGGGGAAACAGAACTGACTAGATAAGAGGGAAGTAGAGAAGAAGAAGGGTTCAGGCTATTAGAACCTTGAGTAGCAACCTTGGATATTACTATTGTCCTATAGCAGTGAGCCCTGGAGTATTCTTGAGCAGAGAAAATATGTGTTACAAATTGTTTTATGATGATTAGTCTGGTTTACAGGGGAGGTCAGATAGAGAGGGGAGAAGAGAAGGCATGGAGGCTGCACTTAACATGAGATGTGATTGGAACTCTGAACCCGGGTGCTAACCGCAGAAATGAAGAGTGTGGAAGACCTGAGAGAGAGCACAGAAAAAGAGTCTATTTTCAGATGGGAATATTCCCTTTGCCTACAACCCCTGCCTCTCCTTTGCCTGGCTAATTCCTACTTGCCCTCTTACATCTACGCTCTGGTTCCTGTTTCTGGAAGTCTGCCCTAATTGCCCCCTCCCTTCACTAGCTGGGAGCAATAGGGCCCTCAGCTATAACCCGTGCTGGGCATACCTCCATCAAAGCTCTTACCCATTGGACTGAAAGTATAATCTAGTCTGTCTCCTCTCTAGACTGTGAGACTCTTGGGGGCAGTAAGCTTGATTTTTTATTTTATATTGTGTGCCCAGCACACATGTTGGTTGTACTTTTGGGGTTAGAAAAGCAGGTGGAATCTAAAATGCCTTTTTCTGAGGAAAAGAGAAACAGGTTCTAGCTGTTTTTCACTTTTTTTTTTTGTTACGTCTTCATTTTTCCTCCTGTCACCTTAAAAATTAAAAGCACTTATGTGTATGTAGCATAGACATAGGGCAGTGTTTCTCGACAATTTTTTATTGTCCCCCTAACGAGCTTTTTTTCCTAATGGTCCTCTCCCTTCCTCCCAATGAAAAAAATCTAGATTATACAGATATATGTGTTTAGGTAACATGGTCCTTTGCTGGGGCCACAAACCATCACAGTATCTTAGACTTTTTGCCCCTCCCCTGAACCAGTTCCTCCCCCCAGGCGATATATTGCCTTCATTCAGAATGCACAGTGTAATGTGACCCTCTTAGTTTCCCAGGGCAGCTGTAATGAATTACCACAAACTTGGTGACTTAAAACAACAGAAATTTATTCTCTCAGTTATTGGGGCCAGAAGTGCAAAAATCAAGGTGTCTGTGTAGGGCCATGATTCCTTTGAAAGCTCTAAAAACCGAAAACTCATTGCCGTCCAGTCAATTCCGACTCATAATGACCCTGTAAGACAGAACTGCCCCATGGGGTTTCCAAGGAGCAGCTGGTGAATTCAAACCGCCAACCTTTGGTTAGCAGCCATAGCTCTTAACTACAGCATCACCAGGGCTGTAAAGGCTCTAAACCCAAACCAAACCCACTGCCATTGAGTAGTTTCTGACTCATAGTGACCCTATGGGACAGAGTAGAGCTGCCCCATAGAGTTGCCAAGGAGCGCCTGGGGGATTCAAACTGCGGACCTCTTGGTTAGCAGTCCTAACACTTAAGCATTACACCACCAGGGTTTCCCGTGAAGCCTCTAAAAAAATATTCCCTTCCTTGCCTAGGTGGTACAGTGGTTAAGAGCTCAGGCTGCTAACCAAAAGGTCGCCAGTTTGAATCCACCAGCCGGTCCTTGGAAACGCTATGGGACAGTTCTACTCCGTCCTATAGAGTTGCTATGAATTGGCATCGACTCCACAGCAACGGGTTTGTTTTTGTTTGCCTATTATAGCTTTGGAAACCCTGGTGATATAGTGGTTAAGTGCTACGGTGCTAACCAAAAGGTTGGCAGTTTGAATCCACCATCTGCTCCTCGGAAACCTTGTGGAGTAGTTCTACTCTCTTATAGGGTAGAATTGAGTAGGAATAGGCTCCACGGCAACATGTTTGTTTTGTTTTTTGGTTATTTCAGCTTTTGGTAGCTCCAGGTATTCCTTGGCTTGTGCCAGCATAACTTCAATGGTCTCATCTCCAGATCCTTAATTACATCTACAGAAGTCGTTTCTGCAAATAAGGTCACGTTCACAGTTATGGGAGTTAGGATACCTACATATCTTTTGGGGGAGGGTACCATTTAGTCCACTACACTGGTTTAAAATATTTTGGGAGGCAAAGGACAGATGACTTGCCGACAGTGAAGTATTCACCCTTCAGTGATACTTAAGCAAAAATGCGTTGTGTCATTTCATAACTCACACTCTGGTCCAGTGTACTTTTTAATGTCTGTGATGCTTCTAGTAGTTACAACGATTTTACTCAGGGACGCTGGGAAGCTTAAGCCCCTTGGATCTCCCCTATCCCCAAGCAAAAACTTTCGTCTTTTTTTCCTCAGCTTCCCTCAGATGTAGTTCTTTGGGGCCCTCTACTGGAAGCTATGGTACTGCAAAGCCACACTTCAGAGGAAACTATCTGCAGATTTAAAACAATGAACTTTGTGAGACGTAAGATAGAATTTAAACACAAAAGGAGCTTGGAGCATCTATACCCTAACCCAATACAATCTTGTTCACCCTGAGAGAAGCGGTGGTGGGTAGAGTCAGAGGAGACTGCCTGGGTTGGGTATTGGGGTTTCTTTGCGCTGCCCTTCCTTTACATAAGCAAAATGGGTCAGAAGGCGGCTAGCTGGGGGAGGGAAATAGAATGAAGGTAGCGCTGTGTCTCCCCCAGGCACAAAACTATAAGAAAGGACAAGGCTTCTTCGTTAATAAAGAATATTGAACACTTCAGAGTTTCCAGTATTTAATAGTACTTTGGCCAGAGCACCCTTACTTGGTAAGAGTTTTAGAAAAATCTAAGAAAATCTCCCAACTATATCCCTTAAAAGCGTTTCATCGTTATGTTCTCCTGGAGTGTCAGCCTACCAGATGAAGAAAGATCCATTTGGAAAGGCTCGTTTCCCGTCTACACAGCTAACACTGGTATCACAGCATTTTCAGGTAGCAACAGTGGTCCAGGTAAGCCCCAGCCTCCTCAGTGTTCTCATCTCCTCACTCCTCCTTCCTGGTAGGAGGTCTTGGACATAATGAGACATTCAGGAAGTATTGGGTGGAATTGTCACACTGTAGCTAGGAGGGCAGAGGTTGTCTTGGTTTCTTTTCAGTGGTGGCTTAAGCATTAAATGTTTTCTGCTTCTCAGTTTGTAAAGTGCTTTGTCGCTTCAGTGGGGCACTTTCAAAGTAGAAACCCCTGTCCCTATTTCTGTAACGCAGCCCATGAGGCCCGTGGGGTAGGTGTTGTCATTCCTGGGTACCCTCTCTCCCTGCCATAAACCATGCTGGTGGCAAATGCCAGATACACCCCCTTTCCTCTCCTTCCTGTAGAGCTGTCTGCCCTGTAGCGATTTCTCCTTCCTGCGTGGGTACAGAGAGAATAGGGCAGGGAGTTCATTCTCCCACAGAAATCGCACACGAAGTGGTGAGTCACACAATACCACATAAACTCTTCAAGTACATTTTTTTTTCCCAAGAGCTGACTCTGGATCTTAACCACCTTTCTTAATGTTCTCACTACTGGAAAGTCTATCTACTAATTGAAACATTAATCAAAGATATTTTGCCTGTCAGGCATTGTGCCAAGCTCTGGGCACACTGGTGACTAAGACGGACATAGTGCCTATCTTCTTGGGATTTAGAGTCCAGGAGGGGAGACCAAGATTAAGTGAACATTGCAAATAGACAAGAAGCACCATGCAGGAAGAATACAGAGGGGTGTGTGACAGGTGGTGGTGGTGTTAGCTTCCATCGAAATAATTCTGACTCGTAGCAACCCCATGTGACAGAGTGGAACTGCCCCACAGGGTTTTCTTGGCTGCAGTCTTTATGGGAGCAGATTGCTAGGCCTTTCTCCCACAGAGCCCCTGCGTGGGTTCCAACTGCCAATCTTTCAGTGGCAGCCAAGCACTTAACCCCATTGTCCCGGCTTGGCTACTGGACCATCGGGACTCCTTGTTTAACAGGTGGGCCTGAGTTAATGTGGGGGATGGGCAAGCGTGAGCAGAGACCTGAGCAAAGGAGGAAGAAGGGAGCCTGGCCGAAGGTAGGAAGAAGCAGTGTATGAGCAGAACCGGAAGGCAAGAAGCAGTTTGAAGAATTGAACAACTAAGGGGTCCTTAGCATGGCACAGGCACACACTCCCCGGTTAGCTCTTTTAGCCTTTTTTCGCTAGCTCAGCCATTTCAGGGAAATTGATGTGGGAGGACTAGTTCTAAATTTTTAGACAAACAGAGTTGGTAGCAGTTGGAGTTAAACTAGAAGCTCTTAGAAATTTGAAATCAGGGAAACAGCTTTGGTCTTGAAAAGCTCCTGGAGGCCATTGTGTAGGAACACCTTAAGGATGGGTTGGTGTCTGATTCACTGTACCACCCTTGTATTCCTACAATTAATAGCACAAGTTATACACAGAGAGAGGGCAGAGGAGGTTCAGTGGTAGAATTCTTGCCTTGCATATGGAGACCTGGGTTAGATTCCTGGCTGATGCACCTCAAGCTCAGCCACCACCCATCTGTCACTGAAGGTTTGCGTGTTGCTATGATGCTAAACAGGTTTCAGTGGAGCTTTCAGACAGACCAAAAAGGTTTGGAAATATACTTCTGAATATCGGTCAGTGAAAATCCCGTGGATCACAATGGCCTGATCTGCAAGTGATCATGGGGATGGTGCAGGATTGGGCAGCACAGGGCAGCGTTTCTGTTTTGCAAGGGGTCGCTATGAATCGGAGACCAACTTGAAGGCAGCTAACAACAACAAATATACAGAGAAGTTACCTAGAAGCAAGTGAAACACATTGATTTCCATAACTAACTAACTGAATATTTATTTTTAAACTTCAAAGTTTGTTGAAGCTGTGGAGGAAAAGGAATCCATGACTGTGGTACCTTATCTCCAAGACGGGGACCATCCATCCATTCCTTCCCTGCTTGTCTGCACATGAGGATCCTCCACTGAGGACCTATTGAAGTAGAGTCTACTCCTCCATGCCTTGGGCTGTTCCTCTTCCCTCGCTGTCCGTGACTTACTGACCAATAGGATGTAATGGGAATGACATGTTGGGACTTCCAAGACTAGGTCCTTAAGAAGCCTTGCAGCTTCACCTGGGCTCTTGGAACATGTTTGCTTGGACTGCTTACTCTGAGGGAATTTTGCTGGCTGCTCCCAGCTGTTTCAGCCATCTCAGCCCAGGCACTAGACATGAGTGAAGACGCATGTCTCAATTATTCCAGCCCCCAAAACCCATTGCCATTGTGTTGATTCGGACTCATAGTGACCCTATAGGACAGAGTAGAACTGCCGCACAGAGCTTCCAAAGAGCAGCTGGTGGATTCGAACTGCTGACCCTTTGGTTAGCAGCCAAGTTCTTAACCATGCACCACCAGGGCTCCATTCCAGCCCCAGCAGATGCAAAATGGAGGCCACATGGCTACTCAAGCCATTCAACCACCCCAGTGGAGGCCGCAGACATGAGGAGACAGGGACAAGCCAATCCTAATGTGCCTGGATGTTGTTTCTATGCCTCTAAGTTATAAAGCAGCAGTAGATAACCATAAACACTGGTACAAAAGATTAAAATGCTGAGATGCTAACTAAAAGGTTGCAAGTTCAGTCTACCCAGAAGTGTCTTGGGAAAAAGGCTTGGTGATCTACTTCTAAAAAATCACCAGTTAAAAACCCTATTGGAAACATGACCAAGGCATGGGAAGACACTGATAGGAGTGTAAGAACAAAGGGCAGCAACAGTAATTAGTATAGTGTGACAATCCTGCAGCAATAGTATTAACAAACACTAATTTATGAATGGATACATAAGTAGATAGGTATGCCAAGAGGTGTGGGAGGGTATATGGGAACATACCCACCTGCAGATACAGGTTTGGTGGTGGATATTTCTACATACATAACTGTAGGTGTTGCTTATATATTAATACAGACAATAGAGCACACAAGGGCCATAGTCAGGGCAAGTTATTAGACATAACCAAACACCTCGTGGGATAAAGTTTCTAGGCTTGAAGGTGAAGGACCATAGACTCAGGGGATATCTACATCAATTGGCACAACATAGTTCATAAAGACAAAATTCTGCATCCTACTTCTGTGAGTAGTGTCAGGGGTCTTAAAAGCTTGCAAGCAGCCATTTAAGATACAAATACTGGTCTCACCTTGTCTGGAGCAAAGGATAGTGAAGAAAACCAAAGACTCAAGGATGCAATTAGTCCAAAGGACTAATGGATAACATGAACCACCCTATGTGACCCCAAGGCCAGAAGAACTAGATGGTGCCTGGCTACCTCCATCGACTGCTGTGATTGGGATCACAACAGAGGGTCCTGGACAGAGTGAGAGAAAAATTGTAGAAAAATCAAATTCACAAAAAAGACCAGACTTACTGGTCTGACAGAGACTGGAGGAACCCCCGAGACTATAGGCCTAAGAAACCCTTCTGAACTGGAACTGAAGCCATTTCCGGAGACCACTTTTCAGCCATACCACAGACAGGCCCATAAAATAACAACACCTGGGAGGAATGTGCTCCTTAGAACAACTGATTATACGAGATCAAAAGGGCAGCACTTGCCCAAAAGCAAAGATGAGAAGGCAAGAAGAAGTAGAAATCAGGACGAAAGGAAATAGGGAATCTAGGACAGAAATGGGGAGAGTGCTGACACATTGTAGGGAATGAAACCAATGTCATGGAACACTTTATGTACAAACTACTGAATGGGAAACTAATTTGCTGTGTAAACTTTCACCTAACCCACAATAAAAATAATAATAATAAAAAAAAGCCCTATGGAGTACAGCTCTACTCTGATACACATGGGGTCACCATGAGTCAGAATTGACCCCACTGTAGCTGGTGATGGTGGTGGCTACAAAGAGAACAGCACACAAGCATGCACCAGAACAAAGTTGACTTGTAAATTAGAGAATGTCATTTCTTTTGTTGCCATCCTTTCTGTTCCCCCATAGCAGTGTTCATACCTCCAGTATAAACTTTACCATGTTGCATTAAGGAGACAGCATAACAGAGTAATTAAGAACTTGGATCTTATAGTCCAGACAGTCTTTTATTTGAATTCCTGTTTTAAGGTCTATACTAGCTGTGTGACCATAAGTTGCTTAGCACCTAAGCATTGGTTTCCTCATCTGTTAAATGGCAATGATACTAATAGTACCAACATCATGGAGTACTTAAGATTAAATTCAACAGTGCATGAAAAGTACATAGTGTCTGTCATATACTGTGTTCAATCCATCAGTGGTGACCATGACTCCCAGAGGACAAGAGCTTGGTCTCATATTCATCTTTAAATCTATTGCACATTTCAGTGCCTGGAACATACTAGATGATTAATAAAGGTTGTTGAATGATGAAATGAAACCTATGTTATAAATTGTAAGATTGACCTTTTTAACATGAAGGGTAACTTTACCCGTAAATTATCTGGAATGAAGCATTTTAGGATGGCAGAATGTGCCATTTCCAGCATGTGATGAACACCATGAAGACCTGGAAGAGGCACCTTTGGTGAAAAAATAAGTCAATTCAATTGCTTTTGGTATTTAAGACCTCTAAGGCCTGGACAGGATCTGAGAGACCATCCAGTGCAATCACTTTTATGATGCTTATGAGAATCATGTAGAGTGAATGACTTGCCCAAGACCACCCCCCATGAAGACTAGAGCCCAGTCCAGAACTCCTTCTCTTTACTAGGGCACCCTTCCTTTCTTCCTTCTGCATTTCAGGGCCATTCAGGGTCAGGAGATCCATAATCCCTTCTATGCAGGGATTAGGCAACTGGGGAAGGTCCATGGAAGAAGACCCAGCTGTAGCCAATGGAGAGTTTTGTCTGGACCCCTCACCTATGCATTGGTCCCATTGGTCATGACTCTTGCACCAGAATTGTAACTCACTTATGATTATAAAGCCCCTTCGATTAGTGGCAATAGGTCTAGTAGGATGCAATTAATTTTTTCTGCAGTTAAAGTTATGTTTCATCCCAACTTGTGGAACTTCTGTTTTGTTGCTTCAAGGCATAAATGTCCCATCCCTGACTTACTTTACTGTTTTTTGTGCGACTTACTAGATTCTTCTTTGGTTAGCTACCCTGAGAAGTACACAAAGCATCAGTTAAGTTAGTTACGAGGTTTTAATTATTTTTACGTCTCCAATGAGTGATGAAATACAGATACCCATTAAACAAACTTAAGACTTCTTCGATTACCACATTTCTTGCCTTTGAAATAATAAGGCTGCTGTTCATAGCTCTAGTGTGGACAATTCCATTTAGCAGCAGTATTTCACCTAGAGCCAAAATAAAAACCCAAAACCAGACCTGTTGCCATTGAGTCGATTCCAACTCATGGCAACCCCATCTGTTGCATAGTAGAACCGCTCCATAAGATTTTCTTAGCTGTAATCTTTACGGAAGCAGTGCCTTTCTTCCAAGGCACTGCCGGGTGGGTTTCAACTACCAAACTTGAAGTTAGTAGTCGAGAATAAACTGCACCACCCAGGACCTCAAAGAGTCAAAATAGGACAAGAGAAAAAATAGACTGCTGTTCTCACCTGTCCTGGAAGTACATTCTGTGGATTGTGTAAGACGTTATCAGCTAAACAACATTCTCCAAATTGTATGTAAAAAAGAAAATAACATGTATGTGAAGGTTGGAAAAATTCAAGTAAATTCTTTACTAGTATATAAAGGGAACAAGACCAGCTGAATGGTCTGTCACTCCCCCGCCGCGGTCCCTCTGCCCAACCAAGATTAGTCTCTACTCATCTCAAGATATTTCATGTAGAACAACCTAAGTTCAATTAATCAAAAATTTCTAAGTAAAGCACTTTATGGGCAAGGCCAAGGGAGGTAGGGTGGGGGAAACCCAGTCGGGTGAACTCTGAAACCCACAGCTGTGCTTTCACGTCTTGAAATAAATGTTTCCAAGAATGGAGGTTTCTGTTGCTCACATTTGTGTCTTGAATCATGTAAAACCCAATGACCTCTTCATTTCCAAGGTTAGAATCCTTATTTAGGATACCTGGATCTCATATCTAATACATGTAAGACTTATGATAAATTCCTTTTAATCCTGAGAGGCCAAAGAACCTTAACATTGTATTGGGTGGTAGAAGGGAAAAGAAGACTGAGCAACAACAAACACATTTATATGAATGCTCCTAAGTCAGTTAATTTTCAAAGTCTACTCAGTTTACCTGGGAAAAAATTATGTGGGGTCTTCGGAAGTGGGGATTTCACACCCAATTCAGCATTAACGCTAGGCCATGTTTAAACGAAATTCAGAGAAAAAGAATTTGGCCTCTAGGAAAATCAGAGTTTTGCTCAAAATATACTAAAAATAAGCTAAAATTCTGGTAGGATTTTCAGGATTAAATTATAAGCTTGTTCAATCTGATGACTAAGCCATGGCAGAAATGATGAGAAGAATATTAGAAGACCCATGACACAGCAACATCTCCTTTTGAACTGGTAGATTCTAAAGCTTATTTTATGTTCCTGTCCATGAAAGGAAAGCCCTGGTGGCATAGTGGTTAAGAGCTACAGCTGCTAACCAAAAGGTCAGTGGTTCAAATCCTCCAGGCACTCCTTGGAAACCCCATGGAGCAGTTCTACTGTCTTATAGTGTCACTATGAGTCGGAATAGAGTTGATGGCAACTGGCTTGGTTTTTTTTAATCCATGAAAAATACCTAAAAAGTAAAAATCCATTTTTTAATAGCTCTTACTACAGAAATTCTAAGTTCTTATTTGCATATATTAATGTATACATTGCAACTTGAAAACAAACCCGTTGCCATTGAGTCGATTTTGACTACAGTGACCCTATGGGACAGGATTAGAACTGCCTACCTTTTGGTTAGCTTTTAACCACTGCACCACCAGGGCTCCATGCTGTAACAGTATAAGCAAATTTCAAGGCCAATATAGCCAATAGAAGTATCACAAGGCAAGTTAAAGGAGAAAGGCTGCTTCTCAAGAAGACCCAGGACTAATTTTAATGACAGAAAGAGGGTAAGTGGTAAATAGGCATCATAGCAGCTCTGGTTGAATGGGCAAACTGTTGATGTTACAGCTGACATCTGACTTTCCCACATTTATTTCTAGCTGAGGTCAGAACCTGGGGTGGCTGTTTGTGCTCCCAGAAGTAAATCTGTGATCCAGCTTCTCATTTGCCAAAATTTATACTATCCAGACTTTTTATCCAAGGACATGGTGCTTCTAAGCTGAACATTTTCTTAATTTCCTCTTTGAGTTGGCTGCTAGCAAGTTGAGGGCCGAATTTGTAGCCCAGTTTTAGCATGCATTTTTGTGTGAAGTCCATCCCTCGTTTAATATTTTCTTTTTTCATTTCCTTTTATTTAGATCTTATTCTACATACACTCTTGTTGTGTTCTATGCATCTCTGTAAGCCCTCTTAAATTTCTGGGACAAGGCACTGCGTAAGTAAATTAAACTTTGGGTAAATCATGCTATCATGAGGCTAAATTAAAGTGACTCTTGCTTTTTATGTATCACAGGCTGATTCAGGTCAAAAGTTTCAGAGATTTAAAAAATGTAACATTTCTTAGCAAATTCATATTCTCCCGACGGCAATTTTCAACTTACGGGAATCTGAATTTTAAAGGAGTTAAAAGCAAGTGAAAGATGGATTAAAATGTCCCCAAATGAATGCTTTTTCAGAAGCTCCTCAAGTTCCAAAAAGGTTCGTTAAACATTGACTCATTCAGGCTAAAAATAAAAAGGTCTGATGGGAAAGGTGTTCTCCATGGTAGAGTCCAGCATACAGGAAAACCAGAGGTGGAATCTTTATTTCACAAGTTTCAAGATACAGTACAAAACGAATCTGTACATCTCTCTATTAACAGGATTTGTTTGTTTACACAATTATATTACACTTCACCAGCCTTTATACTGCATTTCATTAAATACAAAATAAATTTACAAAGAAGTCTACCATGGTGTTCCTTCACAATGCCAGCATATGGTCTTTTAAAACTTCCTCTCCTGTGTATTCATAGTGGTTACACTTTGATCATATTAACATTATGATTTTTTTTCTTTAAATCAAAGAAGATAGTGTCAGCCTGTCTGTCAATCCAAAGGGGAGAAACAGTGCATGTGAGATGACTCGCTGCACACACCTAAAAGATCCGTCTCGTGCACACAACATTGGATTTTACGTTGTGCAAACAGTCACGCTAAAATGCAATAATTTTTAATTGGGATCGTTTTAAATTTTCTGGACATACCAAATGGAAGGAGAAATTTACCTTCTTTTCAATGAATACTACACATTTAAAAAGCAGCTAGTGTCTCAGACAATACGGCATCAGAAATTTTGTGTTTCCACTTGACAGCAATGACTGATGAAAAATATTTGCGTGAAAACAGACATTTCCTTTGCTCTGATTATTTCCTGCATTCTTTTAGGCATAATATCGTGTAACATATATTAAACCCACTTCCAAAACAATACCAGTTGTCACGGGGGCAAATATAGCCCACAGTGCTCCTCTTGGCAGGTAAAGGGGCTGTTTACCTGAAGCATCTTGTTTTGAAATGTGCATGTGAAATGTTAGTGCAAACATTCATAAAGGAAGTTTTCTGCAGATGCAGTTAGATGTTAATATACACGCTACACGCATGAAGAGTTGTGGTCTTCGTTTACAGGCCTGCATGCATACTTCCAAAACACTGAAGAACAAACACGAGGAGCAAGGGAGGGAGGGAAAAACAAAAAGCTCCTATATAAAACACAAGTTTCCTGGAGGCCACAGCAGTTCCTTAATTAAACGGAGTATCAGATCTTCACCAGGTCACTGGTGGATGTTTCTAAAACTTCCCAATGGTACAGAGATAAAACAGCTTAATGGTGAAACTTTCACAAATTAACTTTATCTGCAGAAGGGTAACAAATCTCAAGAGTCTATCAAGTTTAATGATTTACAAGTTAATCTGATTTAAGTACTCAATAGTGAATTTTGAAAAAAAAAAAAAAGCCTTTAATTTACCTTCTCTGTGCCATTGAGTATTAACCAAAATTAAGATAAGCCCCACCCAGAAAACATGAACAAAGTCTTCAAACACACACACAAAAACAACTTACTACCTTTGTAATGTCAAATAGAAGTGAAATGGACAGTCTCAAGTCTATCTAAGTAGTGAAACAGTCAGCTAACCAACAAACCAAATGCACAAGGAGTACAGAAGCGAACTAGAGTACTACTCTCACCACCTTCTAGGGCAGGAAGACGGACTATAAAAGGGATCAGGAGAGCATGGGCTACCAAGGAGAAATGAGGCCGCACTCTGTCTGTTAACTATAAATTCTAACATTAAAACTCCTGAATCCCTGAGTTAGTTTAATGTCACTGACATTAACTAGCTTTTGTTACTGTCATTTTATTCAAATGGATGCCATTTGATTAGGTAAAAATTGACCATAATTTTAGGAGAAAAACCAAACCCAGTTCCTTTTTGCGTAGGTATCGTGTCCCATGAACAAAAAAGAAAAAAGGGAGCAAAGTACTTTGAGACATTCTTTAAAGGAATCCACAGGAACTAAGTTATTTTAAGTATACCATTCAAATTTCTGGTAACAAATGACCCCAGGGTAAAACAGGAGGTGAAAACAAACCAAGAAAGGGATATTTTGATAACAGTAAGGCTATGATAAGTGGAAAACGAATAGGAAGCTTGTTACTGCATGGAGAACAAGACTATGGTACACTTTCCCATCCATCCTTAGGTAGTGCACACTACCTTAAGAAATATTTTTTCAAAGTGCTAACAAAAGGAAGTAAAGATACAGATAAAAATGCTCCTGAGGAGAAATTGGGTGATGGCTAAAGAAAAAAATGGACATTGACAGTCACCTTGGAGGGTTTCTTAACTTTTAAATAAATAAAAACAGTTCCTTCTAGATGAATTGTGGATTAGACTTATTTTGAAGGGTGGGGAGGAGGGGCAGTGGTGAAGATACCAGCATAAGGTACCAACTGCACTCAAGTCTAAGAGATCAAGCTAATGTCAATATTTACAACAAGAGCTGCCCAAGGCGCCAACACACATCTGTGGGTACAATTTCCTACCTTTCACAGACATGCTTTTATTCATGAAGTTCTCTCTATGGCCACCCCTTCAAATCTGGAAGCAATTTATCTGTAAGGAAAGTTTGCTTACCAGGTTTCTCATAATACTCTACACACACATACATACACAAAGTGTGTACAATTTCACATCTAAATCCTTCATGTTCATTACAGACTACTAATTAAATCTAGTTCTGAATACAATCCCAACTTTGAAAACCAAAGCCTTATCACTCTATAGGATAATAAATTCTTCAAGTTTTCTGGCAGATGATGGATCATGAGAACAAGAGTATAAATGTGCATATAAACAGACTGAGGTTAGTAGGCACAGAAAGCCTGCCCAGTTACTAATGTAGCCTCAGACTAGAATAGGCTGGTGAACATCACCATCTGCTAATAAAAAGAAATACAAATTCGGTTGAAGTTTTAATTCTCTTTTGTGTGATACGTGAAGTTCCCAGTTTTGTTGTTGTCGGTTTTATCTGTGCTATTTAACCAGACAAATCTGAAGTGCGGTAGCTTTGATTTTCCTAACATTAACAGTGGGAGGAGATGAGTATGATAGCTACTAAGCAAGCAGTTCACTTTCTACTGTAACATGAAACTGGCAGAAATAAAAATCTACCCAAGCAGTATAATACAGTACAAACTGGCTTTGGCTTTCCTCAACTACTGGGTTTCATCAATCTTTCCTTCTTTGAGTTTTAGTATTATAATGGTAGTCATGTCTGTCATATATTTCACATTTAAAGATTTCAGGAGGATGGTCTGTTCTTTGTGCAATAAGAAATGCAAAGTAAAATAAATCCTGGGAACAAATGCTTCAACTTTTGGGAAAGTGTGTCTATGACCTTGGTACCCTATTCAGAGTACAAAATTAGACTATTTTTTCTAATTTCTCCTATTTAGTTCATCCTCTGGCTTCCAGATCAAGTCTCTGTATACTCAGACCAATCAAGCAAATGCCATTTGGTGGGGCAAATTCATGTTAGTTCAAGGATTCAGCTCATATGATATATTCCATTCCAAAGAGGGAAATCCTCGCAGGACTCTCTAAGGATGCCTTTCAGGCTCTGAAGGAGAGAAGTATGGTATCAAGCGTGACAATCACCAATAAGAAACCTCCCAACCATCCCCTTTTAAAAATAACAAATATGCTGAAAATGTATACTTGCATGTGGACTGGTAAAATAGTTTCTCAGTTACTGCAGTTTCAAAACACTGAAGACATCTCTTTTCTTTCTTTTTTTAACTTAAAAGGCAAGTTCTATTTTCAGACTTTCAAACATGTTAAGGTTAAATTTGCAACTAACTGGGGTTTCTTCTTTATACTGATTCAGTTTTTAGTACTGATCCATAAGACCTTAAAGATGGCTGATATAAGAACTTATGCACATTGAGAGAAGGAACAAAAGGACCCAAGAAAGACAGCTGGATTCAGCACATATTACTTTGAGTGTCTCACGTATGTTTCCAGAAAAAAAGAAAAAAAAAAAGGGAAGCCACTGAAAGTTGTTATTCCACATGGCACTGAAACAAACATTCAACTCAGTTTAGGTAAGAGTTACTTATCCCTGAAAATAAAGGCAGCAGATTCTAAGCAGCTTTTAAGAATTAAATGCTTCCTTGTGCCTCTTCCAGGAGGTGGACACTGATCCAAAGTCCTAAATCAGATGCAAGTGTTCATCAGCAAACGATGTCCTCAGTTGTCACTGTTCAAGCCCAGACGTGGTGGCTGTTATTGTGGTGGCTGCTGCTCTGGCGGCCCCTCCTGCTGAGGTGGAGCTGGCCGTGGCCCTGGAGGCCTAGGCACAGGCATGTCTTGATGCTGCCTCTGCCTGTAAGCTATAACTGTTCCCAACAGCAATGCGATGATGGTCATGAGGTAAAGGTCCCACTCAGGTCCTAAGAGCTGGTCCATATCAAGTTGGGTGAACATATCTCGGATCTTAATGGAAACAGAATAAAATGCATTGTGATTACTAACATGTCAGAGAAGGAAGGGAGAAAATTACATCACGAATTAGAGATTAATATACCCAGAGATTAATAAACAGCTTATTAAAATACTTGGTTTAGGAACTTTTTGTGGTATGCTTATAAAAAAAAAGGGTTTAGCTTCAACTGAAGCTCAAAGTAGTATGTCTCAGTAACTGAGCTAGTATTTTACAACAGTTGGCTATATAAAATGTCTAGCAAGATTCATTTCCATCAGTAATCTAACGCACAAATTTCCAACTGTTTTTCACAAAAAACATTTGGAAGAAACACTGGGAGATGGTGGGCCCAGGGGACCAGTATCTTGGCACACCTGTGACCTATTTGTAGCGATGGTACAGCAGCTGGTACAGTAGCTGAAAATCTCAGTTCTCGTGAGAGATGGGCTACTTCCCGTCTTCTCTCATGTAAGTGAAGAGGGCAGGAATTCAAATGTTTAGTAGCTAAATGAGTAATATTTTTTAGTTACAATTTAACAAATAAGAAAAATTAAACACTAGAATTTAAACTTACAAGTTATGTTCTCAGTCTATGATTTTTTTTGTTTTGTTTTAGTGCCACTTAAGAAGTTATTCCTGATAGAAAGTAAATACAAGGTATTATCCTTTGTGCCTAAATACAATGAAATTTAAAAAGGCCCCATAACACATATTTCTAGGTATAGGTGCTAAATTTTTTCCAGAAAAAAATGAGAAGAAACTACGTACAAAACAAAACACTTGGAAAAACCACAAACCACTTACGTTTGTTTCCCTTATGTACTGCAAGAAATAGACAATGCCCAACTTGCAGAGTGCTAGGAACACTGGTACTTGGGCATCTGGGCTGGCTTCTGCTGCCATGTCATAAAAACGTTTTGCAAGGTGAATATCCTAAAACATAGGTAATAAGCCAAAATTCATTTCTTTTCAAAATAAGTAGTATTTATTATTTAGTTCATACATTAAAACGACAACAACAGAACAACAAACCCATTGCCATCAAGTTGATTCCAACTCATAGCGACCCTACTAGACAGAGCAGAACTGCCCCACAGAGTTTCCAAGGAGTGCCTGGCAGATTTGAACTGCCAACCTCTTGGTTAGCAGCCCCTAGCACTTAGCCACTATGACACCAGGGTTTCCATTCATATATTAGGAAGATTTATTCTTTCAAGTTTTCATTTTAAAATGTACTTCCCTACGCTACAGAAGCGGAGCCCAGGTGGCACAGTGGTTAAGAGCTCAGCTGCTAACCAAAAAGTCAGCTGTTCGAATCCACCAGATGCTACTTGGAAACCCTATGGGGCAGTTCTACTCTGTCCTACGGGATTGCTCTGAGTCAGAGACAGCTCAACAACGAGTTAACCTGAAGAAAAACCCTGAGCTTTACTTGGGTAAAATTTCTTTAATTATCTAACAGCATAATTTTGAAAATTTTAACTAAAAATCAGAATACTGAATTCACTTTTCCCCCATCCAATATCCCATTTGCTGTGTAGACATATGCTGGATACAGCCCTACATCAACGCTTAACACTGTTTACCTGGAGATTTCCAGAGGTTGGCGGTAAGTCTCGTTAATTTTTTCCTACCTAAAACTTCAATCAGTGTCAACAACTCCTGGTTTCAGTTTGCAGCTGTGATCTTTGGACTGGGGTACACATAATTTAAGACTTTCCGAGTGGTACCTGAATGGATCGCGTTAAGAAACTTTATTTTTCAGATTCTCAACTTCCATTTGTGCTCTTCCCTAAAAGGGATCTCCTTGAGATCCTGCCTGTGTACATGGCAACTTTTCTCCACTCTATAGAAGAAAGGCCTCACCTACCCAAACCTTACTCAGGCACATTGCCCTGGGATATAAAGACCTCACAGGCCTCCACATAAAGAGCTAATATGAAATATTGGTTTTGGAGCAGGCTCCTTTAATAACTATAAACCCACAGGGCATCCTGTGTTTCCTATCTTAGACATATTTCTGTAAAGGATAAAACATGATTATTAATTTTGGTTCAGGTTAGAGTGTTCTGAATTCGGACACATGGAAGAATGGGATAGTGGGTGGCAGAGGGGGATGGAGGGTGGCAGAATGTCATGATGAGAGTTATGACAATTTTCGTTTAAAACCACCTCATTTCTTCCATGCCCTGACTATTGTCAATACCAAACTTGTAAGAACGAATTTAATGAGAACATGGGAAAAAGAAGCTAAACACTAAAAATGACTGTTTCCACGCATTTAATATAAGCAGTTTCCTTCAGTTTTTCCCTATACTTGTCTCTAGGATGTGTCCTTAGTTATAAAGCACCTTCCAACAATGGTAACGCATGGTTAGCGCCTCTGACTTTTTAAAAAGTGTGACTAAATCTGGACTAAGAACCCATGGATCAAACTTTACATGACAATAGATTCTATGCAGATGATTTAAAAGGGCAATGAAATCAAATCTGCCGTAGCACTACCGTCCTGTTACTTACTCCAGCTATACCAAATCGTCGTCTGACTTAATGCTGAGTACTTTCTAGCTGTGCCGGCTGCTGGGTTGATTAGTTTTTAGTAGTTCAAATCTCTCATTTTTTTTTAAAAAAGTGTCTTTTAGAAATTAATAGTTACTCTTTTTATATATCATTCATTATTCTCAAAACTAAACCCCAGCGTTCTATCCCAGTACTTTTATCAAAGGAATACTACGCCTTTTATGATATTCCTTACTGTAAGGACTTATCAATTACTTGCTGCCGAGTCGGTTCTGACTCCTAGCGACGCTATAGGACAGAGTAGGGTTTCCAAGCAGCACCTGGGAGATCTGAACTGCAGGCCTTTTGATTAGCAGCCAAACTCTTAACCACTACGCTACCAGGGTTTCCATTATAAAAACAGATTATTAAAATTGTATCATTTGAATCTTGACTGCTTTTTAGATGTATTCCACAAATATCAAAACTTCTATGAAATCTTTATATTTCTCCTCAAACATATCTTAAACTTTATCTGAATTAAACAGTCAAACTTTCTGATGGAAACTAAGCCTGACTGGCTGAACGGCTTGACAATATCAGAGAGTGGCTTCGATAACCATGCTTTATGGCAGAAATTCTCCACAGATTGAATGCATTGAGCCTGCAGCTCCAAGGTTTTTGGAAAAAAATAAAAGTATTTAATATTTATAATTAATATTGTAATAAATGTGAAATTCAAACTTGACATCCTGAAAATAAAATTCATATTAAATGTGAAAAGGCATTCTGTCACAAAAAATAGTACAGTAGCAAAGGTATAATGAAATCAACACCTCTCCCTCAACCCCGGAGCACATGAGTGTCTCTAAGGGACAGAGCACCGGTAGGGTCAACAGTCATTTGCTAACCCTTGGTAAGGCCTTTCAGTATTCGTCCCAGAAACTGAGAAAGCAAAGACTCCAATGATCAGGCTCAGGAACAGATCCTTTTGCCAAGTCTGTGGTTTCCAATTCTTTGTGTCCAGTAAAGCTGAAGGGGGATCTAATCAAGCTGTCAGCTTACAGATCATTAAAAACACTTTTAAATGACAGACCACTCCGATTTTTGGCACAGAACTCTAAAACAGTTCAAAGAATTAAGTGGCCTTGCTTTGGTGAAGCTTCTCCCATTCCCATATACTTATTTTTGGGAGCAAGGGTACAGTCACATATCTATAAAAGTAAAAAATAGAATTAAGGCTAAATCTACTCACGATATGGTGACTTTTTTTTTTAAGTGCTCCAACATGTCATTTAAAGATATATTTTTCAATAGTTAATGCAAAAAGTAAAATTTTATCAAAATTTGTATCAATATGTTGATTTGATCAACAGTGTGTTAGTAACTGATCAACTGAGACTAATGATATCTTAGAAGTTTTTCTTAACATTTAGTGCCTTAGAATCTTTGCACATAAGATTCAATATTTGAATGTATATACTTTCTTGTTTCAGATAAACATAATAGAGTAATTAGTAACAGGCCTAAGCACTAAAAACATTACATCAGTATACGATTCTTTGGGAAAGGCAGACCGGAAATTAAGTTCAGGGAGAAAAGGAAAAGATACAATTTTCAATTAAAGAACTTGCTCATGTATTTTTTTTTTTAGATTAAAAAGTACTGTATTATATTGTTGGCCAGCATTGGGGATAGAGGTAGTGGCAGGGAACTAACTACAAAATACCTGTTGAATTGAACGTCTAAAGCAGGCAAATTCTTTGTTATAGAGTCATAGGCATGCAATCATAGATTTGTAGAGCAGAGAGAACCCTTAGAAATAATTTTACAGGTGAAAATGCAGAGGTCTGGAAAGATTAAGTTATCCACTCTGTTCTACAAAAGTGTTACATTACAGTCTACACTGTAAGCCAGGCCCCCTCTTTTTAAACCTGGGGTTTTTTCCAACTGAATTAGCACTGTCATGCAGGAGCAGCTTTCAGAAAGTCAGTAATTTGGTGATGAACATGAAAGAATCAAAGCAGAGTACTGAAGGCTGAGGTGGCTCCTATCAGGAGTGCTGGACTACTGCTTAATCCGGAACAAACAAAATCTAATGCCAGCCACCACTCCCAGTTGCCGTCAAGTCACCTCTGACTCATGGTGACCCCGTGTGTGTCAAAGTAGAATTATACTCCACAGGGTTTTCAATGGCTGATTTTTTGGAACTACATCACCTGGCCTTTCTTCTGAGGCACCTCTGGGTGGACTGGAACCTCCATCCTTTCAGTTAACAGGCAAGCACATTATCTGTTTGCACCGCTCAGGGACTCCATTTCAAATGCCAAAGGAGAAAATAATTTGTCTTAAACTGAGTTAGTTCTTGTAAATTGTTGGTATAGGAGCTTTCTTTCAATGATGTACTAATTAATTCAGTGATTCTTCAACCAGAGTTATAACAGAGACAGAACAGTGTCAAAATATAAGTAGCTTTTGGAAACTTTTCAACTGGCTGCTTCCTGTTTCTTATCACTTGTTTCATACAAGATCCTTGTAAACAGCCTGCAACCCTACAGTTGTTGTTAGGTGCCGTTGAGTCTGTTCCAGCTCATAGTGACCCTACGTACAGCAACGAAACACTGCCCAGTCCTGCGCCATCCTCATAATCGTTGTTATGCTTGAGCCCACTATTGCAGCCACTGTGTCAGTCCATCTCATTGAGGGTCTTCCTCCTTTTTGCTGACCCTCTACCAAGCAGCTCATGTATTTTTTAAAAATTAAGAATTATGGGTATCAAATTATTTTGGGACTTGGATTCCACTGGATATATTTAAGAGTAATTTAATCATTTATCTATTTTAAATGTTAATATTTAAAATATGCTCGAATTTAGATCCTTTGAAATTTATGATGAAAAATTTTAAATAGCAACTTGAAAATGTGCAAGGGAGTACGCTGTTTGTCAAAATTCTTTTCAGAGTACGCAGGCAAAATTTTAGACTATGAGTCTACAGAACATCAGATTCATTACAAAGGTTTAAGAATCAGAAATAAGTTTATTAGTAGCAAACACTTTAATTTATTCTCAAAATAATTTAGCAACAATAGAATTTGGCTGAAGGGGGCAGATAGTTTCTCAAACAAGGACTTATCAATAAAAGCAGTACTGCATTTCCATTTTCTTGAGTCTGTCTTTAGCTTAATATTCTAAATATAATAGTATGGACACTGGTATGTGGGTGTGCTGGGAGATGAGAGATAGAAGGGCAGCCTTCTTTAATACTGCAAAACCATCTCATGACCAAAGTCTGAGCAAGTTCCAAAGAAAGTCTATGTTCTATAAAAATGCAAATGCTTCCCCCAAATCACAGTCATGTTACTCAAACATTTGTTTTGAACTCATGCTCACCTGTTTAATGCCCAGTCCTTTCTCATGCATATATCCCAGATTAAACATAGCTTGGGCACTGTGCTGCTGCTCAGATGCGAGACGATAATGAATAAATGCAGTCTCGTAATCGACATCAGTGCCAAATCCATAGAAATGGTAGTCTCCGAGCTTAATTCTAGCCACAGTATAGCCTTAAACAGAAGGTAAATAAACTGCCAATAAATAAAGTGTGCTTAAAATTAAAATTGTTATTTCTCCTCCTGCTAATACGCTTACATAAAACAAAGAAATTTAGTTTTTAGTATACAACTTTATAACAAACCCCTCAGACATGCTATAAAATCAGTAAAAATTTAAACTAAAAGTGTATCTCTTTTACAGAGGGTTTTGTAGTAATGAGGGAGAGGTAAAAGAAGGTGGGTGGTCTCTCTATCTCACTAAGGAAAACAAAAGACCATTGTTGTCAATTCCAACTCAGAGTGACCCCACAGGACAGAGCAGAACTGCCCCATAGGGTTTCTAAGGCTGTCAATCAAACAGACTGCCATAGCTTTCTTCTGTGGAGTAACTGGGGGTTTCGAACCACCAACTTCTTGGTTAGCAGCCAAGTGCTTAACCACTGTGCCACCAGGGCTCCTTATTTCACTAAAAATACTTTTCAAATGATCATTCTTTGGTTCCATCATGTCTTTTACATTTTAAAATAGTTCAGCTTGGAGAAGAGATAAGCAGCTGTTAATGCTGAGAGGACTATGTGTGAGAAAGAAATATTCAAAAGAAAAAGACTGGGGAAATGGTTAGAGTTCTTTTGGGTTTTAGGCTGATATTATATTAAATATTCTACTCAATGCTCATTTTATACTGAATTCACCTCAAGTTAAAAATCAAAGAATAAACCATAGTGTGATAAAAATGTCCAGTACATAGTCTTTGCAATTCAATTTAGAAACCTTGGGACCAGAATTTCCATTTCGGTGATAAATACCAGCCATAATGCCAATAAGTTAGGCAATCCCTGCTTTATTTCAAGGTAATGAATGACATCAGTTAATTTTTATGGGAGACAAAAAACAATAGAGAGAGGTCCCGGTGAAATGCCTAACCTAGAATTAACGACTCACCCTGAGAGGCAGCCCTGTTCCAATGTAGCAAAGCTCTGGGGTAAGTTTCATTCTCACCTACAATGGTTGCTTCTCCTGTAAGGAAAGAAATGAAATACAAATCAGGCATTTAAGGAAATACACTAAACTTTTAGGCTTCATTTGCAAACTAGGGGGGCTATATGAAGCATAATTTAAACAAAACATGCTATATGAAGTATAATTTAAACAAAATTTGGCTATTTTTGTTTAAACAAGTTATTAAACAAATGTTCACATTTAACAAGTACTGGAGTAAGATATTTGAGCGCAAAGGAATCAACAGATTCAGGACGGCACTATTTCTTGAAACACGTTTTATCCACAGAGCCAAAAATGAGACTAATAACTGAGCCATTTCTAGGGAGCTATATATTGCTGGAAAAAAAAAGTTTTCTTTTTTTCTTTTAATTGTGCTTTAAGTCAAAGTTTACAGTTCAAGTTAGTATCTCATATAAAACTTTATACACACATTGTTATGTGACCCTGGTTGCCAGCCCTATAATGTGACGGCACAGTCCTCCTTTCCACCCCGGATTTCCCATGTCCCTTCAACCAGCTCCTGTCCTTTTCCGCCTTCTCATCTCGCCTCCGGACAGGAGCTACCCATTTAGTCTCATGTTATCTACTTGAGCTAAGAAGTACACTCTTCACAAATATCATTTTATGTCTTATAGTCCAGTCTAATCTTTGTCTGAAGAGCTGGCTTTGGGAATGGTTTTAGTTTTGGGCTAACAGAGAGTCCAGGGGCCATGTCTTCCAGGGTCCTTCCAGTCCCAGTCAGACCATTAAGTCTGGTCTTTTTACTAGAATTTGAGTTCTGTACCCCACTTTTCTCCTGCTCCGTCAGGGACTGTCTGTTGTGTTCCCTGTCAGGGTGGTTATTAGTGGTAGCCGGGAACCATCTAGTTCAGGAAAAGCAATGTTTTCTTAGCTACTGTATCTTGCACACTATTTATTGACGGCAGTTAATTTTATGATGAATGCCAAATCTGTTTCTACTGTCAACACCAATCGTAACACTAAGTTTGATGGCTTAGAGATCTGAGGGAAAAATTATTTAAGTGTGTGTATTGTTGTTTCATTTGCAACAATAAAGAATGTTTCTTTGTGGCTTTTCCTTTGGACAGGTTAAGCCAGCATACGGCCTTGTAACCTCAATCTAAGGCAGAAGTAAAATGAGCCTTACTCTGATCGAGAATGAAGGCCGCATTGCTTTGTGCCACCTCGTAGCCCTGCTCGGCCAGCAGGAGGTACTGGATCACTGCGGCATTGTAGTCGCCATCTTTGTAGCTGTTATAGGCAGCCATCAGCCTCTCAGACCAACGACCTCGTTCACACACGTTCTTAAACAGCTATGAGAAGAGGAAAGAAAATATATAAATGAAAAATAAGTAGAAAGATATGCCAGAAAATCATTTTTGCACATTGGCTGCAAGTGATTCTTAAGCTCACTTCTTGTATCTCTGGCAGCTTTAATAAATTTGCACAAAAGTCTGAGATATTTATTGAAGCTTTTCACTTAGCTTTTAGAAGTCAACAGGTTCATAAAAATAGCAGCAGTTACATACCATTTACTCTGTGCGAGGCACTGTTCTAGTGGTTTTCGTATATTAACTCATTTACTCCTTCCAACAGCCCTATGAGGTAAGTCCTATTAATAGCTCATCTTAAAAGTGAGGAAATGAAAGCACAGAGAGGTCTGGAAACTTTTCTAAGCATTTTATCAGCGTCACGCTAATGTGCTAGATACGAGAAAGCTAAAGAGGAAAACTACAGATCAGGAGAATTAGCATTCCTGTTTGTAATATTCATTCAACATACACTTTTTTTGATGGCTGTGTATCAGGTGTTGTCCCCTTTGCTAGTGATACTGTGTATAACAATATCCGCCCTTATAAACATTGACTTTAATAGGGAGAGACAAGCTAAATAAATACAATAGCAACATACAGATCCTCAGTGTCTTCCCTAAGTGTACCAGTGCCAGGAGGCTGAGTCTATTTTTGCTCTACAAAAAATCTTACAAAGATAACAAGAATTAAAAGGTAGACTTTCCTACTGGGCAAATCAATTCCCCTTAGTAAGTCAGTAGAAAAGACCTTACCTCCACTGCAGTGTGACATGATCGCATCACACCTGTGCCACTAGCATGCATCTGGGCTAGGTTATAGAAAGCCAAGATATGGCCTCCCTGAGAAGCTAAATTAAAATATTTCAAGGCCTGTTTATAATCTCTCTTGACTCCAATGCCATCTGTAAGAAAAACCACATGAAAAGTCAGTAGCGGCCTTATATAGGGTTTAATTGAAGCATCAGAAAAGCTTTACCAATGAAGAGTGCAACTTTAAACGCAAGTCAGAATTTTTCCTTAGGAAGGAAGGGATTCTGACTAATAGCTATAACTTGCAATGAAAAACAAGAGGTACAGATCCCTGAGTTGGAAGAACAGTAATCGACCAGAACTGGACGGCTACCACTTCTACATCACAGTGCCATCTAGTGTAAAAAAAAAGAAGAAAATTTTCTTCTTCTTTTTTTTTAATCTAGTGGAAAAGAGGTTAATTCTGGTCTTGGTATACCTATACCAAAACCAAAACCAAACCTGCTGCTGTCCAGTTGATTCAGACTCACAGCGACCCTAGAGGATGGGGCAGAACTGCCTCACAGAGTTTCCAGGGAGCACCTGGTGGATTCGAACTGTCGAAACACCTAAGCACCACGCCACCAGAGCTTCCTATCTCGGTATGCCCATCATCAATTTCAGCGTTACTTACTGTAGTACATAGAGCCAAGCTGTAGCTGCCCATCCACCCAGCCTTGTTCAGCAGCTTTCTGGAAATACTTGAGCGCCAGATCATAATTCTGTAGAACGAGAGGCCACATGAGCAGAAAGCTTGAAAGGCTGATATAGTCAGATGTCAGGAGAGCTCATTCACTAAAAGGTATCAGCAAAGCATACAAAATACTCCTGAAGAGACGTCAGAGAGACTGATGAAGTCCCGACACATGCCATAACGTGGGTGAACCTTGAAAACATTACGCTGAGTGAAACAAGTCAATCACAAAAAGAAAAATATTGTATGATCTCAATAATACAAAACACTTAGAAAAGATAAATGTACAGAGATCAGAGTGAAAGCGGTTAACGGTCGAAAGCGAAGGGGAAAAGGGGAATTTTTCCTTAGTATTAAGCACTGAGTTTCTGTTGACAGGGATGGAAAATATGGTAGTGGATGTTGGTGATTAATTACGTGACTGATGTAATTGGTTTCACTGAACCGTACAAGTAAAAAATGGTGAACTGGCAAATGCTGCGTTGCCTATATTTTTACAAAAACAAAAAGACTACTTTCTTATGTTTGTAACATGTGGGTGGTCATATGCTTTAAGTCAAAGTGGGGTTAAGATTTAAAACTGTGAAGAAAAGCAAACAGAGTTTTTGTGGAACAATTTGTATGTTAGCTCTCAGAACGCACGAAAACAGACCAGAAATGAAGAAACAGCCATATCTTTTCTGCTAACCAACTGATCCTTTTTCAACCTCAATTTTTCTAATATTAAATAATAAAAACCATCCCCCCTTATTAGCTCCTTTACTGTGTAGCTTATCAAACACTATATGATTATTAGATCTCAAATACCTTATGTGTTCACAAAGAAAGTTAAAGTAAAGATTACTACTGAATTTAGTATCCTAAAATAACTAGAAGGACTCAAAATGAGATAGCATGCCTGTTTTTTGTGTTAGGTAATACCTATAGGTTAGAATCTTAACTGTAAGGTTAAGGTTAGTTAACATTTAGTTTTAGGCACAACTTAAAAGAACATATTGCCTGGAGACATCAACAGGGAAGAGAAGACGGCATCAAGGAGAACCCAGAGACACCCAACAAGAGATAGCAGTACAGAAGAATGAGAAGGAATGGTCAAGGAAAACCAAGGAAGCTTACAGTAACTGACCCCCTAGGATAGAGAGAGTTCAAGTAGGCAGAACCAAAAAATGTCAATTGGTGTTGACGTTTAAGAAGTTACTGGTGACTTATACAGAAGCCTGACTGCTAAGAGTTGAAGAGTGACTAGCTAATAGAGTTCATTCTTTGAGGAGCTTGGCTTTGTAGTGAAAGGCTAGAGACAGAACAGCTTGTAGCTCGAAGGTGGGAGAGAAGAGATGGTAGCTAGAAGGGGCAGAGGATAGAATGGAAAGCTTTCCCCCTCCTAAATGGGAGAGCACTTTTAGAGGCTTGAATGATGAAATAAGGAGATGTTTAAGTCCTGGAGAGATGGGAAGGGCAGGTAGGGTAAAAGGCATAGATGGAAGAATGAGAAAACAGCTTGAGAAACAGTTTCACATTCTCAGAAGAAAGTGCCAGAGATGCAGCCCTCCTAAAGAGGCAGTTGGGAAGGGGGGAGCAGGGTGAGGGGTGGTAGTGAATCAAACACAAAGTCAAAAGGAAAAGATTCAGCTTTGGGTACAATGAAACACCCTCACCAGGGCTGACTGGACGCTACCTAAGGAATACCTCCTTCCTGCCTCATAAGCTGACTGCTTTTTAAAGTCAGAATGTTAGCTTGAACACTTACAACTTGAACTCCTCTTCCATAGAGGTAAGCCATTCCAAGCCCACTCTGTCCAACTGGGTTGCCCTGCAAACCAGAGAAATTAGACAAAAGAGAAAAAGGGTTCATTCAAAAATAGGCAAGAAAAATATCAGCAAAAGAAATTACTTATAAACACATTCAAAACATGTCTTAGTACTTTACAATTCAAAATGGAACTCTCTCCTTCCCATCAGACTAAAATAATGCTGACTTTTTAAACATTCAGGAAGCTTTCCACAATTTGTCTGAAAAGAGTAAACAGGAAAGTCAAATTAAGTTTTGTTGACTTACCTCATGACCACCTCCACCATGAATTTATAATACAAAATTCAACTTATACATTTCATCTTTTTAAAACTGAAAGTAGGTCGTGTGTGTGTGTTGGAGTGGCAACCCCCACCCCAATAAAAAGGAAGATATCATGGGGCGAGGTCAACAACTGGGTCATAACAACAAAACTGCTATCAGGTGGCAAAGATATTGAAGATCACTGGAGTGCTGCAAAGCAATGGTAATCATTATTTTGAAAGCTATGAGAGACAAATCTAGAATCTGCCTAAACTCAGAGGGACAGATCCAACAACACATCTTTAAAAAGTGTCCCAGTGCTCCTCTGGAAACACTTGAGTGACACTGGAACTACAGTGAGGGTATTAAGTGGTAGCCACAGTTTTCTGAGGTAAACTCCAGGCCAAAGAAATTCTCAATTACGTATTAAGATTTTTTTTAAGTACTCAATTATGTAAGAGTTTAAGCCTCAAGTTGCAATACAAATAGAAGCAGATTTCATAATTCCCAATTCCAATAAGAAAATCGGTATTTCCCTGATCAGCATATCTTTTGATGAAATTTGAACAGGCTTAATGTTCAACAGTCTGATCCCTTAAAAAAAAAAAAAAAAAAGCTCTTTTATTGGGGAGGCTTTTTCTAGTCAATTCATTCACATAAATCGTATTTACCATAAGCCCTTTCAATAATTTACGGCAATAGTTGGTTATGATTAACACGTGGATACAATAAACTTATAAAAGTAATAGCTGTTGTTGTTAGGTGCCACTGAGTTGACTTTTGACTCACAGACTCCATGTGACAGAACCAAACTGCCCCATAGGGTTTTCTAGGCTGTAACCTTCAAGGGGGCAGAGTGCCAGGTCTTTCTCCTGTGGAGCCACTAGGTGGGCTTGAATTGCCAACCCTTCAGTTAGCAGACCAGTGCTTAACCACTGTACTACCAGGGCTCCTTAAAGTAACCGTATAAAAACCCACTGCCGTCGAGTCGATTCTGACTCATAGCGACCCTATAGGGCAGAGCAGGACTGCCCCGTAGAGTTTCCAAGGAGCGCCTGGCGGATTCGAACTGCTGACCTTTTGGTTAGCAGCCATGGCACTTAACCACTACGCCACCAGTATATGGTGCATATTTCAATACACTGAGTCATGAAGTCTTACCATGTCAGCAGCTTTTTTAAAGTAGTGAAGCGCTGTCTCATTACTCTGAGGTACAATATCACTTCCCTCTGAATACATCTGGAAAACAGACCACAATTTCATTAACAGTTACAACCCTCTCCCACTTTAATTTTTCTCCCATCACATCTCATTCTAAGTATCTATTTTCAGGATAAGATAAAGGCTGGGTCTTAGATTCAGGAAAATAACTAAAAGGTTATTTTTAAAGATTTAAAACACTGAATGAACATTGAGACTACTAGGTATGGAACATGATAAAGGACCAAGGAAAGGAAAAACTGAACAACCAATCTACATATTAAGAAAACTACAATCAAGGGAAATAAGTTTTTCACACAGAGATAACCAGTAATTCAGAGCAAGAACGAAAGGGGTTGCAATGAAAAGTTCTAACATGCTTAACAAAACAGATGGGGGAATACCAATTTCGATGCTGTAATGGTTGGCATGTTTAAACAAAGTTGCATGTTTAAACAAAAGGGCCCCGATTAACAAGCGGGATCATGTGGTTAGTACTGATTAGATTTTCCTATTTGTAAAAACCTCTGTGATATATTTCATCTAAACCTCCTTACCTTGGGATTTGGTTATAGATGAAAATACTCATTGATTTGCACAACGAAAGAAAAAGCTCTGAAATTGTGCCATGATCTATGCAATCAACTCATTAAGTCTACAGACTTAAATACTTTCTTGCTGGAGAAGAGAACTGGATTGAGAAGTGGGTGATGGCTATCATACTGAGGACAATTAAAAGGTCTGGAGGTATAGTTCAACAAACATTATCAGCCGCCACTGAGTTGATTCTGACTTGTGGTGACCCAATGTGTTGCTGAGTAGAACTGGGCTACATAGGGTTTTTAAGGGTGCGACCTTTTGGAAGCAGATAGTCAGGTCTTTCTTCCAAGCAGCCTCGGGTAGGTTCGAACCACCAACCTGTTGGTTAGTGGTCAAGTGCTTAACCATTTGTGCCACTTAGACATCCTCAACGAGCACTAACTGTCTCTACTGGCCATGGAAGGAAATACGCAGCTATGACAGATTTGGCAAAAATAATAAACAAAGTGCACAACATGAAGAATAAATACCTTGTTATTCAATACAATATACAAAGAATTACGAGCACACATAGCAAAAGCTAATTTTAGTGGTTAATCAACATACTGATGGGCAAATGCTATATTAATATTTAAGCTGCCTAAGAAAATGCCTGAGAATGTTTGGTAAATCGTAGATCCTGAACACAGTATGTGCTTACTATGCAAACACCACTCCCTATTACATCATACATTCACAGGATGTACAGTACCTTTCCCAAGAAGGCCATAGCATGTGAATTGCCGGCATTCGCTGCTAAATTGAAGTAGTCAAATGCTCTCTGGGAGAAAAGAATTTATGGAAATAATTTCAAAACATAAATCACTACAACCCAGAAGTTTTATCAGATAGTACATCAAAGTACCACTTATCATTCGATCATTTCATAGTAACAGATGCAAAGCAATTTCCTGTGTTTCCTAAACTTAAGAACCAAGAAGACTTCAGATTTTTACAGGCAAAGTGAGCATCAGACTGCTTAAAAGACATTTAAATGCAGATCGACTTTTCTCTACCTTTCTACTGTAACCTGGCAGAAAAGGAGAAGCTAAGTAGTCTTTATAAGGCATAGAACATTTTTATATTTATCTAAAGGAACGCATTTTCCTTTTTTGCACTAGAGAAAGATACCTCATTCTTCTTAAAATCACACAACTAAACACCTTGGCTTCAGTATAAATTCATTATCGGAAGTCTCAACTGCACTGTCCACCTCTGTTAAGGACCTTGTTCCATTGGTTATTTCTTCTTTCCCTTACAGATTTATCTTCTCCCTTTTTTGGACCTCTTCCTCCTCAAACAAAGTCTAGTAATCTTCTGTTACTGAAAATAAAACCTTTGGACCCCAATTTCCCTCCAACAATGACTGTTTATCTGTTAGCTACTTTCCTACATGGCCAAGCTTCTCGAATGAATTGTCTACATGCACTGTCTCCAATTCTTTTCTCCAGTTCGTTCTGCAGTCACTCCCAACAGGATTCCACAGCAAATGTCAACATTTCCTCAGGGTCATACTGCCAAAACCAATAAATATTTTTCCTCATCTTTCTTCACCTGTCTCTGCAGCATTCAACAAAGGTGACACACCCTCCTTCCTCAAAGACTCTCTTAGCTTGGCTTACAAGATGCCACTTTCTCTTGCTATCCTTCCTACCTCTCTAGCTATACTACTTAAGTCGTCTTCTTTGCCGACTGTTATTCTGCTCTAAACATTAGAGTTCTTCAGAGCTCTGATTTGAACTCTGGTCTCACTTTACTTTCTCTTAGCAATCTTATTCACTTCCAAGGCTTCACCGACCGTCTAGATGGTGGCAATTCCTGAATTCGTATTTTTAGCTCCAAACCAGGATATTCGACTGCCTCCAAACACCTACTGCTTGAATAAATACCTAAAACTGAAATCTCTCTCTGACCTCAACTTGCTTTTCCTCTAGTATCTCAATTTAAGTAAATGACAACACCCTCTATTGATTGATCAAGATACCTACCCTCTCCTTCATTCTCATATCAATGCATCACTAAGGCCTATTGCTTTTACATCTTGAATCCATCTATTATCCTCCATTACCACAATTCTAGTCCAAGCTGTATTATCTCTCATCTGAACTTCTGGGAATACTCTCCTCCCTCATCTCCCTGCTTCTATTCCTGAGGTCTTCTAATTCATTCCCCACCAGCATAAAAAGTGATTGTTTTTAAATCTGAACATGCTAGACTTTGCAGCCCTTAAAGTGTTACAGGAAACATACTGACACGATCAGGCATTACTCATCTCAGCATTGCTTCTTCTCGCTCTCTGTCTTCATGTTCCTACCTGCTCCAGAGCCTGTGCACGTACTGGTACTGTTCTTTTTGGCCTGGAATGATCTCGGCTTCAGTCTCGTGTCATCCACTTCTCTTCAGGAAAGTCTTCCCTAACAACTGCCACCTTCCACCATTTAACCTATTATTAGACCTTTTAATGTTCCTTCATAACAATAATCACAATCTATTATATATTTGTTGATGCGAACATTTAATATCTAATGCCCCTACTAAACTTAAAACTCTGTAAGAGCAAAGACCAAAGCTATTTTGCCCAACATCATATACTGAATACCTATCAGTGAATGATACATAAGTACTCAAATATTTGTTGAATTAATGCAATTAACTACTGAGAACTTCTTTTCTTCCTTTTGTGAAGGTGGCAAAAGCATATAACACCAAGAATATCCCCACACTTATGTAAAAGGTATGCAGCAAACTCTTACCAAGAATTCTATTCTGTCACCTCATATTTTTATTACCCAGTTCATTGAAGCTTCACTGGCCTAATGACATACACTTTAATGACCTAGAGATAATGTAAGCTATCCAAACACCTCCTGAATAAAAAAGCACATTTATTTGATGTAGTTTTAGAGATAAGTATATTTTGCTACAATCTGATTCTTACAGTTGATAGGATATGTTACATGTAATAATCTTAATTAGAATCCTTAACTGGCATAATAGAAAAACAGAGTTTTATTAGTAGGACAAACATTTATCGAATATTTCCTATGTGCTAGGCACTTTCAGGTGCGAAGAACAAAGTGTCAAACAAGGCAGACATGTTCATGCTGTTTTGGGCCTCATGTTCTAATACAGGGCACAGATATTTGATAACTTACATAATCATCTATTTACTATGGTGACAAGAGCCGCAAAGAATACAAACTTTGAGAAATCATAACTGTGGTACGTGACCTATTCCTGGAGTGGGGCTGGGAGGTTAGGGGACGGGGAGACATACCAGAGGGAAAGATACGTGAGTTGAGTTCTAGAGGACAAGTAGAAATTATCTATGTAAAGGAAATGGGTTGGATAATATTCATTCTAGGCACAGGGAACAACATTACAGAAGTCCTAAGACAAGACAGTGCTCGGTATGTTCAGAGACCTGAGAAAAGGTCTGTGTGCCTGTCATTCAGAGAGTAAGGCACTGGGGGTACAAACAGAGAGTGGTACAAGGTCTTGGAGGTCATATTAAAGGTACTGGTCTTCAGGCTACTGGAAATCATAGGTCATTCAAGAGTTTTAAGTAAGGGAACCACATGATCCGATGCGTGCTTTACGAACAGGGCATGCTGCTCAGGAAATATAGGCAGTAGATGATTCACCCAAGTGGTAGGTGTACTGATGGGAAGGAGGGAAGAGATAGCAGTATTTAGGAAACAAAGCAGACAAAAGTTGGTGACTGGATATAGGTGTGACAGCTATAGTCGTATACTCCTAACTTCTCACAAACTCAACAGAATTTTCCTCAGATCTGTAAAATGTTTTCTAACACAAGTTTTAAGACGTATTTCTATCACATATGGAAACCAAGACTTTTTTTTTGGCAGTATTGAGAACTCGGTTTTAGAATTAATAAAACCTTTCCCGTTACCATGAGGTGTATCTGCATTTTTATTCTTCTGTTTCCTCTGGGATTAGTCAGATCGTGAAAGCTCTTATGATGGGAGTCTAAACAACACAAGCTTAATGTTGACACCGATTTACAAGAAATACATCTGCAGTATCACTTCTTGCTGCAACAGGAAGTGCAGAGGCCTAGGAGCAGGAAGTTACCTGATGGTTTTGTTCTACTCCACGTCCTCCGTGCAGATGCAGTTGTCCCAGACCGACCTGAAAGTTAACAAAAATCAGGCAAGCGTAAGTGGCAGCATCTGGCATGCAATTAAAATTAGACCAAACAGAAACAAAAAGATTGTAAAAAGGTTTCTATTAATGGCTCAACAAAGTAAAGATTTAGTCTTAACTACTGAAGATATTGCTCTATTTTGATTAACCTACCATTTTTAAAAACCAAAAATGTCTGCTTTTAATTCTAAATTATCCTTTGTAAATAGAAGTGAAATAAAAACATTTCCAGATGACGAAAAACTATATCACCAACTGACCTGCTCTTAAGGAAATACTAAGAGGTGTTCTTTGGGCAGAAGGAAATTATCCTGAAAGCTTGAAGATGTAGTAAGAAATAAAGAGCGATGTAAAGAAAAATCTGTGAGTAAATCTAAATTAAAATAGATGGTATAAAACAATAATGTCTTGTGGGGTTCAAAAATACACAGAATTAAAACACGCACAGAGTACTCTCAGGTACCTGTGCTGATCAGGAAATGGTGAAGGTGCTCATTCATATTAGATTTGGATAAGTACAGCATGCATGTTGTGCTCTTTAGGATAATCACTTCTTGTTGCTGTTTTCAGCTGCTGCAGAGTTGCACTCGACACATGGAACCTCAAGCACAATGGAATGAAACACTGCCTAGTCCTGTGCTATCCCCTAGATCACTGTGCATTGGACTATTGTGAATCATAGGGTTTTCACTGGCTAAGCTTTGGAAGTAGATTGCTAGGCCTTTTTTTCCAAGTCCATCTTAGTCTGGAAGCTCTGCTGAAACCTGTTCAGCATCAGAGCAAAGTGCAATCCACTGACAGACAGGTGGTGGTTACGCTAATTACAACGGCTGACAATCAAACCTAGGTCTCCTATATGAAAAGAGAAAATTCTACCACTGAACCACCAACGCCTCTAGGATAACCACAAAAAGGGTAGTAAAAGAATGTCTACCTACCAAACTAGTAGAGGGATAAAAGATTCAATAGCAGTAAGTACTCAAACCAAAAGAGGGTAAGAAAAGGAGCAACAAGAGAACATGGAAGCCAGATAAACAAAAAGCAATCAGAAAACTTACGCTCAAATATATCATTAATTACTTCAATTAAAAAAGTGTCACAATGGATAAAGAATAAATAAAACTAATCATATTATGGAGCCCTGGTGGCGCAATGGTTAAGAGCTCGGCTGCTAACCAAAAGGTTGGCAGTTCAAATCCACCAGCTGCTCCTTGGAAACCCCATGGGGCAGTTCTATTCTATCCTGTAGGGTCACTATCAGTCGGAACTGACTTGACGGCAACAGGTTAATCATATGATGCTTACAAGAAATACACCTTAAATACAAGAAGGTTGAAAAGATATACAGTTGTCCCTCCTTCTCCATGGGGGATACATTCCAAGACTGCCAGTGACTGCCTGAAACCTTGGATAGTACCAAACCCTACATATACTATATTTTTCCTATACACGCATACCTATGATAGGTTAATTTATAAATTCAGGCATAGTAAGAAATCAGCAACAATAACTAATAATAAAACAATAGTGTAACTATACTAATATCAAAATACAATTTAAAGCAAAACACATTTCCAGAGATAAAGAAGGACGCTTCATGACACAAAATTCACCAGATAATAATTCTAAGTCTGTATGCGCTGAAGAACACATCCTTAAATATATAAATCAAAACTGATAGAAGTAAAAAGAAAAAAAAAAATACACAAATTGGGAAGCAATCTTGTCTCAGCACCAGAGAGAAAATGCAGGCAGAAAATTCATTAAGGATACAGAAGATCTGAACAACAAGATTAACAAACTTGACTCAAAGGACAGTATGTAATACTGGACCTAACAATCGTAGAATTCACATTCTTTTTAGCACCCAATATTTACCCAAGTTGACCAAGGGATGGGTCATAAAGCAAGTTCAAGAAATTTCAAAGGACTGAAATCGCACAGAGCATGTTTGGCCACAGGAGATTAAGCTGGAAATTAACAACAATAAAGATAACTAGAAGATCTCCAGGGGGATGGAAATTAAGCAATTCACTTCTTAATTGTACACAGATCAGAAGAAATCACAGTGAGAATTAGAGCTAAATACAATGAAAATATGACAGTGGGAGAACTTACTCTACCACATCTCAAGATATATTATACAGTGGTGACAATTAAGACAGTATCTGGCACAAGACATGTCTGAGAATACGCACAGAGCAGTATTTATGATAGCCCAAATCTGGAAACAGCAAAATGGATAAATACATTGTGGGATTTTCATACCATGAAATACCACAGAGCAAATTAAATGAATTATAGATGAAAACAATCTCACAAACACAATGCTGAGCAAAACAAGTCAGACACAAAAGAATGCTGTATGATTCAATTTACATAAGGTTGAAAAACAGGCAAAACCAACCTGTAGTGTTAGAAATCTGTCAGTTACCTTTGGGAAGGAGGAAGGGATTTGTGATAATTCATTGAGCTGTACAATTAAGATCTGTGTACTTTTCTATATGTATAATTAATAAAATTAAAAAATATATTTTATTACACATTGATTTTTTAACTTGAGTTTTCCACTGAATATACTAAGATCAGCTTTCCATACTATGAAGAAGTCTTCTACATAATTTTTAATGGCAGTATAGTGTTCCATTATACTGGAGTGTCATATTTGGGCTAAACAAGTCCCTACTGTTCAGTATTTAAATTGCTTCGGATTTTAATTGCTCTCTATTGTAAAACAAAATGTTTAATGGGACAAGATAACTTTATTATAATTTCCATGAACTAAGATTTGGATCTACCTTTTGGTGTGGTTTTTTTTTAAACTTAATACTCCCTTCTGTTAGTCTCAAAATCAATTGTTCTTAATAAATATCCACTGCTCATCTCTATCTCTTTCTAGATCAGAAAGAATTGTTAATTTAATGCAAAAAAAAAAAAAAAGACAAACACTGAAATCCTTCTTTTTATTTTGGTATCATCAAAATAACCCCCGAAGCAACAACTTATACACGGTCCTCTGATGGACATTTTGTAATTTACATTAAACAAGGCTACTTCTGTCCCTGACCTTGAAGAAATTATGGCCTGAAATAAGCAAAGAAAATATGAATATTAAATAGCTCTGAAGAGCATCTGAAATTCCACAAATGCTCCAGAGACTTCTGGTTTAGAGAAAGTGACAGCTCTGTCCTTGGTGGATCCTTCACAGACAGTGCCAAGGCTGTTCCTTTCAAGGAGTGACTGACAACTGTGGTGCACAACAGATTCACCTAGAGAGCTTCTATGACCTATCAACACCTGGGCCTAATTCCACACCAGGCAAATGGAATCTCATGAGAGTGTGGCATTTTTTTTTTTTTAATGCTCCTCCGGTGATAACAATATGTAGGTAAGAATTACTCAGGAAACGATGAAAATGTTCTCTTACAGAAGCTCTTGCCTCCACAGATTGAAATACACAAGGCAATAAGTCATTTCCTGAGACGTTTAAACACATACCTGTGCTTGCACATCACCTTTTTCAGCTAGGAACTGGTAATATTGAATCAAATCTTCTTCAAGCATTCCACTGTTCATTCCTGGATTTTCCACCTCATCAGGCAGCCGTATTCTCTGTACTACCGAGCCTCCTGTCAGTGAGATATCACTAGCAACTGAAACGGGGGACAAAGTAACAACATCGAGGAAGGTCAGAAGGATTGTTCCACAGAGAAGAACAGTTCCAGCTGCAAAGTATTGGCAGAGACTATGTTAAAGGAAACAGTTTCTACAGTAGTCTATGGACTAGAAAATAGCAATCTATTAATAAATCAGACTTCCTCCACAAAATATTTAAGAAGTAAGACACAATGTAAAATTAAGGTTAAAAAATAAAGTACTCTTTAATCAACTAGTGTAAAGATGATTCTGCTTAAAGGAGTCATTCAGGATATTTTAAATTGTACAATACAAATAGATGTAGTTTAAATTAATTCTCTATTCTTTTGTCATAAAGGTGAAAGGGAGAAAATACATACCATGGTTGGCAACAAGACGATAGTGAGTCAATGCAGATTCACAACTCTGGAGGACTCCGATCCCAGCCCAGTATCGGTAACCCTAAAAAGCAACTTCAAGTGAGAAGACGAAGTTTCACATGCTTCAGGGGCACTCTTCTTGGAACAGAGAAAGCTATTAGAATGCAACTTTGCCGTTCTTTGATCCAAGTACACTAACATCTCATTTATCTATAGTTTTTTTTTTTTTCCTGAGTGTTTAGGTAATCTATTTAGCAACTTCAACAATCATACTATAGCTAAGAAGTAGGAAATAAAATTCCCAGAGCAATCAAAATAGATGCCATGAACTTTATAAACGAACTATGTACAAATTTTACCCGTAAGTGGAAATTATTAAGGCTCTTTCTTAGAACTGATTTTAAGCTTATTTTAGACACAATTTAAACAAATACGGGTTAATCTTCCAAATGAACGAAGAAGCAACAACTAACCAAAATAAGGAAGACAAGAGGCTACTAGAAAGAAGCAGGCCCAGGAACACCAGCAATAGATGGTTTCAGAATGAAGATAGCTAGTTATATAGAGCAGAAAACAGAGCTATCTGGGGTCACTTAGCATGTTGTTCTTGTTAGGTGCTGAATTTCTTCCAAGACAGGTATATTCATTCTTCTTGCAGTCCATAGTATAGTCAACATTCTTTGCCAACACCATAATTCAAATGTATTAATTCTTTGGTGTTTATTATTCATTGTCCAGCTTTCACATGCATATGATGCAACCGAAAATACCATGGCTTGGGTCAGGTGCACCTTAGTCTTCAACGTGACATCTTTGCTTTTCAACGCTTTAAAGAGGTCCTTTGCAGCAGATTTACCCAATGCAATGCGTTGTTTGGTTTCTTGACTGCTGCTTCTGTTGATTGTGGATCCAAGTAAAATGAAATTCTTGACAACTTCAATCTTTTCTCCATTTATCATGATGTTGCTCACTGGTCCAGTTGTGAGGACTTTTGTTTTCTTTATGTTGAGGTGAAATCCATACTGAAGGCTGTGGTCTTTGATCTTCATTAGTAAGTGCTCCAAGTCCTTTTCATTTCAGCAAGCAAGGTTGTGTCATCTGCATTGTTAATGAGTCTTCCTACAATCCTGATGCCCCGTTCTTCTTTATACCGTCCAGCTTCTCGGACTACTTGCCCAGCATACAGATTGAATAGGTATGGTGAAATGACACAACCTTGACGCATACCTTTCCTGACCTTAAACCAATCAGTATCCCCTTGTTCTGTCTGAACAACTGCCTCTTGATCTATGTAAAGGTTCCTCATGAGTACAATTAAGCGTTCTGGATCTCCCATTCTTTGCAATGTTATCCATAATTTGTTATGATCCACACAGTCAAATGTCTTTGCACAGTCAATAAAACACAGGTAAACATCCTTCTGGTATTCTCTGCTTTCAGCCAAGATCCATCTGACATCAGCAGCACCATGCCTGGTTCCAAGTCCTCTTCTGAAACCAGCCTGAATTTCTGGCAGCTCCCTGTCGAAATACTGCTGCAGCCACTTTTGGATGATCTTCAGCAAAATTTTGCTTGCGTGTGATATTACTGATAGTGTTCTATAATTTCCACATTCGGTTGGATCACCTTTCTCAGGAATAGGCATAAATATGGATCTCTTCCAGTCAGTTGGAAAGGAAGCTGTCTTCCATATTTCTTGGCATAGATGAGTGAGCACCTCCAGTGCTGCATCCGTTTGTTGAAACATCTCAACTGATGTTCCTCCGTCAATTCCTGGAGCCTTGTTTTTCACCAATGCAGCTTGGACTTCTTCCTTCAGCATCATCAGTTCCTGATCATATGCCACCTCTTGAAATGGCTGAACATCGACTAATTCTTTTTGGTGTAATGACCCTGTGTATTCCTTCCATCTTCTTTTGATGCTTCCTGCGTTGTTTAATGTTTTCCCCATAGAATCCTTCACTATTGCAACTTGAGGCTTGAATTTTTTCTTCACTTCTTTCAGCTTGAGAAACGCCAAGTGTGTTCCTCCCTTCTAGTTTTCTATCTCCAGCTCATGTCATTATAAATACTTTGTCTTTTTGAGCTGCCCTGCAAATCTTCTGTTCGGTTCTTTTACTTCATCAATTCTTCCTTTTGCTTTAGCTGTTTCATGTTCAAGAGCAAGTTTCAGAGTCTCCTCTGACATCCATCTTGGTCTTTTCTTTCTTTCCTGTCTTTTCAGTGACCTCTTGCTTTCTTCATGTATGATGTCATTCCACAACTCGTCTGGTCTTCAGTCACTAGTGTTCAATGTGTCAAATCTATTCTTCGGATGGTCTCTAAATTCAGGTGGGATATAGTCAAGGTCATATTTTGGCTCTCATGGACTTGCTCTGATTTTCTTCAGTTTCAGCTTGAACTTGCATATGAGCAACTGATGGTCTGTTTCACGGTCAGCCCCTGGCCTTGTTCTGACTGATGATATTGAGCTTTTCCATCATCTCTTTCCACAAATGTAAGTCAGTTTGATTCCTGTGTGTTCCATCTGGCAAGGTCCATGTGTATAGTCGCCATTTATGTTGGTGAAAGAAGGTATTTGCAATGAAGAAGTTGTTGGTCTTGCAAAATTCTATCATTCGATCTCTGGCATTGTTGCTATCACCAAGGCCATATTTTCCAACTACTGATCCTTCTTCATTGTTTCCAACTTTCACATTCAAATCACCAGTAGTATCAATGCATCCTGATTGCATGTTCGGTCAATTTCAGACTGCAGCAGCTGATAAAAATCTTCAATTTCTTCATCTCTGGCCTTAGTGGTTGGTGGGTAAATTTGAGTAACAGTCATATTAACTGGTCTTCCTTGTAGGCGTATGGATATTATCCTATCACTGACAGTGTTGTACTTCAGGATAGATCTTGAAATGTTCTTTTTCACGATGAATGCAACACCATTCCTCTTCAAGCTGTCATTCCCAACATAAAAGACTATATGACTGTCCAATTCAAAATGGCCAATACCAGTCCATTTCAGGTCACTAATGCCTAGGATATAGATGTTTATGCATTCCATTTCGTTTTTGACGATTTCCAATTTTCCTAGATTCATAGTTTGCACATTCCAGGTTCCAATTATCAATGGATGTTTGGAGCTGTCTCTTCTCATTTTGAGTGGTGTCACGTCAGCAAATGAAGGTCCCGAAAGCTTTACCCCGTATGTATCATTAAGGTCGACTCTACTTTGAGGAGGCAGCTCCTCCCCAGTCATCTTTTCAGTGCCTTCCGACCTAAGGGGCTCATCTTCCAGCACTATACCAGACGATATTCCGCTGCTATTCGTAAGGTTTTCGCTGGCTAATGCTTCTCAGAAGTAGACTGCTGGGTCCTTCTTCCTAGTCTGTCCTAGTCTGAAGCTCATCTGAAACCTGTCCTCCATGGGTGACCCTGCTGGTATCTGAATACCGGTGGCATAACTTCCAGCATCACAGCAACACGCAAGCCCCCACAGTACGACAAGCTGACAGACACGTGGGGGATCCCAGTTAACTAATAAATGATAAATACTCAATAAACATGTGTTGCATATATAGAAAATAGTGAGGTTATCTAGGTTCCACCCAGCTGGTCAGGAAAAGTAGATATTCCTTCTTTGTTAACTCTTATATTCTATCAATGGCCAACCCTGGAGACTCAGCTATCCCTGTCTCTTCTTTTCCAACTTTCTGACTGGTTTCTCTGCTCTCAGTCTCATTTCCACTCAATCTATCCTTTACATTCCTGCATGAATGAACTTAACAGTCATTTTGAACATAGTAACATGGGTCAGAAGTCATGTTATTTACCGACAGTGCAAATCAAAAGGCAGGTTAAACACCTTAGCATCAAAGAAATTGGTGGAAAGATTCTATTTTTACCATGAATTAAATGACCAATGCTATCAGGTAACACATAGGAGATGCTGCTTTATGTCCTTTATGCAACAGTTTTTTACATAATAAGTTGTTTATCAACTTAAACACAAAATCTGAGATAACTCAAACTAAAAAATGATTCTGAAAAAACAACCGCAATTTATAGAAAATAAAAGAGTCATTTTCCAGTTCTCTATTTTTCATGGCAATCAGACAAGCTAATCATTTCAAAGGAAAACTGTGGATTCTTATCAATTTACATTCACATGTAGACTAATATGTTCGATACATTAACAAGAATTTGAAGGATATTCAATGAATATTTGGTCTTACATAATTAAAATTAACAAATATCAATCATGAAAGGCTGGAAAAGTTGTGAACATTGTTAACTATAAATTCTCCTGTTATTTTTGCTACTCAGTGTTATTAGCCTTCCCACCTCAGTCTTACTTACCAAAACCATGTGGGCTATTAGGTTGCCACCAAGAGCTCCAAAAGTATAATATACAAGGGCCTGTGAAAGAATAAAAGATGCTTAACTGAACACAGGCACATATTTATCCAATTTAAATCATAAAATACAATAAAATTTAATAGTATTACCTTTGCCTGACTTGAATTAACACCAAGCCCAGAGGCATAGAGAAAGCCGAGAGCCTGAAACAAAATGATAAAAGAATTCTAAAACAGATGCAGTTTTACGCACTATAAAAAGATGCAAGAGACTTTCACCATTAAAAATTTCAATAAGCTCGCTAGTATGGAATTAAAAAGTCTCAAAAACACATTCTTGCTTTTGTAAATTACACAATGAAACATAACTTTAAACAAGCTGAAAAGTTTAGCTTGAAGATGAAAAACAATTTTGTAAAATATTAACTAGAAAAAACAAAGTGGAACACAGTCAAACACGAGTTTTGCTTTATGGGCAGCCATTATGAAAACAACTCTTACAGTACTACATCAACGTATTATCAAGGCAGAGTGGGGTACACTATGAAAAAGGACAACAGGTTACCAAGACAAACTATCCTAGGAATAAAAAGAGGCAGGAGGGGTCAAGATGAGGGGCTAAGGGCGAAAAGTCACTTTACAATGATAAAGCATGCACAGTTTTCTAAAAAAAAACCACAGGGGGAGGGGGCCAAGATGGCTGACTAGGTAGACGCTACCTCGGATCCCTCTTGCAACAGACTCGGAAAAACAAGTGAATCAATCACATACATGACAATCTACGAACCCTGACCAACAAACATAGATTTAAAGAGTTGCATCCTGATATCAACTCAAATAGGGAAATCACAAAAACAAATTAAGATTAAAAAAAAAAAATGCTCAAAACAGGGAATCATTGAAGTCAATTTGTAAAAGACCACAATAATCAAAAAGAGGGACTAAATACAGGTGGCACAGAACTGCCATATGGAGAGGGATACAAGGCGATATAGGACAACACAAGTTACGTTTTTACTTAGAAAAATAGGGTTAAATATTAAGGTAACCACAAAGAGGTATAACAACTCCATAACTCAAAATAAAAACCAAGAAAAATGTTAACGACTCAGCAAACATAAAGTCAAATACTATGAAAATGAGGAACACACAATTCACAAAGAAAAACGTCTCAGCACAAAAAAGTAAGTGGAAAAATGAAACTGTCAACAACATACATAAAAAGGCATCAAAAGTGACAACACTAAACACATACTTATCCATAATTATGCTGAATGTAAATGGACTAAACGCACCAATAAAGACACAGAGAGTCTCAGACTGGATAAAGAAACACGACCTGTCTATATGCTGCCTACAAGAGACACACCTTAGACTTAGAGACACAAACTAAAACTCAAAGGATGGAAAAAAATGTATCAAGCAAACAATAAGCAAAAAAGAGGAGTAGCAATATTAATTTCTGACAAAATAGACTTTAGACTTAAATCCACCACAAAGGATAAAGAAGGACACTACACAATGATAAAAGGGACAATTGACCAGGAAGACATAACCATATTAAATATTTATGCACCCAATGACAGGGCTGCAAGATACATAAATCAAATTTTAACAGAACTGAAAAGTGAGATAGACACCTCCACAATTATAGTAGGAGACTTCAACACACCACTTTCGGAGCAGGACAGGACATCCAGTAAGAAGCTCAATAGAGACACGGAAGACCTACTTACAACAATCAACCAACTTGACCTCATTGACTTATACAGAACTCTCCACCCAACCGCTGCAAAGTATACTTTTTTTTCTAGCGCACATGGAACATTCTCTAGAATAGACCACATATTAGGTCATAAAACAAACCTTTGCAGAATCCAAAACATCGAAATATTACAAAGCATCTTCTCAGACCACAAGGCCATAAAAGTGGAAATCAATAACAGAAAAATTAGGGAAAATAAATCAAATACTTGGAAACTGAACAATACCCTCCTGAAAAAAGACTGGGTTATAGAAGACATTAAGGAGGGAATAAGGAAACTCATAGAATGCAACGAGAATAAAAATACTTCCTATCAAAACCTCTGGGACACAGCAAAAGCAGTGCTCAGAGGTCAATTTATATCGATAAATGCACACATACAAAAAGAAGAGCCAAAATCAGAGAACTGTCCCTACAACTTGAACAAATAGAAAGTGAGCAACAAAAGAATCCATCAGGCACCTGAATAAAACTAATAATAAAAATTAGAGCTAAACTAAATGAATTAGAGAACAGAAAAACAATTGAAAGAATTAACAAAGCCAAAAGCTGGTTCTTTGAAAAAATTAACAAAATTGATAAACCATTGGCTAGACTGAATAAAGAAATACAGGAAAGGAAACAAATAACCCGAATAAGAAACGAGATGGGCCACATCACAACAGACCCAACTGAAATTAAAAGAATCACATCAGATTATTACGAAAAATTTTACTCTAACAAATTTGCAAACCTAGAAGAAATGGATGAATTCCTGGAAAAACACTACATACCTAAACTAACACCATCAGAAGTGGAACAATTAAATAGACCCATAACAAAAAAAGAGATTGAAATGGTAATCAAAAAACTCCCTACAAAAAAAAGCCCTGGCCCGGATGGCTTTACTGCAGAGTTCTACCAAGCTTTCAGAGAAGAGTTAACACCACTACTACTACAGGTTATTTCAGAGCATAGAAAATGACAGAATACTACCTAACTCATTCTATGAAGACACCATTTCCCTGATACCAAAACCAGGTAAAGACATCACATAAAAAGAAAATTACAGACCTATATACCTCATGAACATAGATGCAAAAATCCTCAACCAAATTCTAGCCAATAGAATTCAACAACATATCAAACAAATAATCCACCATGACCAAGTGGGATTTATACCAGGTATGCAAGGCTGGTTTAATATTAGAAAAACCACTAATGTAATCCACCATATAAATAAAACAAAAGACAAAAACCACATGATCTTATCAATTGATGCAGAAAAGGCATTTGGCAAAGTCCAACACCCATTTATGATAAAAACTCTCACCAAAATAGGAACTGAAGGAAAATTCCTCAACATAATAAAGGGCATCTATGCAAAGCCAACAGCCAACATCACTCTAAATGGAGAGAGTCTGAAAGCACTTCCCTTGAGAACGGGAACCTGACAAGGATGCCCTTTATCACCGCTCTTATTCAACATTGTGCTAGAGGTCCTAGCCAGAGCAATTAGGCTAGACAAAGAAATAAAGGGCATCCGGATTGGCAAGAAGGAAGTCAAATTTTCTCTATTTGCAGATGACATGATCTTATACACAGAAAACCCTAAGGAATCCTCCAGAAAACTACTGAAACTAATAGAAGAGTTTGGCAGAGTCTCAGGTTATAAGATAAACATACAAAAATCACTTGGATTCCTCTACATCAACAAAAAGAACATCGAAGAGGAAATAACCAAATCAATACCATTCACAGTAGCCCCAAGAAGATAAAATACTTAGGAATAAATCTTACCAAAGATGTAAAAGACCTATACAAAGAAAACTACAAAGTACTACAAGAAACTAAAAAGGACCTACTTAAGTGGAAAAACATACCTTGCTCATGGATAGGAAGACTTAACATAGTCAAAATGTCTATTCTACCAAAAGCCATCTATACATACAATGTACTTCCGATCCAAATTCCAATGACATTTTTTAATGTGATGGAGAAACAAATCACCAACTTCATATGGAAGGGAAAGAAGCCTCAGATAAGTAAAGCATTACTGAAAAAGAAGAAGAAAGTGGGAGGCCTCACTCTACCTGATTTCAGAACCTATTATACAGCCACAGTAGTCAAAACAGCCTGGTACTGGTACAACAACAGGCACATAGACCAATGGAACAGAATTAAGAACCCAGATATAAATCCAACCACATATGAGCACCTGATATTTGACAAAGGCCAGTGTCAGTTAATTGGGGAAAAGATAGTCTTTTTAACAAGTGGTGCTGGCATAACTAGATATCCATTTGCAAAAAAATGAAACAGGACCCATACCTCACACCATGCACAAAAACTAACTCCAAGTGGATCAAAGACCTAAACATAAAGACTAAAACCATAAAGATCGTGGAAGAAAAAATAGGGACAACCCTAGATGCCCTAATACAAGGCATAAACAGAATACAAAACATTACCAAAAATGACGAAGAGAAACCAGATAACTGGGAGCTCCTAAAAATCAAACACCTATGCTCATCTAAAGACTTCACCAAAAGAGTAAAAAGACCACCTACAGACTGGGAAAGAATTTTCAGCTATGACATCTCCGACCAGCGCCTGATCTCTAAAATTTATGATTCTGTCAAAACTCAATCACAAAGAGACAAACAACCCAATCAAGAAGTGGGCAAAGGATATGAACATGCACTTCACTAAAGAAGATATTCAGGCAGCTAACAAATACATGAGAAAATGCTCTCGATCATTAGCCATTAGAGAAATGCAAATTAAAACTACGATGAGATTCCATTGTACTCCAACAAGGCTGGCATTAATCCAAAAAACACAAAATAATAAACGTTGGAGAGGCTGCGGAGAGATTGGAACTCTTATACACTGCTGGTGGAAATGTCAAATGGTACAACCACTTTGGAAATCTATCTGGCGTTATCTTAAACCGTTAGAAATAGAACTACCATACAACTCAGAAATCCCACTCCTCGGAATATACCCTAGAGAAATAAGAGCCTTCACACAAACAGATATTTGCACACCCACGTTTATTGCAGCTCTGTTTACAATAGCAAAAAGCTGGAAGCAACCAAGGTGTCCATCAACGGATGAATGGGTAAATAAATTGTGGTATATTCACACAATGGAATACTACGCATTGATAAAGAACAGTGACAAATCTGTGAAACATTTCATAACATGGAGAAACCTGGAAGGCATTATGCTGAGCGAAATTAGTCAGAAGCAAAAGGACAAATATTGTATAAGACCACTATTATAAGATCTTGAGAAATAGTATAAACTGAGAAGAACACATACTTTTGTGGTTACGAGGCAGGGAGGGAGGGAGGGTGGGAGAGGGTGTTTTTACTGATTAGTTAGTAGATAAGATATGCTTTAGGTGAAGGGAAGGACAATACGCAATACATGGAAGGTCAGCTCAACTGGACTGGACCAAAAGCAAAGAAGTTTCTGGAATAAACTGAATGCTTCAAAGGTCAGCGGAGCAAGGGCGGGGGCTTGGGGACCATGGTTTAAGGGGACTTCTAAGTCAATTGGCAAAATAATTCTATTATGAAAACATTCTGCATCCCACTTTGAAATGTGGCGTCTGGGGTCTTAAATGCTAACAAGCGGCCATCTAAGATGCATCAATTGGTCTCAACCCACCTGGAGCAAAGGAGAATGAAGAACACCAAGGTCACACGATAACTATGAGCCCAAGAGACAGAAGGGGCTACATAAACCAGAGACTTACATCATCCTGAGACCAGAAGAACTAGTTGGTGCCCGGCCACAACTGATGACTGCCCTGACAGGGAGCACAACAGAGAACCCCCGAGGGAGCAAGAGATCAGTAGGATGCAGACCCCAAATTCTCATAAAAAGACCAGACTTAATGGTCTGACTGAGACTAGAGGAATCCCGGCGGTCATGGTCCCCAAACCTTCTGTTGGCCCAGGACAGGAACCATTCCCAAAGACAACTCATCAGACATGGAAGGGAGTGGACAGGGGGTAGGAGAGAGATGCTGATGAAGAATGAGCTATTTGTATCAGGTGGACAGTTGAGACTGTGTTGGCATCTCCTGTCTGGAGGGGGGATGGGAGGATAGAGAGAGTTGGAAGCTGGCAAAATTGTCACGAAAGGAGAGACTGGAAGGGCTGACTCATTCGGGGGAGAGCAAGTGGGAGTATGGAGTAAGGTGTATATAAACTTATATGTGACAGTCTGACTTGATTCGTAAACGTTTACTTGAAGCTCAATAAATGTTAAAAAAAAAAAAAAAAAAAAAAACACAAAAACGCTGCTCTGTGGGAGAAAGCTGTGGCAGTCTGCTTCCATAAAAATTTAGAGCCTTGGAAACCCTATGGAGTCACTATGAGTTGGAATTGACTTGAGGGCAGTGTGTTTGCATTGGTTTTGGCAGGGACTGCTATTGCTCATAAAATATCTATAGCTTCTCTACATTTTCCAGGATCCCATGTGTCTGGGATGTTGGCAGAGGTGATACCAAAAAAAAAAAAAAAAAAAAAAGCCAAAACCAAATCCACTGCTGTTGAGTCGATTCCAACCTACAGCAATCCTATAGGACAGTGCAGAATTGTCCCGTAGAGTTTCCAAGGCGTGGCAGGTGGATTCGAACTGCTGATCTTTTGGTTAGCAGCCTAGCTCTTAACCACTGTGCTACCAGGGCTCCAACAAGAGGTGATAGAAGTCATTTTTAGGCCTTGGCCTTAAAAAACATCCCAGAGAATTCTTTGGCCCTCTCTTCTCCTTTCATGATGGTTTGAAGCCCATGTTCAAGTTGGGGTAGCTACATGACAGAAGCAGCCCACGACCGTTAAGTTACCACTGGGAAGAAAGCGATGCAGGCAGGAGAGCTGCACTGAACCTAGCACGCAGTGTTAAGCCACTGTGACTTGTCTGTTGCATCAGCTAGAATTAATTCCCATGGAGAGAGTGCTTTGCAGTGCACCAAGTGCCATAGCACTGTAAGGGTCTATTACTCGGAGGAAACATGCTCACAAAGTGAAAAGCATTCTTCAGGGCAGAATGCTTCTGAAAATAATGAATATATGTATAAATTTTATATAAACTGGTTTATGCAAAGAGGAGAAAAAAAGCCTCAAAAACAAATGGGAGCAATTAAGATATAATCTGTTTATAAACCAAAACCCAGAATATACAGAGTTGTAGACTGATTAGCTATTCAGTCTTACAGAAAACAATGGTTAAGATTACTGCTATTATTTAGTGTTACTGTTTAAATAGACTTCCTCTAACTATGGTGAGACTTTTTTTTTTTTATCTTTAAGCAAATTCCATAGCTTGAATAAATTAAATAAATTTGGTGTCCTCCTAAATCCAGGTGTCACTCTTAGCATCACTAAGGGCGAATCAACCAGATACTACGTATTGACTGATGTGATGCAATGTGAAATACAGAACATCCTATAATGTTCGTCTAGCCAGAAATATTTTACATGAATTCATTAGCCTTTAGCTGTGACATCCAGTTTACAGGAACCACAGGTGATGGAAAAGCAAACTACATGACACTGTGAAGAAGCAAACAAATTGAGGTAGGACATTCTACAGAAAAACTGGCCCTATCTCTAACAAGTTAGTGTCATAGAAAAAAAAGGGGGGATTATGCTACTAGAAATGGAGCCCTGGTGGCAACGTGGTTAAGGGTTCGGCTGCTAACCAGCTGCTCCTTGGAAACCCTCTGGGGCAGTTCTATTCTGTCCTACAGGGTCGCTATGAGTTGGAATCAACTCGATGGCAACAGGTAAGGTAATGCTAGAAATAATCTAATATAAGGTGTAGCTCTGGACTGGATATTATTTGGACAAGAGAGCTGGAAAGAAAATTTTGGGTTCGATTAGGGAAATATGATTATGACATGGATATTGTATGATGTAATAACTGGAATAAAAAAAGTGAAAGCTGTTGACTGAAAAGAGCAAGTTATGGAACAGTACACAGTGGAATCTTATTTTAATAAAAATTCATATGTATACTCACACAGAGAAAGGTCTAGAAGGGTATGCATGTACTAACATTAACAACTGTGATGTCTGCGTGGTGGAAATCTGATGTTTACTTTCTTAGTTTTGTTAGTTTGGAGTTCTACTTTTCTACAGCATACATGCACTGCTTTTGTAATGACAGATCTTTTTTTTTTTTTTAAAAAAAGACACCGAGATTAATAAGAGCTGGAACATTTGAACTGTGGTAAAAATGCAACGGTGAGTAATTTCCAGATAAAAGATAATTATCATCATTCCGTTCTCTACAGATCTAACTTGGAAAACTATTAACGTAGTTGTGGGAAAATGCAACTGCAAAAATGTTTTATTGACCATCAATATTCTTTGACTAAACTGAAAGGCTGTCCGAGAAGATTGGCAAGAGGCTCTGCCACAAAATTAGTATTTAAAGATATTTCACCTTCCAGTCTTATGTGCTAAAAGAAGTCAGGACACAAAGAGTGAGCAGCTGTGAAAACAAACAAGTGTTGTGTGCAGAGTGTCATTTGAAAGTACACTTACAGTCTGTCCCTTGGGAGAGCCTTCCTCGGTCAGTTTCTCAAACATCGCCTTAGCTGCCTGGATATTCTGTGTCAGGAAGTCACCAAACAAAAGAGCATATGACACTCTCTCCAGGGCCTTGGTATGGTTCATGCTTGCTGCTTTTTGAAGATACCGATACGCTCTTCAAATGTAAGTAATTTAAAAAAAAAAAAAGGAATGTTTTGGAACTGGCATTATATTTTTTTTAAAGATCTACTAACATGTAGCATAAATCATTTTCTTGTGTTATAGAATTGTTCTGATATCTTAATTCTACTAAGCCACGTTATTCATACACGTAGAAAACATCTTGGCTACTTTGTTTTTACATTCTCTCTGTTATCCTGGTATCTTGCAATAGTCTGGTAACATAAACAGTAATTCTAAAAACCTCTATTAAAAATTAACTAAATTTTCAATTGGAGAATTATAGTAATATGATGGTGTCCAATAAACAATCCAACATGGTAACTGCAGTAATTTTCTTTTCAAATCTTTCCACAGTCAATATAAAAAATCATCTGAAATCAATCGAAAATAAAATCTTAGAAAAGACAGTCACTTGTTTTACGTTCTTTCCAAGTGCAAATTACTAAATTCCAGTCTTTGCCTGGAAGAAAACTACAAAACAAAAGCAAAACACCCTACAACGATATTTTGTTTATCTTATTTAATTTTGAGTTTTGAACAGTATATATATTCTTGGTTCTTAGAAACTATTACAATTTTAGTCAATTATTTCCATTTTGCTGATTGTTCATTTTTGAGATCAGTATTTATAATCATTTTGTCCCAACAAGCTAAGATCAGCTATAAGCAATGCCACTAAACTCCGTACGTCATATTAAGTTTTCTTGTAATGTAACTTAAATCCTTGGGTGTCTTGAGCAGTACACTTTGAAAAAAAAGTTAAATACTTAGCAATTTATCTCAATAATGGCCTAACAAGAATGAACTTGGCAGTGCTACCTACTCTCTTTTCTGGCTCTTCTTATTGCTTCCATTCAGGATTTTCATCCCAGTCTGGTACATCATTTCTGCTTCCTGCATTTGCCGGCGTTTAGCAGCCTCTTCTTCAGCTAAAAGTAAAATGCCCACGCATTTAAACAGATTTTAATTCCACAACCAATTATTTATCAAACATCAATATTTATTCTTTCTTTTGGGTAGTCAGACTATATTACTGATCTTTCACCATTTCCAAATCTGACTTCAAAGACACATGGTTTAAGTGTGGCTGTTACCTAAGACTTCCTTTTATTAAATAAATAAATCTTACCGAAGTCACTTTCTTTTAGAGAAAGCAATACCCAGCTGCTTTTGAAGGACACGTTTCTGCTAGTAATTCTAAAACCTTTCATTACTGCTCAGCTAAAATCAGGACACTAGAGAACAGTAGTCATATTGTATTTCTTTAAAAGGAGAAAGTATTCATGATTACTTACATGATAAAAATTAGCAAAAAACTGATTTTTTAAATTAAATACAGATACTGATTTAATGTTAAATTTCACTAAATTTTTTTTTTTCTATTCAAGGATACAACACTGAAAATCACAGAAGTGTTATGTATATTTTTCAAAAATTATTTTGCTATAATGTAGCATTTTTAGAAAGTCTAGAACTCATCAAGACACTTTTGAGTATTTCATTTTTGGTCCAACAGGAACAGAACTGAATTCTTACAATATAAAGACAAAGCTCTGATGTATTATCCTACAGTACCCAGTCACACCGGTCTATATCCAAAGATGGACTATTTTTGATATTTTCTTCTAGGAATGTCCAAATAGTCTATCATATCAGAGCCATTATTTTCAAAATGCTATTTGGTATCAAAGGGGGTATATTTAAGATTTCTTTTGCTATTTTATATTGAGAAAGTTCTTCCTGAAAACACAGTATGCTTGTAAAGGTCAGCCCCTTTTATCTGACATAACGCTTAAGTCAATTCAATATACTATACCTGCTAAATGTTACTATACTATAGCACATTTCACACAAAATATTTTAAAAAGATACTATTTATTTTTCCTCCAATCACTACTGACTTTCACCATAATGATCTGTGCCTTTTATTGCTAAAAAAATGTTTTACATTAATTAGTTTAGCTGTCTGCCTGAAGGGTTTATGCGACTACACATTCACACCAACTAAAAACCATCTCAAATAGGACCTGAGTATGATAAGCTGCCCGAGTGCATGGCCTGGAAGTAAGCACATTGTATACTTCCCGCTCCTAAGTCTGTTCTGTAAGTCTATAACCACATCATCAACATTGACCAGTTCTGACCAAAGTGGGAGAGGATGGCTAGAGAAAGGCCTAGACAAAAAACAATGTGGGTATACCTCCCTACCGAGTAATACTTACTTTCACAAAAGCCCCACTTTTCATCTGTCTTGTAATCATAGGTTGTAGCACACCATAGTCTGCCATCTTCCCTTCCATCTGATGTACATTCATCATATTCCTTATCCAGAAAGAGAAAGGGGAAGTGGCAGGGCTCTCCATGTGCTGTGCCTTCAAGGGCAGTCAAAACTGGAGAGAGAAGAAAAAAGAAAAATCTAGACATGAACAGCACCTAGTATTCATAGACGTAACACTGTCAATTTTAGCTGTTACCATTTGAAGATGCAGATCCATAATATGTGATTTATAACGGGAACATAAAGGGCCTAGCACCAACTCTGATTAGGAACAACTTGAGGTCGAGTTACTTAGTGAGTATGCCTAGTTGACTACCCTATATTGATGTCTAGCTTAGAATTTCTGATGGTCTTGAGATACAACAGTAGGGACGTTAAGAGTCTACTGTAAAACTGACCAACAAGCAAGCAAAAAAATAAGCCAAAATGCAAATGAATCAATTTCACCACTCAAAACATCTCCCCTTATTTCTATCTGGATGCTGTATGTCAATTTCTTCAGTAATGTAAAGTTGTATAGGGAAAACGCTCCCCTAAAAAAGGTAAAGTTAATCACTCACATACTCCTCTGTGATCCCGTAACATTTTACTAGAGTACTTCTTATATGCACTGAGGTTATTTCTTACCATACTCTAGTTTCCACTAGACTTTGAGCATGTTAAGAGTAAAGACCGTATCTCTAATTTTAAGTTCTTTCCATGTATCTCCTAAGTGCTGGGAATTATGCCAAGTGCTAGAGATAAGGTGGCACAAAGGTTTCTGCTACTCAGAACTTGCTGCCTAGCAGAGAGACATTAAAACAAAAGTACAATGGATGTTATGGACAGGAAAGTCTTCCCTGGCAGGAACTGCAGTTTAAATGGAACCTCAAAGATATGCAGGAGTAGGCGGTAGAAGAAAGGTTAAGGTGTGGAGTTGGCAGAAGCGTCGCAGACAGCGGAAACAGTGTGTGTTAAGAAACAGCTGAAAGAGAGCATGGCATGTTACAAAAAATAAAAAGAGCTCACTTACGTAGTGTGAGTGGCAAAGCGGGCAAGAGAAGTGGAGAAACATGCAGAAGCCTTACTGGGAAGGTCCTTACAAGTCTTGTTAAGGAGTCTGAACATCTTTCTGAGAACAAGGGGAACTTGCTGAAGAGTTTTAAGTAGCAGTGACATGCTCATACTTATATTTTATGCAGAGAGTACAGAATGGAATGGAAGGAAGCAATGCCGGATGAAAGTTGATGAGTTTAAAGGCTGTGGCAATAGTCTAATTGAGAGGTAACGGCAGCCTGAAGAGGGCAATGGGGATGAAAGAAGTGAATGTATTAAGTGACACTAAGATGGCAGATATGATACCATTTAATGACTGACTAAATATGCAGGTGAGAGGGCAGAGAAGTCAAGGAAGATTCCAGGTGTTAAGCGCAAGGAAATGCCAGATGGTTGCCCTTAAAGACATAGATAACATTAAAGGAGTAGGTTGAGTGGGGCAAAGTGGGTCAAAAGAGACAAATTAAGCTTTGTCTACATTCAAGGTGGCTATAAAATAAAACAAATGAAGAAGAAAAAAAAAAAAAAAAACAGTGTAGACATCTCTCTAGTTGTAGCCAAAGAGAAAGTTCTCCAGTGTATAGACATCACTTGAAGCCAAGGGTATGCATAAGAATGCTGAGTGAGAGTGTATAAGAGAAGACCAGAGTCAGGACTGAGCCTAGTATGTGCTAGGTACGAGTACACGTCAACTTGGACTGGTTGCTTTTACAGGGAAAATTCAGCTAGGCAGCAGAGCCTAGTAGTGACTAAGAATGTAGGTTCTGGAGTCAGAACACTTGATTCAAACCTACCACTCATTAGCTGTGCACTTTGAGGCAGTTATTTAATCTCTTTCCTTATCTATAAAATTGTTTGTAGATAAATTCTTCATCTACAAATGGGGATGTAAAGGCCTCACCATGTTACTTATTAAGGTAATAAGAATTCAAGAGGTGACACCTGCTATTATTATCAGCACCTCTGCTCTGAAAAGCTAACAAGTATCTCTGCTTTCCGTTCAGTGTAAAAAAGGAAATCCTAAGATACTAATTAAAAAAGTATGTGTAATAAGTTATGAAAGACAAAATGAATTTCAAACCGTTTACTACCAGGTAAATGTCACTCATCATCCTAGTAATTACTGATTCAAGGCAAGTAACTTTTCAACTTTGATCTGTCCACATTTTTAAGAAACCATTTTCAATGGAAAGTATAAGCAAAGTATCCTTCAGCAACAACCTCAGAGAGGTCATTCTGGCTACAGAATTTGAAAAGGGCACCAACATGTACTGCTACTAGATCCAAATTGCTTCAAAAGAAGCTTCCGTAAACCCGCAGTCTATAAACTTGAATTTCAACTGAAATTACATATGATGGTTTATAAGGCTATTCCATTTTTTTCTGTAATAGAAATCCTTGCTTTAAAAACAGTTTAAACATAGTAATTCTAGTTTGCCAAAACCTGTACTTTCTAAGTGCTTCAAATATACAATATAATTCTCTTTCATGTGATGGTAATATACAGCAAAAGAAACTGCAAAGAACCAAATGGCTTTCTTGGAGGGAAAAAAAAGGTTTTAACCTACTGATGATTCACCATTAACATAAGCACGAAGAACCCCCAGGATGCACCTGCTTCATCAATTTAGTTAAAACCGAAACTTGTCAAAAAATGTGTTTATTAGCAAATTATTAGAAAGAAAATTTATATCTCTGAGCTATCTTCTCCAAACAAAAATCAAAACAGGGAAACTGTTATTACCCTTTTAAACTTAGTTTAAAGTCTTCCAAAAGTTACAGAGACTTCTAGTTTCAAGTCAATTATCTCGAGCAGAAATTTTTCACAATAGTGTTAGTTTCAGTTAATTTCCTTTTCATGGAGAAACTGTGAAAGAATTTCAAAACCATCTATCATTTTAAAAGCGTCCACAAAACAAATACCAAAAAAACAGTAATCACTGCTCTGGCATAATGAAGCTGACTCATTATGCAATTTAAGTTAAGGACAGCCAGTAATCAAATCTGACACTTAAAATGAAAGAGGAAAAGTGCATCATTAAATCGATGCACCTTCATGTAAAAATTTACATTTTATAGAAAAGGAATCATGTTTTGGTCCTACAATAATAACACAGTATTACAATCTATATATGCGGACCTCAAGAGTAAGATATTTATGGTACATGAGAACTTGTAACAATAAACAGACTGGTTTATATTTAAACTAGTAAAAATCTGCTCTTGCAAAGTCAATTAAAATCATTCAAGAAAGCTAGAAATGGTGGTGGTGAAGGGGGAGGACCCCGAAAATATTCAGGGCTGGCTAGAGTATGAGCAATGAGGCACTTTCATATTGTCAGGCATAAGTATAACCTCTTAAAAAGGGTATTTAATAATATCTACTAGAATTAAAAATTTTTAAAAAGGTGTATACCCTTAGATGCAGTTTTTCCACTAGAATGTTTACAGAAATGCTCTCACAAGGACACAAAGATATGTGCAAGAGAATATTTGTGCTGTATTATAATTTTAAAAACATAAAACCAAAAAGAACTAAAAAATCTATCATTAGAAGATTGGCTAAATTAATCACAGCGCAGCCATTAAATGGAAACCTGGGCATCAACACAGATGGAATTAATCCGCACCAGAACATAGAGTAAGGGGCCCTGGTGGCAAAGTGGTTAAGCGCTTGGCCGTGAACCAGAAGGTCAGAGGTTTGAACCTACCAGCCTCTCTGTGGGAGAATGATGTGGCAGTCTGTTCCCTGTAAAGATTACAGCTTTGGAAGCTCTATGGGGCAGTTCTATTCTGTCATAAAGGGTCTCTCTGAGTCAGAATTGCATTGACGGCATACAACAATCACAACAAAACATAGCATAGACAGAGAAGAGGGCCAAAGGCTGTCTTGGGGCAAGCACATGTTTCAAGACCAGGTTGATACCAAGGAACCAGCAGCCAAGCATCTCCAGGAAAAGTGATCAACTGTACCAAGTACTGGTGAGGGGTCAGTAAGATGAGGACTAAGAGCTGACTAGTATTTGGCATTAGAGTGTGACTGGTGATCTTGAGAAGACCAGATATAGTGGCATGGAGGGGAGTGGAGCTTTAGTGGAGTTGCATGGGAGAAGGGGAAGAGTGGAGGTGACATCCGGGAATAGCGACAACTCTCTCAAAGAGTTTTGCTATAAAGGGAGTAGAGAAATGGAGAAGAGGCTGGAGGGGAATTTGGGGCCAGAAGATTTGTTTTTAACATATAAACTATTACAGCATGTTTACAGAAATAATCTGAGAGAGAGCAACAGAGAAAGAAAGTGCGAGTGTGTGCTAAGTAAATGTGGCTTGAATGTTGTTCTAGGTACTGAATTAAATGTCCTAGCGATACCAACATATCTTTTCCTTATTTTTAATTGTACAATCAAACCAAAACAAACAAGCAAAAAAAAGTTAACTTCTTCATTTTTATAAAGGCAAGCGATATCGTTTTGCAAATTTCTTATTTTAAGAGCTTTTACAAGTAGCCCTGATGGTGCAATAGCTAAGCGCTTGGCTGCTAAACGAAAGGTCGACCCACCAGTGGCTTTGCAGGAGAAAAGACCTGGTGATTTGCTTCCGTAAAGAGTTCAGCCTAGGAAACCCTATGCGGTAGTTCTATTCTGTCCCATAGGGTCACTCTGAGTCAGAACTGACTGGACAGCACACACCACCACCACCAAAGACAAGAGCTTTTACAGTGCCACGAAAGACTAACATTGTATTTGTAAGTTTAGACAGGTGTTCTGTTCACAAGAAAATTAAATATTTAATCATGCTGCCTGTCTGAAGCAATTCTGTGCTTCCAAACACATAGCAGAAAGTAGTTTCTAGTCAGGCATATTTTTCAAATATAGTTGAGATGATTGTTTAATGTTAAAAAGCCATAACCTCAAGACAACTATCATAGTGCTCATCAATCTTAGCAAACATCAAGATAAAAATTCAATCATCACACACACACAAAAAATCCACAAAACGCTAAGAACAAAGCACCAACACAGATGATTTAAAGTAAACCATATTTGAGATAAAGTAAACAGTGTAGGCCAAATAAAGAGGTATTTAATATTGGCTGAGAAACAGTCTATAGTAACCTCTTGGGGAAAATACCAATGTTCCATGATGTGCTACAAAGAGATTGATTTCATCAAAGCTTTGGGAACTGCTAACCAGAATTGAGAAACTACATATGCTAATAAGCAAACAAATAAATAAATACTATATTAAGGAAGGCATTGCTTCACGAATTAAAATGTATTTTTCAAAGAAAAATGAAATGTGGTCATACAAAGAATGAACAAAAGATCAGAGTTCATACAAAGCTCAGCTTTCTCTGTGAGAAATAACTATTTTCTAATAGAAACAGAAGCAAGTACTGACCCATGCACCCAGAACAAAGTGACAGGCTTCATAAGAATCAGGTGACAGGCACTGTCAAAAACCATACAGAGTAAAACTTGCTCAGAAAAAGTGCTATTTAGGAACAGTGAGTTTCTTTAAATAATGGCTTTGAAGATACCACATTTTCGCAAATAACGTGTCCACAAAAGTAACGGGGAAATGGTGAAACTAAGTCAACAGTTCTGGCATAGCGTGCCCATGCATACAGCACGCATATAAGCCCCAGTCAAGAAGTCACGGATCAAGTTTGGTAGTCCCCGTGTTCTTGAAAAATAAACAATTGAAACTGTTTCTATTGACTGAGGTTGATAACACATACCTTTAGTGAAGTTTCCATGTGATCAGAAATAGAAACTGAAGTCAGCAACATGTACAAAAAAAAAAAAATGCCATAGTGCGCTTATGAAAGTAATGCGTGGAGGGAAGGTTGTGAGGTTGGCAAAACCTTGTAATACATGCATCATTTACTTAAAAATACGGTAGTTATTTGAGTTTCAAAAGCCTTGGTGGGGGTGAGGTAAGAAAGACTCTAAGAAAGGTGTTTGTTCACAAGAATAGTCTCCTAGAAGTTTTCTTGCACAGATAATTTCTTGTAAAACTAAACCAAATAAAAGCCTTTTCATTCAAGTTAGAATCTGTTAGACAATTGACTATGTTTCCCTAGCCTCCTACCTTCTGTTTACTCTGATTAAGGGTTGTTCGTTTCCTGCCGCTCCCACACAAGCAACAGTGAAATAGAAATGCCATCTAACTACTCAACCAACTTGCTCCCTTCAGACCCCAATTTTAAGCATGATTTAATAAGTTTAAACTCAGTTCTTTTTGTGCCATTTGAAATATATCAAGATACCTGGCTATTCTATTTCATTTTTCTTCTTTTTATTTTTTAGTACAGTAAGGACAATGTGTTTGTTGCAGAACAAAAAATCCACATGATAGGAAAGTATACAAAGTTAAAGAAAAAAAAAATCACAGTCATCTTTACCTACCATTTCGAACTCTCCTTTTCTCCAGAGGTAATGACTGTTACCAGAAAAAATCTGGACCACTTCCTTTTCATTTGCAAACATGTGAAACAACATGGTTTTATTTTCCAAATGGGAGAATGTACTAAGTGAGTTATCTTACAACTTGACATTTCCATTTAACACATCACTGACATGTCTCTAGGTGGCAGACAGTACAGGTTCACTCACTATCGCCAATCCCTTCCTCACCTTCTCTGAGCTAGGGATAAAACCAAAACCAAACCAGTTGCTGAAGACTCGATTCCGACTCGTAGCGACCCTATAGGACAGAGTAGAACTGCTGCACAGGGTTTCCATGGAGCAGCTGGTGGATTCAAACTGCAGACCTTTTGGTTAGCAGCCGAGCTCTTAACCACTGCGCCACCAGGGCTCTGAGCTAGGGATGGCCAGGTGATAATTTTGGCAGAGTTCTACTCATGACTCCTGCCCTCCTGATATAAGGACCACTCCTTCCTCAAGATCCAGGGCTTGAAGGTGCTGCCATCACCAAGTGTGACCTTGTGGAGCAAACACGAGGACGAAACCAATCTACTAAGGAGGCTGAACAAGAAAGAAACAAAGAGCTAGAGCTGCTGAAGGCACACACTCAGAACTGCCTAGCAGTTCTGGTTATGTAAGCTACGTAAGCCTCTATTTCTGCCACTGCTTGATATATTTTCTGTTATTTGCAACAAAACATGTTCCTTTTAAGATGGCTGTGACTAGTCTATAAATGGCCATTTAGTTATTCATTTTTAACAGATGTTTATTGAGATGGTATGCAGAAAACAGGTAACATAGCAGGCCTGTATGTCATCCTTTGAAAGGTCTGCTTACAAGGCTGGGCCTTGGCTGGCATCTGGTTATTTAACATTTTGGGAGGGCTCCCGGTACCCTAAATGATGAGTGACTCATGGTCCTTCAACTGTAAAATATGGTTTATGCTGAACACCTGCTTTTTTTCTGTGAGTCTGCAATTTTGGTATGTGCTAGGCAGAGGGTGATTACATGGCCAGCTCCCAGAAAAGACTCCTGGGCACTGGTTCTCTTACAAGCTTCTCTACTAGACAGTATTTTATACGTGTTGCCATAACTTGTTGCTGGGGAAATTAAGCGTGTCCTGTGTGACTCCCCTGGGAAAAAATCCTTGGAAGCTTTTTTCAGGACTTTGTCTCATGAGCCTTTTCCCTTTGCTGATTTTGTTTTGTATCCTTTTGCTGAAACAAATCATAGGTGTGAGTATGACTATATGAAATAAATCAGTAAGGAGTATGACTATATCCTCCTTAGTGACTTATTGAACCTTGGGGTAGCCTTAGGGTCCTCCGCTATAGCTGGCACCAGAAGTGGGATTTTCCATAATGATCCTGACTCACTGAAATCTGGTGAAGCATTGCTTGGGAAAAGGAAAAATGAAGGGGTGGCTATGGAGTCATCCGTGGTATCAAAGAGCAGCCTCCCTGCTGTCGTGAGAGGTAAAAGTTACGCCTGGATTTTGAAAAGCAAAAATCTAACTCCAGGAGGGTTGGCCGCTTTTGGCTATACTGCTAAAGGAAGGCGAAAAGTGTGCAGCCCAGGTGATGCCTTTGGTTTTTGTTCTCTCCTCGTTTTAGGAAGAGAAAAAGGGCCCAAAATTACCAAAGGTAAGCTTTGGGTGAGCTGAAATGTTTAAAGTTTGCATTGCTCTCTCTTCAAAGTGGGGGAAAGGGAAATGTTAATCAGCTCCCACGGCTGATGCCACATTTTAGATACACCCGAAAGGAAAAAAGGAATGGGGACACTCCAGCCATTTATTCAGCCTGGCTGCTGCTGCCTCCCTATCCCCTGTACCCCTGGCATTCCAGGTGGATCTTCCCCAGCAGCTGTAATGCTAACACTGGAAATGCGAATACACTGCTAGGGGTTTGAGTAAATCTGCAATGAGAAAAAGGGGGGGAAGGTTCGTATTTTGTGGCTAATGCATCTGGATGTATGTAAAAATCCATAAAAATGCTAATGTTTGTAATTCTGTAAGTGCTCGAGGCACCATCCCGATTAGGGAAAGTTACAGATAAGAAAGTGTCCTAGTGGGACACAACTTCCTTGCTTCTTGCCACCAGTGGGTTGGCTGGAATTTAAGCTCCTGATTTAGTTCTAGAAACAGAAAAGTCTCTATAATTGATGGTTTTTGTTATGAAAGATACAGGTTTTTGCTTATTGGTGCCTCTGGAAAAGGGAGAAAACATGAAAAGTGGCAACCTCCAACTGGAGACACACTTTTAGTGTTTTAAAAACCAGCTGTTAGTTTGCTAATGCATTCTTGTGCAATCAGATGTCTGACCCTTAGAGGCTGATGATTTTCCAGCCTGACATACATAGGTTTGAGCAGATCAATCTGGCCCTGAAGGCTGACAAGATTAAATCACAAAAACCAAGGCCCTTGCCTTTCAGTTGATTCCGACTCATAGCGACCCTACAGGACAGGGTAGAACTGCCCCATAGGGTTTGCAACACTGTAAATCATTACAGAAGCAGGCTGCCACATCTTTCTCCCACAGAGAAGCTAGTGGGCTCCAAGGGCTGATTTTTCAGTTAGCAGCCGAGCACTTGACCACTGCGCCACCAGTGTTCCTCAGTAAGACTAAAAGGGCTTAGGAAAGCATTTGTCACTTGGACTATCTGACCCTGCAGTGTCTCTGAATTCACAGATCCTAACTGCCTGAACTGGAGTCTAAGCTAAAACCCGAGACTGACTGCTATGGGCTTGCAGCCTCAGCACGAACAGCGCTGAACCGAAAGCTGGCACAGGCCCAATAAATAGAACTCAGACTCTGAGGCTGTTGTAGATTCAGGACACCATGCTGTGGGGCCCCGCACTGTGAGACTGCCTGGGTCACACGCAAACTCTAATTGGCCCACCTGAAACTGAGCTGCTGATCTGCTACACAGCTGTTATACAGTGACCGATTGCTTTCTTAATTTGTGATTACTGCCCAAAGCTGCAAGTTACAGAAGGGAACATCACGGGCACTGTGACTCCTCCACTCACTCCTGACCAACTGATGGGACTCAACCCCCTTGGGGGGATGTGCCACTGCTATTAGTACTTTTCACCTTTCCAGATTAGCTGCAGGTTGCAACAATGGACAGATAACCTGACTCCACTTCCCTACCTTTCTTTTGATACACATACTTGGGCACAATCTAATTATTCCCTCAGAAAGGGAAACATCCTTTCTAGGCTGCTCACTTTAGAAATGATCAGGGCCAAAATGTGTGGGAGATTACGTAAACCCATTTTGGAAATTTTTTGAAAATTATCTTTCTGGGTAAGTTCTATAAAAATGTATTTTTTTTTTCTGTGAAAATGCTTTTGCCCTTCTTGTATACAATTTTTCCAGATGAAAGGTCTGATGGGAGTAGGGAATGACTAAAAAAAAAAAAAAAAATGTGAAGTTATGATTGCCGAATGAAAAGTGATCTACCAACCGAGGAAGGGAAAACTCAAATCCCTGCACTTTTCATGCAGGGCACCTCCAGGCGCTATTCATCCTTGTGAGGTGGGTGAACGGGTGTCATGGACAAGTGGACTGTTTGTAACTGACTGCCTTAGACAGTCTCTCTGAAACCAAAAATTGAACGCAGTTATCTGATCAGGACTGTGAGCCCTAGGGCAGGAGGCCTCATGGTGGGAGGCCACACTGTACTGCCTGAGTAATGTATGTCCTGCTTGGGTGCCCCAACAACCATAAAACTGTTTCCAGGGGGCCACATACACTCTTTGGGTTTGTACTTCACATGTGTACAGTGACTATTGCAACACTGCCTTAGCCCTGGAAGGCTTTCAGGTCAGTTTCAACTTACTGGGCAGAGCTGTGCAGTGCCTGCATTGATGCTTCAGGCCAGACAGAAAAAAACGGTTAATACAGAAACTTGAGGCAGAAGCCACCTAGGTACCTAAGACAGGACTTTATGATTAATGTCATCTGTTTTAACTGGTTAAGTCTAGGAGCCCAGAAAGGCATAACTGATATCAATACTGCAGGTTTGTGTGGGGTCCAAAGGATAATTTTGCTGTAAAGATACCTTTGCCAAGGGCCAAGAGGGTGGACTGTGTGGAAATGAGTCAACATAGCAGGCCTGGCTGTTATCCTTTGAAAGGCTGCTTATAAGGTTGGCTGGTGTCTGATAAGGATTCTACCACCCTAATTGATAAGAGTGGCTCACTGTATCCACAGTTTGTGCAAACAATATGATTTACGCTGAACACCTACTTTCTTTCTGGTAGTGTACAATTATGTGACCAAAACAAAAAAAGTCTAAACTCATTGCCACTGAGTCAATTCTGACTCATGGTGATGTCATATGTGCAGAGTAGAACTGTGCTCCATCGGGTTTTGAAGGCTATGACCTTTTGGAACCAGATCGTCAGGTCTTTCCTCCGAGACTCTCTGGGTGAGTCTGAACCACCAACTGCCAACCTTTCTCTTAGTAATTGAGTGCTTAAATATTTCTGCCACACGGCCTCCAAGAAAATCCCTGGGTACTGAGTCTCTAACAAGCTTCCTTGTTAGACATTTCACATGTGTTGTCATCATTTGTTCCTAAGGGGATTAAGCGTGTCCTGTGTGACAACTGGGCCCTGGTGGCGCAGTGGTTAAGAGCTCGGCTGCTAATCAAGAGGTCGGCAGTTTGAATCCACCAGTTGCTCCTTGGAAACTCTATGCGGCAGTTCTACTCTGTCCTATGGGGTCACTATGAGTCAGAATCAACTTGACAGCAAAAGGTTTCGTTTTATGTGACTACTGGAAGGACTCCTGGAAGCTTATACCTCGTTTCTTCTGGACTTCACCCCAGGTATCTTTTCCCTTTGCCCACTGTGCTCTGTATCCTTTTGCTGTAATACATCATGACTGTGAATATGACTATATGCTCAGCCCTGTGCATCCTTATTATGAATCACTGCACCTGGGTGGTTTGAGGACCCTAGACACAGATGGGAATAAACCTGAAATGTTCAAGAAACTATAAGAGGGCAAGTGTGGCTGGAGTCATGTGAGTGAAGGCGAGTGGCAGGAGATGAAGTCAGAGAGGTAGGAAAGGCCTGATCATACAAGGCCTTGTTAGTAAAGATAAAAAAAAAATTTTTTTTTCTTCTTTTTTTTTTAGGAGTCTGGATATTATTCTGAATGACAGGAAGCCACTGAGGCTTCTGAACAGGAAAGAGCATCAGTCTAGCCGCTGGGTAGAGAACTGACATGAGGCGGAAGGAGTGAAAGCAGGCAGACCAGATAGGAGCTCTTATGTACAGGGGAGTCTTCAACTACCCCTGATAGGCAGATTGGGGTGAGGCGGTAAGGAGGGCACTCCAAGCAGTGGGGATAACTTGTACAGAGGCCCAGAAGCATAAACTTCATGGTGTATCTGAAGAACTGTGAAGAGTTTAGCACTGATGAAAGAAGGTGCTTGGGGGAGAGCTGCAGAGATGAAGTTACAGAAGCCAGTCGGCACACCAGACACAGAGGCTTTGTGAGTCGTGCTGAAGAGTGTGCACTTAACTCACAGGCAAATAAAAAGTTAACAAAGGGCTATAAATATGGGAGTTATAGAATAAATTTTGGTTTTAGGAAGATCAGTTAGTCTGGAAGTGACATGAACGAGAAGGTAAAAACGGGAACAAGTCTAGAAGTAATTGCCAGATAACTCCAGTTCTAATGTAGTTGGGACTGCACATATACAAAGCCATGAGTATGTCATTTATGTTATATACTACATATGTGTAAGTATATAAGCTTTTTCATGTTTTAGGAATAAATTAAAAACAAATCAAAATCAAAAGTAAAAACAAATTAATCACTGAAAAACTAAAGCAAATGGAAACAAAAGTCAAATGTGTACAGTTATTGGTATAACCACAAGAACTATTCAAGTGATTTAAAACATCATGTTGTAATTATAAATCCCTAATAAGATATACCCTTACAACAAAAAGAATCATAAAAAAATACTAAACTGAATTCAGTGGTACTGTTGTTAGTGCTGAGGCTGACATTGTTACTTTCAAATTATATATATATATTTTTTATATATCAGGATAAGGCAATATAAGATTAATATAATTAAGTACCAAGGCGTTCAGCATTAGTAAAACGAAACACAAAACATAGAGGAAAAGAAGCAAAAGCCCTGGTGGGGTGGAAAGGAATAGCAGTTGACCTGCAATCCGTTCTCTCCTTTTACAGAGAGAGAGAGATGACCTGACCAAATCCCCTTATAAACATGCTAATGAGAGACATATTGGCAAACACACTGAAGATATTTAGTAGCGGGAGAGTCCCTACACATGGAATGCTTCAGCAGGATGTACCTGGTCTGTCTAGACTGCATACTGTACATAAACCTGTTATGTGTGGATTTATGGGAGATGGCAACCTAGAAAATATCACATAAGCCATGCAATTATCAGGAATCCCTGCATGGTGCAAATGGTTAAGCACATGGCTAATAACTGAAAGGTTGGTGGTTCAAATCCACTCAGAGGGCCTCAGAAGGAAGGTCTGCCAATTTACTTCCAAAAGATCAGAGCCATTGAAAACCCTATGGAGCATAATTGAACAGTTCTACTCTGAAACACGAGCCACCATGAGTTGGAATCAACTTGACGGCAACTGGTTTGGTTTCGCTTTTGAAATGCAATTATCGTGATACTTCATGATCAAAAACGCTCCCTTTTGTAGAAGTGACACTCCATATGCATCCCTTACAGGGCTCCTATGTTAAAATCTGGATCAGAGAAGTTCTGGGAGTTCTGGACTTCTCCATGTTCTGCCTGTGTCTCATGACAAACTGTATCTTTACAATTATTAGCAAAGTTTGATATGGGGTAAAATTCTTGTTAGTCCAGTTTGCCAATCCAACCCTTTCTGTTATCTCACCTGTAATATTTAATTTGAATTGGAGGTATCAGTATGAGTCGATGATGTAGTTCTTAGCTGTGTCCACCAAAAAGCCCTAGAAGTGATAGCAACTCAGTAGCAACACAAATCCCTGGAAACTAGCTAGTAATATGTAAATACAATTTCCCACTAATCGGAACCTGGAGCCCTTGGAGAAATGGCCAGGTTAGGAAATGTATAAGATGAGTTTAGGACATCTTGTCCTGCCTGAAAGAAAGGATGTTATTAAAGACTACCAAGGTCTGGTCAAAAAGACAAAAGAATGAACCTGAAAGAATACGTAATGACCAAAGGTAGGATAATCGGAACATCAAAATTTTGATGCATAAATACATAAAAATCCAAGGGTTTATAATGATGCTAAAAAACAAGACAAAACAAAAATATACTCATTAGTTTCTATTTGAAGGTTGCTAGGGTACGGATTCATTATTTTGAAAAATGTTTCAAGGGAAAGACTTAAGCATTTATCTTGGCTTTCCTGTATGGGCTATATTTCAGGTAACCAAACAGTTGAAGAAAGAAAGTTCTTCTTTATAGAGGAATCCCAGGTAACAAATGCAAGAGGAATGAGATAATTAGGAAGTCACTCCTTTGCAGCTCCCAATGAAATAATGGATCCAGAAAACAAACATCAATTATTGCCAAAACCTCTCTGTGAAAGGTTGGTGAGGAAATTTATAATGGCAGACTCAGGCTGACACCACGTGAACTTGCTGATCAATCATAACACTGAAGTGGGAAAGACATTATCTGCCGCCCAGTGTAATGCAACAGGAAGTACAGAACACCACTATGAAATGTTCTCAACAATCCTCAAAACCAAGTCTATAAAAGCATCTAGCTTATAGCCTTCCAGTTTCTAGAATGTATGGCAGATAAACATGTTAAATAACATTACGAGGGTACAATCAGTAAGATCCCTAATGTGGGAAAGTGTATACTGCATAAAGGATACTATTCCTTTAAGAAACAGAATGACACGTAAAAACAAGGGCGAGAGCCCTGTTACAGATTAAGAAAAACATAAGATCTTAGTTTGGATCCTGATTCAAACAAACCAATTGTGAAAAGACATTTTTGAAATAATTGGGAAAACTGGGTGAAGTCTGGGTATTAGGTGGTAAATAACTGCTACTTTTTTGAGTGTCACAATGGTATTGCAGTGTTGCTGGGAAAAAAAAAAAATCCTTACTTTTTACAGATACATACATAGGCAAAGTAATGCCTGGAATTTGCTTTAAAATACTCCAGGAAAGGAAAAAGAAGAGTAAGTGTGTGTGGGGTGGTAAAGACGAAATCAGAACAGATGGTGATGGATGTTAAGGTAGGGTTATGGATGGCTACAGGGGTCATTATGCACTCCACTTTTGTACATATGGAAATTTCCTTACTAAAAAATAAAAAAGAATGAATTAAAATATAATATTTGGCTAACATTGTAAAATGGTGATACACACTTAGCTGAGATACAGGGAAATGGGTAGTTTCAAAGGAGGTAAACAGAATAACTTTTTCTGAAGAACGATTTAGCAATATGTATCAAATGTCTTTAAAAATTTTATACTCAATCCAGCAAATTTACTTTCAGGAGCTAATCCTAAAAAAATATCTACAAATGTGCACAAAGATACATCTAAAACAATCTCTCAAAATAATACTGTAAATCTATAAGTTATGGTGCATTTATGTAGAATTTTTGATAGCTGTTAATCATCACACTGTAAAAGAATACTAAACCACATAGAAAAATGTTAACTGTAAACTGCTAAGTGAAAACAAAACCCATTACTGTTGAGTTGATTCTGACTCACAGCCACTCTATAGGACAGAGTAGAACTGCTCCATATGGTTTCCAAGGAGCAGCTGGTGGATGCGAACTGCTGACTTCTTGGTTAGCAGCTGAGCTCTTAACCACTGTGCCACTAGGGGTCCTAAGTGAAAAAGGGGGCAATAAAACAATATATGCATTTTGGCCCAATTTAGTTTTCTTAAAAACTATTTATGTATCTAGAAAAAAGTCTGAGAGCTCAGTAGGATGCTAATAGCTGTTATTTTCAATGTATGGGATTAAGGTACTTCAAAGTTTTCTCGTTTTTCTATTTTTGAGTATGGTATATTTATAATAAAAAAAAATATTTTTAAAAGTTTGAATCTGGACCAATTCCTGAGTGTGGCTAATAATGGAATGACAAGTGGGCATGGTGGTGATCTGGTGATCTTTGAAATAATAAACTAAATGACAGAAAGGTGGTGGGACAGGGCAAAGTGGGCATGTTAGTGGTTAATATAAAAAAGGATAGGTCTTTAGCACAATCCACTGTGACAAAGAGTAAATCACAATTTCAAAGTAGAGGGTGTCAAAGAAGTGAAAGTTAGAAGAGGATTAAAGTTTATGTAAGTTTCAACTGGAGGAATGAACACCTAAATCAAATTACCTAGGATGACTGAAAAGGACACTGCAGTAGAAATCCTACCATAATTCTGCAAATAACCAAAGCAGCACATTACATTAGACAATTCTTCCTATCTAAATTTCTATTTTGTTTACCACCCTGACTTTATTTTAAATTTCTTAAGAAAGAAATTTATTTACATACTAAAAAGAAAAGTTATGATATTACTATGATACACACGCATTTTTGTCTATATGAATTCAGTTTATATAATTCAGGTCATAAAAAGTGAATCTGTTAAGTGAATAATTTTGATATATTAAAATCTAGAAAATCCTGTAAAACTGCACTTTCCATATATTATATGTGGTTAATAATCAGTAAAACTAGCCTTCTTCATGCTTTCTGCACTAGCTTTAAAATTCCAGTTGTCTTTTTCCTAAATCAGGCAAAGGCAAAGAAAATGTCCAGACTACCTGGTTTCCGTACTTTCTTTGGTTCTTCATAGTCCTTGCTTTCTGGAGATTCTAGAAAGCTGATTTCTTCTGTGACAATTTCCCCCTCTTGACCCTTGAGGCTGTCCTCCTCTTCTTGAATAGGGACTTCCAATTCTGTTTCTTCCGAATCAAGAAATATCTGACCAGCAACTACCTTGCCTGCTGTGGTGTGGTCCTTTACCGACTCATCTGATGGCAAAGAAGTCTGAGAATATAGAGTATTTTTAGATATTAACAGTACCAAGATTCATTAGGCAGGAAAAATGTTAACTGCCTGAAGGCTCTTTAACACACACACACACACACACACAAATATATTGCACATTCAAATTGAAATTAAACCTAATAGCTAATACCCTTAAGGGAAATACTGTTTCTCTTTCAGTATTTTTCAGGTTCTAAAATTATAATAATATGTGAACATTAGAGATAAATTTTTCTTTCATAGCTCAGAAATTTTTTCCCTTTAAGAAGAGCTACAACAGATAGTGATATCACCTTTCTTTTTCTTTTCCTTTAATACCAATTAGTTACTCAAATGATGGAGATTTCACATCTAAGACACATAACTGATGTTTTTAAATTGGGCAGAAAATACTGGCCACTGCAAATTTTAGTATGTACCTTGGAATCTAAGGATTCATCCTGGCTGTCTTCTTCATCTGTAAAGAAATTTTAAGACAATTTAGTCATTTTTTTTTTTTGATGGGAAATTACAGCTATCATTTTAAAAGAAAATATAATTGGAGACTGAATAAAAAAACCTAGACTTACGTAAAAATTGTTGTATTCAACGACTGTTCAGAAATGATTAAGTGAAAGAGGTGCGGGGGTGGGGGGATTAAATTTTTCTTTCTCCGGGAAAAATAGCTTCATTTGTTACACAGACTACCCCCTACCACCACCACAAAAAACAGGCACTTCAGGTTCCACCAATTCTCCTATATACATTTAGTCTATCACTGAGAATGAGTTACTGAGCTCATAAAAATAAGTCTCTGATTTTGGGGTTCAGGCTTCCACCTAGTCCATTCTTCTGCTCAAGATCTGGAGCTATGTTAGCCTATTTTAGTGGTTAGCATTTTACTATTCACTAAGACTACTAAAGATGAAAACTAAGAGTTATTCTCACAGCAGAGTTGCCGGATAAAGATATTTAGGATTTTTGTTCTACTTCACCGAAGAGATAACCAGATGCAGGTAAAAAACAGCACCATACTATGGTGAATTGAGTCACATGAAGTCTATGTATTGAGAAATCAATCGTAAAAAGGAAAAAAAAAAAAAAAAAAGAGAGAGAGAGAAAGAATCAACTAGTTGTATCTTTTTTCCAAATTCAAACAGGTTGCTTTGGTTTTTGTCCAACTACACTAGTTTTCCTTCTATTATTCTTTCTGTGTTTTCCTGCTACTTCTATTCTGGTCGCTTGTTATTCTTTTTTCCTATTCTTACATAAACACATTCGACAACTCCATGTCCATGCCCAAATGTTTGATCTCTGTATTCTTTGCCAGTTTAAAAAAAAAGAAAAAACAAACCGACAGATGATCTCCAAGTTTCCTTCTTGCACTTAAAAGTTACCCGATTCTATCCAGAAGTGAGTTTTGGTATTCCCTCCTCCATAAACTGTACCAGAAGTTAACCAGTAGGCAAAATGCTATAAGATCATGTGTTTTTTTACCAGAAAATTTGGTATTACAGTTGCCATTTATTTTTGCTTCATATGGTTATATCCTAAATATTATTCATAACATGTACCTTTTGCTAAAATATAACCAAATCATGTTTTGGAGTCGGTATTATCAAAGAACCTAGCTAACTTTAAGAAGTGCAACCGTTTCTCTTGAATATCTAAGAAAACCAGTCTATGAGTCTACAAGTGAGGTTTGCCACATACGGAGGTGTTAATTCAAAGAAAGTCTAAATTACAGCTACTGTTCACATTCACTACTTTTAGATTACCTTCAAAGGATGTTTTATTTTGGGCAGATGGGGAAGTGCGTGGCATGTATTAGTCCCATAGGCCCATAACATTTAAACAATAATGTCAATTACCAATTATCCTTCACACTTACTGCTTCGTAAGTATTCTAAGTTCTAATACATGTTTCATATCAAAGCAGATTAAGAAAAAAATTCTAGTCTCCGCAAATCTTTGGATAAAGAAAAAATCCTTCATCTCTATTATATATCAAGGTTGTACATGTGGATGTATTTAATTAATCACAGATATTAACTATTTAAATCTATTAAAAGCAGAAATTAAAAGTACAGGTATATATGATTATGTCCCAAAATACTGACTCTTTGGGTGGAAATCTGAAATCACTAATACTATTATCATAAAATTTAATACCTCATAACAACAGGTTACATAGGTAGTGAACAGGTAAATACAGATACCTATAAATAAATCTAAAAACATTTAAGTTTGAGACACTACAAGTTGTTAGACATTCCAGTAGCAAAATGTGTGTCTGAACTCTAAGAGACATGGGAACTTGTGACATCAGGGTTATTTCACATGAATTGCATCATGCTTTTCTCTCTTTCACTCCTCTTTCTTCACAAACTAGGAATATATACTAAGATTACTGGTAAATAAGATAATTCTTTCTCATGTACTAAACCAGGAAAGCCTATTCCAGATGGTATTCTTACACTATAAGCTATTTTTCTCTTTCAAACTGATATACTCATGTACATAACACTTTCAAAGGAGTTGCTTATAACTCAGAACATCTGATACTGCAATAATCAGTTCAGGATTAAAGACACTAAAGTTCTGCACAAATAAAAAACAAATGGTAATGCTTTTATCAGAACACAGATATCAAACAAGAAAAACGAAAAAGGATTAATGAAGAGCTAAGGATTTTACTCAACACTCTTACATCCAAAATGCAACAGTTTAGGTTACTTTATTAACTGTACATCTCCCTATGAATAAGATCAGTTTTCATTTTTCTTATACCAGCTAACAAAGCTGTGCAGAACCAGGGATATTTGTTTAGGGAAAAGTGATTATTAAAAACTCATTTCCCCACTTGTCATGTAAATCAAATGGACGGATACACTGTCAAAAACAAAGTCTAAAGTTTATTGGAAAAAGACCAGACGTCCTGTCTTCTGCTTTCTGTCCAGATCCTAGGACAACCAAAAAACCAAACCCACTGCCGTCGAGTCAATTCTGGCTCACCGCGACCCTACAGGACAGAGTAGCAGCTGGTGGATGCGAACTGCCGATCTTTTGGTTCACAGCTCAGTTCTTGACCACTGCGCCACCAGGGCTCCAAGTCTAGGATACTCCTGATTTTTAATTACCCCAAATCTCAGGCTTGGAGAACTAGGTTCAAGACCTGGTTTCATTACGTATTCATTCTGACACACATAATCCGATATTATAAGCTTGCTCAGTCTCCGTTTTCCCAATCTGTCAAAAGGAACAATGCCATCTGTCCTACTGACTCACAGTAATATTTGAAGAAACAAATAAAACAATGAAATTAAACATCCTCTGCAATCTGAAAGCTACCCTATAAATTGACGGTATTAATATAACTTAATTATAATAGTTTATCTAATTAAAGACTCTGTAACTAACACTGAGTGGCACCAAGGGAAAAAAAAAAAAAGGCATTTGCCTCTCCCTGCCAAAAATACAAATATTGCTAGGCAAAACAAAATTACAGCAGTTTTCCCTATCCATCTTGAGAAAAAGAAAAACATCTGTTTAATCTTTAAGTCATTTACAGAAAAAACATTTCTAATCAAAGTATCACATTTTTACATGCCTCTGAAACAAGACAGTCAATAATCAGCAACTAACGAGTGAAGGGGTCAAGATTCCATTTGTTGGCTGACCATATTCTACCTGGTAATAAAGGCGATTTGCCCAGGGTAACCACTAACATTCAAACTTTAAGGCAACACAAGCTTATCACTGAAAACTTGATTTTTATATAGGAACAAATCTTTAAATCTGAACTGCAGAAATAGGGCCTATTCAAACGCCAGGTACTCTATTTGTAAAACTTTACTGCACCCAAGTGTTTTATGACATTTGAAACAGTACCGTGAGCACCAAAAAAACCAAACCCATTGTCATCGAGTTGATTCCTTCATAGCTACCCTACAGAACAGAGCAGAACTGCTCCACAGGATTTCCAAGGAGAGGGTGCTAGATTCAAACCACTGACCTTTCTGTTGGCAGTGGAGCTCTTAAGCACTGTGCCACCAGAGTTCCACACTGAGCACAGTACTGCCTTTATTAGCTTTCAGCAAACACATCTATATTGTCTTAGTTCTAAGTAAAGTTTTTACCTCTACCAAGTAAATACTTTGGCACAGTTTTAACTATGACGGAAACTAGGGCAGATATATAATCCTCTGCTTACATCCCAAAGATTTAACACTTAAGCATCAACGGTCTACTAACTGTCCAAGAGTAAACCTTATTAGAACATCCTGAGAATCCCAACAGTTGACTAAATAGGTTCTTTAAGTATCATCTTCACTGACAGGGAGATATAAGTATCTCTTTTGTTACTATTGGACTAATAGCATACCAGCCACTTTTTATGCCTCTGGATTTCAGAGGGAAACTCTGGTGGCATAGCGGTTAAGTGCTACAGCCATTAACCAAGAGGTCAGCTGTTTGAATCTGCCAGATGCTCCTTGGAAACTCTACGGGGCAGTTCTCCTCTGTCCTATAGGGTCGCGATGAGTCGGAATTGACTCGACGGCAGTGGGTTTTGTTTGGTTGGATCTCAGAGAACCTGTTGCCATCGAGTTGATTCTGACTCATAGCGACCCCATAAGACAGAGCAGAACTGCCCATAGGGTCTCCAAGGAGTGGCTGATAGATTCGAACTGCCAATCTTCCGGATAGCAGTCGAGCTCTTAGCCACTTCGCCACCAGGGTTCCTTGGACCTCAGAGCTAAGGCATTACCCAGTTCTAATGCATTTGGTGTCAAGGTAGGTCCCTTCTGAAAGGCATGAAGCTCGTCAGACAGCAGTTGGTGCCTCAGTGTTTTGTTGGTTGAGCATTCCATTAGGTGATGCTTCCTGGATGTGTTAGTTTTGTAAACTTGCCTTTTTACCCCTTCATTTCTGTGAGATAAAGCTTGCAAGTATAATTAAGGCTTTTCTGTGTGATAGGGAGCCCTGATGGGTTTGTTTTGGTTTTTCTGTGCATATTTGGAAAACCAGAGATTCTCCGTGTAACCTAATGGAAACTAAAAAAAAAAAACAAACCCAGCACCATCGAGTCAATTCCGACTCATAGCAACCCTATAGGACAGAGTAGAACTGCCCCATAGAGTTTCCAAGGAGCGCCTGGTGGATTTGAATTGCTGACCCTTTGGTCAGCAGCCATAGCACTTCACCACTACACCACCAGGGTTTCCTAATGGAAAGGCACCCACAATAAATTACTTCTCTAGCTTTCATTGCTATTATTGTCATACCACAGAGGGGTGGCACCACAGTGCCATTCACCTTACTGGTGGCTTGCATTACCAGATCACATTTCTCAAAATCCATATTACCAACCCCAAATTTAAACACACTCAATTAGTAAGAATGCATTCCAATACTGAAAACCAACACCAAAAACCAAACTCGCTGCCATCAAGTGGATTCTGACTCATAGTGACCCTACAGGACAGAGTAGAAGCCCCACAGGGTTTCCAAGGAGCGTCTAGTGGATTTGAACTGTTGATCTTTTGGTTAGCAGCTGTAGCTTTTAACCACTAAGCCACCAGGGTTTCCAATACTGAAAACAGATGCCATTGAATAAAAAACAAAAATGTAGTAATGAAAGGGACAGATGAAACATAGTCAAAAGAAGGCACAGGAAAATGTACCCTTTAATTTTCTTTAAACTCTGCAAACTGAATTCAGAGGAATATACACCATGCTCTTTAACTAATTATTTCTCAAACTTTAGTGTGAAGAATCACTGTGAAGCTTGTTAAACTACACATACGGAAACCTGCTTCTGACCTAAATCTGTATTTTTAATAAACACGTCAGAGAGATTCTAACGCAGGCAGTCCATGGTCCATCAGGTACTCTATCCATTAAACTCAAGAGCTTCATTTCATCTTTCGTTTGATCAAATAACTGCTGAAGTTAGGTATATTATTTAAAGACTTGGTTATGAAGGCAAACCATCACTACAAATGGTGGTGGTCGGGGGATGGACCTCAAGCATGATGCTGGCAATGAAATAACTAACATATGCTTGTTGCTTCTTAAATGGTATCTCAAATCGCACTATGAATAGGATTTTGGGTTAGAACCTCTTCTTTTAAAAGGAGAATGACTTTATAGTATTGACTGGCAATTAGGACAGATAATTTGAGGATTCAAATAACCATCTGGGAAATTTTCTGTTGAAAAAAAAAGTTGACTTATTTATATTCTGCCTTGTTCTAAAAAAGATTTAAAGTAGCAGAACAGCTGTCTTCTTAACTGAAATGGATTAAATTTCAAAACTTTATTGTACTAATCGCTTCTTTATTAACACTCTGAAAAGAGAAGTTTTTGAAAGGTAGGCAGATTAAAACATTAAAATCATTTACAGTATAAACTAGCTAATCGGAAAACCGTATTCATAAGCACATGAGTTTATCTATATGAAAAATCAAAACTATTTGTTATTTATTCTAAACTTACAGGGACTAAGATTTTTTCAAAATCATCAAGTCACTGTAAACAAACATGGGGCAATTCAGAAACCCTGTGCCAGAGGTAAACATCACTTTTTCGGGAAGATTTTTAAAAAGGGAAGGGAAAGAGCTGGATACAATTACTGCGTCAAACGTCTTCGTTTTTAAAAAAGATAAAGAGACCTGTGGCCATCTAAAAAACGCATCAAACCACTGTCAACGTCCTGGTCTTGAAGGTCCCTGCTCTGCCCTAGGTGACAGCCCCAGGTGTGCCAATTACCTCACCTACAAATCCCAAATCCCGAGCCCCTGACCTGATGCAGCACGTAATCTACATGAGGAGGGTCAGGGAAGCTCCAGCGGCACTCGTGTGTCACTGTGGGGCTAAGCCAGCTGTCGGGAGTCATTCTCCTGGGGGTCACACATTCCTCCTTCGTGAGAAGGAGCCACGTAAGGTTTGTTTCGTGCAGGAGAGCTGTCGGTAGGTTGACCGAGTGCCCTCTTCCTCCCCCCCCCGCCAATTCCAGGCCCCTAAAAACCTTCTCTGGATCAGATCAACCGAAGCCCGAAGAAGGAGCGACTGACAGGCCAGTGCGAGGTGTGACCACAGGGAGCAGTCCCAGCCCGGAGCTCCCACAACCAGGGATAAAGGCCGGGGGGCGGTGGCTCCGGGCCTCCAGCCCGGAGGGGCGGATACTGACCAGAGGACGCCGAGGCCAAACCCAGCAGGGCCGCACAGAGCAGCAGCGTCAGCCCGACCCCGACTCGCATCCTGCTCTCGGGGTCGCTGCCAGCCCCTGGAGCTGTCGCCTTCGCCTCTGGCACTGCCGCCGCAGCCGCCGCTATCGCCGCCTCGCCAGGGCTCTTCCTGCTCTGGCCTCCTTCCTCCGCCCCTTCCCAGGCCTCCCTGCCCCAGCGTGCAGCCAATCCCCGCCCGCCGCCGCGGGCTTTCCACCCAATCGCCGCGGCCGCCCGGCCCGCCCCATTGCCTCGCCCACCAGAGTCACGCATGGACCAATCCTTGTGTGAGACTCACTACACCGGCTTTTCTCGTTGGACCACGGCCTCAGCGACATGGCCCCAGCTAATTGGTAACTCCCGGGCTCAACCAACCCGGAATCAGGACGTGAGTCAAGGGCCGGGAGAAAATCACCCAGGACTACGGCTCCCACAATGCAATTGATGTACTTTCTTTGAGGTGTGTTCTTGGGAAACGTAGTCCATCGTGGGGCAAGATTTACAGGTGCAGGTGGCTGTTGAAACTAAGGGAACTTAACAGCTGGGCTAGATACTAACGCAAGGCGATGAACCCATAGCCTTTTTTTTTTTAAATAAATATCAAGAAATACGCTTTATAAAGCTAAGAACTTGTAATGTGTTAAGCTTCTCTTCCTATTTGTTTTGTTTAGAAAACTGGGACCTACACAGGGATGTGAGACTGAGGAAAATTGCGAAGGCAGACTGAATTCGAGGGGGAAAATTTTTTTCTTTTTTAATCTCAGATAAAATAGTACCAGTGTATGGAAACCAGGGTGCAACTCACTACCAGCTCTCCTTCCCCAACAAAGTGAAATGAAATAACCCCCAGCCAGTGCATCTCATCTCAGTGCTAGTGTTCATTTTTATCAGGGACACCAGATAATAATCATACAGAAAATGTGCCAACAGCCCTTGCAATGCCCTTTGAAACACTTGCCCTTATTCCTCTCTTCTTGTGAGTTGCATTGTTCTCCTGTGCATTGACTAGATTCAGGAGGCTAGATTGATGGGTGCTGAGAGAGAGGTAATAGTGATTGTATTGCAGAACGGGAAATATTCTGTGGACTCTATCTCGACTCCAGGCATGCTCCCACTGGGTAGCAGGGCAGTGGCTTGGTGTTCCTGTTCGTGCATCAGGACTGTGTCATTTCCCTCTCCCTAACATCCACCCACAATCAGCTCTTTGTTCAGATACCTGGCCGGGCCAAATTCAAGGTTTTGAAAAAGTTGACGATGGCCATATACCTTGACACTTTTGGGCATTTGTCTTCCATCATCTTTAAGAGAAAAAGTCTCCTTCACAAAAAAAAAAAAAAAAGGATAAAAAATAACTTGTTCCTCATTCCTATCGGAGGCATGAAGGAAGGATAGTCTCCTCATTAAATAGATTATTTTTTCTACTACAGCCTCCTTAGCGCTCATCTTTATTTTTGTGAAAGTAATGTTTCCTTAGAGTCCTTCCAATTTTAAAACCTTGAGTAAAATCTTCTGTATTTTTGTCTTCTCAGCCATTGAGTCATGAATTTGAACTGTGTAATTACTCCTTTATGTGATCTTTTTTTCTCATTTTCATGAAAAACTCTCCAAATGGCCTTCATTTTCCCTTACCTGGCTAAGCATCTGAGTTCTAGTTATATTCGCTGACACCATTCTCTCTCCGCACTAACCTAAATCACACACCATGGCCAGGTTAATATTCCTTAAACTTTGCTTTCATATCCCCATTCAACATTTTTCAACGGGTGCCCTTTTCATAGCATAAAAAAAAAAAATTAGAACTTCTCATAAATAGGAACTTGTGGAGACAGTTCTGCTTTCTTCGGGAAGAAACTTCTGCATTCCAAAAGAGAAGCAGTGATTAGCTGAGCGATAAGAAAAAAAAAAGTGATACGAGTGGGGGAAAATTCTGCTTGGTTGATGCTTAGCTTCTTTTTAAATTTTTTTCTTTACTGAGTACTTCTTATATTTAAGAGATATGCTAGGTATCTCACAGCCCAATTTCCCACTTCTCTTTTATTGCTTTCCACACAATAACACCATTTTGAGCCCCTTGGTAGTGTAAATGGCTCATGTGCTCAGATGCCCTAATCAAAAGATTAAAGGTTCAAGTTCACCCAGAGGTATCTCAGAAGAAAGGCCTAGTGATTTACTATTGGAAACTAGCCGTTTGAAAACCCTATGGAGCAGAGCTCTACTCTGATACACATGGCATTGCTATGAGTTGGAGTGGACTCAATGGCAACTGGTTGGTGGTTTGCTTTTCTATGGGCTCTTCTGTCCTCCCCACAATTCCAGTTGCTTTTTCACTCTACCCTGGCAACCTTCCCAATTTCACCTGCGTTTCTTCTTCACTGAACCTTCTCCAGCCAGGCCAATCTTCATCATCTTCATTTCCCTAAATATCTAGGGAATATTCACAACTTTGCCTTCTTAAATAGATTGTAAACTTGCTGAGGCCAGAGATGATTGTATGATTTTGTGTATAGGTGTATAGAACTGGACTTGCTATCTGTTAGCACTAGATAATTCTTTATTGATTGATAGATGTACCTTACCTACAAGATGTTTTAATAATAAAATTTTCAAAGTACTTGCTATCTACTAATCTTAAAATATCTCACAGGGAAATGTTAAGCAGCATGTGTATCCCTATTCTATAGAAAATTCACTTTACTCCTCTGTGCCTTGTCTACCCTTAATAATACCCTCTTCACCAAAAGTGAGATTCAAAAGTGACAGACAGGGGAAAAAGTGCTTCATATAATGTAGAGTGTTCTACAAATACTATTGTTTCTCATTGATTCCTTGGTTGAAGCAAAGTAGGGAAATTAGTTTTATTCCCCTCACTTGAAAAGAGTTTAGACCTGCTAGAGATTTTGCCTTTAGCCTGTGATGAGTAATTTGGCTGCCAAACAAAGACGTCAGCAGTTCAAATCCACAAGCCACTCCTTGGAAACCCTATGTGGCAGTTCTACTCCATCCTGTAGGGTTGCTATGAGTCAGAATAGACTCAATGGCAACAGGTTTGGATTTTTGGTTTTATAAGCAACATCATGATTGTCATGGATTGAATTGTGTCCCTCTAAGATATGTGTCAACTTGGTTAGGCTATGATTCCCAGTATTCTGTAGTTGTGCTCATTTCGTGATCGATATAGTTTGCCTATGTATTGTAAATCCTTATCTCTACCTGTGGTTAATAAGGCAAGATTAGATTATGTTAAAGAGGATTAGGATGGGATGTAACACCCTTACTCAGGTAACATCCCTGATCCAATGTAAGGGGAGTTTCCTTGGGGTGTGGCCTGCACCACCTTTTATCTTACAAGAGATAAAAGGAACGAGAAGCAAGCAAAGAGGCGTCCTCATACCACCGAGAAAATAGTGCCAGGAGCGGAATGTGTCCTTTGGACCTGGGTTTCCTGTGCAGAGAAGCTCTAGTCCAGGGGAAGATTGATGAAAAGGACCTTCCTCCAGAGCTACCAGAGAGAAAAAGCCTTCTAGATAGTGAGAAAATAAATTTCTCTTTGTTAAATTTATTTAACTTGTGGTATTTCTGTTATAGCAGCACTAGATAACTAAGACAATGATAAATGGAGAAAATAATGATTTTCATTTTACTTTGGTCCACAATCAATGCCCATGGAAGCAGCAGTCAAGAAATCAAAAGATCTATTGCATTGGGCAAATCTGCTGCGAAAGACCTCTTTGAAGTGTTAAAAAGCAAAGATGTCATTTTGAGGACTAAGGTGCTCCTAGCCCAAGCCATGGTATTTTTCAATCGCCTAAAACGCTTTTGAAAGCTGGACAATGAATAGGAAAGACTGAAGAATTGATGCCTTTGCATTATGGTGTTGGCAAAGAATATTGAATACACTATGAAATTCCAGAAACACAAATCTGTCTTAGAAGAAGTACAGCCATAATGCTCCTTAGAAGTGAGGACGGCAAAACTTTGTCCTATGTACTTTGGACATGTTATGAGGAGGGACCAGTCCCTGGAGAAGGACATCATGCTTGGTAAAGTGGAAGCTCAGTGAAAAAGAGTAAGACACTCAGTGAGATGGATTGACACAATGGCTGCAACAATGTCCTCAAACATAGCAACAATTGTGAGGATGGCACAGGACAGGGCAGTGTTTCGTTCTGCTGTACATAGAGTAGCTGTGAGTCAGAATCAATTCCATGGCACCTAACAACAACAGCAAAAATGCTCATAGTCAGAATCAATTCCACGGCACCTAACAACAACAGCAAAAATGCTCATAGGACCTTGACTTCCTGGGGTAATTCCACATTTCTAAAGCAGGTTCTGAATATAGTGTGGGAAAGCCAGATTTATTTTATCATTCTGCTATGTTGCATGAAGGTTAATTACAAAAAAAGTCATGAATTCTCTATGGCCTTATCCAGTCTGAGCATACACTTCTCAAGGCTTCCTGCCACATTCCCAGTTAAAGTTATATACTCACTTCACCTGTACAAAATGTTAACATTATTAATTCGTGGGATTCTTTAATATTTGTTCAGCTGACCATAATCTGTTCAGTTTGTCCATATCAGGGTTATTGTCATATATTTCCGAGTTACAGAAAACCTGTTGCTCTGCATTGCAACATACCATAGGACCCAACAGACCCACTGCCTGCTGCCGTCTAATTGATTCCGACTCATAGTTACCCTATAGGACAGAGTAGAACTGCCCATAGAGTTTCCAAGGAGCACCTGGTGGATTTGAACCACCAACCTTTTGGTTAGCAGCCATAGCACTTAACCATTACACCACCAGGGTTTCCAGACCCAACAGAGGTAGGTAGCAAATGCTTTTTCATTCAGATCACATTGGTGTGACCTCATTCTATCACAATGAATCAAGCCATCAGCAAATACTGAGAACTTCCTGAATGTGTAGAGGACATAAACCCAACTAGCTTTCCCCTTAAGGGTTGTCCGACAACTCCCAGGACCAGGGCCTTTTCCTGAGAATGGAGTTATTGCCACTACCTCCTTACTGAGTGTGTCCTTTCTCTGCACTATCCTTAGGGATCTGTTTGAGCTGGCAGTGTGCACAGGTTGCCAGCACTTGCATCAACCTTTCTTCCACTTCAGAACTAGGGAGAGACAAGGAGTAGGATGTTTCCACCTTGTTTTTGGTTGCTGTCAAGTGGATTTGGACTCATGGCAACCTCATGTGAGTAGAGTAGGACTGCTCCATAGGGTTGTCAAGGCTGAGACCTTTCAGAAGTAGATCACCAGGCCTGGGTGCCTCTGGGTGGGTTCAAACTGCCAACCTTTCAGCTGGTAGTCCAGTGCTAACAGTTTGTGCCTCCCAGGGATTCCTTCCTTGATATCCAAAACCTTTTGCTGTTGAGTTGATTTCGACTGATAGTAACCCTACAGGACAGAAACCCGTATGGTTTCCAAGGAGCAACTGGTGGATTTGAACTGCCAACCTTTTGGTTAGCAGCCAGACTCTTAACCACTGCTCCACCAGGGCTCCTTCCTTGATATAGATGAAGTGAATTAAAAGTCATTATTCTTGTTTTTTTTTTTTGGGGGGGGGCACATGAAAATATCAATCTTTGAACTGTATAGTGAGATAGAACATGGCACCTCCCTGTATGGATTCTGGGATCTTTGTATAAATGGACAATGACTTTATAGTTCATTTGGATCACCCATAGCTCCGGGATAATGTAAGGCAGGTAAGCAATTAGTAATCGACATAAAAAAAAGGTTTTCATGTTCATGTCACTTTCCCTGGTATGTTAGAAAGTGTTAGAAAGGTGAGACTGTAGATCACAGATTGTGGGATAATGTATTTAATGAACCTGAACTTTGAATCTGATAGAACGAATGGGGTGCTCAGGCTCTGTTTACCAAGTTTCATCCTGAAGTAACATTTCCTTTGGAGACATGTATTCTGTCTGAGCAGTGGTGACTCATAAAAGATAAAGGAAAACCAGGATACCTGAATAACTAGACAGACGTGTTTTAGCCTAATCCTTTCATTGATTTGTTAGCCACCAGTTCTGGAGAGAGAGTGGATTACAACAAAATTTCAATAAGAACTTGATAAAGTGAACTTTATAAGGTGGAGATAAACAGCTCAGCGCTACTGTTAAATCCAGAGCCCTTAACCCTTAAATAGAGGACAATGAATTCAATTAGTGATTAGGAACATTATATTCATAGGATAATCCTCCTTTCCGTCATTCATTCAACAAATATATTTTTTGAGCACTGTCACTGTCTTGCAGCCAAAGTCCACTAGAAATGTACCTGTAGTTGAACAAGGTGGGTTTATTTCTCTTTGCAGTGAGGTAGAACACATACCACAGGAAAACATGGCGTATCTCAGTAAGAGGGTATTAAAAGAAACTATTATAGGATTTGGAAACCCTGGTGGCGTAGTGGTTAAGTGCTACAGCTGCTAACCAAGAGGTCGGCAGTTCAAATCCGCTAGGTGCTCCTTGGAAACTCTACAGGGCAGTTCTACTCTGTCCTACAAGGTTGCTACGAGTTGGAATCGACTTGATGGCAGTGGGTTTGGGTTGGTTTTTATTATAGAATTTTGGCTTTGGTTGGGCTGTTTGTGGCAGGGTCTAGGGAAGTGGGATTTGCTCTAGATTGGATGCTGTTAGAAAATGTACACCCTCGATTTCTGTGATTGGGTATCTCAATAAATCCTGTCTCGAGAGGAGGCTAGAGTGAGGTTAAAGCAGTAATTGGTAAAGAAGTAGCAATCAGTTACTTTGACCAAGACAGGAGGTGTTTAGTATTTTGCGGGTGGCATGGGCCCTGGAATTTTTTTTGTGCGTGGGCACAATTATGAGGTGGCCTTGCTTTGACTCATTTTATCATGGTCTCAAAGCAACTTGTTGGAGATTGGCATTCTGTGAGGTGGTTTACGTCCAAAAAAGAGAACAGCAAGGCCTACTGTGAGTGCCACGGGAGCAGTGGTGGTTCAGTGGTAGGCTTCTTGCCTTCCATGCAGGAGACCCAGGTTTGATTCCCAGCCGATGCACCTCATGAGAAGCCACAACCCATCTGTCAGTGGAGGGTTGTATGATGCTATGGTACTCAATATGTTTCAGTGAAGCTTCCAGGCTGAGATGGATTTGGAAAAAAGGCCTAGAGATATACTTCTGAAAATTGGCCAGTGAAAACCCTATGGATCACTAAGGCTCGAGCCATAGCTGATCATGAGAATGGCACAGGACCTGGTGGCATTTCAATCCATTGTGTGTGGGGTTGCCATGAGCCTGGGGCCGACTTCATGGCAGCCAACAACAATAACAACATTGTGAGTGCCATGCTAGTTTCTGAATAATGCTGCAGTGAACATGGGTGTGCATATATCTATTCCTGTAACAGATCTTATTTCTGTAGGATATATTCCTGGAAGCGGGATTGCTGGATCATATGATATTCCTGTATCTAGCTTTTTAAGGAAGTGTCGTATTGTTTTCCATAGTGGTTGTACCATTTTACATTCTCACCAGCAGTGTATGAGAGTTCCAATTTCCCTACAACCTTGCCAGCATTTATTGTTTCCTGAATTTTTGACCAATGCCATTCTTGCAGGAGTGAGATAGCATCTCAATGTGGTTTTGATTTGCATCTCTCTAATGGCTAATGGGAGCCCTGGTGGCATAGTGGTTAAGAGCTTGGCTGCTATTTTTTTAATGGCTAATGGGAGCCCTGGTGGCATAGTGGTTAAGAGCTTGGCTACTATTTTTTTAATGGCTAATGGGAGCCCTGGTGGCATAGTGGTTAAGAGCTTGGCTGCTAATCAAAAGATCAGCAGCTCAATTCTACCAGCGATTCCTTAGAAATCCTATGGGCAGTTCGACTCTGTCCTGTAGGGTCCCTATGAGCCAGAATAGACTAGACGGCAACGAGTTTGGTTTTTTTGGAAAGATTGTAGAAGATGTTTACCTGTGTTTTATTGACTGCAAAGGCATTCTACTCTGTGGATCGTAACAAATTATGGATAACATTGCAAAGAATGGGAATCCCAGAACACTTAATTGGGCTCATGAGGAACCTGCACTAAAACCAAGAGGTAGTCATTCAAATAGAACAAGGGGATACTGCATGGTTTCAAGTCAAGAAAGCTGTGTGTCGGGGTTATATCCTTTCACTACACTTCTTCAATCTGTATAAAAAAACCAAAAACCAAACCCATTGCCATTGAGTCGATTCCGACTCATAGCAACCCTATAGGTCAGAGTACAACTGCCCCATAGGACTTCCTAGGACTGCCTAGTCGATTTGAACTGCAGACCTTTTGGTTAGTAACTGTTATCTCTTAACCACCACACCACTAGGGTTTCTTCAGTCTGTATGCTGAGCAAAAAATCTGAGAAGGTGGACTATATGGAGAATGAAGCATCTGGATTGGTGGAAGACTCATTAATAACCTGCAATACGCAGATGGCACTACTTTGCTTGCTGAAGGTGAAGAGGACTTGAAGCACCTATTGACGAAGATCAAAGACCATAGCCTCTAGTATGGATTACACCTCAACATAAAGAAAACAAAAATCATCACTACTGGACCAATATAAGCAACATCATGACAAATGGAAGAAATATTGAAGTTGTAAATGATTTCATTTTACTTGGATCCACAATCAATGCCCATGGAAGCAGCAGCCAAGAAATCAAACACATTGCACTGGGCAAATCTGCTGCAAAAGACCTTTTTAAAGTGTACAAAAGCAAAGATGTCATTTTAAGGACTAGGGTATGCCTGACCTAAGTCCTGGTGCTTTCAATTGCCTTATATGCATGTGAAAGCTGGACAATGAATAAGGAAGACTGAAGAATTGATCCCTTGCAATTACGGTATTGAGTTGCCAGAAGGATGAACAAATCTGTCTTGGAAGTACAGCCAGAATGCTCTCTTGAAAGCAAGGATGGTGAGACTTCGTCTCACATACTTTGGACATGTTATCAGGAGGGACCAGTCCCTTGAGAAGGACATCATGCTTAGTAAATTAGAGGGTCAGTGAAAGAGGAAGACCCTCAACGAGATGGATTGACGCAATGGCTGCAACAATGGGCTCAAGCATAACAACGATTGTGAGGATGGCTCAGGACTGTGGTGTTTTGTTCTGTTGTACATAGGGTCACTAAGAGTCGGGACTGACTTGATGACACCTAAGAACAACAACAGCAATCATCGCGAGCATCTTTTCATGTATTTGTTTGCCACCTGAATGTCCTCTTTGGTGAAGTGTCTGTTCATGTCCTTTGCCCATTTTGTGATTGGGTTGTCTATCTTTTTATTGTTAAGCTGTTCAAGTCAATATATTTAGAGCTTAAACCCTTTTCAGATATGTCTTTGCCAAAGGTTTTTTTTTCCCAGACTGTATGTTCTCTTTTTACTCTCTCGGAAAAGTCTTTTGATGAGCTTAAATATTTAATTTTTAGGGGGTTCTGATTATCTAGTTTGTCTTCTGGAGTGTGCATCTTTAGTTATGCTTGATATTCTATTTTTGCCATAAATTAGGGCCCCTAGCATTGTCCCTATGTTTTCTTTTATGGTCTTTATAGTTTTAGATTTTACATTTAGGTGTTTGATCCATTTTGAGATAGTTTTTGTGTATGATGTGAGGTATGGATCCTGTTTCATTTTCTTGAAAATGGGTATCCAGTTTTGCCAGAATCATTTGCTGAAGAGAATATCTCTTCCCCCATTTAATGAACCTTTACCCTTTGTCAAAGATCTGGTGTCCATAGGTGGATGGATTTGCTTCTGTGTTCTTAATTCTGTTCCATTGGTCTATGTGTTGGTTGTTGCATCAGTACCAGGCTGTTTTGACTACTGTGGCTGTATAGTAGGTTCTGAGTTTGGGTAGTGTGAGGCCTCTTTGTTCTTTTTTCAGTAATGCTTTACCTATCCGGCGGTTCTTTGCATATAAAGTTAGCGATTAGTTTTTCCATCTTGTGAAAGAATGTTGTTGGAATTTGGATTAGGATTGTATTGTATCTGTAAGTCACTTTGGGTAGTATTAACTTTTCACAAAGCTAAGTGTTCCTGTCCACGAACATGTTATATTTTTCCAATTATGAAGACCTCTTTAGGTTTTTTGGAGTAGGGTTTTGTAGCTTTCATTGCATAAGTCTTTTAGGTCCCTAAACCCGCTGCCCATTGCCGTCAAGTCGATTCCAACTCATAGCGACCCCACAGCACAGAGTAGAACTGCCCCATAGAGTTTCCAAGGAGCACATGGTTGGATTTGAACTGCCGACCTTTTGATTAGCAGCCATAGCACTTAACCACTATGCCACCAGGGTTTCCAAGTTAGATTTATTCCTAAGTATTTTATCTTTTGGGGGCTATAAATGGTATTGTTTTCCTGATTTCCTTTTTGGAGTTCTCTTTGTTAGTGTGGAGAAATCTGACAGATTTTTGTATGTCGATCTTGTACCCTGCCACTTTGCTGAATCATTCTTTAAGTTTCAGTAGTTTTCTTGTGGATTTTTTGGTATTTTTTATGTATGGGACCATACATCCCTACAAACAGGGATAGTTTTATTTCTTCCTTACCAATTTGGATGCCCTTTATTTCTGTTTCTTGTTTTATTGCTCTAGCTAGGACTTTCAGCACAATGTTGAATACGAGTGGCAATAGAGGGCATCCTTATCTGGTTTCCGTTCTCAGGGGTAATGCTTTCAGTCTCTGTTGAGAATAATGTTGGCTGTTGGTTTTTTGAATATGCCCTTAATTATGTTGAAGAATTTCCCTTCTACTTCTATTTTGGTGAGAGTTTTTATCAGAAGTGAGTGTTGGATTTTATAAAATTTCTTTTCTGCATTGGTTGAGATGACCATGTGATTTTTTTCCCTTTGTTTTATTTATGTGGTGGATTATGTTGATTGATTTTCTAATGTTGAACCATACTTGCATAAAAAGCATACCTGATATGAATCCCACTTGGTCATTGTGTATTATTTTTCTTGACATGCTGTTGGATTCCGTCAGCTAGAATTTTGTTGAGAATTTTTTCATCAGTGTTCATGAGGGATGTTGGTCTATAATTTTCTTTTTAATGGTGTCTTTTCCTGGCTTTGGTATCAGGGTTATGCTGGCTTCATAGAATGAATTTGGGTGTATTCCTACCTTTTCTATGTTTTGGGATACCTTGAGTGTGTTGGTGTTAACTCTTCTGAACATCTGGTTAAATTCTCCAGTGAAACCGTTGGGGCCAGGACTTTTTTTTTTTTTGTAGTTTTTTAATGACCCCTTCTATTTTTTCTTTTGTCGTGGATCTGTTCAGATTTTCTACCTCAGTTTGTGTTAGTTTAGGTATGTAGTGTGTTTCTAGGAATTTGTCCATTTCCTCCAATCCCACTGCCGTAGAGTTGATTCTGACTCATAGTGACCCTATAGGGCAGAGTAGAACTGCCTGATAGAGTTTCCAAGGAGTGCCTGGCGGATTCAAACTGCTGACCTCTTGGTTAGGAGCCATAGCACTTAAATGCTACGCCACCAGGACTTCCTTCCATTTCGTCCAGGTTTTCAAATTTGTTGGAGTATAATTTTTTGTAGTACTTTGTTATGATCCTTTTTATTTCAATTGGTTCTGTTGTAATGTCACCCATCTCACTTCTTATTTGGGTTATTTGCCTCTTCTTTTTTTCTTTTGTCAGTTTGGCTAGTGGCTTCGTTGATTTTATTGATCCTTTCAAAGAACCAACTTCTAGTCTTGTTGATTGTTTTTCTGTTTTCTGCCTCATTTATTTCTGCTGTAATGTTTATTATTTCCTTTCTTCTGGTGGTTGTGGACTTCTTTTGTTGCTCTTTTTCTGTTTGTTCGAGTTGTATGGTTAAGGTGTGGATTTTGGCCCTTCTTTTTTGATGTGTGCATTTATTGCTATAAATTGATCTCTGAGCACTGTGTTTTCTGTGTCCCAAATGTTTGGGTGTGTTGTTTTCATTTTCATTTGGTTCTAGGAGTTTTTTAAAATTTTGTTTTTAATTTCTTCTATTACCCAGTGGTTTTTAAGCATGGTGTTGTTTAAAAAAAAAAATAATTTTTTTTTAAGTATTTGATTTGTTTCCTTGTTCGTCCTGTTTTTGATTTCTAATTTTATAGCATCATGATATGAGAAGATGCTTTGCATTATTTCAATCTTTTTGAATTTATTGAGTTTTGGTTTGTGGCCTAGGATATAGTCTATTCTAGACAATAATCCATGTGCACTGGAGAAGAATGTGTACTGGGCTGCATCTGGGTGCAGTGCTCTGTATATGTCTATGAGGTTAAGTTGGCTGACTGTATTATTTAGATCTCTGTCTTTGTTGAGTTTCTTTCTAACTGTTTTGTCTGTTGTTGAAAGTAGTGTGTTACTCTCCTACTCTTATTGTAGAACTACTTTTCCTTTCATTTTGGTTAAGGTTTATGTATTTTGGAGATCTATCAGTGGGTGTGTAAATATTATTATGGTTATGTCCTCTTGGTGGATTGATCCTTTAATCATTATATAATGTCCTGCTTGTCTCTTATGATGTAGTTTGATTTAAAGTCTGTTTTATCAGAGATTAATATTGCCAGTCCTGCTCTTTTATGGTTACTGTTTTCTGGGTAAATATATTTTTCCATCATTTGATTTTTAACCTGTTAATGTCTTTGTGCCTCTTATAGGCAACATATTGATACCTATTGCTGTTGAGTCGATTCCTACTCATAGCAAGATTTAAAAAAAAAAATCCGTTCTGCCACTCTCTGTCGCTTGACTGGTAGGTTTAAACAATTTATATTCAGTGTGATTATCAATAGACATGAATTTACTGCTGTCATTTTGCTATACTTTTTTTATGTGGTATTGACAGTTTTTTTGTTCCGCTTAATTTTCTGTGCTGAGTTCTTTTCATTTGTGGACTGTCTTTTCTTTCCCTTTATTTTTGTGGATTTTGTGTTTACTGAATCTTTTTTATTTTCTTCTTTATTTTGGTGGGTAAGTTTGTTAATTTTCTTTGTGGTTACTATTAGGTTTACCTCTACCATCTTGTTTAATAGTCTGTAATTTTTTGATATCACTTTGACTTCTTCTCCACATGGAAATTCTTTAACTACATAATTCATTCCCCCTTTCTGTTTTGAAGTTGTTGCCTATTTCAGATTGACATCTCTGGTTCCCCATTTTCAGTTTTGTAGCTTTATTTTAATTTTGAGTTCTATGTTTAGGTTGGTATTTGGGTGAAGGTTTTGTACGTCTTGATCTCAGGTTGTTGTCTGATGTCATCGGTTCTCTGTCCAAAGGACTGTTTAATTTTTCTTGTAAGGTTAGTCTGTTTTTTGTTTTTGTTTTTTTTTACAGATTCTCTTAATTTCTGTTTATCTGTGAATGTCCTAATTTCACGATCATATCTGAGAGAGTTTTGCTGGATATATGATTCTTGGTTGGCAACTATTCTCTTTCAGGGTTTTATATATGTCATCCCATTGTCTCCTTCCCTATATGGTTTCTGCCAAGAAATCAGAGCTTAGTCTTTTCGGTGTCCCTTTGTAGGTGATATTTTGTTCTTTACGAGCTGCTTTTAGAATTCTTTCTTTGTCTTTGGTTTTGGAAAATTTGATTATGATATATCTTGGTGACTTTCTTTTGGAGTCTATCTTGTATAGGGTTTGTTGAGCTTCTTGGATGGAAATCTTCTCATCTTTCATGATGTCAGGGAAGTTTTCTGCCAGGAATTCTTTGAAAATTCTCTCTGTGCTTTTTCTTGTCTCCTCCAATTCTGGAATCCCAATCACGTGTAGATTGTTGCTCTTGCTAATGTCCCACATAACTCTTAAGTTTTCTTCGTTTTTCTGTATTTTTTTTCTGATTGTTCCTCAAATAAATTAGTATCAAGCAATTTGTCCTGTATTTCACTGATCCTTTCTTCCATTGATTCAATTCTACTTTTATGTCTTTCCACTGAGTTATCTATTTCTGATGTTTTATTGTTAAGCTTCTGGATTTCTACTTGCTGTTTTTCTATGGTTTCTAATTGTCTGTTTATTTTGTTGTTTTGTTCTTGTATTGTTTTCCTGAATTCTTCTAGCGTTCTGTCTGTGTTTTCCTCGGTTTTGTCTGTGTTTTCCTTGAGCTCATTGAGGATCCTATATGTAAGTCTTCTGAATTCCATAGTGGGTAGTTCTATTGCCATTCCTTCCTCAGGAAAATTTTCTGTTCTTTTATTTTGGTCACTTGCTTAAGCTATCTTGTCCTGTATCTTTATATGATTTGATATTGTCTGCTGTCTCTAAGGCATTAATGTGTAATTTTATTAATTGATTGGTTATATGTTTCTTTGCTTCATTTTGTTTTGTTTTGATATATCAGGGTGGGTGGGGCTGGCATGGTCTGGTGGTTGCTCGTCTGGCAGCTTGGGAGCCCTTACCACCTGTCTCTGGGTGGGTGGGGTGGTGTGAGGCTGTTCACTAGGCATGGAAGTGGCTGTGGGTGAACTGGGTGGTCCCTGGCCACTGCCTTTTGTTGGTCTAGTGGCAAAGAAGTGCTCCCAGCTGCTCTGCAGGTAGGCAGGGTGGCAGTCAGGAGGTGGGTTAGGTGGCAAGTAGCGTTGGAATGTTTTCTGCCACTTGGTAGGTAGGTGGGTCAGCATGTAAGAGGGGTGGGGTGGTCAACCAGGGGACCGCTGGAAATCTCTGTTACCATTTGGCAGTGTTGGCAGGTGGGAGGGTGGGGCAGTCAGCTGGGGGGAGGGCCCCCATCCTCCCACCTGCCAACACTGGGCAAGAGGGGCAGCTGGGGAAGGGCTGGAGCAGTGGAGCTGCCATGCAGGGGGGAAAGCAGATGGGGGTGGAGAGGTGACAGACATGGCTGGGTGGGGGAGAAGGGGGGTTTCGTATTGTGGTCCCCAGTGGTTGGGGCTGTGGGGATGTAGGGGTTTGTGCCACTGTTCACTAGCAGGGTGGGGGGAGGGGGGCATGCTTCTCTAGTAACCAGGTGAGGGTACCTGAGGACTTCCTGTTGGCTACAGCCAGTACTCGGTAGCTGGACCTGACTATGAGGAGGAGGGGAATCTGGTTGGGTGGGGGCCCTCCTCCTCACACTCTATGGATCTATTACTCCGTGTATTGCCACTATTCTCAATAGTCAGGGACTGTTACTGGTGAGTATCCCTGACTCTGGTTCTTGGTCCCCTCCCTATTCCGTGGCACCAGGGTCCCTGGTGCCCACACCCTCTCTCCTACACTCCCTCACTAGAACTCACCCGTTTTACTCTGGGTATGTCTGCACAGTTTTTCAATCTCCTGTTGGAAGTTTTATGAAGTTGTCTTGCTGTGTTCTTCTCCCAGGATCACTACTGGCTTTGTCTTAAGATGGCAGGGGTCCTCCTCTCCATATCTCTTCTCATTCACTGTCTTTGATCTGTTTCTTTTTCGAATTGGTGTTGGATCTAATTCTTTATCCTTTCATTTGATGCTCAGGGTTTCAAGATTACCATCTGTACCTGTTTCACTTGGTTTCTCGGGTCTTTGTTGCAGAGGGACTGTGTGGTGTGTTTGTTTAATCCTTCATCTTGGCTCCTCTCCAGTTCATTCTTGTGGGATCCAGTTTGTCCTTGTTCTCTTCCCACCTTATATCCATTTTCTCTTTCTACTGGCCTGCCTTGTGGACTTCAAGTTCTAATATATAGGAAGACCCAAACCCCAAAAATGAGTGCTGTTGAGTCAATTTTGACTCATGGTGACCTCATATGAGTCAGAGTAGAACTGTGCTCCATAGGGTTTTCAATGGCTAATTTTTCAGAAGTGGATCATAAGGCCTTTTTTCTGAAGTGGCTCTGGGTGGACTCAAACCTCCTATTTTTTGTTTAGTAGCTGAGCATGTTAACAGTTGTGCATCACCCGGGGATTCCCATAATTCCTTCCTTGAACTGGAGGGTATGAAAATAAAAAAAACTTTGTGCCTTGCTTTCTGCTTGGGCCTTTTGAAACATTAACCCCATAGGTTCTCCTTACACCCTCAGGCATAGGAAAACTAAGAAAATGGTGACATGACATATGTAGTCACAAGAGGGCCCAGAGGTGGCTTGGGGTATGGCGATCTGAATGTTCTTAGGTACCTGAGGAGAAAGAACATTGAGCATGAGAACCAGCAACTGGTTGCTGCGTACAGGGAGGGTGTGGTGGTGGACAACCTAAGCCATGTATGATAAATGTACATGGATGAAATCTCATAGTGTAAAAATGGTGTGGGGGAAGCGTCTGAGCATCTCCAACCTCACAAGGGGGAAGGAGAACCAAGATAAATAGTGCGAGGCTGACTCTCATGAGGTGGAGGCCAGCAAGCCTCTGTCTCTGCGATCTTTACCAATTCTGACACCAACCATCCCTCCCATAGCACTCTCTGTTCTCTACTGGCTTCAGTAATTCATTGCAATGGCCACGTAGAGCTCACAGACAATACTAGTGATTATGGGGTTTATTAGGGAAGTAACAGATTATAATTCGGGCTCAGGAACTCTCAAGGATACAGTTCTTCCATCAGGACAGTCTCTTCCCAGTGCCGCTTGAAAGCATACCTCTCCCTGCCATTAGGGCTCTGCCCAAAGGCACTCCAGTTTCTCTCTCCTGTAGGTCTCTGCTACCAATCTCTCCTTCCTTGGTGGTGGTGGGCTCTTCTCTTTCCTGCCTCTGGAATGGCTCACCTCAAGTCCAGTGGGATGGCAAAACCAACCAATCCCTTTGGTGGGCCACAATTACCCTATCACACAGTCCCACCCAATCACTTGGGTGGGAGTTACAAGATCATGGCTAGAAAGGCCACACACAAAAGCGATTTATAGAATCTTCTGTGAATGGGGCCAAGCTGTGAGCCAGGTCAGAAGGAGGAGGTCATAGGCATTACCATTGCTAAGAGAACAGCCAACAAATTACACTAGAACAGGGCTGCAGCAGAGGAGATCAGGGACTAGCCATGTCCCTCCCCCCCCACCACCTCCCTACACCACCACTCAATGCCACCATGTCATTTAAACTCTTCCTGAACACATGATGCCCCCCTGGGATGTGGTAAATAGACCTTGAATTGATTGAGTTTTAAAGTGGAAGTGATGAAAACAACAAAAAAGAGTTGCTTTATAAAGACTGAGGAGAACTTAATTCCTAATAGACTAAATTGGAGTACCTGAGTGGTGCAAAGAGTTAAGCAATGGACTACTAACCAAAAGGTTTGAACTCACCCAGAGGGACCTTGGGAGAAAGGCCTGGCATTTGCTTGTAAAAAGTCATAGCCATGAAAACCCTGTGGAGTGCAGTTCTACTCTGAAACACTTGAGGTTGCCATGAGTGGAAATCAGCTTGTCGGCAATTGGGTTTTTAATAGACTAAATTAAGTTGTCTGCCATTAGTGAGGCTGTGGGCTCCAAATTCACAAATTAAAGTGAGTTGTAATGAATTGTGTTCACCGCTATGACTGTCGACACACACTTGGTATGTCCTTGGTCACCTTTGATTTCGCTTAAAATTAAACTGGTGGTTCTCCTGTTGCCTGCTAACTTCCAGGGGAGCAGGAACTCAGATGTGCCTCCTACCTCCACCAGGTCAGTGTCCCAAACTGCTGCTGACCTCTGGAGAGCGCTGTCTGCGGCTCCGGGTGGGCTCCGGTGCCACCTTGTGGCCGTCGCTTGATATTGCTGTCAGTCAGGGAGGAAGTAAGGAAGCGTCTTTCCTTAAAAGTCTGATTGAGTCAGAAGAAGCTCTTAGGGACAGTTAACTTGAGGCCATTTTTAATAGCTGTTGGTGGCGCACACAAGGCTCTTCCCTCCAAAGCTTGTCCATGGTGTCAGGATGGCTGAGCCAGGTAGATTCCAGTGCCCTGCAGGACCCAGACCAGGCCTCTTTCAGGACAGTCTGCTTCAAGTCCAGGCTCCTCCCTTCCTGTGCTGAATGTCCTCCTAGGGAACTCTTTTCTTTTCCTGCAAGGAGGCCTCAATTGGGCCATTTAGTGCTTCAGACATGCTCCATCATATTTGCTTTTAATAGACTCCTTATTTTAGAATAGTTTTAGATTCATAGAAAAGTTGTAAAAATTGTATGGCGTTCCCGTATACTCCATCCCTCGCTTCCCCTATTGTTAACATCATACACTAGTGTGGTACCTATTTTCCAGTGAGTGAACAATATCGATACATTGTTGTTAAATAAAGCCCACACTTCATTGAGATTTCCTTAGTGTTTACCTAATCTCATTGTTGGCCATTATTTACCCTTTATTGGGATTGTTACTTGCTGAACTGTTCCATCCTAGTATACCTCTTCTAAATGGAATCTAATTGCTTTAACAGCATGTAGGTTTTTTTTTTTTTTTTTTTCAGTTAGCATTCCCATGGTGTGCCATCTTATGGTCAGATTTCATATGTTTTCATCATGATAGTCAATCATTGGGCAGATCCAGGAAATATTGCATTTCATCTCTGAATTGTTCCAGAAAGTAGTACTGTATTGCTATTGACGCAGATAAGGCCATTTCTCCCAGCAGTAAAGTCCAACCACATGCACAAAGAACTGCTTCTGGATTTTTGGCAAAAATTCTGGCTTCATCACTTTTTTCTTTGCCAATCATGTTAGTGTGATTAGGGAAGTAGAAAGTTAATGCCTAAAACTGAAAGTTGTTTTCTTAGTTCTTCACTAAGGTCAAAATCTATATTCACAACTGAAGTAAATGAAATACTGTTGAATCTTGCCTTGTTTTCCTTTTCTGGTAGTTCAACAATATACACAGTAAATATTAGTTTTTCAATGACTTTTGACCCTGGTACAGCCTAGTTGAAATTAAAACTTTACACAAGTTTTCTCTCACTTTATTACTCACTAAATTAGTGGAGTCACTTTGAATTCTCTACTCCTGAGAGTGATTATTTGCTTCATTATGTTTTTTAATCTGTATTATATGTTTGTTCATGTAGCATCATAATATGAAACTATTTCTACTAAACCTAGACATTTTCCGTTGTTTTCTGTAAATACGGTGCATTCAGTGACACAAAAAGCATTGTTACACTTGGTAAATTTTGGATGTATAATGTCATCCTTTTTAGAATATTACTGTATGGTTCTCAGTTAATATTTACTTAGTTTTCTGGAATACTCTGATTGTTATTTATTCATCCCTTTTTTCACTTCTGGTAATTGCATTTGTGAGTTTTCTATGTGCAATGGTGTATTTTTTTTAAACAGCTTTCTTACCATGTAATTCACATACCATACAACATATCCATTTAACGTGTACAATTCAATTTTTAGTATATTCACTGGTATGTGCAACCATCACCACAGTCAATTTTAGAACATGCAAATTATGTTTTTTTTTCAGTTTTAGGAAATTTATTAATATAATTCACTTTATTAATAGGTCTACAGGAAACAGCCCTATGATTATCTCCACAGATGCTGAAAAAGTCTTTGAAAAAATTCACCACTCATTCCTAACACAAACTCTTGTGAAAATGGTAGTGGATGACTATTTTCTCAACACAGCACTATATATGCTTCGATCCTAAATCTTACATATAATGGGGAAAACCTGGAGGCATTCCGATTAAGGTCAGAAACAAGGCAAGATGTCAGCCATCTCCACTATTATTGAACATTGTTAAATAGCATTTAGACTAGAAAAAAAAAAATTGTAAAACATAAGAATGAAAGTAGATTAAATTATTTCTATTTGCAGATGACATGATACTATACCTAGAAAACCCAAGAGCGAGGGACAGCAAACTACAACCTGCAGGCCAAATTCAGTCTGCTGTTTTTTTTTTTTTTTTTGATAATTTTTATTGTACTTTAAGTGAAAGTTTACAAATCAAGTCAGTCTTTCACACAAAACCCCATATACACCTTGCTACACACTCCCAGTTACTCTCCCCCTAATGAGACAGCCCACTCTCTTCCTCTACTCTCTTTTTGTGTCTGTTTTGCCAGCTTCTAACCCCCTGCACCCTCTTATCTCCCCTCCAGGCAGAAGATGCCAACATAGTCTCAAGTGTCCACCTGATCCAAGAAGCTCACTCCTCACCAGCATCCCTCTCCAACCCATTGTCCAGTCCAATCCATGTCTGAAGAGTTGGCTTCGGGAATGTTTCCTGTCCTGGGCCAATAGAAGATCTGGGGGCCATGGCCACCGGGGTCCTTCTAGTCTCAGTCAGACCATTAAGTCTGTTCTGACGAGAACTTGGGGTCTGCATCCCACTGCTCTCCTGCTCCCTCAGGGGTTCTCTGTTGTGTTCCCTGTCAGGGCAGTCATCGGTTATACCCGGGCATCTTCTAGTTCTTCTGGTCTCAGGATGATGTAGTTGCTGGTTCATGTGGCCCTTTCTGTCTCCTGGGCTCGTAATCGCCTTGTGTCCTTGGTGTTCTTTGTTCTCCTCTGATCCAGGTGGGTTGAGACCAATTGATGCATCTTAGATGGCTGCTTGCTAGTGTTTAAGACCCCAGATGCCACTCTTCAAAGTGGGATGCAGAATGTTTTCTTAATAGATTTTATTATGCCAATTGACTTAGATGTCCCCTGAAACCGTAGTCCCCAGACCCCTGCCCCTGCTATGCTGGCCTTTGAAGCATTCCATTTATTCAGGAAACTTCTTTGCTTTTGGTTTAGTCCAATTATGCTGACCTCCCCTGTATTGTGTGCTGTCTTTCCCTTCACCTAAAGTAGTTCTTATCTACTATCTAATTAGTGAATGTCCCTCTCCCACCCTCCCTCCCTCCCCCCTCTCGTAACCACAAAAGAATGTTTTCTTCTCAGTTGAAATTATTTCTCAAGCTCTTATAATAGTGGTCTTATACAATATTTGTTCTTTTGCAACTGGCTAATTTCACTCAGCATGATGCCTTCCAGGTTCCTCTATTTTATGAAATGCTTCACAGATTCCTCACTGTTCTTTATGGATGCATAGTATTCCATTGTGTGAATATACCATAATTTATTTATCCATTCATCGTTGATGGGCACCTTGGTTGCTTCCATGTTTTTGCTATTGTAAACAGTGCTGCAATAAACGTGGGAGTGCATATATCTGTTGGTGTAAAGGCTCTTATTTCTCTAGGATATATTCCAAGGAGTGGGATTGTTGGATCGTATAGTAGTTCTACTTCTAGCTTTTTAAGGAAGCGCCAAATCGATTTCCAAAGTGGTTGTACCATTTGACAGTCCCACCAGTGGTGTATAATTGTTCCAATCTCTCCATAGCCTCTCCAACATTTATTCTTTTGTGTTTTTCGGATTAATGCCAGCCTTGTTGGAGTGAGATGAAATCTCATTGTAGTTTTGATCCGCATTTCTCTAATGGCTAATGATTGTGAACATTTCCTCATGTATCTGTTAGCTACCTGAATGTCTTCTTTAGTGAAGTGTCTATTCATATCTTTTGACCATTTTTTAATTGGGTTATTTGTCTGTTTGCTTTTGAGTTTTTGCAGTATTGTGTAGATTTTAGAGATCAGGCACTGATCAGAAATGTCATAGCTAAAAACTTTTTCTGTCTGTAGGTAGTCTTTTTAATCTTTTAGTGAAGTCTGTGGATGAGCATAAGTGTTTGATTTTTAGGAGCTCCCGGCTATCTAGTTTTTCTTCTACATTCTTTATAATGTTTTATATACTGTTTATGCCGTGTATTAGGGCTCCTAACATTGTCCCTATTTTTTCTTCCATGATCTTTATCGTTTCAGATTTTATATTTAGGTCTTTGATCCATTTTGAGTTTCTTTTTGTGCATGGAGTGAGGTATGGGTCTTGTTTCATTTTTTTGCAGATGGATATCCAGTTCTGCCAGCACCATTTGTTAAAAAGACTGTCTTTTCCCCATTTAACTGTTTTGGGGCCTTTGTCAAATACCAACTGCTCATATGTGGATGGGTTTATGTCTGGATTCTCAATTCTGTTCTATTGGTCCACCTATCTGTTGTTGTACCAGTACCAGGCTGTTTTGACTACTGTGGCGGTATAATAGGTTCTAAAATCAGGTAAAGTAAGGCCTCCCACTTTGTTCTTCTTTTTCAGTAATGCCTTATTTATCTGGGGCCTCTTTCCCTCGCATATGAAATTGGTGATTTGTTTCTCCATCTCATTAAAGAATGTCGTTGAGATTTTGATCAGAATTGCTTTAAATGTATAGATCGCTTTTGGTAGAATAGACATTTTTCCAATGTTAAGTCTTCCTATCCATGAGCAAGGTATGTTCTTCCACTTATTTAAGTCTCTTTTGGTTTCTTGCAGAAGTGTACTGTAGTTTTCTTTGTATAGTCTTTTACATCTCTAGTAAGATTTATTCCTAGGTATTTTATCTTCTTGGGGGCGACTGTAAATGGCATTAATTTGGTGATTTCCTCTTCGATATTCTTTTTGTTGGTGTAGAGGAATCCAACTGATTTTTGTATGTTTTTCTTGTATCCCAATACTCTGCTGAGCTCTTCTATTAGTTTCAGTAGTTTTCTGGAGGATTCCTCAGGGTTTTCTGTGTATAAGATCATGTCATCTGCAAATAGAGATACTTTTACTTCTTCCTTCCCAATCTGGATGCCCTTTATTTCTTTATCTAGCCTAATTGCTCTGGCTAGGACTTCCAGCACAATGTTGGGCATCCTTGTCTTGTTCCCGATCTCAATGGTAATGTCTTCAGGCTCTCTCCATTTAGGGTGATGCTGGCTCTTGGCTTAGTATAAATGCCCTTTATTATGTTGAGAAATTTTCCTTCTATTCCTATTTTGCTGAGAGTTTTTATCATGAATGAGTGTTGAACTTTGTCAAATGCCTCTTCTGCATCAATTGATAAAATCATGTGATTTATGTCTTTTGTTTTATTTATGTGGTAGATTACATTAATTGTTTTTCTAATGTTGAACCATCCCTGCATACCTGGTATGAATCCCACTTGGTCATGGTGAATTATTTTTTTGATATGTTGTTGTATTCTATTGGCTAGAATTTTGTTGAGGATTTTTGCATCTCCATCCATGAGGGATATAGGTCTATAATTTTCTTTTCTTGTGGTGTCTTTACCTGGTTTTGGTATCAGGGATATGGTGGCTACATAGAATGAGTTTGGTAGTATTCCATCCTTTTCTATGCTCCAAAATACCTTTAGTATTAGTGTTGTTAACTCTTCTCTGAACGTTTGGTAGAACTCTGCAGTGAAGCTGTCTGGACCAGGGCTTTTTTTTTTTTGGGAGTTTTTTGGTTACCTTTTCAATTTCTTCTTTTGTTATGGGTCTATTTAGTTGTTCTACCTCTGTTTGTGTTAGTTTAGGTAAGTAGTGTGTTTCTAGGAATTCATCCATTTCTTCTAGGTTTTCAAATTTGTTTGAGTATAGTTTTTCATAGTAATCTGATAGGATTTTTTTAATTTCTGTTGGGTCTGTTGTAATATTGCACATCTAATTTCTTATTCGGATTATTTGCTTCCTCTCCTGTTTTTCTTTTGTCAGTTTGGCCAGTGGTTTATTGATTTTGTTGATTTTTTAAAAAAAAAACAGCTTTTGGTCTTGTTAATTCTTTCAATTGTTTTTCTGTTTTCTATTTCATTTAGTTCAGTTCTAATTTTTATTATTTGTTTTCTTCTCTTACCTTTGCTTTTCTTTTGTTGCTCTCTTTCTATTTGTTCAAGTTGTAGGGATAATTCTTTGATTTTGACCCTTTCTTCTTTTTGGATGTGTGCATTTATTCATATAAATTGGCCTCTGAGCACTGCTTTTGCTGTGTCCCGAAGGTTCTGATAGGAAGTGTTTTCATTCTCATTGGATTCTCTGAATTTCTTTATTCCATCCTTAATGTCTTCTGCAATCCAGTCTTTTTTGAGCTGGGTATTGTTCAGTTTCCAAGTGTTTGATTTCTTTTCCCTGTTTTCCTGTTATTGATTTCCGCTTTTATGGCCTTATGGTCAGAGAAGATGCTTTGTAATATTTCAATGTTTTGGATTCTGCTAAGGCTTGCTTTATGACCTAATATGTGGTCTATTCTAGAGAATGTTCCATGTGCACTAGAAAAGAGAGCATAGGTGGTTGCTGTTGGGTGGAATGTTCTGTATATGTCTACGAGGTCAAGTTGGTTGATTGCGGCATTTAGATCTTCTGTGTCTTTATTGAACTTCTTTCTGGATGTCCTGTCCTTCACTGAAAGTGGTGTGTTGAAGTTTCCTACTATTATTGTGTAGCTGTCTATCTCACTTTTCAATGCCGATAGAGTTTGTTTTATGTATCTTGCAGCCCTGTCATTGAGTGCATAAATATTTAATATGGTTATATCTTCTTAGTGTATTGTCCCTTTAATCATTATATAGTGTCCTTCTTATCCTTTCTGATGGATTTAACTTTAAAGTCTTTTTTGTCAGAAGTTAATATTGCCACTCCTGCTCTTTTTTGATTGTTGTTTGCATGATATATTTTTTTTCATCCTTTGAGTTTTAGTTTGTGTCTCTAAGTCTAAGGTGTATCTCTTGTAGGCAGCATATAGATGGATCTTGTTTTTTTAATCCATTCTGCCACTCTCTGTCTCTTTATTGGTGCATTTAGTCCATTTACATTCAGGGCAATTATGCATAGGTATGAATTTAGTGCTATCATTTTGATGTCTTTTTTTGTGCGTTGACAGTTTCTTTTTCCCACTTGATTTTATGTGCTGAGTAGATTTCCTTTATATATTGTCCTTTCCTCATATGTGTTGTTGTTGATTTTGTTTCTGCTGAGTCTGTATTTTTCCCTTGTGTTTTATTTTGATGAGTAGGATAATTTGTCTCCTTTGTCGTTACCTTATTATTTACCCCTGTTTTTCTAAATTTAAAACTAAGTTTATTTCTTTGTATTGCCGTATCTTCCTCTCCATATGGAAGGTGTATGATTACATTTCTTAGTCCCTCTGTATTATTTTAATGTTGTCTTCTTTTATATAATAACATAGCCATTACCCTGTGTTGGGCTTTTTTTTTCAATCTTGCTTTGTATTTTTGGATTTCCCTGTCTGGGTTGACTTCTGGTTGCTCTGCCCCGTGTTCTATTCTTGGGTTGATACCTGATATTATTGATTTTCTAACCGAAGAACTCCCTTTCATATTTCTTGTAGTTTTGGTTTGGTTTTTACGAATTCCCTCAACTTGTGGTTATCTGGAAATGTCTTCATTTCACCTTCATATTTAAGAGACAGTTTTGATGGATATATGATTCTTGGCAGGCAATTTTTTTCCTTCAATTTTTAAAATATGTCATCCCATTGTCTTCTTGCCTGCATGGTTTCTGCCGAGTAGTCCGAGCTTATTCTTATTGGCTCTCCTTTGTAGGTGACTTTTCGTTTATCCTTCGCTGCTCTTATAATTGTCTCTTTATCTTTGGTTTTGGCAAGCTTGATTATAATATGTCTTGGTGACTTTCTTTTAACATCTACCTTATGTGGAGTTCGATGAGCATCTTGGATGGATATCTTCTTGCCCCTCACGATATCAGGGAAGTTTTCTGCCAACAAATCTTCAACAATTTTCTCTGTATTTTCTGTTATCCCTCCCTGTGCTGGTACTCCAGTCACTCGTAAGTTATTTCTCTTGATAGAGTCCCACATGATTCTTAAGGTTTCTTCATTTTTTTGAATTCTTTTATCTGATTTTTCTTCAAATATATTAGTGCCAAGTGATTTATCTTCGAGTTCAGAAATTCTAGCTTCTACTTGTTCAATTCTGCTCCTCTGACTTTCTATCAAGTTATCTAATTCTGTAATTTTATTGTTAATCTTCTGAATTTCTGATTGCTGTCTGTCTGTGGATTTTTCCAGCTTATTAAACTTTTCATTATGTTTCCGAATAATCTTTCTAATTTCCTCAGTTGCTTTATCTGTGTGTTCCTTGGCTTCTTCTGTGTATTGCTTCATTTTCTTCCTGATGTCTTGAAGGGTTCTGTATATTAAACTTTTGTATTCTGCATCTGGAAATTCCAGGAATGCTCTTTCATCTAGAAGATTCCTGGATTCTTTGTTTTGAGAGTCCTGCATGGCCGTTTCTTTATGTGACTTGATATTGACTGTTGTCTCCGAGCCATCTATAAGTTATTGTATTAGTTTATGCTTGCTTACTGTGTCATAGCTGCTTGCTTTGTTTTGTTTCGGTATGCCCCTATGGGTTGCTTGAGTGAGTTAACTTGATTATTTTTGCCTTTGGAGCTCTGGTGATCTGTCCCCAGCTGGCTAGAGCTGTTATCAGGTGTATAAGTCTACGAGTCCATTCAGTTTTCTTGTATGAATTCAGCTCAGGTTTCCAGGTAGCTGATATCAAATGTGTAGTACAGGCTGTGTCCTACAGTCTTAGAGGGGCAGGGGTGATTGGCATATATACTGGTATCTGATTGCAGCAGGGGGTCACACTCTGAACAAGGCAGGGGGCTGAGAATTGACCCCCAAGTGTCTCTGAGGAAAACGCATCTCTGTTCCCTAGTTCGTGCTAGTGGGTGGGTTCTGCAGAGGGACCATGGGCACCCAAAGTTTTTGGTTGTAAGGACTGGGACGTACCAGTTATCTTTGGACCCTTGTTGTGGGTGGCTGGGTGACCTGAGTGGAGCTACCAGTCCTTAGGTCCGTGATGTGGGTAGGTGAGGACCTTGTTTAATAGGCAAAGCAATGTCAAATGTCAAACACCCACCTCTCCACCGCACAGCTGAAATGGTTGGAGTTTGCCAACAAGGGCCTATTCTCCAGAAATAGGCCCACACAGGTCCATGCAGAAGGGAAAGGTGCTCAAAGTCCACGGACGGTTTATGCCTGGACAGGAGCCGCTTCTGTCCTGAGCTCCCCCGGTTAATGGAGCTAGCAAATTATCTTTTCTCCCCAGTTGCAAATTTTTTCCTTCCCCAAGGCCGGGAGAATGGCTCTAGGTGCTCACCAGGGTCTACCTCAGGCCTAGGGATTCAGCCGGCGGAAGCCGGCTTGGGGGTGGGGGGGGGCGCGGTAAAATATCCGCAAGTACTTAGCTTTTGCCGAGAGGCCCTTCTGCTCAGGTTCTGGAGGTGTGAGTGGGCTGTGTGGCCGGCTTCTTCTCCCTGAGGAAACTGTGGCGGAATGCTAGTACCAGCCCACTGCTGCTGCTGCCGCCTCTCGGGGAATGGTGCCTGAGGGCTCCCGGCGATTTGGGTCTGGTAACCCCTCTCCGCTTCTGAATGGCCTCTTCCTCCCCCTGCCCCTCAGTTCATTGTCTAAGCTTGCCTTTGATGCTCAGGGCTCCCAGCTTGTCATAAATATACTCGTTTCACTTGTTTTTTCGGGTCTTTGTTGTAAAGAGGGCTCGACAGAAGCGCCTGTCTATTCCGCCATCTTGGCTTTGCCTCACAAATCATGTTTTGTGACATACAATTACATCTTCATTTAGTAAAGAACATGAAACACCCCATTGCCATCGAGTCAAGTGTGACGCATAGCAACCCTATAGGACAAAGTAGAACTGCCCCACAGTTTCCAAGGAGTGCTTGCTGAATATGAACTGCTGACCTTTTGGTTAGCAGCTGTAGCACTTAACCACTACACCGTGAGGGTTTCCGTGCAGGAATTTCCTCTGACATTTGTAAATTGTGAACTGAGATGATTTTTCCTGTTAATTTTCTTTTTTATCAGAAATAAAATCTTCATTAAATGAATATTATATAATATCTTGGTCAGAAATTTGCTCATTTTCTTTGTTTCCAGTTTTAAAATATTTAGGCAAACTGCTTCTTTGAAGAACTTCCACTTGCTTTCTTTGTAGCTGATTTTCTATTTGAGTTCCATTCTTGTAACTTCTATTATTACATCATGATCTAAAGCATTAGACAGTAAAACTTAACATACATATATACATATAATTTGGACACATTTTCATTTGAAAATATAAATGGAAATAAGTGTAAAATTGGGAAAAATCAAAATGAATTTTTCAAATACATTAGAAAATTTTTCTTCTGAAATAGTCAAAATTACATGCTAAAATTAAAGGTAAAATGCACATTGTAATTAGTGAATATAAACAATTAATTAAAATATTTAAATAAAGATGAAACTTTCAACTTAATTTTTGAAAATTTAATTAACTGACATTAAATATTTTATAAATATAAAACTATTCACCATTCCAGCAGCAATGTCCATCTAGTTGCCAATGGAAAGAGTCAATATCAAGTGCCGTATTTGTTTGTTTAGGCTCAGTGGTCACTGGTTTAGTTTCTTTATTTATACAAATTTAAGAGTAATATGAATTGTTTAATATTGCAAAATGTATCTTTACTGCCATGTGCAGCTGCTGTCAACACTGACAAATCTGTGAGAATCTCCAGAACCATGGATTAGAATAGAAGTGAATCAAGAAAAATAGGTGCTTGGCACTACTGGGAGATGGAAATTTATTTTGAAAGAGTCTCCTACATTTATGTTATTTGAGAGGGAAAATTTGACAGTAAATTAATTTATATTGTCTCTTACTGAAGCAGTGTCTGCCTCTGAGATTGGCAGCAGAGCAATGTAAAATATCCCAGGACATCTGGACACAACTGGCTTTTGTTTTGATGTGCACACTCAGTCTTCCTGCCTGGTTGGTATGATTTGCGAGAGTGATGCTCGGGTTGGAGGTTGCACTGGGGCAGATTACGTTTGCGGTGTGTGTGAGTGTATGTGCATATATTCCCTCTAAAGTATGGGGCCCAAGGCAGATCCCCTCTTGCTCAGGTCTAAGGGCAGTATTGCCACCTGGCATAAGAACCAAAAAAATTAACAAGAACAACAACAACAAAAACCCGTTGTCAGTGAGTTGATTCTGACTCATAGTGACCCTATAGGACACAGTGGAACTGCCCCTAGAGGTCAAAGAATAGATTGTGTTAAGGAGTCATTTTGGTTTTTTTGATTTAAAGAATTGTAGTTAAATGTAAACATTGTCTCACATTCTTATAAGGTACTAAACCAAAAAAAAGAAAACCAATCCCGTTGCCATCAAGTTGATTCCGACTCATAGTGACCCTATAGGACAGAGTAGAACTGCCCCATAGGGTTTCCAAGGAGCACCTAGGTGGATTCAAACTGCCAACCTTTTGGTTAGCAGCCATGGCTCTTAACCACTACACCACCAGGGTTTCCTATAAGGTACTAGTAAAAAAAAAAAAAGAAAAAATTTAACCTAAATGACTGGTTCCTGCATATACCTATGATATATGTAGCAAAATTATCTCCCAGTTTGTCATTTGCCTTTTTGAATTTGCTTACAGTTTTTTATTAAAAAAAAATTTTTTTTTGTATCTATACTTTTAATTCAACCTTTTAGCTGGCTGTTAGTTTAGACAACTCCTTCCTTTAGTAATATCTGTTTGCAACCATTGCTATGCATGGGCTATTTTGTGTCTTAAAATTTTTAAACAAATTATATTTATGACTCAAAGGGAGATGCCCTAGTTTTTGCAAATGCAACTATGTTCTCGGAGGATATATGCAATACTCACAAACGCCTTACTCCCTAATTCTTTCCAGAGATAGATGTGAACATTTCCAAAGATTAAAAAATTAATTGCATTCCCTTTTAATGAAAAAAATTGCTATTCTGCACTCTGGGGATAGAATTGCAAAAGAAAGGGGGTAGGGGCACTGCTTAAACAACAGGATGGGGTTGGGGATATGACACACAGTGTCTGGTGTATACGTGGACCTAGCAAGTCGTGGCTCTTCTCAGCATGTGGACTGGGTGATTCTTTCTCAGCCACTAGTGACAGAGAGATATTTAGGGGGAAATCATCCAAGATTCCAGAGTTCCTGACCCTCCAGTCATTCTAGAATCTCTGATATAAAACAGAAACCCCAGTGTTGACTCTTTTTGAAAGGATTGCTTGAAGGAGTTTCGTTACTGTGTGCTTGCAGTTGGCAGTGGCCTTGAATTAGGAAATAAATGGGGGTTGCTTAGCCTTGGGCAAAGGGTTGAGGAAAGTGATCCTAGGGAGGTGGAGGGAGAAGTTCAGAAGACGCCCTTAGAATGAGTGTTCAGACATACTAGAAACTTTAAATATTCACTGAAAGTGAGTCAACAAAGGCAGATCGGTGCTTAGTGTGAGGTTGTGGATGGGAAGGATCAGCCCTGGCTGGGTTCAAGAGGCCAGTCTAGCCCAAGGTGAGACGCCTGTGGCGTTGTGTTGTTGTTGTGTGCCATCCAGTCGATTCCGACTCATAGTGACCTTCTCTTCTGCAGAGCAGCTGGTGGGTTCGAACCACTGACGTTTCAGTTAGCAGCCCAGTGCTTAACCATTGGCCACCAGGGCTCCTTTCCCCAAACCAAAGATAGGGGCAGGCTGCCACATCTTTCTCCCAAGGAGCTGCTGGTGGGTTGGAACCACCAACCTTCTGATTAGCAGCTGAGTGCTTAACCACTGAGCAGCCAGGGTTCCTTTAAACTGAAACAACAACAACAACAACAAACCCAAAAAACAAACCCACTGCCATCGAGTCGATTCTGACTCATAGTGATCCTATATAACAGAGCAGAACTGCCCCATAGGGTTTCCAGGGAGCCCCTGGTGGATTTGAACTGCCCACGTTTTGGTTAGTAGCTGTAGCTCTTAACCACTATGCCACCAGGGTTAAGGGTTACTTTAGTGGGGGGGGCAGTGAATTAGGAGGAGGAAGTGTTGAAAGATGTGATGGGGCTTTCCTGGCAAGCAAATAAATGCTATTACCTCTCGTAAAACTGATTCGAGACGCTCAGGGGTCCCGCAGCACACTGGCGGAGCTGCTGCTTGTGGAACAAATGAACAGCTTGTTCTACTCAAATGACAACTGAGTAAAAAAGCCATTGCTAGGAGCAAGGTCCACAAAAACTCTCCAGTTGGGCCTGAAGGCCAGCCAGGCTGCCTTGAGGAAGAGCATTTCATGTGTTTGAAACTTAAGAAACGTTGGTTTGAATTCAAGGTTCTATGAAGTTTTGAGAGAATGTGCAGTAGGGTTTACTTTGAAAGAGCACGTCTCTATACACAAAGGGAAGCGACCCAAATGAAACAGGTGAGGAGGCTCAGGCAACAGGCTAAGTAAGCTGTGTGACTGGGCACCCATCCAGTCTTTATTTATCTTGCCTTACGTTAGGTCCCGTTTTGCTCTGGCTGTACTAGGAGATCTAATAAATCCAGCCATCGGGATAGAGTGACATTTCAAACTGCAGGGAGAAGCCGAGCACATTTTATGCATTCTGCACAATGCTGCCAGCAAGCAGGCTGGAAGGTGGAAATGCGTTTGTGAATCTGTAGCTTCTGAAGCATTTGATTTTGAACTCCAATGGGTGACCTAGGGTGGTGGGTTTATTTAAAGAAGACTTTAGGGCTGGATTGGTTCTTAGTTATCATCCAATCCCACTCTCTCGTTTTAGACTCACAGAGGGCCAGAGTTTTGCTAAACATTATAACAGCCTTGCTAGCAGTCAACCAGTATTCCCAGAACCCAAAGGCGTGCTTTGGTAAGATAGAATGTGGAATTAATATCTGCTGGATAGGTAATACCCTAGTCAGGGGGAGACCTCCAGTCCCTCAAGTGGCTAGTCCACTTGCACAGATCTTGTGGGCCTCTCCCCTCTCCTAGGCACTCACCCAGCTCACTGTGGAGAGCCCTCTAGGATGCGCATGGGCGGAGGGCAGGTAGACTGCTTGGTGGGCAGGTAGGATGCTTGGAGAGCAGGTAGGACACATGGAGGGCAGGTAGGATGCTCCCAGGGCAGGTAGGATACGTGGAGGGCAGGTAGGATGCTTGCAGGGCAGGTAGGACACATGGAGGGCAGGTAGAATGCTCGCAGGGCAGGTAGGACGCTTGCGGGGCAGGTAGGATGCTTGCAGGGCAGGTAGGACATGCAGAGGGCACGTAGGACGCATGGAGGTCCGCAAGGATGTGCCTCCCTGTCCCTACCAGATCTTTGGCCTCTAGCTATTGGGAGTGACTAGCTATTTTGCAGAACACAGAGGTACTTTTTTTCTTTTCTTAGTGATTCAAGAAGAGAGATTCTATGCAGGCCGTGACACTGGAGCAAAGGGAGGAATCAACTCTGGACTCTTCAGACTTTGAGAGGGGGAGGGCCCATGCATACATCCTTTAACTGATCAGCTGCCTGTTGGAGACTGATTTTCTACTGGAGGCTGGTCTCCTTCTCACAACCACCTTTCAGGCAGGAACCATCTACCTCCTCATTCCCTGACTGCCATACTCTGCAGGCCTTTCAGCTTTAGGAAATCTGTGTACTTAGTATGACCCCTTGTTGAGAGAGGAGAGTGACATTTCCAGGAACATTATCAAAAGACCCAGAACAGCCATCAAATGGTGATGAACATAAAACAGTGACGTCAGCCTTCCTTCCACTTAAAACCCAAGCCCAAAGCTACCTTAAGCTATGACAGAAACCAAAACCCACAGTTGTCAAGTAAATTACAACTCATAGAGACCCTATAGGACAGAACAGAACTGCCCCATAGGGTTTCCAAGGCTGTAATCTTTCTGGAGGCAGATTACCACATCTTTCTGCACATCTTTCAACCTCTGGGTGAGTTCAAACCACCAACCTTTCAGGTAGTTGATTGCTTAACCACTGCATCGCCAGGGCGCCTTTTTAAAGCTGTGACACACAGCATTATTTGACAGATATTTGTTGATTGAACAAATTAGAGTTAACAAAAAGTAGTTGGAGATTTCAGAGCACGATGGGGTCTGTTTGATATTGATTCTCTGATCTTGGAGAAAAGAAAACAGAAAGACAATTTTCCTCTAATTTCAATCAGAATATTTTGGAGATGAAGGGATCTTAGTGATTACTTGCTTCCTTTTTTTATGGTACAAATAGGAATTTAATGACTTGTGTTTCTTGCTGCCTGAACCTTGGTTCAATAACAAAGACTCAAATATTTTCATTTCTGAATTGAATGGAAGATCTCGTGAATAGATACCCAAAGTACTCTTCTGTCAAATTTCCTGTCCCTCTCTCATGCTTCCTGGATGTTTGGCTGTGGAGTGGCTCGTTAAGCCGGGAAACAGGCAGTGGTTTGGGGGTCTGTATGCTTCAATCCTGGTCTTTGCCATGGGCTCATGTCTTCTCAAATGGGACCCCTTGCCAGTTACAAGGACTGCCCGCAGTTCACATGTACAAACACTGACAATGCTGCCAGGGCTGCTTCGATGAGCGCAATTAAGAAACACAACAGACAGGGATTTTTTTATAAAGCTATTACATGCTACTAAAGGAGCCCTGGTGGTGCAGTGGTTAAAGCACTCAGCTGTGCTACCCGCGAGAAAGATGTGGCAGTCTGCTTTGGTAAAGATTTATAGCCTATGGGGCAGTTCTACTCCGCCCGATAGGGTCGCTATAGGTCCGAATGCCTTGAAGGCAGTGGATTTTTTTTTTCATGCTACTATTGAGTAATTTAGATAATCTAGGATGCTAATAATCAGAGTCGACTCTCTGAAACCCTACACAGCAAGTGGATGCAGAATTGTGCTCCAGCTGTTAGAGAAGGGAAGGAAAAGCCAGCCAACTGGCTCCGAGGCTTAAGATGCATTATTCAAACTATTCAAGCCCCACCATGGCTTGAACAGTGTTTGGCACATTAAAAAAAAAAAAATTGCCATTGAGTTGATTCTGAATCATGGTGACCCCATGTGTGTCAGAGTAGAACTGTGCTCCATAGGGTTTTCAATGGCTGATTTTTCGGAAGTAGCTTGCCAGGACTTTCTTCCAAGGCACTTCTGGGTTGTCTTAAGTCTCCAACCTTTTGGTTAGCAGCTGAGAACTAACTGCACCACGCTGGGACTCCTGTTTAGTACATAAAGCCAAAACCAAACCTGTTGCCGTCCATTGATGCAGATTCATAGTGACCCTATAAGGACAGAGTAGAACTGCCCCATAGAGTTTCCAAGGAGCGCCTGGCGGATTCGAACGACCAACCTCTTGGTTAGCTGCAGTAGCTCTCGACCGCTACGATGCCAGGGCTCCCTGTTTAGCATATAGTAGGTCCTTAATACATCCTTGTTGAATGACGAGTGACTGCAGCTGTAGAGAGAAGGTGGTTAAATGCTTTTAGATGATGGGAACTAAAGAATATTGGACCAAGTCTTAGCTTTGCTTCGCTGGAGCACAATTAAATGATACAGATGTGCTGTAGGCACTCAACATGGGTAGATACGTAGTTTTAAAAAAAAAAAATTTTTTTTTTTTAAAGCTTTTCCAAAACCACAGCTGCTTCTACTGTCATTCATTCAACAAATATTTTATAAGTATCTACCATGTGTAAGGCACTAGGGATACAGCTATGAAAGAATTATTATTGTTAATATTCTGTTTGATGTAGTAGAAAGCATATGAGCTTTAGAATCAGACACACTGGGGTTGGAATCCTAGCTCTTTCACTTAATAGTGCTAGAAGCTTTAGAATCCAACATGGCTGGGCTTGAATCTCTGCCCTTTTAGTTAACAGCTCTAGAGCGAACATGGGCGTGCTCACTTCTCTGAGCCTCACTTTTCTCATCGGTAACATGGGAATAATAGTAGCATCCTTGTAACTAGGGTTGCTATGAGGATTAGTAGAATAAATAATATTTGTAAGGTTTACAAATGAAATTTTGTCAGTACATGTTAACTACTGTGAGTAACAGTAGTGGAGGTTTTCCCGCTGAAGTGTTTCAGATGTTACGGCATTTCACCACAGGAGGGCGACATGACCACACTGTTTGGAATCTGCCTTTCTCCCTCCACAGATGGAGTGAACTCAGCACTGAACGTGGTGTTATCCTCATACTGTGAGTTTAACGCAACAGAGGCCGAAACAGCTTAGTCTAATATTTTAAATGTGGCAGGTTCTAACCTCCAGGCTTCTATTCTACTGGATAAGCGATAGGAATGATCAATTAAGTGTTCTACACTCCAGATGTTGAAAATATTTTTGAAATTTAGACTCAGCTGGATCTGAATTTTTTAAGTCTTAAAAATTAGTCTACATTAAAAGCATCAGGCTGTCTTTGGGCGCATCCAGAATTTCTTGCAGAGTTGGCCCAGCTGTTAAACTTAGACCTCCCAGCAGCTATTTGGAATTCGTCTAAATTCTACTTGCTAGTATGGGACTTACACTAGGTAACCCACCACCCACTGCTGTCCAGTCGATTCCGACTCATAGCGACCCTATAGGACAGAGTAGAACTGCCCCATAGAGTTTCCAAGGAGTGCCTGGTGGATTCAAACTGCTGACCTTTTGGTTAGAAGCTGTAGCTCTTAACCACTACGCTACCAGGGTTTCCTACACTAGGTAGAGAATACAAAGAAGGAATCTTTCATTCAACAAACATTTATTGAGTACCATTTTTTTTTTTTTACTATGTGCCAGGCACTGTTCTAGGAGCTGAGTAGTCAGCAAGGTGTCAAAAAAAAAAAAAAAGAGCGACAGACAAAAACGAAGACATTGTCACTGTCTTAAAGAAATATATGTGACTTATCAAGTTCCTAAATGAAAATAGCAGCACTACGTGCTGAAACACTAGGGTAGGGCCTGCCAGTGCCTGCACCAGGGGCTGGCCTGCACCTCTCATAGACCCAGTGAGGGCCCTCACCCATGGCTGATGGGTTGGGCTTTGCCAGTATGCTGTCCCAGTGGGGCATGTTTGTATCAGTGATTCTGAACCTTCATGCCAGGACACGCAGGTGTATCACTAAGAACTGTAAGGAGTATATCAGAGGCAATTTACTATTAATGTGAATTTCAGCCTAGAAACTGGGGAGCAAAAGCTGTAACCTTCTTAATCCTCCCATGAGTCATTCTAATTTTATTTTGGTCCCTCATTCTATTAGGATGACAGAAGCTTCATCTTTGTTAATTGGTGTATCTAATTCTCGAGTGGAGATTGCAGAGCGGGAAGAGGGTGATGTCAAGGCATTGGTTTGTGTGCAAAGGAGCAGTCCTTCAAGCCCTCAATGTCATCTGGCCATGCAGGCATCTGTTGAGATGGCCATTAGTCACCTGGTCCTTGGTTATCAATCACTCAGGCTGCCAAGGAGACCTCCATCCTTTTAAGTCTAGGAGTGGGAGGGTTCCTTGCTCTTTTATTTGTGATTTATCTCTAAAAACTTGTAGCCCAAATTCCCTTTGTTTCACCTAAGCCTTAGTCTTTTGGAGAAACAAAATCCAGAAAGAATCTTAAGCACTATTTAATTTTCTCCTTGCTGTGTCTTCCTCCCTCCCTTTTCCCTACAAAAGGTGCACAAGCTCCCCTAGCTGCTTGGGGGTTGGCAAGAGGAGAAGGGTAGAAAGGTGGAAGGAAATACGGGGAAAAACATTGGTTAATATTTCAAATATATTATCCTGCCAAACCAGTAATAAAGTACCAACATTTGTGAATGATTTATCCTATTTTATAAATTAGAGTGGTTTCAAGGTTATCCCTATAATAACTTCCATCCTGTTCTTCCTTTGGAGTTCAGCTCAGTCATTTCTTCCTTAGAGAAAGGTCTCCTGACCTACCTTCATAGATGCTTTTATGGCATCATTTATCTCCCTTTCATAACACTTAATATCATTTTAACTGCATATTATTGGAGTGATACTTTGATTAATGCCTATCTGCTCTGCTAGGCTCTAAGCTCCATGAGGGTTCAGACTGTGTCTCTACCTACTCATCGTTGTGTTTTGCTCTCCGGCACCGTGTGTAGCATATAGTAATTGTTCACCTGGTGTTTGCTGAATGGACAGGTGGCCCTCACTTGCTTCCCTTTCATGCTTTCTTGAGTGGGAGAGAAAGGAAGGAGGTGTGGTTGGTGTGTCAGAAATTACTCACAGGCTTGGGTGCATGTGGGAGTGTGTTGTACAATTTAATATCATATAGAAAATTTGAGGACTTCTGCATTAACACGGAAGGCTAAAACTGCATCCTTCTCCAAAAACTTAACGAAATAAAAAAAAGAAATAGTAAAAGCCAAAAAATATTATAAACAGCAACCAAATGAGGAAACAGACCTAATGGAGTACAATAAATTCTCAAACACTGGCTGCTATGGAAAGACTCAGAAGATGCTGGAAAAGAGTGGAGATCTTGGCCTTGCCTGACCTTCCAGAAGCCACATTGGTGAGATAATAAACTTCCGAGCATTCTCGCTAATAGCTCCAAATTTGAAGAGAAGCAAACTGAGCAACTGATCTTAAATATTCCTTCTTCTGATTAAGGAATGGTGGAAATGGATACTGGAAGGAAGGGGTAGTGGGGGTAAGATGAATAACAGAGTTGATTCTCTGTGATAAAATTGAAGGCTCTAGGGGTAGACACGCAATTGGAGAAACCTACTGAAGCTCAGGGTCACCAAGCAACGAGAATGAGATACAGCTATTGCCATCTGTATTAGATAGTGTGACTCCTTGTACAGATGTTGTTAGTTGCCATCGAGTCGGCTGTGATTCATGGTGACTCCATGTAAAACAGAATGAAATGTTGCCTAGTCCTGCACTATCTTCGTGATCATTGGTATGCTGAGTTTATTGAGGTCACTGTGTATTTTGAGTGCCTTCTATCTAAAGGTCTCATCTTCCAACATTATATTGGACAACGCTTTGTTGTGATCCATGAGGTCTTCATTAGCTGATTTTCAGAAGTAGATCACCCGGCCTTTCAGTCTAGTCTGTCTTAATCTTGAAGCTCTGCTGAAACTTGTCCACCATGGTTGACCCTGCTGATATTTGAAATACCAGTAGCATAGCTTCCAGTATCACAGCAACATGCAAGCCACCACAGTATGTTAAAGTGACAAATGGGTGATGGCCTTGAACAGTACCGAACAAAATAAAACAAAACAAACCGTTGCTGTTGAGTCCATTCCGACTCATAGCGACTCTATAGGACAGAGTAGAACTGCCCCATAGAATTTCCAAGGAGTGCCTGGTGGATTTGAACTGCCAGCCTTTTGGTTGGCAGCCGTAGCACTTAGCCACTATGCCACCAGGGTTTCCTTGAACAGTACAGATATAGAAACATTGGATTAGGTTTTCCAAGCAAATCTCAGCCTGTCTTCCATCTCAGGTGATTTCTCTCACTTGTGTCGTTGACAGGTAATTAAACTGATTTCAGAAGTGGTCGGAAGAGAGCGAAGAACTCAGCCTGCTATATCAGACCAGATAGAAAATCTGCATAGGGCTGTTATTTATATACATAAATAACAGAGCAGTAGTGTGCAGCAAACCTACTACAGCAAAAGGGACTGCAAATGAAACCACAAAACCAAAGCAAGTAAGCAAAAAGTATAAGACACAGACGCCATTTTAGAAGAAAATATAATTCAAGGAACAGAAGGAAATTCTTTACACTTGCTGTGTGTTATACAATAATTCAACTTTTAAGAGAATAAGTATGATAAATCAAGAATTCAAAGATAAAACAATAGAATAAAATCAAACAGCATGGAAGAACTATGGAGTTAAATTGAAGAACTAAACAATGTCATTATAGAGCTAATAGAGAAAAGCAAAGAACAAAATTTAAACACAGCTGAAATCTGAATTACTAACAAAGAAGAAAGGCTTTAGACAATCTCAGTAAATGCAACTGAAAAGACATAAATTAAGGCAATTAAATTAATGCCAAAAGATGGAAAAGAAAAAAAAAAAAAAAGAAGATAATGGGTATCCCTGAAGAGCTACTGAAAGAAATGGTAAAGAAAACTTTTCTCTGAATTGAAGACAAAACTGAATCTACAAATCCAAAGAGCACACTGTATTCTAGGAAAACTGTAAGTTTTTAACGCACCATTAATACGGATTTTAGTTGAGAAACTGAACTTCAATGATAAATGATTCTTTAGAAATTGAGAGAGAAAAAGTAAATCTACTACAAGGAGGGAAAATACCAGGCTGGTCTCAGACTTCCCCACAACAACATTAACGACAGAACATGATGGAATCAGAGCTCCAAATTTGCAAAATAATTTTACCTGCCTAAGATGACATTTAAGGGTAAAAGCAACTTGGAAACACAAAAGAACTCAGGGAGCGTAGTACCTGTAAGAAGTTCTGGAAAAGAAAAAAAACTGTATGTGAATAAAATTAGCCACTTAAGGTATGAATCCAAATATGAAACTTCTGGAATGAAGCAACCCTGATAAATACTGGTGGCAAATATTGAACCCATATAAATGTAGAATTAATACTAAGCAACTATGGGAATTATGGTTAAAGAACGAAATGTAGACGATGTAAAAATAATAATAATAACACGAGGAAGGATAAGAGGAACCGTGAGGGTGAGAGTCTTAAGCTTTCAGAGCCAATAACAGGGAGTGAAAAGGAATTGCCTGTACTGCAACACGTAACTTAAAAAAGACTCCAATTTTCTCACACCTTTCAATCAATTCATTTCTTAATGTCATAGATATCCTGTTAAAAATATCTTTTTAAAAAATGAAGTATTTATTTGATATTTGACAGTTCTTTTGGTTTTGCTGTCATTTCTTTTACTTCTGACAATCAAAGTAAATTTAAGATTAATACTCTTTGATGAAGCAGAGCATGTTTCAGAATAAGTCCATTTTTGGAAATGGATTTCCCCCTTTCTCTGCTTTTCCTTCTTTTTGTACTTTTGCATGGAAATTTTATTTTCACCTAATATGATCAGCTGTTATTCCCTGTTGCAAGATTTGGATTTTTGTATTTGGCTTTGTGATTTTCTAAATTCTTTACATTTTTATAATAGACAGCTATCATTTTTTACCACAACTACTGATTTTTAAAATGTAAAAACTAAACAAAAGACTGGAAGTAAATACGACAAGATATTAATAGAGGATTATTCTGAGCGGAGGTAATAGGAGTAATAGGATGGTTATTAGTTTTTTTCTTTGTGTTTTTCTATAATTTTTAATTTTCCAAAAAATTTTAGAGAGGAAAATTTAAAGAAGGATAAGTTGAGTATACCCACTGTATAACAACTGAAGAGCAATCATGCTGGTCTCATTTATGAGCTGCCTAAGAAATTCAAGGACAAGTTGATCGAATGACTGGCTAGCCAGAATGGGTTGCAGGATCTGTCGTAATGAGCTGCAGCATGACCGGGTGGCATGGCACACAGCTACTCTCGGGTGGTCTTGGAGAAAAGTAACAGTGTCTGGGAGCTGGGAGTCTCTTTTGAGGCACTGGGAGAATCATAGAAGTTTCAACAGTCAGATCTATTCATCACTGCATATATTTAAAAATGCCATGACTCAACTTTCCTCTTGAAGCATAACACCTAGTAAAGTCTGAGAACACTCATAAGTGTTAACTTTTTCATTCATCTTGTAATGGAATTTTATTCTGCTTATTAAGCATTCAGCAAAAAGGGAAATGTTGATGAAAACTAGTGGAACAATACAATTTTATACCAAAAATTAGACTGCTATATTAACAGGAGGAAGACATGATGCCCAAGGAACAATAGGTAAAACATAAAACTAACCTGGCTAAAAAGTACAATAGCTGTACAATAGTGATGTACTTAGCACACTGCCCTTGACCCTTCCTTGGTATACTCTCCATGGCAAACATGGCAGAGTAGAAAAAGCATGAAGTTTGAAGTTAAATTCCAGCTCCTCCACTTAGAGTTCCCTTCTCCAGAAAACACATCCTCATACTGACTTGGTTGGCTTTGATTAGGATTAATCAGTTGCCATGGGGTCGAATCCAACTCCTGGTGACCCCATGTGTGCCACCATAGAACTGTGTCCATAGGGTTTTCAGTGGCTGATTTTTCAGAAGTAGACCATCAGACCTTTCTTCCAAGGTGCTTTTGGGTTGACTCAAACTTCCAGCCTTTTGGTTAGCAGCTGAGTGCACTAACCATTTACACCACCCAGGGGTTTCACGTGTGTACAAACTGATGCATGATTCAGTGGTGGTAATCACAACTGGAGCATGTTAAAGAACAAGACAAACCTCCTCTCCTCTGGAATGATGACTGTACGTTGTGCCAGCTGTACCTGAAAAACATGTGCTCTCTCCTAACTGCTCTCTTTTTTTCCAGCTCAACCAATTACTGCCTCACACATGGAGTCCCCTGGAGGACCTGCAAAATTTAACATGAATACTCAAGTCTCTACCAGTCAGAGTTTTCCAGAGAAACAGAGCCAATATACAAAGAGAGAAAGAGAGAGTGAGCAAGTGTGAGAGAGAAGGAGGGAGGGAAGGAAGGAGAGAGAGAGAATGAGAGAGAAATAAATTGCTTTATTTTAAGGAATTGACTCACAAGATAGTGAGGGTTGGCAAGTCTGAAATCTATAGGGCAAGCCAGCAGGCTGGAAACGCAAGAGGATTTCTTTGCTGCAGTCTTGAGGTAGAATTCCTTTCTTCCCAATCAGTGTTCTCACTTTAACATCAGACACCTTGCAAGGCTGGGAATTCAATTTGCGTTTTAATTTGGCCACTGACAGTATCAGGTGCTGGGTTTGGCTTTTAGCACTCTCAGCCATTTGGCTGTAGGAGATAAAATTTACTTTCAGGGCAGACATAGAGACTTAGGCCATTTATGTGGCACTTGAGCTGGGCATTTGAAGTCCTAAACTCATCCTTTTCTTTTCCTACATTGTTCAGTGCAATTAGGAGCAACCAGCCAATCTCATAATGCTCATTAGTTTGTCAAAAATATTTTAAAAGGTATTAAATACCTGGTTGCCCAGAACATTGCCTCTTACTAATTTTTTTAGGAGTGTCCAGTGGTGACATTTGCAAATCTCTGTTGCCACATCAAGCTATGGATTATAAGTATTCTCTTTGCTACTAGAAATAGAGTCATTAAAAAAAAAAAGTGACTTTAAATCTAATTAGATTAGAAAAGCAGTTCTAGAAACTCCAGAACAGATTCAGAAAACTCATCCTTAAGATTCTGTTCCTCTAACCACTCTTGGTACCAAATTTCTTCATTCAGAGTGAAAGGTGGGATGTCCTGAGATGATGTCCCTGAAGCTGTAAGAGAACTCTGTGTGTGGAAGCTCACTAGTTATCTTGCGTACTGAGAACTGGAGGGACCACAGAGACTATTTGATTGAACATCCTTCCTTTGTAGGTAAAGACATCAAGATCCAGAGGGGTGAAGACTTGCTTAGGCTTATATTACTAGTTAGTGGTAGTGCTGTGACAAGAAACCCAGAATCTGACCTAGAATAAACACCTGTACTTTTGGCTCATGCAACCCCATGCGACAGAATAGAACTGCCTCTTAGGGTTTCCTAGGCTGTTATCTTTATGGAAGCAGATTGCCATGTCTTTCTTCCTTGGAGCTGCTGGGTATATTTGAACCACCAACCTTTCAGTTAGCATCTGAGTGCTTAACTCTTGCACCACGGGGTTACTATGAGTCAAAATAGATCTGACCGCACCTAACACCACTGCCACCACTTTGGGCTAGGAGTACCTCTGTGGCACCACAGTTAATGCATTCAGCTGCTGACTGAAAAGTTGGAGGTTCAAGTCCACCTAGAGGACCTCAGAAGAAAGGCTTGGTGATCTACTTCTGAAAAATCAGCCACTGAAAAGCCTATGGATCACAGTTCCAATCTAACACACGTGGGGTTGTTAAGAGTTAGAATCGATTCCACCACAATTGTTGGACTTTTGGCTAATGGGCACTTTTTTTTTTTCAATTGTACTTTAAGTGAAAGTTTACAAATCAAGTCGGACTCTCTTACAAAAATTTATAAACACCTTGCTATATACTCCTAATTGCTCTCCCCCTAATGAGACAGCACACTCCTTCCCTGTACTCTCTTTTCATGTCCATTCAGCCACTTCTGACCCCCTCCACCCTCTCATCTCCCCTTCAGACAGGAGATGCCGATAGTCTCATGTGTCTACTTGATCCAAGAAGCTCATTCTTCACCAGAATCATTTTCTATCCCATAGTCCAGTCCAATCCCTGTCTGAAGAGTTGACTTTGGGAATGGTTCCTGTCTGGGGACCATGACCTCCGGGGTCCTTCTAGTCTCAGTCAGACCATTAAGTCTGGTCTTTTTATGAGAATTTGGGGTCTGCACCCCACTGCTCTCCAGCTCCCTCAGGGGTTCTTTGTTGTGTTCCCTGTCAAGGCAGTCATTAGTTGTAGCCTGGCACCATCTAGTTCTTCTGGTCTCAGGATGATGTAGTCTCTGCTTTATGTGGCCCTTTCTGTCTCTCGGGCTCATAATTACCTTGTGTCTTTGGTGTTCTTCATTCTCCTTTGCTCCAGGTGGGTTGAGACCAATTGATGCATCTTAAATGGCTGCTTGCTAGCATTTAAGATACCAGAAGCCACTCTCTAAGGTGGGTTGCAGAATGTTTTCTTAATAGATTTTATTATGCCAGTTAATCTAGATGCCCCTGAAACTATGGTCCCCAAGCTGCCACCCCTGCTACACTGGCCTTTGAAGCATTCAGCTTATTCAGGAAACTTCTTTGCTTTTGGTTTACTCCAGTTGTACTGACCTCTGCTGTATCGTGTGTTGTCTTTCCCTTCACCTAAAATAGTTCTTATCTACTATCTAATTAGTGAAAATCCTCTCCCTTCTTTCCTCCCTCCCCCTTCTCCTAACCATCAAAGAATATTTTCTTCCTTGTTTAAACCATTTCTTGAGTTCTTATAATAGCGGTCTTATACAATATTTGTCCTTTTGCAACTACTAATTTCACACAGCATAATGCCTTCCAGATTCTTCCATGTTATGAAATGTTTCACAGATTCATCTTTGTTCTTTATTGATGCATAATATTCTAATAGGCACATTTTAAAGGAAGGAGTGGCCTACAGAGAAGACCAGAAACTAGACTGGAGATAGCTAAAACTTGATCCTGAAGACTCCCTACTGCAGCTCACAGGCTATGCACGAGGATGTTGTAATCCCAGAAGTGTGCTTGTCCTTGGGAAAGTCTCTACCTGTAGTGAAATTGTCATGTCCTCCTTGCTGGAAGCCTAATCGTCTTTTCTCCTCTCCTTGGTTCACTTGCTCATCAGCACATTGTTTAATTCCCAAGGCATTACTGGGCAGAGAACAGCAGTACTCTGGGATGTATCCATGTGGCTGGCACTGAAGAGACCTGAATGTGAAGATTTGTGGACCCCAGGGAAGAGCACATCGAGGAATAAAGTCGAAACCCAAAGTGCTCCTGCGGACACTGTGTGTTCCTGGAGGGAATGGCATCAGTTGACAACCAGGGAGTTTATGACAGCATAGTCAGGAACTAAGTTGGGTCCTTGTACACAATTGTTGAGGTTTAGCCTTGTTAGTTGCTGTCAGGTTGGCTCCAGCTTATGGCAACCCCATGTATAACAGAAGGAAATGCTCCCTGGTCCTGTACCTTCTTCAAGATCATTAGTATGTTTGAGTCCATTGTTGTGGCCACTGTGTTTGGAGTGCATTCCAACCTAAGGGGCTTATCTTCCAGCACTATGTCAGACAATATCTTGTGTCATGGATTGAATTATGTCCCCCCAAAAATGTGTGTATCAGTTTGGCTGGGCCATGATTCCTGGTATTGTGTGATTTTCCTATAAATTACAAATCCTGCCTCTATGATGTTAATGAGGGAGGATGGGCGGCAGTTGTGTTATCGAGGCAGGACTCAATCTACAAGATTGGATTGTGTCTTGAGGCAATCTCTTGAGTTATAAAAGAGAGAAGTGAGCAGAGAGACGGGGATCTCATACCACCAAGAAAGCAGTGCTGGGAGCAGAGTGCATCCTTTCAACCTGGAGTTCCTGCGTGGAGAAGCTCCTAGTCTGGGGGAAGATTGATGAGAAGGCTGACAGAGAGAGAAAGCATTCCGCTGGAGCTGACACCCTGAATTTGGACTTTTAGCCTGCTTTACTGTGGAGGAAATAAATCTCTCTTTGTTAAAGCCATCCACTTGTGGTATTTCTGTTATAGCAACACTAGATGACTAAGACACCCTATTATGACCCATAGTGTTGGCTGTCATAATCCATTAGCTAATTGTCAGAAGTAGATCAACAGGCCTTTCTTCTTTGTCTGGAAGCTCTGCTGAAAACTGTCCAACACTGGTGATACTGCTGGTATTTGAAAAACCAGGGGCATAGTTTCCAGCGTCATAGCAACATTCAAGGCACCATAGTATGACAAACTGACAGATAGGTGGTGGTCTAGCCTAACCAAATGTCCTTGAGTTAATTCCCACTCATGGAAAGGGGTTTATTTCAAGATGCTGGGAATGAGAGGCTCTGCCATAAAGTAATGCAAGGGATAAAAAATTAGGTCCACAGAGGCTTAGGAGCAGGGAGGAGTTGCAGTTACTGCCTCTTCCAACTTCTTTAGACATAAGATCTCTCGCCCGAAGTCAACAGATTTGGCTGACTAAAATTCCCTTATCTGGGCATTGGAAATTGGTATCTTGGAAGTCTGCGCTTCTTTCAAGATGAGCCCTGGCAGCTGATCTGACAGGACTGAGGTGAGATTTATACTTGACCATATTTTTTTTTTATCTCCACCCCACCTCCCCTGACCTCTTCTCTCCTCACTCCTCTTTTCCTTTCTCCAGGGTCTTCCCATTTGCAAAATGGGGAAAGCACACATTTAGAAATTCCAGGAGAACGGAACAAAAAGACTTTATAAAAAGGAGACATGATCTCATAGAAGAAGGATGTTTATTTACCTGAGCCCTGGTGAAGTTCATTCTAAGAGCATGATTTTGAAACCAATGAGACAAACACCTGTGAGTGAGCTGGATACATAAGTAAATTTGGAATAAAGAATGATCATTGCCTCAGGGCCCTAAGAACTAAAGGAACTGGTACTGATTTAAAACAAACTCTCAAAGCAGGGCTTTAAACTAGTTAACCCCTGCTGAGAATTTGCATTTCCATCCCAGATACACTGGATCAGAATTTACATTTTAAGAAGATCCCCAGGTGATTCTTATGTATAATAAATTTTGGGAATCGCTGCCCTACTAGTAAGAAGCCCTGGTGGCACAGCGGTTAAAGTGATCAACTGCTAATCAAAATGCAGGTAGTATGAAACCACTAGCGGCCCTGTGGGAGAAAGATGTGGCAGTCTGCTTCCGTAGAAATTTGTAACCTTGGAAACCCAAAGGGGTCACTATGAGTCACAGTTGACTCGATGGCAGTGGTTTGGTTCAGGCCCTACTAGGATAGCCCTGGTGGCACGGCGGTTTTGAGTTTTGGCTACTAACTCAAAGGTCAGCAGTCCAAATCCACCAGCTACTTCTTGGAAACTCTATGGGGCATTTCTACTCTGTTCTATAGGGTCGCTATGAGTTAGAATTGATGACAGCAACAAATGTGGCTTTGTTTTTTTGTTTGTTTCAGGCCCTACTAATGGTTCTCAGAATTAGTCCCTGACTTTAACAGCATTAGCATTGCCTGGGAACTTGTTAGAAATGCAAATTCTCATCAGGGGCTCAAACTGGAACAAGCCTGTTTGAAGCCCTGCCTCAAAGTTGTCTTCCTCCCCCAAAGACTTTAATTTTTCCTAAACTTCTTTCTACACTTGGAGAGAGGGAGGGGAATGTCCTTGGGAATTCAGGAGAGTAGGATTAAAACTAGTAATTACAGACATTAGCTACTACCTATCTGTCAGTTTGTCATACTGTGGTGGTGGCTTGAGTGTTGCAATGATGCTAGAAGCTATGCCACTGATGTTCCAAATACCAGCAGGATCACCCATGGTGGACAGGTTTGATCAGAGCTTCCAGACCAAGACAGACTAGGAAGAAAAGCCTGGTGACCTACTTCTGAAAATAAGCCAATGTAAACCCTATGGATCATGACAGAATATTGTCTGATATAGTGCTAGAAGATGTGTCCCCTAGGTTGAAAGGCACTCAAAATATACAGTGAGAGCAGTAATGAATTTGAGTATATCAACCATGAGGATGGCACAGCATTGGGCAACATTTCATTCTGTTGTACATGGGGTTGCCATGAGTTGGAGGTGACTCAATAGCAACTAACAATAACAACATCATAGACATTAGGTGTCAGGAATGAACCTGAGACAGAAAATCAGACACAGCAGAATAAAGTGGGTGTAGAGTTGAGGTTTTGGAGATATCTCTTAGACCTTGCTCACCTCTATGCCTATTTTCCTCAGAATCTACCTTTCTCTCATCTTGCTCTCCATTTGCCCTCCTGCTAAGGCTGTAACATATCCACCATCCTTGTCTGGCTTTTATATACCAGAAAATTTCCACTGAGCTGAAGATTCCATAAAGGAGATCTACCTCCAGAGCTCTTGAAGATAGGAGCCAGCCTTGGACCTGACACATAGTAGGTTCTCAGATATTTGTGAATAAATTGTAATTTTAGCACAAATGGAGAAACTGAGGCTCAGAGAGCTAGTCACTCGCTGCCCAAGATTATGTCCTATCTTAGCAAGTGGCAGAACTTCTAGTCTAGTTAAGTTCTAGGAAAATGTATATAAAAATGGTGAACTAGTGGAAGCAGAGTATTCTCAGTGTTACAGGGTTGGTGCAGGCTGTTCATTCTCAGAGACATAGGAGGGAGGCAGGGCGGACCGACACCATTCCTAAGGCTTCCTGGAAAATGTGGACCAGATGAGAAATAATCAGAAATGGGGGAGGGGAGGAGTACGGCATCCCAGGTGGTGAGGAAGTGGGGGGACAAGGTGTGAGCCAAGGCAGGAAGCTTTGTGCGTTTTGTAGGGACCATGCAGAAGGCCAGTTTGCCTACAGAAGTCTGAGTAGAGGCACTGTGGCAGATGAAGCTACAGAAGTCAGCAGATGCCAGACTGGGATGCGCCGGCCATCATCACTTGTGTGATCCAAGTCATGGTTTCTGGGATGAAGTGGATACTGTATAGCACATACACTGTCCAGCTGCCCCGTCAGGACTAAGGCATGTGTTCCCCCAGCTGGCAGGGGTGTTGGCTGTTAAGGGCTTATCACCAAGTGCCTCCCTGTGAGGGGAGCTGCCTCATTCACAGTTGTGCCCCCTACCCAACAACTAGTTCATGTGGGGGTACAGAGGCAAGCCCTCTACACCGTGGTGGGCCAACACTGCAGAACCATCCCAGCTTCAGATCTCCCCATGGGGTGGACTGAGGTCTCTACTCCAGTTCAACATCTCTCTGCCCAGTTTGCTCCTCATTTCCTTGCAGATGTGGTTCCTAAGAGCACTCCCAAATACACTTTCTGCAGGGAAATCTTGTCTTAGCATCTGTTTCTGAGGGATCCTGACCTATGCCAGTGATACAGAATTGGTCCTAGGTAGCCGACTCTAAAAAGTATTTTGGAGTTTCTGGCGATGCAAACTTCATTGCTCATGGCAGGTGAAGCCATGCTAGCCCTTGACATGCTGTAATGATGCAATTATAAGAACTTTCACAAGTGGTGAACTGGGACAGAATACCAGTGAAAGAGACTGCAATAGCTCAGGCACTGGGGAGGTTTGGGGGAAGTGATACTTACAAGGAATATTAATTGAATGGCTCTTTCTGGGTGCTATTGATGCATTGGGAAAGACATGAAAAGCTGGAGGTGATCAATGACCAATTTAAGGCAAAGCGTGAAAGTCAGGTCTCTGGGTTAATGCACTTGGCTGCTAATCGAAATGTTGGAGGTTTAAGTCCACACAGATGTGCTCAGAAGAAACACCTGGTGATCTACTTCTGTAAAACCAGCCTTGAGAACCTTATGGAGCAGTTGTGTACTCTGTCACACATGGGTCGCCATGAGTCATGGTCCCCATGAGTTGGGGTCATCATAAGTCGGGGTTGCCATAGGTCAGGGTGGCTACGAGTTGGAATGACTGGACAGCAACTGGGTAGGTGGTAAAAGCCAGATGTCCAAGTTGGTAGATACTTTCATCTCTTGCTGCCAGAGGGCAGAAGAAGCCAAAGAGCAGGTCCAGTACTTAATTACAAGAGTAGATGCTCTTCAGATAAGGTTCATGTCACAGCCCAGCAGGTGCATCTCACTGGGTAAAGGCCCTGACTGGGAGGAAAGAGGATGCTGAGATTTGGAATGAGGACATCTGAGTTGAAGCTTTTATCCCTGGAGTCTCCTGGACCCTCTGAGCCTGGAGGAGTGGCCCACTTCTCCCTGCAAGAGTCTGAGATTTGAGAGGCGTTGAAGCCTGGGTCTTGGATAGACTAGAAACAAAAGGAAGAATGTGAGAGACATAGGAATAAATGAGGTTTGTGTTTCAGTGGTCACTAATGCTCCAGTGGTTTCTTGTAAATGTCACCAGAAGCCAAGCAGTAGGAGGCAATTTAATACATTGATGAATAAGGTATTGTAGTAGAAATAAATATAGTTTGTCTTTGTAGAGATTAGGTGTAGTAAATCTTATATGGCCTCAAGATAGGATGTATTTTTCTTTTTCCTATTTTCCAATTTCAGTTTTATTTCATGAAATAATAATAATTCTCACAACAGTGATTAAACTAATAAATAACATTGTGCATTAGTGCATGAGAATGAAGAATGTACATTATAAATAATAATAGTTTATTTATGGTACTGTCTTTACCCGCCCTTTGTGTTCTTCCAGCAAAGTGGTTGGGGGCTCAAAAATCTACTGTGCAAACATACATGCACACACACGTACACAGGACACATAGTTACATGTATTTTACCACCAATAAGACATTTTCCAAATTACAGTTCATAAGGAAGATGGTAAGCTTAGGATAAATATCATTAGAGATGGTGGACATTTATTAAATTTATATACTACTGAAATTTGGTTTTATGAGTTTTAAACTCAATTTGGACGTTTTTGGAATACAGATAGATAAGATCTTCGTGAAACATTATTGACTCTCAGGTAGAAAAGTACATTCACTTGGCTTTTTCCCGGCAAAGCTATGCATATTCTATCAATTTCAGTGGCTTAGAGATGCCTGAATTTCTTGGACCAATATATTTTTAAAGAGCCTTTCCAAGGATCAAGTACAGGTAATCTATTTTGCCAATTAAGCTTATTTGGAAGAAAAAAAAAATCTCTACCTTCTTATACTACTATCGTTCCATGAAAAGAACAAAGATTTTAACACCAAAAAGATAGGGAGGATCTAATCTCACAAGAAAGGGCTTTAAGCCTATTCAATAAATTAAAAAAAAAAAAAAAAGATTAGCTCTATGAAAAACTCCTGGTTGTCTCATTTATCTCATTTTGCAGGGGATGAGTAAAAATTTTTGTCAAGACTGGAATTGATGATGTACAAGGACAGAGATTTAGGAACCACTAATCTAATACATTTTTTTAATCTAATACATTTCTATGAATTAGATTTGAGAAAGTTTTAGTTATTTCCACCGGTGAGATGTGGAAAGCATATCACAGGGTGATTTAAAGTTGCTTGCTCTGTGGGCAGCAGTTCTCATACTTATGTATCAAAATTCCCTGGAAGACACCTTAAAAAACACAGATTGCTACCTCACCCCCAGAGTTTCTGAGTCAGTGGCTGGGTGGGGCCAAGAATTTGTATTTCTAATGATTTCCCAGGTGATGCTGATGCTGCTGGTCTAAGGATCACATCTGGAGAACAACTACTCTAGGTTATAAAAAAACAGCAATTGCTAAAATATATGTTCTGTTTCCAAGGAACTTTGTTTGATTTTTGCAGCCTTCCTTCTTCATATTAATGAAAAGTTAGATTCAGACTACAACCTTTATTTTATAGAATAGAAATGCAAATATTTTCCCCAAGTGTTTCCATGGTCTGGGATACCCTTATCATTGTGTCTTTAGGATGAATGGTGGTACATATCTCTAGAGCAAGTTTAAATATCGTCTCCTCTTTGTAGATGATATTAACTTAACTCCCCAGGTAGACTCTATCTATCTATCCATCCATCCATCCATCCACCCACCCACCCAACCCCCCATCCATCCATCCATCCACCCGCCCACCCCCCCATCCATCCATCCACCCACCCACCCATCAACCTACTACCTGCTTAACTATCTCCCTATCTGTATCTTTTTAAAAAATGTATTGCTGTCCCCATTAGATTCTGGGCTTGTTGAGAACAGGTGCTGTAACTCATTTATCTTCGAATTCTAGCAACTAGCATCGTGCCTGGCATTGATTTTATCCACCTGTTTGGCATATCATGGCAACAGCCAAATCAGTGAGTTGAGTGATGAACTAGTGGATTTGATCTCTATAGATATGGATGATTCAGGTTAAACATTTTGTCTTTTTTTTTCTCTCTCAATGTTATCTGTAGCACAGAGTTATTTTCCTTAAATCATGTGGATAGTTGCTTAAGCTCCCCACTTAAAAAAAAAAGTCTACTGTGGAAATGCACTGTACCAGTCAATAAGTCAAATATTGGAACAAAAAAAAAAAAAAAAAGGAAGTTCCTAGTTCCCATATTTGTCACTTGCTAGCCTAACTGTCTTCCCTAGACTAGAATTCTGTCCTATATACCCCTGGCAAAAGTTTGTGTATTATTCCTATTAGTCTTGGCTTGCATCAAAGTGTGATGCTTTAGATATTCAAATTCCAAACTCTTGAGGGGTTTTTGAATATCAAAAACTGTGGAGTAGTAAATATGCTTTGGATATTTTTTCCAAATTTCATAGATGGAAATTGAAAGCTGGAGTCATCCGGAGTACCCAATGCTTCCTTTGTTTCATACATACCATATTTCTTTTGAAATCAGGGCACAGCAAGATAACGGAATAGCAAAAATATTGACAGGAACAAATAGATGCTAAATACAGAGAATTTTTCATTATTATTTTCGTGGATTTGTTTTTGCCCTTTTGGCTAGGTTTTCAAGATCAAAGACTCTTGATTGTGTGACCCAGGTACACAAGTAAGGGCTGATTGGTTGTAGAAAAGATAGGATCATAACTTGCATTACATTTATTACTGTTTCCAGAAAGACATATTTGGGCTATAGACCTGGGCTCAGGAGTAGAAACACACACAGATAATAGTGGGAATTAGGGGTCCCAGGATTTTTAAGTCATTTCCCATAGCTGACAAAATATAATGTTTCTGTAAATATCGTAATAATAAAAAGAGCAATTTTTATTAATTTTGATCGAAAGGTGCCATTTTTCCATAATATTTAATGAACAAGAGTTACTTATTAATTCTCAGACATGTTTCGATTACGCAGACACCTTCATTTTAGAAACATAGGGCATCTTGCCCTCAAATAGAACTACAGCATTAATGAATATTTGTTTAAACTGCTTCGTTACATTTCATTCAAAGGTGCCTACAAAATGCCACATGCTATTAGAAGCAGCAATCCTTGTTTTGTTTGTAGACAATTCAATTATGGAAGATACCCAGAAAGAAGTTGTGAAAAGAATATCGTTAAGCAACCAAGTAGTTCTCTTCTGTTATGAATGTTTTAACAAAGAATCAGCTTGTGGACTTGGTGGTAATTGACTGCAAAATTGGATTGTCCATTGAAGAAGCATTTATTGAGACTGCAAGGGGCAAGAAGTAACATACAAGAAGCTCCCTTGTAAGCGGGTCTAGGAGGTTCTGGGGAAAGAAGGAGAGGAGCAAATTTGTCTCTGGCTTTACCTGATGTGAAAGGGACTCTTCTATGTTAAGATAAGGGGAACTCTGTCAAATAATATCTAATTACCTCTTTTATTATTCTGGCTCAAAGTGAGCTCACTTCTTTTGGAGTTTTACAGCATTTTCTGTCTGCCATTTTCTTATCAATGAATAATTTGTTGCTTCATATCAGTATGGAGTCCCTGGGTGGTGTAAAGTGTTAACACACTCAGCTGTTAACCAAAGCCAGCCTTGGAAGAAAGGCCTGGCATTCTACTTCCAAAAAAATCAGCCATTGAAAACCCTATGGAGCACAGGTCTTCTCTGACATACATGGGGTCATCATGAGTAGGAACTGACTCCATGGTAACTGGTTTCATATCAGCATAGGAGGAGGAGGAGACTTTGCCTCTCTTCCCCCTTCCCCTCATGAATCTACTTGGTCAGATTCCTGCCCACTGGTTGGGCCACGTTAGCCTGCGGTAAGGGCAACTGTGTTTTAAAACATTTCACGCATATGAATTACCTGCCTTCAGCGTCCAGCCATGGAGCCCTGGTGGTGAAGTGGTTAGGATCTCAGGCTGCTAACCAAAAGCTCGGCTGTTTGAATCCACCAGCCACTCCTTGGAAACCCTATGTGGCAGTTCTACCCTATGAGTAGTATAGGTGCTGGAATTGACTCAACAGCAAACCAGCACCACTACCACCACCACCACAACAGTGTCCAGCCAGAGCTCGGACAAGTAGTTTTTGATAGGTCTAGCCATTTTTACTCTCTTCCCCTGCTGTTGTGGGTGTTCAGTGTGCACCCCTTGTGCAATGCCTCTAGCCAGAGGGTGGTACAAATCCCCTGTTGTGGATTTTGACTTAGAAAGATGGAAAAAGCCCATTTGGCCTTCAGAACACATGTACCACGAGGCTATCAGCCAACTCTTCACAGGAGTTAGAGCATAAATTCCTTCCAGCTAATTAAAAATAACACAGTTCTTCCATTCCCATTTGTCATGTTTTTTGTGTGAGGGACCTCACAGTGTAGAAGGGAGGCTGGCTAAGGCAGGTCATGGGCATTGCTAGGTATCTCTAGCCAATAGCATCTTAAACCTCATCAAACCTGGACATAACTTCTTTTTTTTAAAGCTTTAACTTGTATGTATGTCTTTTATTCATTTAAGCAAAAATTTATCAAGGACTTAATATGTTGTTCTGTACTAGATTCAACTAGATTATAAATTCCTGGAAGGGCAGGGGCTACATATCAAACTTCTTTGTAGCTCTCCTCTTTCCCTTTTTACCTGGAGTTCAGAACCTTGTTGTCCTTGGGTTCCTTTGAGTTGATTTTCAACTCATAGCAACCCCATATGACAGAGTAGAACTGTTCCACTGGGTTTTCTAGGTTGTAATCTTTATGGGAGCAGATCACAAGAAGCCACTGGGTGGGTTTGAACTACCAACCTTTCAGTTATCAGCTGAGTACTTAAATGTTGAGCCACTAGGGCTCCTTCCAGAACTTTGTAGGCACTCAATAATTATTTCTACGTAAAGAAAACATGAAATAAAGTCTCTGCTTCCTGAAAACATTTTGGATTAGAAGACATATCCTGGGTAAAAAGCCAAACCAAACCCGTTACCATTGAGTCAATTCCGACTCATAGCGACCCTATAGGACACAGTAGAACTGCCTCATAGGGTTTCCAGGGAGCGGCCGGTGAATTTGAACTGCCAACCTTTTGGTTAGCAGCCAAGCTCTTAACGAGTTATCAAGTACTATGTGCCAGTGGAGGAGCCTTGGTGGCACAGTGGTTAAGTACTTGGCTGCTAACTGAAAGGTCGGCCTTTCGGACCCACCAACCAGTTGCTCCTCAGGAGAAAGACGTGGCAGTCTGTTTCTGTAAAGATTACAGCCTTGGACACCCTGTGGAGGCAGTTCTACTCTGTCCTGTAGAGTCACTGTGAGTCAGAATTAACTCGAAGGCAATGGGTTTGGTTTGGTTTATATGTCAGTGACTTTGCTAGATATTTTATGCATACTCTCCTCAAAAGGTTCTGCCAGGTAGAACCCAGGGTATGATTCTAGGTATTTAGAAAGGGATTGTCAGAGGTACCCATGGAGATAGTTCATGAGTGAGGGCATTCTGAGGTCACACCAAGTATCACTTCCTAGAATGACAGCCCATACAAAGGCCCAATTTGAAAGTCAGAGACAGTATAGAAGATGGAGAACTGCAGACTCCAGGGATTACAAAGGGGCTGCAATGGGAAGCCCCAAGGGGAGAGTTGAATGTGGGGCTTACCAAGAAAAAATAAAGGATGGGCAATTTGGAACAAATCTCATGTTTTCCTGTGTTCCTCGTGCTGATGAAAGGAAATGTTGGACATATAAGAATTATTATCCTCATTCAGGTCTAGGTCAAGAGAGGCCCAGCCCACTTCTAAGGCTGCCACCATTATACAAAGGACTGAAGAAATGCCAGAAAGGTTTATTAAAGTGTAGGGGTTTTTAACATTTTTTTTTACATCGTATGTGGTAATTTTAATAGAAGACAATATTAAAAAAATCTAAGCACGAGATTTCAGATGTCCCTCACGTTTATACTGTGATAGCCCCTATCTTCACACTGTAGACAGGGAAATGGAGGCTCAGCAAGAGGGACTGGAAGAAGCTCATACTAGTATAAGTGCTGGAAACAGGATTTAAACCTGGATTATTTGACTGTAAATTCTTTCTCTTTTTTAAAAACTATACCATATTGTCCAGGCAGGCATAGGTGAAACAGTAAGGGCTGTGCTCCAGGCCAGAACATCCAGAGCACCCTATAACTGTACCTACTGTTGACCCTTGTGTACAGAGCCCAGGGAATTGTGACTGTCCTCTACCAAGACTGCTGCCCTATTGGTCGTGCCTTATCTTATAGACCAGATGAGGAACGTGTTTAATAGCCTCACGGAGTTTGATTCTGTTGGGTAAAAGAACTTGGCACTACCCCAGAGCAGAACAAAATGTTTCAAAGGACCAAAGCAGTGTCCTTAATGACTTGGTAATTAAAACAACACTATAAGCACAGCTTAAAAGTAAGGAAACTACTTCGAAAGGAAAAAAAAAAAAACACAGAAACTCTTCCAAATGAAAAATCTATTCGTTTAATTAGATCAGAATCTTTTTTTTTTTTTTTTTAATGCCTTTGACAATGGAATCCTAAATGATTTGATAGAAAAAAGTAGTAATTAAAGGACATCTTTTCTGATAATAGCCCAGGAAGAAAATATTCAGCCTGAGTTGTGAAGTCCAAGGATATTTGGCCTGGGTCCTATAAAGAGGGATTGTGAAAATGTTTGAATCACTCTCTTGGTTTGGATGCCTTCACAGCAGAGCTGAGACAAAGACTTGGTGCAGGGAGTTTATTTGGGAGGTGGTTCTGGGAAGCACAAATGATGGAATTGGGAAGGTAAGGCAGAGACGGGAGAAGAGTCAATAAAGTCTGTGTTAATGCATCAACTAGAGACCCTGGGTGGCGCAAAGGGTTAACATGCTTGCTGTTAACTGAAAAGGTGATGGTATGAGTCCATCCAGAAGTGCCTGGGAAGAAGGGCCTGGAGATCTACTTTTGAAAAATCAGCCATCGAAAGCCCTATGGAGCACAGTTTTCCGTGACTCACACAGGCTCGCCGTAAGTTGGAACTGACTCCACAGCAAGTGGTAATGAGCAAGTTATTGTGGGCACGTGGGGTTCGCTCCTGCTGGGGACTCTAAGAGGCCGTGTGGAACGTACCTCAAAATCGTCCTGCTGAGGCACCAAGGAAGACAGGGCATTTACTTACCACCCACTATTGGTTGAGGCTTGCTCCTGGGGTCACTAAATCCTAGGCACTTCCAAGCTGCTCTGGGCCAGCTCCCAGGGTGCTGAAGAAGGCCTTTGCACAGATGCAGAGACGCACCCTTGAGGTTGGAAGTGGACTTTGTGGGCATGCGGGCAACTGTCCACTGCAGCTGCTGGAGAACTCAGAAATGGACCAAGGGTATACGGGTTGAGCATCAACAGTATCTGTTACTGACAGATTTTATAAGGCCTCATGCCTCTAGACCAGTGCAATCCGGTAGAAATATAATGCAAAATGCAAATATGAGCTACATATGTAATTTAAAATTTTCTAGTAGCCACATTAAAAAAGTAACAGGTGAAATCAATTTTAACAATATATTTTATTTAACTCATTAAAAAAAAAACCCAAATTAATGTGATTTCACTGCACATTCAATACCAGAATTACTAATGAGATAGCTTTCATTTTTTTTGTTTAACTAAGTCATTGAAATCCAGTGTGTATTTTATACTTAAAGGGCATCTCAATTGGGATCCATCACGTTTCAAGTGCTCAGTGGCCACATGAGGCTTGAGGCTACCATACTGGACCACACAGTTCTAGGTCAGTATAAAAAGGATTCTCTCTTGGGAAAGGCATAAGAAAAAATCTGTCATTTCCTTCATGATTTTCTTCAAAAAAAGACTCAAGTCATAACCTCAAAAATTTTAGGGTTAGCCTTTTTGTTTGTGAATATCATTTGACGACATCTCTTTATAATTTATGAATTATTTCCAGGAGCTTCCTCTGTCCTTTGATTTCAGATTTCCTTCTGGTTTACGTGGCAAGGACTGTCATGATGGATTTTTCTCGAGAACAGTGACGGGAGAAGGCCTCATGCCCTCTCGCCGTCATCGCTTACAGTTTAGGACTCGTGCTAGTTTCCTAGGACTTCTGTAATAAAGTACCACAAACTGGGCTGCTTGAAACAACAGAACTCCATTCTCTCATAGTTCTAGAGGCTAGAAATTCCAAATCAAGGTGTTGGCAGGGTCATTCTCCCTCCAGAGCTTCTAGGGGAAGAGTCTTTCTTGCTTCTTCCGGCTTCTGGTAACCACGGGCGTTCGTTAGTCTGTGGCAGCATAACCCCAATCTCTACCTCCATCTTCACATGATCGTCTGCCTTCTGTGTCCTTGTCTCTGTGTCTCTCCTCCTTTAACAAGACACTAACCATATTAGATTAAGGGCCCACCCGACTCCAGTGTGACCTCATCTTAATTAATTACATCTGCAATGACCCTATTTCCAAAGAAGGTCAGGCCCACAGGTACAGGGGTTAGGGCTTCAATGTATCTTTTTGGGGGACACAATTCAAACCCTAACAGGGACTGTAACCAGGGTTTATGGAGGAGCAATGAGAAGGTGGGGGCACCATTCGGCCTGGGCTATTAACCATCAAAGGAGGTTCTACCTATTGCTATTGCATTAAAAAAAAGAAAAACCTCATTTGTTAAATATACACATTTAAAATTTTTACTGCAATTTTTATCTTCCCCTTTTATGCTTTTCTTCCCTTAAAAAAAAAAAAATGACAGCCATGGATTGAATTGTGTCCCCCAAAAATAGGTGTCAACTTGGTTAGGCCATGATTACCGGTATTGTGTGGTTTTCCTCCATTTTGTGATTGTAAGTTTATGTTAAAGAGGGTTAGAGTGTGATTGTAACACCGTTGCTAAGGCCACATCCCTGATCTAATGTAAAGGGAGTTTCCCTGGGGTGTGGCCTGCACCACCTTTTATCTCATTAGCGATAAAAGGAAAGGGAAGCGAGCAGAGAGTGAGGACCTCAAACCACCAAGAAAGCATTGCTGGCATCAGAGCGTGTCCTTTGGACCCAGGGTCCCTGTGTGGAGAAGCTCTTAGTCTGGGGGAAGATTGATGAGAAGGCCGACAGAGAGAGAAAGCCTTCCCCTGGAGCTGACACCTCGAATTTGGACTTTTAGCCTACTTTACTGTGAAGAAATAAATTTCTCTTCGTTAAAGCCATTCATTTGTGGTATTTCCGTTATTGTGTTACCGGAATAACGTTCTTGCCTCTCCCTGGTCAAAAATGAGCAGGTAAGGCACATAGAGTTTTCCATATGAGCAAAGCTTTATTGAAGAGGCTTGCAAGTGGAGATGAGGAGGGCCTAGAGCAATGCATACCCCCACCTCACAGAACAAAAGACGGGCCTGAGTTTTTAAAAGTTCTTGGGTGGGGGAAAGATTCATATTTATTCATAGACACAGGAGGGGATATGTTAACTACGGTGCGAACAGCAGCTTTCCAAACTGGCTCCTGTCCCAGAGGCCTCTGGGATTTGTAGCAGGACTTATTATGGGGTGTCACGCCTGCACAGTCTCTCATTCCCCGGGTTCTATTCCCCAGGTGGGGCTGCAGACCCTCACCGCCTCTGGTGGAAGGTCACACAGTGGTCACAGGTAGATGTTCTGCACATGTCCCTGGGGCTGATTTTCTTTTTTTTTTTTCTTCTGAAAGACAACTTTAAAGAAGTTTGTGGGCTATTTTAAGATACCCTGCCCCATTGTTCTGGGGAATGGCTTTGTTTCTGCACCCTGGCCTATTTCTTGTTACTTTGCAGGTTTGGGGGCCCCTCTGTTCTCTGTCTTACTAAGTGTCTAGGTTCCAAACTCAACCCTCTATTACCTCCCTGATAGTATAGTCTATTTCTCTTTTACTTGCTTCTCCTCTAACCACACCAGTCTCTTTGCTATTGCTCAAACAGGCACCCTCTGATCTCAGGGCATTGGATCCCTGTCTTACTAGCAGCACTAGATGACTTAGGCAATGACCTAGGCCTTTCTTCATTGGTAAGAGATTTAGCAGATACTCCTAGTTAACTAATCTAATTTCATGACTTTTCATTTCTGTTATGGATTGAGTTGTGTCCCCCAAAATGTGTATCAACTTGGCTATGCCATGATTCCCAGTATTGTGTGATTGTCCACCATTTTGTCATCTGATATGATTTTCCTATGTGTTGTAAATCTTACCCCTATGATGTTAATGGGAGCTGTGGTGGTACAGTGGTTAAGAACTGAGCTGCTAACCAAAAGATCAGCAGTTCAAATCCACCAGCTGGTCCTTGGAAACCCTATAGGGCTGTTCTACTCCATCCTATAGGGTTGCTATGAGTCAGAATCTACTTGACAGCAATGGGTATGATGTTAATGAGGTGGGATTAGGAACAGTTATGCTAATGAGGCAGGTCTCAATCTACAAGGTTAGGTTATGTCTTAAATCAATCTCTTTTGAGATACAAAATATAGAAGTGAGCAGAGAGACATGAGGACCTCATACCACCAAGAAATAAGAGCCAAGAGGACAGCTTGTCCATTGGACCCAGGGTCCCTACACTGAGAAGCTCCTAGTCCATGGGAAGATTGATTACAAGGACCTCCCTCTAGAGCCGACAGAGAAAGAAAGTCTTCTCTTAGAGCTGACACCCTGAAGTTGGATTTCTAGCGTACTAGACGAGAGAGAATAAACTTCTGTTTGTTGAAGCCATCCACTTGTAGTATTTCTGTTCTGGCAGCACTAGATAACTAAGACAATTTCCAATCTCTCTCTTCTCTGTCTGTGTTAGAGAGGCTATTAAAGCAAAACAAAATACCCAAACAAACAAAATTTTGACTTTCTTGTTCTTTTTACAGTCAGCAGTGGTCATATATTACAATCCTGGCCAAAGAGATATAAGCAGAAGTCTTCTGGTGCTGCATTCCCCACTTTGTGGAACTCACACAGGATGGCTGGCAGTATGGCAACCATCTGGCACCAGGAGGTAATCAGCATGAGCATGAAAGCCAACATGGTAGAGCAAAAGATAGAAGAAGATTTGTTGTCTGATGGCATTTTTGGGCTGCTTTGCTAGTCCTGGAAATACTTTCTGCCTTCCTGTTATGTTAGACAAACAATACCTTATATGTTTAAGCTACTATTAATTGGATTTTCCTATACTTACACCCAAATGTGTTCCTATCTGATATAGAGACTCTGCCAAAACCACCACTGAAAAGAACTTTCAGTATGCATTTGCTTTCTTGCTGCTCCCTACAAGTGGCTAATTAAGCAATCATCCAGAAGTATAATTAAAACAAACAAATACATAAAACATTGCAAATGTGGAGTTAGCAATTCTCCAGAGACCTAATTAGCTATCTTATGTCTTTGAAAAGGTGTAGGTTGATCAAAGCATTTATATTCATGTTCCAACCCTGAAGTCCCTTATTTTAAATGATTATAATTTCTGTTGGTGGTCACTCTCTTCATTTAAAGGGGACCAAAAAAAAAAAAAAAAAAGTCACTTAAGATCACGTATCTTTGGATCTCCAGATCTTGCCTTGAGCCTGGTCTATAGAGGGTAAACAGCACATGTTTATTGGATTCATATTATATAAGTAAAATAACTTCTCATTCAGGATTTGTTCATTTTTACCCCTTTTTGTAGTAGCTTCCTCAGACTTTGTGACAGGCTGCTCCAGTCTATGGACGATACTGGCTCAGGCTGTAACTACCCCAAAGATGTCTGCTGGAAGTTGTCTGAGACCTTCTCATGGGGAGAGGAACAGAAGGAATAGGCAACCCAAACTAGGGAGTTATTTTTCTCAGAAGAGTTTCCCTCTACAGCAACTTCCCAGCACTTCTAATAACTGCAATTAAGGTTATTATCTTTCATAGTAGATATATTCATGTTCTCTTTATTTTCTTGGACAAATAATACCAAATGAGTACTTGTTAGGACAGGGTAGAAGTCTTCTCTAATTGTGGGTGAACCTCAGGGTACCTAGTGCAGGAGGATGAAAGCCTCAGAGATCAGATTTGGCATCCCAAAGAGAAGTGTTAGCGATTAAATCGTGTCTTCCAAATATAGGTATTTGAATCCCAACCCCTATACCTTTGGTATAATTCTATTTGGAAATATGGTTTCCTTTGTTATATTAATGAGACCATTTTCAATGCAGGGGTGTGTCCTAAACCTAATCATTTCTGAGTTGTAAGGAGCAACACAGACACAGAGACAATCAAGCACAAATGGGGGTAGAGTGTGAGGGGTGTATAGATGTCACGTGAAGATTGTCAAGGAACTGGGGAACATTGGGGCTACAGAAGCTGAGACAAAGATCTTCCCTCCAGAGATGACAGAGAGCCTTCCCCTAGGGCTGCTGCCCAGAATTTGGGCTTCTAGCCTCCTAAACTATGAGAACATAAATTTTGATTCCTTAAAGCCACCCACTTGTGGTATTTCTGTTACAGCAAAGGAGGCTCAAAATCCAGTCTTAATACTTTGTGACCAAACCCACCTTCATTCAACATGTGGTTGTTAAAATAAGCTTCTCTGTTGGCTCAAACAAATTCTCTGTGGTCTCTCTGAAGACAAGAACCTATGGGCTCTGAACTTCCACTTTTGTATACCAGGCCATTACTTGTGATGGTTGAGCTTTCACAAGTGGAACTTAACTTTGGGAAAAAATTTGCTAGCCGTTTGACCTGCAATACAAGTTATTTAACTTCTCAGAGTATGAGTCCCCCTCCGCCCCGCTTTTTCACATCCACACCCCTCCCCTCCCTCGTAACCATCCAAGATTGTTTCTTTTTGTGTGTAAACCTTTTCATGAATTTTTATAGCAGTGGTCTCATACAATATTTGTCCTCTTGTGATTGACTTATTTCACTCAGCATGATGCCCTCCAGATTCATCCATGTTGTGAGATGCTTCACAGATTCATCATTGCTCTTTATCATTGCATGGTACTCCATTGTGTGTATGTACCATAGTTTGTTTATCCATTCATCTGTTGCTGGGCATCTACGTTGTTTCCATCTTTTTGCTATTGTGAACGATGCTGCAATGAACGTGGGTGTGCATATGTCTATTCATGTGACGACTCTTATCTCTCTAGGATATATTCCTAGGAGTGGGATTGCTGGATCATATGGTATTTCTATTTCTAGGTTTCTAAGGAAGTGCCATATCATCTTCCAAAGTGATTGTATCATTTTGCTTTCCCGCCAGCATTGCATAAGAGTACCAATCTCCCCGCAGCCTCCCCAGTATTTGTTATTTTCTGTTTTTTTTTTTTGGATTTGTGCCAGTAATGCTGGGGTGAGATGGTATCTCATTGCGGTTTTGATTTGCATCTCTCTAATATACTGCAAGCATTTCCTCAAGTGTCTGTTAGCCGCTTGAACGTCTTCTCTGGTGAAGTGTCTGTTCACTTCCCTTGCCCATTTTCCAATCGGATTATTTGTCTTTTTGTTGTAGAGGCTTTGGATTTTCCTGTAGATTTTAGTGATTAGAACTTTGTCAGATTTGTAGTAGCCAAAATCTTTTTCCCAGTCTGTGGGTTCTCTCTTCACTCTTCTGGTAGAGTCTTTTGATGAGCATAAGTGTTCAATTTTTAGAAGATCCCAGCCATCTAGCCCATCTTTTGGAGTTTGTGTGTTGTTAGTTATGGTTTTTGTAGTTATGGTATGTATCCTGTTAATGCTGTGTATTAGGGCCTCTAGCATTGATCCTATTTTTTCTTCTATGATATTTATTGTTTTTGGCTTTATATTTAGGTCTTTGATCCATCCTGAATCAGTTCTCGTGTATGGTGTAAGGCATGGGTCCTGTTCCATTTTTCTGCAGATGAATGTTCAGTTCTTCCAGCATCATTTGTTAAAAAGACTATCTTTTCCCCATTTGATGGACTTTGGGTCCTTGTCCAGTTTCCTCATTTTTTAAATGGATATTATAATAGGATTGATCTCATCAAGGTGCTGTGATGGTTAAACGAGATAATACACGTAAAGTGCTTAGTACAGTATTTTGCATAGACTACCGGTTGTTGAGTCAATTTTGACTTATAGCGCCCCTATGTGTGATAGAGTAGAATGGTGCCCCATAGGGTTTCATGGCTGCAACTTTTTAGAAGCATATGTCCAAGTCTTTCTTCTGAGGCTCCTCTAGGTGGGTCGGAACTGCCAAACTTTCAGTTAGTAGTGGAGCACTTAACTGTTTGTACTACCCAGGGATGACTTTGCATAGACTTAGTCCTCAATAAATGTTCAAACCAAAACCCAAACAAACAAAACAGAAAAAACCCATTGCTGTTGAGTTGATTCTAACTAATAGAGACCCTATAGGACAGGGTAGAACTGCCCCATAGGGTTTCTAAGGCCGTAATCTTTACAGAAGCAGATTGCCACATCTTTCTCCCCTGGAGTGGCTGGTGGGCTTGAACTGCTGACCTTCAGGTTAGCGGTCTAGCGCTTAACTGCTGTGCCACCCAAACCCAAAAACCCATTGCTGTTGAGTTGATTCCCATTCGTAGTGACCCTACAGGACTGAGTAGAACTGCCCTGTAGGGTTTCCAAGGAGTAGCTGGTGGATTTGAATTGCTGTCCTTTTGGTTAGCAGCCAAACGCTTACCCACTGTGCCACCAAGGCTCTACTGTGCCACCAGGGCTCCTCAATAAATGCTAATTGTTATGAATGAACATTATTAAACAATTAGTAATTAATAATTATAATAAAATAATATTAGCATGTTTATGACAAGAATTTGTTTTAAATTAAGGTAAGTAGTGCTGACTTGTCTTCAGGACATGGCCTCTGTGTTCCATTGTAAACAAATAATTTTAATAATTTATACAGAGTCTCTTTGGTTCTCTTGTTTGAGTTGCTAGATGGCCTGTTTGAAGCTATGTCCAGAACAAAACATTAACATAAAGGAAGAGGTTAAATAAAGGCTTCCTCTCCAAGTTATCTGAGAAAGTAATGCAAAGTGAAAGTAATGTAAAGTAAATCATTCGAATTCAATTTTCTCTTCCTTAACACTGCATCGTGATCAGAACAACATCTACCAAAAACCAGTGTTAGAACATCTTTCTTTTCAAAGAATTCGTCTACTGTCTCTTTATAGCTCTGGTGAAGAGGAATTGGGATTCCTAATCTCTAAAGAAGCCTCACATTTGTATCTGTTTCTGACCCTACTTGGACCTGAAGAGCAGGCAATAGCTTGGTAGTCATGGAAGAAGAAAGTTATTCAACATTTTTAGAGTTGAGAAAGCTTAGCCTTTAATTCCATCAATTCCTGAGAGCAGAAGGAGGAGTAGGGGTTCTTTGTTTTGTTCCAACTAGTTTACCTTGAGTCTGCACCTGGTTAGAGTTTCTAAGAGGCTGTTAGTGCCAATTAATTTGGTATACACTCTCGTATGTGTGCTTGATGAATTGAGAGGCAGCAACGAATTTATCTGTGCACAAGCCATAAAATTTCCATTACTTTTCTTAATGAATTTTACATTTGATTCTGAAAGCTTTTTAAAAAGTTGCTTATTTGTTTTTCATGGCCTTTCCCTCCTCCTTCAGTATAATTAGAGTTAAAACAAGAACTTAGAGAAATGGGCATTTCTATAAAGCATTTTGCATTCAGGGTGAGGGAACTGGAAAACAAACCCAGGGACACTTTGCTCTTCCTGATGTTTAAACTTCAAAGGGCATGTATCATCATCACACACTTCTTGGGCTCCAAAGCAGGGTAAAATAGGATGTCCCAGGTGAGGAGGTGGGGTATAGATTTTCCAGGAAGTCTAGTTATGAATTGCAGAGGGCGAGGATCTATGGAGCAAGTTGTGGGGGAGGAAATAGAAATTCTTTTGCAATAATATCAGGTCTGAGTTGCCATTCCTGGGCTCTGCCCTTCCTTTCAGCAGAGATGGCTGGCAAGAGAAGAAACACTGGATTCTGTGAGTCTGAGTCTTGGCTAGAATCTGGCTCTCAGAGAGGAGTGATAGGAGCTGAAAAACTTATACTTCAGAGCTCCAAGCGAGGTACAAAGACAGGTGTCCCTCTAGGTACAAAGACAGGTGTATATTTTTGAAGCAGTCCACTTCTTTGTTCTGGAAACACCACCCAAATATACTATTAATATTAGGTAAATGTAATGCATATCATAGTCACAAGATGTGTTTGAGAGTCTGTGACTCTAAGGAGCTAAAATGTCAATGTTTATGTTGTCAGCTTCTTGCATCTCTGAAGATTCTTTCCAAGAAATGCTTCTTCTCTTTGTGTTAATTTAGAAGGGCTAATGAACCCTGGTGGCGCAGTGGTTAAGAGATTGATTGCTAGCCAAAAGGCTGGCAGTTCAAATCCACCAGCTGCTCCTTGGAAACTCTATGAAGTAATTCTACTGCGTCCTATAGGGTCGCTATGAGTCTGAATTGACTCAGCTGCAATGGGGTAATGAGCTCAAAGGAGCCCTGGTGGTCCAGTGGTTAAGCATTTGGCAGCTTACCGAAAGGTCAGCAGTCCGAACCCACCACCGCTGTGTGGCAGTCTGCTTCTGTAAAGATTTACAGCCTTGGAAATCCTATGGGGCAGTTCTACTCTGTCCTATAGGATCTCCATGAGTCAGAATCAAAGGCAGTGGGTTTTTTTTTTTTTTTTTTTGGTTTAGTGGTCTCAAATATAACAATTGTGAGAATGGTGCAGGACCAGGCAGTGTTTCTTTCTGTTGTACGTAGGGTTTCTACGACTTGGAACCAACTCCACAGTACCTAACAACAACAACATGCCTAAAAGGTGCTACTTGTTCTTGTGGAGGTTAAGAGGACTGGAAGAAGGCAGGAAGATCTTCACCTTGCTCTGGAGCAAGGCACTCAGAAAGGAGCAGGGCGGGAGGGTTACCCTGGACTGTACGTTTAAGACTGCACATCGTGCCCTAGACCTCTGAACAGCTCAGGCTTCCAGAACTGCCCTAATATCAAGCAATCTTCCTGTTGGTAACGGTGGTCAAGTTCTACCCTGCTGCGGAGACATGGGGTTCTCTTGGAGGAAGTAGACATTTCCAGCATTCCCATTGTCACTTGCTATAGGAAACAGCAAGTCCTGGGACAGAAGATGAACACTTACAAGGTCAACTTTAGATTGGCCCCCTCTGGGCCTTGTTCTCCAAGCCTGGACACCAGCAAGCCTAGATATGTTGGGAACACTTCAGAGGGCATAGAGGCAAAGTGGCCTGCCTGAGGAGGGAGGCACAGCACCCTGCCACCACAGGGGGAATTTATGAGAATAGGCCATCCTTGGAGTCTTTGAGAACAGCCAAATCTTCAAGTTGTCAGTCATTCTTGCATCTAATTTTTTAAAATTTCTGGGCCTAAAATAAAATCATGTTAAATATGAACAGCCTGGTCTCATATGTGTTGTGGAAAATTTAAAGTAAATTGTCATGTTTGAGGCCACTTTGCTTCAGAATGCTGAAAGAAGAGTAGATAGTTTGAGAACTCGAAGGGCCAGAGAGTGGGAGGGATGAGAGTGGGAGAGGTGAGAGTGGGAGGGGTGAGAATAGGAGGGGCCAGAGTGGGCGGGGCCAGAGAGTTTAATGACATTAATTATGTTCATCATGCTATTCAAGCATCACCCTAATCTGTTCCCTAAATTTTCCATCAACCTTAACAGAAGCTCAGTGCCTACTTGGTTTTTGACATTACCAATGATTTTGTGTGGCCTTCTGGGTTTTTTCTGGGTAGTGCTTGTGAAGGAGGAGGGGCTATTTCATGCTGCTCACATAGTAAGAAGAGAGTCCAAGGCTATTCATGAAAGTTGTGCTCTCTCTGGCCTGCTGATGAGGACTGCTGACATTCTTTCCTTGCCTAGCCTAGCAGTACTTTCCTCACCTTTAATTTCTGCCCCAATTTGTGAAACATTTTAATTTGCATCACTGCACAAGGCCATATTCCCAGTGGGGTCAGACTGCACCGCCTCATTAGTCTCATTCATTGAGTTTCACAGCAAAGTGTGCACGCACCAGGAGCCACTAGTAGAAGGACTATTTGGGGCCTAGAACTCTAAAGGGCCAGGTTTGTCTCCACAAGCTAGATGGTTCCTTGACCTCAGTCTTTCCCTCTGACAGCAGGGTCGCTTGGTGAACAATGAAGTCTGGAGTCCTGTCAGCAGTAAGTGTAGGGAGCTAGGAAATCACTCTATCTCAGAGCTCTAAACAGAACTATCAAATAAGCTCTTTTGGAGCTGCCTATTGCTAGCATTAAAGCTGGGGTTGGAGAAAGGGACAAGGATGCTTCACGAATAATTCTGTTACATAGCCGTAGGAGAGACAGACCCCTCTGTGTATCATGAATGCCCCGGGCATTTGCTTTCCCTCTTCCTTGTAATTGCTCCGTGTCTAAGGTTTAATAGACCTGTGGTTCCTGTGGAGAGTAGGCTCATATTTGAGAGTGGAGCTCTTGACCCAGACCATCTGAGAGATGAACTTCCAAAGGTTAATGTTTCATTGAGCAATTGAAGAAGGTGTTTCAAAGGATGGCTATGTTCCAATTCCTGGGGGAGCTATGAAGACCTTATCTCCTGATGGAATCTTTATTCTGGTGCCAGAAAGCACAAGAAAGGCTGTGGTTTGTGTGAGCAAGTTTGGCGTGGACTTCTTTGGAGCACTGCTTGTGAAGATGTTGGATATGTTGAAGAACCGGTTTGTTCCTCATGGACTCATCTAGGTGGGCAATTCTTATTTGGATGCCTGGCTCCCTCTAGCTCTCAGCACATCTAAGCTCTCCTTGCATCGTCTATGTCTTTATACTGTCAGAGTCCAGTAAATAGTCTGCCCTCAGTCTGTATTTGTTGAGCAAAACTTTTGATTTAATTAATTTTTTAACTGGTAGGTGAGTTTCCTTTTTTTAAAAACTAGATTTTCATTGTAAAACAAGTTCATGATACACCTCAGAAGACTATGAAAGGGTAAAAATAAAAAATGAAATTCCCATTACTCTGATAAAATCATTATTAGTAGTTTCCTGTGCTTCTTTCCAGAAATGTCCGATGACTACATCTCAAACATTTTTTTTTTTTGTTCACAGATGACAGCATACTATACCTACATTTCTGTACCTAGCCTTTTTGTAGTAGACCATCTATCTTGAGCATCTTTTTAGAACAGTGCATATAGGTCTACTCCATTCTTTATAATGGCTGCAGTCCACTGTATGGATTTTCCATAATTTATTTAACCAGTTTCTTATTGATGGGCATGGGGGACATTCCCAGAATCTCGACTACTACAAATGATGCTGCAGCAAATGTCTATATTTGCATGTCAGTAGGATAAATTCCTAGTGGTATGAAGTTATTAGATATTGCCAATTGCCTTTCAAAAAATTGTACCAATTCACACTCTCATCAATAGTGTATGTGAATGCCCATTTCCTCCCACCCATGGCAACAGAGAGGAATAGTAAATCATTTCCTCTTTGTGACTATAATAGGGAAAAGAGTAATTTTTTAATAAAATTTGCATTTCTTTAATGATGAGCATGTTTCAATGCTTCCCCCATTTAGGGGCTACTTTATTTTTATTTTATTTTCTGTGAACTTCTTGTTGGTGTCCTTTGCTGATTTTCCTGTTGGAATGTTCGTCTCTTTTTATAGATTTGTAGTGGATCTTAGTTTATTCAGGACACTATGTCTTTGTCCCATTTGCTAAAAATATTTTCAGAGTTTGTCATTTATCTTTTGACTTTGGTTACAGCATTTTTTTCATAATGAATTTTAACATTTTATGTAGTTAAATTTACCAATCTTTTCCTTTATGCTTCTGAGTTTTATGTCGTGTCTGAAAGGATTTTGTCATTCAAGATTGTAAGCAATTTTTTTTTTACAAATACATATATGGTATTATTGTCTATATTTAAATATTTGATCCATCTGGAATTTATTTTGGTATAAAGAGGCTTATAGGGACTCAGATTTATTTTATCCTAAAGGCTGGCCTGTTTTCTCAGCATTCTTTCCCTCACTGATTTGAAATGACTCTTTACTGTACATTCATAAACAAGTACCTGTTTGTCTTGTGAGGTGATAGCTAGTTAGCTAGCTAGCTTCAGTCGAGTTGCCTCCACTCATGGAGACCTTTATGTACAACAGAATGAAATACTGCCCCATCCTGCATCATCCTCAGATCACTAGCCTCCTCTAGTCCACTGTTGCGGTTATTGTGCCAATTCATCTCCCCAAGTGTCTCCCTCGCCCTCACTGGCCCTCTGTCTTACCAAACATGGTGTCCTCCTCCAGCGATTAATCCCTCCTAAAGCCATATTCAAAACACGTGCGTTAGACAGTGTTCTGTTGCGATCCATTAGGTTTTCATTGGCTGATGTTTGAAAGTAGATCACCAGTCCTTTTGCCTAGTCTGTCTTACTCTGGAAGCTGTGCTGCAAACTGTCCACCATTGGTGACCCTACTGATATTTGAAATACTGGTGGCGTAGCTTCCAGTATCATAGCAACACCAAAGTCACCATAGTACAACAAACCTGACAGACGGGTGGTGGTGTCAGGTGACATATGGCAATATTTAAAGGGGACCAACGTGCCCTTTCCTAAATACACACCTATTTTTCTTCCATTCCACTGGACAACGATTCCTTGGAATTGTTCTCTAGTATGGAATCAAAACAAAACAAAGAAAAAACCAAACCCAGTGCTGTCAGAGTTGATTCCGACTCATAGCAGCCTATAGGACAGAGTAGAACTGCCCCATAGTTTCCAATGAGCGCCTGGTGGATTCAAACTGCTGACCCTTTGGTTAGCAGCTGTAGCACTTAACCACTACACCACCAGGGTTTCCTATGGAATCAAAGATTTTTTAAAAAACCAACTTTTTCTATGAGATATGAAATGGAACAAGGGCACATTGTAATCTAAGATCATCCTTAATTCTGTCTACAGTTTGGGTGGTAAAGAAAGATTGGGTGACTTTTCCATTTAAAAAGCTTCTTCCAGAGAGGATGGCCACTGCATAGGCTCAGAATCCAGGGCAGAGCAGCAGGCCTGCTGGGCTCCTCTTCGTCCTAATTCGGTCTCACCCTCAGTCAGTCTAACATAATAGTCTTGTTCCTTGAACACAACTCCAGGGTCAACATCTGCCTCCTTCCCTGGGGTAGTACATGAGTCACTGCTTGTGGAGTTTGGCTCAGCGAGAGTCCTGCCCTCTAGTCACTCCTAAAAGAAAAGGCTTTTGATCCATCTATACTGCTGTTTACTGTCATTTGTCTGCCTCAAAGCAGAGGATTTGGGTTGCTGGGAAGGAATTAAGTTAACCCAAAGTCCAAACCCTAAGAAAAAAATGAATATTATGTTTCAGTCTCAGAAAGGGACCCCCTACTCTGGAGATGTGCGTTTTAAGAGGTGTTTCCTTTCCTAACTCTGTTAAAATTTCAATCTCAGACTTCCCTTAGAAGTGTTAACTGAATACATGAGCCTGGGAAGGTTTCCCCTTTGCTCATATGATTCTAGGACCAAAGACAATAATTTGATTGTTTACATCCCTCAGACCCATCATGGGGAACTTAAAATTTTATGTGTCCTGCAGGGAGTTTCAACATGGCTTTTTCATTTACAGGTAGGCAAATAAAAAAGTAAAAATAAATAAATAAAATAAAAACTTCACACCACGCCACATACAGATACTTGAGAAAAACCAAAAAATTGTCTTGTAAACCTTACCTCAATTGTTAAAGCTTTCTAATTTTCTTGTGTCTTTCCAGCCAAAATGAAGAAATTCCCTAGACATTTCTCTAGCACTTTTCATCTGATGCTGTCAAAGCACTTTACACCCGCTATCTAATTAAGACTGAACACCTCCGCGAGAGAGGGAAGCATCAACACCATAAACCTGATGAATAGAAGCTAGATCTCTGAAAACCTAACTAAATAAAATAGCTGTGGGTACATGACGGGAATGCACTGAATTTAAAGCTTTGAACAGTTTGCATTCTTTGTGGTTGTAGACTCCTCCACATCTCTTAGAGAACTGAGATCATCCCACTAAGAAGTCTATGCTGCAAGGATATTTGGAGCAAGTGGTAGAGTTTTAGAGAGCTATTCTGGGCGTTAAGTATATCAGAAAAGAAATTGGAAGGTAAAGAAATCAGAAGGAAGAACTGAAGAAACATGCTGTTTGCATGATGTAGCTGACAGTAGTAGACAACTGGGAGCCAGGTCATGGGGAGTTGATATCAGGGTGGACCTTTGGACAGACTGGACAAAGTTCAGGAGGAGGATATGGGGGAGACTCCAGAATCTCTAATAGTGTCAGTTAGGGTTCTTTTTCTTATTGTTGCAAAATAGATATAGCACAACATTTGCCAACTCAACATTTTTCAGGTGTACAATTCAGTGATACTAATTGCATTAATCATGTTGTGTGACCATCACCCATAATGGCTGACAGATTTCTAGTTAGGATCCTTAGTTGCAAGTAGCAGAAACCAACTCTGGATACCATAAGCAAAAAGGGAATTTATTAGATGGTTTCAGGGTCTCTCATAAAAGAGCCTTGGTGGTGCAATGGTTAAGCACTCAGCTGCTAACCGAAAGGTTGGCAGTTTGAACCCACCAGCAACTTCATGGGAGAAAGACGTGGTAGTCTACTTCCATAAAGATTATAACCTTGGAAACCCTATGGAGGCAATTCTATTCTGACCTGTAGGGTGCCTATGAGTTGGAATTGACTCAACAACACATAACACCACGACCACCATCAGGGTCTTAGATTCAAGGGGAGACTCAGGGACTGGGCTTAAAAAAGGGAGAAAGTAAGCTCTGGAAGCAGGAACTGAAGTAATGGTCTTGCAGGAAGAACAGTCTAATCTGCTTCCTGCTGCTGCTTTTGCCTTTAAGACTTCCACTATCCCTGTATCTTTGTGACACTCAAGAGTCTAAGTTTTGGGAGACAGCACACAATTGGCCTACCCCAAGTCATTTGTCTGCCTTATGGTTGTGCAGGGCCAGTCAGGAGAGAGGATCTGGCTCCTTTAGTTTCCATAGTGGGAAGTGGATACAGCTTCCCACTAAGACTACAGAAATAGGGGCTTCTTCAAGGTACAGTAGGAAGCAAGGGGGCTGGATGTTGGAGAGCCAGAAAAATGAAACCTGCCCACAGAGCCACCTCTCTCTCCTTGGCTCTTGTCTTTGTTTTCTAGGGCCACTGTAACCAAGTACTGCACAGTGTGTGGAGCTAAAGGACAGAAATTTATTGTCTCACAGTTTTGGAAGCTTGTTGTTGTTGTGTGCCCTTAAGTCAGTTATGACTTGTAGCAACCCTATGTAGGGTAGAATAGAGCTGCCCTATAGGGTTTCCTAGGCTGTAATCTTTGCAGGAGCAGATCGTCAGGTCTTTTCTCACATGGAGCGGATGGTGGGTTCAAACAGCTGACCTTTTGGTTAGCAGCTGAGTGCTTAGCCTTTGTGCCACCAGGGCTCTTTCATTCTGGAGGCTAGGAGTATGAATTTAGGGCATCAACTAGGCCATACCAACTCTGTCCGCACCAGGGGATGATCCTTCCTTGTCTCTCCCAGCTTCTGGTAGCCCCAGGTGTCATTTGGCATTCCTTGGTTTATGGGTAGGGTTTCACGTGGTATCCACCCCCCAAGAGCCTCTGTTTCTGTGTTTCTTCTCTCCTCATAAAACACCACTTTGAAGGGATTAGGACCCACCCTACTCTGATATGATTTCATTAAAGTAACAGATAACATCTTGAAAGAAAGAAGGTATTTTCAAACAAAGTCATGTTAACAGGTACAGGGGTTCGGAATTCAACGTATCTTTGTGGGGTTGGGTTAGGTTGTGGGAGATACAGTTCAATCCATAACAGCTGTTTTTGCTTGAGATTAAAGCCCAGAAGTTTAAAGTGTGTGATGTGTAGGCGATGTGTGTGTGTGTGGTATGTAAGGAGTGTGTGTGTATGTGCGTGTACTTGGAGACTGCTTTGGCAGAGGGTGGCTGGCTTACTTCTGTTTTGGCTATAGCAGGGGAGGCATTGTGGAATAGTTCTGTGCTGTGGGAATCTCCTCTTCTTCACTGCCCATTACTAAATGCCCACCTTGACAGGGCACTTTAGCCAGGCAAGGTGCCTAGAGACGCCACGCCTGACTCTTCTGTTTTACTTTAGACAGTAGGGGCAATAGTGCCCTTGGGCAGGGAGCAGGACTGGGCAAATATTGTTTTATTATTTGCACTGGTATAAACTTTGATTAATCTGAAAATTTGATCCAATTTGCAAATGCCCATCTGCCATATCACTCGAGTCTAGAATGCCTGTTTCCTCTTCTTCTAAATTCCTGTGGTCCATATATTCTCCAACAGACAGTTGAGGACACTGCTTTACACTCTTGCTTTGTGGATGTTAAACCTATTCATTTTCTTCTTTCCAGCACTTGAAGGGCTCCTGAAACCTAATTTCTTGTGAAAAATTGATTTTCAAAGTAACATGCTTGGTTGAAATACATGCCAGCCATTCAGTCATCCAGATACTTTGATGCCACACATCTGAATATATGGCAACACTGGATAATCAACTGCGGGTTTCAGGGTTCATTCGTTTTGTACATTTGGAGCTGTGTACTATTACCAGTCTGAAAATGGAATTTCTTAACTCTGTCTTCATCCTCCACCACTCAATTCAAAATTTGTATTCCTGTAATTGCTTATGCTGATTAAGGCTTTTCTGCTTGATGGATTTTTAAGTCTGTCGGATCCTAAAATCCTGCAGAATTGGGTCCAAAGACCCAACATGTACCTAATATGTAATGCAATTAATTTTTGGTGAGTGTATTAATGATTTTTTTTTTTTTTGGTTTTAGTGGTATTAAAGATGATGATGATGGTTTGCAAATAAAGCCTGTAGCTCTAGTTGCATCAGAAATAAACAGTCTTTAGTGCCTCTGTGAGAATGCAGGCCACTTACGTCACCTGTCAAAAGCCAGTCTTCTGATGTCTGTCACCCCATTCCTGAATACTATGTTTCACACCAGCTAAATCTCGAGGTATTGGATACAATTTCCTGTTCCATGCTGGGCTCTCTGTAAAGGCTACCATTTGCTCCTGTTGACAGAGTTTTAGTAATAGGTTAAAGGATTTCTGTATGGGAGGCTTATTGAACGCTTTGGCTGTGTGTAGAGGACAGGTACAAATTTTCAGCTATTAACCTAGACACTTCTTGTGCCTTTGTTTTATTGAGGGTGCCAGCTGAGGTTAGCCACGGTACTAGAAGCAGCAAGGGCATCCAGAGACATGGGACACACCTGTCACATTAAATACTCCACATCATGGCTGCCTTTGCATTTATTAACCTACTGATCTACAGGGCTGACGGGACAGGATGTGCAGAGGAGATGCTGAGTATTTAAAGAGTCTCATCCCTATGCACTGACCAGGAGATACAGCTGGATACTGAGGCTGAAAGATGACATTAAGTCTGTGTCAGCTTGTGAAATGACAAATACAAGCTCCTTTCTGCAGATTTACGTTGCACTGATTTTAAAGAACTTCTCTTGGCAGGTAGAATATTCAATACTGAATTGATGCTGTCATGTTGAGGAGTTTCAACCATAATTTAAGAATCCCAAGGTCCTGTTTCTACCTCAGGCACTCAGCCTGCTGTGTGACCTTAGAGAAACATTCAGGGTGTCACAAGCACCCCTGCTTTCCACCTCATTTGGTGGAAGGAATAACACTACACACTTCCCTTGTGATGATGCTGGGAGGATGAATGAGGTTATTGTTTACAAAGCACTTCCCTGCTTAGAGCAAAGTACCAGAGAGAGGCTGAATGCTTTAGCTTGGATCTGCACTGTACTCTTTCTTATTTTTTATTGTGCTTCAGGTGAAAGTTTACAGCTCAAGTTAGTTTCTCATACAAAAATTTATACACACATTGTTATGTGACCCTAGTTGCTATCCCTATAATGTGACTGCACGTTCCACCTTTCCACCCCAGATTTCCCCTGTCTGTTCAACCAGCTCCTATCCCTTTTTGTCTTCTCATTTCCCCTCTGGACAGGAGCTGCCCATTTAGTCTTGTGTATCTATTTGAACTAAGAAGCACAGTCTTCATGAGTATCATTTTGTCTTATAGTCCAGTCTATTCTTTGTCTGAAGAGTTGGCTTCAGGAATGGCTTTAGCTCTGGATTAACAGAAAGTCCTGGGGCCATGTTTTCTGGGATTCTTTCTGTCTCAGTCAGACCATTAAGTCTAGTCTTTTTACTAGAATTTGAGTTCTCCTGCTCGTCAGGGACTCTCTGTTGTGTTCCCTGTACTGCACTCTTACAAGTTTTTTTTTTCCCCCCTCTACCTTGCTATCATCTTGTTTGCAAATGGGAGAAAACTTAGCATAGATAGGAAGGGGCCAGGCATTTTCAAGCAAAGGCTTCTGGGGTCTAGGGGCCTGAGACGAAGGCTGGGGGTGATGGTGCTGCGGAGGGCTCTGCCACTGAAGGCCTGGCTTCCTCAGCCTCCCGAGGCTTAGCTGCTTCTGATGCTGTTCCCTTCTCCTTATCTCAACTCACACTCAGGCCTCAGAATCCTTCGGCTTCTTCATCTGTCTTCACTAGTGTCAAGTGAAAAACAAAAGGAAAGTGGGCAAACAAAGACATTTTTCTTTTTTTAGTTTAAGCATGATTTGATTTTTTTTTTCCAAAAGAACATTACAAAAAGAGAATTGCTGTGTACCAAGATATCTAGAAATGAATGAGTACAGATTTCTGACCCAAACTTAAGTGTGATCCACAGAGGTGACTGGGAGACCGTAGTGGACAGCTCAGTGACAGTGGTTAATGTGTGTGAAGTGCCGAGAACAGTGCCTGGCACACAGCAGGCTCTCCATAAAGGGTGTTGTTGCTGTAAATGTTGCTAGTGCTGTTGTTAAATCTTTCATTCCCTCACTCTGTGACAGGGTGGCACAACTTTGGAGTATTCCTTTTCTAAGGTTGGGGATTTCTCCCTCTCATTTCCTATCTGCTGGGAGACAGGCACCCTGGCATTGTCCCTTAGCTAGAAGAATAATAGTATTTTAAGTGTCCCAGAGGTGGCTGTGATGCATAATGTAATGGAAATTAACAAATATTCTTTAAGGGCTGGCTAGGGGATAAAAAGTATGAATTTAAGATCTAAATCCTACTCTCAAAGAGCTTACAAACTAGTAATGGGGGGAGTCAGATGAGTACAATACACTATGAAAGACTGTAAAATAATTTGTGAATTTAGAAAAGGAAAACAGAGAGCTTTTATGCTGGCCACGTGGAGAGCAGTCAGGTCTTGGAATCTCTAGAATGAGCATTCAAATCCAAGCCTATTAGAATCCAAGATGGCTTTGTGCTTCCATCCCATTGCAGGGAAGAGCTCACTGCCTTCCTTTTATAGGCAATCTAACCATATCAACAGAGGAATGCTAACCTCCTAAACATTAAAGTTATCCAAAAAATAAGCTCAGGTAAACTGTATGCTGACCCCAACTCTCACTTAAAAAGGACCAAGGGATGTGTTACCTCAATGGGAAATCCCAGTTGTGTTGCAGAAACAGGGCCAAACAATGCTTTCACCATCTCCAGTGCCGCGAAGGAGCATATGATGGACAGGCAAGGGCTTAATCGACTCTTGTTCCAGCTACAGGGAATGTGGAGGCCTGCTCTTGGTTTATTCTGAAATGGGAAGGATCAGAAATGAAAGCCTTTGTGCTAAAGACTTATGAGGGTGGGGCCTGCTGGTCTTTGTGTCTCAGAATTGCTATTAATGCCCCAGGCAGCAAAGCCATGATAATTCATGATGTTGTCACAGGCTCTTGTAGTTTGAAATGTGACATTAAGGAACTCCAGTTGCTGCTGCTGCGATGCTAGCAGTTTATAGAGTGGGAGGTCCTGAACCACTTTCTAATTTCCCTCTTCTAAATGCACTCCAGATGAGACAAGGACAAAACCCAAAGTTGTAAGTGTGGTTTGGATCTAGCCAAACAGTATTGACTACATTGAATTAGGTGGAAAAAAGTTATTAAAAAAAAAATCTGGGAAGTGGGGACTTGGTATTATAGGACATTCATTTAACACATGAGAGACTGAATGTAAAATGGACGGCGGCCAGACCATAGGCCAGTTGGCTCTGACTCACAGATTCTGCGGCGACCAGTCCAGGAAGCCAAGCCACAAACTCTGCAGCAGGCTGTCCAATGACTGCCGGCTGCCCTAATTTTGCCCCTGCTTCCAACTCAGGACCAATCAGAGACACCAAATATGCTCACGAACCAGCCACATAGGATGCCCCCTTCTCGCTAAGCCCACCTTGCCTCCAGCTTCCCTGTGTCAACAGCTTCCACCAGGGCACACCTACCAGTACTGGTTGCCGCGGAGTTGATTCTGACTCATGGCAGCCCCGTGTGTATCACAGTAGAACTGCGATCCATACGGTTTTCAATGGCTGATTTGTTGGAAGCAGATAGCCAGGCCTTTCTTCCGAGGCACCTCTGAGTGAACTTGACCCTCCAACTTTTGGGTTAGCAGCCAAGTGCGTTAACCATTTATACCACCCTGGTACTCCTAAGCCTTCCTTTTTTCACACTATAAAGCTTTCCCACTCTCTTGTCTGTTTTTGAATCTCTGCCAAATGCAGGTGATGGTTGCCAACTCTCTTGCTATAGCAAAAACCAAACCAAACCAAACCAAACCTGTTGCCGTTGAGTGGATTCCAGCTCAGAGCAACCCTATAGAACAGAGCAGAACTACCACATAGTGTTTCCAAGGAACGACTGGTGGATTCGAACTCCTGACCTTTTGGTTAGAGGACATAGCTTGAAACCACTGCACCACCAGGGCTCCCTTGCTGTAGGAAGTGCTGAATAAATAAACTGTTTCTTCTCACATTGTTTATTTACACACATACTTTAGTAATCAACCACTATGTCTAAAACTGAATACAATACTTTTACCCACAAAGAAATTCTCTTTTCCAACTGATTTGGAAAATCATAAACTGGTAGGCATGTTTCTTTCTTTCTTTCTTTTTTAGGGTAAGACCATTAATATTTTTGTTTTGCAGATGGAGAAACCGAGACAGATTAGGCGACTGGACAGTGGCCGTGGAAGAAGACTGGCCCCTAGACGGCCCTCAGGATACCAGTGGGCCTTTGAAATGTTGAGTCTTGCTGCCTCCCCAGACAAATTTCAATAACCCCTTTCATTCATTCCATGTTCCTAATTAGTCTTTAAGTTCTACTGATCCTTGCTCTCACAGACTTACCCTTTTTCCTTTATTCCAACAACCATCCCCAATATTCGATCACCACCATCTAGCTAGTAGGTGTCTTTACTTTCTCATCTCACATCTAACTTCTCATTTCATTACCTGATTGTTGTTGTAGTTAGGTGCTGTAGAGTCCATTTCAACTCATAGCAACTCATAGAACTGTCCCATATGGTTTTCTAGGCTGCAATCTTTAAGGGGAGCAGATTGCCAAGTCTTTCTCCTGCAGAGTGACTAGTGGGTTTGAATCACCAACCTTTTGGTTAGTAGCCAAGTGCTTAACCCTTGGACCACCAGGGCTCCTCTTCATTATCTGATACCACTTTTTTAAAATACCACTTTCGTCACATTAATTCTCCTTATTCTTCAATCCTGATTATTTATTAGAATCACTTACAGTGCTTAAAGCAGACAAACAAAAATAAAACAAAGCAAAAAATCCCATGCCTAGGCCATGTCAGACCAATTAGTCCCTGGGGGTGGGGTTAAGGTACCTGTATTTTTGAAGAGCTACCCCAGGTGAGTCTACATGCAGCTATGCTTGAGAACCAATTTCAGATCAAGTCAGGCGTCCCTCAGTCTGATTGTCAAGTTTGTCAAGGAACTGGGACTGTGAAGTTTGTGTTTCCCAAACTTCCCTGATAAGAAAAACATGGAGGTACTAGTTAAATCCCACCTCTTCTTGGGTCTGTATCAGAATCACCAACTCTGTAAGGGAGGGGCTTCGGGAAATTATGCATTAATAAAGTACTCTAGGTAATTTTTATGCCAAGTATCTCACAACCTTAACTTTTTCTTTTTTTTTTTTAGCAATAGAGGTCTTATTTACTTACTCTTTTTTTTTTATTGTACTTTTTTTTTTTTTTTTAGATGAAGGTTTACAGAACAAAGTAGTTTCTCATTAAAAAGTATACATGTTGTTTTATGATATTGGTTAACAACCCCACAACATGTCAAAACTCTCCCTTTTCAACCTTGGGTTCCCTATTACCAGCTTTCCTATCCCCTCCTGCCTTCTAGTCCTTGCCACAGGGCTGGTGTGCCCCTTTAGACTTGTTTTGTTTAATGGGCCAGTCTCATCTTTTGGCTGAAGGGTGAAACTCAGGAGTGACTTCATTACTGAGTTGAAAGGGTGTCCAGGGGCCATACTCTCAGGGTTTCTCCAGTCTGTCAGGCCAGTGAGTCTGGTCTTTCTTTTTGAGTTAGAATTTTGTTCTACATTTTTCTTCAGCTCTGTCTGGGACCTTCTATTGTGATCCCTGTCAGAGCAAGCAGTGGTGGTAGGCGGACACCATCTAGTACAGGACTCAGTCAGGTGGAGGCCATGGTAGGTGTGATCCATTAGCCCTTTGGACTAATCTTTCCCTTGTATGTTTAGTTTTCTTCATTCTTCCTTGCTCCCAAAGGGATGAGACCATTGGGGTATCCTAGATGGCCGCCCACAGGCTTTTAAAACCCTAGATGCTACTCACCAAAGTAGAATGTAGAACATTTTCTTTATGAACTAGGTTATGCCAATTGAGCTAGATGTTCCCCAAGATCATAGTCCCCACAGCCCTCAGCCCAGCAATTTGGTCCCTCAGGAAGTTTGGATGTGTCTATGGAGCTTCCATGATCTTGCCTTATACAAGTCGTGCTGACTTCCCCGGGATTGTCACAGCCTCAACTTTCGTCTCAAATTTTGCTGTGTATAGAAATCACCTGGGAATCTTGTTGAGGTGCAGATATTAATTGAGTAGGTGTGTGTGGGGCCAGGATGGTGAGAGTCTACATAGCTAACAAACTCCCAGGTGCTGCCTGTGCTGCCAGTCCATGGACCACACCTCAGTAGCAATGACTCTCCTTTGAAATCACCTGTGGAGCCTTAAAATTTACTGATGCTTAGGCCCCACCCCTGGAAATTCTGATTTAATTGGCCTGGGATGCAGTTTGGGCATCAGGATTTTAAAAAGCTCCCCAAGTGAAAGCAATGTACTGCCAAGGTTGAGAGCCAATGTTGTACAGATTCATCTCTGTGCCCATCTTTACTCATGCTCTTCTTCCCATCTGAGTCACCCTTCTGCTTCATTAAGCCACATCCTGCAATTCCTATCAAGCTCTGCCTTCTTCCCTTAATTAACTCACTTTTCCGTTACTTTATTTTAGCACAGAAGTGTATAAATTACATTATTACTCAATTATAGATACCTTTCTCATTATGAATGTACCAAGCAGGGGTGGTTATCCAATAGACAAAGGTAAGCCTGGTGCTTAGTCTGCTTACCAGATCATCTATAGTGAACAATTTCACATTTTTTCACCACCTCAAGGATTCTGGTTCTGGGTATGGTTGGCGTCTGTCTCTCTCCCAATTCCACAGCACTTCCCTACAGAATCAAAGCCTCTTTTCAAATTTTCAATCCCTGACAGGGGCAAATCGCCCGGTAAGTAAGGTAAGCACACACTTACTTGTGCTTACTTACTAATCTGTAGTGAACAATTTCACATGGGTTTATTCACCCCCTGTACCCATGTTTTGTACCCCGAGACTTTACTGTAAGGAGTTCCAGACAGTGACTTGATCTACCTGGTCACTGTGTAGACCTTGATTCTTCTATTCCAGTGTCTAAAACAATGTCAGAAAAATTGTTCAACACTTGAAAATAAGCAAGAGAAACTGTGGCTCTGTTTAATTTCCTATTGACTGGTCTGTTTTGCAACTTTGTGGGGACATAGCTTAACTTGTCAATTTTTCTACAGTAGAGATGCAAATAATACCTGTCTAGTGCAAGGTTATGGTTTATTGGCCTGTAAGACATTAATCAATTTTGTAACCCAGTGGTCTTATCCTAATATTCATTTATATGTGTGTGTGTATACACCTATCTTCTCAGATGTTCTTTGAATTGATTTTATAATCTCACTGGTTCCTTCATTAATGAGTTGAATAAAATCTTTGACATGTATCATTTGTATGAGAGTCATGATTTTACTTTTTGGAAAATTATATTTTAAAGTGCTGAAATGCTTATCTAGGAGTTTAATCAATACATGGTAAAATTAATTGGGTTGATGAAATGAGAGTTTCATATTTGTCATATGTCTAGCAAGTGTAAAACAGAATGATCAATAAATCAAATAACGTGAAAAACCTGAAGTAGTAATAATTTCAAATATGAACAAGCCGTATTAATTTAGGTGTTCTTAGTCGTTGACTAAGGACCACATTCTCCAAACATATTTCAGCTGTTTTTCTCCTCTCCCTGCATCTAATCAATGGAAAATAAAGGTTCAGAATGATAGGGCAGTAGTGGGAGGAGTCACAATAATGGAATCAAACAATTAGTTTGAATCTTAACTCTGCCCTTAGTAGCTGTTATCTGGAAATTGGGGTTAATAAATCCCTATGAGAAGCGTTGGGTGCATAATTGGTGCTCAATAAATGTTAGTACTCCTCCTCACAAACATCTCAGAGGATGAGAGAGGTGGACAACTGCAGCCTGGATAGGAAACCTGAGTTATGGCAAAAGAGTTAAAATGACTTAATTCTGTTTATACAGGGCCATAAAAACACCATCTGTTGGCTCTAGCCATTTAAGCTATTACAAAGCTGACATACACTAATGCTATCCTGATAGGAGAGGAATGGCTAACGGTTTGCTGTTTCTATCATTATTCAATGAGCTGCCGTCTTGGGACCAGTCTCTATTGTGTGCCGTCAAGTCGATTCTGACTCATCGTTACCCAATGTGTCAGAGTAAAAGTGCCTTATAGAGTTTTCTAAGCTGTAGTCTTTATGGGAGCATATCAACAGGTCTTTCTTTCACCCTTGGAGCTGCTGGGTGGGTTCAAACTGCCAACCTTTAGGTTAGCAGCTGAGTGCTTAACCATTGTGCCATCAGGGCTCCTTAGTCTCCAGTTTACCCATCACTTAGCCTAGTTGTTCAACATTTAAGGATTTATTTTGGCTCTTAAATATTTATACTCTTCCCCCAATCTTTCATTGTTGTGGTTACTGTTGAAGAAAAAACAAAACTCAGGAGGTTACTGGTATGGTATATCAGCAGTTACAGACTTTACTGTCAGATTGAAGTATGCTTTATGTTGAATTAGGCTCAGATGAACGGATTAATATTAAACTCTCATTTTGCATGATGAGGCTAGATGTGCCTGGGAGAAAAGGATAAGGCCTATTCCCTTTTCCACCCATCAGTCAGCAGAGAAAAGGCCACTTACTCTGCAATACATATTACTGAGCCAGAATGAAGAGCCCCAGATCCTGGACCTTATGGGGGGTTTGCCTCCAATAAATTCTGCAGCCGAAGGTTGTCCCAGTGGTAGAGAGTGAACTCAATGATTACTCCTACGCCCCTCACAACACCTGCATTTGGACCCTCGCTACCCATTATGCATAATGAGGGGCTGACTCCACATCCTTGGGACACTTGGCCTCATTCTGATAGTTAAAGAGAATGAAACGTATGTCCCAGACACCTGATAATTGCAATAATGATAGCCTGTATTTACATAATGTCTCTTTCTCAGAGTCTCAAAGTGCCTCATATTTGAAATTCTACGTCTAACAGGGAGGGAGAGGTAATCTTGTTTCCAATTGGCAGAGTGTCTTAGTTATCTATTGCTGCTATAACAGAAATACCACAAGTGGATGGCTTTAACAAACAAATTTATTTTCTCATAGTTTAGGAGGCTAGAAGTTTGAAATATGGGTGCCAGCTCTAAGGGAAGGCTTTCTCTCTCTGTTGTTTCTGGGGGAAGGTCCTTGTTTCTTCGGCTTCTGTTTCCTGATTCCTTGGAGATCTCCCTGTGGCTTGGCGTCTATCTTCTGCCATCTCAGTTTGCTTAATCTACTTCTTTTATATTTTGGAAGAGTTTGACTCTTTTACAAAAGACACACTCTAATCCTGTCTCACTAATATAACAAAGACAACCCATTCCCAAATGGGATTATAAACATAGGCATAGAAGTTAGGATTTAGAACACATATTTTTTAGGGACACAATTCAATCCATAACACAGTCTTAGAGCCATGATAGGATCAAAAATGTTTGGCCATTTTGGTTGTCATTCTGTAGCCTAATCTTTGTTGCACATTGGAATCACCTGGAGATCTTTAAAACCTGCTGATGCCTGATTCCCACCCTCAGGCATTCCGAATCAATTACTTTGAGTTTGAGCTGGGTATCAGGATTCCTAGAAGTTTCTCAGATAATTGGAATGTATAGCAAAGTTCGGGGTGCAACATAGCTAGAGGCAGTTGGGCCAGAACGTTTCTGTGACGTTTTAGCAGTAGAAGCATTTCAGGTTGTAGAGCTGTTAGAATTACTCTTCCCGCTGAGTCCTCCATCCTTATTGCTGTTTCACTCTTGACCAACCCTATTTGTAGGAAAGATACCTTAAATACAACCCAACACCTGAATTCCTGGGATTAACCTCTTACCCTCCAGTCCATATTAGGTTAGCTCAGATTACTCTCTTTCAGTAGAAATTATACTTGGGGTATTCCAGAGAGAAGAAAATTAAATCAACATCTAACTGTAGTTTTAAAAGAAAACAACAACGACAGCAACAAATTCACCCCTTGGGAATTCTATCTATAGTTTGAATTGGTAGAAAACATTTGGGAAAGAAATATTGTCCAGTCAGTGAGCTGAGGTTTTAAGGAAGGAAAATGCACAGGGATTTATAATCACAATGGAAAAAGGATTCTACAAATCATGACTGAGAACTAGAGGAAGTGCCGGGTAGGAATGGCACCTCTGGTGGTGCAGCTGGGGTTGTTTATCATTAAACTTACTTGTTCCTTGACTTTCGTGAAGATGTTCAGGCGGTATTGAGGGTTGGAAAAGCCCAGGGGCAGCCAGAGGAGGTAACAGTGGATTCTGGGTCTCTGCATTACTGCTGGGGAGTCAGACATGGCGTGGGACCAACTGTGCTTAAGATGTATGGATCCAATGGTGACATTTATAGACCTGTTTTGTGGAAGCAGCTGTTGCCCTGGGGGGAGTAAGACTGGGTTCTCAGATGCTGAGCTGCCTTTCCATCTGTCTGGCTAAAAAGAAGGGGGAATAGGAGTAAAAGAAAAATAGAACAACTATAAAAAATGAGACCTGCACAGGGAGCATGGAAATGAATGGAGATGACTAAAGAGAAGGCTTTATTATAAGGTTTTATTAACTGAACAGTAAAAACTCATTCTCTTGGTGTCTTTGGGACTAAAGATAAAAGGCATGGTCTCAAATGCCACTAATGGAGGGGAAATAGAATGATGATGGAATGATGACAAAATGCAGTAGGGAAGCCTGGATTGCTTGACTTCTAACTGGTTCCACGGAGCCCTGGCAGCACAGTGGTTAAGAGCTCTGCAGCTAATCAAAGTGTAGGTAGTTCGAATCCATCAGCCACTCCTTGGGGCAGTTCTACTCAGCCCTATAGGGACATGAGCACCCGGAAGGTCCTTTACTCTCAAGTATGTCTGACTCAGGGGTGGATTATCCAATAGGCAAGGTAAGCATGGTGCTTACCAGATCGTTGGTAGTGAACAATTTGACATTTTTTCACCACATGAAAGATTCTGTTTCTGGGTATGACTGGCATCTATTTCTCTAACAACCGTACAGCCTCTTTACAATCCCTGACAGGGGTGACTCAGTAAGCAAGGTAAACACAGGCTTGCTTGTGCTTACTTACTAATCTGCAGTGAATATCTTTGATGTGATAAAAACCCATGTGAAACTGTAAGCACCATGCTTACCTTGCCTATTGAATAATCTGCCCCTGATCTGACTTGTATCTCTTGTAAACAGTTACTTTCATTCTATAGTCCTTTTTTTTTAAAAATAATTTTTATTAAGCTTTAAGTGAACGTTTACAAATCAAGTCAGTCTGTCACATATAAGCTTCTATACACCTTACTCCATACTCCCACTTACTCTCCCCCTAATGAGTCAGCCCTTCCAGTTTCTCCTTTTGTGACAATTTTGCCAGTTTCTAAACCTCTCTACCCTTCTATCTCCCCTCCAGACAGGAGATGCCAACACAGTCTCAAGCGTCCACCTGATACAAGTAGCTCACTCTTCGTCAGCATCTCTCTCCAACCCATTGTCCAGTCCCTTCCATGTCTGATGAGTTGTCTTTGGGAATGGTTCCTGTCCTGGGCCAAAAGAAGGTTTGGGGACCATGACCGCCGGGATTCCTCTAGTCTCAGTCAGACCATTAAGTCTGGTCTTTTTTTATGAGAATTTGGGGTCTGCATCCCACTGATCTCCTGCTCCCTCAGGGGTTCTCTGTTGTGCTCCGTGTCAGGGCAGTCATTGGTTGTGGCCGGGCACCATCTAGTTCTTCTGGTCTCAGGATGATGTAAGTCTCTGGTTCCTGTGGCCCTTTCTGTCTCTTGGGCTCATAGTTATCGTGTGACCTTGGTGTTCTTCATTCTTCTTTGATCCAGGTGGGTTGAGACCAATTGATGCATCTTAGATGGCCGCTTGTTAGCATTTAAGACCCCAGATGCCACATTTCAAAGTGGGATGCAGAATGTTTTCATAACAGAATTATTTAGCCAATTGACTTAGAAGTCCCCTTAAGACATAGTCCCCAAACCCCCGCCCTTGCTCCGCTGACCTTTGAAGCATTCAGTTTATCCTGGAAATTTCTTTGCTTTTGGTCCAGTCCAGTTGAGCTGACCTTCCATGTATTGAGTATTGTCCTTCCCTTCACCTAAAGTAGTTCTTATCTACTAACTAATCAGTAAATAACCCTCTCCCACCCTCCCTCCCTCCCCCCCTCGTAACCACAAAAGTATGTGTTCTTCTCAGTTTATACTACTTCTCAAGATCTTATAATAGTGGTCTTATACAATATTTGTCCTTTTGCATCTGACTAATTTCACTCAGCATAATGCCTTCCGGGTTCCTCCATGTCATGAAATGTTTCACAGATTTGTCACTGTTCTTTATCGATGCGTAGTATTCCATTGTGTGAATATACCACAATTTATTTAGCCATTCATCTGTTGATGGACACCTTGGTTGCTTCCAGCTTTTTGCTATTGTAAACAGAGCTGCAATAAACGTGAGTGTGCATATATCTGTTCCTGTGAAGGCTCTTATTTCTCTAGGGTATATTCCGAGGAGTGGGATTTTTGGTTGTATGGTACTTCTAACTTTTTAAGAAAACGCCAGATAGATTTCCAAAGTGGTTGTACCATTTGACATTCCCACCAGCAGTGTATAAGAGTTCCAATCTCTCCGCAGCCTCTCTAACATTTATTATTTTGTGTTTTTTGGATTAATGCCAGCCTTGTTGGAGGGAGATGGAATTTCATCGTGATTTTAATTTGCATTTCTCTAATGGCTAATGATCGAGAGCATTTTCTCATGTATCTGTTAGGTGCCCGAATATCTTCTTTAGAGAAGTGTGTGTTCATATCCTTTGCCCACTTTTTGATTGGGTTGTCTTTTTGTGGTTGAGTTTTGACAGAATCATATAGATTTTAGAGATCAGGGGCTGGTCAGAGATGTCGTAGCTGAAAATTCTTTCCCAGTCTGTAGGTGGTCTTTTTACTCTTTTGATGAAGTTTTTAGATGAGCATAGGTGTTTGATTTTTAGGAGCTCCCAGTTATCGGGTTTCTCTTCGTCATTTTTGGTAATGTTTTGTATTCTGTTTATGCCTTGCATTAGGGCTCCTCAGGTTGTCCTTATTTTTTCTTCCATGATGTCTATCGTTTTAGTCTTTATGTTTAGGTCTTTGAACCACTTGGAGTTAGTTTTTGTGCATGGTGTAAGGTATGGGTCCTGTTTCATTTTTTTGCAAATGGATATCCAGTTATGCCAGCACCATTTGTTAAAAAGACTATCTTTTCCCCAATTAACTGACACTGGGCCTTTGTCAAATATCAGCTGCTCATACGTGGATGGATTTATATCTGGGTTCTCAATTCTGTTCCATTGGTCTATGTGCCTGTTGTTGTACCAGTACCAGGCTGTTGTGACTACTGTGGCTGTATAATAGGTTCTGAAATCAGGTAGAGTGAGGCCTCCCACTTTCTTCTTCTTTTTCAATAACGCTTTACTTATCTGAGGCGTCTTTCCCTTCCATATGAAGTTGGTGATTTGTTTCTCCATCACATTAAAAAATGTCATTGGAATTTGGATTGGAAGTACATTACATGTATAGATGGCTTTTGGTAGAATAGACATTTTTACTATGTTAAGTCTTCCTATCCATGAGCAAGGTATGTTTTTCCACTTAAGTAGGTCCTTTTTAATTTCTTGTAGTAGAGCTTTGTAGTTTTCTTTGTATAGGTCTTTTACATCCTTGGTAAGATTTATTCCTAAGTATTTTATCTTCTTGGGGGCTACTGTGAATGGTATTGATTTGGTTATTTCCTCTTCGATGTTCTTTTTGTTGATGTAGAGGAATCCAAGTGATTTTTGTATGTTTATCTTATAATCTGAGACTCTGCCAAACTCTTCTATTAGTTTCAGTAGTTTTCTGGAGGATTCCTTAGGGTTTTCTGTGTATAAGATCATATCATCTGCAAATAGAGATAATTTGACTTCCTCCTTGCCAATCCGGATGCCCTTTATTTCTTTGTCTAGCCTAATCGCTCTGGCTAGGACCTCTAGCACAATGTTGAATAAGAGCGGTGATAAAGGGCATCCTTGTCTGGTTCCGTTCTCAAGGGAAATGCTTTCAGGTTCTCTCCATTTAGAGTGATGTTGGCTGTTGGCTTTGTATAGATGCCCTTTATTATGTTGAGGACTTTTCCTTCAATTCCTATTTTGGTGAGAGTTTTTATCATAAATGGGTGTTGGACTCTGTCAAATGCCTTTTCTGCATCAATTGATAAGATCATGTGGATTTTGTCTTTTGTTTTATTTATATGGTGGATTATATTAATAGTTTTTCTAATATTAAACCAGCCTTGCATACCTGGTATAAATCCCACTTGGTCGTGGTCGATTATTTTTTTTATATGTTGTTGAATTCTATTGGCTAGAATTTTGTTGAGGATTTTTGCATCTGTGTTCATGAGGGATATAGGTCTGTAATTTTGTTTTTTTTGTAATGTCTTTACCTGGTTTTGGTATCAGGGATATGGTGGCTTCATAGAATGAGTTAGGTAGTATTCCTTCATTTTCTATGCTTTGAAATACCTTTAGTAGTAGTGGTGTTAAGTCTCCTCTGAAAGTTTGGTAGAACTCTGCAGGAAAGCCGGCCGGGCCAGGGCTTTTTTTTTGTTGGGAGTTTTTTGATTACCGTTTCAATCTTTTTTGTTATGGGTCTATTTAGTTGTTCTACTTCTGATTGTGTTAGTTTAGGTAGTTAGTGTTTTTCTAGGAATTCATCCATTTCTTCTAGGTTTGCAAATTTGTTAGAGTACAATTTTTTGTAATAATCTAATATGATTGTTTTAATTTTAGTTGGGTCTGTTGTGATGTGGCCCATCTTGTTTCTTATTCCGGTTATTTGTTTCCTATACTGTATTTCTTTATTCAGTCTAGCCAACGGTTTATCAATTTTGTTAATTTTTTCAAAGAACCAGCTTTTGGCTTTGTTAATTCTTTCAACTGTTTTTCTGTTCTCTAGTTCATTTAGTTCAGCTCTAATTTTTATTATTTGTTTTCTTCAGGTGCCTGATGGATTCTTTTGTTGCTCACTTTGTATTTGTTCGAGTTGTAGGGACAGCTCTCTGATTTTGGCTCTTTCTTCTTTTTGTATGTATGCATTCATCGATATAAATTGACCTCTGAGCACTGCTTTTGCTCTGTCCCAGATGTTTTGATAGGAAATGTTTTCATTCTCGTTGCATTCTATGAATTTCTTTATTCCCTCCTTAATGTCTTCTATAACCCAGTCTTTTTGAGTGGGGTATTGTTCAGTTTCCAAGTATTTGATTTCTTTTCCCTAATTTTTCTGTTATTGATTTCCACTTTTATGGCCTTATGGTCTGAGAAGATGCTTTGTAATATTTTGATGTTTTGGATTCTGCAAAGGTTTGTTTTATGACCTAATATGTGGTCTATTCTAGAGAATGTTCCATGTGTGCTAGAAAAAAAAGTATACTTTGCAGCAGTTGGGTGGAGTGTCCTGTATAAGTCTATGAGGTCAAGTTGGTTGATTGTAGCAATTAGGTCTGCGTCTCTGTTGAGCTTCTTACTGGAAGTCCTGTCTTTCTCCGAAAGTGGTGTGTTGAAGTCTCCTACTATAATTGTGGAGGTGTCTATCTCACTTTTCAGTTCTATTAAAGTTTGTTTTATGTATCTTGCAGCCCTGTCATTGGGTGCATAAATATTTAATATGGTTATATCTTCCTGGTCAATTGTCCCTTTAATCATTATGTAGTGTCCTTCTTTATCCTTTGTGGTGGATTTAACTTTAAAGTCTGTTTTGTCAGAAATTAATATTGCTACTCCTGCTCTTTTTTGCTTATTGTTTGCTTGATATATCTTTTTCCATCCTTTGAGTTTTAGTTTGTTTGTGTCTCTAAGTCTAAGGTGTATCTCTTGTAGGCAGCATATAGACGGATCGTGTTTCTTTATCCAGTCTGAGATTCTCTGTCTTTTTATTGGTGCATTTAGTCCATTTACATTCAGCGTAATATAGATAAGTATTGTAAAAAAAAAAAAAAAAAAGTAAATTTTTCTTTTTTCTCATGTGTTTAGCGCTGTCATTGTGATGCTTTTTTAATGTGTGTTGTTGACAATTTCATTTTTCTACTTACTTTTTTGTGCTGAGATGTTTTTCTTTGTAAATTGTGTGTTCCTCATTTTCATAGTATTTGACTTTATGTTTGCTGAGTCGTTATGTTTTTCTTGATTTTTGTTTTGAGTTATGGAGTTGTTATACCTCTTTGTGGTTACCTTAATATTTACCCCTGTTTTTCTAAGTAAAAACCTAACTTGTATTGTCCTATATCGCCTTGTATCCCTCTCCATATGGCAGTTCTATGCCACCTGCATTTAGTCCCTCTTTTTGATTATTGTGTTCTTTTACATATTGACTTCAATGATTTCCTGTTTTGAGCGTTTTTATTTCTTTTTAAAATTAATCTTAATTTGTTTTTGTGATTTCCCTATTTGAGTTGATATCAGGATGTTCTGATATCAATCTTGTGTTGTGCTGGTATCTGATATTATTGTTTTTTTGACCAATTTCCTTTAGTATTTCTTATAGCTTTGGTTTGGTTTTTGCAAATTCTCTAAGCTTGTGTTTATCTGTAAATGTTTTAATTTCACTTTCATATTTTAGAGAGAGTTTTGCTGGATATATGATCCTTGGCTGGCAGTTTTTCTCCTTCAGTGCTCTATATATGTCATCCCATTGTCTTCTTGACTGCATGGTTTCTGCTGAGTAGTCTGAACTTATTGATTCTCCTTTGTAGGAAACCTTTCTTTTATCCCTGGCTGCTTTTAAAACTTTCTCTTTATCTTTGGTTTTGGCAAGTTTGATGTAATATGTCTTGGTGTTTTTCTTTTTGGATCAATCTTAAATGGGGTTCGATGAGCATCTTGGATAGATATCCTTTCGTCTTTCATGATGTCGGGGAAGTTTTCTGCCAACAGATCTTCAACTATTCTCTCTGTATTTTCTGTTATCCCTCCCTGTTCTGGGACTCCAATCACAAACAAGTTATTCTTCTTGATAGAGTCCCACATGATTCTTAGGGTTTCTTCATTTTTTAAAATTCTTTTATCTGATTTTTTTCAGCTATATTGGTGTCAATTCCCTGGTCCTCCAGATCCCCCACCCTGCATTCCAATTGCTCAAGTCTGCTCCTCTGACTTCCTATTGTGTTGTCTAATTCTGTAATTTTATTGTTAATCTTTTGGATTTCTGAATGCTGTCTCTGTATGGATTCTTGGAGCTTATTAATTTTTCTACTATGTTCTTGAATAATCTTTTTGAGTTCTTCAACTGCCTTATCAGTGTGTTCCTTGGCTTTTTCTGTAGCTTGCCTTATTTCATTTCTGAGGTCATCCCTGATGTCTTGAAGCATTCTGTAAATTAGTTTTTTATATTCTGCATCTGGCAATTCCAGGATTGTATCTTCATTTGGGAAAGATTTTGATTCTTTAGTTTGGGGATTTGTAGAAGCAATCATGGTCTGCTTCTTTATGTGGTTTGATATTGACTGCTGTCTCCAAGCCATCTCTAAGATATTGTAGTGATTTATTCTATATTTGCTCACTGAGTCTTATCTTGTTTTGTTTTCTTTCAATATACGTAGATGGGCTACTAGGTTGTGCTGTCTTGATTGTTGTAGCCCTTGAATCACTTATTCCTAAAGCAGTTTGGTGGGTGGGCTCTGCAGCTGTACCTTGGGCCCCCAATGCAAGTACCTCTACAGATTGGTAGGTGTTACCCTCCTTAGACCCCTAAGGCAGTAGGCTAGGTGGTCTGGGGGGAGCTTCAGCCCTCAGCTCCCTGTTGTGGGTCAGTGAGGGCTCTGTTGAATATGCAGAGATATCAGACCTGGGAAACGTGTCTTTCCAGTAATCCGCTAAAACAATTACAGTCAGATCTCTATCAGAATTGCCTTTGCATTATAATAGCCACCTTGTTCCCTGTAGGGATGAAAGCCCAAGACTGTGGATCACATATGTTTGGCTGGAGCTGGTTCTGTGTTTTTAGTCCAATTAGGGAAGGATTTTTAGTCCCTGGGTTTTTTGTAGCTGCTTCTCTCAGGCCAGGAGACTGGGTTAGGAAAAGACAAAAAAGAAAAGGAAAGAAAAACCACAGCGCAATTCTCTCTCTGGCTCAGGAAATTCCAATGTTAATGAAGCCTCCTCGGAAGGGGAGGGGAGGGTTCAGATAAATATGAGAGAGTAGCACCCCAGAATATAGACAAAGTTACTTATCTTGCTTGGGATGACTGTTTTATCTGAGATTCCCGAGGGGCGAGTCGACTGTGTGCGCTGGCTGGGTAGAGATTGCCCCCGAGGGTCAGGCCCGCATCCTGTGCTTGCGGTGTCTCAGAAGCCATGGTCACTTCCTCCGCTCCCAGTCCAAAGACCAGCACCAAGGTTCCCCAGCTGGGACACTGAACTCCAGGCTCCAGAACCAGTCGCTGCCTCCTGGTGACTTTTCCTCCTGTCAGCCGCGTCGCTGAGCTGCCTGCGTGCACTGGCTGGGGTTCTCTGGAGGTCACTTCTGGGGGCTAGTGCTGTTTCCCGTGTTTGTGCCATCTCAGGATGCCGTGCTTAGCTCCCCTGCGCCCAGTCTAAATCCTGGCGTCAAGGTTTCCTGACTGGGACGCTGGCTCCAGGCTCCGAAAACAGTCGCTGCTTCCCCGTGGTTGTTTGTTCTCAGTCTTGTCACTCAGGTCAACTCTTTAGGTCTGTGTTTGATGGTCAGGGTTCGTAGACTGTCAGGTATGTGATCGATTCACTTGTTTTTTCCGAGTCTTTGTTGCAAGAGGGATTTGAGGTAGCTTCGACCTAGTCAGCCATCTTGGCCCCGCCTCTCTATAGTCCTTTTGGAATAGCTAAGTGTTAGGTCATCTTCAGCTCATTTTCTGGAGGCAATAGAACGTTCAAGGACATTTAAAACATTCGAGCAATTCTGGGTAGATATTAGGTAAATCTTTGGGAGGGAATGACAGAAGCAAAAGAGAGGGAGTGGGTGGGGAGTGGATGATAGATTGAGAGCAGGGTCTAGACCAGTGATTCTTACCACTGGTTGTTCATTTGAAATACCTGTGAGGGGGAGGCCTTCAACAATTCTATTCTAGACCCCACTCCCAGATACTCTGACCCAGTCAATCTGTGGTGAAGCTTGATCAATAGGAAAACTCTCAGGGCCTTGGCACATAAGGCATATGAATGAAAAGGTCTATTCTGGTCTGAGGTAACAGGGAGGAGTAGTGACTGGCAGATGGGGAGCCTTTGTGCCCCATCACAAAGCTTTTGAATTTGATCTGGTGCTGTCTTTCAAACATAGTGGTTTTATAGACCTTGAAAGTTAGGTTGCCAGTCTGAAATGCCAGGTCTAGACTCTTAGAAATTTTTCAGTAGTACCTTGGGTCTTTGGGAATGGTAACCAAGCCCAAAAGTGCATGTGGTGATAAAAACAGAGTATTTGACATAAATCCTGACCTGGAAAATCCACAGCATGGAATTGTGCCTAAGAGGACACTATAAATGGGTGCTTCTACCCAGGAACCAACTCCTGTTCTAAAACCTCTGCTGCCCTCTTGTTCTTGTGGTAGACTCTGGAGTGAGTCTACTAAATTATATGGTCCTTATTCTGGAGGCTGGGTGTCGCAAATGGTTAAGTGTTCAGCTACTAATCTAATGGTGGGTGGTTTGAATCCACTCAGAGGCACCATAGAAGAAAGGCCTGGCAATCTAATTCCAAAAGATCATAGCCATTAAAAACTCTACAGAGCACAATTCTACTCTGAAACACGTGGAGTCATTGTGAGTTGGAATTGACCTGACAGCAACTGGTTACTGGTTATTCTGGGGATCTCTTAGCAATGATTTAGGGCACTTTTCCAAAGCTCAAGTATCTACTGCTAAAAGAGCTAATTCACTCTCTAGCATTCTTTTTAAATGGTGAGGAGATCTAGATTCATATTGAGCCTTACCACTTAATAGTTGCATGACCTTGGGCAGGTTACTTATTCTCATTTTGCAGGTGAGTTTATTAATATCCATCTCAAAGAATTATTGTTAGAATTAGATTGTTATGTGGTCTAATAAATGTTAGCTGTCTTTCTCTGCCTCCTTCCCATCTCAGATGATGACTCTTTTTTGCCAGATAAACACTGTAAGTTATTGAACAACATGTGCTACTGTTGTTTATCAATTAAATAGCAATTACATGAAATGGTACTAATAATAGCTGACATTTTGAGTACTTTATATGTGCTGAAAACTTTAATAAGAGTTTTGCTCATATAATTTCACAATAATTCATATTATTATTTCTGCCTCTTTGCAAATTAGGAAATTGTAGCTCAGAGACAGGAAGAAATTTTCCCAAGGGCACACTGCTCTTTTGACCCCAGAAACGAACTATCATTCACTCTACGGTTCTCTCAATTCATTTATGAACTCTGTGAGAATGGGGGCCTGTGTCAACAGGGCCAGTGAACCTACCCATGGTTGCCTTTCAGAAAGTACTTGTGAACACTGAGGACAAGCCTGTCTTCTTAAGGCCCAAATCAGGATTACTAAGAGGTCTCAAGGGTGCTTGGTGGGTCTTTGGAGTATAAACATAGTGCAAATATTTTTATACCATGCGTTGGAGAAAGCTAATTACAAAACTCAGACAGATAAAATTTCTTTACTGTTTCATGAGAAGCAGTAGTACTAGCTTCGTTATCTCTGGTATATCTTTAGGGTATGGTTATAATCTGGCCAAGAGAATCTATAGAGCCACAAAGTTGGAGAACCATTAAGAAGAGGATAAGAAAAGAGAAAGGGGCACTACTCTGGGGGATAATGAAATCAGATTTTTATCTTGACACGAAAGCAGACTAACAGTTTCACAATGTTTGGCACCTCTCGAAACCCAGATATTGGTTATTAAAATGGCGTATTATATTTTTCTTACCCTTATAACATATAATAAAAATATCTAGACTGTCTCTGGCACATAGTAGGTGCTCAGTAATAGATCTGTATCTCTAAGTTGATTAAAAAATATGGATAATATTTTACATACCTCCCAAAATAAATACATATTTACAATCAGCCAGGATGTGGGGGAACCTTAAACGAAATACAAACAGTAGCAAATAAGCCCAATTATATTACAAATGAGTGACATAATCACAGTGAAAGTGATGGGGAAGACAAGAACCAACCTAGGTAACCTTGGAAGACAGTATTTTGACTGACTGTTGTAAAGTTAAAGGTGAAAAGTACAGTGCACAAATAGTCTACTCTATTGTTGTGTGCCATCCAGTCAATTCTGACTCACAGTGACCCTATAGGACAGAGTAGAACTGCCTCATGGGGTTTCCTGGATTGCCAGGTCCTTTCCCCCACAAAGTGGCTGGTAGGTTCAAACCCCTGACCTTTTCGTTAGCAGCTGAGCACTTAACCATTGTGCTACCAGAGCTCCTCTACTCTAGTTAGTGAATCTTTTTCTCACAGGGGTGTGATTTATCAGTTCTGTAACTACTTTTTGTTTATACAGGGGTTGAACGAATCAGTGAATATACTGTAGATAATAAGAGTCAGGTGTCTCATGTTGGAGAAAGAAGTTATAAATGAGGAAGAGGGGAAGGCTGGACTCAATCATGCTGTATTGGATTGGAATTAGAAGTAACAGTATGAACTCATGCATATTTATATATAAATATATATTGTAGCCAGATATATAGTTATAGAAATATAAGTGGGCGTGTGTGCATAGGTTAGTATACAACAAATATTTCCTAACTTTGTGTGTTTAAAGGGCCGAGAAGCAATGACATCCCGGTAGCACACCTACCACCCAGATCTTTGTTTCTAAATGTAATTCTTTAATAAAAGTAATCAGGGCTCCTTGGATAAATGACTGATCCTAGGGTTGGACCAGGGAAATACACGATGAGTCTGGAACATCTTATAGCATCAGAAGGTAAAGAAATGCTAATAAATAAATAAAAAGATGGGAGTATGTCGAAAGGACACAGAAGCCAACCTGAAAGCTCCCAATGGCTAAAGTGGACAATTTGAGCAACATAGAAAATGACAATAACATTGGATTATAATCTAAAGAAAAAACAAGTATTTATGTATCCATACTGATATGCATAAATAATTGGGAAAAGGGATAGCTCTTCTTTACAGAAGGATTCCAATCATAAGTGTAGACAAAAAAATAAATCCCCAAAAAGAAACCCATTGCTATCTAGTCAATTTCGACTCATAGCAACCGTATAAGACAGAGTAGAACTGCCCTATAGGGTTTTAAGGAGGCAAATCTCTACGGAAGCAGATTGCCACATCTTTCTCCTGTATGGAGAGGCTGATAGGTTCCAACTATTGACCTTTTAGTTAGCTGCTGAGTGCTTAACCACTGCACCACCAGGGCTCCTCCATAAGTGTAGATGTTGTTGTTAGGTGCCGTTGAAGTTGGTTCTGACTCATAGTGACCCTACAGGATAGAGTAGAAGTATAGATAGGATGAGGAAAATACCAAATCACTGTTAGGCAACACCACAGCAATAACTGTTGCAGGCAAGATCCAGGATGGATGCTAAAATCAGCGGACAAATGTTTAGGGAGAAGCAGTATGTTAGGACAGTCTCAAAGTATCTCCCCCAAAATATGTATCAAACACAAAGGGAAAAATAGTGATTTTACCATGGAGAAACCCCAAGGACATCATCTTAACCACATGGTCAAAGTTAACCTCACAAGTTATGAAACATATTCATATTATGTCCTCCTGGTAGGATGCCCTGAGAAGGGCACAGCATCACTTCTGTGGTGTTCTGTGGTATTCCCCAAATGTATAACCTCAGTCTAATCATGAGAAGACACTAGGCAAAACCAAACTGAGAAGCATTCTGCCAACTAGCTGGCCGGTGCTCATCAAAAGTGTCAACCTTGTGAAAGACTAGGACAAGCTGGAGAACAGTCTTTGTTTGGAAGCTAAGGAGACTTAACAACTAAATGAATGCGGAACACTGGAAGAGAAAAGGATATTAGGAGAAACACTGGTGAAATTTGAATAAGATCTATAGTTGAGTTATTAGTATTGAACCAATGGTAATTTCTTGATTTTGATGATTTTCCCAGGTTATGTCAATTGTTAAAATTGGGGGAAGTTGAATGAAGGGAATAAGAGAGTACTGTACTATTTTTAAACCCAAGCCCAACCCTGGTGGTGTAGTGGTTAAGTGCTATGGCTGCTAACCAAGAGGTTGGCAGTTCGAATCCACCAGGTGCTCCTTGGAAACTCTATGGGGCAGTTCTACTCTGTCCTATAGGGTTGCTATGAGTTGGAATTGACTAGACGGCAGGGGGTACTATTTTTGCCATTTTTTTTTTTTAAGTTTTAAAATTATTTCAAAATAAAAAATATTTAAAGGACATAATTGGGTAGTGTGGAATTATGGGCTTTTAAAAAAGCCTTTCCTTTTAAAAACAGTAATACAAAAGCTGTTGAATAAAATGAAAAAAAGGGACTATGAAAATAAACTCAAGAATTGAAGATTTTAAGAATTCAAAATAAAGGTGAGAGATTAGGTGTTGAATATATAATACTTACCAGCCATAGGCTTTTTCCTTCTCCTTTGTTGCTAAGGTATTTGTGGAGATTGAATAATATAATGTATTTGAAGATGACTTGAAAGGCATAAGACACGCTGTAAATAATATCCTTTTTTCTACAGTCCCCATTTTCTTTTTGTTCATGCTATTATTTATTAATACAAATTTTATGCATGTTATTACCCTGGTGGTACAGTGGTTAAATGTTTGGCTGCTAACCAAAAGGTTTCCAGTTCAAACCCACCAGCCACACCTTGGAAACCCCATGGGGGCAGTTCTACTCTGTCCTATAGGGTTGTTATGAGTCAAAATTGACTCGATGGCAATAGGTTTTGGTTTTTTTGTGGAGAAAAATTATAGGAGCTTTGGTGTAAGACACATCTACCTGTCACATGGTAGGTGCTCAACAAATATTTGTTGAATGAATGAATTGAATTAATCTTAACTCACTTACTTGCTATATGATCTTCAGAGCTTTTTAACCACTCGAACACTTGTTTTCTTGTGTATACAATGGGGGTAATAAACCTTCATTGAAGGGTTGCTCTGAGGATGAGGGATAATGAACATATGAAGAGCCTAGTACAACATCTGGCAGTTAGTAAGACCTCTATCATGATGTCATTGTTCTTCTTCATCATCTTCATTGTCATCATCATCCTCATGTTTTCATCGTCCATTTCTTGTAACTGCTTTGTTTCTTACCCTGTAACTAAAAGGTTCTAGTTCTCCATCTTCTTCTGGTAAAAATCTTGTCTATGCTTTAAGGTCCCTCTCATGTAGTCTATTCATTTAGTCCTCTAACATTTCATTCATGCTTTCCTTGTGGTTTACTATGACATGTACATGTGTTTATTGTATGCGTATGTATACTAATCATATTTTACACTATAAATTCCTTGAAGTGCCATCTTGGTTGCTTATCTGCTAGCCGAGTACCTGTCACATAGTAGAGGCTAACCTGTAAACTCTGTCATGTACTGGAGACCATGTCTGTGCTGTTTAGTATTGTTGCTTCTGAGCCTACTGTTGTGTCAGGCATGGTGTAGGGATTCAATAAATATGGGACAGAATAAATCTGAAGTAGACAGCAGGCAAAGTGTTTTTTTTTTTTATTAACTTTTATTGAGCTTCAAGTGAATGTTTACAAATCAAGTCAGTCTGTCACATATAAGTTTATATACATCTTACTCCCTACTCCCACTTGCTCTCCCCCTAATGAGTCAGCCCTTCCAGTCTCTCCTTTCGTGACAATTTTGCCAGCTTCCAACTCTCACTATCCTCCCATCCCCCCTCCAGACAGGAGATGCCAACACAGTCTCAAGTGTCCACCTGATATAATTAGCTCACTCTTCTTCAGCATCTCTCTCCTACCCACTGTCCAGTCCCTTTCATGTCTGATGAGTTGTCTTCGGGGATGGTTCCTGTCCTGGGCCAACAGAAGGTTTGGGGACCACTCCCGCCGGGATTCCTCTAGTCACAGTCAGACCATTAAGTCTGGTCTTTTTATGAGAATTTGGGGTCTGCATCCCACTGATCTTCTGCTCCCTCAGGGGTTCTCTGTTGTGCTCCCTGTCAGGGCAGTCATCGATTGTGGCCGGGCACCAACTAGTTCTTCTGGTCTCAGGATGATGTAGGTCTCTGGTTCATGTGGCCCTTTCTGTCTCTTGGGCTCTTAGTTGTCGTGTGACCTTGGTGTTCTTCATTCTCCTTTGCTCCAGGTGGGTTGAGACCAATTGATGCATCTTAGATGGCCGCTTGTTAGCATTTAAGACCCCAGACACCCCATTTCAAAGTGGGGTGCAGAATGTTTTCATAACAGAATTATTTTGCCAATTGACTTAGAAGTCCCCTTAGAGCATGGTTCCCAAACCCCCGCCCTTGCTCCGCTGACCTTTGAAGCATTCTTTTTATCCTGGAAACTTCTTTGCTTTTGGTCCAGTCCAATTGAGCTGACCTTCCATGTATTGAGTGTTGTCCTTCCCTTCACCTAAAGTAGTTCTTATCTACTAATTAATCAGTAAAAAACCCTCTCCCTCCCTCCCTCCCTCGTAACCACAAAAGTATGTGTTTTTCTCAGTTTATACTATTTCTCAAGATCTTATAATAGTGGTCTTATACAATATTTGTCCTTTTGCCTCTGACTGATTTCGCTCAGCATAATGCCTTCCAGGTTCCTCCATGCTATGAAATGTTTCACAGATTTGTCACTGTTCTTTATCGACGTGTAGTATTCCATTGTGTGAATATATCACAGTTTATTTACCCATTCATCTGCTGATGGACACTTTGGTTGCTTCCAGCTTTTTGCTATTGTAAACAGTGCTGCAATAAACGTGGGTGTGCATATATCTGTTTGTGTGAAGGCTCTTGTTTCTCTAGGGTATATTCCGAGGAGTGGGATTTCTGGGTTGTATGGTAGTTCTATTTCTAACTGTTTAAGATAACGCCAGATAGCTTTCCAAAGTGGTTGTACCATTTGACATTCCCACCAGCAGTGTATAAGAGTTCCAATCTCTCCGCAGCCTCTCTAACATTTATTATTTTGTGTTTTTTGGATTAATGCCAGCCTTGTTGGAGGGAGATGGAATCTCATCGTAGTTTTAATTTGCATTTCTCTAATGGCTAATGATCGAGAACATTTTCTCATGTGTCTGTTAGCTGCCTGAATGTCTTCTTTAGTGAAGTGTGTGTTCATTTCCTTTGCCCACTTCTTGATTGGGTTGTTTGTCTTTTTGTGATTGAGTTTTGACAGAATCATGTAGATTTTAGAGATCAGGGGCTGGCCGGAGATGTCATAGCTGAAAATTCTTTCGCAGTCTGTAGGTGGTCTTTTTACTCTTTTGGTGAAGTCTTTAGATGAGCATAGGTGTTTGATTTTTAGGAGCTCCCAGTTATCTGGTTTCTCTTCGTCATTTTTGGTAATGTTTTGTATTCTGTTTATGCCTTGTATTAGGGCTCCTAGGGTTGTCCGTATTTTTTCTTCCATGATCTTTATCGTTTTAGTCTTTATGTTTAGGTCTTTGATCCACTTGGAGTTAGTTTTTGTGCTTGGTGTGAGGTATGGGTCCTGTTTCATTTTTTTGCAAATGGATATCCAGTTATGCCAGCACCATTTGTTAAAAAGACTATCTTTTCCCCAATTAACTGACACTGGCCTTTGTCAAATATCAGCTGCTCATACGTGGATGGATTTATATCTGGGTTCTCAATTCTGTTTCATTGGTCTATGTGCCTATTGTTGTACCAGTACCAGGCTGTTGTGACTACTGTGGCTGTCTAATAGCTTCTGAAATCAGGTAGAGTGAGGCCTCTCACTTTCTTCTTCTTTTTCAGTAATGCTTTGCTTATCCGAGGCTTCTTTCCCTTCCATATGAAGTTGGTGATTTTTTTCTCTATCACCTTAAAAAATGTCATTGGAATTTGGATCGGAAGTGCATTGTATGTACAGATGGCTTTTGGTAGAATAGACATTTTTACTATGTTAAGTCTTCCTATCCATGAGCAAGGTATGTTTTTCCACTTAAGTAGGTCCTTTTTAATTTCTTGTAGTAGAGCTTTGTAGTTTTCTTTGTATAGGTCTTTTACATCCCTGGTAAGATTTATTCCTAAGTATTTTATCTTCTTGGGGGCTACTGTGAATGGTATTGATTTGGTTATTTCCTCTTCGATGTTCTTTTTGTTGATGTAGAGGAATCCAAGTGATTTTTGTATGTTTATCTTATAACCTGAGACTCTGCCAAACTCTTCTATTAGTTTCAGCAGTTTTCTGGAGGATTCCTTAGGGTTTTCTGTGTATAAGATCATATCATCTGCAAATAGAGATAATTTGACTTCCCCCTTGCCAATCCGGATGCCCTTTATTTCTTTGTCTAGCCTAATTGCTCTGGCTAGGACCTCTAGCACAATGTTGAACAAGAGCGGTGATAAAGGGCATCCTTGTCTGGTTCCCGTTCTCAAGGGAAATGCTTTCAGGTTCTCTCCATTTAGAATGATGTTGGCTGTTGGTGTTGGACTTTGTCCAATGCCTTTTCTGCATCAATTGATAAGATCATGTGGTTTTTGTCTTTTGTTTTATTTATGTGGTGGATTACATTAATGGTTTTTCTGATATTAAACCAGTCTTGCATACCTGGTATAAATCCCACTTGATAGTGGTGAATTATTTTTTTGATATGTTGTTGAATTCTATTGGCTAGAATTTTGTTGAGGATTTTTGCATCTATGTTCACGAGGGATATAGGTCTGCAATTTTCTTTTTTTGTAATGTCTTTACCTGGTTTTGGTATCAGGGAGATGGTGGCTTCATAGAATGAGGTGGGTAGTATTCTGTCATTTTCTATGCTTTGAAATACTTTTAGTAGTAGTGGTGTTAACTCTTCTCTGAAAGTTTGGTAGAACTCTGCAGTGAAGCCGTCCGGGCCAGGGCTTTTTTTTGTTGGGAGTTTTTTGATTACCGTTTCAATCTCTTTTTTTGTTATGGGTCTATTTAGTTGTTCTACTTCTGAATGTGTTAGTTTAGGTAGGTAGTGTTTTTCCAGGAATTCATCCATTTCTTCTGGGTTTGTAAATTTGTTAGAGTACAATTTTTTGTAATAATCTGATATGATTCTTTTAATTTCAGTTGGGTCTGTTGTGATGTGGCCCATCTCGTTTCTTATTCGGGTTATTTGTTTCCTTTCCTGTATTTCTTTATGCAGTCTAGCCAATGGTTTATCAATTTTGTTAATTTTTTCAAAGAACCAGCTTTTGGCTTTGTTAATTCTTTCAATTGTTTTTCTGTTCTCTAATTCATTTAATTCAGCTCTAATTTTTATTATTTGTTTTCTTCTGGTGCCTGATGGATTCTTTTGTTGCTCACTTTCTATTTGTTCAACTTGTAGGGACAGTTCTCTGCTTTTGGCTCTTTCTTCTTTTTGTATGTGTGCATTTATCGATATAAATTGACCTCTGAACACTGCTTTTGCTGTGTCCCAGAGGTTTTGATAGGAAGTATTTTCATTCTCGTTGCATTCTATGAATTTCCTTATTCCCTCCTTGATGTCTTCTATAACCCAGACTTTTTTCAGGAGGGTATTGTTCAGTTTCCAAGTATTTGATTTCTGTTCCCTAGTTTTTGTGTTATTGATTTCTAGTTTTATTGCCTTGTGGTCTGAGAAGATGCTTTGTAATATTTCGATGTTTTGGATTCTGCAAAGGTTTGTTTTATGACCTAATACGTGGTCTATTCTAGAGAATGTTCCATGTGCGCTAGAAAAAAAAGTATACTTTGCAACAGTTGGGTGGAGAGTTCTGTATAAGTCAATGAGGTCAAGTTGGTTGATTGTTGTAATTAGGTCTTCCATGTCTCTATTGAGCTTCTTACTGGATGTCCTGTCCTTCTCTGAAAGTGGTGTGTTGAAGTCTCCTACTATAATTGTGGAGGTGTCTATCTCACTTTTCAGTTCTGTTAAAATTTGATTTATGTATCTTGCAGCCCTGTCATTGGGTGCATAAATATTTAATATGGCTATATCTTCCTGATCAATTGTCCCTTTTATCATTATGTAGTGTCGTTCTTTATCCTTTGTGGTGGATTTAAGTCTAAAGTCTATTTTGTCAGAAATTAATATTGCTACTCCTCTTCTTTTTTGCTTGTTGTTTGCTTGATATATTTTTTTCCATCCTTTGAGTTTTAGTTTGTTTGTATCTCTAAGTCTAAGGTGTGTCTCTTGTAGGCAGCATATAGACGGATTGTGTTTCTTAATCCAGTCCGAGACTCTCTGTCTCTTTATTGGTGCATTTAGTCCATTTACATTCAGCGTAATTATAGATAAATAAGTGTTTAGTGTTGTCATTTTGATGCCTTTTTATGTGTGTTGTTGACAATTTCATTTTTCCACATACTTTTTTGTGCTGAGACGTTTTTCTTTGTAAATTGTGAGATCCTCATTTTCTTATTGTTTGACTTTCTGTTTGTTGAGTCGTTACGTTTTTCTTGGCTTTTATCTTGAGTTCTGGAGTTGTCATACCTCTTTGTGGTTACCTTAATATTTACCCCTATTTTTCTAAGTAAAAACCTAATTTGTATTTTTCTATATCGCCTTGTATCCCTCTCCATATGGCAGTTCTATGCCACCTGTATTTAGTCCCTCTTTTTGATTATTGTGATCTTTTACATTTTGACTTCAGTGATTCCCTGTTATGAGCATTTTTTTTCTAATTAATCTTAATTTGTTTTTGTGATTTCCCTATTTGAGTTGATATCAGGATGTTCTGTTTCGTGACCTCGTGTTGTGCTGGTATCTGATATTATTGGTTTTCTGACCAAACAATATCCTTTAGTATTTCTTGTAGCTTTGGTTTGGTTTTTGCAAATTCTCTAAACTTGTGTTTATCTGTAAATATCTTAATTTTGCCTTCATATTTCAGAGAGAGTTTTGCTGGATATATGATCCTTTGCTGGCAGTTTTTCTCCTTCAGTGCTCTGTATATGTCATCCCATTCCCTTCTTGCCTGCATGGTTTCTGCTGAGTAGTCTGAACTTATTGATTCTCCCTTGAAGGTGACCTTTCTTTTCTCCCTGGCTGCTTTTAAAATTTTCTCTTTATCTTTGGTTTTGGCAAGTTTGATGATAACATGTCTTGGTGTTTTTCTTTTTGGATCAAGCTTAAATGGGGTTCGATGAGCATCTTGGATAGATATCCTTTCGTCTTTCATGATGTCGGGGAAGTTTTCTGTCAGGAGATCTTCAACTATTTCCTCTGTGTTTTCTGTCCCCCCTCCATGTTCTGGGACTCCAATCACACACAAGTTATCCTTCTTGATAGAGTCCCACATGATTCTTAGGGTTTCTTCATTTTTTAAAATTCTTTTATCTGTTTTTTTTTCAGCTATGTTGATGTTAATTCCCTGGTCCTCAAGATTTCCCACTCTGTATTCTAATTCCTCGAGTCTGCTCCTCTGACTTCCTATTGCGTTGTCTAATTCTGTAGTTTTATTGTTAATCTTTTGGATTTCTACATGCTGTCTCTCTATGGATTCTTGCAACTTATTAATTTTTCCACTATATTCTTGAATAATCTTTTTGAGTTCTTCAACTGTTTTATCAGTGTGTTCCTTGGTTTTTTCTGCAGTTTGCCTTATTTTGTTTCTGATGTCTTGAAGCATTCTGTAAATTAGTTTTTTATATTCTGTATCTGATAATTCCAGGACTGTATCTTCATTTGGGAAAGATTTTGATTCTTTTGTTTGGGGGGTTGTAGAAGCTGTCATGGTCTGCTTCCTTATGTGGTTTGATATTGACTGCTGTCTCCAAGCCATTACTGGGAAACTTGTTTTTCCAGAAATTCCGCTAAAAAAAAAAATGCAGTCAGATCCCTATCAGAACTGCCTTTGGATTATAACCGCCACCTTGTTCCCTGTAAGGATGAAAGTCCGAGATTTGGATCATATATGCTTGGCTGTAGCTGGTTCTGTGTTTTTAGTCCAATTAGGGATGGATTTTTGGTCCCTGGGTTTTTTGTGGTTCCTTCTCTCAGGCCGGAAGAGTGGGTTAGGAAAAGACCAAAAGAAAAAAAAGGGGGGAAAGCAAAGCAGCTGCGGAGCCGGAGCCCTTCTCCCTCTGGCTCAGGAAATTCCAATGTTAATGAAGCCGACTGGGGAGGGTGGGGGATGGATCAGAGAGATAGGAGAGTAGCACCTCGGAGTATAGCCAGAGTTGCTTGTCTTGCTTGGAATGACTATTATATCTGAGATTCCCGAGGGGCGTGTCGCCTATGTGTGTTGGCTGTGTGGAGATTGCCCCCAGGGGGTCTGGCCCGCTGAAGCTGCGGTCAGATCCTCCGCTGCCAGTCCAAATCCTAGTGTCAAGTTTCCCCTGCTGGGATGCTTTACTCCCGGCTCCAAAATCATTCGCTTCCTCCTGGGGATTTCTCGTCCCACCAGCCGCGGCACCGCGCCGTCCCTGCAGACCAGCTGGGTCCCCTCCCAGGGTTAGTTCAGGGGAGTAGGGCTGCGTGCTTGCGCCGTGACAGCGCCCAGTCAAATACCCGGAGCCAGGGTTCCCCAGCTGGGACACAGCACTCCCGGCTCCAAAACCAGTCACTGCCTCCCGGGGAGTTCTCCCACCAGCCGTGTTGCCACACTGCCCGCGCGGACTGTCTGGGCCCCCTCCCGGGTTCAGTTCAGGGGGGTAGGGCTGCGCCCCTTGTTTGTGCCGTCACAAGATTTATGAGTTCAGCTCCCCCGGGCCCAGATGCCCGGCGCCAAGGTTACCTGACTGGGACCCTGGCTCCAGGCTCCGAAAACAGTCACTGCTTCCCCGTATTTGTTCGTTTTCTGTCTCTAAATCTGTGTTTGTTGTTCAGGGTTTGTAGATTGTTATGTATGTGATCGATTCACTTGTTTTTCCGAGTCTTTGTTGCAAGAGGGATCCGGGGTAGCGTCTACCTAGTCCGCTATCTCGGCCCCGCCTCGCAAAGTGTTTTTGAATATGGAATAATTTTGGCCACTTTTCCATTTGTTCTATTCATCCCTCTACAATTTCTGTTTATGCAAACATATTCTCAAATATTGGGCCAGATCCCTGTCTTTATTGTCTGAAGAACAGCACTCAAGTACCTGCATGATTTGACCCCTCTTTCTTATCAGCTTCCACTTCCACCACACCTCGAATCTTGGCGTGTACCTCTGGTTCTTATTTCATTGGATTCTCACAAATTCCCATATAAACTCTGCACTTTCATTTCAATAAGATTTGCTCATGCCATTCCTTCTGTCTAGAATGTTATCCCTTCCGTTCTTGCCTGCCACCTTCTAATAAGCTCACAAGCAGCTCAGAGGCCGCCTCAATGAATTCTAATTCCCTCCTGTCTTTTCCTGTTTTTCTGCAGCAAATTGCTTGCGACTTCATTAGGCTCTTTCGTTCTTACTTAATAATACATGTTAGTTGTTTACTTGTCTATATGCCCTCTAGACTAGAGGGTCTCAGACTTCAACGTACGTAAGAATTACCCAGACAATTTGTTAAAATTCACATTCCTGAATCACACCACCCCCTGGGTTAAAAATGAAGATTTTTCAGGCCTCATCTCAAACCTGTGAAATGCGGAATATCTGACCACAGGACCTTCCTTTGTAACAAGCATCCTCAAATTGCACTTGGAGCAAAACCGTGACAGTGATGAGTACGGAGGCTTTGTCTTATCCACTGTTGAGCCTCCAGGACCTCACAGTGTCTGGCACTCACAGGCCTGCAATCAATGAAGGGGACACATATGAATGTCCTCAAGTCAAGCAACAAAATTATGCCTTAGACCTTTGCCAAATGGAAAGAGATTTCTAACCACTTGAGGAGAGGAAGGAAGTCACATTGCAGAGAAACTGGCCCCAAGTCCAAGAGAACGACAACCCACTTCATCAGCAGAAAACTGCTGTGCTTTTTCTGTCCTCATCTACTTAAAGAATAAGAGGATCAGTCCAGGTCACGCGGTTAACGGGAAGGCTAACATAGGTGACAGCAATTGATGATTTACTAGATCAAAGACCTTTAAGCCAGGCAATAGAGATGACCTTAGCTTATTGATTATCATCCAATAGCTTTAAATTATTCTCAATGTCCTAGGGGACAGGCAGAGAAGGGCTGGAAAGGAAAGGGACCTGAAGAAGGTCAATAAGTTATGCCCGACAAGTTAAAGGCATGAAACCTGGGCGTGCATGTTCCTTTCAAGTGCACTTACAAGGAGGAGAGAAGAAATTAAATAGGCTTCTAATTATTTAAATTGTAGCTACACTCTCTGCTGAGTAGTGCATTAGCTAGCCTTCTTCCTCCATGGGAGCTGTTGGTCCAGCCAGGAGAAGGAGATTAAACATGTCAGCAATAGGTCTGGAAATAATTGGGGGCAGTAATTGGCAGAAATTCAGGCACCTGGTTGTGACTACTGTCTACTTCTCCTTTGTCAAAATCTGAATTCACATTAATGTGCTGATGGCCTCATCTAAACTGGATAGAATTTATTAACAATAAAATGATTATAAAAGTGACTTGTATTTAGATAATAAGCTAACATGTCAGGGCCGAGACTTTATAGTGGCTTTACAAAGTGGACATACTATCCTTTTTCCCATACTAAAGCGCCTCAGTTCTTAGCTTTTTATTATGTTTTTTCAGTTCAATTCAACTTTAGGTTAGGTGTCTAGTTTTCCAGCTTGATAATGTACATTTTCCCTCAGAGCCTTATAGTTTGTTTAAGAGTGGTATATTTTCTATTGACTAGGTATTCAATAAAAGTCAGTTTAATCTAAATCTCTCCCTAATTAAAATTGTGAAAAAGGTGAGATTTCTTTTTGTGGTCCCCAACTTTTTGTTTTAAAAAACTATACATATACTATACTGGTGGTGCAATGGTTAAGTACTTGGCTGCTAACCAAAAGTTGTTGGTTCAAACATACCAAGTGGCTCTGCAGGGGAAAGACCTGGAGATCTGCTTCCATAAAGATCACGGCCAAGAAAATCTTATGGGGCAGTTCTACTCTGTCACATTGGGTCTCCATGAGTCGGAGTGGACTCTATGGCATCCAACAACAACAACAACAACAAACAACAACATATATATCTAATTCTTTAAACCTCATTTTCAAGGATCAGAATTCTTCTTTTTTGAAATTTCTCCCAGGAAGGAAATTAATACCAATAATTTGCCCTTTTGTAAGTATTTTAAGTCATACCTAATGTGAATAAAAAATATCTGTCTTGAGTATAGAAATTTTAAGCATTATGTTCAGAAAGGTGTATTATTTGGGGATCAGGAAGCTATCTCTAGCTAAAGTTATATGTAGGGGATGTCAGCCTATCTCACTTGTACACGTGGTGACCCTGCCTCTTTGGAAAGACGTGAAGGGGATGTTTTGACCTGATAAAATGACAGTGTCATGGTATGTTGGCCAAGTATTTTCCAGTTACAAGTTGAGTTGTTATTGATGATGTCGTTAGACCCGTCCATTGGTCCTAGGAAAAAGTCGGAGCAAATGTTTTTAGCTTTTTTTGGCTGAGGAGGAAATGAGGCTTAGACAGGTCGTGATTTATCAAAAAGTCACACAGGTTGTAGAACTAGGACTATGATCTTTCTAATCAGTGTCAACCCTGCTTTCCTCTTCCTTCCTCTTTCCTGGCAATTAAACATCTACAGTGTGCCACGCATTGTGCCAGGCACCAGAAATTTCCGTGAGCTTCCCTGAACCCTTGCATATAAAATTCCTTCTCTAAAGAGGTCTATGATAAAGTAAAAAGGGACAACCACAAAAGCAATGAATGGCATCAAAGTGGTAGAGGGGCTGTAATATAAACAGAGAGTACCGTGAGAAAACAGGAGTATTGGCTAATTTAATGGCAGACTGAGGGAAGGGAGGCTGTGATGCTTTAGGAAAACTTCATGAGATGGAGTAAGGTTCTAGCAAAGTCTGAAGTAAGATATTGAGGACTCTGAGGAGCCCTTCAGAAAAGAAACCTATTTAATTTTGTATTATCCAGCCAAAGTATGAGATTACAGAGCTTTAAAATTTTCTTAGCAAAAAATTAGAATTTTTGGTAGTGCAACGATTTAGGTCCATGAGTCTCCAGCGCTCTTCTCAGCAGGCAGTGAGATTTGGCTGTGCTAAGTACTCAGCTGAAGAGTAGTGGAAACTAGCTGTACTGGGATGAGTGGTAAACCCTGAGCCAGATAAACCAGAACAGCGACTGTGCGGCCACCTCAGAAAACACTGAGCCTCCTGAGCAAAGGCCCTCACAGACCTAGAGGGAAATGGGAGAGGGGAGAGGAGGAAAACCGGAGGGTACCTGATTTTCATTTCTTCGATCTGGCAGCACAGTTAACTTGGAGGCAATCTGGAAATGGAACCCAGTCCCTGGAAAAGTGGTGGAGAGGTTGCTGGGGGAAAAGGTTATGGAGGACATAATCAACGGCATAGGCTCCTCAGTAGAAGACTTATCTGAGGGGGTGAACACCTCTTCCTTCAGATAGCACTCTCAGCTCCTCTCCTTTGTGAGCTGACTCCATTAGACAGCAACCCATTGAGTGTTCCCTCCTGTCTTCCAGATCACCTGGTAAATTCCTTAAGGTCATAGCTATTGCCTGTCTTCCTCTCCCCCACTTGGCAGCTGCATAAAGATTTCTTCCAAGAGGCTTTTCTTCGTCTCCATATCTAAGTTAGATCCCAACCTCTCGTTATGCCATTGTTCCGTATTCCTAGACCCTGTCATATCACACATTATTTCCACAAGAACCTTGCCTGTCCCCTGAGCCTATAACAGTGCTTGGCATATAGTAGGCCCTCCATATTTATTGAATAAAAATGTGAATGCTAGCTTCTTAAATGAACTGACTCTTAGGGTTTGTGTTCTCATTTGGTAAACTAGCAGATAAGGTACAGGGATAGGTTAGAAAAGAAAGCTAACCATTATCATACTAAACCATATGTTACACATTCTTCTAAAAATAACTTATTCAGCACTCACAATCCTCTCCATGAATGAGTATGGTTACATCATCACCACCATTTTGCAGATGAAGAAACAGAAGGTCAGGGAGGTTTCAATTATTCCAGGTCACCTAGGCACTAACCACAGAGCTGGGACATGGACCTGGCGACATTGATCTCAGTGTCCGGAGACTGGGCACCTGTTGCAGGTCTTATCACGGATTAGTGCTAGATTCTTGTCATTTAACAATGTAGAGGAAAGCCTGATTTTCTACCAGTGGCTTTCTATTTAGAGGGCCTACATAAAAATAAATAAATAAATAAGGTTTCCCCCTAAACTTGGCAATATCAGATTACATGGGGAGATTTTTTTGAGGGCTGATGATTTGCAAGCACTTTCATTTAAGGCCATTTCTGTTCCGCACTGGATCTGTTGGGTGACAAATGTGTGAATCTTAAATTTGGGAAACATAAGGGATAAATGCGCTTTTAAATACTTGCCATTCACTAGATGGCACTGTTGCATTAACTTTATCTGCTTTCAAATCTGGGTTTAAAAACTTCAGGGATATTGTTTTCTGTGATAGTGGAGCCCTGGCAGTGCAGTGGTTAAGAGCTCAGCTGCTAACCAAAAGATCAGCAGTTCAAATTCACCAGGTGCACCTTGGAAACTCTATGGGGCAGTTCCACTCTGTCCTATAGGGTCATGGTGAGCTGGCATCGACTCAATGGCAATGAGTTTTTTATAGCTGCAGAACTACCCAGAGTTTCCAGGTGTTGTACAAGGACAAGGTAGGTGTGGGGGACAAGCAAATATTATGGATGAATTTCATTAGTTTGAGTTCTAAATCCTAGTTTAGATTTTGCTGTTGTGTGCCGTTGAGTCAATTCCAACACATAGCGACCCTATATGACAGAGTAGAACTGCCCCATAGAGTTTCCTAGGCTGTCATCTTTAAGGGAGCTGATCATCACGTCTTTTCTCTCATGGAGCCACTGTGTGGGTTCAAACCGCCAACTTTTTGGTTAGCAGCTGAGTGCTTAACCACTACACCACTAGGGCTCCTTAGGGCTGTAATAAAATTGTAGTTTTGGTGGCAATACATTAATATCTGGGTATACTCATAGACTGAAAAATAGTGTTTTGTTGGGGTAGATTATGATCTCACTCTGTGATGCCACCAGCAGGGAGAATTTCCACTGAGTACACAGTAAAAAAGACAAAAACCAAATCTGTTTGATGTCTAGTCGATTCTGACTCATAGTGACCCTATAGTACAGAGTAGAACTACCCCAGAGGGTAGATGCTCTAAGAAACCAAGACGATGGAATAATCATTTCAAGCCAACTTAATTTATCTTCTTCTTCAAAAGGCAGATTCTTTTGTGACTTCCCTATTCTGCCGGTGGTACCATTATCTCTCCAGTCATCTGGGAAATGTAGTTCTTGACTATGTCCTTTCCCTTTTCCTTTGTCAATACCAATAATTGTTCATTGTAACTGCTTCCCATTTTCACCATGAAAATCCTAGTTGAGGGCCTTATTATTTACCTTCCTTTTATGATGATCTCTTACTTGAGTTCCTTGAGTCTTCTTCCTTTACTACACTTGCAGTCTTGGATGTGAATGATCTTCATAATGTAAGTCCCACACTCACAAGTTAGCAGTAACTCCCATGTGAACAAGACTTCTTGGTCTGGCACCTAGGGCTTCCTACAATCTGATCCCAAGTTACTTTTCAGACACGTTTCCAATTCTTCTAATCAAATGAAAAATGAATGGAAAATGTAAACCTACTGTCTTGCATGTAGTAAGTGCTAAATTATAGGTCAAAACAAAACAAAACAAAACACCCCCAAAACAAAAAGACAGTTGCTGTCAAGTTAACTCCATCTCGTGGTGACTCACTAGATCTCTAGGCCTTCCTTTTGAAGAGCTTCTGGGTGGACTCAAACCTCTAAACTTTTGGTGAGCAGCCAAGTGTGTTAACTGTTTATAGCACCCAAGGACTCCAAGTAATACGTAGCTGTTTTGATATACATGGATTCTCTTTAGTCCTATTTCTCTACTGCGGGGTTGCGAATACTCATATATAAAACCTCTGCTGGATACTAGTCCCTGAATCAGGCACTTCACATCATTGTTGTATTTGATCTTCATAACCTGTCCACCCTTAGATCTTGCCTGGGGTGGGGGTGGGGGTGGGCTGGAGTGGAGGGTGGGCTCCAGGTCCTGGTTGCACTTCTCCTCATGGGTTGAGGGTCCATAACTGCTCACTATGAGCTTGCTCCCTCCTTGGAAACTGGGACCCTGAAATTCCTTGCTCAAATATCCCGTAGTCCACTTCCAGGGCCTGCATGGGCTCCTCTCCAGGTCTCTCATCCTAAGGTCAGACTGCACTGCTGGTATGTGGTACACCTCTAGGCCTGAGGGGTGACCAGGTGCAGCTGCTTGCAGAGAGCAGGTCATAGGGATTGGACTAGGGTGGCCAATCTCAATGTGCAAGGTCTCAGGCAGTGCAAGACAAAGCTAGGGGTGGGAGGGGGATCCAGTGGATGGCTCCCAGGACCAGCTCTCCCTGTGCCACCAAGTTCTAGTGCAGAACTCGAGGGAGTCAGAGAATTCTAAATCCAAGCCTACCCTTCTAGGTTGTTGGGAAAATGTATTTGTTCAGACAAAAGGATAACACTTTTCACAGTTTCTTGGCTTGATTTCAAATGTATAAATATTCAGCCGTGTGGTACATGGGTCATCATTTGTACCCTTGCCCTGAGCACTGCAGTGGTAGGGGTGGGCTTACCTGTAATTACCTTGCGACTTGAAGATTATTATCCTAACTCTAATTGACTCGACGGCAGTGGGGTTTGGGTATACTGTAAGGTAAGTAGGGAACTGGATGCAAGCTCCCTGCAAGCTGACTCCAGTGCCCACGCCCTTAACCAGCTGCCCCAAGCACATCTTCTTGAGGAAGCTGACTTCTCTTTCCATATCCTACACTTTTCTAGATGTTTGTATACCATGCATGGTGATAACAGCAGAGGCTTCTCAAATCAGGCTGGATTTGACTTTCTTTCTGCTCTTTATCAGCATGGTGATGTAGGAAAGCTGCCTTAAATTCTTTGAGCCTCAGTTTCCTCATCTGTGAAATGTGTCTAACTATTTATCTCAGAGATATGCGATGAGATTTAAAAACATTTGGCAAATGGTAGGCTCTCAATATACATTAGGTTCCTTCAGTAGAGTGCCTTCGGGGCAGTTAAAACTAAATAAATAAATTAATAAATCAAATGTCTGACATTGCTTGGGCTGTCATAATAAAATACCATAAAATTGGTGGCTTTAAAGAACATAATTTTTTTTTTGCCTCATAGTTCTGGAGGCTAGAAGTCAGAATTTAGGCTATAGGCAGGGCTATGCTCTGTGGGTTTTATGAGAAAATGGCTTCTGAAGCCCTGGCCATTTCTTGATATTTCTTGGCTTATGGATAGATTCACACACACTTTCTGTGCCTGCCTTTCCCGTGTGTGTGCTGTCTTCTTCCTATGTGTGAACCTGTTTCTGTGTCTGTCCTGTTTTTTATGACACCAGTCATAAAGGATTAGAACCCACCCTACTTTGGTATGACATTGCTAACTGATAACGTCTTAAACACAAAAAAACCCCAAACCAAACCGACCGACCAAAAAAACCTATTTCTCCAAACAAGGAGATACAACTCAATCCATAACATTAAACTCCACATGGGCTTATGTGTTGGCCCTCCGGATACCTGTACCCGATTCATTTGTTCAATCATCCATTTATTCAAGAAACATTCATTGACTGTCTGTACAGACTGTCGATGACCCTGTAGGACCACAGTTCTACTCCAACACACATGGATTGGAATGGACTCGATGCCAACTGTTTTATTTCATTTTATTTTTATCAGGTAGGAGGCAAGTGCTGGGTCATTGGGACAGAATAGTGAAGAAGTCTGTCAAAATTCCTATGCTTGTTACAAATGAGGTAGATTCTGGAAAAGAAACAAAAGTGGAGCTAGAAGAGAGGATAAGATGGAGATGCGGTCAGGTGGTCAGGGAAAGGCAGGCTGAGGAGGTTGTGTTTGAGTCAAGTTGTGAAGAATAAGAAAGCAGCCAGGTAGCACAAGAAAGAAGTGTCTGCTCCCCTGAGGCTGGGCCTTAGAGTTTTCTGACGCCGAGTTTCCTAGAAGTCTCTGTCTGTGATTCGAAGTTGGATGGTTTTTGCACACAAAAACCCATTGCCGTCGAGTCAATTCCAACTCATAGCGAACCTATAGGACAGAGTAGAACTGCCCCATAGAATTTCCAAGGAGCACCTAGTGGATTTAAACTGCTAACCTTTTGGTTAGCAGATGTAGCTCTTAACCACCACACCACCAGGGTTTCCAGTTTATAGATGGCAGCCCTTATTTAGGGTATAATGTCTGACTCCAGCCCAGCCACCCTAGAGGAAAGGCATAGAGAATGTCATTGTCTTATTTCATAAATACAACCTATCTCCTCACCCTGTGATCTGTGATGTTAGGTGCCATTGAGTCAGTTCTGACTCATAATGACCCTATATACAACAGAATGAAATACTGCTGGGTACCAAGCCATCCTCACAATTGTTGTGATGCTTGAGCCCATTATATGTTGCAGCCACTGAGTCAATCCATCTCATTGAGGGTCTTCTTTTTCGCTGACCCTCTGTTTTACCAAGAAAGATGTCCTTTTCCAGGGCCTGATCCCTCCTGATAAAACGTGTCCAAAGAACGTGAGACGAAGTCTTGCCATTCTCACTTCTAAGGAGCACTCTGTTACACACCCTCAAAGACTTCACATTTCATTGGGGCCAGCCATCTCCTTCTTTAGGGCCTTTATTTAATGTGTTTGGGGTCCCTAATCAAGAGTTTCTCAACCTTGGCACTATTGACATTTTGGGCCAGATAATTCTTTGTTGTGGGGCTCTCCTGTGCGTTGTAGAAAGTTTAACAGCATCCCTGGTCTCTACCCAGTAGATGCCAGTAGCAGCCACCTCTCCTCCAGGTGGCCGTGACAACCAAAAAATGTCTCCAGACACTGCCAAATGTCTGCTGGGAGAAAAATCACTTCAGGCTGATAACCACTGCTCAAATCCCTGTGGAGATTTGCCAGATGGAGTGTTTGCTTGGGGACACTTTTCCCTAGGACTGGGAAAGTAACCTTCACTGAAGTGACCACAGGAATTGGGAGTGCAGGATTTTCCTTTCTCCAGAGCTTCCAATAAGGGGATTAGACTGCCAAGGTGATTGGATTGCATTTCTAATGAGCAAAGCTGCCAACATCTGTTTGTGGTAATTGAGGACAGCTGTGATGCTGGCTTGACTGAAACCTCCACAACCCTCCTTGCTCCTCCAGGTATTTGAGCTGCCCCCCACCATCCTGTTCCATCAACCTCTCACAGGAAGAGCCTGGCAAGGTCAGGGCGTTTGCTGAGAGTGGTATCAATCTAGCGTCCTAGGTTTGACACTGCTGCATTGATTGGGACACATGGGCAATGTTCATTCCTGTAAACTGCTAGGGGGCAGAGAAAAAACTATGTGTGTAGTACAATAAATAGAATGCAACCAACAACAACAACAAAAGCAACGCTAACAATTCACATTTATTCATCCCACATGTGCTAAATCCTGTTACACTTTCCTTGCAATATTTAATTTATTCCTTGTAACAACTCTCAGATGTGGATACTATATTATTTTCCTGCTACAGGTTAGGCACAGATAACGAGAGTGGGCATTAGGATTCACAGGTAGGGAGCCCATTTCAGAACTTAAACTGTGTCCGTACAACATAGACTCAATAATGTAAATTCTATTAGAATTCTATAAAAGCATATACACACATCTATATTCATAAGTATGTAACAGGAACTGTTTAGGAACATGTATACCAAAATATTAACAGTCATTCTCTCTGCATGGCAGCGTTACGGGTGATGTTTTCTTTTTTTTTTGTCTCTTCTGTGAATTTTTCTGTATTTTCCACATTTAATATATTATTTATTATTTTTATTGGAAGTTATATAAACCCATTGCCATTGTGAATTCTGGCTCATCGTGACCTTGTAGGACAGGGTAGAGCTGCCCCATAGAGTTTCCAAGGAGTGCCTGGTGGATTCAGACTGCCGATCTTTCGGTTAGCAGCTATAGCTCTTAACCACCATGCCACCAGGGTTTCTGGAAGTTTTATAAACGTTCTTAAAATATACGTATTTGGGGGTTGTGGGGAGAGGAGCAATGAGCCAAAGGAATATTTTAGAAGATGGGTGCTCCCTGATGGGACGTATCCTGGGGAGAAGTGACAAGCCAACAACCCTGTGTTATTGTTGTTGTTAGGTGCTGTCGAGTCGGTTCCGACTCATAGCAACCCTATGTACCACAGAATGAAACACTGCTCGGTCCTTTGCCATGCTCACAACCATCATGCTTTAACCCATTGTTGCAGCCACTGTGTCAATCCATCTCGTTGAGGGTCTTCCTCTTTTCCACTGACCCTGTACTATACCAAGCATGATGTCCTTCTCAGGGATTGATCCCTCCTGACGACACGTCCAAAGTGTGTAAGACACAGTCTCACCATCCTTGCTTCTAAGGGGCATTCTGGTTGTACTTCTTCCAAAAGAGATTTGTTTGTTCTTTTGGCAGTCCATGGTATATTCAATATTCTTCACCAATACCAAAATTAAAAGGCATCAATTCTTCTTTGGCCTTCCTTATTCACTGTCCAGCTTTCATATGCATATGATGCAATTGAAAAAAAAATTTTTTTTTTTTGGGTCAGGAGCACCTTAGTCTTCAAGGTGACATCCTTGCTTTTCAACACTTTAAACAGGTCCTTTGCAGCAGATTTGCCCAGTGCAATGCATCTTTTGATTTCTTGACTGCTGCTTCCATGGGCATTGATTGTGGATCCAAGTAAAATGAAATCCTTGACAACTTCAATCGTGTCTCTGTTTATCATGTTGTTGCTTATTGGTTCAGTTGTGAGGATTTTTTATTTTGAGGTGTAATCCGTACGGAACGCTGTAGTCTTTGATCTTCAGTAAGTGCTTTAAGTCCTCTTCACTTTCAGCAAGCAATGTTGTGTCATCTGCATAATGCAGGCTGTTAATGTCTTCTTCCAATCTGGATGCCCTGTTCTTCTTCATATAGTCCAGCTTCTTGGATTATTTGCTCAGCATACAGATTGAATAGGTATGGTGAAAGGATACAACCCTGACGCACAGCTTTTTTGACTTTAAACCATGAAGTATCCCCTTGTTCCGTCCAAACAACTGCCTCTTGATGTATGTACAGGTTTCTCATGGGCACGATTAAGTGTTCTGGAATTCCCATTTTTAGCAATGTTATCCGTAATTTGTTACGATCCACACAGTCGAATGCTTTTGCGTAGTCAATGAACAACAGTTAAACATCCTTCTGGTATTCTCTGCTTTCAGCCAGGATCCATCTGACATCTGCAATGATATCCCTGGTTCCACATCCTCTTCTGAATCCAGACTGAATTTCTGGCAGTTCCCTGTTGATATACTGCTGCAGCTACTTTTGAGTGATCTTCAGCAAAATTTTCCTTGCTTGTGATATTAATGATATTGTTTGATAATTTCCACATTTGGTTGGATCACCTTTCTTGGGAATAGGCATAAATATGGATCTCTTCTAGTTGATTGGACAGGTAGCTGTCTTCCAAATTTCTTGGCAAAGACTATTGAACACTTCCAGCACGGCGTCCATTTGTTGAAACACCTCAATCGATATTCCGTTAATTCCTGAAGCCTTATTTTTCACCTATGTCTTCAGTGCAGCTTGGACCTCTTCCTTCAGTACCATCGGTTCCTGATCATATGCTACCTCTTGAAATGGTTGAACATCGACCAGTTCTTTTTGGTATAATGACTCTGTATATTTCTTCCATCTTCTTTTGATATTCCCTGCGTCATTTAATATTTTCCCCATGAAATCCTTCACTATGCAACCCGAGGCTTGAATTTTTTCATCAGTTCTTTCAGCTTGAGAAATGCCGAGCATGTTCTTCCCTTTTGGTTTTCTATCTCCAGCTCTTTGCACATGTCATCATAATACTTTACTTTGTCTTCTTGAGCCACCCTTTGAAATCTTCTGTTCCGTTCTTTTACTTCATCATTTCTTCCTTTTACTTTACCTCCTTGACCTTCCAGAACAAGTTTCAGACTCTCTTCTGACATCCATTTTGGGTTTTTCTTTCTTTTCTGTCTTTGTAATGACCTCTTGCTTTCTTCATGTATGCTATCCTTGATGTCATTCCACAATTTGCCTGGTCTTCAGTCATTAGTGTTCAACACGTCAAATCTATTCTTGAGATGGTCTTTAAATTTAGATGGGTTATACTCAAGGTTGTACTTTGGCTCTCATTGACTTGTTCTAATTTTCTTCAGTTTCAGCTTGAACTCGCATATGAGCAGTTGATGGTCTGTTACACAGTTGGCCCCTGGCCTTGTTCTGGCTGATATTGAGCTTTTCCGTTGACTCTTTCCACAGATGTAGTCAATTTGATTCCTCTGTATTCCATCTGGCAGGGACCATGTGTATAGTCACCGTTTATGTTGGTGAAAGAAGGCATTTGCAGTGAAGAAGTCGTTGATCTTGCAAAATTCTATCATGAGATCTCCAGCATCGTTTCTATCACCAAGACCATATTTTCCAACTATCGATCCTTCTTCTTTGTTTCCAACTTTTGCATTCCAATCACCAGTAATCATCATTGCATCCTGATTGCATGTTCGATCAATTTCAGGCTGCAAAAGCTGGTAAAAATCTTCAATTTCTTCATCTTTGGCTTTAGTGGTTGGTGCATAAATTTGAATAATAGTTGTATTAACTGGTCTTCCTTATACCTTGTAGGGGTATGGATATTTTCCTATCACTGACAGTGTTGTACTTCAGGATAGATCTTGGAAAGTTCTTTTTGAAGATGAACGCAGCGCCATTCCTCTTCAAGTTATTCCCAGCATAGTAGACCATATGATTGTCTGATTCAAAATGGCCAGTACCAGTTCATTTCAGCTCACTAATGCCTAGGATACTGATGTTTATGGGTTCCATTTCATTTTTGATGACTTCCAATTTTCTTGGATTCATACTTGGCACATTCCAGGTTCCAATTATTAATGGATGTTTGCAACTGTTTGTTCTCATTTTGAGTTGTGCCACATCAGCAAATGTAGGTCCTGAAAGCCTGACTTCATCCACACCATTAAGGTCGACTGTACTTTGAGGAGGCAGCTCTTTTGCAGTTGTCTTTTGAGTGCCTTCCAACCTGGGGGCTAATCTTTCAGCAGTATATCAGACAATATTGCACTGCCATTCATAAGCTTTTCTCTGGCTAATTCTTTCCAGAAGTAGACTGCTGGGTCCTTCTTCCTAGTCCGTCTTAGTCTGAAAGCTCAGCTGAAACCTGTCCACCATGGGTGACCCTGCTGGTATCTGAATACTGGAGGCATAACTTCCAGCATCACAGCAACACTCAAGCCCCCGTAGTAAGACAAACTGACAGATGTGTGGGGAACAACACTGTGGATGCACCAAATAACTGCTTCCTCCTGAACTCATGCTGAATGACATCACAACTTACCCCAGTGCATTGCAGGCTTTTTGGTGAGATTCTGTAATTTCTCTGATACAACTTCCTTTTTTTTTGGCATTGCAGGGACATTTTCTCTGAGGGCAGTCTGCGGCAGTCTGTTCAGATGTATAGTCGTCATCATGGCATTCAAGGGAGGCTAAACTGATGGCTAGTTTGCAGACTTTGAACATGTGAGAACAGTAAAGGTCTGCCCTTGGACAAGGCTTCTTAAGGGAGTGTGGTGATTTCCAGGAGTCCTTGGGTGGTACAGATGGTTGAGCACTCAGATACTAACTGAAGGGTTGGCAGTTTGAACTAACCTGGAGACATATTGGAAGAAAGGCCTGGCAATATGTTTCCAAAAGGTCATAGCCATGGAAAACCTTCTGGAGTGCAGTTCTACTCTGACACACATGGGGTCTCCATGAGTTAGAATTGACTCCATTGCAACTTTTTTTTTTCGGAGGGGTGACTTCCTGGTAGAAGTTATTCAACTTCAATAGCTCCACCTTCATCTCCCTTGAGGGGCTGAGAGGAGACTGTCTCTCACACAGCAGCACAGCATGCTTTGGGATTTTGGACCAGTGTGTGAGACCACCCAGAAGACATGCCCACTTTGTAGATCATTCTCCCTGAGAGAAGCTGCCTTGGGGGTGAGAGAAGCATTTTAGTCTGAGCTGTGTTTAAAATCTTCATGTTAGTTTTTTTTTTTCTCTAGGAGTTTCATCACCTCTTGGGTTTAGAGGCAGTTACAGGGCTGGCTTTTCATGGAATGGAAGTTGCATGGCAGGCAGGTCCTCCCCAGCCGCATCCTGCTAGGGGTGGCAGAGGCTTCTGGTAACTACCAATTTGGCTTGAATGTGGTGCTGATACAAGGATCAAAGCCTCCACCTCCCTTCTTGACCATTGCATCTCATTCAAGGGGATAGGAAGGAAGAAAGGTATAGTTTAGCATTTTTCTCTTGAAAGGCAGAAGTGACAGAAGAGTAGTAAGCTGCTGGGATGCAATAATATTTTTCAAAGACACAATATCCCATTAACGAAAGCCCCCAGCAGAGTCTCCAGACTCTGCCTTTAAACTCACCCTGTTGCTTGCTGTTGCTGGCTAATTAAAGCCATCAGGCCCCAAGTCTTATTCTTGGTTAATTTCGTTGGGTTTCCCTTTAGCTCCTGCCCTTGATCTTCTCTCAGTTACCACACAAAGCTCCCTGCATAGACATTTTTCAAGGCTTCATCTTTCTTCTCTGGGATCATACTCAGCCCTGGACTTGGAAGATTTGACCTCTCTGGTCTTAACACTAAGAAGCCAATGCCGGTAATGTAATTGTTCTATTGAGGCATAAACATGAGACAGTTTTATTTTTTCTGTAAGACTTCCGTCATGCTAGGGCAAAACAGTTTTTCCTATAGACTGATGACAGATTCTGAAATTTCCTGGCCATTTCTAGATATTAAAAGTTGAGCTCAGTCCTTTAGTCCTTACCCATTGCCGTCAAGTCAATTCTGACTCTTAGCGACCCCACAGAACAGAGTGGACCTGCCCCATAGGGTTTTACCAGAGTGGCTGGTGAATATGAACTGCTGACCTTTTGGTTTGCAGCCATAGCTCCTAACTGTATGATTTAAATCTCATTCCCCTTTTCCCCCAACCCCTGTACAGGCTTGACCCATTGCCAGAGGATGGAGGTCATGCCTACTCTTCAGTTCTTCTCCCACTCCAGCACTTTGATGTAGTGGGGTGTGGTGGGAACAGCTTTCACTAAGATGCATGTCTCTTACTTCCTCCTCTTTTGGTAATAACTTTACATGGGTTGGAGATCTTTGGAGATGGTGGAGGCAGGTTCATCTCAGGCAACTGGCTGGATGTCATGATGTAGAGGTGATTCTGGTTATCTTGAGGGTTCAGTGTGGTTCTGTCTCATTCTAGAGACCTCTTCATGGCTGGTGACTTTGGTGTTCAGCTTTCACCAGTATTCTCCATTGCTGAGGTACACAGATGGCTGTGTATCCCCTAAACCCCTGAGATTGGTTCATTCCCCAACCTTCTTTCTGAGAGGGCAGTTCTTCTCTCAGTGTCTACCAGTGTGGCCCCAGGGCTTCTGCCTTTTCTTTCCTCCATGCCCTTTCACATGAAAGAACTGCAGAGCTCCCCTTTGCTACATGAGATTAGAGTGAGTGGCTCCCATCCTTTTCTTCTTAGGCACACTGCACCACTGCCCCTTCTCACCCTGATGAAATGGGACAGTCTGGAAAGCTTTGTACCTTTAAATGGGCACTAGTCTCCATGTTCAAGAATATCACCCATCATCAAGAATCATAGGTCAGGTTCTCCTAGTCACTCTCAGCCTCCTCCTTTCCACTATGATGTCCACAGAAGAAAGGTCCTGCAGCTCTGAAAGCTCCATCCAGTGGGTGAAATGCCACTATCCCCATCTGGCAGGCACTTTCTGAGCAACTCCCTTAAAGCTCCCAATTCCTATTCTCAGTGATAGGGGAAGTAACACTTCATCACAGATCTTGCATCTCCTGGCAGGGCCCATGAGTCTGATGACCTTCTCCCACACTCCCTGTCATATTTTATAGCCTGGGAAGGGGCAGAGGTTTGTGGTGGTGGGTGGTGGTAGAAGACCAGTTCAGGCTTAGTAAGCTCTGAGGGAGGTACTAGGTCCCAGTGTTGGCAGCTCTGTTTGGAATATGGGGTTTGCAGAGCCTCTTTGTCTTCAGGTTTGAGCCTTTGTTGCCAATTTTAGAGGCAAAGAAAAATTCCCATTCATTATCCTATTATTTTCATTAAAACTTCTTGAGTGCTACGTATGTGACAGATACTATATTGGTCCCTGCATTGATGAGCTTGCTTAACTCTTACAATGAGCCTATGAGGGAGAAAATATTGTCATTTCTCTTCCATAAATAAGGAAACTAAGGTGCACAGAGATTGTATCAACTGTCCAGAGCCATGTAGCTAGGAAGTGGTAGAGCCAAGATTTGAACCTGGCAGTCTGATTCCAGAGCATGTGAGCTTTACCACTATCCTGCACTCTTTTCTAGATTGAGAAATCAGCTTAAATTCCACTAATGCTCATGATTCTCTGTCCTCATGCTCCTAGCAGCTTTGGATACTGCCAACTCCTCTGTTCCCCAGCACTTAGTCACTCTCTGGCTCTTGGATCCCAATGTAGTATCTACCTGGTTGACTGGTCCCCCTAAAGAGTTCATTTAAATACTAGGTAAGGCAAAAGCCAGAAAAGTGGGCAAATGAATGGGCAGAGGATGACTGAGGAGAAGCTGAGAGGAACATTGAGTTGGCACTGTTTTCTGCTTTAAAGTACACAAAGTCATGGAGAAAGTTTGACAGGGAGGAAAGGAGAGTGGAACAGGAGAGCTCTGCTTTTACTGGATCCACATGAATGAGGATCACTCCTTTGATGCAATGCTAAACTTTTGCACAAGGAAACAGTAGTGGGAAAAAGCCATGGAATTTAAAGTTAGGGCACTTGGATTCAAGTTCATTTACTAACTGAATAACCCTGAAGAGTTCAATTATTGCAATAGAACTATGGTTTCTTCATCTCTAAAATAGGGAAGGTTCTCCTTGTGGCTTACTTCAAATGGATAACAGGTGGGAAAGTACTTTGCACCCTGATAGTATATATGTGAATAAAAAATATTATTATCTAGAATGACTGATGCTCTTTGTGGGCTGGGTAATTGTGTGCTAAATTAAACACATTTTAATTGGGTGCCTACCATGTGGAGCCCTTGGGAGGTGCAAATAGTTAATGCACTTGGCTGATGATCTGAGGTTTGGAGGTTCAATTCTACCTTGAGGCACCTTGGAAGAAAGGCCTGGCAATCTATTCTAAAGATTGGAAACTCCATGGAGCACAATTCTACTCTGACACACGTGGGGTTGACATGAGTCATTTGACTTGATAGCAACTGGTTTTTACCATGTGTGAGGAATACATTCAACTCTACTATTGATGATTATGGAAAGTATTGCAAAGAGTGGGAATTCCAGAACACTTAATGTGCTTATGAGGAACCTGTTCATAGATGAACAGTTCAATAAATTCTTTGTTTATTATGACGTTGCTTATTGGCCCAGTTGTGAGGATTTTTTGTTTTCTTTGTTGAGGTGTAACCCATACTGAAGGCTATAGTTTTTGATCTTCATCAGTAAATGCTTTAAATTCTCTTTACTTTAAGCAAGCAAGGTTGTTTGAACAGAACAAGGGGATACTGTGTGGTTTAAAGTCAGGAAAGGTATGCATGAGGGTTGTATACTTTCATCATACTTATTTAATCTGTATGCTGAGCAAATAATCCAAGAAGCTGAATGGGGCATCCAAGAAGACGAATGGGACATCAGGACCGGAGGAAGACTCATTAACAACCTGCAATATGCAGATGACACAACCTTGCTTGCTTAAAGTAAAGAGAATTTAAAGCATTTACTGATGAAGATCAAAAACTATAGCCTTCAGTATGGGTTACACCTCAACAAAGAAAACAAAAAATCCTCACAACTGGGCCAATAAGCAACGTCATAATAAACAAAGAATTTATTGAAGGTGTCCAGGATTTCATTTTATTTGTATCTACAATCAACACCCATGGAAGTAGCAGTCAAGAAATCAGAAGACGCATTGCATTGGGCAAATCTGCTGCAAAAGACCTCTTTAAAGTGTTAAAAAGCAAAGATGTTATCTTGAAGACTAAGGTGCACCTGACCCAAGCCACGGTGTTTTCAATTGCCTCATATGCATGCAAAAGCTGGACAATGAATAAGGAAGACTGAAGAAGAATTGATGCCTTTGAATTACGGTGTTGGTGAAGAATATTGAATATACTATGGACTGCCAAAAGAAAGAACAAATCTGTGTTGGAAGAAGTACAGCCAGAATGCCCCTTAGAAGCAAGGATGGCAGGACTACGTCTTACATACTTTGGACATGTTATCAAGAGGATCAGTACCTGGAGAAGAACATCATGCTTGGTAGAGGAAGACCCTCAGTGAGATGGATTGACACTGTAGCTGCAACACTGGACTCAAGCATATCAACGATTTTGAGGATGAAGCAGGACTGGGCAGTGTTTTGTTCTGTTGTACACAGGGTCTCTATGAGTTGGAACTGACTTGGCTGCACCTAACAACAACAATGTTGATGAAAAGTGGATAAGGTTGAGTTGTAGCCTTTAAAGACTTTGCAATTTTGTATTTAAGCTGAAACATATTCATCAATAACTGTCATAAATATACAATTTGGTATGTACCATGAAGACATTAAAGAAATATAAATATCCTGGTCAAAGCTGTCCCTTTGAAACATTGGTAAATTGTGCTTAGGGTAGGCCAGGTCTCATGTGGACCTGAAGATGAAGAGACCACATCGCCATGGTAATTATTCAGTTTCAGTCATAAGAGTCTAAATAAGGTAGTAATGAGATGGAAGATATTTTAGCTAACATACATCTCTTTATTGCCACAAGGCATTTGATTTATTCTTTTCACTTATTCATTAATTCTTTCCACAAACACCACTTACTACAGGACAAGCAAAGCGTTGGAGATAGAGGAAAAATTACATAATGCCCTTGCCCTAAAGATTATTATCTACCAGTGAGTGATGAGAAAGCTGTTTGCCCTGAAGATAAGAGATGGGTTTTGGGAAGAAGGCCAGTTCAGGCTGGAAGAGTAGACACATTGGAATGTGTTTAGAATTGCAAGTAGTTCATGGGCATAGTCTCCCACGGAGGTTCAGACAGATGGTTAGGGGTAAGATTGTGGGCTTGTTTGAGAGATTAAATCTAGTCTTTATTTTGTAAGGGAGTATGGAGATATTAAACTCTTCTTCTAGGAAGAGTAATAAGAGAAATACTGCATTTTAGAAAAGTTGCTCTGGCAACAGTGTGAAAGAAAGATTGAAGAATTGAGGATTGAGAACAAACCTAGAGCTAAGAAGACTACAGCAAAGGTCCAGGTGGGAGGTGAAAAGGCTCTAAGGTAAGGAACTCAGAGTGGGATGGAGAGGAAGGAGCACATATGGAAGACGTTAAGAAATACAGTTGATAGAACTTTGGCACTAATTGGATGTAGGGAGTGAAAAAGGGTTGAGGTTGACTCCAGATTTATGTTGTGATTTTTTGGTTGGCTGCCAAGGAATGAAGTTCAAGTTCTGTGGTCTAGCTCACCTCACACCTTTAGTCCTTGGGCTGACTATACCTTGCAGTTGCTTAATAGTAAAGTAACAACCCCAATCTCTCGGTCTTACAGAAACAAATATATTTAGTCAATCTAAAACAAAAGGAATATGCATGGTCGGCTATGGTTAAGGCAATGTTCCTGGCTAGCTCTCTTGGGCTTTCTCCACCACACTATGGTGCTCACAGCTGTGGTTTGTCTGATCTCCAAGAACTATGCAAAGAAGCAAGCAGGGATCAGGTGTCCTGTGCTGGGCCCATGTAGTTCTCCAGTTGAACCACACCAAATAACATTTTTAAAGCATCTTTTCAGCACCTGTTGAGTGTACAGGTGATAATTTAAAATGGCAGCTGGTCTGGGGCAGAGCTGTCATTCTTCTCCCTGGAGGGAGCTAGTAGGGAGGGTTCAGAAAGTTGGTTAGTAGTCAGACTGCCGAAGAATAGTGGACAGCCTGGAGCTGACTGGTGCAGAACTTTGGCAGTACAAGCAGCAGAGAAAGTTAACGAAGCTTAAAAGGTGTGGGTATAAAATGTAAAGGAAGTTGCTGATTGTCTGGACTGTGTGTTGTGGGGGATGCCATGAGCCACAATTTATACAACATACTTCTCATTTCCCACAGTAAGGCTTTCTATATCCCAGGTGCTGCCCTCCAAGCGGGGTAAAGGTTAGAAAAACCATCCAGTGTTGAAGATAAAACATGCCTGTGTCCATCATTTTAGGGTACTTGTAGCCATCTATGGATTCTTGAATGGACTATTGTAATTCTGGTAAGTCCTCTTTAGGGAAAACGAAGCAATTGTCACTTTTGGAATAGGCCTTGGAAATAAAATTCCATGCTCTCTTTCTCTAATTTTTTCCACTAGAGGCTAAAAATTTTGTCATGCTTAAACCTCGGCCTTTATGTAACTCTAGGATCAAAAGATAGGGATCAAAAGATCTTCTTAAAAGTGATTCCATAATATGGAAGGCAAGAAGAACGTAAATATGGGTCTGCCTCCTGGGACTCGGAGCCCTGGCGGTGCAGTGGTGAAGAGGTTGGCTGCTAAACAAAAGGTTAGCAGTTCAAATCCACAAGTTGCTCCTTGAACAGTTCTACTCTGTCCTCTAGGGTTACTGTAAGTTGGAATTGACTTGATGGCAATGGGTTTGGTTTTTTTTTTTGATTGTCTGGGGACTCAGCAGGAGTCCTGCTGTATATTCTGCAGGATGAGAGTTGGGAATGAGGAGTATCTCAATTGAGAAAATGTAGGGCACCTGGCATCATATATTAATTAATTCATTTTTTTATTGTGCACTAGAGTAGAAGATCCCTGAGGGAAGGGGACCGGCCTATCTTGTCTTTCACTGCATCCCTGGGCCCAGAAAATTGTGGCATACATAGAAGCTCTCTGTAAATGTTTGTGAAATGAATCAGTGAATGAATGAACAAATGAACCCAACAGATATCTGAAGTCCAAAGAATTTGAAATCAGAATCTGGAGAGTTGCCATATTCAAAAGGATGGGAAATGAAGCTGGAGCTGGAGTAGGGATGTAGAATCTGGGACCAAGGAAATGAGATCAGTTTAGTAGGTCAAATGCAAGTGGGGAGGGACAGAAAATCACCCAGAGGAGGCTTGGTTACATGGCCTGGTGAGGCTGGTATGTGCTGAGGGCAGAAGAGCTCAAAAAGACAGAATAGATGTTGTAAGCTCCAGCATTTTGTCTTTGCTTTTCAACATCTCCTTATCAGGGAAATAGTTTGTCTCCTTCACTGTAGATTTTCTGGAGAATTTAAAGCACCCCTCTAGCTACTCATCTTCCACATTTTATTTCAGAATAATGCACCAGGCCTCACATTGCAGAGTTTTCATAAAGCTCTTAACTATGAAACACAACTGAAAGGGAAACCAATATTTATAAAGCCCTAATCCTGGGCCGGACCTCATGTTAAACATCTCTTGGGCACCTTTATGCCTCAAGTAAGTTCAACATCAAAACAGTCCTATCTTGTATTTATTAAGCACTTACAAAGGGCTTTACCTATTCTATTCAGTTAATTCTCATAATAGTTCTGCAAGTTAGAAATTATTAACTGTATTTTACTGATGAGGACTCTGAAGTTTAGAGAAATTAAATAATTTGCCCAAGGTCATTCAGGGAGCAGGTGGTGAAAACAGAGTTTGAACTCTGATTTGTTTATTTCTAAGTCCATGCTAAAAAGAACACATAACAATTCATTGGACCAGATGGAGGGGGCCGAGTCCAGCTGCCTGGATCCCTCTGTAACCTCAAGTCGTCAGCAATGCCCTGTAACCATGTTGGCCTCTAAAAAGGAACCAAATCCTGCCTCTTATACAGGCTCTTAGATCATCAATGCTTTTGGTACGTTCTTTCCTGATTACCTGTATACACACACACACACACACATATTTACTTTTATGCCCCCAACTTTTTACATTTTTTCCACCCAAAGAGAAAGTGGTTTAAAGGATTGTTTTTACTTAATTAGATCCAAGGCTTGGCTTATTTTTGGTGCTTAGCTTCCTTGGCAGACTTGTTTTTGTAGCACGAAAGCAGCTTAATGTCAGCTTGACAACTTGATAACTCTTGTGCCAATTTTTATGATAGAAAAGGAAACTTCTAAAGTCAAGATTAAATACCATACTTTGAAAACCAAGACATAAAGCCCTCATGGTTATGCATTGAAGTTGTTACTGGGGAGTAAAGAAGATTTTAAGGCTGTAGTTGCTGTATGATCAGATTGAAAAGTTCACAGGTGGTGGCTAAGGAAGTACAGGGTTTGCCTCTCACCCACCATAGCAGACACTGATAGCTTTATGTGAGTGAAGCTTCTGTGTGTTCACAGTGTCCTGCTTCAAGTGTATAAGCCATGTGCCTCTCCACTTTCTGTCCCCTGGACCTTTCCAAGGCAGCAGAAGCCTACCCATCATGCACAAGCACAGCCTGGAAGTGTGTGTTTGGGGTTAACACTCCTGAGGGTAACCATTAACCACTGGGGGCCAAGGGCCAATAGATAAATGCTCCAGTCTTCTGTCTTCCAGGTAGACAACTCTAGGAGCCTTTCTGTATGGATCTCAGAAGGTCTGGTAGACTTAAGGGCAGTGACCTCAATAACATACCCTTGCAATGACTTCTCCTCTTTTATCTCACTCTTCCCATTTTCTTATTTCTGCTTTTTCACATTACCTCCCAACTAAATTTTTTTTTTTTTAATTGCTTATACTAAGTTCTTGCTTTAGGCTTTTGGTTTCAGTAGAGCCCAAATTAAAACACCTGCGTAGACTGAAAGCAGAATTTTCAACACCGCAAAAAGGACTCAATCTCTTAGCAACTCAGTGTAACCAAGCTCGCATGGCACTGATATGTAAACTACATGATAGGTATTAGTTTATAGAAGTGTCTATAACTACCAAATGGACCAGGATTCTTATATTTACCAGGCAGAACACACTCTTTGCTCCTGGAAAGAGTTGGTGATAGACTGACACTTCTGCTCGTTAGTTCTTATTTTACTAACCTTCTTGCAAACAACATCCCCTCTGTTAAGACAATCTTCCCTCGGATATGTTTAGGCTGCAACTTCCTTTTACACACAAGAAAGGTTTAATTTTACTTTCAGAACGAGCTTGTTAATCTCACTGGCTGCATCTTGATTATACAAAGTAAAATTCTCAGGGACTCACTTTACTGAACTGTCTAGTATTGATAATGACTTACTTTCCTCAATTACCTTCTTTGGTGGGGTGAGAATATGGAAAGGATGTAAAAGGAAAAAAGTATAAGGGAAAGTATATCTGCCCACCTGGTGACACCCTAAATGCCTTTCTGCCTAATCCTTAGTATGTGAATTGATATTCACAAAGATGCCTTGACAGTACCCAAAACCATTTCAGTATACTCTGTGTGCAACAGCTTAGAAAGACTTTTATCCCTAGTCAAAATAGATATGTTTGCAATGCAAAGACTTAATTTATAGTTATCTATAATTCTTTTGTAACCGAAAGTGCATCCTCTGATAATTTGGGATTAAAAAAAAAAAAATTGCCGTCAAGTTGATTCCAACTCATAGCAATCCTATAGAACAGAATAGAACTGTCCCTTAGGGTTTCCAAGGAGCGGCTGGTGGATTTGAACTGCCAGCCTTTTGGTTAGCAGCCGAACTCTTAACCACTACGCTACCAGGGCTTCCAAAAATTTCCAAAATTTTGGATAACCGTGTATTAATTGTATTTCGTGAATACTCATTTTGCAGTAGAAAGTCAGTGCTGGCATATCCTATATAAGTTCCTATGCATTGTTTCCTTCCCTTCTTACTATCGCAGCCCTACTTTGACCTTTTCTTCCCTTAGACTGTATCAAGAACCTCCGAGACAGTCTTCCCGATTACAGAAATACTCTCAAATCTATCCTCTACACCAATGGGGTTGTTGTTGTTAGGTGAGGTCGAGTTGATTTTTGACTCACAGTGACCCCATGTGACAGAGTAGAACTGCCTTCTAGGGTTTCCTTGGCTGTAATCTTTATGAACCCCCACGTGCCTGTGAGTTTGTTGTACTGTGGGGGCTTGTGTGTTGCTATGATGCTGAAAGCTATGCCACCTGTATTCAGATACCAACGGGGTCAGCCGTGGTAGACAGGTTTCAGCTGAGTTTCCGACTAAGACAGGCTAGGAAGAAGGAGCTGGCAGTTTACTTCTGAAAAGAATTAGCCAGTAAAATGAATAGCATGTGGAACATTCTCTTATATAGTGCTGGAAGATGAGCCCCCCAGGTTGGAAGGCACTCAAAAGACGACTGGGGAATAGCTGCCTCCTTAAAGTAGAGTCGACCTTGATGACGTGGATGGAGTCAAGTCAAGCTTTCGAGACCTTCATGTGCTGAAGCGGCACTTCTCAAAACAGGAAGAAACAGCTGCAAATAGCCATTAATAATTGGAACCTGGAATGTACCAAGTATGAATCTAGGAAAATTGGAAATCATCAAAAATGAAATGGGCTGCATAAACATCAATATCCTAGGCATTAGTGTGCTCAAATGGACTAGTATTGGCCATTTTGATTTGGACGGTCATATAGTCTACTGTGCTGGGAAAGACAACTTGAAGAAGAATGGTGTTGTATTCACTGTCCAAAAGAACATTTCAAGATCTATCCTGAAGTACAACACTGTCAGTGCTAGGGTAATATCCATACGCCTAAAAGGAAGACTGTTAATACGAGTATTATTCAAATTATGCACCAATCACTAAGGCCACAGATGAAGAAATTGAAGATTTTAACCAACTTCTGCAGTCTGAAATTGATCAAACAGGCAATCAGGATGAACTGATAATTACCGGTGATTGGAATGCAAAAGTTGGAAACAAAGAAGAAGGAGCAGTAGTTGGAAAATACGGCCTTGGTGGTAGAAATGAAGCTGGAGATCGCATGATAAAATTTTGCAAGATCAATGACTTCTTCATTGCAAATACCTTTTTTCACCAACATAAACATAAACTATACAGGTGGACCTTGCCAGATGGAATACACAGGCATTAAATCGACTACATTTGTGGAAAGAGAGGATGAAAAAACTTAATATCATCAGTCAGAACAAGGACAGGGGCCAAATGTGGAACAGACCATCAATTGCTCATATGCAAGTTCAAGTTGAAACTGAAGAAAATTAGAACGAGTTGACGAGAGCCAAAGTACGACCTTGAGTATATCCCACCTGAATTTAGAGACCATCTCAAGAATAGATTTGACACATTGAACACTGATGACTGAAGACCAGATGTGTTATGGAATGACATCAAGGATGTAATACATGAAGAAAGCAAAAAAGAGGTCATTAAAAAGACAAGAAAGAAAGAAAAAACCAAAATGGATGTCAGAAGAGACTCTGAAACTTGCTCTTGAACACTGAGTAGCTAAAGCAAAAGGAAGAAATGTTGAAGTAAAAGGGTTGAACAGAAGATTTCAAAGGGTGGCTCGAGAAGACAAAGTATTATAATAATATGTGCAAAGAGCTGGAGATAGAAAACCAAAGAAGAACACGCTCAGCATTTCTCAAGCTGAAAGAGCTGAAATAAAAATTCAAGCCTTGAGTTGCAATAGTGAAGAAGCCTGTGGGGAAAATATTAAACAACTCAGGAAGCATCAAAAGAAGATGGAAGGAATATAAAGTGTCATTATACCAAAAAGAATTGGTTGACGTTCAACCATTTCAAGAGGTAGCATATGATCAGGAACCGATGGTACTGAAGGAAGAAGTTCAAGCTGCACCGAAGGCATTGGTGAAAAACAAGGTTCCAGAAATTGACAGAATATCAATTGAGATGTTTCAACAAACTGATGCAGCGCTGCAAGTGCTCACTCATCTATGCCAAGAAATTTGGAAGACAGCTACCTGGCCAACTGACTGGAAGAGATCCATATTTATGCCTATTCCCAGGAAAGGTGATCCAACCAAACACAGAAATTATCAAACAATGTCATTAATATCACATGCAAGCAAAATTTTGCTGAAGATCATTCAAAATTGGCTGCAGCAGTATATCAACAGGGAACTGCCAGAAATTCAGGAGAGATTCAGAAGAGGACATGGAACCAGGAATATCACTGCTGATGTCAGACGGATCCTGGCTGAATGTAGAGAATACCAGGAGGATGTTTACCTGTGTTTTATTGACTATGCAAAGGCATTCGACTGTGGATCATAACAAACTATGGATAACATTGCGAAGAATGGGAATTCCAGAACACTTAATTGTGCCCATAAGGAACCTGTACGTAGATCAAGAGGCAGTTGTTCAGACAGAACAAGGGGATACTGAGTGGTTTAAAGTAAGGAAAGTTGTGTGTCAGGTTGTATTCTTTCACTGTACCTATTGAATCTGCATGCTGAGCAAATAATCCGAGAAGCTGGACTATATGAAGAAGAACCCGGCATCCGGATTGGAGAAAGACTCATTAACAACCTGCCAAATGCATATGACACAAACTTGCTTGTTGAAAGTGAAGAGGACTTTAAGAACTTACGGATGAAGGTCAAAGACCACAGCCTTCAGTATGGATTATACCTCAACATAAAGAAAACAAAAGTCCTCACAACTGGACCAATGAGCAACATCATGATAAACAGAAGATTGAAGTTGCCAAGGATTTCGTTTCACTTGGATCTACAATCAACACCCATGGAAGTAGCAGTCATGAAATCAAAAGAGACATTGCATTGGGCAAATCTACTGCAAAAGACCTCTTTAAAGTGTTGAAAAGCAAAGATGTTACCTTGAAGACTAAGGTACGCCTGACCCTAGCCATGGTATTTTCAATTGCTTCATATGCATGTGAAAGCTGGACAGTGAATAAGGAAAATTGAAGAATTGACGTCTTTGAACTGTGGTCTTGGTGAAAAATATTTAATATTCCATGGATTGCCAAAAGAACAAACAAATCTGTCTTGGAAGTAGTACAGCCAGGATGCTCCCTAGAAGCAAAGATGATGAGCCTATGTCTTAAGTACTTTGTATATGTTATCAGAAGGGATTGGTCCCTGGAGAAGGACTTCATGCTTGATAGAATAGAGCGTCACCAAAGAAGAGGAAGACCCTGAAGGAGATGGACTGACACAGTGGCTGCAACAATGGGCTCAAGCATAACAATGATTGTGAGGATGGCACATGATTAGGTAGTGTTTCATTCCATTGTACACAGGGTTGCTATGAGTCAGAAATGATTCAATGGCACCTAATAACAACAACAACAATCCTTATTGATGCAGATCACCAGGTCTTTCTCCCAAGGAGCTGCTGAGGGAGTTCAAATCCCCAACCTTTTGTTAAACAGCTGAGCACTTAGTTTTTGCATCACCAGGGCTTCTTCCACAATGCTATACAAAAAAACCCCAAACCAAGCCATCGCCGTTGATTCCAACTCATAACAACCCTATAGGATAGAGCAGAACTGCCCATAGTGTTTCCAGGGTGTGGCTGGTGGATTCGAACTACTAACCTTTTGGTTAGCAGATGAGCTCTTAACCACTGTGCCACCAGGGCTGCACCGATGCTATAGGGATCTTTATGTCATGCATATCTGTCACAACCTTGCTTTAAAACTTCCAGGTGCTCTGGAATGTATGCTACTGGCACTTGCCAATATGCCCAGTTCACCTCTCCTTCTATGAATACGGGAAAAATACGCTTCCTTCCCCCCATAAATTTAAGCATGGCCCTGTAGTGTGGTTTACTCAAAGGCATGTGGGCGTGGGTCACTTGCAGAAAAGTTCTCTTCTGTTACAGTGACCCTGAAGTCTTGTGTTGACATGACAGCATCGCAACATGATGGAACTTCTGTAGGTGAGTTCCTGAGTGTGGTTGACAGAATAATGGTCCCCTGAAGATGTCCACATCCTATTTCTTCAGAACCTATGAATGTTTCCTTACTTGGTAAATCGGACTTTGCAGGTATGATTAAGGTTATGGGTCCTGAGATGGGGAAATTATCCTGGATTTTCCTAGTGGGCCCAATCTGAATCCTTAAAAGCAGAGAACCTTTCCTTACTGTATTCACACACAGATGTGATGGCAGAAGAATAGTGAGATAGTTGAAGATGGATGAAGGGAGTCATATGCCAAATAATGTAGGCAGCCTCTAGAAGATGGAAAAGACAAGGAAACAGATTCTCCTCCAGAGCCTCCAGAAAAGAACACAGCTCTGTTGACACACTGACTTTGAGCTCAGTGCTAGGATTAGGTGGGACTTTGGATTGTCTCCTTTCAGTTGGTTTTAGTGTTTTTGAGGTGTGGAAGAAGAGTGAACCAAATATATGATGACCAGAAGGGTGGGTTGTGGTAGTGATGATTTGTGCTGACCCATATCTGATTCTCCTCTCCTTGTGGGTATATGAGGGGATTCAAATTCTCCACCTTCGTTGCAATTTTGTGAAGCTATGGGACTTCTTCTGGCCAATATGCTGGAAACTGAAGTGATATGGGCTGTACATGAACTAAAGCATTTAATTGCTGGTGCGGTATGCTCCAGCACTTTCTTTTCCTCCATGGTGGCTTAGTTATCTAGTGCTGCTGTAACAGAAATATCATAAGTGGGTAGCTTTAACAAACAGAAATTTATTTTTAATAAATTAAAAAATTTAGGATACTTGAGGTTTGAATTTAGGGCATTGGCTCTAGGGGAAGGCTTTCTCTCTCTTGGCTCTTGAGGAAGGTCCTTGTCCCTTCAGCTTCTATCCCTTGGCTCCTTGGCAATCTTCATGTGGCATGGGTATCTCTTTGCCCATCTCTGCTTCCCTAGTCTGTTCCTTTTATATTTTGTAAGAGATTAACTCAAGACATACCCTACACTATCCTATCTCATTAACGTAACCAAGACAACCCTTTCTCAAATGGGGTTATAACCACAGGCATAAAGGTTAGGATTTAGAACATATATTTTTTAGGGACAGAATTCAATCCATAACACATGGTGATTAAGGACCATGTGTTGAGATGGAGGTGCCTAGATTACTGAGCTATCACTTGGAGGACAACCCCTTGAAGTTTCCTTAGCACAAAGTGGACTTTATATGAATGAGAAACAAGCTTTTGTGCATTAAACTATTAAGACCTTAGTGCTTTTGTTACTGTAGCCTAATCCTTAACCATTGTGACTAATACAAGTTCCCTAAGCTCCTTAGTGATCTATGAGCATGGCTTTTAGAATTAGAAAGCCTGAAGTTCAGTGCTGGCCATTACTATGTGATCGTAAGCAAATTACTTGATTTTTATAGGCTTTAGTTTTGGTGCAACAGCTGTTTCATGGGGTTGTAAGCATTAAAGAAGACATGCATAAGAACTGTTTACTGTAGTGTCTGGAAGAAAAGAATAAATATTAGTTACCATCATTATCAAAATCATAACCATTATCATCATCATGATGAAAAACTGCAAAATATGAAGTAAGGACTTTCTTGGAGGGTAAGTTTGACATGCTCTTTACCTTTCAACTTGGAGAAGTGGTCAAGGTTGGTACTCTCAAGAATAAAGCAGACACCAAAAGTCAAATGGGTTTTCCGGGTAGAATTTCTTTAAGGAAACCAGGGATATTAGACTAGGGACCATGATTATAAGAAATGTCATGTGTTCATGAATCTTTGTAACAGTCTTAGATTTATTATTTTTACCACTATGCATCTCTTTTAAATTGCAGCAAAAATCTTAAAAAGAAAGTGCTTGGGCCCTTGTATCCAAGGGAAGAAGAAGGAAAGTCACTGGGGAGACTGTGTCTCACTCTTTGACAAACTCTAGATCAGGGGAAGGGAAGAACCATAAAGGACAAAGCTGGTAAAGCAGAAGAAGAAGGAGAGGAGCAGGCTGAATCCCAGGGCTCTGTGGAAAGAAGAAATAGAGAATATTGGTGCCTCATTTGAGACCTTGATATTTCTTAGACTTAGAACCAAAAACCAAACCTATTGCCATCGAGTGGATTCTGACTCATAGTGACCCTACAGGACAGAGTAGAACTGCCTCATAAGGCTTCCAAGGAGTGGCTAGTGGATTTGAATTGCTGACCTTTTGGTTAACAACCTGAGCTCTTAAGCACTGCACACCAGAACTCCTTCTTAGACTTAGGCCTTGGAAAGCCAATGTAATTCCCCCAAAGGGCACACTGGCAGGGTGGAAAAGAAAGTGCTGGGAGCCCACTAGACAGGGAGGAGGCAGAAATGACTAAAAAAAAAGTGCCTGCAATGATTAAAAACAATAGAGGTTTGGGGTTTTCTGGAGTTGGGTTACAAATAGTCCAACAGAGCCAAAAACTCTCAGAGGACATCAGTGAATTGCAACAGTGTAAAATGGTTTGCCTTTAACGATGACGCAGAGTCATGTGAGGAAAACGTTAGGTTTTAAATACGCTTTCTAAAAAGGCAGACCAGTGTAAATACACTTCATAGGAAGATTTCAATTAAAATAGTTAAAAGTAAACAAAACCTTTATGGGCATTAAAGAAGAGGGCTTCATTTGTCTGAAATATTCACTATATGGAAAAGCAAATTCTTAATGATACATTCATTCAGTAGATTCCCATTTGAAAAAAAAAAAAAAAAACCATTGCCATCAAGCTGATTCCAACTCATGACAACCCTATAGAACAGAGTAGAACTGCCCCATAAGGTTTCCAAGGAGTGGCTGGTAGATTCCAACTGCCAACCTTTTGATTAGCAGCTGAGCTCTTAACCACTGCACCACCAGGGCTCCATTCAGTAGATTAGGGGTTGACAAACTACTCCTGTGGACCAAATCTTGCTACGTCCATTTATTTACCTATTGTCTATGACTGCTATTGCTCTATGACCCAGAGTAGGTGAGTAGTTGCGACAAAGACTGCATGCCTGGCAAAGCCTAGAATGTCTGGCCCCTTATAGAAAAAAACTTATGAACCCCTGCACTAGGTAATTATTATACATCTTCTCTGTGCCAGGCACTGTGCTCTATGCTGGGGCTATATTGTGCCTAAGGTAGACTTGGGAAACCCCGGTGGCATAGTGGTTAAGTGCTATGGCTGCTAACCAAAAGGTCTGCAGTTTGAATCCACCCGGTGCTCCTTGGAAACTCTATGGGGCAGTTCTACCCTGTCCTGTAGGGTCGCTATGAGTTGGAATCAACTCAATGGCAACAGGTTCGGTTTGGTAAGTTCGACTTGATATTTGCCTTTCTGGAGCCCCATAGGAAAAGGCATCTTGGCATCCTTCAAAGTGGGCTTCATAAAATGGACTAGGGAAGAGAAGAGCAGAGGACTGGTAGGCACATTTTGCAGAAACACCAGTGGTCAGAGGCCAGGCCTTAACACTGTGAGAATGTATGAGGATAGATAAATTTATAGGACTATAGGAAATTACTTGAGAGCTGAATGTATTAGATGGCCTCTTAAAGCTGCTAAGCTTGCTAGTGTTCATTTGTAAAAAATGGCCTGAATCTCATTTTAGAGTTAAACACTCCACAAAGGCTCCACCTTTGTTTCTGAGTGATGTGGCATTGATGATTTTCAGCCGACTTCTTCAGGCCATATTAATTCCTAAAGGAAGTCGTGTGCCAAGCCCCACTTCTGCCCTAATGGACTCCTTTCTCCTGAGGTGAGAGAGATACATTTTTCAGAGGAAACAGACCTAAACAATAAGCAATAACAACAATAACGATTGTACACAAGAGCTGCTTCTGGCAAATACTGAACAGCTGGAGAAGTTAAGGACCTCTAACCTTATCTAGTCATTATCTCCCAGAAATGCCTCACACAGGGAGTGTATAAAATGCAAAGAAAATCAGTTATACAGCAACACAGAAAACAAACCTACAATTAAGAAAAAAAAAAAAAAAAGCTGTTAACACCAAACAGCTTTTTGTTGCGGACATAATGTTTGCCTTGAGTTTTTCCTCATTATGAAAGACCCGTATAATACTTCATAGGAAAACAAAACACTTGTCTTAACCTTTGGTAGGTGCATAATTAGGAATGTAATATGAAAGATGGCCTCATGCATGGTTCACAGAGGCCTTGCCTTTTAAGACTTGATAGTGTTTGGAATTGTAACAGGCACAGTTAAAGATGCTAATTAGAAATGCAGCAACTGCTTTTACTGACGTTTTGGGAACATCCGAGCTTTCACAGAAATTATTCCAGCTAGAGGAAGCGATCTTGTTTTGCCTGGTTCTGAGCACTTTCTAATTTGAGGAAGAAATTAACAATGGCAGAGACAACAAAGGTGTTATACGGAGAATGGAACTGGCCATGGCCTTAGCAAGAGGAATTTTCTCTGATCCTTTGCCACTGGTAGCATTGCTCAAGCCACTGTTCAAGGGCTCTGGAGATTTCTTTCCAAGATGCCTGCCAGGGATTTGCCGATTATTTCTCTTTGGTACTTCTTCTCACTGTTGTTTTTTGTGCTATTCTTTGGGTAAACAATCTGGTTGAGTTTCAAAATTGTGCTTTTTAACTATGTTTTTCGAAAAGACAAGCCAGTGTATAAGTACACTTTATAGAAAGATTGTAAAAAGAGGGGGTTCATTCATGGAGGAAAATTCTGAGTGTAGGTTTTGGGTAGGTTCTTTAACTCTTTGTAAGTAGCCTGTATTTTTTCCTTCTATAAATCCCCAGTGATTAGCAGACAGGCATATAGGAGGAACTCAATACATGTTTGCTGAATGAATGAATGAAATTACTCAATTCAACTTGACATAGTTTACCACGATAGTCAGTTAAAAAACTAATTGTCCAGAATTGCATCCTATTCTCCTACCCTCCCTGCCACATTCTTGGTGCTAGTTAGAGGCTTTCTATTTAGTGCTTTTTATCCCTGGAGAAGAAACATTTTCACTGTTTAGAATCTCCATCTTGGGCATCGGCTGAATTGTAGTTCAGCATCTAAATTACCATCTTAAGTATAATGGTGTAAGTGTTTCATGGCCTCCCATTCACAGAAATTAAAGATTATCTCAGGTAATACCCTGCTTATTTCCCAGACTGAAGTCACTTCTTCTATCACTTTCTATAGCAGTCTTTGTTCTTTAGGATTTTCACTCATTCATTTATTCATCCAACGACATTTGTTATTCTTTAAACTAATCGGAAATATTACTTTTGACTTGCCTATTGTAGGAGATTTTAAGTGTTGTAAAAGTACTATTCTTGCACTTTGGGCAAGTTATTAAACCTTGCCTCAATTTCCCTATCTGCAAATGGGGATGGTGATAGAATGTATCTCATAGGCTTGCTGTGAGGATTAAATATTTTAACCTGTGTAATGGCAAGTGCTCAATACATGTTAGCAATTCAATAATAATAGTAATAATAATTATTATTACCCAGATTCTTGAGGACAGAGATGATCTCATGTTTCATAGCAGGTGGCACGATCTTTGATCAATATTTGTTGTGTGAGGTCCAACCTACACGGCAGCAAGAGTGCGCAAAATAATTTTGGGATGATATTTCTTCACAGCATCATCAAAGCGAGCTGCTCTGGCTGATAGGAGACAGAAGTCTTTGATTCAAGTGGCTTAACCTTTGCATTCTTTTCTCATAGCCTCCAGTTCAAGCGCTTAACTTCCTTCCTCCCATTGTCTCTCAGAGGATGAGTTGGTTTAGGCTGACCGCTGGCTCCTGATTTTTGAAAAAAGGTTCCATCTCTGCACTTAAGAACCAACTGTATATAACCCTTGCTGAGCTGGGGAAGAGTTGTACAAACAGGAACAAAAAGAAGCAGGTGTCTCTGGGCTTACTGCTAGGCCTTGGAAATAGATAATAAAAAGGGGAGATTCGAGAGTGTTGTGTAGGATCTCATTATAAGGACCAGTATGTTCTTCCCTACGTGGTTTTGAGCACATTCACCCATTTAAGATAAAACACCAAGTCTTTTTAAATGGCCTACCCAAAAACCCAGTGCCGTTGAGTCGATTCCGACTTATAGAGACATTAATGGCAATTTCGCAAACTGGGCCAAACACGTTCATAGTGTAGATTTGAGAAAGGATTCTCCCCTTCTGATCTGTAATATATTGTATATTGGTTAAAATTCAGAGTTCACATTAGCAAAATCTATGTAAGATGCAATTAAGACTATAACAGGCACACTCTCCATGAAGGGTGGCATATTTTGGAAGCTCCGGGCAATGAAAAACGAGGCTGGAGATGTGGAGAGGGACCAGATCCTAGAGAGTCCAGCCTTACTCAGGGAGGGACTTAATCTTTTAGGTGATGAAGAGATGTGGACAGTTTTTAATCAGAGGATTAGCATAGTCATATTTGTGTTCGAGAAGGGCCCCTCTTGCGGCAGCCATGTATGCATGTGTGTGTGCATGATGGACTGGCTGGAGATTAGTTCAGAGACTAATTCCAGGTGAAAGATGATGAGAGCTGAAAGAAAGCAGCAGAGGTAGAGATGGAGGGGATAGAGATTAAGGAGGTGGCTCTCAGTGGTTGATTCTCAGTGATTGGATATATATTGTGAGGGAGGAGGAGGCTTGGAATGGGTGGAAGATGATGTGGAGTCCTGCAAGCCTCTTTCACTGCTGTAGGAAATACAGTCATCATCCAGAAGTCGATGTGACAGTGTTGACAATGGTTATAGTGGTTACAGTAAGATTATGCTTTTGATGCAGAAATGGCAGCAGTGCGAATAGTAGTATCTAGAGATGGATAGCCCTTACTGTGTATGCTTTTTTGAGTGTCGGTGCTGGCTGCTTAGACTCGAACCCTCCCACTGAGTCATGAAATGTGTTTGTTAGGCATTCTTTCAGCTGCAGGTAACAGAAAACATTGCTAGTAGTGGCTTAAAACATTAATCCTCCCCCCTCCATAAAAATGAAGCAGCTAGAGTTAAGCACCTACTGACATTTGTTCAGTGGCTCGACAGTGTCAAGAGTGGCATCTCTGTCAGCCTGTTGACCTCTCCCTGAGGGTTGTGAGATGACAACAGCAGTACCAGGCATTGTGCCCCTGTTCAAGACAGGAAGAAGGAGAAGAGTAGCACCGGTTGTATCTTTGCCTTTCATTGGGAGAGCCAATGATTTCCTCGAAGCCCCAGAAGACTCATGCTTATATCTTATTGGCCAGAATTGAGTCAAATGGCCGACAGTAGCTGCCTGGGAGTGTGGGAAAATGAATATTTAACGGGCGTTTGGAAAGCCCAACCTCTGTCTTAGAAGTGGCAAATTGAGAAAGAGTGAGGGGTAGCCAGTCTACAGTGTTTGCCACAGTGAGCTACTCAAATAAGCCCTTTTTATTGTTGATCCAATTACCCACAGTCATTTCCTGTTGCTATCCACACAGTACTGTGTATGACAACCCAACATTTGACACCTAATTAAATCAAATATGGAGTGAGACAGGAATTAACCATGCACCTAAAAAAGTGGTTGACTTAGGGAATGGTGCCTCCATTGATTGAAATAAGAAAACCACTTATTAAGAAAAAAATGATTTATAAGATGACTCTATTTTCTCCATCCCTTGTTTTTAAAAGAGAAGTGTGTTGACATAGTTGAATCTCTAATTAGTAAAATGTGTGGCAAAGATAAGTTTGAACTGTGGGAACTTATTTTATAGGTTTCAGGTGACTTAGGCACTTCTTTCACCTTTTGGTTGTTGTTATGAGGTCAATTTGGGGCCTATGTAGTTTCCTGCCTTTGCATTCATTAATTCTTTCTAGTTAATTTTTCACTTAGCCTCTCTAACTAGCCATTCCAGCCATGCCTCATACAGTTTCCTATGATTAAAAACTTGTTACTATCTTATAACCCAGTGTCTCAAAGGCCTTAGTTACTCCTTTCCCCTCTAGGCATTGCCCAATATGATTCCCTGTCATAAAATTTTCTCCCTTTTCTCACACTAATGCAGTGTTGTTGTTGTTAGTTGCTGTCGAGTCAATTCAGATTCGTGGCAACCCCATGTGTGCGGAGTAGAGCGGCTCCATGAAATTTTCCAAGGCTGTGACTTTCAGAAGCAGATCACCAGGCTTGTCTTTCGAGGTGCTTCTGAATAGGTTCAAACTGCCAACCTTTTGGCTAGTAGTTGAGCACTTAACTGTTTGCACCACCCAGGTACTCCTGCTAATGCACTAGAACCTTTAAACTGACCAGTAAGACTTCAGCCTGTGAAACCTAGCTAACCCCAGCCTTCTTACCATACATAAGCCCTCTCCTACATTTCAGTTTGTTGTTTTTTTGTCCTCTGGTACAATCCCCTTTGTGGTCCTGCCTCCTAGCATGCTGTAGCTTTTTCTCTAAGACCTGTGAATATTAAATGCTATATGTTTTCTGGCCTTCCTGTGTGAGTCTCACTTCCTCATGCTTCACCTGACAGACCATCCAAGATACCCACAGAAGCCCTTTGGGTCAAACTTACCTTTTCCTGAGACATTTAGAGATCACTTTGAATTTTCAGCATTCTCATGGTTGCTTTGAGTATGGGGCTCCAGCTTGTGTGTGCATAGACCTTGTGTCATAAGTGATAGAATTCATTGAGGTAGATTAAATGGTGATTTAGTTCACCACTAACAGTATAAGTTCATAAAAGTGCAACCCTTACTTATTGATTTTCTTTTTATTACTATTTTCATTGGGGCCAAATTTATTGAAAATTGACAGTATGGAAACCCTCTCTCAGGGCCTTGTAGCAAATCTCAATGTCTTTACACAGCTGCACTGTTTGCTACCTCAACTCTTTTCACCTGTATCCTCTGTGCCTGGCAAACTTTTCCTCGTTCTTTAAGACATGGGTTGGTGTCACCTCCCACAGGAAGCCTTCCATGAGTCCCCAGGTTTAGGTAAGTCTCCTTTAGAGGGGAATGCCATTGTCTTATTTCACTCTTTATTTCACTGTACCTAGTACAAGGACTGGTACATTTTTGATTCTCAGTGTATGCTTGTTGAATGAAAAACTCAATCAATATTAGAGAACTTATAGCTAATTGAGTATTAGTCTTCATCAATAGGAGGAAGAAAGTACATACCAAAGAATCAGAGAAAGAGGGAAAGAGGAAGGGGGGAGGGATAGATAGACAGATAGATAGATGATAAATAGATAGATGATAGTTGGCTCATTCAGTTCACTCACATAATTTGGACCTTGGAGGGCAATAGTCTTTCACCACTACAGTTCAGTGAAACATAGTCCAAAAAGTCTCATTCTTCCAGGTTCCTGAAAGATTCTGAACTTAGTTCCTCCCTATACCACCTTATCCAAAGTCAGTTGCCTTTTTCATGACATAAGGACACTGAAGCATTTCAGCTTTCTTCATGCATCTTTCTTAGTCTTTCTCTTTTCCTCCTTGAATCAGCTGCCCTCCCTTTTTAGAACTATTTTGCTGCTTACGATGATTGCACTGTGATGTATAAATTGAAAAAAAAAAATCTGTTGTGTTCTAAGAGGTGAAGTGCTATGTAGAAATCTGACAAATAAATAGACTCAAGTTTTCTTTCCAATCAGAAGGGGGAAGACACACCTTCTCTCCCATGTTCCTATAATTTTGGTATATAAAGGAAGTTGACAATTTATTTCCTCTGTCTGCTAACTTCTCCCCACACTGGTGAGAAGAGCTGGTTAGTGATTCGTGGCTGAACAAAGGCCACCCCAATGATTTGAAAATGAAGGTCAAAATCAACCTTGTAATTTTAGATTCAAAATCAGTGGCTTTTAAATTTCAAAGGCCATTTTGGCATTTATTTCGAAAGCAATGTGCTATTTACTGCTTGGCCTAAATTAGGCCAAGCTACTAGAGTATTTTGTGATAATCACGCTACCCAGGGCACCAGAATTGCTGCTGGATCTTGGTAAAATGGCTGCCTGTTCCTCCTTTTGGGATTATGAAAATAGTATAAAAAGAAAATTATTGTAGTTAGGAAAATCCTTTTCTGCTTTATTATTCAGAAAGCACTACCATTAGCTTCTGTGGGAGTGTTTCCCAGGGATAGTCTTAATTATTGATGGGTAAATTCTCATTACTTAGTAGAATTTGAATGTTAAGGGGAAACAAGGGGGAACTTTCCTTGCTAACTGATAATACATGTTGTCTTCTCCACATCCATAGAAGAAAAGTTTGTCTGGCAGGAAATAGAGAGAAGATCAGGCTATAGAGGTACAGAAAGAGACAAAGGAAAAGGGTGACGGAAAAGGAGAAAGTAGATTGACTTCACGTCCTGTATCCTGTGAGATCCATCCTGGTTTTAGTTCATCCTTTACACTATTTATCTTTTCCATGTATCAGTATATAATGGAAGGAAAAATCACTGTGAATAAAACCCATCTGTTCTTCTGTTAACGCCCATGGAAGCAGCAGCTGAGAAATCAAATGCTGTATTGCATTGGGAAATTTGCTGCAAAAGACCTCTTTAAAGTGTTAAAAAGCAAAGATGTCACCTTGAGAACTAAGGTGTGCCTGACCCAAGCCATGGTACTTTCAATTGCCTCACATGCATGTGAAAGCTGGACAATGAATAAGGAAGACCAAAGAATTGATACCTTTGAATTATGATGTTGGTGAAGAGTATTGAATATACATACCATGGACTTCCAAAAGGACAAACAAGTCTGTCTTGGAAGAAGGGCAGCCAGAATGCACCTAAGAAGTGAGGATGGTGAGACTTTGTCTCACATGCTTTGAACATGGTATCAGGAAAGGCTAGTACTTGGAGAAAGACATCATGCTTGGTAGAGAAGAGGGTGACTGAAAAAGAGGAAGACAGTCAATGAGATAGATTGACACCATGGCTACAACAATGGGCTCAAGCATAACAATGATTGTGAGGGTGGCACAGGACCAGGCAGTGTTTTTGTTTTATTGTACACACGGTCACTGTGAGTCAGAACTGGCTCAAAGGCAACTAAAAACAACAACAATGCCCTTCTGTAAGGGGGCATTGGTTGTTCAGTAGTAGAATTCTCACCTTTCATGAGGGAGACCTGGGTTCAATTTTGGCAAATGCACAAACCCTTGTCTGTCACTGGAAGCTTATCTGTTGTTATGATGCTGAACAGGTTTCAGCAGAGCCCCTAGACTAAGATGGATTAGGAAGAAAATCCTGGTGATCTACTTCTGAAAATTGGCCAACAAAAATGCTATGGATCATAATGGTCTGATCCACAACCAATCATTGGGATGGCATAGGGGCACAGTATTTTGTTCTGTTGTGCATGGGGTCACCATGAGTTGGGAGGTCACTAGAGTAGAGGGCAGCCAACAACCACAGCCCTTCTATAAAGATGCCTCTATCATAGGAGAGGTGCCTTTTGTTCTATTAGGCTCCTTGGTGGGTTTGAAAATGAAAAGTTGGGCCTAGAGCTGAGTTTGGGGACAGGTGTCAAAGAACACTGACTTACTCTCCATAATATATTGAGGAGACTTTGAGTAGGGGTTTGGGGTAGGGCTCTTACAGAGACAAACTGTGGAAGAGAGTGGAATTTGGAGGAAAGCAATACAAGTCATTGTGATGACCAGGGCTGGGGAATTAAATGGGTTGAAATGGTCAGTGAAAAAGCCCTAGTTGTGGGATGTCGAAAAGTTTTTAAGAACAAGGATGCCTAACGCTTAATCTAAAGTTGTATTGTTGTGATATAAACCCATTTTCCTAGAGTATTCTCTGTATAAGTCAGCTTTTATTGAAATAATGTGGCACAACAAACAACCTTCAAATTTCAGTGGTTTACAATACACATTTATTTTTTGTTTACAGGCTGTGGGATTGGCTGCAGTAGCGGCTCCAGGTTGTAGGGCAAGTTCAGGTCTGTTTCCTGGGGCTCTCATTTTGGGGCCCAGGCAGAAGGCCACCTGAGGCATACTCTTCTCATGGAAGAGCATGGGGCACAAGCTGCCAAGCCAGACTGAAAAAAACCAAAACAGTTGCTATTGAGTTAGTTTCGACTCATGGTGGCCCTATATGTGCAGAGTAGAGCTGTGCTCCATAGGGTTTTCAGTGGCTGATTTTTTGGAAGGAGATCTTCAGGCCTTTCTCCTGAGGTGCCCCGGGTGGACTTGAACCTCTAACCTCTTGGTTAGCAGCAGAGTAAGTTAACTGCACCATCCGAAAAACAAACCCATTGCCATTGAGTCAATTCCCACTCATAGTGACCCTATAGGGCAGAGTAGAACTGCCACATAGGGTTTCCAAGGCTGTAATCTTGACGGAAGCAGGCTGCCACATCTTTCTCCCATGGGGCAGCTGGTGGGTTCAAATTGCTGATCTTTTGGTTACCAACCAAGGACTTAACCACTGCACCACCAGGGCTCCTTGTTTCCACCATAGGGGAACATATTTGAAGCCTCTAGCTTACATGAAGTCTGCTCACATTCCATTGAGCAAAGCAAGTCATATGGTCAAGCCCAGCTTAAATGGAAGTAGCAAACAGTGGACCCTTGCCTCAGAGGAAGAGCAAATATTTGCATATTTTCTGAACTATAGTAAAATCTATAATTTTCAACTTTTATTAATCTATATGTGTGTGTGCGCAAACATACGCTGCCTTGAGTTCACCACCACCACACCTGTTGCCAGCGAGTCAATTTCGACACATAGCAGCCCTATAAGGAGAACTGCCCCATAGGATTTTCAAGGAGCGCATGGTGGATTCAAACTGCCGACCTTTCGGTTAGCAGCCAAAGCACTTAACCACTATACCACCAGGGTTTCCACCTTGACTTAGGGTTTTTATATTATTTTATTTTTTATTTACTTATCTATTTATAAAGTAGAAATGTAAGCTGCAAATCAGGTTGCCACAGTGTAAATCAGGACAACACATTGCAGAGAGATTGCTCATCAACTGAGCTCATTAAGTAGGAGTGGGAACTCAAAGCCAGGGTGACCCTGAAGGTGAAGTTTTCCCCACGCTCCTCCATAATTTACAGAGGTCATATGGTCTTTCAAAATCCATGCACTAAGCATTGAAACCTTTTGCTTTAGCTACTCGATGTTCAGGAGCAAGTTTCAGAGTTTCTTCTGACATCCATTTAGGTCATTACTTTCTCTCCTGTCTTTTGAATGACCTCTTGCTTTCTTCATGTATGATGTCCTTCCTCAACTTGTCTGGTCTCCAGTCATTAATGTTCATTGCATCAAATCTGTTCTTGAGATGGTCTCTAATTTTAGGTGGGATATACTTAAGGTGGTACTTTGGGTCTTGTGGACTTGTTCTAATTTTCTTCAGTTTCAATTTGAACTTGTAAATGAGTAATTGATAGTCTGATCCACAATCGGCCCCTGGCTTTGTTCTGACTGATGATATTGAGCTTTTCCATCATCTTTTTCCACAGATGTAGTCGATTTGATTCCAGTGTATTCCATCTGGTGAGGTCCATGTGTATAGTCACCGTTTATGTTGGTGAAGAAAGGTATTTGCAGTGAAGAAGTCATTGGTCTTGTGAAAATTCAATCACGCAATCTCTGGCTTCATTTCTATCACCAAGGCCAAAAGCGAAGAACATGCTCAGCATTTCTCAAGCCTAAAGAACCGAAGAAAAAATTCAAGCCTTAAGTTGCAATAGTGAAAGATTCTATGGGGAAAATATTAAATGATGCAGGAAGCATCCAAAAGAAGATGGAAGAAATACACAGAGTCACTATACCAAAAAGAATTGGTCGATGTTCAACCATTTCAAGAGGTAGCATATGATAAGGAACCGATGGTACTGAAGGAAGAAGTCCAAGCTGCACTGAACTCATTGGCAAAACACACACACAAAAAAACCACAAGGCTCCCAGAATTGACAGAATACCAATTGAGATGTTTCAACAAGGGATGCAGCACTGGAAGTGCTCACTCGGGAAGACAGCTACCTGGCCAATCAACTGGAAGAGATCCATATTTATGCCCATTCCCAAGAAAGGTGATCCAACTGAATGTGGAATTATCAAACAATATCATTAATGTCACACGCAAGCAAAATTTTGCTGGCGATCATTCAAAAGCAGCTGCAGCAGTATATTGACAGGGAACTGCCAGAAAATCAAGCCGGATTTAGAAGAGGACGTGGAACCAGGGATATCATTGCTGATGTCAGATAGATCCTGGCTGAAAGCAGAGAATACCAGAAAGATGTTTACCTGTGTTTTATTGACTATGCAAAGGCATTTGATTGTGTGGATCATAACAAACTACGGGTAACATTATGGAGAATGGGAATTCCAGAACACTTAATTGTGCTCATGAGGAATCTGTACATGGATCAAGAGGCAGTCATTTGAACAGAGCAAGGGGATACTGTATGTTTTAAAGTCAGGAAAGGTGTCCTTGGTAAAACAGAGGGTCAGCGAAAAAGAGGAAGACCCTCATTGAGATGGACTGACGTAACAGCACAACAATGGGCTCAACATAGCAACAGTTGTGAGGATGACATAGGACAGGGCAGTATTTCGTTCTGTTGTGCATAGGGTCGCTATGAGTTGGAACCGACTTGACTGCACCCAACAACAAGCATCGAAACCAATTCTTTTTCTTTTTTAAGGGGTGAGACACCGAGGTTCTACTTACATTTGTGCTACATGTGAGCTTTCAAATCAGTAAAATTATTCACTCTGACTCAGCTTGTAGAAACGCAGTCCAAATTCTTGAGGCTACCTCATTTTATACAGCTTTTTTTCCCAATAAAAGTCACCCGATTGGCTCTCAGAGAATCACTTCTTCTCAAGCCTGTAGATTACTCAACCTTCTAACCAGACTTTTAGTGTCACCCCTGATTCCACCTGGCAAAAAAAAAAAGGACATATACTTTTCACCAAAGACTGTGAACCATTGAATCTGAAAGTTCAGCTCCTGGTTTTTCCTAGTACTTTTACAGACTCCACTTGCAAAACCAAAAAAGCACACCCATTGCCATCAAGTTGATTCCGACTCATAGCGACCCCATAAGACAAGGTAGAACTGTCCCATAGGATTTCCAAGGCCAAAATCTTTATGAAAGCAGATTGCCACATCTTTCTTCCGTAGAGTGGCTGGTGGGTTCAAACTACCAACCTTTTGGTTGCAGCCAAGCACGTGACCACTGCTTGACCACCAGGGCTCCACTGGGGTACTCAAAAAACAAAGACTAAAACCAAAGTGTGTCTCAGTTTTTCACCAGCTTTTTGCTGCCTCCTGAGCCCTAAGTGGAAATCTTGGTAGCGTAGTGGTTAAGAGCTATGGCTGCTAACCAAAAGGTCGGCAGTTGGAATCCACCAGACACTCCTTGGAACTCTATGGGGCAGTTCTACTCTGTCCTATAGGGTGGCTATGAGTTGAAATCGACTTGATGGCAACGCTTTTTTTTTTTTGGTTTAGGCCCAAAGTAGTTCTTTTTGGGGGTTTGAAGACTTGCAAGCTGTCATTTTTTAATAAGTGTACCATTCATATAGTCAGTTTTAGGTAATTCATCCAACCTGATTGTTTCTTTCCCCTAAACAAAAGCTTATTTTCAGTAATTTTTTTTTTTTGTAGACGAAACTTTTCCTGAACTGATAAAGAAGAGCAAGTGCCAATATTCTTTTGCTTCACAATGAGACAGGGAAGAATAGAGGGTAAAGCATATTTTTTTGCAGGAGGGAACCATGAGGTTAAAGGAAAGAGATCAATGCATTGAGCCGTTTGATCACTTCCACCTGCAGGATCCCTTCATGGCCTGCTGGGCCCAACCTTGTTATTTTTTTCTCATATCCTCTGTCATTAGAACTTTTCTTATGAAGAATAGGGACTGAGCAAAGTAATTTCAGTCATTTTCCTGATTATTGTCCCATCTTCCCCTATGGCTGACTGCTCACCACAGGAGTGGGGTCCTCTCCTTTTTTCCACCATTACCCTTTTAAAGGACAGCTGTGTGTTGAAGGAAATATGGTACCAAGTTCTCATCGGCTACAACTGAACTAACTAGCTGAGAAAATGACTACCAACAATCAGTTAGCTTTTAAATTTGAGCATTTTTTGTTCATCGAAACATAGAATTTTAGAGCCACCAGGTATTTGTTTACAGATCACCTCTGCCAACCAGCTTCTTTTATAGGTGGAGTTCCAGAGAAGTTGAAGGCTTTGCCAAAGTCAGACAACTAGTTATTGGCAGAACTGGGACTATAGCCCAGTTGCCCTAATTCTATTCTTTCCATTACATTTGATTTAATTCCAGGATCTAGATTACAATTAAAGGCACAGATGTATTAAAGTTCATCATTAACCTCTAAAGTGGCAGATTGATTTTTAATAGAGAGAACACTAACATTCTCGGTAGGGATTATAAGGGGGCAATTGGGAAAGGATAAAACTGCTTGAGAGTAAAACAGCTTCCCAGTGTCTTGCTTTCTGGGAAGATATATATAACAAGAAACTTTATTCCAAGGTATGTAAATTAAAAAAAAAAAGTTTGTGAGAAAAGCAAGGAATGGTTACAAAGGCTAACCTGAGAATATTTTCCCTGAGTCATTCTGGGAGACTCTAGAACAAAGAAACACAATGTCATTAACAAAAAACAGGCAATTCCAAAGGGCTTTTACACTTAAAATGTATCTCTTCTTCTTCCCAGAAGTGGAAATTTCCTGTACAACAAAACAGGCCTTTGGCTTATTCCTGTAACAATAATGCTGAATTTAAGTAACTCTTTAATCTTCTCAGCTAAAAACTTGGCTGCTAACCAAAAGGTTGGCATTTTGAATCAGCTAGCTGCTCCTTGAAAACACTATGGGGCAGTTCCACTTTGTCCTATAGGGTTGATATGAGGTGTGGAATCGACTCGATAGCAATGGGTTTGGTTTTTTTTTTTTTTTTTTTTGGTTTAGGTACAGGTAAAAGTGGTGCAGCAGGAGTGGGGAGTTGGGAAACGTTATTTTTGGCTTAATTTTTCCCAAATGGAGATAACTTGGGTTCCCTGCCCCTCAAACTGAAGGAGTTATTTAAAGTTGAGTGGTCAAATTGGTAGAAGGAGAGAGGCAGGGTGAGTAGTCACAGAGAAGTCTGGGGATAGAGGCAGGAGTTCATGTTGTAGATGATGTTGGAGAAACATGTGTCCCCTCATGATGTTTTTTTTTTCTTCCAAACCCTGCAGCCCAAATATTAGAAAGTTCCTGGAATCTCCCTCCTTGTATCGCCAACCCTGTCCCTTCCCTCCTTCCCTCCCTCCCTTTACTGAACACATAGGATAATAGAATGGAGCTTATATTCTGCCTTCTCTGTTTGCTGCTGTCCACTTGGCACCCAGCTCAAAGCACTGCATAGCCCTGCACCAACTCCATGTTTGGTTATAGAGTGGACCATTGTAATCCATAGGATTTTCATTGTTTTCGAAAGTAGATTTCCAGGTCTTTCAAGTCTGACTTAGTCTGGAAGCTCCACTGAAAACTGTTCAGCATCATAGTAACACACAAACCTCCACTGACAGACGAGTGGTGGCTCTGCTTGAGGTGCATTGGTTGGGAATTGAACCCAGGTTGTTCATATGGGAGGCGATAATTCAACCACTGAACCACCAATGCCCCCTTGCCTCATCTATTCCCTTCCTTTTACCTTCTTCTTCCTTCATCACAAAGTTTGCTGAGTGTGTGCTTTAGTGTTTATAGGTTCTTTCTATTTTAAGTAATAGTTAATTAAAATATTTAATAACAATAACAGCAGCATTAACACTGTTGTCATGTGCCATCGAGTTGATTCCAACTTATAGTGACCCTGTAGAACAGAGTAGAACTGTCCCATAGGGCTTCCTAGGCTGAAATCTTTACAGGAGCAGATCACCAGGTCTCTTCTGCTGTGGAGCCACTGGTGGGTTTGAACTGCCAACCTTTTGGTTAGCAGCTGAACAATTAACCATTGTACTACCAGGGCTCCTTGCATTTACAGTAAACTCAAAACCAAACCCATTGCCATCGAGCCGATTCCAACTCATAGCAAGCCTATAGGACAGAGTAGAAATGCCCTATAGTGTTTCCAAGGAGTGGGTGGTAGATTCGAATTACTGACCTTTTTTTGTTAGCAGCTGATATCTTAACCACTGAGCCACCTTTTACTGAACATTTGCTATGGGCAAATGTTCAGATCTTTCTATATTCGTAATTGATATCACAGAACTTTGGGTAGCTGTTCTTCCATTTTACAGATGAGGAAATAGAGGTTTAAAGAGGCTAAATAACATTTATGCTATCTATGTCAAAGAGAGCAACTGGAAGAGCTGAGATTTGAACACACACTTTTCTGATCTGAAAATCTGTTTTCTAGACTTTATTATGCTGTTAGCAGCTGTCTCCTCCCTCTCCCTCTGCCTCCTTAAAATTCCTGGGGCACTAATCTCTGCTTCCTATATAATTTGTGGGTTTGTCATCCAAGTTTCTAGCAAAGATGCATGCTGTTGGAATGTATTTACCTTTGATAATAAAGATTGAGGAGTCCCAGGGTGGCACAAACTGTTAAGTGCTCATCTACTACTTGGAAGGTTGGCAGTTCAAACTCACCCAGAGGTGCTTTGGAAGATAGGCCTGGCGATCTTCTTCAAAAGGTCACAGCCTTGAAAACACTATGGAGGGGTTCTACTTTGCACAGGTCAGGCTGCCATGTGTTGGAATTGACTTGGTGGCAGTTGACAACACTAACAACCAATAAAGGTTGAGCTACATTCATGGTGGTGTTCATGTGCTATGAGTTAGCAGTGCCATGGTCAATTGGAGTATAAGATTTCAGAGGATTTGTTAGGGGGATAAAAAAAGCCAAGGTAGACATGAATTCATTCAATGTCTTCCACAGACAGTTATTGTTAGTGAGTCTGTAGCTTTCAGAAAAGAAAGGACTCTACTTGAAAAGAAAGCCACCCAAACAGTTCTCCACATTGTTACTTCTGGGTACTTGTTAAGCGAGTTTTGTTTCAAAATGCTTTGTTTCTTCAATAAAGAAGACTCCAGTGTCAAGGGGTCCTGGATAGACAGTCTGGTGGCAGCCTAGTCTTCTATTTATTCTCAGAGGATGGAATGAAACACGTTAGGCTAGAGAATTTAATTCATCTTTCCATTTCTCCTTCTCCTCCCTGCCTCCGCCTCTACCCGCTCTGTCTAGCCCCATCACTGAATGTTTTTATCCTAGTTGCACAGAGAATGAGAGAGACTCTGAGGCAGTCATGGTGAAATATTCCATTCAGCAAAAGCTCTGCTTGGTTTGCAAAGTGGTTCTTTTCTCTTTGTCAGTGTTTCTCTCGTGCAAAAAGAAATACATGAAAACAGGACATACATTTTCTGTTCTCTGAGTGATTGTTCTCTGTGCTTTGGCCATTGCTGTGACTCTGCTTAGGCCCTCCCTCCCCCCCAGCATGCCACAAGTCCTGTGTTTGAACCCCATATCCCTGGCACCCTCACCCCAAAGCAGTAGGAGTTTGCTTGATCAGTTCCAAAGTATTTTGGAAGCAGAGGTCATGATACTGTTGGCCGTGGTTGACGTAAAAAAAAGAGGATAGAGTGAAACCCATCAAATTCAATATTATATAGAACATTAGGCAGAATTCCACTACTGAATTCCAGAGGTTAGAAGGCCATGGCTAACTCTCACACCTACTGGTTTTTGTGGGAAGAATGTTAATTAGGATAGCAATGTGAAAATGACCGCTGTGCTATTTGCATGGCTTTAGGTAGAATATACCTGATAATAAACTCCGTTTATTGAGCACCTAGTCTGTGTTAAAGGAGCCCTGGTGCTGCAACCCTGGTTAAGTGCTTGGCTGCTAATAGAAGGGTCAGTGGTTCGAACCCACCAACCCCTCCGCTGGAGAAATTTGTGGCAGTCTGCTCCTGTAAAGATTACAGCTTTGGAAGCCCTATAGGTTTCTACTGTGTCCTATAAAATTGCTATGAGTAGGGATCGGCTCAATGACTTGGGTTTTGTTTTTAATCTGTGTTAGGAGCTCCTGGGTGGCACAAATGGTTAAATGCGCGATTACTAACTGAAAGGCTGGTGATTGAACCCACCCAGAGGCATCTCAGAAGAAAGGCCTGGCAACATGTTTCTGCAAGCCCACAGCCTTGAAAATCTGATGGAGTGTAGCTCTACTCCGCAACACATGAGTCACCATGAGTTGGAATGGAGCCAATACCAACTGGTTTAATTTAATCTATGTGGGTTTTGCAGGTATTATTTATTTGAATCTATGCTATGAGGTAGGTAACCTTATACCCATTTTGCATATAATAAAACTGAGGCTCAAAGTGGTTGGAAAATTTCGGTAAAGTCATGTACAAGGACTAAGACTTGAAAGTCCACGAACCCTCTTTCGATTTGATGCTCTGTATATATTGTGTTCAGCGACAGGATTTTTTATCCTTTAGGGAGGACTATAACCTGTGAGGAAACCCTGGTGGTGTAGTGGTTAAGTGCTATAACTTCTAACCAAAGGGTCAGCAGTTCAAATCTACCAGGCACTCCTTGGAAACTCTATGGGGCAGTTCTACTCTGTCCTATACGGTCGCTATGAGTAGGAATCGACTCGATGGCACTGGGTGGGTTTTTGTTTATAACCTGTGAAATGTGAATATATATTGGGCGTTGGCAAGGTCTGAAATAGCCAAGAACTTAATATTACACTACTCAGATAACCAGCTCTGGAATCCCAAGGGGGTATCTAGAATAAGTAATGTTTTGCGAGAAGTCATTGAAAGTCTTTGAAGGGAGTATGCTATGGTTTTCACAGATGACATTGACTTCAGAGGTAGGTGCTTAAAAGTTGTCTGCCTTGGGCATTATGCTCTTTTAAGATCTATCTGTGTGGCATCAGGAAACCCTGGTGTTATAGTGGCTAAGAGCTATGGCTGCTAACTGCAAGGTTGGCAGTTTGAATTCACCAGGCACTCACTGGAAACCCTATGGGGCAGTTCTACTCTGTCCTACAGGGCCACCATGAGCCGGAATCGACTCAATGGCAATAGGTTTGGTTTCTTTTGGATACGGCATCAAATCAACAACAATAACTTGAAAGATTAGATAGGAAACTTAGGTGGCTGTGAGTTTATGTTAATTGGTCAGGAACAACTCAGAAAATGAGGCAGAGAAAGGCTTCACAACTCTGAGAATGTAAGCAATATCACTGAGTTGATGAATTAGCATATGTTTTGCCGTGTACATTCTCAACAACAACGACAACAAAATAAATTATTAAAGAAAAAGTTGTCAGAGTGAGAGATTCAGAGTTTTTTGAGTGGACTGGAATGAAGACAGTGGGATACGATTTCAATATTAGTAGCCGAGAGAAGGCCAGAAAGTAGTATGTATTACAACAAAGTTTTGGGGTTGGGAGGATAGGAAGAAATTCTCAAGAACCTAAATTGCTATAGTGGATCAAACGTGAGGTTCATAGAGTTTAGGATTGTATTTCTGATGGTGGAACCATGGGTGCATAATGACAGGCAGGTTGGTTTTCCTTAAAATATTAGCAATTCTCTTCAGATAGATTTCAATTTCTCTAATTAACTTACCATAGATTTAATTACCCATTGATTTATCCAAGTTCTTTAAAAAAGTAACTGGTTTGAAAATATTAAAGACAATATTCATTGTACTAAGAAAAAAAAATCGAACAATGCAGATGGGTATAAGATGAAAGATAAAAATCTTTGTCTCCAGTGCTCTGATTCACTGGACCCATCTCGCAGATATAACAATTCCGTGTTCCTGCCAGAACTGTTTCACGCGTATGTAAGCACATGTGACCCATTTCTCTCCTGATTACTGGGGAGGATGCTCCCGGGGAAAAGAAAACAGAACAGGTGACCCAATTTATTCTCCTTTTAAACTCATTACAGTCTACCTTCAAATAATGCTATGCCATTTCATGGAAAGAATTTTACAATGGTATACTTCTATTTTCTTCCATCAATCCTTTGTGCTGTTATTGTTACTGCACACTCTACTTCTCCATATAATTCCCACAATATAATATTAGTATTTTTGCTTTAACACCCAATTATCTTTTAATGAGTAGAAAAATAAGAAAAAAAATTATCTTTTCTATATCCATGGGCTACTTTTGTTTCGAATGCCATCCTAGTTGCTTCCTCCATTTTTGTTTCAGTTTGTTTTAATTTTTATGGTTGTTTTGGAGAGATTTGAAAGCTTAGCCACACTGGCACTTGGCCCTGTCTCCTCCAGTCAGTTTTTAATCTATTTATCTGTGCAACCTCTTAGGAGTGATGAGTTAATATGATACCTTTGGTGTTTGAAGTAGTACTTCCTTTTATTTCCCCCCAAATTAGATGTTTAAAAATATGTCTGTACGATTTGGGACAAATGACTGGTATGAGATAAAATACCAATTTGTAACATTAGAATTTGAAAGACGGTCTTGTTGCCAAAGCTATTACAGAAAATTCCACAAACATTGCTTATTATTCATCCTTTATGATAAAGCCTCATCTGGAAGTGCTGCTAAGTGCATAGGCTTTCATTAATGATAAAACACCCATTCCTCGCTTATTCAGAGGCCATTGCTCTGGCAATCTGTCTATTTGGAACACTAGAGAAAATAATAAATAGAACAAATGGGTTATAAACAGCTAAACTAGATGCATCAAGGTCATTAAAAATACATCTCATGTATTTTACTAAAAGGAAATCCCTGACTCAGAACCTGCTTGCCTCCATTAAAAAATAATTTTCACCAGCTTGGTCACTTGGTTTCCCTGCCTTTAGCAGAAGGAAGAGAGAGGGAGGTGGGGGCAATGGGAGAAAACCATGCAAGTTATGTAGAGTAAGATATAATAAGCAATATTTGTATATTCCTTTATATTATGATCTCCTTTAGGGCACTTAATGGTGTCCTATTTATCTTTGTATCTTTTGCACAGTCCCTGACACAGAATATTCAATAAACACTGCCTAAAGAAACAAACAAATGAAAGTAAGAGGCTGGAAGGACAGAGAAGAGCCATACAATCTTGAAAGAAGAGCTCAAAAAGGGTTGCGCCCAGAGCCTATTCTGTGCAGAGGCAGAGAGTGCTTTTTAGTATACTATACGCTGTGGCCAGAACATTTCTATTTAGGTAAAATAGGAGCCAGCATGGAGCAATAGCTCATACTGATATCAGTGACATGTCATTCAGTAAAGGCTACGTTTTAAAACCCACGTGAGTGTTTATTTCCTTAAAAAAAGGATTTCCATTGAAACTACTAAATCTCTTTCCCCCCTTCCTGATGGCTGAAAGGCGGACCAGGTGGGGCAGCATCTTGGAACCCGCACATGGGGGCAGTGCCCTCAGGATGGCAGAACAAGATGAGAAGAGGCTGCACCCTCGATGACTTCACTGAAGGAACTTTCACACTAGCTGAGACTTTCACCTGAGATAGAGATAAACTTTCATCTTATTAACAAGCAAACACAAAACCCAAAACACAGCCATTCCATTTCTTTTCGCCTCTCCTCTCCCTCCGTTTCCATTCTCTTTTCTCACTTCCTCTTCTCTTTCCTTCCTCCCCCTACCCTCTGCTCCTTCTTCATCTCCTTCTAACCCTTTCTTTTTCTGAATTACTTGGATAATTACACTGTTTCCTGAATTTCAGTTTTCTTTTGCAGCACCTTGATCATGGTTTTTATTTCTTTTCTCTACCTAGTTGAATTTTGTCCAAATGTAAAACACCTCTCTACAGATCAGATCATATTCTGGAAACACAATTTTGAAACCATTTTTATTTAAAGGGCTCGAAGAACAGCAAGCCATCGTGATTGGCACGGTTCTATGTAAGCAGCCCGTCAACTGACAGGAAGACACCCAGTTTAATTAATCTTGACGTCCAGACATGGAACAAAACAAGCCACCGATTGCTTTTCTTAAACAAAGCAAACCAGTATGTACACACGCCGGAGGGCCCAGGGACACAGGGATGCTTTGTATATGACTTTAATAAAAAATGTGTTTGTTTTTTAAAATCTGCCATGAACGAGGTGGGATTTAGGGAGATGAGGAAGAGCCAAAGATGGCTGCACTGGGGAATAAAAACAAATGAGGAGAGAGCGAGTGAGAGGAGCTGATAAGATAAAATGCATTTAGGCTGTCTATCAGGTGTCAGAAGCCATGCCCTGCCATTCTGGAATTGCCTTTTTATGTTGCAGTTCTTGAAGGTGAGCTCGGAGTGCAACCCTTAGCAATCTTTTAGGAAAGAGAAAAACAAGAATAAATACAGTCGTCATAGCATCTGCCCATGATTTCTTCCTATTCACGTTTTATTATGATTGTTAACATGGACTTTTCAGACAAAAGTGAGAGCAACTGTTTATTTTCTGATTCTGTTGGTTCTCTCTGCTCTTTCTCTCTATTGCTTCACCTTAGCCTGGTCCTCTCTCCCTGAGACTACACATTTTGAGTATCATTACGATCGTCACTATCTACACTCCAACCCCCACCCTGACCTTAATACTTACATCTCAGGAATTATTTTCTTTCTTTCCTTTGCTGAAGTAATCCCAGTCATTCCATGAGCTTATTAATTTTTTTTTTTTTGTCTCATGCTTGATAAGGACATTCTATAGGGCAATCATGGCTGAGAGTGAGGGATAGAATATCAAGTTAGCACTTTGTTTCTGAGCGGTTAATCAGAGGGTGAGCAATCTGAAATTGTTCCCTGCCTGAAATTTTCACATCTGATTGCTTGTCCTATGCAATTCCATTGTCAAACGCCTCTGGGTGCTTCAAGCTGCTCAGTAATGGCGGCACCTGGGTTGTGGTAATGGTTATGGCCCTGTTTTGATGGCTTGCTTTATGGTTGTTTTTTTTTTCCCCCCCAGACTCAAATAGCCTGAATACAGGTGCTGTCTGAAGAAACTAAATGCTCCTGTATTATATCTAGAAACATTTGAGTTCTAAATCCCTGGGAACTCTAAGTCTTAACTCTCTCACCTCCTTGTGCTTCCCTTGTGGTATTTGCCCTGCCCAAAAGAGCCTTTCAGATCTGAGATCTCCTTTACTTACTGATCTGTAGAGAGAGTGACCTTGATAGGAAACTACTGATCTTTTGCAAGCAGTAGGGGTACTTAGAAGAAATTGCAGGCTGAGAGCTGTAATTTCATTCTAGGACCAGGTTGGCAGGCAGATCTATTCATTCGCCTGCCGGTGACTTGACATCAAATCGTCCACCAGTAGGACCTCAACTCCCACTGGAAAGGGGGATAAGTGATGAATGAGCCTTTTACTGGACGTAGGAGCGTGCCAGGTACAGGATTTTCCCCTTATTTTCCAAAGCCCTTCTGCCTTTTTTTTTTTTTTTTTCAACCCACTTCTCTCAGCTAAACCCGGCAAAAAGAAAGATGATTAAGTCCCAGAAGAGGCATGAAATGGCCTGAAGCAAAAGAGAGAAAAAGTTTAGGGTGGACATTTTGAAAGATGGAGAGTAAGAGCGATTAGGCGGTGGAATAGAAGTCCCATCACTGCAGAGAGACGGGGAAAGGTTAGATAAGATATTAACATTAATGAGGTAGAGCAAAGCCCTAGAGAATAAAGGAGGCTTGACTGAAAGGAGGAGGGCGGGAGGAAATCATAACAGCCAGGCGGCTGACAATGAGCACTTTCCTTCTGCTTCCCACATTACAGTCTTCACAGGACAGTTTTTCTGAGAGATGATGGGACAACTCGATTGCCGTTCTGGGCTACTAGGCTACTTGTTTTTATTATAAAAATGATTATTTCTTCAATGAATATATACTTTTTAGCTCCTCCTACGTACTAGGCACTGAGTCAGGCTCCAAGAATATAATAATGTAGAGAGAGGATACTTGCTGTTTTAAGTGTACAATCTAGTGGGGAAGACAGAACAGCGAGGCTGGTTGCTCCTGTGGAAGACACATAAGAAAGATTGTCAGGAGCCAGTTGTTGTTAGTTGTTCCAACTCATGGTGACCATGTCCAGCATAGATAAATGTTGTCAGTCCTGCTCCATCTTCCTGATTGTTTTTGGCATATTTGAGTCTGGTGTGCGCTGCCTTCCAACCTAGAGGGCTCATCCTCCAGCACTATATCAGACAATATTCTATTGTGATCCATAGGGTTTTCATTGGCTAATTTTTTGAAATAGATTGCCAGGCCTTTCTTCCTAGAGGAAACCCTGGTGGCATAGTTGTTAAGAGCTAAGGCTACTAACTAAAAGGTGAGCAGTTTGAATCCACCAGGCACTCCTTGGAAACTCTATGGGGCAGTTCTACTTGGTCCTATAGGGTCACAATGAGGTGGAATCAACTCAACGGCAATGGGTTTGCTTTGGTTTTTGGTTTCTTCCTGAGATGGCTTAGTCTGGAAGCATTACTGAAACCTGTCCACCTTGGATAACCCTGCTATATTTGAAAGACCGGTGACATAGCCTCCAGCATCATAGCAGCGTACAAGCCACCACAGTATGACAAACTGACAGATATGTGGTAGCAGAAGCCCATAGTGTCTAGAAAAAGGTTCCTCCCTCTTCAGTAGGAGGGAGGCACTTCACTCTAATATAACTTCCTGTGGGACCAAGGCCTTCCACCCTCAGCAGCTGCAGGTGCTAGCAGACAAGGTAGAGGAGCAGGAGGGCAGGGTTCCTCCTGGAACAGAAACCTTCCCTGAGCGCACAGGCTTTGCCCGGGCCTTGGCATGCTCTTTCAGGGATGATGAGAGAATGTGGGACAAGAGACCTCTTTTGGATGAGCCTTGCTTTCAAGTATCCCCAATAAAGTCTATCCCTCAACTCATACTGCTTGATTTGGCATTTACTTTCTCCTTCTATCATAGCTCTACAACCACTAGTCTCATTTGGCCAGCAGGTAGGTTTTTTTGGCCAGTACATGTTTTGGAAGAAAGTGAGCTGAATGCCTTTATGTTGGGCATGTGCTGCTGTAGTCCTACAGCCCCAGAGGCTCACTCATCTGTGTTACTGCCTGACTCCTGTTTTCATACTTGTGAGTAAAAATGTGATATGTTATCGGGGGGACACTCAGGGGACTGTGGGGTCATATGAGGGGGACCTAACCTTGTCTGGGAAGATTTTCAGAGGAGTTGCTGTTAAAGGTGAGACAGGAAGGATGAGAAGAATTTGACTAGGTGAAGAGTTGGAAATAGTGCTGGGAGTGGGGAGGAAAATGTTTCAGGTAGAGGTGTGCCATGTGGGAGGTCCTGAAAAGAGAAGGCATAGTGTCTCCTAGGAGTGGGAAGTCCAGGGTGTCTGGAGTGAAAAGCCTAAGGGACCTGTAGTTTGAATATTTTTTGTTGGATTGGTAGCGAATTGCTTTAAGGTCTTTTACACTCTCTTTTCTGCTCTCCTGCCTCTTTGGGGGATCTCTGACTAGAGTTATGGCAGATTCTACTCATAGCCTGGGAATAGAATAAAACTGATGGAGACAGCCTTTACGTGTGCTTCATTTTTCCTTTTCTAGGGTCAATTCTCCTCTCCACAAGAGATAACTTTGTTGTTAGTTGCCTCATCTTGGCTCCAACTCATGGCGACCTTACGTGTAACAAAACGAATCATTGCCTGGTCTTGTGCCATCTTCACAATTTTTGAGATGTCTGAGCCCACTGTTGTAGCCACTGCAACAATCCATCTCATGGAGGGTTTCCCTCATTTTCACTGACCCTCTAGTGGTGAAAAACAGGTGAAAACGTGTGCTACAGTTTAGTAAGTAAGCACAAGTAAGCCTATGCATACCTTGCTTACTGGTTAATCCGCCCCAGACATAAGATGCTTTTTTAGTGATTGGTCTTTCCCGATGAAGTGTTCAAAATAAGCAAGACAAAGGCTCGCCATCCTCTCTTCCAAGGACAACTTCCTCCCAAACTGACTTGTTCATTCTTCTGGCAGTCCAAGGTATATTCGACGTTCTTCGCCAACATCACAATTCAAGTATGTCAATTTTTGTTCCTTCCATCTTCCTTTTCATCATGCAGCTTTCACATGCATATGAAGCTATTGAAAAGACCATGGCTTGGGTCAGGTTCACCTTAGTCATCAAAATGACATCTTTGCTTTTTAAGAGATACCAAAGTGACATCTTTGCTTTTTAAGAGATACCTTTATGAGCTGTTAAATAACTTGAATAACTCTGTGAACTGTGGTGTAATTTCCTTTCTGTTTTTTTCCCTTTTATTCCTCTCTCCACCACAGTCCAACAAACTGATTCGTTTCATTTTCTTTCTTAAGATTTAAATGAAAAGAAAAACAAAACAAGCACAACAAAACTAACAGAATAATTCATTGCACTTAATTTTGTCTTCTGTGGTTTGAGAACCTGAGGAAGAGCCTAGGTCCCTGGGGAAACCCCAATACAGATCCTCGGAAAAGATCTAAGAGGGTAACATTGTGTTTATTCTTTCCCAGAGACATACACTGGCCTTTTAGGAGAACCTAGTACTCTGAGAAATAGAAACTGTCATCCTCTCGTTCTCAGTTGCTGTGCCTGGTATGATGAGTTCTATTTGGCAGATGGAGTGCCAACCTTTTGAAATGTTCCCAAGTGGACCAAGCCCCGTTTGCTTTCAGAAGTTCTCAGTGAGGTTTTCATTTTAAATTCATAAAAGTTATCAGCCAACTTCCAACAATTGTTTAATAAAAAGCAATTAGCCAGCCAAAAATATAATGGCTTTTATGTCAAAATATGCTACAGACAGCTGTTAAACGGGCCACTGGCAGCCCCCGGGCCATATGCTGAGAGTCCCAGGCATATGCACAGCCAGGCACAACAGCACAGAGCATATTGGGAGTAATCAACCCAGCACCCCACTGTCCTCCCTCTCTCCCACCCAATCTCCCCACTCCAAAGAAACTGACAGCAGGAAATTCTCTGGAGTAAATTGCTGCAGTCAAGATTCAAGAAACTCATTTATTAGGCAAGGATCTAATCTGGCAATAGATGCAGAAAGCCCCAGCTCCCTAGCCTGGTTTGGATAAAATCCATGCAAACCTTATTGCATTGCAGAAAAATGATTAAAAAAAAAAAAAAAAAAGCCTCCATAAACAACTAACTCCCTGGCACTCATAAGAAAATTGGACTCAGATTATAGGCTTTTGTTTTATCTATCTGTTTGCTCTTCCCATTTTATATCTGCACGGAAAAAGTTTCTAGACTTTACTCCTCCTTACGAAGGAAGTTTGAGTCTCCCTGGTGTTGTCTGAGGCAGTCACGTGTATTGTTCTTCCTTCCTCTTCAGGAGGTGTTCTGAGGATTGAGACATCTGTGATAGCCTCATTGTCTTTTGTTGTCATTAGAAATGAAATACAAATACAGACATAGGCTTAGTTTAATTGTAAGGGGTAGAGAAAAAGGACTCTCTCCTGAAAATTTTTTCCAAAGGCAATATTTTCATCAAAAACATGTTTTGAGAAGAAAATGCAGGAAAATCACCTTTTTATAGAGAGCTTTCCCATCCCAAAGGACCTCATGGTTTGGAAATACTCTGAAGCTTCTTAAGTACAGGCATTGGCCTCAAGAGCCATGCTTTCTGGATGTTTAGGAGTGCCAGCAAAACCTTATTCTATAGCTAAAGAAACGTGTAATGTTTTTGAGGATAATAGTAAAACTCAAATGCACCTCTGTGTGTGTTTTTTTTTCCTAAAACACATTAAAGAGTGGAGTGTGAACAATAGATTTTCAGAGTAACCCTTTCAATAGAGACAGAATATTTCTTGGAAGCTCTAGAGGGCCTCCAAACTTCAATTCATTCATTCAATATTCTCTCTTCCTTCAAGAATATTTTCGGCAGAACTTCGGATAGGTAATGAGTCAGATGTCCCCAAGCCACCCCCAGATTCAGTGATTCACTAGGAGGACTCAGAGCTCTCAGCATATACTCATGGCTAAGATTTATTACAGCAACAGGATGCAAAGTAAAATCAGCCAAGAGACAAGGCATAAGGGAAAGCTCAAGGAAATCAGGCTCAAGGTTCCAAGAGTCCTCTCCCAGTGGAGTCAGACATGACACACTTGATTCTACCAGAAACGAATTGTGACAACACAGGTGAAGTGCTGTCTACCAGGGAAGCTCATTAGAGACTCAGTACCCAGAGCTTTTATTGAGGGCTGGTCATGTAGGCACTTTTTTTCTAGCTTGTACAAAAATTCAAAACTCCCAGGAAAGCAGGTGTTCAGCATAAACCAGCTTGTTGGTACAAACGGTTTAGGACCAGTATACTATTCTTATCCATTCTGAGAATGGTGAGAGCTTCCAGAAATCCAAGTTACCAGATGCCAGCTAAGGGCCAACCTTGCAAGCAGGTCTTTCTAAGGGTAACAGGCTTGACTGTTAACTCTCTTCTGCACAAGTAGCATTATGACTGATCACTCCAGCCTTTCTTCTCTCTCACCTCATCTTTCAGTGGAGGGGTGTGAGATACTTTGTTGGTGCTCATGGGAAAGGGGTAGAAGTGATGCAACAGACTGGCAAGAAGTAAAAGACTTGAAACCAGAGAAGGCAAAACAGAGTGGAATACAAAAAAAGAAACAAAGAACACAGCAAAGAATAGAAAACCAAATAGATATTGGATATGGATAGAATAGATATTAATCCAATTATATCAATAATCACTTTAAATGTAAATGGTCTAAATACACCAATTAAAATAAATGATCAGAATGGATAAAACAGACAAAAAGCAAAAAAAAAAAAAAAAAACAAAACCCAACTCTATGTTGTCTGCAAGAAACCCTCTTTCAATATAAAGACACAGATAGATTAAAGAAAGTACAAGGCATGGCCTGGACTCTTAATGCAGCTTCAGGGTTGTGAGGACTTAACGAGGGGCAGTATGGTGAAGCTTAAAAAGCATGAATTTTCAAATTTGACAGGCCTGAGGTAAAATACTGCTTGATATCTTTATAGAAGTTTTACAACTTCAAATCTTTCATTTTTATGCTTTTATGGGTAATTCACCAAATATTTGATGTTCCTGGTAAGCAAGAGTTGGATTTTTTGATAGGAGGTAGGATAATCTGCATTTCAGGAGACACAGCATATGGTAGACCTATGGGCATGCAAATTAATAGGTGAGTGAAAAATAAAACTATTTCTGGCTGTAGAATCCAATATTCCAACTTTGGGGCTGGAATTCTGATTCCATCCTTTCATAAATATGCCTGAGCACATAATGCATATACGCCTGAGGATGCTAAGGGGAATATGAAGATGTTGGTAGTGCAGTCGGTGCTTTTAACATGTTTACAGTCTAGTGTGGGACCCAATGAGGCAGCCAAAAGATTCTGTATGAGTCAGCAGATGGAGCCGTGGAGTTCCAGATACTTCAGAATTACAAAAGTTATGGCCAAGTAAGATGCGCATTGGCTTCTTCTCATGCACATTGGCTTATCCTAGTAACTCACCATTTAGTGTCACCAATGAATTTAGCTTCCCTTGTTGACTTGTTTTTAAATTTTCAGACTATATCATCTCCTGAGTTGAAAATTAAACAAACTAGTACTCTTGGGGAATCTTGATTTACTTGTTTCAATGTATTTACCTAAGTCTGAATTTCTATCTGTGGTGAAATGAGTTCCTTTATGTGGCCTTTTGCCTTGGCTCTTTGGAAAAACTGCTTGAGAGGTTTTTCTCCTAAACCGTGAGGAGTTACCTTTGCCCTAGTTTTCTGCCCCAAACTGTTTGCTACTTTTGTCCAGATTGATTGACATTTCTTGGGTAAGTTGTAAGCAACCTGGTTTGATAATTTTTGTCTAGTCCTGGGCTACAGCCTGCCCTGTGATTGATACGCACCTTGCAGGGATTGGTCAATAGACTATGCAATGAGGTGAGTTGTAGCCCAGCCACGTCCACTATGCAAGTAAAGTATCTGTGAGCTACCAAGAGGGGATTGGTCAGTTCATGGCCCTGTTGCAGTACCATGGCTTGAAACTGACAAGGAGTTTGTGTATTTAAGCAGCCAGCCCTGCAGAGAGTTTTCAGAAAGAAGCAAGAAGAGAAGCAGAAGGAAGAAAACAGAAAGAAGCAGAGAGAGAGAGAGAGGAGACAAGGAACATCCTAAAAGAGCTTTAACATTGGTCAAGGGCTGTAACAGTGAAGACAGCTAGAGGCTCAGAAGGGGCCCAGCAACAGAGCCAGCCGAAAGAGGCCCAGAAGGGGCCCAGGGCCAAAGTTGGTGGTGACAAATTGCAGGGCCAAGAGGAGCCTGTCCTGAGGAGGCTTAGAGGAGTCTGTCCTCAGGGAGCCGAGAGGAGGCCTGTCCTGAAAGAGAGAAAGAGAGACGCCTGCACAGCTGAGAGGAGCTGAGAGAGCTGTCCTGAACTGAAGAAGGGAGACTTTGCCTGCATGCTTCCTGATCCCGTTCTGAGTTGTAGACTGTTGATCTTGATCCCACATTGCACCCTGTTATTTCTTTAATAAGCTACTTAATTGTAAGTATGGTCTGTGAGTTCTGTGTGGCCATTGCAAAGGATTATTGAACCCAGAAGAGAAGTAGAGTGAGCCATGGGAGGAAAAACTGGTGTCAGGATTGGTAAAAAGTTTGAAGAGTAGAAGTATATTTGACCCCCACCTCACAGGGATCAGCCTTGTGCTGATCTTGATTTTCATTATCCCTCCTGAAGTTAGGTTCTGATGCTATTATTACTACCATGGCCATTTTATACCCCCCTAACTCTGTAGGCTGAGGGGTCCTCATTTTCCTTGTTTATCTTCAAATATAAGGTTGCTAATCCCCTGAACACCTCTTAGGCTTCATTTATGAGTCCCTGTGTGGTGCAAATGATTAAGTGCTCGACTGCTAGCCAAAAGGCTGGTGGTGAGACCCCATTCAGAGGGACTTCGGAAGAGAGACCTGGCAATCTGCTTCTGAAAGGTCACAGCCTTGGAAACCCTATGGAGTAATTCTCCTCTGCACACACGGGGTCGCCATGAGTTAGAATCAACTTGATGGCACAAACAACAACTATCAGGCTTTATTTAAGTTCATAGTTATTCATGAGACATGAAAACCACAACAGAAAACATGTTCTCAGTTCAGGCTTGCTGTGGCTTTGCATGATGCTTTGTTAATTTCATGGGCTCTCACACTTGACCTTTGTTATCAGGATAGCCAGACTTATCTCTCAAGCAGCTGGCAGGTTGTCCTGGTTTTCAGGTCTCTGTCCATAGTCTCATATTCAAACATACAAACATGTACATCTAGAATTTGTGTACTACTGTATGGAAGGCTTTTGATTGATCTGGTCTGTATTTTACAATCATCTCAGAATAGAGGCCAGATAAGACAGAGGTTGAGAGTGTGGATTCTGTTGCCTCAGTGCCTGGTTCTAATCCCAATCCAGACACTTAGTAGCTGTGAGGCCTTGGGAAATTTACATAATCTCTCTGATCTCAATTTCCTCACCTGTAAAATGGAGAACAACATATTAGTACCTATCTCAGGATTAAATGACGATATTTTTCACATACTTAAAACAGTGTCTGGCACTATGTTTGATAAATACACTCATTATAAAAAGAGTCTGTGCCATATTACAGTATCTCTGAGATGCCTTTCTTAGATTACAAATAATTGCCTCAAGTTGTCTTCCTTGATAAATCTCACACCAGCTCAAAGAGACTAATGTATTATTGACACTCGTCTTCTCACTGATTCACATTTCTTAGTCCACAGCCTCATTTCTCTGGTAGAAGTCTGATTTATGCTAACTTGGAACCAAAAATGAGAACTCCTGCTGAAAGAAGACTGCATTATCTTATGATTAACATGAGACAGGATACCATCAGCACCTCATTTTTCTTTTTTTTCTGGCTAAAATTGTGGTTACAAATCCGCTATCCTTACAAATTCTACAATGTCTCTTCTCCCTTACTAGTCACGCACCAACATTTTGAACTCATCCTTCTCGCCAAAAAGGCACTGGAGGTAGAAAGTTTATTTGAGTGGACAGGTACATCAATGCTTCTCAAAGGAAAAATTGCTGGTGTGTGATCCATTGAATACCTTCGGTTACCAAAAATGCATAGGGAAATTCTCATGAAATTATAGCCCAATGACGGTTCTTGTCCTGTCTCATTAGCCGATTGAAATAAGATGGACACCACACTACCAGTTGCAAGGGAAACAAAGTAGAAATTTATTGTTTGCGCAAAGTGGGGTTGAAGCTTTTATGCCTTCCAGTCCCCAGGGGCCAGGACTGGTGCCCAAAATCCGACACCCCTGTCTCTCCCATGTCTGTATTTGGAGATCCAGGTGCTGAGTCATCTTCAAAGAAAGGCAACTTCCGCTTTGCAAATGGCCTTCGTGGAGCTGTGCGCCCAGAGAACATCTTCCTCTCCGGTGAAGTTCATGTCCGGGGTCAAGCTCTGGCCACCGCTCGTCAGCTCCTGCGCTTGCGCCGAGATCCCAGTTTGCGCATGCGCGGGATTTTGGCGCCAAATTCAAACCTCAGTTAGGGCCCCTGAGGTGCCGTGGGGACCAAGCCGCAGTCAGAAACAGCGGCTTCGTGGCTGCGATGCGAGCGGAGAACTGCGACTGAGACCGTGAAGCCTCGGCGGAGGCTTCAAAATGAGAAAACAAAAAAAGTATCCAGCCCAGTGGTCCGCACACAGTAGGTACTAAGCAAATGCTAACCCCTTTCTCTTGTTTTGCCTGCTTGCCAGGTGTAATTCCTTCTCTTTCAATATTTATATTGACCTTTCTTTCTCTTTAGTTAGGAAAACAGAATTTTTTCTTTTTTTTTAAAGGCTCGTACCATAAACAGTATGATGTTTAGCTTCTGCAGAGGTGTGAAGGAGTCCTGCTGTTAAAAGCAGAGGGAGATTTTTTCTTGGGTGGAAGCCCAGAAAGTGTTAGACAAGCAAAGGTGAAGACTATTCCTGACTAATGATAGTGTGGACGCATATGTGTGTGTTTAGGGGTGTGAATGTGTGTGTCTAGGGTTTTGGCAAGAAGTAAGGACTAACAGAGAAGAATTAATCCAAAGTGTTAGATTGTAAAGTGGTTTGACCCATCCCACAAGACCCAACCTGTGATTTCCCTGTTTTACATTTGATATAGGCTAGAGTTAGCTATCTTTAAATTTCTAATCTTGGAAATGCACAATCCAATTAAAATAACATTTATCGACTGAACAGACCATGCCGGTTTCCCAGGCCAAATCAACGCCCAGGACTTATTACTTAAGCTTTGCAGAATTTTAAGAACTTAGCAAAAGAATAGCAGCTCTTACCACTGATGCTGAGTGCAGTTGGGGGTGCCCATAAGGAAAAAAAGTTTGTGGCTGGACAGTCCCCATGTTTTAAAAATGCCCCTCCTTTTTTTTATGTCTGCAAATGACATATGTGGCTTTAAACAAGAATATGATAAAATAAAAAGCTTCAACAGCAAATGTTCCAAATAGAAATCCCAAGTCCATAACAGGTTTTTGAAGAAGTGAGATGTGTAAAAGTAGAGCTCTGAAGATAAGGATAGATAAAAAGTAGACATTTTGCTTCCTTTTCAACGCCTTCTAGAAAAAGCCCATTTCAATCAGAACAGCTGCAAATGGGACTCTCCTGGTAGGGACACAAATGAGAGGGCTTCTCCTTCTTAATGAGGAAAAGCTGGCGGCTTTGAAAAGTCTTTGTCAGCCTTGATGCAAGCTACACGTCTTGTATCTGGGCTGCGGGGGAGGAGGTGGCTGGAACCACAGAGACCTCCAGTTGGCTTGTTACATGATCCTCACCAGCTTCCCAGGGAAGAGGAAAAACAAATTTTTTCTCTAATGGCTCAGATTGTCTTCGCTGCTTACCAGCAGGAGTTTCTGACAACTTTGTTCTGGCAGGTTTTAGGGATTTAAAGAGAAACAAAATATCGCACACATCTCATTGGTGCAGGAAGAAGCCAATGTCTACCTCATTAGTGAATGGAAAACAGCGGCCCCTTTGGGCCAGATCAAGAGGTCAGTGTGCATATGACTGAAAGGCCCTATTTATTAACCAAATACCACTGCACGGGTCAAGTCCCGGGCCAGCCTGATGGGTAGGCAATTCCCCATATGGTTTGATTTCAGGGACTTAAATACCAATCCTTTGATCTTACAAATGCCAAATCCTGCTCCTATGTGCCCACTGATGCGTGAAATTTCTTTTATAGGAAAAATATCTTTCATTTAGCAGCAAGTATTTTTTTTTTCTTTAATAAAGCTCATGATGAAAGTACCTTAGACGTGACTTAAGAACACACAGAGGTGTGAGTGACTGGAGTAGGGACTCTCTTGAGAGTAAGTTAATGGTTGAGTGAAGAAGGAGCCCCTGGCTTGGACTGATGGGAAGAAAGAGACGAGCATGGAGGAGGGGGCAGAAAGGGAAGACTATGGAGTGGCCAAGACAACGGTGTTCATTTTGCTGTTGTTGTTCACTTTCAAAGTGAGCTGAAAAACCGCTTATGTTGTTGTTGTTGTCGTTAGGCGCCATTGAATTGGTTCTGACTCATAGAGACCCTATCTACCACAGAACAAAACACTGCCTGGTCCTGCACCATGCTCACAATCGTTGTTATGCTTTAGCCCATTGTTGCAGCCACCGTGTCAGTCCATCTCATTGAGGGTCTTCCTTTTTTCTGCTGACCCCGTACTTTACTAAGCATGATGTCCTTCTCCGGGGACTGATCCCTTCTGACAACATGTCCAAAGTAGGTAAGATGCAGTCTCGCCATCCTTGCTTCTAAGGAGCTTTCTGGTTGTACATCTTCCAAGACAGGTTTGTTCGTTCTTTTGGCAGTCCATGGTATATTCAATATTCTTCTCCAATGCCACAATTCAAAGGTGTCAGTTCTTTTCTGGTTTTCCTTATTCATTGTCCAGCTTTCACATGCATATGATGCGATTAAAAACACCATGGCTTGGGTCAGGTGCACCTTAGTTCTCAAGGTGACATCTTTGCTTTTCAACACTTTAAAGAGGTCCTTTGCAATCATACTCGATCATTTTCTCTATCCCCTCCTCATCTTAAATCTTCTCTTTTTCTTTTTAGCCCTTTGTTTAAGGGATGAATCTAAAGGGACTTAGCAGGCTATACACCAAGTAGAGGAGGGCTGAAATTAGAAGCATGACTAAATCAACTTTTGATATTCAACCATATGCCACATTGTATTAGCATTCGTCAGTGTCAGATTTGTTTGTCATCTTTCCCAATGAGATTACAGGATGCTTGATTAATGTCTTTCTAGCTTGAGGCCCAGTGACTGTAATCGCCCATCCAAATGGCTCACCCCCAGGCATATCGCCTTGCTGCTTCTTCCCCTGGTTACTCCAGCTCAAAGATTTCTTTATCTGAACTACTTGAATGGCACAAATCACCATTGTCTGTCACTAGGCTTATATATATAGTTGCCCCATAACAAAAAATGTATTTTCATCCAACTTTATTATGAAACAGATACATGACGAGTGAGTGTTTAGGATATGTCTGTTTTTATGTCTCCAACTTAGAATACAAAGTTCTCATTAAGGTCCATGTGGTAGGCAGTCTCTGGGATGGCCCCCATTGACCTCCTGGTGTTCATGTCCTGGGTAACACCTTCCCTTTAAGCATGTAATGGACCAGTTTGTTTGCTTTTAAATGATAGAATAAGGCAAAAGTGTTGGGAGATCCCCTCCAAGATCAGGCTACAAAAAGCCATGACTCCTGTCCTGCTAACTCTCTCTGGCTCACTTTTGCTGGTTCAGTGTGATGGCAGCCAGTTGCCACATTGTGAGCTGCCCTGTGACAAAGAACTGAGAGAAGCCTCTGACCGACAGGAAGCAAGGAACTGAGGTCCTTAGTCTAACAGCCTGAGGGGAACTGAATCCTCCCAGCAATCACCTGAATGAGTTTAAAAGTGTACTCTCCATCAGTCGAGACTTCAGATGAGAATGCAACCTGAGTTAACAACTTGATTGCAGCCTTGTAAGAGATGTTGAGACAGAGTTGCCCAGTTAAGTCACACCTGAATTCCTAATCCATAAAACTGTGAAATAAGTGTTGTTTTATGCCGCAAATTTTGGGGATAATTTATTACACAGCCATAGATAGCTAATACAGTCCATATATTATACCTGTGCATGGATTTCTTAAGTCTGGGCAAACAAATGCCTAGTGTACTGGAGAAATCTGCTCTTAGTGACTCGGAAGACATCTATTTTCTTCCCTGCTTAGGAAGGATTAAGTGAGTTAATGTGTGAAAATCACTGGAAACTGCCCTTAAAAAAAATTAGCTACAGAGAAATGCCTCGCCTAAGGTTATGCCCCATCCCTGAGGTGGTTGTGGCCAATGACTGAGAGATGAGGAAATACAGAGCTGGTCTCTGTGCCTCAATGAGGGACAACCTTAAAGGCTCACCTCCATTCTAGATCTCTCAATTTGACTGGCTGAGGCCTCAAACGCAAGCATATTCCAGGCGAGCTTCTCCCTCTACCAAATTCTACCTTCCTCACTTCCTCACAGTGTATCTCCCAAAAGCAACCCCCAATAAACCTTTTGCACGTAGTCTAAGACAATCTAAGACAAGGGGGCAGCAGCTATTCAGTTCTTTCCAATCATTGCCAAGCACTGTAATATAGACCTGCTGTTGCTGGATCTTGTTTCTCAAGAGAAGCTAGAAATGCAAACATGTAAGTGCGACATTCCAATCTTTCTATTTTGATGAGTAATTTAAATCTAAGAGAAAAACACTTCTGAAGTGAAACAAAACACATCTGTGGGCCAGATTCAGCCTATGTACCACCAGTTCAAGTCCTCTAGTCCCTATCATCTGAAGCTGGGTTTTTTCTTGTATCTCTGTTAATATTGGTCTGTCATCTACTTAATAGAAGATTTAGACATTTTGCATGTGTGTGAGAGAGGGGAAAGGGAAGGAAGTTTAATTTTCTTTGACCTCAGTACCATATGTTTAAGTAATTAAGTAATATTTAATTTTTCCCTACCTTCAAAATGTGCTGAAGGAGTAGACTTATAGCTTTTCTTGAATATACGGGGTAGAGAGTCCCCTCTCTCATCATCTTTTGGTGCCCTTCCTGAAGGTGTCAGATACTATGGTTGACCATACACCCTCATTTTTACCTGTTGTCCAGTGTATTTTTGTTGTTAGTTGCCATCCCGTCAGTTCTGACTCATGGTGACCTTTTGTATAACAGAATGAAACGTTGCCCAGTTCTGTGCCATCCCTATGATCTTTGATATGTTTGAGTCCATTTTTGAGGCTATTATGTAAACCTATCTCACTGAGAATTTTCCTCATTTTTGAATTGTTAATAATCTCCCTCAGTCCCCAAAGTATCCCACTTTGGATTATAAATTGTGTCTCCTTGATGGGGAAACCATGTACTGTTACCTCTCTGGGTACCTTTTTTTCTACCATGAGTAAAATATTTGGACTTCCCATGATAGTTAAGATACACAGCTTTTAAAAGGATGAGATTCATTAAAAGTAACATTTTTCTCTTGTAAGTTGAAATCATGTCCAATGTCCCAGTGCAGCAATTTGACCCAATACTACTTTTCAGGGAAATAGTTTTCACACTCACTTCACAGTTTAAACCAATTTGATTCCACTACTAATTTGCTTTATTTTAACTTGGATATGCTGAAGTAGTTCAGGCTGCTTCCAAACACTTACTGCCTCGTTAGTTAATAGCTGATTCTAATGACTTTCAGACCAAATGAGGGCTTCAAGGGTGTTGGATACCAGTTGAAACAGCTGTCTGCGAACTAAAGGAAAGGAAGTCAGAACTGGATTTAATTCCACCCTTTGTTAGCTTTGGGATATTTAACATCTATTTAAATGAATTGTAATTATTTTCAGAAGTGCTGATTGATGGAAATTCCGGGGTAAGTAGACTGAAGCCATCGTATAGTCCAGCACGTAGTTGAGTAAGTACATAGCAAAGGAGTCCTTTTCTATTGGAGCAGTTCGATGAAGTTTTCTAAGTTCAGCCATGGAGACAGACATTGATGTAAACCGTTATAATGTGTGTGTATATACACGAACACACACACAAAGACATACTCGTATATGTCCACACACACACATATATGTATATGTGTGTGTATGTACATATATATATATATATATATATATATATATATATAACTTCTTTTCCCTTCCTTCCTAACCAATAGGCTTTTTGGTTATAATGACAGACTAACACTCAACTCAGTTTATCTCAAGGACAAATATGGGATAAGGGAGATTAGAATCTTGCAGGAGAAAAGGAGCCAGGGTATATCATTCCAAGACGCACAAGGTTCTAGAAGGTAATTCAAGATCTAGATAGTCTCTCTTAGCAGCCTAGTCAACCTGGAGTACCTTCTCACCCTTATTTTTTTTTTATTTTTGAAACTTTGCTCTCCTTAAGCCTCCCCCAGAGAAGATGGGTTACTTGTCAGTCTAAGGGAGGCAGCATAATCCAAATCCCTTTGCTACTGACTGGTTTAGGGGTAAGCATGAGACCACTTTTTTAGACAGTGATACATAGAAGAAAATCTGTTTCAGTAATTTGGGAAGGATTTTGCTTCCTGATAAGACAAGAGAGTTTGTCCTGTAGGGTCACTATGAGTCGGAATTGACTCGACGGGAGGGTTTTTTTTTTTTTTTAAGACAGGAGATGGTGAAGAAGTTGGGTCTTTTACCTTGAAGTGGTGTGAGAGTATTTTATGATTGAAGCTGTGACAGCCATCTTGAGAGCATGAGGCTAAAAGCCGATAGATGAAGAACCAATATGCTGAATAGAAGGATGTAAAAGAACCCAAGTTTTTGATAATGTTCCTGAACAGCTTCCCCAGACCTGGACCACCTACCTACCTCTAGGCTTCTTTTTATGTGAAAGAATTAAATCTTTATTTCTTAAGCCACTCTAGGTTTGATAGCCTACTCCTTGCAGCCCCGAGCATCCCTGATTGACAACGTTCAAGGAAGCTGTAGGGACCAGGTTTATTGTGTTGCCTGCTCAGCATCAGGATTTTGTGGATATTTATTTGCATATATCATGGTGGCTTTCCTCACAATCAAGGGATCTTTCTGAGCATCAGTGATTCAGAAGATAGGTACCCTAATTCATATTTCTTCCCTATTATGCTATTAAACAATAGTACAGCTCTTCCTTTAAGCATATTGCATACTATCCACTAAGCGGAGGTCCAAGTGATAACCTAAAACCTTTTAGCCTCGTTATATTATACATTCACACTGCTCTTGGATGATGATTCATGCAATCAGCATGTATTTATTGAGTGCCTGGTATGTGTTGGGTTTAGGAATTCAGTGGGAAAATACAAAAATGGCTTCTTGGAGTTTACGTTCTGGTAAGATTATGCAATTTCTATATTCATCTGATGTTTAGATGCAGAATGCCAGGGGTCCCAATGATATTAAGCTGCAAGAATAGGACTGGGAATCTTCCCCCAGAATGACTGTGTATACTTTTGAATATAAAGCTGTGCCTCGAGTGGCTTCTCCACATTCACATGTGGGTAAGAACATTAAACATGAAAGTTCTGCCAAATAACACCTTGAGTACAATAATCACATTCAGTTTGTCTTGATTTCCCCTGTAGTTTTTATGGGATGCGGACACCATTACTTCTTGCCCTAAAGCAGCCTCACTTCATCATGAAATGATTGCATTGAACTAGTGGGTGATCAAGCTCAGGGTTTTAATTATTTTGCTTGTTTATCTCTTTTCGTATCTTTAGTCACCGTTAGGTTATTCCAACACCCAGGATTAACAATAATTACAGAGCCTTGTGTCAGACAAGGATGATTTCTATTTGGTGGCTCTCTGTGGTGATCTTGGCATTCTATGGAACAAAACAATATAATCCCTTACAGGTGTATTTACGAAAAGTAGGTTGATAGAGGTTTCTTTGATTTTTTGCTTTTCCTTGTGGTATCCTTTTGTTCTCCATTCTCCATTGGTTGGGATTCTAATGAAATTTGTCTTTAAAAGTCCCCTTAGCAAAACTTCCTTATTAAATAAAACTTTATTTTCTAGGACAGTTCTCTGCATTCCTAATGCCAAACACAGAATAGTGATTGTCCTGTTCCCACCCTCCCCCATCCCATCTGATTTTTAAAATTTCTTAGTTAAACCTCAGTTGCTTTCGTCCATCACTGCCAGGTTTCCTGATCCACAATTCTCAAAGGTGGTGCCAGGGCTTGGCGACCATGACCTTCACCTAGTGCTTTTATTTTAAGGATGAACTGGTATTCTGAATCTTGGCCTCATACAAAGACTTGGAAACATGCCTATTAGCCTGTATTATTTTTTCATTTGTCCTGGGAAAACAGTTTTATTTATTCATAGTACTCCGTTTAAAAGAAATTTGCTTCATTAAAAAAATTCACTTCATGAGTTGGAGGCAGTGGAGCAGAAAATAGGTCAGTTCTGTGATGAACTGTTAGCTACACATGTAGTTATAAAAACTTATAAGGTGAACTTGAACAGGAAACCAGGTAACAGGCTGCATTGCTATTAGCCATGTCTGTGAACTAGGCCCATAGGTGGTGCACAATGAAGTATATTTTCTGTCATTACAGACCACTGTTTCATTTCTAAAATGTGTACCCTTGATACAAAACAAGATAATTGTATCTATATATCAGGGTGAACATTTTTCTGGATTTTTCATGGGTTTGATCAATCAGATATGCACATTCCATCCTGAATTAATTACATTAATTAAGAAATTATCATTTGGCTTTTGGCTTTGGAATTAATTTGGCACTTCTACTGAAAATAACAAGTACTAGCAGGCTACCGTAACTTTAAGAAGGAGAAGCCAGCTGGAACAAAAGTAGACTTCCTGTATTTTGAAATATGCATATTTCTAGGGTGATAATTCATAATTCTTCATGCAGAATTAAGACTTGACTTTGAGATGACCTGATTATAAGATTATTAGTCTTTTTCTCTATTTCCCGAAACGTCTCCCCTTTTTTCAATTACTCCCTACTGCTAATACACGCTAGGCTGAATCCTGTCCTCCCTTGGACAGATCTGAGCCATCAGACTAAGCACACTGTACTTCCTCTTTCCTTCTCTCTCTTCCATCTCCTTCATATTTAAGCCATTATGGGGTGAAGAGAAGCAGCATTAAAAGTTTTGATTTCACAGACGTTTGAGCTCTTGTTGGCAAGAGAATGAAACTAGTATAGTCTAAAACAAATTTCTGCAAGTAGAATGCATTGACAAGAAGCTGAAAGAAAGACTTATGTAACACAAGGTCAGATGTGTAAGAAATATTACTGCTTTGTTCTTTTGTAGATTGGCTTAATTTTTTTTTCTTTTAAATCTGCACTTAACTGGATTCCCCATCACGTGCAAGTTTAGCAGGATTTACCTATTGTTGTGTTTATGTGTGTGTATGTTGGGGGGCGGTGTTTGTAGTTCTTCACACGGGAATCTGCTCAAACACACGTTGTCTGGCTCGGCCCTTGGCCCTTGGTCAACATAAGAAGCTGTGAAGATGTACTTGGTTTTGATCTGGTAGACCAGGCCCCTTCAGCATCATCAGCTTTTGGCTCTGTGCCAGGCTTCATGTCTGGGAATTATTCGGCCAACTCTGTGACCAACTGGTCCATGAGGTTGTCTAAGTCCAATGTGCCCATACTCACTTGATCAATCTCCTCCACACCTGCACCCCAAGAAGACTCTTGCTGAATGTAAGCAGCCATGCCAGGCAGTGGTGGATTAACCAGCAAGCAAGGCACGCACCGGCCTGCACTGAGCAAGTTACATATGGGTTTAATCGTATTTACTTGCTAATCTATAGTGAGCAATTTCACATGAGTTTCACCAGATCTTTGACGTGTTGGGGAACAGGTGAGATTGTGCACTGCAGATTGGTGGGAAGGCACAATGGGGCCCATGTGTACCTTTCTTATTGGGTAAGCCGGCCCTTGTGCCAGGGAAGAAGGACCCGAGATTCTTTCTGCAATCCACCATATTTCTTTTCCCATCTCTTTCTTCCTGGACCTCATCTCCTTTGGCCAGGGGTAGAGAAGTCCCTATTTGGCCTAAAAGCCATGGTGACGGGGTCAGGGATTGCTAGCCTGACTCTCCAGACATAATCTGTTCCTGGCTACCCCTGTCTCTGGCTATCTGGGACAAGGTGGAGGAGAGAGTCACTGATGTGCAAATTTTACTAAAGCCATTATCTTTTATAAATAATTTCTTATTTCTATTTTTGAATGTATTCCCATTTTTTTGATTAATTAGGCAAGCCAAGGGTTTGTCTAATTTATTGTCTATCCTGTCCCATCCTGATCCTCCCCCATACTAAAAACCGATTTTACATTTACTATCACCACTGCTAGGTCTTAGGCCAATCATGTTATTTCCTGCTTTCTGTTTGTTATGCTTTCTTGTTTTTTCTTGAACTTAAACAAAAGCTATTATCTTTTATAAATAATTTCTTATTTCTGTTTTTGAATGTATTCTCATTTTTTTTGATTAATTAGACAAGCCAAGGGTTTGTCTATTTTATTGTCGATTCTGTCCCCTCCTGATCCTCCCCCATACTAAAAACCTGTTTTACACTTATTATCATCACTGTTAGGTCTTACGCCAATCATGTTATTTCTTACTTTCTGTTATGCTTTCTTGTTTTTTCTTGAACTTAAATTGTTTTTCTTTATAAATAGGAAAACAATATGTTTCATTCTATTAGTCATTTCTTTTAAGATCTACAGGGCAGACTTTTATATTTCTCTATTACTGCAATGATAAAACTATTATTGAATTCTATGGAAGATGATGAAACTCACATAATACTTTCTCCTCAGGGCTGTAACCTCAGACCCGCTGTGTTTTGTTGATATAACATAGGCCCAGTTTCTTTTGTACATTTTTCCTGTTCAGTATTTTGAAACTTAAGTTTTGTTTTTGTATTAGCATTCCTTTTTTTGCTTCTTAAAAATTTTGCCTAATAACCTTTGCTTTTTATGACTTTATTTTTTAAGATGTGATTTTATATAATTAAAAAAATTATATGCAATGAAATGCGAAGACCCTAAGTGTACAGTTTGATGTGTTTTCACTAATTGTGTATGTTGTTGTTGTTAGGTGCCGTCGAGTCGGTTCCGACTCATAGCGACCCTATGCACAACAGAACGAAGCACTGCCCGGTCCTGCGCCATCCTTAAAATCGTTGTTATGCTTGAGCTCATTATTGCAGCCACTGTGTCAATCCATCTCGTTGAGGGTCTTCCTCTTTTCCGCTGACCCTGTATCTGCCAAGCATGATGTCTTTCCCCAGGGATTGATCCCTGCTGACAACACGTCCAAAGTATGTAAGACGCAGTCTCGCCATCCTTGCTTCTAAGGAGCATTCTGGTTGTACTTCTTCAAAGACAGATTTGTTCATTCTTTTGGCAGTCCATGGCATATATTCAATATTCTTCGCCAACACCACAATTCAAAGGCGTCAACTCTTCTTCGGCCTTCCTTATTCATTGTCCGGCTTTCATATGCATATGATGCGATTGAAAATACCATGGCTTGGGTCAGGTGCACCTTAGTCTTCAGGGTGACATCTTTGCTCTTCAACATTTTGAAGAGGTCCTTTGCAGCAGATTTGCCCAATGCAATGCGTCTTTTGATTTCTTGACTGCTGCTTCCATGGCTGTTGATTGTGGATCCAAGTAAAATGAAATCTTTGACAACTTCAATCTTTTCTCCGTTTATCATGATATTGCTCATTGGTCCAGTTGTGAGGATTTTTGTTTTCTTTATGTTGAGGTGTAATCCATACTGAAGGCTGTGGCCTTGTTCTTCATTAGTAAGTGCTTCAAGTCCTCTTCACCTTCAGCAAGCAAGGTTGTGTCATCTGCATAACGCAGGTTGTTAATGAGTCTTCCTCCAATCTTGATGCCCCGTTCTTCATATAGTATACTCTTAACATATTTACAGAACATAGCCACCATCCCAGAGTGATGCCTTGCACTTTTTTCCAATCATTTCTTATCTCCTCTCCCAGAGGCAACCACTGTGTTGAATTTTTTTCATCATAGATTAGTTTTGCCTGTTCTAGAACTTTATATAGTTGGAATCTGCATGACAAACTCTTTTGTGTCTGGTTTCTTCCAGAAAAAAGGTTCTTCTGTGTTGTTGGGTGAATAGGTAATTCATTGCTTTCCTTAGCTGAGTAGTATTCTACTGTGCGAATGTACCACAATATGTCCATCCTTTTATTAAAAAAAAAAAAAAAAATTTTTTTTTTTGTTGATGTTTATTAGAAGTTTTGGGCTATTAAGAATAAAGCTGCTAGGAGCATTCACATACAAGTTGTTTTAGAGCCATATGCGTTCATTTTTCTAGAGTAAATACTCAGGAGTGAAAATGCAGATGCGTAGGATTGTGTGTATCCAACTTTATGGGAAACTTCCAGAATGATTTCCAAAGTGGTTGTACCATTGTCCGCCAGCGATGTATAACAGCTCTGTTGCTCCACTTCCTCACCATTTGGTTTTGTCAATCTTTTTTATTTGGTCGTTCTAGTGGAGCTGCTGTGATTTCTCCTTGCGGGTTTAATTTACATTTTCCTGATGACTCATTGGGTTAATAATAATGAACACTTTTTCATGTATCTTCTTTGTGAGCTGTTAATTCTTTTGCCATTTTTAAAACTGGGTTTTTGTCTTTTATTATTGAGTTGTAGGAGTTGTTTATATATTCTGGATACTAGTCCTTTGTCAGATATACGTATTGCAAATAATTTCTGTTAGTCTGTGTCTTGCCTGTTATTTTCTTAATGGTGTCTTGATGAGTAGAAGTATTAATTTTAATAAAGTCCATTTTATTAATTTTTTTGTGATTAGTGGTTGCCTTTAATTAAACATTTTCCTTTTGGCTTTGTTTAAACTTTTTTTTTTTTTATTAAAAATATCTAACTCTAACCCTAACTCTTTAACCTAACCTGAAAATCTCTCTTTTAATTAGAAAATTTAGGTGGTTCATATTTAATTTAAGAAATGAAAAATTTGGAGTTTTATTCCCTCCATCTTCCTTTGATGTGTATGTATATATTGTTGTTGATGTTGATGTGTGCTGTCAAGTCAGTTTCGACTCATAGCAACCCTATAGGACAAAATAGAACTTACCCATGGGGTTTCCTAGGCTGTAATCTTTATGGAAGCAGGTCGCCAGGTCTTTTCTCCTGTGGAGCAGCTGGTAGATTTGAACTGTTGACCTTTTAGCAGCCAAATGCTTAACCGTATATTACTATATTGTTTCTTTTCCTTTGTTTCTTCTTGTTTGATCTAGTTACTATAGATTTTATTTTTTACTCATATTAATTTAGTAGTTCCTTTTTACCTTTCCTTTCTATCAGCTGTTATCTTCACATTTCCGCCATGCATAATTGAATACATATTTTTCTAATATTAAATGGAATAAAGATATCAACCATATCCCTAAACTAAGATTATCTATTCCCTACTGTTCTCAATCATTAAGCTGAGACCTGCATCTATAGGGTGATTAACCAGTTGCCCTTGAGTTGATTCTGACTCATGGCAACCCATGTATGTCAGAGTAGTACTGTGCTTGATAGGCTTTTCAGTGGTTGAGATTGCCAGGACTTTCTTCCTAGACATTGCTGGGTGAACTCAAACCTCCAATCTTTTGGTTAGCAACAGAATGCGCTAAGCATTTGCACCTTCCAGGGACTCCATAGGGTGATTATATGTCTTGATTTATTTGATTGTCAATATTCTATTATTGTCTCATAAAAAAAAATTGTCTCAGATAGTTCTCATTTTATTATTGTTGTCTCTCAGCTCCTCATACTCATCTTTCATCTTTTGTTTTATAGTGTGATGCTATTGGTTTATTCCTGTTTTTCTGACATAATTAGTATTGGTACCACTTTTAATTAAAAGTGTCCTAGTTTGTATAATAAATTAAATCTTTTTACCTCTCTACTCTCCCCATTCATATACATCCACTAAAATGCCTTTTAATTCACTCCTTTCTGTAGCTTAAAAAAAAAGAAAAACAAAAAACCCCAAACCTGTCGCTGTCGAGTCAATTCTGACTTCATACTAACCCTATAGGACACAGTAGAACTGCCCCACAGGGTTTCCAAGGAGCAGCTGCTGGATTCAAAGTGCCGATGTTCTGGTTAGCAGCTGAGCTCTTAACAACTACACCACCAGGATAGTAGTAGCATAGGACAATAGTTAAAAGAAGACTCTAGAGTTAGACTGCCTGGGTCAAATGCCATTTACTGTCTATGTGATCTTGGGCAAGCTGCTCTCTTTGCCTAAGTTTCCTCATCTATAAAATGGGGATAATAAGGCCCCTTACTTCATAGGGTTTTTGTAAACATTAAATTAAAAATGTGCCTAGAGCAGTGCATAGGCCATACATTTATATGTCTTAAAAGTCTTGACTATGAGTCCTGATTTCCTCCCAAGTCATAGCTTTTGCTGTTAGTGTACGACTTTTGTTAGGTTCTAGTTTGCTATGTGACCCTTCTAGTTCAAGTATTCCAAATATTATAAATCCCAGTCACTCTATCATTATCCATTCAGATTTTACTATATACACTGCAAAGTTTATTAACTACTGCTGTTGTCTCTCCTTGTTATTGCCCTCTACCCTACCATCTGTTTTGTTCACTTACTTGGTTAGAGTCCTTTCCTGAGTATTTTCCTCAGTTGGGTTCTATGGGTAACATGCTCTTAAAAACCAGAACCAAACCCATTGCCATTGAGTCGATTCTGGCTCATAGTGACCCTACAGGACAGAGTAGAACTGGCCCATAGGGTTTCCAAGAAGCAGCTAGTGGATTTGATCTGCTGGTTAGCAGTCATAACTCTTAACAACTGTACCACCAGGGCTGTAGGGATTCCACATCCTCTAAGAATCCTTATGTATCTGTAAATATACTTCTTTCCTCTGGCTGGATATAAGAATATTTTGTTATAATCATTTCTCCTCTGTAACCAATAGATGTTATTCCCCTGTTTTCTAGCATCTAGAATTACAGATGAAAAATTTGGTGTTAGTTTTATTCTTTTCTTTTTGCAAATTTCTTTTTCTCTGTAGTTTTCCTTTTCCCTCTCCTCTTCTTCCTCATCTCTCTGGAATTCAGCCATTGAATCTGCAGACTCAAGTGTTCCAAACAGGAGATTTTCCTTTGTTATTTTTTTAAAGCATCGCCTATCCTGTAGTGATTCCTTTTTCACTCTCTAAAACTCACATTATTTACCCACCTTTTAGGATGCCTATCTTTACCTCATAAGTTTCATCCCTTGGTATACTTTCTCTAGATTTTGAGATATTTCTTCCAATTGATCTTCTAGGTCACTAATTTAGTTTTAACGATGACAATCCTCTTCTGCAATTAATACATTCACCTTATAAATTTGAAAGACATCTTCTCTAGTTCTAGAATATTTTCATTATGCTAGAATTTACTTAAATGCTGTCATTGATTTTTTTGGGGGGGGGGGTTAAAAAATTAGCTAAATCCACCAGAAATCTTATTTTTCTTGAAGGTACTTAATCAGGAACTTCTTTGTTTTCTTTTCTTTTGGATTACTGCATTCCCTTGAGTATGCTGTTAATTTCCTTTTCCTATGCTCTACTTATTCTTGGTACTTGGGTCAAACTAATGAGTGCTTTGAGAGGTGACAAGTCCATGAGCACTGGTTGGCACAATAGCACCTGCCCTTCCGTCTATGCTTCTATTCTGTTGCAGTGGTTCCAAGTCTCAGAGTCACGGCAAAATCCAGTCTCCCTGTGTGGTGCCTCCAAAGCTCTTCATAGAACAGAGGAACCTGGAGTTTCTCCCAAGATTACACATAGGTCTGGCACCCCATTTCTTTGGATTCTCTGATTTTCTGCAGACCAAGCTATCACAGGGAACATGAGGTCCAGAGTCTTACTCAGGTCTCTTGCTTTCAGAACCCATGATCTCCTTGGGCCCAGAGGAGAACCATGTCCTGTACCTGCACTGTCCTCTGGGACCGCAGCAGAACCCCAAAACTCACATTCACTCTCCGTGATCACCTTGGTGATCCCTTAGCAGATGTTTTTCTCAGAAGGGTAGACTGTGGTTGGATTAAAGTTGAGAAAGAAGGGTGGTTAGAATCTCAAACCTCTTTCTCACAACCTGTGGCAAAGCATTTCCCAGTTTCATATAACTAAATTAGGATATCTAGTATGTATCCTTTTAAATATTTATGACATTTACCTTATCTTTTGTAACCATACTTAGAGCAATTTTTTAAGCTTAATTCCTTACTTAAATGATTTTAATGCCAACCATCAGTAACAACATCTCCTGCTGTTTTAATAACAGTTCATGCATTCTTGAAATCTTTATTTTGGTGAATCTCTTAGATTGGTGAATCTCTTGAAATACAAGAGTGATCAAAGGTCTTCTTTGTGAGGCATTTCAGATTTTAAAATCTCATGTTTTCCTCCCTTTAACTCTCTTTCCCCCTTTTTTTCTTCCTTTTCAGACTTGAATCATAAGTTGTTGTGGTTTTAATTCTTGGGTCATAATCTTTTTCTCTTAAACCTTATAGATATTACCCTGTTAGCTTTTGGCCAGGGACAGGCCTAGGTTTCATGGAGCTTGAAGCTTACATAATTTGGGAGACCTCTTTAAGAAAAAGAATAAAAAATCAGCATCAAGAAATTAGTTATGAAAATTAACATTTATTTTGAAGGGGCCCAAATAAATGTGAGTCCTTGAAGCTTAAACTTTAACTTCATGGCCAATCTGCCTCTGCTTCTGGCATTTAAAGAAGCCTGAGGCCAGTTTGATTTTGATAACTTGGAGGTCAGAATTTCACTCTTGTACTGAAATCTATTGGGACTTTTTCTTTATGCTTAAAATTTAAGATTTTTTATTCCCCTGAAGTCTCCTTAAAATCAAACAATAGCTTAACTTAATGAGTAAAAAATGTCTACCTTGAGCATTTTTGTCTTTTAAGAACTATCTATGTGAGATCCAAGTGACAAAAGTAACTTGAAAGATTAGATAGGAACCTTAGAGGGCAGTGAGTTTATGTTAATGGGGGAGGGACAACTACTACATTCTCAATTTTTAAAAATAATTTTCATTTTGTCAGTATTCTATTATTATCTCATACAGTTGTCATTTTATTGCTCCAGTCTGTCATTCAGCTCCTCATATTTATCTTTCATCTTTTGTAGAATATGTACCTTCTTTTATTTTATTGACAGCATAAAGTAAATGCTGTTTTATGCAACCTATAATAAATATCTCCTTCTGTTTCCTGAGTACATATTTCATTTTCTTTGTATTATAGGATCTTTTTACTTAGGATATCTACATCTATATCTCTATATATTTAGGATATATAGGAGACCATGGGCTTCCAAAGAAGATCCTGGGTTCTAATGCCAGACACTCCTTGGAAGCCCCGTGGGGCAGTTCTACTCTGTCTTATAGGGTTACTGTGAGTCAGAATCGACTCAATGGCAACAGGTCTTATATGTATATAATTTATATAATTATTAGAGTTTTATCCAGGTCCGGTGTTATCTTTTAAATAAGTACTGCTTATTCTCCGCTAGAACTGTTAGAATCCTCTTTGATTTTAAGCTGTAAGTTTAGCTACAAGTTTGTTGATCCATCAGTTTGAAGAAACTGTGGAAGGAGCTTTCTTTTCTGTGTAGTGTTTCCCTAATTTTGTGTTTTCTCTTTCCTTTCTGGTGTTGTAACCTGCTGCTTCAAGTAAGATTGATACTACTGAAGGAGAAGTACCTTCAGTGGTTCTGTAGGCAGTAAATTGAGAGAAGCCCATCTCACAGCTGCCCTAAGTGATTGTCAGCTGTAGTGGCTTAAGGGATATAAAAGAGCATTCCACATTATTTCCGTGTTTTCCCCATGTCTCCCCCTAACTCTTCCGCACTAGGAGTGCTGTTGGGTCTGAAATCTCCCCTATTTATTTCTTCTGCAGCATCACTTATTTCTTGTGAAAGTCATGCTTTTTTGGGGGTTTGTCTTTAATTAAAAAAAAAAAACTAAACCCTTTGCCATCGAATCAATTCCAACTCATAGTGAACCTGTAGGGCAGAGTAGAACTGCCCCATAGAGTTTCCAAGGAGTGCCCGGTGGATTTGAACTGCCAACCTTTTGGCTAGCAGCCATAGCTCTTAACCAGGGCTTCCTCGTCCTTAATACAGTCCTGTTAATGCAATTACTATGAAAATTTGCTTAAACTTTGCAAGTACATCACATCCTTCCCCATCTTCTCATATGAATGCAAATTTCCCATTTCTACGTTTACTTGAACATTTGAGTCGGAACTGCAAAGAGACACACCAGATTCATGCTCACTTTTCTATCTCACGCTCTTACCTCCCCAGTGCCTCACATTTGAAGAGTTGCAGATTGGATTTGGCAAGGGCTGACATCGGTGCATGGAGGAAAGGAATGAAAAGAAAGTGATGTAGATTTAAAAGTTAGTATAAGTACAGATTTACAGATGATTGCCACGTATCGGTGAAGAAAACTTAGGAACCACTTTGTAACTTCTGACTCTAGTAACAAAATTAGAACATGATTGTTTGGCACTGGTCATATCTGGCTCAGGAAATTGCACTCTGTTATGACTTTGTGTTAGTTTCAGGTAACTATTATAGACCACAATGGTCAATTCTCTCTCTTACTGAGCAGCTTCTCTGTCAATTTCTGTGACCCTCTCTCTGGGCTGTGACCGCTCTTCATACATATCTGTTTAGGTGGTTGAGAAACTGAATAATGACAAGCTTTTCAGTTTCCTCAGTGTGCTTCTGTAGTGGTGTGGTGCTTAAGGAGAATATCAGCAAATCTGTGATATCATATGTGAGAAAACAGGTATGATGAAAAGCCTAAAGGAATTTATCAAGGACATTTAGAGGCAGCCTGAGAAAAAGGAAGAAGGAGGTGATGCCATTTTCATCTATGTATTAACTGATCTGTAGAATAAGTTTAGGATTGTGGTTGTGACCTTCTCTCTCTTTTTATTACCTTTGTAATTAATTTTCAGACCGTGGGCTTCCAAAGAAAACCCTGGGTTCTAATTCCATTTCTAGTACTACGGAGCAAGCTATATAAATTCTCAATCTCAATCTACATGCTGATAAAATAAGAATAATACATAGTAGATATTTTGAAACGATAATGAGGACCCTGTGCAGTCCACAACACTAGCTATTATTGTTGTTCCCTTTTACTGCTAAGATTACTATTATGTGAATAAATTAAGGTTGGAACTGTTGTCTGGAATCAATGGAAGATCAAACTCTACCTGGCTTAAAATTAAGCCAAAAAAAAAAAAAAAAAAGGAAATTTATTAGATTATAGAACTAAACAGTTCAGGAATAGATCAGACTGCAGGAATGTTTGATTCAGGACTTACGCAATGTGACAAGAAAGTCTTTCTCTTTTTTCTCCTTTTTCTCTTGAGCTCTAATAACTTCATTTTTCATGTGCTAGTAAGATGCTTGAAGTAGTTCTCGGACCTAGATCATGAGAAAGATTGAGCATCTTGGTCTCAGCAGGCCTAGGAATGTGATGAGATTCCTTCTGAGTAGCCATCTTGGATCACTTGCCCATTGCTGAACCAAACCACAGCCTGATACATTAGAGTAGGTCTGGAGATGGAGCCCCGCCTAGGCCAGGTGGACCGAGAGTGGCACAGGACTGTTGAGAGAAGGGAGAATGGATGTGGAGGAGGCAAGCAACAAATGTCCAATCAGTTAAAAAAACTGGGAGATTGAGATAAATTCTTCTCCATTTGAACCTTCTAGTTCACCTTTTGCTTTAGGTTTGCAAATAGAGGACTGTGGACTAACTTAATAATCACTTCTGAATGTAAGCAAATAATAGTAAAAATTAAGGACGAGGGCTTGTCATTTTCCATCTCACTTAGGACAGAACTGACCGATGTGGTGACGGGGGGCCAATGTGAAGTAATGAAGAGGTCATGGAAGGAGCGGGTGACCTCTCACTTAACTAGACCATTCTAGGCAATGACATGGACTAATGCAGGCATCCCCAGAAAGCAGGCGGACAGGATTAGAAGAATTTTGACTAGATTTAATTGTGACCAGATTGTGGGAGTGAACGTTTCAGTTTGAGTCAAGTTAACTGTTTTATTCATGTCCCATTTTTAATGCTTTCACATAGCCCTCTCAGTTTTTCTAAATTACATGCCTCATTGTATTTGAGTTCCTCCTGCTTTTGACAGCTCCACGGCTTCCAATTTTGCTTCTGCTGCTTTGATTATTCCTGATTTGGTTGTTGATGAGACATGTGGTTTTCTTCAATTAGCTCTGTCACTCTTACAAATGTGTGTGTCTTGCAAGTGTCCTAATTAAAGTCAGGAGGAGGAGGGGGGAAAATTACAGGCAATTACAACAGTGCCATCCTCCTCTCTCGCTGCTCTTTTCTCCTCATCATCGAGGTGCATTCTTCAGTATCTCCATTTTGTAAGCACACTGAGCAGCCTCTCTTTTTAAAATCCCATTAATTTTTTCAGAACATGATATGCAGCTGTGTCAGTGTGTCATACATTAGCTCTCAGAAAACCCTATCCTTTTCATTTAGTTTTATTAAGTACAATCTCCTTCCTGTCAGTTCCCACCATGTTCTGAATTCATCTGAAGACAGAAGGCTACCATCACCAGTATATAAAGTCCTGGAAAGTCTCCCCAGACCTGTGGTCATGTTAGTTTAATCTTCTTTTGCTTGGGCTTACATTCAGTTCACTTCAACACAACTAACATTTATTGGGAGTCCTGGTGGTGCAAACAGCTAATGCACTTGACTGCTACTCAAATTGTTGGAGGTTCAAGTCCACCCAGAGGCTTCTTGGAAGAAAGGTCTAGTGATCTACTTCTGAAAAATCAGCCATTGAAAACCTTATGCAGCACAGTTCTACTCTGACATACATGGTCTCGCCATAAGTTGAAATTAACTTGGTGGCAACTGGTAACATTTATTGAGCTGTAATTTTTTTTTTTTTTAATGTTTACTCACTGTGCCAGGCATAGTGCTAGGACCTGGGACAACAAAGATAAATAAGCACAGTGAGGTTAAAATGATGTGTGATAGGGAAAAGAGGTCAGATTTCAGAGACAAACAAGACAGATAAGATGGAGTTTCAAACAGGGCTTAGAAAAGATTCATCCCACCCCAGATATACTGAACCTGAATCTGCAGTTTAACAATATCCGCAGGTGATTCTTATGTATATGTAAGGACAGTCACAGCGGGGGGGTCTTCATTTTGCTGCTGCCGCTGCCATTATATACATAAGAATCTCCTAGGGAACACTGGTGGCATAGTGGTTAAGGGCTACGGCTGCTAACCAAAAGGTCGGCCATTCAAATCCACCGGGCGCTCCTTGCAAACTGTATGGGGCAGTTCTACTCTGTCCTATAGGGTTGCTATGATTTGGAATTGACTTGAAGGCAACTGGTTAGGGATCTATGAGAATCACCTGGGGATCTTGTTAAACTATGATTCTGATTCAGTATATCTGGGGGTGGAAAAATGAATTTTTAGTGGTGGTGGGGTCAATCCAGAATGAACGAGTTAGAAGCTCTGGTTTCAAATGCCAGCTTTGCCACATGCTAGCTGTTTGGCTTTGGGTAAATCATTTAGCTGGCTTACTCATCTGTAAAATTATGCTAATAATACTTACCTTGCAGGGTTGTTGTGAACATTGGAGATAAAGTATGTAAAGTAGCTAGTTTAGTACCTGGTATAGCTCAACAAATGGGAGCTATAACTATTATCATGAATAATATAGTGTACTTAAGGAACTCACTGTCTACTTGAAGAGAGAGAAGAGTAAATTAACTTTTATATTGTTATATGTATAATAATAGAAGGATGTAGGTGGTAATGGGCTAGACTCCCTGGGGCTGTGTATGCTCTCTCTTTTGCCCACATCTCTGTCTCCCACTACTTTTCATTCCACTCCATCCCCCTTCCCATCTCAGATTCTTTGTATGTGTCACTGGTACTTGTCCTCTGCCTGCAAAGCTCTTCTTCCATCATTGGTTCTTCCTATCAATTCAAGTTTCAGCTCAAATGTCACCCACTAGAGAGGTTTTTCATCACCAACCAGTATAAAGCAGCCCCATCCCACCACCCCTGTTCTTTGACCCAGTTTTATTTACTTCATAGTGATTATTTGCAGTTATCTAATTTATTGGTTTACATGCTTATTTTCTGGTTTTTCCCCTTGGATATAAACTCCATGAGGGCAGGGACCATATTTGTTTTGTTTAGAAATCTGACTCCAGTGACTAGTAGCTGCAACATTGTTGTTGTTAGTTGTTGTCAAGTTGATTCTGACTCATGGCGACCCCATGGGTGCAGAGTAGAATTGCTCCCTAAGGTTTTCAAGGCTGTGACTTTTTGGAAGCAGATCTCTAGGCCTGTCTTTCCAGGCACCTCTGGGTGGGTTCGAACTGCAAACATTTTCGCCACCCAGGGACTCCTAGCTGTAACGTAAAAACTCAAAAACCAAAGCCCGTTGCTGTTGATTTGATTTTGACTCATAGCAACTCATAGCTGTAACGCAGAGCATGCTTATTAAATATCTGGGGGAGTAAACATTGGTAGGGAGATACAGGGCAAAGATTTTAAAGAGAAGGATTCCCACAGTGGTGGGTCTTCATTTTGCTGCTGCTGCTGTCATTTACAAATGCCCACTGCCCTACACATCTACCATCATGGAGTCCTAAGTCTGGAGCAAGAGGCTAAGATGATGAGAGGTTCATGAGACGGTATCTTCGTACCTCTCAACTCAGTTTTAGAAGACTGATCTAAAATACCCTTCTTAGATCATCTGCTGTATGATCTTTACATAACTGCTTCCTTGTTCATGGAGTCAGCATGCCTAGGAATCTGGCCTAGGTACCAAATGGTGGCCCTCAATAGGTTTGCCTGGAAATCTATCTTTTATTGCTCCCCTTCCTACAGCTTCATACTGAGAGAATGACGACATTTGCAGGAATAAGGTAGGTAGGCATTTGGGGCTTTGTGAGAGTGAGCCTTTGGTTTTTAAAGTTTATGGGGTGAAGGCATAGACTCCTAGAAGTAAGTGCTAGCTTTTACAAGTGGTATTTCTCCCCCACTACCTGAGTCAGAATTAGAATGACAGAGCATAGAGGGGTCCTAGCCAGCATTTAAAAAAATGTGTGACCTTGATCAAAAGTGGAGACTGGGAAAAATACAGAAGGCTCAGTGGAAATCTATTCCTTCTGTTGGAAAAACAACTCACAAGGCAAGAAGCACATATTAAAGCTCCAAATTTATTGAAAGGGACTGGTCACACCATTTTCCTATATAAAAAGACAAAGTTTTTATTTTAACGCCACCAAGGCTTGTATCTGTCTTATGCAAGAATATCTGCAACACTTCTGTTTAGCTTCCAATCAAGTAGTTAACTAAGTCTTCATAGTCGCATTGTTGCTGCTTCTGGAATTCTAATGTACGTCCAGATATATTTATGTTTTCTCTTAATTGTCTCTGTCTTAATTCAAAAGGGAGCCTGAAGACTCAATGCAACTTAAGTTCTATCTTTATCTGATTATATTTAAGTCTGATTTTAGGTTTTATTAGAACACATGAAAAGCAGATATGGCTAAAGGACTTAGCTAACTCATTGCAATTCATCTCTAGGCCGTGTCAGTGTCAGAAGCTCTAAGAATTGATTCCAACCTCTTAGTCTTTTATATTCTCGTGAGTCTGCCTTGGCTACACAAATTGTAACTCAGAAATAGAAATTAGTTCATTCACAAAAACAGCATTCCTGATGAGCCATTGAAGTATATTTCAAAGTTATATTTTTTTACTTACTGTAATGAACTCAAATCAGATTATCTTGGTATTAACATTGTTATTAGCTTTCTATCAGAGTATTCACATGTAGACTATAGATGCTGAGCGCTTAAACAGTTTTGCCTGATTTCCCTTGGCAGATGCAACAGCATTGGGGTCTTTAACAGTGTCATGCAGTACCAACTGGTTTCAACATACCCTGTACTGGACACAAGCTGTGTTGTATGATGACAATTTCCTGGACCATAGTAATATCCTTAGCGCCCATACCTGAACCTCTCCATTCCTTTGGAGTTAAGCCTCAACTGTTAGATGATGGGAATAATTAATACGAGTCAAAATGAGCCGATAATAGTCCCCACCTTTCCTAGCCATAGGCTGGATATGACCCAAGTTTGATCAATCATAGTCCTTCCATGAGATTTTTCAAAGTGAAGCTAGGAGAGAGGAACATCCTTATCTCTGAACCAGGGAACTGTTAGAATGTGAACTCAGTTATCTAAGAAGCCTCAATTTTCAGTATGGAGAAATGCTGTTTGCAGTAAGAGGACATAAACCCAGCATGCAGAGAAGAGAGATCCAGTAGCTGTCAGTGCCTGACCCGATCATTCCAGGCATGCACTTGCCTGTGCAAGGTGCTTGAGCAAATCTTTTTTGTTTGTTCCGTTTAAGGTAGTTTGAGTGGGGATTTCTGGCAAGCAATCAGGAAGTCTTTCTCTAAACAGTTTGGCAGTTCCTCAAACAGTTAAACATAGGGCTACCGCAGCCAAACCTGTTGCCATCAAGTCGATTCTGACTCATAGTGATCCTATAGGACAGAATAGAACTGCCCCACATGGTTTCCAAGACTGTAATCTTTACAGAAGTAGACTGCTACCTCTTTCTCCCACGGAGTGGCTGGTAGGTTCAAATCGCTGACCTTTCAGTTAGCAGCCAAGCACATAACCACTGTGCCACCAGGGCTCCTTAGAACTACCTTGTGACCTAGTAGTTCCACTTCTAGGTATATACCCCAAAGAAAGGAAAGCAGGAATGTAAACAGAAACTTGGACACCAATGTTCATTGCAGCACTATTCACAGTAGCCAAAAGGTGAAAACAACCTAAATGTCCATAAACAGATGAATAGATAAACAAAATGTAATACATATGTACAATGGAATATTATTCAGCCTTAAAGAGAACTGAAGTCCTGATACATACTGCAACATGGATGAACCCTGAAAACATGTTGAGCGAAATAAGTCAGTCACAAAAGGACAAATACATGATCTCACTTATATGAAATACCTAGAATAGGCAAGTGTATAAAGACCAAAGTTTATTAGTGGTTATTAGGGGTGGGATGAAGGGGAAAGGTGGAGTCGTTGCTTAGGGTGCTCTGAGTTTCTGTTAATGGTGATGGGAAAATTTGGAAATGGATAGCGGAGATGATTGCACAACATGATGAATGTAATCAATGGTGCTGAATTGTACATGTAAAAAAGGTTGACTTGGCAAATGTTTTGTTATATATATTACCACACACATCAAAAAAAGTGTTGGTTTAAGAAATAAGAAAAAGTCCTTCCCTAATGTAAACCCTAATTCATGCCAAAGTGACAGCTGAGATAAGGGTTGTTATATCTTCTCTATGAAGGCGACATGGTAGAAAATCTGAAAACTTTAATTAGAATAGAGAAATTGAAACATAGGCCCGTGAGACACACAGATACGAAACTATGGACCCTTTACAAAAACAACAAGGGCTTGGAAACAAAAGAGTAACATCTCCTCACAGATGCTAAGGACTCTCAGGAAAGGATCAGTAGAGACTGGAGATCATTCGCTCAGATACTAAGTAAAGTCCCATTGAGAAGAGGAGTGGACTGTTTTCAAAACCCGCTGTATATTAGGGCCCTAAATGTTTGTGAAAAGATTCTAAATAACTGAGTGGTTCTTATATGCAGAAAAGTCCTTTTATTACCTCTTTGGGGTTTGTTTAATGTCCAAATTATTGATATTATGAATTTACCAAATGATCCTTTAAAATATCAAAAAATAAACATTTCACTAAATAGTCACATACTACTTAGCTCATGATAAATAAAACATTATGGATTTAACAAAATAAATTTCCCCAAATACTTAAATATTACTTATAAACTTATTTAATAAAGCTGTTCTGATGATTTAGTTAAAAGCACAGATTTTCAGAAGTTTTCAAAAATGGTTTAAACACGTTAGCATGCAGACAGAACACGGAAATTATCTTAATGATTAATAAGTTATTACACTTACAATAAAATTATTACCGTAATGCAAATAGCATGAATTTAAATGAGTTTTTTCATATCTCTGTTCTCATTCTCATGTTTATTTTTATTCTCTTCCTAATCTTATTATCTTATTTCTATTTCTATTCTAATTCTTATTTCTGTTCTAATTCTTACCTTTATTTTTATTCCTTCCGAGAGTTACTTTGCTAGGCTTACAGTAAATATACTGTATTTTCATCCTAGATAGATACATAGCTGCTCTTGGGTCAATTCTGACTCATGGTGACCTTATGTATAACAGAACAACATGTTGCCTGGTCCTGCATCATCCTTACAATTGTCAACATGTTCAAGTCCATCATTGTGGCTGTTGTGCCAGTGTATCTGACTGAGAGTCTCTCTCGCCCTCCACTTCACCAAACATGATGTCCTCATCTACAGATTGATCCCTCCTAATAACTTATTCAAAGCAAGCAAATCAGACAATGTTCTGTTATGATGCATAAGGTTTCATTGGATAATTTTCAGAAGTAGATCATCAAGCCTTTCTTCCTAGTCTGTCTTAGTCTGGAAGCTCCACTGAAATCTGTCCACCATGGGCGATCCCACTGTTACCTGAAATACCAATGGCATAGCTACCAACATTATAGGTACACACAAGCCGCCACAGTATGACAGGCTTGCGATAATCTCCCCAGATTCCACAGAAAACTAGTACCCTTCCAGACTAGCAAGATGGCAGGTCTGGCTGGCTGACCATATGGTTCTGCAGACCAGGATTATATCTGAGTCTTGGGAAAACGTGAAGCTGCTGCTTTTGGATCATTGACAGAACTGGAAAATATATTTCTTTTTTTTAAATTATGAGTTCAAATTGATTCTTCCAATTTAACAATTTATATTTCTGTCCTCTACTTTTAGTATGGGTTTTCATTTTTCACTAAGACTTTCTATTATATTGAAAAATTATGCTTAGTTTAATATACAGTAAAATATATCTTGTTCTTATTCCAAAGGGTAATAAATCCACTCATTCTCCAGAACCTTTTACCATCTCCATCAAGTCCTAAGTCATATTGTGATAGGGGGATTCTTTTGCCCTGTTGGATTGGGATTTCCTCACTTTTGGAGAGCAGCCTGAGTTAAGCAGTCTCCTGTAGCTGTCTTAACAAGACTTATTTCTGTTCAAGTGTGCAGCACATTGTCCTTGCTCTTGGAGCCACATTGACTTTCTGCAGACAGACACTCATATTAAAATGGGCAGGTTTCTGCTTATGGGCCTGAAATAAAGCCATCACCTCATTTCCTGGATGTAGCTCAATCAGCATCTCCTGTTTTTTTTAAGAACCTTGGAATATCTCCATAGGAAAGTTACTGTGGAAATGAAAAGTGCAAATGGTTAGTTATTAGTTTTTATTACCCTATGGAACGTCTAACTAGAATGTTTTGAGAAGGGGACCAAAGAGGAGTAAGAGCATTTGTCTCTTCATAAAGTCTCTGAGGAGAAATTCTTGCCCCTTTGGGAGTGACCGCAGAGTCTGCAACTCCTCGGAGAGACGTTCTGCCAGGCCATATGCACAATTGCAGCCACCAGTTCCTACTAACAACTTTTTAAAGCCAAGGAGCACAGTTTTCTGTCTTAAGAGCTTCAAAATTCCACACTCCCCCCAATTCTGACAGTCAGTCCGCAGTTTGCCCTAAATGTTTTCATTTTATGTCTGGAAGTAAATAGGAGCATGGTTTGTTACATGCAAAACACATTGGACTAATAAAAAATGAATAAGACCACCTGGTGGGCTTTCCCTTAATCTAGACCTTGGGCTCATTTCTGCCCCATTTATTCAAGGTTGGGGCAGAATTCTACTTGCCAAATATAACAAGTGCAATCATTTCTGTTTAACTCTCATTTTGGAGCCTGCACGCTTTCTGATTTGACTTTAGGTGAATACAAATTTAAGCAAATGAAAAACTGGATTGTGAAATTTTAAGAAAACTTCAAATTCATTCAGCTCTGCCGTTAGGTGGCAGCAGTACAACATGAAAAGCGTTTGGGCAATAGGAGTAACGATGATGATGTGATGATGATGATGGTGATGATGATGATGATGACTGAGGTATGCAACCTTGGATTTATACACTATCTTTATTCCAGCGAAATTTTATTGCTGTTTTCACATTAACTCTCACAATATACATGGAAAATGGGGAGGGAAAAGTCTTATTTCCAAGTCTGGAAAGCAAAAAGTCTGGGGGTGGGACTAATTAAACTCAAATTTATTAAGGGACTTGCCCGGTTAGCCTAGCAAATTACTGTCAGAACTTGTCCTGGAATTTAGCCCTTGGGACCGAAATCCAGTGTTCTACTAACCTGCACTCCTTTCCACAAAGCATCAATACTCTTTGAACTTAAATTCACCGATGAGTTATGTTTCACTCACCAGATTAAAAAAGGAAGTAGAGGAAGGCATAGGGTTAAAATAGAGATCTGCAATGCTTAAAAACGTGGGAGAAGAATGTTGTCTTAGGGTAACAACATCTGTGAGCTTTTTGAGGCCAGATAGCCTAGTTTAGTGAATACCAGGCATTTGTAGTTTGAGTGTCTGCTTCTTCCATGTCATTAAATGGGATGTAGGAACTCCTTCACGACCCTCAGGCCACCTGAAATAATATTTGGTGACCTACTGCAGGGGCTGGGGAGCTGCAGAAGTGAACAATGCTTGTATTGGTCAATGGCTTGGCACAATGGAAGGAAAGGAGCTGTGTGTGTAGGGGCAGTGAGACCACCCTAAGGACGAGACCACACTTCTCCCAGATTTATTTTGTAGTCAGTAATTGCCAAAAACATAGCAGGGCTCTGAGCATGGGAGATCTGTGGGCGGGATGAACCCTGAACTACACTTGGGTATCACATGCCTGGGCTTAAGGGAATTAGGACTAGAAAAAATTATCTTTAGTTTTTGTTTTCACCTTCAATTTGCTTTTAAAGCAAAATGATAGTTGTAAGTCAAACCAAGCCTTTTTTTTTTTTTTTTCCTTTCTTTCTGAGTAAAACTCCAGATCTGAGTCATAAGCAGCTAGGGGTAATTGCAGTGCAGCTAAAAGCAAAGCAGAGAGGTGCTGTAGAGTACAGGTGGGTGGGAGTGAAACAGTTAAACTACAAAGATGGAGGCACCATTGTTGGGATAGGACATTTGGTTGGGCAACATAGAAAAAAGGCCCAGAGGACATAATTTCTCACTAGTGAGGGAGACGCTAGCTACTTAAACATATTTTTATTCCACTTTGGTTTTATAGTGATGCTATGCCAAGCTTGGATTTTGAGCAATTAAACACAGTCATTGTATTCCCTGAAAAGAATTTAAAAACTCTGAAGGGTCCTACTTAGGATAGCAGTGAGCACAGAAGATTCGAGAACAATGGAGAACTGGGAGAGTAGAAGAGGATTTGCATCAGAAAATCAGACATTTCAGGAGAGAGATGTTTTCTTATATTTTCTTGGATTTGGAAGCAAAGAACTGTCTTTTCTCAGGACACGTGGTGAGCAAGATTTGGGGTCTTTAGGCAAATGCTCATAATGGGACTTCATTGCTGTCTTTGAAAAGAATTAAAAATATTCCAGAGCTAAATATAAATTATTGTAGGGCTTTTCTTGTTTTGTATCCCCCATGCTCTGCCTCTTTCTTTTAGTGTGAATTGTTGGGCTTGGAGGAAGGAGAGAACTATTTAATGATGTCCTATGTGTGCCAGACCAAGAGATAGTCTTGTGAATAGAACAAGGGGATAATGTGTGGTTGAGAGTCGGGAAAGGTGTCCATCAGGGTTGTATTCTTTCACCATCCTCTTTCAATCTGTATGCTAAGCAAATAATCCAAGAAACTGGACTATATGACTAAGAACGAGGCATCAGGATTAGAGGAAGACTCACTAAAAACTTTCGATATGCAGATGATATCACCTTGCTTGCTGAAAGGGAAGGGGACTTGAAGCACTTACGGAGGAGGATCAGGGACTACGGCCTTCAGTATGGATTACACCTCACCATAAAGAAAAGAAGTCCTCACAACTGGAGCAATAAGCAACATCATGATAAACGGAGAAAAGATTGAAGTTGTCAAGGATTTCATTTTACCTGTATCCACAATCAAGGCCCATGGAAGCATTAGTCAGGAAATCAAACAACTTGTTGCGTTGGGCAAATCTGCTGCAAAAGACCTCTCTAAAGTGTTAAAAAGCAAAGATGCCACTTTGAGGACTAAGGTGCGCCTGACCCAAGCGATGGTATTTTCAATTTCCTTATATGTGTGCGAAAGCTGGACAATGAATAAGGAAGACTAAAGAAGAATTAACGCCTTTGAATATAGTGTTGGCGAAGAATACTGAATATAGTGTTGGCGAAGAATACTGAATATACCATGGACTGTTAGAAGAACAAACAAATCTGTCTTGGAAGAAGTAGGGCCAGAGTGCTCCTTAAAAGCAAGAATGGTGAAACTTCATCTCACATACTTTGGACATGTTATCAGGAGGCATCAGTCCCTGGATGAGAACATCGTGCTTTGGTAAAGTAGAAGGTCAGGGGAAAAGAAAATCCTCAACGAGATGGACTCACACAGTGGCTGCAACAATGAGCTCAAGCATGACAAGGATTGTGAGAATGGCACAGGACCGGGCAGTGTTTCTTTCTGTTGTACGTAGGATCACTATGAGTTGGAACTGACTCAATGGCACCTAACAACAATAACAACATGTGTGCCAGGCATTTTACATATATTATTTCATTTGCTTAAATTATTCAATGACTGTTTATTGAGAACCTACTTGTGCCTGGAACTGTGCTACTACAAGGCTCTTGGTAGAAAATCCAAAGTCTGCAATAGAAGAATTGACATTAAGTCAGCGTGCACCTATATATGTGTATATATCTATATGGTGGCAAGAGAAGTTCTGTGACTTATGTAGCAGGGTGAAGACGGTACCATTCTTTAAAGTTGTAAAAATAGAAGGGGAATGAAGTTGGGTGGTTAGCAGTAACATGAAGATATGAATTTAGAGTATAGCACACATTGAGAATAGGGTGTCTTTCAATTAGCCAGGAAGAGGGATAAATAGGCGTGAGCTTAGGGTGGAGGTCTGGACTGGGCCTGTAACTTTGGTTTTCACTGTCATATATATGGTACTTGAAATTGTGAGAAGGAATTAAATCATCCTGACAGAGAGTAGAGAGTAAAGTAAGAGAAAATACTATTTTAAAATGCAACCTTGTTGAAGTTCGTGAGAATACAAGTAAAATGATTGGCCTCCTTAGAGAGTGTTCTGATGGTGGAGCAAAGGGAATAGTGGATCGTTTGGAGATTATTGACAAGTGATTGGAAAATGAAGAAGTGGAGGTGGCAAGTGTACACTACACTTATAAGAATTTTGGCTGCGAGGAGGAGGAGAGAGATTTCATTTATCTTTCATAAAAATGTTGAGAAGATGTTACTATTATTATTTGCTCTATTTTATAGATGAGGAATCTGAAAGTTAATGATTCATGATGTATTAGCCTTTTGGTTGCCAATGAAAAAGCCCAACTCAAAATTTGCTTAAGCAAAAAGGAGCACTCATGGCCTATGGCCATTGCTTTCCTTGAACCTTATTATGTATTTGTATTTAAAAAAAAAAAAAAGATTTTTTTTTTCGTAAGTGCCTGAATAGAGTGGTTTCATCCTGAAGGCTTGGTCCTTCTCTCTCTTCCAGCTTTGTACACTTATCAAGTAGCTGATTGAGTCCTCCCACTTCTTCCAACTCCAACACCTAGGTACAGGCAGTCCCCGGGTTACGAACCATCAACTTTTGTACAAGTTATAGTTATGAACCAAACTCTGTAGAACCTATTATATTCAAAATTCAAGTTACATACAATGGTTTGTAATAATGGGTGCTACTTTGTGACATGCATCAAAACATTATTATTATTACTGTATTATGTTAAAGATGCTTCAGTGTATCTGCAAGTGTTTCTTTAATGTTTTTTATGTAACGAAAGGTACACTATATATTAAGACAAACATTTGACCAACTGATGTAGATATAAACAGTACTTAATCATTCCAACTTACGAACAAATTTGACTTAAAGACAAACTTAGAAAGGGAACTTGTTTGTAATCTGGGCACTGCCTGTAGCCATAGACAATACCTATTTACAAGTCTTGCTTCTTCTGGCCTTTTTCAGTTTTATCTTTTTTTTTTTTTTAATTGTCCATCTCATCATTAGATTTAGAGAAGATGAGAAACACTTGTCTCTCATCCTCAGAATTCCTCTCCAAAGAAAGACTCCTGGGAAAATCCATCAAGTAACTAATCAATAAAAGAATGAAAGGTGAGAAGGAGCTGTTACATGTTTTACAGACCCACCGCCTGATTCTAATTGTGTCCTTTTCTAATGTGCAATCCCTGAGATGGGGATGCTTTTGTGTGGCTGGTTTATCTATATCAAAACCAAACTCCCAATGTTCTGTCCTGTTGCCCCTGTGGGATACATTTGTACCTGTAGGACTATGTGTTCTGGTGTTTTCTTTGCATAATATGGTCACCATAAGGAGAAAGTAAGGGGTTTCCTTCCTCAGAGTCAGAGTTGATGACCTTGATCCCTGTTACCCTTGGTGCCAGTGATTTGAACTATGTAGCTCATGTCTAATCCTTGTCCCTTTTCTTTGGCATTCTCTGAGGCATTAAATATAAACTCATCTATAATGGAAGCACTGCACTGGCAGGGTTTGCATCCTATGCAATAGAAAACAGATGACCAGATTTTTGATTTCTGTTGTCTTCATTGACTTTAGGATTTCTATATATTTATAGACAAATGTCTTGAGGTTAGAGATTTAGAATAAAGTAGAATGAAACATTAGTTTGCATAATGTTCTTCACAAAAGCTGTGTCACAAAATGCTTTAACTGTAAGTAGGACCCAAAAGAATACGTTATTGAAGGCAGCTCTATTGAAGCATCCATAAGTGATGGGAGCTGAAGAGAACAAATGAGGGTCCTGAGCCAAGGTGAAAGATGTATTTACTGAGACGTTTTGTCCTTGGGAAAATTAAATAGAGTCAGCTGCGCATGTGAGGGCAGAGGGAGGGAGAGAAGTTTTACAGGCTGTGTGGCTCAGAGTGGATGGCAAATAAGAGTAACAGTCTCTAACCTCAGCTTCAGGGCACTCTGATTGGGGCTTAGATCTTTCCAACAACTGTACTACAGAGAAACCCAGCTATGCCTCCCAGGCCCTAGGAAAGTCTACTCCTTTGTGCAAGAACTGTGAGGCGGAGAATTATACACAGGCTGATGCATGGGTTATTTTTTGGGAGGTGGAGTTGGGCATAACTACCACTTCATGAGATCACCTTTGTGCCAGGCATTGAACTTTGCAGTTTATTTTCACTATCTCATTTAATCCTCGAAACAAATACACAGGTGAGAAAACTGATAGTACTACTGCTATTACTAATTGTAATAAACCAAAAACCACACCCATTGTCACAGATTCGAATTCAGACTTACAGTGACTGTATAGGATAGGATAGAACTGTGCCATAGTTTCCAAGGCTGCAAATCTTTACAGAAGCAGACTGCCATATCTTTCTCCCATGGAACAACTGGTGGGTTTGAACCTATGACCTTTTGGTTACAGCCAAGCGCTTAACCACTGTGCAACCAGGGCTCCTAGCTGTAATAATAGCTATCTTTTATTGGGTGCATACTATGTGTCAGACATTGCTTTAAATGCTTCCCTGGGTTATTTCATTCCAATTTTCATAACAGCCTTATAAAGTAGTTACCATTTGTATAGTCATTTTATAGATAAGGAAGCCAAATCAGAAAATGTTTAAGTAACTCACCTAGTAGATGTCAGAGCCAGGGTTCAAGTCCAGAGAGTCTGACTCCAGAGCCTGTGACCTTTACTGTGACATAACTTGAGTGTGAATATGCTCCCAGAACTATGCTGGATACCAAGGACAGAGCAGACATAAGATAGACATGATCCTTACCTTCACGGAATTTACATATTTGTGCTGGACAGGTGAAGTGAATTGTCTAGGGCCACAGAGCTATTCAGGGGCGGAGGTATGGACCGAGGTCTTTCAAAAGAGCTGCATTCTGTACATGGTACCTCTTCCCCTCCCTAAAGACTCCCCCACTTTCATCAGATGCAGTGTTCACAGCGAGGCCACATTCTCTCGGGGCTGTTCTCAGCCAGCTACTGAGCACAGAGGGGGAACTAGAGCCACAACATGTATTCATGACAAAGGACTCACCTAAATGGGCAATCTTTGGTGTGTTCTCTATAGCCTGGCCACTGGAGCCCTGGTGGTACAGTGGTTAGGACCTTGGCTGCTAACCAAAAGGTCGGCAGTTCGAATCTACCAGCTGCTCTCTAGAAACCTTATGAGGCAGTTCTGTTCTGTCCTATAAGGTCACTATGAGTCAGAATCAAATCGGTGGCAACGGGTTTTCTTTTTTATAGCTCGGCCCAGGCCAAGACCTTCACAGAGCTGTACCACAGTCTTAGACTTCTCTATCTAGTCCTCCTCCCTTCTCCTTCTCCTTCCATTGTTATCAGACCTGCATCGCAGTCTGAAGGCTCTCTCTGCTTACTCCTGTTCCCTCTCTATTTATTTAGCACAGAGTTTTCCTTCAATAAATCTCTTGCACTTCTGACTCTGTCTTGGCATCTGCTTCTTGGAGAACCAGAACAGACACAAGGGACATAAGGGAGCATTAATCAGGAGAGGCTTGATTATGCTGCAGTAACAAATTAACCCCCAAATTTCAGTAACTGAACATGAAAAGGTTTATTTCAGCCATGCTACATATCCAGTGCATGCTGGTGGGTGGGTGGATTGGGGGTGCTGCTCCTCATAGGTACCCAAACTGACAGGGGCCCAGGCCTATACATTGGTTTGCTGTGAAGAAATATGGATGAAAAGACGACTTTTATGGGCAGGGTGGGAATGACTTAAATCACTTCTGCCTGTGTTATATTGTCTAGAAATCAGTCACATGATCCCAACTAACAGGGTAAACTGTGACAGGTCACCTTCCTGTGTGCCCAGAACAAGGTGACACAGTGGGGAGTAAGTACTGTCTGTGCCTCTGGAGGTCAAAATGTGCTCAGCTCTATCTGTTTGCTAAGTGTAAAATCATCCCTATTTTATAAATGGGATACCTGAGGCTGAAGAGAGGCCAGATATTTTCTCTAAGGTCATAAGGTTAGCAAGAGGTAGAACCAGAATTTGGAGTCATTTATGTCTGACTACAAATCATGCTTTTAACACTCTGGGGTGGTTCAGTGATAGAATTCTCACCTTCCATGCGGGAGACCCGGGTTCGATTCCCAGCCAAAGTACCTCAAATACAGCCATCACCCATCTGTCAGTGGCGACTTGCCTGTTGCTATGCTGCTGAACAGGTTTCAGCTAAGCTTCCAGACTAAGACAGACTATAAAGACAGACCTGATGAGCTGCTTCCAAAAAAAAATCAGCTGGTGAAAACCCTATGGATTACAATGGTCTGATCCCAGTGTGCATGGAGTTGCCATGAATTGAGGGCCACTCAACAGCACCTGACAACAACGAGTACAAAAGGAATGACTAAATGCCAGGGAATTGTTGGAGGCTGAAAGATCTTAAATCTTGACCATACACAGCCCAGCCTCTCCAGAGTATGTTGAAAGAAGTTTCTGTGAAGTTTCTGAGACACTGGAAACAGGACTGAGATTTGTGCCAACTCTATTATACCAAGTACCTTCCTTTACTTCTTCTGTTTTGATTCTCAGTAAGACAGCATTTCAGTGGCATCCCCCCCAGCCCCCATCTTCAACCATCCTTGGGGTAGGAGGAGAATATTTGTTTGGCTTTCACTGCTGTAGGTAGAACAGACCAAGTGGCAAAAAAAAAAAAACGAGTCAAACAAGTTTGGGGGGGGGGTTTCTTTTTGATTTTTTTGATTGTATGTAATAGTTGTAAAGAGTGCTTCAAAATAATGTGGCTGTTGAAAGAAATGCTTTTTGCCCAGTTTCTTTCTGGCCAAGATTTTGAGAAAAGGAAACTATAAATAGCTGGCGATAAAAGAAAATTGCCGTGATCTGCTAAGAAAGAAAGGGAAATACAAAAGGACCACCCTAAGAGGTTTTCAAATAAAAATTATGGTTCTTCTCTCAGGGCCGAAGATTGCCACTTCTTGGAAGATGGAAAGGCCAAGGACATGATGGATGTTTCCCCTCTTGTTTGTCTTCAAAGATGTTTTGACTCATTTGCTTTTATTCTGTAGAACTCAGAGCTCTTCACGTCTATTAAACATTTTCACTTAACTGTGAATTTTCTCAAAAAGTAGATAGTCTACAAATAGAGGTTTATTATTCATAAGGCAGCCATTCAGATCTTTTAGTTCTCTGTCCAAATTCACTTCTGTTTCCTTTCTTTTCCTATCCCTATTTGGCTTCAGGAGCAGATGTCGTGGGGTGGGGGAGAGGTGGAAACAAATACAAAGAAAAATTGGCACCTGTTCGACTGTTTAATGGATAATGCCATTTTGTTTATTTCTCGCCAATAAAGCATTTTCAGTTGCCTGCCAAAATGTTTGTTTGCCATTGATTAAACTTCACATTTTTATTACCCAGAATTAACTATAATGTTTATGAAAATGGAAGGTGAAAAGAGACAATTTCCTTGTAAGTGGTTCTATCTTCCTGGCACCACAAGACTTCACGAAGCCGACATCATCTTCCCACCGTTTAAAATGCAGGTCTTATCACCTGGAAATAATGGGACCGCAGCTCAGATACGCAGCTACCATGTGGAATAACACACAGAGGTCTATTTACTATGTGTTTTTGGTTTGGGCGGAACATTGGTTTCTGGCAGTTGTCTTAAGATAAAAGGACTCGGAAACTGGGATCCACGGGTTCAATGGAGACAAACTGGTTTAGGTTTCCACAGACCTATTGCTATGTGTGTACACTTATACTTTCCTTTCGAGTTACATCTATCTTCTGTGCCAGAGACTCTCCCTGCCCCTATGCATTAAACGGGGTTCTGTAGAACCGTGTCCCAGTGGCTGGTGCGAGCTCTGTCAGTGTCAGGAAAGGAGAAGAAACATGTCTCCGAGATCAAAGTCATCCTGACAACTTGACATGGAGAATGGAAAAAAAAAAAAAAGAAGTTGAAATTGAGAGAGAATAAAGTCAGAGAGGATGCTTGCTCAGGGGCATTTTTAGACATTGAGCTTGTGATATTAACATTTCCTTTATTTTTTGAAAAATGAAAGAAATTGCTTCCCAGTGACCCTGAGGATCATTAGTACCAGTTGTGGCATTATGCCACAGAGATGGAATAACAGCCCGGGAACTTGGTGGGGCCTTGGGAGTGGGACCAAACATGTGCACTGCTTAGTAAGCCTGGACATTCGTGGCAAATTCAGACTGACTCCACTGAGCTGTCCCTAGTACCTAGTTTAGCTGTCGAATTAGAAAGCACAATGCAGTAGGAGACAGAAGACAGAATGTAACCTTAATTCTATTCCTAGTTGTGTAATTTGTTGAACAACTTCATTTATCTGGGCATAAGTCTCTTTATTTGCAACATGCAAGTTTGGACTAGATGACCTATAATCCTCAAGACTCTAGCTAACTATACACAGTGATACATCTTTAATTAAAAAACAAAACAAAACAAAACCATTGCTATCGAGTCAATTCTGACTCATTGCAACCTTCTAGGACAGAGTAGAACTGCCCCATAGGGTTTCCAAAGAGCGGCTGGTGGATTCAAACTGCCAATCTTTTGGTTAGCAGCTGTAGCTCACCGCAGCTCTTAAATAACTACTGCGCTACCAGAGCTCCGATGTCTGTAATTAGACCTCCTATTATTCATCTTGTTCAAGAAGGCAATCAATGAACACAAATACATCCTGCACTTTCTCTTTGCTAGATACTATAATGGGCTATACCAGTTGCTATCGAGTCAATTCTGACTCATGGTGACCTCATATATGTCAGAGTAGAACTATGCTCCATAAGGTTTTCAATGGCTGATTTTTTTGGGAGTACATCACCAGGTGCCTTTGGGTGAACTTCAACCTCCAATCTTTTAGTTAGCAGCCAGACACGTTAGCTGTTTGCACCACCCACAGACTCTGGTGGGAGGTATAAACCGATATAAAACCTAGTTCTTGCTTTTTGCTGATCCTGTATGAGACAGACCTGTAAGTTTTTTTTTTTTTCTGCTTAGTAACTTTTTTTTTTATTAACTTTTATTAAGCTTCAAGTGAACGTTTACAAATCCAATCAGTCTGTCACATATAAGTTTACATACATCTTACTCCGTACTCCCATTTGCTCTCCCCCTATTGAGTCAGCCCTTTCAGTCTCTCCTTTCGTGACAATTTTGCCGGCTTCTCTCTCTCTCTATCCTCCCATCCCCCCTCCAGACAAGAGTTGGCAACACAATCTCAAGTGTCCACCTGATATAATTAGCTCACTCTTCATCAGCATCTCTCTCCCACCCACTGACCAGTCCCTTTCATGTCTGATGAGTTGTCTTCGGGGATGGTTCCTGTCCTGTGCCAACAGAAGGTCTGGGGAGCATGGCCGCCAGGATTCCTCTAGTCTCAGTCAGACCATTAAGTATGGTCTTTTTATGCGAATTTGGGGTCTGCATCCCACTGATCTCCTGCTCCCTCAGGAGTTCTCTGTTGTGCTCCCTGTCAGGGCAGTCACCGATTGTGGCCGGGCACCAACTAGTTGTTCTGGTCTCAGGATGATGTAGGTCTCTGGTTCATGCGGCCCTTTCTGTCTCTTGGGCTCTTAGTTGTCGTGTGACCTTGGTGTTCTTCATTTTCCATTGCTCCAGGTGGGTTGAGACCAATTGATGTATCTTAGATGGCCGCTTGTTAGCATTTAAGACCCCAGACGCCACATTTCAAAGTGGGATGCAGAATGTTTTCATAATAGAATTATTTTGCCAGTTGACTTAGAAGTCCCCTCAAACCATAGACCTGTAAGTTTTTGAAACCACCGTGTCCCTGAGTCTGGCACGGTGCCTGTCATGCAGAATGTCCTCTAAAAAATCTGTTGACAGGTGAAGTGATATTACTTTGTATGTAGAGACATAATGTATGTTGTTGTTGTTGGGTGCTGTTGAGTCGGTTCTGACTCATATTGACCCCATGTACAACAGACACCATGAAACACTGCATGGTCTTTCTCCATCCTCACAATCTTTGTTATGCTTGAGCCGATTGTTGCAGCCACTGTGTCAATCCATCTCATTGAGGGTCTTCCTCTTCTTGGCTGACACTCTATTTTACCAAGCCTGATGTCCAGGCCCTGCACTCTCCTGATAACATGCCCAAAGTATGTGAGACAAAGTCTCGTCATCCTTGCTTCTAAGAAGCACTCTGGCTGTACTTCTTCCAAGACAAATTTGTTTGTTCTTCTGGCAGTCCATGGTATATTCAATATTTTTTGCCAATACCATAATTCTTGTTAATTCTTCTTCAGTCATCCTTATTCATTGTCCAGCTTTCACATGTATATGAGGCAATTGAAAATACCATAGCTTGGGTCAGGCCCACCTTAGTCCTCAAAGTGACATCTTTGGTTTTGAACACTTTAAAAAGGTCTTTTGCAGCAGATTTGCCCAATGCAATACATTGTTTGATTTCCTGACCACTGCTTCCGTGGGCATTGATCGTGGATCTAGTAAAATGAAATTCTTGACAACTTCAATGTTTTCTCTCTTTATCATGATGTTGCTTATTGATCCAGTTGTGAGGACTTTTGTTTTCTTTATGCTGAGGTGTAATCCATACTGAAGGCTGTGGTCTTTGATCTTCGTCAGTAAGTACTTCAAGTCCTCTTTGATTTCCGCAAGCATGGCTGTGTCGTTGGCATATTGAAGATTGTTAATAAGTCTGCCTCCAATCCTGATGCTTTCTTCTTCTTCATATAGTCTAGATTCTCTGATTATTTGCTCAGCATACAGATTGAAGAAGTATGGTGAAAGGACACAACCCTGACACACAGCTTTCCTGACTTTAAACCAAGCAATAACCCCCTGTTCTGTTCTGACGACTGCCTCTTGGTCTAGGTATAGGTTCCTCATGAGCACAATTAACTGTTCTGGAATTCCCATTCTTCACAATGTTATCCATAATTTGTTATGATCCACACAGTTGAATGTCTTTGCATAGTCAATAAAACAGCCATAGGCATTAGGAGAAGATGCCCAATGATGCAAGATGATATACAAATAATCCCAAATAAGTAACCCAAACAATGTAACTGCTGTGTAACTTGTGAGAAGGTGAGTCTCTTTGGGTAGAAATGGTGTGAGAATTTTTTCACAGAGAAGGGGAAATTTAGCTAATGGCTAAAAGCTGGGCATCAAATTCCTGTCTGATCCTGTAACTCGAAATCCTGTTAGACAGAGGGACAGCACAAGCCTTGTTTGGCTGCCCTTTTACCATGTCAAGCATCATATTTCAGGGCTTTATCAGACTTGATATCAGACTTGCACTGTTATACAGAATGGGCCATAATAAGACTTAGAAGATGTAAGTCTGAGAAAACAGTTTCCACTTGGGAGTAAGCACATGTTTATTTCTTAGAGCAGATTATACAAGAGCGATGCACACACTTAACTCCAGGAGTTTCCCCATTAAGTATGTATTGGTTTTGTGCCATCCTCTTAGTTGCCTTTTTTCCACCCCACCTCCCTTTCTCGCTGGGCTTGCATACCATGACAGGCCAAGCACTGGGCTAGGTGGTAGAGAGACTGAAATGAGCAAGAGGTATGATATCTCCCCTTGAGGCAATGAGATCCAGTGAACTGTCCAGAAATTCAGAAAAGTTACAAGGGCCTGATTACTGCAGTTCAGTTGCTGCCAAGGTGACTTTGACTCATGGTGACCCCAAGTGTGTCAGAGTAGAACTGTGCTCTATGGGGTTTTCAGTGAATGATTTTTCAGAAATAGATTGCCAGGCCTTTCTTCCAAGGGACATCTGATGGACTTGAGACTCCAACATTTTGGTTATCAGCTGAGTGTGTTAACTGTTTATACCACCCAGGGTCTCTGATTACTGTAATAAAAACAGATAGGAATAAATAACTGTTGTGAAAATTTAGAGCTGAAGAAACTATAGACCTGAGCACATTGGAAAAGACACCTGGCTCCAAAGCTTGGGCTAAGGGTAGTGGTGAGAATGCAATTGTCCTGTGAGGTAGGCCTGGGGCCTGTCTACTTCAAATCTGTGGCACGCTGTTTTGAGATGCTTTCTCCAGGACTGAAAGAGAAATTTGCATGACATTTGCATAAAGAGAGACAGAGATCATGTATTTTCTTTCATAGTTTCCTATTGCTGTTGTAAAAAATTACCACAAATTTCGTAGCTTAGAACAATCAAATTTATTATCTTATAGTTCTGGGGATCAGCAGCCCTAAAATCAAGGCATCGGTAGGGATGCATTCCTTTTAGGGACTTGAGGGAACAATCCTTTCCTCGCTTTTACTAGCTTCTAGATGCTGCCTGAATTCCTTGACTTGTGGCTGTCTTCTTCCATCTTCCAAATATGCATTACAACATATTCCAGTCCTCTCTCTCTCTCTCTCTCTCTCTCTCTGTGTCTGATACTCTTTCCTCCCCCTTATAGGGGCCCTTGTCAATAGATTAAAAAAAAAAAACAACTTTTTTTTTTTTGAGAATCCAAAATAATCTCATCTCAAGATTCTTAATTTAATCACATGTGTAAAGTCCCTTTTGCCATAGAAGGTAACATATTCACAAGCCCCAGGGATTAGGGTGTGGACCTCTATCTTAGTTATCTAGTGCTGCTATAACAGAAATACCACACATAGATGGCTTTAACAAACAAATTTATTCTCTCACAGTTTAGAAAGCTAGAAGTCCAAATTCAGGGTGCAAGCTCCAGAAGAAGGCTTTCTTTCTCTGTTGATTCTGGAGGAAAATCTTTGTCATCAATCTTCCCTGGTCTAGGAGCTTCTCACTGCCGGATCCCTGGGTCCAAAGGACGTTCTCCCAGCACTTTTTTCTTGATGGTATGAGGTCTTTATCCTTTCTGTTCAATTGCTGTTATGCTTGAACCAATTGTTGCAGCCACTGTGTCAGTCCATCTCATTAAGGGTCTTCCTCTTTTTCACTGACCCTCTACTTTACCAAGCATGATGTTCTTCTCCAGGGACTGGCCCCTCCTGATGACATGTCCAAAGTATGTGAGACAAAGCCTCACCATCCTCGCTTCCAAGGAGTATTCTGGCTGTATTTCTTCCAAGACAGATTTATTTGGTCTTCTGGCAGTCCGTGATATATTCAATATTCTTCCCCAGTACCATGATTCAAAGGCATCAATTCTTCGGTCTTCCTTATTCATTATCCAGCTTTCACATGCATATGAGGCAATTGAAAATACCATGGCTTGGGTTAGGTGCACCATAGTCCTCAAAGTGACATCTTTGCTTTTCAATGCTTTAAAGAGGTCCTTTGCAGCAGATTTGCCCAATGCAATATGACATTTGAGGAAAATGGTCTCATTTAATTTATTCACCCTGATGTGCGCCTGGTAGCTCAGCAATTCCCCATCTTTTTATAAGTACTGCTCGTTGAACTAATCTCTGAATGGTGACATCTCGGGAGGAATAACACAAAGAGAGGAAAATAATCTGGAAAAGGAGTAGAAATATGGTTGTTAAGTTGGGCAGTATGCTTGTTAGGTTATTTGGTCCATTTTTGCCTAAAGGTATGGGCCCCAACTGTCAGCTGCTCTAAACTGTGCTTCCTTTTCAGCTTCTGCCATTCCTCCGGTTTTGGAAAACATATTTTTCTCTATCTCAGTACTTTCAAAGTGGCTGTAAAGCTTTGGGGAAACTGGGAAGCATGGACCTCAGGTTGAAGTGGTGCTGGACACTTGTTTGTTTGTGTAGGGACATTGTCATTGTATGTCTTGAGTTTTTTTTTTTTTTTGGAGGAGTCACATATTGTTTTATGACATTTGTTAACAACCCCATGACATATCAACACTCTCCCTTCTCCACCTTAGGTTCCTTATTATCAGCTTTCCTGGTGTGCCCCTTTAGTCTTGTTTTGTTTTATGGACCTGTCTAATCATTGGCTGAAGGGCAAACCTCAGAAGTGACTTCATTACTGAGCTAAAAGGGTGTCTGGGAGGCATATTCTTGGAGTTTCTCCAGTTTCTGTTAGGCCAGTAAATCTGGTCTTTTTTTGTGAGTTAGAATTTTGTTCTACATTTTTCTCCAGCTGTTTTTGGGATCTTCTATTGTGACCCCTGTCAGAGCAATCAGTGGTGGTACCCGGGCACCATCTAGTTGTACTGGACTCAGTCTGGTGGAGGCTGTGGTAGATGTGGTCCGTTAGTCCTTTGGACTAATCTTTCCCTTGTGACAATGTCCCTTGTGTCATTCTTCCTCGCTCCTGAAGAGGTGAGACCAGTGAAGCATCCTAGATGGCTGCTCACAGGCTATTAAGACCCCAGATGCTACTCACCAAAGTAGAATGTAGAACATTTCCTTCATAAACTATGTTATGCCAACTGAGCTAGATATTCCCCAAGACCATGGTCCCCAAAGCCCTCAGCTCAATAATTCGGTCCCTCAGGGAGTTTGGATGTGTCTGTGGAGCTTGAGTTTTTAAGTAAAGGGCCTACCTGTACTGCAATTTGCTTCCTGTTTATTTTCCTCTGCTTTAACAGGAGATTTTAAATTCTGTTCAGTTATTAAATATCCAATATCTCAGGATCACAGCAGCAGATAGAACTTCAAAAATTTTATTAATGTTTTTTCAGAGCTATCTTTCTGCAAATGAAATGTAACAGTAATCTTCCAGCACCAGGTTTGATAAGCCCCATAAGGACATGGAATTTGCACCAGTAGCTATAGTGAACGATTAGGCAGCACATGGCTCTTTAAACTCCAGAGTCTCTCGGAGGAGAGAGGATGGCACATTTATTGATGGAGCAAGGTGTTGTTGGAAAGACCTAACAGACTCCAATCCTATACATGACAAAAGAGACTACACCTGCTCTTGGAGGATATGCCTCGCTTGGAGTTCTGGGGGTCGCTTTATAGGGATGGAATCACGGTTTGGGTGGGAACTTCTGTTTCTGCAGAGTTTCATCCGTAGCATAGATACAATACGCAGGTTAGGTGACAGTTTTAAATTTTCATACCCCTTTTGCATGGACATCTGAGAATGCCTTAAGAATATTAACTGCTAGTCCTCTTGAGCGTGTTCAATCAATGATAATAAAGCTTTTATTAGCATTAATTGAACATCTGCAAAAACAGCTTGGGGGCAGTGTCTGACCTCCTCCAACCCCGCAAGGGGAAAGGAGAACCAAGATCAATAGCGCAAGGATGATTCCTACGAGGTGGGGGTCAGACATGCCTCCTCTCTCCAATACCATTACCAGTTCTGATGCCAACCATCCCTCCCATAGCACTCTCTGCTGCGTTCAGTAATTCACTGTAATGGGCACACACTATAGCCAGGTGATTTTTATACATTTTTTTCTAATCCTCATCACAATCCTACAAGGCATGTATTAGGACTTGTGTTTTACAAGTAAGAAGAGCAACGCTCGTAATGGATAAATAACTGGTCCAAAGTCACATAGCTACTAAACTATAGTAACGAGGATTTGTGGAAAATTCAACTTCATTCTTGCTCTGCACATTTGAGAAATAAAGATGGTATTAAGTCAGAGAAGGGGTAATCTGGGAAACTACCCATTGGTTAGAAAAAAAAAAATAAAACTCACCTTATTACGTTTTAAAATTATCTGACATGTTATATAGTATAAAAACCGAAACACATTGCTGTGGACTTGATTCTGACTCTTAGCAATCCTATAGAGAGTTTATAGGACAGAAGGGCACCCAACTCAGCGTCTAGGTGTGTAGCATAAGTAGTCGGGTGTGGGAGTGGGGAAGCAGGCAAAGGATTTAGCCACAAAGCTTAGGTAGTGATTCTCAAACATTAGCATGCATCAAATTACCTGGTTGTTGTTGCTAGTTGTTGTTGAGTCAGTTTCAACTAATGGCGACCGCATGTACAACAGAATGAAATGTTGCCCAGTCCTGTGTCATCTTCATGGTCATTGGTATGTTTCAGACCATTGTTTATGGCCACTGTGTATTTTGAGTTCCTTCCCAACTGGGGGCTCATTTTCTAGCACTAGATCGGACAATATTTTGTTGTGATCTGTAAGGTTCTTACTGACTTATTTTTGGTAATAAATCACCAGCCCTTTCTTCCTAGCTTGTCTTAGTCTGGTAGCTCTGCTGACACTTGTCTACCATGGGTGACCCTGCTGATATTGGCATAGCTTCCAGAATCATAAAAAAAAAAAAATTTTTTTTTTTAGAATCATAGCAACATGCAATCTGTCATGGTACGACAAACTGACAGATGAGTGGTGAAAATTATCTGGAGGGCTTGTTAAAACACAGATTGCTGGGCCCCACCTCCAGAGTTTCTGATTCTGTAGATCTGAGATGGGGCCTGAGAATTTGCATTTCTAACAATTTCCCAGGTTATGCTGTGGTGCTGGTCCAGGGCCATGCCTTTGGAACAACTTTCAAAATGTTTTGACCTGCAGAAAGCCAAATCAAACCAAACTTGTTGCTGTCAAGTCAATTCCGACTCATAGAGACCTTATAGGATGAGTAGAACTGCCCCATAAGGTTTGCCAGAATCAGGTGGTGGATTCTAACTGCCACCCTTTTGGTTAGCAGCTGAACTCTTAACTACTGCACCACCATGTCTCATTGAGCTGCAGACATTCCCGTTTTTCATGTGAAATCTTACATGGAATCCTCAAAAAACAGAAGTGGAGGTGGCTGTACAAACACTTTGGCTCTCCCCGGCCTGTCCTCTTCCTTAGTGGTGGCTTTTGAAACATATTTATGGGATTATGCCATTATGAAAATCGCATAGCTGGAGGAAAATTTGGTTCCATAATTTTATAGTTTTCTCTCTGTGCCTCTCTACCTCTTTCTCAGTCTCTGCCTCTGTCTCTGAGTTAAATTAAGTTGTTTGCTAAAGAAGCTGTTCAAGTGCTTTTAGAAAAGCCATGTGGATCGGTGGGCAAAAATTTTGGCACAGAATATTTGGGCTTCAGTTTTGCTTTTTTGAATATAATCTGGTGATTAAACCTGTTCTTTTTGTTCTCTAACAGCCTCATTCAAAGCTCTGCTTTTTGATGTTTCCTTCAGTCTAGTTGTGGCATTTCTCCATAAGATCTACAGGTATTAGCTCTCCATCATGAATTATTCTGAAGACTGCTGAGTTTTCTTAATCAGTACCAAGGTGAAAAAAAAAATGCTTTGGGTAAAATAGCATATTTTGAAGACTCTTTGAAGTTAGTTCACAGCAAGGTGGTACCTACTTGATGCCTAATATCTTCATGAAAATGGGAAAAAATATCAACTACTCAGATATCTATAGGGTTACTATGAGTTGAAATTAACTCAACAGCAGCGAGTTTTTTTTTTTTTAAATCCGGATAAGCTATAACATTAACCCCAAAACCAAACCCAGTGCCGTCAAGTCGATTCCGACTCATAGCAACCCTATAGGACAGAGTAGAAGTGCCCCATAGAGTTTCCAAGGAGCGTCTGGCAGATTTGAACTGCCGACCCTTTGGTTAGCAGCTGTAGCAATTAACCACTACACCACCAGGGTTTCCAGCTACAACATTAAAAAAAAAAAAAAACATTAGGAAGAATTAATAACTGATTGAGGTTTTTATTGCCCATCCAGATGTTTTACATCAGTGTAGTCCATTTGTTGGCAAACTGATAAAAGCATAATGCTTTAAGTCTGTATTAATTATGTGTAACTGTAATCACCAAATATTTTAGTGTCTTCGTTTTCATCATTAGTTAAAATGAAGACTCTGCAACAGAGGAAAAGATAAATGTCTTCCTACACTGGAAAAGAAAACTCTTGACATCTTAGTTTGGGATTACTCCAAGTGTTACTTTATTCTTGGCTTATTTATGTCCTGGTGGGGATGTTATCATAGTTATAAAAAATAGAGGATTTGAAAGTGCCCAGAGTTCTAACTTAAAAAAAAAAAACAAAACAGAAAACCCCAAACCAAACCTGTTGCCATTGAGTCAATTCCGATTCATAGCAACCCTACAGGACAGAGTAGAACTGCCCCAAAGAGTTTCCAAGGAGGGGCTGGTAGATTCGAACTGCCAACCTTTTTGGTTAGCAGTTGTAGCTCTTAACCACTGTGCCACCAGGGTTCTAAGTTTTAATAAATACTCAGAAGCTTAGATGCTTCGCTGAAACTTGTCCAAACCTCTCTTTGCTGGCATGAGCCTTTGCAAATCTCATGCTTTGAGGTAGTTGGCACCTTTGCCTAGAATCAAGAAAATAGAAATAAAAACATGATTATTATACAAGATATGCTCAACTTTTGCAAGCTCATGATATCTCTACCTCCAAGGTACAAGTCATGGAAAGCTTATTTTATTCAAATTAATATGCCTATCTCTGCCTCCAATATAACTTCATTTGGATTTAAACCTGAGGCCTAGTCACTTTGGTTTATTATAGCACCAAGTCATCATTTGTACAAAGGCATTACCCATTGAAAACTTCCATCTATTTTTTATTACTCCAAAATGAACTGGTGAAATTTAAGGGGTGGGGTTAATGTGTTTTAATGTTTATAGAAGCCACTGCTCAACCTCATTCCTACAGAAAAGGAGGTGCTTCTGCCAAGAAGACACCTGGGAGAGATTCGTTAGTGGTCACCGATTCTAACAAGCGTCCCCATATTCTCTTGGAGATGAGATAGGAGTGTGAAAACCTAACACATCTGGAAGACAATCAATCCTTAAAGTTAGTCAACATCTGGGAATGTAACCAGCCTGGTTGACAAAGCCGGTGATTAAACATGATGGAAGTTCACCAGCTATAGACAAGTGTAGAGTAACCGACTGTGAATTATGAGAACATACACGAATCTTGCATGCTATAATGAGCCATTAGCACCCAGCTTGCGTGAGTTGGAAAGCCTTCTGAACACTGAGGTATGTGTGGAGATGTTTTTGAATGTTTTTCCAATTTGTTTTTCTTTCAGAGCAATGTATAAAACCACACTATAAATTCAGACAAAGCAAAACAAAAAGTTTCAGCCTCTCTAAGCTTCTTCATGCCTTATCCTTTATGTTTCAATTTGCTGTTTTCATTTTCTGACCTCACCCCTATTCTTGAGACATTTTCATTTGGGCCTGAAAGTCAAATACCAACATTGCTGCTTTTGTCCTGGATCCTTCCTCGGATCTACTTTATCATCCTCTGGGCGATTTCAGATGCCCCACCACACTAGCTAGTATCAACATTTTGTACTGTTTTAAACACTGAGAATAAATCAAATCATTTTGCCTAGATAACTATTTAATGTGACTCTAGGAAAATCCAGGTAAGAGCAATAAAAATGAGTAACTGTGATTTTTATATCCCATTTGCTTCCTTCTCCATCCCCCCTGCCCTTTTCTTTCCCTAAAGTTACTCCCTAGGATTTTTATAACTCAAAAGATCTAGTACCAAAACACAAAAGAGACATACTGTTTGACTTTCATCTTTTCTGATCTTTCCCTCCCTCGAACATGAAAATCAGTGGTTTGTGGTTAAATGAGAAAGTAATTCGACTTTCTTACTGAAGCAGAATTTGCTCAAGAAGAATAAATTCTTTTTTTGTCTTTAGTTAATGGCTAACGATAGGAATACAGCAGTATTCTTACCGTTCCTTGTTCAACAAATTCTTTACAAAATGCTGCAGACGTATCAAAATGAAGGCAGTAAAATTATGAAAAATTTTAATTGTGTTCTCTATAAGTAGATTCTAAGGGTGGATTTCTATGGAGAGTTCCCATGGGGCAAATTCCCAAGCTTAATGAAATAATATAGGTAGTGGTCCCATGTTTTGTGCCTTTAAAATCAGATCCCACCACCAGCTAGCTGAAAAAGAGAACCAAATTGAGAATGAAAAATCCCATAAAGCTCTCAGATATTAGAATGAGCACCATGAACTTGGTAGTATTTGCTAATATTTAAGCTAGGGGCCTACAGATATTTTTTTGAAGGCCAGAAAGTAAATATTTTCAGCTTTGTGGCCATAGGGTTCCTGTTACAACTCTGCCATTGTTGAAGAAGCTATAGACAATACTAAGAAAAAATGAGTCTGGCTATGTTCCAATAAAGTGTTATTTACAAAACAAGTGTAACCTGGGGTTGTATTTTGCTGTTCCTGATTTAAACACTAATATAAAGCATTTTCACCACTCATCTGTCAGTTTGTTGTACTGTGGTGGCTTGTGTGTTGATATGATGCTGGAAGATATGCCATCAGCATTTCAAATACCAGCAAGGTCACCCATGGGGAACAGGTTTCAGTGGAGCTTCCAGCTAAGACAGACTAGGAGGAAAAGTCTGGCTATCTAGTTCTGAAAAGGAGCCAATAAAAACCTTATGAATCACAACAGAACATTGTCCAACTTGCTTGCTTTGGACATGTCATCAGGAAGCATCAATCTCTAGAGGAGGGCATCATGTTTGATGATGTTGAGGACCAGTGAGGGTGAGGGAGACCTTTGGTGAGATAAATTGACACAATAGCCACAATGATGGACTTGAACATGCTGGCAAGCGTCAGGCTGACACAGACTGGGTAATAGTTTGTTCTGTTGTACATTAAGGTCGCCATGAGTTGAAGTTGAGGCAGTGGCAGCTATCACCATCATCATCATCAAACACTTAGGGAAGATATGGAGAAAATATCTTTGAACTACTGTGAAGTATTCAGTTAAAACTCCAGGAAAAAACAATTAACACTTTGATCAACAGAACCTAAAGTCTTATTCTCTAGTTGAGATATGCCTATTGGAAAAAGAGAGAGACATTGAAACACAGCTATGATGATGATAGTTAGCCTAATTCTTGAATCCTTTCTTCTGCTCTCTTCTCTTTCTTTTTGCCATTCTTCTTTTCTTTCCTCCCCATTCCAGTTTTCTCCTTTATTATTGTCCATAACTTTTTAGAGTCATGTACATGTCACACTCACGTGTGCATTCTGTGAGAATGCGTGGGTTATTTTGATAGATTGTCATCATTTAGTCCTGGCTTGATTTTCATTTAGAATGAGGGTGGAAGAATACTTTAGCCTCAGGAAACAAAGATTCTTGGCCAATTTAAACAGTTTTCATGTCGAGCAGCCTTGAAGAAAGACAGATCTTCATGTCAGTGCCTGTTTTCCACTGCCATTTCAATGCCTGAAGAGCCTACAATCAATTAGGTGATACAGCATTGTCTAATTGATGGGCTATATGTGTATGTAAGCCTATCATAATACATTAGCGCCTAACGAGACAAAACCATCATGTGGAAAACTCTCGGCCTGCCAGATGCAGGCTTTTGCCAAGCCAGATGATCAATGATATAGAATTTTCAGGCATTCACACTCAGAAAAGTGACTGTAGAAAAACAGCATTCTCACTCTCAGCATATTTGCCCCCTCTCTCTCTTGCTTTGAGTCATATCTGCTGACTTCATGGTTTGACACATTTTTTATTCTTGTTAGCTCGGTTGAGCCTGTTGGATTCCATCCGGCCTTCCAGTCTTACGCACTACTAAATCCGTCAAGTTCAGATCAGGCTCTCTGTTAGCAGGAAGGGAGAAAGAAGCAGAGAGGGACGTAGGATCACTGTGCCGAACTCTATTAGACTTGGAGAATAGAGCAATCCAAACCCACTGCCATCCAGTAGATTCCAAGTCATAGCTACCCCACAGGACAGAATAGAACTGCCCCATAGGGCATCTAAAGCTGTAAATCTTTGTGGAAGCAGACTGCCACATCTTTCTTCTGTGGGGCGACTGGTGGGTTGGAACTGCCAACTTTTCAGTTAGCAGCCGAGCATTTACCTGCTATGCCACCAGGGCTCCAGATTGACCACTTGCACAATGTCATGGATTGAATTATGTCCCCCAGAAAATGTGTGTATCAATTTGGCTGGGCCATGATTTCCAGTATTGTGTGGGTATCCTCCATTTTGTGATTGTAATTTTATGTTAAAGAGGATTAGGTGGGATTGTAACACCCTTACCCAGGTCACATTCCTGATCCAATGTAAAGAAGTTTCCCTGGGGTGTGGCCTGTACCACCTTTTATCTCTCAAGAGATAAAAAGGAAAGGGAAGCAAGCAGAGAGTTGGGGACCTCATACCACCAAGAAAGCAGCACCAGGAGCAGAGTGCATCTTTGGACCTGGGGTCCCTGCGCCTGAGAAGCTCCTCGACCAGGGGAAGATTGACGACAAGAAATCTTCCTCCAGAGTCAACAGAGAGAGAAAGCCATCCCCTAGAGCTGACACCCTGAATTTGGACTTGTAACTACTAGACTGTGAGAGCATAAATTTCTCTTTGTTAAAGCCATCCAATTGTGGTATTGCTATTATAGCAGTACTAGATGACTAAAAAAAAAAAAATTTTTTTTTTTTTTTAGATGACTAAGACACATATTAAACAGAACAAACTTCTTTGGAGCTCATAGGCATATTGTGGAAAGGACAATATTGAATTTGACGTGGTTCAGGCTATACCCTAACTACTTACAGAATCTTGAGCAAGTCACAAAACTTCTCTGGTCCTTCAGTTTTTGCACGTACAGGATGAAGAAGATAGTTTGGGCAATTATTTGTATTTTTAAAATAATTTTTATTGTGCTTTAAGTGAAAGTTTACAAATCAAGTTGGTCTCTCACATATAAGCTTATATACACCTTACTACATACTCCCAATTACTCACTCCCTGATGAGACAGCCCACTCCCTCCTTCCAGTCTCTCTTTTCGTGACCATTTTGCCAACTTCTAACTCCCTCTACCCTCCCATCTCCCCTCCAGAAAGGAGATGCCAACATGGTCTCGAGTGTCTACCTGATGCAAAGAGCTCACTCCTCTTCAGCATCTCTCTCCAACCCATTGTCCAGTCCAATACATGTTTGACAAGTTAGCTTTGGGAATGGTTCCTGTCCTAGGCCTACAGAAGGTTTGGGGACCATGACCGCCGAGGTCCTTCTAGTCTCAGTCAGACCATTAAGTCTGGTCTTTTTATGAGAATTTGGGGTCTGCATTCCACTGTTCTCCTGCTCCCTCAGGGGTTCTCTGCTGTGTTCCCTGTCAGGGCAGTCATCAGGTGTGGCCAGGTCTCAGGATGATGTAGTCTCTGTTTTATGTGGCCCTTTTTGTCTCTTGGGCTCATAATTATCTTGTGTCTTTGGTGTTCTTCATTCTTCTTTGGTCCAGGTGGGATGAGACTATTGGTGCATCTCAGATGGCCGCTTGCTAGCGTTTAAGACCCCAGATGCCATTTTTCAGTGTGGGATGCAGAATGTTTTCTTAATAGATTTATTTTGCCAATCGACTTAGATGTCCCCTGAAGCCATGGTCCCCAAACCCCTGCCCTTGCTTCGCTGACCTTTGAAGCATTCAGTTTATTCAGGAAACTCCTTTGCTTTTGGTTTAGTCCAGTTGTGCTGACCTCCCCTGTATTGAGTGTTGTCCTTCCCTTCACCTAAAGTAGTTCCTATCTATTATCTAATTAGTAAGTACCCCTCTCCCACTTTTTCTCCCTCCCCCCCTCTTAATCATAAAAGAACGTGTTCTTCTCAGTTTAAACTCTTTCTCAAGTTCTGATAATAGTGGTCTTAGACAATATTTGTTCTTTTGCAACTGACTAATTTCACTCAGCATAATGCCTTCCAGGTTTCTCCATGTTATGAAATGCTTCACAAATTCATCACTGTTCTTTATCGATGTATAGTATTCCATTGTGTAAACATGCCATAATTTATGTATCCATTCATCCATTGATGGGCACCTTGGTTGCTTCCATCTTTTTGGTATTGTAAACAGTGCTGCAATAAACATGGGTGTGCATATACCTGTTTGTGTAAAGGCTCTCATTTCTCTAGGATATATCCCAAGGAGTAGGATTGCTGGGTCATATGGTAGTTTTATTTCTAGTCTTTTAAGGAAACGCCAAATTGATTTCCAAAGTGGTTGTACCATTCCCATCAGCAGTGTATAAGTGTTCCAATCTCTCCACAACCTCTCCAACATTTATTATTTTGTGTTTTTTGAATTAATGCCAGCCTTGTTGGAGTGAGATGGAATCTCATTGTAGTTTTAATTTGCATTTCTCTAATGGCTAATGATCGAGAGCATTTCCTCATGTATCTGTTAGCTGTCTTCTTTAGTGAAGTGCCCGTTCATATCCTTTGCCCAATTTTTAATTGGGTTGTTTGTCTTTTTGTGGTTGAGTTTTAGCAGAATCATGTAGATTTTAGAGATCAGGCACTGGTCGGAGATGTCGTAGCTGAATTTTTTTTCCCAGTCTGAAGGTGGTCTTTTTACTTTTTTGGTGAAGTCTTTAGATGAGCATAGGTGTTTGATTTTTAGGAGCTCTCGGTTATCTGGTTTCTCTTTGGCATTTTTGATAACGTTTTGTATTCTGTTTATGCCTTGTATTAGGGCTCCTAATGTTATCCCTATTTTTTCTTCCATGATTTTTATAATTTTAGACTTTATGTTTAGGTCTTTGATCCATTTGGAGTTAGTTTTTGTGCATGGTGTGAGGTATGGGTCCTGTTTCATTTTTTTGCAGATGGGTATCCAGTTATGCCAGCACCATTTGTTAAAAAGACTATCTTTTCCCCAATTAACTGACACTAGGCCTTTGTCAAATATCAGCTGCTCATATGTGGATGGATTTATACCTGGATTCTCAATTCTGTTCCGTTGGTCTATGTATCTGTTGTTGTACCAGTACCAGGCTGTTTTGACTACTGTAGCTGTATAGTAGATTCTAAAATCAGGTAGAGTGAGGCCTCCCACTTTCTTCTTCTTTTTCAGTAATGCTTTACTTATCCGGGGCTTCTATCTCTTCCATATGAAGTTGGTGTTTTGTTTCTCCATCATGTTAAAAAATGTCATTGGAATTTGGATTGGAAGTGTATTGTATGTATAGATGGCTCTTGGTAGAATTGATGTTTTACAATGTGAAGTCTTCCTATCCATGAGCAAGATATGTTTTTCCACTTATGTAGGTCCCTTTTGGTTTCTTGCAGTAGTACCTTGTAGGTTTCTTAGTATAGGTATTTTACATCTTTGCTAAGATTTATTCCTAAGTATTTTGTCTTCTTGGAGGCTACTGTGAATGGTATTGATTTGGTGATTTTGTCTTCAATGTTCTTTTTGTTGATGTAGAGGAATCCAAGTGATTTTTGTATGTTTATCTTGTAACCTGATACTCTGCTGAACTCTTCTATTAGTTTCAGTAGTTTTCTGGAGGATTCCTTGGGGTTTTCTGTGTATAAGATCATGTCATCTGCAAATAGAGATAATTTGACTTCCCCCTTGCCAATCCGGATGCCCTTTATTTCTTTGTCTAGCCTAATTGCTCTGGCTAGGACCTCCAGCACAATGTTGAATAAGAGTGGTGATAAAGGGCATCCTTGTCTGGTTCCGTTCTCAAGGGAAATGCTTTCAGGCTCTGTCCATTTAGGATGATGTTGGCTGTTGGCTTTGTATAAATGCCCTTTATTATGTTGAGGAATTTTCCTTCTATTCCTGTTTTGCTGAGAGTTTTTATCATGAATGGGTGTTGGACTTTGTCAAATGCCTTTTCTGCATCAATTGATAAGATCATGTGGTTTTTGTGTTTTATTTATATGGTGGATTACATTAATGTTTTTTCTAATATTCAACCAACCTTGCATACCTGGTATAAATCCCACTTGGTCATGGTGGATTAGTTTTTTGAAATGTTGTTGAATTCCATTGCCTAGAATTTTGTTGAGGATTTTTGCATCTATGTTCATGAGGGATATAGGTCTGTAATTTTCTTTTTTTTGTGTTGTCTTTAGCTGGTTTTGGTATCAGGGAGATGCTGGCTTCATAGAATGAGTTAGGTAGTATTCTGTCCTTTTCTATGCTCTGAAATACCTTTAGTAGTAGTGGTGTTAACTCTTCTCTGAAAGTTTGGTAGAACTCTGCAGTGAAGCCATCCGGGCCAGGGCTTTTTTTTGTTGGGAGTTTTTCGATTACCGTTTCAATCTCTTTTTTTGTTGTGGGTCTATTTAGTTGTTCTTCTGTTTGTGTTAGTTTTGGTAGGTAGTGTGTTTCTAGGAATTCATCCATTTCTTCTAGGTTTTCAGATTTGTTAGAGTACAATTTTTTTTGTAGTAATCTGATATGATTCTTTTAATTTCAATTGGGTCTGTTGTAATATGGCCTGTCTCATTTCTTATTTGGGTTATTTGTTTCCTTTCCTGTATTTCTTTATTCAGTCTGGCCAATGGTTTATCAATTTTGTTAATTTTTTCAAAGAACCAGCTTTTGGCTTTGTTAATTCTTTTAATTGTTTTTCTGTTCTCTAATTCATTTAATTCTGTTCTAATTTTTATTATTTGTTTTCTTCTGGTGCCTGACGGATTCCTTTGTTGCTCTCTTTCTATTTGTTCAAGTTGTAGGGACAGTTCTCTGATTTTGTCCCTTTCTTCTTCATGCATGTGTGCATTTATTGAAATAAATCGACCTCTGAGCACTGCTTTTGCTGTGTCCCAGAGGTTTTGATAGGAAGTGTTTTCAGTCTCGTTGCATTCTATGAATTCTTTATTCCCTCCTTAATGTCCTCTATAACCCAGTCTCTTTTGAGCAGGGTATTGTTCAGTTCCCAACTATTTGATTTCTTTTCCCTGGTTTGTCTGTTATTGATTTCTACTTTTATGGCCTTAAGTCCTGAGAAGATGCTTTGTAACATTTTGATGTTTTGGATTCTGCAGAGGTTTGTTTTATGACCTAATATGTGATCTATTCTAGAGAATGTTCCATGTGCACTAGGAAAAAAGTATACTTTGCAGCAGTTGGGTGGAGTGTTCTGTATAAGTCTATGAGGTCAAGTTGGTTGATTGTAGCAATTAGGTCTGTGTCTCTGTTGAGCTTCTTAGTGGAAGTCCTGTCTTTCTCCTAAAGTGGTGTGTTGAAGTCTCCTACTATAATTGTGTAGGCGTCTATCTCACTTTTCAATTCTGTTAAAGTTTGTTTTATGTATCTTGTAGCCCTGTCTTTGGGTGCATAAATATTTAATATGGTGTATCTTTCTGGTCAATTGTCCCTTTTATCATTATGTAGTGTCCTTCTTTATCCTTTGTGGTGGATTTAACTTTAAAGTCTATTTTGTCAGAAATTAACGTTGCCACTCCTGCTTTTTTTTGATTGTTGTTTGGTTGATATATTTTTTTCCATTCTTTGCGTTTTAGTTTATCTGTGTCTCTAAGTCCAAGGTGTGTCTCTTGTAGGCAGCATATAGACAGATCATGTTTTTTTGTCCAGTCTGTGACTCTGTCTCTTTATTGTTGCATTTAGTCCATTTACATTCAGCGTGATTATAGATAGGTATGAGTTTAGTGCTGTCATTGTGATGCCGTTTTGTGTGTGTTGTTGACAATTTCATTTTTCCACTTACTTTTTTGTGCTGAGAAGTTTTTCTTTGTAAATTGTGTGTTCCTCATTTTCATAGTAGTTGAATTTATTTTTGCTGAGTTGTTATGTTTATCTTGGTTTTTATTTTGAAGTATGGAATTGTTAGACCTCTTCGTGGTTACCTTAATATTTACCCCTATTTTTCTAAGCAAAAACCTGACTTGTATCGGCCTATATCGCCTTGGTTTCCTCTCCATATGGAAGATCTATGCCTTCTGCATTTAGTCCCTCTTTTTTGATTATTGTAATTTTTAATCCTTTACATAATAACATCAATGATTCCTTGTTTTGAGCATTAAAAAAAAAATTAACCTTATTTTGTTTTCATGATTTCCCTATCTGACTTGATATCAGGATGTTCTTTTCTGTGACCTTGTGTTGTGCTGGTATCTGATATTATTGATTTTCTGGCCAAAGAATTTCCTTTAGTAATTCTTAAAGCTTTGGTTTGGTTTTTGCAAATTCTCTAAGCTTGTGTTTATCTGTAAGTGTCTTAATTTCACCTTCATATTTGAGAGAAAGTTTTGCTGGATATATGATTCTTGGCTGGCAGTTTTTCTCCTTCAGTGCTCCATATATGTTATCCCATTTCCTTCTTGCATGCATGGTTTCTACCGAGTAGTCTGAACTTATTCTTATTGATTCCCCTTTGTAAGTGACTTTTCTTTTTTCCCTGGCTGCTTTTAAAATTTTCTCTTTATCTTTGGTTTTGGCAAGTTTGATGATAATATGTCTTGGTGATTTTCCTTTGGGATCTATCTTGTATGGGGTTCCATAAGCATCTTGGATAGATATCCTTTCATCTTTCACGATGCCAGGGAAGTTTTCTGTGAACAGATCTTTTACTATTCTCTCTGTATTTTCTGTTATCCCTCCCTGTTCTGGAACTCCAATCGCATGCAAGTTTTTCTTCTTGATAGAGTCCCACATGATTCTCTGGCCTTCCTCATTTTTTAAAATTCTTTTCTCTGATTTTTCTTCAACTATATTGGTGTCATTTGCCTTATCCTCCACCTCCCCCACTCTGCATTCCAATCTCTCGATTCTACTCCTCTGACTTCCTATTGAGTTGTCTAATTCTGTAATTTTATTGTTAATCTTTTCAGTTTCTGAATGCTGTCTCTGTGCGGATTCTTGCAGCTTATTAATTTTTCCCTATGTTCTTGAATACTCTTTTTGATTTCTTCAACTGCTTTATAAGTGTGTTCCATGGCTTTTTCTGTAGATTGCCTTATTTCGTTTCTGAGGTCATCCCTGATGTCTTGAAGGATTCTGTGTATTATTTTTCTATATTCTACAACTGGCAATTCCAGGAACGTATCTTCATTTGGGAAAGATTTTGATTCTTCGATTTGGGGGTTTGTAGAAGCATTTATGGTCTGCTTCTTTATGTGATTTGATATCGACTGCTGTCTCTGAGCCATCTATAAGATAATGTAATTATTTATTTTATATTTGGCCACTGAGTCTTATGTTCCTTTTTTGTTTCAGTACACCCAGATGGGCTACTAGATTGCGCTATCTTGATTGTTGTAGCCTTTGAATCACTTATGTCCTATTACCAGCTGATTTGAGCTGTTACCAGATGTATGAGCCTATGAGTCCTTTCACTATTCTTGAATAGAATCAGTTTGGGTGTCTTGTTAGTGGGTCACCTAGTGCATGGTGTAAGCCATGGCCTATTAACTTAGAGGAGAAGAGTGATGATTGTATGCACCAGATTCTAGTAGCAGCATGGGGTCACGCTCCAAGGAGGGCAGGATGCTGACAGCCTTCCCCCACATTCCAGTGAGGTAGGAGTGTCTCTGTTATTTAGAGCTTTCTGGTGGATGGGCTCTGCAGCTGTACCTTAGGCACCCAACGCTTGTCACTCTAAAGATTGGTAGGCGTCATTATCCTCAGACCCCTTTAGCAGGTGGCTAGGTGGCGTGGGTGGAGCTTCAGCCCTCAGTTCCCTGCTGTGGATCAATGAGGGCTCTGTTTAATAGGTAGAGAGGTTTCAGACTTCCAAAACTTGCCTTTCCACTGCTCAGCTAAAACAATTACAATCAGATCTCTATCAGAATTGCCTTTGCATTATAATAGCCACCTGGTTCGCTGTAGGGATGAAAGCCAAAGACTGTGGATCTCTCATGCTTGGCTGGAGCTGGTTCTGTATTATTATTCCAGTTTAGGGAAGTCAGGGAAGGATTTCCCCCCTGATTGTTAATTGCTGCTTCTCTCAGGCCAAGAGAATGGGTTAGAAAAAGAAGAAAACAAAACAAAACAAAACCCCACAGAGCAGTTTACTCTCTGCCCCAGGAAATTCCAATGTTAATGAAGTCACCTGGGGCAGGGAGGGGAGGGATCAGATAGATAGGAGAGAGTAGCATGGCAATACAGACAAACTTATTTATCTTATTTGGTGAGGACTCTTTTATCTAAGATTGTAGAGGAGTGTGTAGCCTGTGTGCGCTGGCTGGGTCGAGATTGTCCCCGAAGGTTAGTGCTGCATCCCGTGCTTTCGCTGTCTCAGGAAGCCATGATAAGCTCCTCCACGCTTAGTCCAAAGCCCTACGCCAAGGTTTTCTGACTGGGATGCTGGCTCCAGACTCCAAAACTAGTCGCTCCTTTGCCGTGGTTTCCCGTTCTCCTGTCAGCTGCATTGATATGCAGCCTGCGTGTGTTGGCTGGGTCTCCACCGAGGTTACTCCAGGGGATTAGGGCTGCATCCTGTGCTTGCCCCGTCTCAGTAGGCTGCGATCACCCCAACCACTCTGGCACCAGGAAACCGTGAGGGCTCAAGGCCGTGGTGTGGGAAGCCGGCTCCGGAAGCGGTCGCTGCTTCAGCATGCAGCTTTTCGCTCCCCTGTCACTCAGGTCAACTCCTTAGTACTGTTTTTGATGGTCGGGGCTCATAGATTGTTATGTATGTAATCGATTCACTTGTTTTTTCGAGTCTTTGTTGTAAGAGGGATTGGCGGAAGCTTCTACCTAGTCAGCCATCTTGGTCCCGCATCCAGTTTGGGCAATTTTTAAGGACACATTTCAGCTTTATATTCCAAAAGTCACAGACGACATCATTTGAAAATTCTTGTTAACTCTACACTTAATAGCAGTGTATCTAATTTACTAAGGCTCAGTGTTCTGGTTATCTATGGCTCTGTAACAACAAAACCCATTGTTGTTGAGTTGATGTCTACTCACGGTGACCCCATAAGTTGCAAAGTAGAGCTAAGCTCCATAGAGTTTCCTTGACTATTATCTTTGAGGAAGCAGCTTGCTAGGCCTTTCTGCTTGTGACACACACTGGGTTCAAACCATCAACCTTTTGGCTAGCAGCTGAGCGTAAATTGTTTGTGCCACCCCAGACTTTAGTGACTGAAAACAAAGATAACCTACATTTTCCTCACAAATCTGCAATCTGGGAAGGAATCTCTGAGGACAGTTCATCTCTCTTCCACTCAGCATCACTAAGGCATCTTGAGAGCTGGGCCTGGAGTCATCTGAAGGCTTATTTACCACGTTTCGTGGTTGATGTTTGCTGTTGGCTGGAGCATTAGCTGAGACTATTGGCTGAAAAACATCTATGTGTGGCATTTCCATGTGGCCTGAAGTTCCTTACAACATGGTGGGTGTGTACCAAGGGCAAACATCTAGAGACAGAGCCAGGAGGAAGCTGTGTCATTATTTATTAGCTAGCCTTGAACTTCATGCACTTTCTCTTCCACTCCACGTTCTATTTACTGAGGAAGTCCAAAGGCCCACCCAGACGAAGGTGAAAGGAAGTAGACTCCACCTGCTTATAGGGAATGGCAAGGTGCTGGAAGAGCAAGTGGGACTGGAAATATCATTGTGGTCATTTTTGGAAAATATAATCTGCTGCTTTAAGGTTATAGCAAATGCTTATATTTCAATAGAACTAGTGTTACTGCTTAGAAAGTTAACCTTCCTCATAAATAATTAAAAAAAATAGTGTTTGGGTGATTCTGTGTCCCAAAGTCACTGCTTAAAGTCTTTATATGCTTTATATCATTTAATCTTCATTTTTATAGATCAGGAAGCTGAGGCACGAAGGGTGCAAGTAACTTGTGTGACCTTACGATGGGCAAGCGGCAAAGGTGGGCTTCTGAATCAGGTCTGGCTAGTTCCAAAGCCCGTGCATCTTCTGCTACCACACACTGCCTCTCATATAAGGCTCTTGTCATCATGTCTCAGCTTTATTTATCTGATGTAGGAGGGTAGAATTCAAAAGAGATTTTAGAAGGGTCTGAAAAGGGACGACAGTTGCCAAATCTTTTAACACTTGAAGTGACTTCATATCTAAAATTAGTCTTTGCACAAAAGTTGACTGTTAATATCTATGTTTCGTTTTTGCACTGGAGAAGGCAAAGCAGGATGAGGGCCTGACTGGTATTGGTACCTAAGTGTTGGGGAGGATGGTGAACAGTGCCTCTGATTCATAGCTATTGGTATGTGGGATCATAATAAGAGGACAAAGTCATATAGGAGAGAGTTCACCAAAAGTCAGTGATGAATAAGTGTATAAAGTGTCTTCAAAGCCAGAGATGAGAACAATAGTGGACCAATGCTGGTTAGTGGTCTCACTGAAAAGGAGTCAAGTAAGGTTGAGTTTTGTATGTGTCCAGACCCATGTAAAGGAATAAGCAGGCAAAATTGTCTCTGCTTATCCCTGAATCAAGTTCTTCTATTCAGCTTGTGTGTTAGGCATGTGTCCAATATTGCCTGCAATTGCCAGCTCCCTGCTTATGCAGGACTACTCCTTTGATTACTTACCCCATTCATTCAGTTAAAAATAATAGTTGACTTTATCTCCTAACCGATAAACACATTTGCCATTGATTTGACCCAACCAACAGTGTTATGGTGTTATGTGGACATGATCTTGTGAAAAAGATCATCCTCACTTTTTCTGCATATTAGCTATAGAGAAATCAATTGTCTTTAGGAAATTTATTGTAAGATCTTTTGTTGTTGTTGTTCTTGTTAACAATGGAGTGGTTTTGTTAAAAGCTCATTCTGAGTCCTGTTTACAAAGGTTTTTGTCTCGCTGTCTACGTCCATGCTCTTCCTTAATACAAGTGTTCTCTCAAGGACAGTTTGTAGGGCTTAGCTGAACCTTTTCATTTTCTTTTTTTTTTTTTTTAACTTCCTTTTTTCCCCCATGTGCTTGCAGCAATCATGATTGGTTCATAGTTCAACATCTGGAAGCGCATTTGGCTTCATTGCTGGAAAATAAATCAGCATCCTGTTCATGAACAAGGGCCTGACCTTGTACTGGACATCAGTGACTGTGTCTTTTGTTGACAGACTAGTCTTCCTTGACTTTGGGAAATATGTTGCTACGCATCTCTTTTCTGGCATTACTACCCATCTCCGGAACAGCCAGAGTCTTTTCACTATAAACTGGACATTTGCCCTGGGACATGGAGCAAAAGATGACACTAATTGGAAGTTGACATTCTGGAAAACATTGTCAAAGTCATCTCCTGTGGGAAGATAAACCTTATCTTGTGCCAGAACTGAACTGTGGGCTCCATGAACCTGACTGTGTCTTCTCACACCTGTTCTAACAATGATGCCAAGAAATAGGGAGTCAGGAGGAAATTAGACACACAAAGCCTTTGCGAAGCCACCGGAAGTCACAGGGCCCTTTGAAATGATAATAGATTGGACAAGGAGGGGATGCCCTATGTAGATGTCTTTGGCTGTGGTCATGAGCACTGAGAATTCTACAGCAAGCGCCAATCTGAACAAACTGAACAGTGAAGGAAAAATAAAAACCAGAAATAGACACTATGAAAGGGCTGGAGGAGTTAAGTTAAACCAATATGTTTAAAAAAATATATTCCAGCTTAAAAAAAAAATTAGGTGTGATGTACAAGTATGGAGGTAGATGTGTTTCTATAAATAAATAAGCTTCTACTCGCTAACATCTTTTGTTATTGCACGGATTTGGGCAGATTGTAAATAAAATAATTTACCAAGAAGCCAGTTATGCTCACATATAAAGTCTAAGACATCACAGTTGGCATTAAAGGTGGGTATCAGTCCTAACTGCTAAATACTAGTAATATAAAGTGGTTATACTTTGTGACCACACTTCTTCATCTCCTTACTTCTCAGAAAACCAAAATCAAGCCAATTGTAATCTAGTCAATTCTGACTCATGGCAACCCCATGTGTTGCAGAGTAAAACTATGCTCCATAGGGTTTTTTTGGTTGTGACCTTCAGAAGCAAATTGCCAGGCCTTTCTTCCAAGATACCTCTGGGTGGGTTCGAACTGCCAATTTTTTGGTTAGTAGCTGAGCACTTACCCATTTCTACCACCCAGCGACTCCTCTCAGAAAGTGTTTTCAAAACTTTTTTTTAAAATTTATTGTGCTTTAGGTGAAAGTTTACAGCTCAAGTTATTTTCTCACTCAAAAATGTATACGAATATTGTTTTTGACATTGGTTACAATTTCTCCCAACGCTTTTAATTTTACAGGACTGTGAAATTCCAGAGTGAGGAGTAAATATGGCAGAGATGCTGCTTCTTTCCCACAAAGGTGTGTTAACTTTCTTCCTTACTGTTCAGTTAATTTAACAAACATTTATTAGGTTCCCACTTGGTGTCAGACACAGTGTGCTAAGCACTAGAGATACAAAATATTTGTTGTTGTTGTTGTCAGGTGCCTTCGAGTCAGTTCTGACTCACAGTGGCCCTATGTACAACAGAACAAAACACTGCCTGGTCTTACTCCATTCTCAAAATCGTTGTTATGCTTGAGCCCATTGTTGGAGGCACTGTGTGAATAAGGTCTTTCTATTTTTAGCTGACCCTTTGCCAAGTATGATGTCCTTCTCCAGGGATTGGTCCCCTCTGACAACATGTCCAAAGTATGTGAGGTGAAGTCTCACCATCCTTGTTTCTAATGAGCATTCTGGCTGTACTTCTTCCAAGACAGATTTGTTAGTTCTTTTGGCAGTCCGTGATACATTCAATATTGTTTGCCAACAGCATAATTCAAAGGCATCAATTATTGAGGTCACCTTTATTTGTTGCCCAGATTACTGCGAAAGTTTCTTAGCCAAGAGTTCTGCTTCTGGTCTAACCACCTCACCATTACACCTCCTCCCTAGTTCGTTCTTCATATTAGTTCAAGTCATTGTTCTAAAATGCAAATTGTATTATGTCACTTTCCTGCACAAAACTTTTTAGTGGTTTTCAACTGTCCTTAGGATACAGGCCTAACTCCTTGGCAGAGCAACTGAGATTCTCATAATCTGGTTACTTCTTGGTCTCTAGGTAGTAGCATGTACAAAGGCTCTGGGGCAGGCTACCCCCTTAGTGTCCCTCTCATTTAATGTAACTGTTCAACGGAACTATTTGTAATTACTTGAAAGCACCATGTACATTCTTGTTTCTTGGTCTTTGCAAAAGGTGCTTTGCTAATATGGAATACCTTCTACACATTTTCCTGTGGTTAATGCCTACTTATATGAAATGCCACTTCCTTTGGGAACCCTTCCATAACTTCCCCTTCACACTGCCACAGCCTCCACTGGCTTAATCAGGTAACCATCTTTTGTTAAATAAAATGGATTTATTCCATCATTCATTAAGAGATTTATCACATCTTTATAATTCTCTGAGGTGTGCTAAGTTGTGAATTAAAATATGTCTATACATCCCTCATATTTGTTTTGTATCTTGTGCATACCCCACCAATATCATAGCTGTGTGCTTTTCCTACTACTACTACTACTACTACTACTAATAATGGACACTTATTTAGCACTTACTCTGGTCACAAAGAGATTTTCATTCATCATCATTTACATTCAAAATAACTCAAAAAATAGGTATTATGTCATCATCTCATTTCTAGACAAGTTAAAATAATTTCCCCAAGTAGTATTAAGGATGTCAGAACTAAGATTTAAACCATGGCCTATAAGATATCGGGGTCACTTTGTCTTATGATCAAAAACCCATTGCTGTTGAGTTGAATTCCGGCTCATAGTGACCCTATGGGACAGAGTAGAACTGCCCCATAGGGTTTCCATGGCGGTAATCTTTACAGAAGCAGACTGCCCATCTTTCTCCCATGGAGTAGCTGGTGGGTTTGATACAAGATCTTAATTGCTTGTTTCTCTCTTTCACTAATCTAGTTTTTGAGATAAGTAATAATGTCTTTCTCTATGTCTCTGTCTCTCTGTCATAATTGTTACATCTCCAGGGCATAGTACAGTGTCTGTTATGAGGCATATCTGGAGAAAACAGTTAAAAGAATGAATGAAATGTGAGGCCTTTGTACTTGTCCTTAAGTTGCACATAGATAACTGGAAGGGCCAGATACCTAAAGAATAACTGTTATATAACAAGATAATGCACTATTAAAGTTAGGCATGTAGAGGAGGGATATATCACCCAGACCTCAAGGGCCAGGCTCCCTAAAAGAGGAGATGCCTGAATTGAGCATTTTGCTAAGTTTGCCTTAAGGGGCAATTCAGGCAATGTAATCTTTTTCATGACAAAAAAAAGAAAATGCTTCAGTCATAATTTGGAAACCGTTGGCATATAGAAAACATTTGTATTAGCTGATTCACAGTAGTCAAATTACTATTAAGAAATGGTAGCATAAGGTCAGGGTCTATATATTCTTTTTTTGGCTTTAATTTTTTTCATACTACAGAGATGATTACTAGAGTATGACTGAATAGAACTTGCAAGTCTTCAAGTGATAGGAACTAGAAAAACAAAACAACAATAACAACAAAAAACTTAGGGTTATTTAATTCTTTACATAAAACCACTACCATTTCCATAATATCGAAACTCCAGTTCCATTAATCCTATCATTTTGCCTATTTAGGAACAATCTGTGTGACTTCAGGCAAACTAATAAACATCTCTTGTCCTCGTTCTTTTCATATCTACAAAGAAGATATTGAACTGAAGGATTCCTAAGGTTCTTCCCGTCTCTGATCTTCAGTTTTTAAAAAATATTTTTAATCTTCTTTGTATCTGTAATTTATCCCTCCTTCTTATTCTTTTTTTTTTAATTGTACTTTAGATGAAGGTTTACAGAACAAACTAGTTTCTCATTAAATAGTTAGTACACATATTGTTTTATGATATTGGTTAACAACCCCACAACATGTCAACACTCTCCCTTCTCAAATTTGGTTTCCCTATTATCAGCATTCTTGTCCCCTTATGCCTTCTAGTCTTTGCACCTGGGCTAGTGTGCCCCTTTAGTCTTGTTTTGTTTTATGGGCCTGTTCAATCTTTGGCTGAAGAGTAAACCTCGGGAGTGACCTCGTTACTGAGCTGAAAGGGTGTTTGGGGGCCATACTCTCAGGGTTTTTCCAGTCTCTGTCAGGCCAACAAATTTGGTCTTTCTTTTTGAGTTAGAATTTTGTTCTATATTTTTCTCCAGATCTATCCCAGACCCTCTATTTTGATCCCTGTCAGAGCAGTCAGTGGTGGTAGCCAGGCACCATCTAGTTATATTGGACTTAGTCTGGTGGAGGCCGTGGTAGATGTGATCCATTAGTCCTTTGGACTAGTCTTTCCCTTGTATCTTTAATTTTCTTCATTCTTCCTTGCTCCCGAAGTGGTGAGACCAGTGGAGTGTCCTAGATGGCTACTCACAGGCTTTTAAGACCCCAGACACTACTCACCAAAATAGAACGTAGAACATTTTCTTTATAAACTACATTATGCCAATTGAGCTAGATGTTCCCAAAGGCCATGGTCCCTACAGCCCTCAGCCCAGCAATTCGGTCCCTCAGGGATTTTGGATGTATCTATGGAGCTACCATAATCTTGCCTTGTACAGGTTGTGGTGGCTTCCCCAGTATGGTGTACTGTCTTATGCTTCACAAAAGTTACCACTTATCTATTGTCTGTTTAGTGTTTTTTCATCCCCACCCCTCCCTCCTAACAATCAAAGTTTGTTTCTTTTTGTGTGTAAACCTTTTCATAAGTTTTTACAGTAGTGGTCTCATACAATATTTGCCCTTTTGTGACTAACTTATTTTACTCAGCATAAAGCCCTGCAGATTCATCCATGTTAGGAGATGCTTCACAGATTCATTTTTGTTCTTTATCGTTGTGTAATACTTCATCGTATGTGCCATAGTTTATCCATTCATCTGTTGATGGGCATCTAGGTTGTTTCCATCTTTTTGCAATTGTGAACAGTGCTGTAATGAACATGGCTGTGCACATGTCTATTAGTGTGATGACTTTTATTTCTCTAGGATATATTCCTAGGAGTGGGATTGCTGGATCATATGGTATTTCTATTTCTAGCTTTGTAAGGAAGCGCCATATTGTTTTCCAAGATGGTTGTAACATTTTGCATTCCCACCAGCAGTGCTTAAGTGTTCTGATCTCCCCGCAGCCTCTCACATTTGTTATTTCCTGTTTTTTTTATTCTGATCCCATTTTGTCAATGATTTACTCTGAGGATTTTTTTGGTAAAATATCCGATATTTTAATAAAGACAGTTAAGCATATTCCTAGTAGGAAAAGTAGTAATGTAGGTCAGGTGCTTATGATTTTGAGCTAAGCTCCAAGGACTTGTAATCCGAATTCAAACGAGCTCCTGAGATAGGTTTAAGTATACCTGGTCGGTCACTAACACCTATGTGAAATCGAGAGCTGCTGGCCTTGGTGCTGGAAGCTTCTACCCTGATACTCTTTGAGTGTGTGTGTCTGTCTCTGTGTGTGTGGTGGAGGGAAGGGAGGGAGAATTGTCCAAGATATAAAGTAATTCTCTCTCACGCATTTGACCAGTAGTCATTACTTTTACTCTGCTAAAGCACATGTAAGTAGTTTGGAAGATTTTCTGGAATTCTTCATTTAGTAATTAAATTTATATCTTTTAAAATCCATTGTCGTAGAGTCGATTCTGACTCAGAGCAACTCTATAGGACAGAGTAGAACTGCCCTGTAGAATTTCCAAGGAGCAGCTGGTGAATTTGAACTGTGGACCTTTTGGTTAGCAGCTGGACACTTAACTACTGCTCCACTAGGAGCTTTTAAAAAGTGACTGAATTTTTAGATGAGGAGGTTGAAAGTGGCTCCTTCCTTCCTTAGTTTTTAATTTTTCCTGTAGATTTCCCAGTTTTCCACATATTATACAAGAGCCTTTTCATGTGCTTCATGCCAGAAAGTTTTTTCCTTATTTTTCCTGCAAGCCTAAATTCCCATATTACGTTATTACTTTGTGTTCTTCTCTTCAGAGACACGAAGGACATGTTATTGTTAGATGCCTTCAAGTCAGTTCTGACTCATAGTGACCCTATGTATAACAGAACGAAACACTGCCCCATCCTGTGCCATCCTCACAAACCTTGTTATGCTTAAGCCCATTGTTGTAGCCACTGTGTCAATCCATCTTGTTGAGGCTCTTCCTCTTTTTCATTAACATTCTACTTTACCAAGCATGATGTCCTTCTCCAGGGACTGGTCCCACCTGATAACATATTCAAAGTATGTGAGACGAAGTCTCACCATCCTTGCTTCCAAGGAGCATTCCAACTGTACTTCTAAGACAGATTTTTTCATTCTTTTGGCAGTCCATGGTGTATTCACTGTTTTTTGACAATATCATAATTCAAATGCATCAATTCTTCTTCTGTCTTCCTTTTTCATCGTGGAATGGAGGACATAGGTTCGATTTTTCTAAATTAAAAAAAAATCAAGTTTCAGTCAACCTATTTACGTAAAAAAAAAAAAAATCCCCTACTGCAATTCATTCCCCACCCCCCCAGCAAAGCATCTGCTCTTCTTGTTTGTTCTTGAAAACAACCAAGATTCCTTGGGCTGATGATATTATTTGTTGGCCTGCATAGGAGAGTGCTGTGAGGCATTGCCTTGTCTTCTCTGTTTCTTTTTAAGTATTATGAACTTTTTTCTCATCTCTCCATTTTCATAACATTTCATTGCTTTTAGGTCAGTAAATTTCACCCCAGGCACTATTTTCAGGCCAGTTTACTCACTTCCCTTTTAACCTCCTTTATGCAACTCACAGCTCTTTTTTGGTTTCCAATTTTTTCTTTTATAGTTATCTTAGGAAGACTTGTCTGCCTCTCTTTGTTCCACTTGTGAGAAAAAAAAAAGCACTAATCCAGACTATTCACTATGAGAGTATTGTTGGAAATGTCTCTATAGCAAAGAAAATGAAGGCTGGAAGCTTTGATGTGGAATTAGGGAGAATAAAGAATCAATGCCTTGAACCTTCAAACCCAGTGAAAATGTGAATTAATGCATTCAGGGTTTTTAAAAATCAGCATTTACTTCCTTATCCTTCTCTAATCTACTTTCATCAAAGAACCGCATCTTGATTTTTCTGTTTTGTTTTTCTCTTTTGGAGTTTCAACCATATTGTTTGCTACATTTCTTTTTCCCTAGTGCAATTGTTTAATATTTCAGTTTCAACTGAGATTCTAAAAAAGTTTTTGTGAACTGGGCACTTACAGATGATTTATAACATTTCATTGTGTTTTGAGGTCAAAGTAATCGACATATGACTTTTGGAAAATACCTGTTTTCATCATGGCGCTACTCTGTATTAATTTCTTATGCTTGATGTATTTTATGAAATAGTTCATTGCCATCCATTAATTTGCAAAATGGAATGCCTCCATTTCCTTTGCAGCAAATAAATAACCACTTTAGTAGGTTTTTCTTTACTCGTATTCTGGTTTTTCGTATCCTTTCATTTATTCACATGACAATTATTGATAGAGTACCTGGTTAGTACCAGGCATTGTACTAAGTCCTGGGACAGGGATATTTAAGAATCAGCCCCTATCTCAAGCACTCATATTCTACTGGTGGATACTAGATGAGCAAACAAAATTATAAGACATTATGGTGGAGGTACAAAGTCTCATGGGAACATAGAAAAGGGTACCTACTTATGCACTGGGACTTAGGGCTGGATACTCTCACAAAGGTTTTACCAGTATGGCAGACAGTGGGAAGAAACTGCCATCTGTGATGTGACCCTGAAGAATCGTTACATTGGACTAAACTGAGCAATGAGCACTGGCCCTGGTAATGATGCATTTGGGATAGTAGAAAAAGCATGGCCTTTGAATTCAGAAGACCTAGAAGCAAATTCTGGCTATGCTACTAAGTGAGGAGCCCCCTGAAATTCAGTTTTCTCATCTTCAAAGTGGGAATGATGTTACCAGCCTCATGTAATATGGATTGAGTGAGATTATGATGTTTATTCCTTTTCTTTATGCACCTGCCAATGGAAGTTAGAGATAACAAAAGCAGTGGAAGAATTAAACTCTTATAAACACACTTTATAAACTCAAGCCCCTGTTCAAATTATTTACATGCCTAGTCCTTTTGATTGTTACCACAACCACATTAAAAATGAAAAACAAAACAAAACCAGTTGCTGTCCCGTGAATTCAACTCCTGGCAATTCCATCTGTTGCAGAGTGAACAGTGCTCCACTGAATTTTCAATGGCTGTGATCTTTCAGAAACAGATCACCAGGTCTTTATTCCAAGACACCTTTGGGTGTATTTGAATCATCAACCTTTTGGTTAATAGCAGAGAGCTTAACCATGTGTGCCACCCAGGAACTTCTGAAACCCATTAGGTATGTATTATTATTATGTTTTATTATCCATTATTTTAAAGGAAGGAATGAGGTTTATAGAACTTAAATGATTTTCCAAAGGACGTAGTTAGAAAAGGACAGAGCCAGGGCTTGAACTTAGATTTGCTTGGTAGTGAAGCCCAGGTCTTTATCTACCCTATACTCTTGCTCCCTGTACTATTTTCTTTTGCCTATTTGGTATGGTAGGCATGAGGACCACAGATTTTGATTCCTAGCTGGAAGATTAGGATAGATATTAGAGGATCCTTTCCAGCAGTATGTGCACCATGCCTATTTTGTTTAGGTGGATTCTCAGCATGTTGCATGGGACCTAGTACCCAGAAGTTGCTTATATTTGCAAAGGTGCAGTCTAAGGTGATGGAACAAAGAGACCTCAAAGCACAGATATTTCTTTCCCTTTCATATCATAGTCAGTTGGTGGGAGGTCCCATGAAGTCTTCTAGGGACCTTACCTAACAAGATTGCTATGCCACAATCAACCCTGAACTCCCAAGTTTGCTGTAGTCATTGACATTTTCAGTAAGCAGGCAGGAAAGAGCAGAAGTCCAGGACAAACGTTCTCCTTAAAGTAGGTGATGGTAAAGTTGCCCCATCACTTCTGTTCACTTTCTATTTGTGCAAACACAGGGTGCTATACCTCCCTGTAAGGTGGGCTGGAAATTTGGTTCTAGTTCGACAATTACTTGCTCAGGAAAGAGGGGAGAATAGGTCTAGGAACAACACTAGAAGTTTCTGTCAGAGTGTTCAATGAATATTTATTGAAGGAGTAAATGAAGAAAATCAAAGCCTGTAAGTGAACTTAGACCATAATGAGACCATGACAAAGATGTTAGTTGATCCTCTAGCTTACAGACCTACATCAGAGTGCCAGTGTAATTTTCCATCTAATTCTTGCCAAAACACATCTTTAGTCAGAGCCACCTCTTGTAAGTATCTCTTCCCTTTAGTGTTTTCCTTTAATCTATGGCTGTCAACTTTTCTCTTGAACATCAGAATGGAATTGAAACCACATGAGAGTTCATGTGAGCTAGGTGGATTATGCTGCCCTCTTAAGGAAGATAAAGTGACGGGTTATATAGCACTTATCTATATCACCTGTCAGGGATTCTTCATCCCAGGCCAGGGAGAGCACCAGGAGTTTTAGCCGGTTATTTGTGATCCTCTTTCAGAACTACCTTGGCATTAGGATAGAGTATCTCTGACACTGGCAAAATGTGCTTTTAGTTCTCCTAAAAGAAAGTGCTGGAAGTTTTCTACCCCTGGACTTTTGGACTCTGTCAGATCAATATCCTAGCTGAGAGCTCTATCCTAGCAACTTCCTTTTTTCTGCAATGTCATATTCTCTTTGTTTCATTAGAGATCTTTTTTCACAGTCACCATAGGGGCAGGTAGTGTGTCATGCCAATTGGTGGTAGATAATTCGTCCCACACAGAGCGTGACCACTCTTCTTTGTTGCCTGGTGATATAGCAGATCCTTATTATTTTCACTGAGTCAACAGTCAGAATTATAACAGACTTGGTGACTGCAGACAAGGTAAAGCCAAGGATCAGGGGGAGTAGTCAATGAGGGTAAATTCTTCAAAACTTACCAAGGTGGAACTTTTCTCTCTCACTTGTAAGACTTAAAAAAAGAAAGAATAACTACTTCAACCTTCTATCTCTTTAAGCTCTTTTCTTCCAAGAGCTTAAAGTGGCTCAGTAGACCTACATCTCATTTATTTTCACAACATCCCTGTGGAGTCAGAGGCTAGTCTTTCTTTTACTGCACTTGCTGCTCAGATGGGAAGGCAATGCCCTGAGAACTTAAGTGACTTCTATTTAAGGTCACCAACTGAGTCACGCTGTAAAGTCAATGCTCGAATTCAGGTGTTCTGACTCTTCACTAGTGGCTGCTTTAAGGTGATAATATTTGAAGAAGATATATAGCTGGGAGAACTCAAAATATGTTATAAAGGCACACACTGTCATGATATGTCAAGGATCAGACGTGGAAATGTTCCTTAGTTCACAGATTAAAAAAAATGCTTTTTATGACTTGACCATATTTAATGATATAAACTGTTCTCACTCTGTTAAGCCACAGAGATCGTTATTCTGTATTTAGTTTGGAATGATGCCCTGGAGTCAGAGTTTCTAAATAGCACTAGTGATTTCACATATTTCAGAAAGAATGGTAGACACTGATCATGGCACATAATTGATACTCGTTAAATTGTTGTTACAACAAATTGAAAAGTGGGGCAAAGTCTAAACTCATAGATTTGTAGGGTTGGAACAGGGTCTCCTTGGGCCATATGGTATCTTGGTGTACATTAGAAAAGTGCTGTTTTCCTCCAGGTGGACACAGCCCTTAGCCAGGGTGTGCAGGTTGGTGAGCTGAGCCTAGGTTAGACTTCATTTGCATTTGTCCATCTTCTCTGCTAGATGCTCCTTGTGCAATCCTGGGGTGGAACAACATTCTTCAAATTCACCAGGCCCTCTTTCCTACATTTAGGTAGTATAACATCATGTCTCCATCACCTGTCTATCATTTTGCTGTACTGTGGTGGCTTGCATGTTGCTATGATGCTGGAAACTATGCCACAAGTATTTCAAATACAAGCAGGGTCACCCATGATGGTCAATTTTCAGGGGAGCTTCCAGACTAACACAGACTAGGAAGAGGCCTAGCAATCTATTTCTAAAAATTAGCCAGGACTGGGCAATATTTCATTCTGATATACATAAGGTTGCCATGAGTCAGAGCTGACTTGATGGCAACTAATGACAACAACAAATCATGTCCACCCCACAGTAGAAGTTAATCCACTTTAAAATCCTCTTGAAAAAATATGTTCACGACCTCATCAGTTACTCATAGAAATGTTTTGAAGTACTTGAGGTTAGGATAAGGTTCATACTCACATGAAGAAAAACATCACGAGTAACCACTACTGGGAGGAAGCTGACGTTTATATGTGATTCATCAGGAGTCAACTCATCACAGAAAAGGCCAGAAATATGGTGGGCCAACCTGAATTACTATAGGTTCATCTCATAGATTCGTTCTTAGCAGTAGAGGGATCGTCTATCTCTCTTCCCTGAAGCCCAGAATTAGTGAGATTCATCTTAAAACTTTTGGGAAAAGGAGGATTAATGGAAGTAAAATATGCTAAAAGTAAACTCCTTAGCTGATTGCTTGAACCCACCTCTTCAGATTATGCCTATTCCAAACAAAGGTGATCAACGGAGTGTGGAAATTGTCAAACAATATCACTAATATTATATGCAAGTAAAATTTTGCTGAAGGTCATGGAAAAGTTGTTGCAGCAGTACACTGACAGGGAACTGCCAGAAATTCAAACCCGATTCAGAAAAGGAAGTTAGTCCATGCTGATATCAGATGGATCCCGGCTGAAAGCAAAGAATACCAGAAAGATGTTTACCTGTGTTTTCTTGACTATGCAAAGGCATTTGACTGTGTGGATCATAACAAATTATGGATAACATTGTGAAGAATGGGAAATCCAGAACGCTTAATTGTGCTCATGAGGAACCTGTATATAGATTGAAAGGCAGTCATTCAAACAGAACAAAGGGATACTGCATGGTTTAAAGTCAGGAAAGGTGTGCATTAGGGTTGTATCCTTTCATCATTACCTATTTAATCTGTGTGCTGAGCAAGTAATCTGAGAAGCTGGACTATATGAAGAAGAACCGACCATCAGGATTGGAGGAAGACTCGTTAACAACCTGCAATATGCCTATGACACAAGCTTGCTTGCTGAAAGTGAAGAGGACTTGAAGTACTTACTGATGAAGATCAAAGTCCACAGCCTTCAGTATGGATTACACCTCAACATGAAAACAAAAATCTTCGCAACTGGACCAATAAGCAACATCATGATAAATGGAGAAAAGATTGAAGTTGTCAAAGATTTCATTTTACCTAGACAATCAACACCCATGGAAGCAGCAGTCAAAAAGCAAAGGGCACATTGCGTTGGCCAATTCTGCTGCAAAAAACCTCTTTAAAGTGTTAAAAAGCAAAGATGTCACTTTAAGGACGAACGTGCACCTGACCCAAGCCACGGTGTTTTCAATCGCCTTATGTGCATGTGAAAGCTGGGCTATGAATTAGGAAGACTGAAGAAGAATTGACACCTTTGAATTATGGTGTTGGTGAAGAATAGTGAATATACTGTGGACCGCCACAAAAACGAACAAATATGTCTTGGAAGAAATACAGCAACAATGCTCTTTGGAAGCAAGGATAGTGAGACTTCATCTCACACACTTTGTACATGTTATCAGGAGGGTTCTTCTCCTGGAGAAGGACATGATGCCTGGTAAAGTAGAGGGCCAGCGAAAAGAGGAAGACCCTCATGAGATGGATTGACAGACACAGTAGCTGCAATAATGGACTCAAGCATAAAAACGATTATAAGGATGGCACAGGACCTAACCATGTTTTCTCCTGTTGTACATAGTGTCACTATGTGTTGAAATTGACTCCACGGCACCTAACAACAACAACTCAAATTAAAGCTCTGATGATTGACAGCAACAGTAAGGACCACACAGATTATGAGCTTGCACCAGACTTAACAATCTTCACAAGATTGTTCATAATGAGTTCTCCACTGGAAATGAAGGTCAGCAGAGGGAAATGTAGGGATTCATACATGTAGCCTGGGCACACTTCAGTCAGCTAGCCAGAGAATGAGTGACACATCCACTGACAGATGAGTGTTGATGAATGTTGAGCTGTATTGGCCAGGAATCAAACCCAGATCTCCTATATGGAGGACAATAATTCTATCACTGAACCACCACTGCCCCCAAGCCAGAGAAGAAGGCCTAAGTTTTCTATGAATCAGGACTATAGGTATCTGCAGAACATTAAGATCTCAGTAAACACTAGAACCCCCAAGAGGAACCTCCTGTAACTGGTTCCTACAAGGGGAACTAGTTTCTACCAGTTCCTAATAAAAGAAGTTCTGTTTCTTAGGCTCTTAATTTTGGTAAAAATATAAATACATTGACTCACCAATGTTTGATGACAGGAGTATTTTAATTCATAGCTTAAGACAGACAGTAGAACCAAAATTAAGTGACTTGTTCTAATGGCATTAGCAAACTTTTTAAATTCCTAATTTCCATATTTTTCAACTAAACCTGATGATTTCTAAGAGTTGGCTAAATATGTTTATGAAATACCAATGGGCATAATTCATTCAGTGCTTACTATGTGGATACTTCCATGTGCATTAATTACTATACTAAGTTCTTTCTACCCAAACCAAAAACCCAAACTCGTTTCCACTACGTCGATTCCGACTCATAGTGACCCTATAGGACAGGGTAGAACTGCCCCATAGAATTTCCAAGGAATGCCTGGTGGATTTGAACTGCTGACCTTTTTGGTTACCACCCATAGCTCTTAACCACTATGCCACCAGAGTTTCCATTTCTTTCTACAGTTAGCTCAAATCAGCTTCTTAATGAGGCAGGTGCTATTATTTTAGGAATTCAGTATAGTGGTAGGTTTTAGAGCTCAACTGCCTAGGGTTCAAATGCCAGCTATACCACTTACTAATTTATGATTTTGTATGTTAGTTTTTTCATTTACAAAGCGGAAGTAATAATAGTACCTTCCTTGAAGGGTGTACAGAGGATTAAATGGGTTAATGTTTAGAAGGTGTTGTAGTTCTTGGCACAGAAAAATAGCTTGATATGAATAAGCTATTCTTATCCCCATTTTGCAGATGAATAAGTTGAGGTTTAGAGAGATTAACTAATTATCTCAAGATCAGCCTGCTATTAAACCATGGAGTGCCATTATTGGAACCAGAATCTTTACTTGCAGAAGCCAAGGCCTTAACTATTACACCATATTGACCTCCAGGCAAAGTATAATCAATCGAGAAATGCAGTTCAAAGTTTCGATGGGGCTTACTTTTTACCAACTTACTTTGCCAAAACCACCAGGGCTTTAAATGTCAGGCAGAGAGGGATCTTTTATTATTCCTCTTCCTTTTTGACACAATCCTGACTTGCTTTCTCTTGTCTCAGCACTGCTAGGAAATGCCACAAGTAGGGATAAGAACCGTTACTACAAAATATATGGAGAGATTTAACTAATAGAAAAGGCTGCACAACATGGGCACGAAGAAATTCCAAGGTGACCTCAGTCTGCTATGTTCACTCTTTCATTCCACTGAGGAGTGTGACCTAGATGGGTCTGGGAGATGTTGACGGATGTTGGTTTCTGTGCAACTGCCTTTAACCGTTAGTAGTGTTTATGCCCGCCAGGGATTCCACCTCTGGTACCCATTGCCATCAAGTTGATTCCAACTCCTAGTGACCCTATAAGACAAAGTAGAACTGCCCCATAGGGTTTCCAGGGCTGTGATCTTTATGGGGAGGAGCCCTGGTGGCACAGTAGTTAAGCATTTAGTTGCCAACTGAAAGGTTGGCTGTTCGAACCCTCAGCTGCTTTGCAGGAGAAAGATGTGGCAGTCTGCTTCTATAAAGATTACAGACTTGGAAACCCAGTTCTACTCTGTCCCATAGGGTCACTATTAATTAGAATCAGCTTGATGGCACTGGGTTTTTAATATTTACAGGAGCAGACTGCCACACCTTTTTCTTGCAAAGCAGCTGGCGGGTTTTAACCGCCAACCTTTTGGTTATCAGCTGGTCACTTAACCACTGTGCTACTAGGACTCCTTACCTCTGGTACCCGGAAAAAAAAAAAATCCGTTGCTGTTGAGTCAATTCTGACTCGTACTGACCCCACAGGACAGAGCAGAATTGCCCCATAGAGTTTCCAAGAAGCATCTGGTGGACTCGAACTGCCAGCCTTTATGGTTAGCAGCTGTAGCACTTAACCACTATGCCATCAAGGTTTTACCTCTGGTACTGCATCATACAAGAAAAAAACAGAAAATTCCTCCCAGCTTTGTCTCAGGCAAACTATTATCTCTGCCCTTTACCATTGCCCCTCTGCTGGCCATGACCTTGATTCTCTGGTTGCTTAAGCTGTGATTGCTACGTGTCCCTTCTTCTGGGAAGCTGCAGGCTACACAGCTGTTGAGTATTTAATATACTTCTGACCTGAGACCTTCACACATGCTGAATACTCGTCAGTGCGGCCAGAGGGAGGGGAATTTAATTACTTTGGCTGCTGATGGACCATCTTCTTTTCCTCTTTGCTATTGAAGCCTTGCCAGAGACACTTCCTAACTCACTAGGATTTGTGTTCCCTTCTCTGAACCCACTTAGTCCCCCATTTCCTACTTCTCATATTGTATCTTTGTGTTTCCATCTGTTAACACTTATAATAATTATCAACTCTAGTTCAAGTTGCTAAGGGTAAGGAATATTTACATATATAGCCTAGTCGATGCTATGGACTATACTGGACACTTGAGATCAATACAAAGCAACCAAAAATACATATACAGAATGAATAAACCAATGAATGAATTAATTGAAGTTGACCTTCAGTTCCATTGGAAGATAAGGGATATTATAGGCTATTGGAAGACAAAGGATCGAATAGATATTTTTTTAATATACATAGACTACTTTGAAACATGGCTCAAAGTCAACATCTTCTCAGGCAAACTAGGGATACTTCAGACTTAGAAATTCATAGAAGCTGCAAGGTGCTAAAACTCTGCCTTAATTGAAATTCTCGAGCCTCTTCAATTGTCAGAACTAAATGCTATTCTGACTGAGAAGGAGCTCTGATGTCCCTATAGTAACAGGGTTCCATTAAAGGCATGATATCACAAAGCTGTCCTTGTTTGAAGACACCTGGGAATTTCAGGTATAGATGGAAATACTCTTTAAGGCAAATTATACTTACATATTCTGTGTAATTATGTGCACATGTACAGATATGCCTAATTTAGCTATACCTTTCATTTAGTCCCATTTACCATTAGGGTTTTTAAAGGTAAATCTCAAGCAAGTATATAGCTTAAAGTGCTTAAAGAAGAGCTCATCTAAGTTTTGGAATAAATAGCTATCATTAATGCAGTGCTGCTCTTGGGGAGAAAAAAAATGCTTTTCTGCCTAGCCTATTATTACACAATGAAGGCAATGCTGATTTTTAGTGTACTCTTTGAAATGAAAAAATATATTGTCTCTATGCAAAATTAGCCAGAGCCATTGACCTGACTGACCCTTCACAGCCTAGATCAGTTCCAGAATCCGGGCCTCAAAGAGATATTTTAGAGTTAAGAGGTTGTGCAGGGACAATCTGGGGAAGGTCGCCTCAAGTACCTTTTAAGTCCTTTTTTTTTTTTTTTTTTTGGGTTAAAAACATTAGTCAAAATATTCAAAAATTTTTTTTAGTTTTGTAGATGGCTCTAGATACTTTGCATAGTGTCTGAAAAAGGAAAAAATTAAAAGAAGAAAGAAAGAAAAACACAGGGGTCAATGCATTGAGAGTAGTCTTTACTGCCCCATCATTAGTATAATTCTTTCACTTAGTTAAGGAGCCTTGGTGGTGCAGTGATTAAAAGCTCCACTGTTAACTAAAAGGTCAGCAGTTCGAATCCACCAGCAGCTCCTTGGAACTCTGTGGGGCAGTTCTACTCTGTCCTGTAGGGTCACTGTGAGTTGGAATCGACTGGACCACAGCTGGTTTGGTTTGGTTTTCCTATCAGAGACAGTGCCCTTAATGGCTCCATTTTCATGTTATATAATGCAGCCAGGAACAGTGAAAGGAAGGTTGAATTAGCTCTGAAAAGGCAGAAAAATCTGACAAAGTAAAAGGCTAGCTATGAAGTTGGTTAGCTCATAAATAATACAAGCTTGACAGGTCTTGTAAGAAGAAAATGTGAACGATTTGCATAGCCTGCATCGCAGGAACAAGTGTGTCTAAGTGTTTACCGGCTACAGAGATGCTCTGAGCTGGGGTATTTGCCAAGGTGACTTTTCCCTCTATGGTGATTTTAAAGGTTGTCCTAGAACTTACTACACTTCCCTCCTCCCTGCTCCCTTCCCCACAAGTTCCTTGGAGTTGTTAAAGATGTGAGGCTGGCCACTTTCAGCTTGGTTTATGACATTGAGCTGAACTGAATACTTTTAAATGAAAGTCTAATGCTGATTTTCTAAATAATATATATGTATGGTCCGTTCATTGACAATCATATTTTGGCTATGAGAAACTATGTGTTACATTTTCTACATTTCAAATGACTCCAGAGCTGTGGTCTCCATGAGGAATTTCCTGAGGGCTAGGTGAACAAAATATCTGAGGATCAAAAATTACTTTCTCTATGTCTGTTAAATTTCATGCAATTGTAAGTAAATTTCTTTTTGCTTTTCTGACTGGAAAAAATGTTCAAATAGAAAGTTAAAGCTGAAAGAAAACTTAGACAATGCATAATTCAATTTCTTCATTTTCTAAAATGGCTTAAAAGAGACTAAGCCAGGCTACTAACTGATGGCAGAACCAAAGCAAGAAACCAGAAGTCTTAGCTACTAGTTTATTGTTAACATGCAGGAATATATTACATATATATATAGTTGTTATTAGTTGCTCTTGAGTCAGCTCTGACTTTTGAAAACCCCATCTACAACGGAACAAAACTTTGCCCAGTTCTGCATCATCTTCATGATTATTGGTATGCTTGAGTCCATTGTTGCAGTCACTGTATTTTGCCTTCCAACCTTGGGGGCTCATCTCCCACCACTATACTGGACAATATTCTGTTGTGATCCGTAGGGTTTTCACTGGCTAATTTTTTTTTTTTTTTTACCTTTTTTAAAAAATTTTTTACATTAAAAATTTTTTTTTTAATTATTTTTTTAATTAACTTTTATTGAGCTTCAAGTGAACGTTTACAAATCAAGTCAGACTGTCACATATAAGTTTATATACACCTTACTCTGTACTCCCACTTGCTCTCTCCCTAATGAGTCAGCCCTTCCAGTCTCTCCTTCCGTGACAATTTTGCCAGCTTCCAACTCTCTCTATCCTCCCATCCCCCCTCCAGACAGGAGATGCCAACACAGTCTCAAGTGACCACTTGATATAATTAGCTCACTCTTCATCAGCATCTCTCACCTACCCACTGTCCAGTCCCTTTCATGTCTGATGAGTTGTCTTCGGGGATGGTTCCTGTCCTGTGCCAACAGAAGGTTTGGGGACCATGACCGCCGGGATTCCTCTAGTCTCAGTCAGACCATTAAGTATGGTCTTTTTATGTGAATTTGGGGTCTGCATCCCACTGATCTCCTGCTCCCTCAGGGATTCTCTGTTGTGCTCCCTGTCAGGGCAGTCGTCGATTGTGTCCGGGCACCAACTAGTTTTTCTGGTCTCAGGATGATGTAGGTCTCTGGTTCATGTGGCCCTTTCTGTCTCTTGGGCTCTTGGTTATCGTGTGGCCTTGGTGTTCTTCATTCTCCTTTGCTCCAGGTGGGTTGAGACCAATTGATGCATCTTAGATGGCTGCTTGTTAGCATTTAAGACCCCAGACGCCACATTTCAAAGTGGGATGCAGAATGTTTTCGTAATAGAATTATTTTGCCAATTGACTTAGAAGTCCCCTTAAACCATGGTCCCAAAACCCCCGCCCTTGCTCCACTGACCTTTGAAGCATTCATTTTATCCTGGAAACTTCTTTGCTTTTGGTCCAGTCCAGTTGAGCTGACCTTCCATGTATTGAGTATTGTCCTTCCCTTCACCTAAAGCAGTTCTTATCTACTAATTAATCAGTAAAAAACCCTCTCCCACCCTCCCACCCTCCCCGCCTCGTAACCACAGAAGTATGTGTTCTTCTCAGTTTATACTATTTCTCAAGATCTTATAATAGTGGTCTTATATAATATTTGTCCTTTTGCCTCTGACTAATTTTGCTCAGCATAATGCCTTCCAGGTTCCTCCGTGTTATGAAATGTTTCATAGAATCGTCACTGTTCTTTATCGATGCGTAGTATTCCATTGTGTGAATATACCACAATTTATTTAGCCATTCATCTGTTGATGGACACCTTGGTTGCTTCCAGCTTTTTGCTATTGTAAACAGTGCTGCAATAAACATGGGTGTGCATATATCTGTTTGTGTGAAGGCTCTTATTTCTCTAGGGTATATTCCGAGGAGTGGGATTTCTGAGTTGTATGGTAGTTCTATTTCTAATTGTTTAAGATGTCGCACTGGCTAATTTTTGAAAGGAGATCTCTAGGCTTTTCTTCCTAGTCTATCTTAGTCTGGAAGCTCTGCTGAAACCTGCTCACCATGGGTGACCTGCTGATATTTGAAATGCCAATGGCATAGCTTTTAGCATCATAGCAAGATACAAGTTACCACAGTATGACAAACTGACAGATGGATGGTAGGCATACACACACACACACACACACACACACATTCATGTGTTTGTGTATACCTCAATATAAAGAAAACAAAAATCCTCAGAACTAGACCAATAAGCAACATCATATAAATGGAGAAAATATTGAAGTTGTCAAGGATTTCATTTTACTTGGGTCTATAATTAATGCCCATGGGAACAGCAGTCAGGAAATCAAACAACAAATTGCATTGGGTAAATCTGCTGCAAAAAACATCTTTAAAGAGTTAAAAAGCTAAGATATCACTTTGAGGACTAAGGTGTGCCTGACCCAAGCTATGGTATTGTCAATGGCCTCATATGCATGCGAAAGATGGGCAATGAGTAAGAAAGATTGAAGAAGAATTGATGCCTTTGAATTATGATGTTGGCAAAGAATATTGAATATACCATGGACTTGCATAAGAAGGAACAAATCTGTCTTGGAATAAATACAGCCAGAATGCTCCTTAGAGGCAGGGATGGCAAGACTTCATCTCACATTCTTTGGACATGTTATCAGGAGGGACCAGTCCCTGGAGAAGGACATCATGCTTGGTAAAGCAGAGAGTCAGTGAAAAAGAGGAAGACCCTCAGTGAGGTGGATTGACACAGTGCTTTTAACAACGGGCTCAAACATAACAATGATTGTGAACATGACACAGGACCAGGCGATGTTTTATTCTGTTGTACGTAGAGTTGCTATGAATTGGAACATACTTGACGGCACCTAACAACAACAACACACGCACATATATATGTAAATGCAGCTTGAATTCCAATTTTGTCTAACCTCTTCTTACTCAAAATGTGGTCTGTGAACCAGCAGCATCACCATATCCAGGGACTTGTTGGAGACACAGTGTCTCAGCCTCCACTCCCGGCCTACCAAGTCATGACTTGCATCTTAATAGGATCCTCAGGTAATTTGTATACGTTAAGTTTGAGAAGTGTTGTTCTAACAATTCCTGGTTTTCTGTGATAAAGAATTATAGTTATTCAGAGTCCAGAGATAATCCAAAATGTTCATTATACATGTTGATTTCTCATTTCTTTTCTCTCCTTCACTAAATTTTACAGGTGCTTACTGCTGCTATAAAATGAAACAATATTGAAATTTATCACTTCCATTCCACTGTCGCCTTTTAGTAGAGGTGGTTGTAGTCAGTTCAGGTTTTGCTTTCCCTAGCCAAATAAAATTGCTGATATGCATTACATGTTTTTTGGGGGGCCAAAACTGATCTAGGTGCTTTGCATCCATGTTTTTTTTAATTTACGCAACAATGGTGTGAGGTTATAATTATCATAATCTCTATTTTATGAAAGAGGAGTTTGAGGCTGAAAGAGCTTAGGTAAGAGGTAGGAAGTGTCACAGCCCCCACCTGAACCTAGATTTAGCCCATCTTGGCCTTTGAGCATTAGCTACAATACATACCGTTTCTAAAATTCGAAGTTCTAATCTGTTCCTTCTTCCCAACATTTATGCCTCTAAAAAAATTGAATTTTCCTACCAAGTAAAAATCAGAAGTTAAGTTTAGTACAGTGCCTGGCACATAAAAGGCACTGGATAAATATTTGTTGAATAAATAAAAAGACCTGTGTTTCCCAGCTAAGAAAATAAATGTTCTCTCTGTAACACCAAAGGGAGATGTCTAACACAACAGAGATTTTTTGTTTTAGGACAATTGGTATTTCTTGGCTTCCACTGATTTCCCACACCTGTTTTGCTTTTCTTACTTTTGATTACTGCAAATGCCCTACTGGGTTACTAAAATTTCAGTTCTCATTCTTGTTCTACTGCCTTAGACAGTAGCCTACCTGAGAACTGAGACCAAATCTAGTGATTCCCCTCCTTGGAGATTCTGAGTTACTATTTCAGGAATTCTGATAAAGTTCCAGAGTCCCTAGGTGGCGCGAATCCTGAACAGGTTGGTGGTTTGAGTCTACCCAGAGGCACCTCAGAAGAAAGGCTTGGCAATCTACTTCCATGGAAGGGTATATGGAGCACAGTTCTACTCTGACACATATAGTGGTTGCCATGAGTTGGAATAGATGCAGCAGCAACTATTTTTTTTTTTTTTTTGAGAAAACTTCTTTAACCCTAGATCTTCCCCCGTCTCCTGGGCATTTTAGAGCAAGAGCATCAGGTGTTAGTTTAAGATTTTATGTTTTTAGGCCTTTGCATACAAATGCCAGTGAAAGATCAAGAATCAGGAACTTGTTAGTGATACAGTATCTCAGCTCTCATCCTAAACCTGCTGAATCTGAATCTGCATATTAATAGGATCCCCAGGCGATTCTTATGAGGTCCTGGAGAAAGAAGAAAAATACAGGGACCCTGAATGCCCAGGAACTAAAGGGAATGGGACAGTGAGGAAAAAGAGAGGCTGAATAATCCAAGAGGTCATGCCAGAAGAAGTGAAGATAAGTGGCCTGTTACCTACTTTAAGGCAGGGCTGACTCTGATGGGATATGTGGCTGTAGGAGCCAATATAGTGTAGGGGAAAACTCTCGAGCCTTCGCCTTGAATTTAGCTACCATGTTGTGTGGGCTTGGTACAAGGAGTCAAGGGTTCCACCTCTTTCTGAGTCTCAGTTTCCTAACCTATAAAATAATAGTTTCAAATATGTTAGATTTCTCTTGTTTGAGAGGCTTAAAAAAGTGGGGTTATAAATTGGAAAGGGGGCAAGCTGGGCTCTGTGGAGGCTGGTTCAAGAAGGAGTGAGTTATGTTGTAGGGTAATGGTATTCAGCTATACGCATTCCCTCCCTAATGGAATCAACTTTGCTCTTCCCCGAAACATGCTGGGGATGAATTTGGGATGGACTTGGGCTAAGGTACGAGGCTGGGAGTGGCATGACTGGGCCAGTGGCCAAGGCCAAAGAATGCCTTAGCAACAAGAAGGAAAACATCTGGGCCTGGACGTGATGTTCCTGGGAACACTGCCCAAGGACGTGGGAGAAAAACAATGAGCCTCGGTCCCAGCTGGAATGGGTCCCTTGCCTAGGTGGTTGCGGAAAATACTACAGCTGGACGCCACTGGAGAGCAGCTGCTTGCCCGTGTCAGTAAGTTTCCCTGAACATATGAATCTGGAAAGGGCTACGTGTCAGTTCTTTGTATTATCTGCCAGGATGCATAGTGAGGATCTTTCCTTGCTGGGTCTGTCCCTTGACATACGTGTACCTCAAACCTACTTCAGGTATTTGGCCTGGAGTCTCCTCCCTGGGTTGGCCCTTTTACTGTGGTTAGTTGTTTTTTTTGCTGTTAGGCACCGACTAGTTGGTTCTGACTCACAAGTGACCCTACATCCAACAGAAGGAGCCATTGCCTGGTCCTGCACCATCCTCACAATTGCTGAAATGTTTGAGCCCATTGTTTGAGGCACTGTGTAAATCTATTTCATTGAGGGTCTTCTTCTTTTTCACTGACCCTCTGCTTTACCAAGCATGACGTCCTTCTCCAGGGTCTGGTCCCTCCTGATAACACATACAAAGTACATAAGACAAAGTCTCACAATTCTTGCTTCCAAGGAGTATTCTGGCTGTACTTTTTCCAAGACAGATCTGTTCATTCTTCTCTTGAATTTAGGGAGCAGCCACACTACTGTGTGATGCCCTGTCATATCAGATAATCCTCCAACCTTAAAAAACTTTGCACCCTGTATGTTTCCACCCTGTATGGCGCCTTGGGAGATGGGGAAGGGATAGGCATACGTAGTCTAAGAAGGCATTTTGGGGTATGCCAGAGGACATGCTTTAAACCTCTGAGCTGCTGATACTGATTGAATGCCACCCACTATTTAATATTTTATTTGTAAGTGGTTACTATATTAAAGAGTGCTTGTCCCATATGCATTCATTGATTATATGTGCACATGCACACGTGTGTGTGTGTGTGTGTGTGTGCATGTATTTGATTGAATTTCCAACGTGGAAAAACATCTTTGCTAACAAATTTATGGTCCTTCAGGAAGCAATATATGAGAGATGGACTTAGGTGTCCTCATTTATTCAACCCAGAGATGTGGTGCATCAGCCATGTGCAGACGTTATGCAGGATTTGGATATAAAGGAACAAAATATAACCTCTGCTTTTAAGGGACTTATAGTTAGTGAAGAGGAGATAGATGTGCAAAAAGGTAGTTGTAACACAAAGTCACGAGTGATATGGTAGAGGTGGCCATAGAGTGTTATGGGAACACAGAGGAGCGTGGGACAGGCTATGACATTTGGGAAACTAGCTGAAGTTTCATGGGATCCATGCTAATGCAAGTGGAAAGCCGCAAAACGATTTCCACATTATTTCTCTGAGCTTGAGATGGTATTTGATTGCTTAGGGGCTTAGCAACTGTCTTAGGCTAGGTTCTCTAGAGAAGCAAAACCAGTGAAATACATATATATATATATATATATGTATGGCACTGGTTTGGGTTATATGTATGTATATACAGAGAGAGAGAGAGAAAGAGAGAGAGAGAAAGAGAGAGAGAGAGAGACTTATCTTGAGAAAATGGCTCATATGATTGTAGAGGCTGGCAAGTCCCAAGTCCATGAGTTAAGCATCAGGCTGGAGGCTTCTCTTGACTCACTTAGCTGTGGGGGCTGATGAACCCCCGAAATGGCAGGCTGCTGGGTCACTGGCTATGGAGGCTGATGAATCCCAAGGCTGGCAGACAATATGGCAGGCTGCTGGCTCAAGTCTCAAGAGCTGGAGGTCAGATGATGACAAGCCAGATGTAGGATCCAGAGCAAGCAAGTGAGGTTTGAAAGAATGGCCATATATATATATATATATTGGATGCAGGCCACACCTCCAAGGAAACTCACTTTACAAGTGATTGGCTGAGCACATTAGATCACATCATGGAGGATGACTACATCATTATATAGCTCCCAAACTACATCATTACATAACTGCCAAACTACATCATTCATAACTGCCAGACCACTGAGAATCATGGTCCAGCCAAGTTGACACACAATCTTAACTATCATAGCAGTGTACAAGACTTTCCCCTCTCTGCTCCCTCTGAGTCAACAATTACTATCAGTTGAAAAGCATCAAGACAAATAGTGTAGGGTTAAAAGTAAAAGCCACCCTTGGCTGACTTGGGTTGGCACCTGAAAGCAGCAGAAAGCACTTAATTTTATAGTTTTTCTGATTAAGGCTTTCTCCAGCAGCTCCTTCAGTGGAAACAGGTAAGCAAAGCAAGCAAGCAATGTCAAGATCCTAGTATTTCAGTCTTCTCTGCTTCTGGTGTACTTAGCAGGATGTCATCAGCCCACTGCGCAGGAAAATAAAATTGCTTGCATGAGGCCCTGGATACAGTGAAGGAGCAGGGGCAGGGAGGAATTCAATCTTTGGCTCAGAAAAATCTAATTCTCTCAAGGTATATTGAAGTCTGCAAAGCAGTTATCTTTCTGAGCAGCTAGATGCAACCTGGAAATGTAGCTCCTAATAGCCTTGGTGAGACTAAGTGAAGTTTCTATGATTGTGGTGGTCACACACAGGTCATGTAGTGTCTGATTACCCCCAGCCCCCACAAATCAGCCCATGTCTGTAGTTCCTTCCATAGTACCCCACGCTTGTCACCTCCTCCCCACTGTCCCCAATCCACTGGTGCTCTCTGTAGGAGAAGAAACATGTAGCTTGACAGCTTTGAAGGCTACGTTTAATAGAAATTGATGGAAGTGGCCCAAGGAAGCTACCATTCTGTTATTCTTGCTGTGGGAAAGGTTATCAGGGCTCGATAGAGCCATGCTCACTTGTTGAAGTATTTTGGGGCTGAGGTGACTTGGTGTTTACTGGGCTTGCAAGGGAATTGGGAGAGATGTTGAAAGGGAAATTAATTTGAACTGTAATAGATATAAGGTCAGTCACAAGGATGGTGGGAGGGAACAGAGTTGTGGGACAGTTTTTGGATGGAGTAGGAAATATTGCTCTAAAGCTGGCACAGGGACTCTTTGTTGTAAGAAGTGTAATTTGTGAACAAGAGGTTAATTTGTGGGTCTGGTTTGATTATAATGTATGTGTCATCCTTTAGATTTGTAATATATGTAGGTAAACAAGCAAACACATTTGGTGGTACCATATTACCGCTAATATTCTTTGCATGTAGCAGTTAATCTCTAAAGTTGTTCAGACTTCTTAGATAAAAGGCACTTTAGCCAGTCACTGCTTGGAATTATACTTTGCATTTTGATTTCAATTCATTGTTTCCAAGACTGAATTTTTTTTCCTTTCCTTGTTTTTCTTTCTCCCTTCCTTCCCTTCTTCTTTCCTTCCTTCCTCCGATTTCCTTATGATTTCAGTAGTCCCTTCAAACCATGCAGTAGAGAAGGGAATAAGTATATCTGCTATGAGTTCCCCAAGAGTTTGTGTCTATTCCAAAACTCAGGCTGAGAGGTGACCTCCTGAAAAATGAGATTCCCACAGATTCACAAGAAGCATAGCTTTTCTTTTTTGACTCTTTGTAAAACAGGAATACAGTTATTATTACCCGATGATTCTTTTAATTGTCAATGACAAAAACTAACTCAAATTGACTTAAGGAAGACAAAGGGGAACCTATTGGCTTACAAAAAAGGGAAGTCCAAGGGTAGTTCTGGAGTTAGCTCTGCTAGATTGAGGGTCTCAAAGGATGGGGTTAGGGCTCTATCTCTGCCTTCATCTCCAAACTCTGCTTCTCTCTTTGTGTTCTTCATGGTGATGTGCTGATGGCAGCCATGAGCTCATATCCCAGAGCTGAAGTCAAATGGAAGAGTTCTTTTCCCGAGTTTTATGTAGCATGCTCATGGAAGGGAATTGATTGTCTCTGACTAGGTAAAATGGTCACTATAGCTTAGGGAATGGAGGACAGTGATAGATAAGATCTGTGTCCATTTCTTCAGCCAGTGGGTAGGCGAGTCATTATGAGTTACAGTCTTGCCAGAACCACATGGAAAGGAAGGGGCAGTTCCCAAAAAGGAAGAGGAGTATGAGTAGACAAATATAATAGATGTCTATTATTTTATTAGCCTGGTAGTTTCTCTTCTAGATGCCTATTGCCTGGGAGGGGATAACATTCTCTTGGTGGGGACATGGTTTGATCCTTCTCTCTAGATATCCCAACTTCTGTATAATGTAACCTCAAACTACATTTTGATCTTTATCACATATTGTTCCCTTAGTCAGATCTAGGCTCTAGCCAAACATAACCACTCATTGTTTTTCAAATATTTCCTTCTGTATTTATTTTGAGGGCCTTTGGTTGTCAGATCTGGAGTGAACTGTGCTTTCACAGATTAGAGGGTAGAATATTTAAAAATCTTTTCCATCTTTATTTCTGTAACAAATCCAAGAGCTAGATATTTTTTTTCAAGATGCAGTAGCCCTGAATGTTTTTGTTGTTGTTGCTGTTCCAGCAAATTTGATTAAGGACCATTCTGTTTTATTATGCATCAGTCTCATCTATATTCTTATATGACCTCCAATTTAATATTTTCATATTTCTTTTAAAATATTTTTATCTCTTACCCCAATAAAAAAATTATATCTTTTTTTTTTTTCCAATGTAAATATCCTGGACAGTAGGAAAAGACATACAAAGACTTAAATTATTATGGGGTCAGAGGAGACTGAAATAGAGATTGTGGCCATGCAAGTCCAAGAAGGAAACCAGGCCCTGAACAAGAGAAGTCCTCAAAACTCTTCTCTAGCTTTTTGGTTAATGATGCCTGCTGTTCATTTTGGGGTATGGATTGTCACTGTGGTAGAAGCAGAAGAAGAGGGAAGAGACTTGACAAGATATTGCAAAATAGGATATGGAGAAACTTCTTTGAAAGTTTGCTTCTTTACATTTTTTGAGCCTTATGAAAATGAGAATATATTTTCTGTATTTCTTTCTTGGGTCTTCAAGAGTCACAATAGTGTGAGGACAGGGACAGAGTCCTGGTAGTTTTAGCTTTTTTATTAGTACATTACTTCCATTTATAATACCCTGTTTCTCTCATTTCCTATGTTGCAATCACTAGTCCTTCAAGACCCATCACTTGTGTAACTCTCTTAATGAAACTAACCCAAATAGACTCTGCTGAGAGTAGTGTTTCTATCTGATTTCCTCTAAAACATTGGTTCTCAAAGTGTGGTTGCAGGATCAACATAATCAGCAATATTTGGGAACTTGTTAGAGATGCAAATTCTTGGACCCTGTGGGCCCCCCCAAAACAAAACAAACAAAAAAAAAGCCAAACTCATTGCTGTTGAGTTGATTCCAATTCATAGCCACCCTATAGGACAGAGTAGAACTGGCCCATAGGGTTTCCAAGGCTGTAATCTTTACAGAAGCAGTCTGCCACATCTTTTTTCCACGGAGCAGGTGGTAGGTTAGAATCATCAACCTTTTGCTTAACAGTCAAGAGCTTAATCACTGCACCCAGACCTACTGAATCAGAAACAGTGTATGTGGGGCCAGCAATCTGTTGTAATAAACCCTCCAAGTGATTCTGCTGCATGCTTAAGTTTGAGTACCGCAGCACTAAAATTCAATATTTTGTTTCATATTTACATGGGATATGTGTTACATCTGTCCTACTTGATAACATATTCCTAGGAGGGTATCTATGATATATTTGTTTTTTAGGTCCCTATAAAAGGTAGGAATCAAATCAACTATATCTGTGGAAAGAGACGATGGAGAAGCTCAATATCATCAGTCACAACAATTCAGGTGCTGGCAGCAGAACAGACCATCAATTGCTCATATGCGATTTTAAGTTGAAGCTGAAGAAAATTAAAACAAGTCCACGAAAGCCAAAATATGACCTTGAGTATATCCCACCTGAATTTAGAGACCATCTCACAAATAGATTTGACACATTGAACACTAATGACTGAAAACCAGGTGTGTTGTGGGATGACATCAAGGACATCACACATGAAGAAAGCAAAAGGTCATTAAAATGACAGGAAAGAAAGAAAAGACCAAAGTGGTTATCAGAAGAGACTCTGAAACTTGCTCTTGTATGCAGAGTAGTTAAAGCAAATGGAAGAAATAATGAAGTAAAAGAGTTGAACAGAAGATTTCAAAGGGTGGCTTGATAAGACAAAGTAAAGTATTATAATGAAATGTGTAAAGACCAGGTGTTAGAAAACCAAAAGGGCAGAAAATGCTCGACATTTTGCAAGCTGAAAGAATTGAAGAAAGAAATTCAAACCTGTAGTTGCAATATTGAAGGATTCTATGGACAAAATGTTGGACAATGCAGGAAGCTTTAAAAGAAGATGGAAGGAATACACAGAGTAATTGTACCAAAAAGAATTGGCCAATGTTCAACCATTTCAGAAGGTAGCATATGATCAAGAACTGACAATATTGAAGGAAGAAATCCCAGCTGCACTGAAGGCACTGGTGAAAAAACAAGGCTTCAGGAATTGACGGAATACTAATTGAGATGTTTCAGCAAACAGATGCAGCACTGGAGGTACTCACTCATTTATGCCAAGAAATTTGGAAGACAGCTATCTGGCCAGCCAACTATAAGAGATCCATATTTGTGCCCATTCCAAAGAAAGGTGTTTGGAATTATCAAACAATATCATTAATATCACGTAGAAGTAAAATTTTGCTGAGGATAATTCAAAAACGTTTGCAGCCGTACATCTGCAGGGAACTGCCAGAAATTGAAGCCAGAGTCAGAAGAGGATATGGACCCAGGGATATCATTGCAAATGTAGATGGATCTTGGCTGCAAGCAGAAAATACCAAAAAGATGCTTATCTGTCTTTTATTGACTGCACAAATGCATTTGACTGTGTGGATCATAGGAAATCATGGATAACACTGTGAAGAAGAGAATTCCAGAACACTTAATTGTGCTCGTACAGAATCTGTACATAGACTAAGAGGCAGTCATTCAAACAGAACAAGGGGATGCTTTAAACCACACAGTTTAAAATCAGGAAAGGTGTGCATCAAGATTGTATCCTTTCACCATGCTTATGCAATCTGTATACTGAGTAAATAATCCAAAAACCTGGACTATATGACGAAGAATGCGGCATCAGGATTGGAGGAAGACTCATTAACGACCTGCAATATGCAAATGACACAACCTTGCTTGCTGAAAGTGAAGAAGACTTGAAGCACTTACTGATGAAAATCAAAGACTACGGTCGTCAGTATGGATTACACCTCAACATGAAGAAAACAAAAACCCCCACAACTGAACCAATAAGTAACATTATGACAGAGGGAGAAAATATTGAAGTTGTTATGGCTTTAATTTTACTGGCGTCCGTGGTCAACGTAAGAAATCAAACGACTTGCGTTGGGCAAATCTGTTGCAAAAGACTTCTTTAAAGTGTTAAAAAGAAAAGATATAACTTTGAGGACTAAGGTGCTCCTGACCCAAGCCATGGTATTTCCAATCACCCCATATGCATGCGAAAGCTGGACAAGGAATAAGGAAGACTGAAGAAGAATTGATGCCTTTGAATTATGATGTTGGTGAAGAATATTGAATATACCATGGACTGCCAGAAGAAGGAACAAATTTGTCTTGGAAAAATACAGCCAGAATACTCCTTAGAAGCAAGGATGGCAAGACTATCTCACATACTTTGGACATGTTATCAGTAGGGACCAGTCCCTGGATCGTGCTTGGTAAAGCAGAAGGTCAGCCAAAGAGAGAAAGACCCTCAACAAGATGGTTTGAAACAGTGGCTGCAATGATGGGCTGAACCACAGGAACGATTGTGAGGATTGTGTGGGACTGGGCAGCATTTTGTGCTGTTGTACATGGGGTAGCTATGAGTTGGAACTGACTCAATGGCATCTAACAATACATAACATAACATAAAAGGTGAAAGATACTGAAACTTAATGAACATTTGTAAATGAATGGGCATAATAGAGCACAGAACTTACAAAATAAGAGAGGGAAAAGGATCCAAATCCAGTTTCTCAATTTTTCAATTGGTGTTTTGCTCTGACAGAATGGACTAGATAATTACCGAATTTGTTTCACTTTTTGGGCATATTCCTATTTATCTTTATGTGGTCTCTGCTTGAACACAGAATAGATGTGTTTGTACATTATGTTCACTGAATATGTGTTCATTGATGATAATCTGCTTCCTTTTTGTATCCTAACACTCATCTAATATTATGGCTTAGAGCTTTTCTCTGCTGGTCAAGTTTAAGTAAAGGGCAAACCCACTTTTGTTTAAAGATATAAAAGAGTCTGTTAATTTTTTTTGTTCTTCAGGAGACAATGTTCCATCCCATCAAAACAGACTCACTCACTTCAGGTGTTGCCCGTGAGGCTGCCGAGCTCTCTGGGTGTCTAACCTTGTCCTCTTGTCATCAGCTATTAAAACTGCTAAAACAGAAGAATGCTTAACCACCGCAGCTGTTAAAACATTAGTACTACATGCTTTGGTGACCTCAAATTTAAATGCTTTGAATGGTCCTTTAGGGGATCGTCTTCCTCTCCTTTTTTTTTTTTAACTTACAGTTCAGTCAAAATTCAGCATCAATTTTAACTTTTTCAGTCCCTGGATGTTCTCAAATGTCTGCATTATTTCCAGAAATGGGTCTGGTTAGATGTTAGTCTAAGGATTACTTTTTAAGCTGTTTTGTGTTTAAAACTCATCAGTCAAAACTCTGATGACTTGTTGGCTTTGTTGTCTGTCTTTCACTCCAAGTCCTTCACAGATTTTTACTCTAAAATTCCAAATAATTCTTAAGATGGGTTAGGATTGGATTAGCCAAAAAGAAATCAGAGAACATTTTCATCTTATCTGCCTAATGGATCTATAGTGCAACACCCACCTCAAACTCTGTTTCTGATTCCTGAATCCTACATTTGTTGCTCTTTATCTTTTCTAACTTCTTTTACACTCATATTATGTGTTGTACAAATTTAAATTTCTTATAGATTCTCTGCTAATTTTTACACGATTTTTTTCTCAACTGTTTGGGTTTCTAATTCTTTCATACATTACCCCCTCAATATATTTGAACTTTCCTTGAGGAATATACCTAATGTTACCCAATTTTATTTTTTAAATTCTATTTATTTTGTTGTTTTTGAGAATATAGACAGCAAAACATACAGCAATTCAACAGTTTCTAGAAGTACAATTCAGTGACATTGATTACATTCTTTGAGTTGTACAACTATTGTTACTCTCTGTTATGGATTGAATTGTGTCTCCCCAAATCGTGTCAACTTGGCTAGGCCATGATTCCCAGTATTGTGTGGTTGTCCTCCGTTTTGTGATCTGATATAATTTTCCTCTATGTGTTATGTGTTGTAAATCCTAACCTCTACTATGTTAATGAGGCAGGATTAGAGACAGTTATGTTAATGAAGCAGGACTCAATCTACAGAATTTGGTTGTATCTTGAGTCAATCTTTTGAGTTATAAGAGAGAAGTGAGCAGAGAGGACAGGGACCTCATTACCACCAAGCAAGAAGAGCCAGGAGCGGAGTGTGTCCTTTGGAGCCGGGACCCTTGCACTGAGAAGCTCCTAGATCAGCAGAATATTGATGACAAAGACCTTCCCCCAAAGCTGACACAGAGAGAAAGCCTTCCCTTAGAGCTGGTGCTCTGAATTCAGACTTCTAGCCTCCTAAACTGTATGAGAGAATAAATTTCTGTTTGTTAAAGCCGTGGACTTGTGGTATTTCTGTTATAGCAGCACTAGATAACTGAAACATCCTCCTTTTCTGAATTGTTTCTCCACTGTTAACATAAACTTACCGCCCCCTAAGGTTCCTATCTAATCTTTTCAGTTGCTTTTGTCACTTTGATCCCATACAGATACTTCTTAAAAGCTCATTAATGCTCAAGGCAGACATTTTTTACTGGTTCAGTTAAACTATTATTTGGTTTTAAGAAGACTTCAGGGGATATTTTTGGTTTAAGGTTTAAAGATTATCTCAGCACAGTAATTTCAGAGGTTCTTCTAGCCTCAGTGGCTCCAGAGAGGCTAGAGTCCATGAGAATTTGAAATTCTGTTCCACATTTTCTCCCTTTTCATCAAGATCCTTCTGTAGAATCTTTGATCAAAATGTTCAGTAATGGTAGCTGGGTACAATCCAGTTCTTCTGATCTCATGGCAACAGAGGCAGTAGTTCATCAAAGCAATTAACCACACATTCCATTTCCTCCTCCTATTCTTTGACTCACCTTGTTCCTCTGTTGTTCCAGGTGAATAGAGACCAATTAATGTGCCTTGGATGGCCAATTGCAAGCTGTTAAGACCCCAGGAACTGTTTAACAACAATGTTCCCAAGTTTTATAACTCAATCCCTTACCTTTCTACAGAGCTCTAGATCTTTATTCTACCTATATCTGACCTGATTGTCTAAGTACTTGGTACTCAGAGCATGGTCTGTGGATCAGCACCATCAGTATCAATCTACAGATGTTGCTGGGGATCTTGAATCTTGGGCCCACCCCAGACCTACTGAATCAGAATCTGCATTTTAACAAGATCCTCAGGTGATTCCTGTGCATATTGATTTTGAGAAAGACTATTCTAACTTGGAGCCCTGGTGGTGCAGTGGTTAAGAGCTTGGCTGCTAACCAACACGTCGGCAGTTTGAATCCACCAGCTGCTCCTTGGAAACTCTATGGGGCAGTTCTATTCTGTCCAATAGGGTTGCTGTGAGTTGGAATGACTTGACAGCAATTTTTTTTTTTTTTAATACTAACTTAATTCGGTCAAAACAGAATTTTTGACTCTCTTCTCTGTCTAGTTTCTCTCCAGGCCCAGGTGCTCCATCACCGTCCCTACCCCATTTCTTTCTTTCCTTTACTGTCCTCATCCAATCCATCAACAAGGTCTATGAGAAATACCACCAACATGTATTCCAAGTCTACTTCTTGCATCATTCTTCATGACAATCACTTTCTATCGCTGCATTGTTTTCACTATCTGAAATGATCTTATATAATTCTATACTTGTTTTTTGTTCTTACTATCACCTTCTCTCCCCAACTAAGAGTTATAAGCCTTGACAGCAAAATTTTGTCTATCTTCTTCACGCCTGTATTCCTAGTACTGCGGACATGCAGAAGAAAATAATTAAAAAAAAACAAAAAACTAAGTGAATTAATTATTGCATTGTGATTCTTTTTTTGTTGTTATAAAAACATTTGTCACATGTTAGATGGCCCATGACAATGTAAATAATTGATGAGATGGGACTCAAAGGTGGCTTCTCTCTTGGTCCCATATTCTGATATGGAGAAATGTTTCTACATTGGAGAAGGAATTTCCATCCTGAGCAAATAGATAAGGAAATTAATGATCAATCCCCAAAATCAAGTCACATACCATCTATGTGATTCTAATGTTATTTAAATTTGTGTTTCACTTTCCTCATTTATAAAAGGTGAACATTGCACTTTAGGCCGGCTATCTATAATGTCACTTCCTGATCAAATATCTTCTACCAGAAATTTTTCACTGTCAATCTTTCTCCCCTATTTTTCAACAACTGTCTTGCACATATTCACCAATAGGTTGTGTTCCTGTGTTACTGCTACCAAGTGTCATGTTAGCAGCTTTGAGTCAATTATATTTTTTAATTGAAGCAGAATGTATTTAATCATGTAATTTTGAGCTGTCCATGTTTAATTCCACCAAAATTACATCAAGATACTGGGACATTATGAAAAATTGCTGGCCAAAGAAAAACAATGGTATTAAGGAAGGCTTTATTACATTTATCTATTATGTCCTATTCTGGATAGATGTGGATATTCTCTAATTATTGTTCTTATCAACATCTAGAAAAAACAACACAAATAACCTTTGAAGCCTTAGACTGGAGCTTCTCTAAGATTCCTCTATGTTTGAAAACATAAACATATGCATACATGCACACACATGTTGCTTTTAATGGTTTGTTGAATACCTCATAATAAGTTACAGACAAAGCTATTTAGTAATCCAATAATGAAAGGTGTCTTTTTAAAAAAGAATTTATGCACACATTTAAAAAATTACATTTAAAAAATTACATAGAACTTCCAGCCAAGGTGAAGACAAAGGGGACAGATTTACTCTCCTACATGAAACAATAAAAAAAATCACACAAAATTTATGTGTTTGTTTTTGAGGCTTTGAACATTGGGCAATGTCACTAAGACGTGGGAAGTAAATGAGATGAGTTCAGGACATGGAGCTGGGAGAACAGGGAGGCCAGAACAGCTACAGTAATGGAAAGAGAGCTACAGAGAAAAAAGATTTGGAGAGCTAAGGAAGGCCTCCATGAAGTCTTCAGCTGAGTATTGATCAGCACATGTGTGAAGAAAACTATCTGAGGATGAGGAAAGAGTTGCCCAGAATGATTACAGGGAATAGTACCCAGAACTGACATTAGCCCGAGTGGAAACCCTCATAATTCATGGTGCATGATATGGTATTTGGAAGAGTTTTGCCTCAGTGGCAATGTTACCAAATAACAAAGCTTAAAAGCAAGATCTAAAAAGATGAAATTGACTTCAAGTAACTTAACTGTGCCCCTGAACAAAGCTTAGGAATATTTATAAGAATACAAAAATATCCAACAAAACGAAATCATATCTGGCATTTGGTCAAAAATTACTAGTAAAGAGTCATCGAAAGACACAGTGGCTGCAACAATGGGCTGAAACATAGCAACAATTGTGAGCATGGTGCAGGACCGGGCAGCGTTTCATGCAAAGAAGCAGGAAAATATGACCCATAGTGAGGAGAAAAATTAACCAATCAAGCTGAGAGAAATAAATCTTGAATTATACACTGCAAATACTTTGCAAAAACAAAGGCAAAATAAAAACATTTCAAGATACACAAAAGGTGAAATAATTCATTGCCAACAGACATGTATTATAAGAAATATCAAAGGTTGTCTTGGAAAATAATACCAGATGGAATTATGATCTGCACAAGAGAATGAAGGGGTCTGGAAATGGTAATCCCATGGGTAAATATAAAATACTTTTCTTATTATAAATTTACTTAAAGGTTATTGACTGTTTAAAGCAAAAATAATTACAATTTATTGTGGGGTTTATAAGATATGTAGAAGAAAAACATAGGACAATAATAACATAAAGGTTAGAATGGATGTGATAAACAGAAACAAAACCCAACTATAGGCTGCCTATAAGAATGTACTTCAAATATAATGAAACAAGTAGGTTAATAGTAAAAGGATGGAAAAATATGTGTGCTAATACTAATCCACAAAAAGCTATAGTCATTATGTTAACATCAAATTAGATTTTAGAGCAAGCGATATTGCCAGGGATAAAGAGGGTCATTTAATAATGATAAGGGGATCAACTCATCAGGAGGTCATAACAGTTCCAAATGTTTGTGGACCTAATAAAGAAGTTTCAAAATATATAGAGCAAAAACTGATAGAGCTGAAAGAGGAGATAGACAAATCCACAATTAGAGCCAGGCATTTCTCTACCCTTCTCTGAATAATTGATAGAGCAAGTAGGTAGAAAAACAATAAGTATATAGAAAATGTGAACCATACTAACTTGATTTAAATGACATTCGTAGAATACTCCACCCAACCACAGAAGAACAAACAACTTTTTTTCCCAACTGTGTACAAAATATTTACCAAGACAGATGATGTTCTAAACTACAGAACAAGTCTTAATAAATTCAAAAGGATTCAAATTATTAAATGCATATTTAATAATAGAAATCAATACCAGAAAGACAACCTGGAAAATCCCTAAATATTTGGAAAATAATCAATAAACTTATAAATAACCTCTTGAGGGAAAAAATAAAATGGGAAATGATAATATATTTTTAACAGAATTAATATGAGAATACAATATATTAAATTTTATGGGCTGTAGCTTCAAGTTGGACTATATGAAGGATAAAGTTGCATCAGGGTTGGAGGAAGACTCATTAACAACCTGCTATATACAGGAAAAAAAAATTTTTTTTTTTTTTTTTATATACAGATGATACAACCTTGCTTGCTGAAAGTGAAGAAGGCTTGAAGCACTTCCTGATGAGGTTCAGGGACTACAGTCTTCACTATGGGTTACACCTCAACATAAAGAAAACAAAAATCCTTATAACAGGACCAAAAAGCTACATCATGATAAACAGAGAAAAGATTGACTTTGTCAAGGATTTCATTTTATTTGGATCCACAATCATACCCATGGAAGCAGCAGTTAAGAAATCAAATGATGCATTGCATTGGGCAAATCTGTTGCAAAAGACCTGTTTAAAGTGTTAAAAGCAAAGATGTCACTGTGATAACTAAGGTGTGCCTGACCTAAGCCGTGGTATTTTCAGTTGCCTCAAACACGTGTGAAAGCCGAACAATGAATAAGGAAGATCAAAGAAGAGTTGATGCCTTTGAATTATGGTGTTAACAAAGAATGTTGAATTATACTATGGACTGCCAGAAGAGCAAACAAATCTGTCTTGGAAGAAATACAACCGGAGTGCTCCTTAGAAGTGAGAATGGTGAGATTTTGTTTTATGTACTTTGGACATATCGTCAGGCGGGATCAGTCCCTGGGGAAGGACATCATGCTTGGTAAAGTAGAGGGTCAGCGAAAGACACAGTGGTTGCAACAATGGGCTCAAACATAGCAACAATGGTGAGGATGAAGCAGGACTGGGCAGTGTTTTGTTCTGTTGTACACAGGCTCACTATGAGTCAGAACTGACTCCATCACACCTAACAACAACAGCTCAAGCAGGATTTAGATACGTAGCTACCGTTATGTCAGCTCTGCCTGATCGTGACCGTATTTACAACATGTTCGAGTCCATAGTTATGGCTATCATACCAATCTGTTTCAGTGAGGGTCTTTCTTGTCCTCGTTGGCCCTCTATTTCACCAAACACCATGTCCTCATCTTGCAATTAATACCTCCTGATGGCATGTCCAAAGCAAGAGAGTCAGGCAATGGTCTATGGTGAACCATAATGTTTTCAATGGCTAATTTGTGGAAGTAGATTGCCAGACCTTTCTTCCTAGTCTATCTTAGCCTGGCTCCTGTTCTGACACTGACTCCTGGCTTCCCTCCTTCTGCCTTTGATTCTGTGCTTCAAGCTCTACCTTCTGTTTCAGGGCTCTTATTGAGTTACTGGAGTTCCTGGGTGGCACAGTTAACGCATTAGGCTACTAATCGAGAGTTTGGCAGTTCGAGTTCACCCAGAGGTGCCTTGAAAGAAAGGCTTGTCCATCTTCTGAAAAATCATCCATTGAAAACCCTATGGATGACAATTCTTCTCCAACACACGTAGATCACCATGAGTTGGAATCGACTCCACAGCAACTGCCTTTTTTTTTGGTGTTGAGTTATTGAGTCTCTTTTTTCCCCAGCTCATCATCTTTGGTTCTCTCCACTTTATATTTTGACTGTTGATCCCATGGGATTCTTGGCAATGACAGCACCCACTTCTCTGGGCAAAAGACCCTCTATTCACCAACCCTGGCCCTGTATGACTCCCATGGCTGAAACTAAACCCCTCTGCAGAGAAGAGTGAAATACTGGGATCAGTGAGGCAGGCAAACTTTCAAAGATTAAACTAAGATTAAAAAAAAAATAAAAAAGAGTGTCTGCTCTCCTGTTTTGATGTATGTGACTGAATGCTGTTGGGAGCTCTGCAGTACATCATCTACTATTGTTCAATTTGTCATATCAATCAATCAGAGGCAATTATGAAACTGCCAAGTCTATCCTTTTTATTCAGCCAGGCAGTCTAATTCTGCAGCTATTAATAACCTTCTTATCTCTTTTAGCTTATCGTCTTCTCTTTTCCCTGCTCCCTTTCCAGCATTTTTATCACTGGAACTGATATGGCTTGTGAGACAGTTGTATATAGGGGATGTTAGGAAACTAAACAATTTGGTTGCACCAGTCTGAAGTAATAGGAAATGACTTTCATGGTGGTGCCTAGCATATGCATTGTAACATAAATTACATAAGGTATTTTCAGATGAAAAAAAATAAAAAAGATAATTTCCTTAGCATATGGGACCTCCCTGAATATTCTTACTAGATTGTGTAAGGAGTAGTTTCATTGTCATAGGAAATAGTGAAATGACCAAAAAATTTATATCATGTCACAGACTTGCAGTCTGGCCAGGAATCTGAGAATTTACATTTAATTTATCGCTCTCACATCCGGTAATGTTAAGAAATAATAGTGAAAATAAGTCCTTGCTTCAGTAGCATTTGGATTTTTAAATTGGCATCTAAAATTATGCATCCAAAAGCTGCATTTCTGTGCAACCAGAGAGTCTAGATGTGAAGGTCATATGTTAGTGGGTACTTACACCTCAGCTGCAAGCCTCTCTCTGCCCCTTGATCTGCTGCAGTTAATTGATAAGAAATATAAGGGGCTGTGACTTCTTGGTAGCTTTTAGGAAAGGGAGAAAAAAAAATGGAATTTTATGATAACAATTGATGATCAGGCCAAACTCTCTGTAAGCAGTTTATTACTTTTCTATAAGAGAGAATGAGAGAAGGATTGGGCATTTAGGTAATCAGCACAGCCAAAAATAAAACAAAAAACAGTTGCCATCGAGTAGATTCCAACTTATGGCAAGCCCGTACATATCAGAGTAAAAGTGTGCTCAGTAGGGTTTTCAGTGGCTGTGATCATATGGAAGTAGATCACCAGACTTTTCTTCTGAGGCACCTCTGGGTGGGTTTGAACTGCCAACTTCTCAGTTAGTAGCTGAATACTTGAAAATTTGCGCCACACAGGGGTTTTCAATCAGCACAGCAGGAGCATTCAAATAGGTCTGTAAAAAGTTTTCTTAATTGCCTTCTTGTAAAACTATAGAATTTATTTCTTTTTTGAAAATTTTATTGTGGACTGGGTGAAAGTTTACAGAGCAAATTAGTTCCCCATTCAACAGTTTATACATGTTTTGTTCCATGACATTAGTTGCAATCCCCTCAATCTAGCATCACTCTATCCACTTCTTCCCCGAGTTCCCTGTTTCCATTCGCCCATCTTTCCTGGCCCTTCCTACCTTCTGAACTTTGTTTTTAGGCAAATGCTACCCTTTTGGTCTTGTGTGGTTGATTGTACTGAGGAGCATTTTGAACTATAGGATTTAGGTTCCATTCTGTTGGTGTTCCATCCAATTGTCTTCTGCAACATCTAAATAAATGGAGCAAGGGATAGTTTCAGAGTTATAAGGCTCCAGTGACCCACGGCTTGATGGCCACATGGAGGACATCTCAGTTGGGTTCTTGGGCAGATGCAAGGTATACCCATGGCCATAGCAGTGTCTATAGGTGGAAGGCACAAAAGAGGATCACATGCCATTTTTGTTGTAGGGAGCCATGGAGTTGATCCTGACTCATAGTGACCCCATGTGAGACAGTAGAACACTCTCATATATTTTCTTGGCTATAATCTTTACAGAAGCAGGTGGCCAGGTCTTTCTCTGGTGGAGCTGCTGAGTAGGTTCAAACCACCAACCTTTTTTTTTTTTCCCAATTTTTTTTTCCCCTGTCTATACATTCTCTTTTTAATCTTTTGGTGAAATCTTTTGATGAGCGTATTTAATTTTTTTTTTTATTGTACTTTAGATGAAGGTTTACAGAATGAACTAGCTTCTCATTAAACAATACACATTATTTGGTGACATTGGTTACCAACCCTACGACATGTCAACACTTTCCCTTCTCGACCTTGGGTTCCCAATCACCAACTTTCCTGTCCTTTCTTGCCTTCTAGTCCTTGCCCCTGGGCTAGTGTGTCCCTTTAGTCTCATTTTGTTTTATGGGCCTGTGTAATCTTTGGCTGAAGGGTTTCCCTCAGGAGTGACTGCATTCCTGAGCTAAAGCATGCCCAGAGGCCATGCTCTCGGGGTTTCTCCAGTCTCTGTCAGGCCAGTAAGTCTGTTTTTTTGTTTGTGAGTTAGAATTTCATTCTACATTTTTCTCCAGCTCTGTCTGGGCCCCTCTATTGTGGTCCCTGTCAGAGCAGTCAGTGGTGGTAGCCTGGCACTGTCTAGTTGTGCTAGACTCAGTCTGGTAGAGGCCGTGGTAGTTGTGGTCCATTATTCTTTTGGACTAATCTTTCCCTGTGTCTTTGGTTTTCTTCATTCTCCCTTGCCCCAGAAGGGTGGGACCAGTGGAATATCTTAGATGGCCGCTCACAAGCTTTTAAGACCCCAGATGCTACTCACCAAGGTAGAATGTAGAACATTTTCTTTATAAACTATGTTATGCCAATTGAGCTAGATGTTCCCTGAGACCATGGTCCCCACAGCCCTCCGCCCAGTAATTCAGTCTCTCAGGGAGTTTGGCTGTGTCTATGGAGCTTCCATGACCTTGTCTTGGACAAGTTTTGCTAGCTTCCCCAGTATTGAAACCACCAACCTTTTGCTTAGCAGCCAAGCACTTGTGCTGCCAGGGCTCCACAGGGCCACATACCAGGGAAGAATTGTTATTAACTTTCCCATTTTCATATTTCTTTAAATTTTTTATGTAAGTTAATGGAAAATGTATGTATTCTTTCTAGGTGAAACATTTTTTGGCCCAAGGTCATCCGATGCCTTAGTTAGCTGTGCTGCTATAACAGAAGTACCATGAGTGGATGGCTTTAACAGACAAGTATTTGATTTCTCATAGTTTCAGAGGCTAGAAGTCCAAGTTCAGGTTGCCAGCTGTAGGGGGAGGGCTCTCTCTGTCAGCTCCGAAGGAAGGTCCTTGTCTCTTCAGCTTCTGCGTCCTGGTGCCTTGGAGATCTTCCTGTGTCTTGGCATCTATCTTACCGCATCTCTGTTCACTTGCTTGGTTATTTAATCTCTTTTATGTCTCAAAAGAGATTGACTCCAGACAACACTACACTAATCTGGTCTCATTAACATAACAAAAACAACCCATTCCCAAATGGAATTATAACCACAGGCACAGAGGTTAGGATTTACAACACATATTTTGGGGGACTCAATTCAATCCACAACAGTGTTTTCTCTTTTTTACCATGTGACTTTGGTCCCACAGAAAATTACTTTTGCAGAACTGCCCTTTGATGCTGTGTCATTAAAGAGTGTTACAGTGGGGCTGTTATTGAGGAGACTGTTTACTGTTATGTGTCTTCTTTATGATATACCCTGGCCCAAATGCTACTTATATGTAAGTATCAGAAATCTGTTACTTTTAGCAACTGCTTTATTTTTTCTTAGGCACAGTGTCAATAGTGCACCTGATTGTTTAAAATTTTTTCTTTGGCTGCTAGGTTGCTGAGAGCCAGATTTGTGGGCTTGCTCTAAAAAAATGTGAAGGACAATAGGGATTTGGGTCCTGTCTTAGTTACCTAGTGTAGCCGTATCAAAAAATAACAAAAGTGGGTGGCTTTAAAGAACAGAAATTTCTTTTCTCACAGTTCAGAAGGCTGGAAGTACAAATTCAGGCTGTGGCTCTAGAAGGAGACCCTTCTTTCTTTATTTTTTTTCTAGTAGCTGCCAGCAATCCTTGGCATCCCTGGACTTGCACCTGCTCTATGAATCTGTCTTCATATGGCTTCCTTCTGTGCATGTCTTGGTGTCTATTCTGACATTTTTATGATTCAAAAGTGATTAGGCTTAGGACCCACCCTAGTCTGGTATGACCTCATTAACATAACAAAAGAAAAGCACTATTTCCAACCAGGATAACATCCCCAGGTCCAGGGGCCAGGACTTCAAAGCATATTTTGGGAGAATACAATCCAATCCATAGCAGATTATTAATTATTTTTAGCTTTCTTTTATTTTATGACTGTAATTTCAGTTCTCACTGTCTAGACTGTTTCTATCTAGGTAAGCCACCTTAGATACTTTTTAAAATGAAGTAATAGATAAAGAAATAGGTACATGAACTAAGAAAATTCACTTACTTTCTCAAGCCCCCAGCTTTCTCCTCTATAAAATCGAGAAAAATGAGAGGACCAAATGCTGTATTATATGTAAAACAAACAAACAACCCCTCCCTCTCCAGCATTTTTCATAATTCTGACTGTAACGGATTGAACTATATCCTCCCAAAATATGTGTATCAATTTGGCTAGGCCGTGATTCCCAGTATTGTGTGATTGTCCACCATTTTGTCATCTGATGTGATTCTCCTGTGTGTTGTAAATCGTATCTCTATGATGTTACTGAGATGGGATTATTGGCAGTTATGGTAATGAGGCAGGACTAAATCTACAAGATTAGATTGTGCCTTAAGCCAATCTCTCTTGAGATACAGAAGACAGAAGCAAGCAGAGAGACAGGGGGACCTCATACCACTAAGAAAGTAGTGCCAGGAGAAGACTGCATCCTTTGGACCTGGGATCCCTGTGCTGAGTAGCTGTTAGTCCAGGGTCAGATTGATGACAAGGACCTTCCTCCGGAACCAACAGAGAGAGAAAACTTTCCTTTTGAGCTGACATCCTGAATTTGGATAAATCTCTCTTTGTTAAAACCATTCACTTGTGGTACTTCTGTTATAGAGGCACTAGATGACTAAGACACTGCCTCAATTCTTTTAAGTAGATGTTAAACTTTTATTGAGAGAATTGGTTGTTGTTGTTAGGTACCCTATGTACAGTAGAACAAAACACTGCCCAGTCCTGTGCTATCCTCACAATCTTTGCTATGGTTGAGCCCATTGTTGCAGCACTGTGTCAGTTCATCTCACTGAAGGTTTTCTTCTTTTTTTGTTGATCCTCTACCAAGCATTATGTCCTCCAGATACTGGTCCCTCCTGATAACATGTCCAAAGTACATTAGATGAAGTCTCACCATCCACACTTCTAAGGAGTATCCTGGTTGTACTTCTTCCAAGACAGATTTGTTCATTCTTCTAGAAGTTCATGGTATATTCAACACTCTTCATCAACACCATAGTTCAAAGGCATTAATTTTTTTTGTCTTTCTTATTTATTATCCAGTTTTTGCATGGATATGAGGAGACTGAAAATATCATGCCTTGGGTCAGGTGCACTTTAGTCCTCAAAGTGACATCTTTGCTTTTTAACGCTTTATTGAGGTCTTTGGCAGCAGATTGCCTAATGCAATACGTCATTTAATTTCTTAACTGCTGCTTCCATGGGTGTTGATTGTGGATCCAAGTAAAATGAAATCCTTGACAACTTCAATCTTTTCTCCCCTTGTCATGATGTTACTTATTGGACCAGTTGTGAGGACTTTTGTTTTCTTTATGTTGAGGTGTAATCCATACTGAAGGCTGTGGTCTTTGATTTTCATCAGTAAGTGCTTCAAGTCCTCTTTACTTTCCGCAAGCAAGGATGTGTCATCTGCATATCGCAGGTTGTTAATGAGTATTCCTCCAATTCTGATGCTGTGTTTCTTCTTCGTACAGTCCAGCTTCTTGGATTATTTGTTCAGCATACAGATTGAATATGTATGCTGAAAGGATACAACCCTGAAACACATCTTTCCTGATTTTAAACTAAGCAGTGTCCCCTTGTTCTCTTTGAATGACTGCCTCTTGGTCTACATATAGGTTTCACATGAGCACAATTGAGTGTTCTGGAATTCCCATTATTCACAATGTTATCCATAATTTGTTATGATCCACACAGTCGAATGCCTTCGCATTGAGAGGATAATACTGCACAAAGTAAAACTGACTCATTGACCTTTGAATTCCAAGGGTAGATTTTTCAGTCAAAGCAGCATCAAGAAGCTTAAACGATGCCTTTAGATTTTGTAGTTCTTGACTTCCTTATTATTTCTGCTTTGTTCCACACAGGATTCACGCTCAAGCATCTCCTGGAAACTCCAAGTTTATATTTTCCGGGTTCGGATTCCGTGGACAAAGAGTTTCTTTTTTTCCCAATCATTTTCCCAAAATCCCAGAAAGTTTCATTGGACCAGTTTGTATCCTAAGCCCCTTCTTTAACCAATGACTGTGGGGGAATTCATTGCTCCAGTTGAGGAGGTTTGGAGCATATATTTATCTCTGGAGCCAGGGTGGTGTTATTCCATTCAAACCATATAGATTGTGAGTAGTGGAGGAGTGGTTCTCCAAAGAAAAGTGTGGGCTATTTTACCCAGAAGAAAGGGGGATAGATGTCGGGCAAGAATTAGTAATAATAGCTAGCAATCATATGGTGTTTACTAGATATTATGCATTGATCTGATTGCCTTGTTGTTGTTGTTAGGTGCTGTGGAGTCAATCCCGACTCATAGCAACCCTATGTACAACATAACAAGACACTGCGTGGTCCTGCACTACCCTCAAACAATCGTTGCTATGCTTGAGCCCATTGTTGCAGCCACTGTTTCAATCCATCTCTTTGAGGGTCTTCCTCTCTTTCTCTGATTCTCTGCCAAGCATGATGTCCTTCTCTAGAGACTGGTACCTCCTGATAACATGTCCAAAATAATGTGAGTCAAAGTCTTGCCATCCTTGCTTCTAAAGAGCGTTCTATCTGTACTTCCTCCAAGACAGATTTGTTCGTTCTTCTGGCAGTACATGGTATATTCACTATTCTTTGCCAACACCGTAATTCAAAGGCAGCATTTCTTCCATCTTCTTTATTCATTGTCCAGCTTTAGCATGCATATGGGATGATTTAAAATGCTATGGGTTGGGTCAGATGAACCTTGGAAACTCCGTAGAGTAGTTCTACCCTGTCCTATAGGGTTGATATGAGTCAGAATCTACTCAGCGACAACGGGTTTGATTTTGTTTTTTTGGATCAGGCGCACCTTAGTCCTCAAAGTGACATCTTTGCTTTTTAACACTTTAAAGAGGTCTTTTGCAACAGATTTACCCAGTTCAATATGTCATTTGCCTTAAATATATTAAATTGTTCAATCATCAAAGTTACCCACTTTACAGATGAGGAAACTGAAGCACAGAAATTTAAGTAACTTGTTCACTCAAGTTTATACAGCTAGTAAGTGGCAGAGACAAGATTCAAACCAGGCAGACTCTAGAGTTCATGCTCTCCAGATCACTAGGGGACACTGCCTTTCACGAGAAAAACAAAAATCTCACCCCTCTGCCCACGTCCCTGCACGCCAAAAGCTACTTCTATTCGAACTTTGGAATTAAAACTATCATCTTTTCTCTTTTGCTTATAAGCAGTTAGACATTGGGGAAGGCTCTTAACTTTTTTGATTTTTGGGTTCTTCATCTACAAAATAGTAGTGCAATACTACCTGAAAGATTTAAAAAGTTAGTATATTGCTAGCATGTAGTAATAGGAAACCTTGGTGACATAATGGTTAAGCGCTACAGCTGCTAACCAAAGGGTCGGCAGTTCATATCTGCCAGGCACTCCTTGGAAACTCCACGGGGCATTTCTACTCTGTCCTATAGGGTCGCTATGAGTCAGAATCGACTCAACGGCCCTGGGTTTTTTTGGTTTTATGTAGTAAGAATATAACTAATTGATAAATAAAATGGCAACGATGTTGACATGTCCTAGTACTTAAAAAAAGGTTCCCTACTCCCTATATTTCTAAAACACATTATGGCATATGAAATAGTATTTTCTTCTCTACTCACCAAATAAATGGTTAAAGAATACGTCTTTGTTCTTATTCTCTTCTGCTTGATTTACATTTTAGTGATTGCCTTGTCACTGATTTTACATTAAATACAGAGGTGTGACTAAATAATTCTGTCTTGCAGCATAAATTAAGAAAACTAATGTACTCAGAATTACATGTCTCCCTCCTTTTTCTCTTCCTCCTCCTTATCAACATAAAATACCATTTACTGAACACCTACGCAGTGTGTGGTACACCATTCTTTGCTCTTTCCTTATTTTCTTGGCTTTTTCTAACATGTCTTTTATTGCAGAAAGGAAATAAATCACTGAAAAGGATGACATCTCTTTTCAGTAAATAAGTAAGGATTTATATAACTCCTGAAAACAGATAGTATAAATATGTATTTTAGTAACATTTTATCACAGACGTTGGTGACAGTAGTTTCATAAACAGTAACCTTGTATTCAAAATAATGCAACAAAACTGCTAAATTTTAAATGTAAGAGGCAACTATTGTTTGTTTTTCCATTTTTTGGGGCACTCATCAAAATATATTTTTTTCTCCTTAGCTCATCATCTTGCTTTTCTCCTGCTAGCAATGTGAAAAATAAGAAGCAGTCTAGCCAAACTCAGAGTAATGGGTTAATCCACACTGACTCAGGGAGGATCGGGGATGGGGGACGCAGAACTGCAGCTGCTTTAGGAAAGAATGCTTGTGCAAATTGCCCCCTGTTCTCGAGAAATATGGGCTGGTTCGAAGAAGTTTGTGGATTAGCTGATATGTAGAAAATTGTTGAAAAACGAGTTATTTCTAAAGGTTTGTGGTCATGCTAACCCTGCTGAATCTCATGTATAAAAACCGCTCACATTGTCCGAGCTTCAGAGCATTTCGCACTTTAGTTTTTTGCTCTACCACTTGGTCTGTTCTAGTCCTCAGTAAAACTAATTTCTTTCTACTCCCAACAGAGTAAGAAGTTTGTTTTGCTTTGACACTCTTAAAAGAAAATTTCACCAACTACTTTAAGGAGTGAAATCAACAGTAAAAAACATTATGGTATGTTTCAAAGGTTTCACTATTTGAAGAGGTAACTTATATAGTTTCTAATAAAATACTGGGAAATACAAAATGGACCTCCCCCCTAGTTTGATTAAAAGGATATCTGAGACAGAATATTAATCTGAGAATGTGGAGTACAGTAAAAGTAGACATATCCTTTAACATGAAATGTCTGGGAACAACCCATAACATTTTTCCTAGTTTTTCTGATTATGAAGGCGAAACCAAAATTTCATTTTCCCCTCCCTCCTGGTAATTTATGATCATGTAAACTCTTGCAAAAGTGGACTAACCATGTTAGATTTTCCATATGAGTTTCTTTGGCCCATGTTCTCTTGAAATCGTGCCCGGAAAGGGGCATTATCAGTGGTTTAGGTAGACTATGATTCCAATACTGGCTGCCACTGTGTGACCTGGGAAAATTTTCCTAGGAAACAGGTAAATTCTCATGATAATCAGTTAATCTCATTTCTGGTTTTTACTGAATTTACCTCTGATAGTCTTGACAGAAATATTTAATAATTTTAATAGTGTGAAGAATTACTTTACCCAAAGAATCTGGTGTTTGTCCTTGGTTCCTGGAAGATAATCTCTAAACCCTTGAGATTTCCTGAATGATTGGAATGTCTCTGACGTTCACGGGGGACTCCAGACTGCATCTAGCAGCTTATGCTAATGAGATGACTCAGGTTGTGGAGCTCAGAAGGCCCACCATGTGATATCAGCCCCTTTTCTGGGGAAGAGGAGGAGGCTGGAGATTGACTTCAATCTTGTGGACAAGGAGTTAGTATATGAGTCGATGCCTACATAATGAAAACCCAATAAAACTCTGGACATTGAAGCTCAGGTGATCTTTCTGGTTGGTAGAAGACATCAGTGCATGGGAAGGTAATGCATCTTTGGGTTACAGAAGCTGATTATTGGGAACTCTCGCAGACCTTGACCTACGAATTTCTTAATTTGTATTCTTTGTTGTAATAAAATTGTAATCATAAGCATAGCAATTTCCTGATATCTCTGAGTCATTTTAACAAATTATCCAGTCAAAGGGGGTAGTGGGAACCCCTGAATCTATAGCCAGCAGATCAAAAGTAAGGGGGCTATGGGACCCCCAAGCTTGTGGCTACTGTCTGAAGTCTTGGGCAGATTTGGCAGTCTGGAGCACTATATCCTTTAACTAGTGAGATCTGACCTAGCTTTGGGCTGTTATGGTCAAAGAAGAAGAACTACATTTGCAGTTGGTATCAGAGGGAATATTTAGGTTGATGTTAAAGAGGAATATGGACTATACTAAGATTGATATGCCAGTTTAGAAAATAACCAAAAAATCTAAAAACAATGATAAAAAGTTCCCATAAGAAGTACTGTTTTCCAACCAACATTTTGGCTTGCCTACATGATAGAATTATTTCTGTTTCTTTCTTTTGGATAGAAATTTGGATTTCTTTTTGGATGCTTTTGAATGTCATTTTGTGATTTTTCAAAATTTAAGCACTTTTAATAATCTGTTGCCAACATCTCAAAAAACGGCATATCAGCTTTCAATTTGTATCTGTAGCCATTTAAAATTTAAATTTAATTCAAAAGTATCTGAAATAATCACAATTTTAAATTAAATTTCAATTTTAAATTAAATGGAATTTTAATTTTAAATTGGATTAAATATTTTAAATTAAATCCAATTTTCAATTTTTTAAACAGATTTAATTACATTAAGTATTTAAATTAAATTAAAAATTGGACTTGCATTAAAAAGAATCTTAAGTAACCTTAAAAGCCTTATCACATATGAAATGCAGAAATCTTGACTACTAATGAGGGATATGTGGGGTAAGCCTATGTATTAAAAGTTTGTTGAGATACTGGCCGTAAAAGAGTAAAAAATTCAAAATGTATAAAGTGGGGCCGTTCAGAGTATTTTGTTCTGGTAGTCTGTATGACTAGTACTTCTAATAGTAATTGACCATAAATAAGAAATGCAAAGGAAAAATTTTAAAAATTGACTCAAAAAATCCTGAGATTTCTTAAATCTGATAAAACAGAAATAATAACATAGATAAGAAATCAGTAGAAACTGAGAAATCCTCATGAGAAATGTTAACCTTTCTATTTTGCTAAAAAACATTTTAGCAGAAATAAAAATTCAGCTTTCCAGTAAAGCTCTTAAAATATTCCTATTTGATCTTCAGTTTCCTTATCTATTGAAACTAATACCATTTTCACTAAACCAGTAAAATTGGTCATTTGGTAAATGACACATTCTTGTTGTCAGGTGCCATCCAGTTGGTTCCAACTCATAGCAACTCTATGTACAACAGCATGATACACTGCCCAGTCCTGCACCATGTTCACAATCATTATTATGTTTTGAGCCCATAATTGCAGGCATAGTGTCAGTCCATCTTGTTGAGGGTCTTCCTCTTTTTTGCTTACCTTTTACTTTACCTAGCATGATCTCCTTCTCCAGGGACTGGTCCCTCCTGATAACATGTCCAAAGTATATGAGATGAAGTCTCACCATCCTTTCTTCTAAGGAGCATTCTAGCTATACTTCTTACAAGACAGATTTATTTGTTCTTCTGGCAGTCCATGGTATATCCAATATTCTTTGCCAACACCATAATTCAAAGGCATAAATTCTTCTTCAATCTTCCAAATTTATTACCTAGTTTTCTATACATATGAGGCGATCGAAAATACCGTGGCTTTATTAGGCACACCTTTGTCTTCAAAGTGACATCTTTGGTTTTTCACACTTTAAAAAGGTCTTTTGCAGCAGATTTGCCCAGTGCAATGCGTCTTTTGATTTCTTGACTGCTGCTTCCATAGGTGTTGATTGTGGATCCAAGTAAAATGAAATCCACAACAACTTCAGTTTTTCTCTGTTTATCATGATGTTGCTTATTGGTCCAGTTGTGAGGATTTTTGTTTTCTTTATGTTGAGATGTAATCCATACTGAAGGCTGTAGTCTTTGATCTTCATCAGTAAGTGCTTCAAGTTCTGTTCACTTCCAGCAAGCAAGGTTGTGTCATCTGCATATCGAAGGTTGTTAAAGAGTCTTCCTCCAATCCTGATGCCGGATTCTTCTTCATGTAGTCCAGCATACAGATTGAATAAGTATGGTGAAAGGATACAACCCTGATGCACACCTCTCCTGATTTTAAGTCACACAACATCCCCTTGTTCTGTTTGAATGACTGCCTCTTTGTCTGTGTATTGGTCCCTCATCTTGATTGCACATTTGATCAATTTCAGACTGCAGAAGTAGGTAAAATCTTCAATTTCTTCGTCTTTGACATTAGTGATTGGTGTATAAATTTGAATAATGATTGTATTAACTGGTCTTTCTTGTAGGTGTATGGCTATTATCCTATCACTGACAGTGTTGTACTCCAGGATAGATCTTGAAAGGTTTTTTTTGACGATGAATGTGATGCCATTACTTTTCAATTTGTCATCCCCAGCATATTAGACCATATGATTTTCTGTTTCAAAATGGCCCAAACCAGTCCAGTTGAGCTCACTGATGCCTAGGATATCCATCTTTATGTTTTCCATTTCATAGTTGATGACTTCCAAATTTTCCTACATTCATAGTTTTTATGTTCCACTTTCTATTAGTGGGCATTTGCAGCTGTTTCTTCTCATTTTGAGTTGTGTCACAGCAGCAAATGAGGATCCCAAAAGCTTGACTCCATCCAAGTCATTAAGGTAGACTCACTTTGAGGCAGCAGCTCTCCCCCAGATGAGCCTGAGAGGCTCATCTTTCAGCACTAGTATCAGGCAATGTTCTGCTGCTGTTCATAGGTTTTCAATGGCCAATTCTTTTTTAGAAGTAGGATGCCAGGTCTTTCTTCGTGGTGTATCTTAATCTGGAAGCTCTGCTGCAACCTGTCTACTATGAGTGAACCTGCTTCTTTTTGAAATACTGATGGAACAGCTTCTAGCATCACAGCAACATGCAAGCCACCACAGTACTACTAACTGACAGACAAGTGGTGGAATTACACATTATAAAGTTGAATTCTGTTGAATTGACTTTGGGAAAATTAACCTACTGCTAGTTCCTACCCAGAGGCACCTCGAAATTAAGGCCTGGTGAACTGCTTCTGAAAGGTCACACCCTGAAAACCCTATGGCATGCAGTGCTACCTGGCGTACACGGAGTTGCCATGAGTCAGAATCAACTTGATGACAACTAACAACAACGACATTTTCTAACATTCGTAAGTCTCAGTTTCCACATCTGTAAAATGAGAATTGCAGTAACGTTGCCTTCTGCTTTCTTATTCTGTAATCTATATTTTTGTGTTGTTTACATCATTTCCTTTAAAGTATCTTGTCCCTCTCTCTCCCTATATATATAGATATATATTCTCAGTGCCTGACAGATAGCAGAATAAGAATATTAATAACAGCTCAATATGTGCCAGACTGTGAAAATATTATACCTGGTTATCTCATTTTATCTCAACAACTATAAAATAGGAAAGATACTGTTAGCCTCCTCACTATAGATGAAGAAAATGATGCTCTGAAAAATGACTTATGAAAAAGAGACACACAGGTAGCGGATGGTGGTGCTGAGATTCAAACCCAAGTTCCAGGATCCATAGTTCAGGTTTTTAACTGTTGCGGCTTAGGTCAGTCCATGTTTTTTGTACTGAATTCCTAAGGAAACCAGTAGACCAACTCTTTTTTTTTTTTTTTTAAAGAGGTTTCCTTTCTTCTTCTTTTTTGGCATTTGGTGCAGTGCTTTTATATCTTCTGCTTCAATTTTTTCTCTTGGGGCTAAGTAAATTTTTGTAAAGACTTCTCAAGAGGCAAAATGACACGAGTGCAGATACTTCTTTCAGCGAATATGTGTGCAATGAATATGTAGACCAGATGAGAATGAGAGAAAAAGAGAAGGCAGGATGAGCAATGTGATCAGATAATTAATTGCAAAGGAAAAGAGAATGAAGCAACACTTACGAGTGAAAACAACTACCCAGATGCACTTAAGTTTTGCCCTGCCAAAAGATTGGTGTGCATTTTTTCAAATCTAAGGAAATTTCTTGGTCTTTAGTCCTCATTATTTTCTGTAGTTATGTAAATGAGATTTATAGAACGTGTATGATGATCTAACATTGCAGACACATCTCTCAAGGATTATGGCTGGTTTTCAGGGAGTTTTTGATGCCTTGCCATCTGCAATCTACTACTATGTATGTGGTGAACCTATCACACTCTGGAAAATAACATGGAATACTTGACTGTCCTTTCTGAGATGAACGTTTCACCTGATATGAAGTAAAACTTGCTTATTAAAAAGGACTTGTTCATCCGTCCATCTATCCATCTATCCCTTAGCCATTTAATGTGCTCTCACTGTTAGGCATTAGGTCTACAAAGGTGAAAATTATATTGTCCTTGCCTTGTAGGATTAACAATCTAACGGGAGATAGACAAACAGGAAATTATGACACAGTCTAATAGAAAAGCTAGACAACAGAGTTGGTACAATGTAAGAGATACAAGGTAAAATAACATTAATATTTAATGTTTATTGAGCACTTAATTTGTGCTAGACACTGTCCCAGAATTTCATATGTTGTTGTTGTTAGGTTCCATTGAGTTGGCTCCAACTCAAAGTGCTGCCCAGTCCTGCACCATATTTACAATCGTTGCTATGTTTGAGCCTACCGTTGCAGCCACTGTGTCAATCCATCTCACTGAGGGCCTTCCTCCCTTTCACTGACCCTCCGTTTTACGAAGCATAATGTCCTTCTGCAGGGACTAGTCCCTCCTGATAACACGTCCGAAGTACGGGAGACAAAGTCTCACCATCCTCACTGCTAAGGAGTATTCTGGCTGTATTTCTTCCAGGATAGATTTGTTCATTCTTCTGGCAGTCCATGGTCTATTCAATAGTCTTTGCCAACACCGTAATTTAAATACATGAATTCTTCCTCAATCTTCTTTATTCATTGTGCAGCTTTTGCATAGATTATATGATTTTATTCTTATACAATCCTATGAGGTAGTTGATCCTACTATGCTGAATTAAGATAAGAAAACAGAGACACAGAGATTTTAAATAACTTGTCCAAGGGCACACAACTAGTGAAAGAGATGAAGCTGTATATGAATCCAGAAAATCTATTACCAAAGTCAGGGTGCATGAAACACTGTGCAGTATTGATTCTTGTGTGGGAACACAAATAGAGGACCCAGTAGAAAAGAAAAACACATGTTCATTATATTCAAGTTATAATGAAGACTGGAGACTTAAAAAAAATTTCTGCTTTTGGAAAAACAAATATAAAATTAAGTAAGGGTGCTTCAATTGAGACAGAAACATGCAATGCTTAAAGCTGGACTGCTGGGTTAAATTTGGGTCAAGCCTACTTACTACTAGCTATGGAACCTTGAACAAGTCACTTAATCCTTCTCATTCTTAGTTTCCTCATCTGTTAAATGGGATAATGTTAATGGCTAGCTCATAGGTTTGTGAGGAGGGCTACATGAGATAGTATTTGCAAAGTACTTAGCAAGGTTCTTGGAGTAACCGATGGGGAAAGATCAATAAACATTAAAAAAAAATTAGCTCTTATTAAATGCAATCCATCAATTTATAAATTGTTATTTAAGCATGGAAAATAGTACTATATTTATTCTTATGGTAGTGGTGAAGTAAATTATAAGTAATATCAAAGAAAATTATATAATCAAAGGGGAAACATGGTTCTAAGCTAAATTCTCTAACTTTAAAATTAAAGAAAATGTATAAGTTTGGGTAGACTTAAATAGTACTTGAAAGATAGGAGCCCAACTAATCATTTCTGATATGACCGAATGAGGAGCTCAGAAAACCCTAAGAAAGATAAAAACAAAGAGATCCACGTCTAAGCACATCCCAGTCAAACCACTGAAAGACAAAGACAAGTAGAAAAACTTGAAAGCAGCAGAGAAAAATGACAAGTTAACAGAAAAATGACTCAACAGGGGAACAATAATATGATAAATGGCTGATAGCTCATCAGAAACAATGGAGGCCACTCAGCAGTGCTGGAAAAACAAAAACTGTCAACCAAGACTTGTATAATTAGGAAAATTATCCTTCAGAAGTGAAGGTAAAATAGAGACATTTTCAAATGAACAAAGACTGAGAGATTCATTGCTAAGCACTTTACATATACTATCTGATTTAATCCTGATCAGAGATTTGTAAGTTTTAAAAAAATTATTCCTATTTTATATATGGGGTACTGTAAAACTACAGTGAAGCTAAGTAAACTACTTGAGACCATATATCTAATGACTGGGATTTGAACCCAGTTCAGCTGGGTATCAAAGGGTAGGCTCACTTTTTCTGACTTCCTATGAAATTACATTCCATTAGTCTTCCTGTCTCTAAGCTGTTTTCATTTCAGCAAGTCTATTTTTTATCTAATGCTACTAGATGGATCTTCCTAAATATCACTTCCTTGATGTTATTTTATTACTCAGAATCCTTGAATGACTTCTTCTTACCTATAACATGAAGGTCAAATGCCTTCATCTGATTTTTAAGGCACTTTAAAATTTAGTACTTAAATACAATTTAAACACGATCTCTTAATATTTCTCACTTGACTGTTTATGTCATATCTGCTAACCCCTTCCTCTCTATCAGTTGAAATTTTCCTCATTGTTTTGTTTTGGCCCAACTTACAGCTTATGTCTTCATTCTTCCCTGATCTTTCCACTCTTTCTTTTTGTTCTCCCTTTTTACATATTGTCATTTCTCTTATCTGAGCCAACGAACTGCCTTATATTATAAATTCTTATGTGTATACAAATATAGATAATGTATTACAATTTCGTCATATATATTGTGATACCGATGTGGATATAGATATACATCCTAACTGGATTGAAAGCAGGTCATGTCTTATTTTCCTTTATGTCTTTAGCAGGACTTACCATAGTACCTTCTATGTTATAACAACCTATTAAATATTTGTTGAATGATGCCTTCTGGTTTCTAGCTAAAGAATGAAATATTAAAATCTAATAGTAAGAAAAAGTCACCATATTCTGGTATTTAAAGTGGTCCTTTCTGGTTGGAAAATTATGTTAGTCTGGAGTATAGTTAAAATCAAATCTGAAGGAAACAGAAACTTTCTTTTTATGCCGTAGTCGCACAAGGCCACCACAGTCTTTCAAAGCCAAATATTTATGAAGTCCCTCTCAACCATCCTTGCTGTGGACACAGAGAAAACAAAGACAGGTGTTAGTGGTTATAGAAGTCCACAGCTCATAAATTTGGTAAGGTAAGATAGTAAAAAAAAAAAAAATAATAATTTGATGGGGCAGGTATGGGAAGGTTTCTTCAAATTTGAAGTGTTAAACATGGTTTAATCCCCATGTTTATCATGAAGAGTGCACTGATCCAATTAGTAGATCCAAAAATATGCTCTGTTTTGGATATGTTGTAAGAGTAGTTGGGTAGGTTAATACTCTACTCGTGGAAAAGTAATTGATTTCCTAATGAAAGCTGAGGACTTAAAAAAATTGCTGTTTGGGGAATTTTTGTCTGAAGGTCTGTTCACTTCTCAAAATGTGGTCTATCTTTAAAGACACAATTGGATCAATCATTACCATGAATGTCTCTCTGTTTCGCTTTCTCTTTAAGCCCTGCCTTTTTTATATCTTTCTCACCTCTCTCACTTTGAAAAGAAAATCAAAACTTGTTAGGAACATTCCTTACTCCAATAGCTACCCTGTTTCTTTTATCTTATTAAATATACCACAACCATACCTTCATTTATCTAGGTCTTCCTTTTGGCTCTATATTCAGTTTATCAAAAGTAAAACACAGTAAGATACAGAGTAATTGGTGATTGGCACTTGATGCTAGTTCTCTGCCCAGCCCCTGATTAAAGTACCTATCTTCTAAAGGTGGTGGGGAGATTGGACTGTGTAGGAAATGGAGGGTGATATCACGTGAAGAAACAACAGAGAAATTTATTTCAAGAAGCATGGAGGTAGAGGCTGGGTCCTCATATTTCTAATATTCTTGCATTCCTCTCTGGACTGGGGACAAAACAGGCACAAAGATATGCCTGGAATTTTTGCTGTTATCCTGGAAATCTCAGCCAGCCCGAGGACCCAGAATCGATATATAAGCCGGAGCAGATAACAATGAGCCATGGGATTATATGCACTTGGATTACATACCCCACAGCTCCCAACTGGCAAAATGCATGGCCTTTCTTTTAATCTTGCAATAATGTGATCAGACATTTTATGTGAGTTGAATAGCTGGGCTCACTTATCACTCTTTGAAAGGGTTTTACTCTACTTACTGAACTGCTATTTGTCAGGCACTGTCCCATGAGCTGGACATACCCAGTGGTGAACTGTTGTTGTTGTTACTTGCAGTTGAGTGAATTCTGACTCATGGCAATTCTATCCGTACAGAGTGGCACTGCTTCATGGGGTTTTTAAGGCTGTGACCTTTCAGAACCAGATCACTAGGCCTATCTTCTGAAACACCTCTGGGTGTGTTCGAACCACTAACCTTTCAGCTAGCAGTTGATCGCTTAACCATTTGCACCACCTAGGGACTCCCCAGTGAGTAAGACAGACCATTTACATGACTGTTTAAAGTTTAGTAGAAAGAGCAGGTGACGCTCTTGTACTGATTTTTTTTTCTCTATATTTCAAATCAAGGAGAACAAAAATATCTACTCATAACCAGATCGTAGTTTGTCTATATTATTGTAACAATCTGGGCATAAAACTTTAATATTTGGGTGGGGAGATTCAACAGTAACAACAACTGCACAAAATGCATGTAGAACTTTGAGGTTTACAATGTATTTTCACTTATACTATCTCTTTTAACTTCTCCGAGTCTCTACTATCTTTTCTGCAAAATAAGGAATAACAATGTCTATCTTGCATTGATTCATGATGACCAGTCGGAATCGCCTTGATGACAACTAACAACAACATCTTGCACTGATAGACATAGACAACTAGGCTGGGCTGTGCCTGCCAATTGAAAAGTCTCTATTTTAGAGGTAGTGAACCTGAGCTTTAGAGAGGATATGTGAGTGGTCCACAATTGACTGTAAAGTCAAAGAAAAAGTGGAACTTAAAATACAGTATTTAGACTCTATAAATTCTATGGTTTTCCCATTATGTGTCATTTGTGGCTTGACTGACCCATTGATCAATTGGGAGCCAGAAGTATCACCTCAGAACTTCTCCAGACTTAGTGTTCCAGGAGATCTGATCACATTTTAGTCTTTTTGGCAGTCCATATAATAAAAGTACAACCAGATAGGAAAGGAATAAAGAGGTGAGACAGAGAACATTACTTTAAGGTAGTAATAAAATTCACCCACAAGCTGACCACCCAGAAATAGCCAGAGCTAGCAATTTTGTGCATATTCTTCTAGTCATTATTTTAGAAAGCATTATACTTCCAGCCTGTTCTTATTTCCTAATTATGGAGCTGTTTTTGCCTTTGTTCTGTAGAAGTTTGAGCAGGAATGACACTCGAGGCTATCTAGTCAAAACCCCTTAGTATTCAGATGAGGAAGTGAGACTGGAAAAGCATGTCTATGGACTAAAGCAAAGTCCTAAGTAGGGCAAACAATTAGTAAATTAATGACCTGTTTTCTACAAGTAATTGTTTGCTTACAAATGAACCTTCTATGGCTTGACTATAAGATAATAATTGAAATTTCACTTGAATTTAAATTTAGACAACATTTCAGTAGTTATGTCATTCTTTTAGGACCAACTGAGCCTATGGAGGGCCTTATCTATGGTAGCCTCTTTGCGCGAATAAATAAATGAAGCTTATAGCACTTGCATTTTCACTCTGGAAATGATAAACCAGAAACCCATTGCCACTGAGTTGATTCCGATTCATCTTGTAGCGATCCTATAGGATAGAGTAGAACTGCCCCATAGGGCTTCCAAGGAGTGGCTGGAGGATTCGAGCTGCTGACCTTTTGGTTAGTACTTAACCACTGTGCCACCAGAGCTCCTTGGAAATAATAGTAAACGTGATTTACTATTCAAAGGCCGTTATGCTATTAGATATTCAGTCATAACATCATCACCAAGAAAATTTTATTGAATGTATCCTATGTGCAATTTTAACGGGAATGGGAAGGAAAGGATGCGGCATAGAAATATTGGACAATTGGAATTGAAAGGGATTATGTAGTGATGGCGATTTGACTCTGTTGAGTCAGGTGATAGGTTGGGATTAATTAAGGAGTGGGAGGAGCATCAAGTTCTACTACTTGTAAATATGTTGGTGACTTGAACTGATAAAGAAAATGGAAATATAGTGATTAATAATATACAATTAATTCTGTCCTTGTAATTTGGTGATAGTAGTTTGTCACCAGTGACAGGTGAAGGTGAGGTAGTGAAGAATGTTAATTTTACTTTTACTATGTAACAGCCCAGGTACTCAAATGATCAACATTTTTGAATCACATTTTTTGATGCTACTAATATACAACCCAGTATTATAATAGGTAGCGCTTATTGAAAACTTATTATCTGCTATCCGTGAGTCTAAGCACTTTAAAATTAATTTTATTAAATTACTTAATTCTCATCACAACCTTATGTTGTTGTTATTGTTAGGTGCCATCGAGTCAGCTCCAGCTCATAGCGACCTTATATATAATGGAACAAAACATTGCCCAGTCCATAGCCTTTTCAGGCGGTGCTATTATTATTATCTCAATTTTACAGATGAGGAAACTGGAGCACATGGACATTGAGTAAATTGCTCAAAGCCACTCAGCTATTATGTGGAGGATCCATGTTTTGAACTCAGTCTAGTTCCAGAGCCTGGACTTTTAATCACTTTGTTATACTACCAACTAGAATCTTTGCTGTGGGGGAAAATTTGTGGATCACATAATAAGTAACCCTTGCTTTACAGGTAATAATCCCATCATTTTACAGATAACAATCCCAATGCCCAGAGAAGTTCAGTGATTGCCTGGAGTCACATAATTATTTTGTGACAGAGCCTGAATTAGTACAGTTAGTACTTTTGTGTGTAGGGCTGAATTAATTGGAAAAGGGTCATGGGGGCATTAGTCTGCAGGTGCCATGTACTTTCATTATCACTGTCATTTATAAACCATTCTTGAAAAGCTGGAAAAACGGCGTGACCCATACAAGTTTTCAAGCTTGCTTTTCTTATGCAAGAGACTTAAGTGAGTCTGTAAATGGAAACATCATTCTTGCTTGCTCTGGATAAGTGACAGTTTGCTTTGAGGAATAAGTAGCAGCAGTTCATTGCCTACTCAGACCTCTATAAATGAGAAAAGACAACCAAAAACAAAACCCAAGTGGTGGCCCCATGCCAAGAGAATTACAAAAGATGCAGGTGATTGAACAGGTCATCTTAGTTATCTCCTCTCATGCAACGCCCCTCACCTCCCACCACTCCAGAAGGAAACCTGTCTACAATATTCCCAGGAAAGAGATTCAACAACCTTCCTCTTCATTGCTGCCAAAATAAAGAGGAAGATGAGAAGGGTAAAATCTGGTATCATTTCATCCTTCTAACTAGAAAAGCTCCTCTGGTAAATGTCTTGAGGCTAAATAGGACATGCACATCAAAGAGAATTTGGCTAACCCGAAATGTCATATTTCATGGGGAGTTCAGCAGGGCAATTTATCACAATTGACCCCATCAGAGAAGGACCAACTATCCTTAGTAGACCCGGGGTTGCAAAATGCCACCACATTCGGCCATAAAATTTATCATGTCAGGAGATCTACAGTAGGCACTGTGAAATATGGCAGTGCTGCTGGGATATTTGTCTTCGTTGGGCCTGACAGATTAGCCCTGCATTTCCACTTCGTCCACATTTGTACCCTGGCACAATCTATTATGACCCATCAGGACAATCTGCTTAGAGACAGGACTTGCAGCTACAATAGGCACAGCCAGGATGAGTGAAATAAAAGCGTGTACATATGCACATATTTGGGGGCAGGCTGTTAAGATGCTGAAAAAATTATTCAGTGACTTTCTTTTTGTCAGATCATTGTTTTAAGAAAAGTAACACATTGGAAGGGACTTGAGGCTCTTGACAAATTAATGGCATTGGAGACACGTAAATTTAACTTTTTTTTCTTTTCCTCATTTCAGAGGAAAAAGGCAAAAGGGGCAGTCATGATGGAATTCCTTTTTTATTTGTGACTCCCTCTTTGGGCAGGATTGTGAGAGTGACAAAGCTGATTATCAAAGTTTCTGCCTCCCAGCTCTCTCTTCTTACTCATGTGCTGTCTCTGTCCTTCTAGTGTTCTTGGAACTTCTGCATTGTTTACTTCTTCCTAAACTATGCTCAACAGACATTCATTTACACAGCTACACTGTAAAGGATGGCTATGGCTTCACAATCCTCTGCCTGTTTCTTATTTTAGTGTGTATATATATACATAAAATACATACATATATACGTATATACTTTAGTATACACACACATACACATATATGTCTTGGTCATCTAGTGCTGCTATAACAGAAATACCACAAGTAGATGGTTTTAACAAAGAGAAGTTTATTCTGTCACAGTCCAGTAGGCTAGAAGTCTGAATTCAGGGCACCGACTCCAGGAGAAGGCTTTTTCCCTCTGTGGGATCTGGAGGAAGGCCCTTGTCGTCAGTCTTCCCTTGGTCTGGGATCATCTCAGTGCAGGAACCTCAGATCCAAAGGACGCGCTCTGCTTTCTTGGTGGTATGAAGTCCCCATGTCTCTCTGCTTGCTTCTCTCTTTTATATCTCAGAAGTGATTGGCTTAAGACAGTATCTAATCTTGTAGACCTCATCAATATAACTGCTGCTAATCCATTTATCATAGTGATAGGATTTACAACATATAGGAAAATCACGTAATGTGGTAGACAATCACATAAAATGGTGGACAATCACACAATACTGAGACTCATGGCCCAGCTAAGTTGACAGATATTTTGGGGGGACACAATTCAATTCATGGCAATATAAAAATATGTATATATATATATATATATACTTAAAATTATTTAATTAGAAGAATTTTGGAATTTTAGCTCTTATCTTCTACCTGGCAGTAATGGTGGTAATATGGGGACTATATTTTATCCCAAAACACAGCAGATACACAGATGTATGTATTTGGAATAGTTTAGGGGAAAGCTCAGAATTAGGTATTATAAGTCTTGAGTTTGAGTCCTATCTCTGTGCTGATTGACCTAGCACAAGTTCTGAAATCTGTGAGAGCCTTAGATCTGTGAAATTTTTAGAGAAGTAGAAACAACTAATTGTTAGGTCTGATGTGAGTTTTAAGTAGAATTTACACATGCACACACACACGCACCTGCTTTCATAAAATGAAGAGTGTAACAAAAATGAGTTCTCTTATTTGTAAAGGCAGCGGAAAGAGAACTGGATTTGAAGTCAGAATTTGTGTGTTAAAATTCTAGTTTTCCATTTTCTAGTTTTGAGATCTCAGGAGAGACCTCATTTAGTTGTTGTGAGTCTCAATCTTTCATTTAGTAAAGTAATTAGAATAATTGTAAAGATTTAATGGAATATATGTAACATCCTTGGGAAAATTTAAAAGTAATATACAAATGTCTATTATTTTGTTAACTTACCTTGTTTCAGAAAGCATATTCATGGTGTAAAGAACTTTATACTAGATTCTGGGTAACTTGATTCTAGCAGATAATTCCCATGAGAATCTGAGCAATTAGGTAATTTGGATTTTATATTAGATTAAAATAGATGGCTTTTCTAGAAAAAGCATTGATATCCTTAATACTAAGACTGGATAGACATTTATTTCTAGGGTCCATATAGACAGGCCACTATGACAAATGTCCTCAACAAAATCACTCTAATAAACACAAGGATAACTTTCACTGGGCTGTAAACAAATGTTTATTTTAAAATTTTTCCTGGTGTTGGGATGCTATAAAACAGGCAAAGGAGAATACAGTTCCAATAGAATAGTTCTTTATTACCACGAAACCTTTTTTTAACCATAATACTCCCCCCACCCCCCCACCCATGAATCACTGTGGTCACATAGCCACAGGCACTCAAAGAGGACCCAAATCAGTTGCATTAATTCCTATTGACTTTCTTGCAAAGGTGTTCTAGTTTCTATTTAACTCCTCATACTAGGATTTCTGAATTGGCAACAGAAAATTCATTTCCTTGCTGACCCATCTGATCTGCTGACTGTTGCTATCAAGACTAAGAGAGAAGCCCATGTACATGGTAGATATTCTGATAGTTACATCAGTTCTTGGGAGCTTTATCTAATAGATTGAATGACTCTATCTAATAGATAGGTTCCAATCAACAAACGAACCCATTGCCATCAATTTGATTCCAGTTCCAGGACATCTAAAATTAGAATAATCTGAATTCTTAAAAAAAAAAAAAGTGATTCCTGCTGAATCAGCCTCTTTCAGGTGAAAGGCCCAGGAATCTATACTTATGAGAAATACTTGGGGTAATTTTTACAAAAATCAAAGATTGAGATCTACTTCCCTAACTGGAGATTGTATTAAATACTGTGACTTGCTATCAGGCCCTAGACAAGCTCCATACGGATAAATGAGACACTCCCTGCTCATGTCTGTGTATACAAAGTTCTGTCTACACAGTATTGGAAATGGGACTACTTACATACAACTCTTTTGACCACAAGCTGGGAATAGTAAGAACCATGGTTTCTACTGCTGGGCTGCCTAGTGATCCACAGAGGCTTCATTCTACATACAGACCAGAGCTCTTTTCTGAATTCTTGGTCTAAATTTACAAGTCTAGTAAATTCTATATAGATGTCCTGCTGGCATTTCCAATGCAGTGTACACCAAACTAACAGGTTGCTTCCATCTGCTTCTTTTCCTGTGTTCTGTCTTTGTTAATAGGAAATACATCCTTCCATTCCTCTGTGAGAGAAACCCAAGAGCCAAATCAGCATCCCTTTTCCCCCTATTCCCCACGTCTGATCATTGATCAAATCCTGTTGATTCTTTATCTAAAATAACTGTATGTCAATTCCAATACTCTAGTCCCACCAACACTACCTTAATCTTGGACCATCACCCTCTGGTCATTTGCTTCAACTTCCTAAAGTATATTAGAAAATAATATTCAAATTCAATGAATGTTTCTGAAGTGTCTACTATTACTTATCACTGGGCTGTGTGTTTTCACATATATTATCTCACTTCATTCTCATAGAATTCTGTATTGTTGTCCCCATTTGCATCTGGGAAATTTGAAAATCAGCAAGGTTGTGTGACCAAACAAAGATCACACAATTACTGAGTGTCAAAGCCAGGATTTCAACTCTAATCCTATAACTCCTAGTCCAGCTGCCTTAATTTCTCACCTAAAATCTATTCTTCAGCCTGCTCCCATGAATGTCTTCTTCTGACACAGATTAAGTCACAATACTCTCCATGCAAAATCTTTCATAGTTCCTTATTTCCTATAACAATGGCTTCTAAATTTTTAATTATGTACCCTTACCAATAAAAAAATTGACTACACACTCAGTATTTGTACAATATGCATTTATTTACTTTTACGACACTCTCATGTTTTATGTATAGTTTTATGTATACTAATATATTATTGATATTATTGGTTTAAAAGCAGAAAAGGTGCGCATCAGGGTTGTATCCTTTCACCATAGTTAGTCAATCTGTAGACTGAGCAAATAATCCAAGAAACTGGACTATATGAAGAACGTGGCATCAGGATTGGAGGAAGACTCGTTAACAACCTGTGATATGCAGATAACTCAACCTTGCTTGCTGAAAGTGAAGAGGACTTGAAGCACTTACTGATGAAGATCAAAGACCATAGCCTTCAGTATGGATTGCACCTCAACGTAAAGAAAACAAAAATTCTCACAACTGGACTAATAAGCAGCATCGTAAGTGGAGAAAAATTAAAGTTGTCAATAATTTCATATTACTTGGATCCACAATCAACACCCATGGAAGCAGCGGTCAAGAAATCAAATGATGTATTGCATTGGGCAAATCTGCAAAAGACCTCTTTAAAGTGTTAAAAAGCAAAGATGTCACCTTAAAAATTAAGGTGTGCCTGATCCAAGCCATGGTATTTTTAGTCGCCTCACGTTTATGCGAAAGCTGAATTATGAAGACCAAAGAAGAATTGATGCCTTTGAATTGTGGTTTTGGCAAAGAATATTGAATATACCAAGGACTGCCAGAAGAATGAACAAATCTGTCTTGGAAGAAGTACAGCCAGAATGAATGCTCCTTAGAAGTGAGAATGGAGAGACTTTGTCTCACTTACTTTGGACATGGTATCAGGAGGGACCAGTCCCTGGAAAAGGACATCATGCTAGGTAAAGTAGAAGGTCAGCAAAAAAGAGGAAGACCTTCAAAGAAAGGGAATGACACAGTGGCTGCAACAATGGGATGAAATGCCAACGATGGAGGATGGCACAAGACCAAACAGCATTTTGCTCTCTTGTACATAGGGTCACTATGAGTCAGAATAGACTCAATGGCACCTAACAGCAACAACAGCATTCATATTATGGCACATACATATTTATATAAATATAAATTTAAAAGGGGAGAAATTAAAAAATATAAATAGAAGTCATAGTATTGTTTTCATGCCTCCATACTTCCTCAGGAGGTTGCACTGTACCTTGGACCCTACTGAATTCAAGTTTAAGGGCCCCTATGATCTAAAAAAAAAAAAAAAACTTTTTTGCACTTACCTTTTATTTTTCTTTTCCCCTGTTTCTACCTAATTCTCACTATATTACTCATGATTTCTTGTAAACGCTATACACGTCTTTGTCTCTGTTTCTTTGCTCCAATTGTTCAATCAGTCAAGAGTGTTCATTATCCTTTCTTTGCCAGTAGTAAACGACTCTGTAGGACTTGGCAACAAAATGCCATGTCTTCTATCAAAAGACCCTAGTCAAAACCAATCACTTACTGAGCATGTGACTTGTATCTTCATCATGACATTTATGATAGCTATGTAAACTATCTCTTCTTCCATATGGTAAAATCTTTTACATCTCATTCATTTCTGTATTTCCCATAAGATGTCCTATATTTAATTGAATAGTAAGTATTTAACAAACATTTGCTAACTGAATAAAAAAATGTTGGTTCTTGTGAGTTTGAAGAATGGTCTACATGTCAAAAGGCCAAAATAAAAACTGTGCCATTTCCTTTGCTTTGATGCATATTTTTCGCCAGGCAATGACACCTGGATAGTGACCCATTTTCATGAAAATCTGTAGATGAATAAGGCACATCTGGAGTTCCTACCTAGTAGGAAAATTGCACATGTTAAAGACTTTTTGAAACCTTATAAAACTCATTGAGTATAGTTGCATTTAGAAATGACCTTGAGCATGTCAGCTGATCTCTGTTCTTTTCCTTTCAGCGTGTTTAATATTTTCATTGGCAAACAGAGAGTAGGACTGGAAAGACTTAATAACCATGTAAATCAATTTTTTCATTTCATAAAAGTAGAAATTGAGGCTCAGAAGCTTTAAGTGACTTTCCCATATTGTGCTGCCATTTCATGTTGTGCCCGGACTAGACTTGATTTTCTGACTCTTAGTCCAGTGCCTGCTCTCCAGGTCAACACTGCCTTCTTTGGTTGCTTCCCATTCTTTGTATTATTTCTCATCGCACACTGTGACACAACATCTTGAGACTAATTGAAATAAATGTAGATTTGCTTATACAGGACTTGGACTGAGCCCATGTTTCTCAAATTAGGGATTACAGGAATCATCCAGAAGTCCCTGAGGCCACAGGATAAATATCATGTATTTTCCTGGGAATATCAGTTTCCTCAAACAAAAAAAAACAAAACAAAAAAAATTTTTTTTTTGGGAGAGAAAAACTACTATTTTAATATCATAAAAAACATAAATTTAGAAGGATTATTAAAATAACTCTAGAGAAATCTAGGTGCCTAAGTCTATACCTGTAGGCATGCAAAGGTTCACTATCCCCTTGTCATAAGGAATATTTTGATGGAAGAGTCTGGGAAGCACTTGGGATTTACCTTGCTGAGAAGAAAGCCTAAATTTAAACTAAAAATATTCCACCTTTGCTATTTTTACATCTTCTACAATCTGACCTTTGCCCCAACCACTCTACAGAAATGGCTCTCTACCTGGTTGCTAAGAAGGGTTTTACTGCTTAACCTGATGGACATTTTTCAGTCATTATCTTTCTTGACCGCTCTACAGCATATGACACAGCAGACTTCTTCCTTCCTGAAGATGTGCTTGCTTCCTTTTACTCCATAAGGCTTCACTCTTCTGCTTTGTCTATAGCCTCTCTGGACAAAGACTTTCCCTGTCCCCCTAGCTCCCTCCACCTCTTTTAAGGTGTTTTATCTTTTCTCTTCTTCTGAACTCCAGTCTTGCATAAATAACTGACTACTGCACAATTCCTCTTGAAACTTTCAAAGACATTTAAAACTCAACAAATAGAACCTCTTACTTTCCCCCTTCCAGAGCTGCCACGACCCCTAGTTCTTTGGATTGTCTCTATCACCTGTCCACAAATTACCATTTCTCCAGTGGTTCCTATTTTGTAGTGTAAGTAATCACTGACCAGCCAGAAATCTGGGCATCTTTCTTCCCTTCTGTTCTGCCTCATCCTACTCATCCGTTCCTTCACTATGAACTACCTTCCACATATTTTTCAAATCCATTTACCCCAACCACAACCCAAAAAATCCAGTGCCCTCGAGGCAATTCCCACAACTGCCACCCAAATTAAGACCACCATTATTTCTCACCTTGTTTTTCTCCAACAGCTCTTTGTTTGTTTCGGAGCTCTGGTCTGCTACCCTCATAAATTTGGGGTTAGAAGAAGAGAACTTTCTATGAACTGTCAGAAATGTAATACAACTGTCAAAAGCATTAAGTCACAGTTCACTGTTTTGTGACAGTTTGCGAAAAAAAAAATCTAGGTAGACAATATAAAGAAAAAAGTAGAAGCATTTTATGTGTCAACTGATAATGACACTTCAATTACACCACCCTGTGGAAGAAAGGACAATTATCAATTTTAAGTAATCTTTGCCTCAGCTGCAATTTTAATCATACCAGTTCTGTTTCCAATTTCACTCTGTTCTTTGCAGTCAGAGGAAATATTTCTAACATGTAAACCGCATTCCAAACTCTGCTCTACACCCTTCAGTGGCTCCAAATGGTCCCTAGGACAAAGACTAAACTCCTTAATTTGGCTTATAAAAGGTTACCTGATCTGATCTCCACTTGTCTCTCTATCCTCACAACCCCTTTACATTCCAGCCAGGAAAAACTCCTTTTGGTTTCCCAAATTCATCATGCCCTCCACCTCTTGCTACATCCACGCCCATCCAAATTTGACTGGCTAAAGCAATGGTGTGCTGGTAAATGCTTAACTATTGCCTCTGGAGGTAGACACCCCTGACTGGTAGCATTTGCTGATTCCATGGTATGAAGTCTCCCACCACGGCTGATTTCAGACTACCAATGTGATGTAATTGAACACAGAATTGGGAAGAAATGTGCACAGGGGGCTTTAGAGAGAGTGAGCATGTGCTGGCTCAAGCCTACCACTGGATGAAATCCTACAAATCCCTCAGGTTCCTGTTCAGATGTTCCTTCCCCTGAGGAAGCACTTTTTAATCGTATTATATGTTTCTTTGCAGCCTGTTCTTAGCTTGTTCTCACATTTATCATTTAATAATGCAAGTTTTCTGATTCAGCTGCTAGACTATAAGCTTCTTGGAGGCAGGGATTGTACCTTGTTCATCACTGTGTTTTCAGAACCTCGCAGAGGGCTTGACCCATATGGGCCTTCAATAAATATTTGGTGAATAAATGAGTGGCTGAATAAAAGCCAATAAAAATAACTAACATCAAGAATTTACTTTGTGCCAGGCACTGCACTAATCGATTTGTATGTATCACCTCATTTAATTATCCTCAAACCCTTCTAGTAGAGACATTTGATTATCACCATTTTCCAGATAAGAAAGACTGAGGTTTAGAGCAGCTAAGTAACTCTTACAAAATCACACAATCAGAAAGTGGTGGACTCATGTACAAATTCACAGACCTTGACTCTAGCTCAAACACTTATCCACGATGGTACACTGACTTATTTTCATTTCGGGTTGAATAAAACTAACACTTTTGCATAGTTGGCTTCTGTCAAGAAGACTGAAGATATAAAACCAAACCTACTGCTGACCAGTCAATCCTGATTCATACTGACCCATAGGGTTTCCAAGGCCATAAATCTTTATGAAAGCAGACTGCCACATCTTTCTCCCACAGGGCAGCTGGGGTTTGAACTGCCATTGTTTTGCTTAGCAACCAAGTGGTTAACCATTTCACCACCAGGACTCCTCATGCAGGATATAAGTCACTTTTATTCTGGGCTGTTTCAGAGGGACAGGCTCTCTCAAACACTGTCACTGCTATTGTAAATTACTGCGACGTTAATAGGAAGAAATTGGGCAATATGGCCCCTTAAAATATTCATTTGCTTTTAATCAGTAATTCCAGTTTCTAGAAAAAATCATGAATACAGACAACACTTTTTGACCAAAATGTTATTCCTAATGTTGTTTTTTTAAACATCCTCTTTAGCATAGTTTTGATTTACAGAAAAATTGTGAAAATAGTACAGAGTTTCCATATACCCCATACCCAGTTCCCCCTATTATTAACATATTAATATGGTACCTTTGTCACAATGAATGTTCTAGCATTGATACATCATTAACTAAAGTCCACACTTTATATTTCCAAAGTTTTTATGTAATGAACTCGTTTCTTTTTTTAGGATCCCATCCATGATGCCACATTACCTTTTAGTCATTATGTTTCTTTAGGCTCTTCTAAGTTGTGAATTTCTCAGGCTTTCCTTGTTTTGATGATCTTGACGGTTTTGAGAAGTACTGGTCAGGCGTTTTGTAGAACTGAGATTTATCTAATGTTTTTCTCGTGACTAGACTGGGATTATGGGTTTTGGAAAGAAGATAACAGAGGAAAAGTACCATTCTCATCACATCACATCGAGGGTACATACTATCAGCTTATTGCTGTTGACGTTACTCTTCATCAGCTGACTGAGATAGTGTTTTCCAAGATTCTCTACTATAACTCTACTCTTTTCTCCTCACTTTCATACTGTATTCTTTGGTTGGAAGCCACTATGCACAGCTCACATTTAAGAAGTAAGGAATTATGTGCTCACCTTGAGGGCAGAGTAGCTACCTAAATTTTTTTGAATTCTTCTACATGGAATATTTGCCGATTTTCCACCATTAATTTATTTATTGAATCATTAACTTATAACAGTGTGAACTCATAGGTATTTATTTGATACTTTGGGTTCTAATGCTATACTACTTTATTTCATTGCTCAAATTTTTCCTGCGACGGCTATTGGAACCTTTTTCAGTTGACCTCTTTTACATGCCCCATCACTGTGCTTTTTAAAAGTGCTTTCTTACTTTCTGGTGCTACAAGATGCTCCAGACTCATCTTTTATATATATATTTTTTTATACCAGTCCAAGAATCAGCCATTCCTACGAGAAGCTGTGGTTACTTTTATTTCAGAATGGTATTAGGAACCAAGATCTGGGCACTAGGTGTGTTCATTGCTGCTGGGGTGTTGTTGCTTCTAGGCCCTCTCAGTTGACAGAGTAAGGAAATAGATGTCTATACTAACTCATGTATATATAAATATCTATAAATATTTATATATGTAACCATCTGCCTCTATATTAAGCTAAACATGTGTGCATGCTGATGTCTCTACTCTAATCCATTATCACATGGATTGTTTTAGCCTTTACCCTTTGCTTATCTATAACCTCTTACTCCAACAGTGAGAAACCTGGTTCCATTTACTTAACTGTTCATTTTCAGTATCCATGCACAGTTGGTTCAGAATTGTCAATGCATACCCTACCCCCCCAGCAGACAATTTTATCAACTAGAGTATAGTGCTTATGTACAATTCCTCTTGCATTTAGTCTTATAGACTCCACTCACTTCCATATTTACTTAGGTCAGAACATTCTCCTTCAGCCTCCTTCAGTGAGGCCATTTCACACATTTGTAATACTGTTAGATTGTTTCATCACATTCTGTATTCTAACCTGAGATCCTGAACCTCCTAAGTTATTATTATTTTATCATTTTTATTATTGCATATCATTAAGGTTCACTATTTGTGCTGTAAAGTTCTGTGGGCTTTGACAAATGTATAATGTCATGTATTCCACAATTACAGTATTACATAGAATAGTTTCACTGTCCTAAAAATTCCCCTGTGCTTTACCTATTGAATCTTCCTCTCACCAATGAGCCCTTGTTAACCACTGATCTGTTTATCATCTGTATAGTTTTGCCTTTTCCAGAATGTCATATAATTGGAATCATATAGTATGTAATCTTTCTAGATTGGCTTCATTCAGTTAGCGATGTTCATTAAGGGTCATCCATGTTTTCTCACGGCTTGGTAGCTCATTTCTTTTTAATCACTAGATAATATTCCACTGTATGAGTATGCCAGAATTTGGTTATCCATTTATCTATTGAAGGACATCTTGGTTGCTTCCAGTTTTTGGTGACTACGAATTCCTAATTTTTCACAAAGATAATTGTGGATCATTGGAAATAAAAATATTTAATATTGAGAAATTATTTGATTTCACAATAGTGTATCCATATAATAATATATTAAAATAATTTTTTATGGCACTGGAAAAAATAAAATAAATGTAGACCACAAAGATTGTGTATTTAGCCTGTTCTCAATTATACAAAACTTGCATATGTCTGTATATCTGGAAGGAAATATAGCACAGTGTTCACAGTTGTTATCTTTGGGGATTAGGTTAATGGGTGATAGTCTTTAAATAGATTTTCACATTTTTCATACTGGTTAATTATTACTTTCGTAAATAGGAAAATATAAACCCAAATCATTCCTAAATCACGAATCACACTCTAAATTCTGCAGGGAATTGTAGTGGAACATATACTGAAGGATTTTTTTTTTTTTTTTTGGAATTTCCCTCCCCTTTGTCCTTTTCTTGAGAGTTGCCTTTCTGGATTGGTTCTTCTGGGCTCAAGGTATATTTTTATTCTTCTGGCTCTCCAAAACATCTGAAGGTTTTTATGCAACTTTGTTTTCCCCTCCACCTTTCTCTCCACCTCTCGTTAAAACTGTAACAAATATCACCAACCAGAGTCTCTCGCTTCTGCAATGGTAAGAGGACATTGTGTTATGTAGCAGTCAGGACCTTCATTTTCTAGAATACCATACATAATATATGTGCAAGTACATTCCCTTGGTACTTGGCATCATAGAGCTTCCACCTATTACAGATTTAGGTACTTTTTTCACACATTAAAAAAAAAAAGGAAAAAAATCTAAATTAAAGTGAGTGCATGAAAACTCAGCATACCACTTCTGAAATTGTAACTGCTTCTAAAACCTCACACAGCTATATTTTTCCATGAAGGCAAAACTACTGAGGAAAGTTCAATGTAGGTTTGTAGGTGTATGATTATAAAAATAACAAAGTACAGGCCTTTGATTCTTGCATCTTTAAAAGACCTCTCAAATCTCTGTTTCTATTTTAAATAAGTTTGGGGCATCATTTATGTATTTCACACTGGCAAGACTATTTAGACAAGCCTTGTTTCTTTTGAAATATTATACATTCATTACATTTTCACCAAATCTTAAAACTTTAATTTTAAGATTTCTTTTCTCCTAGCATTAGGGATACAGGGAAAAACACATTTGTATTAATTTCAACTCATACCCCTAATTACACTGGAAATTCTGCAGTTGATGAAAATGGATACACCCAGCTGGCTGTCAACACCTGAGCTTTGCTCTTGGCAGATTTATTGTGAAAGAAACACCTCTGAAAAAGGGAGAGAACCACATGCCAATAGGGTATAAAATGGTTCTTGCCAATGTCTGACTCAACAATGGTTTCCCACAAAGCCTAATTCTTCTGGAAACAATAGAGGTTGGTTAACATTTTCTGGGGTTCTACCACATTGTTACAGGCAGTGAGTTAATCACTGGGCTTAGAAAATGAATAATTGTTAGTCAGGTTTTCCACTCAAGGTGTTCATAAACTAGCAAGAGAGTTAGGAACACAAACAACTCTCTGTAAAAATACACAACAATGGTATCTTAGAGATAGGAGACATGGCACTATAGTATTCACAGAACGGAGACAGTTGAGCATGATTCTTAGTCTTCCCTCTATTTTTTGTGACTCCTTGGGGCAGTTCTACTCTGTCCTATAGGGTCACTATGAGCCGGAATCGACTCTACAGCAGTGGGTTCTATGGAAGATGGAAATGATTATAATTTTTAAAGTTCAAAGCAGAACTTTTAGACATAGATCATTGCCAATATTTCACCACGTATCAGATATCAATGGGTCAGTGTTATGGTTACTGTTTCTAGGAAGAAAAGGCACTGGGAAGGATCTGATAGAAAGATTCTCGACTGTTCACCCATAGCAATTCTTTGATTTTACATCATTTTTGGCTGGTAGAAACAACCTTGGAATGACATGAATAATTTGAGGGCTACTAAGTATTTGGGTAATTTTACAGCTAAATGCTGAGAAAGTCCATGATATTGTTGAAGAAAGACATCTAATATTCATGCTTTGGAGTACAGAGCTAAGTTTGCTGGAGGGAAAAGAGACAAGTCACTTTCAGTGATGAGGCTGGTCCATGCTTCACAGGGCAAGCTTCCCTACCCCAAGCATGAACCTCATTTTTTGTGCCTTCGGCTTATGCTTAGATGTTCGGGAGCAAAATACAATAGAAAAACACTGGCTATATATTTACACATGTGTTCAGAAATTTGGGATTATACTTGGAATGGAAGTCTTGTGCACAATAGTCTTTAGACATCTTCTGTTGGCCACAGAAGGCCAGGACTTGGGTTTGTAGGCAGAAATGATTTAGCAATAACAATAGGTAGATGATGATGAAAGAAAGATGTTCAATGGCATTTCTGGGTATATTGTGGGTATCCAATTCCCTTCCTATAAATTTTGTATGCCTTTCTCACTGGCATAAATTAGCAAACATTGTAAATTGCTGTAAACAAGAATTCTTTTCATTATTTTGCTACGCTTTGACAGGCAGCCTTTAATTTATAAAGGCTCTGTTTTGTAAGAGTTAAGATCAAGGCCATTGTCTGGACCTCCTGTAATATTTCCTCGCAGTAATACTACTGGAGATATGAAAGCAGAAATTGGGGGAGGGGCTTACTTATTAGATTCATTGAGGAAATGATTCTCAGTCTGTGTGCTCCTTAAGATTTTTTTATACAAAATTTAAATATAATATAAAAGTATAAAAAACACAGTAGAGGCAGAATGCTCATTAGAAGTGAGGATGGTGAGACTTTGTCTCACATACTTTGGACATGTTTTCAAGAGAGACCCGTCCCTAGAGAAGGACATCATGCTTGGTAGAGGGTCACCGAAAAATATGGATTGACACAGTGGCTCTGACAATAGGCTAAAGCATAACAACTATCATGAGAATGGTGTAGGACCAGGCAGTGTTTTGTTCAATTGTACATAGATAGGGTCGTTATGTGTAGGAACTGACTCAACGGCACCTAACAACAACAACATAAAAAACACTATTAACTTTGAGAAAGTTATAACCTTTTGCCATATTTGCTTCAGATTTTAAGTCAATAAGCATCATGAAACTTTGAGGGAAAAAAAAAGTTTTCTTGGCAAGAAGCAGACTCCGTTAGTGCTTATGCCAAATTCAAAAGTAACTTCATATTTGCTAAAATTCTCCAAACTGTGAACTTGGCTTAAGACAACTTTCACAATTTGATCCCTGCTTACCTCTGGTTAAGAGCTCAGGCTGCTAACCAAAATGTCAGCAGTTCGAATCTACCAGCTGCTCCTTGGAATCCCTTTGTGGCAGCTCTACACCCTCTTATAGGTTTCTGTGAGTCGGAATCGACTCCTAAGCAGTGGGTTTGCTTGTTCAGTTGTTTTTAATCTCTCTGGCCTCACTGTTTGCCACCCTGTGTACCTCACCGGTGCCAAATAACTCTACACTCCAACCAGACTGGATTTCTTTCAGTTTCTGGAAGCAGGCATATTCTTTCTCACTTTCTTATTGTAGCAATACTGTTTCCTCTGCCTGGAACACACTCCTCTCTGCCTCCTCTCCTAAGAGATTCTCTATTTGTCCTCTGGAAAGTTTTATCTGACATGTAAGTCAGGCATCTCCCTAAAGATTCTCATAAGACCCAGTAATTCTCCTGATGGAGTGGTTTTCTCTTTAAAGTGTCAAGTATTGGCTGAAAGAGTGAAGATAATAAACATGGTAGATAATAGTCAGTAAAGAAACTATCTTGGGACTTGTCATTTTTGAAAATTTGCTTCAAATTTAATGTTAAAGACTACTGATCTCTTGAAAGTTACACATAATATACAGTTATTGTATAATATTCATTAAGCCCTTATTGTGTACCACCTTGCATCAGCCTTTCATACACCTATCATATTTATTACACACACACACACACATGCACGCACACACACACACGGAAGAGATGAAAAAAACTGAAGACTTATCCTGGGTAGAGTGGAAGAAAAATGTAGAACAAAATTCAAATTCACAAAAAAAGACCAGACTTACTGGTCTGACAGAGACTGAGGAAACCCCATGACTATGGCTGGCCCTGGACACCCTGCCAACTCAGAACTGAGAATAGTCAGGAAGTCCACCTTTCAGCCAAAGATTAGACAGGCCTATAAAACAAACAATAACACATGTGAGGAATGTGCTTCTTAGTTCAATCAAGTATAGAAGACCAAATGGGCAACATCTGCCCAAGAGCGAAGGCAGGAAGAGACAGGGAAACAGGATGAATTGCCGCGGGGAATCCAGCCAGGGTGGAAAGGAAAAGGGGGAGAGTGCTGACATATTTGGGGATCGCAACCAATGTCACAAAACAATTTGTATATAAATTTTTTAATGAGAAAATAATGTGTGCTGTAAACTTTGACCTAAAGTACAATAAAATAAAAAAAAAAGACTTAGAGCATATTGGGCTGTCTCTCATCTCTCTCGTAAGTACCACAGTGCCCTGTTTTCTGTCTCCAGATTACCATTTATTGCCCTGTTTTACAGAGATTTGTTTAAATTACATATCTGCATAGTATTATATATCAAAATAGAGTGTAAGTTTGAGAACATACTATGTGGAGCATTTGCTAATATACCACAAAATACCTAGCAAAGCAACATGATAGCTTTTTAATAAATTATGGGTATACAAATACATTTTAAACATGGGAAATGCAATAACTGAGATTAAAAAAAAATCCTTGAAAATAAAAGGTTATAAATTCCGAAAAGTTTTAAATAATTTCCATAATGGACCTTAGGCTCAAGGTGCTCCTGACCCTTCTGAACTGGTTTAATGACTCTACAAATATTTATTGCAACTTCTGTGAATTTGGCCTTGGCGTTAGAATGGTAAACTAAAGAAACATAGAACTTTTAATCTAGCAGGGACTCAGATTAAGAAAATAAATAAATAATTTAGGCAAAGAACAAGATAAATGAATAATAAATGAAAGAATGTGCTTCTTTAAATTGGATGGTTAAGAAAGGTCTCTGTGAGGAATATATATTTGACTTGGGAACTGAAGTTTAAGTAGAAGAGAGGTGGATTCAAAGAATTTTTTTTTTTAGCACTAAGGGAGGAGACCAAAACCATTGCCATCCAGTTGATTCCGACTCATAGTGACCCTGTAGGACAGGGTAGAACTAACCCCATAGGGTTTCCGAGGAGTGACTCATGGATTCGAACTAATGACCTTTTGGTTAGCAGCAGAACTCTTAACCACTGTACCACCAGGGCTTCAAAAGAGGAGAAAGGGAGCTGAAATTGAAGTTAAACAATCATACAGAGCTTTCTAGACAAAGTTAAAGATTGTGGGGGGAAGAAAAACAAGAACTAATCCCGAGGCTTTATGAATTAATGCTGTTTTTCCTCCTTTGTATATGTGTGTATACAAAAAAAAAAAAAATTTTTTTTTTTTTTTTTATTCAAGGCATGGCTTTAGGCTGACCAACAACTTCAGACACACATTAAAAAATGACATGCATGATTACTACCCTTGGTTTCAGGATGTGCTAGGACCAGATATGAGGTGCTTAAATGTAGAGGGAAAATCCAATCTACCACCATTTGGAAAGTCACAACATAGCTCCCAAAGATGATCCCAATTTTTTCTTTTGTTATTTTATATGTAAATTTGTCACAAGGAAAATATAGGCCACTGATGAATGCTTAGAGCACTATTGTTAATACATGGATGTTTCAACGACATTTGTTAGAATGTGTTTGACTTCTGTTAGTACTTGATTCTATCAAATTAGAATATGTATTGAGCATGGGGAAGGACTTTTAAGGTATTGTAAACCAAGCAACAGATCCTATTTAAGAATCCACATCAGTTCTCTCAGTTTCTACGTTTATACTTCTAGTATTGCCATTACCAGTTGCTGTTGAATTCAATCTGACTCATGGTAACACCATGTGTGTCAGAGTATAACTGTCCTCCATAAGACTTTCAATGGCTGACTTTTCAGAAGTAGATTGCCAGGCCTTTCTCCTGAGGCCCATCTGTTAGCAGCTGACAGCATAATCATTTGCACCACCCAGGGACTCCTATCTCTAGAATTAAGAAGCTCTTCTCTAAATTTGTCTTTTATTGTTGGACAAATCTAATATGTAAATCTTTTCGTATATTAATATAAAATTTGACTTCCACCCCTTCTGCTCTTAGAGCAACACAGAACAAGCCTACATTTCTTTTTACTTAACAGAATTTCAAATATGAGTGCAATTTCTATATTAGTCTTTTCCCAGATAAACATTTTCTCAATTTCCTGGACTCTTTCTCATAGGAATTGGTCTATCAATCACTGTGTAGATCATCTTCCTATACCCTAGATATTCTGCACTTGACTTCCTGGAATTATCCTTTATAGTCTCTCCAAATCCTCTGGTTAGTTCAAATGATCATTTATAGCTTCCAGGTACATGTTAATTTCCTTCTTAAGAAAATTTCCTTCCTTCCCAAAGAAAATTTAAACATTTTTGCCTGTAGAGAGTTTTGATTTCTTCAAGAGTTTTGTAAGCTTCACCAAGCTCTTCCTTAATATATGTGTTTTTTCCTTTCTTCAACATATGACCTTCTAATGTGCTCACAGATTCTACCAACTTGAGATCCCTGGCAGAGATGTTTTATCAATGGGTACATCTAAAAAAGTAAGGGTAGTATTTCCCAGAAAAATATGTTTCAATTGACTTCCAGAGAGCCAAGTCTTGTTAGATGGAGATGTTTTTTTTGTAGAATGGCTTTAAAAAGAAAGTTATTAGGCCTATTATTGTGAGTGTAAATAGAGTATACAAAAGACAACAATATGTTGTGTGTGTGTTCAATCATTGGTTTTTAAACTGAACTTAGCCAGAGCTCTGAGAGTTCCTTGGAGTTACCCCCACAGCTGCCATACACATGCGTGTATAAGGAATGGCACCCACCACAGTCTAGACCACTCCACTTTGATCTGCTTTTTAACATTTTTTATTGCTCTTTGGCATAAGATTTAGTTTGAAGAGAGGCTAAACATTACTTTGAAAACCATGGAAACTTCTAAATTATTTGGATGCTATCTTGGGATTTGTCCTTACGAATAGTGGAATATTGTTATTAAGCCCCTTGCTGATGCCAAGATCTTTCATAGCGCTGGAATCTTATTTGTAACAATTAATAAAGATGCTACCTACTAGGGCTAATGACACTAAATGAAGAAGCAAGGATTAAGAATAGGTAAAGTCACGAGCTGCTAGGACCCTGTTGCTATGCAAATGTCCTTGATAATGAAGAAAGGGGAATGAAATTACAGTTCATGTGGCTGTATAGAAACAGAATTGCTCCTACAAAGAATACTTTCTAAAGGTTCCCTAAGGCTTGTACAGCCCTTTAAGTCAGCAAGTGCTTTTTATTTTCAATCACAAAGTGGAAAATGCACCTCCTTTTCTTTTTCTCTTTCAAGAAATCCAAAGTAGAAGTAGTCACCTTATCTCTTTGAAGAGAGAAATGCCATCCCTTTGTAGGTTGAACGTAGAAGATGTATGGAGAAAAAAAAAAGAAAAAGAATAGGGAAATGGATCATAACAGCATTGGATTTAGTATTTTCTTCATTTTACAATGTTCTGCCTTGCTTGACATGTTTACTTTACAAACACTTATATTCCTGGCTCAGAGTCGTTCTCTGAACACCAAGGTGCATAATTAATGTCAAGGTGGAAGGCGATTATGCTGCAAATGTGGCTCCCTCTGCTCTGAAAAGCATTTTTAAAGCCAATTTAGGTCACACATGGTTCAGTCTCTTAGAAATTTTTCTTAATTGTGCAGCTAAAGAGAATGCCTCCGGGCATTTATTAACAGACGTTCCAATGGGCTGTCTCTCCTGGGGTGTGTGAGTGTGCTAGAAGAGGGGCACAATATCTCATGGGGTGTGCAGGGCAGGGGGAGGCATAATTGTTGCAGGAGAGAGAGACTCCAAGAAGATAATTTTTTTTTTTAAACCTTATAGAAATTGAAGCAAAGCAACAAAGAACGCAATTTAGCTAAAAAGTGTGTGACAAATTGTGCAGTGTTTTAAAAAAGAAAGCTGTTCTGATTTTCTTCACTCCAGTAAACTTCTGAGGTTCACATGGCAAGGAACATGTCAGGCTAGGAACGAGATACAAAATACATTTTTAAATGGACCATTTCTTTTATGTTCAGTTGTCATTAGCTGCTCTTTCTGAGTCCTCAGCTGGCTGGAAGGCAGGCTGTTAAAGCTTGCAGCACCAGTCATTGAAGTCAAAGATGATGGAAAGATCTCAAACTTCTTTTGCTTCTACAGTTAGTAAGGTTGAAGCCAGAAGATATGCTGTCCTGGAGGTGACAGTCAATGTTTGTGGTGGGGAAGGAAGAAAAAGGAGGTCCCTTTAGATTTACCATCTGCACGGAAGATAACACTAACTAGAGTGGAATAGTACTAGATGGCACCTCCTTTTGCCTTCCATTTCTTCCTTCCCAACCTCCCAACTTCATCACGTAATACACACCATACTTCTACACATTTCTCTTAAATTATGTATAAACCAATAAAAACCCATTGCCATCAAGTTGATTCCAACTCATAGTGACCCTATAGGACAGAGTAGAACTGCCCCATAGGGTTTCCAAGGATTGCCTGGTGGATTTGAACTGCTGACCTTTTGGTTAGCAGCTGCAGCTCTTAACCACTACACCACCAGGGTTTCTAAATTATGTATGGATCTAAGAAATGTTGTTAAAAACCAAAAAACCCATTGCTGTCAAGTCGATTCTGACTCATAGTGACCCTATAGGACAGAGTAGAACTGCCCCATAGAGTTTCCAAGGAGCACCTGGTGGATTCGAACTGCTGACCTTTTGGTTAGTAGCTGTAGCACTTAACCACTACGCCACCATTGTTGCTATGAGTCAGAATCAACTCGACTGCACTGGGTTTGTTGTTGTTAGGTGCCATCAAATCAGTCCTGACTCATAGCGACCCTATGTACAAGAATAGAATGAAACACTGCCTAGTCCTGTGCCATCCTCACAATTGTTGCTATATTTGAGCCCATTGTTGGAACCACTGTATCAGTCCATCTTATCGAGGGTCTTCCTCTTTTTCGCTGACTCTCTACTTTACCAAGCATAATGTCCTTCTCCAAGGATTGGTCCTTCCTGATAACATGTCTAAAATACATGAGACGAAGTCTCACCATTCTTGCTTCCAAGGAGCACTCTGGCTGTACTTCCAAGAGATTTGTTCATTCTTCTGGCAGTTCATGGTATATTCAACATTCTTCACCAACACCATAATATAAAGGCATCAATTCTTTCTCTGTCTTCCCTTATTCGTTGTCCAGCTTTTGCATGCATATGAGGTGACTGAAAATACCTCAGCTTGGGTCAGGCCCACCTTAGCCCTCAAAGTGACATCTTTGCTTTTCAACACTTCATACTCCTCAGACATAACCACCATGTGCCTTGAGTCGATAATTAAGAAGCAAAGCCTAACACAGAGATCCTTCTGTTGGGGATTTGGTGAGGGAGGGCTCTGAGGTAAGACTTGTAAGGAAGTGAGGGAAGCAGGATAGGGCTGGGAAGAAGCTCTGCAAAGATGTGAGTTCAGCCTCAGCTTGATCCCACAGGGAGCTGGGGGCCGTGAATAGCAACACACGCTTGTCTCACCTTGAGGCAAACTCCTCTTCCCCTCCTCAAAAAATCAAACTTGTTGCTGTCAAGTTGATCCTGACCTATAGGACAGAGTAGAATTGCTCCATAGGGTTTCCCAGGCTGTAACCTGTATGTAAGCAGACTACCACATCTTTCTCCCATGGAGTGGCTAGTTGGTTCAAATTGCCAACCTTTCAGTTAGCAGCCAAGCGCTTAACTGCTGTACCACCTGGGCTCCTACTTCATATCAGTCATTGGCTATGGGTTGCCCCTGGAGGGGAGGGTGTAACCTTGCAGGCATTTCCAAAGGGTGTTTCCAGTCAGGCTCCTGAGGGCAACTCTCACGAAAATGATGTACCCGTATGGCCCAGTGTTTAAACGTTCTACTGCTAACCAAAAGATCAACAGTTCGAATCCACCAGTCACTCCTTGGAAACCCTACAGCGTAGCTCTACTCTGTCCTATAGAGTCTGCTATGAGTTGAAATCAACTGGATGGCAGTGAGTGTTGTGGTGCGTGGGTGAGCTTTTAGCAGCTGGGGGATGGGGCAGGGACAGGGGCAGGAACACGGAAATTTGCCAGAGCACCAATAGCATCTATTACATCACGTAAAATATCCAAAATGTGCAGCATTTTGTTTATGACTGGAACATTCCAGAACCGGGATGTAGATAAGAGAAATCAGTGTGTGATGATAATTGTTAAAGATACAAGACAGGGGTCAGGAATCATTTTCTACATAGGTCCAGACAGCTAATGTTTTAGACTTTGTAGGCAGACAGCTTCTTTTACAACTGCTTGACTCTGCTGTTATAGCTTACAAATAGTGACAAACAGCACATAAGCTAATGGGCAAGGCTGTGTTCCAATAAAACATTATCAGATGGGGGGCCAGTTGTGGCCCGCAGGTTGTAGTTTGCTGACCCCGAAACAGGGAATAAAACAGAGAAGAATAAACCACTGTCCCCAATTTACCTATCCTCTTAAAATATTGCTAATTTTTCATTAGAAGATATAAGCATCATGTTTTCCGAATTTGATTAAAAGTATAGGCTTTGCAGTTACAGTAAAGTATATTTGAATTTCAGTTCTACTTCCAGGCCACCCATTTCACAAGATTATGTTGAGGATTAAGTAAGAGAATTATTTAATGCACTTATGATACAATGCCTGGTGCTTAAAACCAGTTGTCATGGAGTCAGCACCAACTCATGGCGACCCCTTTTGTGTCAGAGCAGAACTGTGCTCCACAAAGTTTTTAATCACTATTTTTTTTCTTGGAAATAGATCACCAGGCCTTTCTTCTGAGGCATCTCTGGATGGACTCAAATCTCCAACCGTTCAGATAGCAGCCGATCATATTAACATTTGTACCACCCAGGGACGCTGCCTGGTGATCAGTAAGGCCTTAATGAGTGGTAATTTTTTTTGTTGTTCTTGTTTCTCATGGATTATTGTTTTATAATTGCTTCCCTGGTAATTATCACTACTTTTTTTCCAGTGTCTGGTTTGCTTCTGAGACATCATGAGTTTGAAAATTAAGTTCTGCAGTATGAATACGACTGCATAAGGAAAGCTGTTTCCTCACGTTGTTTTGACCCAAGACCAAGATACCTGCTTTCTGATTTCCTGTTTTCTCCCTCTCTCTTGCTTAGCAGAGATAGATAGAATAAAGATTTATAAAATAGATCCTCATCTAGAGATAGAATTGATCTTATGGAGGAATTAAGCTGGATGGGAGTATGGTAGAAAACCTTGACATATCAATAGATCCTATTTGCTACAAAGAAGAATTAAAAATCAAACCAGTTGCCACCCAGTCAATTCCGACTCATGGCGACCCCATGTGTATCAGAGTAGAACAGAGTTCCGTAGGGTTTTCAATGGTTGATGTTTTGGAAATAGACCACCAGGAGTTTTTTCCACAGCACCTCGGAGTGGACTCGAACTTTAGTTAGTAGCCAGTTAATTGTTTGTACCACCAGAGACTCCAATCAGAGGGGAAAAATGGGGTAACCTGAGATGGCACCTTTACCAGGCCACTCCTAGGATCACCATTTGCTTAGATTACTTAGTGGATGCCTGAGATTCTAACTTCCTTGAGTGTAAATCAAAACAACTCTTACATGTTTCATTTACCTTCAGTTTTTTTTTTATAAGATGGAGGCAAGCCTTGGATTGGTGCTTGAGTTAAAACAGAGCTGTCTCACTCTGTTTCTCAGGCAGGAAAAAAATGTGAGCAAAAATTACTCTTGCCTCTAAGGAGCCTGTGGTGTTGGCCCCTGTTCCAGAGAAGAAACTGGAAGGCCCGGTGCTGCTGATCCAGATTCATTGAGGAAGTGTGCTCCTCAGAGGCAAGCCATCCGTCATTACTCACTCGCTGGGCTTTTCCCTTCCCAGACGGCTACATAATGTCCACGTTGGACATACAACTCCACATCAGCCCAGGGGAAACAAATGGCACCCGTTCCGTAGATTAAATGGATTGGGGCATCCAAGGGAATCTGTTTTATGGAATCATTTGACTTATTGAGCAGCCTCAAGTTACAGATAAATGAAATCCTGCAGGAAAGCAGCCAAATCTGCTTTTTAGTTATTTTTTCCAGAAGTAGAGCCATTCGTTGCCAGGAAAAGCTTAGCTTTATAATAATGCGGACAGAACACTGGTCTAAGAGAGCACTGGACTTGGAGTGTCCTTTGTTTTTCAAATAAAATTCCAATTGTTCATCATGGGTGTTAACCCCTCAGTCTCAGGCTACTTTTCCCCCATTCATAAATTCCAGCCACATTGGTTTACTCTTTGTCCCTCAAATCTGCCAAGTGTATGCCAGTCCAGGGACTTTGCACTCTCTGTTCCTTCTGCCTGAAACACCCTTCCCGCAGGTTCACAAGACTGGCTCTTTGTGAGCATTTGATGCAGTTTAAATGTTGCTTTCTCAGAGAGCGGTTTGCTGGTAATGTCCTCTTAGAGAGGTACCCACATCGCTCTCTGGTACATTATCCTGGATTATTATCTTTACAGCACTTTCATTACCTAAACCAAAACCAAACCAGCTGCTGTTGAGTTGATTCTGACTCATGGCAACCCCACGTGTTTCAAAGTAGAGCTGTACTCTGTAGAGTTTTCAATGGCTGTGATCTTTTACAAGTAGATCACCAGACCTTTCTTCTAAGGCACGTCTGGGTGGCTTTGAACTACCAACCTTTTGGTTAATAGCCAAGCACTTAACTGAAGCAACTCTCAGGGACTTTTCATTAGTGGGAACTCTCTTATTTGTGTTCATCTTTATTGTTTAAGTTCTCCTTCTAAAACTTAAACTTCATGAGTGCATTTTTTTTTTTTTCGTGTCCTGTCCTTAGCTCCTAGAATAATGCCTGACACAAAGTGAAGCTTAATTAGCGTGTGGTGAGAGAATGGGTCAGACCATTTGGATCCTGCTCAGAAGTTCCTAGTGCCATCGAGTCGTTTCCGACTCTTGGCGACCACATTAGGCCTGTGAAAATTAGAAATGTTCATATTCTTGCTGGGTTTCTGTTTTCTTAAAATGAAGAGATTTGAATATCACAGAATTTATATACTTATACTTTATGACTCTTTAAAGATCTTTTTTGACTGACTTCAAATTTTGGTAGCCATATCCCCCCCCAAAAAAAAAATCCTCATATTGGAATCAGGAGTTAGCATTCTGCTTCTTTCCCTGTGACTGTGTTCCCACAAGGCCATAGCATCTAATTGATTCCATCAGTTCTGTTATTTGACACCACAAAAAGTCTGCTTATTTTCAGCTTGTGTAGATACAGTTCAAATGAATAGTTTAAGAAGAGATTAAATTAGAATAGTTGACCCTTAAAATCCTGGGATACGAGTGACAAATAGGAACTTTCCCAGTGGTCAGCAAATTATTTTCCTTAAGAAGTGGTCCTAAATTAGTGAGGACAATTGAATATGGCATGCTCATTATAGTTCTGGTTAACGTGATCAACTGTTAGCCAAGATGTTGGAGGTTTGAGTTCACTCAAAGGTGCCTTAGAAGAAAGGCCTGGTGATTTACTTCCAAAAAACTGGCCACTGAAAATCCTGTGGAGCCCAGTTCTGCTCTGACATTCATGGGTCACCATAAGTCAGAATGGATTCTTGGCAGCTGGTTTTTGTTCACTACTGTTTATGTTAGTGATTTTAAGAGATAACCAACTTCGACTTTTTGTTTTTTTTCTTAGAAATGATGGAAAATCTCTCCTAACACACCCTTCCACACACATCGTTGAAGATGGCTGCTTTATCCGCAAGATCTTGAATCTCTCTTTCTAGACGATTGTAACTGTCTTGTCCAATTGCTTATTTCTGTGCCGAGGGCGCATGAGATGTGGTGGTGGTGGTTGACATTATCTGGTCAATGCTACTCATTCGCACTCCTCGTTCTGTGCGCATAGCAGTGTGTGAATACTTTTAGACACCAAGGGAAGAGTTTTTATCAGTATTATTTCATTCTTGCTCACAAACATTGTCTACTATGTCCAGCACTTTGAGAAATACAAAAATATAGATGACATAGTCCTGCCTTACTTTATAATCTAAATTAGATGTAATAAATATTCGTTAGACACCTACTGTTTGCCAGGCATGAACTGGGTACTTTTACTTTAATTGTGTCATTTATTCTATAAAACCATCATGCTTTATAGGTGTTATTGCCTAAATTTTGAAGATGATAAAACTGAAGTTTAGAAAGTTCTTGCAATTTTCCCAAGATTAAATTTTTGTTAAAGCGAGATCTTAAAATTAGTTTTTTGATTGTAATTCCAGTGTTGATGTCACTAGACTACAGAAAGACAAATGATAGACAGCATTAATGAAATGTCTATAGAACAAGGCAAGCTGCTCTAAATACTGTAGCAACCAAGGACCCAAAGAATGGCAGGGGAGTTGAAAAGTACTTCTATATCTTCACTTGGAGGGGGTAGGTTTCCCTAGCCTCTCTTTGTACATACAGGGGTTTGAACTGGTTCATTCTGGCTTGAACCCCTGTTGAAAATTTGCATTTCTACTTGTCTTAGGTTGGGTTTTCTAGAGAAGCAAAACCAGTGAAGCCTGTGGGTGTGTGTGTATATATATACACACACACACACACATATGTATGATGTATATATATATAGAGAGAGAGAGAGAGATTTATATCAAGGAAATGGCTCACATAGAAGCTGGCAAAGCCGAAGTCTTTGGGTCAGATGTCAGGCTGGAGGCTTCTCCTGACTCATGTAGCTGCGGGGCCTGACAAACCCAAGACTGGCAGGTTAGACAGCAGGCTTGTGGCTCATGGGCTGCAGAGGCTGATGAATCCAAGATTGGCAGGCAATACAGCAAATGGGTGGCTCAGGTCCCAAGAACTGGAAGTCAGATGATGATAAGTCAGATGCAGGACCCAGAGCAACCAAAAGCCAGCGAGCTTTGCCAGGAAGTCCATATGTGTTGGATGCAGGCCACACCCCGAATGAAACTCCCTTTCAACCGATTGGCTTCTCATAGCAGATCTCATCATGGAAGTAATTACATCATTACAAAACTGCCGAACTACATCATAACTGCCAAATCACTGAGGATCATGGCACAGCCGAATTGACACACCACCTTAACCATAACACCACCCCAGATATAATGAATTAGAATCCACATTTTAAAAATATCCCTAGGTGATTTTTATTGTAATACGTTTTGAGAACCACTGCTCTACTAGTGGAAACACTGGTGGTGTAGTGGTTAAGAGCTACTTCTGCTAACCAAAAAGTTGGCAGTTCGAGTCCACCAGACGCTCCTTGGAAACGCTATGGGGGCAGTTCTGCTCTGACCTATAGGGTCGCTATGAGTCGGAATCGACTCAATGGCAATGGGTTTGGGTTTTTGCTCTGCTAGTGGTTCTCAGAATTGGTGCCTAACCAGCAGCATTAGCATCACCTGGGAACTTGTTAGAAATGCAAATTCTCAGCTGGGGTTCCAACCTAAAGGAACCAGTTTGAAGCCCTGGATGCATCTTACTAAAAATAGCCAATGCATAGTTACTTCTGCGTTAGAATCCTTAAACCAGTTGCTGTCAAGTCCTCTCGGACTCATGGCATCCCATGTATGTCAGAGTAGAACTGTGCTCTGCAGGGTTTTTAATGGCTTATGTTTCAGAACTAGATTGCCAGGCCCTTTTCCCAAGGTACCTTTGGGTGGACTTGAACCTCCAACTTTGGTTTAGCAATTTACTGTTTGTATTCCCCAGAAAAGCAAACATATGCCTCAATTAAAAAAAAAAAAAAAAAGCTTTATGTAAGGACTGTAATTTTTACATATTTGTAATCCTTACATAAACTTTCTTCTTTTTTTTTTTTTAAATTGAAGCACATATTTGCTTTGTTTGTTTTCCATTCCCCTTTTCTGCAGTTTCCTGATACCCTTTTAGGGCATTACCTGTCCTCCATTGCCAGGCCTTGTGTGTGTGTGTTGGTGGGGGCGGGGGGACGGGGCGGGGAGCTGTAAATCAAGGCGCCCCACTTCCCTCTATATTTAACCCAAGTGAAGTTCAGCAGACTCTTTTCTGGGACTGTGAATCTTGAGTGACACAGGAGGGAAAAATGATTGGGTGCAATTATTTCAATAGCTGTGGCTCTTTGAGTAGTTCCTACTGCTTAGATGCCTGAAACTGCGAGCTTCTAAATCTGATTCTTTGGCTTCCCATGAATATCTTTTGGATAAATTTGCTTTTTGCTTAAGTTAGCTACATTTGTTTCTGTCGCTTGCAATGAAAGTACCCGAATCGAACACAAAAGCATTACATGAGGCCCACTCTTTTGTGTCTGGTCTCAGTGGGGATGAACATCAACTGTTTTAGATTTGCCACTGGGATGGATTTCCCAAAAGATTAAGTATTCATCTGATGCCTGACTACGACCAAGAAGTCGGTAGCAAAGCTCTTTTCTGAAGTGCGTTCCTTTTTATGTTGTCAAATTTGACTTCCTTTGACTCATATGGTCCTCGCATCCTGAGACTGGGAAAAAAATCATTATTTTTGCTTAATCTTAAAATCTTCTTTTAATACTCATTTTTCAAATGTGATTCCTGGGGTTAGTCAGCCTTCCATATTGCCTGCTTCAACAAAGGGATAAAATGGCTGGTAATGCAGGGCTTTTCTACCACCTCGGTGGAGTTTCTCGGCAGTCAGAACTTATTACTAACCTTGTTCATCCCCAGTGAAGATGCAAAGACGTGAGACTAAGTGACTAGACTGAGACTTCACAGTGCCATAGGGGCTGCAAGAACATAACTCAAGGTCCTCTCCTTCCATTGGCTTTAACGACCTGGCCATGGAGTGTGAGTCCCTCTTTCTCTCTCTTTCTCACTGTCCTGTGCTGCTCATAGAAAGCTCTGGTGTGTCCCCAAGCCAGACTCCAGCACTGGTGCAGTCCCTGGATGTATTCTAGAACTGAATCCAGCCAGAAACATGGGCCAGGATCCAGCAGCAGCATCTGCTTTAGAAAACTACATCACTCCTGCCATTTCTCTCATTGTTCCGCTTTGGGTTGGCAGATGAAAACGTTCCTCTTTGACAGTTTCATTTGGCTCCTTTAGAGCCTTACAAATCCTCAAATTGCCATCTGGGTTGTCTCCTATTGCTATCAAGTGGATTTCACCATTGCTGCTTTTTTGTATTCAGCATATTTATGCCTCTGGCCCCTGGTTCTCTTTCGCTCATATTTTAGCAGTGTTGATACTCAGCACACAGTCTCATCCTTACTTTTCTTTTACGTGTATAGAGTGTATCATGGGTAAACCTTCAGCTCTTACAATCACATAAGCAAACATTTAATGCTGCCTTTTACAACCCAAACACGCTTTGTTATTCCTCTCACATTTTATGCCTCAGTGGCTGTTGTAAGTTCCCCGCTGTATTCCAACAGACTGTTCAGACACTTAATCCTCATATCCACTGGGACATCACATATTGCTAAGGTCAGAATTTTCACTACTGTGAAATTGTGCAGTTTTACTCCTTGAGATCTATCATAGGCTTAGGGTTCAAGCTTTAAGGAAAATTCAAGTAACTTGTCTCCTCTATTAAGGCACTTGAAAATATTCGCAGGTCTACAAGGGCAAGTCAGATTTTCTGACCCATGCAGCAAACAAGAGAATAGGGTGCTTAAAAGTCTATGTTTCCTTATTGTATCTTCCTACCCTTGGCTCATCTCTCACAGAATCTACAGCTTATTTATCTTTTTAGAGTGTGCATTTATGTTTTCCTTTTTGGGAGCTACATTTGGCATTTTAAATCAAGCATATGAAGCACTTTCATATGAGCATTTAAAAAAACCTGACTTAATTCAACATAATGTTCATCTTTATACCCCTGAGACAGGAATGAGTGGTTTCTTCTTGATTCCATATCGGCAAGAAAATTGCATTTTCTTGGGAGTGCCTGTGGGAGATCAGTGGGTGTCCAAATTTCTCAGAGTTGTTTAACCTCTTGGGAACCTTCACCTCAATATTTTGTAATTCCATTTTCTGCTTTCCAGTGTTATCTCTTCCTGCCTTCTATGGTTCCTTAAACTGCTTCTTTGAACTGGTTCCCTGATTTCTTCTTTAATTCCCCCACCCCATCTCCACACATGGAATCCTGCTTTCCTCAGACTACCAATATACTCAGGTTTCTCCTTGTCTGAAAACCCCCTTCTCTCAACCATATTGATTTCCCTGTGTCTCATTTCCATTCACCGCCTGACCTTTGGACCAATAATTTAAACATGCAGGTTCTGTTTTCTTACCTCTTGTTCATTCCTGAATAGTTTATAGGAGATTTCAGCCCTCATTGCTCTACTAAAACTCTAAGGAAGAGTGGTTAAATCTGCCAAGAAGTGAGGGTGGGAGCTAGAAGAGTTTCACAGAGAAGGTGGCATGTGAGCTTGGGCTCATAATGGGGAAGGGCATATGAGAGAGAGGAAAGGGCAAGAACAAAGGTATAGAGGCAGGACTGAAATGACCTGTTTTGTCAGAGTAGAGTGCAATGGTAGGACTTCCAGGCACGATGGCAACTTTACTTGGTAGGAAGCTTCCACCTGGTAAATTCCTAGAGAAATGCAAAAGTAAAGCAAAACCATGATTTACTACACAGAAAAAAATGAGCGGACAGGATAACCCTGTTTTCTCTGACACAACTCTTCTCATTATTTTTCCACGTTAAAGAGAGAATTAGAGACCCCATCTCCAGACTCCACGAACCAATGCACTGGTTTCAACAACCTCTGGAAGGCTACTTTGTGTGAAGACCCTTGGATTATCTAGAAGCCCAGTCGCCATCTGTAAACCCTTCTGTTTTGCAAACCCGGGTGTATACTCTCTGTTAACTAACAGCTTTACTCTGCGTGACAGAGATGATTGCCTCTCTCTCAGAAATATAAAGTGTGCGGGAATGTTTGCTGTATGTTGGACACTTATACATGGAGTCCAGCTGCATTCTGTGGCCATGAAAATGGGATGTGCATGAAAAATAAAATTTGAAGGGTAAAATTAGAATGGATATTATTGACAATTGTCTTTGCTAAAGCTAGATGGCTGTTGAACAGTAATTTATCTTTCTCTGGTGTCTTAAAGTGGCTCTAGTTGGAATCCTGGGTTCCCCACTTAAGCATAGTGGTGTGAAGTCATGGAGCCCTGGTGGCACAGTGGTTAAAGCACTCAGATGCTAACCAAAAGGATGGTGGTTAGAACCTACCAACTGGTCCATAGGAGAAAGATGTGGCAGCCTGCTTCTGTAGATTTAGAGCCTTGGAAACTCTATGAGGCAGTTCTACTCTGTCCTATAGGTTTGTTATGAGTCAGAATCGACTCAGTGGCAGTGGGTTTTGGTATTTTTGTCTGAAGTCGTAGTTTCTTTAAGTACTGTTGTGGTATATTATAAGTTGTCATATATTGCTTTTCTCCTTTCTCCTATTTAATAAGTAAGATCCATGTTGGGAGGAGCCTGTATCAGAGACCAATAAGCCTGGCTCCTGGGAGAGAATAATGTAATGGTTAAGAATATGGACTCTAGTGCTAGATCACTAAAGTTTAAATCCAGTCCTTCACTTAGTAGTTGTATAACCTCACTTCCTTCATTTGTAAAACAGGGATAACAATAGTGATTTTCTCATAATATTGTTGTGTGAAGGTTAAGTGAATTAACACGAGCATAGTTTTTTTTTTTTTTTTAGTGTTTAGAATGGCATTGTGACATGGTAATGTCAAGCTTTAGGTTATTATTATGATTGAGTATCACAAGATACCAAGAGCTCCAGAGGGGCTTGAAAGTAACTTCCTAATGAAAGACAATGGGCGAAGTTCATACTGGCAAGCCGTTAGTTGATCCCACTCTTCCTCTATGAAACTGTACTCCTCCCAACATCATGTCATAAGATATGGGTAATCACATTGCCTTTTTTGGAGGGGGCTGGAATTGGGTGATAATTAAATGATGATGTGCTGGGAGAAGAGGTTTCTTATAGTGTATGTATCATGAGAAAAATGTAGGACTTTGAAAGAGTTGTGAATTTGCCCCACTACCTGTTTCTCCATATACCTTATTGCCCATCCTCAACTCACCTAAGGGTAATAACTGTGAGCCTGTAAGCTAGACCCACTTTGGTCTTCTTTTAAATTACCTCAGGACATAAAGGAATATAAGTACTGCTAAGGAAGCTCTAAAAAAAAAAAAAAAATTTTTTTTTTTTTTTTTTAAGCAAGCTCTAACACTGATAATAATGTATTCACAGATTATGTCAGGGCTCAAACTCTGAACCCTTGGAATCCTTGGTGATGACAACTATAGTTAGCCTTTGGAGATGTTTATTGTTTCTTAAGATAACTGACAAGATAATTCTGGGGAAACTGATGATGTCAGTTATGTAGAGTTTTGAGGCCTTCTAGTTTCCCCTCTTTTCTCTTGCATGAATGGATTTTAACTCTCAGAAGAAACTCTTGATCTACATTTTCATATACCTGGGCTTTTGTTCCGTAAAAATTATTTGGCATCTCACCTCCCTTTCCTGTCTTCTGCTCATAGGTTAGTTTCATCTTTCCCTCAGACTGGGAGAATCAGTTAGGCTGTCGACACTAGATGTTGCTCTAAATCTCAATGGGTAATGACTGCGCTGATGGGAGGATGAGGTCTGTTCAGCGGAGACTGAAGCGCAGACACTACTCTAGAGCGTCCTGAAACTGGCCAAATTTCTCCAATGTACAATTGCGCCTAAAACAATTTTGTGGACAGAGAAAGTCTCCTAGCATTCCTGGGCCTCCTGACCCAGCAGCTATAAACGCTACAGAGGCAACTCCTCTGGTGGAAATTTCTCATTTTGCTGTCTGGCAGGTGGCTTGGAGTTTTAGCTTGATCCTTTGATGGCAATCAGGATCAATCAGTGCTCCACCCTGCACTTTAATTGGGATGTTGACTTCTTCTACTATCCAAGTTATAAGGTCAATTTTACTTTTGTCTCCTGGTTATTATAGTTCTGTCAAGCATTACCACTACAGTATAGACTAATACAGGGAGAGAATTAAATGCTATAGATGTTTTTGTCCTGAAGCTTATGTCAATAGGTACACGGCATTGAGGCACTCTTAAGACATTGGTTTTCAAAGCTGAAAACTGTGGTCTGGCTTCTCTGACATCTGAGCAGGTTCATTGAGAGGTGATAGACAGTTGTGTGACCTTTTATTGAAACCTTGAACTAAATCAAATAACTTTTGTTGGGAGAAAGATAATGATTGAAACCAATGTTTTCTGAAATTGTGCAGCATTCTGCCGTGTTCCTGAGAGAGATTATAAGTTTTCCCTTTGGATGATAATCCTCTGTTTTGTCTAGTCATGTCACTTGTTTTGGTTTGTATTCAAAGGGAGGGAGGAAGATGACTTTGTAAAATTAGAATTCAAAGATCTTCAAGAACTAAAAGTGAACTATGTGTATTAAAAATTGTGGTGAAATTTCCCATGCCAGGTAATTTATGTAGATACTCTGTCCCCAAGGAAGTGGAGTGTAACTCCCCACTTCTTCAGTGTGGACTTGATTGGTGACTTCCTTCCAAAGAGGGTAATATGAAAAGCGGAAAAGAAAGAGTGACTCTGCAGTGGAGAAACACTACAGTGCCAAACACTATCTCAGCCAAATGATCAAGGTTCACACCAACAGCGATAAGTCATGTCCCTTGTATATACCCTTGATACAGTGTGATGAAAATTGCACTTCACCTCTGTTATCTTCTTCCCAAAAACCTATAACCTCAGTCTAATCATTAGAAAAACATCAGACAAATCCCAAGTAAGGAACGTCTTACAATATACCTGACCAATATTCTTCAAACTGTCAAGATTGCCAAAATCAAGGTAAGTCTGAAACTGTTAGAGCCAAGAGGAGCCTAAGAAGACATGAGGAATAAATGTAACTTAGTATTCTGGAAGGGATCCGGAAACAGAAAAAAGGACATTAGGTAAAAACAAAGGAAATCTGAATAAACTATGGACTTTAGTTAATTAAAAAAATTTATGATGCACTAGGCATTTTCTTAAGGAGCCCTAGTGGCATAAATGCTTAAGCACTCGACTGCTAACCGAAAGGTTGGTGGTTGGAACCCAACCAGTAACTCTGTAGGACAAAGACCTGGCAATCTGTTTCTGTAAAGATTACAGCCAAGAAGACCCTGTGGGGAAGTTCTAGTATGTTACATGGGGTTGCTATGGTCAGAATTGACTTGACGACACCCAACAACAACAATAATCATATTCTTATATCTCATTGGATTTAAGTCTCACAGTGAACCCTGCCTCCTTTAAGGAATAGAATATATGATTGTGGGCTTAATATCCTAAGCCTATGCTTAGAAGGAGCCCTGGTGGCATAGCGGTTACGAGCTCAGCTGCTAACAAAAAGTTGGCAGTTCAAATCTACCAACTGCTCCTTGGAAACACTATGGGGCAGTTCTACTCTGTCTTACAGGGTCACTATGAGTCGAAACAGTGACTTGCCTAAAGTCACATGTCTTGTGAATGACTGAACTGGGAGTTAAGCCTAAAACTGTAAAACTCTAGGGAACAGATTTGTCATAATCTTATTATGATTTATATATTAATTTTCTATTGCTGCTGTAACAAATAACTACAATTTTAGTTTCTTAAAACAACACCCATTTATTATATTATGGTTCTATATGTTTTTAGGCCAGGTACAGCATGACTCAACTTGGTCCTCTGTTTAGAGTCTCCCAAGGCCAAAATTGAGGTGTTTAGAAGGACTGCCTTCCTTTCCAGAGGCTCTGGAAATAAATCCATTTCCAAGATCATTTGAATTGTCAACCAAATTTTGTTCCTTGTGGTCATAGAACCGCAGCCCCTATTTCTTTGCTGTTTGTAGGCGAGAACTTCTCTTAACGCCTTAAGATCTCCTGCATTCCTTGTCACATTGTCCCCTCTATCTTCAAACCAACAATGGCCCAGGGAGTTCTTCTCATGCTTCTAATCTTCGCCTATACCACATCTCTCATCCCTCAGCTGGAAGAAAGCTCTTATTTTTAAGGGTTCATGTGATTATATTGGGCTTATCCAGATAATCCAGTATAATCTTCCTGTCTTAAAGTTAACTGATTAGTAACCTTAATTACAGCTACAAAATTCCTTTTGCCATGCAACGTAACATACTTACAGGATCCAAGGACTAGGGCATGGGCATCTTTGGGGCCATTATACTTACTATAACTTATTAAAAAACACAAAACAAACAAATGCACTTTCGACTGTGTGATGCTGAAGGTGACCACCTGTTTTCTACTCCCTTATCACATTCCCCTGGTACGTACACTCACATTTATCTATGATCTCAAGTAAATCCTAAGACAGTCTGTTACCTTTGATGCTGTTTCATTTCAGAATCCTACCATTTCTTCTCCCCATTATTCCAGTTATCACCATTTTAAATAAAAACAACAGTCCCATTCTGATTTATATATAGCCAACCAACCTGCAAAGCAACTGATCAGCAATTTCTTGCTAAACTCTGCAATATAACTTAAACAAAAAAAATACTTAAATGCCTGATAAGGTGCTTTATTTTCTTTTACCTTTGACTTAACATCTGTATATCTGTGCCTTGTAAAGAGGCTGACACTTCAGAGGCATTCAGAAAATACTGTTTTAATGAACGTGCACATTCTTGTTCTAATTTGTCCTCACAGCCGAATAGGTGAAGAAGAGCAAAGTGGTATTGAGAAACATTAAGACCTCCATTTCCTCTTGTCAAGTCCAACTTCTGAGGAGCTGGATGTAGGAGTGGGAGAACCAGGTCTCTAGTCCTACTCTTTCTACCACAACACAATATCTCCATTGAGAGGTAGTATGACTGGTGGGTGTTCACTCAGGGTGACTAATTTACAGGATATACGTTACATTCAGATTTTATCCCCAGGTATTTGTTCATAATTTCTCTTTTCTAAATAGTTTTTCAGTTTAAAATTTCCAAACTCAAATTCTATTTTCTAATCCTTGTCTTCCAAGAGCAGTTCATAAATTGCTGTTGCTTATAATTAATCTCCGACCTCCCTGTTCCCTGTGGTGTGATGAATTACTTAGTATGACCTTTTTTTTACCAAGGTCTTGTAACTTCCAGCCAAGTGATTGGGTGGGGCTGTGACCAAGTGATTGAGTGGGGCTGTGAAGATAAGATAATTGTGGGCCACCAAGGGAATTGGTCAGTTTTGCCTCAAAAGACAGCCAATTCTGCTGAAAGAGAGCCCACCACCACCAAGGAAGTAGAGACTGGCAGGAGAGACCGGCAGGAGATGGTGCAATGGACTTCTCAACCCATGGAGGGAGAAAGCTGAGTGCCTTTGGGCAGAGACTGAGGGCCAGGGAGAAACCTACACCTGATGCATGAATTTGGGACTTGCCAGCCTCCATAACAGCTTGAGCCGTTTCCTTTATGTGGTTCATGAGTCCTGTGAGACGTTGCAGCGAGTTAGGGAACCCAAAGACAGGAAAGAGAGCACTGACAAAGGAGGGAATAGTTGATGTTAGAGATGATGGAGTGGTACAGCAGCTTGGAAAAGTTGGACATTTGGGACATATTTAACCTCCGTCTCATAGGAACCAGCTTTGTGCTGATCCTTATAAAGGCAATTATTAGTTTACTGCCCCATCTGGTTATGACTCTGTCATACTCCCTTTCCTTCCTAATATGATAGAGCCACGAGAACAGGGGCTATATTTGTTGTACACACCTACAGTCTGGTCAAGTGAACATAGTCCTTGTGGAATGAATGAATGAGTGGCAGCACCTTAGAATCAAAGAAATGGAATATTATGAAGAGCTAAGGGGAAAGTCCTCACTTCAATTCACTTCCTCTCTGCCTCCTCCCAGGAATGAGGAGCTTCTCTTCTCATCACTGGGTTCCAGTACCCTGAGTGGGTCACATTCTGAGGGGTGGTATGACTGTGCACTGAAGGTTACAGGCTGAGTGTGGGGCTCTCTTTCTGGTGTCCAGTACCTTTCTTTCCTTCCCTGTGGTAGAGGGCGTAAACTGACAAAGGGATAATTAGCTGGAACAAGCTGGTCAACTCTCCCTCACTCTCTTCTCTTTGATAGAGCCGAGTCTGATAAAATTCAGGTTTGAGTTTAAGGGGAAAGAAGGAGATTTTTAGGGAGTATTGGCTTTAACAATCAGACTGCCTGGATCTGCATCTGATCTCTGCCCCTTATTAGCTGTGTGAGCTTGGAAAAGCTAGTTACCCTCTCTGCTATGTTTCCAGTGGTGAAAATAGTAGTAAATGCTTCAGAGGGCTGAAATGAGGTTAAGAAGAGATCATGCCTATAAAGCATTTAGCACAGTGCCTGGCATCTAGAAAGTGTTTCTTCTTTATATCCAGTAGGCTACTCCCTCACCTACTTTAAGTATTTACTTAGATTTCACCTTCTCAATGAGCCTTCCCTACTTAATACCACAATCTGTCCTCCACCCCACGATCCAGTTCACACTCCTGATCTGCCTGCCTTGCTTTGGTTTGTCTTCATTCCATAGCATTTACCTAGATATTATTTTTTATTACACTGATTTTTTTATGTTGTTTATATTTTGAAGGTAGAATAGGGGCTGAGTTGGGAAAGGGCTACTCTTCATGAAAAGTTTGTTTTTCCTTTCAGAGATCAAAAAACAAAACAAGAAAAAAAAACTTCTAAGCTAAATATATCCATATGGCATCAAAGGTGAAGCTTCTACTGAGCTTTAATTTAAATTTCAAATCACTCCTACATGGTAATTAATTTATCTTACAATCCTTTGGTGTTCTCCAGAAATTTAGGGACCAAGGTAGGGGTTAGAATATTTCTTTCAACCTTCCTTGTACTTCTCAAGTGACAATTCATTTATAAAGCCTTTCCCAGTCTTCTTAACAAGATGTGGTCTGTGTCTTCATTCAAAATTATACTCCTTTTTAACATTCTTGCCATTCACTTATACTTCCCTCTTTTCTCATCTTAGTCATCTCTAGCTTCTTAAATTCTTTTTCAGATTCCTTAACAATTAGATTTCTGTCTTCTTTCCCACTGACTATCCCCTTCCCATTTCTCACCTAGTTAACTTAATATTGTGTCACCACACTTGGGAATGTAACTTTCAACTAATACAACTAACTTCCTCAGTTTTAATGACCACCATCTATACTGAAGCTACCAAGATGATGCATTAGTTTAGATTAACATGCTTCACACTCAGTTTGGCACTTGTTCTCTGAAATTTCACTTTCTATCTGCATACTTGCTCCTCTATCTTCCACTTGTTTACTCCACCCAACAAATTCTTCATGTTTGTTCAGGCTTGCAATGCCTGGGAATTCTCTCAATCCATCTTCTCCATTTGGAGTTCATAGACTTCTCAACCACATCCTACCAATTTCTGAATGTTATTTCATAGTAGTTTTTTCAGTTTAGCCACGTCCTTCCACCTTGCTTCCATTATGTACTTTCTAAGCTGGTTACTTTTCTTCAGCCAGGACCAACAAACTTGTTACCTCCCATTTTTAAAGTAGTTTATACATTGCTGCTAGATTAATCTTCCCTAGATATAGTTCCTACTATGAGACTCTCTTGCACAAATGTCTTTGTTGACTTCTGCACATCTGCTGAATGAACAACAAATGGATTATTCCATGATTAATGGCTCTTCATGATATGGCTTTTTATTCTTATTTGATGAAGTCCGGTTTGATTTTCCCTGGCCAGATATAAACTTTCTCTCCAAAGGACTATGAAACTCCATGGAAGTACCTGCATTATGTCTTGCTTCAATTATTTATGTACCTGGAGTTTATGGGTGACCCAAATGGATAAGGGCTCAACTACTAACTGAAAGGCTGGTGTTTCAAACCCAACAGAGGACACCTTGAAAAAGAGGCCTGGTGATTTGCTGCTGAAAGGTCATAGCCTTGAGAGTCCTATCAAGCGCAGCTCTAATCCTCTGACACATGAGGTTACCAAGAGTCGGATTTGACTGTATGGCAATTGCTGCAGTTGTTAGTTTTTTCTATCTTTCAGTTAGACTGTAACATTCTTTATACCAGGCTCTTTACCTTTTTTGTCTTTGTGTTTTCTATAGCGAATAGCAATAAGCCTGTAAATAGTAGTCACTAATGATTCTTTTTACTGAAATGGAATCTCAAACCCTGATTCCTCAGCTAAATCCTTAATTAACTGCAATTTTTAAAGAAAATAAAGATATTTCACAATTGAACAAACTCAAGTAAGTACTCTACAAATGTTTATTTGAATCAAACAGTTAAACAAAGTCCCAAATAGCCACATGTACCTTAGTTTGCATAATATTTGGTTCTACTGTATAGGGTCGCCATGAGTCAGAGTTGACTTGACAGTGACAGGTTTGGTTTTTTGGTTTATAAGCTCTCCTTGTGTTTTTAACTGCGTATATTTTTTTTATTAACTTTTATTGAGCTTCAAGTGAACGTTTACAAATCAAGTCAGACTGTCACATATAAGTTTATACACACCTTACTCCGTACTCCCACTTGCTCTCCCCCTAATGAGTCAGCCCTTCCAGTCTCTCCTTTTGTGACAGTTTTGCCAGGTTCCAACTCTCTCTATCCTCCCATCCCCCCTCCAGACAGGAGATGCCAACACAGTCTCAAGTGTCCACCTGATATAATTAGCTCACTCTTCATCAGCATCTCTCTCCTACCCACTGTCCAGTCCCTTCCATGTCTGATGAGTTGTCTTCGGGAATGGTTCCCGTCCTGGGCCAACAGAAGGTTTGGGGACCATGACCGCTGGGATTCCTCTAGTCTCAGTCAGACCATTAAATATGGTCTTTTTGTGAGAATTTGGGGTCTGCATCCCACTGATCTCCTGCTCCCTCAGGGATTCTCTGTTGTGCTCCCTGTCAGGGCAGTCATTGATTGTGGCTGGGCACCAACTAGTTCTTCTGGTCTCAGGATGATGTAGGTCTCTGGTTCATGTGGCCCTTTCTGTCTCTTGGGCTCTTAGTTATCGTGTGACCTTGGTGTTCTTCATTCTTCTTTGCTCCAGGTGGGTTGAGACCAATTGATGCATGTTAGATGGCCGCTTGTTAGCATTTAAGACCCCAGATGCCACACTTCAAAGTGGGATGCAGAATGTTTTCATAATAGCTTTATTTTGCCAATTGACTTAGAAGTCCCCTTAAACCATGGTCCCCAAACCCCCACCCTTGCTCCGCTGACCTTTGAAGCATTCAGTTTATCCCAGAAACTTCTTTGCTTTTGGTCCAGTCCAGTTGAGCTGACCTTCCATGTGTTGAGTATTGTCCTTCCCTTCACCTAAAGCAGTTCTTATCTACTAATTAATCAGTAAATAACCCTCTCCCACCCTCCCTCCCTCCCCGCCTCGTAACCACAAAAGTATGTGTTCTTCTCAGTTTATACTATTTCTCAAGATCTTATAACAGTGGTCTTATACAATATTTGTCCTTTTGCCTCTGACTAATTTGGCTCAGCATAATGCCTTCCAGGTTCCTCCATGTTATGAAATGTTTCACAGATTCGTCGCTGTTCTTTATTGATGTGTAGTATTCCATTATGTGAATATACCACAATTTATTTAGCCATTCATCCGTTGATGGACACCTTGGTTGCTTCCAGCTTTTTGCTATTGTAAACAGTGCTGCAATAAACATGGGTGTGCATATATCTGTTTGTGTGAAGGCTCTTATTTCTCTAGGGTATATTCTGAGAAGTGGGATTTCTGGGTTGTATGGTTCTATTTCTAACTGTTCAAGATAATGCCAGATAGATTTCCAAAGTGGTTGTACCATTAACTGCATATTTAATGTTTAGAAAAGGAGTAAACAAATATAATGTGTTATATCCAAGAGAGGAAGCAGAGTGAGATAAGTTAAATTGTTTATATAAAAGATCAAATAGACCTAAGACACAGCATAGTCTAATACATAATGATCTCATCACACATTAAAGGCTTTGAGATGGCAGCCACATTTTCTTGCCTACAGATGGCAAGGAGGTAGAGAACACTGGAAAGTCTGAGTTATGATCCTGTATTGAATAGACTAGCTACTTCCTAGTTATCTACATAGTAGGATTAGTGCCAAAATATGATCTTGAGTATATTTCACATGAATTTAGAGATGCGGTGTAATGAATTACTTAATATGGCCCTTCTAGCCATGGTCTTTGGTACTCACACACAATGATTGAGTAGGACTATGCAAATAAGGTATATAGAACCTGTGGTGGTTGGGGCTATGTGTCAATTTGCCTACGCCATGATTCCCAATACTGTATGGTTGTCCTCCATTTTATGTGTTGTTGTGGATCCTGACCTCTACATATCGATGAGGCAGGATTGGTGTAGTGTGTGTCTTGGTTGGTGTCTTGTAGGAGGGCATGACTCAAGCCCTACCTTTACTAAAGTTCCATCCTTCACTAAGGTGTGGCCTGTATCTAAGATATATGCGTATGTCCTGGTGAGGATCTCTCCTCTGCATCTGGATCCTGCTTCCAGTTCATGATCAACTGACCTCCAGCTCTTGGAACTTGAGCCAGAGGTCTGCTGTTTAACCTGCCAATTCTGGGATTCGCTGGCTTCTACAGCCCCTTGGGCCAGTGACCTACCTTGTGGCTTGATTCACCAGCTTCTGCAGCCTTGTAAGCTAGCAGCCTGAGATCTGAACTGCTGGTTTGGGTTTGTCAGCCCCTGCAACCATGTGGGTCTGGAGAAGCCTGCACCTAAACCATGAATATGGGACTTGCCAGCCTCCATAACTGTGTGACCCATATCCTTTATACAGCTCACGAGTTCTGTGAGACATTGCAGTGAGTTAGGGAGCCCGAAGACGGGAGGGAGAGTACAGAGGGGAGAAGGAGTAGTTGATGTCAGAGATGATGGAGCGATACAGCAACTTCAAAAAGTTGGACATTTGGGACATCTCTAACCTCTGCTTCACAGGAACCAGCTTTATGCTGATCCTTATAAAAAAATTATTTTTTTAAGAGACCATCTCAAGAATAGATTTGATGTACTGAACACTAATGACTGAAGACCAGATGAGTTGTGGGAAGACATCATACATGAAGAAAGCAAAAGATCATTAAAAAGATAGGAAAGAAAGAAAAAATCAAAATGGATGTCAGAAGAGACTCTGAAACTTGTTCTTGAACAACAAGTAGCTAAAGTAAATGGAAGAAATGATCACATAAAAAAGCTGAACAGAAAATTTCAAAGGGTGGCTTGAGAAGACAAAGTATTATAATGAAATGTGCAAAGACTGGGAGTTAGAAAACCAAAAGGGAAGAACATACTTGGCATTTCTCAAGCCAAAAGAACTAAAGAAAATATTCAAGCCTCGATTCTATGGGGAAAATATTGAACAACACAGGAAGCATCAAAATCAGTTGGAAGGAATATACAACCAATTACCAAAAAAAATTGGTTGACATTCATCCTTTTCAGGAGGTAGCACATGATCAAGAACCAATGGTAATGAAGGAAGAAATCTAAGCTGCACTGAAGGCATTGATGAAAAACAAGGAATTGATGAAATATCAATTGAGAAGTTTCAAAAAACAGATGCAGTGCTGGAGGTGCTCACTCACCTATGCCAAGAAATTTGAAAGACAGCTCCCTGGCCAAATGACTGGAAGAGATCATATCTGTGCTCATTCCAAAGAAAGGTGCAACAGAATGAGGAAATTATCAAAGAATGTCATTAGTATCACATACAAGTAAAATTTTGCTGAAGATCATTCAAAAGTGGTTGTAGCAATACATCAACAGGGAACTGTCAGAAATTCAAGCCAACTCAGAGTAGTACAGGCAATGAGGGATATAATTACTGATGTCAGATGAATCTTGTCTAAAAGCAGAGAATACCAGAAAGATGTTTACCTGTGTTTTATTGACTACACGAAGGCATGTGTGGATCATAACAAATTATGGGTAACATTGTGAAGGATGGGAATTCCAGAACACTTAATTGTGCTCATGCTGAACCTGTACATAGACCAAGAGGTGGTCATTCGAACAGAACAAGGGAATACTTCGTGGTTTAAAATTAAGAACAGTGTGCCTCAGGGTTGTGTTCTTTCACCATACTTACTCATACTGTATGCTGCGCAAATAATTTGAGAAGCTGGACTATATGAAGAAGAATGGGGTATCAGGATTGGAGGAAGACTTATTAACAACCTGTAATATGCAGATTACACAACCTTGCTTGCTGAAAGCTAAAAGGACTTGAAGCACTTACTGATGATCAAAGAGCACAGCCTTCAGTATGGATTACACCTCAACATAAAGAAAACAAAAATCCTTACAACTGAATCAATAAGCAACATCATGATAAATGGAGAAAAGACTGAAGTTGTCCAGGATTTCATTTCACTTGAATCCACAATCAATGCCCATGGAAGCAGCAGTCAAGAAATCAGATGATGTATTGCACTGGGCAAATCTGATGCAAAAGACCTCTTTAAAGTGTTAAAAAGCAAAGATGTCACTTTGAAAACTAAGGTGCACCTAACCAAGCCATGGTATTTTCAATCACCTCATATGTATGTGAAAGCTGGGCAATGAATAAGGAAGTCCGGTGAAGAACTGATGCCTGTGAATTATGGCCTTAGCGAAGAATATTGAATATACCATTGACTGCCAAAAGAATGAACGAATCTGTGTTGGAAGAAGTATAGCCAGAATGCTCCTTAGAAGTAAGGATGATGAAACTTTGTCTCACGTACTTTGGATGTGTTATCAGGTAGGATCAGTCCCTGGAGAAGGACATCATGCTTGGTAGAGGGTCAGCAAAAAAGAGGAAGACTCTCAAGGAGATGTATTGACACAGAGGATGCAACAATGGGCTGAAGCATAAGAACAATTCCGAGGATGGTGCAGGACTGGATGGTGTTTCTTTCTGTTGTACATAGGGCTGCTATGAGTCCAAAGTGACTCTGTGGCACCTAACAACAACAACAGCAAAGGTTAGTGCAGGTGAAAGGAAGCAGGAAACACAGTGATAGAATTTCAGAAATAGAGTTCTTAGAAGGCATCTGGTTCAATCTTCTATCTGTAGCAGGAATCATCCCTACAGTGCCACTAACGGATGGCTTCTTTTGACTATCTCACCAGCAGAGATGATAGCTCTATAGGGGAGGTCTCACCTCACTTTAGGACGGAGCTAATTATTGGGAAATCTTTCTTTATATTTAATGGAACTTTTACCCAGTGGCCTTCATTCTATTCTCTGGAGTAACACAGATTAGATCTAATTCATCTTGCTTATAATTACCTTCCAAATATTTGAAACTCAGTATCATATCCTCTATCAGTCTTTAAAACACCCAGTGCCGTCGAGTCGACTCCGACTCATAGCGACCCTATAAAACAGAGTAGAACTGCCCCATAGGGTTTCCAAGGAGCGCCTGGGGGATTCGAAGTGCCGACACTTTGGTTAGCAGCCGTAGTACTTAACCACAACACCACCAGGGTTTCCCGATCAGTCTTTACTAAAGGCTAAATAAAAATCTCCATTTCTTACATAAACAACAATTCAAAAACACTTTCTTTGATCCTTTCTTTTGGAATTTATATCATGTCAATTAGCATATTAATTTGTGTGTATTTACACTTTTTTCTTCCCTTTGTCCTATGTTGAATTAGATTGAGAACATTTTTTTTTCTGGGTCTTTTATTCTCCTAGTTGCCTTTCTCAAGATCCACCCTAGGTTTTGAATGTTTTCTTTAAATAAAACTTCCAGAAGAGAAAGGAGCAGGAGGAGCGATGCATTCTCTAAAAGGTATAATTTCCCAATGATTTTAAAGAGAATATGTTGACATCATGGTAGTTCAGACTATGATAAAATTATTTTTGGGAAGTAGTGTGGAAATTGGGGTCCTTGAGTGATGCAAATGGTTAACATGCTCAGCAGCTAACCAATAGGTTGGAGGTTTGAATCCACTTAGAAGTGCCTTGGAAGAAAGACCTGGCAAGGTGCTTCTGAAAAATCAGCTAGTGAAAACCCTACGGAGCACAGTTCTGCTCTGACACACATGGGGTTACCATGAGTCAAATCGACTCGCCAGCTACTGGTTAGCATGGAAATGAGACGAAGACAGACATACAGCCAGACCAAAGCCTGGAGCCTTTGAGGAGGGCTTCCTAAGGCACTGTTCCACCAATAGTGCTATCTCCCTTTTCCTTCTGTTGTTAGGTGCCTTTGAGTTTGTTCCGACTCATAGCGACACTACATACCACAGAACTTAACACTGCCAGGCCCTGTGCCTTGCTCACAATCATTGTTATGCTTGGGCCCATTGTTGCAGACACTGTGTCAATGCATCTCCTTGAGGGTCTTCCTCTTTTCCACTCACCCATGATGTCTTTCTCCAGGGACTGAGCCCTCCTGACAACATGTCCAAGGTATGTAAGATGTAGTCTCGCCATTTTTGCTTCAATTTTCCTCCTAGCTGAGGTGTAAACTCTGGCTCCCTCTCTGTCTGAACTCCAGAGAATTTGAGGTGTCTATGATGTCTCTTGATCATGGTAGTGCAGTTCTCTTAATGCAGCTGAAATTACAATATGATGAATAAAAAGAAGCTGATCTGCATGCTTTATAGAGAGCACATGGTCAACTAGAACCTTCAGGACTTGACTTCCTGAATCTCCCTTAAGGTAAAGGCACAAACTGATGAAAATCCAAAAATACTAAATGGTGTACTTGACTTTTACTCATGCAAAATTTATCTTATTAATTTTTGACTCTTTTTTTTTAGTCTGTTAAAAGTTGTTTATGACTTCATTTTGTCCCCTGATGAACGTTTCTATCATGTTTCATTTGATAAGTATGATTTTTATGTCTTAATCTAAGCATTAGATAAGGTTATTGAATAGAATAGGACCAAGAACCAGACCCTTCGGTCTGCCAGTTGTGGTCTCGCCTCCATATGAACAAGGATATTTTAATCAATATAATTTTGTTTCCAATATACTACCCTTGGTGAAAACATATAAAGCCTTATGAGTCAGAAAACATTTCTTCATTCTGCTGTCAAGGGTGTTCTAAAACCATTCATCATGACTTTGCTCATATCTGGTTATGTTGTGACAGCGGCATTGTCTTACCAAATTTTCCTATCACAAAAGGAAGGGAGTATGTTTTGTCTTAATGAGTCCCTGCTGGCTCCTAAGAATCATCATATTCTCTTTTAGGTATATAGCAACATTCTCTTTAGCCATCTACTCTATGGGTTGGCAGGAGAAATATATTAATTTTTATTAGTCTGTAATTTCTATTTCATTTTGAAGTTTTGTTTTCTTTGGGGACTTTTTGCCTTCTCTTGAATGTCTCAAAGACAGTGACTTCATGATCATAACTCTTTCAGTACCATGATTTAACTTGTTCTGGAGTGGAAACTGATTTTATTTAACCCTTTATGATCCACCCTGTCTTCTAAGTAGTTCTTCTAGAAAAATCCCAATATTCTAGCAAAGTTTTATCCAGTAGAACTTTCTGTGATGCTGGAAATGTTTTATATCTGAATTGTTAAATACAGTAGCCACTAGGCACATCTGACTATTGAGCACTTAAAATGTGTTTAGTGCAACTGAGGGAATACATTTTTAATATTCACTTATTTTAATCTAACTTTAAATAGCCACATATGACTAATGGCTACTTTATTGGATAGCACAATTCTAGAATTCTGGACATTTTATGAACTACACCTATTTCTTCAACACCTTCTTTCTTTGTTTGCTTATTAGGATCATTTGTGATTATATAGTCATGTATTTTAAAAAACATTTTAATGTGTCTGTCTCATCATGGGATTACCTCTATCTCTTCATGTTGTTGTTATTGTTGTTAGGTACCTCGAGTTGGTTCCATCTCATAGCGACCCTATGTACAACAGAATAAAATCCTGCCTGGTCCTGTGCCATCCTCACAATCGTTGCTGTGTTTGAATCCATTGTTGCAGTCACTGTCAATACGTCTCATTGAGCGTCTTCCTCTTTTTCACTGACCTTCTATTTTACCAAGCATGATGTCCTTCTCCAGGGGCTAGTCTTTCCTGATAATATGTCCAGATATGTGACACGAAGTCTCATCATCCTTGTTTCTAAGGGGTATTCTGGCTGTACTTCTTCCAAGACAGATTTGTTCATTCTTTTGGCACCCCATGGTATATTCAATATACCATAATTCAAAGCATCGATTCTTCTTTGGTCTTCCTTAATCATTGTCCAGCTTTCACATGCGTATGAAGCAACTGAAAATACCATGGCTTGGGTCAGGTGTACCTTAGTCCTCAAAGTGACATCTTTGCTTTATAGCACTTTAAAGAGGTCTTTTGCAGCAGATTTGCACAATGCAATATGTAGTTTGATTTCTTGACTGTTGCTTCTGTGGGTGTTGGTTGCGGATTCAAGTGAAATGAAATCCTGGACAACTTCAATCTTCTCTCCATTTATCATGATGTTGCTTATTAGTCCAGTTGTGAGGATTTTTGTTTTCTTTATGTTGAGGTGTAATCCATATTCACACTGTAGTCCTTGATCTTCATCAGTAAGTGCCTCAAGTCCTCTTCTCTTAGCAAGCAAGGTTGTGTCATCTGCATACTGCAGATTGTTAATGAGTCTTCCTTCAGTCCTAATGCCCTGTTCTTCTTCATATAGTCCAGCTTCTCAGATTACTTTCTCAGCATACAGATTGCATAAGTGTGGTGAAAGATACAACCCTGACACACGCCTTTCCTAATTTTAAACCACATAGTATCCTCTTGTCTTGTCTGAATGACTGCCTCTTGGTCTATATACAGTTTGTGCATGAACACAACTAAGTTTTCTGGAACTTCAATTCTTCAAAATGTTGTCCATAATATGTTATGATCCACATAGTTGAATGCCTTTGCACAGCCAATAAAACACAGGTAAACATCTTTCTGGTATTCTCTGCTTTCAATCGAGATGCATCTGATATCAGCAATGTTATCTCTCATTTCACATCCTCTTCTGAATCCAGCTTGAACTTCTGGCATTTCCCTATCTGTGTACCATTGCAACCATTTTTGAATGATCATCAGCAATATTTTACTTGCACATGATATCATTTGATAATTTCCTCATCCTATTTGATCACTTCTTTGGAATGGCCACACGCATTGATCTCGTCCTGTCAGTTGGGGGGGTAGCTGTCTTCCAGATTTCTCATATAGAGGAGTGTGCACCTCTAGCATTGTATCCATTTGTTGAAACATCTCAATGGGTATGTCTTCAATTCCTGGAGCCTTGTTTTTCACCAATGCCTTCAGTACAGCTTATACTTACTCCTTCTTGATCATATGCTACCTCCTGAAATGGCTGAATGTTGACCAATTTTTTTGGCACAGTGACTCAGTGTATTCTTTCCATCTTCTTTTGATGCTTCCTGTGTCTTTTAGTATTTTGCCACTCATCTGTCCATTGTGGTATTGTGGCAGCTTGTGTGTTGCTGTGTTGCTGGAAGCTATTCCGCTAGTATTTCCAATGCCAGTAGGATCACTCACGGTGAACAGGTTTCAGTGGAAATTCCAGACTAAGACAGACTGGAAGAAGGACACAGCAATCTCCTTCTGAAAAGATTGGCCAGTGAAAACTTCATGAATAGCAGTGGAACATTGTCATCTTTTCATGGAGATGTTTAAACTCTGCTTTTCTTGATGTATATAGATAGCTCTACTTTTGACTTCTCTTCAGACTTCCGAGAACAAAAAAAAAAATTTAAGATACAGCGTGGTACTCAGGAAAAATCATTCTAGTCACAGATGGCTGAAATTTTGCTAAAATGCATAAACACATTTTTTTCCCTCTTTCTTTTATAGCATGTCCATTCCCATATCACACTTGCAGACCTTCCTCCCTAATCTCTACCATTTCACTTTACAGAGGGTAAGTTCTGGAAATTTTAGGGCCTGAATACAGTTTGGATAGGTAGCGAAATATCTTCGGTTACAAAAGTATAATGTATTAACAAGAAATTAATGCTTACTACAGGAACATGGTTCTCTGTAAGTTATTTAAAGGTTAGACCCTCAGAGTGATGGAAAGAGCCATAACAGAATTTAGGGATATAATTAAAACTGAAAGAGTTTTTATACAGGTATATATTGGAAAGTTTTTACTTGTATCCACATCTCCGATTTGTGATTGCTAGGTTGGCATGCCATGACTTGTAAGGTCTGAGAGGGTGTGTGTTTGTATATATGCAAACAAACAGAACCATACAGGATGTGTAGAAAAATCTGCATCTACAATTGTGTATGTTCATTCTATAGCTGAGTTTGTTCTCCACATTTCCTTAAGAATAATTAATTTTTGTGACAAGAAAACTAGGAGGGGTTTTGTTAAGTATCTGTGAGGCTGTAATGGACTGAATGCTTTAGCTGCCACAATTCCTGGGTTACTAATCAAGAGTGATAATAATACCTTGCCCCTGGGGTTTTTATCCTGTGAAACGCCTTGCCACACTTTCTTCTCTGGTGTGGTTTCTCTATTCAAGTGGAGGTTAGGTTGTTCTGATCAGGCACAGTTCACTTGTTTACTGGCTCACAGTGACAAATTTGGGACACTACCTGCCCCCTACTGCTTTGTTTCCTGGCTAACAGACTTGAAGGATTAGCAAACCGATCAGACCAATCTCCTAAGGCTATTCGGTGGTAATAATGCATTGGTAAACAGTCAAGTGCTTTGAAAATATGAGTCCTAAGTGTTATTTCATGCCTCCTGATACCATAACCCATTTAAAGTCTCAATTCCGTTGTTGTTGTTGTTTTTTTTTTTTGATACAGTTGGAAGAGGAACAATTAACTCTAGCCATTTTATTCTAAGTAATTACTGATTACCCCATACCTTCTTGGGAAATTATGCAGAATGGAAAATAAGACCAAACAGTGACCTGTAGGTGGTTTCTAGTGTTTGTAGATATCAAATGCTGCACCCCAGGTCCATTTCTGCCTGTGTTGTTTAGCTGTCCCCAGCCAGTGATGATGGCCGGTAGTCCTCCAGTCCAGAGAAAGGAGCCCTGAGGCCCTTATCGCATCACTGTGCTAATGGACCCTGAACTTGTTTAAAAGAGAACAATTAATTCTTAGGCCAGCTTGGCAGCAGAAGCCTGACTTTCCCTTGTGTCCTAGGGCCAATGATCACAAATCTACCCTTGGCTCCTCCTTGAAAGGGCAAATGTGTGTAGACAGCTAGGAAAATAGAAAGTGTAAAGGAGTTTTTTTTTTTTTTCTTCCCCACAGTGTACATTTTTTGTTTTGTTTCGCATGCCCTCCGCCTCCTTAGTAAATTCCCCCCCAAAAGACAGGCAGTCTCCATCCTTTTAATGAGAAGTAACATCATTTTTTTCCCTCTTTCCCTCCATCCCTCCCTCCTCTCCCCTCCTATCACCCCGCCTCCCCTCCTGTCCCTTCCAGTTTCCTTCCTTTCCCTTCCCTTCCCTTCTTTTCCTTTCCCTCCTTCCCTCCTTCCCTCCCTCTTTCCCTCCCTCCTTCCCTCTCTTCCCTCTTTCCCTCCATCCTTCCCTCCCTCCTTCCCTCCTTCTATTCATTTTGTAAATATTGACGGAGCATCTACTATGTGTCAGGCATTATATTAGGTAGGGATGATATAAGGGGTATAGATGAATAAGATGCCCTCTGATAGTCTCTGCATTTTTGCTGTTCCGTTCCCAAATCACTCATGCCCCTCAACACAGGTTCACTGAAGAGAAGCACTAATTTTAGGAGACAGAAGAAGGTTTACTGGAATCATGGAAGAATTTAGGGGTAGGAAGAGAAGCTGAAGTGGGTGAGATTAAGCAAGACTTTAATAGTCTTTAAGAAATACATTTAAAGGTTGGCTGCTTTTGTGTCAAGGCCGTTAAACATGATTAGCACTGGCAACTTGGTAAATAAGAGCTTTTTCTAGAATTTGAGAGAATGCTGGGTGGTGGGTGGAGAGATCAGAAGGAGAAAGGTAATTAATGGGTAGGTAGAGAGGCAGGAGGGCCCTTCCAAATCCTTTACTTGGGAGTTCGCTTTTTTAACATATAGCTCAGCCAGTTCACCCTTCTATTGTTACATGCTAAACGATGCTTTGTTCTTGTGCCATAATTGAGGGAGATTATAGTTTAGAAGGAATATTTAAAAATGGATTATCTAAATGTATACTGCTTATTATGTTCGCTCAGTACATTGTGTGTATAGGTTACAAAGCATTTTAGGGATTACCTTGTAGTTAATTTTTTATCATTTTAATTTCTTAGGTTGTTCCCTATCCTCCTTTGCCTGTAATAGCCTTTAACAGGAACTTTCTAAAGATACCTGAAGATCCCTACCCAGCAGCTAAGAAAAATCTCTTGGAAGAACTCATGTAGAACCAATCCAGATGAAGATATGGTGACAGCAGGAAAAGGATGCTGTTTTTCTTGACAAAGCCCCTTTACTATATAAATTAGACGTTAACTTTAAGCTAGCTTTTTTTTTTTATTGAAAAGTTTTGTTTTGGAAATTGAGCAGTTGTGGAGTTTGTCTTCATAAAAATGTAGGTAACAAGCAGGATGCAAGCTGTAGGCACTTAATAGATATTTACCGAGTTGGACGTAAATCAGAGGATTCCTCACCGTAACATTCACTTTTATACCATGACATATTTAACATAAGGGTTTTCTTGGATTAATGTCAAATACTAATGGCACCCTGGAAAGCTCTTGTGTTGAGGAAGAGTTCTAGAAAAAAATAAAAGAAAATGTCTAAATAATTAAGAGCCAAAATAGCATGTCCAGACGATAAAAAAGATTCCACACACACTGGATTTTTCTGGGACAGTCTCACTTGAAACAACTCAGAAACTTACCACCCTCCCTCTGTCTTGCCTGTATTGTGCTCATTACTCTAAGCTAAGGATTTTGTGCCCATTTTCTTTTTGAAAACGAGGCTGTAGAATAGACCTTAGGCACTGAGGATTTGTTTCTCATTTTGATTATTAGGTGACAACCCTAGAGCCCATGACATGAACCAAAAAAAAAAAAACAAAAAAAAAACCCATTGCCATTGAGTCAATTCAGACTCATAGCGACCCTGTAGGATAGAGTAGAACTGCCCTATAGAGTTTCCAAGTGGATTCAAACTCTCAACCTTTTGGTTAGCGGCCAGAGCACTTAACCACTATGCCACCAGGGTTTCTCCATGGCATGAAGTAACCTGTAATTTGGTTAAGGGCCTGATTTGTAGCTCACATTCTGGGAGACTGGTGTGGGTGGAAGTGAGCAACTCAGCCATCTAAAGTTCAATGTGGCTTTTTTTTTTTTTTTCACCCTGAAACAATGCTAAGGGAGAAATAAATTTTTAGTTGTGTTCACTTATTTTGGGATTCCTTTGGAATGTTGGCTTTCTGCTATTTCCATTAGCCTTTTCGGCACTCAGGACTATCCCATATATGCTCAGCAAACATTTCCTTCTACCTAGTAATAAAAACAACTACAGTGTATGGAGAGCCTCCTGCTGCAGATCTACAGGTAAAAACAGCTTGGTGGCTATTCTCACTGGCTTGATAGCAGAGTGGGGAACATGTCAGTAAGGGGGGGCAGCATTTTCCTCCTGACTCTTCTTCCCAAGGTCAGAGCAGAAAGAGAGGGCCTTTACTTTGCAGAGCATTCTTCATGCGGCTCTACCTATTCCATTGGGCTTAATTCTGTTTTTAATGAGCTGCACACGTGTGTCCCTGGCTGGCTGCCCTCCACACAGTGGGGAAGAGGCGAGGGAGAGTGAATTCCTCCTTCATCCTGAGCCCTAAGATTCAGAGCTATGCTTCCCTGAATTTTGTTGCTCATCCCAAGGGTGGGTGGTAATCTGAGCACTTTCCCATTGTGCTAAGCAGCCAACATCAGCTTTGTTATGCACATTGATGTTAAAGACAGTGAAATTTCTCAGTCATCTCCAGGTCCACTATAAAAAAAAATAGCTCCAGCAAATTTCCCAATTACACAGAATCTTGCCTGACCTTTAAAAAAAAAATTTTTTTTTTTTTTTTTAATTTTCTGATTAGTGGATACTAATCCCAATTTAGAGAAGATGGTGGTGGAGACTGTCCAAACCTTGGGCTTTTGGGGGATAGCCTCACAGTAAAGAAGACAAAATAACTTCTAGAGTTGTCACAGGCTTTTGTCAGCCACATTTTTTTCTTGTGGAGCATCTTCAGGGCCAGGGGCCGGGTGGGAGATGGACAGCATCAGTTCTCTTAGATTTTTGTTTGACCTGTATCATACCTCAAGAAAATGGCTGGATGCACTTTGACCCAATTTGGAGGGTCCATTTGAGATTGTAGAACTCAAAATGTAGCCTGTGTGAAGTATGTAAAATTCACTTCAGGGGGCTGTAGGAGCCCTTTAAAGAAATACATAGTCCTTCCCTGTAGCAGCTGAAGCTGAGACACAGTACTGAGCTCTGTGATGGGCCAAACCTGAGGGTGCACACCAGGGATGTGGGAACATGGAGGGCCGATAAACCAGTGTCTGCCGTATGATCCCAAGATCCAAAGTCTGGAAGAACACTCTGGTTGTGGCTGCTGGTTTATGATGGAGTTTCTTCTCATAGGGGCAACTACGTAGCATCACCCAGGATGAAGATGGCATGGGTGCTATCTCAAACCCATCTGTTTCTATCCCCACTTTTACCACACTTGTCCAAGTCAACAGTATCTTGTTTTCTCTCCAGACTTCTGCCTTGTTTAAGACGCTGGTTACCAGATTGCATTTTTGGTTGTGTACTCTTATTAGTAAGCACATGCTTCCAGTATATTTTTATTGACATATAAATAATATGCTTGTTGTGCTGTTCTAGTATTTCACTTGCATTATAAAATAGACACAGAAAGAGAAATTTTAAAATAAAAGAAGTATACATAAGTATTCTGGTATTCCTTTCCCAATACCCTAATGGGTCTCGGAGTCCTCATCCCACTCTGGAGAGACTGCTCCAAAACCAATCTTCTTTGAAGAACCAGAGTGATTCTTCTGAAATGCAAAGTTGATTCTATCTCTAACCTTACACTAAAAACGAAATCTAAAGCCCAAGAGTAGGCCAACAAGCCCTCCCTCACCCTGTTCCAATCTAAGCTCTTTTCTTCGAAGCCCAGTTGTTTGCTACTCTAGTTCTGGGTCATTAGATTCCAGCCTTATTGGGCTCCATTTGGTTTCTCCATTTAAGTTACTGGTTAGGGGATGCTGATCTCAACTCAGAGAAGATGGTTGTGGAGACCCCTCACCCTGGGCTTTTGGAGGATACTCACAGAGTAAAGAAAGCAAAATGAGTTTTGAGAGCTTTCACAGACTTTTGTCAGCTCACTATTTTTGTGGGGCATCCTTAGCAAGGGTCTGGGGTCAGGAGGGAGATGAAGAGCAGCAGATCATTCATATCACATCCCCAGAAAACAGCTGGATAGGTTTGGTTTCTCCAGTGCTGCAAGCGCTTCCCTGTAGCTGAGCTTTCCACATACCTTATTTGAAGGCTCTTAACTCACCAGACTCATTTTCACTCATTCTTTGAGTCTCTTCTTTCATGTCATTTCCTCAAAGAGGGGCTGACATTAGCTAGCACTCTCTCCTTCCACTAATCCACATCAGTTTCCCCTATAATAATCTCTCATCTCATTTTTAAAGTTTTCCTTCATAGTACTTATTACAATTGCTATATACATATATATATCTTGTTAAGCACTCGGTTGCTAACGGGAAGGTCAGGGGTTCAAACTTACCAGCTGCTCTGTGGGAGAGAGATGTGGCAGTCTGCTTCCATAAAGATTACAGCCTTGGAAACCCTATGGGGCAGTTCTACTGTGCCCTATAGGGTTGCTATGAGTTGGAATTGACTAGATGGCAATGGAATATGTATATATATGGTGTGTTTAATATCTATTTCTACTAATAAGTTGCATGTATACAGGGACTGGAAACCCTGGTGGCATAGTGGTTAAGTGCTGTGGCTGCTAAACAAAGGGTCAGCAGTTCAAATCTGCCAGGCACTCCTTGGAAACTCTATGGGGCAGTTCTACTCTGTCCTCTAGGGTCACTATGAGTCGGAATCGACTCGATGGCACTGGGTTGGTTTGGTGTATACAGGGACTGTATCTTTTTTTTTTTTTTTTTAAACCATGTTATCCCTGGTTTGACGTGAACTAGGCACTTGTGGTTTTTTGGTTTAGGCACTTGATATATTTTTGATAATTGAGCAAACAGCGACCATAATTTCCAAACCAAATACCATGGCCTATGGTTTTGGGGAGCAGAGCCCAGACGATGTGAAATAGACTATTCCATAAAATCTAGGGTATAGGACTGGTGAGTCACCACTTCATTCTTGTCAGTTGTATAGCAAGTCAGTATTTGTAGCTCTTCTGATATGAACATCAGGGAGAGATTTTATCCAAAGAATGAGCATATCGCAGAACATTGTGGGGTAGTGCTTCTACTTCCAAACTTGCCTATCACTTCCCTTATTTTAATGCTGTCATTTTCAGGAGGGAGCTGCTGATGCTACATGTCCAGATCTCACTTCTGTTCACTTGTCATGATTAGGGAGCCAGCCAGCATTCCTGAATTATTCACAAGTTCCAGGCATTGCTGAGGACTAGCAAATGTCAAATACCATAATCATCAGCCATGCAGGAAGGTGGGGACCTGATTTAAATGTATGCCTTTAAATTAACAGGAAAAGCAGAACTGCAAAAGTGACCCCCCCATTCCTTAAGTGCCCAGACAATTAAATGCAAATGGAATTTCCCCAGGGGTCCTGTGCCAGCTGCTCCTTGTCCTTCTCAAACAGTAAGGGAATGCCATTCACAGTAATCCTAGGGCAGAGGGTCTGACATTGATTGAGGACTGTAAGTTTAAGAAGCCTCTGTAGTGTTCAGCCAATGTTAACTTTGCATAAACACATGTGATGGGAACATATTTTGAAGTTCTGAGATTTACCTTAACGCTGCATCCAATACACCTCATATGGACAGCTATATCCATCCAATGGCCTGGAACACTCAGAAGTATTCTCTCTCCTCCACCCTGAATATTTAGAGTGTAGTAGAGTTGGAAGCGATTCGATGGCAGCAGGTTTTGGAATACCTGGGAAGGAGCCTTAGTGGCGTGGTGGTTAAGCGCTTGGCTGCTAATGGAAAGGTTGGTAGTTTGAACCCACCAGCCACTCTGCAGTAGAAAGATGTAGCAGTCTGCTTAGTAAAGATTACAGCCTTGGAAACCCTATGGGGCAGTTCTACTCTGTCCTACAGGGTCACTGTAAGTCAGCATTGGCTTGAGGGGGGAGGGTTGAGTCCCTGGGAGGTAGAAATGGTTAATGCACTTGACTGCTAAACGAAAGGCTAGAGGTTGGAATCCACTCAGAAGTGCTTCAGAGGAAAGGCCGGGTGATTTATTTCCAAAAAATCAGCCATTGTAAACCCTCTGGAGCACAGCTCTACTCTGACACACGTGAGTCTCTATGAGTTGGAACTGACTGGACAACAACTGGTTTAATGACAGTCTGAAGGTAAATCCCCCACACCTGCAACAGGCCCCTTCTAGCCCCTGGAACTGAATATTTACATTACATGGCAAAGAGGAAGTAGGTTGCTGATGGAATTAAGGTTGCTAATCAGTTGACCTCAGTATAAAGAGTTTTCCTGAATTTTGCAGGTAGGCCCAGTGTAATCAAAAATGTTATTTAAATGTGAAGAGGGAGGCAGTGGAGTCAGTGCAGAGTGATATGATTTGAGAAAAACTTGACCGCTGGCTTTGAAGATGAAAAGGGACCATGAACCAAGGAATGGAGGCAGCATATGTTGTTGTTGTGTACTGTCGAGTTGATTCCATCTCATAGAGACCCTATAGGGCCAGCAGAACTGCCCCATAGAGTTTCTTCGGCTGAAATCTTTATGGGAGCAGATTGCTAGGTCTTTTCTCCAAAGGAGCAGCTGGTGGTTTTGAACCACCAACTTTTTGATTAGCAGGTAAGCACTTAATTATTGCACCACCAGGGCTCCTTGGGTTAAGCCCATAACAAAAACAAACAAACCAACCCAGACCCATTGCCATCAAGTCAATTCCAACTCATAGTGACCCTATAGGGCAGAGTAGAACTACCCCATGGAATTTCTGAGACCTGAAGTTAGAAAACCAAAAGGGACAAACACACTCAGCATTTCTCAAGCTGAAAGAGCTGAATGAAAAATTCATACCTTTAGTTGAAATTCTGGAGGATTCTATAGGCAAAATATTGAATGACTCAGTAAGCATTAAAAGAAGATGGAAAGAATACACGGAGTCACTGTGCCAGAAAGAGTTGGTCAATGTTCAACCATTTCAGGAGGTAGCATCTGATCAACAACCAATGGTACTGAAGGAAGAAGTCCAAGCTACTCTGAAAGCATTGCTGAAAATCAAGGCTTCAGGAATTGACAAAATACCAAGTGAGATTTTTCAACAAACAGGTGCAGCACTGGTGGTACTCATCCATCTATGCCAAGAAATTTGGAAGACAGCTACCTGGCCAACTGACTGGAGGAGATCTGTATTTGCCCCCATTCCAAATAAAGGGGATGCAACAGAATGTGGAAATTATCAAACAGTATCATTAATATCACAAGTAAAATTTTGCCTAAGATAATTAAAAAATATTTGCAGCAGGCCATCAATAGGGAACTACCAGAAATTCAAGCCAGATTCAAAAGAAGACATGGAACGAGGAATATCATTGCTAATGTCAGATGGATCTTAGTTGAAATCAGAGAATACCAGAAAGATGTTTACCTGTATTTTATTGACTATGCAAAGGCATTTGATTGTGTGGATCATGGCAAATTATGGATAACATTGCAAAGAATGGGAATTCCAGAATACTTACATTGTACTCATGAAGAACCTGTAACTAAACCAAGAGGCAGTCATTGGAACATGACAAGGGGATACTTTGTGGTTTAAAATCAGGAAATGTGTGTCAGGGTTGTATCCTTTCATCATACTTATTCAATCTGTATTCTGAGCAAATAATTCGAGAAGCTGGACTATGTGAAGAAAAACGGGGCATCAGGATTGGAGGAAGACTCATCAGCAACCTGCGATATAACACAATCTTGCTTGCTGAAAGCAAAGAAGATGTGGAACACTTACTGATGAAGATCAAAGACTATGGCCTTCAGTATGGATTACACCTCAACATAAAGAAAACAAAAATCCTCACAACTGGACCAATAAGCAACATCATGATAAATGGAGAAAAGATTGAATCGGTTGTCAAGGATTTCATTTTACTTGGATCCACAATCAATGCCCATGGAAGCAGCAGTCAAGAAATCAAATGACGTATTATACTGGGAAAATCTGCTGCAAAAGACCCACTGAAAGTGTTCAAAACAAAGATGTCACTTTGAGGACTAAAGCACGCCTGACCCAAGCCATGGTATTTTCAATCACCTCACATGCATGTGAAAGCTGGACAATGAATAAGGAAGACTGAAGATGAATTGATGCCTTTGGATTATGGTGTTAGTGAAGAATATTGAATATAGGGCTGTCAGAAGAATGAACAAATCTGTCTTGAGACAAGTACAGCCAGAGCGTTTCTTGGAAGCGATGATAGCGAGACTTCACCTCACATACTTCAGATATGTTATCTGGAGGGACCAGTTCCTGGAGAAGGATATCATGCTTGGTAAGGTAGAAGGTTAGGGAAAAAGAGGAAGACTCTCACTGAGATGTATTGACACTGTAGCTACAAAAATGGACTCAAACATAGCAACGACCGTGAGAATGGCACAGGATCAGGTAGTGTTTTGTTCTGTTGTACGTAGGGTTGTTATGAGTCGGAACTGACTTAACGGCACCTAACATCATCAACAACAAAAACAACACAAAATCTTTATTGAAGCAGACTGCCACATCTTTTTCCCACAGAGCAGCTTGTGAGTCTAACTGCTGACCTTTCTGTTGGCAGACGAGTGTTTAACCACTGCACCACCAGGGCTCCTGGGCATCCTGTAGAAATTGGAAAAGACAAGAAAATGGATTCTCCCCTTGAGACACCAGAAGGAATGCAGACTTGATGACTCCTTGATTTTAGCTGTGTGATGCTAAGATTGTGTTGTTCTAAGCCACCAAGTTTGTAGTAATTTGTTATAGCAGCCATAGAAAACTAATACACTGACCAAGGCAGAAGTAGATGAAACCAACTGGATGTCTTTCATTGAGGAGAGCAATGGTGGGTCATGTCCTTCATCTGGTACACAATAGAGTCTTCATTCAAAATTTCCCTGGCAGAGGCAACTAAAAGTTACTTAGATAATTGAAAAAAACATAAAAAGCACAATAGTTCTTCCAATTTTCCAAACCCTGGCCTCAGTTACCAGCTCAGTTTTCCAGAATGCATCTGAAGTCTTTGGGTTCAGTCTGTACCACATAGAACATTGACATACTTGTGACCTCCACTTTTGACTTGAAGCAGCTTTAAAGTTCGAGTGACATCTTTATACAACAGTCTTAGCCTATGTAATTTAATTTTCTTAAAATGCTTTCTTGATACAGTTTTGAGGCCCTGGCTGGAGATGGGTTCTTTCATGCTGTTTCCTGAGCAGCTGATTAAGTCCACTGTCCAACCACACTCCTTACGAGGTTCTCACACTCCTGGGCTACTATGCATTTATCCTAATAGTCCTGGGCCAGGTACCTAAAAACTAGGCACAGCCTCTATGCCCTGTAAACCTGCAAAATTATTCAAAATGCCTAATTCCTAGGAAGTCCATGAAACCTAGCTAACCTTGTCCGGCTTGCCACATATAAGCCCTCTCTCGCAATGCTAGCTTGTATTACCTGGTCACCAGGTGCCACCCACTGTGTGGCCTTGTGTCATGGTGTGCTGGGCCTCTTTGTCTCTGGGAACTGTAAATATAATAAACCTAGTTATTTTCATGACTTCCTCGACTCCTCTTTCCTGCGTTGCTCCTGACTGACTTACCAAAACCGAACCCAGTGCCGTTGAGTCGATTCCAACTCATAGCAACCCTATAGGACAGGGCAGAACTGCCCCACAGGGTTCCCAAGGAGTGCCTGGTGGATTTGAACTGCTGACCTTTTGGTTAGCAGCCATAGCTCTTAACCACTATGCCACCAGGGTTTCCTAGAACAATCTAGCACTTAGCAAATCATATGCACTCAGAAAATGCTTGTTGAACAGAAGGATGAATACATGAATGAACTAATGAATGAATGGCTGTCTTTCAATTTTGAAAAATGAGTAGGGTAGGCCAGTGTGTGCATAACAACAGTGTGTTGGAAGATCCCAAGTTAAGCTTGAATTCGTGCAAGTCATTTTGCAAGGCCTGGTTTGACAGATCCATTTGTTATGCAAGGTCATATTGTTGTAATTGTTGTCCCTTAGCATAAATATGGGCCAGAAACCAAGCATTAAAATGCAGTAAGTCCTTGGCATCTAATCTCTTCTTTGTTGCTTGCCCTGATCTTTGACAAGCTGGAGAACCAGCCTGAAAAGTCATTTGCGCCCCTGCCAGACTGCTGTAAGATGACAGCTTTGGCTCCTTACTGGGAGCAGGCAACGTGAGGGGTGATGTGGTCAGAGTGCAGGGGAAATTGGAACTCAGTTGGCCTGGAGGACTGGGACAGAGGGCGAGGCAGGGCAGAATGGGAGAACAGTAGTAGAGCTGTGTGAAACTCCAGTTGTTTCAGGTTAAATTTGAAATGCATTCATTCAGTGATTGTTTGCAAGGCAGCATGCAAAATACCAGAGGGAAGAGAGAAGCAACAGAGAATAATCACAGCTGATATTTAATTCCTATTTATTACGTGTCAGGCCTGGTGCTGAGCCCTTTAAAAGCAGTATCTCATTCAATCCTCAAAGCAATTCTATGAATGCAGAACAACTACAATACACTCATTTAACTGATGAGGAAAATTAAGCCTAGCCACAGTTAGTTAATTGTCCAAGGGAATCCACTGAGTGGCAGAGCTGGATATTCAAACTGAGGTCTCATTCAAAAGCCTGTTCTCTTAACCACTGCACATACTGACCTGGTCTTTAGTCACTGAACCCAATAATGTCATCGCTCACTTTTAAACTAGTGGAGGAAAGAGGATACACAAATACAAAAGCTATGAGACAATTGATTCCAGCATTATGGAACACTAAACTGTTGAGAATGCCATCCAGACAGGGTTTAAGCAGCAAAAGTTAGCCAATAATATTAGCAGCTATTGACTATTTATTATGAGTAAGGTACTTTACCTTCATTTAACAAATGTTTACTGAGCACCTACTATGCTCCTGATACCACTGTTAAGCACTTGGCATACATTAAAAAGTGAAACAGATAAACATATCTGCCCTCTTGAAAGGGAGGGCAACAGTAAAGAATAGTAGAGGGAGAGAAACAATATTCTAATAGGGGAAGAGGAACAGTGAAGAATAGCAAACATACCCACACATACATGTGCACATATATACGAGTATAATGTATGTATATATAATACTAGATAGATAGCTGCAGTTGAGTCCAAGTCGTAGTGACCTGATGCACAACAGATTGAAATGCTGCCTAGTCCCACATCACCCTCAGCATTGCCAGCATGTTCAAGTCCATCGCTACAGCGGTTGTGCCAATTCATTTTACTGAGGGTCTCCCTCACCCTTGCTGGCCCTCTATTTCACCAAACATGATATCCTCCTTCAATGATTGGTCCTTACTTATGAATTGTCCAAAGTAAGTGAGTCCAACAATGTTCTGTTGTGATCCACAGGGTTTTCACTGGCTGATTTTTCAGAAGTAGATAGCCAGCTCTTTCCTCCTAGTTTGTCTTAGTCTGCAAACTCCACTGAAACCTGTCTACCATGGGTGACCCTGCTGATATTTGAAATACTGATGGCATAGCTTCTGGTATCATTGCAACCCTTAAGCCACCACAGTATGGAAAAATAACAGATGGGTAGTAGATATACAAAAAAAAAAAAAAAACAAAACCCATGGCCACGAGTTGATTCCAAATCATAGCAACCCTATAGGACAGAGTAGAACTTCCCCACAGAGTTTCCAAGGCTGTAAATCTTTATAGAAGCTGACTGCCACATCTTTCTCTTGTGGAGCAGCTGGTAGGTTTGAAACGCAGACCTTCTGGTTAGCAGCCAAGCGCTTTAACTCCTGTATATGTTAAAAAAAAAAAAAAATTCAATGGTAAAGGTAAAAGTGGAGCAGGGAAAGAGGTATCTTAAATGGGGAGATCATGAAATAGGGTATCAAGAAATACCAAGTCCTCACAAGTCTTTCATGGCAGTTATTACTGTTGGGTCTCTGTTCGGATGGGAAAACAGGCTTAGAGAGGTTAACTAGTTTCTTCAACAAAGTAATGGAACTGAGGTACTAACGCAGGCTCACGGGCTCCAGAGCCTGCATCCTCAATTACTATGCTCTTCTCATTCACCTAGAACTAGCATGAAGGATTCAACAGATTTTAAACAAAAATACTGCCTCCTTCCTGCAGTGATTGAAGGCTGAGGTACCACAGCTTTCAATATATTTTAGTGTTTAAATAAGACAAGTAGACTTTCTCAGGCAGTGAGTATACAGTGGTTGTCTTTTAATACACACATGTAAACTGAATTTCCAAAAGGTAAAAGTAGTGAGGGATATTTAGATCTTCCTGACATTTTTGGCAGAGGGAGTCAATGCTTTCACAGCCCGTGAGCTGAGGGTTAGGATGAGGAGGGGGCAGGTTTGAGAATCGTTGTGGCTTACTAAAGGAAAACTGCATGAAGATAACCAGAAAGTGGGCTATGCTCATTCCAAGAGGAGGAACTGTGAAGAATTCCTGAGAAATGCAAAGAGAGCAAGGGTCAAGAAAATAGAATTCCTGAGGGCAGCACCATGGAGACCAAAAGTTCTAGAATAGTCCCAGGCACAGCATAGGTTCACAATAAGTGCTTACTTAGTGGAAGCAAATTACTGAAGAGATAACTGTGGAGACAGGCTAGGTCAGAGACCTCTGAGTGAGCTGGACTAAACCCTGTTCCTCTTATACTATTTTGTGAGAATTAAATGAAATTACTTAAGTGAACCCAGAATAGTGGTTAGCACATGGCAGATACTTAAAAAGTGCTACCTTCCTTCCCTTTTTCATTTTTATTTTAAAGTAGAAAAAAAGACGAAAGCTTTTGCCTTGTAAGACTGCATGGAGTTTAAGGGTGGAATTAAAGGACAGTTTTACTTTCGTAAGTTAATGTCTAGAGTAGTGTCTTAATTTCCTAAGTTTGCCAGAAAAAATACCACAAAGTGGGTGGCTTTAAAAAACAGATTGATTTTTTTACAGCTCTGTGGGCTAGAAGTCCAAATTCAGGGCATCCCCGAGGCTACGGTCTCCCTTTTTTGGCTCTAGGGAAAGATCCTTCCTTGTCTCTCTCAGTTTCTGGTAGTTCTTGGCATTTCTTGGCATACCTTGACTTGCACAGGATCTTTGCATGGCGTCTTCCCCCTGTGAGCGACTGTTTCCGTATCTGTTCTACCCTTTTATAAGACACTACTCAGAAGGGATTAGGATTAAGGTCCATCCTACTCCAGTATGACTTCATTAATTTAATAGATAACATCTACAAAGAGATGCCCTGTTTTCCCAAACAAGGTCACGTTCATAGGTACTGGGGTTAGGACTTCATCATGTTTTTGGGGAGACATAATTAATTTATAACAAGCAGTGCTCTCCAAAAGAACTTTCTATGATGGTGAAAATGCTTTACATATGTATTTAACAATATAGTAGCTGCTGACCACACTGGGCTAGTAAGCCATTGAAATTTGCTAATGTGACTGAAAAGAAATTTTTTTGTTTACTTAATCTTAATTAATTTAAATTTAAATAGCCTCATGTGGCTAGCGGCTATTGTATTGGACAGCAGAGGCCTAGAGTTAGGTTTTCCACCAGTGTAATGAACGTGGTAATTGACATTATAAAATTTCATTGCCTTTTCTAACACATTGAAACAAGATCCTACATAAATGTCTTTCTATTAAAAAAAAAAAAGGGGGGGCCTTGGTTTTTTGATGGAATGATCAATGCGTAATAAGTGTAAAATTTGGAGTATATTTGGACTTGTATACTAAGAGACAAGTTCAAAGGGATGACTTAGAAGATTTACTTAATGCTTATTTGAAGCAAAGTCTGTAACTGAAGATGGTGCTTATTAAGCTCAGGTGTATATTATTTGTACCTTGACATTCTTTCACAGTATAGCAAAATGTAATTGTTTATTGAGTTACCTTAAAGTGAGGAGGAGAAAAAGTAAAGGTAATGGCTAATTGGGAGTGAAGGTAGAAGCCTAAGCGTATTAGACTATAGGAAGGATAGTAATTTAGGGTTCAGCTGGATGCCCTATTGGGAATGGGTAAACAAGACCTGAGAATATGTCAGTAAGTATATATCAGAATATCATAGTTTGGTTTTGCAAAGAAGCTCCAAGTGTTTTCCTGTTTTATTGTACACAACAATTTGAGTGAAATACGTATTATTTATAATCACCTGGCATAATTTGTTATTCAGCTTTTTCTGATGGCAGTAGTGGAACTGGAGCAGTTAAACCATGTCCTCCAGGGTACCAGTACTACTGCCAAGAGCGGAAAACTTCCATCTTCCAAACCCTCAATCAGCCAGTTTCTCATCTGTGTCCCATAAATCATCAAGAAGGAACAAGCTCATTATCTCAGCACTAGGGACAAAAGTCTTTTACATGACACTGAACTTCTGACTACTGCAGAACATGGCAGTTTGCCATAGTATTTTTGACAGGTGTGCTGGTCCCTTTAACAGACTGGGCCAGAAGTTTGAGGCTATGCCCTGAAATTTCAATTTTATTATGTTCCGTGACTTGCAGCGGGCCCACATCCAAAGGTAATTGGGCCCAGTGGTCTGTGGAGTTATTTGGTCATTTTGTAGTTTTATAGGTTTGGGGAAAAAAAAAGTCAAGGTTTTTTCCCCTGAAGACATTCCGTCTTAGGGTCTAGGAACTAAGAGAACTTCTCTGCTTTCTTTAGGGAAGGCTTTTCAATGCTGCTATTCCAAAGAGCTGGGTAGAAGCTACCAGGTGCATGTTGTTAAAATTTCCTATATCTTCATCCTGCAGTTCTCTACGTAATGGGGCTAGTCAGGTTCTGGAACCTTCCAAATGACCTAATATGTGATTTCTGTGTCATATAGAATTTCCTATGAATGAAGTAAATCACATTCCCAGAAAAGGTCTCTCAACTATCACCTCCTTTTCTAAAGACAGAAATATTGTAAGAGTTACATGAAGGGTATTCCAAAATATAGGCAGTCACATGTTTCCTGATCAAGAAAAGATAACTTGGTAGGGATAAAAAAGGGCATACTCTATAACAGAAATGTGGGAGGCAAACTTCTCCTGTGATAGGTCAGATAGTAAATATTTCTAGCTTTGTTGGCCAGGTGATTCCTGTCACAATTATCCAAATCTGTAGTGCAGCCAAGGACAATAATAAATGAATTAGAGTGGCTGTGTGCCAATAAAACTTTATTGATGGCCACTGAAATTTGAATTTCATGTAATTTTCACATGCCACAAAATATTCCTCTTTTTTTCAACTATTTAAAAATATAAAAACCTCTTTTAGTTCTTGGGCTGCAAAACACAAAAATAAAAACAAAACATGGTGAACCAGAATTGGCTTCTGGGCCATAGTTTGCTGACCCTTACTCTACAATACACACATAAGTAACCAAGGTGTAAATATTTTGTAAAAAATATTATAAATTACTATGTTTTGGTTTTTAGAGTTATGTAAGACCTTGTTTCTACCTTGATCTATAGAATTTAAAGCCACAATTTCTTCATTTATAATTAATGCGCATCTTTGCAAGTAGGTATTTAATAGAAAAAATGAAGGGAAAAGAAAATATATTGCCATGGTACAGTAGGAAGAAAACTGATCAAGGTCTTCGGATGCCAGTATTCCCTGCTCAGCCCTGACATTGACTGAGCAAGGGTTTAGTAGATTAGATTTTCTCATCTCTAAAATGGGAATAATGTTGGGGCTCCCACACTCATAGGGATGTTATGAAAACCAAATGAAATTGTAATTGTGAAAGTTTTTGGAAAAGATCAAGTGCTACATGTTTGTAGGATGATTGTCCAGAAATATTCAAGAAGTTCTTGTGCTGGTATATTGTATAATTTCTCTCACTAACTGCGTGGAAAAATATACCTGTATAAATGGGTAGATACAGGTGGATATTTTTATACTCACGCAGTGATGACCTGAAAAGAAAAATGATCTACCCCAAATGCTTCATCTTTTAGTAGCACTAACAATCTTACCATGTGTGAATCTTTGAAAGCCATGCTGAAAACTGCTGTTTCATTTAGAATATCATGTCTTCTCTGATTTATCCCAAACATGAAAATGGCCAAAGGGGATGAAGTAAGCCTGCTTATGCCTCATGTATGGGGGAATATATAAAACAGTGGAATGAGGATTGGATTAAGGAAAGACAAAGGCCTCCATAAAAGGTGTTCACCCTAACATAGAAAGGTTACCTTTTACCAGTTGACGAGATAGGAAAAATGTGTCTTTGACCTTGAGTTATTCTAAGAGACATGGGCAAGTGTTTATACACATGCACACACATAAACATGTAATTTTCATATATATGGAAGTAAAATGACATATAAAATAGAAGAATACAGAGTGAAAAATGTTCATCTTAAAATCATTGTTTGCTTCATTTTAGTTTAGTCAATTTTGTAAAAGGAATTTTTTTTGAACTGCAAGAAATAATTTAATGAAAGACTAGAAAAGATTGTGAAAAGGGTAAATTTTTGTTCATGTTTCATAGGCTATGAGATCATTTGTCCCCTAAAAGGAGAGTTTTAGTTAAAATAAATGAGAAACCAGGGAAACAGAGGAGAAAGATATTTAAACATTTTTTTTCTGTGAGGTTTTTCATGTTTTCTTCATAAAAGTTGAATTTCCCTTCTGGGCTTTGCAGTTATCATTGGTATAATTATTTTGGAGAAGTGAGAAATATGAGAGGAAAAATGAGACATTTTAGAACTAATCCCAAATATATGTGACATCTGGCTGATTTCAATGAACTCTCCAAGTACCACTATAACCCTGTAGATGTCACGAATTATGATGATGTAAAGTTTTATATTTCCCACTTCTTTCACTCATTTTCACAGTGCTGGCATCTCTGGTCACTTGTTTTTACTCTTTCTGCTTTAGATGTATATTCATGTAATTCTTATCCATTTTCATTCTTCTATATTATTAATATTATTATACCCTTGCTAATAACATGCCTAACATTTTCTAATTTGGATGTGTGTCTGTGGTATTGACAGCTATGCTCAAGAATTTTGACTTTGGGTGAGACAGACCTAGTTTTTTTCTGTACTCCACAGTGGGACGAAAATCTTTAGAGAAGGGTCAATGCTAACAAAAGTTTTTCTCATTAGGTATACAGCATAAGTCCTGGCATAGTTGTTACTAGGTTCAGATCTAATTAGAGAAGACCACAGTATGTGCTAATATCAGATTCAAAATTTCATAGCGTAGAACTTGTAGGGACTATAAAACCTAATGATGCCAAATATGAGTTCAGAAACCTCCATCCACTCTACCTTTTTCTTACATCAGAAAGCCAGTGAAGGAACCATTAAACAGCTCAAAAAGATCGAAATATTTTAAATTTCAAATTCTTAGGCATAGTTTGAAAATTGGAACCGAATTTAAACTCAAAATTCTATGTATGACCGTGGATTTTTCCGTAGACACCCGTTTCATAGTCTTTTGAGGTAAATGTGAAATGTGCCTGTACCATCAAGAGGTAGTACTGTACAGCCCTAGAGTCAGATTTACCTGGTTTCCACCACAGCAGGGCTCTATAAACTGAGCAACCTTGGGCAAGCCACTTATCCTTTCTGAACCCTCTTTAAAATGGAGATAAAATTGTAACTTCTGGAGGAAAATCCCATGAAGTAAATCATATACAATACTTAACAAATAAAGTGCTTAGCATAGTACCTCCCCCATAATAAGCACTCAATTAAAAAATAAAACAAAACAAAACATAATGGCAGTTGCCATTAAGTCCATCCCAACTCATGGTAACCCCATGTGTGTCAGAGTAGAACTGTGCTCCATATGGTTTTCGTAGTTGATTTCTCTAAAGTAAATCTACTAACCTAAAGGTTGGTGGTTCAAACCCACCCAGTGGAACCACAAAAGAAACCCTGGGCAATCTGCTTCAATAAGTATTCCAAAACCCACAAACTCATTGCCATCCAGTCAGTTGCGACTCATAATGACCTTATAGGATGAAGTAGAACTGTCCCACAGTGTTTCTAAGGCTGTAAATCTTTGTGGGAGCAGACTGCCACATCTTTCTCCCACAGAGTGGCAGGTAGATTCCAACTGCTGACCTTTCAGTTAATAGCTGAGTGCTTAACCACTGCGTCACCAGGGCTCCTTAAATATTACGGCCAAGAAAACCCTATGTGACAGTTTGACTCTGTTACACAGAGTCACATGAGTCAGACTTGATGGCAACGGATTTATTTCCAATCAAGGTACCAGGGATTAGGCCTTCAACATATCTTTTTGGTAGATGCAATTCAATCCATAACACAGAGTACAAAATAATAATAATAATAATGAGATTTGGGCAGCTTTCAAAGAGGTATAAGTCTTTCTGGAGGTAGAACCCCTATCGATACCAGCAGCTGTTTCAGGAACAGTGTTGGAATGTGTATCACTAAAAAAAAAAAAAAACAAACCCACTGCCATCGAGTCAATTCCGACTCATAGCAACCCTATAGGACAGAGTAGAACTGCCCCATAGAGTTTCCAAGGAGCGCCTGGTGGATTCGAACTGCTGACCTCTTGGCTAGTAGTTGTAGCACTTAAGCACTATGCCACAAGTGTTTCCTTGTATCTTTAAGTGCCCCAGGAATACAAGTGGGCCATCTAGAAGTGGATTAAATATTGTTAGGAAGGAAAGGCCACGGGGGTGGTCTGGGAAGGTTTCTTGCAGGGGGATATTTGAGGTGGGCCTTGCAGAATTTAATAGACAGGAAGAAGTGAAAGAGGGCACCGAGGTGGTATTTTAGACTGCAAAGGTGGAAATCATGCTCTAACAATGTCTAGCTGATGTAGGTACCCAACTCATGCTTTCAAACCATGCACTGATGGCAGTCCTCTCAGGGCTTTCAAAGATGGTCAATCCTTAGAAGGAAAAATAGGCACCCTTTCCACTGTTAGGCACATGGCACCTGGATTCATAAACTCTTGGTCTTAACCTACGTCCTACTGTGGACAAGTCGTGTGACATTGAACAATATACTTACCCCTTGGTGCCTCAATTTTCTCATCTGTAAAGTGGGGACAACCATAGTTCCTTCAGAGAAAGGTTTTAAGAGTTAAATTTGGTGTTATAAATGGAGATGCCTAAATTGATGCTTTGTAAATATTTAAACACTCCCCTAATAATTATCCTGAATCTTTCAGGGCTTCGCTTCCCTGCCTTCTCCCTCACCCCTTTGCTTAGAGCTTGATTGCTTGGGGAAACATTCAGAGAGATTTGGGATTTATTTCACTAATTCTTCAAAGAATTCTTATGTTTTTAAAGGATTTTGGCCTTTAGCATACCCTCTGTTATGGATCCAGTTGTGTCCCCCTAAAATACCTGTTGTAATCCTAACCTCTATACCCAAGGATGTAAACTAACGTAATGTAATGCAATTGCCTTACATCTAATGTAATGTAATGCAATCATCTTCTATAATGCAGTCTAATGTAATATACGATGGCAGTGGGTTGGGCTTTTTTAATGTAATATAATCAATCCATCAGTTGAGATCATAACAGAGCAGGGTGGATCCTAAACCTAATCACTTCTGAATTACCTAAAGAGCTGCACAGAGACAGACACACAGGTACACCTGGGGCTAGGGGTGGAGGCAGATGCATCCATAAGCCCGGGAGCTCTGAGGATTGCCAGCCACTAGAAGCTGAAATACGTAAAAAAGAACCTCTGCCTAGAGCCACACCCTGAATTCAGACCTCTAGCTTCCTGGCCTGTGAGAAAATAAATTTCTGTTCTTTAAAGCCACCCACTTGTGGTATTTCTGTTATGGCAGCAATAGGTAACCCTCCCACATATATCATCTCATTTGCTCCTCAGAACACTGCAAGGTGAACTGGGGGTTCCACAAAACAAGATCCAGCCGAGGACTTGGGGCTTGGCTCCCAGAGGGACAGTGGAGCCAACAAGAAAGAATAGACTTTGCTCACTTCAGCCTCCAGGGAGGTTGCTTAACTGCCTCTTTCCTCCACCAGGCAAAGCTGTACATCCAAGAACTATAGTGTCACCAGAACAACCGAAGGGCAGGCGTTTTAGCTGATCATATGCTGAAGGGCACCAAACATTGGGTGCAAAGGATGATTGCATTGGCAGGTGCATATTTGATTCCATAAGCAGCCTTTTTTAAAACTTTAGCCCTTTCTGTGGCTACATGAAGTTTTACATGGAAGATTTTGCAAAGCTTTAAAATGTATGTTTGCACAACCTAGGTAGCTCGAATTGGAGAAAAGGCACCAGAGAGATGCATAGTGTATGTAACTGGGCTTATCTTATTCCCTTTGGGCTGGGGTGAAGTAAATGGGGCTGAATGGTGGGATTCATGCCTGAATGGATGTTTTTGGCTGTGTGAAGACAAGAAGGCAATTTGACGTACCAGTGAGCAGTATACACATTCTGGGGTGTGCCGTCATGCCTGGTGTTGCCCTTGGAGATTTCCTTGTTCCTCCACACCATCTAGTTCATCTTCTTCGGAGGGCGGGCTTTGACAAGTCGTTTTCTCACAGAAGACACCTTCAGAGCTAACCTTCAATGTTTATAATGGAAGATCCATTCTCTGGAGGAAATACATACAGAATATAACTATGTGTATTAAAGTGCATATGTTCTGTTTTGAGAGGACACGAAACAGTTGCGCCTTTCACTCTCATGCACACAGCCTCAGTATTCGCCCTCCCCTCCTCAATGCTGCCTATTGCTTCTGGGGAGAGAGATACAGAGTTATTTACTTTATTTCATTATTTACATTTTCAGATTGTGCCTGGGATTAATTGCTATTGAAGCCCAGATTTAATTAGCATAAACTTCAGTAACGGCTTAATACAAATTAAATTACAAGCCATTTCTCTTGGAGAAATATTAGGATTTATTAGCGGTCCCCCTCCCAAACTAATTCATTCAAACGGATACATTTCAGCATTAAGTGAGGGAGGAAGCTTCGTTTGCTATTTGTAATTATATCGAACACATTCTCTCCCTCCCTTCTCCCCTTTTTCTGTGGAGTCTGGTGATTAGCCTGGGTGGGATCTGACTTGTCTGATCGCCCAAAGCCTTAGGAAAGCAATAATGTCACTGAGAGAGAAATTGGCTCCACTGGGAGAAAATGGAGGGAAGGGAGGAAGAGCCTGAGAATAAGGAAATGGTAAGGTCATGGGTTATGATTTAAATTAAAAAAAAAAAAAGTAAAAAGATGTGTGAAATGAGCACTTTAAATCCAAGAAGTATGAAACGACTCTCTCATAAATTTCTTAATGGGAAAAGAAACTAGAGTTAAACAGTCCTGCTTGTGCTGTGGGCCAGGAAGAAGACAGTGCATGCTCCGTGCTTTTGCCAAGTTAATCTTCCAAAGGAATAGTTCGATAATGTCGTCCCTCCACCTCCCCCCCCGCCCCCGCCAAAGAGATGGCAAGGGGAATGGGTCTTGGAGTCAGACAAGTTTGAGTCCCAGTGCTGCCATTTGCCCATTTCACGTGGGGCAGCCCACTCACCTCTCATTGCTTCAGTTCTCTCATCTGTAAAAAGGGATAACGATAGACCCTACCTTGCAGGGTTGTCATGCATATTGAATTAAATCATGTCAGGTAAGCCTTTTACTACAGTGGTACATGAATGAGGGCTCAATCAATGTTTGTTGTTATTGTTAGATAAGGTCCGCTTTCCTCGGCATGGTATATAAGGTCTTTCCTGATCTGGCTTCCACTTACCTTTGCAGCATAATGCCTTACCATTTCATTTTGGGATGCTTACATGTTAAGATTTCAGCCTAGAACACCCTATGGGGCAGTTCTACTTTGTCACACGGGGTCACTATGAGTCAAAAAATCAAGCCAACGGCATCTAACAAAGACAACCCTCCAACTAAATATAATTTAATGTAATTTGGTATTCGTCTTCTCCTCTCCTACTAAGTAGTAAACCCTGTGTAAGTAAGAGACTGTTGTACTCAGCTTCGAACTCCCAACGGCTGGGAGAGTCCCTAGAAAATGCAGATGCATCCTTAGTATAAAAAAATTACATTCCCGTTATGGGTTAAATTGTGTCCCCTAAAATATGTGTTGAAATCCTAATCCCTATACCTGTTTGGAAATAGAGTTTTCTTTGTTATGTTAATTATATTATAGGCTGGATTCAAAATCGAATCACTTCTGAGTTATAAGAAGAGCAGATGAGACACAGGCACACACAGGGACACAGGGGTGGGTGAGATGGACAGACGCCATATAAGGATCCTCTTTTACAAGCTGAGGAACTAAGGAATGCCTGATACTACCGACAAGGAAGGAATCTACATAGCCAAGACCACGGTTTAGACTTTTAGCCTCCAGGACTGTTAGAAAATAACAGGGCTTTGAACAGTTTATTCCAGTTCAATCTCTTGCTGAGATGTTGTGTTTCCACCTGAGGTGTACTGAATCAGAATCTACATTTTAAGAATCTTTAAGAATCATTTGGGATCTATAAGAATGTGTAAGATCTATAAAAATCATCTGGGAATCCTGTGAAAATGTAGATTCTGATTCAGTATATCTTGGAGTGGAAATGCAAATTCTCATCAGGGGGTAGAACTGGAATGAACTGGTTTGAAGCCCTGGAAAATAAATTTCTGTTCTTTGAAGCCACCCACTTGTGGTATTTCCATTACAGTAAAACTAGAAAATTAAGACAATTCCCAAAGCCTATAAATTTAAGTCCATGTGATTGTAAGTGCAAGGTGTTTATTTTTTCTATAATTTTTATTGTACTTTAAGTGCAAGTTTACAAATCAAGTCAGTCTTTCACACAAAAACTCATATATACCTTGCTACACACTCCCAATTACTCTCCCCCTAATGAGACAGCCTGCTCTCTCCCTCCACTCTCTTTTCGTGTCCGTTGCGCCAGCTTCCCACCCCCTCCACCCTCTCATCTCCCCTCCAGGCAAGAGATGCCAACATAGACTCAAGTGTCCACCTGATCCAAGAAGCTCACTCCTCACCAGCATTGCTCTCCAACCCATTGTCAGTCCAATCCATGCCTGAAGAGTTGGCTTCGGAAATGGTTCCTGTCCTGGGCCAACAAAAGGTCTGGGGACCGTTACCACTGGGGTCCTTCTAGTCTCAGTTAGACCATTAAGTCTGGTCTTATCAGAATCTGGGGTCTGCATCCCACTGCTCTCCTGCTCCCTCAGGGGTTCTCTGTTGTGTTCCCTGTTAGGGCAGGCATCAGTTGTAGCCGGGCACCATCTAGTTCTTCTGGTCTCAGGATGATGATGTTCATGTGGCCCTTCCTGTCTCTTGGGCTTGTAATCACCTTGTGTCCTTGGTGTTCTTCATTTTCCTTTGATTCAGGTGGGTTGAGACCTATTGATGCATCTTAGATGGCTGCTTGGTAGCGTTTAAGACCCCAGACGTCACTCTTCAAAGTGGGATGCAGAATGTTTTCTTAATAGGTTTTATTATGCCAATTGACTTAGATGTCCCTTGAAACCATGGTCCCCAGACCTCTGCCCCTGCTACGCTGGCCTTCGAAGCATTCAGTTTATTCAGGAAACTTCTTTGCTTTTGGTTTAGTTCAATTGTGCTGACCCCCCTGTATTGTGTGTTGCCTTTCCCTTCACCTAAAGTAGTTCTATCTACTGTCTAAATTAGTGAATGTCACTCTCCCACCCCCCTCCTCGTAACCACAAAAGAATGTCTTCTCAGTTTAAACTATTTCTCAAGTTCTTATAATAGTGGTCTTATACAATATTTGTCCTTTTGCAACAGACTAATTTCACTCAACATAATGTCTTCCAGGTTCCTCCATGTTATGAAATGTTTCACAGATTCCTCACTGTTCTTTTTCGATGCGTAGTATTCCATTGTGTGAATATACCATAATTTATTTATCTATTCATCTGTTGATGGGCACCTTGGTTGCTTCCATCTTTTTGCTATTGTAAACAGTGCTGCAATAAACATGGGTGTGCACATATCTGTTTGTGTAAAGGCTCTCATTTCTCTAGGATATATCCCAAGGAGTAGGATTGCTGGATGGTATGGTAGTTCTATTTCTAGCTTTTTAAGGAAGAGCCAAATCAATTTCCAAAGTGGTTGTACCATTTGACATTCCCACCAGCAGTGTATAAGTGTTCCAATCTCTCCACAGCCTCTCCAACATTTATTATTTTGTGTTTTTTGGATTAATGCCAGCCTTGTTGGGGTGAGATGAAATCTCATTGTAGTTTTGATCTGCATTTCTCTAATGGCTAATGATCGTGAATATTTCCTCAAATATCTGTTAGCTACCTGAAGGTCTTCTTTAGTGAAGTATCTATTCATATCTTTTGCCCATTTTTAAATTGGGTTGTCTTTTTGCAGTTGAGTTTTTACAGTATTATGTAGATTTTAGAGATCAGGTGCTGATCAGAAATGTCATAGCTAAAAACTTTTTCCCAGCCTGTAGGTAGTCTTTTTAATCTTTTGGTGAAGTCTTTGGATGAGCATAGGTGTTTGATTTTTAGGAGCTCCCAGTTATCAAGTTTTTCTTCTGCATTCTTAATAATGTTTTGTATACTGTTTATGCCATGTATTAGGGCTCCTAACGTTGTCCCTATTTTTTCTTCCATGACCTTTATCATTTTAGATTTTATATTTAGGTCTTTGATCCATTTTGAGTTAGTTTTTGTGCATGGAGTGAGGTATGGGTCTTGTTTCATTTTTTTGCAGGTGGATATCCAGTTCTGCCAGCACCATTTGTTAAAAAGACTGTCTTTTCCCCATTTAACTGTTTTGGGGCCTTTGTCAAATATCAACTGCTCATATGTGGATGGATTTATGTCTGGATTCTCAATTCTGTTCCATTGGCCCAGGTATCTGTTGTTGTGCCAGTACCAGGCTGTTTTGACTACTGTGGCGGTATAATAGGTTCTAAAATCAGGTAAAGTAAGGCCTCCCACTTTGTTCTTTTTCAGTAATGCCTTATTTATCCGGGACCTCTATCCCTTCCATATGAAGTTGGTGATTTGTTTCTGCATCTCGTTAAAGAATGTCGTTGGGATTTGGATCGGAATTGATTAAATGCATAGATCGCTTTTGGTAGAATAGACATTTTTATAATGTTAAGTCTTCTTATCCACGAGCAAGGTATGTTCTTCCACTTATGTAAGTCTCTTGGTTTCTTGCAGAAGTGTACTGTAGTTTTCCTTGTATAAGTCTTTTACATCTCTGGTAAGATTTATTCCTAAGTATTTTATCTTCTTGGGGACTACTGTAAATGGCATTGATTTGGTGATTTCCTCTTCAATGCTCTTTTTGTTGGTGTAGAGGAATCCAACTGATTTTTTTATGTTTATCTTGTATCCCAATACTCTGCTAACTCTTCTATTAGTTTCAGTAGTTTTCTTGAGGGTTCCTTAGGGTTTTCTGTGTATAAGATCATGTCACCTGCAAATAGAGCTACTTTTACTTCTTCCTTGCTGATCTGGATGCCCTTTATTTCTTTATCTAGCCTAATTGCTCCGGCTAGGACTTCCAGCACAATGTTGAATAAGAGTGGTGATAAAGGGCATCCTTGTCTGGTTCTCGATCTCAGTGGGAATATTTTCAGGCTCTCTCCATTTAGGGTGGTGTTGGCTGTTGGCTTTGTATAAATGCCCTTTATTATGTTGAGGAATTTTCCTTCTATTTCTATTTTGCTGAGGGTTTTTATCATGAATGAGTGTTGAACTTTGTCAAATGCATTTTCTGCATCAATTGATAAAATCATGTGATTCTTGTCTTTTGTTTTATTTTTGTGGTGGATTACATTAATTGTTTTTCAATGTTGAACCATCCCTGCATACCTGGTATGAATCCCACTTGGTCATGGTGAATTATTTTTTTTGATATCTTGTTGAATTCTATCGGCTAGAATTTTGTTGAGGATTTTCGCATTTGCATTCATGAGGAGTGTAGGTCTATAATTTTCTTTTCTTGTGATGTCTTTACCTGGTTTTGGTATCAGGGATATGGTGGCTTCATAGAATGAGTTTGATAGTATTGCATCCTTTTCTATACTCTGAAATACCTTTAATAGTAGTGGTGTTAACTCTTCTCTGAAAGTTTGGTAGAACTCTGCAATGAATCTGTCTGGACCAGGGCTTTTTTTCGTTGGGAGTTTTTTGATTACCTTTTCAATCTCTTCTTTTGTTATGGGTCTATTTAGTTGTTCTACCTCTGTTTGTGTTAGTTTAGGTAGGTAGGTAGTGTGTTTCTAGGAATTCATCCATTTCTTCTAGGTTTTCAAATTTTTTTGAGTATAGTTTTTCATAGTAATCTGATATGATTCTTTTAATTTCAGTTGGGTCTGTTGTAATATCCCCCATCTCATTTCTCATTCGGGTTATTTGCTTCCTCTCCTGTTTTTCTTTTGTCAGTTTGGCCAGTGGTTTATCAATTTTGTTGATTTTTTCAAAAAACCGGCTCTTGTTCTTGTTAATTCTTTCACTTGTTTTTCTGTTTCATTTAGTTCAGCTCTAATTTTTATTATTTGTTTTCTTTTGGTGCCTGTGGGTTCCTTTTGTTGCTTTCTTTCTATTTGTTCAAGTTGTAGGGATAATTCTTTGATTTTGACCCTTTCTTCTTTTTGGATGTGTGCATTTACTGATATAAATTGGCCTTTGAGCACTGCTTTTGCTGTGTCCCAAAGTTTCTGATTGGAAGTGTTTTCATTCTCATTGGATTCTCTGAATTTCCCTATTCCATCCTTAATGTCTTCTATAATCCAGTCTTTTTTGAGCAGGATATTGTTCAGTTTCCAAGTGTTTGATTTCTTTTCCCTGCTTTTCCTGTTATTGATTTCCACTTTTTTGGCCTTATGGTCAGAGAAGATGCTTTGTAATATTTCAGTGCTTTGGATTCTGCTAAGGCTTGCTTTATGACCTAGTACGTGGTCTATTCTGGAGAATGTTCCATGTGCACTAGAAAAGAAAGTATACTTTGCTGCTGTTTGGTGGAGTGTTCTGTATATTTCTATGAGGTCAAGTTGGTTGATTGTGGCATTTGGATCTTCTGTGTCTTTATTGAGCTTGTTTCTGGATTTCCTGTCCTTCACTGAAAGTAGTGTGTCGAGCTTTCCTACTCTTATCGTGGAGCTGCCTATCTGACTTTCCAGTGCTGATAGAGTTTGTTTTATGTATCTTGCAGCCCTGTCATTGGGTGCATAAATATTTAATATTGTTATATCTTCTTGGTGTATTGTCCCTTTAATCATCATGTAGTGTCCTTCCTTATCCTTTCCGATGGATTAAACTTTGAAGTCTATTTTGTCAGAAATTAATATTGCCACTCCTGCTCTTTTTGATTGTTGTTTGATATATTTTTTTCTATCCTTTGAGTTTTAATTTGTTTGTGTCTCTAAGTCTAAGGTGTGTCTCTTGTAGGCAGCATATAGATGGATCTTGGTTTTTAATGCATTCTGCCACTCTCTGTCTCTTTGTTGGTGCATTTAGTGCTTCTACATTCAGGGTAATTATGGATAGGTATGAATTTAGTGCTATCATTTTGATGTCTTTGTGTATTGTTGGCAGTTTCTTTTTTCCACTTGATTTTATGCGTTGAGTAGATTTTCTTTATATATTGTCCTTTCCTCATATTTGTTGTTGTTGATTTTGTTTCTGCTGAGTCTATATTTTTCCCTCGTATTTTATTTTGATGAGTAGGATAGTTTGTCTCCTTTGTGGTTACCTTATTATTTACCCCTATTTTTCTAAATTTAAAACTAACTTTTATTTCTTTGTATTGCCGTATCTTCCTCTCCATGTAGAAGGTGTATGGTTACATTTCTTAATCCCTCTTAATTATTTTAATATTGTCTTCTTTTATATAACAACATCACTGTTAACCTGTTTTGGGCTTTTTTTTTTTTAAATCTTGTTTTGTTTTTTTGGATTTCCTTGTCTAAGTTGACTTCTGGTTCCTCTGCCCAGTGTTCTAGTCTTGGGTTGATACCTGATATTATTGATTTTCTAACCAAAGAACTCTCTTTGGTATTTCTTATAGCTTTGGTTTGGTTTTTACAAATCCCCTAAACCTGTGTTTATCTGGAAATGTCTTAATTTCACCTTCATATTTCAGAGACAGTTTTGCTGGATATGTGATTCTTAGCAGGCAATTTTTTTCCTTCAATTTTTTAAATATGTCATCCCATTGCCTTCTTGCCTGCATGGTTTCTGCCGAGTAGTCTGAGCTTATTCTTATTGGCTCCCCTTCATAGCAACTTTTCATTTATCCCTCGATGCTCTTATAATTCTCTCTTTATCTTTGGTTTTGGCAAGTTTGATTATAATATGTCTTGGTGACTTTCTTTTAACATCTACCTTAAGTGGAGTTTGATGAGCATCTTGGATAGATATCTTCTCATCTTTCCCAATATCAGGAAAGTTTTCTGCCAAGAAATCTTCAACAATTTTTTCTGCATTTTCTGTTATCCCTCCCTGTTCTGGTACTCCAATCAGTTGTAGCTTATTTCTCTTGATAGAGTCCCACATGATTCTTAAGGTTTCTTCATTTTTTTAAAATTCTTTTATCTGATTTTTCTTCAAATATATTAGTGCCAAGTGATTTATCTTTGAGTTCAGAAATTCTAGCTTCTACTTGCTCAATTCTGCTCCTCTGACTTTCTCTTGAGTTGTCTAATTCTGTAATTTTATTGTTACTCTTGTGAATTTCTGATTGCTGTCTGTCTGTGGATTTTTCCAGATTATTAAACTTTTCTTATGTTTCTGAATAATCTTTCTAATTTCTTCAATTGCTTTATCTGTGTGTTTTTTGGCTTGTTCTGTGTATTGCCTCATTTCCTTCCTGATGTCTTGAAGGGTTCTGTATATTAAACTTTTGTATTCTGCATTTGGTAATTCCAGGAATGCACTTTCATCTAGAAGATCCCTGGATTCTTTGTTTTGAGAGCCTGTTGAGGTGATCATGGCCTGTTTGTTTATTTGACTTGATATTGACTGTTGTCCCCGAGCCATCTCTAAGTTATTGTTTTAGTTTATGCTTGCTTACTGTGTCATAGTTGCTTGCTTTGTTTTGGTTTGGTATACCGCTATGGGTTGCTTGAGTGAGCTAGCTTGATTATTTTCACCTTTGGAGCTCTGGTGTCCTGTCCCCAGTTGGCTAGAGCTGTTATCAGGCATATAAGTCTAGAAGTGCATTCAGTTTTCTTGTATGAATTCAGCTCAGGTTTCAGGGTAGCTGATCATCAAGTGTGTGGTACAGGCAGTGTCCTACAGTCTTAGAGGGGCAGGGGTGATTGGCGTATACACCGGTATCTGATTACAGCAGGGGGTCACGCTCTGAACAAGGCAGGGGGCAGAGAACTGACCCCCAAGTGTCTCTGAGGAAAAGCCATCTCTGTTCCCTAGAGTGTGCTGGTGGTGTGTTCTGCAGAGGGACCATGGGCACCCAAAATTTTTGGTTGTAAGGATTGGGAGGTACCAGTTATATTTGGACCCCTGTCGTGGGTGGCTGGGTGACCTGAGTGGAGCTGTCAGTCCTTAGGTCCCTGTTGTGGGTAGGTGAGGACCTTGTTTAATAGGTAAAGCAATGTCAAATGTCAAAGACCCACCTCTCCACCGCAGAGATGAAATGGTTGGAGTTTGCCAACAAGGGCCTATTTTTCCAAAATTGGCCCACACAGGTCCATGCAGAAGGGAAAGGTGCTCAAGGTCCACGGATGGTTTATGCCTGGATAGGAGTCGCTTGTGTCCTGAGCTTCCCCGGTTAACGGAGCTAGGAAATTATCTTTTCCCCCAAGTTGGAAATTTTTTCCTTTCCCAAGAGTGGGAGAATGGCTCTAGGTGCTCACCAGGGTCTATCTCAGGCCCAGGGATTCAGCCACTGAAGCCGGCTTGGGGATTGGGGTGGGTGCGATAAAATATACGCAAGTACTTAGCTTTTGCCTAGAGCGCCATTCTCTGAGGTTCCAGAGGTGTGAGTAGGCTGTGAGGCTGGCTGCTTCTCCCTGAGGAAACTGAAGCCGAACGCTAGTACCAACCCGCCACTACCACCACTGCTGGTCTGGGAATGGGGTCTGAGGGCTCCCCATGATTCAGGTCTGGTAACTCCTCTCCACTTCTGAATGGTCTCTTCCTCCCCCTGCCCCTCATTTCGTTGTCTAAGCTTGCCTTTGATGCTCAGGGCTCCCAGCTTGTCACAAATATACTCGTTTCACTTGTTTTTGCAGGCCTTTGTTGTAAAGAGTGCTTGCTGGAAGTATCTGTCTATGCCGCCATCTTGGCTCCACCTTCCTAGGTGTTTTAAGAAGAGCTTAAGCTTACAAGTAGGATAAATCTCTGCCTTGAGTTTTTATGTACATAAAAGAAGAGTTAGTTGAGATGATTCATCAGTAGGCACCCTCCCACTTAAAACTGTAGTGATTCTCTTTAGTCTGTTTTAACTTCATTGTTGTCCTGTTTCCATGATACTGAACGTGGAGCTTTAAAGATTAGTAACAAAAGTGATATTTTCAAATACCCATATGTTTTGTGTTATATGGGAAAAATCTCTTTTTTTTCCTAACATGTTTTCCTGTTTTCAACATGATACTACACTATACTGTGATTTTGATCAAGAAAAGCCAGTCAAAATGAAGCAGAATGATTTGAACGATATAGATAATCCTTACATTTTTCTTTTTATCTATTTCATGGCTTCTAGAATATTCCTTACAAGAAAGTAGTGAGGGGAAGGATTTTCAACTCTTATCAATTGTCCTCCATTTACATTAACAAAGCTACGTTTCCTTGTAGAAAAACTTCAGTGAGTGTTGACAGCAGCATGGCACTCTCACTTTAATGAGATAGGTTGTTAGTTCTATAGGTTATAGCATCACAAAAGTGTGAAAGGTATTAGTTTCCATATCTGGGACTGACCTCATTTCTAGAGGTATGCTGCTGAACCAGTTAAGGTGAGTGTTTCCTGGGAAGTGGAGTAAATAAACAGTGTTTAGTAAATTACCTAAATTACGAAATGAGATCTTGGCTTCCTCAAAGAATTAAATTCACCACATGTGAATGAGTGAGTAATTTTCTCTCAACAAGTAATTCATTCAATGGTAATGTTAGCCAGCGTATGGTAATAAAGTTCAAATACCACTGAAGAAAAATAATTTGTATTTTAAAACTCTTTCCAATTTCCCAGCCAGTGGTGTGTGTGACCACACATCAGCTGAACCAGTAAAATCAGTAAACAAAGTACCTTGGTCAGCCACTTGCGAGTGGATGAGTCAGTGTTTCATCTGATATCAAAATTAGTTTCAATATAATTTTCCATTCTTTTGGGAAAAAAAAAAAACTGAGTGATTCATTTTAGAAAATCTTTTTTGTAGTTCAATGCAATCTTTAATTTGAAGTAACAAGAAAGCCACTAATACAAAATGTGAACTATAGAGTAAATGTAAAGGAATTGTAGGAATGCGGTTTTATTTCCATCAAATTACGTGGGCTGGTACATTCAAAATGGAGTCCCTGAGTGGTGTAGGCACTTAAAGCACTTGGCTGCTAACCAAAATGTTGGCAGCCTGAGTCCACTCGGAGGTGCCTTAGAAGGAAGGCCTGGAGACCTGCTTCCGAATAATCAGCTACTGAAAACCATGTGAACCACGGATCTACTCTCATGCACATGCAGGTTCCATGAGTCAGAGCTGACTCAATGACAATTGGTTTTTGGGTTTTTTACTTGAAATAGTAACTGATGTCTCATTCCTTGATATTTTCTGTAGCTGTAGGCTTTCTCTCAATTTTGGTTTTGGTCAGAACATATGCTAATAAAAGTAGTAGCTATTTTTATGGTACTTACTACACGCTGGGCTCTGTTCTAAGTACTTAATCTATGTTAGTCTATGTAACCACTACAATAGCCTCCAAGTGAGGTAAAATACAAATATCATTCCCTGTTAAGCCACTTGCCCAGGGTCACACGGCTTACAAGACCCAGGCAGTCTAACTCTAGAAGCTAAGCTTGTACTATATTTCTCAAATTTGAGAATGCGTTAGAATCACCTGGAGGGCTTGTTAAATCACAGATTGCTAGGTCCATCTCCAGAGTTTCTGAGTCAGCAGGTCAGGGGTAGGGTCTGAGAATTTACATTCTAACAAGTTCCCAGGTGATGCTAATGCTGCTGGCTTGGGGGGCCGACTTTGAGAACTACCATACTATGCCTCCCTATAACACCTATGTCCTAAAGAAGAGTTGTTATGGTAGAAAAGCAGTCAATTCTTTCATACTTTGAAAGTGCAGGCTGTGAAATCATTCAGGGTGTAGGGAAATATGTAATCATTCTTTTCTAGAAAAGTTTCCCTGGGTAGAGGGAATGGAGAAAAAGTTAGACACTGGTGGGTTTCTCAGAAGGGACTTTAATCCTGTTTCCCCTGGTCTGTCCCCCAGGGAAGGGTGGGGAGAAATGGGAAAAAATAGAGCCCCCAGATAGGTTTGTTAGATCTGAGAGCAGAGAAACCCTGTGTACTCTGCCAGGTAGAACCTATGAAAGCTGCAAGGCAAGGCTGTGGAGTTTCCTCTGCCCCGTATGCTGGAGAAGCTGGAGAGGTGACTCTATGGAGTGTCTAAGTAGACAGGCATGGGATGTCTTTACGGAATGTCCTGGAGCTCCAGCAAAGGGCAGAGCAGAAAACAGAATCCCCACAAGCTTTTAGGGATCGCATATATGGCTGGTAGAAAGCAGAAGACTTGAAAAGAATGTGGGATTGGGAGGAGGACCAGCAGTGATCTGCCTTGACAGATGACCAAAACTACATGAGAATGGGCACATCTCGTGGATATTGTATGGACAGGTGACTACAATGAGGACTAGAAGCCTATCCTCTGCCTCCCATCCCATGGGCACCATGTAAGTCCCCACGACTGAGAGGCATCCCTGGAAAAAACAACAACAACAACAACAACAAAAAAAAACCCTGGAAAAAGAAGGTAAGGTGGATTGTTTCCAGTACCTCATTGTTGTTTCAAGAACCTTGATCAAGAGAGACATAAAAAAGTAAATTATGCTTAGTTACATAAATATAAAGCAAGCAATATTTCTTGCACACAAGTTTGTGAGGTGAAATCCATACCCAGTGCATATGGGTTGCTGTGTGGAAATTTAAAGAATGTTAGTGCAGAAGACATCTGTGCCATAGACTGATTAAAAGACCCAGGAACAAATTTAAAGCCAAATTATCATGAATGAATAGAGGTGACCCTGTGTGAGGATTGGTGTCTAGAGAAATCAAGGCAGACTTTGGAAATACCACTACTAGACTGTAAAGATTCTTAGTTTGAAAGAGAATGACCACATGCTTTAAATTCACAAAGCAGAAATAAAATAGGTGTCTGAAAGGAGGAGGGGGAGATGCAGGCTTGTAAGAATTTACTGACACAATTCATGTAGGGCTCAGACTTTTTTCTTAGAAAGCAGAGGAGCCTTCTTCTGGCATCAGCCCAAACCATCAAGGTAGCAGGAAGTCATTACCCTATGAAAACAGCACCCATTTTGACCTTAGGTAAAGCAGTGACTACTATGTGCAAAATCCATCTAGGATTTGAAAAGACTAGATCCCCCTGTTCACCAAGGCCTGGAGAGCTAGCTATTGGCATAGGGTTGGAATCATGAGTTATAGCTTCCTTACCTACTCAATGGATATAATTCCTCCCTGACATGATACTTTGACTTCTATGGATCAAATTGACTTGTAGCTGCTACCGTGTGGCCTCCATAGCCTGTAAATATTAAGATTAATATAATAGGCATGATGTAAAAGGCAGAGTGATCATACTTGGAAGCAAGAACATAAGTTATATAGCAAAACGGGAAATTTGCCATGAAAGTTACTTCCTCTTAAATAGAAAATTCTTGATTTCTTTAAACATCAAGATTCCCAATTATGCTTATCATCTAGCATGTACAAATGAAGTGCTTTTTTGAGTATAAATATTTTACAGTTTTTATAGAAGGTGTATGTATCAAATGTGTGAGCCCTTCACCTCCAATATCCATTATCCTTTTTTTCCTATGTAACAGAAATATGATTTACTAAGGATAGAAATATGCCCAACCCAAGTCTACATTTCCCACCCTCCTTTGCAAATAGATATGCCCATATGGCTAGGTTTTGGCCAATGAGACGTGAATCAAAGTGTTATGTGGTACTTGACTTCCCCTTAAAATGGAGGATATGGGAGGTTTGGCTAGCTGTAAAGTTTAAAGGGAATATGGTCCACACAAACTATACAGTTTAGAGGGAACATGGATACCAATTGCAAGTTCAGGAGATTTCCCAAACCATCCTCAGATTTGGTAATTTATTAGAAGGACTCACAGAACTCACTGAAAGTGGTTATACTCATGGTTACAGTTTGTTACAAGGAAAAAGTGCAGATTAAAGTCAGCCAAGGGAAGAGACGCAGAGGGCAGACTCCAGGAGGCATCCAGGTGCAGAGCTTCTGGTTGTCTCTCCCCATGGAGTTATGGATGGTGTTCACTCCTCCTGGTCATACTATGTGACAGTATACATGGAGTATTGCCAGCCAGTGAAGCTCATCTTAGCCTTTGATATCCAGAGTTTTTATTGGGATTCAATCACATGCTGCCCCCATGGCTGACCTTTAGTTTCCAGCCCCTCCCAGAGGTTAGGCAAAGACTGTTAGTCTCTAGTTCCTCCGGATGTTGGAACTGATACCATGTGGTTGAAAGACCCCATCATAAATTATATGGTTGACAGTCCAGTGGCCAAAGACAGATAAACAAAAACACTCATCAGCCAGGACATTCCAGGGGCCTAGAGATCCCCTCCCAGTAACCAAGGGCAAAGACCAATATCTCTTTGGATAAGATTAATTCTTTACTACAAAGAGGGTTGCGACTTTCATCTCTTCTTTCATACTTTTGACCAGAAAACTAAATTGATGAGTGGAGCACTAGTAGCTACCATCATGAGGAAGAAATCAAATCCTAGTGTTGTTAGACTGGTGTCCAGGAAGGAACCTAGAACTCCGACGACTTTATGCAGCAGAAGTCATCTACCACCATTGACTGTGTAAATTATTTTTTACAAATGAGAAATAAAATTCTATCTTATTTAAGCCATTTATTTTGACTATTTATTCTTATAACATTACATATAATCCGAACTGAGGCAATATATTCCTGACTTTCTGATTTAGACAGATAAAGCCTACCCTCTTGCTTTACAAAAATGTCCTTATTTTCAAAAAAGTCTCGATAATTGTTGGGGACATATGATTCCAGATTTCAATCCTCAATACAAATTTCTGAGAAGTATTTTAATTGCTTTTGGAAACATGTCCCTTTGTGAAGGTAAAAGTTCTCCTCATGCTCAGTGTTTGAGTGACTTCAAACTTTCATCAAAGTATTCAGTGTCTATTTTTGCTGAGGACATTTTAATGCTTTTTGGCAGGCTTAATTTTACTAAGCCTTTTACTGTTTTAACCAAGACTAACATTTTCCATTGTCTTATTCACTATTATTGTTGTAGTTAGGTGCCATCTAGTTGGTTCCAACTCGTAGCAACCCTATGTACAACAGAATGAAACACCATCCAATCTTTGTGCCATCCTCACAATTGTTGTTATGCATGAGCCCATTGTTGTAGCCACTGTGTCAGTCCATCTCGTTGAGGGTCTACCTCTTTTCACTGACCATCTACTTTCCCAAGCATGAAGTCCTTCTCCAGGGACTGATCCCTCCTGATAACATGTCCAAAGTATGTGAGATGAAGTCTCCCCATGCTTGCTTCTAAGGAGCATTCTGGCTGTATGTCTTCCAAGACAGATTTGTTCATTCTTTTGGCAGTCCATGGTGTGTTCAATATTCTTCACCAACACCACAATTCAAAGGTGTCAGTTCTTCTTCAGCCTTCCTTATTCATTGTCCAGCTTTCACATGCATATGAGGTGATTGAAAATACCACGAATTGGGTCAGGCGCACCTCAGCCCTCAAAGTGACATCTTTACTTTTCAACACTTTAAAGAGGTCTTTTGCAGCAGATTTGCCCAATGCAATGAGTCATTTGTTTTCTTGACTACTGCTTCCATGGGTGTTGATTATGGATCCAAGAAAAATGAAATCTTTGAGAATTTCAATCTTTTCTCCGTTTATCATGATGTAGCTTATTGGTCCAGTTGTGAGGATTTTTATTTTCTTTGTGTTGAGGTGTAATCCATACTGAAGTCTGTGGTCTTTGATCTTCATCAGTAAGTGCTTCAAGTCCTCTTCCCTTTTAGCAAGCAAGGTTGTGTTTTCTGCATAACACAGATTGTTAATGAGTCTTCCTCCAATCCTGATGCCTCATTCTCCTTCATATAGTCCAGCTTTTCTGACTATTTGTTCCACACACAGATTGAATAAGTACGGTGAAAGGATACAACCTTGATGCACACCTTTCCTGACTTTAAACCATGCAGTATCCTCTTGTTCTGTTTGAACAACTGCTTTTTGATATATGTACAGGTACCTCTTGAGCACAGTTGTGTGTTCTGGAATTCTCATTCTTAGCAATGTTAGCCATAATTTGTTATGATCCACAGAGTTGAATGTCTTTGCATAGTCAATAAAACAAAAGTAAACATCTTTCAGGTATTCTCTGCTTTCAGCCAAGATCCATCTGACATCAGCAATGATATCTTCATTCCATGTCCACTTCTGAATCTGGCTTGAATTTCTGGCAGTTCTCTGTTGATGTACCGCTGCAGCTACTTTTGAATGATCTTCAGCAAAATTTTCCTTGGGTGTGATATTAATGATATTGTTCGATAATTTCTGCATTCATTATATACTATATTTTTATGCAAATAACAAGCACCTTCTACATTTGTTTGCCACCAACCATGCCCTCTCCCACCCCTCTGGAGACATTTCCATAAGCACACTATGCTAATTTTTTTTCTTACAGCAACATGTAAAAAAAATTCATATAGCAACAGTTATGAAAACACCTCATAGTAGGAGGGCACAGAGGGCACGGTTGGCAAACAAACATAGAAAGTTCATTTGCGTAAAATTATGGTAGTTATATCATGGCAGCTCCTCTGCCCTTCTCATGCATCGTAAGGGAAGCCTTTCAGTGACAGGATGCAATCATTTTCACTATAGCCGTATTTTGGTATCCTCGTACACACTGTCTCCATCTAACTGTGTCTTTACCCCATTCTCACTCATAAAATAGAAATATAATAGCCATAATTCTCTTGCAATCAGTCAATTGCTGCAGTTAACAAATGGTTTATTAGAGTGTTAACCTCCATTAGCTGAGAGGCTAGGTCATTAACTGGCTCTGATAACTATTTCTCAAGGTTTATGACTTAAATAATCACTTAAATAATGACTTTTATTCTTTTTTTCTGGATTAAAACAAAGTTTCTTGAGAACTTAGAATTTAAAGATAAAATGAATAATACATGTAATTTTTAAGTCTGTAGACTTTAGCCCCCAGATTTCTTTTTAGGGCTCTGGTGTTCATTTTTGAAGCTCCAAGCAAAGATGAGATATAGACTCTGTAATTGCTGTGCGCCAAGGAAGCATTTTCAATGACAATATATAGTTGTCTTCTGTGGATTAAATGTAGGTAAATTAATTGTTTTCCCTTTATCTTCTAATTTCTTGTTCTGGAAATATATCAGTGGTTTTAACATAAACCATGCAGCCTTAATGTTCTGTGGATTATTCATTGTTAAGTAAATCTATGCTACCTGTATTTAGTTTTCTGTGGTAAGAAGGAAACTCTCCTAAGGGTGAAACAAACCCAAACCCAAACCTGTTGCTGCAGAGTCCATTCTGACTCATAGAGACCCCAAAGGACAGAGTAGAACTGCCCCATAGAATTTTCAAGGTGCGCCTGGTGGATTTAAACTGCCGACCTTTGGTTAGCGCTGTAGCTCTTTACCACTACACCACCAGGGTTTCCCCTAAGGGTGAAGGGAGGTGGTATGCTAATTTTTATTTGGCACTTCTGGTGATTTAGGAAGACAAGTCATGAAAACGGTAATGAGATTCACAGGTGTGATCATGCCATACCGGTGCTCACAACCTGTACCAATTCTCAATTGCCTACAGAATAAGATTTTATGGGCTGAGAGAAGGTGGTAGGTTGGAGCCGCTAACTCATGGAGTGACTTGGTTTCTCTATTTCTAATATGGGGATGATAGCATTAATATCTTTATTCCTAGAAGTTTTGAAGATGAAATGAGATAATGCCTATGAAGTATTTATGAATGGGATGAGAGATCAAAATATCACTTTCATTTCCATATTGCTAATATGTTTAGAAATTTATGTTCTAGGTCAGAGAAATGCCTATTTTCTTATTGCATTCTTTCATTCAATACTTTAGATACATTCAGCTACTTAAAAATATGCATATTTGCCTTAGGACTAATGAAGTATTTCGACTTTGAAGGTAGAATGCAGCCAGTCTTATTTTGGCTGACTTGATTCTTCTGCAAAAAGTTTATTCATACAAGGAGGGGCATGAATCATTTTTTATTCGTATCTGTACTTTTCTGCCTGGTACTGTGCCTATCTCACAGTAAGTTTTGAATAAATATTTGTTAAATTCCTCAAATATACTTGGTAAAAATTAATTTCTCTCTTTTTTGTGGTCCCTTAATGATGGTATTTTTCTGAAGGAGATTTTTTTCTTCTCACCCTGTCTTGATCAATTTTTTATACTCTTCCTAGTTTGCTAACTTGTAGGATTACTATACATATACACAGAGTGTATTTCTCTTTTTATCCCTCGAATATCTAACACTATGCCTTGCTTATAGTGTAGCATTTCCCAGAGGGTATTTCATCAAAGACCAGCATGTTGTATTAGTTTCCTATTGCTAGTGTAATATATCGCTGCAAACTTAGTGGCTTAAAGTGATAAAATTTATCATCCTACTATTGTGAAGGTCAGAAATCCAAAATCAGTGTCATTGTGCTAAATAAATTCAAGGTGTCAGGAGGGGTGATTTCTCCTGAAGGTTCTTGGGGACAATCTGTTTTCTGTCTTTTCAGCTTCTGGAGGCCACCTGTATTCCTTGACTCATGGGCTCTTCCTCCATCTTCAAAGCCAGTGACATAGCATCTTCAAATCTCTGTTTCTGTTGTAAAGCAGCCTCTCTTTGCTTCAACTCTCCTGCCTCCCTCAAGGTCCCTTGTGTTTGTGTTGGGCCCACCCAGATAAAAACCCAAAAACCAAACCCACTGCTGTCGAGTCGATTCCGACTCATAGCAACCCTATAGGACAGAGTAGAACTGCTCCATAGAGTTTCCAAGGAGTGCCTGGTGGATTCGAACTGCCAACCTCTTGGTTCACAGCTGTAGCACTTAACCACTATGCCACCAGATAACACAAGGTAATCTCCCCATTTCAAGATTCTTAACATCTTCAAAGTCCCTTTTGCCATGTAAGGTAACATATTCACAGGCTCTGGAGATTGAGATTTGGTCATTTTTAGGAAGGGCATTATTCTGTCTATCGTAATGGTTAATAGGCAATAAGAAGGGAATAAAAAGATTGCACAGTCAGATAAGTCTGGGAAACATTTAGTACAAATGACATTGAACATGTATTTTTTAATGCAGGTTTTTTTTTTTTTTTTTGCCCCCCTGAGCCTTTATTACAACTAGCATTTGTTACGATTTTTCCATTAAGGCAATATAAAACATAATATTTCCCAAACTTTTTGGCAATTGGCATCTCTCCCCCCTCCAAATATTTAATGGACTAGTGTTTGTGATAAAGTCACTAGACAAGGTGGGGTAGAAATTTTGAAACAATTATCACTTTACATTACTTATTAATGAAACTTAAATACCTGAAATAAACAATGAAATTCTTAGAAGAACCTCAGATATTTAGACTTTGGCTACATCTGATTAATCAAACTTTAATATTTAGATTGTTAGGTTCTTCACCAAATTTTCCTTATCCAAAAAAATGATGATGCTTCTGGTTTCAGCTCTAGCATATAAAGAGCTCAGAAGTCATCACTCCCATACTTACAACAAGAAAACATGGACAAAATGAAAAATTATCTACTTTTTTTTGATCCTCCAGAGAACTGAGTTTGCAGGCCAGGCTACCACCATGAAATATAGAGAGACAATTGTATTCAGAGAGATAAAGCAACTGAGAAATACTTGATCAGAGTAGAAGGTGCTGGGGCCATATACTAACGGGAACACTTAGAAGGCAATTTTGACAAATTATGCAGGCCGAGTGTGAACTATCTTGAAAGTGAGAAACAACTCCTGGGGGCCCAGTCTTGTGGAGGGCATACTTTCCTTGAATTTCTGTCCTGGAAGCCCACTAAGTTTTCACAGTGGGGATCCCAGAAAGATCCTCTTGTGGCCCTAGCAGGGGAGGGGAAGATTAACCATTGTAAAACATGCTCCAAGTATTCTCCTTAACATAGGTTTACTCTCTAGAAGAAAAAACTTTGCCATAATTCAGTTCTGAAACTTGACCACAGGAGAAGGAATGAAAATCTTCCCTATTCCCTTTAGTCCCTTTTATTCTTCCTTCTTACTTAAGTGGGGAACAAAAAATGTACTCAACCATGGACAGGGCTTCAAGTAAGTGGATTGGGAATGATCCAGCCAAGTAAGGGAGTAAGAAGCAGGGGAAAAAGATATATCACTGGAGAAGGGACTGAAAATTTGTAAAGGTCACAGCCCCGAAGACACAGGCCCACTAATAGATTGAGGCATAATTGAAACATTATAGACTGCTTCTCCTCCCTGCCATCCTAACATTACACCAAAATACTTCAGTAAAATTACAGTGGATTACAGCTGAAAGCATTGTAAGACACAGTCTATCTCTGAGTGGCAGTATGTAGAGAAACTCCAAAGCCAAGAGAGGAGACAAAAACAAGAACAGTAAAAGAATTTGAAGTCTCTGGTGCCTATAGTTACAACAAACATTAAACAGAGCCCAACTACTAGCTAGATTAAAATAAATCCTCAGACTAAAGGCCTATTTACCTTAGATCCTATTGCCTGATACTACATGTCTAGCTTTCAACAAAAAATTACAAGCCATGATAAAGGCAAGAAAAGACAGAGTCTGAAAAGATGATGCAATCATCAGGGACCAGACTCAGATGTGATACAAATGATGGAATTATCGAATAGAAAATTTAAAATTACTATAATTAATATGTTAAAAGCTCTAATGGAAAAGGCAGACAACATACGGAAACAGATGGGAAATGTCAACAAAGAGATTGGAACTACAATTAAGAATCAAAAAGCCTAAAATGAAAAACAGTAAAAGAAATGAAGAATGCCTTTGAAGCATTCATCAATAGACTCAACACAGTTGAGGAAAAAAAAATCAGTGAGCTTGAAGATAGCTCAGTAGAAACTTCCCAAACTGAAATGTAAACAAACAAAAAAAGAGATGATCACCCAAGGACTGTGAGACAATGTCAAAAGATGTAACATATGCATAATTGGAATACTAGAAGGAGAAGAAAAAGAGAAGGGAGCAGAAGATGTGTTTGAAGCAAATAATGGCCAAAGCTTTTCCAAAATTAGTGACTAACAGTAGCGCATAGATCCAAGAACTCAGTGAATACCAGGCAGAATAAATACTAAAACCCCCACATCCATGTGTATTGTATTCAAACTGCAGAAAATCAAAGACAAGGGGAATAACTTGAAGGAAGCTAGAGGGGAGAAATCATTTTATACATATAAGAACAAGGATAAGAATTAAAGCAGACTTATCAGAAACTATGTAAGAAATAAGGGAGTGAACTGAAAATTTTAAAGTGTTGAAAAGCAAAACAAAAGAACCCACCAATCTAGAATTCTATATCGAGCAAAATTATCCTTCAAAATTAAAAGAAAAATACTTTCTTAGACAAACAATAATTTAGGGAATTTATTACCAGCACATCTGCCCTGCAAGAAATGTTTAAAAAAAAAAAAAAGTTTTCAGATGGAATAAACGTTATAGATGTCAGAAACTTGGACTGATCCAAGTTTATATTCTGTACAGAAAGAACACCAGAGCAATAATAAATGAAGGTAAAGTACAATCTTTTACTTTTCTTATTCTTAATTGACTTAAAGGAGAACTGTTTGTTTAAAATAATAATGGTATCAATGTGTTGGGTCAGTATAGCATATGGATACATGAAATGAATGATGGCAATGTCATAAGGAATAAGAGGAAAGAACTGGAAATATTCTGTTATAAGGTATAAGGTATAAGGAGTCCCTGGGTTGGGCAAACAGCTAATGTGTTGGCTGCTAATCAAATGGTTGGAAATTCTTGTCCACCCAGAGGCACCTCTGAAGGAAAACTTGTTAATCTACTTTCAAAAAATCAGCTATTGAATACCCTCAGTACACAGTTTTATTCTTTTTTATTTTTTAAATATTGTGTTTTTGGAAACCCTGGTGGCATAGTGGTTAAGTGCTACGGCTGCTAACCAAAGGGTTGGCAGTTCGAATCTGCCAGGCACTCCTTGGAAACTCTGTGGGGGAGTTCTACTCTGTCCTATAGGGTTGCTATGAGTCAGAATCAACTCAACGGCACTGGGTTGGGTGATTGTGTTTTTGGTGAAAGTTTACACAGTAAATTAGGTTATCATGTAACAATACCTATACATATTTTTCAGTGACATTGGTTACATTTTCTACAATGTGTCAACATTCTCATTATTTCCATTCTGGTTGTTCTGTTTCCATTAATCTAGCTTCCCTACCCTCCCCCCCCATACCTTCTCATCTTCAGTCTAGGGAAAATGTTGATCATTTGGCTTCATTTAGATGACTGTTTACAGAAACAGAGTATTCCTGGGTGGTATTACTTATTTTATGAGCCAATCTGTCATTTGGCTGAAAGGTGACCTCCGGGAGTGGTTTGAATTCCAGTTCAGAGGGTATCCCAGGGTGATAGTCTTGGGAGTTCCTCTACTCTCTACCAGCTCAATAAGTCTGGACTTCTTTTTAGGAATTTGAGTTTTGTTCCACATTTTTCTCCCATTTCTCTGGGACCATCTATTGTGTCTCTGGTTGGAACTGTCGGTATGGTAGCTGGGTACCATCTAGTTCATCTGGTCTCAAAATAGGTGAGGCTGTTGCTCGTGTAGACTATTAGTCTGGTAGGATAGTTTCTTCTCTGAGTCTTTTGTTTCCTTTCCCTTTTGCTCCAGACTATTAGAGACCACTAGTTGTATCTTTACGTGGCCACTCGCAAGCTTTTCAGACCCCAGATGCTCCTCACCAAACTAGCTTGTAGAACATTATTTTTGTGAACTATATTGTACTAATTGATTGAGTCGCCCCACGAGACCATGGTCCTAAGCCCTGAAACCCAGTAAACTAATCCTGTGAGGTATTTGGTTATGTCTAGGAAGTATCCGTAACTGTGCCTCATAAGTGCTTTATTTTATATATGAATACATATGCATTAAAATTTTTTTTATATATGCAGCACACATAACGTGTATATATATATGCCTATAGATACATCTATACATGTACATCCATATATTAATATGTGCCTTCCCACATGTATATATGCATACGTATCTCTCTATATAGTCATACACATATTTTTTAGTTATTACTGTTACAAAATTGTGTATATTATAGCATTTACACAATTGTCTCTTATTCTTGTGTACTTCTTAGTACCATCATTTACCTTGGTCAAGTTGTGCTGGCATCACCCTTATTCAGTATTGCCTTTTCCATCACCAACACTGACAGTGTCTATTGTCTAGAATGTGATTCCGTCACCTTCTCCCTCTCATACCTGGTAACCAAGCACCAAAGAACTTTGCTTTCTATATGTATACCTATTCTTGTCTTTTTATAATAGTGAGATCATACAATATTTGTCCTTTTGTGATTGATTTATTTCACTCAGCATAATGTCCTCCAGATTCATCCACTTTATATTTTGAGAACTCATCATTATTCCTTATGACTGCATAGTATTCCATTGTGTGTATGTAACACAATTTGTTTATCCATTCATCTGTTGATGGGCACTTAGCGTGTTCCCATCTTTTTGCTATTGTGAATAATGGTGCAATGAACATAGGTGTGTATATGTCTATTTGTGCCAGTGCTATTAGATCTCTAGGGTATATGCCCAGGAGTGGGATTACTGGGTCATAGGGTAATTCTATTTTTAGCTTTTTGAGGAAGTGCCATACCTTTTTACATAGTGGTTGAAGTAATTTATAATCCCACTAGCAGTGGAGCAGAGCTTTAATGTACTGGCAACTTTGTCAATGTTTGTTGTTTTCTGTTTTTTTGATCAGTGTCATTTTTGCAGAGGTGAGTGCAATTCTATTCTGACACTCATGGTGTTGCCATGAGTCAGAGCTGATTTGATGGCAACTATTTTTTACTTGTTATATGACATGCAAAGCAGTGTGATATTATTTGCAGGTTGACTTAGATTATTTAAATATATATATTTTGTAAACTCTAGGACAATCACTAAAAAATTTTTTTTAAAGAAGTATATATGCTAAAAGAGATAAAATGGAATCATAAAAAATGTTAAATTAAAACCACATAAGGCAGATAATGAGGGAAAAAAGAATCAAATAGCAAATACACTAAATAGAAAACAGTAACAAAGATGGTAGATATTGCTTTAAATGTGAATGGTTTAAATGTACCAATTAAGACTTAGATAGTCAGAGAGTACATAGAAAAGATCAAACTATGTGTTGTCTCTGAGAAACCCACTTTAAATATTCAGATAGGTAAAAGTAAAGAGAGAAACATATAACATGTTGACAATGATAAAAAAAAAATGATGGTTACTTTGATCTTTGGAATCAAGAAACTTGGTGTGAATTCCAGTTCTGTCACTGAATAAACATGGGTAAGTTAACTAACCTCTCTATTCCTCAACTGTCAAATGCAGATAAAAATATTTATCTTTTAGGATTGCTCTTAGGTATACGATTAACACATATAGCATGTAGTACAATGCATGTAACATCATACCTTATGCTTATTAGGTGCACAGAATAATGGCTTACTTCTTTCCCTCCTTCCTTGGTCTTTATTTTTATGTTTTATAAAAATTCCAAGTCCTTCTCTTGTTGCTTTCTTCTAAAAACTTTGTTTTTCTCATATTGTATAATTTAGTCTTGGGTATGACATTGCTGTTGTGACATTGCTGTATAGAGTGGTGATTGCATGTAACCCAACGGTTTAGAGAGAGATTTAGCAATAATTGGTAAACGATTATGGCAGTCAGTACTGGAGAAGTAATTTAACAAATTATTCAAACAGGCTCAAGCCAATCTGTGAGTTAACTTTCTCCTGCTTTAGATGAAAAATAATAATAATAATAATAAAAAGTATTTAGAGAGTATGAGTAGCTAGAAAAAAGCTCTGCATTCAGCCTGTGATTGGCAGGGAGTAAGAAGAGCATTTGTCAATGAGGCCTGAGAAGACTAGACAGGGAAACCATCCCTTAAAAATGAATGACATGGATAAAGAGGAAAGATATAGCCCTCCAATGAAGTCTGAAGAAATGGGTAAAAATTAATTGCCAGTGATCAACAATAAAGTAAATAAATTGCTTTTCTCACACTTATGGCTTGGAAAATAAAATTCAAATCCTCAAACCCCCAGTTGCCAAAATGAATAACAGTAATTATAGGGAGCTTGATCCATAATGGTCATTTTAATTACTGTGTTTTCTCTTCTGTGATATAATTAGTTTTTTTTTTAATCTTGAAGGAGAGACTTTTCCAGCTCATTTTAAATCTTGTATATTCTAATGAATATAATTATATCTTCCAAATAACAATGTCCAGAGTCCAAAGAAGTAAGGAGAGTTAGACACTGAACATCTTGTATCCTAACAGAGAATCCAATGACTAGTTTGCTAAAGGCAATTCCAAAGGTCAGCAGCTGAGCCAATGGAGGAAAAAGTAAAATGCATGCTTCTTTTGTTGTTGACAGGGATGACTGGCTGTGCTGTAAATTGTTCCCTCCCATGTGATGGCTACACTTTCTCCATTCAGGTCCAGGTTAAACTCTAATGCTGAATGCAATGACACCCTAAGCAGTTATTGAACAGAAGGCTATGGAGTCCACCAAGATTACTCATCCTTCATTCGTAGCTAGATTTTATGATTGGTCTCAATATCATTCTAAACTACGTATGTAAAGAGCCTCCACTGTCTCAGTCAGATCTTTGACAAGACCATGGAGAGGCAATGAAGGGCCTTTATATAGCATAACTCTAGCCCAAAACGAACAGCTACGGATCGCTATATTAAGTTACAAGCCAATTGCACAGTATGCTGCTATGGGTCGTCCTTTCTGAGCGCAGTCTGTGAGCAATTAGCATGGGCTGTGAAGTCTGGGAAGGGTCATACTTGTCTCTTACACTATGCTCTGTGACCATAGTTGCTCTTTGGGAGATGCATCTAGGGCTCTGAGGTAATGCCTCATGGTAGCAGTTTCTGGAGGCTAATTAAGTATTGCATAGAAAATGATATCCCCTATATCTGCTTTAAATTTTCAGCCTGTTAATTTGGAGCGGTTCCTGGTTCTGATGGGAAGGGATAGTGCAATTAGATGTAATTTACGACTCATTTCTATACCATTTATTGCTTTATGGCTATGGCAGGATACAGCTTCCAGTCGTTAATGAGGACCCCTCCTGAAATGAGGTAACAAGATAATAATGCTTTGCATTTGTAGTATGCCTTAGTCGAGGCAGAACAGAGGACCTCACTCAGACCCTCTCATTATCCTCATCATGTACCAGGCAAGCAAGGGGCAGAGGCTAATGGGTGCGGTTTACCAATCACGGTTCTATGACAGACAGAGCAAAGCACATGAGCACTGTGATCAAGTCAGGGCTCTTGGAATTCAGCTCTGCATAGACTGCTGTTATACCTTCTCTCTCCTCAAGTCTCTGCCCGCTCTTTGCTTTTCCACCTGTTCTCTCCCTCTTTGAAGGAAAAATGTGCAAATACAGGAAGGGAGAGGCAGGAAGCAACTCCTTGTGTTTTCTTTTTTTAGATGAAAAGGAAAAATAATTCTTAGAAACTTCTACTAGACTTTTTCTTAGGCTAGGTCTCATGGCCATCTCTAGAACAATCACTTTCAAAGCATTGTGGAATTACTAGGGTTGATTTAAACCAAATGTGTTTCTTCCCTCAGAGTAGGGTACATTGCCATTGGACAATATTTCAGTTCTGATGGCTGGGAAGAATGGGAGGAATTGGTGTTGGCTGGGTACCCAAAACTGGCACCACAGCTACTTACTAACTGGTTTTTTTTGGAAATCTCTAAGTTGCCCTCCAGGTTACGATGGCTCCCTCCCCAGGTTAAAAATTGTCGAGACTAATGAATACCAAGTGGAGAATTACTGAAGTTTAGGTATGCAATAGAGAATACATATGTCCATTGGATGAATATATGGTTTGGCTCTGCATCATGAAGTGATAGAAATTTCTCACATAAGCTCATAAATCCTGGGCTCAGCTGGTTTCCATATCCAACAGAAATGATAGTTGCATTTTTACCAAACATGTCAATAACTGTCTCTAGAAATGTGGCATCTGTATTTCCTCATGAATGAGAAATTCCACATTTTGGATGGCTTGCCCTAAATTTTTAATAATCCCTAAATGATTTTTCATGGCTAAGTGTTGTCAGATATTCATTCAACAACATAAATGAAGGACTTAGAATGTGTAAGTCTCAGAGAGACTAGACAGTGAATCAGACATAGCTGTCCCCTTAAGGAGCACATGTTCCCGCAGTGAATAGAGCTGTATTGCAGTCCTAGCTATGTGACCTTGTGAAAGTCACTAACCTCTGAGAAACTTAATATTCAACTACGTAATGTCCATGTTTTAAAAAGTAAAAGCCCCACCCCCAGGCCTTTAGGAAAGGTAATTACCTCCCTTTTGCCCCATGCTTATATATAATGTAAAAATTACCAATGTATATATATATATTTATATACATTGCACACATGTGCATGTCCATAATAGTGTTTTTCATATTATGTTATAAAAGTAGGATCACATTAGACACACTTTAATATATCTTACTTTTGATACATTGGCAGATTCAAAGAAAGAGATGTGTCCAGGCAGGAATCTGCCTACTATGCTTGGACAAAGACTAATTACCTCTCTTCTCTTCCACCAATATTCAGGCTGAAGGATTCCATTACCCTCATCCAACCTTGTTTATTTCATTCTCAGCCTCACTGTTCTTCCTTTTAAAGACAACCATGCTGTTGCTGCCCCTGTGTTTTATTAGTCCTGACTACAACAAAAGCTGTGTGGGTCTTGTTCTTAGCAGCAACGGATTTATAAATTTGGAATACATTCCTCTCTGTACAAAGTCTCATCATCCCTCATACCTGATATGAATGACAGGAGACATTAATGATGGCTGAAGACTGTCCTAGAGTCCTCAGATTGAGCCAAGATTTTTAAGTAACTCTTAGCTTTCAGGCCCCTATGAGACTTTTCTAGTTTCTGCTCTGAGGCCTGGGTTATAGTTCTTCTGGAACTATGCTCATTGAAACTCTTTTTATGTAAGTCAGGAATGGCAAAGGGATTTCAAATGGTATGCTAACTCCTATGGCTTAAAAGTTACCACATACTGCACTGGATTGAGAAGAATTCTGAGATGCTAGTTTTTTTTTTAGTAGGCTCGGGGGAAGGAGGGCTATGATCGACCAGTCCTGAGAGCCCATGCACCATGTTTATCACATGTGCAAAACAGGAGAGTGGCAGCCAATGTGGACTATAGTTTATATTTCTCAATTAAGGTCATGTGGTTGGCTCGAGGTGATTGATTGTTCCCATACTCTCTCCTCTTTGGTAAACCCCTGGTCTATTTTATTCTGCAGTGTAAGGGCCAGATTTCCATCTGGAATTGAGAGGCAAAGTTAACTGGTTGCTGAACCCTACCAGTCCTGAAGAGGGCATGGGAATGAACAAATCAAAACCGTAGGCCAATGATGAGCACAGAGCTCCTAAGCTACAGTAACCCAATTTATAAATAAGGAGTGGAAAATGAAGGCAGAAGAAGAGAGGTAGAGAAAGAGAGAGTGACATAGAGATTAAGTGTAAAGATATATGCCAAGCACCTCTAACAGTGAGATCCAGTAATACAGTGGCTTTAGCAAGATACAGGTGTCCCTGGGTGGCGCAAATAGTTAAGCACTTGGCTACTAGCCAAAAAGTTGGTGGTTTGAATCCACCCAGAGGCATCTTGGAAGACAGGCCTGATGATCTCCTTCCAAAAGATCACAGCCCTGAAAACCCTATGGAGCAGTTCTACTCCTCCCACATGGGTGTCCCTGAGTTAGAATCGAAGTGATTGCAACTAACAACAATTAGGTACAAATATAATTATATCTCAAGTTTCAGTCTGGAGTAGGCTGTTCCTTGGGGAGGCAGATTTTTCCTCAGGCCAAAGTGAATACTCCTATTTTTGGTATCTTCTAGCCAACAGGAAGAGGAGAATGGCAGGGGAGTACATGTGCATTCATTATTTTGGAGGACTTGACTACGGAGTGGAAACCCTGGTGGCATAGCAGTTAACAGCTACGGCTGCTAACCAAAAGGTTGGCAGTTTGAATCCATCAGGCGCTCCTTGGAAACTGTATGGGGCAATTCTACTCTGTCTTGTAGGGTCACTATGAGTTGGAATCGACTTGACTGTAGCACGTTTGGTTTTTGGTTTTTTGGACTACGGAGTGGCATATATCACTTCTGCTCACATCCATTGGTCAGAACTTAATAATATGACGGCAGAGTTGCAAGGGAGACAAGGAAATGTAGTTTTTAGTGAGTGGCTGTGTGGCCAATTAAAACTCAAGATGAAGGATATTATTGTTTAGCTGTCACTACCACACTGATGAAGTTTTGGATGCTTAGTAGGGACAAAAAAGAAAATGTAAAGACTAGAAATAGCAGATGATGCTGGTTTCCTAGCCGATATCTATTCTCTGCTTCTTCCCTACTAATTTGACCCAAGTTTTTGGTTTGTGATATCCCCCATTGCCATCAAGCCGATTCCAACTCATAGCAACCCTGTAGAACACAGTAGAATTGCCCAGTAGGGTTTCCAAGGAGGGGCGTACTGACCTTTTGGTTAGCAGCTGAGCTCTTAACCACTGTACCACAAGGGCTCTGGTTTGTGATATACTCAAATAAAACAACATTCACAGCTTCTTTTGTAACTAGTTGATCACATGAGAGTTCTAGCCAAGGATATATAAGAGGAAGTTGTTAGCTGCAAATGTGCAACTTGGCAATGTCCTTGACTTTTACTATACAACTTTAACGCTACATGAATGGTTTCTGTTTTTTGGATTATCACCAAATGTTGGTTTTAAGTCCTAGGAATCACCATGTCATTAACCTCCCCATAAGCTGTTAATATTACAGCCACACATAGAATGAAATGCAGGGTTTGGTTAGGAACCAACAACCTGAAGACTTGACTTCTGCTTGAGGATCTGCCAACATGGTGGACATCTGTTGGCCTTCTCATTATCTGGTGACAGCCTCTGTTACTTGAGTCTCTATGCTTCTTCCTGACCTGCTTCCAAAAAATCAGTCATTAAAAACTCTGTGTAGCACAGTTTTACCCTGACACCTATGAGGTCGTCATGATTGGGAATCGATTTGATGACAACTGGTGCTGGTCCATCTGCTAATTGTGGAACACCACTCCTAACTTAGAGCGAGGCATATTATCCAGCCACACCCTAGTCCTGGCTAACAATTGGTTTAAGGAGGACATTTTATCCTCAAGGATGCATTGAGATACAATGAATTTTTTGTTGGCAACCTGCCTGAGAACGGAGCCAACTTAGAATATTAAGCATCAAGAGCTCAGAAGAGAAGAATCAGGCCTTGGTAAGATTTTCTTGAGATTATGCATCAGTTAAGCCTAAAGCGAGACCTGCTATTGAACTTGAACCCAAAACTCCTCCTTTTGTTTAAACAAACTCCTTAAGGAGTTTTGGTTGGCTTTACAGTCACTTGCAACTGAAATAGTCCTTCTGGATTCAGCTAGGAACCAGCTATGTGTCCTTAGGCAAGTCTTTCCCCCTCTCTGGGCTTCTACTTTCTACCCGAAATGTCTGAGTTCTGCTTTGGAAACTGGGGAATAAAGACAGACAAGGTGAAGTATCTGTCTCCAAGGTCACACTGAAATCTATAAGCTTGAGTTTTGGGTGCTTAGTTCTAATGCAGAAAGAGCATTGTTTTTCATTAAGACTGACTGATGATGTCTTTTGCAGACTTGCTCAGACCTGAACAACTCCAATATTACAGAAGGGAACCCAAGCCTTTAGGCAAATTACTTCATCCGTTTACCTGCTGAGTTGTGGATGGACAGTACAGTACAAAATGTACTGGGAACACTGCATGCACCCACAGTTGATATCCTACGAGACCTGCAAATTGCACTTGACAAAGGAAATTAAGCTTGGCTAAAAGAAAGCTTTAGGCTGTTCTGAGATATTGAACTCTTTCTCTCTCTTTCTTTTAACATCTCAAGTTCATGAACTCATTTTCTTTGCCTCACATTTCATCATCTTCCTAACAGATGGGGATATTACCCACATCTTGGCTAGGGTAAGAATGTAAGACTGCCACTTTCTCTGGGACAGTTCCCTTTTCCTGCAGGCTACATTTAACTGTCACACCTGCTTGATAGAAAAGGTCCCTTCTCACACTGCGGATGTTTAGGTTTCTTTCTTTTTTTTTAAGGGTGTAATTGTTAGAGGAAAACTCATCTTTAGGATCCCCCTCTACTCCTACCCTCCACCCAGCAGGAAAGGATTTTATCTTTTCACTGTCATGTGAATGGCTTATGGTGTCAGTAGCAGCCCTTCCTCCAAGGATGAGTGAAGAAAGTACTTGGAATTTTACAAAGCATATTTTGTGCTTAAAACAGAAGAAGAGAGAAAAAATAGACTTCCACAGAGGCAGAATTTGCAGACAACAGGAGCAATCATGAAAAAAAAAAAAAAAAAAAAAAAACCTAGGAAATATAGCTCCATCTCTCTATTTTGTAGATAATTGCAAGAGGACCAGAGTTACGACAGGAGTTGCTCACAAGTGCACAATTAATTCCTGGCAGGGTCAGCCCAATCGAGCCAAAGCTTTACCGATACACTTCTCTAAACAGAGCTGAAAGTCCTTCTTTGTGGCGAGCCCCTGAGGTTTCTAGTTTTTAAACTGATAAATGTTTAATTAGAATAGAGGAACCCCGGGTGGCACAAATGGTTAAATGCTCAGCTACTAACTGAAAAGTTGGGGGTTAGAATCCACCCAGAGGTGCCTGGGCGGGAAGGCCTGGCAATCTACTTCTGAAAAATCAGTCACTGAAAACCCTAAAGGGTACAGTTTTACTCTGACACACATGGAATCATCATGAGTTGGCATTGACTTGATGGCAACTAGTTTGGTTTTGGGATTAGAGTAGAGCCAGGGTACTTAAAAGGACTGTACCGATGGCCAGTTTTATGTGATATGTTTTGAACATGCATAATTGTTAAGTTATTTACATAACCTCCAGCTTATATACTTCAATATTCAAATTCATTCTATTTTATTTAAAATGTATTTACATACATATACATTTATAATTATACATAAATGTATAAGTGATATGGCAAACGTTTTATCTTTCTCTTTTCTTGCCCCTCCTTCCTTCTTTTTTCTTCCCCAAGGTACCCAAATCACCCCTCATCCTTAGTTTTTCAGAAAAGGTAATTACCTCCCTTTTTCTAATGCTTATATATTATGTAAAATCATCAATGCACATATACATATATTGTTATTGTTGTCGTTGTTGTTGGGTGCAGTCAAGTCGGTTCCAACTCATAGTGACCCTGTGCACAACAGAATGAAACACTGCCCAGTCCTGCACCATCCTCACAATTGCTGCTATGCTTGAGCCCATCGTTGCAGCCACTGGGTCTGTCAATCCATCTCATTGAGGGTCTTCCTCTTTTTCACTGACTGTCTACTTTACCAAGCATGATGTTCTTCTGTAAGGACCAATCCCTCCTGATAACATGTCCAAAGTATGTGAGATGAAGTCTCTCCATCCTTGCTTCTAAGGAGCCTTCTGCTTGTACTTCTTTCAAAACAGATTTGTTTGTTCTTTTGGCAGTCCATGGTACATTCAATATTCTTCACCAACACCACAATTCAAAGGTGTCAGTTCTTCTTCAGTCTTCCGTATTCATTGTCCAGCTTTTGCACGCATATGAGGTGACTGAAAATGCCATGGCTTGGGTCAGGCTCACTTTAATCCTCAAGGTGACATCTTTACTTTTCAACACTTTAAAGAGATCTCTTGCAGCCGATTTGCCCAATGCAATGCATCTTTTGATTTCTTGGCTGCTGCTTCCATGGTGTTGATTGTGGAACCAAGTAAAAAGAAATCCTTGACAATTTCAATCTTTTCTCCGTTTATCATGATGTTGCTTATTGGTCCAGTTGTGAGGATTTTTGTTTTCTTTATGTTGAGGTGCAATCCATACTGAAGGCTGTGGTCTTTGATCTTCATTATTTAAGTGCTTCAAGTCCTCTTTGCTTTCAGCAAGCAAGGTTGTGTCATCTGCATAACGCAAGTTGTTAATGAGTCTTCCTCCAATCCTGATGCCCTGTTCTTCATGTAGTCCAGATTCTCAGATTATTTGCTCAGCATACAGGCTGCATAGGTATGGTGAAAGGATACAACCCTGATGCACACCTTTCCTGACTTGAAACCACACACTATCCCCTTGTTCTGTTCTAAGAACTTGTTCTCGATCCATGTACATATTCCTCACGAACACAATTAAGTGTTCCGGAATTCCCATTCTCTGCAATGTTATCCATAATTTGCTATGATCCACACAGTCGAATTACATAGCATAATCAATAAATCACCAGTAAGCATCTTTCTGGTATTCTCTGCTTACAGCCAGGATCCATCTGATATCAGCAATGGTATTCCTGGTTCCATATCTTCTTCTAAATCCAGCTTGAATTTCCAGCAGTTCCCTGTCAATATACTGCTGCAGCCGCTTTTGAATAAACCTTCAGCAAAATTTTGCTTCCATGTGATATTAATGGCACTGTTCGATTATTTCCACTTTCGGTTGGATCACCTTTCTTCGGAATAGGCATAAATATGGATCTTTTTCAGTTGGTTGACCAGGTAGCTGTCTTCCAAATTTCTTGGCATAGACAAGTGAGCACTTTCAGTGCTGCATCCGTTTGTTGAAACATCTCAATTGATATTCCATCAATTCCTGGAGCCTTGTTTTTCACCAATGTGTTCAGTGCAGCTTGGACTTCTTCCTTCAGTACCATTGGTTCCTGATCATATGTTACATCCTGAAATGGTTGAATGGTGACCAATTCTTTTTGGTATAATGACTCTGTGTATTCCTTCCATCTTCTTTTGATGTTTCCTGTGTCATTTAATATTCTCCCTGTAGAATCCTTCAGCATTGCACCTCAAAGCTTGAATTTTTTCTTCAGTGCTTCAGCTTGAGAAATGCTGAGCATGTTCTTCCCTTTTGATTTTCTATCTCCAGGTCCTTGCACGTCATCATAATACTTTACTTTGTCTTCTCGAGCCACCTTTTGAAATCTTCTGTTCAGCTCTTTTACTTTATCATTTTTTCCTTTTGATTTTGCTACTTTATGTTCAAAAACAAGTTTCCAAGTCTTTTCTGATATTCATTTAGGTCTTTTCTTTTTCTCTCATCTTTTTAATGACCTCTTGATTTCTTCATGTATGATATCCTTGATGTCATTCCACAACTCATCTGGTCTTTGGTCATTACTGTTCAATGTGTCAAATCTATTCTTGAGGTGGTCTCTAAATTCAGGTGGGCTATACTCAAGGTCATAATTTGGCTCCCATCAACTTGTTCTAACTTTCTTCAGTTTCAACTTGAACTTGCATGTGAGTAATTGATGGTCTGATCCACAGTTGGCTGCTGGCCTTTTTCTGACTGATGATATTGAGCTTCTCCATCGTCTCTTTCCACAGATGTAGTCAATTCGATTCCTGTGTATTCCATCTGGTGAGGTCCATGTGTATAGTCGCCATTTACGTTGGTGAAAAAAGGCATTTGCAATGAAGAAATCATTGGTCTTGCAAAATTCAATCATGTGATCCCTGGCATTGTTTCTATCATCAAGGCCATATTTTCCAACTACCAATCCTTCTTTGTTTCCCACTTCCACATTTCAATCACCAGTAATTATCAGTGCATCTTGATTGCATGTTTGATCAATTTCGGACTGCAGAAGTTGTTAAAAATCTTCGATTTCTTGACCTTTCGCCTTAGTGGTTGGTGTGTAAATTTGAATAACAGTTGTATTAACTGGTGTTCCTTGTAGCTGTATGAATATTACCGTATCAATGGCAGCACTGTACTTCAGGATAGATCTTGAAATGTTCTTTTTCACGATGAGTGCAACGCATTCCTCTTCAAGTTGTCATTCCTGGCATAGTAGACCATATGATTGATTATTTCAGCTCACTAATGCCTAAGATATTGATGTTTGTGGATTCCATTTCATTTTTGATGATTTTCAATTTTCCTAGATTCATACTTCATACATTTCAGGTTCAATTATTAATGGATGTTTACAGCTGTTCCATCTCATTTTGGGTTGTGCCACATCAGGAAACAAAGGTCCCAAAAGCTTGAGTTCATCTACGTCATTAAGGTCGACTCTACTTTCAGGAGGCACCTCTTCCCCAGTCATCTTTTGAGTGCCTTGCAACCTGGGGCCTCATCTTCCAGGAGTATATCAGACAATATTCTGCTGCTATTCATAAGGTTTTCACTGGCTAATTCTTTTCAGAAGTAGATCACGAGGTCCTTCTTCCTAGTCTGTCTTAGTCTGAAAGCTCAGGTGAAACCATGTCCGCCATGGGTGACCCTGCTGGTATTTGAGTACTGGTGGCATCACTTCCAGCATCACAGCAACACTCAAGCCCCCACAGTACGACATATATTATACACATACACATCTCCCTACAAATCATTTTTGATTTTATATTACAAAATAGTATCATAATAGACACACTGTAATACATTTTGTGTTTAGCTCTGCTTTAACTCTAATATTTTGCAGAGGTGTGATTCCTTCAATTATAAATTAAAGGAGCTCTTGAATGTATTAGACTTAGTCATTTCCTACTCCCCTGCGAGTTGCCTATACTTTCTTCCACATACTTCTCCTAGTATTCTTCACATGTCGTTGTGTGCCATTGAGTCAATTTTTGACTCATAGTGACCACGTGTGACAGAGTACAACTGCCCATTGGGTTTTCTTGTGCATAATATTTACAGAAGCAGATCACCAGCTCGTTCTCCTGTGGAGACACTGAGTGAGTTTGAACCAACAACCTTTTGGTTAGCACCCAAGTGCTCAACTGTTTCACCACCAGGGCTTCTTAATGTTCTTCACATATCCTACTTCAATTAGGAGATGAAAAGAATGTTGCATGTTATATGTATACAGTTAATAGTTGCCAAATTGAGGGCAGACTTCCAGTTTTAAAATGGAGACTGAGATACGATGTCATAGGGAAATCAAATAGTGGGGGTGAGTGGAAGTGGGATTTGTCACGGTTTGTAGTGCAGGTTGCATCTGCATTCCAAAGCAAAAAATACTGAAGCTTAAAGGGCCTTGGAGGTAATCTAGTCTAGTGGTTCTCATACTTGGTGAGCGTAAGAAGCAACTAGGAAACTTCTCAAGAGAAATGACACATTCTGAGCCTGACTTAGTAGGAGTGGGGTATAACCCAGGAAAATGCATTAAGAAGCACTCCAGGTGATTCTGATCCAACCGGACTTTGAAAAGCTCCTTTGGCAAATGAAGAAAGAAAGGTCCAGGGAAGCCATTGACTTGGTCAAGGTCAAACAACCATATTTAGTGACAGAAACCGGACTAGAAACCAATTCTCCTTCCTTGAAATCCAGCACCAGTGATTTTTTATATACCTTAAGGTATCTTATTTTCATAATCTGTGGTAAATGCTCTAAAAATGTTCCAACTGACTTCCTTTCCCCAAGTCCTCATTTGCAAAAAGACATTCTACCAAATGGGAGATGAGAATTTCAAAGTTAGAATGGTTCTTGGAAGATAGAGGCTGAGTATTTTCAAAGTAATGTTACATTTCAAGTGATCAAAAAAAAAGAAATTTCTGTAAATGATTTACCTGTTCCTCCAGAATAGTCTATCAAAATATGTTAAAAAAATCTCATCCCACTTGCAGCTTAGTTATTTTCACTCAGAATTTCAGGAAAATACCTCTGTTGGCATCTGTGAGGCTGAGTTGGAATCTCTTCATTTGAATGTGTCTTCACACAGGTGAAAGGGGAATCATTTGCTGAAATGGAATATGGGTTTGCATTATTGAACTTCTGAGGTTATATTATGTATTCATGTTATGTGTTGATGTTATATTGTTCATCATGAAATATTTTTACATCCCCTGTGCTTAGGAGATGAATAATATCACCCATACGAGTTTACAAACTTTATATTTAACATAAAATAGTTTAAGAGCTCATGGGGAATTGGGCTTACAATTAAAATGTCCTGAGCAGTGAGTCCATCATTAAAAACACAAAGTAAAACTTAACTCAGTCTCACACCATTTAAATACCTTCATTCGTTATTGCAAACATGCACCATCTGGGGTTGTTTCGTGCCTCCCAATTTGTTATTAGCAGGGGAGAGATAGGAGTTGACTTCTTCCAGAAATCAGTACGTCTTACATAATACAAATGCACACTGCTGATTGCAAGCGCTCCTTAATTACTAATGGGAGCCTCTGACCAAGTTCTAATGCTGGAACGCGTCCTTCACTGGTGCCTTAAAAATGACTCAAATTGCAAATTCCTACTGTGGTGGACTTTTCTTCTTAATGACATTGCATTTTATGGCTAGAAAAGATAAAGTTTAATTATTAAAATTTCAAAAGAGATACCCATCTTCTTCCACCCATAATAGCGGAAACAACGGCTCCTCCTTATGGGTGCCAACTTTTTATGCACTAGGCCGTATGCTAGCATGATCTCTTTTGTCCTCTCCATAGCTCTTTTAGTTAGGCATTATTACCCCTATCTTTTGATGGATAAACAGGCTCAGAGAGGTAAATAGCTTGCAAAGGCAAAATAGCTAGTCAGTTGCAGATGTGGGTGTGATGCTTCTCTGGGGGACGTTACATCGCAAAGATGTTACAAGGCTGCTCTTCAGGGGTAATGACCACTGAGTACATAAAGGATTAACGCACAGTGACTACAGCTGCATTCAAATACCTTGGTATCTAAAGGTAAGGAGTATCGTCTACCTCGTTGCTACTTACTCAAATTGTGGTACACGAACCAGAAGCATCAGCATCACCTGGACACATATTAGAAATACAGAATCTCAGGTGGCATCTGAGAACTACAGCATCAGAATCTGCTCTTTAAACAGACCCTCAAGTGATTTGTGTGTATTTTAATGTTTGAGAAGCACTGGACTCCATGATCTTTAATTTACCTTTTACCAGTAGAACTATGGTCCACGCAAAGAAAAATCTGTCTCCCCTATTACATGTTATATCTCTTGAGAATAGCAACCCTATTTTACACAGTTATGTAGCTCCCACAACATTTTGTTATTGTTGTTCTTAGGTGCAGTTGAGTCGGGTCCAATTCATAGCAACACCATATATAACGAACGAAACACTGCCTGGCCCTGTGTTGGCCTCACGATTGTTGGTATGTTTGAGCCCATTGTTGCAGCCACTGTGTCAGCCCATCTTGTTGAGGGTCTTCCTCTCTTTCATTGTCCCCTGCTTTACCAAGCATGATGTCCTCCTCCAGGGAATGGCCCTCCCGATAACATGTCTAAAGTGAAGGGAGAGGAAGTTTCGCCATCCTCCATTCTAAGAAGCATTCCGGCTGTACTTCCTCCAAGACAGATTTGTTCGTTCTTCTAGCAGTCTGTGGTATATTCAATATTCTTCACCAACAGCGTCATTCAAAGGTCTCAATTCTTCTTTGATCTTCTTTGTTCATTATCCAGCCTTTGTATACATCTAAGGCAATTGGAAGTTTTGGGTAAGGCAATTGGAAGTACCATGGCTTGGGTCAGGTGCACATTTAGCACTATATGTTTCTCTAGTAGTTCTTAATATATTCTTAATGAATACATGGGCGACCATCTTCCTTATGGAAATGTCATGAGTATAAAAACTTTAGATAGTAATCCAAACTGGATGCTAAAGCTTTCAGAAAGATTTATATAATGTCTCTAGATAAAATAAAGTTCCATTTCTTCTTTCCTCATTTTTCAGTTTTTTGAGGTAGGACAAGTAATTTTTTGTTTAGTATTTAAGGCTAAACATTAAGTTTTAAGGCTGAGACTCTGAGACAAGCCAAGCCTTTTCCGGTGCACCTGCCACTGCCTCCCCTCCCCGCTCCCCGCCCAGAGATGAGTCACAATTCCAACTCCCTCATTATCTTGTCTGCATTATTGATTATAAGCAGCCTCTGATTCGTCTCAGCTTCATCACCCTACCTTTTGGCTAATTTCTAACAACTTTGAGTAAATAGTTTGGGTTTCCCAGCCACTTCCTCAGCCCCATATTTATTGCAGATGGGATCAATTAACAGAGTTGACACAATAGAATTGATAGAATCCCTTACTTGAATGCATACAACATCCAAAATAGATTTGAGCCTTTCAAGGAAGAAATGAAAAAAATTGCTTTTTTAAACCCTGATAAATGCAGAATCCTGACATCTGGGTGCAAGGAATGTGTCTGGGAAGTTCTCCTGAGTGAAAAGGACAGAAATCTGGGCTTTGAGAGCATTTGGAGAGAGGATTACAGAACAGAGCGCAAGGGAGACTGAAGTGGAGACAAGGCATCCAGGAAGGAGCCCATGTGTGGGCTTCCTTGTACCTGAAGTAGAGAGATTGGTGGCATGACTGTTTAGCTGTAGCATTCAACCTCCAGATAAATGCCACTCCTTTCCTGAGAAGAAGCCCTGGTGGCACAAAGGTTACGTGCTGGGCTGCTAACCAAAATGTTAGTGCTCCGAACCCATTGGCAGCTCTGCAAGGGGGTGAGGGGTTTAGGAGGGGAAGAGGAGACCTGGTGATCTCCTCCTGTAAATATTACAGCCTAGGAAACTCTATGGGGCAATTCTGCTTTATCCTATAGGGTCTCTATGAGTTCAAATTTACTTGATGACACACAATGACAGGGACCTTGCCTGAGGTTAGACTTGTCAGCTGGGAGGGGGGCTGGAGAAAGGAAAGGATAAACGGAGAACATAGGAGAAAGGAGGAGGAGGATGATTAAGCTGATGTAATTTTTTCTTAACTTTACTTCATTGCCACAGAGCTAAGATTCTTGAAATTGATATGCTAATTTATGTATACTAGATATAAATTCCTGTTTGGTGTTAACTAGTGCTATTTTTGATAGGCCTGAACTGCAAAATGCACTCAAATGGAAGAGACACGAGAGAAATCTTTTTCACTGCTCATTATTATAGATGACCTGAGAGTTGAGGTTTGGGGGAATGAGGGATGCAATATTTCATATCATTTTTAGGTAGCTTCATCTCCTTTCTAGGTAGCTGCACTTGATGCTTTGAAAAAACCACATCCCCTGACTCACCCTTTTCCTCCCCATTTCTCCCTACTTGATTTTTAAGCTCAGAAAACAGATGGAGGAAAGTTAGAAAAGAACTCTTGGTTAAATCACATGAAGAAAAGCATTCTGGTTCTTGTCTTCAGCTTCCTTTTTCCCTTCATTTTAAAGATCATAAAAAATAAGATGATGCCAGCTCAAATTGCAGAAGCTGGGCTGGATAATTGCTTGCATATTCCTGGCCTCTAAGCCTGCCTTAATAATTCTCCAGATAATGCCTTGTCTGGCAGAATAGTGTCCAAGAGTGTGGACTTTGCAGGTTGACAACCTTGGTTCATATCTCATTTCTGTACTTTCTAACTGTGAACTTTGGAAAAGTGACAAAACCTCTCGATGCCTCTGTTTCCTCATTAATAAAATATGAGTAGTTATAAATCTCCTAGGGTTATTAAAGAAGAGTAAATGAAAACACTTAGCATAATGCCTGGCACATAGCAAATACTTAAACATTAACCAGTGTTATGATTATATCCATATCACCTACCGTTCAGACACACTCACAGAACCAAGGATATTAGAGCAAGGAGGCCCTTAGAAATCATCTCACCTATGAGCTGTTGTTTGGGGGTCCAAAAAAAAAAAAAAAAAAAGTTTTTTTTTTTTTTTATGAGCTGTTGTTTGGGGGTCCTCCCAGTAGCTGCACAATCTTGTATATATGAAAGATGCTGAAAACAGGAGGGTAAAGAACTAGGTCAGAGACAGGTAACTAGGAGAGACTTAGATGAGATGTCATCAGTCTTTTTTCCCTTGAATGCAGTTCTTTACCCTAATATATACTATTTGGAATCTTACTCTGAGCTTTGGATACTTTGGAAGATGATGTTTGCCCATGAAATGACTATCAGTGGCTGCAGGATTTAGCAGACAAAAGGACAGCAAGAGTTATACAGGCAGGAATTTTCCATGGAAATAATCCTGTGTCTGGCTCTCAGCTGTTAGATTTTCAGAAATGCCTTAGGAAAGGTGATCAGTCTGTTGGTAAGCATCATATGGGAGGGGTGGATCTGAAGACTTGGTTTAAGTATTCTGCAACTATCATGTTCATACTCTTTGTCAGGAGATCTGCAATCTTTTTCTTTTTCTATTGCTCTTTCAGTCATCATGAGTATTTTCAGGGGATGCTATTTTTATTCCTCAGATAAAAACAAAGCAAACAAACAAAAAAATGTGAGGCTCAGGCTTATTCAGTGAGCAAGGAACACAACTGGGATTGAATTTAGGTCTGTCTGACATCATACCCTCAATTTTCCCCTCTGTTTTTTGTCCCCAAAGCACGTGGAGATAGGAACTTGGCCTTGGTTAATTGAGGACAGCTTTTTTCCCAAAAGTGGTGACACCATATTTGTCAGAGTTGCTAACAGGTTCTCCACCCTGTCAGTTGTTTAGATAAAAAGGATGAGATCAGGAGCTCAGAAGTTAGTGTTTGGCTCAGGAAAGTTGACCTGAGATGACATTATGAGTGGCTAAGAGAGTTTTGTTGGTAATAAAAAAAAAAAAATAGGGAAACTAATTTCCTGGAATTCCTCTAACAGACAAGTAGTGAGTTCCTACTATGTGCTAGACACTGTTTGAGGTAAAGAGAATATAGTAATGAACAAAATCGATGGCAATCTCTGCCTTTAGAACACTTCTCATGTTTTTTTTTTTTTATCTCATCAAAAGCTTTGCTTATCGACTACTATTTGAAAACCATTTTCACTAGTTACAGCTTCTTTGCTAATTTTAGTACCTGCTATAATCAAACTTTTATTAAGCAACTTTAAATCTAGCTTGTTTTTTTTTAACCACTTACTAGTTAATGAGTCAGAAACTACCAGACAGTAAGAGCTTAAGGCATTAAAGCCAGAGTAAACAGAATTTTATCTTGTTAGATTGTTGGAAGGAATATATCTTTTCTTTTCTTTTACAAATGCCATTATAAAATGAGCATCTCAAATCTTATCTGTGGAGGTTTCCAGAAGCTGTTAGCTTTTGCAGTTTAATTTGTTGTAGCAACCACTTTGCTAACTTTTCTTCTTGCCACTGCTCTACAGTTTTATCTTTAGACGAGTTTTCTTTGTAGAAGCTAAAATTTACTGATCTCATTAAAACTGTTTCAACATGGTCCAGTACTCAGGGAGGAAGACTCAGGCATTAGTCCCAGAATCATGATTTACTAGACAAATAACGTTTGACAAGCAACTTGGACTTTCTGGAGTCAGATTCCGCTTATCGTTAGTGTTTACATTAAAAATCAGTGAGAAAAAAAATGAATGAGAGATTTCTCCAGACCCCAAGGCATGGCATATTATTGTTGTTGTTAGATGCCATCGTGTGAATTCCTACTCATAGCGACCCTATGTACAACAGAACGAAACACTGCCTGGCCCTGCGCCAGCCTCACAATTGTTGTTATGTTTGAGTTCATTATTGTAGCCTCTGTGTCAATCCATCTCATTGATGGTCTTCCTTTTCCACTGACCCTCTACTCTACCAAGCATAATGTCCTTCTCCAGGAACTGATTCCTCCTGAAAACATGTCCAAAGTACTTGAGACAAAGTCTTGCCATCCTGGCTTCCAAGGAGCATTCTGGCTATACTTGTTCCAAGACAAACATGTTTGTTCTTCTGGCAGTCCATGGTATATTCTGTTCTTCACCAACACCATAACTTAAAGGCATCAATTCTTCTTCCGTCTTCCTTATTCATAGTCTAGCTTTCGCATGCCTATGAGACAATTGAAAATATCATGACTTGGGTCAGGCACACCTTAGTCCTCAAAGTGACATGTTGCTTTTTAACATTTTAAAGAGGACTTTTGCATCGGATTTTCCCAATGCAATATGTTGTTTGATTTCCTGACTGCTGCTTCCAAGGGTGTTGATCATGACGTATTAGTACTTGTTTAACCATTTTTATTTAGAAATTTCAAGCCCTTAGAACTTTTGGAAAGTATGTATTTTGTCTTCCAAACTAGATTATCAGGTCTTTGAAGTCATAAATAAATATTGTCATATACTTTTTTAAACATTTAATGTGCTGTCAATATATGTTTGGTGATATTTTGAATGGTTTAGGACAGGAGTGAGTGGAGTTGACGTAAGACATTAATTCATCCATTTTAGCTGTCTGTGCCCATTGATATATGTGGAATATTTGTTTTCTATCTAGGGGAGGAAAAAGAGTTTTAGGTGGGGGTGAGGCCAGGAGGACAATGTGTGTGAAGAATAAAATGTGAAATAGCTCTCACTTGGTACCTTGGCTAGTTTCCAGGCTTTGTGTGAGAAAGGTTTGAAGGCTGGTCTATAGGACAAGTGGAATTGTGTTGGGGTCTAAATGGCAATGTTTGGCATAGTTAGTGGATATAGTGAATAAACTATTTTCCTCACCTTTGTAGGGAGGTTAACAATGCTTGGAAACCCTAAAGATTGGAAAGTTTGGAACATCCAAAGATCACACCCAGCACGAACATTAACCCTCTCATCACAGGTTGTGGGAGTGGTGAAGAATTTGTGAGCAACTTCTAAGGGCAATGCACAAGGACAAACATTAGGGTATGGAGCCTTTTTGTGAACAATAAGTGGCTCCTCATTGTGACTACATCTGACAGATTTTTTAACTGTACAATGACATACCTTTTGGGGACTTTAGGGCATAATTATGAAACTATGAAAAGGGCTAATATATCAATAATTACATTAAATATAAATGGTCTAAATATACCAATTTAAAGACATAAATTAAGAGAGTGGATTAAAAAACATGACCTAACAACATGCTATTCACAAATAAAGATATCGTCAGGTTGAGAATAAAAGGATGAAAAAAGATATGTCACACAAACATTAATCAAAAGAAAGCAGATATAGTGGACTTCAGAGCAAAGAAAATGACAGAGATTGATCAGAACATAATATAGTGATAAAAGGGTCAGTCTGCCAAGAAAACAGCAATCCTAAATATGCATTTTGGATTAGAACTTTCAGTGGCATAACTTCTTTTTTCTAGACATATTTTTGGATGTATAAGCAGTGCAGGTGTTACAATTAGAGAAACTTGAATTACGCAGCTTCAGATTAACAACTGATGTTTCTTATGGCATGAAACATTGAATAAGATTAGACTATAGGTCTGGTCTATAACGAAGTCAGCATCAGTGATGTAACAATGAAGTCAGAATCGTAATGGCTGTTGAATGTGTGTGTGGTTCAATTGTTGTATGTTGTTAGAGGTGAACATTGCCCAGCTTTCTATTTGTTATGACTCCCCACACTGATTTCATCGTAGACTAGGACCTAGCCTACTATATGGCAGTGTTTTGACCAATAAATCATAAAACCGAACATCTGCAAATGAACATCTGAGAATAACATCAGCAAATTATGTGCTGCAACATTGTATATAGTAGATATTACTAACAGTAAGACGTAAAAATCAAAACCCCAAACCATGTAACTCAAGTATGTTGTAAGTCAGGGACTACCTGTTTTGAGGAAATTGAACTTGTAGAAGAAATCTCCAGGCCCAGGTGTTTCACTGCAGTTACCTGCTAAATACTTAAAGAATAATTAATACCAATTCTACAGAATTTTTTCCAAGATATCGAAGAGGAGGGAATACTCCTGCCATGGTTAATTTTATGTGTCAACTTGGCTAGGCTAAAAAAAAAAAAAAAAAAAGTACCTGCTTATTTAATCAAATACTAATTTCAGTGTTGCTGTGAAGGTATTTTGTAGACGTGGTTAACATCTGTAATCAGTTGACTTTATGTAAAGGAGATTAACTTCACTAATGTGGATGAGCCTCATCCAATCAGTTGAAGACCTTAAGGGCAAAAATTGAGGCTTTTCGGAGAAGAAAAAATCCTGCTGCAAGACAGCAGCATCACATCTTGTCTGAGATTCCAGTCTGCTAGCCTGCCCTATGGATTTCAGACTTCAGACTGCAGCACTAACCTCTGCTTGGGCTTCTAGCCTGCTGGTGAGTGTTATGAATTTCAGCCCTACCAACATATATCTCTCTATGTCTCTGTGTCTCTATGTCCTTATCTATCTATCTATCTGTCAGTCTATCATTTGTTCTATTTTATTCTGTTCTATTGTATTCTATTCTATTGGTTCTGTTTCTTTGGAGAGCTCTGATTGTTACATGTCTCAATTCATTTTATAAAACTAGTATTACTCTGATACTGAAACCAGACAAAGTACAAAATATGAAAACTATAGACCCATATCCCTAATGAATATAGATGCAAGAATTCTTGACAAAATATTAGCAAACATAATTCAGCAATATATAGGAATAATTATACACCATGAGCAATTCGGGTTTACTTGAGGGATGCAGGACTGATTCAATATTTGAAAATCAATCAGTGTAATCTACTATTTGAATAGGAAAAAAAAGAAGAAAAAAATCACATGATTATATAAATTAATGCAAAAAAGTTTTGACAAAACAGAACACTTATATATATGAATTTTTAGAAAAATAGGACTAGAAGGGGAACTTCTGTAATCTGATGAAAAACCTACAATTAACATTGTATTAATAGTGAAAAAATTGATGCTTCCCCTCCCCAGATTGGGAACAAGTCAGGGATGTATGCTGTTGTCACTCTTTTTTTTTTTTTTTTGAACATCCAAAAGTTTTCATTTATAACCTCCGTAATACACGAAGTTTGGTCCTACAGAAAATAAGAAGGAAAACATTTAGGAATTGACCTGAAAAAGTTAAAGATCTATTTGCTGGAACAGAATTATAAACACAAAGCCCAAAGAAAACAACTAGAACACTTCATAGTTGAAAAGTAATTTTTCCTAATTAACCTACTTAATATATGCTCATGATTCATGAAGTGTTCCATATTTTTCTGCTATAACTTTGTATCATGCGTGTTGCAAGTAGAAAAATTTTCAGCTGTGAATATAAACTAATTTTCTATAAATATTTTTGTGGTCAAAGGTTTATATACCCTGCTGAGTATAAACTGGAGGACTGACAGTACCTGGATTCATCACAAAACAGATACTCAGGAAGCCTTGATTATTATTAATTGGATGTGCAGGAGAAAAAAAATGAGCACAGTGGCTCCGCAGCAAAAATGCTGTTGAGTTTAAGATGTGAGATCTATCACTAATGTCACAAAAGGATACACTTCCAATATGTATATCTAGGAAAGTCCTTACTTGCCCTAAGTGGGGATTCACACAGAAGGCAGTCAAAGACATAGGGCTGGCTGAGTAAACTTCTCCAGTTCTCAGACTCACGATCCAGAATCCAAATTCTGTAGACAGCTTGATCTCTTTGTCAATTAACAGATTCTTTGCAAATGCCCAGATCCCATTCTTTGCTGGTTCCCATGTCCACTTCCCAGTAATGTAGCAAGAGGTGAACCAAGGAGGGGGAGGTGGCTTTTGTCACTCTTATTAAATATAATGTTGCGAGTTCTAGCAAGTTCAACAAGGCAAGACTAGGAGGAAATAAAAGACATACAGATCTGACATGCAGAAATACACCCGTATCTATTTGCAGATAACATTATTGTCTGTGTAAGAAATCCCAATGATTTTACCGAAAAGCAAAACAAAGAAAAAATAACTAAAAGCAAACAAAATTCTAAAACTAATAAGTGGTTCAGCAAGGTCAAAGAATACAAGATAAATATTTTAAAAATCAAGTATATATCTACATGGAGTGCCAAAATAATGAACAAACCTGTCTTGGAAGAAGTACAACCAGAATACTCCTTAGAAGCAAGGATGGTGAGACTACGTCTCACATACTTTGGACATGTTATCAGGAGGGATCAGCCTCTAGCCAAGGACATCATGCTTGGTAAAATAGAGAGGGTCAGTGAAAAAGAGGGAGATCCTCAGTGAGATGTATTGATATAGTGACTGCAACAGTGGGCTCAAGCGTAGCAACAATTGTGAGGATGGTGCAGGACCAGGCAGGGTTTTGTTCTGTTGTGCATGGGGTTCCTATTAGTCGGAACCAACTCGATGGCACCTAACATCAACAATATATCTACATGTTGGCAATGAATCCATAGACTCTGAAAGGAAAAATACAACACCATTTACTATCACTCAAAAAGAAAAGAAATACTTTGATGTAAATTTAATAAAACATGTACAAGACTTGTATGTTGAAAACTACAAAACACTGATTAAAGAAACCAAAGAAGATCTAAATAAATGGCAAGACATGCATGTTAATGAAGTGAAAGACTCAACATAGTAAAGATTCCAGTTGTCCCAAAATAGATACACAGATTTAAAGCTATTCTTATCAGAATCCCAGCAAAAGTTTGTGTAAACAATGACAAGATTATCCTAAACTTTATAGAGGAAGGCAAAGGTTAACAGAAGAGCTAAAATAATTATGGAAGAGAAGAATGAAGTAAAAGAAATTACCCAATTTCAAAACTTATTATATAGCTGTAATAATCAAGACTGTGTGGTATAGGTAGAGGAATAAGCACATAGATTAATGGAATAGTATACTATAGAGAACCCAGAAGAGGATACACACAAATATGCCAACTGATTTTTGACAAAGGCATAAAAACAGTTCAGTGGAGGTAAGACAGCCTTTCAACCAAAAATTCCGAGTAATTGGACATCCACAGGCAAAAAATGAACCTTGAATTAAACCTCACGACTTACACAAAAAAATGAACTCAGAATGTTATCACAAACTTAAACGTAAAATCTTCAGAATCTATAATTTTTAGACTTTGCACCAAAAGCACAATTCATAAAAGTAAAAGTGGGTGAAATTTACTTCATCAAAATGAAAAACTATTGCTATGTAAAAGACCCTGTGAAGAGGATGAAAAGAAAAGGTACAGACTAGGAGGGTATATTTGCAAAACACATAGCCCACAAAGGATTAGTATATAGAACGTATAAAGAACTCTCAAAATTCAACAGTAATGCAATCCAACTAGAAAATGGGCCAAGGATATAAAGAGATATTTTGCCAAAGAGGATACATGGACGGCAGATAAGCTCATGAAACAATGTTCAACATTAGGGAAATACAAATAAAAACACAATGAGATGTTACTACGTACATATCAGAATCGCTAAAAACAAAACAACAACAAAAAAAATGACAGCTCCAAATGCTGGTGAAAACGTGGAAAAACCAAATCACTGATACATTGCTGTTGGGAATGTAAAATGATACAGTCACTGTGGAAAACAGCTTGGTAGTTTCCTAAAATATGAAACATTCAATTCCCAAATGATCCAGCAATTGTACTCCAGAGAAATGAAAAACTTTTGTCAACACAAAAATCTGAACATGACTGTTTATAGCAGCTTTATTCCTAATAGTGGGAGACCTGGTGGCTCAGTAGTTAAGTGTTCCCCTACTAACCAAAAGGTCAGCAGTATGAATCCACCAGCCATCCCTTGGAAACCCTACGGGGCAGTTCTACTCTATCCTATAGGGTTGTTAGAAGTTAGTATTATTTCAGTGGCAACAGGTTCAGCTAGGGTTATTCCTAACAGCAAAAAACTGGAAACTGCCCATATATCCTGTAATGTGGTGGTTGTTGATAGGTGCTGTCAAGTCGATTTTTGACTCATAGTGACCCCAGGTGAAAGAGTAGAACTGCCCCATAGGGTTTTCTAGGCTGTAATCTTTACAGGTGCAGGTGGGCAGGTCTTTGGCCTGTGTAGCCCCTGGGTAGGGTCAAACTGAGAGCCTTCTGGTTATCAGGTGAGCCCTTAACCATTGACCCACCAGAGCTCCTTATCCTGAAATGAATGAATGGCTAACAAACAGACAAACAAAAACTGCAGTACATCTATACCATATAATACTATTTAGCAATGAAAAGGAACGTGTAGCAACCTAGATGAATGTCCACAGAACTATGCTGAGTAAAAAAAGCCAATCCCCAAAGGTTACATACTGTGTGATTCAATTTATGTGACATTCTTGAAATGACAAACTTATAGAAATAGATAACAGGTTATTGGTTTTTAGGTGTTAGAGTGGTAGTGGTGAAGAAGGAGGTGGGTGTGGCTATAAAAGGGCAGCAGGAGAGAACCACGTGGTGACGGAGATGCTCTGTGTCTTGACCATCAATGTCAGCATCCTGCTTTTGGTACTATACTATGGTTTTTCAGAATATACCATTAGGGAAAACTGGACAAAGAGCACATGGAATTTCTCTTTATTGGTTCTTACAACTGCATGTTAACCTCCAATTATCTCAGGATAAAACATTTAAGTAAAAACAAACAAAAAGAAGCTCATTAATTAATTTTATAGACACGAGGTAGAGGTCTGGAACATTTGAGCACAGGGCTAAGAGTCAGGAGACCTTGGTTCGATATTCAGACCTCTTCCTTCGTCACTGAATGACTTTGTACGAGGAATTTCATTCATTAGCTTAACAAGCGTTTCCTGTGTTCCTTCTATGAGCTAGGTTCTGGGCAAAGAGCTAGGGAATATTTACTCTCTTGCCTGCAATTTCTTTATATTTAAAGGGGATATTGTACTCTGAGGTCTTTTGCAACTTTTTGAATCACTAACTCAAAGGTCTTCGAAATGACCTGGTAGCTAAGAATCATTATTAGCGCTGATACTCATTTATATTTGAATTGCAACTTGCTTTATAAACCCCTTAATTCAGAGATTGTCTCTGTACCTCTTCATTTACCAGTGCCTAGCGAAACAACCCTTCACATGATAGGTATTCACTTAAGTTTTTATTAATGATTTATTCGGTGAATTTATCATGGTGTCAATAATTTAGGACAAGTACTTCCTAAAACGATTGCCCATTTTCCAACATACACCAGACTTAAATGCCAGCTTTTAAATTCTCTTTGTGTGTTATAGCCCACCAGCTGTTTTAATGCAATCATGTAATGTTTAAATGTTCCATATTAGAAAGCTCATATAATTTCTCTTAAATGTATTTTAAAATTACACCATTTATAATTAATTTTATCATAGTTATGCAACTATATAGCAAATATTATAAGCATCCATATTATAGAATATAGGACCCTGGAGAGGCCTTCAAGCTTCAGATGATGGCTTTTTGGTCTGAAAATTAAATCTGTAATGCTTAAAGAGACCTGGAGTATTCGCTCTAAGTCCCTAGGTTGATTTTTCTCTAATTTTCTAAGTAGACAGTTTTTTTTTTTTAATATAATTTTTATTGTGCTATAAGTGAAAGTTTACAAATCAAGTCAGTCTCTCACACAAAAACCCATATACACCTTGCTACACACTCCCAATTACTCTCCCCCGATGAGACAGCCTGCTCTCTTCCTCCAATCTCTCTTTTCGTGTCTATTTCGCCAGCTTAGTAGACAGTTTTTTCATAGTCCTAAGCAGTTTTTTTTTTTTTTTTTGGTTTAAGCAGTTTTATGAAACATATGCTATTGGAATTTTCAAAAACATTGTAATGGATGCCTTTCATGACCCTTCACAATCTGTAAAATTGTAGAACTCGTGTTTACTTAGGAGTCAAAGGGGAGTTGGATTAGCTTGGTCTCATGTCCATCTGCCCTTTTCTTCAACTCTCAAGTTGTCTAATACAAATGCCTAAAGCAGTTACAGACAGAAGCCTCATGGTTCATGAGTTACGGTTCTGGACTTCAGTCCAGAAAGAATTCTTCATACTTCATGCAGTATCAACAGACTCATCCTAGATAGCGTTACAAAGCTTATTCGTTTGTTTTAGGAGACCCTTGGAGGTCAGCGGTAGAAAGCACTAGAGCAAATCACTCTGACAGCTGCAAGAATGGTCAGCAAGTTTTCTGGCAGTGTGGGAAAAACCAGAAGAAACTTGCATTTGTGATCTCATTCTCTCTCAACTTTCACTTGCTGGTGGCTCCTAGGCTCAGTATTTTCAGCATGTCAATCTACCATTCACATGTTGACCCCTAAGTCTTCTGGATCAATAGACCCTTGTGTCAAATGGCAAGTTCTCAGCCATCCCTTTTCTGCTTTTCTCTGGGATAATCTAGAGGTAGGGGGTATGGACGGAGGTGAGCTGTATTTGAAATCAGCTGCCTGGACCTCTTTTAGATTCTCTTCTCCAAATGCTGCTTTTGTTACTCTTCTCTTAGACAAAGTCTACTGTTGTTCTACAATGAGAAGAAAATGGGGACCTGTTTGGCCATCATGGCCCTAAAGCCTGGCAGCTTACTCCTTCAGAACTATATTCTACATCTGAAAGTGTGTATGCTATTGCTACAGATTTTACTTTCTAAAAATATTGTGTATTGCCTTTACCAAGGAATTTTGAAAGATTTTCCACTGTCTTTTAAAAGTTGAGGCTGAGTAAGGATTTTTGTTCAGGGTAGATGAAACCAAGCTTTTTAAAACTTATTTCAGCTTAATGATAGTCCTGCAACAACTACATTCCATTAAATCAGCCTCCCAAAGGTCTTTATTTACTTCCAAATGTCATCTCTAAATTATATGTCTTCAAATATTTTCATCAGTTACCTTCCCTAAAGCTCCATGGTGCCCATTAAGTTGAACTATAATAAAAAAATGACAGGTTGGAATTGGAATTTTATTTTCAGCTTGGGTTAACTCAGAGTTCCTTCCGAGAATCCAGAGTTGCTGGAACTGAAACCTCAGCACCTGCCAGAACTTAAGTTGCTTTGTCAAGTGAGGTTTGATTCTCCAGAGTGTGGTCTGCTTCCAGCCTTTGCCAAAAGTAAAGCCAGTCTACAAGTTAAGTCTTTGACATCCTGGATGACCAATTCAGATCTTTATGAGTCCTTAAGAGTTTCTAGATATATACAGCCACATTATATCATATTTCGTTAGGAGAAACCTTTCTTGATGACCAGCAAACAGTATTTTTCTAAATAGGAAATAATAAGAAACTGATCTGCATTTATTATTTAACAAATATTTATTGAGTGTGTTGACATCATACTAGGCATTGGGACACAGCCTGCACTAATGGATATTCATTTTATAAATGATTATTTTATTTAAAAAATTTAATGTATCTTAGATTTCTCTTGATGTTGGATTTGGTCACACATAAAAATAATTGAGTCGTTCATTGGCCAGATAGAAGCTGGGTAAATGGATTCCCAGGCCTTTCATTCTAGGAGATATTCTTTCTCCTCCCATGTTGAATTGTACTTACCCACTTTAATGATGATCCAGCTGATATCATCCAGTGGGGACTGTTCCTATAACCTGAGCACTAATGTGATAATCACTATTATCATTTATGGATTTTTATTGCTTGCATGCATCATTTAATAAATCTCAAAATAATTATAGTAAATTCTGTTGTTATTCCCATTTTACAGATGATTAAACTGAAATTCAGGGGTTAGATGGCTTGCTCAAAATCATCACAAAACCAAGAGTGTCAGAGTTAGTTCTCCTTGGATCCAAAGCCCAAGTTCTTTCCTCTGTGCTGTACTGCTCACACGAGCCTTCTTGTGCCTTTATGATCAATTGGGACTTCATAACTGATCAGATTATTCCATTAGTGGCTATGCTACTGGAGGGAGCAATATAGGAGGTTTAGACAACTGCTCAGTTGAGTCAGAAATCAACCCAGGTTCAGAGTATCCCAGAAGGCAATCCTATGTTACCCTGTGACCTGCTTAATACTCTGCTCTTCATGTTTTCTCGTGGTGGAGAAAAAGCCACTAACTCCTCTATTACTAGAGTATTATTAGGAGAATTTGCTGGCAAACTTTACTAGAGTTTGTTCAATTCTAGGGAAGATCTCAGAGTCTAGGAAATAATATTCTTCTCCAATAAAATGGCAGAAATGTTTCCAGACTGCCTGTAGAAGATTGCCGGTTGCCTCCAAGCAGCACAACTAATTTGGGGGTTCATCTATTGGAAGGAACATCTCAAAGTGGAGCAGTCATCACCTGCTTATAAAATGCTACACTTCAAAACATTGGAAAATACCTCAACATTGGCATAATATGACTTTTAATCGCTGAATCCTGCAGAATTTATCCATTTAATTTAGTATAATTAGAGCAAATTACCCCTTATGGATGGGCCTTAGTTCATGAATTATTTGGTTGTAGTGAGCTTTCTTTAAATGATCAGAGAGACTGATGTTGCTTTGTGTGCACTTGAGTCTTTGCCAGTCAATGCAGCTAATTGCCCCATCACTCACTATGCCCCTATGAAAAGCTTGAGTCACCAGGGAATAGGAGATGAAACTTAGAACTGCAGTGGAAATATATATTGAGGAGTAGGGTTTTCTAGGTTCTGATAAGCAAGTTGACTTTCCATAAGAATTGTACTGTTGAAGTCAATTAAAAATATGCGTGACTAAATTCAAATTCCTCCCATTCTCAAGCTAGGAGAAATTGGAACCTTAATAGAATTAAAATTTCATTTGAAAAAACAAACAAAATCTCCATCTGAGATTTCAGCATATTTTTGCTGGTTCTTTCTCCTAACCGGGTTTCCCCATTGGACTGTATTTTTCAGTTGATATTTCTCCTAGCCACAGAGGTACATTTCCAGACTGAGAGAGAACAATCCAGGCTTTGAAGAAAAACCAACACTTGCCAAAATCGTCTACCCTGTGCTAGTTCTGGATTTGGTCATCAAGTTGGATTTTTGTAGTTAAATGTTGGCATTTAGTGGATACCATTTATATACCATAGAGGTATTTGCTAGGTTTAGACTAAGTACCTTATATTGCTTTCTTTTTTCTTCATAGACTCAACCTACAAGGTAGCTATTATTATAATAAACCTCATTGTACAGATCACAAATTGCAGTTTAGTGTTGTTGTTAGGTGCCATCGACTCAGTCTTGATTCATAACGACCCTATGCATGACAGAATGAAACACTGCCCAGTCCTGCGCCATCCTTATGATCATTGTTATGCTTAAGCTCATTGTTACAGCCACTGTGTCAATCCACCTTGTTGAGGGTCTTCCTCTTTTTCGCTGACTCTGTACTCTGCCAAGCATGATGTCCCTCTCCAGGGACTGATCCCCCCAACAACATGTCCAAAGTATGTAAGATGCAGTCTCGCCATCCTTGGTTCTAAGGAGCATTCTGGTTGTACTTCTTCCAAGACAGATTTGTTCATTCTTTTGGCAAAAAAAAAAAAAATTCTTTTGGCAGTCCATGGTATATTCAATATCTTCACAAACACCACAATTCAAAGGCTTCAATTCTTCTTCGGTCTTTCTTATTCATTGTCCACTTTTCACACGCACATTGAAAATACCATGGCTTGGGTCAGGCACACCTAGTCTTCAAGGTGACATCTTTGCTTTTCAACACTTTAAAGAGGTCCTTTGCAGCAGATTTACCCAATGCAATGCATTGTTTGATTTCTTTCTGCTTTTGGTTTCTTGACTGCTGCTTCCATGGCGGAAACTCTGGTGACGTAGTGGCTAAGTGCTACAACTGCTAACCAAGGGGCCAACAGTTCGAAACCACCAGGCACTCTTTGGAAACTCTATGGGGCAGTTCTACTCTGTCATATAGGGTTGGTATGAGTCAGAATTGACTCAATGGCAATGGTTTTTTTTTTTTTTTTGGTGGGGGGGCTTCCATGGCTATTGATTGTGGATCCAAGTAAAATGAAATCCTTGACAACTTCAGTCTTTTCTCCCTTTATCATGATGTTGCTCATTGGTCCAGTTGTGAGGATTTTTGTTTTCTTTATGTTGAGGCACAGTCCATAGTGAAGGCTGTGGCCTTTGATCTTCATTAGTAAGTGCTTCAAATCCTTTTCACTTTCAGCAAGAAGTTTGTGTCATCTGCATAACACAGGTTGTTAATGAGTCTTCCTCCAATCCTCATGCCCCAGTTTTCTTCATATAGTCCAGGTTCTTGGATTATTTGCTCAGCATACAGATTGAATGTGTATGGTGAAAGACTACAACCCTGACACACACACTTTTTCTGACTTTAAACCAATCAGCAACCCCTTGTTCTGTCCGAACAACTGCCCTTTGATTTATGTAAAGGTTCCTTATGAGCACAATTAAGTGTTCTGAAATTCCCATTCTTTGCAAAGTTATCCATAATTTGTTATGATCCACACAGTTGAATGCCTTTGCATAGTCAATAAAACACAGGTAAACATCCTTCTCGATGTTTAGTGGTATTAAGTAAATTCCTTAGAGTATTCATTATCCAAAATTCTCAAGGCGATTATAGTTTAAAGAAGTTATAGTAGGGAATAGATTTCAGTGGAGCTTTCAGACTACAATGGACTAGATTGCCTTGGCAATCTACTTCTAAAAAACAGCCGATGATGTGGGGACCATGGTCTTGGGTAACATATAGCTCAGTTGGCATAACATAGTTTATAAATAAAATGTTCTGCATTCTACTTTGGTGAGTAGTGTCTGAGGTTTTACAAGCTTGTGAGCGACCATCTAAGATATTCCTCTGGTCCCACCCCTTCTAGAGCAAGGGAGAATGATGAAAACCAAAGACACAAGGGAAAGATTAGTCCAAAGGACTAATGGACCACAACTACCACAGCCTTCACCAAACTGAGTCCAGTACAACCCGATGGTGCCTGGGCTACCATCACTGGCTGCTTTGACAGGGATCACAGTAGAGAGTCTTGGACAGCGCTGAAGAAAAATGTAGAACAAAATTCTAACTCACACACACACATACACACACACACATAAACCAGACTTACTGGCCTGATAGAGACCAGAGAAACCCAGAGAGTATGCCCCCTGGACACACTTTTAGCTCAGCAATGAGGTCACTCCTGAGGTTTACCCTTCAGCTAAAGATTAGACAGACCCATAAAACAAAATGAGACTAAAAGGACACACCAGGCCAGGGGCAAGCACTGGAAGAAAAGAAGGGACAGGAAAGCTGCTAATAGGGAACCCAAGGTCAAGAAGGAGAGAGTGTTGATATGTCGTGGGGTTGGTAACCAATGTCACAAAACAATATATGTACTAATTGTTTAATGAGAAACTAGTTCCGTAAACCTTCATCTAAAGTGCAGTAATAAAATAAATAAATAAACAACAACAAAAAGCAGCCAACGGAAACCTTATAGACCACAACGGTCAGATCTGCAACCAATCATGGGAATGACTCAGGACCGGGCAATGTTTTGTTCCATCGTGCATGAGGTCATCATAAGTCAGAAACAACTTGATGGCAGCTAAGAAGAAGAAGAACAACAACATTAGTGGGGATATAGTCAACAAAGAGATAATCGAAATGTAGTGTATGTACCACAACTGACTATTTTTAGTACGGGACTAGGTTTGTTCAAAGCCAGTTAACTCTTTCAGAAACAAATAAACAAAAAGTAGTAAACTTTTCTTTATGATGTCTAAGCTCTAAAGTAGGTGACCTTCAAAGATCTTTCCAGAATTAATTTGTTTGACATTCCCACATGTATTTCCACTTTTTCTCAATTGAATGGAATACTTGCTATTATTGACTATGTCCTTTATGTCATGCCTTGTGCCTATGTTCATGATTTCACTTACATAAATTCTTCTCATACTTACATACTAATGTCCTGCTTTCTGTGTGTCTTCCTTAATATTCAGTCAAAATTAAAAACTCCCTCATTTGGATTCCCTCATCAAATTGTCTGTGGTACTATATCACTCTCCTATATTTGATTGAGTCATATGTTGGTTTTCTCTATAGACTGAAAGCTCTTTGATTTCATCCAGCTGTAGGTTCCCAAAATATTTTAACTAGTTCGAAATGAGACAAAAAGACAAGTGCAAAATGCAGAATAATTGAGTTGAAAGACCTCAATTTTTTTTTTTATTTAGGCATGAAAGGAGGAAAGAACTTTGTAAAAGAGAACACACGTAGCATAGCTTTCCTCTCTCCAATATCTTTGAAAATAAAGATTTCTCCTTCCCCATTTGCTCTCTGAAACAAATGTTGAGAAGCCTTTTCTTTGTGAATGAAATTTAATTATGCTCTAGTAATTTCCTGGAAGAGGCAAGAGTTTGCCGGGTCTCCTGATACTGACAAGTATTTGGGCCCCTTGTGCAATCACACTCAGACCCCAGTGTGAATGCCATTGTGCTCCTAGATAATTGGATCTGTGTTTGGAGCTTGGTATACTTGCCTGGAGAGGATTGGCTTAAAGTGAGAGGCAAAGTTCAAAATAGTCAAAGTAGTAAATTAGGAGAACATTTTTTTTTTAAGTTGTTAATTGAATCATTAAAGATGCCATTTTGAAACAGGGCAGGTAGTGTGTATTAACTGCAAGCATTAAAAGAGCAATAAATGTTACAGCACCTCTTTTAGCCATGAGTGTTGAGAGCTGTTAACAGCATTTCACAAGTTAAAGTGTCACCCAAATGTATTCAGTGAGCATTTGCAAGCTTGCTTTGTGCCTGGCACTGTCTTGGGCTTGTGGCGAGGGCGGGGGTGGGGGGAGCACAACAAACTTATCCTCAAAGGGGCTGAGATCTGTTATGGGAGACAAAGCATAAAAAATTAGAGAGGTGTACACAGAACTCAGAAAGCACACAGGAGGGAGTGAATCACTCTCCTGGAGGAATCTGGGAAGGCTTCACCTGGGAGGTAATAGCTAGACTTTATTTTGAAGAACAAATTTACATTGCCAAAAAAAGAAAAGTGGATCCTGGATCAGAGTATTTCATGCAAAGGGAATAGCCTATGTACAGGTATGAAGGTAGAAAAGGGCATGTGTGTATTCAGGAACACTGCATGATCCAGTGTGGTAGCTATAAGGTACCACCACTTGTGGCTGTTGAGTTGACTCCAACTCATGGTGACGCCATGTGTGTCAGAGTAGAACTGTGTGCCGTCGAGTTTTCAATGGCTGATTTTTCGGATATAGGTCGCCAGATCTTTCTTCTGAGGTGCCTCTGAGTGGACTGGAACCTCCAACTTTTTTTTTTTTAATTGTACTTTAGATGAAGATTTGCAGAACAAACTACTTTCTCAAGAGACAGTTAGTACACATACTGTTTTATGACATTGGTTAACAACCCCACAACATGTGAACACTCTCCCTTCTTGACCTTGGTTTCCCTGTTACCGGCTTTCCTGTCCCTTTCTGCCTTCTAGTCCTTGCCTCTGGCCTGGGCTGTTGGACCCCTTTAGTCTCGTTTTGTTTTATGGGCCTGTTCAATCTTTGGCTGAAAGGTGAACCTTGGGAATGACTTCCTTACTGAGCTAAAAGGATCTCCAGGGGCCATACTTTTGGGGTTTCTCCAGTCTCTGTCAGGCCAGTAAGTCTGGTCTTTTTTTGTGAGTTAAAATTTTATTCTACATTTTTCTCCAGCTCTGTCCTGGATACTCTATTGTGATCTCTGTTGGAGCAGTCAGTGATGGCAGCTGGGCACCCACTAGGTGTACTGGATTGCCTGGTGGAGGCTGTGGTAGTTGTGGTCCATTAGTCCTTTGGACTAATCTTTCCCTTGTATTTTTAGTTTTCTTCATTCTGCTTTGCTCCAGAGGGGTGAGACCAGTGGAGTATCTTAGATGGCTGGTCACAGGCTTTGAAGACCCCAGATGCTATCCACCAAAGTAGAATGTAGAACATTTTCTTTATAAACTAGATGTAAGGTTAAAAGAAAAAAACAGAAAAAAGTCATCAGCTAGTTGTCTTTGACTCAAGATGACCCCATGTGTGTCAGAGTGAACTGTGCTCCATAGAGTTTTCAGTGGCTGATTTTTCAGGTATAGGTCATCAAGTCTTTCTTCCAAGGTGCCTCTGAGTGGACTGGAACCTCCAACTATTTGTCTGTTTTTTTTTTAATAAATTGTACTTTAGATGAAGGTTTACAGGACAAACTAATTTCTCATTAAACAGCACATATAGCAACTCTGGTCTCCAGTAGGAGAGCAGTAACTTTTCAAAGAGGCTTTGTTCTCTGTCTCTTTCTGCCCCCCTCCCCCAGCCCTTTGGCTAAATGGAAAAGTATTAAGATTCATTTTTCCCCCTCATTCTGTGTCTTTCTTCACTTATTTTCTCTTTTGTGTCATCTACTGCTCATAAAATGGACCTTTATCTTGAGTTTCTAGTAGCGTAGATTTGTGATGCCGATTGAGCTAGGTATTCCCTGAGACCGTGGTCCCCACAGCCCTCAGCCCCGCAGTTTGCTCCCTCGGGGAGTTTGGATGTGTCTATTGGAACCTCCATCTTTTTGATTAGCATGTGAATGTGTTAACCATTGGCACCACCCAGGGACTCTAGATAAAGTGTAGGTGATGGTATTTTCTGGGAAGTGAAGCTGACAATATAAACCAGGGAGTGGTCGTAAAGGATTTCCTATGTGGTGATAAGGAGTTTGAAGGTTATTACAGGAAGCAGAGTCTTGAAGCAGGAATTTGGAGCTAGGGGATAATCTGATCATTTGACATCATACTTTATAAAGACTTTTCATTATGTTAGTCACTGGGGACTAAATTCACAAGCTTGTTAACAGCAATCTAAATCAAAAGGAAACTCCAATGCTTTAGGGATAGAGTCACCATAAACCAAATAACTAGCAGAATTGTTTGGGGTGAAATCCTTCAAGCCCCATTCCTGAGTGGTTTGCTGTTCTCTCTTGCTTTCCCCCATGAGTACATATTGTAAGCTTGCAGGAAAATTACCTCTGCAATTAAAACGATATAATCAGTTAGTGCTAAATTATTTAAACCTGAATAATTGCCTGAGCACTAGTAATTGTGGACTTTGGGAACTTTTACAGAGTTAAATCTAAGGACTCTGAAAGGTCATGAAGATTCTCTGAAGTTTTTTTCCCATGTGCAAGCCTTTTGGGTCTTTACAACTGCAAGTGCTAAGTGGGGAAGAGCAATGACTGCCTGTTGGAGGCTGACTAGAATGACCAAATACATCTAAGATGTAATAACGAAAGCTGTGTGAAGCTCTTAATTTCCCCTCTTACTCTGGAAACAGGCCACATTTCTTACCACAATGAATTGACGTGCTGGGAATGAGCAGCTCAATTAGCAACTCTCCTCTCCTGTGGGAGAGCAGTAACTTTTCAAAGAGGCTTTGTTCTCTCATTCCCCTGTCACCAGCCTTTTGGCTAAACAGAAAAGTATTAAAATTCATTTTTTCCACTCCCTCTGTGTCTTCCTTCACTTATGTTCTCTTTTGTGTCATCTACTGCTAACAAAACGGACCATCATCTTGAGTTTCTAGTAGCAAGAAGGCGAGGGTTCTGTAGGGTTAGAAGTCGTCTCTCTGAAGTCTCCATTTCTCCTTCATGTAAGCAGTTTTGGATGTAGGTGCAGATTTAAGGAAAGAATTGAGAATTTGAAACATGAACTTCAGTGAGCCTTTCCTTTTGGTCTTCCTTCCATGCACCCTATCAGTACTATCCCTGAGGAGGTGAGAAGTGGGAGTTTTGAGATTCCCTTCACCCCAATTCTTTACCCCAATTATTGCAGAAATGAAATTAAGTTTAAAAAAATCTGGCGATACAATGCTACCTGTGGTTTTTGAATGTAAAATATTTAATAAAAAATAAAACTTATCAAGTAATAATTTGATGCAGAACCATTCATAAAAAAAGAACTATAAAGCCTAGAGGGATGTAAAAGGAGAAATAACTAGTCCCCAACTATTCCTTTTTTCATCTTGACAAGGGTTGAAAATAAGGAGAGAGAATTTATGCTTTTTTCTATCTATGTGTCTATTCTTTTGAAAAGCCATGGGAAAAATTCTTACCTTCTCTATAACAAGTAAAAAAGTGCTACCTTCTCTATAGACTGAGTTTAAGTGGGGAAGATGCGGAAGAGGCTAAAGCTTGACCTGGAGTGAGGGTTCTTCATTTTTCTATAAGCTGGGGTGGCTGGGGAGCCCTGGTTGCACAGTGGTTAAGAGCTTGGCTGCTAACCAAAAGGTCAGCAGTTCGATTCCACCAGCTGTTTCTTGGAAACTCTATGGGGCAGTTCTACTCTGTCCTATAGGGTTGCTATGAGTTGGAATCGAATTGATGACAATGGGTTTGGTTTGATTTGGTTTGGGGTGTTTGGACTATTAGTGTTATATTTGTTTCCTGCAGTTCCTAGTTACTGCACTTGGTTGATAGGGCTTGCACTGTACTTAAGTGGAATTAGTTGAAAACTAAACATTATTTTTGTGATGATTATTATGTATTTTCGTGCATTTGTAAAGTGTGTAAAAATGATTAGCATAGGACTTATTTTACTGCCAAGGTTAAAAGTATAATCAACATGCTAAACAATTTAATTCAACAAACATTTACTGAGTATCCTCTCTGTCCTGGTACAAGATATATAGACGTATCATGGGGAAACTATAGAACCCCAAAGGAAAAATGAGGTTACTGTAGAAGTCCAGGTGAGGAGGACTGTGGGAGTAATATTAGAGGGAAAGAGACCTTGTTGTTTTGTGTACTGTGAAGTCGATTCTGACTCATCTCTTCTATTTCTTTATGTTTGGCCCTAGTGGTTGGTGCGTAAATTTGAATAATAGTCGTATTAACTGGTCTTCGTTGTAGGCATATGGATATTATCCTATCACTGACAGCGTTGTACTTCAGGATAGATCTTGAAATGTTCTTTTTGATGATGAATGCGACACCATTCCTCTTCGAGTTGTCATTCCCAGCATAGTAGACTACATGATTGTCTGATTCAGAGTGGCCAATACCAGTCCATTTCAGCTCACTAATGGCTAGGATATTGATGTTTATGTGTTCCATTTCATTTTTGGCGATTTCCAATTTTCCTAGATTCATACTTTGTACATTCCAGGTCCCGATTATTAATAAATGTTTGCAGCTGTTTCTTCTCATTTTGAGTTGTGCCACATCAGCAAATGAAGGTCCCGAAAGCTTGACTCCATCCACGTCATTAAGGTCGACTCTACTTTGAGGAGGCAGCTCTTCCCCAGTCATCTTTTGAGTGCCTTCCACCCTGGGAGACTCATCTTCCAGCACTATATCAGACAATGTTCTGCTGCTATTCATAAGGTTTTCACTGGCTAATGCTTTTCAGAAGTAGACTGCCGGGTCCTTCTTCCTAGTCTGTCTTAGTCTGAAAGCTCAGCTGAAACCTGTCCTCCATGGGTGACCCTGCTGTTATCTGAATAAGGGTGGCATAGCTTCCAGCATCACAGCAACACACAAGCCCCCACAGTATGACCCATAGCAACCTTAAGTGGGTGCAATTTCCTGTTGGTATAGTTTTTGGGAGTGACAGGAAGTTGGGGATCAGGATGACTACTGCAGTTGGGTGGTGATTGGTGTTGTTATTAACTGAGAAAGGGTTTTGTACCTTTGATTCACTCAGTGGGAACTCAGTACCCCCACGAGAAATATGGGAGGGAGAGAAAGGTAGCTAGTACTCCACATTGTCATTCCAAGGGCCCAGCTAACCCACTTCTGCCAGCAGAGCCCCTGTGCCCGTCAGTTGGTGCGAGAGGCAGTGAAAAGGGCAGGGGTTCAGCCTCCTGACAGTCACACAGGGAGCTGGGGGACTTAAAGTAGGAAAAATGGGTTATAGTCAGGGAGTTCAGTCAATGTGACTTGGAGAGATCCTGAAGCTGATGCCTTGAGTGAAAAGGTGACATTTTTGCCCAGGCTTTTTTCTGAGACAGAAGGCAATTTTAGTTAGATTCCCACCCAGCTTTTCTTGTCATTTTATCCTCAGGCACAATCTTAATCTTGCATTGTTCAAGCCAGTCATCACTGTCACTTCTCCTTGTTTCAGCAAGATATTTTTTTCAGGATTTTGTGGTTTTCTTCAAAATCCTTTCAAGGGCAGTGTGCTATTATAGGCATGGCTGAAGGACGTAAATGCTTGGTTCTGAGGCCAGGGCTTGTTCCGTGCTTCCAAATGGATGATGTACGGTTTTCTGGATATTTGGATTGCTGCCTGCATGCCACTTTAACTAAAAAAAATAGCCAATCATGTCACAAATCCCTATAAATAATGTTTTCTGGTTTCCAGTGACTGTGCCTTCCCAGCTTCCTTCTGTTTTGTCCACCTCCTCATCACTCCGTTGGTGAGGGAGGGAGTCCTTTAGGGCTCTGGGGATGCCTGAACACATGACACCTGATACTGGACAGATGAAATTGGCAGAAGTTTATTAGTCATGTACACTCACAGCCTAGAGGAGGAGGATACTACTTGCCATGAAAGGCCACACAGGGTTTGCACTCAAGAGCAAAGTGAAAGAGCAGAGGCTGTGGGAGGCAGGGTTTATAGTAACAAGAGGGTGGGTGCACCCTTTTTCCTGTAGGAGAATGTGATTGGCTCATTTGAATAATTTCACAGGCTGGCAGGGAAGTGAAACCTGTTAGGTTAAGGACTGGGTAGGGTGCAGCTGGTCTAACTGATAGGAGAACTAGCTAGGTGGGGAGATTTTCCCACTGGGTGGGGTCATATCTGGCAAGAGCAGGGGGACTCACGGTTATGTTTCTGGGACCCTGTGAGGCTTAAAGATACCAAGGAAACACATGAAATTTAGGCCTTTCACTGTACTTTTTCACTCCAAATAAATTCTTGGTCCTTTTTGAAGGTTCTAAGGATTGACTTCCACAATCTCTCCATGAGCGCCTCGTATTTTCCTTTGAAATAATTTTACTCATTACCTTGATGCCATTTTTAGCCTTGGATCTTGGACCTGATTTTTTTTTTTTTAAAGAGCTTTGTATTTAGGATAGTTTTATATTTACAGGGGAGTTGTAAGAGTACTGAGTTTCAGTACGTCCCTCGTGTAATCTCCGCTATTGTCATCATCTTATATTACCATGGTTCATTTGGCACAAATAAGAAACCAGTACTGTCACCTTACCATTAACTAGACTCCACACTTTATTTGAATTTTGGAATTTTTTCCACTAATGCTCTTTTTCTGTTCTCAGATCCCACTCGTATACCACATATATTTAGTCATCGTGTGCCCTTAGGCTTCTCTTTGCTCTGACAGTTTGTCCGACTTTCCTTGTTTTTGTTGTCTTTGACAGTTTTGAGCAGTATCAGTCAAGTATTTTGTAGAATGTCCTCCACTGGAATTTTTCTGATGTTTTTATAATGATTAGATGGAGGTTATGGGTTTTTGGAAGGAGCTCTGGTGGCACACTGGTTAAATGTTTGGCTGCTAACTGAAGGTAAACCGAACCCACCAGCTGCTCCATGGGAGAAAACACCTAGTGATCTGCTCCCCTAAAGATTATAGCACAGGAAACCTTATGAGGCAGTTCTATTCTGTTCTATAGTGTCCTATGAGTCGGAATCAATTTGACGACACGCAACAACAACAACAACAACAACAACAATGGGTTTCCCGAAGAAGACCACAGAGGTAAAGTGCCGTTTTCATTACATCCTATCAAAGGACAAACATGACTTTTCACTATTGGTATTGACCTTGATTACCTGGCTAAGGTAGTGTTTGTCAGGTTTTATCACTCTAAAGTGTTAATTTTTTGTTTTCCCCTTTCCATACTGTTCTCTTTAGAAGTAAGTCATTAAGTGCATCCACATTCAAGAAAGGGGAAGAGAGAGGGCTTAGGCTCCATCTTCTGGAAAGGGATATCTATATAAATTATTTCAATTTTTTTCTGTAAAGATTTGTCTCTTCTCCAACATCTATTTATTTACTCAATTATTTATTTATATCTTTAGGCCTGATTTACATCCCCTTGCCCAGTATCTGGAAACCCTGGTGGAGTAGTGGTTAAGAGTTTGGACGCTAACCAAAACATTGCCAGTTCGAATCCCCATGAGGCAGTTCTACTCTATCCTTTAGGGTCACTATGAGTCAAAATCGACTCCACAGCAATGTGGTTTTTTTGGTCCATGTTTTACTCATCTACTGCTGCCATAACAAAAATACCACAAGTGGATGGCTTTAACAAAGAAATTTATTTTCTCACAGTCTAGTAGGTTACAAGTCCAAATTCAGGGTGTTGTCTCCAGGGAAAGGCTTTTTCTCTCTTTCGGCTCTGGAGGAAGGTTCTTGTCTTCAATCTTTCCATGGTTGGGGAGCTTCTCAGGCATAGGGACCCTGGGCCCGAAGGATGCACTCTGCTCCTGGTGCTGCTTTCTTGGTGGTACAAGGTCCCCAACTCTCTGCTTGCTTCCCTTTCCTTTTATCTTTTGAAAGATAAAAGGTGGTGCAGGCCACGCCCCAGGGAAACTCCCTTTACATTGGATCAGGGAGGTGACCTGAGTAACTGGTGGCGTTATAATCCTATCCTAATCCTCTCAACATAAAATTACAATCACAAAATGGAGGACAACCACACAATACTGGGAATCATGGCCTGACCAAGTTAATACACACATTTTTGGGGGGACATAATTTAATCCATGGCATCGCACCCTTTGGCCCCCCCAGATCACATCCTTGCAACATACAAAACATATTCATCCCACCATATCGTAGCAAAAGTCTTAACTCCAAGTTCAAAATCCAAAAACTCCTCTTCATCTGTGAAATCTAGAATATGTTATTTGCTTCCAAGGGTACAATGGCAGAACAGGTACAAGCTAGACATTTCCATTACAAATGGGAGAAACTGGTGAGACAGATATGGTTAACTGTGCTGGGAGAACAAAAGAGCTGTTAAAAGATTAGCATCTAGAATTTGGGTAAACAGGAGCCACACTTTGTCAACATGAGATAAGGCTGAAACAACCCGTGAATTACTATCTTCTTGGTGTTTTTCTAGTCCCTTCCCCCTTTTGCAGGCTCCGCATGTGCAGAAGAACAAAGTGTGGCTGCTGTTTAACCTTCCTTAACTCTCCAAAGATGGTGATGTAGTGCTGAAGATCAGTGCGCTTGCGCTATATCCCATAGTTAGTGATGCCAAGGGCTGCTGAGGGGACTCCATCTTGAATATCAGCAGATTCCATCTTGGACTCCAGATGTGCACGCAACCTAATTAGCATGCACCGCCATTCTGAGAAATACCCACCCCTTGAAAGAAGGCCATTAAATATTTGTCACTCTACTGTCTCCACCAAGCCCATATAAGCCTTAGCCTTGCTTCCCTTTTCAAGTCAGTCTTTAAGAGAGGATTAGTCTCCCGCTGAATCCTTTTGCTTGACTCAAGCAAAATAAAGCTTGCTGAAGATAAATTTTGTCTTTCTTTGTATTCTTATTCAGGAAAAGACAAGGACCCTTTGTGTCAGACTGGCCATTGGTAACACTGGGAGAAAAAGAAGGCATAACAGGCACCAAGGAAGTCAGCAGAACACATTAGCCCTCAAAGCTTTGAAAATAATCCCCTGTTCTCTGAGACAATTTACACAATGGCCCTACCCGCCACACTCTCTGGATTCTGAGTGGAGGCCCCTCGGCCCGGGGCTTCAACTCTGTCTTCCAGGCCCACTGGGACAGCAATTCTGCTCCCTTGGCTTTAGACGCACCATTCTCCTAGTCCATCTGAGTGGCAACTCCATCCTTAGAAACACCAGAGGCCATGGCTCCACCCTTTGAAACCCCTGAGGTCATGGGCATACCTTTTGGGACTGAGGCAACTTGGCTTCTTGTGTTGTCTCTTCAATTTCTGCTTCCTGGTTTCTTTGCCACTTGGGTTGTCACACCTCACACCCACATCTGTTCTGCTGGGGCAAGTATTCCAAAGCTCAGTAGCCCACCGATAAGTACCTGGAGGCACCCTACTCTGCCAGGAAGCCTCCCTCGCACAGGCAGTCATCTTTCTTGCTCCGTGGGTCGGAAAGGCCAAAATAGAGGACAACCACACAATACAGGGAATCATGGCCCAACCAAGTTGATACACACATTTTTGGAGGGACATAATTCAATCCATGACAACCCAGTATCTCTTGTTAGACTGGATGTTTTGCTCAGCCTGTATCTTGGTTCGTAAATCTATCTTTCCTTTGGATGCTGTTTCTTTCTTCAGTTCTTTATTTGCTCCTGACCTTACCTTGCTTTTTTGGGGAAGAGGGCAAAGGGCACTGAGAAGCGTGGGTAAAAAGGAAGAGGCAATGTCAAACTGTGAGGTGAAAAAGTGTGAAGAGAATAGGATACCACTGGATTAAAGATGGAAAATGTAGTGAAAGCAGGAAATTAGAGCATGTTTTCAGAGAACTTGGAAAGAGTACTGGGATTTCCACTCTTTAAGGTAAAAGGAGTTTCTGGAAAGATGGAGGAATCATGGGCATTCAGATGGCAGGTATTGAGCTTACATATAAAGACAAGAAGTTACTGTAGAATCATTGAGGCCTTAGAAATCAACCCGTCAATTTGCATATTTAAAGTTGTGAAATCTGTGGGCTTATAGGTTTTGTGGATTGCCCAAGGTCAAATTTATTCCCAATACAGCCAGATTCATAGTGAAGCTTCCTGATTCCCCACTTAATTCTTCTTCTAAAATGCCACAGCTGCCTCCTTGTAAGCTAATTCTGGTACTAAGAGAGTGGGGTTTTCCATCCCCTTGGAAGTTTGAGGCTATAACTAGAAATAGCCTCGATGGGATAGAAAGAACTCAGGGAAGCCAAATTCCCTTCTTGGTGATTTAAATGTTAATATCTTGGCACTTTTCCAAGCAACTGGAAGATTAGAAGGCAACTAAGGAGATGTGCTTATTGTAGGAAACCACAGTCCCTGTTGTTGGTTAAGTGAAGGTTGTAGTCATTGAAGATGAGATTAGAGGCTTATAAGAGATTCCTAATGGAACCCAACCATCCTTTTGTCTTGTGTCAACAACAATATTTCTTCTCTTCCTTCTGGATCAGTAGAGGAGTCCAGTAAGCTATTGAACCAGACAGGCTAGTATTCAAAATCTGGACCTTTCTTTAGAAGGAATTGGTTGCACTAGCACAGATGCAAACTTTTATCTATGTGTTTCTCTGCAAGGGTCTTGTTCTCCATTCTTTCAGACACCTTAGCCAACGTGATTGTTTTAATATGTGAATGGAAAACAAAAGTAAGCAATTGAAGATTCGGTGATTTAGTTTACTCTCCACCAAATATCTAGGAATATGGAACATCTAGTTTGTTTGGTTTGAAATTTTCTGTTTTCATCTAGTGTGTTGTGATGTATACCAATTATGCCTTATTTATTTGGGGACATTTACGCCTTATTTATTTGGGGACATTTACCAAGTGTTGGTCCAGTTTCAAGTTGCGGTTGAAAGGAAGCTGCCAATCAAACAAATGTAGCAAAGACCTTGAGTTTAGCAGCTCACAAACTGTTGTAAAAAACATTTGGAAAGCACTGAAAATTAAAAAGAAGAAAGTAAAATTTGTCCATTTTGATATTATCAAATATAATCACTATTTTCACGTTTTAGCAATACTTTTATCTTGTCGTCTTCTCCTTATATATGGTCTTGTTAAAACAGTTTTACACAATTCATTGTGCATCTATTATCCATATTATGTTGCTTTATATTACAAATCAGCATTTTCCATGCTATTAAAATGTTAAAATATTATTTTAATTGATATATTAACTACCTGCCTATCCCACAGTCTGCTTAATTGATTTTCTTCCATTGTTTATTGTTTAGATGGTTTCTAATATTTGGCTGTGTAAATAGCTTTTTACTTTAAGTTTTCCCAGATTTAAAATATTTTATTCACATCCAAACCACTGCCATCAAGTCGATTCCGACTCATAGCTACCCTATAGGACAGAGAAGAACTGCCCCATAGAGTTTCCAAGGAGCACCTGGTGGATTGGAACTGCTGACCTCTTGGTTAGCAGCCGTAACACTTAACCACGATGCCACCAGAGTTTCTCATAACTACTCAGAATTTAAATTAAAGGTTATGTCAATTTTAAAGGTTTGAGTTGACCAGGTTTTAAAGAGATATATATCATCTTGATTTTTCCCGTGAGATCAAAATCAGTGTCTGAATTCTGACAGATAAACTCTTCTATATCAGAAATGAAAAAAAAAAAAGAAAACTTATGTACTTCATGTTTTAAGCTGCCTTTCTTTGCCTGAAAGTAAAATTCTATATATTTTTCATCAAAGGCATATATAATGGAGTATGTATATCTTCAACCCTTATTTCCTTTCAAATGACAAAGATGAGCCCTATGACTCAAAGTCAAGTTTTGGGATTAGTAGTTTGAACTTTGTGATACATTGATGCTATTACATTGTAAAGGGATTGAGTTGGGTTGGAGGTGGGAATATTGAGTTGGAGCTAAATTCTTTATGGAGAACCAAATTTAAGGTTGAGAAACTAGGTGGAGTTGTCAGGTCCAAAGGACAGAAGAACAAGGGTGGCTCTAGAATTTCTGTATAGAAGAGGGTTAAACCAGAAGGACGTTTGTATCTTAATTAAAAGAAGGCAGTTCCAGCATTTACAATGGATCAATGATGTCACCAAAGACTCAGCCTCTTTCTGTTTTCTTATTCAGCCATACTCAGCATGCTTTATACTTGTCTACTTGTGGTCACAATATGGCATCACATCCTTGTCCAAAGGAAACCAAAGGAGTCCCAAAATGTCTAAAGATATCCACAGGCAGGAAGAAAGAAAAGAGTTCTCAGAAGTCTCTCTTTTTATCAAAGAGAAAATATTTTCTAGAATTCCCTAGCCTCTTTGGGTGTCATTTGACAAAATTGAATCTTGCATATTCTTCTGAGCCAACCATTGGCATGATAGTTTTAGACCAACCATAGTTCAATCTCTGGGGAAGGTGAAGTGGCCCATCTCTCCTGAGCATGTTGCTGCCGCATCTCGGAACAGAATCATGGTTCTTTTGGCAAGGAATGGCAGAAGGTGGGGTGGGGAGGGTGGATTTGCTAGGGATATTCTGAACAGCAACTACCAAAGCCAGTATCCTCGTTGGAAGTTGAGGCCAGACGATTCTTTGTGCTGTTTTTGTATAACAAGCACATTTCTTTTTTCAATTTTAAATTTCTTCTTTTTTGTAGTAACTTGTGTGTGTGTGTGGTGCAGGGGCAGGGGGAGGGACAGCAATGAAGAATATGAGGAGTAAGGATCTCCCAAAGCTTCTCCATACCACCTCCACAGATGGATGGAGGTTGGAAAAGAAAACAAGCCCAATGTTCAAAAGTAATGAAAGTAAACCAGGAAGGGAATAGCCTTTGAAGCAAAATAAAGAGATTGGGGCAATTTCTAAGAACAAAATTGCAGATTACATGATTTATTGTAAGGACTATGTCTTGATACATGGTGGGTTAGGCCAGTATAAAATTTTAGAGTCAAGGCAGTCAGCAAATAAGAGTAAAGAATAGCAGTTCAATTTCTATTAGGTTGTTGAAAATATTGGGACTAGTTTATGGAACCACAGGGATTTTGGATTAAAAAAAACCCATTGCCATGGAGTCAATTCTGATTCATAGTGGCCCTGTGGCATGTCAGAAATCATTAAACCATAGGCTTCCAGGTTCTCTTGCTTGTTTCACGCCCTAAAAATTCACTAGGAAGACTTTGATGCTCACATGATAGCTAAATAAATTAGTTTACACTAAATAGACAATAGATAAGTGGTAGCTTTGGTGAGGGGTGAGACAGTACACAATACTGGAGAAGCCAGCACAACTTGTACAAGGCAAGATCATGGAAGAATCATAGACACATCCTAACTCCCTGAGGGCTGAGGTCTGTGGGGACCGTGGTCTCAGGGAACATGTAGCTCAACTGGCATAACATAGTTTATAAAGAAAATGTTCTACATTCTATTTCGGTGAGTAGCATCTGGGGTCTTAAAAGCCTGTAAGCAGCCATCTAAGATACTCTGCTGGTCTCATCCCTTTGGGAGCAAGAGAGAATGAAGAAAACTAAAGATACAAGGGAAAGATTAGCCCAAAGGACCAATGGACTGTGACTACTATGGCCTCCACCAGGCTGAGTCTAGTACAACTAGATTGTGCTGGCCTACCACCACTGACTACTCTGACAGAGATCACAATAGAGGGTCCCAGACAGCTGGAGAGAAAAAACCAGACTAACTGGCCTGACAGAGACTGGAGGAATCCTGAGAGTATGGCCCCTGGACACCCTTTTAGCTCAGTAATTAAGTCACCTCTGAGGTTTACCCTTCACCCAAAGATTAGACAGGCCCATAAAACAAGACTAAAGGGGCACACCAGCCCAGGGGGAAGGACTAGAAAGCAGGAGGGGACAGGAAAGCTGGTAATAGGGGAACCCAAGGTTGAGGATGGAGAATGTTGACATGTTGTGGGTTTGTTTACCAATGTCCTAAAACAATATGTGTGTTAAATATTTAATGAGAAACTAGTTTGTCCTGTAAACATTCATCTAAAGTACAATTTAAATTAAAAAAAATTGGGTTTAATATTAGGGACGGTCCTGTTTGTTCTCTTGGGCTTAGATAATATCTCCTTTGGTAAGTTTGTCTTGATTTTCAAGATGGCAATAGGCTCTCTTTCTGTGTTCTGTGGGACCTCTTAGCTCCCTGGTCACCTCTGAGGTCACACTTATCACCTGTATTGTATAGCCTGTGGTCTGATGCAAGGAACACATGGTAGTTACTATATAAATAATTCAGAACAAAATAACAAACAAATGAAATTAAATAAATGACAGTATGAAAAAGAGGAAGTCTCTTTGTTCTTTCAGAAATCAGAATAATATCTGGGAATTTGAAACATATGGTTTGTTCCAGATTTAAAAATGTATGCATGTATATTATATTTTCTTGAACATTCTTCTTTGATCTTGTGTAATTCTATTTAAACAAGTTCTTTATCTCTAATGCAGTGGGATTTCGCCCAGCCTTAAAATTAATAGCCACATATTAAAAAAATAAAAGGAACAGATTGTGTTATCAGATTCATGCCCTGAAACCAACCATCCTTTGCCTTTTCTGTACAGTTATAAAGACCTAAATATGTTTGCAAAAAGCGTGTTTACTCAATCTGTATGCTAATAAAGATGGAAGTCTGGAATTTGACCTTTCTTATTTAAATACATTCAATTATTGGAACATGTTTGCCTTTTTAATCTCAATAACGAATAAGATAATTTTTGAATCTGAATAGCCTAAAGCAAAACATGAAAAAAAGACAACCCCAAATCAGATTTTATTCAATGTATAAGACCCAGAATCCTAGTACATTGTAATATTTATTAAGAGTATTATAATTTGTTATTATAGTTGAAACAATAGCATGCTTATGCCAATATAAAATCAGATGATTAAAAAAGATATGAATGCGGTTAGTGTTTCACATTTGATTCTTGGTATGGATACTAGTTTTGCATAAAATAAATACTATAGCCACATAGAGAAGCTTTTAATGTTAGACAATCATCTTAGAAAGAGAATTGGCCAAGGAGTCAGAGAAGTCAAGATTGGGTCCTGGCTGTACTTCAGGTAATTCACTAATTCCCTCTGAGCCTCAGTTTACTTATCAAGAAGCTGAAGATAATGTTTTAGGTTTTATCTACCCATTAATAGTTTTGAGATAAAATGATTGTGTCAAAGGGTTTTGAGATCTGCAAAGGTTATAGAATTGCCATGTATTATAATTACGAGTAACAAGAAGAGTCATAGGCAAAATAGGTGAAAGAGTTTGTATCTTTTCATGTCAAATCCATTATCAAGAGGAGAAAACAAACAAAAAACAACAGGTTGGTGGAATCATATCCATTTATGAGCACCAGTACTTTTTTTTTTTTAAGGAAAAATCACTAAGTGTGGTGTGCATTTTTTACCTTGATGCTTATATGCTGCTGTCTTGTTTAGCATTATTTCCATTGTCACTTGATCAGAGAAGATGTGAGGTCATCTAGGAGGAAAGTCATATAGAAGGAAAGAATGTGAAGTTTGCTACGTGCTGAAGAAATGGCAAGGAAAAATAAAACCTAGAGATATAAAGAGAAAGTGGAAGGAGGGAAAAGAAATCTATTTTCAGTTAAGTAGTGCACATAATCTCTTTGAAATGTGTCGGGGTCGGGGAGGAGGGAGCCAAAGAAAGTGGAAATAAGAGCATACTGGCTTTTGATCCCCAAGGATGGAGTGAAGCTATTTAATCGCCAGATTGCCCTCACACTGTGTGCATCTATTGTGCTGTGGTTGAACTCTAAGAGGCAGTTCTGTTGTGCTTGTTAATTTCAGCACAGTATGAATCCCTCCATTACTTAAAGGGAATAGTTAGTTCAACTGATGCACATTTCACTGAATCCACAAATCAATACACCACTTGGAAAGAAGCAAAGTGTGAATCTTCCTGCATGGTCTCCTGATAGGAGAGACAAAGAATGGCAATAAGATCTGAAATCCCCACCCGGGAGTTAAGCCTACTTTCACTTGTCTGGCTTAGCAAATGACGTCAATTGGCAATGGTTTATGAATGTTATCTCTATAACCCTCTTTCTGTGGGCCTCTCACTCTTTCTGTGGACATCTAAGGCTGGCTTATAATTTCACGTCATATCTTCAGAATCAGTGAAACATGGTTTTTTACTTATAGTGGAACTGGGCAGTGACCCAGGAGCCGGTGGAACCAATCCAGCCCCAGGTTCTGAAATGTAAAGTAGTCTGCTGGGCAAGGCACAAGATTATGGAGTATGACAGTCTTTGGTCACAGTCCAAACCACAGACAAAAACAAGTCTGCATATAGTCATGGAGCATAGAACAGGCTGGGGTTAAGAGGCAGGGCTCCAGGAATGAGAGCCAAGGCAGTAGTCCATTGTATCAGGCAGAGCTCTTGATTGAAAGCAGCAGAAGCTGATGCTGGCTGTCTCAAGTAGAAAGATGACTTATTATAAGGTGATCGGGGACTTACAGAATTGGTTGGAAGTTGAAGAACCTAGCTTGGGAAACAAGCAGGCACATTCACAAAAATCAGCTCCTGGTGGATTAAAGACCTAAATGTGAAGGGCAAAACTATAAAGCTTTTTGAAGATAATGCAGGAAAATATCTTCATGAATTCAGAGCCAGGAAAGATTTTCAAAAAAGACACAAAAATATACTACCCATAAAGGAAAAGATCAATTTTTTCTATCACACTAAAATCAAGAACTTCTTTCCGTCAAAAGATACCTTAAAAAATAGGAAAAGACAAACTATAGAGCAGGAGATATTTGTGCTACTTAACTTCCAAAAAAGTCTAGATCCAAAATGTATAAAGAACTCCTATAAATCAATATGAAAAAGACAGACAACTCAATAGAAAATTGACATAGGATCTGCACAAGCATTTAACAAAAGAAGAAATCCAAATGGCTAGTAAATATATGAAAAGACACTCAACCTCACTGGCAACAAGGAAAATGCAAAGTAAAGCCACCCACAATGAGTTATCATTACACATACAACAGATTGGCAAACTTTAAAAAGGCAGACAATACCAAATGAAGCAAAGATGTGGAGCAAAGGGCCTCTTATTCACAGCTGTGGGACATAAATTGGTAAAACCATTATGGGAAACTCTTTGCCATTATCTTCTCAAAATGGAACATAAGCACACCTATGATCAAGGAATATCACTTCTAGATGTGGATCTATAATATAATGGGTCTGTAATAGAATGGATCTATAACTTGTAATATAGCTCCACAAAACACAGCAACAAAGTGAATAAACTACAGCTACACATAACAACAACTGGGGGACATTGATGGTTCAGTGGTAGAATTCTCGCCTTCCATGTGGAAGACCTGGGTTTGACTACTGGCCAATGCTCCTCCTGCACAGCTACCACCCATCTGTCTGTGGTGACTTGCTATGATGTGGAACGAGTTTCCATAGAGCTTCCATACTAAGATTACGAAGAGGCCTGGCAATCCACTTCCAAAAATCAGCCAATGAAAACCCTATGGATTACAATGGTCTGATCCACAATCGATCATGAGAATGGTGCAGGACCAGGCAGGGTTTTGTTCCATTGTGCTTGAGGTCACCATTAATCAGGGACTGACTGGATGATGGTGGTTAACAATAACACCACATGTAACAACTTAGACAAATCTTACATACCATAAAAAGCTCCAAAATAGGCAGAGACAAAACTAAACTAAAAGAATCTCCAGGTGGTAGTGTTATAAAGAAAAGCAAGAAAACAATTATCACAAAAGTCAGGATTGTGTTTATTTCTAGGAGGGAGGGAGTGGATTATGATTGGGGAAGGCACATGTGAGAGTGACAGTGACAGCTTTTGGAGTGCTGGTAATGTTTTTACCATGCAAACGAGGAAAATGACCAGGGATAACACATGCCAGCCCTGCTGGAGTGGTGTTTATTGTGGGAAACTCACGTGGACAGGATAAGTGGCACATGAGCAGGTCTCTAGGCCTGATCCCTGGACACATGGAGATATAGAAGATCCAGAAATAAGACTCAGGAGAGGGACCCCAAACCTTGGGTTTTGGGGCTTTTAATCACTGTACATCATGACAGAACCTTGGCTCCTATCCCTTCCCCACCAGCTTGGTGTTTGTAGTTGCAGGCACGTGGTTGCACCATGCCTTCAAACCCAGTGGCTAGGGTCTCAGCCTTGCAGTTGTAGTTGTATGACAGAGCGAGCAACAGGACATGCCAAATCAACACTCATTCTCCCCTGGGATATTCAACAGACTGCAATCCAAGTGTCACAGTTGACTCAGGTCTGTTGCTTTAAACAGCAAACTGTAGTCCATACCCACAGAATATTTTAGGAAACCGTTTTTTTTTTTTTTTTTTTCCCTAGCAGGTCAACATATAAGATCAGCCTTAGTCAAGATGTAAGATCACACTTAAACAAGTTTAACTCTTACATCTGATTTTAATTTCCTTACCTGTGGTGAGATTACATAGTTGTTTGTATTACGAGTATTCGCTAACATTTACACATTTTATATACATTCCCTTATGTATTCCATCTTTCACAATAAAAAAAAAAGAGACAAAGAAAAAATATTAGAACCAAGAGGACTCTAGAGGCTCTAGTACGGGCACCACAGTCAAGTTTCCAACACAACCACCGCCTGGTCCTGAGGCTACTACGACACACCCCTCCATCACTCACTCTTGACTCAAAGTCTCAGGACAGAGTAGGGAAATAGCTTGAGGTGGTGATAGCCTCCAAACGCACTGCCAGGCAGGCTATACCAGAGATCATGGGACAGAAAGGCTCTTAGACCAAATTAAGATGATCATTTGTCATGATTTATTGAATCAAAATACACGATGAAGAGCAAGGGGAAAAGAAACAGAGAAAGTTAACACAGTTAGAATGTGTGTAAACAGGAGAGAAAGACCATAAAATCTGAATCTTGGGGTCTTACAATGTTCATAAAGTCTGTCTCTCTCTGCTACACCAGTTTTCTCCACTGAAGGTGTGCTTATAAAAACCAGAGTTGCAGTTTGAGCAAAGGAACCCACAGATGGAAGATATTTTGGGCCTATAATGCACACTTGCTCTATTATAGACACACAGTGACAAGTATGACTGACCACAGCTGGAGCCTGCCAAGTAGTTTAATAAGCAGTCATGGGTTTTATTTATATTTTGAGGGCAGAGGACACATGAGGCCAGAATGAGTGTTATCAGTGGTTGGTGAATTAAGACTTCTTAAATATTAAGTGCTCATGTACAGTTAGCATACATTGAATATTTTGTGCCTCTTGTATATTTATATATTGCCTTTGAATTATGGTGTTGGTGAAGAATATTGAATATACCATTGACTACCAAGTGGTTGGCAGTTCAAATCCACCAGGCGCTCCTTGAAAACTCCACGGTGCAGTTCTACTCTGTCCTGTAGGGTCGCTATGAGTTGGAATTGACTCGAGGGCACTGGGTACTAGAAGAATGAACAAATCTGTCTTGAAGAAGTACAGCCAGAATACTCCTAGAAGCACTTACTTTGGACATGTTATCAGGAGGGACCAGTCCCTGGAGAAGGACATCATCATGCCTGTTAAATGAGAGGGCCAGCGAGAAAGAGGAAGACCCTCAATGAGAAGGATTGACACAGTGGCGACAACGATGGGCTCAAGCATAACAATTGTGAGGATGGCTCAGGACTAGGCAGTGTTTTGTTCCATTGTATGCAGGGTCGCTATGATTCAGAGGCACCTAACAACAACTTGTATTTTAGCCTCCATGTGTTTAGTACCGAGTTGCCTCACGAATATTAGGTATCTCTTGGTCTTTTCATCTCTCTTTATAATTAACACATGCATGCTCATTTGCTAGCTTCTTATCCTGCACTTAACACATCCCATACATTATGCCCATGTCTAACAAATTCTTGGCTTCCTAGCTACTCTCTATACTTAAAACACCTTAAACAGTTTTGCCTGTTTTAAAAACTACACACTTATTTATCTAGTAGAATTAATGCACTCAAAAGCGAATGCACATTACAAATCTTATTGGTTGGCACTAAGTCCTATACCCACTTCACTGGCTATGTCAGGGCAGGGAGAAAATAATGTGCCCCCTTTGGGTTATGAAATAGGAGGTGAGCACTTCTTCCCATCAAAATACTCATAAAGAAGAATTTCCCAATAAGGGAGAACAGGGTGCTAAAAGGAAGGATGAGAGTGAATACTAGACAACTCCATATGAACTAAGGCCCACTACATAGATATCAAAGGGATACTTACAAGGGAGCGGGGCTTAGGAATGAAGTGAGAGCCTGGTTATCGGAAGCGAGACATTGCATCTGTGTTGGACAAGGAGCAGGAATAATTTGAACCAGAATCTGGTCATAGTAGTAAAAAGTAGACTGGAATAATTTAGAACCACTTTCTTTTGGTTTTTCTTTTGGTCAGGGTAGTTCTATGGCTGCTATCCTGAGGGTAGGTGTGAGATTCCAGATAGCCATTAAGTGTCTCCAAGTAGGGCTAGGAGAAGGACTGCAAAGTTATAATAAGGCTGGGCCTGATCATGTCTCTCAGATTTCCTGGAGTCCTGGCCAACCTGGAATTTCTGTTTTTGCTGATAATTGTTATAGAAACTCCTCAGTGAAAATTCAAACAATTTTCACCAATCATTCCTCTGGAATGTTACATAGGTAAATGGGGGATCTCTCTTTCTCACTCTTTCCTCTCCCTTTGTCTCTTACACATGGTTGCATGTGCGTGGGTGCTCGCACACATACTTCCCTCCCCCACATCTTTTCAAAAGGAAGCTATGCTAGAATTATCCTTTATTGGTAGGGTGTGGGTACTGGCAATGGTGGCCTGTAATTACCCTTGGATGATGCCCTGAGGCTCTAGACAATTTAAATACTCTAGGAGAGCTCTTGGGTTCCTTAGCAGTCTAACATTGCAGGGTTACTCTCTTAGAGCCATCTTAGAAAGTTCCTCAGAGCACTATACCAGGAGTGAATGAAATGCAAGCTTTGAAATCTTTAAGGCAGTTGTTCACAGCCTTTTGCCACTCTAGTTGATAAGGTATCTCTCTAACTCCATCCAGGGCCCAGAAATTCTCTTTAAAGTGCCTTCTTTCCTCACCCCCACATGTAAGTTACAGAATTGCAATTGTTAAGTGTTCAGCTGCTAACCAAAAGGTTTGTGGTTTGAATCCACAAGCCACTGCTTGGAAACCTTATGGGACAGTTCTGTTTTGTCCTATAGGGTCACTATGAGTCAGAATCAACTCGATGGCAATGGGTTTGTTTTATTCTATAAGTGGACTAGTTGTGGGATGGCATCAAGGGCATCATACATGAAAAAAGCAAAAGATCATTGAAAAGACACAAAAGAAAGAAAATATCAAAATGGATGTCAGAGGAGACTCTGAAACTTGCTCTTGAACATATAGTAGCTAAAGCTAAAGGAAGAAATGATGGAGTAAAAGAGCTAAACAGAAGATTTTAAAAGGCTGCTCAAGAAGACAAAGTAAAATATTATAGTGAAATGTGAAAATACCTGGAGTTTTTAAGGGAAGAACATGCTCCGTATTTCTCAAGCAAAAAGAACAGAAGAAAAAATTCAAGGCTTGAGTTGCAATATTGAAGGATTCTATGGGCAAAATATTAAATGACTCAGGAAGCATTAAAAGAAGTTGGAAGGAATACACAGAGTCACTGTACCAAAAAGAATTGGTTGGTATTCAACCATTTCATCAGGGGGCGTGTGGTCAAGAGCCAATGGTACTGAAGGAAGAAGCCCAAGCTGCACTGAAGGCATTGGTGAAAAACAACACTCCAGGAATTTATGGAGTACCAACTGAGATGTTTCAACAAATGAATGTGAGACAGGGAAGAGATTGGGCTGGCTGAATTAAATAAAGGCTACATTTCAAGGCTTTGTGTGCTTGATCAGCTGTAATTAAATAGTCTCTGAATCTAAACCTAAGTACAAACCACTATATAACTTTTGCTACTGGACCCTGAAAACTACTTATAATTAACACACTAAGTGCTTAGACAAGATAAGGGGCTGTATTTCGAGGTATTGTGTGCTTGACCAGCTATAAATTACTGATAATCTTCCTGGGTTATTTTTGCAAGGCTTCACCAGGTGTAGAGCATACGCAGTAAATATCAACGTGGCCTATAGATGACCTTCCACACGAGACAAACATGAACAGAGACCTCTTGCCGGGGCTTGAACCAAGATCCAGAGGCATCATGCATGCACAACATCCCAGAATAAGTCCTGTTCGACATCCCGGCAGCCTTTTTGACAGACTCCATCTTAGTTCCAGCAACCTCTGCGAGGAAGTACATCTTGAATTCTAACTGCGTGCCCATGTGATTTCCATAATCCCTCCCTTTCTCTCAGAAATCTCCATCTATCTAATGAATAAAGAAAATGCCTTTTTCTCGCCGAAGAACTTTTATAAGCTCTATGAAATCCTTTGTCCGGAGAGAGACTGGAGGCTGGCATAGGTGGAAACCCCTCTCCCTCTCTCCCTTGCGAGCCTTTTACTTTGTCTCTAATAAACCTTTGTTCATGTGGAATCTCTGAGCCTCTCCTGTTCATTCTTGGTCAGAAGAAGGTAAGAACCTAAGCAGGGCTCAGTCCTGAGCTGGGAGGCCCTATCCTGGAACAGATGCAGCATTGGAAATGCTCACTCGTCTACGCCAAGAAATTTGGAAGACAGCTGTCTGGCCAACCAACTAGAAGAGATTCATGTTTGTGTGCTTGATCAGCTGTAATTACAGCTGATCAAGCATCCCAAAGAAAGGTGATTCAACAGAATTCAAAAATTATTGAACAATATTATTTATATCATATGCAAGAAATATCTTGCTGAAGATCATTCAAAAATGGTAGTAGCAGTACATTGACAGGGAACTGCCAGAAATTCAAGCCAGATTCAGAAGAGAACATGGTATAAGGGATATCATTGATGATGCCAGATGGATCCTGGCTGAAAGCAGAGAATACCAGAAAGATGTTTACTTGTGTTTTACTGACTATGCTAAGGCATTCTATTGTGTGGATCATAACAAATTACAGATAACATTTCAAAGAATGGGAATTCCAGAACACTTAATTGTGCTCATGTAGAACCTGTACGTAGACGAAGAGGCAGTCATTCAAACAGAATGAGTGGGTACTGTGGGGTTTAAAATCAGGAAGGATGTGTGTCAGGGTTGTATCCCCTCACCAGACTTGTTCAATCTATATGCTGAACAAGTAATCCAAGAATTTGCACTACATGAACAAGAACTCATCTCATAATTGGAGGAAGACTCATTAACAACCTGTGATATGCAGGTGACACAACCTTGTTTGCTGAAAATAAAGAGGCTTGAAGAACTTACTGATGAAGATCAAAGACCACAGCCTTCAGTATTGATTACACCTCAAAATAAAGAACACAAAAATACTCAAAACTGGACCAGTAAGCAACGTCATGATAAATAGAGAAAACATCGAAATTGTCAAGGATTTGCTTTTACTTGAATCCACAATCAACACCCATGGAAGCAGCAGTCGAGAAATCAAACAACGTATTGCACTGGGAAAATCTGTTGCAAAAAAACCTCTTTAACGTGTTCAAAACCAAAAATATCACTTTGAGAACTAAGGTGAACCTGACTCAAGCCCTGGTGTTTTCAGTCTCCTCATATGCATTCAAAAGGTGGACAATGAATAAGGAAGAGTGAAGAAAAGTTGATGACTTTGAATTATGGCTTTGGAGAAGAATATTAAATATATTATAAACTACCAGAAGAACAAACAAATATGTCTTGGAAGACATATGGGCCAGAATACTGCATAGAGTTGAGGATGACGAGACTTCATCTCATGTACTTTGGACATGTTATCAGGAAGGACCTGTCTCTGGAGAAAGACCTCATGCTTGGTAGAGAGTCAGTGAAAAAGAGGAAGACTCTTAATGGGCTCAAACATAGCAGCGATTGTGAGGATGGCACAGGACCAGGCAGTATTTCCTTCCGTTGTACATAAGGTCACTATGAGTCGAAACTGACTTGATGGCATCTAACAACAACAACAACTCTGTAAGTAGGAGTCCTTGCATGGCACAAAGGGTTAAAAGCTAGGCTACTAACTGAAAAGTTGGAAGTTTGAACTCACCCAGAGGTACCTTGGAAGAAATCCTGGGGATCTACTTCCAAAAGGTCACAGCCTTGAAAACCCTATGGACCAGTTCTACTCTGCAGCAAATGGGGTCTTCATAAGTCAGAATTGACTCCAAGGCAGCTGGTCTGGTTTTACTTTGTAAGTAGAGCTGACACTGGACTTACTCTGAAGTAGTGTCTGAACTACGATATAAAATAATCAGCAAATTTCTGACTTTCTTCTTCCTCTGTTCTTCCCACAGTACACTACGGAATTAAGGCCCAGGGAAAGCCCTAAAGATGCCTCATAAATATTGTTAAAAGGTAATTTCAGAAAAAGTTAAAATAATGACGATTACAGATCCAAAAAAAATTAACACGTGTTAAAGATTTTATGTTATTCATATATGAGAGATCCAGCAGATATCACAACTGGTTCAAAGGAAAAATCAAAACAGCGCAAATTTATCTGGCCAGCAAAGGAGTGTTGCAATGAGTTACAAATGGAGGCAAAAACAATTTTTTCCCCCTGGGGTAGAGAAGAGTTAATTAAATCTCTATCAGACTGGATAAAATTTCCATGTCTATCAGTTACCTACAATTTAAAAGGTTGCAGAATAACTCAAAATAATGAAAGGCTAAATGTGTATAGATAGCCTGGATAGATACAGTATATGTAGACAACACATAGTTTTCACCAAAATACAATTTTTCTACAATATACAAAATACCTAAATCTGATTTTTGTTGACATTTCATTTCTTACTATTTCCTTGACTCAAGGTTTTCTATAACAGGCTCAATATATATCAAGGTTTTATTCTTAGACGGTGTTTTAATATTCTGAAGGTTACGGTGCTGACAGTTTGAGAGTTTTTGGAAAGGAACTTAGAGAAGCCCGAAGGGCTGCTTGAGATTGGATTTTAGGTGCTAATTTTGGAGAAAAGAAAATCAATTACTATGTCAAATTCCTGGTTGTCAAGAATGGCCGCTGTCTCACACAACCCCTTCCAGGTTAATGAAGCAGTCAACATTTTCCCATTCACTAATTTCTCCTATCAACCGTCCAACTCTGACATTCATAAAGAACTCACAGTATTTAATACCTGTGCCTGAGGTCTTTAGAATTAAGAAATATTTATATTACATATTCTGGCAATGCTGATCTGTTCACATTATCTCCAACGATGCTATTCACTGCTTGTGCTGTTTCTGGTGGTGGTGGTGATGGTGGAGGGGAATAGATACCTATCTCAGAGGGAATACAAAGCCTTGAGTTTTCTTTCTGGTCACCATGCAGTCCTCTTCTTAGGTTTTCTTCTGTGACTGGAATTTATATCATCTGGTTTGTTTGAAGAGATTTGTGTCCTAAAAATTTGAGGGAGGCAAAAGGGGAGTGTTCTTTGGTAGAATTTTCTCTCCTCTTTTTGGAAGGAATGGAAGTAAAATCCAAAATGATAGCCCTCTTGGTCAAGGTTGTGCTAGATTACTAGTGAATTAAGTGCACAAACACTTCACTACTAGCAGCTTGCAGAATTTCAAGTGGAATCCCATTTATATGGTTTCTGTTGCCCTTCTAAATTCTGATTAGCCTTTCCCTTGACACCTTGGCCCTTTCACTTCTTAGTGGGTTTTTGGAAAATTATAATTAATATATATGATGCTGGGAAGAGAAGACTTCATTTATTTTACAGCTCTGTGCACTTGCTTCTTTGAAGAAAAAACATGTGAGGCACCCCACACCCAACTCTTGCCCTGCCCCACACTAATTGGGGTCATATGGAGCAGGGAGCAAAGGATGGGAAAGGAGGGTAGATGCCAATATTCCAAAAGGAAACTTGTTAAATGCCACTTCAACAGTACAGCTTTAGATATAACAATTGTTCCTGCCATTTTCTACCATGCCCTCAGAAGCTGACACAGGCTGTAAGAGGTTACTGTTACAACATTTTACCCCCACTTGGATAATAAATACAAAAACAGATGGGATGTGGTAAGGGAGAGTAAGCCTTTGAGGTGTATTGAGTTAGGTGTGCACTGCCCTCAGGCAACCTCAGTTTTGTTTTGTGCCAATTCCCCTTTGAACTACCACTACTTTTTTTCTCTCCAGGTGCAAGTAAATGACTTGACCTTTTTCTTGACTAAGGGGATGCAATCTGTTCCCAGTCATTACCACTGTCACATAAATTTAAGTTTTTATTTTTCTTCTCTCAGGCATTTTCCATTTTAAGGCTTATCTATTTACTTATCTATTACCAAAATGCAGTCATTTGAACAGAACAAGGGGATACTATGTGGTTTAAAATCAGGAAAGGTGTGCATCAGGGTTGTATCCATTTGTCATACTTGTTCAATCTGTATACTGAGCAAATAATCCAAGAAGCTGGACTTTATGAAGAAGAACGGGCATCAGGGTTGGAGGAAGACTCATTAACAACCTGTGATATACAGATGACACAACTTTTCTTGCTGAAAGTAAAGAGGACTTAAAGTACTTACTGATGGAGATCAAAGACCACAGCCTTCAGTATGGATTATACCTCAACACAAAGAAAATAAAAATTCCCACAATTGGACCAATAAGCAACATCATGATAAATGGAGAAAATATTGAAGTTGTCAAGGATTTCATTTTACTCGGATCCACAATCAATGCCTATGGAAACAGCAGTCAAGAAATCAAACAATGCATTGCATTGGACTAATCTGCTGCAAAGACCTCTTTAAACTATTAAAAAGCTAAGATGTCACTTTGAGGAGTAAGGTGTGCATGACCCAAGCCAAGGTATTTTCAATTGCCTCATATGCATGTTAAAGCTGGACAATGAATAAGGAAAACCTACTGAAGAAGAACTGACACCTTTGAATAGTGTGATATTGGAGAAGAATATTCAGTCGACTATGGACTGCCAAAAGGACGAACAAATCTGTGTTGGAGGAAGTATGACCAGAATGCTCCTTAGAAGCAAGGATGGTGAGACTATGTCTCACATGCTTTGGACACCTTATCAGGATGGACCAGTCCCTGGAGAAAGACATCACACTTGGATATAAGTAGACCTTCAGTGAGATACGTTGACACAGTGGCTGCAACAATGGGCTCAAACATAGCAATGGTTGTGAGGGTGGAGAATGACTGGGCAGTGTTTTGTTTTGTTGTATAGTGGTCGCTATGAGTTGGAACAGACTTGATGACACCTAACAACAACAATCACTGCCCATAATCCACTGCCGTTGAGTCGATTCCAACTCATAGCATCACTGCAGCATGAATTACTCCTTCCTAGAGAAATTCCAAGCTTGAGTGTATAAAAGGAGGCAGGAGGGACCCTTTCTTAAAGACAACGAAAGTGTACCTTGTAGGAGTTGATCCGGTTGGTTTGGGACAAGTAACAGCCGTGGAATATTGACCATGGAAAACATAGGGCGGGGATTAAGAGTCCTGCCTACACTATTCGCTGACAGTGTGAATTAGGGTAATTTTAGTAGCCTTTTTTTTTTTTTTAAGCTTTTCTCATTTATAACATCTCAAACATTTTTTTTTTTTTTTTGCCAGAGTGAAAAGAAGGCTGTAAACCAATACTTCTCAAACTGTCTGTGGTGAAAGACCAAATTTTATTTATTTATTTATATTATTTCTAATCTGTCATGGATCAATACTTTTATAAAATACGATAAAATTAAAACACTGATCACATGCTTGGATGTATTGCAGCAATGTTAAATTACTATCAAAACAAAACCCAAAACCTGTTGCTGTTGAGTCAACTCATCGAAACCCTGGTGGTATAGTGGTTAAGTGCTACGGTTGCTAACCAAAAGGTTGGCCGTTCAAATCTACCAGGTGTTCCTAAATTAGTATAAAACTTCTATATGCTTATTTCCACTCCTATACTTATCCTGTATGGGCTGGGAACAAATTGTTTATTGACTGTCACCAGTTTGCAGTGCACACTCTAAGTAGCATCGATTGGAGGGCCTTACAATGGTAATTAAGTAGTCTGGTCTGGAAATGACATTTGTCAGTTCCTCTTAAAACTCATTGGCCAAAATTAGTCATATGTTCCCTCCCCCAAAGGAAAGAAGTCAGGGAGTGCAATCCTATTAAGTACTCTGAAAGGAGGAGAAAAGAGAATATTGAACAGCTTTAATGACTACCACACTGATCAGATAAGAGGCCGCTTCTAGGGCATTAAGTGGTTCAGTGGTAGAATTCTTGCCTTCCATGTGGGAGACCTGTGTTCAATTCCCAGCCAATGCGCCTCATCCACAGCCACCATATGTCTGTCACTGGAGGCTTCCATGTTGCTATGATATGCAGCAGGTTTCAGCAGCGCTTCCAGAGTAAGATGAACTAAGAAGAAAGGCTTGGCAACCTACTTTCAAAAATCGGCCAGTGAAAAACCTTATGGATCAAAATAGTCTAACCTGCAACTGATCATGGGAATGGTGGAGAACCTGGTAGAGTTTTGTTCCACTGTGCATGAGGTTGCCACGATCTGAGGACAACTTGAAGGCAGCTAACAGCAGCAACAACAGGTGTAACTTTCAGTATGCCTGGAAGGGGTAATTGGAAAAAGTTTTTTTTTTTTTTTTTTTTTACTTCTCGGTTGATTCAGTCCTTCATGGGAAACGTTGTCCTAGGTGAAAAACATAAAACCGTTTCATAGGTCTTGAGGGGAATCTGATACCAGCTTGTGTTATTCCAAGCCCTTTGAAAAGAAGATAGGAAGGCAAGATTAAACATGCAAGAGTTTATTAGGCGGAATGCCCATGAGAAAGAAAATAGGCCCGGAGAACCATCAGAACATAATTCAAGTGTAATCCCAAATGAAGGAGTGAGGAAGAGAAAGTTGGGTGGAAGCATCCTCAAGTAGAGTCACCAAAGCTGTTGGGGAGTCTTTGAGCCAAAGTTGGATGACAATTGATTATTATGACCCCCAGGAATGGACCTGCTTTCTTCTCCCAGTCATTGTCTGGGAGAAACCATGGCATAAACCAGGCAATGGATTTCAAAGCATAGCAACTGAGGCCCTCAGTCAAGTCCACCCCCTGTAGAAGGAGGTCTGCTTGTGTTGTCACATGCCTGATCTAGTCTCCTGCCTTCAGCTGTCTAAAATATTTATTCCCATTGAACAAATTCGTTACTGAGGTCAAGGGAACTTAATGGAGCAGTTCACTGGCACAAGGTCTCAGAGCTACTAAATTAAGAAACAGAGACCAGCACCACTTATACCCTGCTGACTCTACTAATATACTCACAACTTTCCTAACTGAAAACATTTTAGTATATATTAAATTATTTTTAACCTTTAATATGCCAAGCACTTCTCCTTTCCACTGGAAACTGCACTTCCTTTTTTTCAGCTGTGCAATTTTTGCCTAGTGAGGCCCCTCTGTATAGTATCCTGTCTGCCTGACCACAACTGAGTTGTCTAAGAACGAGCACCTATTGAGCTGGGCCATTTATGTTCTTTCCTGGGACTTTCAAAGCATGAATGTTCTCTGAGCGCTGAGAACATAAGGCAGGGGAGTTGTTGGCCACCTTGCTCCCCACTGTGGTATAAGTTAGAGAATGAAATCAAAATGCACAAAGAGGCAGAGAGTGACTGCAGTTTTGGTTGTCCTTGAGGTACAGGTTCACTCCCTTTTCTTCTGGCTCCTCTATAAGATACCTCAGTATCCTTCCAATGATGCCTAACCTGCAAGGGAGTTGCTGTCATTTGCAACCGAGAGACTCTGACTAATACAGTTGCTTGGAAATACAGACTATGAGATTTCCTATCGTAATGCTAATATGACGTGGCAATTAATTCTTTTTCTATTTCTTTCTTTCTTTCTTTTTTTTTTTTAATGCCTTTGATTGTCTCTTGGGGACAAGTAATTAACACCTAGATAGGAAGCAGAGCGTTCAACCTATCTTTGGGAAGGCAAGGAGGGATGGTATACCGAATGAACCATTAGAAACTCATTACTGCTATGATAAAGGGATTGATCTCTTCATTAAAAGTCCCACCTAGCTTCACAATTAACCCATGTGCAATTAAATACTGATAGCACTGAATGTTCACTGATAAATCAGCATTTTATTTCCAAAGGGAAAAAGAATGAGGGATATTAACATGCTGAGCACATTGAATAATAGTTTTAAAAATCCTAAGACAAGTATATTGTTGTGACTAAACAGTGTACTGATATTTTAAAATGGCAAGTCATAGGTACCTGCTCCATAGAGTCTGTTTCTAAAGTAATTAAAATGTAAAGATAAATCAGTTTAGCTTCCCAAACTCAGGTAAGTACATTATGTTTTAGAGTGGGAATAGCATGGCTCAGGAGAGCAGCGTCAGTGCCCATCTTGCCCTCAAACAAGGATAGCGTGCTGTGCTTGATAGGGTCTCTGGGTCTCAGTTTTCCTTATCTCTGAAATGGGGTTATTAGAATAAATGAACTCTAAGGGCCTCCTATAATTCTGTAATCCTCTGATTTGAAAGTTAAATGTTTGAGGATATTATTTTTTATCTCTCATCTTTTAGTCCCTTTTTAGTGCAAGTAAAGGCCTGGGAAAGCAAACTGGTACATGTAAGGTGAAATTCTTTGTCCTTATTGGAAGAATGGATGCGGTCCCTCCCAGGATGGCGGTACCACCGGGTGTTTGTAAATGGTGGACACTGAAGGGTTTAAACAGCGGTATTCATTCCTCTCTCTCTGTAGGGTTTTCAGACTGATTTTTCAGAAGCAGATCACCAGGACCTTCTTCCTAGGCTCCTCTGGGTGGACTTGAACTTCCAACCCTTTTGTTAGCAGCCGAATGGGTTAAACGCTTGCACCACCCAGGTACTCCTCTTCTGGTTAGGAGGTTGTTATGGGCGAGGACAGAACTAGAAAACAGATTTTTTTTTCCTGAAGTCCAGCCTTAACAACTCTCTGCTGGATGGTAGTGTACAATAGATGACCCTTTTAAGGCAGTTATATGACGAGGTTACATTTCTGGGCAATTGGAAATCATATTATCCATGAAACGTGTTGTACTTTCTAACAATCAGAGCCTCTTCTTATGTGTCATCCGATCAGTGCCTGTTCTGTGCACATGGAGTTACAAAGCATTTGAACTTGGAGTATGAACATGAGGAAGGTAACTGAAAGGGAAATCCAGCTTTAAGGGGGCCTGATGTTTATACAATTTGGGCAGGGGTCTCTGTAAGAAAAAAGAATCAAATTCATGAATATAAAATTAAATATGAAAGTGAATATTTATCTGGAAAGAGAAATCACAACCAATCATGCATTTTTAAAAAGATGACAGATACCACAAACATCATAAAATCGAGAAAAATAATTTTTACATTATTTAACTTCCTGTCACCTATCATATTTTTTCTGCATGCTATTTTGACTGTTTTTTCACATCACGGCATTTTGTAACATTGTTTTCTATTGAGAGAATATAGAAAGATAATTCAATCTTTCTTCTAGAGAGGTTAATTGACACTGTTTTTGATAATAATAAATAATAATAATATAATATATATAATATATTATATATAATAATAAAAATACAGATACACTCTGGTTTGTAGGATGGCTCCAAATTGGTACCCTTTATAGGGATTCTGTTAAAGTATATTTTGCATGACCCATATTACAAAAAGACGAGACAGGTATGGTGCTTATAATTGTGTACTCTGTAATATTACATTTACTTAGGAGAGAATTTCTGTTTTGATTATGCGTCTTTGAGAACTGAATTTGCTTCTAGTGCTACATCTGATCTGTAAAATTATTCACGTTACTGCACATACTAACTTCTGGCTGTAGGCCTTCCAAACTTTTTTCTGCTCCAATTCCTTCATGCTGCCAGTCTTGGGCACCATTTTCACACCATGACAACCCTCTAGCTTTGCATCCTTGTGTCTTGATGCAGGGTGAGTTGGCAGTGTGGGTGGTGGGAGTACCCCTGGAAGCCATTCCTACAAGAGGACAGCTTACAATAGTGTAACAATACGCATAAGTTATTGAGAACTATATAACTATATCACACAAATCCAAACTAAGCCTATTCCCAACTGAAGTTTTACTTAGCCAAATTGTAAAAAAAGTCCTTTAGCCATTCGAACATCACCTAACACACAGGGAAGTTATAATGTTGGGCATGACAGAGTGGAAAGACATGACAATCTTAGCTAGTTGTGAATAAAATTCTAATTTTGGTAAATTTTACAAAAACATATTGATCATGGCATATTGTAAGGCCTCCTCCCAGAGCCTTGGAAGGGCTTTGGGTGAGGGACCCTGAAGCTTAAGCTTCATCAAAAAACCAGTTGCCCTTCAAGTTGATTCTGACTCATGGTGACCCCCCGTGTTTCAGAGAAAAACTGTGCTCCACAGGGTTTTTTTTTTTTTTTGGCTTCAGCAAACAGAAGTTTACTCTCTCACAGTCCTGTAGGCTAGAAGTCCAAATTCAGGGCATCTCCACAGGGTTTTCCATGGCTGATTTTTCAGAAGTAGATCACCAGGTGCCTTCCTAGGCGCCTCTGGGTAGACTCGAACCTCCAACCTTTCATTTAGCAGCCTTGTACATTAACCATTTACACTCCTAAGCTATATTAGCTTCGTGGTAAATCAACCTCAGCTACCTGGTCAGGCAATTGCTTATCAGGCAAGCTCCTCTTTGAACCAAATTTTTTGGGTGAAGATATATATTCTAAAAACACACTATTTCTTGCCTGTTTTTTTTTTTTTCTCCCTAAGGGAATTCTGGCTTTGGCAAATAGTGCTGCACAAAGCAGACTTACTTGCTTTTCTTCCTGGTGAGACTGTTGTGATTAGATATGATAAACCTAATCATAACTTTAATAAGGAACTGCATTCACCTTATTGTCTGCCCAGGCTCTGTGTGGGGGTTTTATTGGCTGTAAGCTGTGTTTACTGATTCTTCAGGTTCATGAACAAAGACACCCAGAGAAAGCTGCTTGGCCAAGTGGTTTCTGCGTAGATCTCACTACTTTGCTCAGATGCCCCAGAGTGTCATAAAAGGGTGTTAGGGTGTTAGTGAGGCATAGAATTGAGAGGGGCTTCCTTGGCAAACACAAGAGCCTGGCTACTTCTCAGCAAAGTCAATGTTATCAATTGTGTTCTAAGAATTTTCTCTCCTATTTCTTTTTCCCATTTGCTACAGTGGAACTCTTTACTGCCATTGAGGAGGAAGAGTGGGGAGGCTTAAAAAGAGAGTACATTCATCAAGATCCTAAAGGGAAGAGATGAGGCAATTGAGCACAATTTTGTAAAGGGACTTTTTGCATGGACATGGACAAGTTTTAGAAAAATCAATACAGGTTGGCTAGTAATAACAAGCCATTACATTTGTAAACTTGAAAGGGGCAAAGGAAGGACTGTCACTAATACCTGGAGAGAAAACTATAGCAATAGAGGAGGGCCATTTGGCAGAAGCTGTGGGCTTTACTAGGTGAACACAGACATTGCCAACCTACCCTAACAGAGGGGATTCAGGGGAGTAACATCTTGACCTCCTTATACTCCTGCCCTTTGATCTTCTGCAGGTGATTCTCTTTGGCTGACCTCGCAGGAAACCAAAGGGCAAGAAAACTCTTTCATACAGTCAATAAAGCCTAGTTTCCTGGGGCACAGGTGAAGGTAGGAGGGTGGAGAGTGGATTTAGAAGCACAGATCAAAAATACCCAGCACAAAAATGGAGTCTCACCTTTACAAGGCTGACCCAAGAGGAAAAGATCTGAATACCCTTGCTTCAACACTTTGGCTTGCATTTTGCATGAAGTCCTGAATTTCTCTTTTTTCAAGGAGGAACTTGCTGCCCATCTGGAGGGAGCGCTAAGTCAGCAGGTAGCCTCAAGGTGTCAGCTTCATCAGGGTTCATCCCAGGTGCTAAGAGCCACCTTACCTGAGGGCATGTTTCCTTTCTGAAACAGGTTTTAGTTGAATAAAATTAAGTGGCTCAACCCTCCTCTCCTTCTACATATGTACTACAATGTGTACCCTATTAAATATTGTCTTAACCTTCACCACTTTTCATTACAGGAAAACTTCCTTCAAGAATATGACCTTGAAACTTTCTTTTGAATATTTTGTATAGGAGCAAGTCTTTCTTCATTTCAATGACAATAATAAAATGAAGTTTTCATATGCTAGAATTATCTTTTTCCCTGTCAGTCAGTGATATTTTACAAATTCCGTGTTCTCTAAACATTACTTCAATATTTTCCTTGAGTCAGAAGAAATATGTTATTGTTAATCTCGGTGAGAAATTTTAGTGTACAACTTTGTGAATTTCCAAGATTGAAATGGACTGAAATTCTACCCCAGTCATTTCTGTAATGCTTTATTAAGAAGAAATCCAATCTGGTTATGATCCAGTCTGGTCAACGAAGATTTCTTGATGCCATTTTAGGATCTGTAATAAACATCACACTGTGGCATGGGATCTATGACCTCATGAGGGTTATTTTGAGTTATATAAGTCCGCCACTAGTTTACAGCCAGACTGATGACTTTTTCCTCTCCCTTAGGGCATTTATAAATTTCCTAATTGATAACTTTTAAAAAGAGCCTTCTGAATGCTTTAATGTCACATCTTCCTCTAAGTCCTGCAATGTACTGAAAATGAATCTAAATTTCTTCCTTAGTGTGTTTAATTATCTTTAAATACTTGTCTTTCCATCCGCCAGGCGCTCCTTGGAAACTCTATGGGGCAGTTCTAATCTGTCCTATAGGGTCGCTGTGAGTCGGAATCGATTCGACGGTAGTGGTTTCCCATCTTTTATTAGTCTAGGCTTTTGCTTTATGCTTGCAGTTTGGACATAAACATGAAAAACTGGTGAATATGTTACCGGAGAATGGCCCCGGTTCTAGTCTTCGGTGTAGGAAAGAATTCAAACACTGAGACAAATAGTGCCAAGCGAGCAGAGGTTTATTAGCAAGCAGAGGGTTAGTAGTAAAAGTACACTTGACTAGGAAGCGTCAAGGGGGCTACTCAGGTACAGAAAGAATCTGAGTGCCCTGACAGTTGTTTCCTTAGGGTTTTATACTCTTTTTTCTCTTGATCTGTCTATTAACATTTAAAAGCCAGGACAAGGCCCCCCTACAAAGACTATTTCCTTGGCTTAAGGTTTAATTACCAAGTTAGAGATCTTATCAAGTTAGAAACTTTATCAAGTTAAGGGCTTTATCAAATCCAAGACGCCTGTAAAGATCATTTCCTTAGCTTAAAGTTTAACTATGTAGGGACCTTCTTATTGAGGAATCTCACCACCCCTGTCTCTTCCTTTGTTGGGATTCTCTTATTCAGGAGTGTCACCACCCCCTGCCTCTCCCTCTTCCCCAGTACAAGCTCTCCCCTCCTTCTTACAAAAATGCTAATAATATAAAACAATAAAACATTTTGATGACAAAAACACATTGATTTTGTTAGAGAAAAATTTGCTGTATTATGTGAAATGAGTGTCAGTGTAGATGATTTGGTAACAAAACCTTTAATAAGATTCTATTGTTAAGCAGAAAAAACATGAACATTCTAATACCATGTATATAAAGCTTTAAAAGTGCTAGCAATACCCAGTATTGTTTGGTATGCACACAAACACTTGTAGTAAAAGTATAAAGACATAAATTCATAACCATTCAATTTAAAAATAGTTTCTTTCAGGATCGTTGTTGTTGTTGTTGTTAGGTGCTGTCGAGTTGGTTCCGACTCATAGCAACCCCATGCACAACAGAATGAAACACTGCCTGGTCCTGAGCCATCCTTACAATCTTTGTTATGCTTGAGCTCATTGTTGCAACCACTGTGTGAATCCATCTCATTGAGGGTCTTCCTCTTTTTCACTGACCCTGTGCTCTGCCAAGCATGGTGTCCTTCTCCAGGGACTGATCCCTCCTGACAACATGTCCAAAGTATGTAAGACGCAGTCTCGCCATACTTGCTTCTGAGGAACATTCTGGTTGTACTTCTGCGAAGACTGGTTTGTTCATTCTTTTGGTAGTCCATGGTATGTATATTCAATATTCTTTGCCAACACCACAATTCAAAGGTGCCAATTCTTCTTCCATCTTCCTTATTCATTGTCCAGCTTTCACATGCATACAATGTGATTGAAAATACCGTGGTTTGGGTTAGGCGTACCTTAGTCTTCAAGGTGACATCTTTGCCCGTCCACACTTTAAAGAGGACCTTTGCAGCAGATTTACCCAGTGCAATGCATCTTACAATTTCCTGACTGCTGCTTCCATGGCTGTTGATTGTGGATCCAAGTAAAATGAAATCCTTGACAACTTCAATCCTTTCTCCTTTTATCATGATGTTGCTCATTGGTCCAGTTGTGAGGATTTTTGTTTTCTTTATGTTGAGGTACAATCCATAGTGAAGGCTGTGTGGTATTTGATCTTCATTAGTAAGTGCTTCAAGTCCTTTTCACTTTCAGGAAGCAGGATTGTGTTATCTGCATAACGCAGGTTGTTAATGAGTCTTCCTCCAATCCTGATGCCCCGTTCTTCTTCATATAGTCCAGCTTCTTGAATTACTTGCTCAGCATACAGATTGAATGAGTATGGTGAAAGAATACAACCCTGCCGCACACCTTTCCTGACTTTAAACCAATCAGCATCCCCTTGTTCTGTCTGACAACTGCCTCTTGATCTATGTAAAGGTTCTTCATGAGCACAATTAAGTGCTCTGGAATTCCCATTCTTCGCAATGTTATCCATAATTTGTTATGATCCACACAGTCGAATGCCTTTGCACAGTCAATAAAACACAGGTAAACATCCTTCTGGCATTCTCTGCTTTCAGCCAAGATCCATCTGACATCAGCAATGATATCGGTGGTTCCACATCCTCTTCTGAAACCGGCCTGAATTTCTGGCAGTTCCCTGTCGATATACTGCTGCAGCCGTTTTTGAATGATCTTTAGCAAAATTTTGCTTGTGTGTGATGTTAATGATATTCTATAATTTCCACATTCAGTTGGATCACCTTTCTTGGGAATAGGCATAAATATGGATCTGTTCCGTCAGTTGGCCAGGAAGCTGTCTTCCATATTTCTTGGCATAGATGAGTGAGCACCTCCAGTGCTGCATCTGTTTGTTGAAACATCGCAATTGATATTCCATGAATTCCTAGAGGCTTGTTTTTCGCCAATGCCTTCAGTGCAGCTTGAACTTCTTCCTTCAGTACCATCGGTTCCTGATCATATGCCACCTCTTGAAATGGTTGAACATGGACTAATTCTTTTTGGTATAACGACTCTGTGTATTCCTTCCAGCTTTTGATGTTTCCTGCATCGTTTAATATTTTCCCCATAGAATCCTTCACTATTGCAACTTGAGGCCTGAATTTTTTCTTCAATTCTTTCAGCTTGAGAAACACCTCTTTCAGGATACTGGAGGGTAATAGGATTAGGGATAGATACACATAGAGCTTTGGCTGTATTTTCCACCTTTTTCTGTCAAGCTTCATTCTGGCTATTTTCTTCTTATGTATTTTCTAGTTCATTAATTCTCTCTCCAGCTGTGCCTACTGCCATTAAATGTGTCTATTAAGTTCTAAGTACAGTTACTATACTTTTAGTTCTAAGATGTCCATTTTTAAATAGCTTTCATCTCTCTGCTGAAATTCTTCATTTAATTATCTAATTTCTGTCAAGAACTGTGAAGGGTGTAATAGTTTACCCTACCTGCAAACTAACAATTTAGCATGTCACAGTTTCATGGATCCTGGTGGAAGAACAGGATTCCTAGATCAGAGAAATATTATTTTATCTCTCATAGCACAGCCAACAGCTTGTGCTTCATGGTTGTGTTGATTTTCCTTCCTCCCAAAGTCCCACAGTGGCGATGAGGAGCAGTCCAGGTAGATGCTGGACACACAGTAGATTTGCGTCACAGCTGAGGATCTCCAGCTTTGGAAACCTGAGTCTTTAATAATTGACTGCAAGAAAATCTGCCCTTTTCCCTAGAGGGAGACATTGACTTTGTGATACTGTATAGTAAACAAACCTACCTACTGCTTCACGGGGAGACACTATCACTCTCTTTCAAGGCTGTTTGCTATATAAATACTTTTGAAAAGCTAAAACTGTCAGTGTCTTCCTTATAATGATTTTGTACTGAATATCACACATGCTTTATAAAAAATTGTAGAGGTACTTTGGGGCACTCAATGGTATTGCTTTCCTCTCCTTTTACCAGGCAGACAGCATGGGTCGGATCACCTTAACCTAACCAGGACCTAGGTAAATTGGATGTTGAGTTTTAATTTTGTGAGGGCTGATCTATTTTCAGTTTTTCCCTAAACCTAGGGTTTGATCTTTTGGGCAGTCCAAATGATAGTCAGAAATGTGTAAAGGCCTTCTTCCTTAGTGAGGACTGAATTGCAATTTTAGCCTCCTTACTTCATAATATTACTGGCCCATCATTTTCTACTTGAAAATTTAGAATAATTTAAGGGCAAAATTACTAAATATGAGGCTCATCTCTACTATCTTCCTTTTCTCTAGGATCTTGGTAGCTCAAATCCTTACTGCTGTGGTAGTCTTGTAATAATTTTAAACAGTTTTAAAAGAAATATTTTATTCAGCTTTTCTATTTGTTCTTAATTGAAGGGTTGGTTGACAACAACATTGTCTGCATCACTAGATGTAAAAATCCCTGGTGAGATTCAATCGTATGTGTGATATTTTATTTCTTAAACTGGGTGGTAAATAACTGAATATTTTTATATTATTCTGTAAACTTTTGGAATCTTTGAAATAATTTAAAACTTAAAACAGAGGTTCTACCTCTAAGCCTATTTTTATGGTGTCTTTACCTGGTTTTGGTTTCAGGGATATGCTGACTTCATAGAATGAGTTTGGGAGTATTCCATCCTTTTCAATGGTCTGAAATACCATTAGTAGTAGTGGTGTTAACTCTTCTCTGAAAGTTTGGTAGAATTCTCCACTGAAGCTGTCAGGGCCAGAGCTTTTTTTTTGTTGGGAGTTTTTTGATTACCTTTTCAATCTTTTCTTTGGTTACGGGTTTATCTAGTTGTTCTACCTCTGTTTGTGTTAGTCTGGGTAGGTAGCATGTTTCTAGAAATTCATGCATTTCTTCTAGGTTTCAAATTTGTTAGAGTACAATTTTTCATAGTAATCTGATATGATTCTTTTCATTTCAGTTGGGTCCGTTGTGATATTGCCCATCTCATTTCTTATTCCAGTTATTTTCTTCCTTTTCTTTTGTCAGTTTGGCCAGTGGTTTACCGATTTTGTTATTTTTTTCAAAGAACCAGATTTTGGTCTTGTTAACTCTTTCAATTGTTTTTCTGTTTTCTACTTCATTTAATTCTGTTCTAATTTTTATTATTTGCTTTGTTCTGGTACCTGAGGGTTTCTTTTGTTGCTCTCTATTTGTTCAAGTTGTAGAGATAATTCTTTGATCTTGGCCCTTTTTTCTTTTTGGATGTGTGCATTTATTGTTATAAATTGACCCTGGAGCACTGCCTTAGCTGTGTCCCAAAGGTTCTGATAGGAATCTTTCTCATTGGATTCTATGAATTCCTTTCTTCTGTCTGTTTTTGAGCAAGTTATTGTTCAGTTTCCAAGTGTTTGATTTCTTTTCCTGTTATTGATTTCTAATTTCATGGCTTTGTGATCAGAGAAGATGCTTTGTAATATCTCGATGTTTTGGTTTCTGTTAAGGCTTGCTTTATGACCTAATATGTGGTCTATTCTAGGGGATGTTCGGCGTTCATTGGAAAAGAAAGTGTACTTGTCTGCTGTTGGGTGGAGTGTTCTGTATATGTCTGTGAGGTCAAGTTGGTTGATTGTGACATTTAGATCTTCTGTGTCTTTATTGAGCTTCTTTCTGGGTGTTCTGTCCCCCGAAAGTGGTGTGTTGAAGTCTCCTACCATCAGTTTGGAGAGTTTATCTTATGTACCTTGAAGCCCTGTTTTTGGGAGCACAAATAATATGGTTATATCCTCCTGGTATATTGTCCCTTTAACCATTATATAGTGTCCTTCCTTATCCTTTGTGTTGGATTTAACTTTAAAGTCTATTTTGTCAGAAATTAATATTGCCACTCTGCTCTTTCTTTGGTTGTTGTTTGCTTGATATATTTTTTCCATCCTTGGAGTTTTAGTTTGTTTGTGTTTTTAAGTCTAAGATGTGTCTCTTGTAAGTACATATAGATGGATTGTTTTTTCATCCATTCTGTCACTCTCTGTCTCTTTATTGATGCATTTGGTCCATTTACTTGCAGTGTAATTATGGAGAGGTATGAGTTTAGTGCTGTCATCCTGATGTGTTTTTTTGTGTGTTCTTGACAGTCTCTTTTTTCCACTTAATTTTTTGTGCTGAGTAGTTTATGTATCGCCTTTCCCTTTTTTTGTTGTTGTTGGTTTTGTTTTTACTGAGTCTTTATGTTTTTCTTGTATTTTATTTTGATGTGTAGGATTGTTAGTCTCCTTTGTGGTTACCTTAATATTTACCCCTGTTTTTCTAAGTTTACACCAAACTTTTATTTCTTCATATCGCCTTGACTTTCTCTCCATATGAAAGATCTATGACCACATTTTTTAGTCCCTCTTTATTGACGGCAGTGGTTTGGTTTTATTGATTTAATGTTGTCATTTTTTTACAAAATGACATCACTGTTTCCCTGTGCTGAGCATTTTTTTTTCTTGATTTATTTTTGTGATTTCCTTTTCTGGGTTGATATCTGGTTGCTCTGTCCTGTGTTGGGTTGATATCTGATGTTATTGATTTTCTAACCAGAGAACTCCCTTTAGTATTTTTTGCAGTTTTGGTTTGGTTTTTGCAAATTCCCTAAACTTCTGTTTATTTGGAAATGCCCTAATTTCACCTTCATATTTGAGAGACAGTTTTGCTGGATATATGATTCTTTGCTGGCAATTTTTTCCTTCAATGCTTTATATATGTCATCCCATTGCCTTCTTGCCTGCATGGTTTCTGCCAAGTAGTCCGAGCTTATTCTTATTGACTCTCCTTTGTAGATGACTTTTCATTTACCCCTAGTCACTCTTAAGATTCTCTGTTTATCTTTCGTTTTGGCAAGTTTGATTATATTATGTCTTGGTGACTTTCTTTTGGTATCTACCTTATGTGAGGTTTGATTAGAATCTTGGATAGATATCTTCTCATCTTTCTTGGTATCAAGGAAGTTTTCTGCCAACAAATCTTCAACAATTCTCTCTGTATTTTCTGTCTTCCCTCCCTGTTCTGATACTCATATCACTTATAGGTTATTTCTGTTGATAGAGTCCCACATGATTCTTAGGGTTTCTTCATTTTCTAAATTCTTTTATCTTATTTGTCTTTGAATATGTTGGTGCCAAGTGTTTTATCTTCAATCTCACTAATTCTGACTTCCATTTCCTCAATTCTGCTTCTTATGGAGTTGTCTAAATTCTGAAATTTTATTGTTAATCTTCTTACTTTCTGATTGTTGTCTCTCTATGGATTCTTGCAGCCTGTTAAAGCTTTATTATGTTCTTGAATAACCTTCTTAATTTCCTCGACTGCTTTATCTGTGTGTTCCTTGGCTTGTTCTGCATTTTGCCTGATCTCCTTCCTGATCTCTTGAAGAGGTCTGTGTATTAATCTTTTGTATTCTACGTCTGGTAATTCCAGGAAAACATCTTCATCTGGAAGATTCCTTAATTCTTTGTTTTGAGAGCTTGTTGAAACGATCATGGTCTGCTTCTTTATGTGATTTGATATTGACTGTTGTCTATTAGCCATCTATAAGTTATTGTATTTTTTTATGTTCGTTTACTGTATCCTAGCTTCTTGCTTTATTTCATTTTGATATGCCCAAATAGGCTGCTTGAGTGAGCTAGCTTGATTATTTGCACCTTTAAAGCTCTAACATTCTGTCCCTAGATGGCTAGAGCTGTTACCAGGTATATGAGCCTAGGAGTCCATTCACTTTTCTTGTATGGATTCAGCTCAGGTGTCCAAGTAGCTGGTTACCAAGTCTGTGGTGCAGGCTCTGTCCTACAGTCTTAGAGAGGCAGGGGTGATTGGTGTAGGCACAGGTATCTGTTTGCAGCAGGGGGTCATGCTCTAAGCAAGGCAGAGGGCTGACTACCATCCCCCAAGTGTCTGTGAGGAAAGCACATCCTTGTTCCCTTGAGTGCATAGGTGGGTGGGTTCTGCAGCTGGGAAATGGGCACCCAGTGCATTTGGCAGTAAGGACTTGGAGGCACCACTAATCCTTGGACCCCTGTCGCAGGTGACTAGGTGACATGGGTGGAGCCACTAGTCCTCAGGCACCTGATGTGGGTAGGTGAAGGTCCTCTTTAATAGGCAGATCAGTGTCAAATGTCAAAAATTAACCTCTCCACTGCACAGCTGAAAGGGTTGAAGTCAGATCTCAGGTACATACACTGTTGCAGTGTGCCAACAAGGGCCTCAGCTCCTGAAAAGGGCCCGCACAGGTCCATGCAGGGGTGAAAGGCGTTCAAAGTCCATGGACCATTTGTGCCCGGACAGGAGCCGCTTTTGCCCTGAGTTCCCAACTTAGGGGAGCTGGCAGATTATCTTTTCCCCCAATTGTTAATTTATTCCTTCTCCAAGGCTGGGAGAATGGCTCAGGAAGCACAGCAGGACCTAGCTCAGACCCAGGGAAATCGACAGCCACTGAAGCCAGCTTGGGTGCTGAAAGCATGGTAAATTAGACACAAGTACTTATTTTTTGCTGAGAGTGCTGTTCTTCTTTGATTCTAGAGGCATGAGTAGACTGTATAGCTCACTGTCTCTCCCTGAGGAAACCATGTCCTGAAAGCTACCGCCAGCCCCACTGCATTTGCACCAAGGGATTGTGCCCGAGGGGTGCCAGTTCCTGCAGAGTCAGGTCTGGCAACACATCGCCACTTCTGAACTGTCTCTCTGTCCCCTGCCTTTCAGTTTGATATCCTAACTCTGCCTTTGATGTTCAGGGCTCCTAGCTTGTCATATATATACTGCTTCACTTGCTTTTTTTGGGTCTTTGTTGTAAGAGCAATCATAGAAGCGTCTGACTACTCCGCCATCATGGCCCCACCTCCTCTAAGCTTATTTTCAAACATGAATTTATTTCATTGGAAAGACGAAGTACATTTTTCATCTGTTCTTCTCAAACTATCTAATTACTTAATGCTTCTCAATTAATTAATGCTTCTTGTAACTCAGAATAATTTACTACTGTTCCTCAAGATTGTAATAACATAAATGCAAAAGATTAGGCAGAAACAAAGGCAAAGGGCTATTATCATTTCTTTTAATTTTTTTATTATTACAAGGATGATATGAATGGGGAGGTATGGTAGTCTTTAGTGCTGGTCATCAAATATTTCTAGTTTTCTTTCTGAGCACTCATAATATTATGCTTCGCTTCTGCTTGTAGCTTGTTCTGGCTACGTGACTTGCTCTGAAAAAGAAAATGGGAGTAGAAGTAAAATATGTCCCTTCCAAGTGGGAGTTGTAAGAATCAGTGCAAGAGTAATCATGTTTCCCTTTTTTAAGCTTTGGAAATTATGGAAGCTTAGTGCCTGGGCTTTTAGTGAGGGTGATGAACAGACTCCTCTTGCCCAGCTCCATCCTCAGTCCATAGCTAATCTCTAGTGGCCATAGAGTGAACAAGGAGTAAACTTTTGTTTTTTCATGTCACTGAGGTTTTAGGAATTTTTGTTACTACAACATACCCTGGCCTATGTTCATTGACATAGATGTTGGTTTTAATATTAAAATTATCATTTTTAGCAGATACTCAGCGAACACTTCCAGTGGCAGTATGGAAGATTCCAAAATTCTGATAACAAAGAGTCCACGTGTTTCCATGAGTAATACATTTATGGCAACTTTCCACCTTTTACTTACTCCTCCAGGAAGGAACAAACCAAAACCCATTGCCATCGAGTTGATCCCGACTCATAGAGACCCTATAGGACAGAGTAGAACTGCCCCATAGGGGTTCTAAGGAGCGCCTGGTGGATTAGAACTGCCGGTGTTTTGGTTAGCAGCCATAGATCTTAACCACTATGCCACCAGGATTTCCCCAGGAAGGAGAGGCATATTTAATTTGTGACAGAGGTAAAGGGTCCATAAACTTTGTCCTAAGCACATTCTGTCTTTCAGAGCATGCTGCTTTCACAACACGTAGGTTTTCCTCTTACTGCCATAAATTGCTGCGGGCAAAGGCCTATGGTTGTCCAATGCTCTACTTACGAATGGTAGTGTTGGGGAAATATAATTAAAAACAAAATCTGATCCCAGTCTAGGAAACCTCTCTCAAAGGTAGAAAAGGAAACAATTTTATTATTAAAATAACATTAAACCAGAATGTGATACACCTTAGGTAATCTGCTAAAGAGATTGCCAAGACAGAAAGAAATCTTACTTTTTTATACAGCTAAGAGAATACAGCGCATTTCTTTCATATTTCAAGGTGTAATTGCTAAATTTCTAGTATCTTTATTCTGGAGATAGTTTTGCAATTTGTAGTCCCCAACCATCTGAAGTTATTCACATCTCAGCCAAGCAAGTGTCTACAACAAGGTAGCTAAATTATACTGCAAATATTTATGACAGAGAAGTTGTTGGTCAGTTTTAAATTGTTTACAGTTTACTTTAAATGCTCAAGTGACACATCATATGTTTCCCGCATACGTGATTTGAGATTACTGCACTATAAGCATACATGACAGAGGCATGGAGAATAACAAGGTCACATTGAGATGTAGATGCTGAGTTCAATGAGTGACCCTCCTTCCCACCCCCAAGCCTTATTCATACTGGGTCTCAGCAAAATGACAACCACAAGTTAAAGGCCTTCAGAAATTGCTTGTGAATGGATCAGTGATGCAAATGTTGAATCCACAAATATGTGTGTGCTAGTTTTTTTTAGTGTATATGACTCGGACCAGCACACAAATAATAAGGGTGTTGTAATCCCCTTTACTCCCTAATTGAAAGTAGAATTCAGGCCAACACATGGGGCTTATTCTTTTTGCCAGAGGGCCTTTCTCTTCAGAGATTCTCTTTTTCAAGAGCCATAGACATTTATTTTATTGCCACTCTATTCTGCTGCACAGTTTTTCCTTGGGCTAAGAATGGAATTACTAACTTTGCTTGTTTCATACTCTGAAAATTGCTGTCAGGTGTGAATTAAATGTTTTATTTGAAGATTTGCACTCCTTCTCACCAGTCACAAAGGGAATTTTATGGAATAATGGTCTTTGGCACTAATATGATTCTTTTCATCTTAGACTCTCTAAGTGCTTTGTAACCATTCTCTCTGCTATCTACATTTCAATGACTCCTATCACCCCTCCATCTAGGATCATTGACAGAAGCTTTATACTAACTCTCTCAACTCTTCCAGAGCTGCTTTCCCTTGAACGTAAGTGGAAAACATTTGAATAATGGTGTCTGGGTCCCTAGAGGAAGACATAAGACAACTTTGATGATCTTTTGGCATATTGTCAATTCAGAATATAGGAGAGGTGCTAAGGGTAAAATGTATCCCCTTGAACTGATAGGATGGAGAGAAAAAAGAATGTTACACCTCTGAGATTTACTATACAGCAGATTAAAAACAAGCAAACAAACAGACAAAAGAAAAAAGCAAAACTTTTCTTGGTTTTAAAAAAGTTTAGAAATTGGGAATTTAAATTATTGCATGTTCTGATTTGAGTGTTCAAATCATAATTATGTTCTAGTCACTTCCAGTTGTAAAATGTTTGAATTGGAAGGGATGCTAAATACCATTAAGCCCAGCCCAATCATTCTATAGATGAAGCATCTAGGTTCAGAGGGATCAACTGTCTCTTTCAAGATCAAGCACAGTGCTAATTGGTGTGGAGCCAGGTCCTTAAACTCTCAGATTTCTTTGTTTCCCATAGCCTCATACCATCTTCTATATATACATCCTTTCCTATCTATTTCTTCATTTTATAAAAATGTTATAGCTAGAGTTCTGTCACATAGACAAGGGTTGTTTCAAGAATGGTAAGATATATGCACTGATTATAATGCAACCAATAACTGGAGAAAAATGGACCAGACTTTCTTCCTTGTCGTCAAAAATGGTTTTTACTTGCACACTCTGTGCTATCAAAACCTTACATTCTGTCATATGGCTTCACTTCCCTAATTAAGAATTCTGAAAAACATAGGTTGTCATGGGAGGATAAAGTCTGGAGTGTGCCATTTTTTGAAATAAGAACTTTAGGAAAAATGATTTCAGAGTGTAATAGAAAATAACCATGTGGACCACTTCTCTGTCACCCTCACATTTTATTCACCAGCAATTTTTACCATCTTAGCTTTAAGCCATACTTTGGACATTAGACCATTAAGAAATATATATATATATATATATTTTGAAAATCTTGTGGAATAAGCAGTATTAGGTATTGACAGCTAAGAAAGCAATAACCAAGGGCAAAGACTGGTTGGCTAACATTTTGGTGTATCTTCTAACTGCCTTTCCTTAGTGGTCTAGTGTTCTTCTAACTCCTGTGTGACTTACATAACCCTCAATAACTGTGTAGCACCTGTACAACAGAATTATACAGTGTTAGTGCTGACAAGGGACAAAAAAACTTCAAAAACCTTCATTTCATTGATGAGATTCAGAAGGGTGAAATGACATGCCCAAGGTCACCTTCTAATCCTTCATTTTCATTTATTTTGGATATAAAGTCAGCTTATTTTTATTCTTTGCCTTCTCAAAAGATAGAATTTCAATATAAGAAAGATCATTATGGCAATTTGGCCCTGGAGAATTTAAATGGAGCAGGAAATTCCAAATTATGATTCCCACAACGGTTTTAACTTGGCTGTAGTCAGCACGCTCATTAAGGCAGAGTCTCTGGGATTATTACATTAGAGTGTTTTCTTTCCTTTTTATAAAAATTGAATTTTAGATTATGTATATTCATTTTGGGGAGGAACTTGTCTGCCAACCAAACATACTCTCTTAGGAGGAAACCAGAAAGGGCAGAAGGAACTTCAGAGAGTCTGGTCTGTTTAAACAAAGGACCATCTTTGGATGCGGGATGCACAAAGCTGAGTCCAGGCAGAGTGCCACTGAGCTACTTTGCCAAGCTTGTTAAATTCTTTCTTGCCCTCTGCAATCACCAAGCTCAGAGGGGGTTTTGTAGTCCCCATCTCTCTTGAGTATCAGAATTTTTGGATTTTTCCTACCTTAAAGTTACAGTCCTGTCTCTCTTGCTGCTGTTTGCCTTTCTATCTATGGTTACATAGCATCTCTCAAAGATAATTGTAAATAATCCTAGAATTTTGGCAGGGATTAGAGTTTAAAAGGCCTTTGTAAAATCAACTTGAATGTAGTTAAAGGAAAATATACTGCATCAGCCCCCAAAATAAAGGATTAGATAGATTTTTAACTTCTGTTCTTTTCCTAAAACCAGGTAAGCGTTTCCTTAGAAATCATTTCTTCCCACCTCTTGAATTTATACAAGTGCAAACAGAGGTGTGGAGATAGAAGGAGTTTTAGGCAAGATCAAGAACGGCAGAGAAGAAACAAGTCTAAAATCTAACATCTAGCTCACTACTTGAAAATAAAATTGAGCTGTCGGAGAATGAATGGATCCAGGTACATGAATTCCCAATTATTTTTTTCATTTCACTCATTGTGGTTACTTTTCCATTAGGTGACTCCTCCCCGTCCTTTCTCTTCTACTTTCATATGATCCTGTTGGAGTTCGTATCTACTGACCTGCATTCAAGTTGAGACACCTGAGTTCTCATTCACCAAGGCAGTTCCCAGGTCTGTGTCTTTATGGCATGAATGGGTGCTTCACTCAGTGTGTTAATTTGGGGTTGCTGAGAGCACAACTCCCTATCTACTTGTTTCTTTTAATGCAGACATTTTAATCAAGCACTTAATTTGGTCCTGGAGGGACTGTCTTAGTTATCTAGTGCTGCTTTTTGGTTGGCTGGGCTATGACAGAAATATAAGTGGGTGGCTTTAACAAACAGAAATTCATTTTCTCACAGTTTAGGAGGCTAGGAGTCCAACTTCAGGGTGCTAGCTCTAGGGGAAGGCGTTCTCTCTCTGCAGTTCTGGAGGAGCTCTCTTTGAGCTTCTGCTCCTGGGTGATCTTCATATGGCTTCGCATCTCTCTTCCCCCATCTCTGCTTCCTTAGATTTACCTCTCTGCTTTCAAAGTTGTTAATTATGGAGTGTATTTCAAATGAGCTATCAGCGCTAATAAATTGTCCTTTTGGATGCTTGCATACTTTAATGCTGGGAAAGGGTAATAAGCAATGAAGGACTATGAAACACCTGTCCATATGGACAGTGGTATTTTGGGAGGACAAACAGGGTAGTCATGAAGACTTTTTGGTGATGGGCTTCCCTCGAGTTATGTTTCACATTATACTCTAAACCCTACATATAACCCAGAGAGCTCACCTGCTTTTGAAGCAGGTGGAAGAAGAGCAGACATGGGCAGAGAGACCTTCAGACAGATGAGTGGTCTATGCCACTGATCTCTTTAAGGAAGCCAAATCAGTTGCTTTAGGGAATGCAGGTTTTTTTTTTTTTTTTTTGCCTCCCAATGTTAGGAGAGCCAACTACAGGTTGCGCCAGGTTTCTGGTGAACAGTCTGGTGTATTCTCTGGTTCAGAAACCGGAAAAGCAAACCTGTTGCTGTCGAGTTCATTCTGACTCATAGCGACTCTAGAGGAGAGAGTAGAACTGTCACGTAGGATTTCTAAGGAGCACCTAGTGGATTTGAACTGCTGACCTTTTGATTAGCAGCCATAGCTCTTAACCACTGTGCCACCAGGGTTTCCATGTGTTGTGAATTCTTATGGTTACTGAAGCTATTACTTCTTACTTAATAAATTAGCAGTTGGTTTCTGAGAGATTTGTAACAGGGCCTCTGGTCTTCAGACATTCAAATGCAGTTTAAATAGTGCTGCAGTTAAAAAGATTTAAACAATCATCTAAATTACTGTGCCTTAAAAACAGCAGAACCCAGCCAACCCATTTACACGTTAGCTTCAAAAGATGGCTTTTTGTGGCTTAGTTCCAGAGCTGCTTCCATTATTTTCCCATTACCTGAAATGATTACCGGGCATTGCAAGTGACTTTCGGTGCCATACAAAATATTTACGTTAACCCTCTATGGGGCAATGTCATTGAAAAAATGATTGCTCAGGACTTGATGTGGTAGAGGTCTTTGTGAGGTGGGCGTTTTATGTCATCTACTCCAGGCATGCTTAATTTTGCACTGCGAGCAAGATAGAAGACAGAGCTAAGAAAAGCTTTCCATTCCATTTTATGAGAAAAGCCAGGGATTTTTTTTTTTTTTTTAATAAACTACTGGCTAAGCCAAGATTTAGTAGGCATTACAATGGCCTATTCCACCAAGTGGGATATAGTCTGTGGGACAAGTAAAATGTGATCTTGCCTTTGTACCCATCAGCAATCAAAAAAAAAAAGTTAACTTTTGCAACACATTAAAAAAAAAAAAACAGACTCATTGCCATTGTGTCGATTCCAACTCATAGTGACCCTGTACGACAGAGTAGAACTATCCTGTTTGGTTTCCAAGGAGCGGCTGGTGGATCAAACTGCCAACCTTTCGCTTAGTAGCTGAATACATAAAAAAAAATACATAGGTGATGTTAATATTCCTTCTGTGAACTGACCTGAAAAGTGAAATGCTACCAGTAGAGATTAGGTATTTTTCAGAGTATTACAACTGTGCTATAAAAAGTTCGATATCTGATTACTATTGAGATCGACAAGGAAGATTGAGATCCATTAGTCCTATGTAATATAAGGAGAAGCTACGGTTACCACAAAGGGCTCCAGGTGTGGACAATTCACTTAATATCTTGCTATCAGTTTTCTACTTATCAAAGGAGAAGTTTGGAGATGATGACAAAAGGGCCTTCCACCTTGAACATTTTTATGGTGCAGGTGGTTGGTAAGCAGCAGCCTAGGATAATGCAGAGACCTTTGCTCAGTTGCAGCTCCACCATTAAGTTACTGCCACTACTTTTGGACATTTAGAGTTTAGAGTATTTCCAGTTTTTCACAATGCTATACAGGCAGTCTCTGGGTTAAGGAGTACTATTCCTAAACCTGTCTTTAAGTCGAATTTGTATGTAAGTCAGAACAGTTAGGTAAGTTTCCTATCTGACATCAGTTAGTCAAATGTTTGTCTTAATATATAGTGTAACTTTCTATGCATAAAAAACATTAAAGAAGCACTTTCAGATGTACTAAAATATGTTTAACATAGTAATACAGTAATAATAATAATGTTTTGATGTGCGTCACAAAATAGTACTCATTTGTTATTACAAACCATTGTAGGTACCTTGCATTTTTAATATAATAGGTTTACAGGGGTGTCTTAGTTATCTAGTGCCGCTATAACAGAAATACCACAAATGGATGGCTTTAACAAAGAGAAATTTTTTTTCTCACAGTCTAGTAGGCTAGAAGTCCAAATTCAGGGCACCAGTTCCAGGGAAGGCTTTCTCTCTCTGTCTGATCTGGGGGAAGGTCTTCCTCGTCATCAATCTTCCTCTGGTCAAGGAGCTTCTCAGGCACAGGGACCCCAGGTCCAAAGGATGCGCTCTCCTCTTGGTGCTGCTTTCTTGGTGGTCCAAGGTCCCCAACTCTCTGCTTGCTTCCTTTTCCTTCTATCTCTTGAAAGATAAAAGGTGGTGCAGGCCACACCCCAGGGTAACTCCCTTTACCTTGGATCAGGTAGGTGACCTGAGTAAGGGCAGTGTTACAATCCCACCCTAATCCTCTCAACATAAAATTACAATCACAAAATGGAGGACAACCACACAATATTGGGAATCATGGCCTAACTAAGTTGACACATATTTTGGGGGGACACAATTCAATCCATGACATAGGGGTTGATTTGTAACTACAGGTTGTGCGTAAGTCAGATGTTTATAACCCAGGGACTGCCTGTATTGAGTATTCTTACACATGAATCTTTTTCTTTGGAACACCTTCCTAGAAGTATTTAAATGTACTTTTTTTAATGCAAATAATGTGTACCTTCTGCATAGGTTTGCCAACTGCATCCTCCTCCCTCGAGATATTTGCACAAGCACTGATATGCATTTTTTTTTTTTTACATGTTGCTGTAAAAAATTAGCATAGCTTGCTTACAAAAGTATATACATCATGGGGGTTGGGCACTGTTGGCAAATAACATAGAAGATACGTGTTATTTGTGTAAAAATGTGGTAACTTTGAAGAATAAAATATCAATCTACCTGTCTTAGTCATCTAGTGCTGCTATAACAGAAATACCACAAGCGGATGGCTTTAAAAGAGAGAAGTTTATTCTCTCACAGTCCAGTAAGATAGAAGTCAAAATTCAGGCCATCACCTCCAGGGGAGGCTTCTTCTCTCTTCAATCTTCCCCCAGACTAGGAGCTTCTCTGCACAGGCACCCCGGTTTAACGGGCAGACTCTGCTCGCTGCACTGCTTTCTTGCTGGTATGAAGTTCCCCCTCTTTGCTTCCTTCCATTTCCTTTTTATCTCTTGGGAGATAAAAGGTGGTGCAGGCTACGCCCCAGGGAAACTCCCTTTACATTGGATCAGGGATGTGACCTGGGTAAGGGTGTTACAATTCTAATTCTCTTTAATAGAAAATTACAATCACAAAATGGAGGACAACCACACAATACTGGGGATCATAGCCTAACCAAGTTGACACATATTTTTGGGGGACACAATTCAATCCATGACACCACCCTACTGAATTTGGAGTTGAGGTCCATAGTAAAAATTATTATATTTTATGAGACATAGTGTGAGGTTCGTTCTCAGGCAAATGTTGGGAATTCCTCAGCCAAAATGAGTTTAACAGATTTTCATACTATTTCAAAAGAACCTATAGTAGGATTGTCAGTGTTTTAGATCAATCACGAAAAAACTCTCCTTTTCTTTCCTAGACTTAGCCTATAAAAAGATATAGGATGTAGACTCTGATCTCAAGAAGCTGAAAAATATACATGGTAATTATAAAACAATATAATAGGTAAGGCAATAGAGATAGGCTTAGGATATAAGGAAACAAAGGGTTCTATCCAACCCAGTCTTGGGAGAAGAACAGCAATCAGGAGAGTTTTCTATAGGAAGTGATACCTAAAGATGCTATGTGACTTGCCTAGGGTAGTAGTAGGAGAGAAAGCTCCAGAATTCCAGCTAGTCTCTTTCCTAATGTCTAAGCTCTTACTCTACTTTTAAAAAATTGAAATGGGGAAATCCTAGATAATAGGGTATTCTTTTCTCTACCCCATACACTTTCCCTAAGTACACGTAACATGTTTTCTGCTAGTTATTTTTGTGTTTTAGGTGCTGTCGAGTTGGTTCCAACTCATAGTGACCCCTACGTGCAATGGAACGAAGCACTGCCCAGTCCTGTGCCATCCTCATAATTGTTGTTATGCTTGAGCCCATTGTTGCAGCCACTGTGACAATCCTTCTTGTTGAGGGTCTTCTTTTTCACTGACCCTCTACTTTACCAAGCATGATGTCCTTCTCCAGGGACTGGTCCCTACTGATAACATGTCCAAAGTATGTGAGATACAGTCTCACTATCCTTGCTTCTAAGGAGCATGCTGGCTGTTCTTCTTCCAAAACAGATTTGTTTGTTCTTCTGGCAGTCCATGGCATATTCGATATTCTTCACCAACACCATAATTCAAAGGCAATCAATTCTTCTTCCATCTTCCTTATTCTTTGTCCACCTTTCGCATGCGTGTGAGGCAATTGAAAACACCACGGCTTGAATCAGGTGCACCTTAGACGTTAAAGTGACATCTTTGATTTTAACACTTTAAAGAGATCTTTTGCAGCAGATGTGCCCAATGCAATGCGTCTTTTGATTTCTTGACTGCTGCTTCCATGGGCATTGATTGTGGATCCAAGTGAAATGAAATCCTTGACAATTTCAATCTTTTTGCCATTTATCATGGTGCTGCTTACTGGTCCACGTGTGAGGATTTTTGTTTTCTTTGTTTTGAAGTGTAATCCATACTGAAGGCTGTGGTCTTTGATCTTCATCAGTAGGTGCTTCAAGTCCTCTTCACCTTCGGCAAGCAAGGTTGTGTCATCTGCATATTGCCGGTTGTTAATGAGTCTTTCTCCAGTCCTGATGCCCATTCTTCTTCATAAAGTCCAGCTTCTCAGATTATTTGCTCAGCATACAGGTTGAATAAGTATGGTAAAATGTTACAACCCTGACAGACAATTTTCCTGCCTTTAAACCATGTGGTACCCCTTGTTCTGTTGGAACGACTGTCTCTTGGTCTAAGTATAGGTTCCTCATGAGCACACCTAAGTGTTCTGGAATTATCATTCTTCACAATGTTATCCATAATTTGTTATGAGCCACACAGTTGAATGCTTTGCATAGTCAATAAAACACAGGTAAATGTCTTTCTGATATTCTCTGCTTTCAGCCAGGATCCATTTGACTGACATCAGCAATGATATATGTCCCTTGTTCCTTGTCTTTTTCTGAGTCTGGCTTGAATTTCTGGCAGTTCCCTGTCATACTGCTGTAACAGCTTTTGAATGGTCTTCAGGAAAATTTTACTTGTGTGTGATATTAATGGTATTGTTCGATAATTTCTTTACTCTGTTGGATCATCTTTCTTTGGAATGTGTATAAATGTGGATCTCTTCCAGTTCATTGACCAGATAGCTGTCTTCCAAATTTCTTAACATAAATGAGTGAGCACTTCCAGCACTGCATGTGTTTGTTGAAATATCTTAATTGGTATTCCATCAAATCTTGGAGGCTTGTTTTTCACCAGTGCTTTCAGTGCAGCTTGGACTTCTTTCTTTAGCACCATTGGTTCTTGATCATATGCTACCTCCTGAAATGGTTGAATGTCAACCAATTCTTTTTGGTATAGTGACTCTGTGTATCCCTTCATCTTCTTTTGATGCCTCTTGCATCTGCTAGTAAAAAAAAATAAGAGAAAATCAAGTATCCCTAGAAACACAGTAAGGAGCCCTGGTGGCACAGTGGTAAAATACTTGGCTGCTAACTGAAAGGTCAGTGGTTCAAACCTACCTGCTGCTCTGCAAGAGAAAGATGCAGCAGTCTCCTTCTGTAAAAATTATAGCCTTGAAAACCCTATTCGGCAGTCCTACTCTGTCCTATAGGGTTGCTGTGTGTCAGAATTGTCTTGAAGGCAACGGGGAAAAGAAGGACAGTAATAGCCCTGATAATCAAAACTTTCTGACTTTTGTTAAGTGTTATTGTTAGCTGCTGTTGAGTTGATTTCAATTCATGGCAACCCCATGTATGCAGAGTAGAAATCCTCCATAGGATTTTCAAGGCTGTGACCTTTCAGAAGCAGATCACCAGGCCTGTCTTCCAAGGTCCCTCTGGGTCAGTTCAAACCACCAACCTTTTGGCCAGTAGTCAAGAACTTAACTCAGGGACTTTCTTTTGTTACATGCTCACCTGTTTATTATTTGGTATTGTCCATGTGTCTTCTTCTGAAGGTCGCTTCTTAGAATGTCTTAGTCTTAAGGAATGTATTGTCATTTCTTTGCTCTTTCACACTTTGTATATTGTGTGTTGCAACCTGAAGGGATGGGAATAAAAGATAACATGTAATTATTCTCTGCTGACAATGATCACAGCATGTTGGCTGATTTTATTATCAGCTCATGCAGAACCATACTTAGGAAGGTAAAACCATTGTTTTAATAAAGGCATTCAAAGAACTAAGATTTGTTCTTTTTCACTGTTTATTCTGAACCTTTTTTTTTTTTTTTTATCACTTGCATTGATAATCCAGTAGTTCCTCAAGGGCAAAGGTAATACTTTATTCAATTTCTCATTCTTCTAGAGTCCCTGGCACATAAAAGAAAAGAATGTATTTTTGATGAATGTATGGATTAGTAAATGAATGAATCAAGAAATAAAGGTAGACTTCACTGTATCCATTACTTCATTTGGAACTAAGTATAATGGCATCTCTCTTGGCTTCCACTTAATTGACTCCCTGGATTAAACACTCTGCTTTTTCTCTGTATTAAAAATTGTAGTAGGTGGAATTTTTGGTCCTAATTCTTTCCCTGAACTATGCTTATCATGGTCTTGTGATGGATGGAGTATACTTCCCTGCCCCATAACTTTGGGCCTGGCCACATGACTTGCTTTGGACAATAGGATAGTAGTGACTGTGACAAAAGCAAAGGCTTGAAATTTATTTGTGTAGTTTGGTATGGACCTTTTGTGTTTCCCCTATCACTATGAGAAGAATAGGTCCAGGTAGCAACTACCCTTTCAGCCTGGGATCCACAGTAAAATAACTAAAGCATCCCTGATACTAACATGCAACCTGGAGCCTATTTCAGCTGAATCCCAAAGGATCCAGAAGCTTGTGAGCTAGAAAGATAAATATTTGTTCTTGTAAGCTACTGAGGTTGTGTGGTTATTTGTTATGTAGCATTATTATGGCAATAGCTAACAGATACAGACATATGATCGATGCCCCTATTATGCTGAACATTCCTGAAAGTTAAAAGCAGCACTTGCTCCCACCAGTTGCATTACATACTTCCTGAGAGTCAGTTGTCTTTGTTCCTGTATCTCTGTGTCTTTTGTGCCTGTTATTCTGATTATGTAAATTAATGTGTTGGGGAAGAAATTTATTCTGTGAAAGTAAAGACTTGGTAAAGGCAAATTGTTAAAAAAGTGAAGTAAAAAACAGGAAGTGTTATTAAGAATATTTTAAAAACTAGAGAAAAATAAATATCTAGAAGAATCTTGTATTCAGATCCCTTGTTAAATGCTTACCTTCTCTCCTCTCTTTAAAGGCACTGAAACTGAGAATCTTAGATGACGTGATACATGTGGTTTTACACAAGAAAGGTGAGACATCAATCACGGGAGACATTCTCAAAGAAATACCTTTGCTCTTTAACAAGAGATTGCTGAGTGAATGTTTATTTACTTATTTTAGGTAAAACAAAATGCTTAATCTGTGTTTGCATACATTTTTAGGATTGCTTCTTCAGCCAACACTTCTGATTAACTTTATAACAATTATCTCAATCCCTTTTTGTTAAGAATGTCATAAATTGGATACCATGCTGAAAATTCCTTCTTTTCTTCCTTCCTTTAAAATACCCTTAAGTTGTTAGTGCAAGTAGTTCCCGATTTACGACTGGGCTCCATTCCGACTATTCTGCCATGAGTCAATTCTGATATAAGTTGAATACCTCTTTTTTTTTTCCTTTTAGTTTTCATTATTATTGCCTTTTATTATCAGTATCACTATAAATCCGATCTTTGAACATCTGGGAGTGAATATCTGAGAGTGATACCATCAGCAAATTACACACTGCAATGTTGTATGTGCTACATATTACTAATGATAAGATGTACCAAAAACAGGAAACATACCAGACAGTTGTAACTGCAATTCATGGTAACTCGAGTACATTGTAAATCGGGGACTAGCTCTTTCTTCACAATAAATACATAAAGGGTAAACTTTTCTTTTCTTTCAGCTGCTCCCTTTGCATACGTAGATCCTATTCAAGCATACTGATTTGCAGTGTGGTTAATAACCTTTGTTCTACTGGAGGACACTCTAGTCTGAACCACAATTTTCCAGTTTTGCCCACTGAACTGTCTTTTTTAATAGAAGTTGACTGAATTATGAAAGCTGGGTGCTTCTGGTTATTTGGACATTTTTTTTTTTTTTTTTTTTTTGCCGTTGTTGTTTTTGTTCCCAATGAATTATACCTCAGAATCACCTGGATTTGAACAAGCCTGTGAATGGAAAAGAAAAGTCAGGTACAGCTCCCTTGTTTTCACCTGCCTTTCTGGTTGCCACCAAATGAAACCACCAAATACGTTATTTACCTAAAACCCTAAATCTTTGCAAAGTATGCATGAAACAGAACCAAAGATGGGAAAGAAAAGAACTAACATTTTCCATGCATCTGGACTTGGCTTTGGGGTTTGGGAGAACTTGGATTTGTTTCAGATTTTATTAAAATGTGGCACATATTAATTGATGAAACATGCTGCTGGTAGTGGATTTTGAGATGCTGATGGTTACCTCCTTGGAACAATGCTAAGGTGAATGCTTTGTGGTATTTTAGGATCAAAAATCAATCTATAGGTGATGACAGTCAATCATCACTGACTACGTTTGGAATTGAAAAGCCAGCTCCACACCACATTACCCATAAGTCAGTTGCTGGGAGTGTGGGGACTCACTACACAAGGAAATCCAAGAGTCACTCAACACTAGTTCACCAACAGTTTGGGACACATGTGAGTAATTTGTAAAGAAAGGGAGCTCTGGCTTAGACATTTAGGTTATTCCAGTTTGAAGAGTGTCAATTCTCACCTGGATAGAAAATATAGACAATAGAGGCATAGCTTAAATAATATGCATAGACTCTAGACAGTTTTTAATACAATGAGATTAGCACAGGCCCATAAATCAACAAATTCAAAGACACTGGGCCATGGCTAAAGAAAGTCAGGCAGTGGCTTCCAAGGAAATTGAATATATTCTTCCACTTTGGGATACTATTTTTTCATTAGGGTTTCTTTAGATTTTGAGAGAATGGGGGAACTGAACTAATTTTTTCAGAAAGAAACAAATTCTTGGTCTGGTGGTATAAAAAAATGACGTAAAAAACAACTATGAGTAAAATACGTTGGCATATGTAAGCGTGCATGGGGCCAATTCAAAAATTGTAAGCTGACAAAGAATCTTGAAGATCTATAATTGTACTTCTTTTTATTCAATTAATAAACCAACACCAGAAAATATATCCATGAGACTGATTTAATATTGCTGACAGAAACTATGTTTAGTACAGTTGTGTTTGAAGACATCCACTTGAACAACAAACAATAGCCAAGATTATGTAGCTATGCTACAATGGAAAAGTTACTGACCTGGGAATGAAGAGACCTGTATTTAAGTCTAGGCTATGGCTACTTCAAAGAAGCCCTGGTGGTACAGTGGTTAAAGCGCTCAGCTGCTAACTGAAAAGTCAGTGGTTTGAACCCACCAGCTGCTATGTGAAAGAAAGGTGTGGCAGTCTGCTTCTGTAAAGATTTACAGCTTTGGAAATCTTATGGGACAGTTCTACTCTGTCCTATAGGGTAGCTATGAGTTGGAAACGACCTGACAGCAATGAGTTTTGGGTTTGTTATGGCTGCTTTCTAGTCCTAAAACCTTTGCACAATTATTTTGGGGAACAACAGTATCATCTGAAAATTATCAATATTACTATACGTTGTTGAAAAAATGTCACCATATAATACACAAAAGAAATCTGTATCATTACATCACTTACTTTGACTGACATTTTACAATCAATCAAAATACATAAATATTGACTCATTTGGGTATTAGTTTACAACTTAGATCCTGAAATGTCTCCAGTCATTTTCTGAAATTATTTGCTTTTAATAGGAGGGGTACTTGGTATCTTGTAGACAATACTGTAAACTGTGGTACTGATAATGACTAAGAGGGAAGTATGTATGGGAAGGAATTCCAGCAGGCTCTGGGCATACTGACTCTGCACAAGTTTCAGTGACCTGAAACCCATCCAACTGATAAGCATTCTTGGAAGGAATGGCTTTATTAAGTGCTCTGTTGACAGGCTGCCCTTTATGATCTGAGCAGATGGCAGTTATGGGTCTCTTTGCCTCTTTGCTCCCACAAACCCAACTGTCTTTATGCCCAGAGATATCAAAGTAGATAATATATAGCTATTGGTAACATATAAACACAATCTTCAGCTTTTTTTTTCTATTTTAATTGGACACTTAAGCAGGGAAACAGGAAAAGAGTAGCAGCTACATTACTCAGCTTCAGATTCTTGACACCTTGTCTTCTGCATATGGAAACAAAGAGCCCTTTACTCTGTTCTCAGCATGGTTATTTTTCATACAGAAAGTGTTGGGAGCAGTCAATAAAGATAGACTTCATCCTTGTCTGATTTCATTCCATCACGTCTCTATTATTCTTTTTCTGAAAATTAATTCTTTCTGTGTGTGGACCTTAGAAATATTTGTAGATGCTTTTTATTCATGCCTGTTTCATTGGACAAAATTTAATGTTTCTTTTTTTTTATATTTCTTCTTTCAATAAGTTTAACTTACTGGTTAAGCATATGGGCTTTGGAATCAGATCCAATTATTTTTCCCGTTTATTTTGGGACCTACTACTTAACTCTCAGACATACTTCCCAAGACTCAGATGCCTCAACTGAAAAAAAAAAAAAATGGAGATAATAATAGTGCCCTTCTCAAAGGATCATGGGCTCATTAAATGAGCCAATTACTCCAACATGGTCACTCACTCCCAGGTAATATGCTAGAGTGCTCAGTGAAAGTTATATAAAAACATTTTAATTTCTTGTAACCAAATCCCTTAAGACTCAAGGCTTTGGTAATTTATACATTAAAAAAACCCCAAAACTCTTTGCTGTTGTGTCAATTCCAACTCACAGCAACCCTATAGGACAGAGTAGAACTGCCCCATACGGTTTCCAAGGCTGTAATCTTTACAGAAGATGACTGCCACATCTTTCTCCTGTGGAGCAGCTGGTGGGTTTGAACCACCGACCTCTCTGTTAGTAACTAAGCACTTAACCACTGCACCACCAGGGCTCCTTGATTTATATATTGTTGTTGTTAGGTGCCTTTGAGTTGGTCCCAACTCATAGTAACCCTATGTACAACAAAATGAAACACTGCCCGGTCTTGAGCATTCTCACAATCGTTATGCTTGAGCCCATTGTTGCAGCCACTGTGTCAATCCATCTCATTGCAGGTCTTCCTCTTCTTCGCGGACCCCTCTACTTTACCAAGCATGATATCCTTCTCCAGGGACTGATTCCTCCTAATAACATGTCCAAAGTATGTGAGACGAAGTCTTGCCATCCTTGGTTCTAAGTAACATTCTGGCTGCACTTCTTCCAAGACAAATTTGTTCATTCTTTTGGCAATCCATGGTATATTCAATATTCTTCACCAGCACCATGACTCAAAGGTGTTAATTCTTCCTCCGTCTTCCTTATTCATTGTCCAGCTTTTGCATGCATATGAGGTGATTGAAAACAGCTTGGCTTGGTCAGGCGCACCTTAGTCTTCAAGGGGACATCTTTGTATACATAAACCAAAAACCAAAACCAGACCTGCTGGCTCATAGCGACCCTATAGGAAAGAGTAGAACCGCCCCATAGAGTTTCTAAGGAGCACCTGATGGATTTGAACTACTGACCTTTTTGTTAGCAGCCATGGCACTTAACCACTATGCCACCGGGGTTTCCTTTGTAAACACAAACCCAAAACCCACTGCCATCGAGTCGATTCCAACTTAAACATAACAGTATGTAAATGGAGACTTTGACATTCATACTAGCGATTTCATCAAGGTCAGTGGTCACTTCTAGTCCAATAGCTTGAGAGAGTAGTTTTAATTAATTAATTTTTGTCCAGGGAAAATAACAGATTCTAAATTATAAGGCCAAACCACCACACACAAGACCCTGGGTGGGACAAATGGTTAAACACCTGACTACTAATCAAAAGGCTGGCAGTTTGAACCCACTCAATGGTGCCTCAGGAGAAAGGCCTTGTGATCTGCTTCCAAAGTTCACCTCCTTGAGAACTCTATGGAGCACAGTTCTATTCTGCAACACATGGGGCTGCCATGAGTTGGAACTGATTCGGTGGCAACTATTTTTTTTTACCACCACACTAAGAGAAATGAAATAGCTGCATGTGGAGCCTTGTTTTAAGGCCATCTGAAGGCCTTTAAGGAAAACATAGAATTTTCCAGCATGGTGACCTTTCCTGCTCTTCATTAATTCCACAGCTTGAGAAACTTATGTTAATGTGCTCTAGAGGGTGGTGATATGCTAGAATAATCTATCTGCTGAAACATTCCTGTGTCATCCATTAAACTTGTTACCTGTTGGGATATCTATATACAGTTGATGAGAGAACCAGAAATCACACTGATTCTCATCTGAAGTGAAATACATTTTCTTGGTAAATTTCAGGATTAAGACTTTATTTTCTTAAGACAAATTCGGACTGAAGCAGAAAAGGGAAAGGGTGGTACGGAAAACGAAGTAAAAACAGATAATAACACTTTTTTGCTCACTATGTCTGTTCTACTGTGACTAATTGTTACAGACTTAAATTTCTGACATGAAGAAAGCTTATCCTTACCTTGTCATTTTTCTTTCTGCTCCACCTCCTAGGATAGGCCTGGTAGGAAACAGTATGGTTATACGAGAAAGAGCTGTGTTCGTTTCTGAATTCTCAGCATCCTATATCCCACAACCCAAACTGAACACAAATCTGGCAAAGCACCTGGAGAATGGGTTGGTTGGAAACATTTCTGGTTCACCTTCATTTAATTTAAAGGTTAGAGTGACTTTTAAAATCACACATTTGAAATCAGTCACACAGGCCTGATTAAGGATAATTGAGGAAGTAGCTGGGCATATGGAGAGGAGTAGGGACATTTTACCGTTGGTAAAAAGCCAATATCAAACTGGATTTTTTCCTTGTTTGGTCTGGGATGCGCCTTCATGTATGATGGAAAAACTGAGTTGCTCTCCCTAAGGATGTTTTTTAATGTACTGAGATCAGAAAAAAAAAAAAAAAGATGGCCATTTGAGCAGTGGTATTAGCTAAAGCTACGAAAGCTATAATTTGAAAAACTATGTGGGTGGCAGTGTTGTTTAAGAGGGGAAAGAAAAGATAATTATGAAAAAAAAAAAAAAAAGCCCAGATACACAAATCAGGAGATACTAATTACATAAGATGGTTAATTTAAGAACTATAACTGAATTAGTCAACTATCATATGACACAGATCTTAAAGCAGCAGCAAAATAACCCACAGAACCTAGGACAATCTGGCATAAGTTTTGGACGGATAAGAATAATAATACTACTCATAAAAAACCAAAAAACCCAAATCCGCTGCCATCAATTCCGACTCATAGCGACACTACAGGACAGAGCAGAACTGCCCCATAGAGTTTCCAAGGAGCACCTAGTGGATTTGAACTGCCAACCTCTCGGTTAGCAGCCATAGCACTTAACCACTACGCCACCAGGGTTTCCATACTACTCACTCCTAGGTAACATTTATTGAGTGTTACTATGTGCTAGAGTCCCTGAGTTGTGCAAATGGTTAATGTTCTTGGCTGCTAATCAAAAGGTTGGAGGCTTGAGTCCCCTCAGAAGTGCCTTGGAAGAAAGGTCTAGCTACTTACTTCCAAAAAAAATCAACCATTAAAAACCCTATGGAACACAATTTTACTTTGACATATGTGGGGTTGCCATGGGTCAGATCAACTTTATGCCAACTGATTTTGGCTTTTTCTTTTTTTTTTTTTTGTTTTACTATGTGCCAGGTATCGTGCCTTTTATATTTTACCCTATTTATTCCTTAAAACAAAGCTTTCAGGTGAGCATTATCATTTTTCCCATTTGACAGATAAGACAACTGAGGCATAGGGAGGCTACTTTATCCATTATCCAGGACTAGAACCCCCGCCTTTCTGACCATAAAAAGCCTCTTTTATTTACCGAGATTTCCTAGTCAGAGAATATTACCATAATTCTGCCAAAGAAAGAGCTTCTGCAGAGATCCAAAGAATCCAGGAGTTTGGACTCAAAAGTACAAGGAAGCTGCACTCCTGTCACCTGACTCTAGGTAATATCCTTAATTTTTGTTCTTATTCTTCTGGGTCTTGTTATTACTATGTTAACCAATTTATAAACACCAAAAAGCTATTCTTTAAAGCATTATTTGGAAAGCAACAAAGATGTCATTCAAACATTTAATGCAATACTTTTTACAGCTAGACTAAATGAAAATGAAATCTATCTTCGAGATACTTAACTCAAGAGATGTCTGAATGTGTAGTATGGAAGAAATTAGCCCCAGAGGGAGGGTAAAAACATCAATACCTTATAGACCTTTTGGACTCTCGTTTCATTCCTATCCTTATCTATTTTTTCTCCTGTCCTTCCCCTAAAGAAGCTTAGAATCATAGTGAGAAACGTGGAAACCTCATTTCTATATGGATAGTGTCATTCCTTGTGTAAAAACCAATCCCATGTCATCTGTTCTAAAATGTATTCACTGGTTCAGCACAATGACTTCCATTTTTTTAAGCATCTCAAATATTTATACCAATTTGTCAGCAGCAAGTATCAGTGACAAGTGGAGATAAAGTATTATTTATGCTGAGATATCCAATTTTTACTTGTTTGCTGCTTTCTTGAAAGATGGTACTTTGGAAAATAAAGCACCACATTTATCATTGTTTGACTCTGGAGGTGGGGTTTGCCCTCTTCCCTGTGACCCAGTTAGTTCATATAGCAGAGTCTTTGCTGGTCCACCAGATACAGGGCTGGAAATCCCCAGCAGAGGAGAGATGTTTGCAAGCCATTTCCTGAAAGGCAGAACAGTGTTAGGGTAAGCTATTTTAAAATACAATGTTGGAGAATTTACTCTTTACAAGTTGCAACCTGATTCAAAGCCATTGGATTATAACCATTACAGTTTTTGGATTTGCATGGGATCTGCAACTTCATAAGACACTAAGGATTTGGGGAAGAGAGGAGGAAATAGAGAGTGTGAATGACAGATGGAAAGGAACAAGATGGCTGATGGGGTTGCAAAGAGTTAAAAAAAAAGAGTGGTTATGGAAAATTGTCTATCTATATCGGGCCTTCATCAAAACATTATTATTTATGGGGTATTCTGAAGAATAATTTAATTTATTCATTTATTCCATGCACATTTATTGAGCACCTAAAAAGAAAAAAAAAAAATTTTTTTTTTCTTTTTACTATGTGCCAGGCACTATTCCACAATGTAGGAGTATAGCAGTGAACAGAAGAGACTCAATCTCTACCCTCCTGAAGCTTCTATTCGAGTGGGAGAAACAGGTGATGAACACATAAACAAGAATATAGTATATCAGATGGTAATAGTTATTATACAGAAAAACAGAACAGGATTAAGGTAAGAAGGAGCAGGACCACTGTATATTTTTGTGTTGTCTATGCCTTGTATATTGGCACTCAGATGAAGGGTTAATGGCAGTTGAGATTTATGGAAATGTAATATGAAAAACTATAATGTAATGTCCTGATCTGGGGGTTAGAGATGGAGAGATTAGCAAAGGTTACCTGGTTTCTGTCTTTGACCTCACAGCATTTCTGATTCAACAAGAAAGAATATAAATTAGGACATATTTACAAAGATTGCCTCCAACCTGACCCCTTCACACTCCCTGGTTCTTGATTCAAGGTTTGATGGATTATTTCACTTGAACAAATCATTAAAATCATCCTTTTGCTAAATTTAATTTTATTAAACCTTTTAGTCTGAGGCTTTCCCTTTTGTTTTATAAGATGCTGTGCTCATTGATTATTTCCTGTTTTCGAAGATTTGTGCTTCCAAAGCAGGTAGGATTATGTGGTACAGATATGTCCCTATGGACTCTGCATCACCGTCTAGATCCCTTGACAGGTGCATACGACGTATCGCTTCTGAGGATGCAGTATTCATGCCAATATGAAATCATCAGGAGAAATGCAACTTCCAAATAATGCAAAGGGACCCAGAAATGTACATACAAGGCATATATTGCTGTACAAAAGCCAAAAGAGAGAAAAGTTTTGTACATTCATACCTCCAGGATGCAACACCTCATACTATACTCCATAAAACCAGTCATTTGTGGCACATGCCCATCTCTTCCATTTTAAATAGTTATGTAGGTCCCTGGCTGCTGACAGTATATACTGTCAGTAGTGTGGTAACTTCCCAATAAACCTGAGAGGCGGAAAATATAGGTGGGTGCTGTATGTCCTGCTGCTCATGAAAAGTATAATAGAGCATATAGAATTGAAAAAAATATTAATGTCCCAATAAAAATACAAATACAGTTTGGAGTGTATTATGAAACTTCCATGCAGTCTTTATACTGAAGTAACCATAACAATGAATATACAAGATTGTGATGGATCTTTCATAGATATTATAAGAAAAATGATTTGATCATTACAAACTTAAGGAATAAAAACCACATGACAAATCATTTGATACAGTATTGATGTACTCAAAAGGAGCAGCTATGTAAATGGTGAAAAAAAAAATTCTTTTGAAATACCGAAATGATTTCATTTAGAAGAAATATCTTTGTATATACATATTCAGTTTAATTCCGAGTCCCACTTGTTAGAGGACACCACCACCACCACCACCCCAACCTTCAGAATGAGGTTTTCTTAATCTTAAAATGCAGAAGACAGATGTCAGCGTAAGGGGGAATAATTAGAGACTGAGTCTGCCATTCGAAGACATATATTATTGTATGAGAATTGAACTCAATTTAAGCCTCCACATAGCTGGGGCTTTATGGTCTAAGGGCCATTGAATTCCAAGACTTGTTTACCACAGCGCCTGGGCTGAATTGGATTGCTTTGCTGTATTACGTCATTTTGCAACATTCAATAACCTTCTAAATGTCTCATCCCTTTCCGGTGGGTTGGCGATACACTAGACAAGCAGCAAATAACTAAACAAAAGTACAAAAGTTGGTGAACCAAGCATTACAACTTACTGTATTTAGCCTTTATAGTGGAGCCCTCGTGGTGCAGTAGTTAAGAACTTGGCTGCTAACTGAAAGATGGGGGTTTGAAATCACCAGCCGCTCCATAGGAGAAAGTTGTGGCACTCTGCTTCTGCAGAGATTTACAGCCTTGGAAATCCTACAGGGCAGCTCTACTTTGTCCTATAGGGTTGCTATGAGTTGGAATCGACTCAATGGCAATGGGTTTGGTGTTTTTGTTTGGATTATTTAGCCTTTATATCACTTGCAGAGCCCTGGTGGCACAGTGGTTAAAAGCTATGGCTGCTAACCAAAAGATAGGCAGTTTGAATCCACCAGCCGCTCCTCAGAAACCTATGGGGCAGCTCTACTCTGTCTTACAAGGTCACTATGAGTCAGAATTGACTCAGGCAATGGGTTTTATCACTTGTGTGTTCTAAGAAATAATTTCTGCCAATGTGATATATCTGACTGGTCACGAGAAGAGACTCAAGCCTGTTCCCAAAAGATTTTGTGCCAGGGTAACACAAATGGCAAAAATCAATGGTTTTCTCACTGTTCTCACTATTTTCTGGGCACCTCTGTGGTTCATCTGAGGTGCTGCAAGAGACATGAAGTGGGCATCTTGGTGGCTCTGGCCTCCATCCTTGCTTTAGCCAGTTCGGCTCTGCTTTTATCCTTTAGACATGTATCATTTCATTTTCTTAAAAAATAATTCTGTTGTTTAAAAAAAAAAAAAAAACTTTGGAAATTACCAGCATAAAGAACAAATCTAAAGGACAATTTTTTTTTAAAGTAAAACTTTCCATTCCAAATATTCTTTGCTCTGTAATAATAGCTAACACATGCTAACACAGGGTACTTACTATATACCAGCCACTGTTCCAAGTGACTTGTAGATATTAAATTCATTTAATCCTTGAAACATCCTATAAGCTAGGTACTATCTTTACCACCACTTTACTGGTGGGGAGATAGAGGAACAGAGAAGGTCTGCCCAAGGTCACACATGGCAGACCTGGAATTTGAACTCAGAATCCATCCTTTAATCTCTTTTGTTACATGCTTCTCTGCTGTATGCCATTTTGTGTTTACAGCTTCTCTGTTCAACCCTTACAGTATATTTTTGAGCAATGATGTGGTCTTTGATTTAAAAGAAGCTCCTAAAAGGTAAGGACTTACTATGGATTTTAGGATTAAATTTTGTGACCATTCACCATAACATCCTACATAGTTGTCACCTTTATTAACCGATTCTTGGAACCATAATAAAGGACATGCAGGAGACCTGTTGAAGGATGACTTTTGAGTATGTCATGATTCCTTATTTCTCCACATCCTTTTAATAGTGGTGATTATAAGGCTAAGCATTTAAGTGCTTCAAAATCTCACATACTTACAGGTAGCATCTACTGAACTTCAGTAGGAAGTGGCCCTGTTTCTACTTCTATTTCCCCCTCCCTCTCCCTCCCAAGAACAGAAATTTCGATTTTGCCTGGATCTGCATATCTGCCCAAACTGAAAGTGTTGCCCATAAAACAGATATGTGTGACCAAATGAAAGGATCTGGTACAATTACTTTAAATCTCCATACATGCACATTCTTTCAGACTTCTAGGTCCTAGTGAATCATTTCACCATCCTCCAGATTGCTGTGATAACTGGACTGTAATTCTGATATATTCTACTATTCATCCGGACTAAATCAATGTAGAGATTTTCTGATCTGTGTAGTTGTCTTTCTCTTTGGCTTTGCCATCCTTTCTTGTCGTGGACTTCCTTGAGGCAGAAAAAAAAAAATGGATATCTATTTATGGATAATTTCTCGGAGAAGCTTACAAGCGAGTGAGGTCATTTTGGGTAGTTTTTTCTCCTTCAATACCACAAATTTGGAATCATTAATCATTGAAATAAGAAGGGAAATAAACACCAATAATGTTAAGAAAAGGTAATTGCTGAGCTTTATGGAAAGTTTGTATCTACCAGGCATTTTGCAAGAAACTTATGCCTGTTACCACATTTAATACTTGCACCAGTCTCTCAATAAATGGGTATTGAATAAGAATGAATAATGGTACTCCAAAGTGAGTATTATTGTTTTCCAGTTTCTGTATAGGCAAAGGAAATGCTGGTGGCATAGTGGTTAAGATCTACGGCTGTTAACCAAAAGGTCTGCGGTTTGAATCCACCAGGCGCTCCTTGGAACCTATATGGGGCAGTTCTGTCTGACCTATGGGATCGCTATGAGTCAGAATTGACTCGATGGCAATAGGTTTGTTTTTTGTTTGTTTGGTTGGTTGGTTGTATATAGGCAAAACGATATTTAAAGGGATTAAGTAACTTGCCTGAAGTTTCAGGAAGCTATTAATTGTGAGGAGTTATGTTCTGACACCAAAAGCCCGTATAAGTAACAAAACCCTTCTCAGTTTTAAGCTTCAAAGAATGAACATGAGCTCGGACGAATTCAGACATTTTGTGATTGCAGAACCAAGGGCAGAGTGGCGTCCCTTTTCCTTGTTTGAATCCCTCGATTATAGGCGAGCGTTGCTATTAAACATTGTCCAGCAGAAGCTGCGTACAGTTCTGTGACTCGCTGTAGAAATTCCTCTCCACGAGGATTTTCTTCCTTACTAGGACGAATGTTTCCTCCCCTCCCCCAACTTTCAATTCTCTCATCTTCATTTGAGGAAATTCAGAAGCATATGTTGAGCTTTCAACATCCACCAGTAGATAGCAGCAAAAGTCCACCCTAGATCCCTTGGAATTTCCCTCAGAGCTCTTGCGCAACATGAAGCTGGAGGCAGCTTTTAAAAATATAATCATCCACGTTCCTTCCTTACCTGACATCTCGGAGGGGCTGATTTTCCAGGTCACACAAGCCTTATTACTTTCGAAAATAATCATGTGGAAAGGCTTTTTATTGTGTTCGTTGCTGCTTTTCTGCACAGTGGTGACTGTCAAGCCAAAATCAAACTAATAGCAGCCAAAAAAAAAAAAAAAAAGATGACTGCTCAGAAGTGCAAATAATTTCCGTTAAGAAATGTACCTCATGGGTTTTCAAAGAAGTTTTCATCACCAAATCTGATCAGTGAAGCAGTCTTGTTCATAAATTATTTATCAGTCCTTTTTCTCTCTCTCATCTTTCCCAACCTGGAAACAAGCAAAATCCAATGTTGGATGAATTCTCTTTTAAGAATATCTGGAGAGAAACATTTCTCACCACCTCTGTCAGAAATAAAGCACAAACATAATGTACACCATATACAACAACAAGGTTTTTTTTTTTTTAATTAGAATTTTCTTTGCTAAGGGATGTTATTCTTGGCATTTAGCATTTTATCTTAGTGTTAATTTGATTTCCAGCCTCTTGCTGACTTGTTTTTCTAGGCAAGGTGATTGGGATTTTATGGTCAATGTCCTGTAATTGGTCTGAACTTTAAGCCAATTGGTTCCCTCTCCTGGGAGAAGGAGCTTCAGTATAGGCTCAGAGCTGTGACTGCTTAGCTATTGACAAGGAGTCCTGGTGGTGCAGTGGTTCGAATGCACTCCCAGGGAGAAACATGTAAAGATTACAACTTGTAGTCATCAAGTCGATTCCAGCTTGTAGCAACCCTACAGGACAAAGTAGGACTGTCCCATAGGATTTCCAAGGAGTGGCTGATAGATTTGAACTGCCGACCTTTCGGATAGCAGCTGAGCTCTTAACCACTGCACCACTTGAAAACCCTGTGGGGGCAGTTCTACTCTGTCCTATATGGACACTGAGTCGGAATCAACTCAATGGCACACAACGACAGCTATTTGACAAATACAGAGCTTCTCCATGTCTTTATTTTTCCTTGAAAATGGAAATAAAAATGCCTTATAGGATTGTTGTGAGGATTATATAGAAATAAATGAGTTACTGTACTGAAACACCCAGCTTAGCATATGTTGAAAATTCACTTAGCCGAACATGAATTGAGAAGGTGAGACTGGTGATAGCTAAGATTTCTTCCAGCTTTAAGTGTCTGTGATTCTGATTACTTTCTCTCCATTCCACCTCAACCCTGATGGACATCTATCCTAAAAGAGGAGGCACTTGAAAATGTTCTAGAGGATGAGGGGTTGATTTTCAGTGGAGACGGACAATCTTATTTTAACTGCTATGAGATGGTTATAGTTCATCTTTGACAAAAGTTCACCATCCAGCAATGAGGACTAATGGAAAAGAGGGGAAAAATGATATGAGGAAGAAGGAAAAATGAAAACAAGGGCTCTGAAAGAATAGAAAGGGTACTGCCATCATTATCTTTGTCTGATCAACATGGGGGAAAGTATTCAGGATCCAGAAACAAAGGAGTGATGTTGGAAGAGCACTTCAAAAACTATGTAAGTTACAACGATAGAAGCCAAACAAAAAAGACCATATTTTGTATGATTCCATTGGTATGAAATGTCCATAATGGGCAAATCCATAGAGATAGAATGTCAATTAGTGGTTGCTAGGGGCTGGAGAAGGAGCATGAAGCCTAACTTTAATTGTGATGGCAATATTCTGGAATTTGATAGTGATGATGGTTGTACAATATAATACAGTGAATATACTAAAAAAACAGAGTTGTACACTTTAAATTGGTATATTTTATGTTATGTGAATTACATCTCAAAGCTTTTTTAAAAGGCAAAAAATTTCAAGTGTAACATAGAGACACTCACCCAAGAATTTTTTATTTGAGTTTTGTGATTTATTTTTGGAATGAAATTCAACATCAGGTGATAAAATCATTCCTCACCAATGTTACTTTGGCAACCTATCTAACAGGTGTGTTTTCCCTTATCATTTTGGGGTAACTCTTCCTTTCTATGCCATAACATTTCACAAACATTATCACACTGCAGCTTCATAACACTCATGTGAGCACGTGCTTAGAGTTCCATTTTGCTGACGAGCAAACAGAGGTCCAGGGAAGTTGATTTCCTGAAGATGGTCTAACTCCAGAGTTAGGATTGAAGATCAGAGATCTGTGAGTTTTCTTTATTACTGTTGCTGCTCTATCGCTGCTATGGCAACAATTAGAACTAGTAAATAGTGATCAATAATGAGGTCATTGACATACTTGGGTTCCAATCTTCCCAGCCATTTCCGGGCTGTTTGACTATAGCCAAGTTTTTAGGAAGATGAACTTGACCTGGACAAGGGTGGTGGTGTTTTACCGCTTTTTTTTCTCCCAATTGCCACCAAGTTGATTCCGATTCGTGGCAACCTTATGTGTTGCCAAGTGGACTGCACTCCATAGGGTTTTCAAAGCAGTGACCTTTCAGAAGCAGATTGCCAGGTCTTTCTTACAAGGAGTCTCTGAGTGGATTAGAATTACCAACCTTTCTGTTAGTAGCCAAACGCTTAACCATTTGCGTCACCCAGGGACTCCTGCTTTACTGCATAGAGGTGGTTATATTTCATTTTTGTTCATCCAACATTGAGTACTAATAAAAAATTAAAAAAAAATGATACCATGGTGAAGAGGATGATTAGCGAAGACTGACAGTAACAGGAAGGTCACAATAGTCATTTCCTGTAGTTTAAAAGTACAGAGAAAATTGTCCAGGATCTGAATAAAAAGAAAATCAAGACCAGCTCTGAGTCAAACTCTGGTTCAGATCCTGGCTTCAAAGCCTCCTCATCTTAAAATGGAAATGGTAACAGGACAGCCTTTAATTATCAGATGAGTTTATGCATGGTGAAATGCTTACACAATGCTGTCACATAGAAGGTGCTGGTTAATACATGATAGCTGTTACTATTACCCCTAGTGCTGTTATAATTCGGTGGATGTGAATGATACAGTTCTTGCCAAGGGCTGTGGGCTAATTTGGCATTGAATGTTCAACTTGTTCATAGTTAGTGTAATCAATGGCAAACTTCTACAATTCCAACAAAGTGCTTTCTTTTCTTTTCCTTTTTTAAATCTTTCCTTAGCTAGTACAATGTTATAGCTTCATCTTGGCCTTAAACTTCAGACACAATCATGGGCTATGTGTAATTGCCTCTTTTTGCCAGTTACTGGTTATAAAGTGGATTTCTTACTGCTAGAGATGGTCTTGGTGAAAAAAACAAACCACATAATTATGATATTAGATTCTGACCTATTTTCTGAAAGCAAATACTCTGTTTAAGCCTGAAACATATATATATATATATATTGATGAACTGCTAAAGCTCTTTGAACATATATTTCCTTATCTACGAAATGTGGGGGCTGGACTAAATACCAGCTACCTTCTTTCGAACATTTATCAAGTGCCAGGTTCTGTGGTAAGTGCATGACATGCATATTCTCATTTACACCTACAGAAACTTTGTGAAGTACATGTTATTTCTGTCTTTAAAGGGAAACTGAGGCTAGCCATTTAAATAAGCAGTCCAAGCTCCTGTGACTGGCACACGGCCAGTCTTGATTTGCACCTAGATCTGTCTGACTCCAAAGCTTGAGTTTCTAACAACTGCGCAAATCTACCATGACTGTGAGGATCTCTTCCACATTTAACATCCTGAGATTTCACTTAAAACACTCTTTACTCTAGTAGGTAAAAGTGTTTTGACGTATTGTCTTCAGCTTCAGGGGGAACAAGACAATTTAACGAAAATAAACATAGCATATCAGGTATAAATTTACACATCACCACTCAGGGGCACAGAGCTATATCTTTTTAGTTTTCTATAACTGAACTTCATTTTGTTCTCTAGTTCCCCCAAGCTGCCTAGAGCAGACACCTTATTGTATGGCATTCTGGTATATTCAGTCCAATCTAGTTGAGTTTTCAGTCAAATGTAAGCATCATTTTTTTAGTCACTGTCCAGTTTGAAGCTTCCTCACTCTTGAGGGGAAAAAAAATCAATATTTCAGGGTTCCACTACTTCACTTTTATCTTTCAATTTTCTTGCTGCTAGTGGTATTGGTGCAGCAAAAAAGGTATGTCACATCATCATGGAGGGGAGAGGTGTCTCTGGCCAGTGCTAGTCAGAAGCTTCTGGATCCTTGCCGGTAGTTGTTGGTGATAAAATTTGTCCTACTCAACCTGTTGCATGTTCTGATATCTGCTACGCATGATTAAGTTTTACGCACTCTACATCTCCTTTGTTTTGACCCTGGATGTCATCAGTAGGTTTTTAGTCATTATAGTGCTAACCAAAAGGCTGGCAGTTCAAATCCAGCCAGAAGCACCTAAAAAGAAAGGCCTGGCAATCTACTTCCAAAATACCACTGCTCTCGAAAAATCTATGGAGTGCAGTTCTACTCTGAAACACATGGGGTTGCTATAAGTCAAAATTGATTCCAAGGCAACTGGTTGGTTTTTCAGGGGGTATGTGGGAACTACTGGATGTGCTGCAAGCAGCAAAGAGTTAGCCAGTGGAGAAATGGGAGAACCTCCTTGATCTCTCTTTCTACCTTGTCGTGACACCTTTTTTTTTTCAGCACCACTATGGCTGCCGTGTTGGCATGTCTTCCTGTTCAAGGCCAAAGCCAGGTGGTTTCGAGACAGTTGAATACAAAAGCACCATTTAACCCTCGTCTTATTCTTTCCGAAGCTCTCCCAGTCCCTCCCGCTCACACCCACCCTCATCTCCTAGATCTGCAAGGAATTTTCCTTTACTTATGGGGAGCAACTTCCTCTATGTCATATCCTGAAAATTTCCTGCTCCATATTTACTCGGTGGTCAGGTCTTCATGCTGTATTTTGTGTTATGTAAACTTCAACTTTCTGAGTTTTCAGGAAATCCTTTTCTATTTTCTGAAGACTCTCTTTCAGGAATATTGTTCAATTATTAATTTTTGGAAGTCTACTTCAAAACAAAAGTTAAGCAATGGTTTTCTTATAGGGATCTCCTGCCTATCCCTGGAAGCAGTTACAAATGCTTTGGCCATAATTTGTTGAAGAGCAGAGATCCTTGAGACAATTAGAAACAGTCAGGATTACCCAGCTGGGGCAAAGCACTCTATCTTCACTGGGATTAGTGCTCACCTATAATGCAAGGTTTTCAGTGGTTCTCAAACAGCACCCATATTTCCCACCTTGCATCTAATTATGGCCGTGTGACTTGTTCTAACCAGTGAAAGGTGAAAGGACTTTTCTATATCAATTCCAGGCTGACATTTGTTTTGGTAATCAAATGCTGCTATAACAGAAATACCGCAAGTGGATGGCTTTAACAAAGACAAATTTATTCTCTCACAGTCTAGAAGGCTAGAAGTCCGAATTCAGGGTGCCAGCTCCAGGGGAAGGCTTTCTCTCTCTGTCGGCTATGGGGGAAGGTCCGTGTTATCAGTCTTCCCTGGTTGAGGAGCTTCTCTGCACAGAAACCCCGGGTCCGGAGGATGCTCTATTCTCCTGGCTCGTGTTTCTTGGTGGCATGAGGTCCCCATGTTTCTCTGCTGGCTTCTCTCTTTTATATCTCAAAACAGACCTAATCTTGTAGATTAAGTCCTGCCTCATTAACATAACTGCTGCTAATCTCACCTCATTAACATCGTGTTGTTGTTGTTAGATGCCATTGAGTAGGTTCCAACTCATAATGACCCTATGTACAACAGAAGGAAATACTGCCAGGTCCTGTGCCACCCTCACAATTGTTGTTATGCTTGAGCCCGTTGTTGCAGCCATTGTGTCTATCCATCTTGTTGAAGGTCTTCCACTTTTTTTTTGACCATCTACCAGGCATGATGTCCTTCTCATTAACATCATAGAGGTAAGATTTACAACACAGAGGAAAATCATATCAGATGACAAAATGATGGACAATCACACAATACTGGGAATCACGGCCTAGCCAAGTGGACACACATTTGTTTGGAGGGACGCAATTCAATTCATAACATGTGGTTAATACATTCCTGTGCTTTTTCTATGCTCCCTCTTGTCCCTTACAAGCTGGACATCTTGTCCTCTTGACATCTACAAGTTGGATGTCAATATCAATGGTGACTGTGGGAGTCCCATGTTAATACTCGGTGATTCCATCTCGTTTTGGGTTCCTGCATGACCGTATGTAACAGACAGTCCCTTCTCATCCCCTCACTGGGTGAAAAATAAATTTATGTTGTGTGTAGCCACTTGCGATTTTGGAGTTCATCTCTTATACAACCTAGCTCTACTTTAATAAAGCAGGGGTGAAAAGATATTATTTTATTTATTTATTTTTTAAATTACCTTTGCAACAATAACAAAGCAAAATTTTGTTAAGGGAATAAAGGAATCTTTTTAAAGGAAAAAGACATTTCTCCTACTCATTATTTGGAATATAGGTGCTATCTTATTCATCTAGTGCTGCTATAACAGAAATACCACAAATGGATGGCTTTAACAAAGAGAAGTTTATTTCTTCACAGTAAAGTAAGCTAAAAGTTCAAATTCAGGGCGTCAGCTCCAGGGGATGGCTTTCTCTCTCTATTGGCCTTCTCATCAATCTTCTCCCAGACTAGGAACTTCTGCACGTAGGGACTCTGGGTTCAAAGGTTGTGCTCTGCTCTGGGCACTGCTTTCTTGGTGATTTGAGGTCCCCCACTCTCTGCTTGCTTCCCTTTCCTTTTATCTCTTGTAGGATGAAAGGTGGTGCAGGCCACACCCCATGGAATCTCCCTTTACATTGAGTCAGGGATGTAACCTTAGTAAGGGTGTTACAATTGTACCCTAATCCTCTTTAACATAAAATTACAATCACAAAATGAAGGACAACCACACAATTCTGGAAATCATGGCCCAGCCAAATTGGTACATACATTTTTTGGGGGACATAATTCAATCCATGACAGGCGCCTAATATGTTTTGATGTTGGGTAGAAATCATTGGTTGGCAAACTCTGGCCTAGGGCCTGATTTTGTGAAGGTCGTGGGTTAAGAATGATTTTTGCATTTTTGAAGAGTTGTGAAAACAAAACAAAACATAACAAAAAAGGAACATGTGACAGAGACCATATGTGGCCCACAAAGCCTAAATTTTTTTTTTTTTTACCCTTTATAGAACATTTGCCATTCCCTGATGTAAATAGTGGAGAGCTCAATGAACTTCAACTACGGTGTATAGAAAAGACTGCTCTGAACATAAAGAATTGAATAGTCTATCCTGGGTTTAACTGTGATGCTATGACTTAGGCCTTTGAAATTGACAGGAGCTATATGGAAATTGTACACTTGACCTAACACAACTAGTAGGAAAACAGAAAGCTTTGCTCAATCTTCATTCCTTATATCTATAGGACCAAAAACAGCTTCACTAGTTCATTTAATTGACTGATTATTTTTGAAGCTGATAGACAATTTGGTATTGCACAGACACAGCCAGAGAGGAGAAACTGTTTTTTGTGTTTACTTTGGATTGGTGAGTCCCTAAACCAAGGCCAACGACTCTTGGATTTATAGGGTAGATGAAACATTTTCAACACTTCAATGAAGAAAAGAAATTCTCTTCAGATTTGAGTAACTGAAATACAGTAATGTTTTTTTTCTTCCTCCATTTATAGCCTCAGAAAAGCCAAGAACATTTGTCCAGAATAATCTAGATTAAGCATCAGGTTTTAAATGTATTATAAATGTACAGCTTTCAGTAGGTTTGTAGCCAAACCTACCCCTTTTATCCCCTGGGTCATTGATAATAATTAAGAGGTTGTTCTTGTGGTTTTCAAGAAGGACCAAAATCAAGACTGTATTATGACTAAGTCTATGCTTATAATATGTGCCAATGAGCAAGATTTGTTTAAGTTGGCAGATTTTAATGCTTGTGTAAAATATTTTTTATTTTCCTGCCACTAATTATGTTATGATTAAGTTACATCCACTGGAGTATAATTATCTATTGCATGATACTTTTTATACATGGGTCCCTAGAAATTTGCCACTTCAATAGTGCTGATGGAGGGTTTGCAGTGCACATTCTTAATGATAAAACTTTCTTTCACACAGTTCGGTTTATCTTCTCCCTAGGAACTCCTTAGTAATCATTTTCAGAAGAATAAAATCTTAGTCTAAGCTGTTTATCTTGGAGAGAGGTTTTTTCATCTGCCCCTTATGAATTCTAGGACAATCATGATTATTGTGGGTCCCAAAAGGGAAGGGGCCCACTCAGCTGTACTAATGAGAAACTTCTCCAAGAGATGGCACTAAGAATTCATTTTCATTTTAATTCTATGTTGATAGTTCCAAGTTTTTTCCAGGGGCACAGAACCAGTGAAACCCTGGTATATGTTTTGTAATTGATACCACCTATTTAGTTATCGGAGCACTGGTGGTGCAGTGGTTAAGAGCTATGGCTGCTAACCAAAAGGTTGGCAGTTCAAATCCACCAGCCACTCCTCGGAAACCATATGGAATAGTTCTACTCTTTTTTTTCTCACAGTTTAGGAGGCTTGCATTCTGAATTCAAGGCGCAGGCTCTAGGGGAAGGCTTTCTCTCTCTGTTGGCTCTGGGAGAAAGTCCCTGTCTCTTTTCAGCTTCTATTCTTGGTTCCTTGAAGATCTCATGTGGCATGACATCTACCTTCCTCCAACTACTTGCTTCTACTCTTTTATATCTCAGAAGAGATTGACTTGAGACATGTAACACTGCAACATTAACATAATAAAAAAAATCCGTTCCTCAAAATGGGATTTTAACCACGGGTATAGGGGTTTAGGATTTACTACACATATTTTTGGGAAACACAATTCAATCCATTACACCACCTATTGCACTCATCTCTAAGCCTCACCTTCCATATGGGAGATGTGGGTTAGACATCCTGTATAGCTACCACCCATCCGTCAGTGGTAGATTGTCTGTCGCTGCAATGCTGAGCAGGTTTCAGCAGAACTTCTTGACTAAGGTGGATTAGAAAGAAAGGCCTGGTGATGTATTTCTGGAAGTTAGGCAATGAAAACCCTGTGGCCTAATCCTTAAATTGGGATGGTGCAGGACCAGGCAGCATTTTATTCCATTATGCAGGGGGTCACCATGAGTCAGCGGCTGACTTGATGTCAGCTAAAAACGATATTTTCTTCACTCATATTTTAATATTCTTCTAAGATTTAGATAGTTACTTTTTTTTTTTTTTTTGCCTCTGAGACTCTAGAACTTTATGTTAGATCACTGAGTGTGTGTGTAGTTCAGTGTTCCCCTTAAGTCATCCCAACCCTGTTTCTTCCTCTCCCTCTTCCACATTTAAGCCACTTATCTAGGGGCTGTGATGGCAAAGTCCCTGTCTGTCTTTCCCACCATTTGATCCCTGAGGATCCAGCATGGAGCCTAGCACTTAATACATATTTGCTGAAATAATTAATGCACACCTTTCCCCTGCAGTGGCTTCCTAGAGCCTTCTCAAAAATGCAATTTCAGCTCTCTAGGGTTCATTTTATACTTTTGGAAATTAAGGGGTTACAGTAAATTAACTCTGAGGTCTTTTCCTGCTTTAAAATTCTGTAATTTTAAATGTATACTTGCTATGATTGATGCATTTTATTCAGTCACTTGATTCATTCAATCATTCAACAAATATTTGTCAAGTAATGTTCAAAGTGCAGTGTGAACATGGCTGAAAAGGTCCCTGATCTCACGGAGGTTACATTTTTATTGTGGAAGAAGGAAAGCTAAGTAAATCACAAAAATATTAGATAATGATGAATGCTCTGAAGAGAATTAAAACAGAACACTGTGAATGAGAGCCACTGGGGGACAACTTTAGATTGGGGGCTCGGAAAAGGCTTCTCTAAGGAGGTAGCATAAGTCAGCTATGCAGGGATGAGGTGGTAGAACACTCCAGGCAGGAGGAGTGGCAAAGGTAAAGGTCTCATGGCAAGAACAAGATTGGGACATTGGAAGAAGACCAATGGGGCTACAGCATAGTGAATAAATGAGAAGTTGAAGGTTTGCACAGGATTTGGAGGTGGTGGCTGGTTGTCCTCAAAATAAGGTGGGGCTGGCCTAGAGATAACGTTAACGATTCAACGTGAAAACATCAGCAAGAATAGCATTTGAAAGGCATTCTTGGCCTGAAGGTGAAAAGTCTGAAAATTAATCTAGGACCTTAGTCCATCATCTCTGTTACATCCTTGAAAGACGGACATGACTCCTATGGAAGCCTAGGACAACACACAAAATATCCTTAAAGAAGGGTCAGAAAGGCAAAAAAGAAAGAAAAAAAATCTACGACACTTAATCCAAAATGGATTCACAGGGGGAGGTCTTTCTTCTTGAAAGCAATCATGCTTTACAAAGTGTTTGTTTCTCTGGTGTCTCAGCTTCTCACCATGCCTGACTTCATTAAAGCAAGCGGGAAACAGGCTTTGCTGTGATGTGCTGGTAGAATTCTATCTGCTGAGCTGCAGCTAATTGTTTTCCTGAAAATCAGAAACACAATATTACACTATAAGAGAAGAAGATCAGTACTTGCACACTGTTCAAACTCAGAAAGAAAACAAAGGGAAAAATAACAAAAACACAACACAGTGTTTTACCTGTCACGTTTTGTTTTCATAAAACTAGGAGAAAGCAGTTTAGCTGAATGTACATATATCAGAGTGCCATTTGAGAAAAACTTTATAGCTTGGCCCGTGGATTTTATTTTCTCTCTCTCTGTGTCTTCTCAGGCAATTTATCTGTTTATTCTGTTACTATCTAGGTTCACTATGAGTCGGAATCGACTCGATGGCACTGGGTTTGGTTTTTTTTTTTTGGTATCTAGGCTACCTTAGTTTTTAAAATGAGACAGGTTATGTTTATCATGACCCTATTTCAAGGAATGCTGGAAAGATATAGTTGCGTGAAAACAGCATATGAATTTTTGTTGTGTCCTCATTAATTTTCTGTAGTAATAATAATAATAATTAAACTAAGTGCTTCTTTATAGATGAGCAGAGAATTGGGCTCTAGTCTTAGCTTTGCCACCAACCAGAGTGAGCCCTAGGTCAAATTGTTTCCACTCTGGGAGCTCCATCTGGGGTGGCTGGCATTTGATCAAATCAACATCTAGGGGCTTCCTTGCTATGCGGTTCTGTGATCCTAAATATGTACAAGTTCTTAGTATCCTCGATGTTTATTTTGACTATGTAAACACAGGGACCCAAGATTTATCTCTTAAATAATATTCTGATAATTGTAACCAAATGAGGATAGGAAAGAGGAGAGATGCTTTATTTGGACTCTATTTTCAGAGAACAAAAAGCTTTTATATCTACAAATTCTGCCTACTTCTTGGCACTATGACATGGACAACAAATTCATGAATGGAATTGAAGGGATGATTGGTATGTTTTAGATCTTTGCTACTTAAGTGTGGACCAGCAACACCAGCATCACTTGGGGGCTTGTTAGAAATACAGAATCTTAGCACCCTCCCACTCCCCAGACTTACTGAGTCAGAATCTTTATTATAACAAGAGTCCTAGGTGGAATAATTTACACCTTAAAATTTAAGAAGGGCTATTTTATGTAAGTAGCCAATAAAGAGGAATTATCAGCAAATTATTCATTCTAACCCCAAACTGAGTAAACACACTGTTATTAACAGATTTTATTACTGCCAGGAACCCAGCTGCAGCACACTGGTTAGTCTTGGCCCATACCTTGAAATTTGTCTTCCAAGTCACTTATAAAATATTGTACCTTTGAATACGGTACACTTCCTTCAACTTCAGAACTGAGCCAGTGACCTGTTTTGCTGTTAGGAGTTACCTTTCAATCTTTCGAAATGTAACTCACATTTATGCTTGCTGAAATGAGCAAATTTTGAAGAAATGCCCATGATGGAAAAAAATATTCCCCTCAATTCCTCAGCTAAACGTTATACAATTGATAAGCGATCTTTATATTCCATTGTTCTTAAGGTAAAAATTAAAATCTGTTTCCCTCTCTTGAGCATGCAGTGAATAAAGAATTGTGTACATGGGTGTATGTGTGTGTAGGAAAAGAGACAGGTCGAAATTAAGTTCTGTTTAACTGAAAACATTGTTGGTCGTGCTTGGGGTCACAGTGCAATGGGCTTTGTAACAATTGACTGGGATGGATATTTCTTTTCCAGTTACTAGGCCCTGAAATTGAAAGGGTAATTTTTGTACCTGAGAGGGGGTGACTTCACCATAGAATATAAAAATGAGCCACCTGGGAATCTGTTTTTGCTCATTTCAGCTGAGGGCTGCTATACAGCTTTGGAAGATTAAATGTACTTTCAATGTATCACTTGGATGCTTCCTTCTTAGAGAAAAATGACCAGAGATTCTCAAAAGAATGCATGCAGCTCATGCCCCTGACTTAAAAAAGGAGCCGACTGAAGAACACACAGTGCAGGAAGTGGAAAATCTTCTGAAATCATCAGGACAGTATTTGAGTTGGACAACAGCAAAAGTCAACAGACTTCAGAATGCAGCCTTAAGAGCTGAGTATATCTTAACTGGTGCTGTTCACATCATAAGTCTATAGAGATCTTATTTATAACACCATAAGTTGTTCTGGCCAGTCTATATAGGAAGTGGGCTATTCAAGAAATAGGAAAGCACAACAATACATCTTTTGAGTTAAAGCCTCTCGTAATAACCCAATGCATGCTGTTCTTTGTCTCTGAATAGATGGTCCTGTGGGGAAGAAGAAAGGAGGAGTGATCCAGAGCAGTTGGCTAATTATATGTTAGAGTTTCATAACATGTTAGATTTCCTGTAAGACACTTTAGTGAGTGGCTAGTTAATCCCTTTATTTTACAGGTTACTAAACTAAGTCTCAAAGAGGCTGATGACATTTCATATTTACTGAGCTGGTAGCAGGATTGGAACCAGAACTCAGATTTCTTGGATACCAAGATGTTGAACTTTCTGTTACACGGGAGGGTATGTGAGAAGGTTAACCTGTAAACATTTGAAGTAAACTCAAAGATTATAAGAACTAGGGTCAGATTGTCTTGGTCAGACTGAATTGGTTAATTGCTTAGCAATCAGTGCTGTTGCATAGAGTTTCTGAGCTTTTCCAGCCTAGTGTATGTGTGTGGAAAAGACTTCCATGACAAAGGAGCATCAATGGATATCTTCTTCTGAATAATCTGGCAGTAGGGACATCTGCTCAATCAGAAGATAGGAGAGAGAGTGTGATGAGGGTGCTTTCATCCCTATATGTGCTTTTCTTTGTTTAACAAACCTATCTCAACTCTGAGCTGGCATCTAAGTTATACAGTAAAAAAAAAAAAATGAACAAGGCACACATCTGTTCTCAAAAAGCTTATTATCAAGTGGATTAGGTGGTTATATAAACAATTTTTATATGTATTTATTCAGTATATATTTTAAGTTTTGTCGGGCACTGTGTTTACTATGGAAAACACAGTCCCGCACTCAGGAGCTGACTACACAGGCAGGGTCCACGCCAAAGAGAGCTAGTTAGCCTTACATCAACTCCACTCCTACTCATGGCGATCCATGTGTTTCAGAGTAGAACTGTATTCCACAGGATTTTCAATGGCTGATTTTCTGAAGTAGACCATCAGGCCTTTCTTCCGAAGCATCTCTGGGTGGACTTGAACCTCCAATCTTTCGGGTTAGCAGCCAAGCCTTAACTATTTGTGCCACCCAGGGCCTCCATAGACAGGATGGCAGACATTAAAGAAGCTTACAAATAATTAGTATGTGATTGCCTTTTATATCTGGCATTCTGGGAGCACAAATTACTGTGAGAGTTAGGGAAATCAAGAGACGTAACAGATTAAGCGAGAGATACCCCTCAGAGTTAATGGTGTCCCTAGATTTTTCTGGCCCCTTTTTGTAAGCCCTAGAGTGACCTTGAGAATATGCATAGATGAAGATAGACTTGTTTCTCTAGCTTAAAACAATTCCTTCTCACTAGGACCCTGGGAGTTGAATGAGGCAATAATTTCTGTTGATTTCTTTGGCTAGTAAGACAGGATTCTTGGCCCTTTCCCCAGAAGACTGTTTTCTGCATGCATCACTTTGTGTGACATCTTGGAAATGTGATTAGCAGGTATTGACTTAAGCAGGAAACACACTGCTGGATATTACTGGACTGCGGGGCTCATTGTTTTGGGCTGTTTCCATTGGGATCACAGAGACCTGAGATGGTTTGTTTTTGTTCTGTCTCCCAGAATGCTCCTGTCTGAGGTTTTGGGAATGTGAGTCAAGTTTTCAAGGGCTGTTAAGCTTTTTGGAGATTTTGTGATGCTAAGTAGAGAAATTTTACTTCAGGAGATTGTTTACAAATGAAGGTACTGAAACTCAAGAGAGGTGACTAGAAGCTGCCCAAGGTGAGACAAGTTAGTGACTGAGATGCCTGGACCCATGACTCCAGTCTCTTGAAACCAGTCCAGACCTCTTAACTCTACTTGTTTCCTGGAGAAACTGAATCCAAATACACAGTCATTTCCCAAGGAATTCATTAACCAGGCTTACTTGTGGAGACTCATGCAGAAGACGTCATTCTGGATAATTGTTGCTGCTGTTGTCAGCTGCTGTCCAGTTGCCCTCCCCGACCCCCTCATGCACAATGTAACTGAATGCTCCCTGGTTCTGCATTCAGGTGTTAATGCAACTATCTTAAAGTACAAAACCACATTGATAGTAGAAATTCGTTTTTTTTTTTTCATCTTTGTATCTTCAATGCCTAACAGTGGTGGCATGTAGCAGGTATTTAACAGATTTTTTTTGAATGGAAAAAAAGAATTGGACAAGGGCATTTGAAATCTTGCCCCATCAATGCTACTATCTAGTTGTGCGATCTTAGTTTTTCCAAGAAGTAAAATGGCAGCATTGCTTCATTTATTGATTCAACACATATTTGTTGATCTTTTACTATAATCCAGGCAATGTAATAAGTTCTGAAGAGCCTGTGAATGGTGATGGCAGAAAAAATTTGACCCATTGTGGCTGCCAGTCTGCTGGGAACGAAAAACAGATAAAAAACTGATGTAATAGAAGCCTGATCACCTGTCACGTTTGGGAACCAATAGCTACCTGATTAATAAAGGTTACTTAAAATTTAGAACTATTAGAAAACCTGCATAGTTTACCTTTTATTTTAATTTAGACACTTTTATAAGGACTGCTGATTGGAGTTTTCTGTCATCATTCTTACATAAATCACATTCATAATATCTCACCTAAAATTTCTAGTTTTGGTTTCTTTAATGTAGAGAGAAAACCTAAACGCTCAAAAGCAGTTGAATGGTTAATTAATCCAGTGAGTGTAAAAAGTTGTTTTAAAGAACTTCTGCTATCCTACTAGACGATTGGGGACATTGGTGGTTCAGTGGTAGAATTCTCTACTCTCCTTCAGAAGACCCAGGTTTGATTCCCGGCCAATACTCCATGTACACCCACCAACCATCTGCTGATGATGGCTTGTGTGATGGTTATGATTGTGTGTCAACTTGGGTAGGCCATGATTCTCAGTGTTTATATGTGATCACTCCCATGATGGGATCTGCTGTGAGTAGCCAATCAGCTGAAAGGGAGTTTCCTTGGGTGTGTAGCCTGCATCGGAATATAAGTGGATGTTCTGGCTTTTGCCCTCTCTGGATCCTGCAGCTGGCTCTTGTTTGACTGACCTCCAGTTTTGGGGAATTGGGCTAGTAACTTACCTGCCAATCTTGGGATTTGTCAATCTTCACAACCTATGAGCAAGAGTCCTGCTCTCTGACCTGCCAATTTTGGGTTCTCTAGCCCCTGCAGCTATGTGAATCAGGAGAAGCCTCCATCCTGGTCCACAAACTTGGGATGTTTCAGCCTCTACAATCATTTGAGCTGTTTCCTTGATATAAATCTCTCTCTATATGCATATTTATACACTTTTTTGGTTTTGCTTCTCTAGAGAACCCAGCTAAGGCAGCTTGTGTGTTGCTATGATGATCAGGTTTCAGAACAGCTTCCAGGCTAAGATGAACTAGAAATAAAGGCCTGATGATCTACTTCCAGAAATCAGCCAATGAACACCCTATGGATCAAAATGGTCTGAACTGCAACCAATCATGGGGATGGTGCAGGACTGAGCAGCATTTTGTCCTGTTGTGTTGACTTGGTGGCAGCTAACCACAATAATATTAGGCTATGCACAGAAGAATTTGAGAGTACAGATAGCAAGGCCTAATAGTCTAGGGATGAGGAAGTACTACCTAGAGGAAATATTAAGAGTCATATTGAAGGAAGGGAGGACATTAGGCACAGAAAACTAGGAAGGATATTCTACGTAGAAGGAATAATATGTACAATGGCATGAGACAGCAAAAGCATCTGGGGCATTTAAGTATTATGTCATGATGGGAGTAAACATTGCATCAGTTCATTTAAAAAGGGCAATTTATATGGGGGATAGAAGCAAAAGTAAAATAGGCGTGGCCACTACTAAGTGGAAGTTTACTATCTAGAGGCACTTATCAAACAAACGAATAAGTATCATACTATGCCAAGTGCTGGAAAGCAAAAATGAGAGTCCATAACAGGGTAGGCAATGTGGCTCAAATAAGGTACATGTCAGAGAAGGGCTTTGACTAAAATTTTAATGTGTTGGAGGTGAATACTGGAGTGAAGAATATTCTAGAAAGAAGAAATATGTGCAAATCTCATGAGGCAAGAGGCATTAGTACCAGTAAAAGAGATAAGAATGGGGAGTTGGACAAGTGCAGACAAGGTTTTGGTGTCATACGAAAAGATTATAAGAATTGGGCTAGATGATATCAAAGCCCCTCCCCATCTCTAAAAATGTATTATTCTGCAAAAGCTGTATATGTCAATCAACATGTTTCTTCCTGCCTTCCTCCATCCTGCTGTTGTATTTCTTCCAAGCTTTTAGGGAGACTACGTCTGCACCTCAATTGTATGCTAATTTATATGTTCCATGAGATTCTAATGGCTTGTCAAAGAAAATGAATTGCTGATGACTTAGAAATGGACTCCTTTTAAAAAACAAAGGCTTTTCTCTACAGCTTCACCTCTCTTAGCATCAAGTATAAGAAGCATCAGTACAGTTTTCTAATCAAGTCTGGGCCATTTCTACTCTCCGCTAAGCACTGCTAAGTCCTAATTGATTGTGTTCCTTCAAATCAGAGCTTTGAACTGGTTTGGTCTTGTTTGAACCCCTGCTGAAAATTTGCATTTCTAATAAGTTCCCAGGAAGTTATACACAAGAATTACCTGGGGATTCTTGTTAAAATGTAGGCTCAGATTCAGTATATCTGGGTTGGAAATGCAAATTCTCAGCAGGGAACTTGTTAGAAATACAAATTCTCAGCAGGTGTTCGGATGGAAACAAACTGGTTGGAGACCCTGTTGCAAATGCAGAACACTCATTCAGGAGAGCAAAAGAGGTCGTTTTTTCCCTTATTTCACATGTGCATAGCTGGTGTATCACACCTGATTTAGCCGTGGCATCTGAACTGGTGGTCTACGCTCAGTCTTTTGGTTCAGCTTCTCTGGTAAAATAGCTATACTCCACTTACAAATTCTTTCACTTAATGTATTCTTTGTTCCAAAACTTCTCCTTTGTTATAAAAACAAAGAGCTAATAAAACATTCTGATGCCCACCCAGAATGGTCAAACCTTATGTTGGATTTTATTTCTTTATAAGAAAAACAAAACAGTCATGTTAAATATTTTTAGGTTTATTTTGCATATTCTTCTGGGAGCCAAGAGGGTGGACATCCGTTGTGTCATAAGTCACTGACATTAATAATGTTTGACAGTGTAATAATAAAAATCCTACATAGTGAGAGTCAAAGTAGGGAAAATAACATTGATCTACTCCAAGGTCAAATTTTTTCCCGAATTTTATATGTGAAATGTATTTTAAAGCCTCTAATCCTTCCCAAGGTTTTGCTGCTTAACTTCATGGGTTTAATTGTGAAATGGCACTTTCTTGCATATCATTGTGCACTAATTCAATTTGGTCACCTTTGAACCTTCTAGTTGTATTTCAGAATTGCACACATGTTTACTGTAAAGGGGATTCAAGTATTTGAATAATAATGTATTATTATTCAATGTATTTTGGTTAGCATTTTCTAACCAAACAAAACATACCCTTTCCCATTTAGTTGACAATATCTTTCTCCTGTGGAGCAGCTGGTGGGTTCAAACCGCCAACTTTTCAGTTAGCAGCTAAGCACTTTAACCACTGCACCACCAGAGTTCCTAGAATTCTCTAGCCCAGTGGAACTACTTCTACTGCCCTTGACTAGGACAAGTCTTTCATGCCTCTGGTTTTGAGCATGCTCTTTCCTGTCTCTGAAATGCGCTCCTCCTCCTTTGTCTGCTCAGGACCACTCATCCTTTAAGATTCAGCTCGGGGGTCATCTCTACTGTAAAGAATACTTTAAGTGTGTACGTATGTATGTGTGAGTGTGTGTGTGTGTGTACATGTACAGAACTGCCTCATAGGGTTTCCAAGGAGCATCTGGTGGTGGAGAACTGCTGACCTTTAACCACTGTGCCATCAGGGCTCCGGTGTACATGTGTGTGTGTATAAGTGTGCACAGCTATATATGTGTGTGTGTGTGTACATATATATATATATATAAAACCAAAGAACCAAACCCATTGCTGTCGAGTCAATTTTGACTCATAGCAACACTATAGGACAGAGTAGAACTGCCCCATAGGGTTTCCAAGGAGTACCTAATGATAAATAGTGTGGTTAACCTATATTGAACTGTACTGAGTTATTATTTTCACCCCAGGTAAGCCCTATACTTTCACCATTTTATTTCATCTTCCCAACAATATCCATTTTTCCACTAAAGTATTTAAGACGTAGCGACATTAGTGAATTTCCCCAAGGTCACCTAGCTAGCAAGAAGGGAAGCTAATATTTGATCCCCAGTTCTGTATCATTCCAAAGGCCGTATAATCTGCCTCCCACTGATATGATTGATGTTGAAATCACAGAAACAGCTGTAGAGAAAACAATTGGAATGATTAATAATAACTCATCTGAATAGCACCTTATCATTTACATAGTATTTTAACATGTATTGTATCATTTCATTAAAAAGTATGACTTTATTACACATAATGTATTTTCAATTTAGAAGAATTTCAGATAAAACACAAATAAGCTAAGGAGACAACCTCCAAATTTCACCACTTAGAGATAACTTTCATCAGTATTTTTTATCAATGTATGTTCTGTTTCTTTCTCTTCCCCTTTGTGTATGTGATATATATGTGTGTGTGTATAAAAGGAGATCTGGTGGTGCAACAGTTAAGCACTCAGCTGCTAAATGAAAGGTTGTTAGAACTCACTAGCCACTCTGCAGGAGAAAGATGTGGCAGGCTGCTTCTGTAAAGATTACAACCTTGGAAACCCTATGGGCAGTTCTACCCTATCCTATAGGGTCGCTATGAGTCAAATCAACTCTGCAACAATGATTTTATACATTTATATATATAATATATATATTGTTGTGCACAAAGTTCTCTTAATGATATATTAATAAATATCAACATATATGTATGTTGTTGTTGTTAGTTGTCATCAAGTCAGCTTTGAGTCATGGTGATCATGTATATAACAGAACAAGTTGTTGCCTGGTCCTGTGCCAACTTCGTGATCATTGGTATATGAGCTTATTGTAGCTATTGTGTCAATCTGTCCAACTGAGGGTTTCTCTTGTTTTAGCTGACTATCTACTTTAGGAAACATGATGGTCTTTTCTAGCAATTGGTCTTTCATAATGATGTGTCCAAAGTAAGTAAGTTGAAGTTTTGTCATCCTCACTTCTAAGAAGCATTCTGGTTGTGTTTCTTCCGAGACTGATTTGTTCATTCTTCTGGCAGTCTGTGGTATATTTAATACTGTGTTTTTACCCAGATAATGCACTCCTTCTGTATTTGTTTCACAACTGCACCCTCCCCCTGTGAGGTATTTTTTTTAAGCCTGATATGCTAATTATTTTTTACAGCAACATGAAATATGAAAATACCTCACTGGGGGAGGGCGTGGTTGGCAAACAAATGTAGAATGTGCACCTTATTTGAGTAAAAACATGGAATTCTTTGCCAACAACATAATTCAAATGCATCAATTCTCCTATTGTCTTCCTTTTTTCATTGTCCAGCTTTCATATGTGCATGAGGCCATCAAAAAGGCCATGGTTTTGGGCCAGGTGCACCTTAGTCATCAAAATGACATCTTTGCTTTTGAGAACATTTAAGAGGTCCTTTGTAGCAGATTTGCCCAATGTAGTACATTGTTTTATTCCTTGACTGTTGCTTCCATGGATATTTATTTTTGATCTATGTAGAATAAAAAATAAACCACAGTCACTGCCATCGAGTCACTTCCGACTCATAGCAACCCCAAAGGATTTCCCAGGCTGTAAATCTCTACTTGGAAGCAGACTGTCACATCTTCCTCATGCAGAGCCACTGGTCATTTCTAGCCACCAACCAGGTAGAATAAAATCATTGAAAAATTCACTTTCTTCTTCATTTATCCTGATGCTGTTTATTGGTCCAGACATGAGGATTTTTGTTTTTGTCACATTCAGGTGTAATCCATACCGAAGGCTATAGTCGTTGGCCTTCATCAATAAATGCTTCACATCATTTTCGTTTTCGGGAAGCAGTGTTGTGTCATTTGCATATCACAGGTTGTAAATGAGTCATACTCCAATCTTGATGCTACATTCTTTTTTATATAGTCAATCCTCTCAGATTATTTGTGCAGTGTACAGACTGTATAAGTGAGGTGGAAGTATATAACACTGCCACATACCTTTTCAAATTTTAACCCTATGTGTATATGTATGTGAGTTTCTGCTTTTGCCTTTTACTATAATCGACAAGATGAAACCAAGCAGCACTTTCAAAACTTTGCTTAGAAATCTCTGTAGCTAAATATCCAAGTTCATCATGTGAAAGTTCTGTTTTTCACATAACTTTAGGAGGCAATTTTGCTAAGCTCTCTGTCACTGAAAAACTAGGATATACCTTCCTCCAGTTTCCAATAACATGTTACTCTCTTCCTTTGAGTCCTCACCAGCAGCGTCTTCTGAGTCCAGATTTCTACTACCAGTTCGTATGCAATGCCATTTAGGCTTTCTCTATCATACACCTTAAAATCCTTCCGGCCTCTCCCCAGTGCTTTTTTCCAAAACCACTCCCATATTTTTAAGTAGTTACATTGACATTTCAGTTCTGGTACGAAAATCTGCATTAATTTTCTATGCTAGGTAACAAATTACCACAAACTAAGAGGCTTGAAACACACTTTTTCTATCTCACGGTTTTTATGGGTCAGGATCTGGGCATGGCTTAGCTGGTTCCTCTGGAAGACTGCAGTCAGGAGTTTGGCCAGGGCTGGGTTTTCATCTGGAGACAAGGATCAAGGGGATCACGTTAAAGTCTGTCTGCCATGGATGGTTTATAGAATTAAGTGTGAAACAAACAAATGAATAACCAAACAGCCTATTAGGCAAAAAAAAAAAAAAAAAAAAAAAAAAAAATTAGACAAAATATAGGTGAATATTTATCTGATCCTGGATGGGGAATGGCATTTTAAAAATAACCAACAATTGCTATTGAGACAACTTCAGCTCATGGTTACCCCTTGTGTATCAGAGTAGAATTGTCCTTCATAAGGTTTTCTTTCTCCATAGAGTTTTCAATGGCTTTTTATTTTTTGGAAGTAGATTGCCAGGCCTTTCTTTTGAGGTGGCTCTGGGTGGACTTGAACCTCCAACCTTTCAGTTTGCAGCCTAGCTTACGTTTGCACCACTTTCGGACTCCGCTTTAAGCATTACCAAGCCTGTTGCCATTGTGTTGATTCTGACTCATAGAGAAAAGAAATATGTCAAAATACAAAAAATTCTGACTTTAAAAATGATGAAAGTGTTTTAAGAAAATATGAGAAGTGATTTCCAAAAATGTGACTGATAAAATGTTAGTATCATTAACATATACAATGCTCACGCAGATCAATAAGGAAAGCAAGTAGATATGCAATAAGTAAATGAGAAAGAACATGGACCAAATCTGAAAGAGAAAATGTAAATAAGTTGCAAATTTGTACAAATGTTCAGTCTCATTAATCATTTGAAAAATAAAGCAACAATAATTCTTTCAATGATCAGTTGAATAAAATAAGATACGAAGTGCTCTGTAGTGGTGAAATGGCAAGTAGGGCTCTCCTGATGCTGCTGAGTGGAAAATTAGTACAACTGTCACAAAGTAATGAATTAATCTATTTCAAAAGCCTCAAAATTGTACATATTGTTTTACCTTGTAATTTCTAGGAATCTGTTACAGTGGAATCAGCGATGCAGACAAAGATTTATGCACAATGATTTTCTTTGAAGCACTGTTAATAATAAGGCGTTGAAAATAACCTAAACATCCATCAAGAGGGGAAATGTTGAGTAGATTATGGTGTATCCATAACGCGGAACACGGTGCAACCCGAAAAATGACATTTGTAATGAATATTTAACAATGTGGTGAAATACTTAGAGAGATTTAAAAAAAAAATGCAGGATACAAAACTGCTTTTAATGTGAAAGTAACATATAAAATAATTAACTCTCAGAAGTAAACGCATAAAATGCAGTGGCTTTCTTTGCGTTGTGGAATTACCCTGTCACACAAATGGCGTTGAGAAAGAGGTAATTGCCTTATTTTAGCGTCTTTACAAAGCCTCTAATATTATAGGAAGCTCCTTCACTTCTTTCCTTTCTTACTCTTTACAAAAAAATGTTTGGGAAAGGCGCATTAGCCTTGCAGTTGCTGTCAAGCCAATTCTGACTCATAGCGACCCTGTAGGACAGAGTAGAACTGCCCCATAGAACTATGTGTGAAACAAACAGGTTTTCCAAAGAGTGGCTGGTGGATTCCAACTGCCAACCTTTTGGTTAGCAGCAGAGTTCTTAACCACTGAGCCACATTAGCCTTAAAAGACCTCAATCAAAGCTAGATTTGAACACTTGTAGAGGTCACTTGACAATCACAAACTTCAAAATGTTTTACCTGAAACAACTTAGTGGAAGTGAAGATGATGGATGCCAGGACAAGCCTAGATGGCTATGTGACTAATCATTTAAATAAAATTATTTCAAGAAATACTAGACAAGAAATTTTTTTTGTGTTATATATAATATGTGATTTAAATATTCACACATAATTAAATTGGTACATTAAATATTATAGGTCTACATTTCATCATTTGGTTTATGTCCCTAAACCACCCATTGCCACTGAGCCAATACAGACTTATAGTGACACTATAGGACACAGCAGTATATTGCCCCATAGGGTTGCCAAGCCTGTAATCTTTATGGAAGCAGACTGCCACATCTTTCTGCCATGGAGCAACCATTGGCCTTTCTGCTAGCAGCTGAGCATTTAAGCACTGCATCGCCAGAGCTCCTCTGTTTATGTCCCCAGTAAGTAAATATTTATCTTAGCTTAAAATAATATTAATAGGAATAATGATAATCATAATGATAACAAAAACAATAATAACACCTTTTATTGATCTCATTGTGAAAATGGAGAATTGTCTAATACTAAGGATCACTTTATTTCTGGCATATAAAAAATAATTTGTGTGTGTGTGTGTGTTTTCTGCAATTAGCATGATTGTAAAAGAGAATAAAAAGAAAGAATGAAGTTCCAGCTTATAATTTGAAAGGGAATTTAAGATTGTAAATACCCTTAGGAAAGGAAGAACATCTTTAATTTCAACTTCACTTTCAATTAAGATAAACAGATTTCTAATTCTTCTTACCTAGGTAATTGGAAAGTGTGCGTAAGAGGCATAGAAATTCCAAGGATTTTGATATGGTGGAGATACCAAGAGAGAGGGAAGAAATTGATATGACTTTTTTTCTCCTAAACTCTCCTGCCCAACACTCAGAATCTTTGTGTTTCTTATGCTCAGGTTTAAAGGAATTGGAGAGAACTCCCTTCCCCAGAAAGGGTGTTGTTGTTTTTAGGTACTGTCCAGTTTGTTCTGACTCATAGCAACCCTGTGTACTACAGAACGAAACACTGCCTGGTACTGCGCCATGCTCACTATTGTTGTTATGCTTGAGCTGACTGTTGCAGCCACTGTGTTAATCCATCTCATTGAGGGTTTTCCTCTTTTTTGCTGACCGTCAGAGAGGGTAACATAGTCTTATTGCGCACAGTCATCCTTGAACTTGGAGATGAAAGTGAGCCCTTGGATTAGATGTCCATAGATGAATCTGTCTGAGAACTGGTTTTATGAGGTTGCCAATTTCCTTCTAGGAGAATTAGCATGAAATAATATCTATATGGACTTTTGTTTTCTTTTTTTGGTTGGTGAAGGGAGAAGTTTTTTGTACACATTTGTGTCAGTCATATATTACTTGTGTAACAACCAATCATAAAATACCAATGGCATATAACAATAGGCATTTGTTTTCATGGATAAGCTGAGTTTCAGTTGATGTAGGCTAGGTTCAGCTAGCCTTGGCTCAGAATTATTGATTGGTTCTAGTTCTGCTCCACATGTCTCTTAACCTCCTAGCTGTTCTTAGGATGATGGTAGAAGTGTAAGACGGCAAGGTCAAACATTCCAGTGTGTTTCAAGCTTCTGCTTCTGTGATTTGGCTAAAACACCATTGGCCGGGCAAGTCACAAGGCAAAGCCCGAAGACAATGGGTAGGGGTGTACTCTTTATCTGTTATGAAGCCTGTGCCTATTATTAAACCATCAGTTACTAGGTCTCGCTTAATTTTCTGCTTGATAGAGCTGGAAGAAGCACTTCAAATCCTTAAGGTAAAAGAGGTGGTGGGATGTCTCCCCCGTTCCAGACTGAGGGTGAATGCTGTACAACTCAAACACAAATTTTCTTCCAATAAGAGTACTGTCCTTCTTTAGCTTAGCTCCTATGCATTACTATCCAACCAAAGACTCTATCACTTTATACTGTCTTTGAATAACCCCCTTCTACTATTCTTGTTAGGGCTAGAAGAGTTATGGGTATGAGGTCTGCCCCAGGTAGATGGATCCACACTACATCCTGTGTTTAATGCTTGACATGAGCAGTATTACATGACTACACGTCTTTTCCTAAGCATATCGCGTGTCTTAAACTCATTAAGAATGGAACCATGTCTCTGTGCGTGTTATATCCCTCACAGGACCTAACGCATTGCCTTACATAGATCAAGTGTTTGATACTTATTGAATAATGCGTAGCTTATAAGAGTTTGACTAATGGTTGGAGAGATGAAAAGTGAACTATGAAGTGGAATGAATAGAACGTGCACTACTTGCTCCCTCGTATTAATCTTGACAAGCTCAGGTTGTAGGAGTTGACTGCGTATTAGATCTCAGGATTATTCAAGCTAAGCTTCCACCATCTTCTCCTCCACATATGTTCTCAGAGGAAAGTTCTGTGGGTGCTTTTAAGAAGCAGCTGCAGAGGTGGCCTTTTCAATGTGAGTAGCAGGGATGACTCATTAGCACTGGAAAATCTTAGAATTATGCTAGTATTACCCCCTCCCCTCCACCCACCTCTTCCCACCCAATACCTTTACAGAGAAGAACATTTAGATCTGGGCTATTTTTGAGTATATACTTTTTAAGTTATGAACACTAAAGTCAGTATCTCATTGACCAGATAATTTTAATTCACTTACGCATTCTCTGCTTCATTCTATACAAAGTATATAGAAAATCTAGAGGAAAATACAAATGCTAGATGGATGTTTTGTACAGATTAGAATTTAATAAGTGTACAAAGAAACAGACTCACAACTGGATGGACTAATCAGGAAAACCTTCTCCGAGGCAATTAATCTATTATAACATTCACTTCAATTCATCCAGGTCCCCGAAGTTATTTTTCTTTGGTTTTCTGCTCAGTTGCTCTTAGACTGATGGTATAATGGAAAGGATCACCCTTTACTAATATTCTAGTTTCTCATTATGCTTATTTTCAAAGAACAAAAGTGAGAGAATTCTGTATGGAATGGAGTGTTATAACTTGTGTTGGTGAGAAGCCTAGGTATTACAAAGGGTACAACATTTTAGGATATTATCATAGAAATAGAGAATGATCTTGGGAGGAGAATCAGAGTTATTCAGAAAGAAATGCAAATCAGAAAAAAACAGAAGAAACTTCAAGCAAAAGGCAAACGTTTTAAAGACTTACACTGAAAGAAATGACTGGTGAAACCAGTTTAAAGCTTTGCTTTTCATTTTGAAGTTTTAGAGCAGTGAAGGATCTTAGGGTTCATTTAGTTCAACCCCTTTATTTTACAGATGACACATCCAGGGACCAGAGGGATTAAGTAATTTGCCTATGGTCACACAGCCAGTATGGGGCAGAACCATAACTGCATTTCAGGTGGCTTGACCATATCTCACTGCTGCCTCCAGTTGATGTCATTTTGGGGAGGAGACACCCATGGTCTTTAGCAACATGGGCCAGTAGGGAAGAGAACAGAGGCAGGATGCAAAAGCAGAACTAGAAACACTAACCTGATGGGCAGGTTAGAACCTGCAAGAGCTAATGGACAAAGCTCCACAGAAAGTGTGGCAAGCTTTGACGTGGTTCTGGCAGAAAGCAACACTGAGAATTTTCTCCAGTGAATAGGGCACTAGGAGAACAGTGGGTGCAAGTATATTAAGTGATAGAGTCTATGATTTGAGATTACTTTGGGAGCAGGTCACTAGATGTGGATTGAGGCAACAAAAATCTGTATTCAGAGAATGACTCTGCCAAGGGCTAAGCAGCATATCAGAACAGTAGCAGGCTAAGATTAGGGCAGAGCTAACTCCAGTTGCAGGATGAAAATTAGAGATTTAGTGGGGGAAACTTCTGAGCCCACGTTTTATCAGATAGAGAAAGGTTGAAATTTAGAGACAAGATGAGTGAGCGTGGATCACCTTTGTTACATGGATTACCATGAATTCAGCAATTTTCCTATGCTAGTCTACAAGTTCAAATCCACCAGCCACTCCTAGGATACCCTATGGGGCAGTTCTACTCTTTCCTATAGGGTCAATATGAGTCAGAATCAACTCGACAGCAATGGGTTTGGTTTTTTAACCTATAAATGTGGTTGAGTCAAATATTACCTTCTTCTCTCATCAAGACTATTTAATGAGAAAGGAAGAACATGCAGATTGAAGATTTCTTGAATTTAGCTGACAGAGACTGTCTGTGGATGATAGGTTTTTGACCTTCTAGGTGCATGTGTACTGTATCAGACAGGATGCATTCAGCTGCAAGTAACAGATTGCCTGATTAAAATTGGCTTATTTTTTGCTTAACAAGAAGCATGGAGGTAGGCAGTACCGGGATTGCTTTAAGGACTCAAAAATATAATTGTTCAGTTTTGTCACTCTGCCATTCTTAGTATAGTGATGATGACTCCTCTCTTAGTTGCACAATGGTGGCTGCAGCTCCAAGCATCAATTCTTTATGTGATAACATTCTAGGCATGAACTGTGAGTGGAAAAGCAAAAAAATCTTTCTCTGCATTCCTCTCTTGCCATCAGAGAAAAATATTTTCTGGAGGTACCTCTTGTGGAATTTTCCTTACATCTCATTGTCCAGACCAATAACTGACTAAGGCTAACTAACGCCTGACTTTAGCCTTAATTGGCTTTAATGAACATCCAATGACTTAGACTATATGTTATTCATTTCATAAGGCTAGACTTATTTTTACTCCAACAAAATTAATTTTGCTGGGTGTGGAATATTGGAAAGAACACCAATAGTCAGCCAGATTTAGTTAACTCACATTTCCCTAAGTTTTTGAGTCACACCTGACTACAGGTAGTGGCTGGTGTATACTGTATCACCTAATCCCATCTTCACATGAGAAACAATACCACCAAAGTCAATTTCTTGGGAGTCCATCCATAAATTCAGAAGTTTATCCTTTGATTTAATATCATAATAAAATGGTGAATAAAATATTTTGGAAAGTTAAAAAACAAAACACACAGTGTATCTTCTTTCTCCAACCCAAGGTGACTGTTCAAAAAAGTGTATGAGATTGGACAGTATGCTATTTTCCTTTTCTGCCTCATATACTTTCTTAATCTTCTTCTTAATATTTTCTGCTGATGCAATTTTAACTAAGAATATAGAGCATTTTCATTTTCATGGATAAAATGTAGGGCAGTTATCTTTACATATATATGTGTGTATTTGATAAAATTTAAATATTTGTTACATGGTATATTATATAGATATACCCGGAACACTAAATCCACTTAGTTTTCTTTAATTAGCATCCATGTTTTTTCATGTATCTCACCAAAGGATACCTGAGAACTGTATGACTGGGTTGTACAGTTAATGTTTGTGACACAGTCAATGTTATGTATTCACTAATCTCTGTAGTTAGACTACATGCCTAAGATTCACTTGCAATTGAGTGAAACCATGTGACTGAATTCTAGCCCGTGAAATGGCTGCACATGTGATATACACCACTTCCAGGTCTGGCCGATAGAAAATTTGCTATTGCTATGTTCCATGCTCTTTCAACTGTTGACCAAATGCAAGATCTAGTAAAACATCGAGTGACAGGAGTTTGGATCCCTAAATAACTACATGAACTGCACATTATCCCATTATCATCTTGTATTGGATAGTGGTATGAATGAGAGATAATTTTTGTTGTGTTAAACCCTGACGCGTTTGGGGTTGTTTGTAATCACAGTTAGTCTGCTTGAGTGAATATATCATCTGTCTGAATGACCATAAAGCCTGGGCTGGGAATGTTGTGAAATTACTGGTATTCACAGCGTAGATTATTTTAGAGTTCCCATCTCTGTAAATGTTGCAGGTTCAGTAAACCAAATAACCCAATATGTTGTCTTCCTGTTTAAGAGACTATAAAATCAATATGGGGCCATTTTTCTACCTCAGGTCCAATGATCAGGACCTGTAGAGTTCACACTGTTTTCCTTCATAAACTGAAAATATGTTGAATGACACAGGGGATGATATAGGGAAAGATAATAGCTGTAATTTGAGTGTGAAGCTACTCTTTCTTCTCTCTTCATATTATTGTACAGATTATCAGTTTGCTTCAATAGTGTTGGTACTCTTTTTAGAATTAAAAAGGAGAAGAAGGAAATTGCTATATACATCTGTATAATTGATTGTTGGTAAACATAACCAACAAGTGCAGATAACTGCAAAGCTGTCTTCATCAAATTCCATTATCTTCACCCTAGGACATGGAGAAGATTTGGAAATTTGAATATTCACTATCAAGTCTATAGCCAGTTTTGACTTTTGTTTGGGAAGGCAAATAATATAAGTAAAATATTAAAGAAAGACATGCCTAATACAGCTAGATGTGACCAGCAGGGACTAGAACCTGAAATGAGCAACCTGGATTTGAGACCCTCATTGACCATTCAAGAGCTGTTTGACCCAGGGAGTATTTGCCCAGTCTTTCTGGTCTCCATTCTATCATATTTTGAAAGTAGGCTTTTTAAAAGTGCTTGAAGAAGCCAGAGCTTTCTACATGTTTCCTCAAGACCTAACTCAAGAAGCTTCCATCAGAGTACATCTGCTTTAATGTGTTTACATTCAGTTTCAAAAGAAAGTGAACAAATTCTTTGACCAAGGGGTTCTATGCCAACAACAATTTGGGAACTGCTTGTCTATGTGATGCTCAACAACTGACATTACTTCTTCTTTGCAGGGCAGAATCTTTTTATAGGATAGCCTACCTCTTCCAGAATCTGTATTTCATTAGACACAGAGATAATCCTACTGAATCAAGCAAACTCCTAATTTTAGTCAGCTCTGAATCTCAGGAGCAATGATTACCAAGACAGGTTGTGATAAACGATGGTTCTATGGGAAGCTCCAACAATGTGCCCAGAATTAATAGCTCTATTCCTCAGATCCGTGACAGCTTCACTGCTAAATGCTTTAGAGAAACACATGCCCCTAGATCCAGGACTTTAGTGTGTTGTCCTGTCCCTGATTATTGGAAGGTCAGTGGGGGGAATGGAGGCGGTCTGGGAAGGGGCCAGAAGATACTCCAAAGCCTCCTTTTTTCCGTCCTATGTAAGTAAAAGTACTTTTTCTGTGGGTTGTGAAAAAGGGGAGTGTTGGGTGTTTTATGGAATGTTTGCGGCTGATAAATATTTCCTCAAAAAAATTATCCTTACCCCCATGTTCATTGCAGCATTGTTTACAATAGCAAAAAGATGGAAGCAACCAAGGTACCCATCAACAGATGAATGGATAAATAAATTATGGTATATTCACACAATGGAATACTACGCATCAATAAAGAACAGTGATGAATCTTGAAACATTTCAGAATATGGAGGAATCTTGAAGACATTATGCTGAGTGAAATTAGTCAGTTGCAAAAGGACAAATATTGTATAAGACCACTATTATAAGAACTCAAGAAATAGTTTAAATGGAGAAGAAAATATTCTTTGATGGTTACGAGGGGAGGAAGGAGGGTGGGTAGAAGAGGGGTATTCACTAATTAGATAGTAGATAAGAACTACTTTAGGTGATGGGAAAGACAACACACAATACAGGTGAGGTGAGCACAAATGGACTAAACCAAAAGCAAAGAAGTTTCCCGAACAAACTGAATGCTTCGAAGACCAGCACGGCAGGGGTTCAGGAACCATGGCTTCAGGGGACATCTAACTCAATTGGCATAATAAAATCTATTAAGAAAACGTTCTGCATCCCACTTTGGAGAGTGGCATCAGGGATCTTAAACACTAGCAAGCGGCCATCTAAGATGCATCAGTTGGCCTCTACCCACCTGGATCAAAGGAGAATGAAGAACACCGAGGATGCAGGTAATTAAGAGCCCAGGAGACAGAAAGGGCCATATAAATCAGAGACTACATCAGCCTGAGACCAGAACAGCTAGATGGTGCCCGGCTACAACCTATGACTGCCCTGACAGGGAACACAACAGAAAACCCCTGAGAGAGCAGGAGAGCAGTGGGATGCAGACCTCAAATTCTCGTAAAAAGACCAGACTTAATGGTGTGACTGAGACTAGAAGGACCCTAGTGGTCATGGCCCCCAGACCTTCTGTTGGCCCAGGACAGGAACCATTCCCAAAGCCAACTCTTCAGACAGGGATTGGACTGGACAATGAGTTGGAGAGGGATGCTGGTGAGGAGTGAGCTTCTTGGATCAGGTGGACACTTGAGACTATGTTGGCATCTCCTCCCTGGAGGGGAGATGAGAGGGTAGAGGCAGTTAGAAGCTGGCAAAATGGACACGAAAAGAGAGAGTGGGGGGAGGGAACAGGCTGTCTCATTAGGGGGAGAGCAATTGGGAGTATGTAGCAAGGTGTATACAAGTTTTTGTGTGAGAGACTGACTTGATTTGTAAACTCTCACTTAAAGCACAATAAAAATTAAAAAAAAAAAATTATCCTTACCTCTGATAGTGCCCAACAATAGTAATTATGATTTATACTTTTCAAACAAACGCATATTCTTTTATCTTTTTCTCAGTGCACGGGCAACATATGTCATGATTCCCTGAGCCATTATGTGAGTAATATGCAATAAGTTTTCCCTTCATACCTCTTCTCTATGCCTTAGATAGAGGCCAACCATTAACCAACTCTCTTTTCATTGTTTTGTATTTTAGTGAAGAGAAACTTTTAAAGATGCATTTGAAAAGCTGCCAAATGGGCTTCAGAAAGCTTTACATTCATATATTAATTAGGGAAAACATATGCATGGTATTAAAATTTTAGCATTTGCCAGTTGCAGTATTTTCACATGTTAACAGGAGGGACCAGTTGCTGGAGGCCATCATGCTAGGTAAAGTAGAGGTTAACGAAAAAGAGGAAGACCATCAATGAGATGGACTGACGCAATGGCTGCAACAATGGGCTCAAACACAGCAATGATTGTGAGAATGGCACGGGACTGGGCAGTGTTTCGTTCTGCTGTACATAGGGTCGCTATGAGTTAGAATGGACTTGATGGCATCTAAAAACAGTTACAGAACAGCACATAGCAAGATGGAATGGCTGTTTCTCTTTCTTTTCTCCTTAAGTATATACACATTTTTAAATTTTTATTGTGCTTTAAGTGAAAGTTTACAAATCAAGTCAGTCTCTCAGAAAAACTTATATACACCTTGCTATTTTTTTTTTATATACTCCTAGTTACTTTCCCCCTAATAAGGCAGCACACTCCTATCCACTCTCTATTTCCATGTCCATTCAGTCAGCTTCTGACCCCCTCTGCCCTCTCATCTCCCATCCAGACAGGAGCTGCCCATATAGTCTCATGTGTCTACTTGATCCAAGAAGCTCACTCCTCACCAGTATCATTTTCTATCCCATAGTCCAGTCCAATCCCTGTCTGAAAAGTTGGCTTTGGGAATGGTTCCTGTCTTAGCCTAACAGAAGGTCTGGGACTATGACCTCTGAGGTCTTTCTAGTCTCAGTCAGACCATTAAGTCCGGTCTTTTTGCGAGAATTTGAGGTCTGCATCCCACTGCTCTCCCGCTCCCTCAGGGGTTCTTTGTTATGTTCTCTGTCAGAGCAGTCATCAGTTGTAGCCAGGCACCATCTAGCTCTTCTGGTCTCAGACTGATGCAGTCTTTGGTTTATATGGCACTTTCTGTCTCTTGGGCTTATAATTACCTTGTGTCTTTGGTGTTCTTCGTTCTTCTTTGCTCCAGGTGGGTTGAGACTGATTGATGCATCTAAGATGGCTGCTTACTAGCATTTAAGATCCCAGATACCACTCTCCAAAGTGGGATGCAGAATGTTTTCTTAATAGATTTTATTATGCCAATTGAGTTATATGTCCCCTGAAACCATGGTCCCCAAAGCCTCGCCCCTGCTACGCTGGTCTTTGAAGCATTTGGTTTATTCAGGAAACTCCTTTGCTTTTAGTTTAGTCCATTTGTGCTGGCCTCACCTGTATTGTGTGTTGTCTTTCCCTTCACCTAAAATAGTTCTTATGTACTATCTAATTAGTGAATATCCCTCTCCCACTTGCCCTCCCTCCCCGCCCTCATAACTATCAAAGGATATTTTCTTCTCCATTTAAACCATTTCTCAGGTTCTTATAATAGTAGTCTCAAGCAGTATTATTCCTTTTGTGACTGACTAATTTCACTCAGCATAATGCCTTCCAGATTCCTCCATGTTAAGAAATGTTACACGGATTCATCATTGTTCTTTATCGATGCATAGTTTTCCATTGTGTGAATATACCATAATTTATTTATCCATTCATCCATTGATGGGCACCTTGGTTGCTTCCATCTTTTTGCTATTGTAAACAGTGCTGCAATGAACATGGGTGTGCATATATCTGTTGGTGTAAGGCTCTTATTTCTCTAGGATATATTCCAAGGAGTGGGATTGCTGGATCGTATGGTAGTTCTATTTCTAGCTTTCTGAAGAAGTGCCAAATCAATTTCCAAAGTGGATGTACCATTTTACTTTCCCACCAACAGAGTATAAGTGTTCCAGTCTCTCCACAACCTCTCCAACATTTATTATTTTGTGTTTTTTGGATTAATGCCAGCCTTGTTGGAGTGAGATGAAATCTCATTGTAGTTTTGATTTGCATTTCTCTAATGGCTAATGATGCTGAATATTTCCTCATATAACTGTTAGCTACCTGGATGTCTTCTTTAGTGAAGTGCTTGTTCATATCCTTTGCCCAATTTTTAATTGTGTTATTTGCCTTTTTGTAGTTGAGTTCTTGCAGTATCACGTAGATTTTAAAGATCAGATGCTGATAGGAAATGCCATAGCTAAAAACTTTTTCCCAGCCTGCAGGTAATGTTTTTCCTCTTTTGGCGAAGCCTTGGAATGAGTGAGTGTAGGTGTTTGATTTTTAGGAGCTCCCAGTTACCTTTTTTTTTTTTTTTTTTTCCCAGTTATCTAGTTTCTTTTCTGGTCTTTGTGCATTGTTAGTAATGTTTTGATTATTGTTCATGCCATGTGTTAGGGTTCCTAGCGTTGTCCCTATTTTTTCTTCCATGATCTTTATCATTTTAGATTTTATATTTAGGTCTTTGGTCCATTTTGAGTTCGTTTTTATGTATGGTGTGAGGTACAGGTCTTGTTTCATTTTTTTGCAGATGGATATCCGGTTGTGCCAGCACCATTTGTTAAAAAGACTGTCTTTTCCCCATTTAACTGACTTTGGGCCTTAGTCAAATATCAGCTGCTCATACGTGGATGGATTTATGTCTGGATTCTCAATTCAGTTCTATTGATCTATGTATGTGTTTTTTGCACCATTGCAAGGCTGTTTGGACTACTATGTGGTATAATAGGTTCTAAAATCAGGTAGTGTGAGGCCTCCTACTTTGTTCTTCTTTTTCAGTAATGCTTTACTTATCTAGGGCCTCTTTCCCTTAAATATATGAAGTTGGTGATTTTTTTCTCTATCTCATTAAAAAATGTCACTGGAATTTGGATCAGAATTACATTGTATCTATACAATTTTGGTAGAATAGACATTTTTATAATGTTAAGTCTTCCTATCCATGAGCAAGGTATGTTTTTCCACTTATGTAGGTCTCTTTTGGTTTCTTGCGGTAGTATCTTGCAGTTTTTTTTGTATAGATCTTTTACTTCTCCGGTAAGATTTATTCCTAAGTATTTAATCTTCTTGGGTGGTTGTTGTTGTTGTTGTTAGCTGCTGTAGAGTTGGTTCCAACTCATAGCAACCCTATGCACAACAGAATGAAACGCTGCCCAGTCCTGAGCCATCCTTACAATTGTTGTTATTCTTCAGCTCATTGTTGCAGCCGCTGTGTCAATCCACCTCGCTGAGGGTCTTCTTCTTTTCCGCTGACCCTGTACTCTGCCAAGCTTCATGTCCTTCTCCAGGGAGTGATCATTCCTGACAACATGTCCAAAGTATGTAAGATGCAGTCTCACCATCCTTGCCTCTAAGGAGCATTCTGGCTGTACTTCTTCTAAGACAGATTTGTTTGTTCGCAATGTTATCCATAGCTTGTTATGATCCACACAATCGAATGCCTTTGCATAGTCAATAAAACACAGGTAAACATCCTTCTGGTATTCCCTGCTTACAGCCAGGATCCATCTAACATCAGCAATGATATCCCTAGTTGCACATCCTCTCCTGAAACCCTCCTGAATTTCTGGCAGTTCCCTGTCGATATAGTGCTACAGCCATTTCTGAGTGTTCTTCAGCAAAATTTTGCTTGCGTGTGATATTAATGATATTGTTCTATAATTTCCACATTTGATTGGATCACCTTTCTTGGGAATAGGCATAAATATGGATCTCTTCCAGTCAGTTGGCCAGGAAGCTGTCTTCCATGTTTCTTGGCATTGACGAGTGAGCACCTTCAGCGCTGCGTCTGTTTGTTGCAACATTTATATTCCATGAATTCCTGGAGCCTTGTGTTTTGCCAATGCCTTCAGAGCAGCTTGGACTTCTTCCTTCAGTACCACCAGTTCCTGATCATATGCCACCTCTTGAAATGGTTGAACACAGACTAATTCTTTTTGGTATAATCACTCTGTGTATTTCTTCCATCTTCTTTTGATGCTTCCTGTGTCGTTTAATATTTTCCCCATTGAATCCTTTGCTATTGCTGCTCAAGGCTTGAATTTTTTCTTCAGTTCTTTCAGCTTGAGGAACACCAAGCGTGTTCTTCCCTTTTGGTTTTCCATCTCCAGCTCTTTGCACATTTCATTATAATGCTTTACTTTGTCTTCTCGAGCCATCCTTTGAAATCTTCTGTTCAGTTCTTTCACTTCATCAATTCTTCCTTTTGTTTAGCTGCTCGATGTTCGAGAGTAAGTTTCAGAGTCTCCTTTGACATTCATCTTGGTCTTTTCTTTCTTTCCTTTCTTTTCAATGACCTGCTTTCTTCATGTATGGTGTCTTTGATGTCATTCTATAACTTGTCTGGTCTTTGGTCACTAGTGTTCATTGTGTCAAATCTATTCTTCAGATGGTCTCTAAATTCAGGTGGGATATACTCAAGGTCATATTTTGGCTCTTGTGGACTTGCTCTGATTTTCTTCAGTTTCAGCTTGAACTTGCATATGAGCAATTGATGGTCTGTTCCACAGTTGGCCCCTGGCCTTATTCTGACATCAGTCAGTCATCAATCTTCTTAGGGGCTACTGTAAATGGTAATGATTTGGTGATTTCCACTTTGATATTCTTTTGTTGGTGTAGAGGAATCCAACTTATTTTTGAATGTTTATCTTGTTTCCTGATACTCTGCTGAACTCCATTAGTTTCAGTGGTTTTCTTGAGGATTTTGGGGGGTTTTCTCTGTATAAGATAATGTCATCTGCAAATAAAGGTGCTTTTACTTCTTCTTTATCAATCTGGATGCTTTTTATTTCTTTATCTAGCCTAATTGCTCTGGCCAGGACCTCCAGCACAATGTTGAATAAGAGTGGTGATAAAAGTCATCCTTGTTTGGTTCCTGATCTCAAGGGGAATGCTTTCAGACTCTCTCCATTTAGGATGGTGTTGGCATTTTGCTTTGTTAAATGCCCTTTATTATGTTAAGTAATTTTCCTTCTATTCCTATTTTGCTGAGGGTTTTTATCATGAGTGGGTGTTGAACTTTGATAAATGCCTTTTCTGTATCAATTGATTAGATCATGTGGTTCTTGTCTTTTGTTTTGTTTATATGATGGATTACGTTATTTTTTTTTTCTAATCTTGAACCATCCTTGCATAGCTGGTATGAATCCCACTTGGTCATGGTGAAGTATTTTTTTGATACGTTGTTGAATTCTATTGGCTGGAATTTTGCTGATGATTTTTGCATCTAAGTTCATGAGGGATATAGGTCTGGAATTTTCTTTTTTCATGGTGTCTTTACCTGGTTTTGGTATCAGGGATATGTTGCCTTCTTAGAATGAATTTGGGAGTATTCCGTCCTTTTCTATGCTCTGAAATACTTTTAATAGTAGTGGTGGTAACTCTTTTCTGAAAGTTTGGTAGAACTCTGCACTGAAGCCAACCAGGCCAGGGCTTTTTTTGTTAGGAGTTTTTTAATTACCTTTTCAATCTCTTCTTTGATTATGGGTTTATTTAGTTGTTCTACCTCTGTTTGTGTTAGTTTAGGTAGGCAGTGTGTTTCTAGAAATTCATCCATTTCTTCTAGGTTTCCAAATTTGTTAGGGTATAATTTTTAATTAGTAATCTGATGTGATTCTTATAATTTCAGTTGAGTCTGTTGTAATGTTGCTCATCTTATTTCTTATTCAGGTTATTTGCTTCCTCTCCTGTTTTTCTTTTGTCAGTTTGGCCAGTGGTTTATCATTTTGGTTAATTTTTTCAAAGAACCAGCTTTTGGTCTTGTTAACTCTTTCAGTTGTTTTTCTGTTCTCTATTTCATTTAATTCTGCTCTAATTTTTTTGTATGCTTTCTTCTGGTGCCTGATAGTTTCTTTTGTTGTTCTCTTTCTATTTGTTCAAGTTGTAGGGATAATTCTTTGATTTTGGCCCTTTCTTCTTTTTGTATGTGTGCATTTATTGATATAAATTGACCTCTGAGCACTGCTTTAGCTGTGTCCCGTAGGTTCTGATAGGAAGTGTTTTCATCCTCATTTGATTATATGAATTTCTTTATTCTATTTGTAATATCTTCTATAACCCATTCATTTTTGAGCAAAGTATTGTTCAGTTTCCAATACTTTTTATTTCTTTTCCCTGCTTTTTCTGTTATGGATGTCTACTTGTATGGCCTTATGGTCAGAGAAGATACTAAGGCTTGCTTTATGAACTAATATGTAGTCTATTCTAGAGAATGTTCCATGTGCACTAGAAAAGAAAGTATACTTGGCTGCTCGTGGGTAGAGTGTTCTGTATATGTCTATGAAGTCAAGTTGGTTGATTGTGGCATTTAGATCTTCAGTGTCTTTACTGAGCTTTCTGGATGTTCTGTCCTTCACCAAAAGTGGTGTGTTGAAGTCTCCTACTCTAATTTTGGAGCTGTCTATCTCACTTTTCAATGCTGTTAGAGTTTGTTTTATGCATCTTGCAGCCCTGCCCTTGGGTGCGTAAATATTTAATATGGTTATATCCTCCTGGCATATTATCCCTTCAATCATTATGTAGTGTCCTTCCTTATCCTTTGTGGTGGATTTAACTTTAAAGTCTATTTTGTCAGAAGTTAAAATAGCCACTCCTGCTCTTTTTTGATTGTTGTTTGCTTGATATATTTTTTTCCATCCTTTGAGTTTTAGTTTGTTTGTGTCACTAAGCCTAAGGTGTGTCTCTTGTAGGCAGCATATAGATGGATCATTTTTTTTTTTTTTAATGCATTCTGCCACTCTCTGTCTCCTTTTTGGTACATTTAGTGCATTTCATTCAGTGTAATTATGGATAGGTCTGAGTTTTGTGCTGTCGTTTTGATATCTTTTTTTGTGTGTTGTTGACAGTTTCTTTTTCTCACTTAATTTTTTGTGCTGAGTAGTTTATCTTTACATATTATCTTTTCCTTTTATTTGTCATTGATAATTTTGTTTCTGCTGAGTCTCTATTTTTTCTTGTATTTAATTTTTATGAGTAGGATTGTTAATCTCCTTTGTGGTTACCTTAATAAGTTTAAACTTAGCTTTTATTTCTTTATATCTCCTTGTCTTCCTCTCTGTATGAAAGTTCCAAGACTACATTTCTTAAAAACAAAAAACCAAACCCAGTGCCTTCAAGTCGATTCCGACTCAGAGCAACCCTATAGGACAGAGTAGAACTGCCCCATAGAGTTTCCAAGGAGCACCTGTCGGATTCGAACTGCCGACCCTTTGTTTAGCAGCCGTAGTACTTAACCACTACACCACCAGGGTTTCCTGAGTCCCTCCTTATTTTTTTAATGTTGCCCTCTTTTACGTAATGACATCGCTGTTTCCCTGTTTTGAGCATTTTTTAATCTTGATTTATTTTTGTGATTTTCCTATGTGGGTTGACAACCAGTTGCTCTGTCCTGTGTTCTAGTCTTGGGTTGATATCTGATAATCGTTTTCTAACTGGAGAACTCCCTTTAGTATTTCTTGTAGTTTTGGTAAATTTCTGTTTATCAGGAAATGTCCTAATTTCGCCTTCATATTTGAGAGGCAGTTTTGCTGGATATATGATTCTTGGCTGGCAATTTTTTTCCTTCAATGCTTTACATAAGTCATCCCATTGCCTTCTTGCCTGTGTGTTTTCTGCCAAGCAGCCTGAGTTTATTCTTATTGACTCTCTTTTGTATGTGACTTTTCATTTATTCCTAGCTGCTCTTAAAATCCTCTCTTTATCTTTTGTTTTGGCAAGATTGATTATAATATGTCTTGGTGACTTTCTTTTAAGATCTACCTTATGTGGAGGTCAATGAGCATCTTGGATAGATATCTTCTCATCTTTCATGATATCAGGGAAGTTTTCTGCCAACAAACCTTCAACAATTCTCTCTGTATTTTCTGTTATCTCTCCCTGTTCTAGTACTCCAATCACTCATAGTTTATTTCTGTTCATAGAGTCCCACATGATTCCTAGACTTTCTTCATTTTTTAAAAACTCTTTTATCTGATTTTTTTTCAAATATATTGGTGCCAAGTGTTTTATCTTTAGTCTCACTAATTCTGCCTTCCACTTGCTCAATTCTCCTCCTTTGACTTTCTATTTAGTTGTCTAATTTTGTAATTTCATTGTCAATCTTCTGAATTTCTGATTGCTGGCTCCCTATGGATTCTTGCAGCTTATTAAATTTTTCATTTTGTTCTTGAATAATCTTTTTAATTTCTTCAACTGCTTTATCTGTGTGTTCCTTGGCTAGTTCTGCGTATTGCCTGATCTCCTTCCTGATCTTGTTCCTGATGTCTTGAAGGGTACTGTATATTAATCTTTTGTATTCTGCTTCCAGTAATTCCAGAAATGCACCTTCTTCCAGAAGATCCCTTGATTCTTTAAGAGCTTGTTGAAGTTGATCATGGTCTGTTTCTTTATGTGACTTGATATTGAGTGTTATCTCTGAGCCATCTATAAGTTATTGTATTAGTTTACTTTATGTTTGCTTACTATATCCTAACTTCTTACTTTGTTTTGTTTTGATATGCCCAAATAGGTTTCTTGAGTGAGGTAGCTTGATTATTTTTGCCAGTGAAGCTCTGACGTCCTGTCATCAAATGGCTAGAGCTGTTATCAAGTGTATGAGCCTAGGAGTCCATCCACTTTTCTTGTGTGGGTTGAGATCAGGTATCCAGGTAGTTGGTCATCAAGTGTGTCATATAGGCTCATTCTGCAGTACTTGAGGGGCTGGGGTGATTGGTGTAGGTACCGATATCTGGTTGCAGCAGGTGGTCATGCTATGAACAAGGCAGGGAGCTGACAACCATTGCCCTAGTGTCTGTGAGAAAAGTGCCTCCCTGCTCCCTAGAGCACACAGGTGGTTGGGCTCTGCAGATGGACAGCGGGGACTCAATGCTTTTGGTTGTAAGGACTGGGAGGCACCAGTTATCCTTGGACCCCTGTTGTGAGTGGCTGGGTGATGTGAGTGGAGCCACCAGTCCTTAGGCCCCTGATGTGGGTAGGTGAGGACCCTGTTTAACAGGCAAAGTGATGTCAAACATCAAACACCCACCTCTTGACCACACAGCTGAAACTGTTGCAGTCTGCCAACAGGGGCCTATTCTCCTGAAATAGGCACAGAGAGGTCCATGCAGGAGGGAAAGTTATTCAAATTCCACAGACCATTTATTCCTGGACAGAGCCGCTTCTATCCTGAGCTCACCAGGTTAGTGGAGGAGTAGATTATCTTTTCCCCCAATTGTGAATTTATTCCTTCTCCAGTGCTGGGAGAATGGCTTAAGGTGCTCAGCAGGACTTTTCTCAGGCCCAGGAGAATCGACAGGCACTGAAGCTGGCTTGGGAACTGGGGGCGCAGTAAAATACACGCAAGTACTTAGCTTTTGTTGGGAATGCCGTTCTTCTTTAGTTCTGGAGGTAAGAGTAAGCAGTGCAGCTGGCTCTCTGTCTCTGAGGACACTGCAGTCAGAACGCTACCCCAGCTCATCACAGTCAGTCCTGGGAATGGTGCCTGAGGGTTCCCAGCATTTCAGGCCTGGCAATTCCTCTCTTATTGTGAACTGTTTCTACCTCCCCCTGCCACTCAGTCCATTTTCTAACTTTGCCTTTGATATTCAGGGCTCCTAGCTTGTCATAAATATAATCATTTCACTTGTTTTTTTTTGGGGGGGGGCCTTTTTTTTTTTAAGAGGGATCGCTGGAGATGTCTGACTACTGTGCCATCTTGGCCCTGCCCACTCCCTTTATATTTTGTGAAACCGTATGTATAGGTCATTATATAAGCATGTATTCTACTTGTGTAAAATAATTGGCACCAAAAAAAAAAGCAGTGGAGCTCCTTCCTTAAAATGCTGTTAGCAAACACATGTTCTGGGAAAGAATTCATCAAATTTGAAAGTTAAGTCTTAAAATTCCTCTTTCCTTAAGCAATGTCCCTACCATTTTCTTCTTCACTCTGCTAAGTTCAGCATGTGTTATATCATGAAAGAAGCACTGGGCCTGATGTCTAAAGGACAGGTTTTTACAAACTGCCCTTATCAATGTATTTTGTAGAAACGTCGTAGTAAATTAGACTGATCAATCTTGGATACATTTGATTCTTTGAGTAAAACGCTCTTTCAAATGCCCAAATCCTTTCAACATTACACCACTCTTCCCTTAGTTGTTGACCCTAAAGACGTGCTAAAACCAAAGGAGACCATAGGGAATAAAAGGATGTGGCATATTGGGTTACACGTGCATAACAGCTGGGTTATATATCCTTAGGAGAGGTGGAACCCACAGCAACTCTGAGATCAGTTTTAATTATGAAGAAGATAATAGCTACATTTTCAGTACATAGTCTGTACCAGGCATCTTCTAAAACTATCTTCTCTAAAACTCAAGAATGACCCTACAAGGTAAATACCCTGAAGGAAAGTGTACACTGTTTTGCATGAGTATATTGGGGGTAAAACCATCCTAAGGTTTTCCTGAGGGAGAAACATTTAAGAAAAAATCTGAGGATGAGTATCTATTAGGAGAATAGAGAAAAGAATGTTCCTGGCAGGTGAAAGGCATATACAAAAGCTCTGAGGTCGGAAATGGTCCACGGTGTCCAAAAAGCAGACAGCAGGCCAGTATAGATGAAGACTAGTAATGGCCAAGTAAAGTGACTTCAGGTAAGTAAGCAGAGGCCAGATCACGAAAGGCCTTTTTCTCTGACTTGTTTCTGAAAATGAATTGTTTATGTTGATCAGTGTACCTATGTTGTCTACATTCTCTATCACATTTAAATAGGACACTCAATCATTTTCCTTCATTTCCACAAAAACAAAACTCACCCAGGGCTTTTATGTGCACAGTAGACTATTTGTTTGATGATAAACTTATCATCAAAGGCCAGTTTGGATAAGAAAATGAGCTAATAAGGTTTTAGTTGTGGTTTCATTAAAACACTTCCAGTATATTCCATTTTCCTGGGTCCACTACATGTAATCCAGAGGAGTACAAGTCTCTATGTTTATGGAGATAATTTGTTGTGACAACTTATTATCTAATAATCCCTTCCCATCAAACCTGACATTCTTCCAGTTTTCTATCTCTCAGTGTGGAAGTCAGGATTCTTGGTTGCAAACAACAGAATTCTCTCTGACTGGTTTAAGCAGAAGAGGATATTAGTTAAAGAATTTCAGGTAACTCACAAACCCTCAGGTTTGAAAGAAAACCAACTTCAGAAGTTAAGAAACCAAGAATAATACCCAATTATATCTCGATGGAGTTGTTCTAGCAAAAAGGCTTATCGCTTCCATTGTTCAGCAGCAATGGTACAGCCCAAATGAAGACACTCCAAAGTGGAAACCAAAAACTCTATTGCTTTTGTCCTGAAGAATTAGGCTCATCTGACACTGTGCTTAAGCCCAAGATAGATTCTGTATATATTATTTCCTCATGCTGCTCCTTTTCGGGGGCAAAAGTGCAACTTAGCAATAAAGAAGTCGTGAAAATAATTTCTAACCTGTATTTGGTGTCACATTATTCATAATGTAAGAATTTTCCGAACAAAGGATGGGAATTCTAAAGACGTTGGGCAGCCACAAATGGCAAATGCTCACAATGCCCAGTAAATGTGATTATCAAACCTTTAGCTCTTAAACCAGAAATATGGGACTCATATTTCATTTATCCCCTTTTCTCATTTCCACATCAATTAATCTTCAAATTATGTTGATTTTATAAGCTCAATATCTCTAAATACCTTTTCTTTTTTTTGCCTCCTTTGTCCCCCTACTCCAGTTTAGGACACTAATACCTCTTTCTGATTTCACTGCTACAGCCTCCAGTTTCCCTTCACATAGTGTTGTACCCCTGCCAATCTGTCTATACTATCCAGTGAAGTGAGAGTCAGCCTTTCATACTGCATATATGGTAATATTGCTCCCCCACTCAGTTTCATCAGTGACATTCCTCTAGTCTGAGGAATGAAGGCTCAGTTTCTTAAGTTGGCCTTCAAGGTAATCCAAGATGTGTCCCCAGCATACATTTCCAACCTCCCCTTGTTCACTTTCCTCTCCCGTCATCTTACTCTCCAGCTGCTCCTGATTTCTTTCAGCCCCTCAAAGCACCATGCCCTCCCTAACCTCACACTTCCTCACTAGTAGATCCACTCTCCGTGGACTATGCTCTTTGCATCTTCCCCCTCCCCCTATGTCTTACCAATTCCCCTACATTCTTTACATCTTCATTGACTCCCTGCATTGGGATAAGCATCTCAATTTGTGCTTCCATAGAAGCTGGACTGTCCCCATCGTCACATGCATCACACTTTACAGTGATGATTCACCCAATACTGTAGCTCTAGGAGGTCTGAGATGATGTCTATTCGCTCAAAACTATAGCAGTCCCAGCACCTGGCATAGTGCTTGTCACATAGTAGACTTTCAATAAATGTATTTGTCAACTCTGGTGGTTGTGTATACCTGTGAATCAGATAGCTACCTAGCTTTGGATCTTGTTGAATGGTTTGCATTGGATGATCTAGTATTTAGTCAGTCATTGCTCTTTAAATACAGGACCCTATTAAAGGAAATATATTGAAGTTCTTAGAAGGTTGCAGGTAACAGAAACTTTCCCCAGCCTTCTGTGTGAAGGAATGGCCTTTGATAATAGTCTTGTTATAATTTCTTATTGGTAAACTTTGTCCTCTAGTATCTTAATGAAAACACAATTCCGTACACCCTTTTAGACTTTGTTCATTTCTCTGATTTATTAATGCAAAATTGTTTTATAACATAATTTTACAGTAGCCATTACAGTGGTAGTTAATCTTATGCTTTCTAGTTATTATAATCATTATTAATTTCTTTTAACCTCAAGACTTCAAACACCAAATATAAAATCATTGTTTTGTGCAACTGCCATAGATTTACTGGTTGTTTAGATGAACTTATTAGGATTCAGGAGTAGGATTTCTAATTCCCACTTTATATTCTATGCCAACTCCTCCCTCAATTATTCACACTAAAAGAGTAAGGCTTGGTTATTCCTCAAATGGCAGCTACTACAAAAGAATTTCATGTATTGGCCTTGGGATCTTGTTTCTGTATGTATGGGTGAATTTGAATATGTCTGTTTTTGGTCATTTAAAAATTTATACAAAATGCACTAATTTAGCATTGGTTCTTCATTCTCTGAACACCCCTATTCTTTCTGGTTCTCGGCAGAAATGAATTTTAATGCTTTAATTTCTAAATATCTCTCATTGTACTGCGGGTTGTATGAAGAATTAAAAAAAAAATAGAAGACGTGAAAATTAATTTAAGAAAAACCCTTTATCAATTTTTCTGCTTAATTAATTTAGGAAGAACTTGAATACCAGCATTTTTCAAAACAATAGTACATATAGTAACAAAACAGATGGTCTTCAGTGGCATAATTTGTTATAAGAAATCACCAAATTTCTAATTCCCTTGTACCTTCACATAGCACTTATCATAATAGTGCTGATGTTGGCACTTACTGCAATTTGTGCCATTCATTTTTTAATATCTGCTCAGCACCTCCCTCCAACACACACACACACACACACACACACACACACACCCCTAGCTGGAGTTATGTGACTGCAGGAACCATCGTTTGCTGACTACTGTTTACTTAGTTGGGTATCTAATAAGTTAATGAAGCAACAAAGGAATACAGGATATTGGAATGTGTTTTAAGAAGTGGAACCCCTTCCCACTGTCCTTTACTGGGTGTTTCCATCTTTCTCTCTTTCTGTAGGGGCTTCATGAACCTGCAAAAGGTCTGTCAAAGGATTTGGATATTATATATCTGGATGGGAAAAATTACACCTCTATGTTCTCTGACATCTTGATGATAGCATTTTCTTCAACTGAAGTTAGCCATAATCCTTAGTAATTTTAGTGGTATCTGTGACTTCATCACCATCAGAAATCACAAACTTTTGTTATCACAGTTGTTTGCATGTTATCTTGAAGATATTTTTGAAATTGTGGCAATGGTTCCAGCAAGATCTTACTATTTAATATGGAAGCACATCATACATTTGTCCTTAAAAAAAAGTCAAGCCTCAAGTTCCTATACCAAACAATTCTATAAGAAAAATATTAAGTGATGCAGAAAACATCAAAAGCAGGTGGAAGGAACACACAGAGTCACTTTACCAAAAAGAATTGGTCAATGTTCAACCATTTCAGGAGGTAGCATATGATCAGGAACCGATGGTACCGAAAGAAGTTCACGCTGCACTGAAGGCACTGGCGAAAAACAAGGCTCCAGGAATTGAACGAATACCAACTGAGATGTTTCAACAAACGGATACAGTGCTGGAAGTGCTCAGTTGTCTATGCCTAGAAATTTGGTAGACAACTACTTGACCAACTGACTGGAAGAGATCCATATTTATGCCTATCAAGAAAGGTGATCCTACAGAATGCGGAAATTATTGAACAATATCATTAATATCACAAGCAAGTAAAATTTTGCTGAAGAGCTAAAGTGGCTGCAGCAGTATATCAACAGGAACTGCCAGAAATTCAAGCTGGATTCAGAAAAGGACATGGAACCAGGGATATGATCACTGATGTCAGATGGATATTGGCTGAAAGCAGAGAATAACCAAAGGATGTTTACCTGTGTTTTTTGACCATGCAAAGGCATTTGACTGTGGTTCATAACAGATTACGGGTAACATTGTAAAGAATGGGAATTTCAGAACACTAAATTGTGCTTATAAGGAAACTGTACACAGATCAAGAGTCAGTCATTTGAACAGAATGAGGGGATACTGTGTGGTTTAAAGTCAGGAAAAGTGTAAGTCAGAATTTTATCCTTTCACCATACTTATTCAATCTGTATGCTGAGCAAATAATCCAAGAAGATGGACTATATGAAGAAGAACTCAGCATCAGAATTGGAGGAAGACTCATTAACAACCTGTGTTATACAAATAATACAATCTTGCTTGCTGAAAGTAAAGAGGGCTTGAAGCATTTACTGATGAAGATCAAAGACCACAGCCTTCAGTATGGATTACACCTCCACATAAAGAAAACAAAAATCCTCACAACTGGACCGATAAGCAACATTATGTTAAACAGAGAAAAGATTGAAGTTGTCAAGGATTTCATTTTACTAGGACCCACAACCAACAGCCATAGAAGCAGCAGTCAAGAAATCAAACAACGCATTGTATTGGGCAAATCTACTGCAAAAGACCTCTTGAAGGTGTTGAAAAGCAAAGATGTCACCTCGAAGACTAAGACCCCCGCCTCACCAAAGCCATGATGTTTTCAGCTGAATCATATGCATGTAAAAGCTGGACGATGAATAAGGAAGACTAAAGAAGAATTGACACCTTTGAATTGTGGTATTGGTGAGGAATATTGAATATACAATGGACTGCCAAAAGAATGGACAAATCTGTCTTGTAGGAAGTATGATGAGAATGCTTCTTAGAACCAAGAATGGCAAGACTACGTTTCACATACTTTGGACATGTTGTCTGAGGGGATCAGCCCTAGAGAAGGATATCATGCTTGGTAAAGTAGAGGTCAGTGAAAAAAGAGGATGACCCTCAACAAGGTGGATTGACACTGGCTGCAACAATGGGCTCAAGCATAACAACAATTGTGAGGATGGCACAGGACCAGGCAGTGTTTTGTTCTGTTGTACATAGCGTGGCTATGAGTTGGAACCTACCGGATGGCACCTAACAACACAATATGTATGGATTGCTGGTGTTGGAATCATAAACCTTATGCCTTCTGATGTAATTCCTTTTGGGAATAGAGTTTCTTTTGCTATATAAATGAGCTTGTATCAGTGGAGGGTGTGTCCTAAATCTAATCACTTCTGAGTTAAAAAAGAGCAGTTTGGAAGATAGATGGAATACAAAGACCTCTGAGAAACTGAGGAAAGCTGAAGAGACAAGGATCTTCCCCTAGAGCCAACAGAGAGAGAACCTTGCCCTAGAGCTGGTGTCCTGAATTTGGACTTCTAGCCTCCTGACTGTGAGAAAATAAATTTCTGCTCTTTAAAGCGATTCACTGTAGTATTTCTGTTACAGCAGCACTAAGAAACAATGATATTCACCTCAAAACTAGTCCCAGCCACTAGCCTGCCTACAATTTTTACCCTTCGTCTTACTTTGAAGATATTGCCGATTTGCCTTTTAGGCAATATAGGCTAGTATTTGAAAACACAGACCCTTACAACAATCTGGGTTCAAGTCCTGTCACTATTATGTACAGACCTGTAGTGTGTCTCTACATAAGCTACTTAACGTCTCTGTACTGGCTTGCCTTATATGTAAAATCAGCCAAATTATCTTCTTTCATAGGTTGATGGTGAAGGTTAAATGAGTTAACACATGTAACATATGAGCATCCGGCAAAGGCAGAGTGCAATGTGAATATTTGCTATTGCTCTTAGATAAGTGTCTTGTAACTGTGTAAAAAAAAATAGGTAACTATAATTATAAATGTCAAGCCACTGTTTAAAAAAGAAGCCTTTATTATGTGCCACCTGAGAGTATCTTGGCCTCACACTTATTCCAGCTGCTGCTGTGGCAACCAGCTCTTAGCAGGCCCTCATCAACCACCTGCAGATCCATCCTGATAGTGCTTCACCTTGTGCTCATGCTGCAAACTGAGCTGGGATTTTCCTGTTGATGTAGAGGTTTGGAGATCATCCATATGGACACATACAGCTCAGTGCCCATGCGTGACCAATCCAAAAGTATAAAAAGACCCAAAACCAAACTTGTTGCCATTGAGTCGATTCCGACTCACAGTGACCCAATAGGATAGAGTAGAACTGCCCCATAGGATTTCCAAGGCTGTAATCTTTATGTAAGCAGACTGCCACATCTTTCTCCATGGAACAGCTGGTGGGTTCAAACCGCCGACCTTTCGGTTAGCAGCTGAGTGTTTTAAGCAATGTGCCACCAGGGCTCCTTTCCAAAAGTATGGGGAGAGATAATACACCAAGGGAGAGTGGTGAGTGGATACTTCTCTCTATTTTCCCACCCTAAATGGATGATGCTGAGACAGAATTTATACACCATCTCAGTACACAATCCTGAGTTTCAGCAATTATTTGCGCATAGCACCATTTAGCTTGATAGTAAATCCTCACATTGGCTCTTCCACCTTCCCTAGTTTACTCTCTTCCCTTGCCAATCACTTCTGTTGCCTGGGACTATGCTTTCTGATAAAGCAGTGGGTCATAGATCTTACCTTCAAACTCTGCTGCCCATGGAACACAGACTAAGAGAATTGGTATTAGGAGTGTCCCTAGAAAGAATTTCAGAATGCATTTTGGAGTGGGGTTACTTGTTAGTCTAAGGCAATAAGGGCCCCATTGCTAGTGGTGACTATGGTGATGAAAACACTTGGCAGGCAAGTGGCATCAAAATTACTGAGGCTTTCATTTCTAAGTAATTTGGATGAGTGCACGAGGAAAAGGAGGTATAGGGTTTATATGACAGCTATAGCTTATGAACTTTATACGGGCAATGGTGATTACAAGGATTGTGGAGTGGTCTGGCTTTTGGTAACTAATTTAGAAGCCTCGAAAATAGAAGATGAAAGACCCAAGACAGCCAACTGCAACACAATTCATATCGAGAAAACCAGAGGGTCTCTAATGCTGCTTTTAAGGAGATTACCATCTCCTGCAGCCACAGAGTAGAGGGTGCTGAGAACCAGGCTTGGTATCTGATTTTAAGGATTGCAGCATTGCAAAAGAGGCTGATTGCATAGTCTTGAGTTACGTCTTATGTTCAATACAGAGCCCTGCTAGGAAAATAGTGGGATCCTGACTTCTGGAATTGAGACATTTGAGAGGATGAGATGAGAATCTTGAACCTCAAGTTTACTTGGACACTCAAGGCTGGCAGAAGAAGACTCCTTCCCCTTGAGAATCCTCCCCTTGCCTAGAGACCATGGTATTATTTTACCTGATGCACATTCTCCTCAAGATTTAATATGCCTTCCTCATTATATCCAGGCTGATGGCCAAGATCCATTAGACATCAGTAATAATAACCCTCGTTCCACGTGATCTTCTGAATCTGGCTTGAATTTCTGTCAGCCCCCTGTTGATATATTTTGCAACCATTTATGACTTCCAGTAAAAGTTTACTTGTATGTGATATTAATGTTATTATTCTATAATTTCCGTATCCTGTTAGATCACCTTTCTTTGGAATGGGCACAAATATGGATCTCTTACAGTCGGTTGGCTAGATAGCTGTCTTCCAAATTTCTTGACATAGATGAGGGAGCACCAGTTCTGCATTCATTTGTTGAAACATCTCAGTTGGTATTCTGTCAATTCCTAGAGCCTTGTTTTTCTCCAATGTCTTCAGTGTAGCTTGGACTTCTTCCTTCATTACCATCTGTCTTAGGTTGGGTTCTCTGGAAAAGCAAACCAGTAAAGCATATGTATATATATATACATATATATATTTGTATCAAGAAAATGACTCACTTGGTTGTAGAGGCTGGAACATCTCAGGCCTGTGGGTCACAGTAGAGGCTTCTCCTCACTGAAGTAGCCGCAGGGGCTGGTGAACCCAAGATTGGCAGGTCAGAGAGCAGGGGTCTTGCTCACTGGCTGCAAAGATCAACAAATTCCAAGATTGGCAGGAAAGACCGCAGGTAAGCTGCTAGCTCAAGTCCCAACAACCAGAAGTCAAACAAACAGGAGCCAACTGCAGAATCCAGAGTGAGCAAAAACCCCTGCATCTTGCCAGAATATCCTCTTATATTCAATGCAGGCCACATGCCCAAAGAAACTACCTTTCAACCGATTGGCCACTCACAGCAGATACCATCCTGGAGGTGATTGTATTATATAAAATCTCATCATGGAAGTGATCACAACATCATACAATTGCCAAACCACTGAGAATCACGGCCCAGCCAAGTTAACACACAACCCTAACCACCACGCCATTGTTTCTTGACCATATACTACCTCCTGAAATTGTTGAAATCCACCCAGTTCTTTGTATATTCCTTCCATGTTTTTTTTATGCTTCCTGCATTGTTCAATATTTTGCCCACAGAATCCTTTAATATTGCAACTCAAGGCTTGAATTTTTTCTTCAGTTCTTTCAGCTTGAGAAATGCAAAGCACATTCTTCCCTTTTGATTTTCTGATTCCATGTCTTTGCATATGTCATTACATTTTACTTTGTCTTCTTAAACTGCCTTTTGAAATCTTCTGTTCAGCTCTTTTTCATCATTTCTTCCGTTTGCTTTGGCTACTCTGTGTTCAAGAGTAAGTTTCAGAGTCTCTTCTGACATGCTTTTTGGTCTTTTCTTTCTTTCCCGTGTTTTTAATGACCTCTTGCTTTCTTCATGTATGATGTCCTTGATGTCATTCCACAACTCATCTGGTCTTATGTCATTAGTGTTCAGTGCACCTAATTCATTCCTGAGATGTTCTTCAAGTTCAGGTGAGATATACTCAAGGTTGTATTTTAGTTCTCATGGACTTATTATAGTTCTCTTCAGCTTTAATTTAAACTTGCATATGAGCAATTGATGATCTATTCTGCAGTCAGCTCCTGGGCCTGTTTTTTTTTTTTGTGTATGTGTGCTTTAAGTGAAAGTTTACAGCTCAAGTTAGTTTCTCATACAAAAGTTTATACACACATTGTTACATGATCTTAGTTGTTCTCCCTATAATGTGACAGCACACTCCTCCTTTCCATCTGAGATTTCCCATGTCCATTCAACCAGGTCCTGTCCCTTTCTGCCTTCTCATCTCTCCTCCAGACAGGAGCTACCCATTTAGTCTCATGTATCTACTTGAACTAAGAAACATAGTCTTCACGATTATCATTTTATGTCTTATAGTCCAGTCTTATCTTTGTCTGCAGAGTTGGCTTTGGGAGTGGTTTTAGTCCTGGGTTAACAGAGAATTTGGGGGCCATGTCTTCTGGGGTTCCTCCAGTCTCAGTCAGACCATTAAGTCTGGTATGTTACTAGAATTTGAGTTCTGCACCCCACTTTTCTCCTGCTCCATCAGGGACTCTCTGTTGTGTTCCCTGCCAGGGTGGTCTGGTAACCATGCCCCATCTAGTTCTTGTCTCAGGCTGATGGAGTCTCTGGTTTATGTGGCCCTGGCCTTGTTCTGACTGATGATATTGAGTTTTTCCATCATCTCTTTCCACCCATGTTGTTGACTTGATTCCTGTGTTTTCTGTCCAGTGCAGTCCACGTGTACAGTCACTGTTTATGTTAAGAAAGTTATTTGCAATGAATAAGTTGTTAGTCTTACAAAATTCTGTAAGGTGATCTCTGGTGTAGTTTTTACCACCTAGGCCATATTTTCCAATTACTGATCCTTCTTCTTTGTTTCCAACTTTTGCATTTAAATCTTCAGTAATTATCAATGTATCTTGATTGCATGTTTGATCAATTTCAGGGTGTAGAAGGTGGTAAAAATCTTCAATTTCCTCATCCTTGGCATTAGCGGTTGGTGTGTAAATATGAATAATTATTGTATTACCTGGTCTTCCTTGTAGGCATATGGGTATTATCCTATCACTGGCAAAGTTGTATTTCAGGATAGATCTTGAAATGTTCTTTTTGACAATGAATGCAAAGCCATTTCTCTTCAATTTGTCATTCCTAGCATAGTAGGCCATACGATTGTCTGATTCAAAATGGCCAATACCAGTCCATTTCAGCTCACTAATGCCTTGGATATCTATCTTTATGTGTTCCCTTTCATTTTTGATGACTTTCAGTTTTCCTAGATTCATACTTCATACATTCCAAATTCCAATTATTAATGGATGTTTGCAGCTATTTCTTCTCATTTAGAGTTGTGCTGCATCAGTAAATGTAGGTACTGAAAGCTTGCCTCCATCCATGTCACTAAGGTTGACTCTACTTTGAGGAGGCAGCTCTTCCCCAGACATATTTTGAGTGTCTTCCTACTTGAAGGGCTCATCGTCCAGCATTATATCAGACAATGTTCTACTGCTATTCATAAGGTTTTCACTGGCCAGTTTTTTCAGAAGTAGACTGCCAGGTCCTTCTTCCTAGTCTGTCTTAGGCTGAAAGCTCAGCTGAAACCTGTCTACCATGGGTGATCCTGGTGGTATTTGAAATACTGTTACATATCTTCTAGCATCAAAGCAACATACAAGCCACCACACTAGGACAAATTGACAGAAGTGTGATGGTGCTTAGTAGAGATAGCATCTATTTATTTTTTAACTCACTTTGTTAATCTTCCTATTGTTTGTCAGAATATGCTTTACAGGGTGTTAGTTGTTTTGATAGTCCACAGAACATTATATTAACCCAGAATATTGGTGACGTTATGATAATTAAACTTAGTAAACAAAAAGTGACAAGGACTGTGGATGTCCTAATAAGACACATTCATACCAGAGGTTGGAAGATAAATCTCATAACAATTTAGGGTTCTGTCATCAATGAAAATTTTAGAGGTCAAATGATTTGGGACATGAAAATAATCCCATTTAAGGTAAAGGACAATATTGAACCTTGTATATCTTAGCACTAAGAAATAGGACAGCACTTGGCAAGCTCCCTTTTTTGAATTTGGGTAGCACATGTTACACTTGACAATAATGCTCTGACTCATTTGTTGGAAAGCTTTCAATTTTGAGAGTGGATCAGAGTAAGAAAGACGTCTGAGGCAGTGCAAGTTGCTTTGCCATTCAGGCAATATGACTTTGCATTTGTAATGGTATTAGATGTATCCATGTTGATTAAGGAGACCGTGTGGGATGCCTGGCAAGTTCCAGTGGGAGAGTTATAGCACAGATCTGTAAAGTTGATGAGCCATTCTATGCCTCTGTGAGAAAGAACTACTCTCAGCTTGAAAAGCAGCTTCTGGTGTGCTATTAGTCCATACTAGAGACTGAGTGTCTAAAACTGGAACAAGTGATGGTACCACTGGAGCTTCCCATCATTAGCTGGGCATTATCCCATCCATCCCGTCATAAATTCAGGCAGGTGCAGCAGTCATCCATAGTATGATGGTATATTCAGAATAAAGCTTAGACTGGTCCAGAGGGCAGGAATAAATTACATAACTCATGGACCAGACTCCAATGTCACCTCTCCCTATAGCCCTTCTTTCCTTCTTTCATCTCACACCTGTGCTTCATAGGGCATTCTCTATAACCAAGTGACAGAGGAGAAAAGAATGTGGGCACGGTTCACAAATACATGGATATGGTACATTGGTACAGGCTAAAATTGGAGTAATGCCTCATTTCAGCCCACCCATGTGTGTTTCTAATGAAAAATGGGTAAGGCAAATTCTTCCAGGAGACATATTTGTAAAAAACACAGAGTTCATTTTTTTTTTAATAAAAGAAGGAATGACTTAAGGATGTACATGGATTTTTGGTCAGTGGTAAATAGTTTGGCTTGTTGGTCAAGGGACTGGAAGAAGTAATATTGGAAGACTGGCAATGTGGGATTTTAGAAGTCTGTGGACAGCCCCCTGGGAGTGGTTATAAAACTTGTGGATCTTTCATTTCACTCTTATGCCTATGAGAAAGCATCCATTGCAGATGAAGCTTTCTATAACCACCCTCTTTCTTTGGCTACCCTGGGACTGGAATAATAAGTTTATGAAGTGAGTGATCATGGTAGCTGGCACTGAGGCTAATCATGGACCCAATACTAAGGATTCCCTCTCAAAAAAAGCTGATCTAGCTATTGCAATTGCTGAACTCAACCTGCTTGCAGCAGAGAATGATGCTGAGCCCTCAATTTATTACTTTCTTTCCAGGAGATCTTCCAGTCACTTGGAGATGGCAGAAGTTCTTACTTTCTAGAATTGTACTTCTGGATATGGGTTTGCCTTCACTATCAGCAGTGCCTCTACTAGTGCCACTACCTTATCCATTGCTAGTGGGAATGGAAAATGGTAAACCATTGAGGAAAACACTGTGGCAGTTCCTCAAAAAAATAAAAATAGAACTACCATATGACCCAGCAATTCCACTCTAAGGCATGTGCCCAAAGACCTGAAAGCTTTCAATTTTGAGAGTGGATCAGATCAAACAGATACTTGTACACCCATGTTTAGTACAGCACTATTCACAATAATGAAACAGTGGAAACAACATAAATTCCCTTCAATGTGTGAATGGTTAAACAAATGTGATACATAGATCAATGAATACTTCTCAGCCAATAAGAGAAATGAAGTCTTGATACATGTGAATGGAACTTGAAGACATTATGCTGGGTGAAATAAGTCAATTACAAAAGAACAAATATCATATGACCTCACTAATATAAAAAGACAAGAACAGGCAAAAGTATAGAAACCAAAGTTTATTAGTAGTCACCATGAGTGGGAGGCAGAGTTGGGGGCGGGGGGAGGTCATTGCTTATGAAGTACTGACTTTTGGTTTGCAGTGATAGAAAAATCACGTTGATTAAGGGTAAGCTTGCAAGCCAGTTAGTGTAATTGCTGTCAACAAGTTGTACGCCTGTGAAAAGTTGGATTGGCGAAAGATATGCTTACCAAAAAAAAAAAAAAGAGTAGCTGCTGAGGCTGCTTATGTACAAACACCTCGTGGGATTTGATTCCTTGGTTTGGAAGTTTGGTGTCATGGTTTCATGGGACATCCCAGTTATCAGGGATTGAATAGTGTCCCCCCAAAATATGTGTATCAATTTGGCTAGGCCACGATTCCCAGTATTGTGTGATTGTCCACCATTTTGTCATCTGATGTGATTTTCCTATATGTTGTAAATTCTCTCTATAATGTTGATGAGATGGGATTATCAGCAATTATGTTAGTAAGGAAGGATTCAATCCACAAGATTGAATTTGTCTTTTGTGATATAAAAGAGAGAAGTGAGCAGAAAGACATGGGGACCTTGTACCACCAAGAAACAAGAGCCAGGAGACTAGTGTATCCTTGGGACCCAGGGTCCAGGCACTGAGAAACCTCTTGACCAGGGGAAGAGGATAAGGACCTTCCTCCAAAGCCAACAGAGACCGAAAGCCTTTCCCTGGAGCTGGTGTCCTGAATTTGGACTTGTAGCCTACTAGACTATGAGAGAATAAATTTCTCTTTCTTAAACCATCCACTTGTGGTACTTCTGTTATAGTAGCACTAGATAATTAAGACACCAGTTAATTGCCCTAATATCATGTTCAACACTTCTGTTCTACCTCCTAGTTCATTTCGTAGTGCCTGGGGTCTTAAAAGCTTGCAACAAGCCATCCTAGGTATAACAATTGGTCTCCGTTCACCTGGAGCAACAGAGGGAGAAGAGAGTCAGGAACTGGAGGAAGAAGTGGAATGGCTAGCTAATTGCCACCGTAAATAATTGGCTCATTTGCCAAGAGACCAGAAGAACCGAATGGGGTCCGACTACCACTACTGAACATTTTGATCAAAGATTCTAGAGCAGAATCCTGATCAAAAGGGTGAACATGGAGAAAAGAATTATAAATTCTCATGGAATCCAGAAATTCTGGAGCTATGGAGGCTGCATGAACCTTTTAAACTATTGCTCTGAGATAATCTTTAGGCCTTAAACTTTATAGCAAAAATATTGCCTAAAGTCTTCTTAAAACCAAACAACAATTTAGCTTAAGGAGTAAAGAATGTCTGCCTTGAGCATAGTGCTCTTTTAATATCTATCTGTATAGGATCAAATTGACAACAGGAACTCAAAAGATCAGATCGGAAACTTAGGGGGCAGCGAGTTTATGTTAATGGAGGAGTAACAACAAAGAAAAGAAGGGTGAGAATGTTGCACACCTCGAAGAATGTAATTAATGTCACTGAATTGTACATGTATAAACTGTTGAATTGGTATATTCTGCTGTGTATATTCTCAACAACAAAAATAAAATAAATTATTAAAAAAATAAGTATGCAGAGCAAAGAAAACCCAAAAGCACTAAGGCACAAATGAGTCGGCAGGTAATAAGCATTCTCTTTTTACAGACTTTGTGCCAATGCTCTTCATATCACAAAGGGACGCTTTTGTTCTTGGATGTCTAATCAGTAAATGACAGATCTGTTTTCTTGCCCTAACTCTGAGGAATTTCTATCTTATCACCAGCTTTAGTAATATTAACTTCAATGTCTATATCTACCAGGATTGAATTATAAAAATACAAATAACTTTATGATAGGGCCTTGAATTTGTATGTTTTTATTTTTTTAAGTTTTTATGTAGCAAGCAATAAAAAGTAATTAGTATGTTTTTAATAACACGCAAAATAATAAGGCTAGTTTTCTTAACAAACTAGGTATGATCATTACATTTTTCTGGAGATAAGCTATATATAAGGCTACGGTGTTGTTGTTAGGTGCTGTTGAGTCAGTTCTGACTCATAGTGACCCTGTGTACAACAGAATGAAACACTGCCCTGTCACACAGCATCCTCGTGATCGTTGTTCTGCTTGAGCCCATTGTTGCAGCCACTGTGCATTCCATCTCATTGAAGGTCTTCCTCTTTCTTGCTCACCCTCTACTTTCAGTCCCTGGAGAAAGAAAAGCATGATGTCCTTCTCCAGGGACTGATCCCTCCTGATAACATTTCCAAAGTATGTGAGACTAAGTCTTGCCATCCTTGCTTCTCAGGAGCATTCTGATTGTAGTTCTTCCAAGATAGATTTGTTCATTCAATATTCTTAATCAACATCATAATTCAAAGGCATTAGTTCTTCTTCATTCCTCCTTATTCATTGTCCAGCTTTCACACGTGTATGAGGCAATTGAAAATGCCATGGCTTAGGTCAGGTGCACCTTAGTCTTCAAGGTGACATCTGTGTTTTTTAACACTTCAAAGAGGTCTTTTGCAGCAGATTTGCCCAATGCAATGCATCGTTTGATTTTCTGACCACTGCTTCCATGATGTTGATTGTGGATCCAAGTAAAATGAAATCCTTGACAACTTCAGTCTTTTCTGCATTTATCACGATGTTGCTTATTGGTCCAGTTGCGAGGATTTTTGTTTTCTTTAAGTTGAGGTGTAATCCATACTGAAGGCTGTGATCTTACATCGTCATCAGTAAGTGCTGCAAGTCCTCTTCACTTTCAGCAAACAAGGTTGTGTCATCTGCGTAATGCAGGTTCTTAATGAGTCTTCCTCCAATCCTGATGCCCCATTCCTCTTCATATGGTCCAGCTTCTCAGATTATTTGCTGAGCATACAGATTGAATAAATACAGTGAAAGCGTACAACCTTAACGCACACCTTTCCTGACTTTAAACCATGCTGAATGACTGTCTCTTGACCTGTGTACAAGTTCCTCATGAACACAAGTATTCTGTAATTCCTATTCTTCGAAATGTTACCCATAATTTGTTATGATCCATACAGTCAAATACCTTTGCATGGTCAATAAAACACAAGTTAACATCTTTCTGGTAGTCTCTGCTTTCAGCCAGGATCCATCTGACATCAGCAATGATATCCCTCCTTCTATGACCTCTTCTGAATCCAGCTTGAATTTCTGGCAGCTCCCTGTTGATGTACTGCTGCAACCACTTTTGAATGACCTTCAGCAAAATTTTACTTGCCTGTGATATTAATGATATTGTTTGATAATTTCTGGATTCTGTTGGGTCACCTTTATTTGGAATAGGGATAAATATGAATCTCTACTAGTCAGTTGGCAAGGTAGCTGTCTTCCAAATTTCTTGGCATAGATGAGTGAGCACTTCCAGCGTTGCATCTGTTTGTTGAAACAGATTGGTATTCCGTCAATTCCTGAAGCCTTGTTTTTCACCAATGTCTTTGATGCAGCTTGGACTTCTTCTTTCAGTACCATTGGTTCTTGATCATATGTTACCTCCTGAAATGGTTGAACGTAGACCAGTTCTTTTTGGTACAGTGACTCTGTATTCCTTCCACCTTCTTTTGATGCCTCCTGTGTAGTTCAGTATTTTTGCCCATAGAATCCTTCACTATTGCAACTCAATGCTTGAATTTTTTCTTCAGTTCTTTCAACAACTGAAGTAGCATTGTAATTTTTCCTAGATAAGGACAGATTTAAAAATTTTATAGATGTATGTCTCTTTAAACCCAAGATAGGTGAATTTCTATTCAAAACCTCAAACTTTATTTTTCAGTAAGTGATGAGTCTTATCTTACAAAGATTTAGTACTCTCTTCCACACAAGTAAGACTCATGCAGGGGCTTTTTATTATTATTTTTTAAATCTGAAATATTCTCTCTCTAAGCCTTCCTTGTCTTAGCTAACTCCTATATGTCTTTCCAATTCAAGCTTAGATAATGCTTCTTACAGAAGGCCATTTTTGATTCGCTAGTTTACATATTAACTGCCTATGCACTCCAATAAGATTACTTAATTTTTATACTTTATCATAACATTACATATATCAGTTGTATACGTAAATTTTATGTTTGAATTTTATTTTCTGAATTTTCTGTCATACAAAATCCTCCTACAAGAAATGACTTAAACTTCAGACAAGATATAAGAAAGTAATGACCTGAAGCCATTGGAGGGTGAAAAAAAAAAAAGGCAGATATATTCTGGAGGAAGAGTCAAAACTTTTAAAAAGGCACTAGAGTGCAATGAGTTTCCTGTTTGTTTTTTTTTTTATATAATTTTTAGCATGAAGGTAAGTTGAAGTCAGCGCTATTAATCTAAGATAGAACTTTTGAAGTCTTTCTTGCTTGAAGAACAGAGGACAAATTTGGCTGATGTCAGAGGGACCCTGGCTGAAATCAGAGAATACCAGAAGGATGTATACCTGTGTTTTATTGACTATGCAAAGACATTCAACTGTTTGGATCATAACAAATTATGGACAACATTGCAAAGAATGGGAATTCCAGAACACTTAATTGTGCTCATGAAGAAACTGTACATAGATCAAGAGGCAGTTGTTCAGACAGAACAAGGACACGCTAAGTGGTTTAAAGTCAGGAAATGTGTGCATCAGGGTTCTATCCTTTCACCAAACCTTTTCAATCTGTATGGTAAGCAAATAATCTGAGAAGCTGGACTATGTGAAGAACGGGGCATCATGATTGGAAGAAGACTCATTAAGAACCTGCGCTACACAGATGATGCAACCTTTCTTGCTGAAAGTGAAGATGACTTGAAGCACTTACTGATGAAGATCAAAGACTATAGCCTTCAGTATGGATTACACCTCGACATAAATAAAACAAAAATCCTCACAACTGGACCAATAGCAACATCACGGTAAACGGCGAAAAGATGGAAGTTGTCAAGGATTTCATTTTACTTGGATCCACAATCAACAGCCATGGAAGCAGCAGTCAGGAAATCAAAAGACTCATTCCACTGGGCAAATATGCTGCAAAAGACCTCTTTAAAGTGTTAAAAAGCAAAGATGTCACCTTGAAGACTAAGGTGTGCCTGACCTAAGCTGTGGTATTTTCAATTGCATCATATGCGTGCAAAAGCTAGACAATGATTGAGGAAGACTGAAGAAGAATTGATGTCTTTGAATTGTGGTGTTGTCGAAGTATATCAAATATACCATGGACTGCCAAAAGAACAAACAAATCTGTCTTGGAAGAAGTACAACCAGAATACTCCTTAGAAGGTAGGATGGTAAGACTGTGTCTTATATACTTTGGACATGTTGTTTTAAGGGATCAGTCCCTAGAGAAGGACATCATGCTTGGTAAAGTAGAGAATCAGCAAAAGAGAGGAAGACCCTCAACGAGATGGATTGACACACTGGCTGCAACAATGGGCTCAAGCATAACAATGATTGTGAGCATGGTGCAGGACTGGACAGTGTTTTGTTCTGCAATACCTGGGGTCACTATGAGTTGGAACCAACTAGATGACACCTAACAACAACAACAACATGGCCATGGAAATGATAGCAGGATTCCTGGAATGAGAAATGCAGAGAGGGGAGCCACAAAGTCTGTGTAAAGATGCTGTCCAAGCCTTTGGCTGATCCCTGATCCACGTAAATTCAGGGAAGACTTATAACATCGCAGCTAATGATAGAAGACTAAAGTGAGATTGAGCTTCTGCTGAAGAGAGAGAGTTTGCATATTGGGTACAACAAAGTTAATTGCCTACTAAAACAAAAACATAAATGAAATATAAATGTCTCTACAACATAGTATTTACAATTTCTGGGATACAATACAAAATTACTCGATATATTGAGAACCAGTGTCAAGAAATTTAAACTCAATTAATTCAGGGAAAGTAAGGTAATAATAAACTTAAACATAGAAAATATAATTACAGAAATAGAAATTTTGAAAAGAAATAAATTGTAAGTCTAGAACTGAAGAGGAAAATAACAGAGATAAAAATTCTCTAGATAGGTTTAACAGCAGAATGGAGATGATAGGGCAAGTAATCAGTAAACTTAAAGATAGGTTAGTAGAAATAATTTAATCTGAACATGGAGAGAAATATGACTGAAGAAAGTGATCAGAGCCTTGGGGATTTGTGAGACAATAACAAAGGTGAAACATATTATGTGTAATTGAAGAAATGGAAAGAAAAGAGAGAAATTGGCAGAAAAAAATATTTGAAGTTACAATGACTGAAAATTTCCTAAATTTAGTGAAAGGCATACATTTTTCAAATTAAAAATGTCCAGAAGACCTCAAATATGACAAATACTAAGAAGACCACGGTCTTAGACATCTAGTGCTGCTTCAACAAGAAATTTATTTTCTCATAGTTTGGTAGGCCAGAAGTCCAAATACTGGGTGTTAGCTCCAGGGGAAGGCTTGCTTTCTTTCGGCTCTGGAGGAAGGTCCTTCTCATCAATCTCCCCGTAGACTAGATGCTTCTCCTCGCAGGAACCCTGGTTCCAAAAGATACACTCTGCTCCTGGTTCTTCTTTTTTCGTGGTATGTGGTTCCCACTCTCTGTTTGCTTCCCTTTCCTTTTATCTCTTGTAAGGTAAAAGGTGGTGCAGGCCACACTTCAGGGAAATTCCCTTTAGATTAGATCAGGGATGTGACCTTAGTAAGGGTGTTACAATCCCACCTTAATCCTCTTTAACATAAAATTACAATCACAAAATGAAGGACAACCGCACAATACTGGGAATCGTGGCCTAACCAAGTTGACACATATTTTTTGGGATCACAGTTCAGTCCATGACAATCGTACTTAATAAGCACATTATAATCAAAGTGCTGAAAATCAAAGATAAAGATGAAATCTTGAAAACAGAATAATGATATTTTAGATACAGGAGAACTAGCAAAATTAATCTATGTTGAAAAAATCATAACAGTAGTGTCATGGATTGAATTGTGTCCATGAAAAATATCTGTCAACTTAGCTAGGTCATAATTCCCAGTATGGTGTGATTGTCTACCATTTTGTCATCTGATGTGATTTTCCTATATGTTTCAAATTCTGTCACTTTGATGTAATGAAATGGATTAGTGGCAGTTATATTGATGAAATCTACAAGATTAGATAGTGTCTTAAGCCAATCTATTTTTAGATATAAAAGAGAGAAGGAAGTAGAGAGACATGGGGACCTCATTCTATCAAGAAAGCAGCACTGGGAGCAGAGCACATCCTTTGGACATGAGGTTCCCGCGATGAGATGCTCCCAGACCAAGGGAAGATTGATGAAAAGGTCCTTCCTCCAGAGATGACAAGAGAGAAAGCCTTTCCCTGGAGCTGAAGCCCTGAATTTGGATTTGGAGCTGATTAGACTGTGAGAGAATACGCTTCTCTTCGTTAAAGCCATCCACCTGTGGTATTTCTGTTATAGCAGCACTAGATGACCAAGACAAGTGGCTGCCTCTAGAGCTAGGGGCAGGGACTGACTGGGAAGGAACATGAGGAAAGTTCTTAAGTTGGCAGGCATCATAAGTCAGTCATTTGTTAAAACAGTTTGTGCATCATGATATAGGTGTGTGCATTTGTTAAAACAGAAAATGCATACTTCAGTATAGTACATTTTATTATGTATATTTAAATTTCACATCAAAAGAACAAAAAAAGAACTAAGCAAAAATTATAGTTTACTCTTACTAGCTTTAGAGTCTGTGAGGGCAGCAATCCAGTTTATACCCATCATTGTATCACTTGTGCTGTACAGAGTGCATGACATAAGGAAGATGCTGAGAAAATTTTTGAGTTAAATTTCATATATTCCTTTTTATCTCTACTAGTCTAATTCAGATGAGTAGACAATGATTAAATTCCTGGTGAATAAATAGAAGAATGAAATAAGGAACCTGTATAATTATGAGCATTATATGCTAATGATAATTTTAAAATAATATACATTGTTGGTCCTGTAATAACATGGTTGGTGTTCTTGCGGTTAGTTGCCATTGAGTTGATTACAGTTCATAAGTAATCAGTTCTCCCCTGTGTGCAGAGTAGAATGGCTCCATTAAATTTTCAAGGCTGGATCTTTTGGAAGCAGGTCATAGGCCTGTCTCACAAGGCGCTGCAGGGTGAATTGGAACTGCCAACCTTTCAGATAGCAGCTAAACATTTAACCTTTTGCAATACCGGGGCTCCCCCAAGAAAAGATAAAGGATCAAAATTACATGGCTAATAAGTGAGAAGCTGTATCAATCAGGATACAGGCAAGAAACAATTTATCCAAATCACTCGAATGAAGAGTTATTGAAAATCTACATATAGAGGTTTGGGTTGTTGTTGTTAGGTGCTGTCAGGTTGTTTCCAACTCATCGTGACCCTATGCACAATAGAATAAAACATTGCCTGGTCTTGCACCATTCTCACAGTCATTGTTATGTTTGAGCCTATTGTTGCAGCCATTCTGTTAATCCATCTCATTGAAGGTCTCCCTCTTTTCGTTGACCCTCTACCAAGAATGAGGTTTGGGCAGGGTAAAGAAAAAAAAAAAAAGAGATAAAGTACTCAGTGACTAGTAATCACAGGAAGCCATTACAACCCCATATGTCTGGAGGGACCAAAGGAAAAGATAGTGTGACTGGGATCCAGTGAGCATTGGAACTATGGAGGAGGAGTTGCCTGCTTGACCCTGTAGTAGTGGACATTTGCAACTACTGCCAGAGAGGTGGCATGGGAGAAGAAAATATATCCAATCCCTTTCATTTCCTGCCTTCTTTTCTCACTTCTTAACCATTGGATGAATCTAACTGGACACCATTAGGCAAGGGAGCCACTGGGGTCAATCTTCCAGGTTTTCGAGCAAGTGAGACAACAGTTGATGATGTAATGGGTGTGGGAGGCAGTAATTGAAAATTAATCAGTACTGTAGGTGTACCTGGACTTGATTCCAGTCCTTGTGTCTTCCAGGCCCATGTTCTTTCTTATGCATCATATTGCCTCTCATTTTAGTCACAGAAATTATAGTAACAATCCTGAGTTTTATTATAGTTAGTGTCTTGTTGAACTAAACACTCCTAATTTCTTTTGTAGCAGTCAGAAAGTCATCGCATAGCTCCTGAGTTTAGATGGGGAGTCAGGTTGGGAATGAGCAGCCATCACCTAGTTTAGTTTTTGGATCATTAGCTGAGACACCGCCAACCATCTTTTAAACTTACATATACTTGTCCCCAGGTTAGTGGACTCTTATAGGACTTTCACATGAATGAGCCTGAATTGCTAATTAAATGCCATAAGGCTAACTGACTGATGGTTACTCTTTAATGTGACATTTTAGAGCACAGAAAAGGCAGGGACTGAGATAATTGTGCTCTCGCTAGCTAAATGTAATGCAGCTAAGAAAAAGGACTAGGGTGTAGGGTACGACTTCAATTATTTCCACGCCAGCAGGTCTTTTAGAAATGTCTTTTAGAACTGCCAGCCCTATCCAATTGTCTCAGCAGCATGAGACAGAGACTTCTCATGAAATGTGACTGAAAATACAGAACCAAATTGTATATTCTTTTCTAAGTGTTCATTAAACAAGTTAATTAATCTCACTGAGTCTCAGCTTCTTGTCTGCAAAATGGGGACAATAGTAGTATATATCACATATAATGGTTGTAAGATTAAATAATTTAACATACATAAAGCATTCACAGCAGTACCTGGAAAATAATAAGAATTCAATGAATATTAGCCATTATCATAATTGTTGAGCAATAACCTTTGCCCGTTCTTTGCTCCAATCCCTTTATTGGGTTCTTTCAGGGGATCTTCTTAGCTTTCTGTCCTTGTAATTTTTTTTTATTTTCTCTTAAATTTCAAGTTTGTTATCTTGGCAGAGACTGTACTGGTATTTTCAATTTTGATCAACTATAGGGTGCTTTGAATATGATTCCCCGAATAAAACTTCTCTGAGGTATAAGCTATGTTTTGGGGTTCATTATGGTATGAAGACATGTGAAAACAGCCTCTTCTTTTGACCCACTGTGATGGTTAAAGTTGTGCGTCAACTTGGCTGAGCTATGATTCTCAGTGGTTCGGCAGTTGTAAAATGCTGTGATCACTTCCATGATGAGATTTCTTATAATGTGATCCCTTCCACGATGGCATCTGCTGTGAGGAGCCAATTAGTTGAAAGGGAGCTTCCTTGGGCAAGTGGCCTGCATCAAATATAAGCGGACATTCAGGCAAGGCTCAGGGCCTTTTGCTTGCTCTGGATCCTGCAGCTTGCTCCTGTTTGTCTGACCTCTGGTTCTTGGGACTTGAGTTAGCAGCTTACCTGTTGTCTTGCCTGTTGAACTTGGGATCTGTTGACCTTTGTAGCCTGTGAGCAAAAGCCTTGCTCTCTGACCTGCTGATCTTGAGTTTGCCAGCCTCTTCAGCTACATGAATCAGGAGAAACCTCATAAACCCATGGACTTGGGACATTCCAGCCTCTACAACCACTTAAGCCATTTCCTTGGTATAAATATCTCTCTCTCTCTCTCTATACACTTTACTGGTTTTGCTTCTCTAAAGGATCCAGCCTAAGACACTCATCTTTCATTTTTATGTGCTGAGTAGGAACAGGCAGACTTGGAGTAGATATCAAGTCCTTAAAAGAGAAACATTGACCAAAAGGATATACTTTCCCCATCTTCTTCTTCCAACTGACCCCTGATTTTTAATTTAGCCTTCTTTTGTGTTCTTGTAATGAGAGATTTAGGTTCAAATTTTGATCCAGTCATTTACCAATAAATGCCCTTGGAAAAATCACATACCTTTTCCAAGTCTCAGTTTCCACACCTGCAAAACAAAGGTGACGGTGCCTATCACACATGAGTATTTGCTAGCCAAGTGAGGTGTTTAGCATATATAATAAAAGTCTCAGTTAATAGTAATTAAATCTTGAAAATTTATTGTCTGTAGGTCTGGGGATGCTTTTTGACATAGTAATTCCTCTACTGCTTCCAGAGTAGTAGTCAAAAATGGCAGAAGGAGCAGTGGGATCATAGTCAGAGGATCTAGGTTCTAGACTCTGCTGACAATTCTGTGTTACCTTGGTCAGTTTATTTTACCTCTCTGTGTTTTAGTTTTCAAGTTTGTAAAATTAGAATTGGACTAGAACTGTGCTTTACTGTATCCCTCTTGGAAATTCACAATACATATTAATAGTGTAAAAGCTCTGCGAATTCTTTTAATAGGAAAGTTTACTTAACCCTGCTTAATACAGTGTTTCCTTAGCTTTTTTTTTGACTGTAGATCTCTTTTCTGAAAATAATGAATTAACATCTTGCTAAATACTTGTGTTCTTCACAAAATAGTGGGGAGGTTGGGGAGTAGGGTAGATTCTGAAGTAGCTGATGTCCAATTCTCTCCTTCTCATTTGTGAATCCAATGAGTTCATGATCACTCCTTATTATCATACATTGATGTCCCTATTATGCTTAAGGGATGAGCCATGAGTTCACTTCTCCTTTCCTTCAAGGGAAATAGTGTTAATATGATTGATCACATAGTCCGCATTAGTTCACAATTTCCTGAAAGGAAATGTTACATATGGTAAATGTATAAGTCCACATTTTGTTTGCCTTTTGGAATTACTTTTTCTTCCACTGGTTCAAAAATTTATATTAAGAACTAAGGAAATTCAATATAGACTCCTACCAATAAACCATATTCTTGGAATACATTCTGAATTCATAGTTATAACTAATGTGGTACTTGGATTTTTATTTTATTGTTAGTTATTGTGCACTAGTTCCTGTTTAGACCTGAGCAGGGCAAACAAGGGCATGATTGATGTTGTGGATTGAATTATGTCCCTCAAAATATGTGTTGTAAATCTTAACCTCTATGCCTGTGGTTATAAACCCATTTGGGAATAGGTTGTCTTTGTTATGTTAATGAAGCAAGATTAGTGTGGGGGGTATCTTGAGTGAGTCTCTTTTGAGATATAAAAAGAGATTAAATAAGCCAGCAGCAGAGAGAGATGGGTTAAAATAGATGCCAAGACACATGGAGATCTGCTAGGAACCAGGAAGCAGAAGGTGAAGAGACAAAGAACTTTCTCCAGAGCTGACAGAGGGAGGAAGCTTTTCCCTAGAACATACGCTCTGAATTTGGACTCTCAATTCAGCCTTCTAGCCTCCTAAACCATGGGAAAATAAACTTCTGTTTGTTAAAGCCACCTGTTTGTGGTATTTCTGTTATAGCAGCACTAGGTAATTAAGACAATTAGCAAACAAATCTTCAGAAATTCTGAGGTTTGCAGCCATGGATACTCCACTTAGGCTTTGCAAAAGAAAATGGCCACTTTGTTAACCTTCTATCAGAGGTGGATTATCCAATAAGCAAAGTAAGCAGGGGCTTATTTGTGCTTACTTATTCATCTGTAATAAAGAGTCTCACGTGGGTTTCACCACACCACATCAAAGTGAAACCCATGTGGAATTGTTCACTACAGATGAGTAAGTAAGCACAAGTAAGCGCCTGCTTACCTGGTTTACTGGGTCACTGCCCCTGTCATGGGCTGTAAATTTGAAAAGAAGCTTTGATTCTGTAGGAAAGTGTCATGGGGCTGGGAGAGAGACAGATGCCAGCCATACTTCAAAGCAGAATCTTTGATGTGATGAAAAAAATGTGAAATTATTCACTACAGGTTAGTAAGTAAGCACAAGTAAACCCATGCTTATCTTGATTATTAGATAATCTCCCCCTGCCTTTTATTCTTTTTCTGATGAATAAAGCTAAGAAAGCCCATCTTACCTTTGCAGTTGCTTCATTTGAACCTATGGACCTGGAATTTAAATAATTCTACTGCGAGAGTAACCTGGCATTGTAGGACTTAACTATGAGGAGTAAACAATGAGAGGACATCTCCCTTGGAGTGTTATGTTAGTCAGGGCCCTGGAAAAAAACAGATGACACACACCAACTAGGTGAGTGAACAGAATGTCATAAATAGACTATTTACAAATGTGTAGGCAGAGTTTGGTAAAATGAATAAAAGTACAGTACCCTACAGCTAAGGTCTGTAGTGAGTCATTATCAGAACTGAAAGGGGATGGAGAAGGAATCTTAACCAAACCTGAAAACTCTAGCTGTGACAAGGGATCTCAGAGGATCTATAGCCTTTGGGATTCAGTCAATCCAGGGAAATCCAGATAAAACATGAGCCGGGGAGAAAAACCCTGACCATATTCTCCTTCTGCCTTATGCTGTCCTGATGAAGGTTAAATAACACCCAAAACCAGAGGGCAAGAGAGCCTGCCAACTCAATCTAGATCCTCATTAGGTTGAGAATGGATCTCAAGGGAAATGAAGAATATTTAGCAGAGATGCCGTATGGTCAGGTCACATACTTTAATAACTTCCACAAGAAAGGAAAGATCATAATTGAACCTACCGAGCTCAACCTATCCTAAATGTTAAAATTTTACCTTGGTTCAATTCTCGAGTCATTTTTAAGCAATCGCTACAGTTTATCATTAGTGTAATAATCATCCCTCTTTCATAATGCCACCACCCCTCTGTCAGTTTGTCTGACTGTGGTGGCTTGTGTATTGCTGTCATGCTGAAAGCTCAGCCACTAGTATTTCAAATACCATCAGTGTCACCCATGGTGGTCAGGTTTCAGCAGCAGTTCCAGACTAAGACAGACTAGGAAGAAGGACCTGATGGTTCAATGCTAAAGCACAGGCCAAAGAAAACCTTATGAATAGCGGCAGAACATTGTTTGATATAGTGCTGGAAGATGAGCCCCTCAGGTTGGAAGGCACTCAAAATATGATAGGGGAAAGAGCTGCCTTTTCAAGGTAGAGTCAACCTTAATGGATGGAGTCAAGCTTTCTGATGTTCATTTGCTGATGTGGCATGACTCAAAATGAGAAGAAACAGCTGCAAACCTCTGTTAGTAATCAGAACATGGACAGTATGAAGTATGAATAAGGAAAATTGGAAGTTGTCAAAAATGAAATGGAACACATAAAGATCAATATCCTAGATATTGTTGTTGTTAGGTGCTGTTGAGTTAGTTCCAACTCATAGCAACCCTGTGTACCACAGAATGAAACACTGCCCGGTCCTGCTCCATGCTCACAATTGTTGTTATGCTTGAGCCCGTTGTTGCAGCCACTGTGTTAATTCATCTCGCTGAAGGTCTTCTTCTTTTCTGCTGACCCTGATCTTTGCCAAGCATAATGTCCTTCTCCAGGGACTGATTCCTCCTGACAACATGTGTAAAGTATGTGAGACACAGTCTTGGCATCCTTCCTTCTAAGGAGCATTGTGGCTCTACTTCTTCCAAAACAGATTTGTTCTTTTGGCAGTTCATGGTATATTCAATATTCTTAGCCAACACTGTAATTCAAAGGCATCAGTTCTTCTTCAGCCTTCCTTATTCATTGTCCAGCTTTCACATACATATGATGCGATTGAAAATACCAGGTCAGGCACACCTTAGTCTTTAAGGTAATATCTTTGCTTTTCAACACTTAGGTACTAGTGAGCTGAAATGGACTGGCATTGGCCATTTTGAATTGGACAATCATATGGTCTTCTATGCCAGGAATGACAAATTGAAGAGGACTGGCTTTACATTCATCATCAAAAAGAACATTTCAAGATCTATCCTAAAGTACAATGCTGTCAGTGATAAGAAAATATCCACACGCCTACAAGGAAGACCAGTTAATATTTACACATGAACCACTAAGACCAAAGAAGAAGAAATTGAAGATTTTTACCAGCTTCTGCAGTCTGAAATTGATGGACATGCAATCGGGATGCATTGATAATTACTGGTGTCTTGAATGTGAAAGCTGGAAACATAGAAGGATTGATGGTTGGAAAGTATGGCCTTAGTGATAAAAATGATGGCAGAGATCACATGATAGAATTTTGTCAGACTGACAACTTATTCATTGCAAATATTTTTTCAACAACATGAAAGGCGACTATACACATGGACCTTATGAGATGGAATACACAGGAATCAAATTGACTACATCTGTGGAAAGAGACCATGGAGAAGCTCAATATCATCAGTCAGAAAAAGGCAAATGGCTGACTACGGAACAGACCATTAATTTATCATATGCAAGTTCAACTTGAAGCTGAAGAAATTAGAACAAGTCCACGAGAGCCAAAGTACAACCTTGAGTAAATCCCACCTGATTTTAGAGACAGTCTCTTTTCACCTCAAGAATAAATTTGATTCATTGAACACTAATGACAGAAGACCAGACAAGTTGTGGGATGACATTAAGGACATCATACATGAAAAAACAAAAGATCATTAAAAAACAAAGGAAAGAAAGAAAAGATCAAGATGCAAATGAGAATTTGCATTTCTACCCTAGATATACTGAATCAGATTCTACATTTTAACCAGATCCCCAGGTGATTCTTAGGTATAACTTCCTGGGAACTTGTTAGAATGCACATTCTTAGCAGTGAACTCCTTAGAAATGCAAATTCTCAGCAGGGGTTCAAACTGGAGTGAACTAGGGCTTCATCCACTAGCTAGCAGTTCTTTAGGAAAAAAGACCAAAAAAAAATTTTTTTTTTAATCTGCTACCATAAAGATTATGGCCTAGTAAATCTATGGGGCTGTTTTCTATTCTGTCCTCTGGGGCCTCTATGAGTCCAAACCAACTGGACAGCACAACAACAACAAGATTTGGTTACAGAGAGCACGTTAATATGCTCTGTGCAAATGATTAACGTGCTGTCTGTAACCAAAAGGTTGGAGATTTGAGTCTACCCACAAGAGCCTAGGAACAAAGGCCTGGCAACCTACTTGTGAAAAATCAGCCATTAAAAATATTATGGAGCACAATTCTACTCTGACACATGAAGTTGCTTTGAGTTGAAATTGACGTGATAGCAACTGGTATGATTTGATAACCACTGAGTGGATATTTATTAAGAGTAAAAAGTCAGGGAAAATGGGTCAAAAGCTGAAAATCTTAGTTAAGAGAAAAAGTTTAGCCTAGGGCCTGTGTTTTTGCAAGAAATAATCTGACTTCTTAGCAGAACTTGACCAAGGCAAAGTCATAGAATCTTCATAGATACATCCAAACTCCCTGAGGGACTGAATTGCTGGGCTGAAGGCTGGGGACCATTGTCTTGGGGCACATCTAGCTTAATTAGCATAACATAATTTATGAAGAAAACGTTCTACATTCTACTTTGGTGAGTAGCGTCCAGGGTCTTAAAAGTTTGTGAGTGGCCATCTAAGACACTCTACTGGTCCCGCCCCATATGGAGCAAGGGAGAATGAAGGAAACCAAAGACACAAGGGAAAGACTAGTCCAAAGGACTAATGGACCACAAGTACCACAGCCTCCACCGGACTCAGTGCAGCACAACTAGATGGTGCCCAGCCTCCACCACCAATTGCTCTGACAGGGATTGCAATAGAAGATCCTGGACAGAGCTGGAGAAAAATGTAGAACAAATTCTAACTCACAAACGAAGATCAGACTTACTGGTTGGACAGAGACTGGAGAAATCCTGAGAGTATGACCCCAGACACCCTTTTAACTCAGTACTGAAATCACTCATAAGGTTCACTCTTCAGCAAAAGATTAGACAGGTCCATAAAACAAACAATAATACACGTAACTCAATCATGTGTACGAGACTAAAAGGGCACACAAGACCAGGGGAAGGACGAGAAGGCAGGAGTACACAGGAAAGCTGGATGAATGGAAATGGGGAATCCAAGGTCAAGAAAGGGAGAGTGCTGACAAGTTGAGGGGTTGGTAACCAATGTCACAAAACAATATGTCCGCTAATTGTTTAATGTGAAACGAATTTGCTCTGTAAACCTTCATCTAAAGTACAATTAAAAAAAAAAAAATCTGACTTCTAATCTTAATCACAGTGACAGAGAATGTCTGCAGGTACACTAAAATTGTTATTCTCCTTTATGTGATTTCAGTTGACTGCTGAGTTATTGTTCCTCTGGGGTATAGAGTTAAAGAACCCACCTGCAGTACATTTGACATAACCATGGAAACAAAGAAAGCAATAACTTCTTGCATTTCAGAGGGTGGAAGTCTTCCAAGTCTCATCACCCATGGTCTTGAGCTTTGCTCCTGGCGTCTCTTCTTTCCTTAAAGCACGAATTATAGGAAAAAATAAAATAAAATCTTTTCACACTCTTTAGGCCATTGCTTACCTAATGGGACATATAATGTGATGAAATTGCCACCTGGTGGTTGAGATATGGGACAGTTCTCAAGGGTATAATTATACAGGCTGTTATTTAATATTCTAACTGTACCTACTATAAAGGCATGCCTCTGGAGTTAGTTAATGTTATCATAAGCTGTAGATTGGAACTGAGATTTTTGACACATCTAAAATGGCAGAACAACAATGACTAAAATTTGGGGAAAAAAAACCTAGCCACTTGATTTAAAGAAAAATTAATCATAGATGCAGACATTCAGCATATAGAATAAAACATGACTGAAGGACTAAAAGAAAAAAAAAACCCGAAAGAAAAGGGTAGTAAAATGAAAGTCTAGGGTTCAAAAATTTGGCATATACATTCATTTGGAAAGTAGAACAGAAAGGAAAGTGTTCTGTTCTATGAAATATGAAAATGGTATCATAAGTAAAAATGAGAGATAATACAAAGTTAAATATTTCCTTATTGAATATAAAACCAAACCTGTTGCCATCAAGTCGATTCCAACTCATAGTGATCCTATATACATAAATATATATGTGTGTATATATATACACACACACACACACGTATATAAAACTTGACCAAAACCAAACCTGTTGCTGTCAAGTCAATTCTGACTCACAGCAACCCCCTAGGACAGAGCAGAACTGCCCCATAGGGATTTCAAGAAGCAGCCGGTAGACTTGAACTGCTGACTTAGGGTTCGCAGCTGAGCTCTTAACCATTGTGCCATCAGGGCTCCATGTATGTATGTGTGTGTGTGTGTGTGTGTATATGTATATGAAATGGCTAGAAATATCTCTAGGGTGACTTGGGAATTTTAAAAGCAGTCTCTCCCAGTGCAGTAATGAAGTGCTAACATTAGTTAGTATAGAACAGGCTTTGTTGTAAAAAACAAGTTAACCTTTATATATCAATGATACAATAAAAAGAATAACAACAACAAAGTTTATTTATTCTCATTTTATGTTTTATTGCGAGCTCTTTAACAAACAGTTGCTCAAAGACACAGGTTGATGAGAAGCCCTGACAAGTTGTGGTTTCGCCGTCTAAACATGAACTTCAGTGTTGCCAGAGCAAAGGCAGAGAACATACACTGGCTCTTTGATGCTCTGGATTGAAAGTGATCCGCATCACTTCCACTTTTAGCCTGTTAACCACACATCCTCACATGGCCTTACTTAACTGAGAAAACTTGGAAATATGGGGTTGTTGTTAGGTGCTGTTGAGTTGATTCTGACTCATAGTGACCTTAGGTACAACAAAATGAAACACTGCCTGGTCCTGTACCATCCTCACAATTATTGCTATGCTTCAGCCCATTGTTGCACCCACTGTATGAATCCTTCTCATTGAGGGTCTTCCTCTTTTCAGCTGACTCTCTGCTTTACCAAGCAGGATGTCCTTCTCCAGGGACTGGTCCCTCCTGATACAATGTGCAAAGTATGTGATGCAAAATTTTGCATCCTCCCTTCTAAATAGCATTCCAGCTGTACTGCTCCCAAGACAGATTTGTTCATTCTTCTGGCCGTCCATAGTACATTCAATATACTTTGATGACACCATAATTCAAATGCATCATTTCTTCTTCCGTCTTCCTTATTCATTGTTCAGCTTTCACATGTGTATGAGGTGATTGAAAATACCATGGCTTGGGTCAGGTGCACCATAGTCCTCAAAGTGATACTATCATGGATCCAATTGTGTCGCCCCAAAATATCTGTCAACTTGGCTGGGTCATGATTCCCAGTATTGTTTGTCTATCATTTTGTCATCTGATGTGAGTTGTAAATCCTATTATTATGATGTAATGAGATGGATTAATTGCAGTTATATTGATGCAATCTACAAGATTAGATAGTGTCTTAAGCCAATCTTTTCTGAAACATAGAAGAGAGAAACAAGCAGAGACATGGGGACCTCATACCAACAAGAAAGTGGTACTGGGTGCAAAGTGCTTTCTTTCGGCATGAGGTTCCTGTGCTGAGATGCTCCCAGACCAAGGGAAGACTGATGACAAGGACCTTCCTCGAGAGCTGACAGAGAGAGAAAGCCTTCCCATGGAGCCAGTGCCCTAAATTCTGACTTCTGAATTTGGACTGTGAGAAAATAAGCTTTTCTTTGTTAAAGCCATCCACTTGTGGTATTTCTGTTATAGCGACACTGTTGCCACTTTTAAAAAGGTCTTTTGCAGATATGCCCAATGAAATACATTGCTTGATTTCTTGACTGATGCCTCAATGATCACTGATTGCATGCAAGTAAAATGAAATCCTTGACAACTTCAATATTTTCTCCATTTATCATGATGTTGCTTATTGGTTCAGTTGTGAGCATTTTTGTTTTCTTTACGTTGAGGTGTGATCCATACTGAGGGCCATAGTCTGGTCTTCATCAGTAAGTGCTTCAAGTCCTCTTCACTTTCAGCAAGCAAGGTTATGTCATCTGCATATCACAGGTTTTTAATGGGTCTCCCTCCAATTCTGATGCTGTGTTCTTCTTCATATAATCCAGCTTCTTGGATTATTTCCTCAGCATGCAGATTGAATAAGCATGGTAAAATGATACAACCCTGATGTACACCTTTCCTGATTTTAAACCACACATAATCCCCTTGTTCTATTTGAATAACTGCCTCTTGATCTATGTACACTTTCCCCATGAGCACAATTAAGTGTGCTGGACTTCTCATTCTTCTCAATGTTATCCATAATTTGTCATTATCCACACGGTTGAATGCCTTCGCATAGTCAATAAAACACAAGTAAACATCCTTCTGGCATTCTCTACTTTAAGCCAAGATCCATCTAACATCAGCAATGATATCCTGCATTCCATGACCTCTTCTGGATCTAGCTTGAATTACTGGCAGTTCCCTTACAATATACTGCTACAACCGTTTTTGAATTATCTTCAGCAAAATTTTACTTACATGTGATATTAATGATATTGTTAGATAATTTCTTTGTTCCATTGGATCATCTTTCTTTGGAATGGTCAGGTGGCCAGGTAGATTCCTTTCAAATTTCTTGGATAGGCAAGTGAGCACCTTCAGTGCTGCATCTGTTTGTTGAAACATCTCAGTTGGTATTCTGTCAATTCCTGGAGCCTTGTTTTGCACCAATGACTTCAGTGCAGCTTGGATCTCTTCCTTCTGTACCTCCTGAAATCATTGAACACTGACCAATTCTTTTTGGTACAGTGATTCTGCGTATGCCTTCCATCTTTTTTTTTTTTAATTTTTATTGAGCTTCAAGTGAACGTTTACAATTCAAGTCAGTCTGTCACATATAAGTTTATATACACCTTACCCATACTCCCACTTGCTCTCCCCGTAATGAGTCAGCCCTTCCAGTCTCTCCTTTCGTGATAATTTTGTCAGCTTCCAACCCTCTCTACCCTCCCATCCCCCCTCCAGACAGGAGATGCCAACACAGTCTCAAGTGTCCACCTGATACAAATAGCTCACTCTTCATCAGCATCTTTCTCCTACCCATTGTCCAGTCCCTTCCATGTCTGATGAGTTGTCTTCGGGAATGGTTCCTGTCCTGGGCCAACAGAAGGTTTGGGGACCATGACCGCCAGGATTCCTCTAGTCTCAGTCAGACCATTAAGTATGGTCTTTTTGTGAGAATTTGGGGTCTGCATCCCACTGATCTCCTGCTCCCTCAGGGGTTCTCTGTTGTGCTCCCTGTCAGGGCAGTCATCGGTTGTAGCCAGGCACCATCTAGTTCTTCTGGTCTCAGGATGATGTAAGTCTCTGGTTCCTGTGGCCCTTTCTGTCTCTTGGGCTCATAGTTATCGTGTGACCTTGGTGTTCTTCATTCTCCTTTGATCCAGGTGGGTTGAGACCAATTGATGCATCTTAGATGGCCGCTTGTTAGCATTTAAGACCCCAGACGCCACATTTCAAAGCGGGATGCAGAATGTTTTCATAATAGAATTATTTTGCCAATTGGCTTAGAAGTCCTCTTAAACCACGGTCCCCAAACCCCCGCCCTTGCTCCGCTGACCTTTGAAGCATTCATTTTATCCCAGAAACTTCTTTGCTTTTGGTCCAGTCCAGTTGAGCTGACCTTCCATGTATTGAGTATTGTCCTTCCCTTCACCTAAAGTAGTTCTTATCTACTAAAAAAAAAGAATAAAATTTTTTTTATCTACTAACTAATCAGTAAATAACCCTCTCCCACCCTCCCTCCCTCCCCCCCCTCGTAACCACAAAAGTATGTGTTCTTCTCAGTTTATACTATTTCTCAAGATCTTATAATAGTGGTCTTATACAATATTTGTCCTTTTGCCTCTGACTAATTTCGCTCAGCATAATGCCTTCCGGGTTCCTCCATGTTATGAAATGTTTCACAGATTCCTCACTGTTCTTTATCGATGCGTAGTATTCCATTGTGTGAATATACCACAATTTATTTAGCCATTCATCCATTGATGGACACCTTGGTTGCTTCCAGCTTTTTGCTATTGTAAACAGTGCTGCAATAAACATGGGTGTGCATATATCTGTTTGTGTGAAGGCTCTTATTTCTCTAGAGTATATTCCGAGGAGTGGGATTTCTGGGTTGTATGGTAGTTCTATTTCTAACTTTTAAAGAAAACGCCAGATAGATTTCCAAAGTGGTTGTACCATTTGACATTCCCAGCAGCAGTGTATAAGAGTTCCAATCTCTCCGCAGCCTCTCCAACATTTATTATTTTGTGTTTTTTGGATTAAGGCCAGCCTTGTTGGAGTGAGATGGAATCTCATCGCAGTTTTGATTTGCATTTCTGTAATGGCTAATGATCAAGAGCATTTTCTCATGTATCTGTTGGCTGCCTGAATATCTTCTTTAGTGAAATGTGTGTTCATATCCTTTGCCCACTTCTTGATTGGGTTGTTTGTCTTTTTGTGGTTGAGTTTTGACAGAATCATATAGATTTTAGAGATCAGGCGCTGGTCGGAGATGTCATAGCTGAAAATTCTTTCCCAGTCTGTAGGTGGTCTTTTTATTCTTTTGGTGAAGTCTTTAGATGAGCATAGGTGTTTGATTTTTAGGAGCTCCCAGTTATCTGGTTTCTCTTCGTCATTTTTGGTAATGTTTTGTATTCTGTTTATGCCTTGTATTAGGGCTCCTAAGGTTGTCCCTATTTTTTCTTCCATGATCTTTATCGTTTTAGTCTTTATGTTTAGGTCTTTGATCCACTTGGAGTTAGTTTTTGTGCATGGTGTGAGGTATGGGTCCTGTTTCATTTTTTTGCAAATGGATATCCAGTTATGCCAGCACCATTTGTTAAAAAGACTATCTTTTCCCCAATTAACTGACACTGGGCCTTTGTCAAATATCAGCTGCTTATATGTGGATGGATTTATATCTGGGTTCTCAATTCTGTTCCATTGGTCTATGTGCCTGTTGTTGTACCAGTATCAGGCTGTTTTGACTACTGTGGCTGTATAATAGGTTCTAAAATCAGGTAGAGTGAGGCCTCCCACTTTCTTCTTCTTTTTCAGTAATGCTTTACTTATCCGAGGCTTCTTTCCCTTCCATATGAAGTTGGTGATTTGTTTCTCCATCACATTAAAAAATGTCGTTGGAATTTGGATCAGAAGTGCATTGTATGTATAGATGGCTTTTGGTAGAATAGACATTTTTACTATGTTAAGTCTTCCTATCCATGAGCGAGGTATGTTTTCCCACTTAAGTAGGTCCTTTTTAGTTTCTTGTAGTAGTACTTTGTAGTTTTCTTTATATAGGTCTTTTACATCTTTGGTAAGATTTATTCCTAAGTATTTTATCTTCTTGGGGGCTACTGTGAATGGTATTGATTTGGTTATTTCCTCTTCGATGTTCTTTTTGTTGATGTAGAGGAATCCAAGTGATTTTTGTATGTTTATCTTATAACCTGAGACTCTGCCAAACTCTTCTATTAGTTTCAGTAGTTTTCTGGAGGATTCCTTAGGGTTTTCTGCGTATAAGATCATGTCATCTGCAAATAGAGATAATTTTACTACCTTCTTGTCAATCCAGATGCCCTTTATTTCTTTGTCTAGCCTAATTGCTTTGGCTAGGACCTCTAGCGCAATGTTGAATAAGAGAGGTGATAAAGGGCATCCTTGTCTGGTTCCCGTTCTCAAGGGAAATGCTTTCAGGCTCTCTCCATTTAGAGTGATGATGGCTGTTGGCTTTGTATAGATGCCCTTTATTATGTTGAGGAATTTTCCTTCAATTCCTATTTTGGTGAGAGTTTTTATCATAAACGGCTGTTGGACTTTGTCAAATGCTTTTTCTGCATCAATTGATAAGATCATGTCGTTTTTGTCTTTTGTTTTATTTATATGGTGGATTATATTAATGGTTTTTCTAATACTAAACCAGCCTTGCCTGGTATAAATCCCACTTGGTCGTGGTCGATTATTTTTTTTATATGTTGTTGGATTCTGTTGGCTAGAATGTTGTTGAGGATTTTTGCATCTATGTTCATGAGGGATATAGGTCTGTAACTTTCTTTTTTTGTGATGTCTTTACCTGGTTTTGGTATCAGGGATATGGTGGCTTCATAGAATGAGTTAGGCAGTATTCCGTCATTTTCTACTCTTTGAAATACCTTCAGAAGTAGTGGTGTTAACTCTCCTCTGAAAGTCTGGTAGAACTCTGCAGTAAAGCTGTCCGGGCCAAGGCTTTTTGTGTTGGGAGTTTTTTGATTACCGTTTCAGTCTCTTTTTTTGTTATGGGTCTATTTAGTTGTTCTACTTCTGATTGTGTTAGTTTAGGTAGGTAGTGTTTTTCCAGGAATTCATCCGTTTCTTCTAGGTTTGCAAATTTGTTAGAGTACAATTTTTCATAATAATCTGATATGATTCTTTTAATTTCAGTTGGGTCTGTTGTGATGTGGCCCATCTCGTTTCTTATTCGGTTTATTTGTTTCCTTTCCTGTATTTCTTTAGTCAGTGTAGCCAATGGTTTATCAATTTTGTTAATTTTTTCAAAGAACCAGCTTTTGGCTTTGTTAATTCTTTCAATTGTTTTTCTGTTCTCTAATTCATTTAGTTCAGCTCTAATTTTTATTATTTGTTTTCTTCTGGTGCCGGATGGATTCTTTTGTTGCTCAGTTTCTATTTGTTCAAGTTGTAGGGACAGTTCTCTGATTTTGGCTTTTTATTCTTTTTGTATGTGTGCATTTTTTGATATAAATTGGCCTTTGAGCACTGCTTTTGCTGTGTCCCAGAGGTTTTGATAGGAAGTATTTTCATTCTCATTACATTCTATGAATTTCTTTATTCCCTCCTTAATGTCTTCTATAACCTAGTCTTTTTTCAGCAGGGTATTGTTCAGTTTCCATGTGTTTGATTTCTTTTCCCTAATTTTTCTGTTATTGATTTCCACTTTTATGGCCTTATGGTCTGAGAAGATGCTTTGTAATATTTCGATGTTTTGGATTCTGCAAAGGTTTGTTTTATGACCTAATATGTGGTCTATTCTAGAGAATGCTCCATGTGCGCTAGAAAAAAAAAGTATACTTCGCAGCAGTTGGGTGGAGAGTTCTGTACAAGTCAATGAGGTCAAGTTGGTTGATTGTAGTAATTAAGTCTTCCGTGTCTCTATTGAGCTTCTTACTGGATGTCCTGTCCTTTTCCAAAAGTGGTGTGTTGAAGTCTCCTACTATAATTGTGGAGGTGTGTATCTCAGTTTTCAGTTCTGTTAAAATTTGTTTTGTGTATCTTGCAGCCCTGTCATTGGGTGCATAAATATTTAATATGGTTGTATCTTCCTGGTCAATTGTCCTTTTTATCATTATGTAGTGTCCTTCTTTATCCTTTGTGGTGGATTTAACTTTAATGTCTATTTTGTCAGAAATTAATATTGCTACTCCTGCTTTTTTTTGCTTATTGTTTGCTTGATATGTTTTTTCCATCCTTTGAGTTTCAGTTTGTTTGTGTCTCTAAGTCTAAGGTGTGTCTCTTGTAGGCAGCATATAGACGGGTCATGTTTCTTTATCCAGTCTGAGACTCTCTGTCTCTTTATTGGTGTGTTTATTCCACTTACATTCAGCGTAATTATAGATAAGTATGTGTTTAGTGTTGTCATTTTGATGCCTTTTTATGTGTGTTGTTGACAATTTCATTTTTCCACTTACTTTTTTGTGCTGAGATGTTTTTCTTTGTAACTTGTGTGTTCCTCATTTTCATAGTATTTGACTTTGTTTGCTTAGTCTTTACGTTTTTCCTCGTTTTTATTTTGAGTTATGGAGTTGTTATACCTCTTTGTGGTTACCTTAATATTTACCCCTATTTTTCTAAGTAAAAACCTAACTTGTATTGTCCTATATCGCCTTGTATCCCTCTCCATATGGCAGTTCTATGCCACCTGTATTTAGTCCCTCTTTTTGATTATTGTGATCTTTTACATATTGACTTCAATGATTCCCTGTTTTGAGTATTTTGGTTTTTTTTTTTTAATTAATCTTAATTTGTTTTTGTGATTTCCCTATTTGAGTTGATATCAGGATGTTCTGTTCTGTGACCTTGTGTTGTGCTGGTATCTGATATTACTGGTTTTCTGACCAAACAGTTTCCTTTAGTATTTCTTGTAGCTTTGGTTTGGTTTTTGCAAATTCTCTAAGCTTGTGTTTATCTGTAAATATCTTAATTTCGCCTTCACATTTCAGAGAGAGTTTTGCTGGATATATGATCCTTGGCTGGCAGTTTTTCTCCTTCAGTGCTCTGTATATGTCATCCCATTGCCTTCTTGCCTGCATTGTTTCTGCTGAGTAGTCTGAACTTATTCTTATTGATTCTCCCTTGAAGGAGACCTTTCTTTTATCCCTGGCTGCTTTTAAAATTTTCTCTTTATCTTTGGTTTTGGCAAGTTTGATGATAATATGTCTTGGTGATTTTCTTTTTGGGTCAATCTTAAATGGGATTTGATGAGCATCTTGGATAGATATCCTTTTGTCTTTCATGATGTCAGGGAAGTTTTCTGCCAACAGATCTTCAACTATTCTCTCTGTGTTTTCTGTTATCCCTCCCTGTTCTGGGACTCCAATCACACACAAGTTATCCTTCTTGATAAAGTCCCACATGATTCTTAGGGTTTCTTCGTTTTTTTAAATTCTTTTATCTGATTTTTTTTTCAGCTATATTGGTGTTAATTCCCTGGTCCTCCAGACTTCCCACTCTGCATTCTAATTGCTCGAGTCTGGTCCTCTGACTTCCTATTGTGTTGTGTAATTCTGTAATTTTATTGTTAATCTTTTGGATTTCTGAATGCTATCTCTCTATGGATTCTTGCAACTTATTAATTTTTCCACTATGTTCTTGAATAATCTTTCTGAGTTCTTCAACTGCTTTATCAGTGTGTTCCTTGGCTTTTTCTGTAGCTTGCCTTATTTCATTTCTGAGGTCATCCCTGACGTCTTGAAGCATTCTGTAAATTAGTTTTTTATATTCTGTATCTGGTAATTCCAGGATTGTATCTTCATTTGGGAAAGATTTTGATTCTTTAGTTTGGGGAGTTGTAGAAGCAGTCATGGTCTGCTTCTTTATCTGGTTTGATATCGACTGCTGTCTCCGAGCCATCACTAAGATATTGTAGTGATTTATTCTATATTTGCTCACTGAGTCTTATCTTGTTTTGTTTTCTTTCAATATACGTAGATGGGCTACTAGATTGCGCTGTCTTTATTGTTGTAGCTCTTGACTCGCTTATGACCTATTACCAGGTGGTTTGGGCTGTTACCAGATGTATAAGCCTGAGTGCATTCACTATTCTTGAGTAGAATCTGATTTTGGGTCATCAAGTGTGTGATGCGGACTGTCACCTATCCATCTCGAGAAGTAGTGGTGATAGTTGTATGCACCAGATTCTAGTAGCAGCTGGGGTTCACACTCCAGGAGGGGCAGGATGCCGACAGGCTTCCCCCAAGTGTCAGTGAGGTAGGTGTGTCTCTATTCCTAGAGCACCTTGGTGGGTGGGCTCTGCAGCTGTATCTTAGGCCCCCAATGCAAGTACCTCTACTGATTGGTAGGTGTTCCCCTCCTTAGACCCCTAAGGCAGGAGGCTAGGTGGTCTGGGGGGAGCTTCAGCCCTCAGTTCCCTGTTGTGGGTCAGTGAGGGCTCTGTTGAATACGCAGAGATATCAGACCTGGGAAACTTGTCTTTCCAGTAAATCCACTAAAAGAAATGCAGTCAGATCCCTATCAGAAATGACTTTGCATTATAATAGCCACCTTGTTCCCTGTAGGGATGAAAGCCGGAGACTGTGGATCACATATGCTTGGCTGGAGCTGGTTCTGTGTTTTTAGTGCAATTAGGGAAGGATTTTTGGTCCCTGGGTTTTTTGTAGTTGCTTCTGTCAGGCCAGAAGAATGGGCTAGGAAAAGGCCAAAAACAAAAAAAGAAAGAAAAACCGCAGCGCACTTCTCTCTCTGGCTCAGGAAATTCCAATGTTAATGAAGCCGCCTGGGAAGGGGAGGGGAGTGTTCAGAAAAACAGGAGCGAGTAGCACCCCAGAATATAGACAAAGTTACTTATCTTGCTTGGGATGACTGTTTTATCCGAGATTCCCGAGGGGCGCGTCGCCTGTGTGCGCTGGCTGGGTAGAGATTGCCCCCGAGGGTCAGGCCCGCTTCTCGTCTATGCTTGCGCTGTCTCAGAAGTCGCGGTTAGTTCCTCCGCTCCCAGTCCAAAGCCCAGCGTCAAGGTTCCCCGGCTGGGACGCTGCACTCCTGGCTCCAAAACCAGTCGCTGCCTCCCGGTGACTTCTCCTCCTGTCAGCCGCATCACTGTGCCACCTGTGTGCCTTGGCTGGGCTTCCCCTGAGGTCAGTTCAGGGGGCTGGGGCTGCGCCCTGTGTTTGCACCGTCACAGGATGTCATGCTCAACGCCCCTGCGCCCAGTCCAAAGCCCTGTGCCAAGGTTCCCCAGCTGGGACGCTGCAGTCCCGGCTCCAAAACCAGTCTCTGCCTCCCAGCGACTTCTCCTCCCGCCAGCCGCTCTCCACGCCGCTGGCGTGGACCGGCTGGGTCCCCTCCCGGGGTCAGTTCACGGGGGTAGGGCTGCGCCCCATGTACGCACCATCACAGGATGCCGTGCTTAGCTCCCCTGCACCCAGTCCAAAGCCCGGCGCCAAGGTTTCCTGACTGGGACGCTGGCTCCAGGCTCTGAAAACACTCTCTGCTTCCCCGTAGTTGTTCGTTCTCAGTCTCTGTCACTCAGGTCAACTCTTTAAATCTGTGTTTGTTGGTCAGAGTTCATAGATTGTCATGTATGTGATCGATTCACTTGTTTTTCTGAGTCTTTGTTGCAAGAGGGATCCGAGGTAGCATCTACCTAGTCAGCCATCTTGGCCCCGTCCACCCCTTCCATCTTTTTTTGATGTTTCCCGTGTCGTTCAATATTTTGTCCATAGAATCCCTCCATATTGCAACTCGAGGCTTGAATTTTTTAATTCAGTTATTTCAGCTTGAGACATGCTGAGCATTTTCTGCCCTTTTGTTTTTCTAACTCCAGGTCTTTGCACATTTCATTGTAATACTTTGTTTTCTTGAGCTGCCCTTTGAGATCTTCTGTTCAGCTCTTTTCCTTCATCATTTGTTTTAGCTGTTTTACATCTGAAGCAAGTTTCAGAGTCTTCTGGCATCCATTTTGTCTTTTCTTTCTTTCCTGCCTTTTAAATGACCTTTTGCTTTCTTTATGTATGAAGTCCTTAATGTCATTCCACAGCCCATCTGATATTCGGTCATTAATGTTCAATTCGTCACATCTATTCTGAGATGGTCTCTAAATTCAGGTGGATATACTCAAGGTCATACTTTGGCTCTGGTAGAGTTGTTTTAAATTTCTTCAGCTTCAACTTGAACTTATATATGAGCATTTGATAATCTGCTCCGAAGTTGGTCCCTGGCCTTATTCTGACTGATGATATTGAGCTTTTCCATTGTCTCTTTCCACAGATGTAGTCAATTTGATTCCTGTGTTTTCCATCTCAGAAGGTCCATATTGTTTAAAAAAAGTATTTCCAATAAATAGTTTGTTGGTGTTGCAAAATTCTATCACCAAGGCCATATTTTCCAACTACCAATCCTTCTTCTTTGTTTCCAATTTTCTAATTCCAATCACCAGTAATTATCAATACATCTTGATTGCATGTCTGATCAATTTCAGGCTGCAGAAGTTGGTAAAAGTCTTCAATTTCTTCATCTTTGGTCTTAGTGGCTGGTGTGTAAATTTGAATAATAGTTGTATTTACTGGTCTTTCTTGTAGGCATATAGATATTATCCTGTTACTGACAGCATTGTACTTCAGGATAGATCTCCGGATGCTCTTTTTAACAATGAATGTAATCCCGCTCCTCTTTCATATGTCATTGCCGGCATCGTAGACCATATGATCATCTGATTCAAAATGGGCAATACAAGCCTATTTCAGCTCACTAATGCCTAGGATATTAATCTTCAAGCAGTCCATTTCATTTTTGGCAACATCCAATTTTCCTAGATTCATACTTTGTATGTTCCACGTTCCTATTATTAGTGGATGTTTGCAGCTGTTTCTTCCCATTTTCAGTTGTGCCACATCAACAAATGAAGTTCCTGAAAGCTTTACTCCATCCGTGTCATTAAGGTCACCTCTACTTTGAGGAGACAGCTCTTCCTCAATAGTATTTTGAGTGCCTTCCAACCTGAGGGGCTCGTCTTCCACCACTATATCAGGCAATGTTCCGCTGCTATTTATAACTTTTCACTGGCCCAATTTTTCAGAAGTAGACCACCTGGCCCTTCTTACTAGTTTTATTCTGGAAACTCTTCTGAAACCTGTCCACCACAGGTGACCCTGGAATACCATTGACATAGATTCCAGCATCACAGAAATATGCAAGACACCACAGTACAACAAATTGACAGAGACGTTGTGGAAATATGGGGTAGCAACTGAAATTTTGTGAGTAGCAAATATCTTGGTCTAATAAGTGTAGCTTTGTAGATAGATTTCAGGACAAGCTAAAGATAACCAGAAAGTAAGGCTTGAAGAAAGACAAATATTTCAATGGGAACATCATCTATAAATTTTCTGATCTGCTTGCAGGCCACCCGGTAGCTCATTTATACCTTCTGATAGCCTGCTGAGACTCCAGGTCAAAAGCCTCAACTCTCATAGTAGAATGTGCACATCGTCTTTGATCCCCTTGTTAGCCAGAATACATGAATATTCTTCCCGTCACTGTTATCCAGCTTTTACCAAAACACTAAGAGATTAAAATGATGCTAAAGGGATTATAAGGGATTTTATTTCCAATTATTTCTCCAAGACTAAGTAAGTTTTTGAAGTAAAATTAGATCAACAGAAAGTACTATTCCTAGAACTCCTTATCCTAGACTTTTATACAAATATCTTTAGTGCATTAAGCTTTCATGTAACAGCCTTAACATTTATCAGGAATCAATGGAAGAATACCTACATAGCAGCACTCTAAATGCTTGAATGCCATCTACACAAAGACCCATGGACACCATCCTCTTAGAGAATATAGTGGAATAGGGTGAAGTAGATGCAGGCATTGAAGTTGGCTAGTTTTAGATTTGAATCCTGAATCTGGCAGTTCTTGACCTGATTCAATCACTTCATCCCCTTCCTTTTCACTATCCCACCATAGTGGTTTAATTTGAGTTTTAGTAGAGCCTACTAGTTACCAGTTAGTACCCTGAGTTCATGCTGAGGTGTGAGTGCCAGCTAAGTAGCCTTGGGCAAACCACTTAACACTTCCATGCTGTAGCCTTGGGCAAACCACTGAACACTTCTGTGCTTCAATTTACTCACCTGTAAAATGGGGGAAATAATAGTACCTATATAAAAAACTGTTGTGAAGATTAAATTGTTTTTACATGTAAAGCCTTTAAAACAGTGCCTGACACAGAATATGTACTGTATTAGTGCTAGCTATTATTATGACTAAATTGTTGTTGTTGTTAGATGCTGTTGAGTCAGTTCTGACTCATAGTGACCCTAAGAACCACAGAACGAAACATTGTCCAGTCCTGTTCCATGCTCACATTCGTTGTTATGCTTGAGCCCATTGTTGTGGCCACTGTGTCAATCCACCTCATTGAGGGTCTTCTTCTTTTCTGCTGACCCTGTACTTTGCCAAGCATGATGTCCTTCTCCAGAGACAGATCCCTCCTGATAACATGTCCAAAGTATGTAAGATGCAATCTCACTATCCTCGCTTCTAAGGAGCATTCTGGTTGTATTTCTTTCAAGACAGAGTTGTTCGTTTTTTTGACAGGTCATGGCATATTCAATATTCTTCACCAACACCACAATTCAAAGGCATCAATTCTTCTTCCGTCTCCCTTATTCATTGTCCACTTTTCCCATGCATGTGATGCTACTGAAATACCATGGCATGGGTCAGGCACAACTTAGTCTTCAAGGTGACATCTTTGTTTTCAGCACTTTAAAAAGATCCTTTGCAGCAGATTTGCCCAATGAAATGCGTCCTTTGATTTCTCGACTGCTGCTTCCATGGGTGTTGATTGTGGATCCAAGTAACTAAAATGAAATCCTTGACATCTTCAGTCTTTTCTCTGTTTACCATGAGGTTGCTTATTGGTCCAGTTGGGAGGATTTTTGTTTTCTTTAGGTTGAGGTGTAATCCATACTGAAGGCTGTGGTCTTTGATCTTCATCAGTAGTGCTTCGAGTTCTCTTCACTTTCAGCAAACAAGGTTGTGTCATCTGTATAATGCAGGTTGTTAATGAGTCTTCCTCCAATCCTGATGCCCTGTTCGTCTTCACATAGTCTAGTTTCTTGGATTATTTGCTCAGCATGCAGATTGAATAGGTATGGTGAAAGATACAACCCTGACGCACGCTTTTCCTGACTTTAAACCATGCAGTATTCCCTCTTTCTGTCCAAACAACTGCCTCTTGATCTATGTAGCGGTTCCTCATGAGCACAGTTAAATGTTCTGGAATTCCCATTCTTTGCAATGTTTTCCATAATTTGTTATGATTCACACAGTCAAATACCCTTTTATAGGCAATAAAACACAGGTAAACAACTTTCTGGTATTCTCTGCTTTCAGCCAGGATCCCTCTGACATCAGCAATGATTTCCCTGGTTCCACATCCTTTTCTGAATCTGGCCTGAATTTCTGGCAGTTTCCAGCCAATATACTGCTGCAGCAGCTATTGAATGATCTTCAGCAAAATTTTGCTTGCGTGTGATATTAATGATAAAAAAAAATATATTGTTTGATAATTCCTGCATCCAGTTGGATCACCTTTCTTGGGAAGAGGCATAAATACGGATCTCTTCCCAGTCAGTTGGCAGGTAATTGTCTCTAAATTTCTTGGCATAGACAAGCAAGCACTTCCAGCACTGCACCTGTTTCTTGAAATATCTCAGTTGGTATTCTGTCAATTCCTGGAGCCTTGTTTTTGCCAGTCCCTTCTGTGCGGCTTGGTCTTTTTCCTTCAGTACCATTGGTTCCTGATCATATGCTACCTCTTGAAATGGTTGACTGTCAGCCAATTCTTTTTGGTATAGTGACTCGGTTTATTCCTTCCATCTTCTTTTGATGCTTTTTGCTTCATTTAATATTTTCCCAATAGAATCCTTCACTACTGCAACTTGAGGCTTGAATTTTTTCTTCAGTTCTTTTAGCTTGAGAAATGCTGAGCGTGTTCTTCCCTTTTGGCTTTCTATCTCTAGTTCTTTGCACAAGTCATCATAATACTTTGTCTTCTCGAGCCACCCTTTGACATATTCTGTTCAGGTGTTTTACTTCATCATTTCTTCCTTTTGCTTTAGCTACTCGACATTCAAGAGCAAATTTCAGAGTCTCTTCTGACAACATTTTGTTTTTTTCCATCTTTTCTGTCTGTTTAATGACCTCTTGCTTTCCTCCTTGATGTCATTTCACAACTTGTCTGGTCTTTGGTCATTTGTGTTCAAGGAGTCAAATCTCTTTTTGAGAGGGCCTCTAATTTCAGGTTTGATATACTCAAGGTCGTACTATGAGTCTTATGGACTTGTTCTAATTTTCTTCAGTTTCAACTTGAACTTGCATATGAGCAATTGATGGTCTGTTCCACAGTCGGCCCCTGGCCTTGTTCTGACTGATATATTGAGCTTTTCCATCATCTCTTACCACAGATGTAGCTGATTTGATTCCTGTGTATTCCACCTCACAAGGTCCATGTGTATAGTCCCATTTATGTTGGTGAAAAAAGGTATTTGCTGTGAAGAAGTCACTGGTCTTGCAAAATTCCGTCATACGATCTCTGGCATGATTTCTGTCTCCACAGCCATATTTTCCAACTACCAATCCTTGTTTGTTTCCAACTTTCGCATTCGAGTCACCAGTGATTATCAATGCATCCTGACTACATGTTCAATCAATTTCAGACTGCAGAAGCTGCTAAAATTTTCAATTTCTTCATCTTTGGCTTTAGTGGTTGGTGCGTCAATTTGAATAATAGTCGGATTAACTGGTCTTCCTTCTAGGCATGTGGTTATTGTCCTATCACTGACAGCGTTGTACTTCAGGATAGATCTCGAAACCTTCTTCTTGACGATGAATGCAACACCATTCCTTTACAAGTTGTTATTCCCAGCATAATAGGCTATGGGATTTTTCCAATTCAAAATGGCCAATACCAGTCCATTTCAGCTCACTAATGCCTAGGATATTGATGTTTATGCATTCCATTTCACTTTTTGACAATTTCCAATTTTCCTAGATTTGTACTTCATACATTCCACGTTCTGATTATTAAGGTGCAGCCATAGCACTTAACCACTAAGCCACCAGGGTTTCCCTTTGGAGTGTAGGCAGGCTACATATATATATATATACACATATATATATACATATATGTATATATGTATATGTATATATACACACACATATATATGTATATATATATGTATATATATTTAGGTAGTGAAAATGTGCAAAGACCAAAATGCCTTTTTTTTTTTTGAATAAGGGGATTTTTTTTTTCTTTTTTGTTAAGGCAAGAGTTGTTGTTGTTGCTAGGTGCTGTTGAGTTGGTCCTGTGTACAACGCAACGGAACATTGCCCAGTCCTGCCCCATCCTCAGAGCTATGTTTGAGGCCATTGTTGCAACCACTGTGTAATCCATTTCATTGTTGCTGTCACTCTACTTTACCAAGCATGATGCCGTTCTCCAGGGACTGGTTCCTCCTGATGACATGCCCAAAGCACATGAGATGAAATCTTGCTGTTGTCACTCTCACTTCTAAGGAGCATTCTGGCTGTACTTCTTCCAAAACAGTTTTGTTCATTCTTCATCCTACTCTACAACGTGTGTGGGAGTTGGACATTCTTCTAGGAGTTAGCAGTCAACCGAGACATTACTTAAAATAATACCTATGATTTAAATAACTGGAGGTCTTCCTATATTCTCTACAGACTATTATTAAGGTTCAGTGACTCCATTTTCCTCTACAACACAATTTTTCTCCTACCATGCCTGGTGTCAATCACTGACTAGTACGTAGCCTGTGGACACTAAGCTCTGCTCTTTCACAGAAACTTTTGTGAATAAATGCTGAGCCCATGGTGTACAGAAGGGAGAACTATAACTTGGGGAGTTTATTTCAGACCTCTCCTGGTTTCATTTGGACTGGCTTGCTTCTTCTTTTTCGTCTTTTTTTTGGTGTGTGTGTGAGGTGGCATAGTTCCAGAAAGATATAAGACTGTTGGAAAGAGTTCCGTGAAATGAAAGAAAATATGGTCTGTGGCAGGTGAGAGGTATTGAGTTCTTAGGAGCTGTCCGAAGCTGCGTATATAATAAACTTGAGTAAATGACAAGATGATGGTGAAGAATAATTACTCAAAGGTTTGTGCTGGGTATAAACACCTAGAAAGTAGAATAAATGGAAAAGAGGATTTCAGATAGCATGGCTGTGAGCAATTGAAAGAAAGAAAGGTGTCTGTACTGAACTCCAAGCACTTATGGTTTATACTGTCTTTTCTGGAAGTAATCATTTTTATTACCCAGGACTTTTCCTGTATGATTTTGTATTATTGCCCAACCTTTTACCTGTGTGTGTCTTATCTCCACAGTATAATCCTAAGTTACTGGACAGCAGGGAGCACAGCTATCTTTCTTTGTCTCTCTGGCAGTGAATGAATCACACGGTTCTAATCCTAGCTCTGCCAGTCACTAATGGCACAGACTAGATCAAGTAACTTGCCTTTTCTGAGCCATAATTTCTTCTGCAAAATGGGGTAATGATATCCACACCATAGAGTTTTAGCGAAGTTTAATGACATGTAAAATGCTTGAACATATTAAGCAAGATGTAATACCAATTTTGTTATATTTCCCTCTCATAGTGGTTCACTCAGTTCCTGGCCTGTAGTATAATATTGCACTGTTCTAGTGTAGGTTAGTATAATATAACATATAAATATATAGTATACATATATACTCTACATATGTAGACATACTATGGTGGTGTAAATAAAGTAAAATCTATATAGCTTAGTCATTTATAAGCTTATTCACTTCTAGGAGCCCTGGTGGCGCAGTGGTTAAGAGGTCGGCTGCTAACCAAAAGGTCGGCGGTTCAGATCCATTAACTGCTCCTTGGAAACCCAGTGGGGCAGTTCTACTGTGTCCTGTAGAGTCTCTACGAGTAGGAATCAACTGGATGGCAACAGATTATTCACTTACAAGCCTTTACAACTTGCCAAAACTTTTGAAACCTGGTTTTGGCAGTTATGTAATTTTGTATTATGTACATACTGTGTATGAATGTATGTATTTAATATATAGTTGGAGCATAAAAAGATGGAATTTACCTGAACATTGCCCACATTGGACAGGTCCTGAGTAAATGCGCCAGGGCTATGTGCCAACCTCATGCTCCACGATTTCTCTAAATAAGCTCATTTGACTATGACCTATAGATCCCTGGTGTCAGGAAAGCATGGTCCCTTGGATTGTCTAAAGACGGTCTCAGTCAAGTTGAACAAACCGACCATGGGGAGCTAGGTCTCTTTAACTGGGAAGTCTACAAGGAGCTTGGGTGTTGTGACCTAGGGTGGATTTTTCATTTCAAATCACAGTTCTATGAAATATCATCTGATTGCAGAATCTGAATTCAGAGAAAACACTCAGATGTCACTAATTTCTTTTAAGTGCTCTACAGACCTGGGCACCACTTTTCTCTTGAAGTGCTCTCTGTTCTGTGAGGGGAATAAAGCAGCAAAGAGAGGGAGGGTAGGTAGCTGGTTAGCATGCCGTGCGGAAAGGCAGATCAGTCAGGCTTGTGCCAGTGTCTTAATCAGAGACTTGTGGTTCACTGCAGTGGTTGAGTGTTACCTCCCTGCCAATGGCATCTTCTGTTTAGAGATGCTATTGATTGCTTCTCTCCCCTTCTCTTCTGGGAGAGCTTCTGGCTGCAAGGCGATGTCAGAAGGGCAAGGGGAAAGGTGTTTTGCTAACAGTGCATGGGATTTGGAGCAAGAATCTAATTTCCCAAGCCGTAGATACAGTGCCACTCAAGGCAGACTCTTTAGAACAGTGATGAGTGGGGATATATGAGACAGAAGGGATGAGCCAAGGAGGCTGGCAGAAGGGTAAAGAAGTGTGATTCAGTGAGTGGATCAGAAGTGGATTCAGTTTAGACAAGAAGATGGCACTGCTCTGAAGGGGGTCATGCTGAGTGCATTAACTGTGCCTGGTAGAAACAGGAGAGCTGCAGGTTAAAACGATTTTTTTTTGAGAAATGTAAAATCTGGAAATAGGGCAGGGACCTAATGTATAATGGATCTATTTGTAGCCTCAACATAACAAGCAATATTTTTATGTAGACATTGGTGAGCAGGCAAGAACATCCGTAGAAACTGAGACCGATTACAGAAGAATCAAACTATTTTGAGCATGGAGCTGGGGGTGGAAAATAGAGAATTTAATTATTCTTGATTCAGAGTTTGCTATGAGGATGAATAATTGAACACAATCAAGGGCATTTTTTCTTCAAGCTAGAGAAGTATGTTGGGGGAGAGACACAGTGGGAGACTCAAACCTATTTTGGATTATAAATGAGAAGATAACATAATTTTATATATTGAATGCTTATGAAAATCAGGAATGATTCTTTACTTCTTGCCTGTTGTTAAACAATTCAGAGGCAGATATATAAAATGAAGCAAATTTAAACTCCAAAATGCTATCAAGTAGCAAGCCGTGATAAAAATAAAAAGATATTCAAGTTTTGGGTTCAAATTTTACCTCAGTCACAGATCAACTGTGTTACTTTGGTTGAGTTCCTTGTTTTTTTTAATGAAAAAATTTCCACATAATATTGGGGCAATTTATGTGTTAGTTATTCTTACTCCCGCACTCCCCCAAAAACCATATCCATTCCCCACCATCCTCTGCCCAGTTTTGTCCTGGAGAGGCTGACCCCTATGATTGCATCTCCTGCTTCCTGTGTTCGCTGACCTCAGGTTGGGATCAGCCAATGGGAGGTACCAGCAGGGAGAGAGAGATGTTCAGATGTTTCTTCCCTACTCCCTCCTGGCTTTGATACCATGTCTCTGGCAGCAGCTTTTTCCCTTCCTGACTAGAGCTCTCACTGGATAGACCCTTCTGTATGGTTCCTATTCTCAATATCACTGTTTTCTCTCCTTGTCCATCAGCTCTGGGGAAAGTGGGTAAAGGCTTCCTACTGTTGCTCATTCTAAGTCCATTGTTTATTTCCCTAACCCTATCTAAGGAGCTCTGGTGGCCCAATCGTTAAGCGCTCAGCTGATAATCCTAAGATTGGTGGTTCAAACCCACCAGCTGCTCCATGGGAGAAAAGATCTAGAGATCTCCCCAGGTAAAGATTACAGCTTAGGAAAACTTTTGGAGCAGTTGTATTCGGTCCTATAGGGTCCCTATGAGCCAAAACCACTGTGCACTGGTTAAGCACTCAGCTACTAACTGAAAGGTTAGCAATTGGAACCCACCCAGCGGCTCCTTAGGAGAAAGACATGGTGATCTGCTCCAGGAAATATTAGCCTAGAAAATCCTATGGGGACAGTTCTACTCTGTCACAAGGGGTTGCTGTGAGTTGAAAATCGACTTGATGGCACACAACAACAATTCCAGAATCCTCTGAATGCTATCTTATGCAGCAAAAGAGGCCTTGCAGATGTGATTAAGGAGACCTTAAGATAGGGGATTGTCCAGGCGAACCCTAAATAACATTACACGTGTCCTTATAAGAGGGAGGCTGAGGGAAATTTGATGCAGAAGAAGAAGGCAATGTGACTGGTGAAGCAAGATGCTACACTGCTGGCTTTGAAGATGGAGAATGGGGCCAAGAGCCAAAGAATGCAAGGAATGCACTCTAGAAACTGGAAAAGGCAGGGAAATGGATTCTTACCTAGAACCTCCAGAGGGAACACAGCCCTGCCAACACCTTGATTTCAGCTCAGTGAAATTAATTTTGGATTTCTGGCATCCAGAACTGTAAGCGAATGAATGTGTGTTGTTTTAAACCACCGAGTTTGTGGTCATTTTTTACAGCAGCCATAGGAAACTTTCAGTGAATATTCCAAGGTTTACAGCTTAGCTTTCAGGTTGCAGAATCAGAATGCAGCTAGCTGTCAATGACCATATCAAAATGAACCCTCCAAGGAAGCTCTCACATGAACAAGGATGTGAGACTAGTGCCTAAAATCACAATGATAATTCATTAATTTAGCAAGAGAAATGTAACTCTCTCATTGACTGGAAGACACCTCAAACTGACCAGTCCATTTTCCCCACATAGTCAGACAAACTTGGAAAACCAATCCATAATCAGGATGCCAGTATACTGGTTTATAATTTACAAATAAAATTCTGCCACGTAGATGGAACCCTTAAATGTTTCCATGAGCAACCCATTTTCCCCTTGTCAGCAGATTAATTGGGAAAGACAAATCATAACTGAAGGTTGTTTGTGGAATGCTGAATCTAAACAAAAGCAGTTAGATTAACTACTTGCTGAATGGCAACAGGATAAACTATCCTGAGACATGCCTTTAGGGCTGAAAAAACAAAAACAAACCAGTTGCCATTGAGTCTACTCCAACATGGCGATCCATGTATGCGGTGTAGGACTCTCCATAAGGTTTTTAAGGCTGTGACTTTTAGGAAGCAGATTTCCAGGCATTTCTTCTGAGGTGCCTCTGGGTGGGTGCAAACAGCCAAGCTTTCAGTTAGTAGTTGAGCACGCCACCCAGGGACTCCATTCCTTTAGGGCTACAGTGTTTGAATTCCTTTCAATGAAACCTAATGTCTGCTTTCCCTTTAGAGAATTTCTTGCCAAAGGGCTCAGTAGAGCTGTGCTTATTTTGTAAGGATCCCTCTTTTCTAGGCAAAACCTGGATGGTCACTGCCAAATTTCTCTCAGTGATTCTTCTTTCGCACATGGGCGACTACCACTGCCCCCACCTTTGTGGGGTGTGCAGGTGTTTTTGTTCCAGCTAGAATTAAGTTTCGCTGGCCTAGGATCCATTTAGTTTCTTTAATGTGGCACTGCTTATCTCATTATGTTCTGATATAATAATAAATGGACAATCTTCTTTTCTTTTTTTTTTCCAAGTCATGGCAGAAGGATATATTTTGATGTTTTTCCATAAATTGGTAGAAAATTTTGTGAGGATCACAGGAGATAATGTATGTTAAGGGTTTATTTCTGTTTCATACAGAAGGCTGTCAATAAACATCATTTCTCCTGTCTGTATTCCCCAAATGTCTGGAGTAGGGTATGGTGTAAGGACAAGTCAGAAGGTTAGAATTTAGAATGGGAACGTCAGAGCCTGTCATCCTCTGACAGTCTAAAACATCTCAGGGTAGCAGAAAATCCAGCATTTAGCACCCTGTTTCTTTCTTTTGATGAAATATATATTGTTCATGAAAGAAATCTATTTTTTTTCTATTTCACTCTGATCTAGCTACAGAAATACTTTCAGGCAGGGGCAAGATTTCATTATCCCACAGACTTATGAAATTCTCAGCAGGCACACACATCTTTAAAAGACAATATCTCCATTTTACATGTTGATCTATTGTAGAAAGAGAAAAACCAGTGATAAATGTATTTCACTTAACTCAAAGGTTTGTAAATCAAAGTTTTGTATGATGAACTGCCTTTTCCTCATTTATATTGTAACTTCTGAAATATAGTCCCACCCTTGTTGGCTGCCGGAGAACAAAAAACTTCATTCTAAAATTATGTAATTAACCGAATCCTAGTAATTTTTAGTAATTTAGAGGCAAAGTATTCTCATGAACTGTCATATACAGTACTATGCTTACTACATAGTATAGCAGAAAGAAATGAGCTTAGATTTCAGAACCTGGCCCTAAATGCTGGTTCAGCATAAAATTCTTCATCTCTAAAATGAGGTTGGTAAATAAAATCATATAGGTAAATAACCCTGTTCATTATTAGGTATTTGTTAACCAAAACAAGAATAGCAACTGTCTTTTTTGATAATGATAATGACGCTGATAAGCTCAATAATATATAGAACCAGAGAGATACATGGGAAGTGACAGTGATATACGTTGTTGTTGTCTTTAGGTGCCAACGAGTTGGTCAGACTCCTAGCAACCCTATGTACAACAGAACAAAATACTGCCCAGTCCTGGTCCCGCACCATCCGCACAATCGTTGTTGTGCTTGAGCCCACTGTTGTAGCCACTGTGTCAATCCATCTCACTGAGGTTCTTCCTCTTTTTCGCTGACCCTCTGCTCTACCAAGCATGATGTCTTTCTCCAGGGACTGGTCCCTTCTGAAAACACGTCCAAAGTACATGAGATAAAGTCTCATCATCCTTATTTCTAAGGAGCGTTCTGGCTGTACTTCTTTCAAGACAGATTTATTCATTCTTCTGGCAGTCCATGGTACATTTAATATTCTTTGCCAACACCACAATTCAAAGGCATTGATTCTTCTTTGATGACATGATGACATATGGGAAGAGGAAAAAACAACTTTTTATGGAAAATGACACAAATTTCTTTCCCCATTTAAAAAAATTACCAGCATTTGAATAATCTTTTCCCTTGTATCTCGTACCCAGTCTTTCTAGATCTTTAGTAGAAGTGGCAAATTCAGTTGTTGTAGTAGAAATATAGTGTTGTACACTGATACCATAAAGAAGTCTTTTTTTTTTTTGAAGGAGTCAGAGAGGGAAGAAAATGTGTTCCAGTATCACGGCAAATTGCAGGCCCTGTTCCAAGTTTTATATCAAAACACCTGCTGGTGAGCTAAGTCACTGTTTGATGTTGCTTGGCTACAGGAAATGGGGACAATGCTTCTGGGACAGGCAGGAGTGTTTTGTTACTCAGTATCCTAGAATTTTTGGAAAACAGTTAATAGTCAGTGGTAACCTTCCTCCACCTGAGTATCTAGAGCTCCTTCAACACAACAGCTAACATTATCACATTGCTTTCCTGTAGCATTTGATATAATCCCTTCAGAACAGAGTAAAGCCAGTTGGACAGATATGATCATGTTATTGTCCATGCCCCCTCCCTTTTTATTTTGTTATATTTTGTTTCATTTAACAGCAGAGAAAACGGAAGCTCAAATAGATAATATTCCAAGTTTATTTAGTTGAACTCTAGATAAGAGTTTCCTTTCACTAGAAAAAGACCTGGACTGATTTTTTGTTGTTGCTGTTAATGGGTAAAGTAGGTGGTCCAAGGAAGAGGCAATGGCTGAGAGGTATTAGACTGACACTTTGGTAACATAGACCAAGATCTATGGTCTGAATAAATTAAACTAAGTTTCTTTTAGTGTCTAGAATTAGTTTCTTTATGCCACAATGAATGCCACCAGCTGTACAAAGAGTTGGGATATATTGTGCCAGGCTACCATGTGATGCCACCCTGTGATCCTAGAGATAGGAGGATCATGAACTCCAGACCATTTTCCTGCTCACTTGCCAGTGTTTAAGTGTAGACACCATGGGAAGTCTGTGACTTCATTAAACTTCCAACTATTATTCTTCTGATGAGCAACCATAACTAAGGAAACCTGGAAATTATAAACTCAAAATTGGATTGAAACTAAAGAAGTAACACCTTGTACAGCAAATGTGAAAAAAAAATGATAATTTGTTTCCCATTCTACTCCATGTAATGAGATTGTCTTATGCATTTACCTGCGTTGACGATTTAAGTTCTTACACAAAGTTTTTTGTTTTGTTTTTTAATCTCCACCCATCCCTCTAAACATCGCTGCTCTCCTCCACTGTCCCTTTCTCTCTCTCTCTAGAAACCTCTTAGCTGTGAAACCTGAAGGGGTGATAGCGATAAAAACTCTATGGAGGTTAAGATCTCAGCTCTGAAGGTAGACAGGTTTGGCTTTGAAATCTAGTCTGGCTGTTTCTGAGCATTATGACCTTTGACAAGTTACTGAGCTTCGATTTCCTCATCAACTAAATGGACATAAAAGTAGGACCCATTTCATGGGATTATTGTGATGAATATTCATTAAAAAACTGTTGCTATCAAGTTGATTCCTCCTCATAGCAACCCCTACAGGACAGAGTAGAGCTACCTATAGGGCTTCCGAGGCTGTAATCTTTATGAAAACAGCCTGCCAAATCTTTCTCCCATTCAGTGGCTGTTGGATTTGAACCACCAGCCTTTCAGTTAGCAGCCTAGGACTTAACCACCATACCACCAGGGCTCCTTGAATATTCATTACTGAGTGTAAAAAAGTAGAGCAGTGTGCCTGGCACATAGTAAATACTCAATAAATGATAGGTTTGCTGCTGCTGTCGCTGCAGCCAATGCTAATGGAAGTTTCCACAGGTAACCAAGTGCATTTTCGGTTTAAGTACTTTCATAATCTCCTTCTCTCTGCTTTATTCCTTCATCCACTAATTTATTTATTAGTTCAACAAATATTTTTGTTTATTTATTTAATCTTGCAGAAAGTCTCATGAGACATCAAACTGACAATTTCAGGAAACTCATCTGGAAGAGAACAAGAAAGGCTGATGTAAAAATGACTAATATGTGTTTCTTTGTTATTTTTCTCTGAAGAGAAATCATTGAATTTAACCAAAAAAAATATTTGTCATGAATTGTATTACATGCCACTAGAAATATACAAAAATGTTGTGTGAACTGTATTATATGGATTTCTTTGGATTAATAGGATTTTTTTTTGTCCTAATTCTTCATGATTCTCTGTGACTACATGAATGAAAAGCTGTTTTCACTTTATTTTTGGACAGCATAGCTTGTCTTAGGGTCTGATAATGAAGAGTCTGAGCTCGTTGTTTAATAAGCCAGCATTAGTGTTGGACCTCATAAGTATACCTAGTCATGAGAATTAAATTGAAAACTAAAGGGGGAAAGAAGCCTGAACCCCTCAAAGTAACTCACCAAGGTGGCTCCTTCTATGTTCTGAGATCCCTAAAAGAGGACTCTGAAAATTTGGAGACAGATTTTATTCAAGGGACACATCTACTTAGAACACAGCTTCTTTATTATCTTCATTGGGTTTTAGGCTGAACTTTTAAATGAACCCATTACTATGAACAAGGTGGAAACGACAAGGCAACCAGTGCCCTAACACGATAACCAGGCTCTAAACCAAGGCTGTTTTCGATGTGATTCTTCATATCCCCTAAAACTGCCTTTCTGTAATTTATCCTGATTTACCTATTATTGATAGTTCCATTATGCTACACTTCTATTGACTTTTCCTTGGGGGAAGAGAAGTTTGCTTGACATTTGGAATGTTCCTCATCAGAAGAAATTGAATGCAAAAGAGCATTATAATTAGAAGAGACACTTCTTAGGCTTTTTTGAACTCTTCCTAGCCAAACCCTAACCATCTCTTAAAGTATAGCTAGACTTCTGTCTTTTCCAACAACTAGCTCTGACTACTTCAGTCCAATGATTATATTCTTCTTCCTCTTATTCATTTCACTCAATTGGTACTTATTATTCCATTCTAATCTAAGGTAAAGTATTTCTGTAGATTGATGTTTTAGATTCTTACCTGGGTTGTAAAGGCTTTGAGGTCAGCGACATGTATTCTCATGGTATTCATTGTATTCTCGTGGTACTAAGTGTTATTCTCATTGCCAACGGTAAATTTTAATGGTAATCATGTTGTTATTATTAATGCCATTTCATATTTATATAATTTGTAGGACTTTACAAAATGTTTGTAAGAACATTGTCTCTATGGATTTTTCCAACTGCCCCATGAGTGAGGAGTCTTGATTTGAATTTTACGTATGAGGAAACAGAATTAAATGAAGATTTAAGTGACTTATCAAAAGTCAAACAGAAAGTGCTAGGGTTAAGATTTGTACCCAGATATCTGACTGAAAATCGAGTATTCTTTAACCATACCATTGAATTTATTGATTATTAAGTAGAGAGATTTTATCATTATCTCAATTCTGACTTGCCTTTATTATGGTTAATACATAGAAGTAGAAATTGACTTTTTTTTTTTTACTCCTTGGACAAACATCAGAAAGATAAAGGCTCTGAGACAAAAGGGGGCAGGTTAGACATGCCTTCTTATAGTTGAATATGCATATGCTTACTCCCCTTAGTGGAAAGAGAAGAGTGGATAAAAACAGGGCTATTGCTACCACATATGTTACTTTTATGTGAATTAGAAAAAGGCATCTCGTCTGGGTAGATGCAGCCCTGGCTTAATGGTGTGTGGAGCCACAGGCTGAATTTCAGCCTCCCACCCCAACTATACCCTAGGTCAGCTGCCCTTGAATAAGGCCAACTTGTGCACAGCAGCCTAGGGTAAATACTTGTAGAGGTGGTAGTGTTCCAAAGCAGGCATGATAGTAGTATAGAAAGAATTAATGATATCAGAGAAATTTGTTAGAAGTGCAATGAAGGAAGGCATATGAACTAACAGATACATATAGAAGTGCTTTTTGGTATAGAATAGAAATCATTCTCTTATGGCTCTTTAGACCGATGCACTCTGAAACTATAATTTTACTTAGCAAGCAGAGAACAGAGTTCAGCAGTGACTATATTTTGAGCTTAATTCAAGGGCCTTGGTTTCTTAAAATATCCTAAATATTTTGGTATATGAGTTATTTTCACCAATGTGGCTGCCCCATTCTTGAAGATGCCTTTAGAAATTTAAAGAAGAGAGGCATCCTTTTTCCAGAAAAAATATCCTACAACACATGCACGTAAGTATTTTATCATTAGTTTCCGTGGGTACGTGAATTCATTCATGGGTTTGTTGGGGGGTTCCCAACCTGGCTAATTGTCACAGTTATCGAACAACCTTTAAAATGTACAGATTACCTGCTCCCACCCTAGCAGATTCTGATTGGTAGGTTTAGAAACAGGTCTAGTATATTTAATCGTTTCCTTACATATAAGATGAGATCAAAGGAAGAAAACGTCAACAGATGTGACAAGAAAAGTACTTAAAGTCTGTCTTTCTACTGTAGAACATAAACCAGTAGGAAACTTATAAATGTGATTTTGCAAACAAATCAATTGGGTATTCAAAAACCACATTTCAGGAGTTTCTTTCACATAACAATATTCCTTTCATTTTGATCATCACCATCACAAAAGATATGGTGGGTAATGGAAACTTGTGGGCAGAAGAAGGGTTTGTCGGATACAGTATAGAGGGAAAGATTCTCTTTCCACAATTGGCAGCACCTAGACTTTTTTTTTTTAGACAGTACCTGGTGGAGTAGCGGTTAAGAGCTTGGCTGCTAACCAAAAGGTTGGCAGTTTGAATCCACCAGCCACTCCTTGGAAACTCTATGAGGCAGTTCTACTCTGTCCTATAGGGTTGTTATGAGTCGGAATCAACTTGACTGCAATGGCTTTTATTTAGTGTACCTGGAAGCATGACCATCTGAAGGCACAGAAGATGATAATGTGTTTTCACTTTGTCAAGTTTTTGACACTGTGAATAGTTGAATGAAAATATCCAGCGCTTTTAGAAATCAAGAGTAATTAATGAGTCATGAAAGTATGATCAGCGATAATTAAATCGTAAGCAGCATTCTCTGATAGAATTAAAAAAAACTCTTAATTTAAAAAAGTTAACAGGTTTGCAATAAAATGTTTTAAAAAGTTGCTTTCATGGATGTTCACTGGCAAAAAAGAAGTTACCATTTGCAAGAACTGCTTTTTTGCTGCTTTACACAGAGAAAGGCTCTAGGGTATAGATCATTGGGCTGGATGTTAGAGAGAAAGAAGTCCTTAGAGGCCAAAATCTCTATCATCAAGTTTTAATTCCTTTCCTATCTCCTGGTTTAGTACCTATTGTAAAAATCAATTTTACCTGAAGGTTCCAACATTAATTAATATTGTAAATGCAGTGAATTTACATATGTTGACTAAAAGGGCATATAGGAAATTTTTCCATCAGCAAAAAGTATCTTCCTATCATTTGTTCCTCTTAAATAAAACTTCAAAAAACTGTAGAGATATTTTACAGCACAGCTAGAATATCAGCTGGAGTAGCAGAGTATTATGGAGAATACTAATCTGAAGATGTTGTTGTTGTTAGATGCCATTGAGTGGATTCCAACTCATAGTGACCCTATGTACAATAGAAGGTAATGCAGTCCAGTCCTGTGCCATCCTCACAATCATCGCTATGTTTCATCCCATTATTGCAGGCACTGTGTCAATCCACCTTGTGGAGCATTTTCCTCTATTTCTGTGACCCCTACTTTAACAAGCATGATATCCTTCTCCAGGGACTGGTCCCTCTTGATAACACGTTCAGAGTATGAGAGACGAAGCCTTATCATCCTTACTTCTGAGGAACATTCTGGCTGTACTTTTTCCAAGACAGATTTGTTCATTCTTCTGGAAGTCAATGGTATATTCAACATTCTTCACCAGCACCATAATTCAAAGGCATCAATTCTTCTTTGGTCTTTGTTATTCATTGTCCAGATTTGCATGGATATGAGGCAATTGAAAATACCATGGCTTGGGTCAGACGTGTAGGATACCTGAAATCTTGTTCCATGGACCTGAAATATGCTATCTCTCTTATCAGAGCCTCTTAGTTTTTATATCTGTACATAAGGAAGTGTGTGTGTATATTGTTAGATCCTAGAAGATGACTCATTTATTCAATATACATTAATTGAGTACCTGCTATATTGAAGTATGATACTAGAGCTTGGAGATCCAGATGTGATTAAGACTCAACTCTGAAAAAGTGTCTGGAGCCTAGTAGGGCAGATGGATGGTAATTGAAGAAATTACAGGACAGCATGATAACAGGAAGGAAACAGAAGCAAATGAGAGAAACATAGTCTTGTGAAGAGGAGGGCTTGGAAACTACATGATTTATATGGCTCCTTCAAATTCTTTTGTTGGTTGAGACATTATTTAGAACTTGATGGTGGGTAGGAAAAGAGAATAATAACTTGTCAGGAAACTGGAGCCCATGTTGGTGGAAATGAATGGGAATCTTTAGGAAACATGGGCATTCAATGTTTGTTGCAGTGTTGTGATCTAAGCACTTCTATTTCCCCAACAATTTAGTAAAGTTAACTCTGTGCACATAGGCCTCATGCAAGTGGTTTTTTATTAGAAAACAAGGGAATGAGGCCAAGTTCCAAGTCTGGGATGATATGAGATAGAGATAAAGTAACATTTATAAGATACAAAATGAGCATCAGAATCAAATGAAACAGGATATTCAATTCAGAGGTGCTAGTGGTTAAGAGTTACAGCTGCTAACCAAAAGGTCGGCAGTTCGAATCCACCAGGTGTTCCTTGGAAACTGTATGGGGCAGTTCTACTCTGTCCTATAGGGTCACTATGAGTTGGAATCAACTCGATGGCAAGGGGTTTGGGTTTTTTGGGGGAGAATAGTAAGCCAGTGGAAATTTATAGAAACTCCATGTTGGGGGTGACAATGATTTCTAGAGAAGGTATGATGGGGATTGTGCTGGAAATTTTTCCATTTTTTTCCCTCTAGATTTACTCTTCATCTTTCTTTACCACGTTCTGTGACCCAGGAGACTGATTTTTATAGATTTTAATAAGGTACTGTCTTCCCCTCTGGCTTCTTATTTGGTTTGGCCAATGGGGAGCTCTAGGTGACTGGGACCAGGGATGAGAATGAAGTGGTGATTTTAGTTCTCTGACTTCCATTCAGCAGGGTTGCCCTGGGCTAGCTGCATTCCTACAGCAAAGGTCATGGCTTTTTGCACTAGGCCTTCTTCCTTTGTCCCCTTTAGCCCTATAGAGATAACAGCTTCCCTATAGTTACTGTACGAGGGTACTGCACTGTCTCTTGTGATTTCCTTACAAATGCCTTCAGCTTTAAAATAGTTTGCTTACTAAACTTTCCTCAAATAACCTACTTTGTATTTGTCAATTGTTTCCTATTGGAAGCCTGACTAATACAGGTATATAAGATTTATATTTGCTTATACCATAAGTGAGTCCTTTCTAAATACTGATGGGCAGGGTGGGAACAGGAAAAGAAAAAAATATGTAACAAGAGATAACTTAATCAATAGTTGGTACTTCAATTTTCAGTTAAAGTGAATAACACTATCACAGATACTACAGTGTGTTTTGTGAAGTTTTGGGCAAATGAAATCATAGATTGTTGTGCCAAAGGGAATTTATTCCAGTATCCTTATTTTGCAGATAAGGAATTTACACCTCCCAAGAGGTTATATGAACTTGGTCAATGTTACCTTGGTTTTTAATGGCAGAATATGAGTGTGTATGAGTTTCTGTGTGTGTGTGTGTGTATGTATGTGCAAATTTTCTTATTGTCTTGTTTATCAAAGACAAAGTCTCAGCTATTAAGTTAAGAATCTTATAGAGGTAGCTCCATGAGTTCATCTGGACTGCTCTTCCACCAAGTTGTCTTGAACCTCTACCTTTTCGATTTTCCCTAAAATTTTCTCTTTCTTTTGATGACTATTTGCCAGAGAAGATTTTTTTTCCATGATACACATACACATATTATATATACGTATATTTTATTGATAAACCACTTTGTGAGAAGCATTACAAAAAGGATCAGCTGACAGAAACAAAGCCACTTTGAGATGTACAAGTGTACCAGTTTATTGGCTTGCTCTGCAAACCAGCTTTTTTATACTGTGCATGGGTTTCAATTTGGTGCCTTAGATATTTTACATTCACAATTGAGATTTGGTGAAGAAGGAGTTGGGATAGAATATTTAGTTCATGGATGTGAAATGACAATGACAATGGTGTGTTCCTCAGAGTTTTTCTAAGTCTAGTTCAAGAACTTTCTGAATCACAATCACTTGAATTCTTTTTAGTAGTAATACAAATTCTTTGGCCCAACCTAAGAACTACTTACCCTGAACTTTTTTAAAGGTGAGGTCCAAGGATCTCCATTTTTAATTAACTTCCTGCAATAACATCTATGCACACTTAAGTTTGAAACTGTGGTAATAAATTTGATAGAAGAACTTGAAAATACAACAAAATCATTGTGTGGACTCAGCCTGATATTCACTTTGTCTTTAGGAAGAAAGCTGGTATTTTAAATGTTTCCCATGAAGGACATTGACGGCCTGGTTTATATTTGGGCCAACAGGTAAAGTAGGCGCCTGCGTATATTGAGCTACGTGCTTTTAGCAGCAGACTTGGTTCTCCTGCAATGATAACTTTCAGGCTATGGTGGGGCGAGTGAAAAACATAATCACTCATTGGTGGCTGAACCCCTACAGTGTTTTGAACCTTTAAAGAAGCAAAGATGAGTGGTTGATTTGTGGTTGAAAGAAGCTAAATGTTCTCTCCTGGAGCTCAGGGAACCAGCTGCTTCCTGAGCTGCCAAAGACGAGCAAACCTTGAGGCAGGGGAGTTTCAATTTGCATGAGATGTACTAAGCAATCCTCCCATTAGCTGCCTGTTGCCTCTCTTGATGACTACCTTGGGGAGGAGACGGGAGTTGTGAGCTTTGAAGGGGAGTATTAATTATTCAAGCCTCCTTCTCCTAGATGGAGGTAACCTGCATCTCAGGAGCCAGGCCCAGAATTCATTATCTTCCTTTCAATGTTTGCAATAAAAATAACACTGAATATTAATCCAATCACCTTCATTCTTAACTCCCTCTCCCTCTCCTCCATTCTCTAGATAGGTTATGCAAAATTGTGCCTCCCCCTTTATCTCCCCTTCCTTGGTACTCCTGTATCATTTATTGTTTATTCAATTATTTCGAGGCCCGTTAAACTGAGAATTAAGTTCAAGGGCTAGTTGTTGACTTGAAAGCTCCCCAGGATGCAGCATTTTCCTACTCAGATTTTCAATTTATTTTTCAACATGTTTGTGATAATCATGTCATGATTAGAGACTTGTCATGTGTCCCTCTTTCTATTTATATATTTTGAAATTTTAAGAGTTTCATTCTTTTTCTTAAGTAGAGTTCTCCAGAGGCTTTGCTGTCAGGTTTAATCAAGGTTTTATAGTAAAAAGCAGAAGATTTGTTTGCTTGTCAAGTATGTGTGTGCTCATGCACACACACCTATATGTGTCTGTGTGTTCATCTTTTAAAAGGAGCCAAGAGATAAATCATTACCTCTGAAAAATATTAATTAACTAAGTGGAAGATCATTAAGACATAACCAAGAATAATCAGCCGCATCATCTGATATATTGAGACAAGGACTGATCAGACGTGGGTTAAGAGCTATGACGGGGTGAATATGTTTTACATGTGACAAGGACATGAGTTTTTGGAGGCCAAAGAGTGTAATGTCTTAGTCTGGGTTCTCTAGAGGAGCAAAACAAATAAAGCATATAAATGCATATATAGAGAGATTTATATTAAGGAAATTGCTCACACAGTTGTAGAGGCTGGAATGTCCCAAGTCTGTGGGTCAGGATAGAGGCTTCTCCTGATTGACATAGCCACAGGTTCTGGCAAACACAAGATTGACAGGTCAGAGAGCAGGGCTTTTACTCACAGGCTGCCAAGATCATGAATCCCAAGATCAGCAGGCAAGATCGCAGGTAAGCTGCTAGCTTTCACTACATTCTGAATGGGTCATGGCTTTGTTATTTTCTGTGTGATCTTGGACAAATTTCTTTTCTTCTCTAAACTTTAGTTTCCAGCTTTCTTGTCTATAAACTGAAATTAATAATGTTGCTTATTTCCTGGGTGTGCTGAAAAGTTTAGGTAAGATAATGCATTGAAATTCATTATTTAAATAGTAAATCTGTATAAAATCTTACTTTCTTTTATTTTCCTCAGCTCTCTCATTTGTCTTTCTTACCATCCTCTCTTACCTAACCTTGAATATGGGAAATAAATCTGCTAACCAATTATCATATGAATGAATAAGTAATTAATTCCCTGTGGAACTATAGGTAGTTGTGATGTTATTGATATGTATCAACTTGGCTAGGCTGTGATTCTCAGTGTTTTGACGGACAGTATGCAATCACATTCCATTTGGTGGTCTAATGTGCACAGCCAATCAGTTGAAAGGGAAGTTTCCTTGGGAATGTGGTCTGCCTCCAGTATATAAATGGATTTTCTGGCAAAGCTAGCTCTCATTCTCAACCACACACTGTGGTTCTTGGGATGTAAGCCCAAACAAGGCTCTGGCCTGCCACTTGACCTGCAGATTTTGTATTTGCCAACTCCCACAACCACGTGAGCCAACACTGGCCTCCAGTCTCCCGCTTGACCTCCAGATTTTGGGTTCCTCATCCCCTGTTACCACGTGAGCCAGCAGAGGCCTTCGGCCTGTTGCCTGACCCTTGGATTTTGGACTTGCTAACCATCACAACTGTGCAAGCCATCTCCTCACAACTGAGTGATCCATTTCCTTGAAGTAAATTTCTATTTATATATATTTAATACACTTCCCTGGTTTTGCCAGACTAAGACAATAATTTAAAAGACTGTGCGTGTGTATATGGGTCCAAATCAAATGTAGTTTTAAAAATTATTTAAAACTGACTGTACCTATGTCAATAAAAGCATGAGGGTGACTAAATTTTTCATTTTGTGTGTGTGTGTGCACACATTTGTGTACTTTCCTAGAGAACTCAGATGATTGTCTTATAAAATAAGTTGAGGGTCATGCTTTAACCCTCAAATTTATTTGGCAAAGAAAATAATTTCATTTTTTAATCTTATTTCCAACTCTATCACTAATGTTGGCTCACCAATTGATACTTTATGTGCATCCAGACAGTGGCTTTCAAATTATTTTCTGTGGAGCATTTGAGGTTCCAATACTGTGCTTACACATTAGATGTGAGGGTACGGTTGGAGTTTCCAGGACTCTGAGAATATCTGTTCTGATATTACCAGAATAGCTTTCCTTGTTTTAATTAAGTTCCCATGTGAAACTGTGCTTGAAGAAAAAGTTTTGCTGATAGCAAAATATTTGGTTTTTGTCAAAATTATAGACTTGACTTTAAGATTCTAAATGAGTTCACTGGTACTCTGTATTAGAGACTACCTCATATATTTAAAGTCCATTTCTAGAAGCAACTATATCAATTGTATTCATAGTTTGATATGTTTAGAGGCCACTGATTCTGGTTTGCCAAGTACGGTGGTTCAACACAGAAATATTCTTTTTTTAAACCCTCTGTTTTTATAACTGCCTGTGACAGAGCCACTATATCTTGCCTCTGATTCAACTCAAGTTGAAAAACACTTATGCCCACATTCTAATGTGTTTTCTCTTTCACTTGATTTATAAACCTGGCCTTTATATTTTGAGAGCCAAGGATGTGGATATAGACTTGAGATATAAATGATGAGGTTGTTTACTATTCTCGTTCTTTTCCAAAGAGACAGATCAAGCAAGGGTTAGGAGCAAAATTTGTGTGAATGGAAATATGAACGAAGAAGCCTCAGTGGAAATGAACTCAAGCCCTCAGTGGAAATGAACTCAAGCCCTCAATCCATTAATTTCTGTGGATTTATCCTTTGAAATATCTTGTGCATCTGATCCTTCTCTTTACCCCTACAGTTTTCATCCTCTTCCAAGTATTCTTTAACTCAGGTCATTCTCCTGACAATATTCCATCTCACTTTAATCCATTCAATACATGGCCTGCAGAATTAACTTTCTAAAATGCCTATCTCATACGATTTCTCCCATGATAAAACACCTCAAGTGATTATCCATTATATCAAAATCAAGTTTTTGATCAATAACATGACATTCAAGTTATCTATAACTTTTATTCAACTTGAAAAGGATTCCAATTCTAAATTTTTATAAAAAAACAAAAACCAAGCCCATTGCCATTGAGTCAATTCTAACTCATAGCAACCATTATATTATTTTTCATCCCATCTTGACCAAGACCATTTCATACTCGTTCCCTGCTCTAAGCCTCTACTCATGCTTTGTTTCCTTCTTATTATCCTATTTGATTGTCCAAAAAACTGAACAATTCTTCTTTCAAGTCTGACTCTTTAGTACCTTTATAACTATCCTTGGCTCATTATCTTCTTCTACTTGTATTTTTCTAACTATATTATCTGAGACATTTATTTCAATTAAATTAATGTCACATCATTTTTAGTAGAAACTCTGGTAGCATAGTGGTTAAGAGCCACAACTGCTAACCAAAAGGTCAGTAGTTCAAATTCTCCAGGCACTCCTTGAAAACCCTGTGGGGCCGTTCTACTCTGTCCTATAGCATCTCCATGAGACGGAACCGACTTGATGGCAGTGGGTTTGGTTTGGCTGGTTTATTATTTTAATGGTTGTATTATATTTCTAAATAGATTGTCATGTATTGAAACACACCAACCAAGTGTTATCACAGCACCACCATCATAGGCAGAAATAATGACAATATTATTATAACAACTATAATTCTTTTGTAAGTACTTATTATGAGCCAGGCAAAGTGATAAGCACTTTGTTTCCATGATCTCATTTAATCGTAGCAAGCTAGTTATTGATATTCCACTTGATATATGAAAGAATCAAGGCTTCAAGATATTAAATAACTTTTCTAAGGTGATAGAAACAATGCTGGAGATCAAATGATAGAATTTTGCAAGACCAAAAACTTCTTCATTGCAAATACCTTCTTTCACCAACATAAATGGCAAGTATACACATTATTTATTTATTTATTTAATACACATGGACCTCACCAGATGGAACACAAAGAAATCAAATTGACTACATCTGTGGAAAGAGACAATGGAAAAGCTCAATATTATCAGTCAGAACAAGGCCAGGGGCCGACTGTGCAACAGACCACCAATTGCTCATATGCAAATTCAAGCTGAAACTGAAGAAAATCAGAGCAAGTCCACGAGAGCCAAAATATGACCTTGAGTATATCCCACCTGAATTTAGAGACCATCTGAAGAATAGATTTGATGCATCGAACACTAGTGACCGAAGACCAGACGAGTCATAGAATGACATCAAGGACATCATCCATGAAGAAAGCAAGAGGTCACTGAAAAGACAGGAAAGAAAGAAAAGACCAAGATGGATGTCAGAGGAGACTCTGGAACTTGCTCTTGAACATCGAACAGCTAAAGCAAAAGGAAGAACTGATGAAGTAAAAGAACTGAACAGAAGTTTTCAAAGGGCGTCTTGAGAAGGCAAAGTAAAGTATTATAATGACATGTGCAAAGAGCTGGAAATGAAAAACCAAAAGGGAAGAACACGCTCTGTGTTTCTCAAGCTGAAAGACCTGAAGAAAAATTCAAGCCTCGCGTTGCAATAGTGAAGGATTCTGTGGGGAAAATATTAAATGACGCAGGAAACATCAAAAGAAGATGGAAGGAATACACAGAGTCATTATACCAAAAAGAATTAGTCGATGTTCAACCATTTCAAGAGGTAGCATATGATGAGGAACCGATGGCACTGAAGGAAGAAGTTCAAGCTGCTCTGAAGGCATTGGTGAAAAACAAGGCTCCAGGAATTGATGGAATACCATTTGAGATGTTTCAACAAACAGATGCAGCGCTGGAGGTGCTCACTCGTCTGTGCCAAGAAATATGGAAGACAGCTTCCTGGACAACTGACTGGGAGAGATCCATGTTTATGTCTATTCCCAAGAAAGGTGATCCAACTGAATGTGGAAATTATAGAACAATATAATTAATATCACATGTAAGCAAAATTTTGCTGAAGATCATTCAGAAATGGCTGTAGCAGTATAACAACAGGAAACTGCCAGAAATTCGGGCTGGTTTCAGAAGAGGACGTGGAACCAGGGATATCACTGCTGATGTCAGATGGATCTTGGCTGAAAGCAGAGAATACCAGAAGGGTGTTTACCTGTGTTTTATTGACTGTGCAAAGGCATTTGACTCTGTGGATCACAACAAATTATGGATAACATTGTGAAGAATGGGAATTCCAGAACACTTAATTGTGCTCATGAGGAACCTTTACATAGATCAAGGGGCAGTTGTTGGGACTGTACAAGGACATACTGATTGGTTTAAAGTCAGGAAAGTTGTGCGTCAGGGTTGTATTCTCTCACCACACCTATTCAAGCTGTATGCTGAGCAAATAATCCGAGAAGCTGGACTATATGAAGAAGAACAGGGTATGAGGATTGGAGGAAGACTCATTAACAACCTGTGTTATGCAGATGACACAACCTTGCTTGCTGAAAGTGAAGAGGACTTGAAACATTTACTAATGAAGATCAAAGACCACAGCCTTCAGTATGGATTTCACCTTAACATAAAGAAAACAAAAATCCTCACAACTGGACCAATGAGCTACATCATGATAAACGGAGAAAAGATTGAAGTTGTCAAGGATTTCATTTTACTTGGATCCACAATCAACACCCGTGGAAGCAGCAGTCAAGAAATCAAAAGAGGCATTACATTGGGTAAATCTGATGCAAAGGACCTTTTTAAAGTGTTGAAGAGCAAAGATGTCACCTTGAAGACTAAGGTGCGGCTGACCCAAGCCATGGTATTTTCAATCACATTATATGCATGTGAAAGCTGGACGATGAATGAGGAAGACTGAAGAAGAATTGGCACCTTTGAATTGTGGTGTTGGCAAAGAATATTGAATACACCGTGGACTGCCAGAAGAATGAATAAATCTGTCTTGGAAGAAGTACAACCAGAATGCTCCTTAGAAGCAAAGATGGCGAGACTGCATCTTACATACTTTGGACATGTTGTCAGGAGGGATCTGTCTCTGGAGAAGGACATCACGCTTGGAAAAGTATAGGGTCAGCGGAAAAGAGGAAGACCCTCAACGAGGTGGATTGACACAGTGCCTGCAACAATGAGCTCAAGCATAACAACGATTGTAAGGATGGTGCAGTACTGGGCAGTGTTTCGCTCTGTTGTGCATAGGGTCGCTATGAGTCGGAACCGACTCGACAGCACCTAACAACAACAACGTGCTACAGATAATATGTGGAAGAGTCAGGATTAAGACCTAGTTATGTTTGACCAGGAAACCCTGGTGGTGTAGTGGTTAGGAGCTATGACTGCTAACCAATAGGTTGAGCGTTTGAATCCACAAGGTGCTCCTTGGAAACTCTATGGGGGCAGATCTACCGTGTCGTATAGGGTCACTATGAGTTGAAATCGACTCAATGGCAATGGGTTTTTTTTTTTTTTTAAATATTTGACCAAAAAGTGTCTCCTTCAGTACCTAGGACAGCGCTACTGAAAGAGAAAAGCCTGGAACTGAATTTTTGAAATCTAAGATGAGTCAAAACAAAGCAACAGAGTAAAAACCAATGAACCAAACAAACAGAAAACAACTCCAGAGACTCCTTAAAACTAATTATTACTAATTAATCAAGGAGTTGATGTTAAAATCAAATCACCGAACCTTGATCGTTTTTTCTGTGCTCTGATGTGGAATGATCCTGGATCAAGCAAATGCTATAAAGAATAAGTGAGAATGGTGAGGGCACAGAGGTATGTAGAGAAAGTTCTGTAGAATACGAGGTTTGGATTTTTTCTTGCTGAGGTCAGAAGAAGTATTCTAAATATTATCTTATGCTTCTCCTAGCTAAAGCTTTGACCTACCAGTGAGAACAGAAGTAACATTTATTTCTGTGGAATAAACAGGAGAACTGTTCTGATACTCCACTTCTCATGGAAAGAAGGCCTGCAGAGAGGAAAAGACTCATTACCCAATCATTGGTAAACTTTTGTAAAGAAAGCATAAGTCTTTTGTAAGCTTCTTGGTCTGTACAGGTGTTTTTCTTTCTTTTTTAGAGCATTGAAGAAAGTTCTCTTTGATAATGATTTCTTTTTTTTTAAATTTTTATTGTGCTTTAAGTGAAAATTTACAAATCAAGTCAGTCTCTCACATAAAAACTTATATACACCTTGCTAAAAAAAAAAAAATACTCCCAAATTCCTTTCCCCCTAATAGACAACCCACTCCCTCCCTCCACTCTCTCTTTTCATGTCCATTTCTCCAGCTTCTAATCCCCCCTACCCTGTCATCTCCCCTTCAGGGAGGAGATGCCAACATAGTCTCAATGTCCACCTGATCCAAGAAGCTCACTCCTCACCAGAATCCCTTTCCAACCCATTGTCAAGTCCAATCTCTGTCTGAAGAGTTGGCTTTGGGGATGGTTCCTGTCCTAGGCCATCAGAAGGTCTGGGGGCCATGGCCACCGGGGTCCTTCTAGTCTCAGTCAGACCATTAAGTCTGGTCTTTTTATGAGAATTTGGGGGTCTGCATCCCACTGCTCTCCTGCTCCCTCAGGGGTTCTCTGTTGTGTTCCCTGTCAGGGCAGTCATTGGTTGTAGCCAGGCACCATGTAGCTCTTCTGGTCTCAGGATGATGTAGTCTCTGGTTTATGTGGCCCTTTCTGTCTCTTGGGCTTGTAATTACCTTGTGTCCTTGGTGTTCTTCATTCTCCTTTGCTCCAGGTGGGTTGAGACCAATTGATGCTTCTTAGATGGCCGCTTGCTAGCGTTTAAGACCCTAGACACATCTCTCCAAGGTGGAATACAGAATGTTTTCTTAATAGATTTTATTATGCCAAATGACTTAGATGTCCCCGAAACCATGGTCCCCAAACCTCTGCCTCTGCTTCGCTGGCCTTCGAAGCATTCAGTTTGTTCAGGAAACTTCTTTGCTTTTCATTTAGTTCAGTTGTGCTGATCTCCCCTGTATTGTGTGTTGTCTTTCTCGTCACCTAAAGTAGTTCTTATGTACTATCTAATTAGTAAATACCCTTTTCTCACCCTCCCTTCCTCCCCCTTTTTGTAACCATCAAAAAATATTTTCTTCTCTGTTTAAACTATTTGAGTTCTTATAATAGTGAGCTTATACAATATTTGTCCTTTTGCAGCTGACTAATTTCACTCAGCATAATGCCTTCCAGATTCCTCCATGTTATGAAATGTTTCACGGATTCCTCATTGTTCTTTATTGATGCGTAGTATTCCATTGTGTGAATATACCATAATTTATGTATCCATTCATCTGTTGATGAGCACCTTGGTTGCTTCCATCTTTTTGCTATTGTAAACAGTGCTGCAATGAACGTGGGTGTGGATAACGATTTCTTTGTTGATTTTTATATTGATTTTTTTCTGATATTCCTTTTCTCCTGATCAGCATAAGCTTTTCTTTTTTCTACTCAAAATACCTTTGGCCACTGTGAATACATATCACAAATATCATCTGAGAACTTTGGGAAAAAACAAGCGTTCCATTAATAATCACAGAGATGACAAAAAACATATTGAAAGTAAAAGTTTGTCTTTCCACTTGCAGATTTTTTCCCACTTTTTTAAGTCCTTAGTTTAAACCAGTAACGAAAGTAGCTTTATTTGGAATGGGAACTTGCTAATATTCTGCTAGGCAGTTTTGCTATCTCTCTGGGACAAACATTTTTTTGTCTCTAATCTACTTATTATATCAGTCTGTTGGCTTAGAAAACAAGCGCCTAGAGAGATATTGAATAAAATTCAAAACAAACAAACAAAAAAAGCCTAGGGAAACATGAGTAAACGCCTCCTTCCTCCCCCAAAAGAGTAAATGTAAAAGGATTGTTTCCTCAAGAATTTTATTTAATATTTGAGCCAGCCCATTAACCAAGAGGTGTAATATCCATTGAATATTTTTGAACTAAATTCCAAAGAAATCTGTCTACATTTTTTTTCCTGCAAATTAAAATCTGTGTATAAATTATATAAAAAAAACAAAACAAGACAAAACCAAACTAAACTTGTTGCGGTCAAGTCAATTCTGACTCATAGTGGCCCTATAGCACAGAGTACAACTATCCCACAGGTTTTCCAACTAGAGGTTCTGTATTTTTCCTTTTGCAAAGGTCAAATAACTCAGAAATTTAGACTACCAATTGTCAAGGTAATAGAAATTAGTTACGAAAACTTAGGAAGAGAAACAGTGTCTCAGTAATTTTAGGGACAAAAATCTGGAACAGAGAATTTCATGGGAATTAAAATTATTCAGATGATATGCTCCTTAAAATTTTGTATGGTTTAAATAATTGCTGCAAAAAGCTTGTAGAGGAGAAACAAGTATATTTTGGGTTTAATCAGGTTCCAGGTCATAGAAATGCCATTTGAGAACCTTGAAGGACCCAGCAGAGTTTGTCTATGCTTATTAATTAGATCAAGTTTGTAAAGCACTCCAAAGAGGAGGCATTAACCATAAGTCCATGTATACTTATGGAACTAATAAATCTTTCTGAATCTAAATGGGCTAAATATTTCTGCTATATATTTTCCTTGTGCTTTTGAAATTCCTGTCGACTTCTGACTTTTTATTTTTTTAAAGTACTACACCAATATAGGTACATTTTAACTCTGTTGTTAACCATGATTATATTCTAGTTTCGAAAATGTACATATATCCTTTTACCTGAGATATAAACGCATTTCAGCAATTTACATTTTAAAATTATCTTCATTATTATTAAAATCTTAGCACATACTTTTTTATCCTTTTTACTTTTAGTCTTTAAATTTCCCTTGTGAAAAAGAAAATGTTGCAAAGAAAATAATGGCAACTTAATTACCTACTTCTATAATCAATAGTTGTATATCTAGCTGTGATGAAAGAAATTTATATTACTTTGAATAAAAGGTTCTGATTTTTGTGCGAACAACAAGCAAAATCAAAAGTATACTTTTATCTATGTAAATATAGCTAAAATCTTGGAGATATTTGAATTTTGGGGATGTAAACTCTTTTTTACATCTTAGGATTAGATTTGATGCATTGATCTGTCTTAAACTGAGTCTTCATCTGCTTACAGAATCAAAATAGAACTTACTTCCTAGAGTTGTAAGGATTAATTGAAATATTACATGTAGAACAGTTCATAGTATGACATATAGTAAGTACTCAATAAAAGTTCATATCTGCTCTTTATTGAAGTTGTAAAGGGTTTCATTTTGCTTGGGTCCACAATCCACATCCATGGAAACAGCAGTCAAGAAATCTAATGACACATTACATTGGGCAAATCTGCTGCAAAAGAGCTCTTTAAAGTGTTAAAAAGAAAAGATGTCACTCTAAAGGTTAAAGTGGGCCTGGCCCAAGGCATGGTGTTATAAATTGCCTCATATGCTTATGAAATTTGGACAACGAATAAGGAAGACTGAAGACAAATTGATGCCTTTGAGTTATGGTGTTGTAGAAGAATACTGAATATACCATAGACTGCCAAAAGAGTGAACAATCTGTCTTGGAAGAAGTAGAGCCAGAATGCTCATTAGAAGAGAGGATGGCGAGAGTTCTCCACATATACTTTTTTTTTTTTTTAATAGAGATGTGTATTCATTTTCCATCAACATTATTTCTGTTCTCTAAGAGAGAGTGGAAGAACAGTTTCAGACCACCCCGTGGTGGTTTCTACCTACTCAGTGGCCTGAGCGTTGGAGCGTTGTAGACCAGTCTTCAGTTGCAAGCTGAACACTCCACTGTTCAATAGGAAACTGCTGACTGGGCACAGAAGGCACCTGCACACCTTCGGATCAGTTTATGACCTCGGGCTGAGCAACAGTAAATTCAGGAAAGGGAGCAGTCCATTCACCCTGAAATTCTTCCTTGGTTACAGCCTTTTCAGCTGCAGCCTGCTTTTCCTTTTTAATTTATTCGAGATCCCTGTAGAAGTAGAGGTCATGCATGACCTCCCACGGGTGCTCCTGGGAGATGGTGCCACACATGCGCAGAACTTCCCAGGCCAGCATCCACCACATCAGAGCCATTGAGTGAGCTCTCTTGTTGTTGCATGGGATGGCAATGTCCAAGCAGCTCAGAGGAGAATCTGTCTTACTCAGAGCAATGGTGGGCAGGTTCATGTAAGATGCCTCTGTGAGAGGCTGGTGGTCAGCTGTAGGATCAGTAACCACCAGAAGATGTGGCTCTCAGAGGGCTGCCTGGATCTGGTTAGTGAAGGTTCCAGGAGTGAAGTGCCCAGCAATAGGAGCGGTGCCAGGGGCAACAGAAAACTTTAGCATAGCCTGCTGGCCAGTATTCTTGGAGGATATAACAGAGAAATCAGTTGGGTTTTCAATGGCAACAATGGCCTGAGCTGCCACAAAAGCTTCTCCCTGGTCCTCTTCAGGTATGAGATGTAGTTGCCATCACTTTTCCTTTTGTAGATGTACTGCTCCATTTGGAGGTCAAGGTTGATGCCACCTAAGTTGGTTCCTGCTGCAAGGAATTAGAGGACATTCTCCTCCTTCATCTGTAGGATGTCAAGGGCTCCAGACATTGTGACAGTTTCCCCTTTAAGTTATGACAGTAACCCAGGACAATGTCACATGGACCCTTCTCTGGGTCGTGTGGAAAGCCATCTCACATACTTTGGACATATTATCAGGGGGACCAATACCTGTAGAAGGACATCATGTCTGGAGAGTACAGGGTCAGCAAAAGAGAGGAAGACCCTTAATGAAATGGATTGATACAGTGGCTACAACAATGGGATCAAGCATAACAACGATTGTGAGGATGGCACAGGACCAGGCAGTGTTCTGTTGTGTTGTACGTAGTAGGGTCGCTATGAGTCTGAACCAACTCAATGGCACCTAACAACAATAACGACAAAGTTTTTTTACCGTCTTCATTCTAAAAATTTTTCTTCTACATTTTTTTCATATCTATATCACTTATATATGTACACCCACCGCTATCTTATTGACAGGATCAGGTTCCAAAGATAAGGTCTTTATGCAAAAGCTGGCATTATGCAAAAATGGAGGATCACCACATCAGATCACAAAATGGAGGATGACTACATCGTTACATAACTGCCAAATTACATCATTACATAATTGCCAACCCACTGAGAATCATGTCCCAGCCAAGTTGGCAAATAACCTTAACCATTATAGCCAGCATTACTCTTGCATCTCGGCATTCCTTACTGCCAGATGTATGTCATTAATGCACATAATAGTTGGATAGTTTTTTACTATTGTCATAAATGTGAAAAGTCAGATAATGAAATAATTGATAAATGAGGAGTAGGTGTATCGGAAAATTTTTTAGAATATATGCTATTATATATGTGTATATATTTGTGTATACGGAGCCCTGGTTGTGCAGTGGTTAAGTGTTTGGCTGCTAGCCAAAAGACTGGCAGTTCGAATCCACCAGCTGCTCCATGGAAATCCTATGGGGCAATTCTACTGCGTCCTATAGGGCCACTATGAGTCAGAATCGACTTGACAACTATAGGTTTTTATGTGTATGGGTTTTTATGCATATATATATGTATATGAACATATATAAATATATATAAAGAGAGAGAAAGACAGACAGTGAGAGAATGCTAGACACTTATACATAGTCCAATCTAAAAAAAAGCAAGTCTTTATCTAGGTACTGCCAACACAAACAGCTGAAAATTGAGACCATTAATACATCTTTATTTTTAGTATTATTTAATGTTTGTTCATGTGTTTTCATATACTACTGCTAGCTTGATTGACTTCTTTCATTGAACTGATTAGTCGTTTGGCCACAGATAGACATAGCTATACAAATGCTTATAAAACAAGAGATGGAAATTCTTAACTGTACAAGATGTGAATAGATGTGTGAAGTTTTAAGCTTTCTTATTTATTTTATATTCACAGGTGGTACTTGGCTTCAATATAAATGACTTTAACACTATGCATTATTCAATGCCACCCCTTAACTGCCCTTCTCATACTGAATCTGCTTTTATACATCAGTTGACAAATATTTGAAATTATATCATGCTTGAGATGTCTGCCAACTTTTTGATTATGGCAATATTAACATCTTTGCATGCAGAGTGTGTGCAATTATTTGACTATTTAATGTCATAATGCACTTGTCTTTTGAAATGCATAGAAAATTGAAAGTTATAAAATGATAAATATCACTCATATTAAAAGTAATCCATTGGAATGTTCATTAAATTTAATTAAATTATGAAAGAAAATGAAAGGCTAAACTGTATGGAATCCCAGAAATTTGCGATTGAATGTTGTTTCTTAAAGGTAAGGTTTAGCGACAGATGAAAAGAAGATATTTTTAAATTATAGTTTAAAATAAATAATGTTATAGCTAAATTTTTATGTTTTTTTTTTTGCTCAGGCACTAAGCAAAAGTTATGCAGGCATCATATAATTAAAATCTCACACAACCATGTGAAATATATGTCAAGAATTGTGAAGGGTCTGAGAATTCATTCTGCTTGCAAGTTAACAAGTTAAAACAATGCAGATTCTTGAGTTTAGGCAGGAGATACAAGACTCTTGGGTTAGAGACAAAGAAGTGTTTATTATAGCAGTAGCAGAAGCCAGAATATCAACATTTGCACAAGTTTCCCAAGCCCAAATTCCCACAGGACAATGTGACAGGGGCCAGATAACTCTTGGCTCACATTATAGGAGAGGAACCACATGTTGAGGAAACCCTAATCTTTCACAGAGGCTATAAGCAAACCTGCCAAACTTTTTCCCAGGGCGGAGATATGATTGTTATTATTCTGGATAGTGAAAGATACTGCCTCTGTCTTGGCAGTATCTCTAATTTCTAAGGCTGTTATGTATGTTAGTATTCTTGAAAAAATATTCTAGAACAAAAGGCTGTCAGGGCCTTGAGTCACAAGACATGCTTAAATGTAAAAATCCAGGAACATTTTCCCCTAACAGTATATATTTTATTTTCCTGAATTTAAATATAAGGAAGTTCAGGTTTAGAGGCCTCAGGTGACTTGATCAAGGCTACACATTTGCAACAAAAATCATTCTAATGATTTAATCCAAAGTGAATTTTATAGTTCTACCTAGCTATTAATAGGATTAGAGATCACCAAAGAATCCTTTGTCTAGAGAAGATTGGCTGTCATATTTCTCTGATAACTCTTGTTAAGAAAATCTGTGGACAACACACACAAAAAAATTAGCCTCACAATTTCAGACTCAATCCATGTTGAAACCCTTGCAATTTTTTTTTCAACTACAATGTCTTCTCTATATCAGGACCATCATCTTCTTTCCACTTAATATCACTCCAGTTCAGCTAAAAATTAACATTCTAAACACTTAAAATTAATTTGTATGGTCTGTAGCAAATGGAAATACATGTTATTAGCATTTAAATAATTCCAGACATATTGGATAACCTAAAGCAAAATTACAGCAACAATATCAATAAGCCTTTATACCTTCTGATGGTTAAGATTGTGTGTCAACTTGGCTGGGCCATGATTCTCAGTGTTTTGGCAGTTGTATGATGTTGTGATCTCTTCTCTGTAGAAATATGGTATGTGATCACCCCCACGATGGAATCTGGTGAGTGGTACCGGTCGGGGTGAGGCCTGTGGCTGCTCATCGCCCCCTCAGTCTTCATCTCTCTGCCCTTCTCTGCCCTACTTCCTTCCTGCTCACCTTGCCAAGGCTTTGGGCTTGTTCTGGATCCTGCAGCTGCCTCTTGTCCTCTGACCTCCAGTTCTTGGGACTTGGGCTGGCAGCTTGCCTGCTGATCTTGGGATTTGTCCATCTTCACAGCCTGTAAGCAAGAGTCCTGTTTTCCAATCTGCAGATTTTGGGTTTGCCAGCCCCTGAAGCTACATGAATCAGGAGAAGCCTTCCCGTCTTGCCGGCCAATCTTGAGATTCCTTGACCTTCACAGCCTGTGAACGGGAGCCCTGCTCTCCGACTTGCTGATCTTAGGTTTGCCAGCCCCTGAGGCTGCATGAATTGGGAGAGGCCTTTATCCTGATCTACAGACTTGGGACATTTCAACCTCTACAATCACATGAGTTGTTTCCTTGATATAAGTCTCTCCCTATATATATATATTTACACACTTTACTGGTTTTGCTTCTCTAGAGAACTCAGCCTAACACATACCTTTGATAGGGAATTTATAAAAAGTCTTAGTTTTCTGAAAGTAGAATACTCACTTATAATATGCCATTTTATTTTTCAGACTTTTAGGCATTCAACTATCAATCACCATTTCAATAATGCACTATGTATTAAAAGTATAGAACTGTTAGCCTATACACATCAATGTTGGGACTAGTCAAGAAGAATAAATCAATGCCTCACTTCCTATTAGCTAGTAAAGCCACAATGGAAATGTGACTTGTGATGGAAGGAGAGAAGGGGTGACCCTGAGGATTGGAAAGGAAGAGTCCACAGGCCCTGAATGGAATTGCTGGAGTGAGCTGGAGTGAGAGGACTTGTAAATAGAGAGAAGGAAGGAAGTTTCCTTTCTACTTTTTATCTATCTTTGTTGCTTATATAAAGTGTGTTATCAGTTGTGTTATGGGTTGATTTGTGTCCTCCCAAAAGATATATTCAGTTTTTAACCCCAAGTACCTGTGAATGTGACCTTATTTGGATATAGTCTCTGCAAATGCAATTGTTAATATGAGGTCATACTGGAGTAGGCTGGCCCATAATCCAGTATGACTGGTGCCCTTATAAAAACAACAGAAGATCACAGGGACACAGACCCATGTGATGACGGATGCCATGTGATGATGGAGACAGGGATTGGAGCTATGTTGTCAGAAGCCAAGGGATGCCTGGGACCACCAGAAGGTAGAAAAGGCAAAGACAGATTTCTCCCCTGGAAGGTTCAGAGAGAGCATGGCCCTGCTGACACCTTGATTTTGGCCTTCTAACCCCCAGAACTATGAGAAAATAAATATTTGATGTTTTAAGCAACAGGGTTTGTGGAACTTTGTTATGGCAGCCCTAGAAAACTAATCTAAGCTGTGGTTGGGACTTACATTTTGTTCTAAATTGCATGTTAACTGTACTTACTGTGACCTGTTAATAATACTAGGCAAGCCCAGCCCATTCAGGCGAAGCACAGCAGTTGATTCTATTTAGAGGTTACTTTGAATAATTCAAAATTGAGTTCATGGGGTTATATACTGTATTTATGAAGTAAGTTTCTGGAGGTAGTTCTCATTAAATGGCATGTTTTTTGTTTTCCTTCAAGATACTATCCTCATTCTATGATGTGACAGTAGTTACACAACATAATCTTGTGAGATGGTACAAGACTACAGAGTAACCTCCATGGTGTGGATGTGATCTTGTGGAAACTTTGCACCTATACTAAACTGCAAAATATATACATTTATGGAAAGGAAATGTCTTATTATTTCCACTCAAGCGCCAATAGAACTATCTAACAGCCAGAATTCCCTATCAATTCCCCATGAACTTCAACATCACATACTCCTTCCATACAAGGTATACGCAAATTTGGTTGAACATTGAATTAAGTTCCACACTCTTCTGGGGAATTATTGAACAAAGTTAACCAACCATGCCCTTTGAATTGGAAATGATGTTTCTCAGGTACAGATTAAAATATCAGCAATTCAATCATCTGATCAACTGCCCATAAATTGGAAGCACTATCGACTCAACGGCAGTGGGTGTTGGGTATACCGAATGAGGAAACCTTGGTGGTGTAGTGGTTAAGTGCTACAGCTACTAACCAAAGGGTCAGCAGCTCGAATCCACCAGATGCTCCTTGGAAAGCCTATGGGACAGTTCTACCCTGTCCTATAGGGTCACTGTGAGTTGGAATCAACTTGATAGCAACCGGTTTATAGCAAATGAGACTTCCCCTTTAAATTCTATTCATCTGACCTGTATGAAGAGCCTGAATGAACCTTTCACCAGTTTCTATAATGTAGTTTGGGGCAGTGTTTCCCATTTTCAGGCCACATGCAATACAACAAGTGAGCTCCGGTGCACTGCACCAATTGTAAATTCTTTATAAGAATAGAATAGATATAGATACATTCCCAACCCATAAATCTATAAGTACATAAATCACATACAATTTTGATTATTTCCTGTATGCATAAGAGAGCTAGTACTACCCAGATTCTTTTTACTTCTTCATTAAGAAAAAAAAAAAAAAGACTTAAAAGGCACTTAAAAGAGGGAAGGCATAAAATGTTTAGAGATTTCATACTGAGAATCAACGATTATTGCTATTCTTTTTCCATTTCCAAGGGTGAATGACATTATCTTAAGAGCATTAGCAGATTTCAGCTGTGAAGAAATAGTCACCTGGGGCTGGGAAAGGATGTTGAGGAAGCTGTAGAACCAAATCATGTTGGAGATGTTGAGGTAAAGAATCAGGAGGAAAGAAGTCAGATAATTAGAGCTGGTGGATGAAACTGAGTGGGAGCCTGACATGGGTAGATAAAATGTGATGAGAAAATGGTAGTCTTTACAATCGTCAAAATAGATGGGAATGCTGACTCCAACACATGGCAGAAGGCTGAGAAAACCCTGGCACTCACTTTGAAAAATGTGTACGCATATGTTAAATGGTAATGGAAGGCGCCCCCTCTGGGGTTCACCCCAGCTGCAGTGGTTTGTCGTTTTCAATAAAAACTTAATGCTTCTCCCTGAGAATGAATGCGTGGCCTGGTTTCTAAAGGGGTAATGCATTGGCCTCATTTCCAGTGTCTGACAGATCAGCAAATACACGTAGGCACAACTGTGTCTTTGCTATTTACTACTACAGTAAATGGCAAGCCATAAAATGCGATCTGTTTAAATTGCATTTTCTAAACAATCCTTATTTTGTGCCATACACTCTATGAAACATTATTATTATTATTTATGGGGCACAGTTAAGGGTGCCTGGTGCTAGGAGAATTGTGGATTTCTTTTACATTTAATTTTGTGAAAAGAAGGGGCCCAGTGATTATCTCATTGGGGGCTTTCATTTCATGGCAGAGGAAACTGGAAAGTAATAACTTGACCATGATCATACAAATAATTAGAGGTGGAGGCCAACCACAAATTTAAGTTTCTAGCTCCTTTCTAACGTAAAAAAAAAAAAAAAAAAAGGTGGATTAAAATAGCCAGCTTCCTATATTTAAAACAATTGTTGGTGAGAGAAAATAAAAATTCCCAGTCAGTAAGAGTCATCGTAATTTTCATTTTCAAGGGCATTTTGAATATGACATTCAGATAAGGGAATATATATATATAGAATATTGTGTGTGTGTATATTGCATATATATGCACACACACACACACGTATCGCTGGTTGTCATTGTTTAGCTATTTTACCTTGGAGAACTTTATCAGTTAAGAATAAGTTTCCAGGGCTTATTATGTACAACAATTATGAGATACAAGGGAATGGGACATGTGATCCCATGTTTCTACTAGGGGCCTAGAATGAAAAGCCCCCAGGACCATTAAAGTAAGTGGGTTCTCTTCTCTGGGGATCAAGTGTTTAAATATTAACATAATGGATCACAGCAAAGATATGTAGTTATCTTCTAAAATTGGCAAAAATATTTCTTAGGCCTGTAAAGCCAGACTATAAACTTCTTTCCATGTAGTTCATACCAACTTGTTACTTAACATCTTCACTTGGATGTCTACCTGGCATTTTAGACTAAAAGTTAACTTACAGCTTTGTCTATTCGAACCAGCTGCTCCTTCCCTTGTTCTTCTGTATTTACCTAAAGAGCTCTGGTGGCATGCAGGCTAAGGAGCCCAAATTTAGGTGCTATCTTTGATTTCTCATGTCCCACATCCTCTACCTCAAATCCATGAGCCTGTGCTGTCCACTCTTCCTCCAAAACTTACTCCCTATCAGTTATTTTTCTCTATTTCCTCTACTACTAAAAAGTAGAAACCCTGGTGGCATAGTGGTTAAGAGCTATGGCTGCTAATCAAAAGTTTGGCAGTTTGAATCCATCAGGTACTCCCTGGAAACCCTATGGGGCAGTTCTACTCTGTCCTATAGGGTCGCAGAGTTGGAAGTGACTCAATGGCAATGGTTTTTTTTTTTTCCACTACCCTGGTACAATCTACCATCTTTTCTGTCCTGGACAAATGCAAGACTCTCCTGATTGATCTCCCTGCTTCCATTTGGACCCTTCCATAATTCATTCTGCACACAGTAGCAAAAATGATCCTAACAAAGTATTAATGAGTTTGTATCACTACCTTGATGAGACATGGTAAATAGCTCCTCATTGCATTTAGTCCAAAGCAAACTAATGAATTCCTTTCTCTAGCTTTATATAACCCTACATGATCTGGCTACAGCCTATTTCTTTGACATCACTTAATACCATCTCCCCCTCTCTATCCTCTAAGCTTGCATTCAGTGTTGCTTTTTAAGTTCCTAAAACAAATCAAGTTCATTCCCACCATAGGGCTCTTTCCAGTTCCTGGAAAGAGTTTTCCTAATCTTTGCAGACTGGCTCCTAGTTGTCATTGAGCTTAAATGCCACTCTTCAGCAAGGCCTTTCTGACCCTGCAATCTAAAGTAGCTATGCAGCTCTCTCACTCTTGGGGTCTTTTCCTTCTTTCACAGTGGAGAAAAGATATGGAGTTTCTCACCAGAACCCACCAATTTCTTGTCTAGCTTCTCTCCTAACTTCACCTGAGCAGAAAACAAGAAAAATATCAGTTAGTGAGAAATGCTGCCCAGAAAATTAAAACAAGGGAGTAAGACATGATCAAATCATCAAATGAGCAAACCTAAGGTAAATATGTAATTACAAATAGCAATAAGTGTTATGAAGAAAAATTATGGAGTACTATGGTATGCTCAAACTCTTTCCCATGATCCTACCTGTGCCCAGTGGAATCACCCACACTTTTGCCGTGATATTGACCCACGTGGGCTAGGATCCTGGGAGTGGTCAATAACAATCTGTTTTCCAAACAGATTTATAAGCCATATTTGCATTCTCATTAACTTGACTCTTTGAGTTAGCCAGTGGCAGGTACCTCATAACTCATTCACCTGAGCTGTGAACTGTAGCAGGCCTAAACTGTTGGACTTAGAGACTGAATGCCATTAGCTGACAGTGTGCCAGATTGTCTTAACGTTTGGACTTGAGATTATTCCTTGGTTTTATTACTTTTTTCTGTAGTAACTTTAGGACACCATAGTAAGTCTTCTATTCTGGATTCCTTTGAGAAGTAGAATATTTCATGGCAAGAGAAGTAGGTTGGATATCAGAAAGAAAGGGACACCAGTACTTACATGGATTAAGCATCTACCATGTGCTTTTTTTTTTTTGATTAGAGACCTGGTGACACAGTGGTTAAGAGTTCAGATGCTAACCAAAATGTCAACAGTTCAATTCCACCAGATGCTCCTTGGAAATCCTACAGGGCAGTTTTACTCTGTCCTATAGGGTCGCTATGAGTGGGAATCGACTTGACTGCAATGTGTTTGGTTTTGGTTTTGGACATACTAGTTTGTCACTTACACATTCCCAAACTAGATTGTACATTTGCTCTTAAACTTATTAGGGTTTGTAATTATTTACTGTATTTATTTATCCAGTAATTTGATTAATATCCAGTTCACCAATCACTATAATGAAAGCAGAGACTTTTTTGTTCATTTGTTTGTTTAACTTACTTCCTGGCATTGTGTCTGACATGAGAGAAGTGCTTGAAGGAAATTGTTGAATTGAAAAAAAAAAAAGAAAGTGTTATTTCATCCAGCCATCTCAATAATCATGTTTAGATTACAGATGATATCATTACCCAGAAATAACAAGTCAATATTTTGTTGCATGACATTTATAAAAGCCACGTGAACAAATAAAACTATATATCCATAAATGTTTGTAATAGCTGCAAGGTATTCTATTTTACAAAAAATACCATCATTATATGGTCATTTCCCTCTTACTGGAAATTGTTTCCATCAGTGTAAATGTTCCAATAAATAAACATACATTTTTGTATGATTTAAAACAACCTCGTCTTTTAGTAACCCTTCCTGATTACTAATTTTTTTCTGTGTCTATGTTTTCACCCCTTTTGCCTTGATTAGGCCTGGTTGTAGTTTGTTGTTGCTGAATTCTGTTTTTTTTTTCCCCCCCACCCCCAAGGAAACAACTTTGGATAAATTTATCAGCTACACTGTTCTCAGGTTCCTAATTCATTCATTTCTATGTTTTATTAATTTCTTCCTTCTCTTTTCCTTAGAGTTTTTTGGTAGTCTTTTTATAACCTTTTACATTGAATGCTTAATTTATTCTTCCATCCTTAAACATAAAAGCACTTATAGCAATGAATTTGCCTTTTAATACAGCCAAGGTTACATTTTAATAAATATGTTCTGAATTTTGATTTATACTTTGAGCTCAAGTTTAATACGTGTAGGCTTTATCTTTTAATTTCCCAATGACTTTTTTAATGAATTTTTAAATTGAAGTAGGACATACATGTAGAAAAGTACATAAATTATGACCCCAGCTAGATAAATTTCTCCCAACTGAACCCACCCAATATACCCAAATGTTTTTTTCCCAAATTTTACTTCCTTTTTTTATTGCCTTATAGTCAGCAATGACAGTTTGCATATTTTCTGTTTGGAGGAGGAGAGGGAAATATGTGCTTTCTATGGTCAGCTCACTCCCAAGAGCAAAAGGGGAAACCTGATCTGAGCATACCGTTAATTCCTTAAAAACTCACCAATCAAATAATCCATTCCACTTTCCCTGGGAAGGCAAGGCAGAGCAGAGAAAGGCAAACAGGGGCAAGCTAATGAAGAGCCCACCCTGTGCCCATCAGGAATGAGAAAGACTCTGCCTACTAGGAAAAAAAAAAAAAATTAACTTGTCTCCATCCATTTATTTTTAAATTAGTATTAAGTAACTAAACAATTATTTTTATGCCACTAATTTATCAATTCAGCAGTCTCTGGGAGGGAGAAAGTGAACCTGGGCCATATATTCTCTATAAATAATTTCATCTCTGTGTTTGGGAAACCATGGAGTCAGTAGTCTGTTTTCTCTGTTCTGCTTATCCTGTGCTGCAGATTACTGGCTTGGCTATGTCTGCGTTTCCTTTTTAATAACATCTACCAACTTTGGGAAGTCTCTGCTACATCAGGAGCACTCCTTCTGTCCTGGTCCTGCTGGCATTGTGTCTGGCTAAAAGGACACTCATTTCATGACATAAAGATCATACTTGTTCCTAATTTCCAACATTTTCATATTCTTTTGTTCATTTTAATTGGGGTCTGCTGGGATGGAGGTATATAGATATTTGTATTTAACTACTACCTGGCCTGGATATTTTTTTTCCTTTTTTTAAATAAGATCTTAAATGTTATACATTTGCACATTTTAAAATTATAAGTGTATATGTATTTATAATGTCTTCAGTCCCTAGGTATAACTATATATATATATAACTATAATTATGTATATACATACATACATATATATATACACATAGCTTTTTCTCTGGGTTATTTGGAAACCCATATCTCAAAAGAGTACATGGTTTTGTGCGAATATTATAATTTCCATATATAGTTTTCATTATAATTTATTCTAAATTTTTTCTTAAAAAGTTTCTCTGAAATATTCTGGGTCATTTTTGTTTTTCTTGGACTTTCCCATCTCAAAAGGAAAGGTAACCCATTATTATCATTTAGATCCCCCACTTATCAGTAAATCCTAAAGTCATTCAACTGTCACTGAGATTCGTGGACGTGAAAGCTTACCAAAGGTATTACTGAGGAGCCAATATTTTCCTGGTTGGCATTTATTTCCCTAGCTTGCTAAGCTATTAAATTCTGTCATGTTTAAATGTGTCTTTCCTTTGGAAAAAATAAAAACAAGTTGAATAAAATATATTTTTCCTGACATTTTACTCCTGTCAGGCTTAGCTTTCCCCTAGATATAGATGAATAGTTGAGGGAATTTGAAGAAAAACAAATTTTCAGTTTTTAAGCATGGAAAGTTGGTAGGGAAAAATATTCAAGTTACATAGGATTGGGGCCAGCCTATAGTTTCATTTTGTGGCTTAGTGAGGCACTCTTCTAAAGCTCTAAATTATATAATGTATGCAGGTTTGTAATTTTACTGTCATTTATGAACTATTTTGCAGGTAGTTATGGCTGCTACCATTAATCACATCATCTCCAGCATAATTCTGAATTTTGAAATCTCAAATACAGTTATTCAAAGATATATATCATAGCCTTGCAAAATGTCCTTCCCATCCTAAGCATTTTCAAATTTGTCTCATTCTGGCTTCATCTCTGACACCTCCCCCCTTAACCTCCTTGTATTTAAAATTATGAGACTGGAAATAAATGCTACAGCTTGTATTAAATAAGATCTTAAACTTTCTACATTTGCACATTCTGAAAATTTAAGGACCCAAAAAAGTGCATCAATTCAGTAGGTGAAAATGGGAAAACCTCTGGACCCAAACAACTGATCTGTCTATTCTTTTGAATTTTAGTGAGGTATGATTGGAAGTCGATTCTCACATTCATACTACAATTTCATCGAGTGCCCAACACTTATAGTTATCAAGGTTAATAATTGTAGATCCCTTTTTAAAGGAACCTACAGTGTACAGTGGAGGTTTCATGCTCCATCTTGTTCTGCAGTTATCTGTGTTCTAAGAGCCATATACAAATATTAGAGGGGTTGATGTACCATTTCAGGGGATGGACTGATTACTGTCATGTTGAGAATCAAAAATGTCTTCAGAGAGGAGGTGGCCGCTATTTGCAGGCTTGAAATCAAAAGGGGATTTCACAAGACATACATTTCTATTAAACCCACAGAAACTCCTACTACTAGACTACAGGTTTCCTGAGGGACCAAATCTAATGAGTCGGCATGCCTGACACATAATAGACATCTAATACTTTTCGGTAGAAAGAATGAATAAATTGAGCCAGAATTTAGTCCTGTGGAATTAAGGATATTCTTTAGTTTTATATCCTACTACACCAGAAGTTCGATTGAATCATGGGAGTGAGAAATAAATGCCACCTATGCATGGTTCTATCACATTGACAGCAATGCCATCTCACTCCACTGTTATAACTGATCTCTGAGATAATCAGTACATGGCACTCTTGATTAACTGACTGACAAGTGATCTGCAAACAGCTTACTGTTGTGGTTTAACCACACAGAGCTGGTCAGACTCATTTTATCCATCTCATCCCCTGTGCTGACTATCAGGACAATGAGCCTCTCTGAGTTGCATTTATTCTAGACTAGAATGCTGGAAAAGGGAAATTAAAATGATTTATAAGAAATCCTGAGAAACAAATGAACAAAAAAACACCCAATACATATATACTACAATTTCTAACAATGATAGGAAACTCATTTAGAAATTCAAGTGCACTAATCAATTTATAGTTTCTCTGATATAAAAGGACCAAGTTGTCTTATTCATGGGGTAAGCACTTTTTCTCTAATTTAAAAAATTGTGAGCAGGTGACAAATTGCTGCATGAGTAACACATTATGAGGACTGAGCGTGCAAGTTTATGTTTCATTGTTTTAATCTAATCTAATACAACATACTCCAAAGTCTCTCATACATACATTTAATGGCATGCATAATCATGATTGTGCTGCATAATAATTAGGCATTAGTGATAAGCAGTTCCCATAAATTACTGTAATTAGTATTACTCTTATACTGCCACAGCAATTTTTTTAGGTTTCCCTTCTAATTTTGTTAATTCTTTAGTATCTATCATCAACTCAAATGTCATCACTTTCCCTAATGCCATGCATGACTTTAATTATCATTATTCTTTGCCCAGAGTAAGGTCTCAATCAATGCTTGTTGCATGGAATTAAATAGAATCATCGCGTACAACAGCTAACATTTGCTATCTTATGAGGCAGAGGACTTGGTTTTGCTCTTCAGAGTTGGAATCTTTCTGAGCATTTCCCAGGGTCAAGTGCTACTTCCCTCATCCCATACTCTTAGGCTCCTCACTGCTGCCATGACAGAACCTTGAGTTTAAAATCTTGATGAAGCAGTGGTTATGAATGCTTGGCTGAAGCAGAAAGTGACGGTCATTTATCACTGCCCTGGGTCAAAGATGGAACTCTTAAAGAAGGGAAGGGGAACAATGATAATGTATTCTGGATACTAACCATATTGTTATGCTGAGATACGAAATGAGCTAGGAGGTGGATTTAGTTCATTAAACAAATTATTGGCTAAAGATTAACAGAGAGATGGGAAGAAAGCTGATAATTTAGACATCCTGTAATACAATATGACCTAGCCACCACAGACCCCCTAAATCAGGGCTGTTGCTGTTGTTAAAAAAAAAAAAAGCTGACATTAATTTGGCTCTTGACTCACAGTGACCCCATGCACAAAAGAATCAGGCTATATTGATCATAGGGTTTTCATTGGTTGATCTTCGAAAGTAGATCATCAGGCCTAGATCTCCAGCCTTTTCTCCCTAGTCTGTCTTAGTCCTGAAGCTCTGCAGAAACCTGCTCAGAATCGCAGTAACACACAAGTCTCCACTGGCGGAGAGTGGCGGCTGCACTTGAGGTGCATGAGCCAGGAATCAAACTACATCTCCCACATGGAAGGCGAAAATTCTACCACTAAACCACCACTGTCCTCTCCTAAAAGAAGGTAATGGAGATTTGTCTGCTGGGGTAAGCTTGGCCTTGAATAACTCTGAAGTAAAAGAATTCTCTTGATTTCATAAATATTGCTTCTTCTACTAGCAGGAGATAGAGATTTTTTTTCTACAATTTGAGAAAAGTAATTGAAATATTCAAATGCCTAAGAGAAAATATTTGTATAAATAGTTTAAACCAAATTCTGAAATTGTGTTCAGACCATTTCTTGGATTGTTTATGAGAGGGAACTGAAAAGTATATTTGTAAAGTTGGCAGGAATTGTGGGCTGGGCAAATGTTGATGGCTCCTTATATTGCCTGATGTCTTCGTTTGTTATCATGTTCATACTAAAAAAACACAAACCCAAGGCCGTTGAGTCGATTCTGACTCATAGTGACTGTCATGGATTGAATTATGTCCCCCCAAATATGTGTGTATCAATTTGGCTGGGCCATGATTCCCAGTATCGTGTGATTTTCCTAATGTTTTAAATCCTTCCTCTAGGATATTAATGAGGAAGGACGGGTGCAGTTATGTTAGTGAGGCAGGACTTAATCTACAAAATTGGATTGTGTCTTGAGGCAATCTCTGGAGATATAAAAGAGAGAAGTGAGCAGGGTGACAGGGGGACCTCATACCGCCCAGAAAGCAGTGCCAGGAGCAGAGCACATCCTTTGGACCTGGGTTCCCAGCGTGGAGAAGCTCCTAGTCCAGGGGAAAATTGATGAAAAGGCCGACAGAGAGAGAAAGCCTTCCCCTGGAGCTGACACCCTGAATTTGGACTTTTAGCCTACTTTACTGTGAAGAAATAAATTTCTCTTCGTTAAAATCATCCACTTGTAGTATTCCTGTTATAGCAGCACTAGATCACTAAGACAGCGACCCTATAGCACAGAGTAGAACTGCGCCACGAGGTTTCCAAGGAGCAGCTGGTGGATTCAAACTGTTGATCTTTTGGTTAGCAGTAGAGCTCTTAACCATTGAGCCACCAGGACTCCATCATCTTCATAGAAGCCATATATAATGATGGGTCATGACTGTGTTTCTTGGTCAAGCAAAAAATTGCAGGGCATAGATGTACTGGGCAACTGTATTAGTTTCCTATTGCTGTAGCAAGTTACTGCCTTAAAACAATGCATATTTATTATCTCACAGTTCAGTAGGTCTGAAGTCCAACATATACGTCACTGGTCAAAAATTAATGAGTTGGCAGGACTGCATTTTTTCCTGGAGGCTCAAGGGGCGAATCTGTTTCTTTGTCTGTTTTAGGTCTAGAGGCTGCCTATACTCCTTGACTCATGCTCTCTCTCTCCATCTTCCAGGCCAGTAGCATAGGATCTTCAAATTTCTCCCTGACTCGCCTTCTTCCTCCCTCTTTCACTTGCAAGGATTCTTGTGATTGCACTGGGACAACACAGAAAATCCAGAATAATCTCATCTCAAAATCCATCACTGAATTATATCTGTAAAGTCTCTTTTGCCATGTAAGGTAACATTTTCACAGGTTCCAGAAATGTGGATGCAAATGTCTTTGTGGGACCATTATTCTGGCCTCTACAGTGATTGATTGTCCATTTGACCAGTTAGTACTGAACTTCCTAACAAGATCCCATGGCTTTAAAACCTGTGACAGGACACTCTTTCCCCATATTTGGAGCAGTTTTCTGCCTCCCTAGCTTTCTTCTTGCCCTTTTCACATTAGAATCCATGCCCTAATGGTGAGCATCTCCTTGATCACTGTTCTGAATTCTGCCCAATGCAGGGATAGATTCTTGGACATTGACACATAGGTTCAGGGTCATTGACATAGTTTTTGCCACATTCACAGTCTATGGACTGTATCTTCTGCCTGAGTCCTATAACAAACCCTACAAGCAATTCAGGGTTAGGAAGCATGTTGTTGTTGTTAGGTGTAGTCGAGTCAGTTCCAACTCATAGCAACCCTATGTATAACAGAGTGAAACACTGCCCAGTCCTGTGCCATGCCCACAACCATTGTTATGCTTGAGCCCATTGTTGCAGCCACTGTGTCAATCCATCTCATTGATGGTCTTCCTATTTTTCGTTGACCTTGTACTTTACCAAGCACGATGTCCTTCTCCAGGGACTGATCTCTCCTGACAACATGTCCAAAATATGTAAGATGTAGTCTTGCTATCCTTGCTTCTAAGGACCGTTCTGGTTGTACTTCTTCTAAGACAGACTTGTTCATTCTTTTGGCAGTCCATAGTATATTCAATACTCGCTGCCAACACCACAATTCAAAAGTATCAGTTCTTCTGTCTTCCTTATTTATTGCCCAGGTTTGGCATGCTTACTATGCAATTGAAAATACCATGGCTTGGGTCAGGTGCACTTTAGTTTTCAAGATGACATCTTTGCTTTTCAATGCTTTAAAGAGGTCTTTTGAGGCAGATTCGCCCAATGCAATGCGTCTTCTGATTTCTTGACTGCTGCTTCCGTGGGTGTTGATTTTAAAGCCAAGTAAAATGAAATCCTAGACAACTTCAACATTTTCTCCATCTATCATGATGTTGCTTATTGGTCCAGTTGTGAGAATTTTTGTTTTCTTTATGTTGAGTTGTAATCCATACTGAAGGCTGTGGTCTTTGACCTTCATCAGAAAGTGCTTCAAGTCCTCTTCACTTTCAGCAAGCAAGTTTGTGTCATCTGCATATTGCAAGTTGTTAATGAGTCTTCCTCTAATCCTGATGTCCCGTTCTTCTTCATATGGTCCAGCTTCACAGATTCTTTGCTCAGCATACAGATTGAATAGGTGTGGTGAAAGGATACAACCCTGACACACAACTTTCCTAACTTTAAACCAGACGGTATACCCTTATTCTGTCTGAACAACTACCTCTTGATCTACATACAGGTTTCTCATGAGCACAATTAAGTGTTCTGGAATTCCCATTCTTTGCAATGTTATCCATAATTTGCTATGATCCACACAGTTGAATGACTTTGCCTAGTCAATAAAACACAGGTAAACATCTTTCTGGTGTTCTCTGCTTTCAGCCAGGATCCATCTGACATCAGCAATGATATCTCTGGTTCCATGTCCTCTTCTGAATCCAGCCTGAATTTCTGGCAGTTCCCTGTTGATATACTGCTGCAGCCACTTTTGAATGATCTTCAGCAAAATTTTACTTGCATGTGATATTAATGATATTGTTAGATAATTTCCACATTTGGTTGGATCACCTTTCTTGGGAATAGGCATAAATAAATAGCCCCGTTCTTCTTCATATAGTCCAGTTTCTTGGCATAGACAAGTGAGCACTTCCAGTGCTGCACGCATTTGTTAAAACATCTCAGTTGATACTCCATCGATTACTGAAGCCTTGTTTTTCAACATCTTCAGTGCAGCTTGGATTTCTTCCTTCAGTGCCATTGGTTCGTGATCGTATGCTACCTCCTGAAATGGTTGAACATTGACCAATTCTTTTTGGTATAATGACTCTGTGTATTCCTTCCATCTTCTTTTGATGCTTCCTGAATTGTTTAATATTTTCCCCATAGAATCCTTCACTATCACAACGCGAGGCTTGAAGTTTTTCTTCACTTCTTTCAGCTCGAGAAATGCTGAGTGTGTTCTTCCCTTTTGGCTTTCTATCTCCAGCTCTTTGCATATGTCATTATAACACTTCACTTTGTCTTCTCATGCTGCTCTTTGAAATCTTCTGTGCAGATTTTTACCACCTTCTTCAGTCTGAAATTGATCAAACATGCAATCAGGATGCATTGATAATTCCTGGTGATTGGAATGTAAAAGTTGGAAACAAAGAAGACAGACCTGTAGTTGGACAACATGGCTTTGGTGATAGAAATGATGCCAGAGATTGCATTTGTAAGACCAATGACTTCTTCATTGCAAACACCTTTGTTCACCAACATAAATGGTGACTATACACATGGGCCTCGCTAGCTGGGATACACAGGCATCAAATCGACTACATCTGTGGAAAGAGACAGTGGAAAAGCTCAATATCATCAGTCAGAACAAGGCCAGGGGCTGACTGTGGAACAGACCATCAATTGCTCCTATGCAAGTTCAAGTTGAAACTGAAGAAAATTAGAACAAGTCCACAAGAGCCAAAGTATGACCTTAAGTATATCCCACCTGAATTTAGAGACTGTCTCAGGAATAGATTGGACACATTGAATACTAATGACCGAAGACCAGATGAGTTGTGGAATGACATCATGAAGAAAGCAAGAGGTCATTAAAAAGACAAGAAAGAAAGAAAAGACCAAAATTGATGTGATGTCAGAAGAGACTCTGAAACTTGCTCTTGAACATCAAGGAAGCACGAGACTAATAATAAGAATAAACATTTATATGTATTAGAGTCTGTTCAAAATGCTTTATATGTATTAACTCATTTAATGGTCACAACATGCCTTTGAAGAAAGTGCTATTGTTATTGCCATTTTTCAGATAAGCAAACTGAGGCCCAGAATAGTTAAGTAAATTGGCGAGATCTTTACCTGGTATGACAGAATTGGAATGGGAACCCAGGCTGCCTGGCTCTAGACCCCATTCTTTTAATTACTAAGCTAATATATTGCCTCTCACAGCACATGTAACAAATGTTTAACTTAAAAACACAAACAACACTATACTAAATTAAAAGTGATGCTAGAGAGATGGAGTGGGATGCAGAATTAGGAAGACGTTTGAGGAGAAACAGAGCGAGAGCAAGGCGTGCGATAGATTGGGAAACGTATTGTCTATACTCACAGGTATGAGAGCTCACAGGGAGGAAAGTGGGAGAAAGCAAAATTGGCCAGTGATGGCCAGCAGTCAAAGCAGGGTCTCATGACTATCTCTGACCGTTAGACCCAGACTCATTTCCACATAGGACAATGAGACTGCCCCCAGCAAGTTTCCCGTGTGAAGACACCTCCAACTCTGTGCTACCCTCACCTCCCCTGCAGGGCCCTTGTTCACACCGGGGAAGACATGACTCAATATTTCCCTCAGATTCATTTTTTCCTAAGGACTTAATGATGTAGGCAAATACTAAACAGACCAACCTCCACCTTATAAAAGTAATCAATGCATAATTTATATGCATACCTTGAGCTAATACATAGTAAGGCTTGGGCCTTACTCCAGTCAGGAAACACAGAAGGCTCAGTAGGATAAATAAGGTTCCATTTATGTCTTAGTCATAAACAACAATTTATGCAAATCTCTTTATTATTCACATGCTAAAGGTCAATAACAGAGTTTTTTAAAGCTCTCCAATTTCACCCATCTATTAAAATATCATTAAATTTTTTAAACCAGACAGATTTAAAAAATTCATGGCTGTGATAAAACTCTCTTTATATTTCTCACTAATAACATGTGTATATAGAATGTTTATATATTGATGCTATTTACAGCATGATTTAACACCCTTTGGGATAAACACTGACCTTGAACTTCCTCTCATTTTCTATTTCCCTCTCAGCACAGCCATTTATAACATATGGTTATTAAATTGCATATAATGTGTTTAGGGTTCAGCTGAATAGTGAATAAAACTATTGCTTAAATAAAACCATTTTAATATTTTTAAAATATTTTTAAATTTGTTTCTCAATGAGGTTTTCTCCTAATGGCCCCCCCCCTATATATAATTTATATTGTACAGTGTTAAATTTAGGCTGACCTGGAACCAAATACACACCAAGACTGAGAATCCATATGGTGTATATTACTTGCTTTTCCCATTTTCCTTGTGGGAAGGCCTAGACAAATATATAGTAATATAGATAATGCTCCCCATACATTCCAGTAACAGGGAGAGAAGACAGCGGGAGGGGAAGAGAGAAAAGCTTCCTTAGAGGTTGAGCTAATAATAATCACAAGCACTCACCGAGATTTTCTGCAAGACCAGGATTTATGATAAATGCTTTTTATGTATTTATTATTTAATCCTTGCAGCAGTCTTGTGAGGAGATTGTTTTTACATCATCTATTTTGCAAATAAAGAAACTGAAGAACTTCCTCAAAGTCAGAAAACATCACTCAGATTCAGAGTATTAACTCCAATGGACTTTTTTTTTTTTTTAATTAACTTTTATTAAGCTTCAAGTGAACGTTTACAAATCCAATCAGTCTGTCACATATAAGTTTACATACATCTCACTCCCTACTCCCACTTGCTCTCCCCCTCTTGAGTCAGCCCTTTCAGTGTCTCTTTTCGTGACAATTTTGCCTGCTTCCCTCTCTCTCTATCCTCCCATCCCCCCTCCAGACAAGAGTTGCCAACACAATCTCAAGTGTCCACCTGATATAATTAGCTCACTCTTCATCAGCGTCTCTCTCCCACCCGCTGACCAGTCCCTTTCATGTCTGATGAGTTGTCTTCGGGGATGGTTCCTGTCCTGTGCCAACAGAAGGTCTGGGGACCATGGCCGCCAGGATTCCTCTAGTCTCAGTCAGACCATTAAGTTTGGTCTTTTTATGAGAATTTGGGGTCTGTATCCCACTGATCTCCTGCTCCCTCAGGGGTCCTCTGCTGTGCTCCCTGTCAGGGCAGTCATCGATTGTGGCTGGGCACCAACTAGTTCTTCTGGTCTCAGGATGATGTAGGTCTCTGGTTCATGTGGCCCTTTCTGTCTGTTGGGCTCTTAGTTGTCGTGTGGCCTTGGTGTTCTTCATTTTCCTTTGCTCCAGGTGGGTTGAGACCAATTGATGCATCTTAGATGGCAGCTTGTTAGCATTTAAGACCCCAGACGCCACATTTCAAAGTGGGATGCAGAATGATTTCATAATAGAATTATTTTGCCAATTGACTTAGAAGTCCCCGCAAACCATGTTCCCCAGACCCCCGCCCTTGCTCCGCTGACCTTTGAAGCATTCATTTTATCCCGGAAACTTCTTTGCTTTTGGTCCAGTCCAATTGAGCTGACCTTCCATGTATTGAGTGTTGTCTTTCCCTTCACCTAAAGCATTTCTTATCTACTGATTAACCAATAAAAAACCCTCTCCCACCCTCCCTCCCTCCCCTCCTCGTAACCACAAAAGTATGTGTTCTTCTCAGGTTTACTATTTCTCAAGATCTTATAATAGTGGCCTTATACAATATTTGTCCTTTTGCCTCTGACTAATTTCGCTCAGCATAATGCCTTCCAGGTTCCTCCATGTTATGAAATGTTTCAGAGAGTCGTCACTGTTCTTTATCGATGCGTAGTATTCCATTGTGTGAATATACCACAATTTATTTACCCATTCATCCGTTGATGGACACCTTGGTTGCTTCCAACTTTTTGCTATTGTAAACAGAGCTGCAATAAACATTGGTGTGCATATATCTGTTTGTATGAAGGCTCTTGTATCTCTAGGATATATTCCCAGAAGTGGGATTTCTGGGTTGTATGGTAGTTCTATTTCTAACTGTTTAAGATAACGCCGGATAGATTTCCAAAGTCGTTGTAACATTTTCCATTCCCACCAGCAGTGTATAAGAGTTCCAATCTCTCCGCAGCCTCTCTAACATTTATTATTGTGTGTTTTTTGGATTAATGCCAGCCTTGCTGGTGTGAGATGGAATCTCATCGTAGTTTTAATTTGCATTTCTCTAATGGCTAATGATCGAGAGCATTTTCTCATGTATCTGTTGGCTGCCTGAATATCTTCTTTAGTGAAATGTGTGTTCATATCCTTTGCCCACTTCTTGATTGGGTTGTTTGTCTTTTTGTGGTTGAGTTTTGACAGAATCATATAGATTTTAGAGATCAGGCGCTGGTTGGAGATGTCATAGCTGAAAATTCTTTCCCAGTCTGTAGGTGGTCTTTTTACTCTTTTGGTGAAGTCTTTAGATGAACATAGGTGTTTGATTTTTAGGAGCTCCCAGTTATCGGGTTTCTCTTCATCATTTTTGGTAATGTTTTGTATTCTGTTTATGCCTTGTATTAGGGCTCCTAGGGTTGTCCCAATTTTTTCTTCCATGATCTTTATCGTTTTAGTCTTTATGTTAAGGTCTTTGATCCACTTGGAGTTAGTTTTTGTGCATGGTGTAAGGTATGGGTCCTGTTTCATTTTTTTGCAAATGGATATCCAGTTATGCCAGCACCATTTGTTAAAAAGACTTTCTTTTCCCCAATTAATTGACACTGGTCCTTTGTCAAATATCAGCTGCTCATACGTGGATGGATCTATGTCTGGGTTCTCAATTCTGTTCCATTGGTCTATGTGCCTGTTGTTGTACCAGTACCAGGCTGTTTTGACTACTGTGGCTGTATAATAGCTTCTGAAATCAGGTAAAGTGAGGCCTCCCACTTTCTTCTTCTTCAGTAGTGCTTTGCTTATCCGAGGCTTCTTTCCCTTCCATATGAAATTGGTGATTTGTTTCTCTATCCCCTTAAAATATGACATTGGAATTTGGATCGGAAGTGCATTAAATGTATAGATGGCTTTTGGTAGAATAGACATTTTTACGATGTTAAGTCTTCCTATCCACGAGCAAGGAAGTATGTCCTTTTGAATTTCTTGTAGTAGAGCTTTGTAGTTTTCTTTGTATAGGTCTTTTACATCCTTGGTAAGATTTATTCCTAAGTATCTTATCTTCTTGGGGGCTACTGTGAATGGTATTGATTTGGTCATTTCCTCTTTGGTGTTCTTTTTGTTGATGTAGAGGAATCCAAGTGATTTTTGTATGTTTATTTTATAACCTGAGACTCTGCCAAACTCTTCTATTAGTTTCAGTAGTTTTCTGGAGGATTCCTTAGGGTTTTCTGTGTATATAATCATGTCATCTGCAAATAGTGATAACTTTACTTCTTCCTTGCCAATCCGGATGCCTTTTATTTCTTTGTCTAGCCTAATTGTCCTGGCTAGGACTTCCAGTACGATGTTGAATAAGAGCGGTGATAAAGGGCATCCTTGTCTGGTTCCCGTTCTCAAGGGAAATGCTTTCAGGTTCTCTCCATTTAGAGTGATATTGGCTGTTGGCTTTGCATAGATGCCCTTTATTATGTTGAGGATTTTTCCTTCAATTCCTATTTTGGTAAGAGTTTTTATCATAAATGGGTGTTGGACTTTGTCAAATGCCTTTTCTGCATCAATTGATAAGATCATGTGGTTTTTGTCTTTTGTTTTATTTATGTGGTGGATTACATTAATGGTTTTTCTGATATTAAACCAGCCTTGCATACCTGGTATAAATCCCACTTGAACATGGTGAATTATTTTTTTGATGTGTTGTTGGATTCTATTGGCTAGAATTTTATTGAGGATTTTTGCATCTATGTTCATGAGGGATATAGGTCTATAATTTTCTTTTTTTGTAATGTCTTTACCTGGTTTTGGTATCAGGGAGATGGTGGCTTCATAGAATGAGTTGGGTAGTATTCCGTCATTTTCTATGCTTTGGAATACCTTCAGAAGTAGTGGTGTTAACTCTTCTCTGAAAGTTTGGTAGAACTCTGCAGTGAAGCCGTCCGGGCCAGGGCTGTTTTTTGTTGGGAGTTTTTTGATTACCGTTTCAATCTCTTTTTTTGTTATGGGTCTATTTAGTTGTTCTACTTCTGAATGTGTTAGTTTAGGTAGGTAGTGTTTTTCCAGGAATTCATCCATTTCTTCTAGGTTTGCAAATTTGTTAGAGTACAATTTTTCATAATAATCTGAAATGATTCTTTTAATTTCATTTGGTTCTGTTGTGATGTGGTCCTTCTCGTTTCTTATTCGGGTTGTTTGTTTCCTTTCCTGTATTTCTTTAGTCAGTCTAGCCAATGATTTATCAATTTTGTTAATTTTTTCAAAGAACCAGCTTTTGGCTTTGTTAATTCTTTCAATTGTTTTTCTGTTCTCTAATTCATTTAGTTCAGCTCTAATTTTTATTACTTGTTTTCTTCTGGTGCCTGATGGATTCTTTTGTTGCTCACTTTATATAGTGTCCTTCTTTATCCTTTGTGGTGGATTTAAGTCTAAAGTTTATTTTGTCAGAAATTAATATTGCTACTCCTCTTCTTTTTTGCTTTTTGTTTGCTTGATATATTTTTTTCCATCCTTTGAGTTTTAGTTTGTTTGTGTCTCTAAGTCTAAGGTGTGTCTCTTGTAGGCAGCATATAGATGGATCGTGTTTCTTTATCCAGTCCGAGACTCTCTGTCTCTTTATTGGTGCACTTAGTCCATTTACATTCAGCGTAATTATAGATAAATAAGTTTTTAGTGCTGTCATTTTGATGCCTTTTTATGTGTATTGTTGACAATTTCATTTTTCCACATACTTTTTTGTGCTGAGACGTTTTTCTTAGTAAATTGTGAGATCCTCATTTTCATAGTGTTTGACTTTATGTTAGTTGAGTCGTTACGTTTTTCTTGGCTTTTATCTTGAGTTATAGAGTTGTTATACCTTTTTGTGGTTACCTTATTATTTACCCCTATTTTTCTAAGTAAAAACCTAACTTGTATTGTTCTATATCGCCTTGTATCACTCTCCATTGGCAGTTCAATGCTTCCTGTATTTAGTCCCTCTTTTTGATTATTGTGATCTTTTACCTATTGACTTCCATGATTCCCTGTTATGTGTATTTTTTTTTTAATTAATCTTAATTTGTTTGTTTTTGTGATTTCCCTATTTGAGTTGATATCAGGACGTTCTGTTTTGTGACCTTGTGTTGTGCTGATATCTGATATTATTGGTTCTGTGACCAAACAATATCCTTTAGTATTTCTTGTAGCTTTGGTTTGGTTTTTGCAAATTCTCTAAACTTGTGTTTGTCTGTAAATATCTTAATTTCGCGTTCATATTTCAGAGAGAGTTTTGCTGGATATATGATCCTTGGCTGGCAGTTTTTCTCCTTCAGTGTTCTGTATATGTCGTCCCTTTCCCTTCTTGCCTGCATGGTTTCTGCTGAGTAGTCTGAACTTATTCTTATTGATTCTCCCTTGAAGGAAACCTTTCTTTTCTCCCTGGCTGCTTTTAAAATTTTCTGTTTATCTTTGGTTTTGGTGAGTTTGATGATAATATGTGTTGGTGTTTTTCTTTTTGGATCAATCTTAAATGGGGTTCGATGAGCATCTTGGATAGATATCCTTTCGTCTTTCATGATGTCAGGGAAGTTTTCTGTCAGGAGTTCTTCAACTATTTTCTCTGTGTTTTCTGTCCCCCCTCCCTGTTCTGGGACTCCAATCACCCGCAGGTTATCCTTCTTGATAGAGTCCCACATGATTCTTAGGGTTTCTTCATTTTTTTAAATTCTTTTATCTGATTTTTTTTCAGCTATGTTGGTGTTGATTCCCTGGTCCTCCAGATGTCCCAGTCTGCATTCTAATTGCTCGAGTCTGCTCCTCTGACTTTCTATTGCATTGTCTAATTCTGTAATTTTATTGTTAATCTTTTGGATTTCTACATGCTGTCTCTCTATGGATTCTTGCAACTTATTAATTTTTCCACTATGTTCTTGAATAATCTTTTTGAGTTCTTCAACAGTTTTATCAGTGTGTTCCTTGGCTTTTTCTGCAGGTTGCCTTATTTCATTTGTGATGTCTTGAAGCATTCTGTAAATTAGTTTTTTATATTCTGTATCTGATAATTCCAGGATTGTATCTTCATTTGGGAAAGATTTTGATTCTTTTGTTTGGGGGGTTGTAGAAGCTGTCATGGTCTGCTTCTTTAAGTGGTTTGATATGGATTGTTGTCTCAGAGCCATCACTGGGAAACTAGTTTTTCCAGAAAATCCGCTAAAAAAAAAAATGCAGTCAGATCCCTATCAGAGTTCTCCCTCTGGCTCAGGCTATTCGGATGTTAATGAAGCCGCCTGCGTCCAGTCCAAATCCCGGCGGGATGGTTCCCCAGCTGGGACGCTGCTCTCCCCGTTCCAAGACCAGTCACTGCCTCCCGGGGACTTCTCCTACCGGCTGTGTCCCACGCCGCCCGCGGAACTGGCTGGTCCCCCTCCCGGAGTTAGTTCAGGGGGGTGGAGCAGCTCTCTGTGCTTGTGCCGTACCTGACTGGTACGCTGGCTCCAGGCTCTGAAAACAATTGCTGCTTCCCCGTATTAGTTCGTTCTCCGTCTCTAAATCTGTGTTTGTTGTTCAGGGTTCGTAGATTGTTATGTATGTGATCGATTCACTTGTTTTTTCGTGTCTTTGTTGTAAGGGGGATCCGAGGTAGCGTCTGCCTAGTGCGCCATCTTGGCTCCGCACCACCTCCAATGGACGTTTTTGAATTTTTTTTTCACTTTTATTTTTTATTGTACTTTAGATGAAGGTTTACAGAACAAACTAGTTTCTCCTTAAACAGTTAGTAAATATAAATTGTTTTATGACATTGGTTAACAACACCATGGCATGTCAACTCTTTTCCTTCTCAACCCTGGGTTCCCTATTACCAGTTTTCTGGTTCTGTTCTGCCTTCCAGTCCTTGCCACTGGGCTGGTGTACCCCTTTAGTCTTGTTTCCAATGGACATTTTAAAAATAAGCTTTTTTATTTCTCCTAATGTCAACATCTTACATAATCATGTTACATATATCAAAACTAAGAAAATAGCATTGATATATTACTCTTAGTTAAACTTCGAGCTTTATTTTGGTTTCACTAATTTTTCCACTCATATCTTTTTTCTGTTTTGGTACCCAGCCCAGGAACAATGTTGTAATTACTTTTCATGTTTCCTTAGTCTCCTCTGTTCTGCGGCAGTTCCTCAGACTTGTTTTCTTGATCTTGACAATTTTGAAGAGTATTAGTCAGGCATTTTTGTAGAACGTCCCTTAATTTGAGTTCGCCTGATGTTTCTATCATGATTAGACTGGGGTTATAAGTTTTGGGGAAGAATATCAGAGCAGTGATGTGCCCTTCACATTGCATCATGTCAAGGGCATATGATTTATCACTTTTATAAATTGTTTCCTATTTTGTAATTAAAGGCTCAAAGATCAAGGTTTTAAACGGTCTGTCTAGGTCTAAAATTTTGTGGTTTTGTTGAAGCATAAATAGCCCTCCAATGGAGAAGTGCTATCTTCTTTTAAAACCACTTTGAAATGCTGTGATATCTCTACCTGGTATTTATTCCCCTGCTTAGGCATGTTAGATTTATCAACTCTTTAACTAAAATATGTTCCATGGAAATAACATTAATCATTGATTTTTAATGACTAGATGGCAGAAATCCAATAGTCAATAAGTTTTAATCCTGAAATACTAATTCTTAGTTACTCACTCTGTAGTTACACTATTTAACAACCTCATATTGGTTGTGCATTACAGCTGCTCTCTAACACAATGGCTACTTCTAAAACTGCTGGGATGTGGGAAATCATTGCATTTCTGTTGAAGCTATTAGAATGAATCGCAACTGGATTTAACATAAAAGTTTTTAATGCATTGATATTTCACATAATATGTTCCTAGGAAAAGGTTCTTCAAATAAAGCTGTTTTGTTCTCAGGAAATTTTATCTGTGAGTCAGGTTTACCTCTAGGTAGATCAGACATTCTTGCTTTTTTGTTTCTCTTTCTTCTTTTTTTTAAATCATTTTGGTCCTTAAGCTGTTTCTAAGAATGTAATAACCACTATGGTCATAGTTGTGGCTACCCTATAGAAGTAAAATAAGCCCCTATACAAAACTGGAGTTGCTGGGTGGTACAAACAGTTAATGTGTTTGGCTGCTAATTGAAAGTTTGGAGGTTCGAGTCTACCCAGAGGTGCTTCAGAAGAAAGGTCTGACAATTTACTTCCCCTGAATCAGCCATTGAAAACCCTATGGAGTGCAATTCTACTCTGACATACATGAGGTTGCCATGAGTCAAGATAACTCAACGTCTAATGGCTGGACCCAAAACTTTGTGTGGATAGCATGATGGATGATGCCACACGCACACACCAGGTGTGAAAAAGCTTATTACTCACATAACGGGGCTTTCTGGCGAGAGCTGAGCAGACCCCCGAGCTGATTCAAAAATGACTTGAGAGCAAGAAGAGAGACTGACTTAGGGTATGGATGGTGATTAGGGGAGTAGAGCAGAGGTGAGGGTTCCTGCGAGCGCTATTTCTCACCAGTGCCAAAGGAAGGAGCACCTGGGCTTTCAAATTAGCTTACCCACATGCAGAGCAGATGGGAAAGAGGGCAGAGTGAGGGTTAAAAGCTGTCAGCAGTCAAGCTTCAAAAAAATGGGGTCAGACTTTTTATTATAATCATCCATATTAGAACCTACACATCCAAAAAAGAAAAAATAAATAAATAAATAAAGCCCTGGTGGGTCACTACAAGTTGGAATTAACTCCATGTCAACAGGCTTGATTTTATCCAAAATCAAAACAAAAAAAATTATCATCAAGTCGATTCCAGCTCATAGTGACCCTATAGGACAGAGCAGAACTGCCCCATAGGGTTTCCAAGGAGTGGCTGGTGGATTCGAACTGTTGGCCTTTTGGTTAGCAGCTGAACTCTTAACCACTGTGTCACCAGGGCTCCTGATTATAATCATCCATATTAGAACCTACGTATACAGTAGATTTTTCCCATTGGTTAATGTGGAAAAAAAAAAGTAAATTAAAGCTGCTTTTGTTTTAAAAAATTGAGATCATATCCACAGATTACTAGACAGCATAGTCTAGTGGGAAAAGCAAGACTTTAGAGTTAAATAGACCTAGAACGGAATTAGAGGTCTGGTGATTACTTGCTATATACTAGTCCAGATTTGGTACAGGAAACAGAAACCACTCTAGTTATTTTCAGAACCACCGTAATCTTGTAAACCAACCAACCTACTGCCATTGAGTTGATTCCAACTCATGAGGGGTTTAATATAGCAGACTAAGGCTTGTAAAATTGTTGGAGGGGCTGAAAAAGCAAGTTCTAGGATGTATTCCATGGAGTGACTCTCAGAACAATACAGAACTTATCCCCCAGGACAGTACTCCTTCTGAGGCTTCCCCTGGAAGGAAGCTGGAAACAAGAAACCTCTACAGCAGTCATTGTAACTTCTTCCCAGCACCCGAAAGAGTGGTCAGTGGACACTGAATTGCTACTGTAGGCAAACCTTACATTTTCATGGACTTGCTTGCCAGCAGCAGTCAAGACCCACAAGAGTTTAGCTCTGCCTCACTGCCACTGCTTATGTAACTTAGGTGGGGTTGCTGATACAAGGAAGGCCCCTTATAAGATGGCATAAATAAGCAGAGACCCAAAGAATAAAGGATCACCATTAATCTGCTACAAAAGACCTCTTTAAACAGTTAAAAAGCAAAGGCGTCACTTTAAGGACTAAAGTGCACTTGACCCATGGCATGGTATTTTCAATCACCTCATATGAACACAAAAGCTGCACAATGAATAAGGAAGACTGATGAAGAATTACTGCCTTTGAATTATGGTGTTTAGTGAAGAATATTGAATATTCCATGGGCTGCCAGAAGAATGAACAAGTCTGCCTTAGAAGAAATACAGCCAAAATGCTCCTTAGAAGCAAGGATGGTGAGACTTCATCTCATATTCTTTGGATGTGTCATCAGGAGGGGCCAGTCCCTAGAGAAGGACATCATGCATGGTAGAGGGTAGCAAAGAAGAGGAAGACCCTCAATGGGGTGGATTGACACAGTGGCTACAACAATGGGCTCAAGCATAACAACATTTGTGAGGATGGCACAGGACTGGGCAGTGTTTTATTGTGTTGTACGTAGGGTCACTATGAATTGGAACCAACTCAATGGCATCTAACAACAACAACAACAACAATTAATTGATCAGTTTAAAAGTGGAGGAAATAGATTTCTAGGCAGAAGTAATAGTATGTGCAAAGTTTCTCGGTCAGGAAAGAACTTGGCACATTTAAGATACTGAGAGAATGTCAATGTTTCTAGAGTATAGTGAGTACTGAGGAAAATGATCTGAAATGAGACTTGAGAGGTAGGCAGGGACAGACCAGGTCGATGGTATGCTCACTTAAAGAAGTGGTTTATATATATATATATATATATACACATACATATATATAATCCTTTTCAAACAGTCTTCCACGGAAGTGGGTAATCTGAAGGCCCAGACTTCGCCATTTGCTCAATAGCTTTCATGCCCCGCAGCAGCAGCCCATAATGGAACTCCAATGATGTAAGGCATCAGACCATTGTGCACTTTCCTACAGTTGAACCCCAAGAGGGAAGCAACTTATCCAAGTTTTAATATTTATTTTAAAAGCATCAGCCCTAACAATTCAGTGTCTAGAAGTGGAAAGCTTCTAAGTTTACCTCTAAAGCTAAGATAATTTGAAGCACAGAAAGTCGACTCAGAACTTTCCTTTTGGAAATTAAACTTATCAGAGAGCATAGAAATCAGTTTAATGTTTTACACTTGGCACCTCTCAGTCATCTTTGTTAGGAAATCAATGATCACTATAAGAATTCTAGAACTGGAAATCGAAAGAGTGTCTTCTTGACCTTCCCAGCTCAAGGCAGGTAATCTCCGATGAGGAAGGAAACTAACATTTAATGAGCTCATACTATGGCACATGAGAGGTGGGTCAGTGGTAGAATTCTCAACTTCTGTGAAGGAAACCCAGGTTTGATTCCTAGCCAATGCAACCTATCTGACAGTGGTGGCTCGTATGTTGCTATGGCGCTGAACAGGCTTTAGCAGAGTTTCCAGACTAAGATGACTAGGAAGAAAGGCCTAGAAATCACTTTTGGAAAATCAGCCAATGCAAGCCCTATGCATCATGACTATATAATCTGCATTCAATCATGGGGATGATATAGGACTGGGTGGTATTTTGTTCCATCGTGCATGAGGTTGCCATAGTAAGGGATAGACTTTGTGGTAGTTAACAACAGCAACAACAACATACTATAGCGCACAGACAATATCGCATTTTCTTTTTACAGATGAAGAGGATGGGGGCTCAGAGAAAAGTGACTTGTTTAAGGCTATTAACTAATCAGTTGTGGAGTTAGAATTGTGTCTGGACCTGTTGGACTACAAAGCAGAAGTCACAGTTTGAGATAGAACTGATCTAAGGCTTATCATTACTGTTTAAAAAGGTGAGTCTCTGAAAGTGATTTTGGCTTCTGTTTTACATGTTTTTTTCTTTCTTTACGTATAATATTTCACACATGGAACTTTTCTTGTGACTCACTTGCAATAGAATTAACATTTATGTTTTGAAACAGATTGTCAGTTTTGTCTGTGAGGTTTTTAATTTCCTTTACACTTCTGGGATGTCAGTCATCTGCCTTCCTGTGGGAGAGTTTTGTCTTTCACCTCAGGGTCTATCGGGAGTTGTGTGGTGATGATATAAACAATATTGTTAATTCATGACTATAAAGCACTTCAAAACACATTTTCACTTTTTGTTAGTCTTAGAATATTTTGAATTATTGCACAGAACATTTTAAATGCTACACATTATTTTTAAACTATGAATATGTGTTTTTATTATTTTGGTCAGGAACGGAGAGAAAAACGAAAGTGCCAGAGTCGCCAGAGTCCTGTAGGAGAGAACACATATACAACAGTGAAAATCGAGCATGGCTTCTTCTGCTGGTTTCTAGCTCTTATTTCTTTTAAAAGTTAATCGAGTAGAGTAAGTTATTGAGTGAAGTAGCATATAAGGTTTATAAAAAACCCATTAACCCATACTTATATGGGTTATATTTCTAATAAATGCATGCTAAATAGCATGGTAAAAAGTTTTCCCCTCAGATGCCAGCTCTGACTAACTGGAATATGTATAACCCATTGCATTCGAGTTGATTCCGACTTATAGCGACCCTATAGGACAGAGTAGAACTTCCCCTTAGGGTTTTCAAGGAGCAGCTAGTGGATTCAAACTGCCGACCTTTTGGTTAGTAGACAAATGCTTAACCACTGGCAGCACCAGGGCTCCAGAATATATATAAACATATATAAATATACATATACACATATATGTTGGATGAATGGTTAATATTACAGGGACAGTGTGGTGTTTGGAAGGGCAAAGGAAGTGGAAGAAAGCAAAAGAAGATGAAAGGCCAACGAAGAGATTGAAAATATGTAAAAACTCATGAAAACATCTATATAAATTTGTATTTATATATATAGTATTAATAAAAAAACCTGTTGCCATCAAGTCTATTCTGACTCATAGCAACCCTATAGGACAGAGTAGAACTGCCCCATAGGGTTTCCAAGGAGCGCCTGGTGGATTCAAACTACCAACCTTTTGGTTAGCAGCTGTAGCTCTTAACCACTACGCTACCAGGGTTTCCAGAATATTAATAAACATTTAAAGATAAATATAAAATATTATAAAGAAGCAAAATATTATGTAGGCTTCCAAGCAGGAAGGGAGGTTTTAAAATAGTACAGTAGGACTGTAAATATGGCTTGGGGGCAGTGTCTGACCTCCTCTGACTTCACAAGGGAGAAGGAGAATCGAGATCAACAGCCCAAGGCTATTCGAAGGTATCAATACTTCTTCAGGCTTCCTTATTCACTGTTCAGCTTTCACATGCATATGAGGCAACTGAAAACACCATGGCTGGGCTTGGGTCAGGAGCACTTTCACCTTTAGAGTGGCTTCTTTTCTTTTTAACACTTTAAAGAGATCTTTTGCTGCAGCTTATTTGCCCAATGCAGTGTCCTTTGATTTCTTGACAGCTGCTTCCATGGGCATAGATTGCAGACCCAAGCAAAATAAAAGTCTTTATAACTTCAGTAAAGACCAGATAGTAACTTTTATTGAGTACCTACTATATGTCATACTATGCACTGTTTTACATGTAATATTTCAATTAATCCTCACAACTCCAGGAGGTAAGTTCTATTTTGATTTTGCAAGCAGATGAAGACTCAATTAAGACAGATCAGGTAACTTACCTGGGCACACAGAGCTAGTTAGCAGCAGAGCAGGGACTCAAACCAAGGCCTTTTTTTTTTTCATTCAAGCCTGAGCTTGCACCCTTAACTGCTAAAAACCACCCGCTTGTTCTGTACTCCTGCTCATAGTAAGCAATGAAGTTATCCAGTGAAGACAGCAAATTTAGCTACCACCCCAGTAAGAATCTTAAATGATAATATTAGCTGGCTTATTTTTTTTTTTTTAAGCTTGTGACTTGATATGAACAAAGTTCCCTTGATCAAAAAGGACAGGCTGTTCCCCCAAGAGCACTCTTGATGCTTAGAATGCCTGCATTCATGCTGTACTTGTTTAGCAGTTGGCAGAGCTGTGTCTCCAAATTATCTCGTGCATGTTTCAAACCATTTAAATTGTCATTGTAGGATTTTGCCTATTAGCAAAATACCATCTCCTGAATACTGATTATGTAAAAGAGCACAATTGTCTGGTGATAGGAAAGCAATGACTTCTTGAATGTAGTCCAGCAGAACGACTTTCTCTTTTCTAGTGAAACCTAAGGCAGTGGTTTGTGCAATATTTTTGATGTAATTGGATTCTGGGCAGAGTGGATTGACACGGTGGTGGCAACAATGGGCTCAAAATAGCAACGATTGTGAGAATGGTGCCAGACCAGGCAGTGTTTTGTCCTGTTGTACATAGGATCGCAATGAGTTGGAACTGACTCGATGGCGCCTGGCAACAACAACAATTCTGGGTGTTTCCATGATTTACCACGTTTTTAGAAAATACATAGGCACAATATTTTAAAAATTGCCTCATTCCACATGTAAATTTCCTTTGTCACAGTTGAGGCCAGAGACAGTGAAACGTCTTCTTTTGCATTCTCCTCCTCTTCTTTAGCTGTGACAACCTTTCTATCAGAGATTGAATTAACCCAAGAACTCTAAATACAATCTTGTCCTGGGACTTGGCTCTTAGCCAGCTGATCCTTAGGGACAGCACTCCTGGTTAAATTGGGGGCCATTAGTATGCTGGTGATTGATCAGCCGCGTTATTCACTTTTAAGCTTATCGTTTTCACATTTAAAGTAATTTGGCCAGGAATAGCAAATTGCACTCATTATGCCCAAATGCAAATACATGTTTAGAAAACATGTGGTTTAGAAAACAAATGGGATACCAAGTCAACACTAAGGCCTTGTTATGGGCATCTGAACACCTCCAGGGAGTGTTTCTATCACCTAGCTCTGTATAATCGTCACGATGCCAGCCTCCCTCCGTGAAATTGGGAGATTTATTTATTTGAGTCAGTCTTTCCTCTGGCATGTGATAGAGCATATCCCCTGGAGTGGAGTTCTCCCACCCCTGTTTATTTTTTCATTTCTTTCTGCAGCAGAGGCTATGCTAGTCAGATTTGAGCAAGCAGATAACATTTCTGGAAAATACTGCAAAATCTTCATGAACTTCAAAAAATTAGGAAACGTTTTCCTTTAGAATTCCCACTTGCACTAATTATTGATTAGGGATCTGTAAAGGCTTGACTGAAGTGAGCTTGTTAATGCTTGATTACTAGTCAAAACATGACAGTTCAAACCCATCCAGGGAGGCTCCTCTGAAACAGGCCTGGCAGTCTGCTTCTGAAAAATCAAAGCCTTGAAAACCTTATGGAGCAGTTCTACTCTGCACACATGGGGTCACCATGAGTTGGAATTGACTCGACGGCAACTAACAGCAACACCAAAGCCTTGACTGAAGTAAGCTTGCTTGCAGTAGATTAAAGATGGTTGCAAGTTCTTTACTTACTCTGGCCATTGAGAGACAGAGTCTAATTCCTATCCTTTGGATCTGGACTCACCTTAGTGACTGTCTTGACCAATTTAGAGGAAGTGACATTCTGAAACTTCTGAGACAAGGCCATAAGAAGACTTGCTGCTTCCACCAACTCTCATGGAAGTGTGACTTGACACTACCAGGTCTGCTCAGGGCATCTAGGAAGACACACAGATCAGATGAAAATGAAAGAAGAAGCTTTATTTAGTTGGCCAAGTAAAGGATAAAGAAGCACACCAGGACTTGGGTTGCCAAGTTGTCTCCCAAAACAATAGCCCAAGAGGTTTATATGGGTAAAGTAAACTGGGCTTAGTGTCCCCAGGAACACCCCAGGGTGGGTCCAGCTTGCTGATTTGTTTGACCCAAGGGGGCATTCTCAGCGCAGTCTGGTCTTCTGCACCTGTTCAGTCTGAAAGGGGAGCCACAAAGACTGCATTTTGCCCACATCTGGGGTATAAACGGGGGTATATTTTTTGGCCTCTGATGCCAATAAGTTGTCTCGGGGCAAGTTTGTTGGTACTGTGCAGTTCAGGTGGGCCTGAGCTGGTCCAAGACTGGTTTTAGCTGGACTGAAGACTCTGGTCTTTTGTTTTCTTTAACTGAGTGGAACTGGAACTATACTTAAATAAAGAGATAACTCTAAAAGCAGAGGTTAGTTCCTATATTGCCTAATAAGGGAATAGCTTAAATGCCGGGAGTTAACCCAATATTACTGAAGATGTCAGGCACATCCCCTTTGCACGGCTCCTTGTTTATTCAATGTGGCAGGCGTATTGCCAGTCTCAGAAGCTGTTTCTAGGAGTCTTGAGCTCCCATGTAAGAAGTCTGACTACTCTGAAACTATGTGTAGGTGCTCCAAATGACAGCCCCCGTAGTGCCCAGCCACCCAGTCATCCACGACAAGGCACCAGACATGTGAATGAAGCCATTTTAGACCTTCAGACAAACCCATCTGCCAGCCGAATGTTACTGCGGAAACTCCATAAATGCCATGTGAAACTGAAGAATCACCTGGCTGAGCCCTGCCCAAATTCCCGATTCAGAGGATTAGATACCAAAACAAAATAGTTTTCAGCCCCTGAATATGGAGTAGTTTTTTTTTTTTTAAATAAAGCAATAGTTAACTGGGATATAGTACCACAACTTTAGAATTCCTTCACTTTCTGTCCCAGCAATCCATTTAAATAAGTATTTATTCTTGACTTATGAAAAAACTCAGAAGACAAAAAAAAAAAAAAAAAAAGAACTTTTAACTAAAGGTGATTTTCCTATATTTGATTTTTTTTTTTTTACATCTAATCCCACCTTTTTGGCATAATTATGCTTGGATAATATAACTGGCCAAACTTTTTAAAAATTAGTCTGACAAACAGCAAAACCACAGAAAAAATACAAACTAGTAGAAATGAACAATAAAAATGAGACCTGGATTTCTATATTACAAAATGAGAACATTTTCCTGTTTGAACTTGGAACTCATGTATCTTTTTCAAACCTCGATCTACCAAAACATAGTAGATAAGGGTTCTAGCTGATTTTCAGATAAATGGATAGTGAAGGTAATGGTACTATTAAAAATGATGAGGTTACATGGAAGGAGGATGAAGAAAACTAATGCCATCTGTTTTCACAGAAATTAATCTTAGACGGTTTTTGGGTTCTCCCAAACATTCATTGCACTGCTGGGTTGAACAATGTCTGTATTTCCTTGAACTGTGATTGCCTCTGTCTGGAGTTTAATATGCACTCATCTCTCTTCCATTCCAGGGGGAGTATGTAATGAGAATCTCCGTATTAGTCATCAGCTGTCAACATTGACAAATTTCAATTACCAACCTTCGGTAGCAGTTCACACTAGAGAAGGAAATCAGGATGGCTCACCGGGATAGCATACTTGTGACAGATCTATTTTAATTGCCTTTCTTATCCACATTTAACCTCTATCATTTTGACAGGAGAAAGAAACTTACAGAGAAGGTAACTTTTCCTGCCAGTGATAAGTCGGTGGGGGTGAGGAGATAGGCTGCTGGGAAGAGATTGGGCAACATCCATTAATATATGGACTGACATTAATTACTGGGGACAACTTCCACCTCCTATGAGGCCTGCCATGATAACTTTCTGCTTATCAAAATACTTTGCATTTAATCAGTTGTCTGGATGGATATTCCTGCTGATAATCCATAAATTATTCATCAATTAAAAAGACCTGGTACAATTTTTTTGTTTGTTTCGTTTTCTGAGAGATAAATTTTCAATGGACCCTCAGCATGAGTCTCCCTTAGTGAGTTCTCATTTATTCTCATTTCTTCCAACAAAACTGCTCATTTAGCCTTTTGATTGCAGCTTGATGTTTGCATCACAGGATATCTCTACAGAGATCTGTCATGCGGAACTGTGCAATTTCTTTTGCTTCGTTCTATTCTTTAATCTTGAGGGATCTAACTGCTTCCTTGGAAATAAAGAGGATATATTTTTCTTTAATGAGACGTGTTAGAAAAGCATCCATGAACTTTGGATTTTAATCCACCCATTTCTCAGGGTATATTCATGTGGGTTCCATTCCTTGGGTGATCTGGTTTCTGTTATAACTCTGTCAAAATTAAATCAAGGTGTCTTTTTGTAACAATGATTAACTAATATCTATTGGCCCTGACTATGTTTTAGATTGCGGCATTAACCATAAAACATAGTTATTTCTTTTAATCTTCAAATAACCCTGTATGAGACAATTACTCTTACCTACATGTTACAGATAAGAAAGATCCCTAGGTGGTGCAGAATGTTTGCACTCAACTACTAATGGAAAGTTTGGTGGTTCAAACCCAACCAGTGGTGTTGTGGAAGAAAGTCCTGACCATCAGCTTACATAAATATTACGGCCAAGAAAACCCTATGGAGCTCAGTTCTACTCTGTAACATATGGGTCACCACGAGTTGCAATCAGCTTGATGGCAACAGGGTTACAGGTGAGAAAGGGGCTCAGAGGCTTTAAGTAGTTCGTTCATGGTTACACAGTCACAAAGGCGTGAACCTGGGATTCATCTTAGGGAATCTGATCCCAGAATCTATATTAACAACTCCTCTGCTGCACCACTTGACAGCCCATGTTTGCATTGTTTTGTTAACCATGTCAGTTATTATCTGCAGCCTTGCTGGACAATAACATCCTCACTGGGGCCTAAAAAACCATTATTACCTTGACATCTGTTCTGAATTAAATTGTGTCTCCCCAAAATATGTATTGAAATCCTAACCGTATGCTGTTATAATTCAATGATGTGATTGAATCAGTTGACCTTGGGTAGTAGATTGGATTGTCTCCTGTAATGTAATACAATGTAATGTAATGTAATTACTTTCCACAACTCAACCTAATGTAATGTAATCAATCAACCAGTTGAGGTCATCCCAGTGTAGGGTGGATCTTAAACCTAATCATTTCTGAGCTATAAAAAGAGAAGAATGGACACAGACACACACAGCGAAAAGACAGAAGGTATGTGAGGATTATCCACAAGCAAGGGAACCCCGAGTGTTTCTGCCAGGTACCAGAAACTGTCAGAGAGGCTCTCGGAAGGCATGGACATAACAGAGACTCTGATTTGAACTTTTAGCCTCCGGAACTGTGAGGAAATAAATTTCTGTTCTTTAAAGCACTCACTTATGTTACAGCAGCACTAGGTAACTAAGACATCAAATAAAAAGAGAAGATAATGTCCCTTCTTCCATCTCAGGGAAAGACCAAAAAGAGCTAAGTTAAATTTCCCAAAGAATTAAGAGCTAGAGATAAGGACAATAGTAAGGCCTGAGAAAATTACTGAAGGACTTTCCAACTTTAGGAAAGAGTAAAACCAGGAGTAAAAATCGAGCCAGATGTACCTGAATGGAAGAGAGACACCGGACATCCATAACTTCTCTGTAGTCTTTTCTAGATGTGGAATTACAGCAGTAGCCTGGATATTTTCTATCTTATATACCCTTTTAGTTCAAGTTCTAGCTGGGTCTAGGGATCATATGAGCTATGTCCACATAGATGTGTAATAAGGGAACACATGTCATGCCCTTCAGATTAATTTTAGTCCTTAAAATAATGCAGCAAAACTTGTCAGTAAGCAATATTTACCCACTGCCCAGTATATAATGAGCCCTGGTGGCACAGTGGTTAAAGCAGTCAACTGCTAACTGAAAGGTCAGCTATTAGGAACTACCAGCCACTCTGTGGGAGAAAGGTGTGGCAGTCTACTTCCTTTGAGATTTACATCCTTGGCAACCCTATGAGGTCACTAGGAGTCAGAATTGACTTGATGGCAGTGGGTTTTAGGTTTTCGGCCTGGTATGTATGTAATTAAAGAAATGTAAAAAATATTTTGCAAAATAACCTAGTTCACCTGAAACATAAGGGTTTCAAATGGGTGCTCTTTCACCAGATGGAAGGACTCTGGGAAACAAGTTGAGAGTAAGGTGTTAACAAATTTCCAATTTTGAGAAGGCAGTTCAGACGAGAGAGAGCATGCAGAGCTTTGGATGCCAGGCCAAGAATAGCCCAGAAGGAGGCAAATTACAATCAGTTATTAATCATAGTGGAATTGAGAGAGGTTAAGGAGGTAATTAAAACCTTTCCTTTGAATAGAGATTGCAAACTTCAAACTGAAAGAATATCCTTAGTGGAATTTAATAGAACTTTTCCTAATTATTGAAAGGATAAACTCCAGCTTTTGATAGAGTGTTCATTTTTAAATGCAAGCAAATCAAAACCACCCAGGGGTATGTGAATTAACTGTGCTCGTTTATAAACTATAAAGTGCTTTATATCTAACAGAATGCATAAAACAAGCTGAAGACAAATCTATGAATTTATTTAGATTTGCTAGTGCCAAAACTCCTTATCCGTCTTTAGGAAATATCCCAAATGAGATATGATACAGCTCAAGAAATACCAGGTCTCATTTAGTGCTGCCTGGTATAACCAAGGAGTTTGTGTAATGCAGGGATGCCTTTAGAATGATTAATACAGGAACACTGATTTGAGTTATAAATATAATAGTTATCGCTGCCCCTGGGGGTATGGCACCATTTATCATGTGGATCTTCAGCACCTGACAGCTAGGGCTTGTGGAGGGGCTCACATTTATTGACTACATTATTATATAATAGAAAATGTCTGGACAGTTAATGGACATATTATTTTATTTAGCTCCCAGAGTGACTGTGTCAATAAGGCATCATTAGCACTGTTTCATACATGAGGACCCTGAGACTCAGCTGAAACAAGGGCCAATGGTCACAACTGAAGAAGCAGAAGTGAACACTTTCCACTACTACTACATCATGCTGTCTGTCTTCTAGGGTATTGTTTAGATACTTACTGAACATACACACACACATATATGAAACATACGAACACAAAACTTAAACCTGTTGCCATTGAGTTGATACAGACTCATGGCGACCCAGCGTGTTACAAAGTAGAACTGTTCCACAGAGTTTTCATGGCTATAATCTTTGTAGAAGCAGATTTTTAGGCCTTTTGTCCATGTTGCCACTGGGTGAGTTTGAACCATCAACCTTTAGGTTAGTAGCTAATTGAAACCCTTTGTGCCACCTGAGGAACTAATTTCCTGCACATAATAGGTGCTTAATAACTGTTTGCTGTATGTATACTGAAGAGTCAATCTTTCTTCCCTCAATCTACTTGACATTGAATTACAGAAAATAAATAAAAGCAAGACAATGTTCAATTAAAAGCAACATGTGGATACTACTAAAATTATAAAAATAAAAATACATAAGTATTAATATTTATAAAAACTTGATGGAAAATGCTACTATTAAAGTGTAGAATTAGCCAAGGGAGACGTCTTAGAGGAAAGAGGTTCCAGAGAAAAATTGTGTATTTTTAAAAACTATGCAATTCTTAATTATAATTTCCTCTCCACATCTTCTTACCAACCCTTTCAGAAGAACGTATTTTAGTTTTTCAGTATCATATACTTGAAGGTGCCTAAAAGCACATTTATTCTATGGTAATTTTACTGCATCAATGGAAGCATATTTTTCTTTCAGTAATAAGGCAAATTAAACACACTTTCAGGTGATTTTTACTGATGGACTACAGAAACAACCATAAAGTTACCCAGTGAAAATGTCCGCAAGGGAAAAGCTCTCCCTAGGTCCTCAAGAACATTTCAGGACTGGCAGCATGTTCTCAGGAATAAATATTTTATTCAAGCAAGGCATGATTGACCTTGAGGAGCAGCTGGAGATTCTAAACACCGAGCCATGTGACTTCCTAAAGACCACCATCAGTCTATTGCTGACTGAGGTGTTGACTTTGTATCACTGGGAGTCCCAAGAAAAAAAGGCAGAAGTAGCTTTTTGATTTGGTTAGAAGGACTCAGAAGACCAATTTAGATGACAAGGAAGTCAACCCACAGCCCCTCTGTTTCAGGCGATTTAATGAAGGCAATTCAGTTGGCATCTACATGACGTAAAGTGAATAGCGTCAAATTGCGGGGAAGCATGTTCCAGTCAATTCTTGCCCCTTACTCTCCATTGCCATATGAAAAAATATTCCTCTTTATCTCCTTTTAGGCTATTTCCAGATGCTTCCACTTTCTTTCTTTTTCATCCTAAGCTTTGAGTAAGTTTTGGTTGGTTGTTTTCCATTTACAGGTTTTGAAGTAACAAAATTAAGTTAAAAATTACAGCATGTAACTTTGGTGAGTAGCTTCTGGGGTCTTAAAAGCCTGTGAGCGGCCATCTAGGACACTCCACTGGTCTCACCCCTTTGGGAGCAAGGAAGAATGAAGAAAACTAAAGATACAGGGAAAGATTAGTCCAAAGGACTAATGGACCACATCTACCATGGCCTCCACCAGACTGAGTCCAGTACAACTAGATGGTGCCCGGCTACCACCACTGACTGCTCTGACAGGAATCACAATAGACGGTCCTGGACGAACCTGGAGGAAAACATAGAACAAAAAATTCGAACTCAAAAAGAAAGACCAGAATTGCTGGCCTGAGAGAGATTAGAGAAACCCTGAGAGTATGGCCCCCGACACCCTTTCAGCTCAGTAATGAGGTCATTCCTGAAGTTCACCCTTCAGCCAAAGATTGAATATGCCCGGGAACAAAACCAGACTAAAGGAGTGCACCAGCCCTGGGGCAGGGACTGGAGGGCAAGAGGGAAGAGGAAAGCTAGTAGTAATCGGGCACCCAGGGCTGAGAAGGGAGAGTATTGATATGTCTTGGGATTGTTAACCAATGTCATAGAACAATGTGTGTACTAACTGTTTGATGAGAAACTAGTTTGTTCTGTAAACCATCACCTAAAGTACAATTAAAAAAGAAGTTTTATAGTTTTAGGTTTCAAAAAAAATTATAGAATGTAAAAACATCCAGCATTAGTTAATATGTATAAGGCACTTATGAAGGGCTTATACATATTACTTCTTTTAATCATTATAACAATTTATTAGTGAGTTTCCTCAGAAACTGAGTCTCAGAAACTTGAAGGAAATTATCAGAGGTTACCCATGTGTTGAAAGGTAGATTTAAGTTTCAAACTCAAATCTGTATTGTTTCAAAATCCATGCTCTTCCTATGATTCCATGCTATCGCCCTTCAGCTTAATTTAGGAAAGTTGTAATCCAACATGAAATGACTTTTATCATGTTTCATCAACATGTGTTCATTCTCAATGGACATTTGTTGAGAGACTAACACTTTAATGCTTACCAGTTGTTAGAGAAAGACAGATAGAGGACCCACTCTTCTCTCTTCTTGCATGTTTTTGTGAAAGCAGTAATTTGGTGAAAATATTAATCCTGACCATCTTTATCATCTATTTATTCAGCTTTATGCTATTTCATTTATTGACCCAAACCAAGCCTACAGGTCTTCTCACCTGGGTAATAAACACTTCCTCCAAAACATGATAATCCCTGCTTTTGTCAATTTATGTCAAGAAACAGCATTGTTTGTGCCCAGAATTTTACATTAGGCCACTCGGTTTCCTTACATTCTTTTTTAGCTCCTGTTTTGCTTTCTTCTGTTTTCTGTGATTCCCCTCAATTTAGTTTTTGGCCCTGACATTCCTTGGCCTGATGCTCAAAAAATCCTTCTACCATCAGTAAGGGGACATTATAATCAGTATGGTTTCACCTTTCATTTTTTCCCTCATACACAGATGCATGATGAGAATAACAAAAGCAATGAATGGTTTATAACCTGGTCCCAAGTTCAAGTGAGACCTTTTCATAGATCAGAGATATTTCTGGATTCATTATCTTTTCAGCTTCAAAAACTCGGTTTTCTTGGATATCATATTTCTCCTGTATCACAGTAGTTATACTGCCCTTCATAACAGCTAGGTTCACACATCATTATTTTTACCACCACATTATAAACTCTTTAAAGGCATGAACAGTGTCTAATTCATCATGGCTTTCACATCATACATGTCAATGAACAGACACTCAAAAAAGATGAGTTGATCCAAATCCTTTCCTTAACTAATGTGTGTACCCATGCATTGGGAGCACCTCGGCTAACTGAGTTAGGCAAGGTCTCCACCCTCATTGGGTTTATAAACTTAAGTTATTTCAGAAAGGGTAGATGGATAGAAGGGGAAAAACAAGGAAGGTAGTCTGTATTATTTGAATAACTACAGTGTGTGAAATGATGTTAGGTGCCTTACATTTGCTGTATGACTTAGTCTCCATAGAAATACCCCATGACAAAGGAAGTAAATTAAACTTACCATAACATTTGTTAATACTTGCCGATATAAAATAAATCTAAGTCATCAGCCTTCCCAGAACATGTTCATTTGATGATTGTTACTTCTGGGACTCCTTTTCCTTGAGCAAAGAGCTGTGTTATCTAGTGCTGCTATAACAGAAATACCACAAGTGGGCAGCTTTAACAAACAGAAATTTATTTTCTCACAGTTTAGGAGGCTAGAAGTCTGAATTCAGGGTGCCGGCTCTAGGGGAAGGCTTTTTTTTTCTGTCGGCTCTGGAGGAAGGTCCTTGTCTCTTTGAGCTTCTACACCTGGGTGATTTTCACGTGGCTTCACATCTCTCTTCCTATGTCTCTTTTTGGTTAATCTGCTCCTCTTATATCCTGTAAGAGATTGACTCAAAATATACCCTACACTATTCCTGCTTCATTAACATAACAGACAACGCATTCCCAAATGGGATTGTCACTACAGGCATTAGGATTTACAACACTTATATTTGGGGGGCAGTTATGGGTTGAATTGAGTCCCCCCAAAATATAAATTGTAAATCCTAATGTGTATACCTAAGGTGATAATCTTATTTGGGAATGGATTGTCTTTGTGATGTTAATGAGGCAGGACTAGTGTAGGGTGTGTCTTGAGTCAACCTCTTACAAAATATAAGAGGGACAGATTAAGCAAGCAGAGACATGGGAAAGATAGATGCCAAGACACAAGAAGATTGCCCAGATATAGAAGCTCAAAGAGACAAGGACATTCCTCCAGAGCCAACAGAGAGAGAAAGCCTTGCTCTTAGAGTTGGCGCACTGAATTCAGACTTCTAGCCTCCTAACCTGTGAGAAAATAAATTTCTGTTTGTTAAAGCTGCCACTTGTGGTATTTCTGTTATAGTAGCACTAGATCACTAAGACAGGGACACAATTCAATCCATTACAAACTAGATTTGTCTTTGTTATCGTGTTCAAGATCACCGTTGCCTATAATCAGCATATCACTTCTCATTGCATTTTCTTCTCATTCTCTGGCTGTTTACAGGTGAAAACTTACTGCTTTGTTGTATTTAATATTTTTTATTGCAGTGAAAATATACACACCAAAACATTGTTCATGTTATATTTAATTTTAGAAGGATAAATTAATAACCAAGAATTTATACAGGTGTTTTTTTCACCCAAATCCCAATGTAGGGGGCAGATGAGAGAAAAAAAGTAGGCTTAGCAAACCTACCATGAGGAAAGATTAGTTCATGTTTCTTAGTCTGCTTTCTTGAGCAGAAAGATTATTTCTATTATCTTTCTTCTCCCAAAATTTTATATTTTCAAAGTAAAAGTTAATGGAGACTGATTTTAGAAGACGACAACCTCAGAAAGCTATATGTACATATAATTTGTCTTAAGAAATTGAATTAGCTTTTTACCACTTGCCTGGAGTCAAGACCTTTATCTCCAAGCCAAAAGCATAGTTGTAAACTGCCTCTAAAAGGTGCCCTTCCTTGAAAATGGAATAAAACTTATTTTAAAAAAGGAAATTAATGTCCATTTTACCCAATTGGCAGCAATGTGATTAATTTTGGGAAATGGGGAGACCCAAACTAGGACTGATGAAAAGTATAATGCCAAGTTGCAGTAAAGGCCTTTGGGCAATTAGACAAGATGACTAGAGACTGTTTATAGATAAAAGAGATCAACATGTAGTCTCAAGACTTTGATCATGGAATCTTAATGAGCCAGATATTGATTTGGTTTACAAGCAATCACAGGAGCCCAACAGTGCTTAAGAGTGGATGGGAAGAGATGAATAAGCTACCTGTTTGACTCAAATGGGAAGATAAAAGACCAAATGCTTAAGTAGCTGCATTAAAATATAAATCATCAAGCATCATTGCAAAGGTAAAAAATGAAGAGAGAAAAATGATTTTGAAGGCAGCCTTGTCTTCTCATTGGTAATTATTATGGCATTAGATATGAAATAAAAGATTCAGAATAATCGAATGCATAACTATGTTCAGTGAGTTTCCAACTGTTGGGACTGTAGTAACATTAAAAACGTAAAATGTGCATTTAAAGTTCTACAAATTTAAGTTTTGGGGGTTTTCGTGCATACTTTAATTTGCAAAAGAGAATTTTAATTGTCTAAATTTTAATAATTTTTTCAGTGTAACTGAAGAATCATTTTCAAGGACCTCCAAAGGGTAAAAAGGCTTTTGCAAATAAATTTTAGTTTTTCTTAATGAAAACAAATGTTTTCTAAATGCAACCTTTGATAAATTCAAAATGTATGAATGTAACTGGCAAAGACAGTGGGTCATATGTGATGTGAAACAGTTAATTCAGAGAAGAAAAGTGAAATTAAGGGATAGAAGTTAAGAACAAAATGGCTACAGGTTAAAAAAAAAAAAAAAAGAAGAAGATTTGAACTCACGGTGACCCTATCTATGTGTGTCAGAGTAGAACTATGCTCCACAGGATTTTTTTTTTTTTTTAGTAATTTTTATTGTACTTTAAGTGGAAGTTTACAAATCAAGTCAGTCTCTCACTTATAAACTTATATACACCTTGCTACATACTCCCAATTACTCTCCCCCTAATGAGACAGCCTGCTCCCTCCTTCCAGCCTCTCTTTTTGTGACCATTTTGCCAGCTTCTAACCCCTCTACCCTCCCATCTCCCCTCCAGACAGGAGATGCCAACATAGTCTCAAGTGTCCACCTGATGCAAGTAGCTCACTCCTCATCAGCATCTCTCTCCAACCCATTGTCCAGTCCAATCCATGTCTGACAAGTTGGCTTCAGGAATGGTTCCTGTCCTGGGCCTACAGAAGGTTTGGGGATCATGACTGCCGGGGTCCTTCTAGTCTCAGGCAGACCATTAAGTCTGGTCTTTTTATGAGAATTTGGGGTCTGCATTCCACTGATCTCCAGCTCCCTCAGGGGTTCTCTGCTGTGTTCCCTGTCAGGGCAGTCATCAGTTGTGGCCAGGCACCATCTAGTTCTTCTGGTCTCAGAATGATGTTGTTTCTAGTTCATGTAGCCCTTTTCCACAGGGTTTTTAATGGCTGGTTTTTTGGAAGTAGATTGCTAAACCTTTCTTCTGAGGTGCCTTTGGGTGGACTCAAACCATCAAACTTTTTGTTAGTAACCAAACATGTTGATCGCACCACTCAATGATTCTGGCTATAAATTAGTGGGGTGTAAAAGTGCTCAGGGGTCATAGGGTACCAAAACAAGAAAGATATCAATAGTATAAGTAATACGTTTTCATATAATCTTTTGTCACCAATAAGAACGTTGTTGTTAGATGCTGGCAAGTCGGTTCCAACTCATAGTGACCCTATGCACAACAGAATGAAACACTGCCTAGTCCTGTGCCATCTTCACAATCGTTGCTATGTTTGAGCCCATTGTTGCAGCTACTGTGTCAATCCATCCCATTAAGGGTCTTTTTCTCTTTCTGTGACCCTCTACCAAGCATGGTGTCTTTCTCCGGTGACTGAACCCATCTGATAACATGTCCAAAGTATGTGAGACAAAGTCTCATCATCCTCATTTCTAAGGAGTATTCTGATTGTCCATCTTCTAAAACAGATTTGTTTATTCTCCTGGCAGTACATGGTATATTCAATATTCTCTACCAACACCATAATTCAAATGTATCAATTCCTCTTTGGTCTTCTTCATTCATTGTCCAGCTTTTGCATGTATATGAGGTGATCAAAAATACCATGGCTTGGGTCAGGTACACCTTAGTCCTCAAAGTGATGTCTTTGAATAGAGTGTAAGCATAGGATGCTGGAATATCAAAGGTATTCTTAGGCACAAAACATATTACATTATATAATGACCTTTCTTGAGCACCTTTTTTACTTTGGAGAAGTGGGATGGTATAATTCACAATTTGAATAGAACTTGAAGAGGCTGAATTTTTTTTTACTATTTTTTGGTCATAGACCCATTTAAGGAGCCGATGAAATGTATAGATATTTTTATTATGAGAAAAGCATGTATGCACCTGCACAAAAATTGTGGATTATTGTTAATCTGGGTCCACCAGAAGCCGATGTTAAAGTGCCAGAGCTTTATTAGGGACAAGGTCTGTGAGGGACAATGGGGAGGAGCCTGGAGTGCAGAGTGGGGGAGGCTGGGAAATCTGTCAGATCATGATGCAGTTCTGCCCAGATGAAGGGGAGAGAACAAAGGAAGGAGGTGAAAACATCTTAGACTGCAGTTATAGTTCTGAGAGGATTCAAGGCTGTATCGAAGTCCTGAAGTCAATATCACCCATGAGAAGAATCTCCTGTCTTCCAGAAACTGGCATACTGGTATGCTGGGAGCAGCCGGTGAGACATGTGGCAAGAACATGGTGATAGATTTCAGAAGACAGCAGCTGTGGCCATGTGTCAATTATGCTAACTGCAATTGAAGATCTGAGAGGCTCATTCTCATAGACCACACACTCATGGACCTGGGTGGAAAACATCAAGTTTAACAAAAAATGACACTTATGATTACAGCAATAAATTTTGCAAGGTGATTATTAAACCTATGTACATGCTATAATGAGCAGATACTCATTTAAAATTAGCCGGACCCAAGTTATGAGCTTAGAAGTTAGTTTGAATCAAAATGTACCTGTGGACACTATCAATCATTAATATTGTTTATTAATATGGACTAGAGGAGCCCTGGTGGCATGGTGGTTAAGAACTCAGGTGCTAGCCAAAAGGCTGGCAATTTGAGGCCATCAGCCTTTTCTAGGAAACCCTATGGGGCAGTTCTACTCTGTCCTACAGAGTTGCTACAAGTTGGAATCAACCCAACAACAACAGGTTTGAATTTGGTTTTGGACATGGACTAGAACCACCACTCGTCTGTCAATTTGTTGTATTGTGGTGGCTTGAGTGTGGCTGTGACACTGAAAGCTATGCCACTGGCATTTCAAATACCAGAGGGGTCACCCGTGGTGGACAGATTTCAGCAGAGCTTCCAGACTAAGATATACTGGGAAGAAGGACCTGGCGATCTACTTCTGAGAAAACTGGCCAGTGAAAACCTTATGAATAGCAGTGGAACATTGTCTTATATAGTGCCAGAAGATGAGTCCCTCAGGTTGGAATGCACTCAAAATATGACTGGGGAAAGACTTGCATCCTCAAAGCAGAGTCAACAACCTTAAAGACATGGGTGGAGTAAAGCTTTTGGGACATTCATTTGCTGATGTGGCATGACTCAAAATGAGAAGAAACAGCTGCAAACACCCATTACTAATCCTTTAGGAATCAGAACGTGGAATGTAGGAAGCACGAATCAAGGAAAATTGGAAGTCATCAAAAATGAAATGAAATGCATAAAGATCGATATTCTAAGCATTAGTGAGCTGAATTGGGTTGATATTGGCCATTTTGAATTGGACAATCATATGGCCTACTATCCTGGAATGATATGTTGAAGAGGAATGGCAACACATTCATCGTCAAAAAGAACATTTCAGGATCTACCCTGAAGTACAATACTGTCAGTGATAATATCCACATGCCTACAAGAAAGACCAGTTAATACAACTAGTATTTGAATTTATGCACCAACAGCTAATGCCAAAGATGAAGAAACTGAACATTTGTACCAACTTCTGCATTCTGAAATTGATCAAACATGCAATCAATATAACATTGCAAATAACGGGAATTCCAGAACACTTAGTTGTGCTCATGACGTACCCATACATAGACCAAGAGGCAGTTGTTTGAACACAACAAGGGAATACTGTGTGGTTTAAAATCAGGAAAGGTGGGTGTCAGTGTTGTTACTTTCACCCTACTTATTCAATCTATATGCTGAGCAAATAATTTGAGAAGCTGGACTATACGAAGAAGACTGTGGCATCAGGATTGGAGGAAGACTCATTAACAACCTGAGATACCCGGATTACACAACCTCACTTGCTGGAAGTGAAGAGGACTTGAATCACTTACTGGTGAAGATCAAAGACCACAGCCTTCAGCATAGATTATACCTCAACATAAAGAAGAAAAAAAAATCCTCACAACTGTACCAATAAAAAACATCATGATAAACGGAGAAAATATTGAAGTGGTCAAGGATTTCGTTTTAATTGGATCCGTAATCAACGCAAATGGAAGCGGCAGTCAAGAAATCAAACAACATATTGCATTGGGCAAATCTGCTGCAAAAGATCTCTTTAAAGTGTTAAAAAGCAAAGACGTCACTTTCAGGACTAAAGTGCACCTGACCTAAGCCGTGGTGCTGTAGTCCCCCCGTATCCGTGGTTTTACTTTCCTGGGTTTCAGTTACCCACAATCAATAGTGGTTCGAAAATGTTAAATGAGTACATAGCATGATGAACTCTCAGGCTGTCCTACTCTGTCATTCACATACCTTTTATTACAGTGTGTCGTTATAATTGTTCTATTTTATTACTAATTATTGCTCTAATCTCTTACTGTGACTAATTTATAAATTAAACTTTATCATAGGTATGTATGTATAGGATAAATCAGAGTTTATGTAGGGTTTGGTATCCACAGAAGTTTTCAGGCATCCATGGGAGGTCTTGGAATATATTCCCCATGGATGGGGGAGGGGGGGCTACTGTATTTTTGATCACCTCATATGCGTACAAAAGCTGGACAATGAATAAGGAAGACCTAAAAAGAATTGATGGCTTTGAATTATGATATTAGTGAAGAATATTAAATATGCCATGGACTACGAAAAGAACAAATAAATCCGTTTTGGAAGAAGTACAGCGAGAAGGCTCCTTAGAAGCAAGAATAGTGAAACTTCGTCTCTCTTCCTTTGGATGTATTATCAGGAGAGTCCAAGCCCTGGAGAAGGGTAAAGTAGAGGGCCAGCGAAAAAGAGGAAGACCTTCAATGAGATGGGTTGATACAGTGGTTGAAATGATGAGCTCAAGCATAGCAATGATTGTGAGGACAGTGCAGGACTGGGCAGTGTTTCTTTGTAGTGCATGGGATTGCAATGAGTTCGAACCCACTCACTGGCAGCTAACAACAACAACAATATGGACTAGAGGGAGTCCCTCGATGGCGCAAATGGTTACATGCTCAGCTACTAACCAAAATGTTGGTGGTTCATATCCATATTAAGGCACCTTGCAGGAAAGGCCTGGTGACTTACTTCTGAAAAATTACAGCCTTGAAAACCCTATGGTGCACAGTTCTACTCTGAAACACATGAGGTCAGCTTGAGGTAACTGGTTTTTGGTTTAGGGACTAGATATGTTGTTTTAGTTAGGCGCCATTGAGTCAATTTTTGACTCATAGTGACACCATGTGACAGAGTAGAGTGTAACCCTTACAGGCAAGATTATCAGGTTTTCCTAATGTGGAGCCACTGGGTGTAGTACTTGGTAATTTATATTCATTAATTCAATGTAATGTATTGCGATATTCAATTTTCCAGTTTAGGAAACTGACTTTAGAAAGGTGGAGTGACTTACCTGTTTATCTAGAAAAATAAATGTGGTTTCTGATGCTTCTAGATCTACTTAATGCATGGATATCTCCATAGAAATCTGCACAATATCGGCAAATACAGCTAATGATCCTGTGATCATGATACTTCTGAAGAAGGGAAAAGGGGCTCTGCACAGGAATCTCAGTCTCCTCTTTATGATAAAATGCTCTTTTTTAGAGTATAAGAGGTCACTTCTACTCCTTTGCAGCTTATTATCCGACAACGTACTTGAGGGAGAGGAGAGCAGAGCACAGAACTGAGGTAGGAAATAAGACCTGTACATACTGTTTAAAGAGATTAAGGTAACATAGCTGAAGCCTTAAAACCTGACTTCAACTTACACTAAGGGAGATGTGTACTGATGATGATAAATAAGAAAAGACTTCATTGGCAACATTGGAAGATTTAGATTAATTGTAAGAAACAGGTTCTTTTCAATACTGTTTATCATACAGATTGTGTATAAATTGAATGCAGATATGTAAAGACAGAAAAAAGATAGAAGCAGGATTATTGAGACTTCCAATTTAGAAGGATGGGCCAGACCCATTTGTGATATGAGGGATTTTACAAAGAACATTCACTTAGTCCAGTGGCTTTCAAACTTTTTTTTTAAACCATAAAAAAGCCCATTGCCACTGAATTGATTCTGATTCACAGAGACCTTATAGGACAGAGTAAAAATGCCCCATAGGACTTGCAAGGAGCGGCTGGTAGATTCGAAATGTCAACCTTTTGGTTAGCAGTCACAGCTCTTAACCATACCATAGCACATAGCAAAAAATACATTTTACACCATGACACCATTCACACCTACTCACACACAAACACACACATTTAGATCATAATGGCCACAGCTACCTTGCTATCTGTAATATACTCTATTTAGTTATAGTATATTCATTTCTAACCTATTCTCTCCCATCCCATCCCATCCCATCCCATCCCATCCCATCCCATCCCATCCCATCCCATCCCATCCCATCCCATCCCATCCCATCCCATCCCATCCCATCCCATCCCATCCCATCCCATCCCATCCCATCCCATCCCATCCCATCCCATCCCATTACATTAAAAAATGGTGGCCATGGTCAACTTAATTGATTTCACAACTTTCTAATGGTACCCAAAAACACAGCTGATTCAATGACAAGAGTCATGACATCATTGAGAAAGTGGGGGAGGGATTAGGAAAGAGTTTTGTGGCACCTTACATATCGTGTAGATATGGACTAATTACACAGTAGAGAGAAGTGATGGCTGATTCTATGTTATATAAGCAATATTGGATGTTGTATGTAGAACAGTTTTGAAAGAGCAATGAGTCGCTGCTATTCTATTCTCTCTGCCCCAGATATTACCATAGAATCCTGGGAAATACATGAAGCAGCCTGACCTTGCATGTAAGAGCTGTCAGATACTTTAACACTAAAATATAAAGGTTGCCTTGAAAAGAACTTGAATTAGCTCAGAGCTAAGTTGTAAGATGACACGGGCCTAAGGTTCAAGATGTCTTAAATGGTTCCCCTTTTCTGACGGATGTACTGTGAGGTCAAACAAGTTGCTGTAAGTCACAACAATGCAGTAGAAGAACTAAATGGGCGCTGAAAAAAAAAAAAAAACCTTTATCTTGTCAAGCTGAGTTGTTAATCCATTCAACAAACAATTGCTGAGCAAATGCAGGGCATCCAAAGATGAGAAAACACAGTCTATGACCTCAAAGTTTCCCTAAGTGAGCTCTGTCAGTTGGCTCTTCAGTGCCGTCGAGTCGATTCCGACTCATAGCACTTTTGGCTACTCAGTAGCAATTCTCTTCCCCAACCCCATCCACTCCCTGCCTTTGTCTGCCCTGTCCTCTACTCCTGCACGTTGACCCTATGTTCTATATCTTGCCTTTTGGCTTCTAGGTGGGTTTTGCCAATAGGAAGCACCAAGAGGGGACTGGAAGGTAGAAGCGGAGAGAGGTCAGGGCTTCTTTTTCCTCTTCCCTCCTGCTCTGGACTGTGTTTTCTGTTGATGGTTGTACCTCCATAACCACAGTTCCTGTAAGACAAACCCTTCTCCATTTCCCCAGCTCTCAATACGCTCCGGGAATACTTGCTACTATCCTTGCTGTTCCATGACTTAGACTTTAGAATTCTCACTGTTACTAATCCTTGGGGCCTCAGTGTCCATTGCTGGTTTCATTAACCTTTCCTATATCATTGTAAGTAGAGTTTTAAGCCTCTCAAGTCATTTGAGTGCTATTCTGTGTCTGCTGAGACTCTTTGACTATTATGGAAGAAGACATGTATAACGCGAGAGTGTAAAGGAAGCATAGCAGGAGAGAAAAATTCTACATTAACCTTTTTAGGAAGATTTTTTTTTTTTTTTTGTGCATGCAGCCACAGGGGATGGGGTTGCTGAAAAAGGTTTTTTTTTTTTTTTTTTTTTAAAGATAAAACATTAATAGTTTAACACTGGAATAGATTTTTAGATGAAAATTTAATAAAATTTAGCCTGGCATGTTATATATTCATTCAGAGTTTTACCATTATGTATTTTACTTTTGCTTCTTGGTTGAAAACTATCTTCTAGTTCAATAGAAATTTTGCCACTTTGAAAATATTCATGTGCCCATCGCATACTTATTTACTAGTAAAGAATAATAATGCACTTAAGGCCATGATGTGCTTATAGGCTGAACACTAGAGTTATGCCTCTGGGGAATATTTTATTTTAATATAATGATCACGTTCTCAGAGCAAAATATCCTTAAGGCTCAGCCTCTCACTGTTAAAGCTAAAAAATGGGGACTTGTACTAATGTGTGTAGCTGATAGAGCTTTCTGTATGCAGGTCTATCTATTTTGTATTTCTTTGGCTGCTATGACCTTTTTACCTTGATCCATTTGACAGGCTGGCTAATTTAGCGTGAACCAGTAGCAAACAAGAGAAAGCTACCCTCTTCCTCATCTGAGGAAGATGTGGACATGTTGGTGAAAGCTAAACAAACATGGGTCTTTGACCTTCTCTTTTAACCAGTGCTCCAGTCCAAAGAGCTCATTACAGGGAAATCTGTTAGCATCTCTCACATGTTGGCAGATGACTCATGCTGAGTACATGCTGCCAACCCAACAGGGGATCAGGAGAAACCCAGTTCTTGCATGACCCATCATTACTAAATAGCAAATTCCTGTAGTTACTTGCATTACGCAAAACTGCTTGATGCACGTTAAAGAGAACATTTTGAACCCCACACTCATTATTTTTCCTTTCTCCCTTTCTTTCCATTTTCTGAGTTCTGAGGTGAGATTGCCTTAAAGTCTTATGTGCTCATACTTCAAGCAGCTAATGAATATGGATATTGTTTGTGCTAATTCTTGCAGTGGTAAACGGCTAGAGTTGGAAGCAATGGCAGGGTTTAGCCTCAAGGAAACATTCAGAAAATAATGCCACTTAAATCTGGTTGAATTCAAAGGGGGCATTAAAGTTCAGAGAAATGAGTCGTGCTGTGCCCCTTTTATCTCTTGTTGCTCAAAATGAAAAAAAGAAAGTTATGACAGAATTACCTTCTCTCTTTTTGGAGATTTTAAATATGATTAAAAAAAAAATGTTTGCAGGCTAAAGCAACTGCCTCTGTGGTTTAGCCTATGCAGTGATTGTTGGATCCTTAGTCAAATACGGGTTCTTTTTTGATGAACCCTCCTGATGTCTGGCATTACGTTAGTGTGCAAAGAACAATACACAGCTTACAGCGCACACTGCTCTATATGCTTGACAAATAAAGCCTGAAATTATACAAGTATATGACATATCAAATAAGGGCTCATTGTGACAAGGTAGAAAGAGCCATGGGTTACAATCCTGGCTCCATGGTAATTGACTCCTTAACCTTGGACCTTGGGATTAGATTACGTGATTTTTTTTCAGCTTTAACATTCTGATTTTGATATTAGGTCAGCCATCTAAAGATGGGAACAATCTTGATTAATAACAAATATAAATAATTAATGGTGAAATTTACTGATGAATCTCATAATATTGTTCAAGTCAGACTTCAGTCACTTGTAGACAGATCTTATAAGCCTTTTGTGTGTAATTGGGCTAGAAGGAGTCCATTCTGAATACACGGAAAGTCTGAGTATATTCTTTTAAAGAAATGCCATGCAATTACTGCCATATTTCTCACTGCAACATAAACTAAGTTTAAAACCATGGCCAGATATTTTACCAAGTATATTATTACTGATCTGCTTTTTCCCTTCAACATATCCAGTTAACATATAGTTTACACACTAATAATTTTCATGCAAATGAGTTAAACTCAAATATTTGTGATTTTGCACAATACCATTCTTTACACTCCAGTCTTTAGGATATATCCATCCCTGATATGGTGACAGTGTTCATCTTTTCAAACTTTGTTCTACTCTTTTTTATGTATGTTGCTGTTAGCCACCATCTAGTCAGTTCTGACTCCTAGCGACCCTATGTACAACAGAAGGAAACACAACCTGGTCTTGCACCATCCTCACAGTTGTTGCTGTTTGAGCCCGTTGTCGCAGCCACTGTGTCAAACCATCTCGTTAAGGGTCTTCCTCTTTTTCACTGAGCCTCTACTTTACCAAGCAAAATGTTCTTCTCCAGGGGCTTGTTGCTTCTGAAAATGTGTCCAAAGTATTAAGGAGCATTCTGGATATGTTGCTTCCAAGACAGATTTTTTCGTTGTTCTGGTGGTTCATGGTATATTCCATATTCTTCACCAATACCGTAATTCGAAGGGATCAATTCTTCTTCTGTATTCCTTATCCTTTGTTCAGCTTTCACATGTGTAATAGGCAACTGAAAATACTATGGCTTGGGTCAGGGACACTTTAGACTTTAAAGTGACTTGTTTGCTTTTTAGCACTTTAAAGAGATCTTTTGCAGAAGATTTGGCCAATGCAATATGTTGTTTGATTTCTTGACTGCTGTTTCCATGTGAATTGATTATGAATCCAGTTAAAACGAAATCCTTGACAACTTCCATACGTTCACCATTTATCATGATGTTGATTATTGGTGTAGTTGTGAGAATTTTTTTTTTTTTTAATTTTTATTAAGCTTCAAGTGAACATTTACCATTCCAATCAGTCTGTCACATGTAGGTTTACATACATCTTACTCCCTTCTCCCACTTGCTCTCCCCCTATTCAGTCAGCCCTTACAGTCTCTCGTTTCGTGCCAATTTTGCCAGAGAATTTTTATTTTCTTTATGTTGAGCTGTAATCCATACTGAAAGCTGTAGTCTTTGATCTTCGTCAGTAAGTGCTTCAAGTCATCTTCACTTTCAGCAAGCAAGGTTGTGTCATCTGCATATCACAGGTTAATAAGTCTTTCTCCAACCTGATGCTGTGTTCTTCTTCATATAATCCAGCTTCTCAGGTTCTTTGCTCACTGTAGAGGTTGAATAAATATGATGGAAGTGTACATCCCTGATGCACATCTTTCCTGATTTTCTGTTCGAACGACTAATGCCTGTATTTAAAGAGGTCTTTTTTTTTTTTTAAGTTGCTTAATTCTTTGTAATGAGGAATTATTCTATTCTTCTCTTGAACCCATACACTTAATTGATGAGCCAAATTGTGTGTACCATCTGATGAGTCACTATGGCAAAAAAAGGGTTGTTGGACACTTTCTTGGATGGGATGATGAAGAGTGGGATTTGGGCTATGGCTGCCACCGTCGCTGTCTCTATATGAGATGTCAGTGAATCACGTGTGAGGATGAAGAATGCCTAGTCTACAATTTATTAACTGTGGCTTCATAATTATTCTATCAATTATGCCTTATTTAGGGTCAATTATAACTGAAATTTGCTGAAACTATATATATTATTACGTAAGAATAGAGGCAATATAAACCAAGTTTTAAGTAAAGCAGAATCAGTTGCCCAAAACAAGGTTCTAATCTATATTTTACAAAATACATGTTGGAGATTTTGCCACTGAAAAATGTTGATCTGGGGCAACCAAATTTCAAGCAATTGTGTTATCAGGCAGGATGCCCAGCCACTGGTAGAAGAGTGGGGAGAGCCACAGCCTTGGTGCCCAGCTTCTGGAGTAGTAAAAGATGCAGTCCATAATCTATTACCTACTGAGGGTAATAGAATCTCAATAAGGTTTTATGCGAATTAGACTTTTTAGTTGTAAGCAAGAGTGACTAACTAAAGTGAACTCAATTCCTGAGTACTGATAGTATGGATTCAAATGGCATTAAAGGAGATTGAAGTTGCATGCCTATGACATCGCTTACTAGAAACTGGTTCAGGATCCAAAGTCATTGAGAGCCAAATTATAGTGTTCCTACTTAGAAATGAAAAGTTTTTGGCTTTGCAATGCCATGCTCCATCATTATATCACTTCCCTTATTGTCCATTTTTCTGTTTGTCTCAGTTTCCATCTAATTCTTTTCATTCTACAAACCTATGGTAAAGCAAAAGAGAATTTGGTTCACACACTCTGGAGAGTTGTTTTTATTTTTTTATACTAGACCACCGTATAGATTTTTGTACTGCTTCAGTATTGGTCTTACTTGGGTTAGCTATCCACTGTAGTGGTAGAAATACCTGAAGTTTTGGAGAGGAGGGGATGACATCATGTAAAATGAAACTTTCCCTCCAGGGCTTAAAGGACAGTTTAAAGAGATTTCTCTAGGTATAGACTATGAGTAGGGCAGCTTTCTAAAGTATAGGAAGTGATGTAGTTGTGGCTAGCATTAGAATTCTCTAGAATAGCCTGCAGAGTGCCAGTAAACAAAAAAAAATTTTTTTTCTTTTTTAGTAAACTAGCTTGGTGGAAAACAAAAAGTTCTGATTTGTAGCATTTGGCAATTTCCATGGTGTAAATACTCTTATTATGGCCAATTACAGCTACCAATGCTTTAAAAATTGGCTTACAAAATTCCTAAATATTAACAATTGACTCTCATAAGCCAGAAGTTTATAGTGTCAGTGCACTGCCAATAAGAGAATCTGTGCTAAACTAGTAAATTGGTTAAAAAAAAAATTGACATTACTCATGGCAGGGTTGGAGGCAGTGAAACTGACTAGAAGATGCTAGACTCTCAGTGATCAGGGTTGAGACTTGAGTACCAGTAAGTCTTTCAGAAATAAACTTTTAATTCTTGGTTTTGACATAGTTGGAGGGCAGGACAAGGTACAACCAAACTACCAGTCAGCTGATTAAAAAAAAGTCATTTGTATTATTCTGCTTAGCTCATGTCAAGATGAATAGCTCTAATGATCCTGAATGACTTAATGGCTCTAACTATTAAGGAAAGTTTTACCTGACTAAATGGATTTTCCACTGGAATACACATATACAACGCTCTCACTACACATACAAACTTGCTTAGAAAGCAGATGCCACCATTTCGTAGAACATCGACAACAATCTCAACTTATTGTCCTTGGGAATTGCAACGTTTACAGCAAGATCCCTGCTACCTGTTCAGCAACACAAAGTGTTCTCCAATGAAAGGCTGTTTGGAGAAGTTGTAATTAGACTTGACGGGAACTTAATGTATTGAAGACCTAACATAGATTTGATTTTTATATTTGTGTTGATGATATGTGCTGAAACTTGATTTGCCTACCTGGGCGTGACAACTTTATTGGAATATTTGCAAAATAGAAAGGAATGGCTTATATGAAATATAGTTGTATGATTTGGACCAGATGGAAGCTTTGTGAACTGATGTGATATTGCATCTGAGAAGTTGTCACCTGGAAGGCTCAATATGACCATTAACTGAATGGGAAGCAATGGCACTTTTGAGATGAGCCAATGTGATCCTATGAACAGTCCTCTCTTCATTTATGATAGATTTTAGGTCATGTGGTATACACAGAAGCCTGCTTATTATTTTAAGACATACGTTAATATCAACTAGGAAGAATGAATAGGGGAATAATTGCTGAGAGAAGGGAATGGAGCCACAGAGATTATGATGACCAAAGACAGAAATGATAGAAGCTGGTGTAAATAAGTGCAAACATTCCCTTCCAGGTCTTCGTGAACTTATCATAAACACACAGCACAATCAATGTTTCCTCAGCAATTTCCTTCCCTTCTCTGTTTGGTAACAGAAACTCTAAAGCCAAGGAAGTCAAATCAATACGTTTTTCTTTTAACCCCTACGTATTGTTTTGGTTTTCTCAGCACCTTTTCTATGAGTATCATTTGAGTTATTTCAATTTGGATTTCTGTACCTTTCGGTTTAAGTCATCCTAGCTGATACAGGTTTTTACTCTCAGGACTAAGGTGCACCTGACTCAAGCCATGGTCTTTTCAATTGCCTCATATGCGTGTGAATATTGGACAATGAAAAAGGGAAACAGAAGAAGAACTGAACTGCTCAAATTGTGTAGGAAAAGAATACTGAGTATACTGAGACTGCCAGAAGAATAAACAGACCCGTAGTGGAAGATATAGAACCAGAATGCTCCTTAGAAGCAAGGATGGCAAGACTTATCTCTTTTAATTTGGGTTGATCATCAGGAAAGATCAATCACTGGAAAAGAACATCATGGTTGGTAAAGGTGAGGGAGGCCCGAAGTGAGATGGGTGATACAGTGGCCAAAACAATGGATTCAAACACAGCAACAATTATGAAGGTGGCACAGGATTGGGTGAGGTTTTGTTATGTTATGCATAAGGCCACCATGAATCAGAGCCACTTTGGACTTGATGACAACTAACAATAACAACTGATACAGAAGTCAATGACTATACTATATTCAAGGCACGATTATTATAATACATTATTCTTAATCTGGGCCTTTAAAGAATTATAATATGTAAGGCTTTTGGAGAGTTTTTCTGAGGGTAGGGAGATTACAGAGTACTTCATTATTAATTAGGGGAATGTATGTAAGTTTTTATGTAAGCAGGTGAAGATAGGTTTGTCCCTGGGAGGGGCTTGCTTGAAGATGAATGCAGAGTTCCTAAGCTGTGTTTCCTTTGGTAACTCAAAGCCTAAATATCGCTAAAGTTTCTCTCTGAATAAGATTTATCCCTAGAAAGTCCTATCTCCTGGTTGCTACTATTTGCAGCATCATATCTCTTGGAAGGTCACTGCCTGATGGCCAGTAATTATAGTCTTTCTATAGGAGCATTGATGGTTCAGTGGTAGCATTCTCATCATTCTTGTGGGAGACCAAGGTTGATTCCTGGCCAGGGCACCTCATGCACAGCCATCACCCATCTGTCAGCGGAGGCCTACATGTGGCTATGATGCTGAACAGGGTTCTGTGTTGAGTCTAAACTAAGGTGGACTAGAAAGAAAGGCCTGGCATTCTGCTTTCAAAAACTTAAAAACTCTATAGATGACAAAAGTCTGATCTGCAATTGATCGTGGGGATTGGCATAAGAAGGTCTGGGCTTCATTTCCTTGCGTGTGGAAGAGCCATGCATTGGGGCCAGCTTGGTAGCAGCTAACAAGAACACCCCAAAAATGGTGCTGATAAAAGACTGAATCTTCTCCAAGTACAGTCTAGTGCCAAAGACTATCGGACTATCTGCATCCTAATCGTCAGAAATACTTGTTAAAAGTGTAGGTTTGGGTTGGAATCCACCCATTGGTAGATACAGATAACTTGTATTGTTTAATAAGAAATCCAGACGGTTCTAAAGCATCTAGCTGTATTTACAAGCACATTCTAACCATTACCTCCCAGACTTGAGATAGCCATACCTACTTATACCTTACTTTTATATCACATTCCAATCTTATTATCTTTGTTATTGTTACATGGACATCCTTTTCTAGGCATATACTTTATTCACCATGGAGGAAGAGAAAAGTCCTCTTAGTAGGCCTGTGTGAAGACTTGGGGACAGGGAAATTCAAGAATAGAAGGTACCTATAAAGGAAATTGTGGAATCGCCTAAGAAAGGCATATATACAAAACTATGTGTATGCGTGTGTGTGTGTACACATACTATAGACACAACAAGTTTGGTTTGAGTTTTTGGTATATTCCTAGACGTTAACTATTTAATGGTATTCATAGAAAAGAAGTAAAAATTTCATGAGGAACCCTGGAAAATGACTAAGAAGCAAGACTTGGAATGTGTGCTAGAGAATAGAGTGATATTATCTAGGGTAAAAAACCAAAACAAAACAAAACAAAAAATGTACCCTTTGCCATTGGGCTGATTCTGACTCATAGTGACCATATAAGCAGCATAGAACTGCATCATAGGATTTCCAAGGAGCAGCTGGTGGATTTGAACTGCTGACCTTTTGGTTAGCAGCTGAGCTCTTAACCACTGCACCACCAGGGCTCCTTATTCAGGGTATGGATGCCTAAATCCTAAAGCACTGTGTTAAAATTGTTTTAAATATTAAAGAGGAATTTCATGCATTTCAATATTGATATTTTTTAAACGTGCTTTTGAAAGCATTTCTAAAGAATAAACTCAATCTGAACTTCCCACGGGGTTCATGCCCATGTCCCAGATGCACTCATGCTGTGGATTATTGTTACACTTTATGACATTTTCATTTAAATGTTTCAAAAGATATTATAAGGACAATGCAAGAGCATGCATACTTATTTATATATAGAAGGAGATTTTATTTTCTCATGTTAACCTGCTATTTAATCACATGTATTAAGTTCCTGGAGTTGCCATGCTGCTTTATTTGTGGAAGAAAGAAAGCATCCTCTGAAGCAGAGCTCACCCTCTTTGCATCGGAGTTTTTCCTTTGCCCTCAGAGAGGGTGATTGGCTTTTCTTAACCAAATGAAACATGGGTAGCTTTTGTGTTAATTAATATTTCATATTCATAGGTTCCTTATTCATTGTCCAGCTTTCACATGCAATGAATGAGCCGGACAATGAATCAGGAAGACCGAAGAAGAATTGACACCTTTGAATTGTGGTGTTGGCAAAGAATATTGAATATACCACGGACTGCCAAAAGAACGAACAAATCCGTCTTAGAAGTACAACCAGAATGCTCCTTAGAAGCAAGGATGGCGAGACTGCGTCTTACATACTTTGGACATGTTGTCAGGAGGGATCAGTCCCTGGAGAAGGACATCATGCTTGGCAGAGTACAGGTTAAGCAGAAAGGAGGAAGACCCTCAGTGATGTGAATTGACTCAGTGGCTGCAATAATGAGCTCAAGCTAACAACAATTTTAAGGGTGGCTCAGGACCAGGCAGTGTTTCGTCCTGTTGTGCATAGGGTTGCTATGAGTCAGAACCGACTCGATGGCACCTAACAACAACAACATTCATAGGCTGCAAAGCTGTTACTGAGACCAGAACACGGCAGCTGGTACAATGCAAAGGGAATGGAGCAGTTATGATGGATCCAGTAGCAGGGAACATCCTTCTTTGGAATAAGCGTTTATTACCTGGAAGAGAAGGGATGTTGGCTGAGATACTACCAAAGAAGCACAAGCAATTTATTAAAGATAACTTCAAGACCCTCTCATCTGTCCGTATAGACTTTTCATATTATTGCAGGTTATCAGTGGGAGGGAGGTCGAGTCCACAGAAGAAATAATTTAGAGTAAGACAAACCTGAGCAACAACCATTGTTCTACTTTACATGATATGACATTTGGTCAATTACTGAACCCCTCTAAATCTCTGACTCCTCATCTACAAAGTGAGAATAGTCACAATTATATAAAAGATCGAAAATTAAATGAGTTAAGATGTGTCTCAAGGGTGAAAGCCATTCATAGGTGAGTGTCTATTGATGTGATGAATTACATTGATTAGTTTTCAAATGTTGAAACAAGCTTGCATTCTTGAGATAAACCTCTCTTGATCACGATGTGTTATTTTTTTTACATATTGCTGGATTTGATTTGCTAATATTTTGATAATTATTTTTGCATCTATGTCAATGAAAGGATGTTGTCTATAGTTTTATTTTCATGTGATGTCTTTGTCTAGCTTGGTTAGCAGCATAATATTGGCCTCATAACATAAATTGGGAAATATTTCTTTCTTATTTTTGTGAAAGGTTGGTTAGAATTGGGATTATTTCTTCCTGAAATATTGGTAGAATTCACCAATGAAGCCATCTGGAGCTATATTTTTTAGGTGAAGGTTTTTAATAACCAATTTAATTTATTTAATTGAGCTAATAGTACTCAGATTTTCTATCTCTTCTAGAGTATATACAAGTAATTTATGTCTTTCAAGGACTTTGTTATTTTCATACAAATTGAAAGATTTTGGTGGCATGAAGCTGTTTGTAACGCTGCCTTGTTAGCTTTTTAATGTCTGTAGATTCTGTACTGATGTCACTTCTTTCATTCCTTATGTTAGTAATATGCATTTCACCCTTTTTCTCTTATTCGAGATAAAGATTTATTGAGGCAAACATTAAGTCTTGTGCAAGATTTATTAACTGAAATTTTCAAAGAGCAGCTTTTATTTTAGAGGGTTTTCTCTATTGCTTGTTCGTTTTTTAGTTTATTAATTTCTACACTGATCTTTATTATTTCCTTCATTCCTAGCTTTGGTTTTAATTTCTTTTATTTTTCTTGCTTCTTAAGACGAAAAGAATAATTTTTTTTTAAGGTTCTTATTCTCTCTAAGCTTTTTAAGTAATAAATTGCTCTCTAAGCACCGCTTTAGCTGCAGACCACAAATTTTGATTTTTTTCCCCTTCCTTCAAGATATCTTCTAATTATCCTTGTAAGGACTATACTGAGATTATTTCACGTTCTTTGGAAAAGAGTGTTTATTTTGCTTTTGTTTGTGAAATGATCTATAGATATAAATCAGGTCAAGTGAGTTGGTAGTTTTGTTCAATTCTTCTATGCCCTTCCTGATGTTTTGTTTACTTATTTAACAAATTCCTAAGAGCAAGGTATTCAAATCTCTATGTGTAATTATTATTGGTTTGTCTATTTTTTATTCAATTCTGTCATCTTTTACTTCAGTTATTTTAGAATTTTGTTATTATACACATACACATTTATAATTGTCTTCCTGCTCTTTTGACCTAGGTATCTCTAGGGAATATCCCTTTTTTTGCATCTAGTAATACTTCTTTCTTCTAGTCTAATTTGATATTAATACAAAATGGAAAACCCACTGCCGTTCAAGTTGATTCTGACTCATAGAGATCCCATAGAGGTTTCCAAGGCTTTAAATCTACGGAAGCAGACCACCATATCTTTCTCCCACAGAGCTGCTGGCAGTTTTGAACCACCAACCTTCCAGTTAGCAGTCCATCTCTTTAGCCACTGCACCACCAGAGCTCCTAGGTAATAATATGATGATTTCACATCTCTTTTGCTTACTACCTGGATAGTGTATCTCTTTCTATTGTTTGACTTTTAATCTGTTTCTTTGAATTTAAAATGTGTCTCATTGTGCAGGAAAAGATTAATAAAGCCACCTGGATGCTGCTCTTTAGAAGGGTTGGCTTGCCAGATTGACCTTTGGTTGGCACCTGGAAACTGGTCTTTGGAACATCCTCCTACGTTACTAACTGATAAGGTTATTATGTATCTCTGGGGTAGTAAACGCTGCTGTATCTGCTTGCACAGATTGTGCAAATAATGTGATTCAAAGTGACCACCTGCTTTTCTCCTGGAAATCTGGAATTTTAATAATTATGGCTGATCATACAAGCAGAGTATGTCTATGTGATCAGCCTCCAGTAAAAAACCCTGTTATCTGAGCCTCAGGTGGACTTCTTTGGACAGATACAATGCACGTAACAACTCACATATGTTGCTGCATTTCATTACTGGAGGAACGAGTGGATTCTACGCATCATCCCCTCCCAGATCTAGGAGGAAATATTTTAAAAGCCTGAACTCCTCCAAACTCTGCTGATGCTTCTTTTTTTTTTTCTGTGTTGATCCTACTGTGTATCTTTTTGTTGTAATAAACCACAAAAAAACCCATCGTCCTGGAGTCAATTCTGATTCACAGCAACCCTACAGGACAGACTAGAACTGCCCCATATGGTTTTCTAGGCTGAGCCCTGCTGGCACAGTGGTTAAAGCAATCAACTGCTAACTGAAAGGTCAGTGGTTCAAACCCACCAGCAGCTCTGCAGGAGAAAGATATGGCAGTCTGCTTCCACAGGGATTTACAGCCTTGGAAACTCTATGTGGTACCTATGAGTTGGGATCGCAGAATTGATTAGATGGCGGTGGAATTTTTACTGAAACTGACTGCCACATCTTTCTCTCCCAGAGCTGCTGCTGGGTTTGAACCACCGACCTTTCAGTTAGCAGCCGAGCACTTAACCACTGCACCACCAGTGCCCCTGTAATGAACCATACCCATGAGTATAACTGCCTCATGATCCTCTGAGTCTTTCTAGTAAGTCACCAAATATATGGGTGGACTTTCTATTATACAGTTGGATATATATGTTTAACCCAATCTAACAACACCTGACTTTCAATTGGAGTGTTTAGTCTGTTCATACTTATTGCTGTAGTTGAATTTAGCTCAGCTATTTTTCCATAGAAGAAGCAGTGGTGGCATAGGGGTTAAATGCTTGGCTGCTAATCAAAAGGCCGGTGGGTTTAAAAGGTGAAATCTGTGTGCCCTGTGGTGTATATCCACTGAAGTCTCTGCTCACTTTTGCTTTTTTAGCCTGTCTCTAGAGGTCTACTTTGTTCTTTTGTAGGTTAGTAGTTAGCCAATGAGTTAGACAGAGGTTATGCTCAGATGTTACATGCCAGTAAGTATTCTACTTTCTGTGTCCTAAATTCTGTGAATTGAGAAATATATCAAAAGATGCAACAAATTCCCAAGTGTCCTCAAGATTTTAATTTTTTCACCGTACTCTCTGTATGTCCTGCGTGCAAACTTAACATAGAAATTATCCAAGGATATTTGTAGAGTTTATTGTGTTAGCCTTTTTATGACTTGATCTCACTTCTACTTCTAGTTGTTGTGCTTTGGGCCATGAACCAATCTGCTGCCTCTGGCTAGTGAAACTGGATTTTCCCTCTCAGAGCTAGGCAGGATGGAAACAATCTAGTGTGATAAAGCATAAAAACCCACAGCTTTTTCATGAATGAACATTTCCCAAGTTGTTGCCTGGGTCACTTCTCAGTTCTTAAAATTATGAATAATTCCAATCAGTTTTATACTTGTTTTCTGTTTAAGGGACTCACCCAAACTCTTCATGATACCATTCCTTGAAGTAGATTCCTGGCTTTTAAGGTTTAATATTACACCATATTTAAAGCAACTAGCTAAGGACACCTAGAAACTAGCTTAGTGTCATTATATCCCCAAACCACTGCTGTAGAGTGTTTCCTACTCATAGTGACCCTATAGGACAGAGTAGAACTGCCCCATAAGGTTTCCAAGTAGTGGCTGGTGAATTTGAACGGCTGACTTTTTGGTTAGCAACTGAGCTCTTTAACAACTGCACCACCAGGGCCTCATCAGTTATACAGCAGGGACTTAATAAATGTCTTCTTTGTTAATCCTAATCTGAGTCTGAATATATAGTTAAAGAACAAGACAGTTTTTAGGTGAGCAATAAGAAAAACTAATTATGGTTGAGTGAATTCTGACTCATGGTGACCCCACGTATGTTAGAAGAACTGTGTTCCATAGGATTTTTCAATGGCTGATTTTTCACCAGGCCTTTCTTCTGAGGTGTATCTAGGTGGACTCAAACCTCTAACCTTTTGTTAGCAGCTAAGCATGTTAATTGTTTGCACTACCCAGAGACAGGTAGGCAACTGAGGTATAGTCATGTTGCCACCTTGGAGGTAAGTAATGGCGAATTAGCATCTAAAACTTCTGGATTTTTGGAATGAGAATACTGAAAAACAGTTAATTAAGTATCTCTGAAATAATGATCACACTTCAGGACTGACCAAAATTATTTGAAGAGACAATAGTGAAAAAAATTCTGTTCATACATCCTGTTTATTGACCAACTCTACAGAATTTGTGAAGTAGAGCTTAGTCGACTTTTTAAAACATATTTGTTGTTCCTAGGAATAAAATTGTGATGAATTTTAATAGATCTTCACTTGTCTAAGCAAGCTTTAAGGAAGACTATTTGAGAAAGTGCTGAGTCTATAAAACATTTTTCTATTTAGTATTACAAAATATTAATTATTCAATAAGACATCTGGCAAATTACAATTAAGAGGTCCTTAGGAACAAATTAGCTATACAAAGAAGCTGAAGATACTTAAGACAGAAAGGTCAACCCAATAAATATATATTGGAAGTATAAATTAACAAAAGTTATTTAAGATTAAAAAAAAGAAGAAGAAAAAGAAAACTCATATTCTGGAGTGGCTGCTGAGAGAAGCCCAGATTATGGAAGTTTAAGAAATGTAACAATTCGAAAGAATCTTCTCTCAGAATTACCTGCCTTTTAGAGCTTTCATTTTGCTAGAAAGTGAACTTAACAAACAAACCCACAAGAGAATCTATATAACGGTAAAATTTGAGAATGATGTAAGCACTAGCTAAAAGTTACTTCGAGTGGTCAAACCTTAGAGTCTGTCCATCTATTTTCCAGTTGGACATTACTTATATCACTCTTGATATGGGACTGCTAATCATTAAAACACTTTTTATTTTATATTTGGTCATTTCAATGAGTCATTCACTCCTTCTTAAATTAATTTTGAAATCCAGCAGGAAGTTGTTAGAGAGAGAGAGAGGCAGAAAGACAAGACACACATACAGAGAGAGAGAGAGAAAAAAAAAGACCAAAGGAGGGAAAGAAAGTGATGGGAATATGAAAGAGGATGTCTTTAAATTTTTATTGGCCTTGTAAAAGTTGTAATGTGATCAAATTTTTTTCTAGGTAATGCAAGAGAAAAATCTATTCTTAAGAAAAGTCTGTTCTTAAATAGATCTTCTGAAATTTGGTATTTATTCTTTTGCAAATATTTTCTATTTATTCTATATATATTAGCTCAAATAAATAACATCAGATGAAGTGGAAAGTGTATGAAGAAAAAAATAGTAAGATGGCTATTTGTCACACATATTTGATAATATGCTGTAATTAAAGAAATTCTGTCACTTCCTGCAGTTCTAATTAGTTCATTGCTGAACTTGCTTTCTCCATGATGTTCCCTATGTATCTTTTTATAAAGATCATTTTGTGCATTTTCTGTGCTGTTCTTATCACTAATTAATATTTCATCTATGTCAAAAGTATTGATGAGAAATTTTATAATTCTGTAAGATTAGAGGCTTATTGCTTTAGTTTTGTATCTTTCCTTGATTCCCCAATACTAGAGCCAATGATTTATTTTAACATTTATAAGTATGTTGATTCAACTGCTCTTAAGGCTGGAAATTTGAGAAAGTCAATTCGTCTACACATATTAATTAATCAAAATAAAATCAAATTGGCTGAATTTTCCCATTCTATTCAAGGAACAATAAATTCTGGAAATAAAATAAATAGACTTGTAGTCTGTCATCTAGTATACTTCTCGGGAGGTTAACTTCTGGAAAAAAAGTTATGAAACTAGTTTTGGGAAATTTTGCATCAGTGTGACATTATATATGAATATCTGTTTTGAATATCAATGCACTTTTATGAGTAGCGTATGGCTGAGCCTTAGAAACAAAGGCAGATTTGTAAAAATGAGGAGTTTTCATTTATGTTCTTTTTCTGGCATTTTCTTCAGAGAAATAGGAATTTACACACATGATAATAAGTCAGAGTATTTCTCTTGAATGCTTCAAACACTATTTGAATTTGTTCCCCACCCTCAGTTTTTCGATCTCCTCATTGAATGATTCATTGTTCCCACTTGAGTCTGCCACTTGACGACTTACACAATTAGGAATCTGAAAATATGCATTTTGAAGTGTTGGAAAATAAGTAAATGAGATGAAAATGTACTTTTGAAACTAAACCATGCTAGACCTCCTCTACAAATCTTGAAAATTTTTAATTTCCCTCCTATGTATACATGGCGCCCTGGTGGTACAGTAGGTGAGAGCTTGGCTGCTAACCAACTGATCAGCAGTTGGAATTGACCAGGCACTCCTTGGAAATCCTATGGGACAGCTCTACTCTGTCCTATAGGGTTGCTCTGAGTTGGAATCAGCTCGATGGGAACTTTTTTTTTATACACATTAAGGAACATCTTCAAATCTGACTTCTGTATCTAAAATTTGCCTTGGGTGGAGAAAAGATGCTCTAGTTAGATGTGTTATTACTGATATATTTACTTTGTCTCTTCTTTCACCATTTTCTAATGGAATTAAAATTACACCAGCTAATGTAGGAATTTTAAATATATATTACAGGTTAAAAAAAAAAAAAACCTGTTGCTGGCCAGTTGATTCTGGCTCATAGCGACCCTACAGGACAGAGTAGAACTGCCCCATAGGGTTTTCAGGGAGGGGCTGGTGAATTGTCTCTGACAACCTTTTGGTTGTCAGCCAAAGGCTTAACCACTACACTACCAGGGCTCCTCATATAACTTTAAAACATTTAAAATGCACCACAAGGGTCTTAAAATTTCTGGGTACCCACCTGGTCATTGACATGCAAATCACTGTCTCAATTAGAATATCATTGAATGAAAGATTTTCCAGTGTACATTCTTCAGTATTTTTTGGGATTATTAAAATCATCAATTAGATTTGTGTTTCAGTTTCTGGTACCTGGAAAAGACCTTTCAAAGGCTGCCCACCACCCTCTCCCCACCACACACACACACACACACAGAGACACTTTCTGTCTTAATCCTATAAAAGTTAAAAAAGAGAAGCAGAATTGAGAGATAAGATCAAATGTTTCCAGTGCTTAACCTATAAAAACTAACAAGAACTATTGATGGCTTTGTCTGTGGTATTGAAAACTGGATTGAATTGAGCAACGCTTTACTGCTTGACAGGGGGAGTAATGACCAACACAAAAGGGAGCTTTCTTTTTGCAGATTTCCCAGTTTAGAACAGAGCTGTCAGCTTTCACTTCCTCTGAAACCACTTTTAATTCTTAGCATGGATGCAAATTCTGCTTGGTCTAATTTCTTCTGCAACCTTGCTCCCTAGTCCCTATCATTTTACCACTCTCCAACAACAACATCGACTCTGGCTTTCCTGGGCTGCTTTTGGTACATTTCTATCCAACCTCATCCTGAGCTTGTCAAACTCACCCAGGGACAAAACAGTCTCAAATATTAGGCATGAACTGATTTCTTCTTTATGTTTAATAATGAACCCACTGCTGTTGAGTCGATTCCGACTCATAGCCACCCTATAGGATGGGGTAGAACTGCCCCATAGGGTTTCCACAGAGATGCTGGTGGACTTGAACTGTTTACATATTGGTTAGCAGCCAAATGCTTAAGTACTGCACCACAAGGGCCCCGTGCCTAAAAATAGTTAATAATAATTGAGCACTTACATGTGCCAGGCACTGAACTAAGGGCACCTCATTTAATCCTCATCACAGCCCCCTGAGGTAGCTACAGTTACTACAAAAATGAGGGACAAGATACTTGCTAGAAAGTTACCCAAGTGGCAATTGACAGAGGCAAGATTCCATCTCAGATCAGCCTAATGGCCAAACCAATGTTAACGTCTGCTTTTGACTGTATCCAACTCTGCTATATCATCAGGAAATGGATTTCTCCACTCTATATGAAAATGAAAACAATTTAGTAGATTGTACTCATGGCTTTTCAGAATGTCTTATTCCACTTGCATGCTTTCCAGCCGTACAGACACATCTAGCTTATTTTATCACTTTATGTTTCTCTGTCATTTGGTGACTCATCTACTTCTTCTTTACAATTTTCTTCACTTCAAAGCCCCAACTTTTTGTCCAGAAATGCCTTGAAAAATAATTTATTCTGGGCTTTCCCTCTTGCAAGTCACCCATTTTCTCAAGGCTGCCTAGTCTGACATTGGCTTTCTTTGCTTCTTTTCCTTGGGCTGTTTTATACCTAGAGACTAAAGATCAAAGTCATGGACTGTTCCTTGATCTTCCTCTGTAGGGTTTCTGTTTCAGCCTATGTAAGATTATTAGTGAAAGAAAAACGGCCTTTACTTAAAGATACTTAAAGTAATGGATGTAAAGAACGGGAAAAAGAGCCTTGGAAAATTATAGTACTAAACTTACTGAGTAATTATTCACCACAGAATTTTAACACCAAAGAGGCAACAAAAACAAACAAAAATCATGTAGTATTAGCGCTCTTATTTTACAGATGGTGAATTTGGAGTCCGAGGGGATAACAAACTTGTCTAAGATTTTTGGGCTAGTTAGTGCTGTTGTTGTTAGGCCACTGTTGAATTGGTTCTGACTTATATTGACCCTATGTACAATAGAACAAAGCACTGCCCAGGCCTGCACCGCCCTCACAATAGTTGCTATTCTTGAGCTAATTGTTGCAGCCACTGTGTCAATCCATCTCTTTAGGGGTCTTCCTCTTTTTCGCTAGACCTCCATTTTACCAAGCATGATGTCCTTCTCCAGAGACTGATCCCTCCTGATAACATGCCCAAAGTGTGTGAGACCAAGTCTCACTGTTCTTCCTTCTGAGGAGAATTCTGGTTGTACTTCCTCCAAGACAAGTTTCTTCATTCTTATGGCAGTCCATGGTATATTCAATATTCTTCGCCAACACGGCAATTCAAAGATGTCAATTCTTCTTTGGTCTTCCTTGTTTATCCTCCAGCTTTCACATGTGTTTGAGGCAATTAAAAACACCATGGCTTGGGTCAGGTGCACCTTAGTCTTCAAGGTGACATCTTTGCTTTTCAACACCTTAAAGGAGTCTTTTGCAGCAAATTTGCCCAGTGCAATGTATCCTTTGATTTCTTGACTGCTGCTTCCATGGGTGTTGATTGTGGATCCAAGTAAAATGAAATTCTTGACAACTTCAATCTTTTCTCCATTTATCATGATGTTACTTATTGGTCCAGTCATGAGGACTTTTGTTTTCTTTATGTTGAGGTGTAATACATACTAAAGGCTATAGTCTTTGATTTCCATCACTAAGTGCTTCAAATCCTCTTCACTTTCAGCAAGGAAGGTTTGTATCATCTGCGTATCGAAGGTTGTTAATGAGTCTTCTTCCAACCCTGATGCCCTGTTCGTCACATAGCCCAACTTCTCAGATTATTTGTTCAGCATACAGATTGAATAAGTATGGTGAAAGGATACAACCCTGACACACACCTTTCCTGACTTTAAACCATGCAATATCCCCTTATTCTGTTCGAATGGCTGCCTCTTGATCTATGTACAGGTTCCTCAAGAGCACAATTAAGTGCTCTGGAATTCCCATTCTTCACAATGTTATCCATAATTTGTTATGATCCACACAGTCAAATGCATTTGCATAGTCAATAAATCACCAGGAAACATTTTTCTGGTATTCTTTGCTTTCAGCCAGGATCCATTTGACATCAGCAATGATATCCCTGGTTCCATGTCCTCTTCTGTAACCAGTTTGAATTTCTGCTAGTTCCATCTTGATATACTGCTGCAGCTGTTTTTGAATTATCTTCAGCAAAATTTCACTTTCATGTTATATTAATGATATCGTTCAATAATTTCTGCATTCAGTTGGATGATCTTTCTTGGGAATAGGTATAAACGTGAATCTCTTCTAGTCAGTTGGCCAGGTAGCTGTGTTCCAAATTTCTTGGTACAGATGAGTGAGCACTTCCAGTGCTGCATCCCTTTGTTGAAACATCTCAATTGGTATTCCATCAATTCCTGAAGCCTTGGTTTTTGCCAATGCGTTCAGTGCAGCTTGGACTTCTTCCTTTAGTACCATCAGTTCCTGATCATATGCTACCTTCTAAAATGGTTGAATGTCAAGTAATTCTTTTTGGTATAGTGACTATGTATTCCTTCCATCTTCTTTTAATGTTTCCTGCATCATTTAATATTTTCCCCTTAGAATCCTTCAGTATTGCAACTTGCGGCTTGAATTTTTTCTTCAGTTCTTTCAGCTTGAGAAATGCCCAGTGTGTTCTTCTCTTTTGGTTTTGTACCTCCGGGTCTTTGTACATGCCATTGTAACACTTTACTTTGTCTTCTCAAGATGCCCTTTGAAATCTTCTATTCAGCACTTTTACTTTGTCCTTTCTTCCTTTTGCTTTAGCTACTCAATGTCCAAGAGCAAGTTTCAGAGTCTCTTCTGACACCCATTTTGGTATTTTCTTTCATTCCTATCTTTTTAATGACCTCTTGCTTCATGCATGATGTCATTCCACAACTCATCTGGTCTTCAGTCATTAGTGTTCAAAGTGTCATACTCAAGGTTGTACTTTGGCTCCTGTGGACTTGTTTTAATTTTTTCGGTTTCAACTTGAACTTTCATAAGAGCAGTTGGTGGTCTGTGCCACAGTTTGCCCCTGGCCTTGTGCTGACTGATGATATTGAGCTTTTCTATCATTTCTTTCCACAGATGTAGCCGATTTGATTCCTGCGTATTCCCTCTGGTGAGGTCCATGTGTATAGTTGCAGTTTATGTTGGTGAGAAAAGGTATTTGCAAAGAAGAAGTTATGGGCCTTGCAAAATTCTATTATGCAACCTCCAGCATCGTTTCTATCACCAAGCCCACGTTTTCCAACTACCATCCTTCTTCTTTGTTTCCAACTTTTGCATTCCAATTACCAGTAAATATCAATACGTCCTGAGTGCATGTTTGATCAATTTCAGCCTGCAGAAGCTGGTAAAAACCTTCAATTTCTTCATCTTTGGCCTTAGTGTTTGGTGCACGAATTTGAATAATAGTCATATTAACTGGTCTTCCTTGTAGCATATGGATAATATCCTGTCGCTGACAGTATTGTACTTCAGGATAGATCTTCAAATGCTGTTCTTGACAGTGAATGTAATGCCATTCCTCTTCAATTTGTCATTCTCAGCATAGTAGACCATATGATTGTCGAATTCAAAATGGCCAATAACAGTCCATTTCAGCTCACTGATGTCTAGGATATCGATGTTTATGTGTTTCATTTCATTTTTGACAGTGTTCTATTTTTCTAGATTCGTATTTCATACATTCCATGTTCCAATTATTAATGGATGTTTGCAGCTGTTCCTTCCCATTTTGAGTCATGCTGCATCAGCAAATGAAGTTCCTGAAATCTTGACTTGATCCACGTCATTAAAGTTGACTCTACTTTGAGAAGGCAGCTCTTCCCCAGTTATATTCTGAATGCCTTCCAACCTGAGGGGCTTATCATCTGGCACTATATCAGACAATGTTCTGCTGCTATTCATAAGGTTTTCACTGTCTAATTCTTTTCAGAAGTAGACTTCTGGGCCTTTTTTCTTAGTCTGTGTTAGTCTTGAAGCTCAACTTAAACCCATCTGCCATGGGTGACCCTGCTGGCATTTGAATACTGGTGGCATAGCTTCCAGCATTACACCAACACACAAGCCCCCACAGTATGACAAACTGACAGACCCGTGACAGTACTGGTTAGTGATAAACCTAGGAATATCCTCTTGGATTTCATTCGAATGTTCTATTATAATACACTGCTTACCTGTTTTATTTCTGTTGACTTGAGACTATCTATCTATTCATCTACCCATCCAACCTGTGATTATAATTCAGGACATGCGTATCCAGGGCTAAACATAAATAGCAGTATAACATTTTCTTGTTACTGACCTGGCAACTACGTGGGATCCAAGACACACACATGGGGTTACTGCTATATTGCAAACATTACTACATTAATTCAGTGTTGTGCCAATAAAAAAAAAAAAAAAAACTTCACATATACAAGAGGAAAATAAAACACATACTTTGCACAGCAAAACTTTTTAAATTCAGTTGCTGTTCACCTAATCTATGATATATAGAAAAAAGGAAAATTAACAGATTTTTTTTGGAGAGGGAAGCACAGAGTAGAGGCCTTTGAGTGAGATGTCTCTAGTCTAAAAGGTCATTTGAGGAAGGCTAAGTCTAAGCTAGCTGTCACAGGCTTGAGATAAGTTTGGATCCAGAGAAGTGTGGCAGAAATAGGCAGAGTTGAAGCCATAGCCAGGATCATTTGGAAAATTCAATATGAACTCAGGCAAATGTGACTCTACTTGAACCAATTAACTACAAGTAAAAGGTTTTTGTTTTAAATTTTTTGTTTTATAAATCATGCCCTGAGTAGAGATTAATGATTGCAAACTAAAAAAGAAAGTGGCTCAGATATCCTGGAATATTTCTTGGAATAGTGAAAGGAAGTGGCTTCATCATCATGGCCATTCAAGAGTTCCTGGTACCAGTACCCTTGAGTGCATGACCGCAGAATGATTATTTCCAAACTATTCTGAAACTTGAGATAAGAGTTGGTGGTGTACTGAAGTCACTGGGTGACATAAATGGACACCCTGTCAGTAATGGAATGCCTGTTAGAAACAGTTGAAAGGGATTAGCATGGAACTAGTTTGGAGTAAGAATTTACAAGAATGTGGATGAGTATCAATCTTAATGGTTATGCATTAATATGATAACTTACTCCATCAAGTCGGTGTGAACTGCCTAAATATTTGGCCATTGATACAACTACCTGACAATGTAGCATGATCCCTTTTTACAAGATGAGTGCTTTAAAAATTCTTCTTAGAGCCTGCATTTTATTTTTTCTCCCACCAATTTAAGGGAGGTCAAAACATGTAGAGAAAAGTTTAAGAGGTAGTCCATCATTCATATAGAATGTCTACTTTAAGCCAGATTTGGGAATGTCAGGGGCTATCTGGTTAATTCATGCATTTATGATAGAGCATCTGGTTAAAAACACTGCTTTAAGACTTTTTTTTTTTTTTTAAGACTTGTCAGTTGTGCTGCACATACTGACCTCACGGTCTTTCTCTATAGAAATACTGGGTATCACCTAACCTAAAGGTTCTTATCTGTATTTCATTCTGGAACTTCTTTAAAAAATTGATTAAAGGCTAAGGATCCCATCAAAATTAATAGGTGTAGAAAGTGACAGAAGACAACATAGAGTTCTGTCTCAAGGTCCCAAAGAGGTTACTTGATCTGTTAAAAAACCCCTAGTAAAGCTTTTCAAAGAACTCCCAACCCAGGACAAATAGTCACACCTATCCTGAGAGAAACCAAAAAAAGAAACAACAACAAAAAATATCAACAAATATACTGGGGTAATTTGCTTTGCCACTCAAGAGCTCAAAATGACAGATACAAAGTAATTAAGCCTGATTTAATGAAAAGCCAATTAAACTATATAAGTGTAATAATTATTTCTCATATACATGGTTGTACTAAGGAGGATGATCTATGATTATGCTGAGAAAATAAACAACTCCAAATCCCAGGGTCTTAACAGGACAGAAATTGACTTCATACTCATGTTACACAGGGTAAGGAGGCTTTGCTCAGAGATCCGAGGGGATGGCAGCCCCACCAGCCTGTAGCTACAACATCATGTGTATACACAGCCTCCTTCTTTAGTCACTGCAGTGAGGAAAGAGAAGCTGTAGAATTTCACATAGATTTTTCACTCTCTCTGTCCAAAAGTGACAACTGCCACTTTCACTCACATTTTATAGGCTATAAATATTTACATGAACAGCCCTAACAGTAGCACAATCCTCCAGGGTGTCCAGGAGAGAATAATTGGATGTGGGCATGCACTAGAATCTCTACTAGGGGTGTAAGATGCAAAAAGAGGCTCTATTCCCACTCTCCAGGTTATTTACCCACAAGGATAGGATGAGTATGCCTAAAATCATACTATCGATACAGTACAATTTAGGATTACAAAGGGGCCCCGGTGGCTCAGTCGTTAAAAGCTTGGCTGCTAACCAAAAGGTTGGCAGTTTGAATCCACCAGCTGCTCCTTGGAAACCTTATGGTGCAGTTCTACTCTGTTCTTAAGGTCATTATGAATCAGAATCGATGGCAATTTTTGTTTGTTTAGGATTACAAAAAAAAGTTATAGAGAGACTATATGTCATAAGAAAGGCCTCAGAAGGAATCTACCTTGACGATTGTTTAGCAAAATTGAAAGTGTAGTGGCAGTTTGTAGTTGATGAGTAAAGCTGATACCGATGGATCCTGATATATACTGTCCCATAAGAAGCTCCCGTCCCAACCAGTCTTTGAATTCATGACATTCAAGTTCAAGCTTTTCCTGTTGTTGTACTTAGGATATCAATCTTTGAGGGTGTCAAAAATCTCAAGGCTTAAAGTAACAAACTTTTTCTGTTCTTAATTTTTTTTTTTTTTTGCTATTGTTGATTTATTAACATCATGTTTGGACACAGCACATGATGCCTGAGAGAAGCATCGCTACATCAAACTTAGGCAATATTTTGTGAATTTGCTATTTGTGCTGTTCCGAATGTTTTCATATCAGACTTCTTAACAAATTCAATGCATAACAAATAAGTGCCAGGAAAAAAAAAGTCCTACCATTTAAGAAATTATCCACTATATTTATTCAACATCCCTCATCCTGGCAGGAATAACGCTCTCCTTAGACTCCACACATACACGTACTTTTGCAGGGATCAATAGTTACAATTACGTCCCACTTACCCAGCAATTAGATGTCCAGCAGCTCCAATCTTCCTGAACATATATATGTAGTGTGGAGAGTTGAGCTCCAAGTGGGAGGAAAATTAACTATCACAAGGCCCTCATATTATTCCAAGAGCTGTATTGTAGAGTAACTCTTAAACTTTCTCTTATAATTCTAGAAGTTCGGTATGAAATAAATCTTAATTTACAAATTTGGTAAGTCTCTACAATTTGCAGCAAACAGAAAGCCAAAGTTAGGAACAAAGGTCAGGGAGAAAATGATGCTAGGCCAACACAGTTAAAGGTATGGTAGAAGAAAGAAGCAACAGTTAATTGAGAGAAACATCTTTCAGTGAGTTTGAAAGCAAACACCAGAAATCCAATGCAAACCAGTTAAAGCAATTTATTGACTCAAGTGACTACAGTGACCAGTGTTAGGGTGGCTTTCAGGCATGGTTCAATCAGGGTGTCAGTTCTATAATTCTCTCAGCTCCATGACACTGTGTTTGGTTTCATCTGTATGCTGGCTTTTCATAATCCAGAAACGTAGCCTGGTGGCATGCTTCCTCATTCATATTAAATGTAGATGGAAAGTTTGTTTCTGATTTTGCCACCTCTGGATTAATTTCTTTGGTCAGCATAGTGTCAAGTCCAGACAATGTTAGGCCTGGGTTAGTAGCCCCTCTTTGAAATAATGTGCCAAAAGGAGTGTAATTATCTTGATTGAATATTCCCCTGGAATTGGGAGAAAGGTCAAAGCTCCCCTCTCCAAATCACATGGATGTTATTTAAAAGAGGGTGTTGGAGAGGGATGCTGGTGAGGAGTGAGCTTCTAGGATCAGGTGGACACTTGAAACTATGTTGGCATCTCTTGCCTGGAGGGGAGATGAGAGGGTAGAGGGGGTTAGAAGCTGGCGAGATGGACATGAAAAGAGAGAGTGGAGGGAGAGAGAGGGCTGTCTCATTAGGGGGAGAGTAATTGAGAGTGCATAGCAAGGTGTATATGGGTTTTTGTGTGAGTGACTGACATGACTTATAAACTTTCACTTAAAGCACAATAAAAATTATTAAAAAAAAAAAAAGAGAGTGTTGGAACATGTTGGGGAGAAAACCATAATGTCAACAACTAAAGGGCAACAACAACAAAAAAGAGATGTAAAAATGGTGAAACATGGCAGTTGTGGCCATTTATGCTAAGAACAATTTTTTCGTTTCAATAGCTTCTTATTTAACACAACCATATACCGTAATTCACGCTTATAACGATAGCATGAGACAGCAATGGAGTGTGAAATTATAGTCTGTATATTCTTTTTAGAGACTACGTTTTCTTATGTCCTGATGTTCCGGGTAAGAGTGACAAGATATGGGAATGATTAACTCATCTTTTTTTTTTTTCACTTTTCAACTGCATGCTTGACCTCATTTACACAGAAGACAAAACATGAACAGTCTTTCAGAAGAGTCTTTAAATACCTAGGCAGAAGAGAGGGATGCTGCATTTTCAGAAAGTCAGCATGTTGGGTTATGTTGAGAGAGCTTTTACTGAGAAGGCAGGCAAGACAGCTGAATGAGGATACATTTGGATTCTGTATGTCCTTATGGTCCTCATATCACTGAAAAACAGCCATCCTAATGGGTCAAAAGCCCCCAAATATTCTTCACTGGAAGCTTAATTTAACTCTTGTTAAAAGAAGACACTAATTACAAGTTCTTTTGCTTCAAATAATACAAAGTCAGGTTAGTGTGGACTTGGGATAGCATTCCTTTGGACATGGAAAGAAACAGATGGCATCCTCCTATTGAGTAGTTTGCAAAACGTTCAATACTGGAACTATTCACAAAGCTATGGTCAGCATGGGGAAAAACTGGATAAATCTAGATGTGGAACGTGCTGCAGGAAGTCTGACCTGAGCTCTGCAAGAATATCAGTGTAATATGAAATAAAGGCTAGGAAGTGTTCTAGATTAAAGGAGGCTAAAGAAACTTGACAATTTAATGCTATACATGATTCATACTTGAAACCTGGATTTAAGAAAAAAAGAAAAAGAAAAGCTAAAAACCATAAAAGGTATGATGGGGACAATTAGGAAAATGTGTATATGGTCAGTATATTATATATCCATTTGTATTTTTTGGTTGCGTTTTTTTTTTTTTTAATCCTGTTTTTAGGAGATGAGGAACCATTTAGAAATGAAGTATCATAATATTTGCAACTTACTTTCAAATGTTTTCACACAAAAAAAGTAGTTCGATAAATTTAAAGAAAGAAAGAAAGAAAAGAAAGGTAGAGAAGAATGAAGAAAGAGAGAAACAGGCAGGCAGGCAGGCGGGCGGGTGGGTGGGTGGGCGGGCGGGCAGGCGGGCAAGCAGGCAGGCAGGCAGGCAGGCAGAAAAATATGTGACACAGTGTTAATATTTGGTGAATCTGGGTGGTGAGAATATAGTGTTCATTGCATAATTCTTTTAAAGTTTCTGTATGCTGGACATTTATTAAAATAAAATTTGAGCTAAAAGGAGCAAACACACACACACTAATTGAAATCTGTGTTAAACCATTACCACCCGTACTTAGGAAGTTTTTAGGAAGTGTAAGAATTTGTTTTTAATGCTTTAATGACAAGTGTGTAGCAGCACATGGGCAAAGGAGCGTAGAGCTTACTGTGATGGTATCTGAGGCAAGACTGATTCCCAGAAGTTTTCTCCCTCAAGCAATACTAACTTTGGGGATGATCAAGGACACCGAATAATAATCAAAATGATGTGTTTTCAGTGTCTCAACCAGTTAGCCCCTGGTAGCCTAGACTTCTAGCACTTTCCTCAAGTTTATGCTCCTACTTGTTGCTATTTTCCATATTACTCTTTTCTTTGTTTCTCATTATTTTCCCTCTGACTACCTATTCTCTTGAAATGTAAGAATAATTTTACTTTCAAGCGATTGCGATTCTTTTATTTAATGATTTTCCCTCTTCTAAGAGTCCCGAAAAGTGGTCTTGTGTTTTCAACATTATAGCTCTCTGGAATAAAAAGAAAAAAAAAGTTGGAAGAAGAATGTTCTCTATGACCGTTAGAATCTATTGGGAAATGCAGCCCAAGTGGCTGCTAAAGATAATCTTCTCCCACTGGTGAATCCACATCCCAAGTTAAGAAGTAGACCTTTATATTCTCTCCTTCTGCAGAATAAATTCCTGCTAATCTCACAGGGTGTGTGTTGGCCCTTCTCTTCTTTAATCAGAACAGTGGCACTGTGAGTGAGATTGATTACATATGGTCATAAGAAAATATTTTGGGATGATAGAATGTTATAAAACTAGATTTTGGTGATGATTGTACAACTTTATAAATTTGCTACAACCATTTAACTGTACACTTAAAATGGATAAATTTTATAGCATGAATATTTTACTTCAATTGTTGTTAGCTGCTGTTGAGTCAGCCTCCAGCTCATGGTGACCCCAGGCACGATGGGATTGGACTGTTGTAATCCATAGGGTTTTCATTGGCTGATGTTTGGAAGAAGAGTCCAGGCCTTTCTAGTCTTTCTAGTCTGGAACCTCTCCTGAAACCTGTTCAGCATCATAGCAATATGCAAGCCTCCACTGACAGACGAGTGCTGCTGTGCAAGACGTGCATTGGCTAGGAATGGAATCCACATCTCCCACAGGGAAGCTGAGAAATCTACCACTGAACCATTTACGTCCCACTCTAACCACATAGGTTTCCTAAACAGAATGCTGGCATTTAAAATTTTCTCTACCTCATTAGAACCCCTGAGGGAGCAGGAGAGCAGTGGGATGCAGACCCCAAATTCTTATAAGACCAGACATAATGGTCTGACTGAGACTAGAAGGACCCTGGTGGTCAGGGCCCCCATTCCTTCTGTTGGCCCAGCACAGGAACCATTCCCAAAGCCAACTCTTTGGACATGGATTGGACTGGACAATGGGTTGGAGAGCAATGCTGGTGAGGAGTGAGCTTCTTGGATCAGGTGGACACTTGAGACTATGTTGGCATCTCCTGCTTGGAGGGGAGATGAGAGGGTGGAGGGGGTTAGAAGCTGGCAAGATGGATGCGAAAAGAGAGAGTGGAGGGAGAGAGCAGGCTGTCTCATTAGGGGGAGAGTAATTGGGAGCATGTAGCAAGGTATATATGGGTTTTTGTGTGAGAGACTGACATGATTTATAAACTTTCACTTAAATCACAATAAAAATTATTAAAATTTTTTTTTCTCTACCTCATTATATTTCCAGGGAAGTTTTAGAGCCCCTGTAATGATTTAGGGAACCCTGGTAGTATTTTTTTTTTTTTTTTTTTTGTAGTATAGTGGTTAAGAGTTATGGCTACTAACCAAAAGGTTGGCAGTTTGAATCTACCAGGCACTCCTTGGAAATTCTATGGGGCAGCTCTACTCTGTCCTGTAGGGTCGCTATGAATCCAAATCCACTCGACGGCAACAGGTTTGGTAATGATTTAGGAACCTGATATTTTGGTATCCCTTATAGGTGCCAGATTGGTGAGGTCTTCATTCAGGACCCATATTAAGGTCAACTTTTAATAGGCTTATGTACTTGACTGGGAGTGGGTTTTGGTTTTACTTGACTGTCTGTTGCCAGCTCGGCATCCCCTAGCCTAAGGTCTCCTAAGTCAGAATTTTGCCTCTCTCCGCTTCTCCCATAATAGAGTTTTGAGTTAGATTCTGCCCATGAGCAGTCCTTGGAAGGCAGGAAAGGGAAAGAAGCCTGTATTCTTCAGAGGATAGGGCAGGTAGTGTTATGAATGGGCAGGAAGAAGGTTTGAGATAAGTTCCAGGAAAGCCCATGAGAACCACCCACTGTACTATTGCAGACTGTTAGAGCCGTTTCCGGACTTGCTCTTGAGCTATGGACTGAGATCATTAGTGGTTGTTTTCCTACTGTTTATTGCAGCTCTTCCAATGGTTGTAGAGTACTCTAGCTCTCTGCATTAAACTCCTCTATATGTGTAACACATAAGGTGGCTTCAATTTTTCTGCCAAACCTTGACGGGTATAGCCAGCCTAGATTGTGTGCAATTCTCCCTGCCCTGCCATCATGCCACCAGCTACAATTTTACCTCTTTTCTCTCCTATTCGAAAAAACATAGGGAATAGAGTTGCCAGATGTAATAAATAAAAACAAGAAATATGAGTTAAATTTGAATTTCATTTGAATTTGAATGAAATTTGAATTGTATTTTCCATCTTCTGAGAGGCTATACAATTGCTTCTAAAGACAGATTTTTAGATTGAATCACAGGTAAAGAATCTATACACAGGCTCTCATCTCTTATCGGTCAGAGTTTCTTCCCACAGAACATTAATTACCCCACATTTCCAAGTGGTTCACGTCCCTCATAGTCAACAAAAAACTCCAGGGCAGGAGATAAATAGTATGCAGTGTGCTTATGTGATGAGGTCTTGTCAAGGTGTTCCACATAAATTTGGTTAGCTTATACATACAGCTGGTTACAACAGTGGTGATTGGAGTGAAACAAGTGGCCAGAGACCGCAGAAACAGACGAGTCTGACAGAGTCTGAAGTAAAACATAGGAAGATTTTTCTAAACTAGGTTTGGGGTTGCTATGAGTTGGAACTGACTTGATGGCAATAGGTACAGGTATGGTAGGTTTGGAGCCAATTGATCCTGGATTCAAATCTTGGCTTATGCTAGTCTTAAAATTAATCGATTTTGCTTGTCCTCTATGCATTTCCTCAACCAGAAGACAGTAATGATCATAAAAAATGTATTGGTTTCCTAGGGCTGCTATACAACAAAATCCCACCAACTGGGTGACTTATAAGAACAGCAATATTGATTCTGAGTCTTTGAGGGGCAATCTGTTCCAGCCCTCTCTCGTAGCTTCTGGTATCTCCAGGCATTCCTTGGATTGCAGCTGCAGTGTCACGTGGCATCCTTCTTCTGTCCCATTGTCTCTGTGTAGCTTCTTTTTCTTTATATAGGAATAGGACCCACTCTACTCCCGTATGACCCCCTGTTAAAGTAACTCATAATATCGTCAAATACCCTATTTCCTAACAGGGTCACATTCACAAGTACGGGGTTAAGATTTCACCGTATCTTTTTGGGGACACAATTCAATCCTTAACAGTAACCTTATGGGATCATTCTGAGGATTAATGAGGTAAAGTATGGAATGTGCTTAACATTGTGCATGACACATAATAAATGCTCAATAATGGTTCCTCTTGAAAAGACTATTATTTGTGATTTTCCAGGAGATTATTGGCTGCAGTAGGAGGAAAGATGAGTAACACAGTGAGCTCTGCTTCTCTTGAGTACATGACTTATCATCATTAGAATCTGTTATGCTTCCTCTACCCTTGTTCAGAATCTTGGAAAGATTATGCTAATAATTTTTCTTCTCTTCTCTTTCTCCCTGAGATTGCTTTTTGAAGAATGTGGCTTCTGGAAAAAGAGCCTTAAGATTCTAAAGATATGGCAGAAGAGATGAAAACACAATCATTTAAGCCTTGAAACTTAAGATTTTCTGGGCTAACTCATCCTTGGCTTAAATATAATTGAAAACAAAGACCAGAAGCCCAGATGCCCTGAACAAAAGCTCAGGGTGTTGGCTACACAGCTTTTAACTCTAAAAGCCTGTAAAATGAAAGCCTGTATAAGGGAAATATAAGCTAAGAAGAAAGAAAAAATGGTAAAGAACTGTAACACTATACATAACAAGATATTACAATTAAGAGAGGACACAATTTAATGATCTCCTCCTCTTTCTCATCTGTAAAATTGAATTTGGGAGCTGATGATACTTGCAATGACCCTAGTTTAGTCTATGCTGCTCATTAACTATGGATATTTCACACCAGAGATTTGGAATATTAAAATACATTGAAATTGCATTGATCAATTAACTCTGTTATACATCACTCTACACAGAACATTCAACTGCAGTGGGAATCTATACATTTAAAGGAAAGCTATTTACTGAAAAATAGGCTTGAATTAAAATGAATATAAAATAGAACCAAGATTTGTGATCTCAATTTTTCTTTTAATCTTCTAAAAGAAAAATCCAGTCAATTTCCTCCTCTGCATGCAGATAAAAGCACACGTCCAACACTTTCTTTTTGCTAAACTCCTAGAAAAAGAAGACAAATCTCAAAGTTTGCAAGGCTCTGCGCACTTGAGGACCCAGTAATCATCCATCATAGTCTAAACACCAGAACAAAACTTTCTTAGAACAAATGGGAATTTTCTCCTTGCTAAACTTGACTAAGAGTTCCTTTCAGAGAATGTTGGTATGTTGCTTTTAGTGGGTTCCCTTCACACCTAAACTGGCACTGGGTCTTCGGGGCATTGAATATCCCTGAAAAGTCTAGGCAAATTTCCTAGGATAAATGGGAGATAATTCTCTCCCTTAAGACTTAATCTGGATTGTCCCTGGATTATGTTTGTGTGACAGGTTGCAACTGACTCCTGTCAACCTGGAGCGTATTCAGTACCACACTCTGGTTGGCACAGTCCCCTCCCCTGCCATCCTGTCATTTCACAGGAAATCACTCAAAATAGTCTTTTGATGTCACAATGAAAACGCAAATTATTGACTGCGTAAATTCTCATTTTTCAGCTGGTTGCTGTGATTTCATTTATCTACAGTCATGCTATATCATCTGCTCAGGTCTCCAAATTCCCTTGATTTTAAAGAGTTTGGTCAGACATTAAAGTGAGAGTGGGATGAGACCTTTATTTGAACCATTTTCTGAGTTGAAGTTGCTCTTTTACCTATAATTTTTTTATTTATGAAGAAAGGTCAATCTTGCTACATTTTATTTATTAACAATTTAGGGAGCCTGAAGAAACTTTGATGTGAAGTACAGTGTTTAAAAACTTGTATTCTGTCACTTGGCTTATACTTGAGTACAAAGGTGAGTTCATTGTTGACTCCAGAACACGCATCATGAGTCAATAAATTCAGGCTCTCTCGTTGGCTGCTTTAACAGTGATAAAGTCAGCCAGCCTCTAAGCTTCCTCTTCTTTATGCATCATTATAATTTTTCATCTTCATCTTTCCTTCTTTGCCTTAAATTATGTGTGACTCTGACATCATGCTCCATGACATCTCGAAGATGCACAGGTACAATTTATTATAAGTCATTCATTGCCAAAAGGTCTTACTACTAACCTATCATGAACACAGAAGACATTTTCTCATTGCTTACCTTCCATTCCAAGCACTGTTAATCATTGAATATTTGTCCACTAGTTTGGTTTTTCTGTCATTTTTTTCTTTCTTCCTTCTTTTCCTCCCTCCTCTGGCCTCTCTTATCCTGCAGTCCAAACAAAGTTCAGGTTTAGAAGATAATCAGTCCTGGTTCCACCTTAGAATGATTATGGTGCACCCTGCAGAATCCTCTATAGGGATACATTGAATATTTTAGATTCCTCAAAGTAGAGAAGCTACAAATTTGGCAGGTATTTAAAACTGACTCATTCTTCTGTGAGGTGATTTTGGGGGCTTTCCAGAAACCTCTCCTTCTGGTCCTCCATTGCTAGGGACTTTACAAATGTATTTCTCTTGATGTAGGTGAAATTTATCTTTTCTGGCTGATGACTTATTACTTCTCCTTCAGACCTACGATATTCTTTTGCCTGTGTATGCCACCTAATTCCAGACAGTCCTCTTGGGCAGACTCTAAGTCAACCATTTTCCATTTTTCTCTGCCTATACTCTGAAAAATTCTGGGAATGGAGGCTGTCCTCAAATTTATAGCTTATTTACACCATTATCAGAGCAGCTAAGCAGCCACGGTCTTCCTCCCTTTAGATTTCTTAAGCATGTTGTCAGTCTGCTAAGTCCTCTAAGGTTTAGAAAAAGCAGATAAATCTGTCTGAGCCATCCCACTGAATCTCTTTTCTTTAGCTTTGAGGAAGCTAAAGTTCCTTCAGCTTCCTTCCCATGGAAAGAGTAGAGAACTCACAGCACCCTTACAGCTCTCTCAAAATCCTCTCTAAGACCATCTCCTCTGGCCTCTTCAGTCTCTTTAAAGGACGGAAGTGAACGTTCACATAAGGGTTGAAAAGCTGGCTCTTCACTGCCTCTTTTGCTTAACAGTTGTTCGTTTTGGAATTTGGTGGTAATTGATACCTAGAATCTCAGTGGACACTTACGCTAATATGGGTCCATGTTCATATCCCACAGAACCTAAAAAATTGAACTACTATGTGACCTAACAATCCCACTCCCAGGTATGTACCCAAGGGACTTGAGGGCAGCAACATGAACAGACATACATACACCACTGTTCATGGCAGCACTATTCACATTATCCAAAAAGTGGAAACAACCTAAATGTTCATCAACGGGTAAACAAAATATGGTACACATTTTTTAGTTTTTTGACGAAGCCACACTGTTTTCCATAATGATTGCACTATTTTGCATTCCCACCAGCAAAGGATAAAAGTTCCAATTTCCCCATATCCTCTCCAACATTTGTTGTTTTCTAGTTTTTTTTGTTTGTTTGTTTTTAAATCTTAGTCACCCTACAGGGAGTGAAGTGGTATCTCATTGTGATTTTGATTTTCCTCTGTCTGACGGCTAAAGATGTTGAGCATCTTTTCATGTGTTTGTTGGTCATTGAATATCCTCTTCGGTTAAATGTCTCTTCAGGACCTTTGCTTATTTTTTGAGTGGGTTGTCTTTTTCTTGTTAAGTTTTAGTAGTACTTTATATATTCTGGATATTAGACTTTTGTCCATTATATAGTTCCCCAAAATTTTCTCCAAGGCTGTAGGTTCTTTATTTACTTTGTTGAGAAGGTCCTCTGATGTACAGAAGTCTTTAATTTTGATAAGATCCCGTTTACCTTTTTTATTTTTTGTGACCCATGCCTTTGGTGTCATATGTAAGAATCCCTCGTTGAGGACTAGATCTTGAAGCAGTACTCTAATGGTTTCTTCTAAGAGTTTTATGTTTTTAGGTTATCCATTTTCATTTTCTTTTTGTTGAGGTGCAATCCATACTGAAGGCTGTGGTCTTTGATTTTCATTAGTAAGCGCTTTAAGTCCTTTTCACTTTGAGCAAGCAAGGTTGTGTCATCTACATAACGCAGGTTGTTAATGAGCCTTTCTCCAATCCTGATGCCCTGTTCTTCTTCATATAGTCCAGCTTCTCGGATTATTTGCTCAGCATACAGATTGAATAGGTATGGTGAAAGAACACAACCCTGACGCACACCTTTCCTGACTTTAAGCCGATCAGTATCCCCTTGTTCTGTCCAAACAGCTGCTCATGAGGACAATGAAGTGTTCTGGAATTCCCATTCTTCACAATGTTATCCATAATTTATTATGATCCACAGAGTCAAATGCCTCTGCATAGTCAATAAAACACAGGTAAACATCCTTCCGGTATTCTCTGCTTTCAGCCAGCATCTATCTGACACCAGCAATGATAACCCTGGTTCCACGTCCTCTTCTGAAACCAGCCTGAATTTCTGTCAGTTCCCTGTTGATATACTGCTGCAGCCATTTTTGAATGATCTTCAGCAAAATTTTGCTTGCGTGTGATATTAATGATATTGTTCTATAATTTCCATATTCAGTTGGATCACCTTTCTTGGGAATAGGCATAAATATGGATCTCTTCCAGTCAGTTGGCCAGGAAGCTGTCTTCCATATTTCTTGGCATAGATGAGTGAGCACCTTCAGTGCTGCATCTGTTTCTTGAAACATCTCGATTAATATTCCATCAATTCCTGTAGCCTTGTTTTTTGCCAAGGCCTTCAGAGCAGCTTGTACTTCTTCCTTCAGTACCATCAGTTCCTGATCATATGCCACCTCTTGAAATGGTTGAACATCAACTAATTCTTTTGGGTATAAGACCTCAACATAAAGAAAACAAAAATCCTCACAACTGGACCAGTGAGGAACATCATGATAAACAGAGAAAAGATTGAAGTTGTCAAGGATTTCATTTTACTTGGTTCCACAATCAACAGCCATGGAAGAAGCTGTCAAGAAATCAAAAGATGCATTGCATTGGGTAAATCTGGTGCAAAGGACCTCTTTAAATTATTGAAGAGCAAAAATGTCACCTTGAAGACTAAGGTGTGCCTGACCCAAGCCATGGTATTTTCAATCGCGTCATATGCATGTGAAAGCTGGACAATGAATAAGGAAGACCGAAGAATTGACACCTTTAAATTGTGGCATTGGCTAAGAATATTGAATATACCATGAACTGCCAAAAGAATGAACAAATCTGTCTTAGAAGAAGTACAACCAGAATGCTCCTTAGAAGCAAGGATGGCAAGACTGCATCTTACATACTTTGGACATGTCAGGAGGGATCAGTTCTTGGAGAAAAACATCATGCTTGGCGGAGTACAGGGTCAGTGGAAAAGAGGAAGACTCTCAACGAGGTGGATTGACACAGTGGCTGCAACAATGAGCCCAAGCATAACAACGATTGTAAGGATGGCTCAGGACCAGGCAGTGTTTCGTTCTGTTGTACATAGGGTCGCTGTGAGTCGGAACCGACTCCATGGTACCTAACAACAAACAACAGGTTATCCGTTTAGGCCTTTTATCTATTTTGGAAAAAATTTGTATATGGTGGGAGGTATGGGTCTATCTTCATTCTTCTGCATGTGGAAATCCAGTTGTCCCAGCACCATTTATTTAATTTTTTAAAATTTTACTTTAGATGAAGGTTTACAGTGCAAACTAGTTTCTCATTAAACAATTAATACACATATTGTTTTGTGACATTGGGTGCCAACCCCACAACATATCAGCACTCTCTTCTCCTCCATCTTGGGTTCCCCATTACCAGATTTTCTGTCCCCTACCTGCCTTCAGTGTTTTTTTTTGTTGTTGTTTTGTTTTACCTGCCTTCTGGAAACCCTGGTTGTATAGTGGTTAAGTGCTATGGCTGCTAACCAAGAGGTTGGCAGTTCATATCTTCTGGGTGCTCCTTGGAAACTCTATGGGGCAGTTCTACTCTGTCCTATAGGATCGGTATGAGTCGGAATCGACTCGACGGCAGTGGGTTGGTTTGTTTGTTTTGGTTTACCTGCCTTCTTGTCCTTGCCCCTTTGCTGGTGTGCCCATTTAGTCTCACTTTGTTTTATGAACCTGTCTAATCTTTGGCTGAAGGTGAACCTCAAGAGTGACTTCATTACTAAGCTATAAAGAGTGTCTAGGGAACATTTTTTTTTTTTAGGGAACATACTCTCAGAGTTTCATCAGCCTTTGTCAGGTCAGTAAGTCTTTTTTTGGAGTTAGGATTTTGTTCTACATTTTCTCTAGCTCTGCCCGGGACCCTCTATTGTGATCCCTGTCTCAGCAGTCAGTAGTGGTAGCCGGGCACCGTCTAGTTGTCCTGGACTCAGTCTAGTGGAGGCTGTGGTAGTTTTGGTTCATTAGTCCTTTGGACTAATCTTTTCCTTGTGTCTTTGGTTTTCTTCATTCTCCCTTGCTCCAGATGGGATGGGACGGGTGCGGTATCTTAGATGGCTGCTCACAGGCTTTTAAGACCCCAGACGGTGCTCACCAAAGTAGAATACAGAACATTTTCTTTATAAACTATGTTATGCCAATTGAGCTAGATGTTCCCCAAGTCTACAGCCCCCAGCACCCTCAGCCCAGTAGTTTGGTCCCTCAAGGAGTTGGCATATGTCTATGGAGCTTCTATGACCTTGCCTTAGACAAGTTGCCAGTACCATTTCTTAAAAAGGCTGTTTTTTTTTCCCATCAAGATGGTAATTTTTATTTTATCATTCACTGAATAATTCCGTGCATGTAGGATAGTATCTGGAACACAATAAGGACTCAACAGAAAATTGTTGAATGAATGACTGAGTTACAACATGTGGAGTGTAGAGGATAGACGAGATTGGTGGCCTTCCTCGCAGAATGTAGTTTTAAGAAAGTCTCTTCCTGTGTGAGTTGTGCTGCATTTTAAGACTGATCATTAATAATTGGTGCAGTCAGTGTGTTTCTGATGTATTACCTGAAACATGCTTCATGGCTTTTCTCAGAAAGAGGGAGTTGCCTCTTCACTCTAGCGTCAGCTTTCCAGGAAAATGATGTTTTACTAGGTGACTTACAGCAGTTTAACATGGAGTCCAGCATGATACATTGTTCCTCACTCATAAATAATTCAAAGAGGATCCTAGGCAGAGATAAAGGCCAGTGATTTATTCCACATAACCTTTATGCAAACCTCATAAATTGTGCACAGTGGTGTCTGTGAATGTGACAGTGGCCATGGCGCCGGATCCTGTTGACAAAGGTAAGCATCTAATGGATTGCAAACAAGAGCTGAAGAGAACACTGTCTCCCATTCGCCTTGGGCTCTCTTGCCAGGGAAAAGATGAAAAAAAAACAATAATATTTCCAGAATGAAGCAGAAGACTCAAGAATTGGCATCAATAAAATTGATGTAAAGAAAAACCAGTGTTATCAAATTCCATTATGTAAGACCTCACCGTGTAATAAATCTATTTACAGAGGTTTGATTGTTTCCCATTTGCAAAGTTATATTAATTTACATTATTTATATTATAGATATACATAAACATATTATAAAATGTTTTATATATAAAATACACACACATACACATAGAGAGAGAGAGAGAAAGGGCCTTCTGATGACATGGGAAACCCTTATCTGCTTCCACCAGAATGTGAAGGGATTTGTTTTGAATTTTCTAAGAGTTGGATTTAAAAACCTTTTAGGATTTATCTTCTGTTGCTTTTATTAGTAAAGACAGACATATTTACAAGGAGATTTGGTTAAGGACCTGGATTAAAATAACTCAGTCTTCACTCTGCTACAAACTCGCTATGGAAAATAATATTGTGTAGTAAAAATGAGGCTCAGAGAAATCATAAATGGCTTATCATGTTCAGAGGAGATGAAACCTTAAAAACAACATATAACTAAATAGCTTAGAGAGAAAAGGCTAGATGGGAAATAGAACATGAACAGCTAATTCTAAAAGGGAGAGACAAGGGGGCAAAAAACTAAAACCAAACAATGACATCGGCAAAAATAATCTGCCCCAGCATTAGCTCAACATGTTGTTGTTGTTAGGTGCCCTCAAGTCTGCTCCGACTCATAGCGACCCTATGCACAACAGCACAAAACACTGCCCAGTCCTGAGCCATCCTTACAATCGTTGTTATGCTTGAGCTCATTGTTGCAGCCACTGTGTCAATCCACCTCGTTGAGGGTCTTCCTCTTTTCCACTGACCCTATACTCTGCCAAGCATGATGTCCTTCTCCAGGGACTGATCCCTTCTGACAACATGTCCAAAGTATGTAAGATGCAGTCTTGCCATCCTTGCTTCTAAGGAGCATTCTGGTTGTACTTCTAAGACAGATTTGTTCGTTCTTTTGGCAGTTCATGGTATATTCAATATTCTTTGCCAACACAATTCAAAGGCGTCAATTCTTTGGTCTTCCTTATTCATTGTCCAGCTTTCACATGCATATGATGCGAATGAAAATATCTTGACTTGGGTCAGGCACACCTTAGTCTTCAAGGTGACATTTTTGCTCTTCAATAATTTAAAGAGGTCCTTTGCACCAGATTTACCCAATGCAATGCATCTTTTGATTTCTTGACAGCTTCTTCCATGGCTGTTGATTGTGGAACCAAGTAAAATGAAATCCTTGACAACTTCAATCTTTTCTCCATTTATCATGATGTTGCTCATTGATCCAGTTGTGAGGATTTTTGTTTTCTTTATGTTAAGGTGCAATCCATACTGAAGGCTGTGGTCTTTGATCTTCATTAGTAAGTGCTTCAAGTCCTTTTCACTTTGATCAAGCAAGGTTGTGTCATCTGCATAACGCAGGTTGTTAATGAGTCTTCCTCCAATCCTAATGCCCTATTCTTCATATAGTCCAGCTTCTCGGATTATTTGCTCAGCATACAGATTGAACAGGCAAGGTGAAAGAATACAACCCTGACGCACACCTTTCCTGACTTTAAATCAATCTGTATTGGTTTCTGTAATGTTTCCTCAGGAGCACAATTAAGTGTTCTGGAATTCCCGTTCTTCGCAATGTTACCCATAATTTGTTATGATCCACACAGTCGAATCCCTCTGCATAGTCAATAAAACACAGGTAAACAACCTTCTGGTATTCTCTGCTTTCAGCCAGCATCTATCTGATACCAGCAATGACATCCCTGGTTCCACATGCTCTTCTGAAACCGTTCTGAATTTCTGGCAGTTCCCTGTCGATATACTGCTGCAGCCATTTTTGAATGATCTTCAGCAAAATTTTGCTTGCGTGTGATATTGTTCTATGATTTCCACATTTGGTTGGATCACCTTTCTTGGGAATAGGCATAGATATGGATCTCTTCCAGTCAGTCGACCAGGAAGCTGTCTTTCATATTTCTTGGCATAGATGAGTGAGCACCTCCAGGCTGCATCTGTTTGTTGAAACATCTCAATTGATAATCCATCAATTCCTGTAGCCTTGTTTTTTGCCAATGCCTTCAGAGCAGCTTGTACTTCTTCCTTCAGTATCGTCAGTTCCTGATCATATGCCACCTCTTGAAATGGTTGGACATTGACTAATTGTTTTTGGTACAATAACTATGTGTATTCATTCCATCTTCTTTTGATGTTTCCTGTGTCATTTAATATTTTCCCCATAGAATCCTTCACTATTGCAACTTGAGGCTTGAATTTTTTCTTCAGTTCTTTCAGCTTGAGAAACGCTGAGTGTGTTCTTCCCTTTTGGTTTTCCATCTCCAGCTCTTTGTACATGTCATTATAATACTTTACTTTGTCTCCTCGAGCCGTCCTTTGAAATTTTCTGTTCAGTTCTTTTACTTCATCAATTCTTCCTTTTGCTTTAGTGCTCAATGTTTGAGACCAAGTTCCAGAGTCTCCTCTGACATCCATCTTGGTCTTTTCTTTTTTTCCTGTCTTTTCAATGACCTCTTGCTTTCTTCATAGATGATGCCCTTGATGTCATTCCACAACTTGTCTGGTCTGTGGTCACTAGTGTTCAATGCATCAAATCTATTCTTTATAACATCAAATCTATTCTTTATATGGTCTCTAAATTCAGGTGGGATATACTCAAGGTCATATTTTGTCTCTCGTGGACTTGCTCTGATTTTCTTCAGTTTCAGCTTGAACTTGCACAGGAGCAATTGATGGTCTCTTCCACAGTAGGCCCCTGGCCTTGTCCTGACTGATGATATTGAGCTTTTCCATTGTCTCTTTCCACAGATGTAGTCAGTTTGATTTCTGTGTGTCCCATCTGGCGAGACCCATGTGTATAGTCCTCATTTATGTTGGTGAAAGAACGTATTTGCAATGAAGAAGTCATTGGTCTTGTAAAATTCTATCATTCGATCTCTGGTATTGTTTCTATCACCAAGGCCATATTTTCCAACTACTGATCCTTTTTCTTCGTTTCCAACTTTAGCATTCCAATTGCCAATAATTACCAATGCATCTTGATTGCATGTTCAATCAATTTCAGACTTCAGCGGCTGATAAAAATCTATTTCTTCATCTTTGGCCTTAGTGGTTGGTGCGTAAATTTGAATAATAGTCGTATTAACTGGTCTTCCTTGTACGTGTATGGATATTATCACTGACAGCGTTGTACTTCAGGATAGATCTCGAAACGTTCTTTTTGACGAAGAATGCAACACCATTCCTCTTCAAGTTGTCATTCCCAGCATAGTAGACTATATGATTGTCTGATTCAAAATGGCCAGTACCAGTCCATTTCAGCTCATTAATGCCTAGGATATCGATGTTTATGCGTTCCATTTAATTTTTGATGATTTCTAATTTTCCTAGGAAGAAGGACCTGGCAGTCTACTTCTGAAAAGCATTAGCCAGTGAAAACCAGCTCAACATAGTGGAGTTTATACTACACATAAAGTAATATGTCACAGTGAAATCCATAGGACTTACTCCACTAGGAAGACCTGGTGGTACAGTGGTTAAGAACTTGGCTGCTAACCAAAAGGTCGGCAGTTCAAATCCACCAGGTGCTCCTTGGAAACCCTGTGGGGAAGTTCTACTCTGTTTTATAGGGTCACTGTGAGTTGGAATCGACTTGAGGCAATGGGTTTTACTCTACTAGAGTCATTCAACTTTTCATCTCAACTCTGTGCCGTAACTCCCTTCCATTCCTTTTTCTTCTTCTGAGTTTCCAAAGTCCCTGAAGGAATCAGAGGAGATCACAGAGATGCAGCATAAGCTTAATTAGCTAAATTCACTAACATAATATTGTTAATTATTTCTATAGTCATTTGACAAAGGTTAACTTTTAAACTTAAGTGAAAGATGCTGTCATATGCTTCTAAATGAAAGTGCTGACTCTAGTAAGGAAAACAACAACCAAGAACACTGTGGTTTCATGTTTTTATTGTTCTTAAAGGAGAGGTTGTTCACACTTACAATGAGCATCAAGTGCTTTGACTGGTACCAGGAATCAGGTTTTGCCTTGGGCATTTTCCTATAACAAACACTATTTTTTTGATTAATTAAAAGAAAACTTGCCTGCGACATTAAGAGTGGAAAGCATCAATATTAGAAATTCAATATATAGCAATGGTCCTATGCAATTATAAAGCTTAGCTGCCTTTGATGTAAAAATACAAGTTATAAAAATAAAGTACAGTTTCTAATTCCCTGGAAAGAAAAAAAAAAATGAGAGCATTGTTGTGCACTTGAACCTGTCCGTCTTGTGGGGTAGCCTTTTGAAGGTGTGTACAATACAGCTTAGATGTTACTCTTTATAAACATAATCTAACTTGCATATGAAAAGAATTTCTGAAAAGGAATAGCATTAAAGAGATGATTACTTTTCTTGGGGAATAAAATATGTAATGAGAAGTATAGCAAATTTAGATCTCCTATGCTATGTATGCTCCTGGAGTCAGGCATTAAAAACATTGACTATTAGCAATTTCCAGATTCAAATATATAGATCACTGAATCCACACAAATATTTATCATGTGCCTGCTAGACACTCAACTCTGCAACAGACATGTGGGAAATACTTAGTATTATAAAAAAAAATATGGTCCATATTCCAAAGAGAAGAAAATCTATTCGGGAAGTTAAATATAAGTCACATAACAAATAATATCTAAATATTACCTCTCATCTGGATTAAGAAAATGTTCTCTTTTTCTCTAGTCTCTTTTTCAACCAATTTTCACACTTCAGTGATACTGTTTTTATGCTTCTTAAAAATAACTTTTCTCCTCAATTTTTTTTTCAATAACTCCCCATTGACGATGGAATAAATAAACTCAATCATTCATGATAAGATTAAAAAAACAGTTAATTGGGCAGAGGGTCACAACCTTGTGTTGGGAAAGAATTCTCTACAAAACTCTCATTTTTCTGTACATCTTTTGAGCAGAAGCATTGACTGTTCCGGATGACCTTCCCTGGAATGTCTGTAGAATGAGATAGAGATAGTATCTCCCTCAGGAGCCGAGGACAGGTTTGTTTACTGTCTAGCAGAACAAAGATAATGATTTTCTTTGGGGCAAAGGGCAGGCATGCTTTCTGTCCAGTATAAAAGACTTGGGTTTCCTAACCTTGGTGTTCCTTTCCTGTAAATGCCACCCATTGTAATAATAGGTGTCCCCTGGCCATCTTTGCATTGTCCTGTGGGAATTGGGTGACCTAACCAAAACGCTCACCTGCTGGCTGCTGCTATTGCTGTGAGAATAAAATTTTTGTTCTCTGGCCCTAAATCTCATGTCTTCTGCCAGCTCCCACGAAACTGTGGCAAACTAACTTGTTAGCTCATACCTTTCGTGGTTCTTGACACCTTGGGCCCTCCCATTTGCCTTCTACAGCTTCTTTTTCCTGTCTAAATATTTGAGAAGTGTAAGGATCAAAGTGACTGGGAGAATTCTTAGGAGAAAGAGAATTAGAGTAGCAGAAAAATTATCCTTCCCAAGAGTCAGTTTGTGACAGAGAGGACAGAGAAGATCCAGGAACTAGTGGGGTGCAGAAGTGGAATATTATTTTAAGTGTATAAGACATACGGAATTTTTCAAAATTTTCCCCATTTTTTTTCTGGATCTCATTCTTGTTATTTTAATATGGGAATGCTTAAGTTTTTTTCTAAACTGATTTGCGTGGCATGGTTCCCTTTTACTCCATGGTGTGAATGGTTAGCACACTTGGCTATTAATGGCAAGACTGGCAGTTAGACTCCTACCAGCAGTGTTTGGGACAAAAACCCTGGCAATCTACTTCTGAAAAACCAGCCATTAAAAACTGTGTGGAGCACAGTTCTACTTTGACATATGTGGGGTCTCCATAAGTCAGAATTGACTCTATGGCAACTGGTTGGTTTTTTACTCCCAAATGCAATTTCTTCGTTATTTTATAGCTCATCTGCCCTTCTTCATATTTATTCCATATTTAAAACCCTACTCCTATGTCATACACCTGGGTGTTGTTGGGCATATAATCACTCACAAATCCTCTGCTAATGGAAACTAAGTTTAGTCCTAACTGGTGCAATAATTACAAGTATCTGTTTTGACAACTCTTCAGAAAAATGCTTGATCTTTCATATTTCTGCTGGCTTTCATTTTCCTTCCTTTTGGTGGCATCTGTGTTTGGGAGAATCTTACTGCATTCTTGTTCTAGTGAGGGAGATAATGGATCCATACATTGGTGGTACACATACAATGTCGCTTAGATCTTGCTGTTCTCAGCTGCTCAGTGGTTAGCTTGGCCTTTTCCCTAGACTAATGACCACTAAGTTGTACTGGTTCTATTTGGCCTTTTGTGGGTTGCTGGTAGTCATTCCTAAAGTCTATGTTCCAGCAGTGATATCAATCTCGAAGTGAAGAACCTTTGCTGAACACTCCATGTTCCCTCACAGCCTGCAGGATCATCTGGGTTCCCTGGATAGTTAGGTACTAGAAACTCAACTTCATCTGTGTCTACTTGACTATTCCTGTCCCATTACTCCTATTCTATGTTCTGAGCTGAAATTAGGTGACCAGTCCCAGTCCCCTACCCCATGTTATATCCAGGGAACAACCTCTACCTCCAATATTTTTTGATCTCTCCAAACTCACCTGGAAATTTTCTTTTCCTACCTTATGGGCGGAAATCTCATGGCCTTCCCAAAATAAGGAAAAGGTACAGTGACTCTAAGTTAAGGAGGAGTGGGGAACTATATGATCTAAGCCTGACTCTTCATTTGCTAAGGTAATTTTAAATTAACTGTTTCTCCAGAAAGTTTGACTTTCAAGACTACTATCTTGTTTCATAATTTATATTTTGGTATTAAAGGGCTGAAGGACTCTTTGATTTCTGCTTTAAAAGTATTATCCACCTCTGTGTCCCTCCAATTTCAGTGTTCATTGACATGAAAAGAGAAAGATATTTTTATATTTAACAAAAGTATTATTCTTATTTTAGTTGTTTATTGTTTCTAAAGCTTTCTTTTGTTCCATCAAAACATAAAGCCATTCACAGTTCTCTTTTCTATCAATCTCACTGATTCTAAGAAGGCTTTCTTTACCATCCATATTGTCTTCCTTTTATTTATTCATACCAAAGCCCTATGGTTTTAAAATAATTTCCTATAGAGGGTTAGATTAATAACAATATGCTTCAGGAGCCACTTAGAGCAGATACAATTTCCTATGCTTACTTAAACAACAATAGCTCTAATTTTCTGTTTGATCTGTATGTGCTAAGTTATTTCCTTTGTAAAAATAGTTCAAAGATTAAAAAAATCAAAATGGTTAAAATCCCTGGACTGGTTATCATTCATTTTGTAATTAACCATTGGAAACCGTGCAATACTATTATTCAAATTTTCACACCAACCACTAAGGCCAAAGATGAAGAAATTGAAGATTTATAACAGCTTCGCAATCTGAAACTGATCAAACATACACTCAGGATGCATTGATAATTACTGGAGATTGGAATACTAATGTTGGAAACAAAGGACTAGTAGTTGGAAAACATGGCCTTGGTGATAGAAACAATATGGGAGATTGCATGATAGAATTTTGCAAGACCAACAACTTCTTCATTGCAAATACCTTTTTTTCAACAACATAAACAGCGACTATACATGTGGACCCTGCCGTGACCTTGACTGTACAAAGGAATCCAATTGACTACATCTGTGGAAAGAGTCGATGGAAAAGCTCAATATCATTAGTCAGAACAAGGCGAGAGGGCAGCTGTGGAACAGACCATTAGTTGCTCATATGAAAGCTCAACCTGAAGCTGAAGAAATTAGAACAAGTCCATAACAGCCACAGTACAAACTTGAGTACATCCCACCTGAATTTTGAGACCATCTCAAGAATGGATTTGACACGTTGAGCACTAATGAACAAAGATCAGACGGGTTGTGGAATGACATCAAGGACATCATACATGAAGAAACCAAGAGGTCATTAAAAAGACAGGAAAGAAAGAAAAGACCAAAACGGGTGTCAGAAGAGACTCTGAAACTTCTTAACGGTAGCTAAAGGAAGAAACAATGAAGTAAAAGTGATGAACGGAAGATTTCAAAGAGTGGCTTCAGAAGACAAAGTAAAGTATTATAATGAAATTTGCGAAGACCTGGAGTTAAAAAAACAAAAGGGAAGAAGATGCTCAGCATTTCTTAAGCTGAAAGAACTGCAGGAAAAATTCAAACCTGGGGTTTCAGCAGTGAAGGGTTTTACGGGCAAAAGTAGTGAACAATGCAGGAAGCATCAAGACAACAGAATACACAGTCACTGTACCAAAAAGAATTGGTTGATGTTCAGTCATTTCAGGAGGTAGCATATGATCAAGAACCCAAAGCACTGAAGGAAAAAGCCAAAGCTGCACTGAAAACATTGGCAAAAAACAAGGACCCAGGAACTGCTGGAATACCAATTGAGATGTTCAACAAACAGATGTGGCACTGCAAGTGCTCACTAGTCTGTGAAGAAATTTGGAGGACAGGTACCTGGCCAACCGACTAGAAAAGATCCATATTTATGCCTAATTTCAAGAAAGATGATCCAACCAAGTGTGGAAGTTATCATACAATATCACGTACAAGTAAAATTTTGCTGAGGAGCATTCTAAAGTGGACACTTAATTGTGCTCATGAGGAACCTTTACATAGATTCCAAGAGGCACTCTTTGGAATAGAACAAGGGGACTGAGTGGTTTAAAGTCAGGAAAGGTGTGCATCAGGGTTGTATCCTTTCACCATACTTATTCAATCTGTATGCTGAGCAAATAATCTGAGAAATTGGACTACATGAAGAAGAACAGGTCATCAGGATTGGAGGAAGAGTCATTAACAACGTACAATATGCTTGCTGAAAGTGAAGATGACTTAAAGCACTTACTGATGAAGATCAAAAACTATAGCCTTCAGTACGGATTACACCTCAACACAAAGAAAACAAAAATTCTCACAAGTGGACCGATAAGCAACATCATGGTAAATGGAGAAAAGACTTAAGTTGTAAAGATTTCATTTTACTTGGATCCAAAATCAACAGCCATGGAAGCAGCAATCAAGAAATCAAAGGACCCATTCATTGCCTTGGGCAAATCTGCTGCAAAAGATATCTTTAAAGTGTTAGAAAGCAAAAATTTCACTTTAAGGAGTTGGGCTGTGTTTCGTTTTATTGTATATAGGTTTGCTATGAGTCGGAAGTGACTTGAGGGCACCTAACAACAACAACAACCTTACAATTACTCAGTAATTTTTAGGTCTTACATATCCACTTAAACTATATACACATGTCATATGCTAATTATGTTATATATTCTCAGAAATAAGTGGCCATAATTTGCCCTTCTATGTTTCTTCTGGAGCCCTATTGCTCAGTGGTTAAGAGCTTGGGTGCTAACCAAATGATTGGCAGTTCTGATCCTACAGCTCCTGCTTGGAAATCCTATGGGGGCAGTTCTACTCTATTCTATAGGGTTGCTATGAGTTGGAATTGACACAACAACAACAGGTTTGGTTTTGGTTTTGGTGTTTCTTCTACACTTTCTAGTTTGTACACAAGCATACAAGTTGGTAAATACTTTTGGTTTTGTTTGGCTTTGTTCAAATTCTATAGTAACACAGAAAAAAAAACTTTGATCGAATTCTGTAGTACCACAGTGTTAAAAAAAAACAAACAGAAAAAACTTTGGACTATCCATGCAGAGATTCATTGATTAGATGGGACTCCATCTAGCCTACAATGATGGGTAAAATTTAAAATGATAACTATGGGGAGGAGAAAAATTTATGAAGTGTGACAACCTGAAAAATATTTTACAGCTGAAAAAAAAAAAATCCATGGTCTCAGCATTCACGTTTTATAATCAGTGTCTGGTTAGGACTCATCCTAAAATCTTTAGCAAAAGGGACTCTTCCATTGAGAATAAACCAGATCCAGCTGCTGTTGAATTGATTCCTACTCAGGGCGACCCCATATGTGACCCCACATGTGTCAGAGTAGAACTATGCTCCACAAGGTGTTCACACGGAGTTTTTGGAAGTAGATTTCCCGGTCTTTCTTCTGTGGTGACTCTTGGTGGACCCAAAACTCCAACTTTTTTATTAGCAGTCCAGCATATTAGCCATTTGCACCAACTAGGGACTAATTGGAAGCCCTAGCGGCATAGTGGTTAAGAGTTCGGCTGTTAACCAAAAGGCCGGCAGTTCAAATCCACCAACCACTCATTGGAAAGCTATAGGCCAACTCTGTTCTTTCACACAGGGTTGCTACGAGTTGGAATCAACTCAATGGCAAGGGGTTTTTGAGTAGGGAGTAATTGGAATAAAAGGCTATGTAAGCTGATTAAAAGACAAGACTCATGACATCGAATTAAAATAATTGCCTTAAGTACTTGCTTCTTAATGGCTAAATACCTTATTTTGTTCAGAATTGTTGTGCACGGATAAACCAATGGCCCCGTCATTAGCAAAGCCACCTTTGCGTTGTAAGTATAATGATAATGTGCATCTGTACTAGTGCTAAGCACTCATAATTAACTTTAAAAAAATTAGCACATTAAAATAGAAAGGATCCTTTGGAAATCTGGCCGAACCTCTTATTGAATTAGATTCTGGAAGTTCCGGCCTGGAGACAGTAAGTAAATTCCCCAAGTTTCCTCCATAACTGGTAAGGACCAGAGTGGGGACTTAACTTGGGCCCCTTGACTCTTCGATCCCACCTTTTTGTCCCACCAGAGGAAAATCACTGAAAATCCACTTGCGATGACTTATGAAATAACATGGGAACATTCAGCATTTTAAAAAAACATGGAATACTCTAAACACACTCCAACAACAGTGCTGTCCTCAGGAAATTAGAAAGTGATTTAGAACAATGAAATGAATCAAACTAGCTGTCACTGAAAGAAAGTTATGGATCAATCAGTAAATCAGTAACTGCTTCCTGTGCTTGAGATTTTCAACCCCTCAGGGTGGCAGGTAAACCATCAAACAAATTTAAAAGGATTTCCACTGAGTTTTTCTTGTGAAACTCTGAAGACATTTATATTACATTCTCTACACCCTTAATTTCCTGTGCAAAAACAGAATGGCATTCAGCAGTCTCCTGTTTTAAGAGGGTTATTTCTTATCATTTTTAAAAAATACCATGGAGCACTTTAGCATGGGGGGTTAATTGTCTCAGTAGAACTGAGAGACTCATATTTTCCTAATGAATGCTAAAATTTCCTTGTTCGGCCTTATCTTATTGACTACTGACCGGCTTCCCTTTCTCTCAGGATTCCAGGGAAGGAAATCAGCCAACAAGATACAGTTGCTTCGTTTTAACTCCTGCTTCATATGCAATTTTAATGACAGTTTTACATACATTACTCAATGCCCAGTGTGCTTAGAGGTCAAATCAGTATTTAAACAGACATTCCAAATGGAAATGAGCCTCCAGTCATTTATTCATGACCAGTTGGACAGAAACAGCAACTTTCCAAATCACCTCAGAGTAGCAGGAGCCAGGAAAACTAACAGCACCACTGATTTCTTCCCCATTTGAGGAGCTAGAAAAGGCAAGAAAACAGATTCTCCCCTGGAACCTCCACAAGGAACTAGCCCTCCTGACATTTTGGCTTTATTTAGCACAGTGAGACTTACTTTGCACCTCTGTCATCCAGAAGTGTAAGATAATAAATTTGTGTTATTTTAGGCCACTAAATTTGTATATTTATTACAGCAACAACAGGAAACTAATACAGGATATTTACACTCCACTCACCCAGATAGGGAGCTCTGGTGGTGCAGGGGTTAAGATTTTGGCTGCTAACCAAAGAGCTGGCAGTTCAAGCTGCACCTTGGAAACTATGGGGCAATCCTACTCTGTCCTATAGCGTCACTGAGTGAGAATCTACTCCATGGCAACTGGTTTGGTATTTTTTGGTAACTGGATAGAGTTGATTGAAGGTTTTTTTTTTTTTTTCATGTGCTATAATGTGACTTTTTACTATTCATTTTAAGTGATAATAGAATTCTGTGAATATTTTGTTAGGTGCCATCGAGTCTGTTCCAATTTTTCGAGACTAGAATGAAACACTGCCCGATCCTGTGCCGTCCTCACAATCGTTGCTATCTTTAAGCACATTGTTGCAGCCACTGTGTCAATCCATCTCATTGAGGGTCTTCCTTTTTTCACTAACCCTCTACTTTACCAAGCATGATGTTCTTCTTCAGCGACTGGTCCCTCCTGGTAACATTTCCAAAGTACGTGAGACCAAGTCTCACCATCCTTGTTTCTAAGAAACATTGTGGCTGTAGTTCTTCCAAGACAGACTCGCTCATTCTTCTGGTAGTCCAAGGTACATTGAATATTCTTGGCCAACACCATAATTTAAAGGCATCAATTCTTCTGTCACCCTTATTCATTGTCTAGCTTCCACAGACTTATGAGGCAATTGAAAATACCATGGCTTGGGCCAGGCATACCTTAATCCTCCAAGTGACATCTTTGCTTTTCAATACTTTAAGGACGTCTTTTGCAGCAGATTTGCCCAATGCAATATGTTATTTGATTTCTTGACTGCTGCTTCCAGGAGCATTGACTGTGGATCCCAGTGAAATGAACTCTTTGACAACTTCAGTGTTTTCTCCATTTATCATGATGTTGCTTATTGGTCCAGTTGTGAAGCTGTAGTCTTTGATCTTATCAGGAAGTGTTTCAAGTCCTCTTTGCTTTCACCAAGCAAGGTTGTGTCATCTGCACAACACAGGTTGTTAACCAGTCTTGCTCCAATCCAGATGCCCTGTTCTTCTTTGTATAGTCTAGCTTCTCAGATTATTTGCTCAGCATACAGATTGAATAAGTATGGTGGAAGGATACAATCCTGACACACACCCTTCCTGATTTTAAACCATGCAGTATCCTCTTGTTCTGTTCAAATGGCTGCCTCTTGGTGTATGTACAGGTTCCACATGAGCACTGTGAATAAACCACAATTTATTTATCTACCTTTTTATTTCCGGTTACTTAGGTGCTTTCCAAGGTTTACAATTACAAACATGCTGCAAGGATCTCCTATGCTTTTACGTTAGTGCTTCTCTTGAGTATAAACTTGGATGTGGTATTGCTGGAATACGGGAATTCTTATTTTCAACTCAAGTAGATATTGGCAAATTGCTATCCAAAGTGACTGGCCCAATTTACACTGCCCCCAGTGGATATAAATTTTGAATTTCTTCACTTTCTTGCCCAAACTAGTTATTTACAGCTTATTTAATTTAGCTGATCTAATGAGTTTTATATTACAAATCATTACAGGTGGTATTAATCATATGAAAAATTCAGCTAATTTTTGATATAGAGTGATATTTTTTGAACGGTTCACTTAGAATGCTGTAGGGCTTTTTATTGCTTCCAGAATAAGGCACAAGAGTCCTAATGCGGTGTATACACCTGGCCTATTTCTCCAGCCTCACTTCTCCCCACACTCTGTCTTGTCTTTGTGGTTCAGTTATATGTGGCCTGTACCTCAGTACACATACAATGCTGACTACTGGCTGTAAGACTTTCTTCATCTTTGTCTTCCACCTGGAGACTCATCACTTCCATCCTTCTTAATTAATCTCTCCCCCCTAAAACTCACATGAGACTACATGTTTCATAAGAAATCTTCACTTAACATCTTCCTTATGGGTTCCTTTTTTTTTTTTTGGTTCTCAGCACAATGTGTCATGTTAAAACATGTTTTTAAAACAGATAATGCAAGTATATGGTATAAAAATCCAAAAGTATAAAACATACAAAATGAAAAATCTCCCTCCCATCACTGCCTCTCAACTGCTCAGTTTCCTTTCCTTTCAAAGGTGATGATTATTAAGTTCATGTTTAACTTTCCAGAAAATTTTCATGCATATGTACAATATCTATGTTGTTTTATAGATGTTGTTTTTTGTAGTTTTATTCTCTCTAACTCTTTTCTTTCCTAAACATTTGCGAGAAATTCTTTCCAAAAGTGGGATCTTCGAGTAAAGACCTGGAGAATAAGAGGTGGCTGATTATGTGATGGTCCCAAGAAAAGCAAAGGAAACAGCATGTACAGAGACCTTGATACAACGGCAGGCTTGGCATGTTCCAGAAAAGCAGGGAGGCCAGTGATGGAATGAAAATAAAAGATGAACCCTGATAATTAACAGATTTCTATTACTATCAATAGAAATATTAATGTGTATTGGGTAGGTAGATATTGCAAATCCTTACATTTTGTTTTTTAATCCAAATTTTTGTATATAGGTGAGCTTAGCCTTCCTCCTTTTATTGGTATAATGCATATTTTGTTATTTCTGTCAATATAGTTTATGATTTTCTTGTATACATAGGTTTTGTGTGTGTGCATTTTACCATGTGTTCCATTTTCTTCATTTTTCTGTGTAATTCTGATATTCAGGAAGAGTTCCATTCCTTTAAAATAGTAATATTGTGTAAATACTTTAGCCCTTTTTTAGGTGAAGCTTGCTCTATGAGAGATGATAAAATTTCCATTTCCTTTCCCCTTCTCTCTCTCCTCTCTACCCCTCAATTTTGTTGTTGTTATGAGGTGCCATTGAGTTGGTTCGGACTCAAAGAGACCCTACCTACAACAGAACAGAACATTGCCCAACCCTGCGCCATCCTGGCCATTGTTGTTATGCTTCAGCTCATTGCTGCAGTCACTGTGTCAATTCATCTCCTTAAGGGTTTTCACTGATCCTCCACTTTACCAAACATGATGTCCTTCTCCAGGGACTGATCCTTCCTGATAACATGTCTGAATTATGTGAGACGTGATCTCACCATCCTTGCTTCCTAAGGAGCATTCTGGTTGTGCTTCTAAGACAAATTTTAGTCAACGTTAAAATCTTTTTTGATAATTATCATTGTAGAGTTAAATGCTCTTACATGTCTCTCTTATTTCCTCCTTCTATTGCTTCTGAGGAGACCCTGGTGACATAATGGTTAAGTGCTATGGCTGCTAACCAAGAGGTTGGCAGTTCAAATCCACCAGGCACTCCTTGGAAACTCTATAGGGCAGTTCTACTCTGTCCTATAGGGTCACCATGAGTCAGAATTGACTCGACGGCAGTGGGTTTTGCGTCATGTTTATATACATATATATGTATACTTTTTTTTTTTTTTTTGGCTGCTGAGGGATTTTGACTTTGAGTTCCATATACATCTGTATCCATTATTCTACGTTAATTTTCCTAGCATAGGTGTGCCTTTTCATTATATATATTCAAGTGTACTTTTATTTCAGGAAAAATTGCTTGAATTATAATTATTTTTTCTCAGTTCTGCTTTCTTCTTTGGGCTCTACTTAGATATTTGCTGGCTTTTCTTTGGCCTGTTTTCTTTATCATTTTCTCTCTCATTCATTTGTACACTTTGTTTTATTTCTTTTTGTAAATTTGCCTTATTTCCATCTTCTCTGTCTGTGTTATGTTTTCTTCAGTGTTTTTCTCTCTTGTATGACGTCCACATTCATCTTTACTCTTGCACAGATTTTGTTTGTTTGTTGTCCACTTCTTTCTTGAGATCTGTTAGCTTATATTTCATTTCCTTCACTTATCTCATCATTTCTTTCTGAGGACTTTGATTTCTGCTTCGTGATGTTATTCCAGAGAGACAATAGTCATTTAACTTTTTAAATTCATAATAACATATTTGCTGATGATTTTCATCTGATACATGGCCATATATAAGGGTTCTTTGTCAATCAATTTTGTGGCTTTTTAGGTTTTGCGTCACTGTAGGTATAATGACAACTGAAACTGCTGTTTTTGGAATATGCTACTGCTAAAACATGTCTCCTATGTTTTATGTTTATGATGTTTATTCTTTGTTTATTGTGGTAAATGTATATGTAACTAAACACTTGACATTTTGACACTCTTCACATGTACAGTTTGTTGACATTAACTTATGTTCATTATGTTCATCACCCTTACTTATTCCCAAATATTTTCATCACCCACATTTTTATTTCTAGATTTAACTTTCGGCTTTAGTCTGTTAATACCTGCCCTTATCAACTTAATTTTATTTTCCTACTTGATAGCATACCTTCTATATCTATATTGAAGATATATGACTATGTTATCTACAGCAAGATGGAGACAGAGCTCCTGGACAATTCACCAGATCCCTCTCTTAGGCTGACATTTGTCCACAACTCTATGTTCATGCAGGTTCAATTGTTCCACGTATTACTAAGTCCCTTAAATTTGTCCTTTTATCCACCTCACTCTCTCCAACTTTTCCAACAACTCTACTGTCCATATCCCGCCAATAGTTCAGTTAGCTCTTTCTGTAGACTCAGCTTTTAAGTTCTGCTCTCATTTGACTGGAGTTAAATTTGACTCTGAAAGTGTTGAGTATTAGAGGGCACAAAGATAGATCCCTGGATTGGTTTTTGTCCTGCTAGATAATAATAATACTGAATAAGTTGACATTATTGCCATCATCATCATCATATTATTATTATGAATAATTCATATTTGCTGATTTACCACTGGCCTCGTAACTGTACAAACCACTTTGCATGAATTATTTTACTTAATCTTCACAGTACTCTCAGTGTAGTAGAAACTATGACCACCATTTATATACGAATGCAGAAAATTAAGTAACTCAAAGTTAAATAGACAGTAATTAGTGGAGTCATCATTCACACTGAGCCAGTCTGATGCTAGAATATACTTTTTAAACCATTACTTTACATTGAGATCTTTTTTTAAAACTCTGTAATCTTGGTTCTGTCCTCCAATCTCTCAGAATTTTGAACATCTTTTTCTAAAATAATGCTGGAATGGATGATCTCAAGGATCTGTCCATCTCTAATATTTTGTGATTCTTGGGAAAACCTTCATTTATCTTTTCTGTATTTCATATGAAATCATGGATGAATTACCCAATAAGCAAAGTAACCATGGGCTTACTTGTGCATACTTACTAATCTGTAGTGCAAGTAAGTAAGCCTGTGCATACCTTGCTTACTGTAAGTAAGCCTGTTCGTATTGTGCTTACTGGTTAATCCTCCCCTGTATAAAATGCGTTGTTTTTTTTCATGTAGAGAAGTTGGGAATCTGCTCCCACCATGACTTCTGGAATTGGGCTGGGTTCCAATTGGTGACAAACAGGCTCTCCTTGAAAACAGAAGCCCTGATAGCAAGTAAATTAATATTGTAAATTTATTCCTGGGAACTCATGCCCTGGGGCCTTCTTATTTAAAAGACAGAATCTACCTCAGTGGATAATTCACAAACCTTCTGTCAGTTTTCTTCAGTCCTTCAGACTCCTGGGTGCTAAATTTAAGGGGCAAGTCCATATAGCCAGTTACATATGAAAAGTTCAAGGCCTTTTTGCAATCCCAGTCAGTTCTCCTTATACCACTGCCCCCAAGAGTCACAAGTGACAGGCAGTCCTAAATTAATGCTATTTGGGCTGCTTCTCTGTTATAGATTTCTATGCCTCTTTTTAGCTTGCTGCTTAGCAGCACCGGCTCTACCTCCTAAGGCAGATGCCTCCTTGGTGTGTCATTGTCAGATCCACTTCAAATCAAACATGCAAAGCATTTGGTCTCATTTAACCCAGCTCTTTTCCCCAAAGAACAACTCAGACAGTGAATTCCTTAAAGGAAAAGACTCTGACTCATCATCCTGTACCTTGTGAATTCTTTACTTCATGGAAATTTATAAGAAGAGGGAATGATGGTTAAAACCAAATTCAGACTTAGTTATTAATATTTTAAATTCCTGGATGGCATTTTTCTTGGAACAATGTTCTGCCTCTTTTCTATCTTTGAATCAGCCAGTTTCTTTAGGACAATTATACACTAAAAGTTCAATATTAGACAACAAAAGATTTAGAAGAAATGATGTGTTCTTAGTATGTGTCTGACCCAGGAGGGTCTCCTCTCTAGGTAGCCCAAGACACAAGGAGCCTCCTCTTGCTCAGCTTTTTCTCTCTGTCATGGGTTGAATTATGTACCCTCAAAAATGTGTGTGTCAACTTGGTCAGGCCATGAATCTCAGAATTGTGGGCTTGTCCTCCATTTTGTGATTGTAATTTTATGTTGAGAGGATTAGGGTGGGATTGTAACACCACCCTTACTCAGGTTACCTCCCTTATCCAAGGGAAAAGGAGTTTCCCTGGGTTGTGGCCTGTACCACCTTTTATCTCTCAAGAGATAAAAGGAAAGGGAAGCAAGTAGAGAGATGGGGCCCTCATAACACCAAGAAAGCAGTGCCAGGAGCAGAGTGCATCCTTTGGACACAGGGTCCCTGTGCCTGAGAAGCTCCTCGACCAGGGGAAGATTGAGGACATGGACCTTCCTCCAGATCCCACAGAAAGAAAGCCTTCCCCTGAATCCGACACCCTTAATTTGGACTTGTAACCTACTAGACTGTGAGAAAATAAATTTCTCTTTGTTAAAGTAATCCACTTGTGGTATTTCTGTTATGACAGCTCTAGATAACTAAGACACTCTCGTTGCTTAGCTCCCATTTCTTGCTTTCTTCTTAATTTTTCTGAGAAAATTCAGAAAGATACTTCCATATTCACAGTTGAAACGTCATTACAGAAGAAAGCCTATTTAGCTAGAAAGGAGACCATATTCTAGTCCAACCTCCAACTCTATGACCTTGAACAACTCAGCCATTTGAATTTTTAGTTTTTTTTTTCCTCCAAATATACCATGTTTCTCACCCTCTGGTGATTTTGATAATTTTAAAAATCCCTACGAATTTTAAATTGCTGTGATCATACTCATTATAAATAACTGCCATCTTAATCTTAGTGGCATAGTAATCTGAATAATGAAAACCTTAGTTTCTAAGTAATTGCCTATCCTTCAGAATTCTTTCCTAAACGTAGTAGTTCTAGATAGCTAATTTCACATCCTTGGTTTGGAGAGCTCTCCTAGGTAGGAAAAAGAAAGAATAGGATACAGTTTTAGAAGTTTTACATTTTAAAGCTATAAAATCTTTTATTGACTTTTGTAGATGGAGTTTCGGTCAGAGGGTCTTATGTGGGTTGTATCATTTGTGAGAACAATTCAAGGCTTTTTCACATAAAGATAGTGATTGATTACCTAAATAAAAGCTGAGTGTAAATTTTTCTATTAACAGACTCAAGGACCACATCCATACTCTGTTAGTTGGCAAAAACCCCCAGTTAGTTCCATACAGCAAGACGACAGTATATGAACATAGAAGTCAGGAAAAAAAGAAAAGAAAATGGAAAAATATAAGGAAAAAAGAGATTTAAAAATTCCCCAAATGCAGAATTCCCTTGACTTACTCTCACAGCACATCAACAACTTCTTGTCATGTAATACTATTTCTGCTTTACAACCTAGAACTCCTGATCCTATACTCAGTGTGTGATCTTCCCTTCAGTTATCAAAGCTATTGCCTTGAACATTTTGCCCACACACATGGGCAGCAGGGGCTCCTGTCCCACATCCTGAGCTTTAGAGGGTCCTACTCGAGATTTCCTCCAGGTAAAACCAGAAGATCACAGGACAAAAGTGGGATGTCCTCACCTAGTAACAGTATCTCACTCTTGCAGACCTTATTCTGAGTACCTGGTACTTGTCCACATGACCCCTGAGTCAGCTTTCAGGGTCTGTGCAAACCAATCCTTGAGTCCTGCCGCCTGAAGGCAGACTAAGTCACCAGTTGGCTCATGCCTAAGACAGAAGAATGGGGCAAGACTCTCACTTGAAGACAAACTGGAGAAAACCAGGGGCCTGGAGATAGCTCTTCTTGCACCATCATGTTCTGACAGGAAATTCCATAGTTTCCAGCCATTGTAAATTCAAACCTGACTTGCCCAGGTATATTTGCATATCAAGGGCTAGAATATATTTTAATGAAAATTTGATACTAACTTACAACTTTAAAATATTTATGGGTCTCCATTTGTACCCTTGTCCTGAGTCCCACAAACATAAGGGCTAGCCCTGCCTTTAAGTGCTGTTTTTGTAGTGTGTAGCTTTTGGCTTGAAACATCAGAGTTGGCAAAAGACGCAGGTCTCAGCATGTCACTACAATACTCAAAGTCTATCAGGGTTTAGCTCTTTGCTCCGGGAGGAAGATTCACAATTCTCCTTTCACTTTATGCCATGAATCAGGGCCGTTTGTTGTCGTTGCTGTAGAGTTGGCTTCAACTTATGGTGACCTTATACATAACAGAAATATTTCCAGGCCCTGCACCATCTCCATGATCTTTGATATGTTTGAACCCATCTTTGAGGCTATTTTGTCAATCCGTCTCATCAGTGAGGATTTTCTTCATTTTTGCTCACCCTCTACCTTGCCAAACGTTGTGGCTTATTCTGATGACTGGTCCAAAGTAAGCAAGATGAATTATCGCTATACCTGCTTCTAAGGAGCATTCCAGTTGTACGTCTTCTAAGGCTAATTTGTTCATTCTTCTGGCAGTCCATGGTTTATTCAGCATTTGCCAACACCACAATTCAAATACATCAATTCTTTATTATTTTTTCACTGTCCAGCTTTCTCATGCATATGAGGTGATTGAAAAAACCATGGCTTGAGTCAAGCACACCTTAGTCATCAAAGTGACATCTTTACTTTTTAGAGGTCTTTGGTAGCATATTCTCCCAATGTAATTCTCATGGATTGAATTGTGTCCCCCCAAAACCTGTGTCAGCTTGGTTAGGCCATGATCCCCAGTATTGTGTGGTTGTCCTCCATTTTATGATTGATATGATTTTCCTATGTGTTTTAAATCCTACCTCTAGGACGTTAATCCCACTTTTAGGTGGCATAGGCGACAGTTATGTTAATAAGGCAGTACTCAATATACTAGATTGAATTATGTCATCAGTCAATCTCTTTAGAGATATAAAAGAGAGAATCAAGCAGAGAGACAGGGGGACCTCGTACCACCAAGAAAGCAGCACTGGGAGCAGAGTGCACAGGGTCCCTGCCCTGAGAAGCCCCTCGACCAGGAGAAGATTGATGATAAGGACTTTCCTCCAGAGTCGACAGAGAGAGAGAAAGCCATCCCCTGGAGCTGATGTCCTGAATTTGGATTTGTAGCCTACTGAACTGTGAGAAAATAAATTTCTCTTTGTTAAAGTCATCCACTTGTGGTATTTCTGTTATAGCAGCACTAGATAACTAAGGTGGTAATGCTTCATTCGATTTCTTGACTGCTGGTTTCATGGACTTTGATTGTTGATCCAAGTAGAGTGAACTCTTTGACCCTAGGTAATATCCTAGGCCTATGGTCACTTCCAAGGAGCCCTGGTAGCACAGAGGTTAAAGCACTCAGCTGCAAACCGAAACGTCATTGGTTTGAACCCACCAGCTGCTCCCTGGGAGAAAGATGTGGTAGTTTGCTTCCATAAAGATTTACAGCCTTGGAAATTCTGTGGGGCAGTTCTACTGTGTCCCACAAGGTTGTTATGAGTTGGAATTGACTCGACAGCAATAGAATTTACGATCACTTCCAGGGCAATATCCACTTCCCTAATCCTTTTTTTTTCCCTGCTTTCTTTTTATTGTATTTTACTTTCCTGAGGTTTACTACCTATATTTCAGCTCCTTCTACAGAAGCCTTGTCCTAAGAGCTCTACATTTATCTCATATTTGTAGAGGTGATGGTTTTCTTAAGTTTCTGACCCATTTTTGTTAACTAGAGCTTTCTTTTCTTATAGGAAAAAGATAAAATGGAATGCAGCTAACATTTCTTTAGCACAAACCAGGCACTGTACTAGGCACTGTACTTATCCCCCTCACTGTACAACAAGGCAGATATCTCTTTTGAACAGAGGAAGAATCTGAAGCTTAGAAAAGTTAAGAAATTGGCAGAGCTAAGGAACCCAGTTATGTGTGACTGCCCTAACCCTGTAATTGTCACAGAAGGGCTGTTTCAAATTGAAATTGCTACTAATCACTCACATTTCAAAGATAGCCCCAGTAATCTCACTCACACTTCTTATAAAGTCTCAAACTAATCATGTGTAGACCGAGATCCATGTATCTTTATTTAGCTCCCTGCTAAATGGTTTGGCCATTATAACCACTGTCTAATGATCTTGAGTGAGCTCTTCGGTCTTACTTTTAATATCCTCAGAGGTTGGAATTGTGAAGGAAGAAAAAGAGACCAGAGGGAGAAAAAGATTGAAGAGTGAGGAAACTGATATTTCTGATAAGCACTAATATTTCTGACAAACTCACAATGGAGTTTTTCTTAGCAACTTAGAATATGTGAATGTTTCGTATTCACCTTTTTAAATTATATTTTAGGTAAAGGATATTAGAGTCAGAACGCCCTTCAACAAGAGACTTAATTTGGTCACCACCTAGAAATGTGTAAGTGGTTATGATTGCTTTCAAAAAGAAGAATATTTTTGCAAAGTTAGTTAACACAGTTTCTTAATAATGACCTGTTGCTGTCAGGTGCCATTCAGTTTATTTCAACTCATAAGGACCACATGTGACACAGGAGAACTGCCCCAGAGAGTTTTCTATGCACAGTGGTTAAGAGCTATAGCTACTAACCAAAAGGTCGGCAATTCAAATCCACCAGCCACTCCTTGGGAAACTTACAGGCAGTTCTACACCATCTTATAAGGTCGCTGTGAGTCGGAAGTGACTGGACAGCAACAGGTTTGGTTTTTTTTGTAGAATCTTTAAGAGAGCAGATTGCCAGGTCTTTCACCCATGGAGCCTCTGGGTAGGTTCAAACCACTGACACTTCGTTAGTGGTGGAACGCTTAACCATTGCGCCACCAGCACTCCTTAAAGTCTTGGTATTACGTTAAATTTTGCTTATGTAAGGAAGAGTGGCTGCTGCCTGTTGAAGGTGACTCTCAGAAGGTTGTCATGGCTGGTGTAGTTACAGGATGAATGATGGGACGATTTTAAGCTTTGTTATGAAATTAAGAGCTAGTATCAGCAACTGAAGTTTCTAAACAGTGTCATGACTTGAACTCATGATTAAGCTTGGACTTCAGCAGAAGGTGCTGTTAAGTTAGACCTCATAGTTAGGCACCCTCAATTTACCCAGCTAGGTTACCAGGTCAGAATTAGTGCCTTACAGGAGACCCAGAGTTATAATGAAGGGAAAGTGTGGCCAAGAGTTCATAAAACCTGCACAAATATGATAGATAGCAACAGAGACTGCATCTTTGACAGGCACTCTTGCTCTCATAGGTAACACTGCACCATGCCTGCTATTACAGGGACACACTAAATGCAGGTATCCTGTCTCAGTCAGAGCCTGAGTGGAGGATTATTATTTTAGGCAATTTATCTCCAACTGAAAGAAGCTAGGGAGATCAGGTAATCTACCTCCAAAAAATCTATGGAAAATGCTATGGAGCACAGCTCTATTCTGCCACACGTAGGGTTGCCATGAGTCACAGTCAACTTGAAGCCAACTGCTAAATGGTAAGAAATACAGAATGGGCAAGCTAACCCTTTCCTCTGAGTACTCTATAAATTAGTTCAACTTAGTTTAGTATGACATCTACTACATCTAAGGAATTGTTTAAGCATCGTAGAAAACAGTGGTAAGTCAGATAAGATGGCCACTGCTTTCCAGGCCATTGCTACCTCTAATGAAGGAGGGAACCACATGCACAAGTAACTCTAATAAACTACCATTGTGTGAAAAATGCTGGAAGTACCAACTGCAATGAAAAAAAAAGGGAGGGAAGGATTAACTTCACTGCAGGGCGGAGGGGTTGCTACCAGTTTATTACATCTCATCGGTCCAGTGATTATCTTCTCCCTAGGGGCTGTCTGCTGAATAATCTAGAATAAGAGTATTAATTATGTAACATAGTCGGATTTTTTTGACTACAGAAATGATCAATTAGCTCTTCCATTTTCTTATATAAACCAATCTAGCATTCCTTCTGGAAAGAAGAGAAACTGATTTGTAGTTATGTTTCTGTTTACTTTTAAGCAGGGAATTCTAACCATGAGTTGGTGGTTTTCTAGCTAAACGAGTCATTTTTTAACATTATAAACCCAATTATGAATCTGTTAAACTTTTTAATTATATTTTTTAGTATAAGATGAGACAGACAGAGTTGCAGGCAGTAAAATTTGTGGAAAATCATTGCATTTACATATATATACATATATAACCAAACCCATTGCCGTCCAGTCAATTCTGACTCATAGCGACCCTATAGGACAGAGTAGAACTGCCCCGCACGGTTTCCAAGGAGTGCCTTGTGATTCGAACTGTTGACCTTTTGGTTAGCTGCCATAGCTGTTAACCACTACGTCGCTAGGGTTTCCATATATATATATTTATATAAAAAAATATATATATTATTCAGAGAACAAACTTTAAAAAATAAATTAGTAAAAATGTAAAGTGATTTTTTTTTTTTCTGGTACATCAATTTCCTGAAGTTTCTGCAGTAAGCTGGTTAGAAAGCAGTTTATAGAGAAATGATCTGGTGACTGTCATTTGCAACCTCCCTACATCTATCAAATAAAGTGATTAAACCTGCATCCATCATTCAGCGTAATTAATCAGTCCGACACAACAACCCACACTCGTGTGCTGATTAATCTGTAGTTCAGGTACATACATCTCAGCCTTCAAATCCAGATGAGAGATGTGTTCATCAGGGTAGCCCTATTGCAATTATAAAATGGGTAGATATTCCATAAAGAGGGGAGGCAGAAGGTTTTTCCTAACTGGCATCAAGTAAGTACAGAGTTCATCAAGGACTGCTAAACAGAGAACACAAACCCAGCAAAACAGGTTATTTTTGTTTGTTTGGTTGGTTGTTGTTGTTATATATTTATTTTGAATAACTTCCCCCCTAAATGAAGTCAAAAAATTACCCACTTGATGAAGTAGATCTCTGAACAAAAAGAACTTAAATTTAAGGGTTAGTTTGAGAATTTAACAAGTATTTGTTGGGCACCTAATATGCCCACGGTATCCCTCAAATGGTTGAGTGCTCGGCTACAACCAAAAGGTTAGTGATTTGAATCCACCCAGAGGTGCCTGAAAGAAGGGCCTGGTGACCTATTCTGAAATGCCACAACCGTTGAAAACCCTGCTCCGAAGTACATGGGGTCTCCCTGAGTTGGTGGCAACTTTTTTTTTTTTTTTTTAATATGTCCGAAGGACATAGCAATGATCCAACAAGGTCCCTACTCCCAAAAAAGTGCACATTTTGGTGTTCCAACATCAACAGTGTTAGAAAGGGCATCTCCTGTCATCCTGGACCTCATCAGTGGCAATCTGAGCTACACAGTTTTCAAAAAGACAAATCTCTTTTTAAAGTTATTTAGTACGTGTTTTAATAATTATTTAGACACCTGAAATAATATTAAATGTCTCTGTGCAATGTTTAACATAGCTTGTATAAAACCCAAGTGTGTTTTGATAGTGGGAAGAAATCTTGATAGTTACCTGGGTTTCTTCTGTTTCATATATGAGAAGAGCTAAGAGAGAAGTTACTCACTCAGGTTCACCAGGCTGGTGATTATCTACTTCCCAACACAAATTTATGGGTGACTCTCCAATTTTCTACTCCCACTCTTCCATGCTATCATTAGTGTGAATTTTAAACAGTAGATACAGACATGATTTGATATAGCTTCAGGAATTATAAGAAATGGAGATTTTTTGCATCTATTATTTTTAGCACATTTTTTCCTTTATTTTAATGATTGTTTTAGCAGTTCGAATGATATAGAGGTATGATCCCTTTCATATTCTTTCTATATGCATACCAACATATACCTATATATATATACATGTGTATGTATATATATACACACTTGAACATGGTTTTCAAAATAAGTGATTATACCTTATGTTTTATATAGTTTTGAAGAATTTCCTTAAGGATTCCACTTCAATCGTTCTGTTTATGTCCCCCTTTCATCACCATTACCTACAAGATAGCTGTTTCTAACTGTAGACATCAGGATCTGACCACCCTGTCAGTTTTATACTAAGCAAAAAGAGCTAATCTCTCTTGACTATCATTATAACTGCCGTCTAATGATCTTTGGAGTACTTGGATGGCACAAACAGTTAAGCACTGCATTCCAAAAGGTTGGCAGCTCTGAGTCCACACAGAGGTGCCTCAGAAGAAAGATCAAAGCCATTGAAAACCTTGTGGAACACAGTTCTTCTCTGACACACACATGAGGTTGCTATAAGTTGGAGTTGACTCATTGACAACTGTTCTCTTTTTTTTTAAATGATTTTAATGAGCTTTTCAGTCTCATCCTTAACATCCTCAGAGGTTGGGCTGGCGGAGGAAGGAAAAAGAGACTAGTTAGAGAAGGTGGAAGAATGAGCAAACTGATACTTCTGACAAGCATTGACGTTTTTCACAAACCCAAAGTGGTATTGTTCTTAGCAACTTAAAGTATGTGAATATTTCATCTTCACTTTTTTGAATACATTTTAGGCAATGGATAGTGGTGGCAGAAAAGATGCCTGCATTAGCCCCCACCCAAAAATGTATAAGCAGCTATGACTGAGGTGGAAATGAGAGATATTTTGTCTAAAACGCACAGTCAAGTGTTTCAAACACTTTCTCTCACTCTCCAATCAAAGTTTCACAAAACTACACTCTCTAGCTAGCAACTAGATAAGGTTGAAAGGGGTTGATAATCTAGATAAGAGCTGAAATGGAGCAGGGTGTTTGAGCACCTCCCATTGGATAAGTGATGGGAATCAGTGATTTTTAACTACTTAAGTGTTTCAGGAAGTCTGTCCACTTTAAATAAGGGCTCTTGCTGACTGAAGGATGTTTGCGATGAAATTTGGTTTCTTTTTAAGTTTTGCCTTCCTGAGCCTGATAAAGTCATTTTTGCAATGTCTTCCACATTCTTATTAATTTCTCTTGATAATCACATAAATTAAATTGCAAAGTTTTAACTCTTGAAAAATTACAAAACTTAAATAATGGATTTAGAAAAAAAGAATGAAAAGCAATCCACACAAAGGAAAAACGAGTCCTTAACGTTCATTTTCTTTCTGAAAAAAATCTGTGTGTTCTTATAAAATCTTAATTCAACATATTCAGTCTTCTCAGTTAAGCATCTCAATCTAATAAACAAAGCATCTCACCTTAGGATAGTACCAATTCTCTGACCTTCCCCTAAGTTCACAAATTGTCTCTTATTTCCAGCTTTTTTAAAATAGCTAAGCATTTTCATAATTATTCTTGAGAGAAAAGAGAGGTAATCAAAATGACTACAGCTTTATAGATTAATAACCAATGAAACCAATAGGAAATAACCCAAGTAAATCTTTATTTGAATGTTACTTCACTGTTTACAAGCACCGTTTTTGGGTTTTAATTCATTTTCATATAAAGGTTTCCTCCCTTATCGGAAAGTAGTGCTCCTATGAAAACTTTTGTAAGCTGAAATTGCGTAAAGTGAAGTAATTACCATTAATTTACATGGGAAAAATTTTGTAACATTCCCAGACCCAAAAAATAACCTACCAAATCATACCAAATAACACACAAAACCTAAACTAACACCAGCATGTAGTAAAGGCAGGAACGATACCATGCTCACAGGCACAGTTAAAAGCTACGGCGGCTTGATGCTGAGATGCTGAGTGTAGTTCCTAGCCAAGGAGCTGGGTGACGCCGCTCTAGCTGCTTTTCGTAAAAGCAAAAATAGTCCTCAGATTTCTTTTGGTTAGCAAAAACAAATACTTATGTAAGTCTCTCGTAAAAGCAAAGTGGTATAAAGCAAATTTTCAAAAGGCAGGAGATATGCATGTCATCTCATTTATGATAATCGAGAAAGAATAAAACAAGAGGGTGCATCCCCTCCCTGACATTTGGCACACTGTATGTTCTTATAAGATTGAAAAAATGAGATTGATAATTCATATTTTAAAAGTTGACAGTTCTTTTACAGGACAATTGGCAGCCTGCCTTTTGTGGTGACATAGTCTAGAAAAACTAGCCGGTTACCCAAATTGAAGGAGCAATGTACAATTTAAGTTCCTTTAAAACGAGAGTAGGAGAAATCATGAGCTAGTTCACGTTTGGGTTTTTGTTTCCTTTAGAGCCTTGAACGTTTGTGAGAGGAAAAATAAATAAGTAAATATGTGGCTACTGTAAGGTGGCTTCCATGAAAGGAGTAAAGTGTCGTGGTTTTGAGAAGGCCCAAAACTATGAAGGCCAACTGCCAAAAATGACCCCTAGTGCAGTTTTCTTAATCCATTCTGGACCTTGCAAATTTTAATGAGACTGAGTCAACTGACTGCATTGCCATAGGATTTTAGAATCAGTTTGTCAGTTTATATGTATGTATATGTTTCTATTTCTATGTTGTTTTTGTTGTTAGGTGCCCTAGAGTCAGTTCCAACTCATAGCAACCCCACGTACAACAGAATGAAACACTGCCCATTCCTGAGCCATCCGCACAATCGTTGTTATGCTGGAGCCCGTTGTTGCAGCCACTGTGTCAACTCATCTTGTTGAGGGTCTTCTTCTTTTTCATTGGCCCTCTACCTTACCAAGCATGATGTCCTTCTCCAGGGACTGATCCCTTCTGATAACGTGTCCAAAGTATGTGAGACATAGTCTTGCCATCCTTGCTTGTACATATATAATGCTTACTGGAATTCCGTTTGGGTTTTTGTTGAATCTATAAAACAATTTGAGAGAATTGACATCCTAATAATATCGAGTCTTCTGGCCAAAAACAAAATATACCTATCTATTAGACTTTCTTTAATTTTTTTCAGCAATAGTGCATGGTCTTCACTGGTGAGGTCTTGAACATATATTATCAGATTAATTTCCAAGTATTTCATTTTTTTGTGCTATTTAAAAAAAATTTTTTTTTTTTATTTTAAATGATATTGTTATTTTTATACACCTACTCCTCACTTGGAAACCCTGGCGGTGTAATGGTTAGGTGCTATGGCTGCTAACCAAAGGATGGGCAGTTTGAATCCACCAGGTGCTCCTTGGAAGCTCTATGGGGTAGTTCTCCTCTGTCCTACAGGGTCGCCATGAGTTGGAATCGACTCAGTGGCACTGGGTTTGGGTTTTTTTTTTTTAACCTCCTCACTTATCAACTGTCTTGTTATCCGACATTTCACATTTCTGATAATAGTAAAAAACCTGCTTTCTGTATGTCTAGCGTAACAAATGTCGAGGTGCTAGGGGAGATTAATGCGGGCAGTGATGGTTATATATTAGCTTGGCTGGGCCATGACTCTCAGTGGTTTGACAGTTAAGTAATTATGCAATTTGGCTGTTATGTAATAATATAATTTGGCAGTTATGTAATGATATAATTTGGCAGTTACGTAATGATGTAGTCATCCTCCATTTTGTGATCTGATGCAGTCATCCTTCATTTTTGCATAACATTGATTTTCACATAATGACCTGGTCTTTGGAATCTAACTATGTCTATAACTGAAGAGTGGGTATATTACAATTTGCAATGGTTTATCGCTGGTATGTAGAAATACAGTTGACTTTTATACTGCTTTTGTATCCTGTGACTTGCTAAACTCATTTTTTAGTTCAAGTAGCTTCTTTGTAGATTCTGCCATGCTTTCTACATAGATGGCTGGGCAAATACAGATTTCCTTCTTTCTTTTCAATCTCAAAATCTTTTTTTTATTGTCTTATTGAACTATACAGTACAATGTTGAATAGAAATATGGTGAGAAGAGAAATCCTCGACTTGTTTCCTGGTCTCAACAGACAAGCATTCACATCTGAGTAGTACGTTAGCTATAAGTTTTTGCTTGGTTGAGGACATTCTCTTTTACTTCTAGTTTGCTAATAACTTTTATCAGGAGCATACACTGGATTTTGTTGGATGCTTTTTATGCATCTATTGTGATGATCTTATATTTTTTATTTTTAGTTTATTGATAATTTGTTTAGAATTTTTGCTTATATATTCATGCAGGCTATGGATCCATGGTTTTCTTTCCTTGTAATATCTTTGTCCCCTTTTAGTACCTAGTAATGCTGGTCTCATTGAATAAGCTGGAAAGTATTCCTTCTTCTTCAGACCTCTGGCAGAGTTCATATGCAATTGATATTTGTTTGTTTGTGTCAGCAGGCAGTTGATTGGGTCTTGTACTGCAAACCTGTTTCTTAGGTGGCAGTTTTTATTTCCTTTCAGATCTTTTGTCTTAGGAGCTGCTATCAGTTTGCTCCATAAATGTGTGGTTGAGGCCAGAGGGGTGGGTAGACAGAATTTGGGGACCTTCTCTATGTCTTGTTCCCTTCTGGGATTCCCTCTCTAGGACAAGTGGTCGTGGTTTTCCTAGATTCAGTCCGTTGTTTCCAATAGGCTAGAAAGACTGCCTTTTTCCCGGGTGTCAGTGACTCTAGATATTTTAGTGACTGAGGCTGGTTCCAGGGTAAAAGCCATGAAAATAGGCACTAATTTCTTACAACTCCTCTCTTCCAAGAGTAGACTCTCTGCTAGAATATTCCTGCTTCTCTTCACTCTCCAGTACCTCCAGGCAAGTGCTTTTTATATTATGTCCAGAATTTACAAATGTCATCTGCAGGGAGGTTGGTACAGTAAAATCCTATTCAGCCACTACTGAAAACAAACGTCTTCCATGCTTGCTTTAAACTCTTGAAGCGTCACTTGTTATCTGCTGTTTCATTTAGCGTGCTTGCCTCTAACAATCTCATTGCCACTTCAATGTGCTGCATCTAATCTGATGTGAACTTAGAAACGAAACTTCTGACAGAGTAGAAATTTGTCTAAATTAAGAGTAGATGGCCATGAGGGATTCTAGTATCTGTAAAGATTATGACCTTTATTACATGAAGTTTGCGTAACAAATTTTGGCTGTGCTGAGGTATTATTTAATCACTTTTGGGAATTTATTGTGGCTGTATTTTTTAAATTTAAACCTCTCATATGAATTTTGAAAAAGTGAGGTATTTTTCTTATACATGTATGGACTCTCACACAAAACTACAGGCTTGGTTTTTTTTTTTTTTTTTTTTTAATTTGAGCCAATTTACCCAGTATCTTTCAACTGCTTGATAGACATATGTGCAAAAAAAAACCTAACCATAGATTTATTTTTATTAACCAAGAAAAGAATATAGTGATTTATGCATATTGGTTAGGCTAAGTGTGTTGGATCAAAACTAAAATTTATTTTCAACTATTGATAGCCCACAGTGGGTTTTTGAATCACGATTTATTGCTAATCTTGCAAAGATACTTTTTATAAAGTGGAGCCCTTGCTAGTTCCTTTTTTAAAAGCTGTCCCTATGATGCCCTCGTAAGTGAAATGGCTAAATAGGTTTTATAGCTGTGAATTACTTTCACCAATACATAACATATGCTAGAAGTGCAGAATTTATTCTTCGAATCAGTATAAGCCCATGTAGCTTGTTAAAAATTTTGTTCAGTTCCAACTCTTTTGTTCATATTTGATTTCAGAACATTCTATATTTTTGGCAACTGAACTGAACCTGAAGCTCATGGATTTACCAATGCTTTCTACATTTTTGAACTTTGCCATCTGATTCTAAGTAATACATGCCCTTTTTCTCCTAGCTCATAAGCATACATTATTATGTAATTGTTTTGACTCAGTTTTATTCAAACAATTAATTGTTACGGATGGTTGGAGGTAACATCTCCACTCAACCACACATATCTTTATATTTCTCAAGCCAATTCTTTTCTATTCTGCCGGATCAGGCTGAATTCTAAAAACGGAGAAGCAGAATTTTCATTTCTCCTCTTTTGATTTCCAGAGGCTTATTGGATGAGGCTCAAATAAGAAGAAATACTGTTTTACTATTCTCACAAATAAGTGCCCCCGTAAGACCAAATTCATCACTCATCTGTCAGTTTGTCATACTGCAGTGGCTTGCCTGTTGCTATGATGATGGAAGCTATACAAATTTCTGGAAGAGCTTATATACAAATACCATCAGGGTCACCCCTGGTGGACAGGTTTCAGTGGATCTTCCAAACTAAGACAGACTAGGAAGAAAGGCCTGGTAATCTATTCAAACATACCAGTGATCATGAGAATGGCACAGACTGGACTGTTATACACAAAGTTGTCATGACTCAGAGCCAGCTCAATGACAGCTAACAACAACAGTAAAGACTAAATAGAGAAAACATATTTGGAATATGAAAATAAGTTAAGTACATTTTTTATTAACTTAGAGGGGACCACTTTCACACATTAAGATATAACATTGTTGTCAAGGAAATAATAGCAGATCTAGGAAAAATTATATTTAGCTGAAGGGAGTGAAACCCATCCTTTAATCATCAAATGATTTCAAAATATTATTGTGGAAGAAGAAATTAGAGTGACTTAGAAGGGCTTAGGAGCCCAGGTGGCACAGTGGTTAAGAGCTTGGCTGCTAACCAAAAGTTCAGCAGTTCGAATCTACCAGCCACTCCTTTGAAACTCTATGGGGCAGTTCTAGTAATACTAATAAGATGATGTCCACTATTTTAGTCATCTAGTGCTGCTATAACAGAAATACCACTAGTGGATGGCTTTAATAAAAAGAAGTTAATTCTCTCACAGTCCAATAGGCCAGGAGTCCAAATTCAGGGTGTTAGCTCTCTCTTTTGGCTCTGGAGGAAGGTACTTGTCATCAGTCTTCCCTTACTCTGGGAGCATCTCAGCACAGGAACCTCAGGTCCAAAGAATGTGCTCTGCTGCCAGCACTACTTTCTTGGTAGTATGAGGTTCCCATATCTCTCTGCTCACTTCTCTCTTTTATATCTCAAAAGAGATTGCCTTAAGGCACTATCTAACCTTTTGGACCTCATCAGTATCTTATTACATCGTAGTGATAGGGTTTACAACGCATAGGAAAATCATATCAGAAGATAAAATGATAGACAATCATACAAGGGAATCATGATCTAGCCAAGTTGACAGATATTTTGGGGGGACACAATTCAATCCATGACATCAACTTAAAGAAAATGTAGACAGCATATCAGGAAACTCTCCAAATGACAGTCTTCAGTGGGAAATAACGAGCTGAGTATTTTCACCTCTTATTTCTGAGTCGTTACAATAACTAGAATATATTATAGTGGTAACTGGATATTTGGACAGGGGAAACTGTGTTTCTCTTTAAATCAGACACTGGTTCATGTTCTCTGATCTATGTGGGTTGTGGCAAAACCATTGTATGGTCATACACTATGTTGTTGCTGTTGTTAGGTGTTATTGAGTCAGTTCCAACTCATCGCGACCCTATCTATGCACAATAGGATGAAACACTGCCCTGTCCTGCACCATCCTTACGACATTGTTATACTTAAGCCCATTGTTGCAGCCACTGTGTCAATCCATCTCATTGAGGGTCTTCCTCTTTTCCACTGACCCTGTACTTTACCAAGCATGATGTCCTTCTTCAGGGACTGATCACTCCTGACTACATGTCCAAATTATGTAAGATGCAGTCTCGCCATCCTTGCTTCTAAGGAGCATTCTGGTTGTACTTCTTCCAAGACACATTTGTGCATTCTTTTAGCAATCCATGATATGTTCAATATTCTTCACCAGCACCACAACTCAAAGGCATCAATTCTTCTTCAGTCTTCCTTATTCACTGTCCAGCTTTCGCATACATATGATGCGATTGAAAATACCATGGCTTGGGTCATTTTTTTTGGGGGGGGGGGATCAGGAGCACCTTAGTCTTCATGGTGACATCTTTGCTTTTCAACACTTTAAAGAGGTCCTTTGCAGCAGATTTGCCCAAATACAATGCATCTTTTGATTTCTTAACTGCTGCTTCCATGGGTGTTGATCGTGGATCCAAGTAAAATAAAATCTTTGGCAGCTTCAATCTTTTCTCCATTTATCATGATGTTGTTTATTGGTTCAGTTGTGACAATTTTTGTTTTCTTTATGTTGAGGTGTAATCCATACTGAAGGCTGTGGTCTTTGATCTTTGTTAGTAAGTGCTTCAAGTTCTCTTCACTTTCAGCAAGCAAGGTTGTGTCATATACTATAATTGCTAGCAATTTATGATAAAAATCTAACTTGTGACATATGTAGGAACAATTCCTGCAGGTCATATCAAGTCTTCTAAGCCATCCATTTATTTTGTTTTTTGACATGGCTGTTCTTGTCAGATATTAAGCAAAATCTAGACATACCTTAGATATGTAACATCATAGTTGTACAAGAATGCTATAGAAGGAAGAAAGGAACTGGAGAGCTGTGTGAGCAGAGAAATTTCGGTGGACTAATTGGGACCTAAACATCACAGTAGGAACATGAAGCAACTTTCTGGTCGATTCAAGAAAAGAGTCAAAATGAGGAAAAGACGTGGCGATTATAAAACCACAGATTAATTTTCTCACCATACAATTGGCAAGCATTGAAAAGCTGACTGAGCTGTAACCTATCATGGCAAGCCTCCTGGGATCTTGGAAGGTAGGAATCTTAGCTGAATGTAGGATATGCAGCCAAAAGCCTGGCTGGTGACAGAAAATAAATAGAAAGAGCAATTTTTCAGAGGAGATATTCTATCTGCTTTCAGGATTCTGGGTAGCCTCTATGTGAGGGGAAAAGGGAACCACATACCCTGATGAGGATGCATTCAATATGGGCCAACAATAACACTGAAGTTCACACTGTCCATGGAGTCCTATGATACGGATAACATACACATTCAGATTGCTTTTGTGAGAAGGGTAAATGGATTTTGTAGATTGAGATCATCCCCAAATTCTTGGTGTCTATGAAATTTTCCCACCACCTATCTTTAAGTTTGCTGTATTGTGGTGGCTTGCATGTTGCTATGATGCTGGAAGCTATGCCACTGGTACTTTAAATACCTGTAGGGTAACCCATGGTGGCCAAGTTTCAGCAAAACTTCCAGAGGAACACTGACTACCAAGAAAGACTTAGTCATATGTTTCAAAACTTAGCCAATGAAAAAACCCTATTGATTACAATGAAATATTGTCCAATATACTGCTGGAAGATGAGACCCTAGGTTGGAAGACACCCAAAATACACAGTGGCCGCAACAAGGAACTAGAACACACCAATGGTCATGAAGATGGGGTAGGACTAAGCAACATTTTGTTCTGTTGTACATGAGGTCACCGTAAGTCAGAGCTACTCAATGGTAACTAACAACAACATGCAATCTACACATTTAATGTCTTACACATGTGTATAGACTTTGCTTTCAGTTAAAATTCTTAATATTACTACATGAGTTAGTTTTTCCCATATTTTATGAATCCTATTTTTCTGGAAAACGGAGAAGACTATTAACAAATAAAAAAAAAAATCCATTGTCGTTGAGTAGATTCCAACTCATAGAGACCCTGTAGGACAGAGTAGAACTACCCCACAGAGTTTCCCAGGAGTGCCTGGTAGATTCAAACTGCCAACCTTTTGGTTACCAGTTATAGCTTTTAATCACTTCCTGCCATGGAGTCCACTAACAAATAGTCCATAAAATTAGTTTACCTTGGAATAATTAAAAGATTGTATGAATTATGGCATTTCTTATACATATAGTTTACACACAAAAGGCATATGTAATATTCTGAGATTTGGGTGCAATTTATGAAAAATAACTTGGAAAGAAAAGGAGGAAGGAGTTTATAACTGGCAGAAGCTCACAGAAAAGAGCTGACCAAGCCAGAATCAGACACAATGTCCAGAGGGCCAGGCGGGCATGATGGTGAACCTAAATGGCTGCCAGAATTTTGAGTGGTCTCAGTAGAGCCCCGGAAGGTGGGTAGCATATAGACATGGAAAGCAGGTGAGTCGTTCTATAGAATCAAGAGTGAAGGTGATTGCATGGATGAGTTTTCTGCAAGTGTTACTGGTTCCAGACTCTAGACCAGGGGACTGACAATATGTCACTGATAGAAACATGCTTATGGCACTAGAAGAGATTTTAGAGGAAATTTAGAGGAATTTAAAATTTAGAGGAAAAATGAAAATTGAAGAGTATTAGTTCCTTGGATGGGAGGAATCTTTTTTTTTTTTTTTTTGATTGTGCTTTAGGTGAAAGTTTACAGCCCAAGTTAATTTCTCATTAAAAAATTTACACATTGTTTTGTGACATTGGTAGCAATTCTCAAAATATGACAGCAGGATTGGAGGAATCTTGATGCTAAGTTATTAAATGTCACCTACTTTATACTGAGAATGCTAGGAAACTGGAGCAATGCCAGGAGATCCAGCTCTGCAGTGCTGCAGGAAGAAGCAAAAGCAGGAAGTGGGAGAATTAGGTAAAGCTTGACAGAAAGAAGTTTAGTTTTACTTTCTATAGTAGGTAGATTACTTCTCTTCTGTTCTGAATTTATATATGCACATCAAAACAGTTATGTTCATAAATTGCAGAGTACCATTGAACTCTGGTGCAATTATGATCCTGATACCTTCAAATTATCATCATTTATCGACCTATTTCATTACCACTGTTTACTGTCTATTGTTTTTTTCTCTCCATGTAGTTGTCCTTGTTGTCAGCATCATTATTGGTTTGTTTGTTTATTTATCTTTTAGGAAAATTTGCCAGCTGCTTTCTGTAGAAGCCAAGACAAAAAGTCTCTTGGGAGGAGGTCTTCTTGGTTCTAAAAAAGTCATGTAGTCCTTTTAGTTATTTACACATAAAACTATTAAGCATCCATTGGTCTAGGAAGTGGGTTGATAGCACCTTCTATGTCTTATACAAGGCAAGCACTGCTCCCTGAGTTATTCACAGGGCAGCCTCCTCTGTTTTATGAATGGGATACCTCTGCCCCTGTTCGCACCACTCTCTCGCCCATATTCTATGGGTAATTCACACAGGAACTTTTGCTACTCCCAGACACCATATGAATGTTCATGTCTCTAAGTCCTTGCTTGAAATATCTATCCTGTTCTCTTCCCCTAGTGGAATTCTTCTCATCCTTCAAGGATTAATGGACTAATGTAGACTGTATCTCTTTACCTATTGTTCATTCATTCTTTCTGCAAATAGGAGCTGAGTTCTTACTATGCTAGATATATCAGTAGAAATTGGGGATGCAGTGATAAGACAAAATTTTCCTCATATGGATCTTGTGGTACAACGTGTATTTGAAACAATGAAGTAGGTAACAACAGTAAAGCATCATAAGCATTAGAATATGGAAGCTACGAGAACATAAATCAGGGGCTCCTAGCCTAGTCTAGATTAGAAAAGACTTTGCTTCCTCTGCACTCCCCTGACATTCTATTAATTCTTCTCTCATTGCAGCCATCTTTTATCATAGTTATTTATTTTATCTATCCAAATCTCTAAAATGTGACTTTCTTGAGTAAAGGAAAAGTCTCTAATTTTTTGATGCTCTATAAATGAACAAGTAGCTAATGCGTGATGCAGTGGCTTTCCCCAGTTCAGGAATCTTCTGCTCAAGTGCTCATAAAGATGAATCTCTAGAACTTTCCATTTCTAATATCTTTGTGCATCTGTATTCTTGCATTATATGGATGCTATGTCAGATTGGGAAGCAAAAGATATAGGTTATTTACTAGGAGAGATTAGGGCCTTTATTTGTTTACTTACTTGTTTATAAACTATTTTGTGCTGAAGAATGATAAATTTTTTTACACAAATCATTTCAGTGATGTAAAAAAAAATTTACCATAGAATAATATTAGCCAATAATTTATTATTTAATAAAAAGTATTATCTCTTTTTGCTATTAATATCCCTAAAATTTTACATTTTAAGCGTTATTATGGAAACATTAGTGGTGTAGTGGTTAAGAGCTACAGCTGCTAACCAAAAGGTCAGCAGTTCGAATCCACCAGGTGCTCCTTGGAAACCCTACTGGGCAGTTCTACTCTGTCCTATAGGGTTGCTATGAGTCAGAATCGACTCGACGGCAAAGGGTTGGTTGTTTGGTTGGAAGTATTATTATAATAAGATAAGTAAAATTATTGTTACAAAGGTAATGAAACCTGTACAAGGTAAAACAGCTTGCAAATGTATAATTAGGATTTAAAATATTTCCCCATGATTTTAATGTCTGTGTTTTTTTCGTTACATTTGGCTGGAACTCTCTCCAAGTGATGAAGGGACCCCAGGGCCAAGGACATGGCTTCACCTAGTAACACTACTCCTATTCTGCATAGCTGGTACTCCAGAATTTCCCATCCATATTCCAGGGTCTGTACAAGCCTATTATTCCTTGGATCCTTCCACTTGAAGACAGACTAAGCCATCAATTTGCTTACCCGCAGGCCAAGAGGTTGTTATGCTCTGATACCTGAACATTTTCCGCATTTATAACGGTTACTTCCAGAATCATTGGTGTTCAAACTTTGTATTAAAAACAGTAAGGGACTGTAGTTTTCCAGCTTGTCAAAATGGCTTCCATGAAGATGTGAGAGAAAACAGAGGCAGCAAATTGGTGAGACTTGGAATATCTTTCAGAAATTGGGACATCACTGGTTGACAGTTCTTGAAGCTTTGTGAAACTGAAGTGTCTTGGCTCTTCCCCAATAAGACTTCTGCTGGAAATAAAGTCACAGAAACACAACCCCACTTAGCTGGGTTAAGACGAGAGGAGATTTCTGATCTCAGCTATCCTTCAATGACTGGACCAAGAGCTGCAGATGTTGGCTACAATGTAAGTTAATTTGGTCAGTACTGAATTATCTCTGTAATTAAAAATATTTTCTTGAGAGATAATCTAGCATGAATATTATTTCACATATAAAGTTCAAGTTTGGTAAACAGTTTTTTTTTTTTTTTTTCATTTTACTTTTTCCTTCCTTTCACGCTTTCTTGTTTTAGTTTCTTCTTGTCTTTGTTTTCTCTTTTCTTGATCCTATTAGTAATGGCATGGCACCTAAACTCCGAAGGCCCTGTTAATTGAATATTGAACACATATAAGATAAAAAACTGTGCCCATGTGCTTGTGGCTCTTTAGGAATGAAAAATCAACAGAAAACTTTAAAAAATTATATTTTAACATTTTAAGCTAAGAAAATTCAACATACAGACGATCATTCTCTTATTAAGTACATTTTTAAATTTATAAGCTAGACAAAATTCTAAGAATGATCCTGCTGTCACATTCCTTGGCCTGTATTGTTTCCTACCCTTTGAGGGAAGGTGGAAGCTGTTAAAATAATGAAACATCACTCCTATGATTATGTTACACTATATACCAAAGGGAGACTATCTGGGCAGGCCTAAATTAATTCCTGAACCTTTAAAATGGGAGAGATTTTTCTGGATGGTGGTAGGAAGGGAAGTCAGAGAGATTTTAAGTATGAGAAGGTTTCAATGCACCATTGCTCATCTGAGCATGGAAGAGGCCACATGATGAGAAATTCAAGGGACCTCAAGAAGCTCAGCACATCTCTAGCTGACAGCAACAAAAAGGTACCTCAGTCTCTTCCCAACCCAGTAATTGCAGGGAACTGAATTATGCCAATAACTTTAATGAGCTTGTAAGTGTATTGATCTCCAGAGCCCCCACATATGAGCTCAGCATGGATGACACCTTGATTTCCATCTGTGAGACCATAAGCAGAGAGCCTAGCTAAACCTGCCCAGACTTCTGACCCTTGAAATGAGTGAGATAATAAATGGGTATTGTTTTAAGACATTATGTTTGTGGTAATTTGTTATGCAGCAGTATAAGACTAATTCAGTTTTTATTATATACTCTGTGTGAAGCACTGAAAATACAAAGATGAATAGAAAGCTGCCCCTTCTCTTGAGATTTTGCAGCATAGCAAACACAACAGATGTGTCAGGACAAAATATAATTATAATGTATTAAATGCAATGATAGAAGTTGATTAGAAAATGCTACAGGAATGCAGATACGTGTAGTGAATTCTGCCTAAGGAGAATTCCGAGAGCAGGATGTTGAATTTGATAATGAAAAAATAGCATGTAACAGGGACAAACAGCCTTACTAAGCAAAAGAGACACAAATCTTTAATGCATGAATATTCACGATCTCACAACACTGATTGAAGGCACACACAGGGCAATTTCAATTTTATAAGAAATTAAATGGTGTGAGTGTGAGTACGCCTTAGTGCTTAGCAAAATAGTTCCATTTGAGAATACCTATTTTAGCATGTTTGCAGAGATATTTACTTCAAGCACATTCTGACTGAGCAGAACTGATCATTAATGAGTGACTTAACTTTTTATGATGTATTTAATAACTTCACTAGCTTAAGAAAGTAAGTTTTAAGCCTTGAAAAATGCTGTAGCCATTAAGATTAGATTCATCTGGGAATGCCTACAAATCCCAATAACAGTGGTTTAAATAACTCCCTGCTGTCAAGTCAGTTCCAACTCATAGTGAACCTATAGGACAGAACAGAGCTGCCTTATAGGGTTTCCAAGAAAGGGACTCAAACTGCCAAACTTTTGGTTAGCAGCCAGGCTTTTAACCACTGCGCCACCAGGGCTCTGGCTTAAATAAAAAAAAAAAGGCAGGCATTTATTTCTCTGCTGTGTAACATCTCAAGGATGGCAGTTTGGTAGGAGTGGTTTCGGTGATTTCCTGTTGTCAGGGACCTAGGTTTTTGTGGCTCTGAAGCTTATCTCATGGTGGCATGGCCAGTTAGAACTCCATGATTTACACCTACACTCCATCTACTGGGCAGGGGTAAGATGGCTGTGCTAACCCTCCCTTTACACCCTAGTGATGTTATTACGCAGAAGTTGCTTCTATCACTTCTGCTTATATGCCATTGGTCAGATCTTATTTACATAGTCAGGTTTAAGGCTGCCAGGAAGTAATGTGCATCCCAGAAAATAGTATATCTAACATTTTCCTTCTGAAAATGAAAAATTATTATTTAGCATATGCATGAGCATATTTCTAAAATACACCTATACCTCCTTCCGACTCATTGTCAAGTGACCTCTTACTACCTAAAAATAAAAACTTCGGGGAAGGATGGCAAGGCTGGAACTGTTGTCCTATTTCGGGTGGTACTGTATACTACAAAAAGTCGCGGATTCTATTGCTGCACATTATGAAAATCGTGTGCCTTGTATTGGTATCAACTAAGAGAGTTGTTGTTAGTTGCTGTCGAGCCAATTCTGACTCATGGCAACTGCATGTATGCAGAGTAGAATTGCTCCACAGGGTTTCCAAGGCTCTGACCTTTCAGAAGCAGACTGCCAGGCCTCTCTCCTGAGGTGTTTCTGGATGGGTTTGAACCGCCCGTCTTTTGACTAGTAGTCCAGTGCTTAATTGTTTGCACCCTTAGCTTTTAAATTCAAGTTTATCTTGAGAAAGGCTGAGTTATTTTAACCAATTACCAATAACATTATTCTGGTGATTTTTAATACTGTTGAAAAATAATTCCCTCAAGTTTTTACCTTCAGGTGGTAAGAGTTCAGGTAACAATGAATCAGAAGATAGTAGAGATATACTAAGAACTACACTTATACATATTCTATATCATAGTTATTCATTTTTAAGTAGAACGTAGAATTTACTGTTTTCTAGGATAGCCCAGGAAACTAATATAGTTGTCACCTAAATTTTTAAAATTCTGATTCCCAACTTGGTCACATACCCTATTCCTCAGATTTTGGAATCCCTTTTTTAGAAGGAACCTTGTTTTGTTCTTTTACCTAACAAGCCCTACTTTGTTGGACTTTATTTACCCCAGCCTGCCTACTACAAAGTTTCAGACAAAACTTGATTCCTGGTGGCTTTTTGCTGTTACTGAGACTTTTATGCCTTAGATTCTTGGTTTTATTTTGTTTTTTTCCTCCTAAGGCCTTAAACTGATTGAATGAAGCCCACTCACATTATACAGGATATAACCTCCTTTACTTAGAGCCAACTGATTGTAAATATTAATCACACCTACAAAATACCTTCACAGCAATATCCAGTGTCTGACCAAATAATCAGGCAGCATAGCCTAACAAAGTTGACACATAATATTTAACCATCATAACCGTATTAGTATAATAAAGAACAAAACCACATGAACGTCTCAATGGACATAGAAAAAAGGACTTGAAAAATACCTTCCATGACAAAAAATATTCAACAAACTAGGAATGAAAAAGAACTTTCTCCTCTGATAAAGACCATCCAGAAAAACTCACAGCTAATTTTTTTTAACCTCATAGTTCATGGTGAAAATGCCTTCCCTCTAAGAGCAAAAACAAGGCAACGATGTCCTCTTCTGCCATTTCTATTCAGTGTTTCACCAGAAGTTCTCATCAGGGCAATTAGGCAAGAAAAATAAAGAAAAAGCATCTAGATTAGAAAGGAAGAAGTAAAACTATCCCTATTCTCAGAAGAACAGGAATTCCGAAACACTTAATTGTGCTCATGTGGAACCTATGCATAGACAAAGAGGCAGTTTTTTTAATAGAGCAAGAGGATAATGCAAAGTTTAAGATCAGGAAAGCTGTGTGTCAGGGTTGTATCCTTTCACGATATTTATTCAATCTGTATGCTGAGTAAATAATCCAAGAAACTGGACTATATGAAGAACACAGCATCCAGATTGGAGGAAGACTCATTAACAACCTGCAATATACAGATGACACAACCTTGCTTGCTGAAAGTAAAGAGGACTTGAAGCACTTTCTGATGAAGATCAAAGAACACAGCCTTCAATATGGATGATACCGCAACATATAGAATATACAAAAATCCTCACAAATGGACCAATGAGCAACATCATGATAAAAAATGAAAAAGTATGGAAGCTGTCAAAGGATTTCATTTTACTTGAATCCACAATCAATGCCCATGGAAGCAGCAGTCAAGAGCTCAAACAAAGATATCGCGTTGGACAAATCCACTGCAAAAGTGTCGGAAAGCAAAGACGTCACTTTGAGGACTAAGGTGCACCTGACCCAAGTCATGGTGTCTTCAATCACCTCATATGCATGCGAAAGCTGGACAATGGATAAGGAAGACCGAAGAAGAATTGGTGCATTTGAATTATGGTGCTGAAAAAGAATATTGGATATACTATAATGTGTCTTGAAAGAAATACAGCCAGAATGTTCTTTAGAAGGGAGGATGCAAGTCTTTGTGTCACCTACTTTGGACATGTTATCAGGAGGGACCAATTCCTGGAGAAGGACATCATGCTTGGTAAAGCAGAGGGTCGGCAAAAAAGAGGAAGACCCTTGATGAAATGGACTGATACAGTGGATGTAACAATGGGCTCAAACATAACAATTGTGAGGATGACGCAGGACCAGGCAGTGTTCCGTTCTGTTGTACATAGGGTCACTGTGAGTCAGAACCAATTAGATGGCACCTAACAAGAGCAACAGCATTCTCAGATGACATGATCTTTTATAATGAAAATTCTAAAGAATACACACACAAACTAAGATAAATATTAAACAATTTCAGCAAAATTCCAGAATACACGAATATCACACAAAAGCCAATTTTATTTCTGTTCACTAGTGATTTCAAAATTTCATTCCAAAATTTAATTGAAGAAAAGTTTTGTTTCCAACATTATCAAAAAGAATAAAAATTATCAAAAAATAAAAATAGACTGAAATAGACAAATCTTAAAGGGGAAGAACAGAATTGGAGAACTCATTCTTCTCAATTTTAAAACTTACCTCAAAGCTACAGTTATCCATACAATGCGTTATTGGCATAAGGGTAGAAGTATCGTTTAATGTAATAGAATTGAGGATCCAAAGATGACTCTTACAAATATGAACAATTTATTTTTGACAACGGTTTCAGTGATAAAAAGAAATGAGGTATTAAGCCATGAAAACACACTGATGAATCTTAAATGCATATTTGCTAAATGAAAGAATCTAGTCTGAAAAGGCTCCAAACTATTGTTGTTGTGTGCTGTCAAGTAAATTCTGACTCACAGTGATCCTAGAGGACAAAGTAGAACTGTCCCATAGTTTTTCCAGGCTGTAAGTCTTTATTGTCTAGGACTTTTCTCCCATGGAGTGGCTGGTGGATTCAAACCACTGACCTTTCTGTTAGCAGCTGAATGTTTAACCACTGCACCACCAGGGTTCCTTCTACAAACTGTATGATTCCAGATACATGATTTTCTGCAAAAAGTAAAACTATAGCAGTGATGAAAAGATCAACGGGCTCCAGGAATTTGGAGGTAGGTGAAGAGGGTTGATCAGATGAAGCACGAGGCATTTTTAGCGTGGTAAAACTATTTTGTATGGTGCTGTACTTGTGGATCATGATACTGTGTTTCTCAAAACCCACAGAATTTTATAGCACAAAGCGTTAGTCTGAATGTACGTAATTAAGACAAAAAATTACTTCAAAGGTTGAGTATCCCAGGATAGAATTTATAATGTGTTAAACCATGTAACTGTATTACAAATGTATGGAACAATCTTACTGACAGGACTAAAGTTAAAAGCTGCTGACCTCCGTAACTTTGGAGATTACTGGGGTCTGTAAGGCTAAATGTACCCTAGCAACAGGGAGCAAACCTAGCACCTATCTTGGTTTCTAATATCATTCTTAAATAATAGAAAGCAAGGCTCCTTTTAAACTGGCTAACATTGGGGCAGTGAATATCCATAATTATCCTAGAGCACCTTGTAGTACCAGAAAGTAAGGAAGTTCTCAAAACTACAACACAATGATGGGGTATGTCAAAGGAATACAGGATCCATGTGAAAGCTCATAATGGCCAAAGCTGGGACAACTTGAGCAACAAAATAAATAAAGTAGTATCGGATTGGAAACCCTAGTGTTGTAGTGGTTAAAAGCTATGGCTGCTAACGAAAAGGCTGCTAACAAAAAGGTCGGCAGTTCAAATCTACCAGGCGCTCCTTAGAAACCCTATGGGGTGGTTCTACTCTGTCCTATAGGATTGCCATGAGTCAGAATCGACTCAGTGGCGAGGGGTTTGGTTTTTTGGTTTTTGGTATTGGATTATAACCCAAAATACAAAATAAATGTAAAGAGTCCATAGTGATAGAAATAAACGATCAATGTAACAAATAAAAGGGGGGGGGGATGGTAGAAAATTTTCCTGTACAGGAGAATTCTAAAAAACTTAGGTATTTACTCTGCCCTCAAGGAGGTAGAGCTTTATTTTGCAGTCCTCAATTATAGGCTGATCATAATATCTTCCTTTCAAAGAGTACAGTATAAAAAAGAGATAAAAGTATAACATTACAGTAGAGAAACCTGAAAAATACTACCTTAGTCATATGATCAAGAGAAAATATCAACAGTGATAAATCCTGTTGATAGTATGCACTCTTGATATGATATGATCAAGATGGCACTTTCCCTCTGTGGTCTTTCTCCCAAAACTTATAACCCTAGTCTAATCATGAGCAAAAACATCAGGCAAATTCCAGTTGTGGGAAATTCTACAAAATACCTGACTAGTGATTCTCAAAACTATCAAGGTCCTCAAAAAGAAGCACAGTCTGAGAAACTTTCATTACCAAGAAGAGTCTAAGGAGACATGGTGACTAGATATAATGTATCCTGGCTGGGATCCTAGAACAGAAAAAGGACATTAGGCAAAACTAAGAAAATCTGAATAAGGTATGGACTTCAGTTAATAATACTGTATCAGTGTTGGTTGATTAATTGTAACAAATGTACCATACTAATGTAAGATTTAATAATAGGGGAACCTGGGTGCAGGGTATATGGGAACTTTCTATACTACTGTTGCAATTTTTCTGTTAATCTAAAGCTGTTCTAAAATAAAAAATATATATTTTTAAAAAGAATAAAGTATTTTGCAAGACATTTTCAAGGAAGATATACAAATGAAAAATTTGCACATGAAAAGATGCTGAACATCATTAATTATTGTTGTGGTTGTTGTTAGGTGCCATCGAGTTGGTCTCCACTCATAGCAACCGTATGTACTACAGAATGAAACACTGCCTGGTCCTTTGCCATGCTCACAATCTTTGTTATGCTTGAGCCCATGGTAGTCACTGTGTCAGTCCATTTCATTGAGGGTCTTCCTCTTTTTCACTGATGCTCTGCTCTACCAAGCATGATGTCCTTCTCCAGGGACTGATCCCTCCTGACAACATGTCCAAAGTACATAAGACGCAACCTTGCCATCCTTGCTTCTAAGGAGCATTCTGGTTGTATTTCTTCCACGACAGATTTGTTCATTCTTTTGGCAGTCCACGGTATTCTTAATATTCTTTGCCAGCATCACAATTCAAAGGCATCAATTCTTCTTCAGTCTTGCTTATTCATTGCCCAGCTTTCACATGCATAAGATGCGACTGACATTACCATGGCTTGGGTCAGGCACACCTTAGTCAAGGTGACATCTTTGCTTTTTCAACACTTCAAAGAGGTCTTTTGCAGCAGTTTTTTTTTTTTTTTTTTGCCCAATGCAATGGGTCTTTTGATTTCTTGACTGCTGCTTCCATGGGTGTTGATGGTGGATCCAAGTAAAATGAAATCCTTGACAACTTCAATCTTTTCTCCATTTATCATGATGTTGCTTATTGGTCCAGTTGTGAGGATTTTTGTTTTCTTTATGTTGAGGTGTAATCCATACTGAAGGCTATGGTCTTTGGTCTTTATCAGTAACTGCTACAAGCCCTCTGCGCATTCAGCAAGCAAGGTTGTGTTATCTGCATAACGCAGGTTGTTAATGAGTCTTCCTCCAATCCTGATGCCCTGTTCCTCTTCTTCATACAGCCCAGGCTTTTTTTTTTTTTTTAATTTTATGGTAACTTTATGTTAAATATATTGAGAAATTACCAAAATGTAATATTTTGCAGTCCCAACAGCAATTATGCCACATTTCCTTCCACGCTTATTGTTAGTATTTTTATTTTAGCCATCCTTTAGTGAAAGTGAGGAAACTCTGGTGGTGTAGTGGGTAAGTGCTATGGCTGCTAACCAAAAGATTGGCAGTTCAAATCCGCTAGTGCTCCTTGGAAACCCTATGGGGAAGTTCTACTCTGTCCTATAAAAAAAAAAAATAGGGTTGCTATAAGTCGGAATAGATTTGATGGCAACAGGTTTGGTTCGGTTTTTTTGAATGAAAGTGAGGCGGTATCTTTGGAGGTTTTGATTTGTGTTTGCCTAATAACTAATGTCCAGCCTTAGTTATTAGGCAAATGCAAATCAAAACCTCCACGAGATACCACCTCACTTTCACTAGGATGGCTAAAATAAAATTACTTATAATAAGTGTGGAGTAATTGCTGTTGGGATCACAAAATGTACATTTTGGCAATTCCTCAATATATTTAACATAAAGTTACCATAAAAAAAAAAAAAGAAAGAAAATTTGCCATGGAGTTGATTCCGACTCATAGTGACCGTATTGGACACAGTAAAACCTCCCCCAGAGGGTTTCCAAGGATGGGCTGGTGGATTCAAATTGCCGATCTTTTGTTTAGCAGCCGAGCTCTTAACCACTGCCCCAACAGGGCTCTGTTAGATAAATTAATGGGTGACAAAACAGTGTTTCATAAAAGGAAACTATCCTTTTTTTGCAGAATTCTCTGCAACTCTGACCCTGCTCCGACTTAGAAGCTTTTCAGGCTGAGACCAACTATTATTCAAAGAAGAATACGAAATGGCCATGTTTTCCCTTTTCTCTCTGCTGAATATAGACTATGGGTTTCTTTCAGAGACAAAAAAGCAGGTACCTGGTAGGAAATAGAGCAGTGATGTTTTAAGTTAGAACACAGGGACCACTGGAGTGTGTTTACAAAACTTCTGCCCCATGAGGTCCCTCTGAGATGAATTGACACCTGCTTCTCAACATGGGAGAATCGAGTACAGTTTTTTGATTTTTATAATGTCTCCTCATGCTCTGTAGTTCCTCTTAGCAGCCCAGTGGGAGAAATGCAGGCTGCTGCTTCAGAATTTAACTGACAGAAATGAATAATGCTCGTTCAGAGCAACGGCCTGCATTTTGTCAGATACCATGTTCTGCAGAGCCTCCTCTCAGTGGGACAGCCAGACAGCATGCCGAGCCTCAGTGCACAAGGTTAGCAGTCGGAAAAGAAATCCTGGCAAGCCTGTCTGCAATCAAGTGAGGAGAGATGGATGTGCAGATTCACAGTCTTAGAGAAACAGAAGGGAAACACATAGTCTAATAGATACTGAGTTGCTACTGTTCACTACCAGTCCATTTCTGGTGGAAGGCCCTGTCTTTATCTCTGTACTCCTGCTTGTCAAAGCCTGTGACGGCTTAGATGGAGCTAACAGAAGCTGCTGTAGTTAAGAGAATGGGTTTTGAGGGAAACAAAACTAGGCTTGAGTTTTAGCTCTAAAACTTGAAGAGGCAAAAAAAAAAAAAAAACCATGGCAAGATTCCACAGCTACTATAATTCAGTTTCCTCAACTGCAGAATGCCAATAATAATAGTTTTTTCTTCTTAGGATTGTTGTAAGGATTAAGTTTTTTAAAGCATGTTAATTGCCTTTTTACCACAAATGGCACTTTCTAATGTCAGTTTTTATTTAATGGAAAGCTGATGTTTACTTTTGATTAGTATCCTATTCCTAGCATTCATGGATTTCTAGAATCTTGAGTGAAATTCTCTTAACCAGGTAAGAGACTGGGTTGGCGAAGCTGTAAAGAATTATTCTTCAGAAGTTATCCGAGACCAGGGCTGTGACTAATACTCCAGGCTCATCAATTTTATGGGATGGAGATCACAGAGGAAAGAACGAGAGACTCTCATAGTTGCCTGAACCTGAAAAGAGAATTAGAATGGTGTTCTGAACTATTCTAGCAGATTGATCTTGTATGGAGGTCAAATAATCATGTGTGTGTTTGTCAGTATGTCTGCATAATTATACACTACTCAATGGGTTGGAAGTGATCCTTTTATATTAGCTTTTTTAAAGAAAAGGAAAGTAAATAAGGTCAATGAGGTTGTGCTACTCATTAAATATCACATAATTTCCCAATAATCTATCTTGAAGCAAGATTTTCTGATTCTCAGCTTACTGAATTTTCCTTGAGGCTACCCTGCAATATGGAAAAAGAAAAAGCAAGCTTGAACACTGACCATGATAGCTTCTAAACGAAAGTAGAAACATAAGAAATCCCATGTGAAAAGTAGTGTAAGGCTAAAAGAAGCTCTTTCTTTCACCTACCCAATAAAGGTAAGAGTTCTCTTTCTTTCATTTTACCGGGTGCCAGTGTGCATGTAGTACAGTTAGACAAAGTCATCCCAGAGAGAAACTTTCTCCCTATTTGTTTTAAAGGAAGATATAAATTGAACCATTGGGGGAGAAATGAAGTCATCAGGCACAACTGTGATGGCTTTTTAATGAAATTGTTTGTACGATGCCAACAGGCAACTTTGGTGCTGAGTCAAACCCAAGAGAGAGATGGTGAGAGATCAAGGGAGGAGAAGAGGAGAGAAGCATCAGGAGCTTGGAGCTGGCAGCTGGCCAGCAGACCGCAGAGAAGGAGCTAAATTAGGCATCTTATTTAGTACATTTATTAAAGGAACATTTCTAGGCAAACGTCCCAAAACAAATGTGACTATCAGTTAAGCACCCTGCAGTCCCGAGCAGATTTAGTGCAGGACAATTTTCTCATAATGGCTTTGTGGTGTTTGTGGAGTTCTACCACTTTATAGCATCTTATGAATTGTCATTCCGAGGGGATTTTAAATAGGCTGAATTTGCCCTTCATTTGTGGTTGTTCAAGAAAGTCAGAAATGCATAAATGTAGAGTGACAATGAAACACGAATGGTAAGAACATGTTTGTACAAATGATACCTGACTGAAGTCCGTGGTTGGCATTTGCCAACAAATCGGGTCATTACCCTTCTCTATTATTCATTAGGAAAGGCTGGTGGTGTAGTGGTTAAGTGCTATGGCTGCTAACCAAAAGGTTGGCAGTTCAAATCCACCAGGTGCTCCTTGGAAACTTTATGGGGCAGTTCTACTGCATTCTATAGGGTTGCTATGAGTTGGAATTGACTCAGCAGCAAGGAGTTATTGTTTATTAATTTATTTAACAAATTTTTGAACATCTCTTTTGTGCCAGGGCCTAAACTCTAGATTTTGGGAGTACAAAGATAAATAAGACAAGGTTTCTGACATAGGAAGTGCAGTTTTAAGAGGGGAGAAAACATGTAAAAGGCGAAGGCAGCTCTACATAAAAGTCTCAAGTAGTGTGAGGCACGAAGGAAAGTGTAGTGGCTATTCTACCTAAAAGGTGTGGTCCCCCTACCTGGGAAGAGCAGCAGAGTCTTCAACGAGGAAATGATGCTGGGTTGAGTCTTGCCTAGCACAGATAAGGGAGAAAATGAAGATATTCCTGATAGAAGAATAGAGTGAGAAAAGCAATTAGGTCTGGCATGAACCAGCTTAGTAGCTTGAACAACCAGAAGCAGCTCAGAATGATTGGAGCAAAAAGTGAAGGAGAGGGAAGTGGGTGTGCCAGAGAAAAGACTAGTAAGAGGGGGGAAGAGACAGGGAATTGCTTTATAAGTCATGTTAAGAAATTTGACATTTTTTAGGACAATGGAAAACTATTGAAAAGATTTTTAAGCTGGAGAATAACACAACCAGTGATGCCTAAAAATAATCATTTTGGAACCACCATGAAAGATGAGTTGAAATGTGAAACCGAAAACAGAGATAAAAATTAAGAATACCATTCCATATCCCACATGGGAGATGATACAGATTAACTTAAAATGACAGGATTGTGGCTGGAGAGGGAAGTATTTGAGATATAACAGGTAGAAAAGCAGTAGAATCTCCTGTAGATGATGACTTATTGAAAGTAGGTGCTATGTAAGGCAACGTGAGAAATCTAGAGTGGGGTGATATTCCAAGCTGGTAAAGCAAAAGATATTGATTAAATATACCCAAAACCAAACCCACTGCCATCCAGTCAACGCCGACTCATAGCAACTCTACAGGACAGAGTTGAATAGTCCCAAGGTTGTAAATCTTTAGAGAAGCAGACTGCCACATCTTTCTCCTGAGGAGCAAATGGTGAGTTCAAACCACCGACTTTTTGGTTAGCAGTTGAGCACTTTAACCACTGTGCCATCAGGGCTCCTTGATTAAATACAAATGCAAAAAATACACTGGAAAGAAATATAAAAAATACTAACAATTGGTAACCAATGAGTAATGCAGTTACAGATTTTTTTTTCTTTAGATTGCATGGTATTTTCCAAATTAAAAAAAAAATGACTTACTTTTAGAATCAGGAAAAAAAGGCATAAATGTTTCTTTAAATCACGAAACCCATTGCATTCATTGATTCTAACTTATAGCGACCCTATAGAACATAGTAAACTGCCCTATAGGGTTTCCAAAGAGTAGTTGGTGGATTCGAACTGCCAACTTTTTGGTTAGCAGCCATAGCTCACCATAGCTCTTAACCACTGTGCCACCAGATCTTCAAAATATTCCTTTGGCAATTGCAAACTGGATAAAAGGAACAAGGTTCTTATAGATCCTTTTTCCTTTGAGCTTGACTTTCATAAGATAATCTCATCAATTAGAAAAATAGAACTCTGAATAAATGAAAGTATAGGATTCCGTTTTGGGCACTGATTTAATTTTTTCTAGTGTTTTTATACTTACAGTGTACTTATCAAACTATATGCATTTGGAAAGCAAAGAGCATAGTAGGGAAAAATATGACTTGTGTGCCACTGAGTAAATTTCAACTCATAGCAACTTTATAGGACACAGTAGCACTACCCCACAGGGTTTCCTAGGCTGTAATCTTTACCAAAGCAGATCTCCAGGTCTTTTCTCCCACGAAGCTGCTGGTTGGCTCAAACTGCCAACTTTTTGGGTAGCAGCTGAGGGCTCAACCATTGAGCAAACAGGGTTAGAATGGAGAGATACTGGAGTGGAGAAAGGATTCTGCTCACTTTCTAGACTCAGGGACACATGCTTGATGTGTGGTTTGGAACCAGCGATACTTCTTTGGAGCTTCTTGTGTCACTATTTGCTGAGAGTTTGAGCATTGTTTTCCAGATGAAGGAAGTTGCCAAATGAACCTGTACTTACAGGGTTTTCTAGATGGTATCCATACCCATGAATCTCCCACATTCATCCTGTATGTGTGAGTAAACACAATCCTAGTACTTTTTGCTAGCTTCTGTGTCCTCCAATGTCCTTTAGAGTGATAGTTATTTATGCACATCATAAGACACCCTTAAAGTCTTTATAATTCAAGGCATTCTCTCATTGTCCTTTGGATTTGGGTTCAATTTTTATCTTCCAAAGTCCTGAGAATTAATAAAAGCCCTTTGCTCAGGAAGCTAAAGAGCATTTGCTGCTGTCTGAAGACACCTTTAAGCAGGAAGGAAAAAAAGTCCAACAGCTGACCTTAATATACTCTTATTCCAAAGAGGGCCCTGACTTTTCTTTTCTACCACTTATTTGTGAACCCAGATCCTCATCTGAGTGTCTCGGCTTTTGATTAGCAATTCTCCTCATGTTTTTTCTACATCTTTTGTCCTGAGTAATGCTTTCACCCATAGGTAATCCATTCTCTAGAGACTTTCAAATTACAGTCACTAAACAATTGAAGCAGGACTGCACACTTGACTGGATCATGCTGTTTGTTGTGTTGCCTCTCTGACACTTCTACATTTTCAATTTTAATACCAATTTCCTTTAGTGATGAGAAGCACATCTTTCCTGTTCTTTTACTACTCCTAGAAAGTATTCAGAAGGAGCATAGATGGACTTAAACTCCCATTGGGGTGCTAAAGTTTAAGATATCAGCTGCAAATCATAAAGAAGTCCTTTCTAAATTTTCTTCTTTCCCTGGACCTCAGCTACTTTTTTTTTTTTTGCCTTGGCTCAAAGCCTATTTCAATGTTAGGATTTTTAGTTCTCGTGAGACTTAAAGATTGTAGAATATGATCAGATTCTAGTGGCAAGTAAGCAGATAAAACTACCCACTTACACATTTGCTAGGAAAAATTAGAAGGGAGGATGCACTTTGAAAACATGTTTTACCCAGAGGAACCATCGTAATAAGCCATAGCCAGCAATAGATGACTATTGGATGGACCCTCCATCTCTGTAGAAAGCATTTCAGTGTGGTAAGGATGGTAGTTAAGAGGCCAATTGAACTTTTGAAACAGTAATCAGTGTGCACCTAGGCCTTACATTACAAGTTCTTATTTCACTACTTCCCTCCACATTTAAAATATGAAACTAATATTTTATTTCAAAGAGCAGTTTTAGACTTAGATCAAAAGTTTTCTTTTGAATTATGTGAGAAAAGGGGTGTAGGAGAGAAAGAGTGAAGTGGTAGCTCATTACATCTTAGATTCCATTCTTAAGTAGTACATTCTAGTAACATCTGGAAGAATCATGGGGTTCTTCTTTACCTGTAATTATGTTCAACTTGTATCTGAATTAATGGCTTGACTTCTCCAAAATGTAGATCAGAAAGATACACACTTCAGCATAAAGGAGAAAGAGCTTACATGGTGAAAACAGGACACACTTTAGATTTAGATGACTTGGATTTGAATTTTGTCTGCTTCTTACTGGTTGTGTGTTTCTAGCCAAGTCACTGAGCCTGAATGACACTCTAAAATAAAGTAGGGACAATGTTTTTACAAGGTTTAAGCAAAATGTTTTATAATATATGTTGAAATTGAAGTTAAAATTTTATAATTTTAGATTTAAGATATGACATGATTAAATAACATTAGTCAGTATAAGTCTCATCATGACTATGGTTATAACTACATAAAGTAACAAATTTGATCTTCAATGCATCAAAATCAGTAAACTCCTATTTTTCAACTCTAGCAAACCTGAAGATATATTGCCTCCATTTTCCTAGATGGAAACTGACTGTTGATATTTAAACAAAGCCTTGAACCGCTAAAATGCTTTAAAATAGAACTGTATTCCACAGAGTTTTCAGTGGCTGATTTTTTGGAAGTAGATTGCCAGGCCTTTCTTTCAAGGCATCTCTGGGTGGACTTGAACCTTCAACCTTTCAGTTAGCAGCTGAGAATGTTAACATCTAGTCCCTGGCTATTATTAATACAAATTGTGATCTGTAATTGCCTTCGCTATGGTTGGAACAAAATATACAATAACCCATCTACCAGATGAAAATCACTGTCCATCCAAAGGAGTCTCAATGTTCATACAAGCATCACCTAAAAGCTCTTTACTTAAAACTTCTCCAGATGCCAGTCATTTCAATTAAAGTGTGGAAATAGCAAATTAGTGCATGTTGAGCTCTTGTCTAGGTGTGGTGAACATTGCCGAGCAAGGATGAGAGTGCACACATTTTTTGGCTGAATTCCACTGAGTCATGGGAGGGAGAAAATGGAGGACAGTTGGCTCTTTGAATGGAGAAAACATCTGGTTAAATGTAAAATGTATGCGTTGTGCAATAAAGAAATAATTATAAATATTTCAAAGAATACCTTAGGAATTGCTGAATTTGCAGAACAAATTTTAAAATCTGCACCCTGGAGGACAATGAATATCCCTTTGTTTGGCCATCATTTTTATAGCATTTCTCTACTTCTTGGTAATTTACTAGGGCAATCCCCTAGCCCTCGTATTTTTTGCTTCCTCAAACTGCATATCTCACACATTCCAGCTTGTACCTCAACAGGCTGTTGTAAGCCTTCACCTTCTGGTCACAATATTTTTAGGGATAACTTCTCAGAGTGCTCTTAAGAGAGTGTTTTTGCTTAATGAATGGCATGTGATTTCTATTAAATATTCTTAAGAGACTGCATATCAGTATGTGCATAATCTTTCCTTAATCCTTTCAATGCTGGATTGTAACAGTGCTTGAGGTTAGTGAAGACTTGTTTTTCTTGTTTCATAAAGTAAGGCAGGATAAAGCACAAAATTCTAGGACCAAGAAAAGAAGAATGCTTCAGAATTTCATTTCTGGCTTACACATGGTAAATCATGGTAAATCATCCCATGATGATTTGTCAAGACTCTAACAACTTCTATGGCTTTTGACTTAAATTAGGCCAATTACACAGCTTACTAAAGAGTGGTTTGTCAAGCTTCCGTGAATCTGTTTTCATTTCCTGTGGGCCAAGTATTTCTTTTCTCCTTCATTCAGTGAAATATACCTCAACTGAATCAACCAGAAGATAGAAGACAAGGGAGTCTTGGTGTGGCCTACATAGACCAGCCTCCCAGGGCACAGCAGGTTGGAGAAGTGCAATGATTAGAACTGAAGGAGCAAGTTGAAGGTGCTTAGCACATTGGCCTCTGCAGCCTCTCCTGGCAAGACTGGGAACCCTGGCGGTGCCTGGATTATTGGTCTGAGGGGGCCTCTAATTATGAACTCAATACATAACCACCAGAACTTCAAATATCACTACTTTGGGTTATTAGGTAAGCTATATTATGGAGTCAAAAAGAAGGACATTGAACTATAGTCCTTTAGTCATTACCCAGTGAATGTTCTATGGTGGTGTGCTGGTTATTCCTGGGTGCCCTCCCCTCTCCACCTCCATTCTCAGCTAAGCTCTGCCGTGCTCTGTGTCCTGGGAGGCTGACCTCTACTGGTGCATCTCAGGGATTGCTGGCCTTCTAGCTTCTGGTTGGGGGTCAGTAATAGGAAGCTCTGGCTATGCTTATAGGTTCTTATTTTTTTCCTGCAAACTAGTAAACCACAAAAGCTTAGTGATCATGTATCTATTTCTTTCACAAAGCCCAGAAGAATAAGTCTATACATAACCTAGTGCCCTTGAGTCGATTCCGACTCATAGTGACCCTATAGGACGGAGTAGAGCTGCCCCATAGAGTTTCTAAGGAGCACCTTGCGGATTCGAACTGCCGACCCTTTGGTTAGCAGCCTAGCACTTAACCACTACGTCACCAGGGTTTCCAATATATATAAAAAATAGTAAGTACTGAATGATTGGTTGACTGGAGGTTCATAAATATGTCTGAGATTGCATTCCAAAGCATATTCCAAAGTCAGTTATGAATGGTGTTGCAGGATCTGCATTTATTCAACAAATATTAATTGACGTTCCAACTATGCGCCATACCCAGTACTAGGGACTGCAGGTGCAATGGAGAATGATGTAGTAAGAGAACCCACCATAGCAGCACTTAGATAATGACATGGTGATGATAAGAGTTCAGACTTTGTAGTCCAGCATATGTTGAGCCCTGGTTGGAAGAGTGGTTTTGTATAATACTGGCAAACTCACATAACTTTCTAAACCTCAGTTTTCTCATCTGTAATTGTGTATATTAATATGCCATTGCTCTTTGTGAGGAGTAAATGAGATAAATCAAATCAGTTAGCACAGCACTTGGTACATAACAAGGGCTCAATAAATGTTCACTAAGATGGTTATTACAGTGAACTGCATGGGCAGGGGAAAAAGTATAAACAGGCATTATTAATGCTGAGGTAGTAGCCCTGGTCTCAGAGTTGGAAGATTCCAAGAATGCAATAACTTATTTGAAAGAGAACTTACACCAAGATAAGGAGCAGGCAGAAAAGCTTGGCCCAATAAGCAAAACTCAGTTTCTAGAACACAGAGTCAATATTGAGTGTGGCATGATGTTTGTCACTGGGATTCACCTCTCAGCCCAACTTTCATGGCCATCTGAATCCTAAAGTTTTTGTGTGTTTGGGGGCGGGAGTATGGAGTAGGGAAGATGGTAACAGAACCTTTATTACCCCTGTCATAGAATGAGCAGATGTCAAAAGAGGGAGAGAGACAGTCTTCCCATCTCTGTTGCAACACACTTGCAAGCTTGGGCACTTTAGGACTACATTTTAGGGAGAATATTGAATGCAGTAAATTGCAGAGGCAGCTGTGTGTCTGGTGAATATTCTAGTGGAAGTGTCAGCAGTGCTTGGAAGAAGCAGCAATGGTCATGCCCCAAGGACAAAAAGTGCTCAGCTGAAGGACAGAGCATGAGAAGAGGGAATGAAAACCTGTTACCATGTGGTGGGTGTAGCAGACTGGGCCATAAATGCAGAACAGCCCTCAAGGGTGCCTGGAAACATCCAGGGGAGGAATTACCAGAGGACTGGGATCAGGGCCTCTTAAACTCCTGGTAGCCTAAAAAACATTAAAAAAAAAATTTCCAAAATAGTTTCAAAAGTATTGGAATACAAACTAAGGTTTAGCATACTAATAATAAGGCAAAATAATTCTGGTGTCCACAAGTTATAAGATTTATAAAAATCAATAATTCATAATTCCCAAAGATAATGGGACCGAGTATTGGAATACAGTTTTAATGTTTAGTGATAAATATCCTTCTCTTTCAATTATTGACTTTCTGCCAGTGTCTTTGTCTGATTATCACATATCTTCGTTTGGAGATAATAGCAAGAGTCCAACTGGAAGCTTTTATGTATGTGAAACACACACTAAGTGGTCCCCCTCCCATTGTCTACCCTCTCATTCCTCCATGCCAGGAATGGGCCCTGGCTGTGGTGCAGCAAAAGATAATGGGTCAAGAGGTGCCACAGATACAGGTGATTACTTGTGACCATGATGTGTACCCATAGTCCAGGTCAGTCTGTGCAATCTCATGTCACACGTGTGGAAAAGCTGTAATAGAGTGTTTAATATCTGTACTTTCTTGACTCCTGTTTTCTTCTCAGTTCAGCATTGGTTTCTTTCCCCATCACTCTCCTTAAACCCTTTTCATTAATGCTAGGGGTGACCTACTAAATTGGCAAACAAATGACATATACTATTTCATCATTTAAGTCTACTATTTGATTCTTTCTTTTGGATTCCTGGTTTTTCTTCTATATTTAAAACCACTGGTCTTTCTCTTTAATTTGTCCTATGTACTCCTCTGGCCTCTCCTTACAGGTCTGTGTTCCCCAGAAATCCTGCTGGGTCCTATACTGTTCCAAAAAAAAAAAAAAAAAAAAGTCTCTGTTATTTCCCCAAGGTCCATCATTTACACCAACGGTTACAACTCCTTTACATACAACTTGCAAATCCACATTATGTCTCCAAACCCAAACTTTCTCCTGAGTTCTGTACACACAGATACAATTATCCTTGCCTACTAGGTGATTTTACTGGGGTATCACATACTCAGCAAATATTTGGCATAAAAACAAAACAAAAAAACTGATATCCTTGTATTTTCATTCTCCCTTAACTACTCTATTTGCTTCTCCTGAGTTAATACCATGCTATTCACACATGGAAGCATTTTTGAGTCTTTGCTCTCACCTCAGAAAGTTACAGTCATAGTGAGTGTATTTCACAATATCTTTTTAAATGTGGCATTCTAATTGGTAGTTTCTAAATTCTAAAAATTTGCAAAGACTTCTATTTGGCTCTGCCCAACACCCACCCTACTATCACCAGATTTATCTTCTAATAAATATAAGCAAGTAATTTTCCAGTTTCAAAACCCATTGTTTACTCCCAGTTGACTTCAGAATTACATCCCAACACCTTACATGGTTGTACAAGATACTATAACCAGAGGAACTGAATATCATAGTCCTTACATGGGGATATAAATAGGACCTTAGTATTGCTGTTCTCTCTAGGTATTACACCTGTATCACTTTTATTCATCTAAGAAAATGTCCAGTTGTTCTTTCATAGATAAATCAATTGCCGAATTTGAATGAAAACTTTCTAGACTCCCCTAGGAAGAGTTGTTTTATCTCTTTTTTCTCCCACAAAAGTTTTTTATAACATCACTTTAAATTTCCCAGAATATAGTGTATTGATTTGCATTTCTGGATCTCTGCTTAGTCTGAGCACAGCCCAGTGCCTGGTAAATTGCAGGGGCTCAGGATGCGCTTGAATGAATGGATGGATGAATGAAAAACAGCAAAATGCAGGGGCTGGTGGTAATGATTTGCTGCTCCTATGCCAGTTTGAAGGAGCCCTGGTCAAAGAGTGGTTAAAGCACTTGGCTGCTAATCAGAAGGTTGGGGTTTTGAACCCACCAGCCACTCCTTGAGAGAAAGGTGCGACAGTCTACTTCCATAAGATTCCAAAACCCTGTCCCATCGAGTCATTTCTGACTTATAATGACCCTATAGATTACAGCCTTGGAAATCTTATGGGTCAGTTCTACTCTATCCTATGGAGCCATTACGAGTTGGAATCAATTCCACAGCAGTGGGTTTGGTTTTATCAAGCCAGTTTGATAGACTGATGGAGTTGGTAAGTGAAACCACCTAAATTTAAATTTATTCTGACAGAAAATGTAAAAAGAAAAAACAAGGATGAGTAAGGAAATAGCACTTTCCCTTGCAGGGGAAAGAGTTAAAGAAAGCAGTGGCATTTCTCAGGGAGTCAAAGTAGGGTAGTTAATTTACATGTGCCCAATCAGGCAGTCATGAATTGTTTAGTTAATACCTCTGGAGCTTAAGGTCAGTACCCACTGAGGTCCTAAGTTCCCTTTGGCCAGTGGACTTCTGCTTATCTTCATGACATTCCTGATTTTGTTAAAGTGTAAAAAACAAAACAAAACAAAAAACCTCCTCCCCAACCCTATTAATTTAGTATTCACTTTTTTACTATGCCTTCTATTTATGATAACAAACTAAGGCAGTTGATCTGAACTATAAATTGTCATCCCTTTGTGATTTTCTTATTTGTCCTCCAAAGACAATAGGCTATTAAAAAGAAAAGCATTCCTGTGTACATACAGGCATTTCAGGCTAGCTAGGTTTTTTGCGGGGAGATGACAAACGATTGTAAACAAAAGCAGTTTCGTCCATTGTAACCTTGACCCATGAAGGCCAAGGAATGTATTGTTTATTTAAATGAAATTCATTTGGCTGTCATATTAGTTATGCTTGAAAGTTTTATATCCAGGAGAGATTTTTCAGGGACATGCTGTTCCTGGAACAGTGAACATGCTAATGCAGACAGATATTAGAACTGTAGAACAAAATTTAACCAGCATAGAAATTCAGTGCAATAAAACGGGGTGGGCAGAAGAGGGAGTGAGGGAAAGAGAGAAAAGAGAGAAGAAAGACGGTTTTCACATTGACTATTATTTAGAATAGTTTGAGGATGTCAGTTCTTGTGGAAAATTGTATTATGTTTGCCAAATACCCACTCTCTCTTCTATAAAACGATTAACATCCATATCCTGTCAAGAACTGTGAAGGGTCTGGGATTTTACCCTGCTTCCAAGCTAAAAATTTAGCCTGTCATAATTTTATGGATTCTGGCAGAAGATACAAGATTCCTGGGTCAGAGACAGAGGACTTTATTACTCATAGCACATCAGACAGCGCGAGCTTCATGTTTCCACCAGTTTTCCTCCCTCACCACAACCAAGTCCCAAAGGGGCAACCCTGAGGTGAACTGGGTCAATGCTTCACACACAGTGGGTTCACATCACATCCGAGGAGTCCAGAGCTCAGAGAACCCTCAATCTTATAAGGGGCTGCTAGCAAACCTTCCCAACCTTTGGCCTAAAGTGAGACATTATCTTTATTACCCTGGAAAGCTAACAAATCTGTCTACCCTGGAGAAGAACTGTATCTTCCCAGGCTGTTTGCTATACAAATGCCTTTGAAAAGAAAGTTCTTACTTATATAATGGTTTTCACAATTATTCTTTCCAAAGCCTTGGAAGATTCAAAAGTTCAAAATTGTGAAATTGCTCAAGCAATAACGTTTTAGTGCACACTGATTAAAGATAATGCTAATGTGTATCATGAGATGTCTTCCAGTTTACAAAATACTTTCCTGTGCATTACTGTACTCAATCATGCATGAGGTCAATGGTAATAAAGCTAAATTAATTCCAGGTTTGTAGGTAATGATCCGTGTTGGTGGTAAGGGGGTCTAAAATTATTTTGACAATCATATATATTAAGGTGGTATGGCTGGCAATGGAAATTGTGGGAATTATAATGAATTGTGTGTTTGTGTGTTGGTGTTCCTTACCTAAGTCATTGTAAAACAAATGTTATAAATTATCCGTATACATGCACTATTAACTTTCTGGCGTGTCCTTAATCAGCATTATTGAAAATGCATCACAATAGAATGTGGATATAACTTAGAAATCAAACATAGAGGTGCTGGATTTAGAAACCGAATTATCAAACAAATATAAGATAAAAAGATACTAAAATCCTTTACACGAAGATGAAATACTGGTGACAACTTCTCCAAGCTGGGGGATCTTATACAGACACTACTAAGTACCTCAGTTATTGCTGAGGTTCTCCTTCCCCTTTTGTTGCGATAGAATCAAAATTAAACATGGATCAAAGATGGAGAAGCCCCAAAGCCTCGTGAAGCCCAGGGAATCTTAACTTTAGTCTGGTCCATTGGAATCAGCTGGGAGCCTATAAAAAATACAGAGACCCAGGGTCTCACTGTTCAAGGGTCTGATTTTTTCAGATCTGTTAATTCTGATGCAAACCAAAGTTCTAAGAACCACTATTCCAATATTACTGTATAGATGTCATTGTATAAAGCCTCTAGTTGTTATTCTTTCATATCTGTTTCCATTACTACCTTCCTTATCTCAACTCTTGGTACCTCAGGAGCTATAACAATACCTAGCAATAGGAGGTATTGAAAAAATGTATGTTGGATGAATGTTTACCTTTTGTTTTGAAGTAGGTAGCACAGTGTTTAAGTGCTCAGCTGCAAACAGAAAGGTCAGCGATATGAACCAAGGAGCCCCCTGGACAAAGATGTGGCAGTCGGCTTCCATTAAGATTATGGTTAGGTTGTTAGGTGCTGTTCAGTCAGTTCCAACACATAGTGACCTTATGCACAACAGAATGAAACACTGCCTGGCTCTGCCCCATCCTCACAACTGTTGCTATCTTGATCTCATTATTACAGCCACTGTGTCAACCTATCTCGTTGAGCGTCTTCCTCTTTTTTGCTGAACCTCTACCAAGCAAGATGTCCTTCTCCAGGAACTGATCCCTCCTGATAACATGTCCAAAGTACGTGAGACGTGGTCTCGTCACCCTTGCTTCTAAAGAGCATTCTGGTTGTACTTCTTCCAAGACAGTTTTGTTTGTTCTTTTGGCAGTCCGTGGTATACTCAGTATTCTTCACCAACATCACAATTCAAAGGGGGTAATTCTTTGATCTTCCTTACTCATTGTCCAGCTTCCACATGCATGTAAGGTGATTGAAAATGCCATGGCTTGGGTCAGGCACACGTAATTCCTCAAGGTGATATCTTTGCTTTTTAACACTTTAAAGAGGTCTTTTGTAGCAGTTTTGCCCAATGCAACGCGTCTTTTGATTTCTTGACTGCTGCTTCCATGGGTGTTGATTTTGGATCCAAGTAAAATGAAATTTTACTTTAGATTAAGATTACAGCCTTGAAAACACTATGAGGCAGTTCTATTCTGTCCTATAGGGTCGCTATGAGTCGGAATCGACTCGACAACAAACGGGTATAATTATTTCATCTCCAAACCAATCTATGCTTTGCTGTTGATTAATGCTGCTATTAAGAGGAAAAAATAATTACGTGAAGAAGGCATTATTAATCCATTTGAGCATCCGTTATTTACCCATGCAGACATTATTTACCCAGTTGAGAAACTGAGGCAAGAAGAGAGGTGAGTGATCTTCATTTCTTTCAGGGTGCATAGTGAAAGAGCTATTACTTGAATTAAGAAGTAGCATGTTCCTGAAGACATAATTCGTGGGTCTTTCCTATAATTTAGATAAGTCACAACTATTGTACAACAAGAAATATAACATGACAAGAAATATAACAGAGGAAATGGAAGGTAGGATATTGTGGTTAAATAGGCAGAGTTTAGAGCTAGACTCATGTGTTTAAATCCCACGTACTACCATGTACTCTACCATGTACTAGCTCTGTGACCCCAGGATCTTTCTTAATATTTCTAAACCACATTTTTTCTCATTCATAAAACGATGATGATAATAGCATTTTCTTTGGGGGCTATTATCGGGATTGAATGAAGATTAAGTGTAACTGCGTAGTACATCATCTGGCCAATAGTTAACCGTCAATAAATTTTACTTAAATCATTATTAATCTTAGTGTTGTCATCATCATTATTGTCATTAAAATGGAAATATATTACAAAATAAGGCTTTGTCAAACTCAGAGTCAAGGAGGGACAAGGTATTTATTAATAAGACTGTGAACTCTTTAAAAAGGTTACGATTTTAACTCAAAATAAGAAAAAAAAAAGAGTAATAGCTAGGTATATAAGAAAAACAACAAAAACCACAATAGGGGAACAAGTTCAAGTTGCTTAGAAATATTTGAACAAATGGTTTCTTTCTTCTAAGGTAGGTTCTAATATACCTGGACTTGACTCCCTTGCTCAAGACTATCTGAAAGGTATGATGGAATACCTGATAGTAGTTGTTCCTAAATCATCCATTTCATTACGTTTTAAAAGTAGTTAAGCAGGATCATTGGGTATATAGGATCTGAGATTCTTTGAGAATACCTTATTTATTTATTTATTTTTGCCTATGAGCATGATTTCATACAATGAGAAATAAAGTTTAAGGAAAATGTTGTATCCATAAGCTCCTTATTAGATTAGCCTTGCGGCAACTTGAATTGTTTCTCATGCCCTTCCCTGTTGTTGTGAGCCATTGCATCGACACAAGTATACAAATGAAGAGGCATCAGTAGAATTGTAAACTGGTTTGCTGAGGCTGTAAAAACGCATTGCCTCTGTCCATAAAACTTTATTGATGTTAGAAGGATCTCGCCATTTATCTAACTCATCCCCTGGCTACCCAGCTGAAGTCTCGGCAGCTGCATGGTCAGACACTGTCAGAGAGATTCAGGACTCAGAAAAAGAAACATCCTTCTCTTGTCACATGACTCATCTCAGTCACCTTCTATATAACTATTGAGAAAACCAAACCAAACTCATTGCAGTGGAGTCAATTCAGATTCATAATGACCCTATAGGACAGAGTAGAACTGCCCCCATAGGGTTTCCAAAGAGAAGCTGGTGGATTCCAAATGAAAAGGACATCAAAAGATTTTAGCCAATCTTATTAATAGTAATTTGAACAACATGTTCCTTTAGAACTATATGCATATTCTTCTATATAAATGTAATAATAGTGATAAATACCAATTGTGCTTAGTATGTGCTGAGGACTGTGGTAGGTTCTTTATATGAATTACTTCATGTAGTCCTCATGCCAGTATATGAAGTAGATAGTATTAATACTCCTCTTTTACAGATTGGGGACCTGGTGGTGCAGTTGTTAAGCATTTGGTTGGTAACCAAAAGGTTGACAGTTCGAATCTACCACATGTTCCTTGGAAACCTTACAGGGCAGTTCTACTCTGTCCTATAGGGTTTTACAGATTAAGAAATTAAGGCACAGGGGGTTAAGGAATTTACCCAAGGTCATCCAGCAGTCATTGTTTGAACCCAGGCAGTTTGTCCTAGAGCCCTAGTTCTTAAATACTAACTCTATACAGTATTTTCATTTATATTAACCGTGTGCTATTGATAAAGAGGCAGAAACTCTGGAGGGACAGTGTAGTCCTCATGCCAGTATATGAGGTGAAAAAAATAATTTTTTTTTTTTTGAGGTAGGTAGAAATATATCCCTCTTTTACAGATTGGAGACCTGGTGTTGCAGTGGTTAAGCATTTGGCTGCTAACCAAAAGGTCGACAGTTTGAATCTACTACGTGCTTCTTGGAAACCCTATTGGGAAGTTCTACTCTGTCCTGTACAATTGCTATGAGTCGGAATCGACTTGACGGCAACGGGTATGGGTATCGATAAAGGACAAAGAGTTTTTTGTGTTACTACTTCATTTCATTTATGAAAAAAGATATTGATTGGTCAAAAGCTTTCTTATAACATTATGTTTGGCAGAATAGGCTCTGCTATGCTATGATAACAAATAAATCTCCAAATCTCAATGACTTAAAAGAAAGATGATTATTTCACATTCTAGTCCATGTTCCCTGTATTAGCTTCCCAGGGCTTCTGTAACTAAGTATCACAAACTAGGTGGCCTAAGACAATGGACATTTATTCTCTCACAGCTCTGGAGGCTAGAAGTCAGACATTAGGTTGTCAGCAGTGCCATGCTCTTTGTGAGCCTCTAGGCTTGCCTCTTACAGCTTCTAAGAGCCTCAGGCACTTTTTGGTTTGTAGCGGCATAACTCCGATCTCTTCCTGTGTCCCATGGCTGTCTTTCCCCTGTATCTGTTTCTTCATCTCTGTGTCGCTTCTCCTCTTCTTGTGAGGACCCCAGCTTTATTAGATTAGGGCTCACTCTACTCCAGTATCACTTCCTGTTAACTCCTTGACATTTCCTTGGCATTCCTTGATGTCTGTCTTTGACCCTGTCCCTTGTGAGTGTGTGTGTGTGTATGTGTATGTCTTTGTTTCTATCCTGGTCCTTAAATAAGGTACCACTTAGAAGTGATTAGGTTTAGGACCCACCCTGCTCTGGTGGGATCATTAACTTAACAAAAGAAAACCCCCATTTCAAACGGTGTCATATTTTCAGGTACAGGGGTTAGAACTTCAACATAAATTTTTTTGGGAAAAAATTCAATTCATAACAAGGAAAGAAGTGACATGGTTTTAATTACTAGTTTCTACTTAACTACTTAGTGCTCTGTAATGAAGCCTGGCACTTCATTTTTGCACTGTAGACTGTGTATGTGTATGTGTGTGTGTGTGTATTTGGTGGTATAACTAGTATGATAACGAACTCTGGTGGCACAGTGGTTAAAGTGCTAGACTGCTAACCAAAAGGTTGATGGTTTGAACCCACCAGTGGCTCCGAGGTAGCTCTCTGCTCTCTGCTCCCAATAAGATTACAGCCTGGGCAATCCTATGGGGCAGTTCTACTCTGTCCTATAGGGTCACTATGAGTTGGAGTTGACTCAACGGCAGTGAGTTTAGTGGTTTTAACTGGTGTGATTAATTGAAGCTAATAAGTGTACTTAAATTCATCCAGAACGATGATCTCATCACTTAAGGCAGATGTGATTATCAGGGCATGGGAGGATGGAGGTAAGCTGTTTACTGCCAACAGCCTTTCTGTGCATGCATCTCTCCTTTTCTCCACCCTGACTCTCACCCAGGGAGAATTTACCTTCCCTCCCTTGTGTCTCCACTGCACCCTGTACATTCTTCTATCACAACACTTACATATTTTATTGCATTTATTTGTTTGTGTGTTAATTCTAGAATTCAATATTTCAAGTCTAGAAGTGTTCAATATCCAATAGTTCAATATGCAACTGTAGCTACTGTTACATAAAACCAAAGCAAACCAGTTACTGTAGAGTTGATTCCAACTCATGGTGATACAAGTGTATCAGAGTAGAACTGTGCTACATAGGATTTTTAATGGCTGATTTTTTGAAAGTAGACCACACCAGGCCTTTCTTCTGAGGCACCTCTGGGTGGACTCAAATCACGAATCTTAAGGTTAGTAGCTGAGCATGTTAGCCATTTGCACCACACGGAAATTCTCCACCGCAGGAGTGCCGAATAGATAAAGCACATAAGAAGAGCTGCATATTTAAATATACACAATGGTACTAGACTCATAGATTTATCTGTGACAGTGGAAGTCTTTGTGTGTGGGTCAAACCAGGCAAGAAAAATGCACAGAAAGCATTTACCAAGTTCAGAATGGAGGGAGGAGTACCTGGTCTAGATTTCTACTAGAAATGAAGCAATTAAAATGAAGAAGTAGAGCTACATAAAAATGACAATTTGAAGGAAGAATAACGCTTTGGAATGTAACACAGAATGAGAAAAGCGAAGACAGCTGGTTGAATCAAAAAATCTATACTGTATTGAGGAAAAGCAATCTTAGAAAATTAGTGAGATTGTTTTCTCCTCCATGGTAATACTGAATTATTTGAGGCAGTGTCTATGAATTCTATTTTCCTTGGGAATCTGTCTTCCTTAAAGATGTAAAATGTAAAGAGTCTTTCCTTGTTTGAAATTTATCTTGTTCCTTTTCACTGTAATTTTTTTCTTCATGTTGCTCCAGAAATACAGACACTTGAATATATCACCTCTGCCTAGTAGAGCTAATTTTTCAATTTACATAAATAAATAACCTGCCAAAACTAATTACTTCTTTTCAAAATCTAAATACATTATTTCTCCTCTTTTTCCAGTCTCTCTTGGTTTAATTATTTTCACATCAGTTGTCATTTTAGAAGCTAGTTTAGACTAAAAAGGGATAATCGGATGTGTCTTACTGTTTTAATTTGGCTAATTAAGATTGCTGCTTTTCTCTGGGTGTCTGGAGGCATACATTTCCAGCCTGTTTGTAGTTACAGCGGGTGGGGATGAGGGTGAAATCAAGAGAAATTTTAAAAATAACTATATATGTGTATGTACATTTATTTATTTATATATAAACTGACCGTTCTCTTTATTCTCTTTGCCTCCTTAACCTTATTCTCCCTTGTCCTTAAGAGCTTTAGGGGTAAGTTAAGGAAGGCAGGTCAAAATCTTCTTCATCCTTACTGTGTATTATTCTGGAATAAAGAATAGCCTCAAATATTGCACCTGAGGTTTCTGCATCCTCCTCGTGATTTGAATTAACAAAAAGGAGAACACAGCACGTGATTGCTCCTGGGAAACAGATGGTTAGCTGACTAACCACACAATTCATAAGGTGTAATTGCCTGGTTGTGCGAAGATTATATAGCAGCACCTGGGAAGTGTATAGGAAGAACGAGCGGGTGGGATGTACAGCCATCTTTGCATCAAAGATCTAGTTACTGCATCTGAAGTGCTTAAATTTGTGTTCTTCAGAGTAGTGCCAGCTTGGATTTATGCACAGCAATGTCTTCCAAATTGGTCTCAGGTATTTTTTCCATAATTTGTTTCATTTATCTTTACTACATGATTATATAAAAGAAATTGACCATGTAGAATTCTTATTACCAGTGGGGCAACTAAAATAGAGTGGATTGATAATTGACCCCAAATCGTGAAGTTATTTATACCTCCTGTTTTTGTGTGAACTGTTAACAAGCTAGCTGCTAACAGAAAGGTTGGAGGTTCAAATCTATCCAGAGATGACTCAGAAGAAAAGCCTGGCAATCTTCTTCCAACAAATCAGCCACTGAAAACCATATGGAGTACAGTTCTACTCTGACACACATGAGGTTGCCTTGAGATGGAATTCACTCCATGGCAGCTGTCTGCTTCCAGTGGTGATGGTGTATATATACATATATATGTGTGTGTGTGTGTGTGTGTGTGTGTATATATGTATTTTTTCCTATTTAAGTGCAATGGAGATTCAGCTCCATGGAGGACACACACTATCTTTGAATAAAAGGTTTTGAACATGGAAGCTATATTTAGCCTGATTTCCTGAATCAACAAAGACTATTTTATATGGCAAGATGCTTTTAATTATATGAGTAACTGCTATAGAAGTCCACCATTATGGCCAACTTACATATTCATCTGATACTCAGTTTGTGAATCAGAATATTTTTGCATTTGATTTTTTTTTATATATATATAGTCTTAAGTGGCCTCTTTCTTGGTTTTGTGTTTGCAACATAGATCTTCCTGCTGTTCTGGAAGGTACGTGATGAGCATCCTTTGCATCAGGTGATTCCTGAATCTAGCTGGCAATGTTGGTGTTCAGGTGCAAGTGAAAGCGACTCCTTAGTAGCACATCAAATAAGGAACACGGGTAGTTCCCAACTTACAAAGGGGTTCTATTCCGACGACTCTTTTGTCAGTTGGTTCTGATGTAAGTGAAATATCTCATTTTTTTCTTTTTTTAGTTTTCATTATTGTTGCCTTTTATTATGAGTATCTTTTATAAATCTCCTTGCTTGTCTTTGAGGGTTGACATGAGAATGATAATATCAACAAATTACGTGCTGCAACATTTTATGTAATATATATTACTGATGATAAGATGTACTCCCCCCAAAAAAGGGGCGGTGTCGTGGATTAAATTATGTTCCCCCAAAAATGTGTGTATCAACTTGGTTAGGCCATGATTCCCAGTATTGTGTGGTTGTCCTCCATTTTGTGATTGTAATTTTATGTTGAGAGGATTAGGATGGGATTGTAATACCACCCTTACTCAGGTCACCTCCCTGATCCAAGGTGAAGGGAGTTTAGCTGGGGTGTGGCCTGTACCACCTTCTCTCTCTCAAGAGATGAAAGGAAAGGGAAGCAAGCAGAGGGTTGGGAACTTCATACCACCAAGAAAGCAGCACCATGAGCAGAGCACATCCTTTGGACACGGGGTCCCTGTGCCTGAGAAGCTCCTCGACCAGGGGAAGATTGAGGGCAAGGACCTTCCTCCAGAGCCAAAAGAGAGAGAAAGCCTTCCCCTGAAGCTGACGCCCTGAATTTGGACTTGTAACCTACTAGACTGTGAGAGAATAAATTTCTCTCTGTTAAAGCCATCACTTGTGGTATTTCTGTTATAGCAGCACTAGATGACTAAGCCATAAGTAGGGTCATAAGTGTGGTTCCTCATAACTCAAACTCATTGAAAGTCAGGGACTACCTGTAATAATAATAGTGTTTTTGAGGGACCACCACACAGCACGCTCAATTCTTGGTGCTTTACAGGTATTTTCTCGTTTAAACCTCAGATAAATCTATAAAGCAGTAGTATTATTACTATACTAGTTTTATACATGAGCTACCTGAATTACTGAGTAGTTCGAGGACTTGGCCAGGCTCACACATTTAGTAAGCAATGAAATTAGAATCTTGACTCAAGTTTTATACTGGAGACATCACCCCTGGCATGCTGCCTTCTGTGTGTTATAGTGTCCAGGATCCCAAGGTGGAGTCACTGTTCAGCACACTCAGTTTAAACCCAGCAGAGAGTTAGATGCACCAAATGGAATACTTTTCCTTGAAAAGTTATAGACTAAGTTAAATGCCTACACTAGCCTTTCCTTCTAAACATGTTGTTGTTGCTAAGTGCCATCGAATTGGCTCCAACTCATAGTGACCCTATGCACAACAGAATGAAACATTGCCTAGTCCTGCACCATCCTCACAATTGTTGCTATGCTTGAGCCCATCATTGCAGCTATGGTGTCAATCCATCTTCTTGAAGGTCTTCCTTTTTTTCACTACCCTCTACTGTACCAAGCATGATGTCCTGTCTCCAGGAACTGGTCCCTCCTGATAACGTGTCGAAAGTATGTGAGACAAAGTCTCAACATCCTCACTTCTAAGGAGCATTCTGGCTGTACTTCTTCCAAGACAGATTTGTTTCTTCTTCTGGCAGTTCATGGTATATTCAATATTCTTCACCAACACCGTCGCTCAAAGGCATCAATTCTTCAGTCTTCCTTATTTATCATCTATCTTTTGCATGACTTTTAGGCAACTGAAAATACCATGGCTTGGGACAGGAACACCTTAGTCTTTAAAGCGACATCTTTGCTTTTCAACACTTTAAAGAGGTCTTTTGCAGCAGATTTGCCCAATGCAATATGTCCTTTGATTTCTTGACTGCTGCTTCCATGGGCGTTGATTGTGGATCCAAGTAAAACGAAATCCTTGACAATGTCAATCTTTTCTCCATTTATCATGATGTTGCTTATTGGTCCAGTTGTAAGAGTTTTTGTTTTCTTTATGTTGAAGTGTAATCCATGCTGAAGCTGTAGTTTTTAATATTTATCAGTAAGTACTTCAAGCCGTCTTCCGTTTTAGTAAGCAAAGTTGTGTCATCTGCATATTGCAGATTATTAAATAAGTCTTCCTCCAATCTTGATGCCACATGCTTTTTCATATAGGCCACCTTCTGGGATTATTTGTTCAGCATACAAATTGAGTAATATGATGAAAGCATACTACCCTGATGCACACTTTTCCTGATTTTAAACTGCACAACTTGCTCTGTTCGAACTACTACCTCTTGGTCTTTGTACCAAACCAAAACCAAATCAAACCCAGTGCCATTGAGTTGATTCCAACTCATAGCGACCCTATAGGACAGAGTAGAACTTCCCCACAGAGTTTCCAAGGAGCACCTGGCAGATTTGAACTGCTAGCCTTTTGGTTAGCAGCCGTAGCACTTAACCATTATGCCACCAGGGTTTCCGGTCTATGTACAGGTTTTGAAAAGTATCAGAAGAGAATATTCTTTTCCCATTTATCAATACTTTTAAAAAAAATTATTGCAGGTCATGAAATTTACAAAGAAGGAAGGAAAATAAAGGCAAAATTAAATAATTCATTTTCCTTATTTTAATTTTTAAACGTTTTCCATTTTAACTTCTTTAATTGACAGCATCTTGAGTTATTGGCACTCTGTGACTTATATATACACTTTTAAAAAGGTTGTCAGTCATTTTCATATTTCATTGTTGAGTCAATTCCAACTCATAGCAGCCCTATAGAAGAGAAGACCTGCTGCATAGAGTTTCCAAGTCTGTAATCTTTAAGGAAGTAACCTGACACATCTTTCTCCTGAAGAGAAGCTGGTGGGTTTGAACCACCAACTTTAGGTTAGCAGCCAAGTACTTAACCAGTGCACCACCAGGGCATCTTCATATTTATATACATAGTCAAGTTTATTAAATTTTGGATAAACATACTCCCAATCACCTCTCCATTAGTCTATGGCTTCTAGTTGCACAATGCTGGACTGCGAAGCCTGGTGCTAAAGGGTAATGTAAAAAGAAAGAAAAAAAAAAGAAGAAAATCTTTACTCATACAGATATAAAATAAACATGTGTTACGGTATTATTTAACTCATTATTAATGAGGGAACCAGTAAGATGTTACAACCAGCTCAAAGAAGTTAAAGAGACACAGATTAAGTGGAGAAAAGCAATGTTGAAATTAATTTAGAAATGCAAAGAAACTGACTTTTGCCACAAGGGAAAAATGGTAAGTCAATTGAACTTCCACCAGGCAGAGTTTACTTGCATTTCCATATGCAAAGATTATTTTGCATTGCTATCAGTCATTTATAAAATTTAGAGTTGTAAAGCAGCTCAAAGGCAGTGAAAAGTTTGAGTTAGATTATCCAGAAAGGCGTGCTCTAAGAAACATAGTTTTGCTACACTGGGCAAACCAGAATACAGACACCTGAGGCTGTCCACCTGTAGATAGCAGAGATGAGATTGCTGGTACAGAAGTAATCCAAAAGAGACTGTTGCAGAACAATTTTACTATCATTATTACTATACTATAAAAACACAGATTAAAATGCATGGCATGGTTTATCAACTGTGTTATCATTAGAGGCTAGAAATAAACCTATGAAGGGGAAGTTTTAAGAACTTAGATTATTTGTAAGGAGTCCTTCCACAGGAGGGGGAAAAAAAAATCAGAGACAGAGATTGCTGGAAAATCAGAGTTCTCACTGAAGAAAATCTGAGATTTAGAATGATAATTGGAAGAGAAAGAAAATGTCAGGATGTAATTTGAATGTCAAAGTTAGATATAGCTAATTGCATCCAAGGTCTTTGGAGAACATTCATTCAAGACCAAAGGAAGTCAGTCAGAATGGTAAAGTTCATAGATAGGCTTTTTTGATATACTGTAAAAATCTGTTATTTGTTGCAAGATCACCAGGTAGGATAGCCATTACAGAATGTCTGGTGAATAGGAGCAATGAGGAGGTAGTTTATGAGGTAGAATGTGGGATTGTGCTTTGCTGATGCTATAAAACATGACATTAATAGATGGCATCCAGCTAGTTCCTTCAACATGACATTGTTGTAGTTAGGCGCTGTCAAGTCAGTTCCTACTCATAGCAACCCTATATACAACACAATGAAACACTGCCTGGTCCTGAACCATCCTCACAACTTTTGCTATGCATGAGCTCATTATAACATTACCAAACCAAAAACCAAACCTGTTGCCGTCGAGTTGATTCTGGCTCGTGGTGACACTATAGGGCAGAGTAGAACTTCTCCCAAGGTTTCTAAGGAGCGGCTGGTGGATTTGAACTGCTGGCATTTTGGTTAGCAGCTGAGCTCCTAACCACTGCGCCACCAGGGTTCCCATTATGACATTAGTAGATAGCAAAACAGTGGTTTCTATGCAGTGTTACATAGGTCTTTGTCTAACATGTCATGTGAGACAGACAGTGACAAAGTTTGAAATCTTTGCACTTGTCTACAGGCAGCTTCACCTGGAAGGCTCAGTTTTAACCTGCAAAGTGTCAGGATGAAGATTGTTCTGTCTGAGAATCAGACATGGACCAAATTTGATTTTCCAGGCCTTTCAGTCCACAAATAGGATTTATTTAGTTTCTCACTCCTGGATACAGAACCAATTTTCTGGAGAAGTGAGACAGAATTATGCCCTTCTAATTTATTTTTCTCCTCATATCTGTCAGTTTGTCTTACTATGGAGGCTTGCATGTTGCTGTGATGCTGGAAGCTATGCCACCAGTATTCAGATACCAGCAGGGTCACCCATGGTGGACAGGTTTCAGCTGAGCTTCGAGACTAAGACCGACTAGGAAGAAGGACCCAGCAGTCTACTTCTGAAAAGAATTAGACAGTGAAAACCTTATGAATAGCAGTGGAACATTGTCTGATATAGTGCTGGGAGGTGAGCCTTCCAGGTTGGAAGGCACTCAGAAGATGACTGGGAAGAGCTGCCTCCTCAAAGTAGAGTCAACCTTAATGACGTGGATGGAGTGAAGCTTTCAGGACCTTCATTTGCTGATGTGGCAGGACTCAAAGTGAGAAGAAACGGCTTCAAACATCCATTAACAATCGGAACCTGGAATGTACGAAGTAGGAATCTAGGAAAATTGGAAATCGTCAAAAATGAAATGGAACACATAAACATCAATATCTTAGGCATTAGTGAGCTGAAATGGACTGGTTTTGGCCATTTTGAATCAGATAATCATATGATCTATGATGGCGGGAATGACAACTCAAAAAGGAATGGCAATGCACCCATCATCAAAAGGAGTATTTCAAGATCTATCCTGAAGTATAACACTGTCAGTGATAGGGTAATGTCCATACGCCCTCAAGGAAGACCAGTTAATGCGACTATTATTCAAACTTACACAACAACCACTGAGGCCAAGGATGACAAAATTGAAGATTTTTACCAATTTCTGCAGTCTGAAATTGATCAAACATGCAATCAGGACGCATTGATAATTACTGGTGACTGGAATGCAAAAGATAGAAATAAAAAAAGAAGGATGTGTAGTTGGAAAACATGGTCTTGGTGATAGAGATGATGCCAGAGATCACATGATAGAATTTTGCAAGACCAACGACTTCTTCATTGCAAATACTTTTTAATGAACATAAACAGTGACTATACACATGGACCTCGCCAGATGGAATACACAGGAATCAGATCGACTACATATGTGGAAAGAGACAATGGAAAAGCTCAATATCATCAGTCAGCACAAGGCCAAGGGCCAACTGTGGAACAGACCACCAATTGCTCATATGTAAGTTCAAGTTGAAACTGAAGAAAACTAGAACAAGTCTACGAGAGCCAAAGCATGACCTTGAGTATATCCCACTTGAATTTAGAGACCATCTCAAGAATAGATTTGATGCATTGAACACTATTGACCGAAGACCAAATGAGTTGTGGGATGACATCAAGGACATCATACACGAAGAAAGCAAGAGGTCATTGAAAAGACAAGAAAGAAAGACCAAAATGGATGTCAGAAGAGACTCTAAAACTTGCTCTTGAATGTCGAGCGGCTAAAGCAAAAGGGAGATATGACATAAAAGAAGTGAACAGAAGATTTCAAAGGGCGGTTCTAGAAGACAAAGTGAAGTGTTATAATGACATGTGCAAAAAGCTGCAGATAGAAAGCCAAAAGCGAAGAACACATTTGGCATTTCTCAAGCTGAAAGGACTAAAGAAAAAATTCAAGCCTTGAGTTGCAATAGTGAAGGGTTTTATGGGGAAAATATTAAACGATGCAGGAAGTACCAAAAGAAGATGGAAGGAATATACAGAGTCATTATACCAAAAAGAATTGGTCAACGTTTAACCATTTCAAGAGGTAGCATATGACCAGGAACTGATCGATGGCCCTGAAGGAAGGAGCTGCACTGAAGGCACTGGCGAAAAACAAGGCTCCAGGAATTGACGGAGTATTAATTGAGGTGTTTAAACAAACAGATGCAGCACTGGAAGTGCTCGCTTATCTATGTCAAGAAATTTGGAAGACAGCTATCTGGCCAACTGACTGTAATAAATCCATATTTATGCCTATTCCCAAGAAAGGTGATCTAACCAAATGCAGAAATTATAGAACAATATCATTAATATCACATGCGAGAAAAAATTTGCTGAAGATCATTCAAAAGCAGCTGCAGCAGTGTATTGTTAGGGAACTGCCAGAAATTCAGGCCTGATTCAGAAGAGGACATGGAACCTGAGACACCACTGCTGATGTCAGATGGATCTTGGCTAAAAGCAGAGAATACCAGAAAGATATTGACCTGTGTGTCATTGACTATGCAAAGGAATTTGGCTGTGTGGATCATAACGAATTATGGATAACTTTGCAAAAATGGGAATTCCAGAACACTTAATTGTGCTCATAAGGAACCTGTACGTAGATCAAGAGGCAATTGTTCGGACAGGACAAGGGGATACAGAGTGGTTTAAAGTCAGGAAAGGTGTGTGTTAGGGTTGTATCCTTCCACCACTCCTATTCAATCTGTATGTTAACAAATAATCTCAGAAACTGGACTATATGAAGCAGAATGGGACATCAGGATTGGTGGAAGACTCATTAACAACCTCCGTTGTGCAGATGACACAACCTTGCTTGCTGAAAGTGAAGGGGACTTGAAGCATTTACTGATAAAGATCAAAGACTACAGCCTTCAGCATGGATTGCACCTCAACATAAAGAAAACAAAAAATCCTCATAACTGGACCAATGAGCAACAACATGATAAACAGAGAAAAGTTTAAAGATATCAAGGATTTCATTTTACTTGGATCCGCAATCAACACCCATGGAAGCAGCAGTCAAGAAATCAAAAGATGCATTGCATTGGGCAAATCCTCTGCAAAGGACCTCTTTAAAGTGTCAAAAAGCAAAGATGTCACCTTGAAGACTAAGGTGTGCCTGACCTAAGCCATGGTATTTTCAGTCCCATCATAGCATGTGAAAGCTGGAAAATGAGTAAGGAAGACTGAAGAAAAATTGAAGCCTTTGAATTGTAGTGTTGGTGAAAAATATTGGATATACCATGGACTGCCATAAGAATGAACAAATCTGTCTTGGATGAAGTACAGCCAGAATGCTCCTTAGAAGCAAGGATGACGTGACTATGTCTTACATACTTTGGGTGTGTTGTCAGGAGAGATCAGTCCCTGGAGAAGGACATCATGCTTGGTAAAGTACAGGGTCAATGAAAAAGAGGAAGATTCTCAATGAGATGGACAGACACAGTGGTTGCAATAATGGGTTCAAACATAGCAAGGGTTGTGTGCATGGTGCGGGACTGGGCAATGTTTCATTCTGTTGTACATAGGGTTGCTTTGAGTTGGAACCAACTTGACGGCACCTAACAACAGAACAACAACTCCTTTTAGGAAACCCTGGTGACATAGTGATTAAGTGCTGTGGCTGCTAACCAAAAGGTCGACAGTTCGAATCCACCAGGCAGGTGCTCCTTGGAAACCCTATTGGGCAGCTCTACTCTGTCCTATAGGGTCACTGTGAGTTGGAATCTACTCAAAGGCAACAAGTTTGTTTTTTGTTTTTTTAAAAGCAAGAAGTGAATTTATTTCACACCTTTCTTTTAAGAATATGAATATAAAGGTAAGATACATAAATAAAAATAATTCACACACTTGATATCTAGGTAAAAAATAGATATATATTAGTAATTGTATTTAAAACAGCTGCTAGCAAAAATATTGGCTAAGTAGTTGGGATAAGCAGTCTGGTCATCTTAAGCTCATTTTAAGAAGCAATGTTTATTTGCTATCTAATTTGAGGTTTACAATCTAGCAATTTTTTAGTACCAAAGTATAGTACAGTCATTGTCTTTATTAGATATTACTTTTTTATCATGTGCAGGGATGAGCAGTAGTAAAGAAATCTCCCTGTCTCAAAGAAAACACGACATCTCTTTGTTATGGAGTTTAGAGAAGGGAGGGTTGGCTTTTGACCCTTTCACCCCACCTCACTTCCCCTCTGGAGGAATCTTCAAGTATATCCTCTGGAAATCAACTGTGTTTGAATACTGCCATCATATTCTTCTCTGGGGACAGTGGCAAAAGGAGAGTATTCATCTCCAAGCACTTCAAGATGGAAATATTGTAGCACTTCTCTAGTTTGCAAATATCACCTTAGTTAAAAAGTGGAAGCTCTTACGTTTCCTTTAACTCTGTGGTTTTCAGTGAAAAGCAGCACTATTTTTTACTTGCTTCCATTCCCAGACTGTTTCTTACCTTCATAGTCTCCCAATTCAGTCTTCCTCAGAATATAAATGTCTCAGAGAAGAGTCTCACCACTCAACACTGCATTTCTGCATTTTCCTGCCAGAATCAAAGACGGGGATGAGCTAGAGGGTAGAGGAAAGTGGAAAATTTTAGACTTAGTCATTAGCATACACGGCAAGGTCAAAGGTTAAGGGACTATATAGAGCAGCCTCTGAGACAAGCTGTATGCTTGCATTCATCCTCGAATTTTGCATCAAATAAGCTTTTTCACCTTTCACTAGCTATGCAAGTCACCTTTAAGTCGCATTGGAAACCATTTTTTGCTTAGGCCTGATTTTTTAAAAATGGATTTCATTGTACTTGTCATGTTTGAAAATGTATTGTTATTGTTCAGTGCTTTGAGACTATGTGCAAAAAACGGTTGGCAAAATGAAGTTGGAGCTGTTTTGGAGGCATTCAATCTTTGGAATTTCATACTGGCTTTTAGGAATCTGGCTTCTGACTAGGCTTCTTTGATAAAGCATTCACCTTTCCTTCCATACAAAATGTGATTTTCACAGCACAAGTATGGCTACTGAGGCTTGAGGATATTTTTTAAGGTTTCATAAAATCTCCAGTAATATAAAAATATTCTTCAAGAAGCATATCATCTCTGGTTTGAGATATGCATTCTATAGACAGTAATATGAGCTTTGGTATTAGGTAAATGTTGATAGTCACAAGCATTGACACCACAATTCATCTGTTTTTTCTTGCTTAGCAGGTGTTTTAATCTATTCCCATGCATTAACTTAAGGTAGGATTGTTGTAAATAGAAAAAAAAAAAAAATAGAAGCCTTCTTTTATTATTTAAGAAAATATCAAAGTAGAAGGCATGGAATTTGCAACTGTATTTTTTACCGATGTTCTTGCTCATAGGCAGGCAATGTAAGTACGTAGTGGCAAAGAGATAACATTTGAATTCAGGAATGTCTGGGTTCAAATTATTTTTGGTTTATAAATTTTAGTGATAAAATTATTTAAGCTTTAACTCTGACTTTACTATGTTAATTCACCTTTTAAAATCTGTTTCATTGTGCATAAAATGGGAATAAAAAAAAAAAACCCAAACCAGCTGTCCTTGAGTTGATTCTGACTCATGGCGACTGCACGTGTGTCAGAGTAGAACTGTGCTCCGCAGGGTTTTCAAAGGCTGTGATCTTCTAGAAGTAGATTGCCAGGACTTTCTTCTGTGGTGACATTGCATGGAACAGTCAATCTTTTGGTTACCAGTTGAATACAAATTGTTTGTGCCACCCAAGAGTTGCCATGAGTGGGAATCAACTTGACAGCAATGGGTTTAATAAAAAGAAAGTCATTGAGCAATATACATTGTATAAATCCATTAAAAATCATCCTAAATATTAGTAGATATATAGAATGTTTTTAAACACAAGGCAGTTATTTGGAAGGAAAAATTCCAGACTTTTATCAATGCTAACCTTTAGGGAGGATGGCAGGATTGGAAGGTTTAGGAATATGCAGAGAGGGCTATTATAAAGACTTGTATTACTTGGATTTTTCATCAGTGAGCATCTACTCAACCATTCTCTATCTAATTCAAAATTAAACAATCCAACAAACCAAGCACACAAAAATAAAAACCCAGAAAGTTTGTGATGCAGCCTAAAACACATAGATTGTTGGTTATAATGATAGAGTCTGGAACTCTGATCCTTGGATCCCTTTCCAAGGATTTCCTTTCTGCTGTGTATTATTAAAAAAAAAAAAAAAGTCAATTCTAATTGGAATAAATGCATTATCTTCTCGGTTGGGTGGCATTTATATTATTATATCAACATAGCTTCTCAGACAAAAGCAGGTTCAAATCCCTTCAATTTTAAAGAGAACAAAAACATTTTTCCCTGCTGCTCCCAGGTTTTTTAAACAGGACAAAAAAAAAAAAGTTTATTATTATTTTTTTTTTTGGTTGTTGTTGTTGTTTTACGCCAAATAATGTTTCTGTTGTCTCACATTTTTCCTTCTGCCTTGGGTCTACCTTTCCCAGCCCACATTGATCCTGCAGAATAACCTACAATGAGTGTTTTAACTGAGCGTTCTTCAAAAACAGCCCTCCATGTGAAAATCTGAGCCAGCCCTATGAACTTGGCTCTTGAAACTTTGATTCACCAGCTTTAATTTCCTTTTATGATATTTTTAACAACTACGTGCTTTTCCTGTTGTAATTGCTTCTCTTTTGGGCTGATTCTGTTGTGTTAAATTTCAGATTAACAAAATGGTTGTCACCCTCTCTTCCGAATTTCTTATCCCCTTCACACCCTCATCTCCTCTCATCATGTGCATTCTTTTTATTAACACATTTTCTGATTCTTGCCTGAGTGTGGAGCGCTTTTTGCAAGTCAAGAGCCTGGGCATTTTCACTGATCCAAAAGCCATCATCATTGGTTATCTTGCCTATTAATTTAATAACTGCTGAGGGCCTGGCACTGTACTTGGCATTCTATTACAAGAGACCCATTCACAAATTCCCCTCCACTGTTCCAATGCCACCCACTTTCTCCTCCCTCCCAACTAACCACCCATCTGCAGTCCCGTTACTCTATTTCTCATTGGACGCTTTCTGCTAGTGCCCACGCACCCTGCCAAGTTTAATTATTGTGCTGAGACCTCATGTCTATGTTGATGCTGCTTCAGTGATCTCACCAGTGTTCCACCTCCTTTCAACAATGTGGTTGGTTTTATCTTGTCTCTCTCTGCTTCTTGTAGTTCAGTTTTTCTGAGAGTTTTTCACATTCTTCATGAAGAGTAATGGTAGCACACACACACAAAAAAAGATAAAATGTCATCGTTTCCACTACAAGTCTTTCCTTGTGCATGTTTACATGAAATATATCTTATGGGTATAATAAGATCTTACTCTTGGTGACTTTTCAATAGCTTTGAGATCAGTAAACTAACTAAAATGGCTTCTCTCTTGACCTCTGAGTAAATGAAAATATCATTGCCTAAATACTAATGACTGTCTTTATTACCCCCATGCATCTGTCAGTTTGTCGTACTGTGGGGGCTTGCGTTTTGCTGTGATGCTGAAAGCTATGTCACCAATGTTCAAATACCAGCAGGGTCACTCATGATGGACAGGTTTCAGTAGAGCTTCTAGACTAAGACAGACTAGGAAGAAGGAGTTGGTGGTCTAGTTCTGAAAAGAATTCGCCTTTGAATTGTGGTGTTGGTCAAGAATATTGAATATACCATGGACTGCCAAAAGAACAACCAAATTTGTCTTGAAAGGAGCACAACCAGAATACTTCTTAGAAGCAAGGGTAGCAAGCCTTCGTTTCACTTACTTTGGATGTGTTATTAGGAGGGATCAGTCCCTGGAAAGGGACTTCATGCTTGGTAGAGGGTCAACAAAAAAGAGGAAGACCCTCAACAAGATGGATTGACACAGTGGCTACAACAATGGGATCAAGCATAACAAGGATTATGAAGATGGTGCAGGACTGGGCAGTGTTTCATTCTGTTGTACATAGGCTTGCTATGAGTCGGAAGTGACTGGATGGTGCCTAATAATAAGAACAACAATCTTTATAACAGAAGTCCTGGTGGTGTGGTGGTTAAAGTGCTCGGCTGCTAACTGAAAGGTCAGTTCTTAGAACCTACCAGCTGCTCCGTGGGAGAAAGGTATGGCAGTCTGCTTCCAGGAAGATTTATATAGCCTTGGAAACCCTATGGGGCAGTTCTACTCTGCCCTATAGGGTTGCCATCAGTTGGAATGGACTCCATGATGGTGAGTTTTAGTTGGTTTCTTTTGATTACTGCTGGTGAGACATGAAGCAAAAAGAACACAAATAAGTGTACCTTAAATTGATAATTCATATCTGGAAAGTCTTACAACATGTACCTTCTTTATAAATCTGCTAACTGTGGAATACACACACCCATTGAAGATAAAATTCAAAAGATGTTGTCTTTCTGTGGTAGGTAGTGTAATGGCCCCCCAAAATAGAACCTGTGAATATGTTAATTTACATGGCAAAGGGTTTTTGCAAATGTGACTAAAGTAAGGAACTTGAGATGAGGAGTTACCCTGTATTATCTGGGTGGGCCCAGTGTAATCAAAAGGGTCCTTTGAGTGAAAGGGGGAGGCAGGAGAGTCAGGTCAGAGTGATTCCCTGTGAGAAAGATTTCACTAGCTGTCACTCCCTTTAAAGATAGAGGAAGGGACCACAGCCAAGGAATGCAGGCGGCTTCTAGAAGCTGGAAAAGGAAAGGCAAATTTTCCCCTAGAGCCTCCAGAAGGAAGCAGCGTTACCTCACCTTGATTTTAGTCTAGGAGGCCTGTGTTGGACTTCCGACCTCCAGAATTTTAAGATAATAAGTGTGTGTCATATTAAAGCATTAAGTTTGTGGTATTTTGTTTCAGCAGCAATGGGAAACTAATACTGTCCCAAAATGCAATATTAATAAGAGATGTACTTGAGCAGCAGAAACACCCAGCTAAGATCTGATAGAGTAAACTCAAATTATTTCCTGTTTCTACCTTTCAAAATGATGTTTATTTTTATTTAAACAACACAAATGTTCATCCTCTGTCTCCCTTTTAGGCTAAACTTCCTTCAATACCTCTAGCTATTCACTCTCCCCACGCACTTCTGCCAAGTGAACTAGTCCTATAATACAGAAAATCCTTAAGCTCTACTTTCTCTTTCTTCAGTAGAGTGGACTTGGTGAACCTTGGGGGCCTTTCCTTTTATTGAAGTAATATATCTTTCCACTGAGATGAAGACTTATTTTCACAACCAGTTCCTTTTTTAATGACAACCTACCATAAGGCCAGTTGAGGCTGAGTTGCCAAAAGTACAACATCTGCATTTTTGAGTAAAAGAACATTCTAGCAAATTCATTGATTAGAAAAAAATATCCTTATTGCCTCGAAAACACAAATATATTCAGGAAATAAAGCGCTGAGCACTCCTTATATCATTGTTTTTCTAGCTTGGCGGTTTTATATTTTCCCATGTCCTTTCAGACTTACTCTTTCTAGTCAAATATCCTGTCATAAGTTTGTTAAGCAATTAAAGTTACTTCATGCCATGTTAAATAGAAAACATACTATTAATTGCCTCCTCTCCACTAATTTTTTTTTTTTTTTTTTAACAAGTAAGTAAAACTGCTTGCTCTTTCCATCTTTGAGCCTAACAGTAAGTTATTGCACGCTGCTGGCATAGGAATATTTTCATTACAAACTACATCTCAATGATACCGCTTTCTATTTGCTTCTAAACTACTAATCCAGTCAAGTATTCACTTGAAAAAGGTAAATTCCAAGTAAAATGACTAACTCCTGCTTGTATATTAATATACTAGGATTTATAGTGATTAAATTTTTTTGAAAATGGTATATCTGTGGTCCCTACCTTCAAAGAGCTTATTTGTACCTCTGACATACATTGAACAGTTTATTAATATTCTCTAATGCAATGATTACACACATACCCTAAAACTCTGGTGCTACATCTGTTAAGAAGTACTTCATGCTGCCCTCATCTCTTCATGCCTGCTCATTTCTCTCCTCTCACTGAGTAGACATGTTCCCCAAAGTTCAGGTTTTTACACCTTTTCCTTTGATACTCACTTCCTTAATTATAGTTTATACAAATATTTATATGTGCCTATTTTCAATATAGTCTATGTGACATCTTCACTTGGATTTCCCACACAATTTAATCTGAAGGAGTTTATAGCCAGATTCACAATCTTCTCAACGAAGTCAGCCCTTGCTATTAACTCTTCTTCTTTTATTGGCTGATGGGACCATGTTTTCCAAGCATTTAAGCTTAAGCGATCATTTTTACTGTGATACCATTCTATACCTTTAACTTGGAGTTGACAGATAAAACACAGGATGTACAGTTAAATTCAAATTTCAGATAAACAATAAATGGCATTTTAGCGTAAGTATGCTACCTGTTGCCATTGAGTTGTTTCCAACTCGTGGTGGCTCTGTAGGTCAGGGTAGAAATGCCCCACAGGGCTTCCAAGGCTGTAATCTTTACAGAAGCAGACTGTCACATCTTTTTCCTGCAGAGTGGCTGGTGGGCTCAAACCCCTGGCCTTTGGTTAGCTGGGTTTAACCACTGCACAACCAGGGCTCCTTCCGTGGGACAGTCTATATTTTTTCTAGATCTGGCCACTCTAGACCAGTAGTTCTCAGACCTAAGAGTATATTGAATCACGTAGGGGACTTGTTAAGACCCTATTGCTGGGCTTCACTCCTGGAGTTTCAGTAGTCTCTGTTCAGTAGGTCTGCGTGGGGCCTAAGAATTACCATTTCTAACAAATTCCTAGTCAAAGTTGAAGAGACTGGCACTTTGAGAATCACTTGGCTGCATATTAGAATCAATTTGGGAGCTTTTTAAAGATTTCTAATATATGGAGCTTATACCAGATGCCCTGGTAATACAGTGGTTAAGAACTACGGCCTATTAAGCAAAATGTCCAAAGTTCAAATCCACCAGCTGGTCCTTGGAAACCCTATGGGGCAGTTCTACTCTGTTCCATAGGGTCGCTATGAGTCGGAATTGACTCAATGGCTACGGGTTTGGTTTTGGTTATGCCAGGTGCTCTGCTTTATTTGATCTGGGGCGTGGTCCAGAATGAGATTGTTAAACACTTCCGAGGTAATTTTAACTTGCAGCCAGGGGTACTGTGACAGATTCTGTACCCTCTATCTCTGCTGAGTCTCTCTTCCTGAGCAGCATCAGAGTTATGACTTTAAGCCGTATGACTTTGCTTAAAAAGCTTTCCAACCCACCTCTCTGATTATCATGGTTTCACTACCTAATTCGTCCTTCATGCAAATATATATTAATTTTTCTGAAGCATCGCTCTGATTTTATGATTTTTTTTTAAAAATATCTTCAACAGCAACCCTTGACAATTGAATAAACACACTCCTTTTATCTTGGCATTTAAGATGTTACACAACCTGTTTCTACCCTACTTTTAAAGCTTTTTAAGCTACGTTTCTTCACATGTACTTGACACCCCAGAGAAACAAAGCTATATTCATTCCCTTGTTTCCTTGTCTCCCAAATATGTCTCATGCTCTATTTACTCATTGACCTTGCATTTGCCTTTGTTTCTCTCTCACGTGTAAATCACACTCTCTAGCCATTCTCCTTTCCTTCTCATCGCAAATCTGGAAATGCTCTTTCCTCCGAGCCTTCTTTTGTAACCGTGTTATATACTTATTCCAGCTTGGATTTTTCATTCATTTATTCAGGTGGTTCACATGCAACCAATATTTTTAGAGTGATCTTCATGTGACAGGCACTGTTGTTGGCACTGGGGCGACATCAGTGAACACAGTGAAGTCCTCCTGTTCTGTAGCCTCTTCTCTAGCTTATCTTCTTGTGGGGGAGACAGATAACCAACAACAAAATGTATACAAGGGGGTGATAAGTAATAAGAAAAATAAAAAAAGAGGAAAACGGCTGAGTAATGGTGTCAGTTTGGGGTTGTTTTGAATAGTTTTTTTTTTTTTTTTTTTTTTGAGGAAGCTTCTCTCATAAGTGACATTTTATGAAGTCCAAGTAAGGGAGGGAATGAGCCCCGCAGATATCTAGAAAAAGAACAGTACAAAATGCTTGAAGGGGGGACACTTGGAGTTTTGAAAACAGGAGTGATACACCCTGATTTACATTCTAGAAGATCAGCCAGGTGTTCTGTGCAGCACAGATGTCTGGATGGAAGCCGAGAGAGCAGGTAGGAAGCTTGGATACCAACCCAGTTGCCTGGAAGAAAGTTGTCAGTAAAGAGAGCAGTCAAGGTGAGGTATGGGCTTTGTTGAAAAGATAGCGCATAGGGGGTGAAACTGTTGAGCCTAAGTTGTCATGTCTGTAATGAGGGAAAGATCTGAATCTGTTGCTTGAAGAATTATTTGATTTGTTTATTTGTTTTAAAGGAAGAATACATTACAGCTACAACTGATATTGATGTATTTTGCTCCAACATCACATGTAGGTACAGAGGTGGATTGTTCTTGAAGCCAATGAAAGGCAGTGTCAGAACTGCGCTCCTGTCTCCCCCCTCAACTTGGCTCTCTGAATGCTTTGTAGTGATCTATGCAGAAGAGAAGCCAAGTTACAATTAGGAAGTGTGTCTCTTTAAGCATTTCTGATAAATCGCCTATAGGGACCTCAGAAAAAAGTAACTCTTGTAATTAGTAGCAATTTCTTTTCTCAATCTAAATACATATTCACTTGTGTACCTAGTTTCTCATTTGTAAATTTGTCTTCGTTTCCTTAAAAGCCCCACGCATTGCATAAACAAAATATATATAATATAGGGTCTGCATATGTAAACATTCACATAATCATTTTAATTTTCTGCATGTTTTATTAATTTATACTGTTTATGAAATATATCCATGTTGATATGTACATGTAGATCTCTTTTATGCATTTTAATATCTAAATAGTATTTTGCTATCTGGTTACACCAGAATTTATTCCTTTCTTGTTGGAAATTTAGCTTTTCAAATTTTTTTTTCTTTTGCTATTAAAAATGATGAACAGGATAATAGTGTCTGATAAAAGTGCCCACTCACTTGAGTTGCTCTAGATTCTCTGTCTGGAATGTAGCTGCAGTCTTAGGTTAAGCATATTTTCAAATTATAAGATAGACTCAATTGCCTTTTAAAGTGATTGTACCTATTTTACACTGCCTTTGGCAGTTTATGAGAGTTCTTTAGCTGTGTTTTAATTTGACACATTGCCGTGAAGTTGATTCCGACTCATAGTGACCCTAGCTGTGGTAGGCAGAATAACTAGCTGAATAGGCCCAATGAAGTCCACATACTCACTGTTAGAACCTGTGCATATGTTACATTACATAGCAAAGGGGAATTCAGGATGCAGAAGGAATTAAGGTGGCTAATCAACTAACTAAGAAAGCCCTTTCAAATGAGAAACAGTGAACTTATCAATGAGATCCTAGGTTATCTAGGTGGGCCCAATAGGGTAATCACAAGAGTACTTAAAAGTGGAAGAGGGAGCAGAACAGTCGAATTAGGGAGAATTAGAGAATTAGGGCTCAAACTTACATTGCTGACTTTTAAGAAGGAGGAAGGGGACCATGAGCCAAGGAAAGCAGGTGACCTCTTGAAGTTGAAAAATGCAAGGGAACAGGTTTCCTCACAGAGCTTCCAGGAAGGAATATACCTTGTTGACACTCTGATCTTAGCCTAGTGAAATCTGTACTGGACATCTGATCTAGAGAATTGTAAAATAATAAATTTAAGTCTACATAATGTGACATATTCACAGGTTCTGGGGATGAAGATGCAGACATCATTGAGTGTAACCAACTGGCCATTTTGTCACTGTTTGAGGTAATTTGAGACAGCAGCATTACAAAACCAATATACTAGTGAAGGCTATCATCTTTTCACATGCTTATTGGGCATTCAGGTTTCCCCTTCTACGAATTACCTGGACTTACCCATTTCTCATTTCTCTATTAGAGTATTTGTCTTTAAAAAAAAAAATTTTTTTTTATTGTGCTTTAGGTGAAAGTTTGCAGTTTAGTTTCTCATACAAAAATTTATACACTTATTGTTATATGACCCTAGTTGCTATCCCACAATGTGACAGCACACTGTCCCTTTCCACCCTGGATTTCCTGTTTCCTGTGTCCATTCAACCAGTTCCTGTCCCTTTCTGCCTTCTTATCTCACCTCCAGACAGGAGCTGCCCATTTATTCTTGTGTTTCTACTTGAACTAAGAAGCACACTCTTGACAAACATTATTTTATTTTTTATAGTCCAGTCTAATCTTTATCTGAAGAGTTGGCTTCAGGAATGGTTTTAATTCTGGGTTAACAGAGAGTCCAGGGACCATGTCTTCTGGGGTTCCTCTAGTTTCAGTCAGACCATTAAGTCTGGTCTTTTTACATGAATTTGAGTTCTGCACCACACTTTCCTCCTGCTCCGTCCAGGGTTCTCTGTTGACAGGGTGGTCATTGGTGGTAGCCGGGCACCATCTAGTTCTTCTGTTCTCAGGCTGATGGAGTCTCTGGTTTATGTGGCCCATTTTATCTCTTGGGCTAATATTTTCCTTGCATCTTTGGTGTTTGTCTTTTTTGAATTGATTATATAGCAATTTTAGAAATATATTTTAGGTAGCCACTGTTCATCAGTTATGTGCAGTGTCTTTTGGGGTGTCTTTGAGAGTCAAAAAAAAGAGTCACTTTTTAGGACACGGAGAAGACTATTCTGAAGAGTTACATTTTGGTTTGAATAATTGATAATTAATCTTATTACATAAAATTAAAACTGGGTTCTTTCTTGGACTTTAAGTGTAGGATACAAATCTCATTAATGTATTTATAAGTCTATGAAGTTTTAATAACATTTAAGAATCCTGAAAATTTAGTTCTATTTATTATTGCTACTCTCTTTTAAACATTTGAAGTGCATTTGTAAATTATACATACAGTCTTTTGTCACTTAATGTCCACTATATGTTCTGTGAAGCAGGACGTTATGTAATTTGGATGTTGTGTGAAAACCATATTATCTTTTTAATGCAACTTTGAGATAGCTGAAGTGTTCCTTACGGGGCAGATTATGCAATAGGCAGGGTAAGCTAGAACAATTTGTGCAAGAAAATAAATAAAATAGTATTGGATCATCACCTAAAGTATAAAGTAAATATTCACAAGTCCATGCTGATATAAACAAATGAATGAATGAAAATGGGGAGCATAAACTTCCTGTGCAAAAGAATTCCAAATGATTTTCAAACATACCTCCCCTTTCGAGGTGGTGGAACAAATACCCCAATTTTTAAGAGTGGCTGGGCATAGTGACTTCTTTCCAAAGAGTATGATATTGAAAACAAGAGGAGGGAGGACTTTACAGCCAGGTGATCATGGTTAACATCAGCGGTGATATTTCCTTTGACAGTATAATGTGATGAGAACAACACTTTTACTCTGTCTTCCTTCTAAAAGTATATAACCCCAGTCTAATCATGAGAGAAAACATCAGATAAATCCCAAATGAGGGACATTCCATGAAACATCTGACCAGTACTCCTCAAATCTGTCCAAATCATCAAAAACAAGAAAAATGTCAGAAACTGTCATAGCCTAGAGAAGCCTAAGGAGAAATGATGAGTAAGTGTAATGTAATATCCCAGATAGGATCCTAGAACGTAACAAGAATGTTAGATACAAACTGGAGAAATCTGATTTAATAGCAATGTTATTAATATTTGTTTATTAGTTTTTCACAGATGTATGACAGTAATGTTACAATAGTGGAGACTAGGTATGGAGTATATGGGAATTCTCTGTATTGTTTTTCCAACATTTCCTCACTTATTTGTACTGGCATTTCTAGATTGTAAGCACACTGAGGGGCAGGTTTTTTTTGTCCATTTTATTTATTGCTGTTATATCTAGTACCTAGAACAATGGGTGCTACTCAGTGATTATCTGTCAAATGAATAAATTAACAGAGAATTTTCCATATGAATATGCACGTGTTTCTTCCTTTAAAAAGTCTAGCTCCATTCATGCTAATCAATTCCCCACTTTCTGAATAGCTTTGGACCTTTCTTCTCCAAAACATTGTACATAATTTTTTTTCTCCTTTGCACATATACATAAATCCTCAATATTGTGTAATGTTCAAATAAATCTAACATTCTTCACGAATTGTATTTATATTAATTCAGAGCACAATAATCTCATCTGCCCTACCCCATTCCATCCTCTTATCTAATGGTAATTTTTGTCCATACATTCTTGGTAGAACTTTTTTTTGTCTTTAATGACTTATCAACTAGACAGCTAGGCAGAAAAATATAGTGTAAGAAAGTATGGGATGATGAGAGGGTTTTGATTCAAATCTCACTTTATAATTTACTTTCTTCCTAATCTAGTTACTTACTTCCCTGAGTTAGTTTACTAATCTATCAGAGCTTTTGAAGTTTTTGAGAAAATGAGATAATGCATACACAATACTTAAAATACCTAACACAATAAAAAAAAAAACACAATGGCTATCATATAAAATACCCTGTTGAATGTTCATTTCATTTCTTCCTAGAAAGATGTCCAGGAACTGATGCTTATAGGGAAATGGGAGGGGGGAGAGGATTCTTGTTATTAAAAGCTCTGAGCATGGATTATCAAGGAATTCATTCTGGTTACAAACTGGGTTTCACCACCTTGTATGGCAAGGTATGTTGCTTTTCTGAGCTTCAGTTCTATCTTTTATGTAATGGTGACGATAAGACCAACTTTTCAAGATTATTGTAAAAATACAAGACCATAGTTATTAAGTCACTATTGCATAGTAGAATTTTGGTAAAAAAAAAATTCTTTTATTTCTTTTGATTGAAGAGACCAAGTCTTAATTATCTTTAGATCATTCAATTACTTAACATTATCCTATTCATATATAGAAGGTACTCAATACATTTAATTAATGATTGTTTAAGAGAGAGACAAGGAAAATAAAGTATAGGAATAAGAAGATGAAAATAAAGATAGTGAAGATTGCTTTGAGTTTCTGTGGTGGTGTTCTTTCTAACATTGCTACTTTACTGTCTATGTCTGTGGAATTTACTTTAAGATGATTTCAGTATTAACGGTGTGATTTATGTTTGTGTATGTAAACAGCCTGGGGTAAGCTGGCATTCACATTCCCCTATTTAGGAATCCACACTTCAGAGGTGGTTAGCCAGCATATCACAGGAAGCACCTCAATCAGAAATCAACACCTTCGGAGGTGGTAACTTAGCACTCTTTCATGCAAATTTACACATGAGAAGTTGTTTATTATTAGTATAAATGATGTTAAAAATAATTTTCCTTTGGTGAAGTAAAGGTTTAACATGGATAATTAGAACCTATCCTAGAGTCTTTGCACATGTCATCATAATACTTTGTCTTCTCAAGCCGTGCTTTGAAATTGTCTGTTCGGCTCTTTTACTTCATCATCTCTTCCATCCGCTTTAGGTGCTTTGTGTTTAAGAGGAAGTTTCATAGTCTCTTCTGGCATCTTTTCTTTCTTTTCTGACTTTTTAATGACCTTTGCTTTCTTCACGGATGATGTCCTTGATGTCATCCCACAAGTAGTCTGGTCTTTGGCCATTAGTGTTCAATGTCTCAAATCTGTTCTTGAGATTGTCTCTAAATTCAGATGTGTGGTGGTTAAGAATGTGTGTCAACTTGGCTGGGCCATGATTCTCAGAGTTTTGGCAGTTTTATAATGTTGTGACCACTCCACTCAGCCTTCATCTCTCTGCCCTTTTCCACCTAGTTCCTTTCTGTTTGCCTTCCTGGGGCTTTTGCTTGTTGTAGATCCTGCAGCTGGTTCCTGTTTATCTGACCTCCAGCTCTTGGAACTTGAGCTGGCTGCTAACTTGTGGTTTTGCCTGCTGATCTTGAGATTCTTTGATCTTCACAGCTTGAAATAGCCCTGTTCTCGGGCCTGCTGATCTTGGCTTCTCCAGCCCCTGAGGGTACGTGAATCAAGGCTCAGTGCTATGGCAATTACATGAATGAGGTGTAAGAATTCAGCAAATTTTACAGTGGAGTAATGTCAGCAGAGCTTTTGGTCTCCTGTGACCTTCCTGCTTCCTGGAGGACCCTGTCAGCTGGCCTTTCTAATGGCTGGCAGGGTCTGACACCAGAGTATCCCTGAGTCTGACTTCCAAGAGCCTCTCCTGTCTGCCAGTGGGTGTAGCTTAGCTATTGAAAAGATGGTGTAGCTCTCTTTTATTTCCACTTGCTAAAAATGCTTGTAAGTTACTTGGAGGAATTTAGTCTTAAACTTGCTTTGATTTAACAAACTAATCAGTAGTAAAGTTGTAGGGAAAGGAATGTTAGTAGAAACTAGATAGGTTCTCAATATTTATTTAAAGAATCTTTGCTGTGTTAAGAGACTTTTTTTAAAGGTAAAATCATAATTTACAGATTTAAAATGAGCACATGTGAAAGATTTTAATTTAACTAATTAATTAATGAGAGAACCAGGATGATGTAATCACTGATTTAAAGAAAAATCCAGAGAACAGACACAATTATAGTCATGGAGTATTGAAATGAAGGTGCAAATGGAGGCGTGTAGGACTCACAGGACTTCGAAGCTGTTATACTGCTGTTACACTCACGGTTACAGTTTATAATGATGAAATATTGCAGATCAAAATCAGCAAAGGTAAAAGGCACAAAGGACAAAGTCCATGAGGGATCAAGCACAAGTTCCAGGCATTCCCTCCCAATTACACGCTAGGATCAGCGGTAGATTAACCAGTAAGTACGGTATGCACCAGCTTGCACAGAGCAAGGTACACACGGGCTTTATTGCATTTACTTGCTGATTTGTGGTGAGCAATTTCACATGGGTTTTACCACATCTTTGAAATTGTGCTCTGTGGATTGGTGAGAATGGAAAATTGAGCCCATGCATACCTTTCATATTGGGTAATCTGGCCTGACTAATAAAAAAAAAAAATTTTTTATAGGATGCCCTTAATTCTCTCAGCAAAGATGTGTGACAACATGTGCAAAGGAATGCTCACCTAACCCTTGGTGTCCATGACTTTTATGAGGGTCAGTCGCATACCCATGCATTGCCTGCACTACTGACTTCATCTACTCAGACTCTGGCCCACCCCCAAGAGCAAAAACAGGTATTCACCATAAATCACATTTTTAGGATAAACTTATCTGTTCAAACTGGTACAAAGTGCTGCAAAGCATAGAAAAGGCATACAAAACATTCCTATCAGGAAGAATATTCCAAGGACTCAGAGGTTATCATCCAGGACCCAACCAAGAGCCAGTCAAGAAGATAGTCCTTTATTTGGAATGTTCAGGATTTGAGCTACCTGCGCCTGTTGAGTTAACCCTTTCCTCTTCTGGAGGTAAAACCATCTTTGCCATGGGGGAAGGAAGAGGTAGTATTACCAGACAGAATTTTTTTGCATCGCTATCATTTATCTGCAGTTTAAGGAGTTCCAAAGTAGCTCCCATAGAATCAGAATCAGATAACACTGTAAAGGGTGTTCTATAGACAATGCATATTTTTCTATTAAAGCACAGCTTTTTCCTTCTCGCTTATATGAAAATTGGGTTAGTTTAATTCACAAATGCAAAGATAACTCACTGTTAATATCTCTTTCACTGTGTTATTACTGTATTATCACTACTATTACTAAGCTTTGAAAAACAGTTTTTAATTCTCCTGAAATTCAGATTTCTGGGGTCCATGAAGTTGTGGTGATCCACCCAGGCCATACAATGAAGGACGACTGAGGAAGAATTGATGCTTTTGAATTATGGTGTTGGCGAAAAATATTGAATATATCATGGACTGCCAGAAGAACGAACAAATCTGTCTTGGAAGTACAGCCAGAATACTCCTTGCAAGTGAGAATGGTGAGACTTTGTCTCACCTACTTTGGGCATGTTATCAAGAGGGACTAGTCCCTGGAAAAGGACATGATGCTTGGTAAAGTTGAGGGTCAGTAAAAAAAAAGGAAGACCCTCAATGAGATGGATTAACACAGTGGCTGCAACGATGGGCTCAAACATAACAATGATTGTGAGGATGGCACAGGACCGGGGAGTGTTTCTTTCTGTTGTACATAGGGTTGCCAGGAGTTGGAACTGACTCCATGGCACCTAACAACAACCCAGGCCATTGCTCCGAAGGTGATCTTTTGAACCTTGAACGTTGAGCAGACTGGTGTCCTAAAAGTCACCTTTAAGTCAAACAATAGTTTTGCTAACTGGCAAAGATCATTTTGCCTTGGACATTGGGCTCTTTTGGAAAACTTAGGAAATAGAAACTCCAGGGTCTGACTAGAAGCTATGCTTTAGGGTAAATTGTTATTATGTAAACACTTTTTCCAAGGCAAGGTTGATAAGGTGGGGTAAGAATCTTTGCAGGCTCTCTCATCTTTGGAGCATTCTTGACTCCCTAGTCAAAATGTTCCCCTGATTTGCAAATAGTAAATTAAATAAACTTCGATCATTGTCTATTATTGGCTTAATATGATTTTTATTTTAATAACATTAATTCATCATGACTGCATTCAGGATTAGCAGAGAATTAGTCTGGTATTGGAGAGACAGAGGTCCAGAGACATTCACAGAAAGTGAACCCAGTATTCACAAACCAGGGCTTGTTCCGCACAATTAAGCCTCTCTGGACGTGTCACAGGCATTTGGGGAAATAGATGTGAATATCTTTCAGAACAACCCAAAACACAAAAAATGATTCACTTATGATTTTAAGTCTTTACTAACAGTCTAGACAGAAGCTTGAGTAAGCCCGATTCTTCCCTTTCTTCAGTAAGGCAACCCATTCAGGTAAACCTTTACCAGGTGCAGGCACTAGCTCCTCCCTTCTTACTCTCTAAACACATGGATTTAACTCATTATTGCAGGCCAGGAAGGCAAACCCGGGCTCCTCCTTGGATTCTGAGGCCCAGTACAACAGGTGAAATTCTCCTATACTGCAGTGATCACACCCTGGTTAGTCCATGCAAAATATTTTGGAACATTATGTTAATTCACAAAATTATACATTTCCAACCTTATAATTTTCTTTTCTTTAAAAAGCATTTCAATGTGGTAAGTGTCAATTATATCCCTAAACTCCCGTTTCTCTGGGAGAGGCAACTCTTCTCCTAAGCTATTTTAACAGCTTTCAATTAACTCTTTAAGTTAGTAGCAAACTGAAAGTTCTCTATTTAGGGCTTTGTTTATATATTTTAAGGTGTCTTTCCCCAGGCTTCCCTGGGAAATGTGTTAAATACAAAACAAATATTTTTCTGTGTAAAGAGGTATATTTGTGTACGTGTGTGCGTGTGCACCTGCAAGTATGTGTTTGAGGAAGAAAAAGGAAGAAATTATGTAATTTCCAAGGATGCTATCAGTGGTAAAGGAGCACTGGCCTTGCTTATTAATGTGTAAGGAAAATGCCCCATGATCTTAGGGAGGCTCGTCATTTCCAAAGCAGAGAGCAAACCTGTGTGTACCTCTTTCTCATTTATAAATGTGACAAATAATTTTTCATTTTTAAAAGGGAGGTCTGGACTTTTGGAAGTATGTGATAGATGGATAATTATTGATATGGAAATTATGAGATAGTTCTAGTGTGAAAAAGTTGGTTACAAACAGTAGGTAGAGTATGATCTCATGTATGTACTAGTAGAGTAGATGTGCATAGAAAAAAGACCCAGAAGCATATACATTGCAGAGGTAATAGTTTTTCTGGGTCTATTGGGATTATGGATGGTTGTAATTTTCTTCCCTTTGCTCAGTAAAAATGATTTCTACATGTTTTATTATGAAGATCTTTTTTTTTTATTAATAAGGAACACAAAAATATTTTTAAGTCTTAACAAAGTGAAGGGAGAATAATTGAATATGTGTTGAGTCACCTCCCACGATGGTAGGCTTCTTCAGCTATAGAAAGAAAATAATAAAGTGAGTGGAACTGGGTCATATCTGGTACTTCATCCAGTTTCCCTAAATTCAAAGTCTCCCTTTACTCTGTTGTCTGTTAATCAGAAATATCTCTGAAGTTAAAAAAAAAAAAAAAAAAAAACTGTGGAAGAAAAGGTTTACACACAGAAAGAAAAAACTTTGATGGTTACCAGGGAGGGGAGGGGTGGGGAGGTGGAATCACTAACTAGATAGTGAACAAATGTTAATTTCAGTGAAGGGAAAGGCAACACACAATATAGGGGAAGGCAGCACAACTTGACCAAGGCAAAGCCATAGAACCGTCATAGACACATTCACAGTTACCGGGGCCAAGGCACGTGGACCGTAGTCTTGGGGGACATCTAGGTGAACTGGCATACCATAGTTTAGAAAGAAAACATTCTACATCCTCCTTTGGTGAGTAGCATCTGGGGTCTTAAAAGCTTGTGAGTGGCCATCTAAGATACATCCATTGGTCTCATCTCATCTGAAGCAAAAGAGAATGAAAAAAACCAAAGACATAAGAAATATATCAGTCCAAAGGACTAATGGACCACATGAACCACGGCTTCCACCAGCCTGAACCCTGAAAAACTAGATGGTACCTGGCTACCACCACTGACTGCTCTGACAGGGATCACAAGACAGGGTCTTGGACAGAGTAGGAGAAAAATGTAGAACAAAATTCAAATAAAAAAAAAAAAAACAGACTTACTGGCCTGACAGAGAATGGTGGAATCTTTGAATCTATGGCCACCGGACACCCTTCTAATTGAGGACCACTCCCAAAGTCTACCTTTCAGCCAAAGATTTGGCAGACCTATAAAAGAAGCAATAACACACGTAAGTAATGTGCTTCTTAGTTCAATCAAGTATGTGAGACTAAATGGGCAACACCTACCCAAAAGCAAAGACGAGAAGACAGGAAAGGACAGGAAAACTGGACAAATGGTCATGGGGAACCTGGTGGAAAGGGGGAGAGTGCTGACATGTTGAAGGGATTGCAACCAGTGTCACAAAAACAATTTGTGTGTAAATTTTTGAATAAGAAAACTGTAATCTTTCACCTAAAGACACGCACACACACACACACACAAAATGCTGGGGAAATATATCCTTTAAAACAATGGAAACTTTAAACCCTGCTGTACTAAAAGGAAAGCAAACAAAATACTAACACCAATCAGGTTAAAAACAAAGGGGGCAAACAAACAGAATGAGTTTATTTTAAGACTGCTTGGGCAGCCCCTCATAAGATGAATCGTTCTGCATGGGTGTGGAGGAAGAGTAAAAAGAGTAGATAGGCTTAATGCAGGGTTTCTCAACCCGGGCACTACTGATATTTTGGGACAGATAGTCTGTTGTGGGGGTCTGCCCTGTGCATTGCAGGATGTTTAACAGCATCCCTGGCCTCTATCCACCAGATGCCAGCAGCAACTTCCCTCCAGTTGTGACAACCAAAACGGTGTCCAGACATTTCTAAATGTTCCTAGGGGACCAGTATCACCCTTGGTTGAAGACGCACTGCCTTAATGAACACTTGTGTGTGATTTCCATGTGGAGTTTTATAAGTTAGGATTGTGTTTGGCTGCGTGTAATCGATAAACCCAACATAACAGTTAATTAAAAAAAAAATAGAAGGCCAAAGAAAGAAACAATCTTTGATGGTTATGAGGGAGGAGAGTGAAAAGCAGTAATTAAATAGTAGATAAGTGGCAACTTTGGTGAAGGGTAAGACAGTACACAATACTGGGAAAGTCAGCACAACTTGACCAGGATAAAGTCATAGAAGTTTCACAGACACACCCAAATGCCCTGAGGGACCGAGCTACTGGGCTGAGGGCTGGGGAATATGGTCTTCAGGGGGCATCTAGCTCAATTGGCATAACAGCCTATAAAGATTGTCTCTAAAGAAAATGTTCTATATCTGACTGTGATGAGTAGTGTCTGGGGTCTTAAAAGCCTGTGAACAACCACCTAAGATACATCTACTTGTCCAATCCCTACTGGAGCAAAAGGGAATGAAGAAAATCAAAGACACAAGGGAAAAATTAGTCCAGAGGACTAATGGACCACAACTACCACAACCTCCACCAGGCTGAGCCCAGAACAACTAGATGATGCCTGGTTACCATCATCAACTGCTCTGGCAGGGATCATAATAGATGATCCCAGACAGAATGGGAGAAAAATGTAGAACGAAATTCAAATTCTCTCTCTCTCTCTCACACACACACACACACACAAAATAGAAGGCTATCTCTCCTTTTGTTAAAGAAGTCTGGAGGTGGGCAGTTCAGAGCTTACAAGACAATTCCACTGTTATCAGGGACCCAAAGTTCTGTGAGCTTCTGCTCCTCCATCTCCTACACTTGGCTTCCGTTCTCAATGTCACCTCATGATTCAGAATTGCTGCTGGACATCCAGTCATCACATCTACTTTCCAGGTAGCTGTCAAAAGGAAAGGCAAAGAAGCCTGAGAAGCCTGCTTTTCCCTTTAAAGATAATTCCTGGATGTCCTATACCCTTTTACTTCCATCTCTTTGGCCAAAACTTGGCCACACAACCCCACTTAGCTCCCCAGTACACAGGAAATACAGTCCTATAGCGGAGCACATTGTTTCTCGAAACAAATATGGGGTTCTATTAAAAAAATAAGTGGTAAATGGATGCTAGAGTTACATTCTCTTAACATTCTTTACAAAATTAGGAATGCACTTTCTAGAAATATTTTTGATTAAAAAATTAAGTAAATATCACCAAATTGTCAAACAATATCTGCAGAAAAATGAAATAAAACTTTAAATAATCGACTTAACCTATAATTGAATTATCTGCTTAATAGAACTTGAAAAATACTGGTTTGGGCTTATCTCCTAATATTTGATAACTGTTCTAAAGTGTTTATATTCCTGCTAGACAAGTGCAATATGGTAATACTTTTGGGTCTTTCTTCGTAGCCTGTGTTCTCATGAGACGAGAACCTGAGACAAAAGCTTCCGTGTAGATAGTTCATTTAGGAAGTTATATTAGGCAACAAAAGTGAGGGGGTGAAAGGGAAGGAGTGAGAAATAATACCAGGATGCGTTTTTGAGTTGGCCACAGTTGTGGGTGACTAGTGTCAGATTCCTCAGGACCCCCTGAGGAGTCTTCTGAAATGCATTTCAAAACTATGTAACTGGGAAACAAAAAGGAAGAGCATTCATTCAATGGCTCTTACTCCCATGGGTCAACAGTAGCTCCAGAGGCACTAACTCTTCAGAACTCTTGGGTTGCTCCTGCATGCGTGCCAGGCTCTTCCCAAAGATTCCCACTCTCCAGAATCAAAACAGCACTCAGTCAAAAAGTGGAAGTCATGCTGTGTGGGTGGGAGGCAACTTCAGACTGCCTTCGTAAGGCTGGTTGAAGGCTAGGTGAAAATGGTCCTTGAGCAGTGGCTGGAGTAACAGATACAACATGCAGTAAAACTGAGGTGGTGCATAAGATGGTTAAAAACAAACAAAAACCCCAAACTCGTCTCCATCAAGTCAGTTCAAATTCGTAACAACCCTACAGGACAGAGCAGAATTGCTCCATAGGATTTCCAAGGAGTGGCTGGTGGAGTTGAACTGCCAGTCTTTTGGTTAGCAGCCCAGCTCCTAACCACTGTGCCACCAGGGCTCCTGGATAGGAGACACTTAATCTTCTGATGAATAATTTCACTGTTTAAGAGGACAGACGGAGGAGTTTGGAGTTTGGTGCTACAGAATATCTCATTTACCATTATCTTGGAGAGCACTGACTAGGTATAGCTTGTCGATTTGGAAATACAGTGAACCTGAGAGCCAGAACTCAACTTCCTTGTTTTTCCGGGTCTCATGGGATTTCCGCCTTTGACAGGGTGCAGTCTTACACACTCAAATATGTATCTGTATGAATGTGTGTGTGTGTGCATCCACATACATATATGTATACCCATTTTGGTAATGAATGTATGCTAATTATACATAGAAAAGCCCCTGCCTGGGTGCTGTAAATAGTTAAGCACTTGACTACTAGCTGAAAGGGTTGTAGTTGGAACACATCCAGAGATGCCTCACAAGAAAGGCCTGGTGATTTGCTTCTGAAAGGTCACTGCCTGGAAAGCCCTATGGAGCGGAGTTCTACTCTACAACACGTGGGGTCACCATGAGTCAGAGTCGACTCCACGGCCACTAGTGGTGGTAGTGGTCGTCATAGTGTGCGTGTGTGTGTGTGTAACATTACATTTCAAAGCCTATAAACCAAGGGAATAGTACCCATTACATGTAAGTGGTTGTACGTACTGCATTTGATTCACTGTTGACGTACTAACTAGTTTACCCCACTTTGGATTCTCATATGGCCATTATCTGACAACCTCATGAACATATTTGACTTACAATGTTTATATAGCGATGAGGTGGCAAAAAGTTTTCCAAGAAGAGTGCCTTGCTTGACGATGAGATTTTTTATGTTGATTAGAGAGATGTCAGTGCCTTGTATGAACTCATATAGAAAAATTAGTAGAGTCATCAGTCAGTTAGGAAGTAGAGAATTCCTTAACATTACGAAGGGCATTATACTTACGAACCCTGAAAGTAACAAATAACTGTATACACGACGGAAGACATTGATGTTTGAGCATGTCCAACTTCAGGATATTAGAAAAGAAATTGCCAATGTGTGTTACTGGGGATGCATTTATGTAGGGACTGTGCTTTAACAAAAGTGTATAGTTCTGAATCAGTTAAGCTCCTCTGTCCAGGAAGGAATCTCGGGAGCTAAATGAGGTGTAATTATAATCTGTCCATTCCCAATGGAATTTGACTTTTAAAAAAGAATTTTTTTTTTTTTTTTGATACAAGTCTCTGAGCTTACTCCTTCACATATTGCTGGGTACATTAGTTGAGCCTAAATTACAATTAGCTGAGGTTTGAGTAGTTTGAGCTCTTGTAATTAAAGACTTCACTGCAATTAGAATTAGTTTGGCTCAGTGCTATTGCTTATAGTCCAAAAAGGAAATACAAGTTGAAGTTCTAACTAAATAGAACTTTTTGAGTTGAAAGTCCTTCAGCTTCTATTAAACTCCCTCCCCCCAGTTTTACAGCACAAAAACTATACAATTCTCTAGATGCTTAGAAATGGTTGCTTAGCTCTCTGCGGAAGCTTCTGGCTTTTAAGAAATAAACAGTTTGATTTGAGCTAAAGAGAAAAGGAGGCACAGAAACACAGCTGGGGCATCATTTCAAAGTGCATCAGTAAATAAGCAGAAGAGAGATCACATTTGCTGGAATACTCACAGCAAATAAATGAGATGACAGGAGAAGAGGCTTGTTGAAAACAGTTGACTGAAGAAAATCAGTAGCCAGGCACTTTATTTTCAATTCATCAAGTATTGGGTCTGTAAATCTGAAGATACAGGTTCTGTTTACTGAGTCCATAAATGGGCAGGTTGAACTCTCCTCTGCCAACAATCTCTTTCCAGCCTCCTGAAGGTACTTCATCAGCATCTGTGAGAAAAGTAGCAGCAATAAAGAATGTTAACCTCATCCAGACCGTTGGCCTGTGGACAGAAGTGGACAGAGTTTCCCTGGGGTGTGGCCTGCACCACCCTTTATCTCTCAAGAGATAAAATGAAAGGGAAGCAAGCAAAGAGTTGAGAACCACATATCACCAAGAAAGCAGTGCCGAGAGCAGAGTACGTCCTTTGGTGTGTGGTTAATTCTTCCTGTATTATCGTCAGTGTTATTTCCCCATATTAGACACAGAAGGTATACACAATGCCTCCTGGGGTGCCATCATGGGTTGAATTATATCCCCCCAAAAATGTGTGTATCAACTTGATTATGCTATGATTCCCCTTATTGTGTGGTTATCCTCCATTTTGTGAGTGTAATTTTATGTTGAGAGGATTAGGGTGGGATTGTAACACCACCCTTACTCAGGTCACCTCCCTAATCCAATATAAAGGGAATTTTCCTGGGGTGTGGCCTGCACCACCCTTTATCCCTCAAGAGATAAAATGAAAGGGAAGCAAGCAAAGAGTTGGGAACCACATACCACCAAGGGAGCAGTGCCGGGAGCAGAGCACGTCCTTTGGACCTGAGGTTCTTATGCTGAGATGCTCCCAGACCAAGGGAAGACTGATGTATCACAAGGACCTTCCTTCACAGCCAACAGAGAGAGAAAGCCTTCCGCTGGAGCTGGCGCCCTGAATTTGGACTTGTAGCCTATTGGACTGTGAGAGAATAAACTCTGTTAAAGCCATCAAAGTGTGGTATTTCTGTTAAAGCAGCGCTAGATGACTAAGACAGGTGCCTTCCTTAGTCTCCAGAGAGATGACATTACTGAATAATCCTTCTACTTTAGTAATGAGCAAACCCCTAAACCCTCAGCAGACTTGTTTTGTTTGGCTCAGGTGACCTCTCCAAGTACCACGAGATGAGATAATACTGGAACTCAGTGTTGAGAATCTGAGGTTCCTCTGCAAAGCTTTTAATAAACTATATCTCCTTGAAGAAAATTATAGAAATACATACTGTGGTAACTAGGTCCTTGGTTTCTATTGCAGATTAGATTATTGCTCAGAAACACCCATTTTCTTTCTCTGACCTTTGTGAGAAGAATCCGTTCGACTTCTCTTTGATGTTGGCCTTTGCCATGTGACTTATCTGATGGGATGTTAGCAAATGGAATGTGAACCAAAGCTTGAAATGTGCCTGTATGTCTGGGCTTGCCCTATTGCTTTCCTGTCTTTTTCCATGGAAGATCATGCCTTGGTTAGCCTTTGGTCCAAGGAGAACTAGAAGCATGTGAAGTTGACCTGAACTGAACTTATGTCCTGAGCTGAACCTGTGTCCTGTAATCAAGATCAGATAAATCAACAGTACTCCGGCCAACCCACAAAGGCATGATTAACAAATATGTAAACCACAGAGATTCTATCAGTGGCATATCTAGAGTATTGCTCAGGCCCTGGGTGTGTGGTGCCACTGAGCAGTTTCTATTAACTTGGTGCTGCCTGATGTCCTTCCTCAAGCCTGGTAATATGTTAATTAAAAGATAAACGACCTTGACTTATATTTTTGAGCTGATATTATGGTAAAGTTATCTAAAAGAGGCATGTCAGATGTTTGGACATGGGTGCAATTTCAATGCTTGCCATAGGCGCCATTTCCCATAGATATGACTGCTCAATAATGCCATATGGCCACCAGTGCAATATCTGCCCTACTTGCATTACCCTAGTTACACCTTTGTAATCTTAAACTTAGCATAGCTGACCATTCCAGCTGGATTATATTCAGGGGCTGAGAGCAGAGTAGGGAGTAAGGAAAACCCTTTCAGTCCCTCCCATGTATTTGTTTACATGGGTGATGTATGCTTGGGGGTAGTTTTTGCTTTGTTAAATGGGGATTTTATTATTATTATTTATTGTTATTATTATTATTAGTGAAGTGCCTAAAGAACACAAAAGGTAAGATAGGAGGGCACGTTTGGAAAGAATTTCTAATGCGATGAAAACCTGAATCAGATATATCATTTCAAGATTATTGGTCCTTGCTGTGCTCATTTCTTCCTGGGAAATGATATGTGGTTCTATGGATTTACTGTATCTGGGTTAAGAGCATGCTAGTTCTAAATGTCCAAATATTTATTTCTGAGGCATAAGTGATATGGTAAGTTCTTTGTGAATAATAAAGTAACTACTATTTTAAAAAGGGCCATAGCATAGCGCAAGGGTAATCTTAGACTTGGTAAGATATTAACCTGTAGCAAGAATGCAATCATTAGCTGGGCTACTTGTCTACCTGTCTCAGAGGCAGGACTCTTAGGAGCCAAGGGCACCACCTGTGCAATATGTGCCTCTGTTTCAAATACATGTTCATTTAAGTATCTTTAACTAAGTAAATTACCAATTTATTGTTGTTGTTAGGTGCCATCGAGTTGGTTCCAGCTCACAGTGATCCTATGTACAACAGAATGAAACACTGCCCGGTCCTGAGTCATTCTCACAATCTTTGTTATGCTTGAGCTCATTGTTGCAGCCACTATGTCAGTCCATCTCGTTGAGAGACTTCCTCTCGTTCCCTGACCCTCTACTTTACCAAGCGTGATGACCTTCTCCAAGGGCAAGTCCCTCCTGATAATATGTTCAAAGTACTTAAGATGAAGCCTTGCCATCCTCACTTCTAAGGAACATCCTGGCTGTACTTATTCCAAGAAAGATTTATTCGTTCTTTTGGCAGTCTATGGTATATTCAATATTCTTCATGAACACCATAACTCCAAGGCATCAGTTCTTTTTTGGTCTTCCTTACTCATTGTCCAGTTTTCTCACACATATGAGGCAATCAAAAATACCATGGCTTGAATCAGAAGCACCTTAGTTCTCAAAGTGACACCTTTACTTTTTAACACTTGCAAGAGGTCTTTTGCAGCAGATTTGCCTGATGCAAGATGCCTTTTGATTTCTTGACTGCTGCTTCCATGGGCATTGATTGTGGATCCAAGTAAAATGAAATCCTTGACAACTTCAATATTTTCTCCATTTATCATGATTTTGCTTATTGGCCTAATTGTGAGGATTTTTGTTTTCTTTATGTCGAGATGTAATCCATACTAAAAGCTGTAGTCTTTGACTTTCATCAGCTGTAAGTGCTTCAGGTCCTCTTTGCTTTCAGCAAACAAGGCTGTGTCATCTGCATATTGTAGGTTGTTAATGAGTCTTCCTCCAATCCTGATGCCTTATTTTTCTTCATAAAGCCCAGCTTCCTGGATTATTTGTTCAGCATACAGACTGAATAAGGATGGTGAAATGATAGAACCCAGACGCACACGTTTCCTGATTTTAAATCACACAGTAACCACTTGTTCTGTTTGAATGACTGCCTCTTGGTCAATCTACAGGTTCTGCATGAGCGCAATTTAGTGTTATCCAAATTTTGTTATGATCCACAGTCAAATAACTTTGCATAGTCAATAAAACACAGGTAAACATCTTTCTGGTATTCTCTGATTTCAGCCAGGATCCATCTGACATCAGCAATGACATCACTTGTTTTAGTCTTATTCTGAACCTGGCTTGAATTTCTGGCAGTTCCCTGCCAACGTACTGCTATAACCACTTTTGAATGATCTTCAGCAAAATTTAACTTGCACGTGATATTAATGATATTTTTCAATAATTTCCACCTTCTGTTGAATCAACTTTCTTTGGTATGGGAACAAATATGGATCTCTTCCCTTTGGTTGGCCAGGCAGCTGTTTTCCAAATTTCTTAGCATAGATGAGTGAGTGCTTCCAGCATTGCATTAGTTTGTTGAAACATCTCAGTTGGTACTTTGTCAATTCCTGGAGCCTCGTTTTTCTCCAATGCCTTCGGTACAGCTTGGACTTCTTTCTTCAATGCCATCCCCTCTCAATCATATGTTATCTTCTGAAATAGTTGAACATCAACCAATTCTTTTTGGTACAGTGGCTCTGTGTACTCCTTCCATTATCTTTTGATGCTATCTGCATTGTTCAATATTCTGCCCATAGAGTCATTTGATATTGCAACTCGAGGCTTGAATTTTTTTTTCAGTTCTTTCAGCTTGAGAAATGCTGTGTTCCTCCCTTTTGGTTTTCTAATTCCAGGTTTTTGCACATGTCATCATAATACTTTACTTTGTCTTCTCAAGCCGTGCTTTGAAATCGTCTGTTCGGCTCTTTTACTTCATCACCTCTTCCAACCGCTTTAGATGCTGTACGTTTAAGAGCAAGTTTCGTAATCTCTTCTGGCATCTATTTGATCTTTTCTTTCTTTTCTGACTCTTTAATGACCTTTGCTTTCTTCACGGATGATGTCCTTGATGTCATGCCACAACTATCCTGGTCTTCGACCATTAGTGTTCAATGTCTCAAATCTGTTCTTGAGATTGTCTCTAAATTCAGATGTGTGATGGTTAAGATTGTGTGTCACCTTGTCTGGACCATGATTCTCAGAGTTTTGGCAGTTTTATAACGTTGTGACCACTTCCCTGTTGAAATTTGATACGTAAGCACCCCCATGATGGGATCTGCTGTGGTACTGGCGGGGGCAGGGCCTGTAGGGGCTCACCACCCCCTCAGCCTTCATCTCTCTGCCCTTTTCCACCTAGTTCCTTCCTGCTTGCCTTGCTGGGGCTTTTGCTTGCTCTAGATCCTACAGCTAGCTCCTGTTGGTCTGACCTCCAGTTCTTGGGACTTGAGCTGGCAGCTGACCTGTGGTCTTCCCTAATGATCTTGAGACTCTTTGATCTTTACAGCCGGCAATAGCCCTGTTCTCAGGCCTGCTGATCTTGGCTTCTCCAGCCCCTAAGGATATGTGAATCAAGAGAATTTTTTTCCTGCTCCATGGACCTGGGGCATTACAACCTCTAAGAACTGCAGAGGCCATTTCCTTGATCTGAATTTCTCTCTCTATATACACTTCACTGGTTTTGCTTCTCTAGAGAACCTAGCCTAAGACAAGATGGGATGTATTGAAGATTGTATTTTGGCTCTTGTAGACTTGTTTTAATTTTCTTCAGCATCAGCTTGATCTTGCATATCAGCAATTGATGGTCTGTTCTGTAGTCAGCCCTTGTCTTTGTTCTGAATGATGATATCGAGCTTCTCCATCATCTCTTTCCACAGATGTAGTTGATTTGATTCCTATGACATTCTATCTGACAAGGACCGTGTGTATGGCTGCCATTTAAGTTGTTGAAAAAGGTTATTTCCATTGAATAGGTCATTGATCTCGCAGAATTCTATCATGCGATATCCACCATTGTTTCTATGACCAAGGCTGTGTTTTATAGCTATTGATCCTTCTTTTTGGTTTTTACATTACATTCACCAGTAATCATCAATGCATCTTGATTGCATGGTTGATCAAATTTTAGACTGCAGAAGGTGGTAAAAATCTTCAATTTCTTCATCTTTTGGCATTAGTGGTTGGTGCATACATTTGAATAATAGTCATTGTTATGGATTGAATTGTGTCACCCCAAAATGTGTATCAACTTGACTAGGCCATGATTCTATGATTGTCCACCATTTTATTATCTGATATGATTTTCCTCCATGTTGTAAATCCTACCTCTATGATGTTAATGAGGCAGGATTGGAGGCAGTTATATTAGATCGTATCTTGAGTCAATCTCTTTTGAGATATAAATGAGAGAAGCAAGCATAGAGACAGGGGTACCTCTCGCCACCAAGAATAAATAACCATGAGGGGAGTGTATCCTTTGGAACTTTGGTCCCTGCACTCAGAAGCTCCTAGTCCAAGGTAAAGTTAACAGGGGTCTTCCCCAAGAGCTGACAGAAAGAGAAAGCCTCACCCTGGAGCTGGCACCCTGAATACAGATTTCTAGTCTCCTAAACTGTGAAAGAATAAACTTAATTTTTTAAAAGCTGTCCACTTGCGGTATTTCTGTTATAAAAGCACTTTTTTTTTTTTTTTTTCTAGTGCCTAGATAACTAAAATAGAATTTGGTACCAGGAGCATGGGGTGCTTCTCTAACAGATACTTACAATGTGGAATCTGTTTTGAAAGTGTGAATGGTTGAAGCTGGAACAGTTTTAAAGTGCCTAATAGTAAAAGCTTAGATTGCCTTGAAGAGGATGTTGGTGGAATTATGGACGTCAAAGACTATTCTGGCGAGGACTCAGAAGGAATTAAGAGGAGCTGTTACACTGGAGATGGCTCAGATGGTGCAGATGGAGAGCAGCAGCAGGAGAGAAACAGTGGTAGCAGAATAAGTAGACCATCGCTAGACAGCACTGGAGCTGAGTGCCTTCTGGCCAAGGTTTACTGTCAGAGTGTGGTGCCTCCAATATGTCATATATGACACATTGAACACTGATGACTGAAGACCAGATAAGTTGTGGAATGACATAAAGGACATCACACATGAGGAAAGCAAAGAAAGGAAAGAATGAAAAGACCAAAATGGGTGTCAGAAGAGACTCTGAAACTTGCTCTTGAACATGGAGCTAGAGTGCTCTGGAACATTTGCTTAAGCAGGGCAGACACTGGCCGGACCAAGGGCCAAGGAACAAGGAAGCAGAAGCTGAAGAAACAAGGAACACAGAAAGCAGAGCTGCCTCCATCTCAAAGGGTACAGCCAAAACATCTGAGGTCTCAAAAGTTGGAGTCATGGCCTCTGGAGTCTCAAAGGGTGGGGCCAGACCCTTCTAGATTTCAAAGAGTAAGATCTTCAAAATGGGACCAGATCTGCTGCCAAAGCCGAGGGGGAGGGCTGCCATGCCAAAGGGGCAGAAGAACAGGATCTGCTGGGGCCACAGGGGTAGGGCCACTGCTCAGGTGGATTAGGAGAATGGGGACCCAAATGTGAAGGAGTACAGTTGCCATTCCAGTGGGCCTGGAAGGTTCAGTTGAAAGCCTGGACTGAGGGGCCTTGAACCAGAATCCAGAGAGTGTGACCAACACCCAGGGGCTGGAGGGCAGGCCATTGCCTAAATGCTTTCAGAGAACAGAGGATTATTTTCAAGCCTTAATAGCTAATGTAATGTGTTCTACTGACTTGCTTGGTGCCTGTTATCCCTTCTTTCCCTCCAATTTCTCTCATTTGTGATGGGAATTTCTACCTTGCGCCTGTTCCACTATAGTACTTCGGAAGGAGGTAACTTGTATTCAAGATTTCACAGATGAAGAGGAATTTTGCCCTAGGATATTTTGGACTTTGTGTTGATTTAAGACATTTGCTATGTGAATGGGGTGAATGTGTTTTGCATGTGGCAAGGACATGAATTTGTGGGGCCTAAAGGATGGACTGCTATGGATTGAACTGTGTCCCCCCAAAAAGTGTGTCAACTTGGCTAGGCCATGATTTCCAGTATTGTGTGATTGTCCACCATTTTGTCCTCTGATATGATTTTCCTCTGTGCTGTAAATCCTACTTCTATGATGTTAATGATGTTATGATGCTCTATGAGTCAAAATCGACTCGACGGCAATGGTATGGTTTTATGATGTTAATGTCGTAGGATTAAAGGCCGTTACGTTAATGTGACAGGACTCAGTCTACAAGATTAGGTTGTATCTTCAGTCAATCTCTTGTGAGATGTAAAAGAGAGAAGTGAGCACAGATACAGGGGGATCTCCTACCACCAAGAATGATGAACCTTTGGACCTGGGGTCCCTGCACTGAGAAGCTCTTAGACCAGGAGATTGATGACAGAGTTGAAATAAAGCAAAAGACTTCCCTTGGAGCTGGTGCCCTGAATTTGGACTTCTAGCCTCCCAGACTGTGAGAGAACAAATTTCGGTTTGTTAAAGCCATCTCCTTGTGGTATTCACTTGTGGTATTTCTATTATAGCAGCACTAGATAACTAAGACAGTCATATTAACTGGTTTTCCTTGCAGGCGTATGAGTATTATTCTATCACTGACAGCTTTGTACTTCAGGATTGATCTTGAAATGTTCATTTTTGCAATGAATGCAACATCATTCCTCTTCAATTTGTCATTTCCAGCATAGTAGACCATATGACTCTCTGATTCAAAATGGCCAATACCAGTCCATTTCAGCTCACTAATGCCTATGATATTGATCTTTATGCCTTCCATTTCTTTTTTGACCACTTCCAATTTCCCTAGATTCATACTTTGTATGTTCCACATTCTGATTATTAATGGATATTTATACCTGTTTCTTCTCATTTGAATCATGCCACATTAGCAAATGAAGGCCCCTAACGCTTGACTTCATCCGTGTCATTCACATTGCCTCTAATTTGAGGAGGCCACTTTTCTCCAATCTTATTTTGAGTGCCTTCCAGCCTGAGTGGCTCATCTTCTGGCACTACATCAGACAAGGCTCTGCTGCTGTTCATAAGATTTTCACTGGCCAGTTTTTAAGAAGTAGATCACCAGGTCCTTCTTCCTAGTCGGTCTTATTCTAGATGCTCGGCTGAACCTGTCCACCATGGATGATCCTGCTGGTATTTGAAATACTGATGACATAGCTTCTAGCATCACAGCAACATGCAAGTCAACACAGTATGACAAACTGTCAGATGATCCAAATTCATGGATTCTTAATTAACTCAGATTTTAGACCAGAAAATACATGCAGAAATTACATACAAAGTCAATGTTGTTTTCAGACCTGCTAGCACAAGACACAATTCATATCTCTCCTGCAAGTCTTTACTAAAGGTGATAAGAAGCAGTAAACCCACAAAAACACTCTGAATTTTTCCTATCATTTACTCTAATGTTAACATCTTGGCTAGCTTATGTTCTCTTTTCTAAAAGCAGGTAACAATTTAATCAAATGCTCTGCTACCACAAAACAAGCCACCAGTTTCTCAGTCTGCAATAACTGAGACCTTGTCATCTACCATCCTGTCACTCCCAATAAGTAAGTTTTACAAAATTTTAGGTTTTGTTATATGCACAGCATTCGATTTTCAGGCCCTAAATTATACATTTTCTTAAACTTAGTATTGCTTGCGATAGACTGAAAACACAAAATTACAGTGATTTAAACTAGAAAGAAGTTTATTTTTCTCTCACATAAATAGAAAACAGATGCAAAGAGTTTCAGGCTCTTGTATGATGTGTTTTCTCCACCAAATCTTTAGGGACCCAGATTTTTTCAGATTACCGCTTTACCTTCCCTGAGGCGGTGTCTTCATATGAAGAGTCCAGGGTTATAATATCCACCAGCCAAGCAGGAAAATAGAGAAATGAGTAGGATAGGTAGGAACGAGACACAAAATGTACTGGCTGTATTGTCGGTCAGGTTCCCAGAACTTGCACACGATGTTTTACTTAAATATTTTTATACAGGAATTTACACAAGGGAGACAAGGAAATGTCTTCATCCTGGCCATGAAATAGCTAACTCTTCCATGTCTAAGGAAGAACGCAGATAACTGGTTGTGTCTACCACAGATGCTTCAATACTTCTCTGAGGTGGATGTTTTAGCACCATTGTACCGTTGAGGAAAGTAGAGTTCAGAAAAATTCCATTAATTTGCTCAAAGTCACATAGTGTCTTAGTTATTTAGTGCTGCTATTACAGAAATACCACAAGTGGGTGGTCTTAATGAACAGACATTTATTTTCTCATAGTTTAGGAGGCTAGAAGTCCAAATTCAGGATGCCAGTTCTAGGGAAAGGCTCCCTCTGTCTCTGTTCACTCTTGACGAAGGTCCTTGTCACTTTTCGGCTTTCGTTCCTAGGTTCCTTGGCAATTACGTGGTGTATACCTCTCCCACATTTGTGCATGCTTGCTTAACCTGCTCTTTTTTTATCCCAAAAAAGATTGATTTAAGATACACTCTATGCTACTAATGTCTCATTAACATAACAAAGAAAACTCTATTCCTATATGGGATTCTAACCACAGGTTGGGATTTACAACACATATTTTGGGGGTGGGGGACACAATTCAATCCATAACACATAGCTATTGAAGAACTAAAGAATTGGCTCCAGTCTTCCCAAGCCACAGGGCTATCCATCAGAACTACCCAACGCCATGTTGTGTTCAAGTGTGAGACTCACTGAAAGGTAAGAACATACTATCCATCTCTCCTCTGAACATTTCCACTGGCTTCATCATTGGAGTATTCCAACGATGACAGGCTGGAGAACCTCTTTCATATTTCCACTTTTGACACCCATACCTCCTCTCTAGCATCTTAGGGCAGTGGAGTAACAGGAGGAAACAATAAATTGCCTTTTCTGTTATGACAACTTGCTTTCTTAAAGTGATTGTTTAACTGGTGTTGGCTATGGTCAACACGTATATGCTTCTTTTCAGCATAGGCTGTCTTTTGGGCCATCTTTCTCCACTCAGTCCAGTTTGCTACAGCCCAAGATGAAGTGTTTTATTCTGACCTGTCACTAGCAATCAGATTCCTATGGCTGGATTCAAGGTCATGGCTGCAAACTTTTAAAATGTCCAAATGACTATAATGCTTGATGGTCTGCAGCTTCCAGCATGGATTTGTGAGGTGGGATTTGTGCCTCCAGAAGTGTTTTTAATGTTTGACTGCTTTCACTGTTGATTTTGAATAAGTATATTCTTGATGAAACAGAATGGGTTAGTCCTGCCTGGAGTGCTAATTCGCCTTTTATAAGTTAATGGGGAAGGTAGAAATAGGGACTGGGGTCAGGGTGGCTAAGAGCATTTACTGTCACTCTCTACCTTTTTGTGGAATCCCTAGGTGGCTCAAATGGGTAGTGTGCTCAGCTGCTAACTAAAACTTTAGAGGTTTGAGTCCACCTAGAGAACCCTCAGAAGAAAGTCCTGGCTATCTACTTCCAAAAAATTAGCTGTTGAAACCCCTTTGGAGCACCCCCTAACACCCATTCCTGTCAAGTCAATTCTGACTCGTAGAGACCCTATAGGACAGAGTAGAACTGTCCTATAGGGTTTCCAAGGCTATAATTTTTCCCATGGAGCAGTAGATGGGTTTGAACTGCTGATCTTTTGGTTAGCAGCCAAGCTCTGACCACTGCACCACCAGGGCTCCTTCTGTGGAGCACAGTTCTACTTGACAGCAGCTGTTGTTTTCTTTACCTTGTTGTAACATTTGAATTGTTTACAGTGTTCATTTAAAACATAATTTTTTTAAAAGACTCTTTTAAATCAAATTTGTTTTTATAGATCATTCAAATAACTTCTGGCTTACTTTCCTGTGAATTCTAAGATTTCACTCAAAAATATTCACTATTTGAGACTACAAAGTGTCAAAAAGAGTTTTGATGAGAATATATTAGTTAAAAAAAAAAAGTCTTATGCCCTCTTTTGGGACATAGTCTCACCACCGTCCAGCACAGAGCCCCATGTTTTACTTGAAGCCTTTAGATCTAATGGTCTGTGCTCTTGTTATAAGCATTTGTTCCTGTCTGTGTTTCCTAAAAGCTGATAGCTGAAGCTAGGCTGATAGAGTCAACATCCCATTATAATTTTTAAAAAAATCTCAGCTCTGTAGTTTTATCATTTTTCTCCTAAAAGTCTTTGCTCATAGAAATGGAAAAGGTTTATTCCAGTGAGTCATCCAGTCCATTTTTCTCTGCATGCATTTTCAGGGTGGTTTCAGATTTGAAAGGATTTGGATATCTACAAAGACCTTGTGGAGGAATTATTTTAAAGCTATTTGTAACCTTAAGGAGTTTTCCATGAGATTGGATAAAGAACATGCTAAGATGAAGAAATCTGAGAACCCTCTATCTCAGAACGCTAGAGAAGGCATTTTCAAGGTGGCAGTTAAATAATGGCTTTGTCATTTTGAAAAAAGAAAAAGAGCTCTGAAGCAGAAGGCAGAAGGTCACTGTTATTATCAAGGAAGAAGCAATATGATGTAGCCTATGTAGTTATAACCATCTCCCAGCATAGCTTCCTAGTGGGTAGGGAAAGTCTGGGCACCACAGTCATAGCTGGGAACTCAACCAATAGATTAAAATAGATTCCTTGGTCTCCAAGTTTCCCCCAGTTTATCTTCAAGCCAGCTGCTAATGTCTACTAGTAAACAGACTCCTAGTTTATGGGATACTAGGAAGAGGGAACTTGCCAACATTACACGCATCATCCCCTCTCTGCCACTCAAGGAGCTCAGAGTCTGAAGCGGGGAAAGAGTTATTCATCCCCATACTCAATCTGTAATCCTCTTTCTAACTGGTACACCCTGGGGAGCCAAGGGCCCAAAGAAACCACTGAAGGCATTCCCATGGTTATGACTGTGTTGCAAAAGTGTGCAGAGAGCATTTCTAGACCTCTTTCTTTGTTCTTAAGAAGTCCTAGTGATGCAGTGGCTAACTGCTTGGCTGGTAATCTAAAGGCGAGTAGCTCGAATCTACCAGCTGCTCCATGGGAGAAAGACGTGACGGTCTGCTACAGCCTTAGAAACACTATGGGGAAGTTCTACTCTGTCCTATAGGATTTGTATGACTCAGCGTTAACTCGAAGGCAGTGGGTTTTTTGGTTTATTTCTTTGTACTTACAGTGCGAGCAGTTTGTGATCAGATGATAACCTGAAATTTGGTACTTTGAATCCACCCAGTCACTCCATAGAAGAAAGTCCTGACTAACTGCTTCTTTTCACCCTCTAAAAGTCCCTATAGAGTGGTTCTACTCTGTAACACATGATGTTGCCATAAGTCAGAATCCACTCAAAGTTCATTCGTTTGTTTTTGAGTTTGTTCTTGGAGTTCCTGGGTGGATGAAACAGTTAACAGGCTGGTCTGCTATCCGGAAAGTTGGAGGTTGAAGTTCACTCAGAGGTACCTTGAAAGAAATGTTTGGTGGTCTACTTCGGAAAAAATCAGCCATTGAAAACCCTATGGAATGCAGTTTTACTCTGACACCCATGGAGTTGCCAAAAGTCAGCACGGTCAACTCAGCGGAAGCTGGTTTCTTTGTATTCACCCCTGTTCTCAATAGTTTGAAATCACCTTGATGTGCCAATCTCATGTCTTTGGTATTATATCCCTCACCCTCAGTTTCTCCAGAAAAAAGCACAATAACTCAAGGAATACCCACAGTCTTTCTTCCTGGGCACGCCTCCTGTTTTCTTTGCATCCGCTGTGTTGGACTAACCTACTAGTAAGCCTGAACTTTTCCTAATATTACATTTTCATCCTCCCTCAGCATCGAAAGCACCCATTTTTGCATTTTGTGATGTACTCATCAGATGTTGGGAGAGAGAGAAGAGGGGAAAGGATAGCTTCCCCTTACTTTATTCTAGGGAAGATTATTCTCCCTCCTCCTTTGTAAGTATTTTCTATTTTACCCTAAACATTTCTCATTTAAAAAACAAAACAACCCCGTGCCTTCGCAGACTGCAATCCTCTCCCTGTGGTTAAATCCGTTTCGCATGCTAATGTTTAGCCTAGAAAATTCCCACCGCATCTTGGTGCTCCAATATCATCTTTACTTTCACCAGGTTATTTTCCTGAGAATCGTGGCATTCCGATGGATGGGCTGTGGTATTGTCACCTGAGACCAGGATTCCTGTAGTGGGAAGAACTAAAGGTGAAATCAGACAATAGCAATGGACTTCACAACTCAGCTACATACTGGCTGTGTGATTTGGGGCAAGTGGTTTATTCTCTGTTAGTCTTTGCGCTCATCTTTAATGATAATACCTGAACTAAAGACTTTTTTAATAATGTTGTAAGAACAAAATGAAAGAATGCACAGGGGCAGATATTTTAATCTTCTTACTTTACTTAGCCTGTGACAAGTATATTAATATGAGGTTAATATTTTGTAAAGTTATGGTTATCATCTTCACAGAGTTTACCATTACTTAAAATATTATTCATTCATTAACTCATTCACCTGTTTGTTTTTTTTTTTCCCTTATTTGTTTGTTCATATATTACTTATGTTCTGTCTTTCCTGTTTTCGGATATAAACTCTATTATAACAGGGAATCTGACTGTTGTATGTTTTGTTCCCTACTAGATTCCAAGACCCTAGAATATTGCCTGGCATACTGGAGGCTCAAACCATATAATATTGAATATACAAATGACAGGATGACAAGTCTTTGCGTGAACAATGTTATTATATAAGGGAGATCACACACTTTAACAGATTTTTCCAAGTTTCTTTCCAGAGATTTTTAACCTGCCCTTTCCTATACTATGAGAATTTAAAATCTGAGCATGAAAAAGATTGTCTTGTAAGAAGTCATGCCACAAAAAAAATTAAAGCACCCCGTCCCTACAAGTTCCTTTCCACCACAATTCTAAGCCAAGTCTTTAAAATTTATCATCTTATTTTGTTCACCCAGAATTATGTGCATAGGAGCAACTCATAAAATACTGGAGGTTTGAATCTGCAAAATGCTGTTGAGTTGTTTGGCTGAAGGCCTTAGAACATTGTGATACCTGAGAAAATAAATGTCTGCTTTGGCAGGCCCTGAAGCTCATCAGTTTTACGCAAACAAAGCGTGAAGGGAGAAAATATATAGACATCCTAGTGTTTTTTAGTATCCACAAAGAGAGATTTTGTGTCTTACTGGAAGAAATGGTACCACTGAATATTCATGAGAAAGGTCCATTTTACACCCCCCGCAGGCACAAAATATTTGTATGAATATGAAATCTGTGCATAATTATATGAAAGTAGACATTCCTCAGAGGTTAAACACGCTAACATAGCAAGAAAGGTCTCGGCCTCCTGTAGGTTTTATTAAATTAATTCAAGTCATTGAAAGGATGTAAACATCAAGGAAGAGTGGAATAGTTTAGGGTGATCCAAAGGATTATAACTAGAAGCAATGAGAACCTTCTACTTCTTTACTAAGACGAGTTTAGATTGGGGACTTTTTAACTACATTGTATTTTACTCCATAGTAATGCTTTTAAAAATGCTTTCAACTTAAAATTCACAGTCTAATGAGACCTATTAGACTGAAGTTACCTTACAGGGGAAGTGATAAAAGTCTTACTCCTTGAAATGCTGAATGTGACTTGACTGAAAATTTCAACCTGTCTTAAAACTGGATGGACTGTAGAAAAGCCAAAAGGCCATGTATATGGTCGTTTTTGCCTTGTCAGTGACTAGTGCGTGACCTGGGACAGTAAGTTAAATAGCTCAGCTTTCTTTTATTTTTAATTTTTCTTAAGAAATATCATTTCATATTCTCTCTCATAATTCTAAATATTAAGTTGATTCTTGCTTTCAGTTCACTGTGTTCTCTCATTTTAAGGAGAAAGCAACATTCTTTTTTTCTTTCTGGAAAGGCTGTAGAATGCATAATGTCTTTCAGATTCCCGGCAACAAATGGTGCAATAAAAAGTCTGCCTTGGGTGGTGGAATATCCACACCATTAAATTCCAAGGGAGAATAAACTTGTTGGTGCCTTCCTTTTCAGGCCATTTTTGGTGCAATTTCCACCAAACGCATGCTGGCCTATGTGAGCATTATGTGTACGTAATATTTACGGTGGCATCTGAGTTGGGTAAGGAATGAATTGAGCAAATCAGAAGGACAAAGCTCACATCTAAAGGGAACTAGGTATATCTCTCTGTTTATACACATTTCCTATATGATTCAACCATTGTATTTGTTTCTTAGGGATGCTGTGGTAAATTACCATAAACTGGGTGGTCTAAAACAACAGAAATTTATTGTCTCACACTTTGGGAGGCTAGAAGTCCATAATCAAGGTGTTTGGTTCCTCCCGGACGCTCTGAGGGAGAATCTGTTCCATAATTCTCTTCTAGCTTCTGGTATTGCCATTCTTGGCAACCCTTGACTAGTAGGCACACCACTCCCGTTTCTGCCTCCATCTTCACGCGTTCTCCCTGTGTGTTTCCGTCTTCACATGGCTTTCTGATAAGGATACCAGTCATTGGATTTAGGGCACACCCTAATCCAGTATGACCTCATCTTAACTAATTGCATCTGCAATTATTCTATATGCAAATAAGGTCACATTCTGAGGCTGTGGGTAGACATAAACTGTGGGGAAATACTACTCAGCTCCATATAACTACTATGCCTATAAAGGGTTGGAATAGGCTTTGACAGTTTAGGTTCTGTTGTATCCAGTAAAACAAAATCACATTATTTTCAGGTTGTTCCTGTTATTTGCCACGGAGTCAATTCTGAATTATAGGGATCCCATGTGTGCAGAATGGAACTGCTTCACTGGGTTTTTAAGGCTATGACCTTTCAGAAGCGAATCACCCAGACTGTCTTCTGAGGCACCTCTGGGTGGGTTCAAACTGCCAACCATTTGGCTAGCAGTTGAGCGATTAGCCATTTGTGCCACACAGCAACTCCATAATTTCGGGTTCTCAAGCTTTCTTTCGAAAAGAAGGACTTAGTTACAAACTGGCTGAATCTTTTTCCACATGTGATCTCATTATGTGCTGTCAAGGTTTAGCAACATACATTTCTTACCATTCATGGCCATATTTCCCGAGTAAGAACAGGAGTCCTGATGGCGCAGTGGTTAAAGCACTTGGCTGCTAACTGAAAGGTCATCGATTTGAACCCACTAGCAGCTTGCAGGAGAAAGATGTGGCAGTAGGCTTCTGTAAAGATTTATGGCCTTGAAAAAACTATGGGGCAGTGCTACTCTGTCCTATACGGTCACTATGAGTTAGAATCAACGCAATGGCAATACGTTTAGGTTTTTTGGTTTGGGGTAAGGAGACAAATGATAGAGGTCCCCCAATCCTGGCCTAGGACAAGATCTTTGTGTAGCAGGATCCTCTCACACCTTTTCCTGTACCCAAATTAGTCACGTTCCAAAGCAAATCTATATTTGAACCTATTCTTTCATACTTTCCACCACTCTCCTTTTTAATTTCTGAGGCCTGAGGCTGTTGATCTATTCCAGTCTTTAAAAATAAGGTTTTAAGGTCTTAGGAGCTGAATTTCTTGGCTCCTGGTTCAGTCATTAGGCCATATATATGGTTATATATAAAATTTTGTATATTGATGACATTACAAAAGGGCCAGTGCTTTTGATCTGAGCAAAAACATCTTTGATACAGTGGTGATAGGTGATCAGCTTTCCCACCAAAGGAGGTTTTTGGATACAGACCTCTATAAAATATTGAGTTCTCATTGTGCCAAGGCACTGTGGAGTATTGTGAAATACTGAGGTGATCATTTTACCGCGTTCCTTATAAATTTCTGCTGATTTTCTGTTTCCCACAGGTTAAAGTTGAACTTCAATGAGTGGCCTATGACACATTTCAGAGTATGGTCCATTGTCTAACCATTCCTCTATTTACTCTGTCCTTTCATACATTGGAACTTCAGCAATACACTATGCAGTTTTTCTAAACATTCTGCATCTTTCCATCCTCCCCATATGATGCATTTCTTCCTTACCTTACTGGAGCACTGCTGCTTATGGTGCTCTTGATCACTCTCCCTAAACATCGTTGTTGTTTTCGTTAGCTGGTGTCAAGTTAGCCCTCGACTCATGGCAACCCCATGCACATGGAACAAAATGCTGCCAAGTCCTGTGCCATTCCCACTATTGGTTGTGGATTGGACCATTGTGAGCCAATAGGGTTTTAATTTGGTCATTTTTAGAAGTAGATCTCTAGGTCTTTCTACCTAGTTTGTTTTGTTCTGGAAGCTCTGCTGAAACCTGTTCAGCATCACAGAATGCACGATCCTCCACTGACGGACGAGTGGTGGCTGCACATGAGGTACATTGGCCAGGGAATCAATCCCTGATCTCCCTCAAGGAAGGCAAAAATTCTGCCACTGGACCACCAATCCCTCAAGCATCAGTATTTCTGTGGGTTTTGCCCTCTATGTTCTCCTCTCTCTTCCCTCTCTACCTCCTTTGCCCTCTCTTACCTCACTTTTGAGAGTAAAAGGGGTTGTTATTAATACTTAAGACTGAATGATACCTGTAAACCATGACTGTTGCAGGCAAGCCTGGGGGTCTGTTCACTTTATCTCTACAGGACATACCCAAGCTGGTTAGTGTAGCTTACAAAGCCCTCCATGATCTGGTACATTCCAGTTTCCTCATCATCATCTTTGGACACCTCACGTCTGACACACTGTCTGGGTGACTTTGTGCTTTTCTTCGTGCTAGATCCTCTGACTGGAATGTACTTTCTCTTTTTCTTCCTCCTTCCAACTTGTCTGGAAGCCTTCAGAGACAGTTGTCCTCTCAAAGTTAAGTGAGGTGCATTTCCGCATTGCTAGAATTATGACTGGGATGACACTGACTGTAAAGATGAATTTGGGGAAAATGGACATCATGAAGATATTGAGTGTATCAATCCATAAACCTGCAATCTTCCCATTTAAGTATTCTTTATTTTCTCTCATCAATATTTGTAATTTTCAGTGTAGATGTCTTGAATATATTCTGTTACTTTATTTACAATTATTTTATTGTTTTAATACTTTTTGAAATGGTAGCTTTATTTTTTTCTTCAATCATTTGTTACTTATATATAAAAATACTTTTTTTTTATGTTAGCCATGTGCCTCGTGGCCTTGATAAGTTCACCTGTTAATTGAAGTAGATTTTTTTTTAGATTGCTTAGAATTTTTTATGTAAGCATCTCTATGTATATGCAGAAAAAATTTAAAAATGTGTATGCTTTTATATACACTTTTTTATTTATTTTTCTTGCCTTTAATGCTCTAGTGAGGACTTATTAAAAAGATATAGTGAGACTGTGTATTCTTTTCTTGCCATCAGTCATGGGGGAAAGCATTAAATCATTTATCATTAAATATGCTTCCAGCTACGTTTTCATGGATGCCTTTATCAGGTTGAGGCAGCTTTTCCTACTCCTAGCTTGCTGACAGTTTTTGTTATAAATGGGTGATGGATTTTATCCAATAGTTTCATCAATTGAGATTATATGATTTTTTAATGTTGATTTTCTTTATATATGCACTCCTTATATAAAGCCTACATGCTGAATTTGATTTGCTTATGTTTTTGAAGAATTCTGCATTTATTGTTCTATGATTCTCTTCTCTCATATCTGCTACGTTTTAATATCAGGGCCTCATAAGATGAAGTTGGAAATTCCCTGCTCTTTTATGCTCTAAAGGAGTTTGTGAAAGACTGGTATTATTTCTTCCTTAAATGTTTGATATACTTCACTGTGAAAACCATACGGGTCTGGGCTTCTCTTTGAGAGAAGTTTTTTGATTACAAATTCAATTTCTTTAATATCTATCTATAATAAAAAAAAAATTATATCCCCCATAATATCTTGTTACTATCTGTAGTTTCTGGAATAATGAATTCTCTTTTACCCCTAATATTTTTTATTTGGAGTTTCTCTCTCTCTCTTTTACTTGACTAGCCTTAAAAGGCTAGTTAATTTTATTAATCATTTCAAAAAATCAATATTTGGTTTTGTTAATTTTCTCTACCATTTGCCTGTTTTCTATTTAATCAGTCCCTGCTCTGATACTTATTATTTATCCCTTTTAAGTTACTTAGCATTTATTTTATTATTTTTTTTAATAACTTTTATTAAGCTTCAAGTGAACGTTTACAAATCCAATCAGTCTGTCACATATAAGTTTACATACATCTCACTCCCTACTCCCACTTGCTCTCCCCCTCTTGAGTCAGCCCTTTCAGTCTCTCCTTTCTTGACAATTTTGCCGGCTTCCCTCTCTCTCTATCCTCCCATCCCCCCTCCAGACAAGAGTTGCCAACACAATCTCGAGTGTCCACCTGATATCATTAGCTCACTCTTCATCAGCGTCTCTCTCCCACCTGCTAACCAGTCCCTTTCATTTCTGATGAGTTGTCTTCGGGGATGGTTCCTGTCCTGTGTCAACTGAAGGTCTGGGGAGCATGGCCGTCGGGATTCCTCCAGTCTCAGTCAGACCATTAAGTTTGGTCTTTTTATGAGAATTTGGGGTCTGCATCCCACTGATCTCCTGCTCCCTCAGGGGTCCTCTGCTGTGCTCCCTGTCAGGGCAGTCATCGACTGTGGCCGGGCACCAACTAGTTCTTCTGGTCTCAGCATGATGTAGGTCTCTGGTTCATGTGGCCCTTTCTGTCTCTTGGGCTCTTAGTTGTCGTGTGGCCTTGATGTTCTTCATTTTCCTTTGCTCCAGGTGGGTTGAGACCAATTGATGCATCTTAGATGGCCGCTTGTTAGCATTTAAGACCCCAGACGCCACATTTCAAAGTGGGATGCAGAATGATTTCATAATAGAATTATTTTGCCAATTGACATAGAAGTCCCCGAAAACCATGTTCCCCAGACCCCCGCACTTGCTCCGCTGACCTTTGAAGCATTCATTTTATCCCAGAAACTTCTTTGCTTTTGATCCAGTCCAATTGAGCTGACCTTCCATGTATTGAGTGTTGTCTTTCCCTTCACCTAAAGCAGTTCTTATCTACTGATTAATCAATAAAAAACCCTCTCCCACCCTCCCTCCCTCCCCCCCTCGTAACCACAAAAGTATGTGTTCTTCTCAGGTTTACTATTTCTCAAGATCTTATAATAGTGGTCTTATACAATATTTGTCCTTTTGCCTCTGACTCATTTCGCTCAGCATAATGCCTTCCAGGTTCCTCCATGTTATGAAATGTTTCAGAGATTCGTCACTGTTCTTTATCGATGCGTAGTATTCCATTGTGTGAATATACCACAATTTATTTACCCATTCATCCGTTGATGGACACCTTGGTTGCTTCCAACTTTTTGCTATTGTAAACTGAGCTGCAATAAACATGGGTGTGCATATATCTGTTTGTATGAAGGCTCTTGTATCTCTAGGGTATATTGCTAGGAGTGGGATTTCTGGGTTGTATGGTAGTTCTATTTCTAACTGTTTAAGATAACGCCAGATGGATTTCCAAAGTGGTTGTACCATTTTACATTCCCACCAGCAGTGTATGAGAGTTCCAATCTCTCCGCAGCCTCTCCAACATTTATTATTTTGTGTTTTTTGGATTAATGCCAGCCTTGCTGGTGTGAGATGGAATCTCATCGTAGTTTTAATTTGCATTTCTCTAATGGCTAATGATCGAGAGCATTTTCTCATGTATCTGTTGGCTGCCTGAATATCTTCTTTAGTGAAATGTGTGTTCATCTCCTTTGCCCACTTCTTGATTGGGTTGTTTGTCTTTTTGTGGTTGAGTTTTGACAGAATCATGTAGATTTTAGAGATCAGGCGCTGGTTGGAGATGTCATAGCTGAAAATTCTTTCCCAGTCTGTAGGTGGTCTTTTTACTCTTTTGGTGAAGTCTTTAGATGAGCATAGGTGTTTGATTTTTAGGAGCTCCCAGTTATCGGGTTTCTCTTCATCATTTTTGGTAATGTTTTGTATTCTGTTTATACCTTGTATTAGGGCTCCTAGGGTTGTCCCAATTTTTTCTTCCACGATCTTTATCGTTTTAGTCTTTATGTTTAGGTCTTTGATCCACTTGGAGTTAGTTTTTGTGCATGGTGTGAAGTATGGGTCCTGTTTCATTTTTTTGCAAAGGGATATCCAGTTATGCCAGCACCATTTGTTAAAAAGGCTATCTTTTCCCCAGTTAATTGACACTGGTCCTTTGTCAAATATCAGCTGCTCATACGTGGATGGATCTATGTCTGGGTTCTCAATTCTGTTCCATTGGTCTATGTGTCTGTTGTTGTACCAGTACCAGGCTGTTTTGACTACTGTGGCTGTATAATAGGTTCTGAAGTCAGGTAAGGTGAGGCCTCCCACTTTCTTCTTCTTTTTCAGTAGTGCTTTGCTTATCCGGGGCTTCTTTCCCTTCCATATGAAATTGGTGATTTGTTTCTCCATCCCCTTAAAATATGACATTGGAATTTGGATCGGAAGTGCGTTAAATGTATAGATGGCTTTTGGAGAATAGACGTTTTTACTATGTTAAGTCTTCCTATCCATGAGCAGGGTATGTTTTTCCACTTAAGTATGTCCTTTTGAATTTCTTGTAGTAGAGCTTTGTAGTTTTCTTTGTATAGGTCTTTTACATCCTTGGTAAGATTTATTCCTAAGTATCTTATCTTCTTGGGGGCTGCTGTGAATGGTATTGATTTGGTTATTTCCTCTTCGGTGTTCTTTTTGTTGATGTAGAGGAATCCAAGTGATTTTTGTATGTTTATTTTATAACCTGAGACTCTGCCAAACTCTTCTATTAGTTTCAGTAGTTTTCTGGAGGATTCCTTAGGGTTTTCTGTGTATAAGATCATGTCATCTGCAAATAGTGATAACTTTACTTCTTCCTTGCCAATCCGGATACCTTTTATTTCTTTGTCTAGCCTAATTGCCCTGGCTAAGACTTCCAACACGATGTTGAATAAGAGTGGTGATAAAGGGCATCCTTGTCTGGTTCCCGTTCTCAAGGGAAATGCTTTCAGGTTCTCTCCATTTAGAGTGATATTGGCTGTTGGCTTTGCATAGATGCCCTTTATTATGTTGAGGAATTTTCCTTCAATTCCTATTTTGGTAAGAGTTTTTATCATGAATGGGTGTTGGACTTTGTCAAATGCCTTTTCTGCATCAATTGATAAGATCATGTGGTTTTTGTCTTTTGTTTTATTTATGTGATGGATTACATTAATGGTTTTTCTGATATTAAACCAGCCTTGCATACCTGGTATAAATCCCACTTGATCAGGGTGAATTATTTTTTTGATGTGTTGTTGGATTCTATTGGCTAGAATTTTGTTGAGGATTTTTGCATCAATGTTCATGAGGGATATAGGTCTATAATTTTCTATTTTGTAATGTCTTTACCTGGTTTTGGTATCAGGGAGATGGTGGCTTCATAGAATGAGTTGGGTAGTATTCCTTCATTTTCTATGCTTTGGAATACCTTTAGTAGTAGTGGTGTTAACTCCTCTCTGAAAGTTTGGTAGAACTCTGCAGTGAAGCCGTCCGGGCCAGGGCTTTTTTTTTGTTGGGAGTTTTTTGATTACCGTTTCAATCTCTTTTTTTGTTATGGGTCTATTTAGTTGTTCTACTTCTGAATGTGTTAGTTTAGGTAGGTAGTGTTTTTCCAGGAATTCATCCATTTCTTCTAGGTTTTCAAGTTTGTTAGAGTACAATTTTTCATAATAATCTGAAATGATTCTTTTAATTTCATTTGGTTCTGTTGTGATGTGGTCCTTCTCATTTCTTATTCGGGTTATTTGTTTCCTTTCTTGTATTTCTTTTGTCAGTCTAGCCAATGGTTTATCAATTTTGTTAATTTTTTCAAAGAACCAGCTTTTGGCTTTGTTAATTCTTTCAATTGTTTTTCTGTTCTCTAATTCATTTAGTTCAGCTCTAATTTTTATTATTTGTTTTCTTCTGGTGCCTGATGGATTCTTTTGTTGCTCAGTTTCTATTTGTTCAAGTTGTAGGGAGAGTTCTCTGCTTTTGGCTCTTTCTTCTTTTTGTATGTGTGCATTTATTGATATAAATTGGCCTCTGAGCACTGCTTTTGCTGTGTCCCAGATGTTTTGATAGGAAGTATTTTCATTCTCGTTGCTTTCTATGAATTTCCTTATTCCCTCCTTAATGTCTTCTATAACCCAGTCTTTTTTCAGAAGGGTGTTGTTCATTTTCCAAGTATTTGATTTCTTTTCCCTAGTTTTTCTGTTATTGATCTCTAGTTTTATTGCCTTGTGGTCTGAGAAGATGCTTTGTAATATTTCGATGTTTTGGACTCTGCAAAGATTTGTTTTATGACCTAATATGTGGTCTATTCTAGAGAATGTTCCATGTGCGCTAGAAAAAAAAGTATACTTTGCAGCAGTTGGGTGGAGAGTTCTGTATAAGTCAATGAGGTCAAGTTGGTTGATTGTTGTAATTAGATCTTCCGTGTCTCTGTTGAGCTTCTTACTGGATGTCCTGTCCTTCTCCGAAAGTGGTGTGTTAAAGTCTCCTACTATAATTGTGGAGGTATCTATCTCACTTTTCAATTCTGTTAAAATTTGATTTATGTATCTTGCAGCCCTGTCATTGGGTGCATAAATATTTAATATGGTTATGTCTTCCTGATCAATTGTCCCTTTTATCATTATGTAGTGTCCTTCTTTATCCTTTGTGGTGGATTTAAGTTTAAAGTCTATTTTGTCAGAAATTAATATTGCCACTCCTGTTCTTTTTTGCTTATTGTTTGCTTGATATACTTTTTTCCATCCTTTGAATTTTAGTTTGTTTGTGTCTCTACGTCTAAGGTGTGTCTCTTGTAGGCAGCATATAGATGGATCGTGTTTCTTTATCCAGTCTGTGACTCTCTGTCTCTTTATTGGTGCATTTAGTCCATTTACATTCAGGGTAATTATAGATAAATAAGTTTTTAGTGCTGTCATTTTGATGCCTTTTTATGTGTGTTGTTGACAATTTCATTTTTCCACATACTTTTTTGTGCTTAGACGTTTTTCTTAGTAAATTGTGAGATCCTCATTTTCATAGTGCTTGACTTTATGTTAGTTGAGTCGTTACGTTTTTCTTGGTTTTTATCTTGAGTTATAGAGTTGTTATACCTTTTTGTGGTTACCTTATTATTTACCCCTATTTTTCTAAGTAAAAACCTAACTTGTATTGTTCTATATCGCCTTGTATCACTCTTCATATGGCCGTTCAATGCCTCCTGTATTTAGTCCCTCTTTTTGATTATTGTGATCTTTTACCTATTGACTTCCATGATTCCCTGTTATGTGTATTTTTTTTTTTAATTAATCTTAATTTGTTTTTGTGATTTCCCTATTTGAGTTGATATCAGGACGTTCTGTTTTGTGACCTTGTGTTGTGCTGATATCTGATATTATTGGTTCTCTGACCAAACAATATCCTTTAGTATTTCTTGTAGCTTTGGTTTGGTTTTTGCAAATTCTCTAAACTTGTGTTTGTCTGTAAGTATCTTAATTTCGCCTTCATATTTCAGAGAGAATTTTGCTGGATACATGATCCTTGGCTGGCAGTTTTTCTCCTTCAGTGTTCTGTATATGTCATCCCATTCCCTTCTTGCCTGCATGGTTTCTGCTGAGTAGTCAGAACATATTCTTACTGATTCTCCCTTGAAGGAAACCTTTCTTTTCTCCCTGGCTGCTTTTAAAATTTTCTGTTTATCTTTGGTTTTGGTGAGTTTGATGATAATATGTCTTGGTGTTTTTCTTTTTATATCAATCTTAAATGGGGTTTGATGAGCATCTTGGATAGATATCCTTTCGTCTTTCATGATGTCAGGGAAGTTTTCTGTCAGGAGTTCTTCAACTATTTTCTCTGTGTTTTCTGTCCCCCCTCCCTGTTCTGGGACTCCAATCACCCGCAGGTTATCCTTCTTGATAGAGTCCCACATAATTCTTAGGGTTTCTTCACTTTTTTTAATTCTTTTATCTGATTTTTTTTCAGCTATGTTGGTGTTGATTCCCTGGTCCTCCAGATGTCCCAGTCTGCATTCTAATTGCTCGAGTCTGCTCCTCTGACTTCCTATTGCGTTGTCTAATTCTGTTATTTTATTGTTAATCTTTTGGATTTCTACATGTTGTCTCTCTATGGATTCTTGCAACTTATTAATTTTTCCACTGTGCTCTTGAATAATCTTTTTGAGTTCTTCAACAGTTTTATCAGTGTGTTCCTTGGCTTTTTCTGCAGTTATCCTAATTTCATTTGTGATATCATTAAGCATTCTGTAAATTAGTTTTTTATATTCTGTATCTGATAATTCCAGGATTGTATCTTCATTTGGGAAAGATTTTGATTCTTTTGTTTGGGGGGTTGGAGAAGCTGTCACGGTCTGCTTCTTTAAGTGGTTTGATATGGATTGTTGTCTCCGAGCCATCACTGGGAAACTAGTTTTTCCAGAAAATCTGCTAAAAAAAAAATGCAGTCAGATCCCTATCAGAGTTCTCCCTCTGGCTCAGGCTATTCAGATGTTGATGAAGCCGCCTGGGGAGGGTGGGGGAGGGAACAGAGAGATAGGAGAGTAGCACCTCAGAATATAGCCAGAGTTGCTTGTCTTGCTTGGAATGACTATTATGTCTGAGATTCCCGCGGGCGCATTGCCTATGTGTGCTGGCTGTGTGGAGATTGCCCCCGGGGGGTCTGGCCCGCTGGAGTCACGGTCAGATTCTCTGCTTCCAGCCCCACGCCCAGCGTCAAGGCTCCCCTACTGGGACGGTGCACTCTCGACTCCAAAATCAGTCGCTGCCTCCCGGGGACTTCTTGTCCCTCCAGCCGCGTGGCCTTGCCGCCCCCGAGAACCAGTTGGGCCTCCTCCCGGGGTTAGTTCAGATGGGTGGAGCAGGTCCCCGTTCTTGTGCTGTGACCGAGTGTCCCGGCTGGGACGCTGTTCTCCCCGCTCCAATACCAGTCGCTGCCTCCCAGGAACTTCTCCTACCGGCTGCGTCCCACGCCACCCGCGCGACCCGGCTGGTCCCCTTCCCGGGGTTAGTTCAGGGGGGTGGAGCAACTCTCCGTGTTTATGCCGTACGTGCGTCCAGTCCAGATCCCTGCGGGACGGTTCCCCGGCTCGGACGCTGCTCTTTCTGCTCCAAGACCAGTCACTGCCTTCCGGGGACTTCTCCTACCGGCTGTGTCCCACGCCGCCCATGGAACCGACTGGTCCCCCTCCCGGGGTTAGTTCAGGGGGGTGGAGCCGCTCTCTGTGCTTGTGCCGTACCTGACTGGTACGCTGGCTCCAGGCTCTGGAAACAATCGCTGCTTCCCCGTATTAGGTCGTTCTCCGTCTCTAAATCTGTGTTTGTTGTTCAGGGTTTGTAGATTTTTATGTATGTGATCGATTCACTTGTTTTTCCGTGTCTTTGTTGTAAGAGGGATCCGAGGTAGCGTCTGCCTAGTCCGCCATCTTGGCTCCGCCCCTTTGGTTCTTAGCTATAATTTTGTAACATCACTTTCTAGTAGTTGCACTAGGCATGTCAATATACGTGCTTAACTTCTGAAGTCTATTTAGAGTCAGAGGTTGTTGTTGTTGTTAGGTGCTGTCAAGTCTGTTCCAACTCATAGTGACCCTATGCACAACAGAACAGAACACTGCCCGGTCCTGAGCCATCCTTACAATCGCTGTTATGCTTGAGCTCATTGTTGCGGCCACTGTGTCAATCCACCTCATTGAGGGTCTTCCTCTTTTCCACTGACCCTGTACTCTGCCAAGCATGATGTCCTTCTCCAGGGACTGATCCCTCCTGACAACATGTCCAAATATGTAAGACGCACTCTCACCACCCTTGCCTCTAAGGAGCATTCTGGCTGTACTTCTTCTAAGACGGATTTGTTCGTTCTTTTGGCAGTCCATGGTATATTCAATATTCTTCACCAACACCACAATTCAAAGGCGTCAATTCTTCTTAGGTCTTCCTTATTCATTGTCCAGTTTTCACATACATATGATGTGACTGAAAATAGCTTGGCTTGGGTCAGGTGCACCTTAGTCTTCAAGGTGACATCTTTGCTTTTCAGCACTGAAGAGGTCCTTTGCAGCAGATTTACCCATTGCAAAATGTCTTTTGATTTCTTGACTGCTGCTTCCATGGCTGTTGATTGTGGATCCAAGTAAAATGAAATCCTTGACAACTTCAATCTTTTCTCCGTTTATCATGATGTAGCTCATTGGTCCAGTTGTGAGGATTTTTGTTTTCTTTATGTTGAGGTGCAATCCATACTGAAGACTGAGGTCTTTGATCTTCATTAGTAAGTGCTTCAAGTCCTCTTCACTTACAGCAAGCAAGGTTGTGTCATCTGCATAACGCAGGTTGTTGATGAGTCTTCCTCCAATCCTGATGCCCTGAATTCTTCTTCATATAGTCCAGCTTCTCATATTATTTGCTCAGCATACAGGTTGGATAGGTATGGTGAAAGAATACAACCCTGATGCATACCTTTCCTGACTCTAAACCGTTCAATATCCCCTTGTTCTGTACGAACAACTGCCTCTTGATCTATGTAAAGGTTCCTCATGAGCACAATTAAGTGTTCTGGAATTGCCATTCTTCACAATGTTATCCATAGTTTGTTATGACCCACACAGTCGAATGCCTTTGCATAGTCAATAAAACACTGGTAAACATCCTTCTGGTATTCTCTGCTTTCAGCCAGGATCCATCCAACATCAGCAATGATAGCCCTGGTTCCATGTCCTCTTCTGAAACCAGCCTGAACTTCTGTCAGTTCCCTGTCGATATATTGCTGCAGCCATTTTTGAATGATTTTCAGCAAAATTTTGTTTGTGTGTGATATTGATGATATAGTTCTATAATTTCCACATTCAGTTGGATTACCTTTCTTGGGAATAGGCATAAATATGGATCTCTTCCAGTCAGTTGGCCAGGAAGCTGTCTTCCATATTTCTTGGCATAGATGAGTGAGCATCTCCAACGCTGCATCTGTTTGTGGAAATATCTCAATTGATATTCCATCAATTCCTGGAGCCTTGTTTTTCACCAGTGCCTTCAGAGCAGCTTTGTTATGTAATACATTAGGAACATAAATGGACAGGGCAATGGAAGTAGAGAGGAGAGAAATCTAGCCATGGAAGATTCCCAGGGAAGAGGAAACTTCAGCTAAGTCCTAAGGGTATGTATGAGCTAACCAAGTAAGTCATGTAGGGAACCATATTCCTTTGGTATATATAAGAAACTGTGGCAAGGGAAAATAAATCAAAACAAACAAACAAACAAAAACCTGGTTCATTTGATCAACAGGAGATGGTTTACTATGATTCGATAGTGGAGAATATATTGGAGGAATGTGAAAATTGAGAGTAAAGAGGAGACAAATTAGTAGGGACCTTGCCTGTGCCATGCTGACAGAATTTGGATTTCATCCTGATAGTAATGGAGATAATTGGATGATGGAAAGCAGGACAGTGTTCCTATTTACTTTTGGAAATAACACACTGAAACTAGCAAAAAGAACATATTAAAAGGGGGTAAAACTAGAATTGGAAGACCAGTTGAGAAGTGTCAACAATAATCCAGGAGATAAAAATGAGGGATTAATCTAGAGCAGTTTTGAATGTTATGAAGAGGAAAAAGGTGTGTGTGTGTGTGTATGTATGTAAGAGAGAGAGAGATAATCACTATTACAGGAATAAAATTTTGACTACCAGTTTCCACTGGATTCACCTCTCCTTTCTTTTTCTGAAGGGGTTCTTTAAAATTAGGATTTTACATAGCTAAAAGCAAGAATGGCTCTATACTATGGGATGAACTTTATATATAATTCCACCAAAGATTAAGTCATACATGTACAAAACTATAATGAGAAAAATGATTTAAAATCCTTTTAATGATGGTATTATTGATAACCTCAGCTACCTCTGGAGAAATAGATTTGTTTTTTCTTTCACCATCTTATTTTTTCTTTTGTCCTATACTATTTAAATTTTTTGAAATTGTTACTTTCTTTTTATCAAGTCTGATATGATAATTTGAGATAATTTTCAGCCTCTTTCTGTAACTATTCAAAGTTCAGACTTTAATTTATGTGTCTTCAAGTGCATTTAAGAAATTAGCTCTGACTATTATTTGCAACGTGTTTTACAAAGTGCTTAAAAGTACCCAAGCCTGGCTACCCTCTCTTACAGATAAACATATATGTCAAGAGTTTGTGTGTAAGTAAACAGAAAAAAAAAAGACAGGCTAAATATGACTTCAAAAACTCTTCCACTGCTTTTTTTTCACCAGGTCTAGCCACCTGGTTTTCTAATTTTGGTTAGTTTTATGACTGTGCTTGTCAATTCATTCTAGAAACTGGAAATCAATACACTCTTTCAAGATAATGCTACTTTTAGTCTCATTTAAATGTTGTTCTGTTGTTCAAGTCTCATTTATTGCCAACAGTCAAGAACATGGTGTATTAGAAGGCAAAAGGCTTGGAGTATAAAAGACTGTGCTCCAATGCTATCTCAGCTACTGTATTATAAGCAATGCAATTGAAGAAATGTTAATCTCTCTCTCTGAGACTTGGTTACCACATCTGATAGTGGGGATAATCTTATCAATTTTACAGGATAGTTGGGAAAATGAAATCAAAGGTTTTATGTAAAAGTTTACAGTACAAAAAAAAAAAAAAGTTTACAGTACAATAATTAGCCTGATATAGGTGCTCAATTTGTTTCCCTTTTTTACTTTTCTGCTCCCCTCTACAAGGCCTTCCATTGCTGATCTTGTCTCCCAAGGTTAGGGCAGTAGTTCTCACTTGGGAGTATACTACTTCCTAAGGGGAATTTTGAACATATGCAGGGTTTTTTCTTTGTTACAAGAATTGGAGCCCGTTATTGGCCTTTAGTGCTTGGAAGACAGAGATGCTTGACAGTCTGCAAGTGTATATTGTATTGAACCAGTTACAATTAGCTGAGACTATTAACCTAATTCCAATTTACATACAACCATTTGGTATTTTTTTTTTTCTTTTTTGGATGTGGCTTTACTATGTATTGTATTGTCCAGGCATACACAACTCCTATGCGCTTAAAGAAATATTGCACTTAGACAAAGGCATCTTTCCTAAGATTTCTCCACCATTATGGAAAATAATGCCATTAATGACTATTCGGCTTGTGGCATTTGAGTCACGGAAAGGCACACCTGTATTGGTCTGCCTTTGTAATTTTCACATTTATGAATGTATTCACCACAAGTGCCGTCGAGTCAAACCCGACTCATGGTGACGCCATGTTTGTCAGAGTAGAACTGTGCTCCATAGGGTTTTCAAATGACCAGTTTTTCAGAAGATCACCAGCCTTTCAGAAGTAGATCACCTGAGGCAACTCTGAGTGGACATGAACCTTTAACCTTTCTGTTAGCAGTCAAGGGCTCCATATATATGTATAGATGCAAATATCTGACTTTTTATTATGTCTTCTCTGAAATTGTACAAGGAGCATATTAATGTGTTGAAAAGATATTTGATTACAAATTAAATTTCTTTTTATATATTATTTTTAGGTCATTGAGTTGATTTTAAAATATTTTTGTCATTAGAGTATATTATCCATGAATTTCACGATATTGAATGGGTGATTATGTGATATTTTCATTTAATTTACCTGATGGTTTGAGAACTCCTGGCCTAGGCCACTTCCCTTTTTCTATATGGTCCTTAGTTGATGCAAGGACTGAGCTTAGAAGATTCTTATCAAGCAATCATGAGCTGCGTGTGGGTGATATGCTGCCGAATACTGCCTGCTCTCCCAGTTGGTTTCTATTATTCTCTTGATCTCAAAAAAGGTGACCAGCCAGGCACGCCCTCTGTCCCCTGATTGCTGCCGACCTAGTGGTACTGACCCTAACATCTGTGAAGTAGAAAAGACCTAATGAAGAACGTCTTCTGAAAGAATTACTTTTCAAGCCCTCAAGTCATCTCATTACTCCATTATGGCTCTTGAGCTACCTGCATTTCTGTTCAGGCTTCCACTGAAAGTGGGAATCTAATCTGTTCACTTTTTCACAACTGCCTTGTAAGTTAAAATAACTTGTATTAAGTCATTTCAAGTCTCCTTAATTTCCTATGAGAATAAGTATGACTTTTTCAATTTTGATGAGTAATATGAGACTCAGCTTATAGCCAGTAAATTCTACAGCAATATTCCTACCTCCTTTGATTTATATTTTACTTTTTAATAATACCCTCTAGCAACCTGTGTGACATTTTCATTACAGTCTACACGCTTGGGGTTAAAGATGAAGCCTGAATGCTATACAATGCTTTTGGAAAAAGAGGTAGAGTGTGTATATTTTGATTCTCAATTTTATGTGTGTTTCAAAAATATTATAAATGGGTATCAGAAAGCTTTGAAAAATAGGTTTTTCCCTCCCAACAACAAGAATATACATGTAAACTAAATAGTTGGATTTGTTGCAAGATGCTTATTAGTGACAAGTGGAAAAATTGAGATTTTAGAAGTTTTTGCAGTCTTTACCAACTTGGAGTTCCTCAGGGAGTAGAATTATTTTCACATGACGCTTTTGAGGTAGGAACAAATAATACACACACACACACACATATGGGGGAGCCCTGGTGGCACAGTGGTTAAGCTTTCAGCTGCTAATGAAAAGGTTACTGGTTTGCCAACATTCTAACTCTCTCTCTCTCTCTCTCTCTCTCACACACACACACACACACACACACACACACACACACAGACTTACTGCTCTAACTACAGACTAACTGCTCTAACAGAGACTGGAGAAACTCTGAGAATATGGCCCCTGGAAAACCCTTATAGCTCAGTAATGAAGTCACTCCTCAGGTTTACTCTTCAGCCAGAGATTAGACAAGCTCATAAAATAAAACGAGACTAAATAGGCACACCAGCCCAGGGGCAAGGACAAGACGGTAGAAAGGGACAGAAAAGCTGGTAATGAGGAAACCAAGGCCTAGAAGAGGAGAGTGTTGACATGTCATGGGGTTGGCAACCAATGTCACAAAACAATATGTGTATTAATTGTTCAATGAAACACTAGTTTGCTCTGTAAACCTTCATCTAAAGTACAATTAAAAAAAAAAGTTACTTGCCTGCCAACTCAAATTGTTCTATTAAAAGGAAAAAAAATAAAGGTTACTGGTTGGAACCCACCAGACTGGCCATGGAAGAAAGATGTGGCAGTCTGCTTCCCTAAAGATTTATAGCCTGGAAAACCCTATGGGACAATTCTACTCCGTCCTTTAGGGTAGCTCTGAGTTGGAACCAACTCGAAGGCAATGGGTTTGGTTTTCTGCTATATGCATAGTGAAACCTATAAGAGCTGAAACTCAAAGGGACTGCTTTGTTTTTCCAATTCTTCCAAGTTTTCCACCTTTGACAGGCTACAGTCACCACTTTTCTATCGCTGTCTATTTAGTGGAAAATATTTGAGTTCTCCCTCTCTGACAGGTTTCTGCCTTACACAGGTTTACTGTACTTTAAAATATGTTAATATAGATGATAACGATATGGATATGGAGATATAAAAAAATGAGATATAGACATGGATATATATTCACCCAGTGCCATCGAGTCAATTCCGACTCATAGTGACCCTATAGGACAGGGTAGAACTGCCCCACAGAGTTTCCAAGGAGCCCCTGGTGGATTCGAACTGCCAACCCTTTGGTTAGCAGCCGTAGCACTTAACCACTATGCCACCAGGGTTTCCATATGTTCAAAGTTTATATCTCCCATTTGGGATACAGTTAATCAATTACTGTCTAGTATATTCCAACTCATAGCGACTCTATGTGTGTGAGAGTAGCACTGTGCTCCATAAACTTTTCAGTGGCTGACTTTTCGTAATTTTTCAGAAGTAGTTTCCCAGGCCTTTCTTCTGAGGCACCCCTGGGTGGGCTGGAACTTCCAACCTTTCAGTTAGCAGCCAAGTGTATTTAACTGCATCACCCAGGGACTTCTCTTTGCGGATTAAAAAAACAAAAAACCAAACCCATTGCCGTTGAGTTGATCCCAACTCATAGGGATCCCTTGCTGTGTTGTGGGAACATTTCTCAATTTTGCAAAGTAGTCCAAATAGTGTTTTTCATATTTCTTAGGGTTTTTGTGAAGTGTGTATTTGGATTCTAATTCTAACACCTATTCCACAGAATTGTGACTTTCTAAAGGAAAGCGCCATGTTTTATTTTTCACTCTTAGTGCCCAGGCAGAAATGAGTACACACTAGACTTTCCATAGGTGTTTATTGAGACATCGTAAGTTTTCTGATCATGGTCTAGTCTGGCTCCCGTTTCCCAGAAAGTCATGGCAATCAAGTGAAATCTCAGTACTTCAAAATTTTACATGGATTTCTCAGAGGTTCATCTTAATTGGAATCTGGAGTGTCCTACTGTTGCTAAGGCAATCTTAGCGAGAGATATCCAGGGCCTTTTATTGGTTTATTTAAGGACGAAACCCACATAGCAACCTAGACATTCTCCAAGGTCCAGAGGGACCAAGATTGTCAAGGTCCTGACTACATAAAGATAGCCCATTCAAACAGGGTAATTGAGGAGAGTTAAAAAATTTTTTTTTTTAAGTGAGTATACCGCAGGGAAATCTGTGAGAGCTGAAACTCAACAGGACTACCTTGTTTTTCCAGGGCTTGCAAGTTTCCTGCCTTTGACAGTGTGCAGTCTTACCACTTCTCCATCGCTCTCTATTAGTGGAAAATATTTGAGTTTTACTTCTCTGACAGGCTTCTGCCTTCCATAGTTCTGGCTTCTGCAGGTTTTACTGAATTTACAAAAGTACAGTTTACAAAGACAGAGTTAAAGGAAGTCAGCAAAGAATGGTGAACACCCTGAGGCTAGCAACATAAAGGCATTATCACCACTGGGCTTATAAAGCAATGTGAGAGAATTGATGCTGCTACCTAGAGAGAGTATCTATAGAAGGGAAATACCCGGCAGTACCTGTGGACTTCTAACAGAAACTCATTCAACTTGTGATCGTTTAGCAAGAAGTGCCAGGAAATAAATTCCCCAATCTCATTCTCCTCTCTTCCTCTGGTCTCATGCCAGTCTTTCCAGTCTGCCAAATTCCACCGGAAAATATAGGGTGCTGGAGCCCACTGATGGGACTCATAAGTGCTATGTAGCTTCCTAGCCTACAGAGCTGGGTGCTGAAGGAGGGGAGTGACCTTTGACAGTGAAAACACGAAACATCCAGCACCGGCTCTGAACACAGCTCTCAACTAGTCCCAGGAGATCCTGAAGTCTTGCTAATCATGGCATGGCCTAACAAAATGTTATTCTTATATCCTGTGGCACACGTTTGCAAAGGATGTTAAACGATCAGGTATGAACAGATTTATGCCTGAAATGCAAGTAAGCCAGCCTGGGGAATCTCAGTGGCTCATTGTATTAGGGTAACAACTTTTATAAAAGACACAGCTCCAAATCTCTATGGCTTAACATAATAGAAATCTATATCTCACAAGAATCTAAAACAGGAGTTTCTGATTGGCAAGCTCTGCATCCCGCAGCCATTGTAATGACACAAATTAATGGAAATTCTCTCATCTTTAGCAGCATTAATATCTACTAGCAAATGGGGAAATGCATAGAGGGAGGAAGCTTGCACAGTATTTAATGTTTCAAGTTACAAGTGTTCATAATATTCCATTATTCACAACTGGTCACATGGCCTCACTTAGATACAAGGAATTTGGAATAATTTAGTTCCTGATAAGGCAAAAACTTCCTAGCAATTAAAGGTCCCTAGGTGGCACAAAGAAACGCTGGTGGTGTAGTGGTTAATTGCTACGGTTGTTAACCAAAAGGCCAGCAGTTTGAATCCACCAGAAATGGTTTGTGCTCGACTATTTAACTAAAAGGCGGTGGCTTGAACCCACCCATGTGTACCACTCAAAAGAAGACCTGGTGATTTGCTTCCATTAAGATTATAGCCAAGAAAACCCTATAGAGCTGTTCTACTGTATAGCACATGGAATCATCATGAGTAAAAATAGACTTGATAGCAACTAACAGAAATAATCCTATGCTAGATCACCAGGCCTTTCTTCCTAGCTCATCTTAGTTCAAAAGTTCTGCTGAAACCTGTTCAGCATCATAGCAACATACAGGCCTCTACTGAAACTCGGGTGGTAGTTGTGCATTGGCTAGGAGTTGGAAGCCAACTTAAAGGCAGCTAACAACAACACTATACTAAGTACTTCGTCTGTGCCGTATATCTAATTATCAATTTTTCATTCACATTTAGTAACCAAATTTGGAAACCCTGGTGGCATAATGGTTAAGTACTATGGCTGCTAACCGAGAAGTTGGCAGTTGGAATCTACCAGGTACTCCTTGGAAACACTATGGGGCAGTTGTAATCTGTCCTATAGGGCCGCTATGAATCAGGATCTACTTGACAGCAATAGGTTCAACAGGTTAATCAAATTTACTTACTTAAATTTAGTTTCAGTTATATTTGGTTCCCATTGGCTATGTATTTCTTTCCAGAAGTTAATCAATGAAACAATATTAACTAACCAGCTATTGCTATACTAGGAGGAATGGGAGGTATTAAATAAATGGAAGGCTCAGTCTGTTCTGTTTAAAAGCTTGAAGTCTGGCTGGAGAGGAAGAACTTAGACTAAGCTATAATTGGCTAGAAATTGAGAAAGTATATTGTCAAGTTGTAAATTTTCCTTGTATATAGACAAGGAAAAAGTTACAGAAACTTAAACATAAGAGAGGAAGCATTACAAGGAATGGTTCCAAAAACTCTCTGGGGAAGTTGAGGAAATAGAATTTTCTAATATTGCTATTGTGCTTATTCTATTTTCACTTCTTATCCTTATCTTGACTGCTATAGGCATAATCTTTAAATGAGTATGATTTTTTCTTGTATATTTTCTGACCCATCAATATATTCAGCATCCTAATAGCTCTCCAGTGTTTTTTTTTTATGCCAAGGCAAAAGTGCTATAAATGATGTGATTGTGATCACTGATTGGCAGTAAAGCTTCTGAAAGTACTATGTTTATACTACCAAGAAGTCTCACCCATTTATTTGGGACTGAAGTTGATATTCTTGCAATGTTTTCTTTCACAAGGCAGGTTTCCGATCATGTTCTACACTTTTTTGCGAGTTCAAGCTGAAGGTGAAGAAAATTAAAGCAAGTCCATGAGAGCTAAAATACAACCTTGAGTATGTCACACCTGAATTTAGAGACCATCTCAAGAATAGATTTGACCCATTGAACACAAATGACCTAATACCAGATGAGTTGTGGAATGACATCAGGGACATCATACATAAAGAAAGCAAAAGCCCATTAAAAAGGAAGGAAATAAAGACCAAAATAGATGTCAGAAAAGACTTTGAAACTTAATCTTGAATATAAAGTAGCTAAAGCAAATGAAAGAAATAATGAAGTAAAAGAGTTGAAGAGAAGATTTCAAAGGGTGGCTCAAGAAGACAAAGTGAAGTATTATAATGAAATGTGGAAAGACTTTCAGTTACAAAACCAAAAGGGAAAAACATGCTTGACATTTCTCAAGCTGAAAAAACTGAAGAAAAAATTCAAGCCTAGACGTCCAATATTGAAGGATTTTGGGGGAAAATATTGAACAGTGCAGGAAGCATCAAAAGAAGATGGAAGAAATACACAAAGTCACCGTACCAAAAAGAACTGGTCCAAGTTCAACCATTTCAGAAGGTAACATATGATGGAGAACCCATGGTACTGAAGGAAGAAGTCCAAGCTTTACTTAAGGCATTGGTGAAAAACAAGGCTTCAGGAATTGATAGAGGACCCACTGAGATGTTTTAACAAACAGATGCAACACTGGAGGTGTTAGAAGACAGGTTAGAAGACAGCTGCCTGGCCAACCGGCTGGAAGAGATCAATGTTTGTGCTGACCTTAGTTATCTAGTGCTGCTATAACAGAACTACCAAAAGAACAGAAATTTATTCTCTTACAGTTTAGAAGGCTAGAAGTCTGAATTCAGGGTGCAAGCTCCAGGTGAAGAGTCTCTTTCTTTGTCAGCTCTTGGGGAAGGTCCTGGTCGTAGATCTTCCTCTGGTCTAGGAGCTTCTCAGCGCAGAGATGCCAGAACTAAAGGACATGCTCCTTTCTTGGCACTTCTTTCTTGGTGGCATGAGGTCTCTCTCCTCTCTGTTTGATTTTCTCTTTTATATCCTGTAGATTGAATTCTGCCTCATTAACATAACTGCCTCTAATCCTGACTCATTAACATCATAGAGGATAGGATTTACAATACATTGGATAATCACATCAGATCACAAAATGGTAGACAACCACACAATGCCGGGAATCATGGCCTAGCCAAGTTGATGCACATTTTTGGGGACACAATTCAATCCATAACTGTGCCCATTCCAAAGAAAGGTGATCCAACAGAATGTAGAAATTATCAAATAATATCACCACTCTCACGTGAAAGTAAAATTTTGTGGAAGATTATTCAAATAAGGTTGTAGCAGTTACATCCACAGGGAAGTGCCAGAAGTTGAAATCAGATTCAGAAGAAGACACAGAATGAGAGATATCACTGTTGATGGATCTTGGCTGAAAGCAGAGAATACCAGAAAGACGTTTACCTGTGCTTTATTGACTGTGCAGAGGCATTCAACTGTGTGGACCATAGGAAATTATGGATAACATTGTGAAGAATAAGAATTCCAGAATGCTTAATTGTGCTCATGAGAAACTTGTATATAGACCAATCATTTGAACAGAGCAAGGGGATACTGTGTAGTTTAAAGTCAGGAGAGGTGTGCATTAGGGTTGTATTCTTTCATCATACTTATTCAAACTATACGCTGACTAAAATAATCTGAGAAGCTGGACTATATGAAGAGGAATGCAGAATCAGGATTCGTGGAAGACTCATTAACAACCTGCAATATGCAAATGATGAAACTTGCTTGTCAAAAGTGAAGAAAACTTGAAGCACTTACTGATGAAGGTTAAAGACTACAGCCTTCAGTATGGATTACACCTCCATGTAAAGAAAACAAAAACGCTCACAACTGAACCAATAAGCAACATCATGATAAACGGAGAAAAGACTAAGGTTGTCAAGGATTTCTTTTTACTTGGATCCGCAATCAATGCCCATAGACATAAAAAAAAAAACAAAAAAAAAATTTTTTTTTTTTTTTTTGTTTTGACATTGCACTGGGCAAATCTGCTGCAAAAGACCTCTCTAAAGTGTGAAAAAGCAATGATGTCATTTTGAGAACTAAGGTCTGCCTGATCAAAGCCATGATATTTTCAGTCACCTCATATGTACGTGAGGAACCCTGGTGGTGCAGTAGTTAAGAGCTGGGCTGCTAACCAAAAAGTCAGCCATTTGAATCCACCAGCTGACGCTTGGAAACCCTATGGGGCAGTTCTACTCTGTCTTATAGCTTTGCCATGAGTTGGAATCGACTTGTCTACAATGGATTTTGTTTTGTTTTCATATGCATGTGAGAGATAGACAATGAATATGAAAGACTGAAGAAGAATTGATGCCTTTAAATTACGGTGTTGGTGAAGAATATTGAATATACTACGGACTGCCAGAAGAACAGACAAATCTGTCTTGGGAGGAGCACAGCCAGAATGTTCGTTAGAAGCAGGAATGGGGAGATTTCATCCCACGTACTTTGGACGTGTTATCAGGAAGGTCCAGTCCCTGGAGACGGACATCATGCTTGGTAAAAAAGAGGGTCAGGGAAAAAGAGCAAGACCCTCAAGGAGATGTATTGACACAGTGGCTGCAACAACGGGCTCAAGCATAACAACAATTGTGCAGACAGTGAGAGCCCCGGCAGGGTTTCTTTCTGTTGCTATGAGTTGGAACTAACTCAATGGCACATAACAACAACAGGAGATGACAAAGTTTCTGGTCGTCTAACAAGAAAAACTGGGAATTTAGCATAAATGAGGACTGGAAGAGATTTTACCGTGGATCTAATAGTTTTTTCTCCCTCTCTCTCCTTGCATAAAAGCTTAGAATTTTTTTTTTGTTTGTTTGTTTCTGGAAATAGTTGGTTTAAAACAAGATGAATAAATTTCTTTTCCTCAGTCTTAGTGTTTGTGGATTTTTTTTTCCTTAAATTTTCAGAAGTTCAGTGAATTAGAAGGTTAGCCCATGTATTTTCGCTTAGGAATTAGACATGAAAAATTCAAAAGCTTCTCCCATCTAAGCAGGAATTTCCTCGATGATGTACTTTTGTGTTATAAGGATAAATGCCTCAATCAAAGGCATTTTTGAGGGTTATCTTTTTGTGATGATAATTATTTTATGCTAAGAAACAATGGTTTTCTCCCAAATTTATTTATTTATTTAGTTTATACCTTCAACTATTAAAATAATGTCTAAATGTCTCCATGTGGGCTGTTTACATGAGGCTGCTGCATTAGATCCCAAACCAAGTTGGATCTTTTGTTCCACGTATTAGCACTGCTTGAATTCACTGAGGGATGGGGTATATGATATAGTAGAAATAGCCAGACAGAAAGATGAACAAACCCTAGCCCCATCTTTTAAGTTTTGTTTCTTGCAAACTGTGCTGAACCTGTTTCCTTATCTGAGAAAAAATGGTGATATCCATAACTTCCAAACAATGTTGCAGCCACTGAGAAGTAGCGTAGGTAAAGAGTATTATTAAGAACTTTGGACACCATAAAAAACAAACCAAACCCATTGCCATCCAGTTGATTCCAGCTCATAGTGACCCTATAGGACAGAATAGAATTGCCTCATATGGTTTTCAAGGAGTACCTGGTGGATTCGAACTGCCAATCTTCTGGTTAGCAGTCATAGTTCTTAACTACTACGCCACAGGGTTTTCTTAGACACTATAGAAGCTGAAAAATGGTTTTATTCTCTTGCAGTCCCGGTTTCTTGCTTTGATGGAGGTGAGGGTAACCTAACCACACCACAGCACTTAGGCATCCTTTTGTACCTTGAGCCTTGAAGAAAGAGGCCTCCTTAAAGTAAACTTTAAATCAAAAAATGGTCTAGATAAACTAGTAAAAACTAGTTTGCCTTAAAGCTTTGGGCTTTTTGAAAGAAGTATCTATGTGCAATCAGTTTCACACAGAAACTCCAAGGTCAGACAAGAAGCTCTGTTTTTGGGTAAATTGTTATTGTTTGAACATTATTCTGGCTCTGTTTCCATGACGATGTGGATAAGAGGTGGTGTAAGAATTTTGGAAGTTCTTCTAATCTTTGGGACGTTTTTGATTCCCGAGTTGAAATGTTACCCCAGTTTGCGTATCATATATTAAATAAACTTCCATCACTGCCTGTTATGGCTTAATATGATTTTCATGTTTTTAAAAAAACTCACGAAGCAGTAGCTCTTATTATCAAACCTGAACAATGCCATCAATAGCTTCGTTACTCTGGGACTCCCAAAGATCCAAGTTCTAACAACTGGGGATAATTACAAGAAAAGTAACAGGGATTGGGAAAAGAGTTAAGAGTTTAAGTGGATGACTGATAGGAACAGATGTTTTGTTATGCAGCTATATGAGAGGTGTCAATGCATTTCAGGCTGGGTGTCATCCAACTGATGCCAGCAAAATTTTGCTGAAGATCATTCAGAAGCGGCTGCAGGAGTGTATCAACAGGGAACTTCCAGAAATTCAAGCCGAATTTAGAAGAGGATGTAGAACCAGTGATATCATTGCTGATGTCAGATAGATCCTGGCTGAAAGCAGAGAATACCAGAAAGATATTTACCTGTGCTTTATTGACTGTGGAAAGGCATTCAACTGTCTGGATCATAACAAATTATGGATAACATTGCAAAGAATGGGAATTCCAGAACACTTAACTGTGCCCATGAGGAATCTGTACAAGAATCAAGAGGCGGCCATTTGAACAGAAAAAGGAGATACCGCATGGTTTAAAGTCAGGAGAGGTGTGTGTCAGGGTTGTATCCTTTCACCATACCTACTCAATCTATATGCTGAGCAAATAATCTGAGAAGCTGGACTATGTGAAGAAGAATGGGGCATCGGGATTGGACAAAAACTCATTAACAACCTGCATTATGCAGATGACACAATCTTGCTTGCTGAAAGTGAAGAGGACTTGAAACACTTGATGAAGATCAAAGACCTCAGCCTTCAATATGGATTACACCTCAACATAAAGAAAACAAAAATCCTCACAACTGAACTAATAAGCCATCATGAGAAATGGAGAAAATATTGAAGTTGTCGAGGATTTCCTTTTGCTTGGATCCACAATCAACGCCTGTGGAAGCAGCAGTCGAGAAATCAAACAACACATTGCATCAGGCAAATCTGCTGCAAAAGACCTTTTTAAAGTTTTGAAAAGTAAAGATGTCACCTTGAGGACTAAGGTGAGCCTGACCTGAGCCATGATGTTTTCAATCGCCTCATATGCATGCGAAAGCAGAACAATGACTAAGGAAGAACAAAGAAGAACTGACGCCTTTGAATTGTGTTGATGGTGAAGAATATGGAATATACCATGGACTGCCAAAAGAACGAACAAGTCTGTCTGGGAAGAAGTGCAGTCAGTACGCACCTTGGAATTAAGGATGGCAAGACTGTGTTCCACATACTTTGGACATGTTATCAGGAGAGATCAGTCCCTGGAGAAGGATATCATGCTTGGTAAAATAGAAGGTCAGTGGAAAAGAGGAAGACCCTCAACGAGATGGATTGACACAGTGACTGCAACAATGGGCTCGAACATAACAACAATTGTTAGGATGGCGCAGGACTGGGCAGTGTTTCGTTCTGTGAGCATAGGGTTGCTATGAGTTTGAAATGACTCAAGGGTACCCAACAGCAACAACAAGAACCCAAGGAGGTGGCCGAGTGGTTAAGGTGATTTACTGCTGATCCAATGTGCTCTGCATGTGTGGGTTCCAATCCCACCCTGGCTGGCTTTTAAAGATTTTTCTTCGGAGCCCTGGTGGTGCAGTGGTTAACAGCTTGGCTGCTGACTAAAAGTTTCGCAGTTGGAATCCACCAGCTGTTCCTTGGAAACCACATGGGGCAGTTCTACTCTGTCCTATAGAGTTGCTATGAGTCTGAATCAACTCCACGGCAACAGGTTTGGTTTACCCTGCGGCCATTTCTGTCTCCCTTCTGCATTCCTCAACGTGTCCAGACTACCAAGGAAAGGCTGGTGGTTGGAACCTACCCAGAGGTAACTCAGAAAAAAGGCCTGGAGACCTGCTTTCTAAAGGTCACAGCCTTGAACACTGTATGGAGTACAGTTCTACTCTGCAATACTTGGGGTCTCCATGACTTGGAATCAACTATAAAAGCACTGGTCTCTTCATTCCTTAGAGAAAGGAAAGAAAAAAAAAAGGAGGCTATATTAATTAGGTGTCCTGTTCCCCGACATACATTTATCATTAGCAGACCCAAAGGATTTGAGAACTATATCTGGATTCATCTTCAATTTCATTAGCTTTCTGTGTCATGATTGGCATTATGGAGCTATTTTCAGGAGCTGAGAACCCTGGTGACGATTATAAACACTTTTAGAGTGGGAACATTTTTTTCCCCTCAGAATGAAAAACACTTAAAAATGCTCAGCTTTTCAATATAAGGTATAAATATCCACCTGAGCTTTAGTCTTCCCAGGTGTGCTGTGTAGCCTTTTTCCTGCTTGATCACTACCAAGGAACCCTTTCTCAGCTTCTAGGAAATTTTCCTGTCTTTCTCTTTCTTTGACCTGAAAATGTTCACTTTCTTCACACTCTTTTCTGCCCAGAATATCTAGAATATTCTCTTTATTAACTTTAAGCTCTAATCAGAGAACAAGAGCCTATTCTGCTCTCTCTCTGCCTTGCAAAATTCACAAGTCGAGGAATTTCAAAGAGCCTGGCTACTACTTTGAATTTGGGTGTTTTACGTATGACGAATTGTGTGTGTGTGTGTGTGTTTTGTGCTATGGGTTGAGAGTGGCAGAAATATAGGGAGAATAGACTGAAATTAAAATCTCTTAATGAATTATCTTACTATGACTGAATTATTATGACTGATATATATATATATACATACTTAATTCCATCCTGTCCCAATTTTGTTGAGTCCCATGTGAAAAATGCTGCTATGGAAGAAGAAGTGTATTTGAATAATGTCAACATTATAGAATCTTGTCAGAGTAATTCATTTTATCTTTATTAATGCAGATATCTTTGGAGCCCTTGGTGCTTTATTAGAGTTCATAATTCTTAGTTATCGGAAGAGGGCTGGCATCTCTTGGACTTTGTTATAAAGGAGGCAAATGCTTTTGGACTGTAGTATCATTAAGTGAGGGAAAGATCCAATTCCTTATAAAAATCATGTGAATGTGATATTTTAAGGCACCAAACAGCAGGTACAAAGTACCTTACTTACAACAGCGATCACATTTTATCCAATAAAAGCACTTAGAGACAGCGGGTATACACATGCAGGTGGCCTGGGTTTTGCATATTAGCTAAAAGTTTGTGTTGCTATGACTTCAGGAACCAAATAAAAGGCAACAATGTCAATAGGTTTGCTTTTTACTGTTTAGACAATTTTATTGCCATTGTATACCTTAACTTACAAATTAAAAAAAAAAAAATTTCATCCTATTTGTTATTTAAAAGACCCTGATTTTGCTCATGGGGATTCAACTGCCTGATTTCCAAAGAGCATCATAAGGATTAGGAAACCCTGGTGGTGTAGTCGTTAAGCGCTATGGCTGCAAACCGAAAAGTCGGAGTTCGAGTCCGCCAGGCACTCATTGGAAACTCTACGGGGCGGTTCTACTCTGTCCTATGGGTCGCTATGAGTCGGAATCGACTTGACGACACTGGGCTTTTTGGGTTATCGTAAGGATTGTGATTCTAAAGCAAGTCTGCAGGGTGGAATGAACATGGGCTAAAATACAGGAGAAAGAGTGCCATTGGTCCCAGTAAAAGTCACCCACTGAGTTGGCAGTATGGCTAAGAGCTACAGCTGCTAACGAAAAGGTTGGCAGTTTGAATTCACCAGCCGCTCCTTGGAAACCCTATGAGCAGTTCTATTCTGTCCTATATAGGGTCGCCCTGAGTCAGAAACGACTCGACGGCAACATTTTGAGTTTGGGTTTTTTCCTAAATCCCCAAAAGACCCAGTGCCGTCGAGTCGATTCCGACTCATAGCGACCCTATAGGACAGAGTAGAACTGCCCCATAGAGTTTCCAAGGAGCGCCTGGCGGATTCGAACTGCCGACCCTTTGGTTAGCAGCCTTAGCACTTAACCACTATGCTACCAGGGTTTTTTCCTAACTGAAGGAAAATAGGCTTGAGCTGATTGGAATAAACACTTGGCCATAGTGGTACATGAGATTTGACACAGTGTATTCTTTGCCATATTCTTAGCCTGTTTCGGAAGTCACAAACTATGCATTTCAAATCAGCCAGCTTGGATTAGGTAAGATTTCTCATAAAATCTTATTTCTCATAAAATCTTGAGCATTAACCGTCTCTTATAGAACAGCCCTATAATTAGCTAAGGGCAAATGTATTAGTAAAACCGTATGGATGTAGCTCCATTGGGTGACCAATTGGCTGAGAAGGCTAAAAAATGTATTCAGGCTGTGATCTGTTCCAGACATGGTGTTCTTGGATCATTGGTTCAGCTCTCCTCAGCTTCCACGTAGTTTGCAAGCAACACAGAACGATCTTTTCAAATGCTCAGTCTTGCATGCAAGCTGATGCTGCCCTCGCTGCGAGAACTGGCTTCTTAAGAACATCTGCCTCTGCAGGGTCCTTAGCCACTGCTCAGGGGGAGCAGGCCATTCTAACCCCAGTCCTCTTGCTTTTCACAGTTCTGTAGAGCAAACCAGTATCGGTAATAAATAAACGTCCACATTAATTTCTAATAATATTAGACTCTAATATACAGAAAGAACCTAAAGACTAGAGCATCACCAGGGGCTGTGTATACCTGTTCTCATTCCTCTGCCTCTGAATCTGTTTCTCATTCTTTTTTCTAAAGCATTTTTATTGTGAAATATAACACACGTCAGAAACTCAGGAAACAAAAACTAACAACTCAATTCATCATTCCACAACAAAACCAAGGCAACAACCACCCAAGGATCATCTGACACTTCCTACCTGCAAATGGTTGAGTCAGTCTCTCTCGGCCTGTCTATCTTTATATATACAAATACATCTATGATATATATATATATTTATACGTCTGTGTGTAGACATAAGGAGTCCCCTGATGGTGTAAATGGTTAACATGCTAAGATGGTAACTGAAAGATTGGAGGTTCCAGTCCACCCAGAAGCGCCTCAGAAGAAAGAACTGAAGATTTACTTCTGAAAAAATCAACCATTGAAAACCCAGGGGAGCACAGCTCTACTGTGACACACACAAGGTCTCCAGGAGTCAAAGTTGACGCCACAGCAGCTGGATCCTGTCCTAATGGTATCATTTTCTCGTTTTCTTTATCACTTAATCGCCTAAGCATGCACCTCTAAACACTGAAATTGAAACCCTTGTTTTTGAAAATGTTGATTTGTTTAAATGGAACTATAGCATATATATTGTGTTGTGTTTGACTTTCTTTCACTTATCATTTTGTTTGTGAAATTAATCCATGTTTCACTAGTCCATTTTCACTGAGATTTAGTATTCCATTATGTGAATCCCCCACAATTTATATATACATTTTATGTCAATGGACATCTGAATGTTTTCCAGCTTAGGACAATTAGGGAAAACGCTGCTATGTTCATAGATTTTGATTATAATTGCATCGAATATGTAGGTAACTTGAAGAGACTTAACATCTTTGCAATATTAAGTCTTCTTATTAATGAACATAGCACATTAATATTCTTTCAATAAATGAGGTGTTGCTGTTGTTATGTGCTGTCAAGTTGGTTCCGACTCATAGCGACCCAATGAGCAGCAGAAGGAAGGGAACATTGCCTGGTCCTGTACCATCCTCACAATCGTTTTGTTGCAGCCCATTGTCGCAGCCGCTGTGTCAATCCATCTCCTTGAGGGTGTTCCTCTTTTTTACTGACCTTCTATCTTACCAAGCACGATGCCCTTCTCCAGGGACTGGTCACTCCTAATTACACGTCCAAACATAGTCTAGCCATCCTTGCTTCTAAGGAGCATTCTGGCTGTACTTCTTCCAAGACAGATTTGTTTGTTCTTCTGGCAGTCCATGGTATACTCAATATTCTCACCAACACCACAATTCAAAGGCATCAATTCGTCTTTAGTCTTCCTTATTCACTGTTCAGCTTTCACATGCATATGAGGCAGTTGAAAATATCACGGCTCTGGTCAGACGCACCTTAGTCCTCAAATTGACATCTTTGCTCTTCAACACTTTAAAGAGGTCTTTTGCAGCAGATTTGCCCAATGGGATGCATTGTTTGATTTCTTGACTGCTGCTTCCATGGGTGTTGATTGTGAATCCAAGTAAAATGAAATCCTTGACAACTTCAGTCTTTTCTCCATTTATCATGATGTTGCTTATTGGTCTAGTTGTGAAGATTTTTGTTTTCTTTGTGGTGTATTGCCACATTTATTTAGACATTACCTTATGTTGCTTCAAAAAAAATTTATCCATTAATATCATATGTTTTTGTTGTGTGCCAGTGAGTCAGTTCAGACTCATAATGACCCCACATGGCAGAATAGAACTGCCCCCATAGGATTTTCTTGGCTATAATCTTTCAGGAAGCAGACTGCCAAGTCTTTCTCCCGTGGAGCCACTGGGTGGGTTCAAACGACCAACCTTCCTTTTTGTTAGCAGTCAAGCACTTAACCATTTATGCCTCCAACCCCCACCCCACTTTCCCTCGAGGTGATTCTGATTCATGCTGACCCTAAAATAAAAAAATTCGAACCTATTGTCGTGGAGTCGATTCTTACTCACAGCGACCCTAGGGCTCCTTAACTTATTCCTAGATATTTTATGATCCCTGGGGTTGCAGAGGTTAAACACTTGACTACTTAAACTGACCGTAAAGATTACAGCCTTGGAAACTCTGTGGGGCAGTTCTTCTTTGTCCCGTATAGTCTGTATGAGTCAATCCACTTGACTGCAACAAGTTTAGTTTAAAAATCTTATATGCTCATTTTTGTGTGTGTTGTTACTTTAATGATGATAACTGCAGTGATGCTGATGATTTTTTTTAAAACTTTGTTATTAATATATGGAAATGAAATTGATTTTTGGTATTAATGTATGTGATTGTATTTCTAATCTTTTTTACTAATTTCTCAATAGGTCTTGTAGATTTTGGAAGGGATTTTTATATCATCTGCAATAGTAATAGTTTTGTCTTTTCCTTTATTTACTTATTTTGTTTTGTTGACTTTCCATTTTGCAATTTTGTATTTTGGATGTGTCTTTTTGTAGGCATCATGAGGTTGGATTTTGTTTTTTCCATCCAGCCTGACATTTGCTGTCTTTGTATTGGCCATTTTTTTTTATTTATGTTTATTTTTACACTTTTTTTCAATTATATTTATTTTATACTTTTTAATTTCAAAAGCATTTTCTCAGTTTTTTGGTTTGTTTTTCAGGGTTTTTGTTTTTTTGGGGGGAGCTATATTTCTACTCCCCAGATTAGAAGTAAGAACACAGGGTAAAAAGGAAATATGAGAAAAAAAACTTAAGCCATATATCTACAATTAATGTGTTTGTGTCTGTCTTATCCACAGGATGAAATCTGCTAAGGGGCAAAAAGTCCACTGTTTTTATCTCTGTCATGCTTGACACCCTTTTCCACAGTAACACCTGGTACTGGATGTTGTACATTTCTTGATTAATAAATATTTATTGAATTTAATTATATATAAACATTTCATCTTATTTTCCCCCAGCCTTCTTTCTTTCTTTCAGGACTAGCTAGACTTCATGTTCTTTTTCTTACTTGACTTGCCGAACTCTGCATAGTTATGGTTATGTCTGAAAATCATGTTGCTGCTGGCAATTACACAAAATAATTGCATTTAGTTTTAGGACCCTTTCTTTGCTGATGTTGGATTGCTACTCATCATGCAATGTTTTTTAGTCCCTTGAGAGTTTTTTTTTTTGTTCCTCTTCTTGTTTTGACCCTTTTAATTCTTTCCTTCCTTATTATTCTGCTACTAACCCTTTCACATCGAAACTGTCTCCATTAAAAATAGCATATACCACAGAAGACATGAAAAATTGAGAAAAGTTGCAAAGAACAAAAGAAGTAATTCTTTCAGGTTGTTAGTTGGACAAGGCAATAAACTATTAGGTAAAATTTTGTGGATCACCTAACTTTATATAGCTTTGACATAGAACAGGAGCTATATATATTCTTAAGGTCTATTTTTTTTTCTAACGGTTACATCCTACGAAAGTTTCTGCTTTCAGTTCAGTGTCTGTATATGTGGCTTGGTGATTCACAGCAAGTGGGGATATAGGAAGGAAAGATAACTGTCTTGGCTATCTAGTGCCACTATAACAGAAATACCACAAGTGGACGGCTTTAACAAACAGAAATTTATTATCTCACAGATGGCAGTGGGAGTGGGAGTCTTGGAGGCTAGAAGTCCAAATTCAGTGTTCCAGCTCCAGGCGAAGACTTTCTTTCTCTGTTGGCTCTAGGGGAAAGTGCTTGTCATCAATCTTCCCCATCAAGGGGCTTCTCAGCACAGGCTCTCCGGGTCCAAAAGACACGCTATTTTTCTGCCTATTGTTTTTTGGGTGGTATGAGGTCTCCCTGTCTCTCTGTTTGCTTCTCTCTTTTATATCTCAAAAGTGATTGGCTTAAAACAAAACTTAATCTTGTAGATTAAGTCCTGCCTCATTAAAATAGTTGTCTCTAACCCTGCCTTATCAACATCATAGAGGTAGGATTTACAACACATAGGAAAATCACTTTAGATGACAAAATGGTAGATGGTGACACAATACTGGGAATCATAGCCTAGCCAAGTGGACACAATTTTGGGGGATGCAATTCAATCCATGACAAGAACGAATAAGAATGAGTGAACAAAATATTTACATTTGGGTGAACAAAATATTATTTACACTTGAGTTTGCAGTGCTGTTGGAGCTTTAGGCACATTCTTCTATAGACCATGACACTCTGATATCTGTGCCCTCTGTATAAAGTTTGGATCCTTTTTTAATACTGTCTCTTCTTGAATTCTAAGTGACTTACAACTCCTTGTGTCTGTCCTCAAAAAATAACGGACATATAAATAATCTAGCCTGAGTGTAGTAAGAGTCCTAAAATAGAAGAATATGAGAAATCATAATTTCTCTATTAGGGTACAAAAATAATTATACCTAAGACCCATAGCACGTACTGTGTGCCAGTTACTGTTCTAAGTATTTTGTACATAGTATTCCATTTAAACTTTACTACAACACCACGAGATAGGTTTACCATGTTTGGAGGAGGCTAATTAATTTCCCTGAGATCACACAGCTGGTCATTTATTTGAATCATATAAATTTGGCTCTAGAATCTAAGCTCCTAACCACTACACTTTACTTTCTTAGAATGAGTCATAGTAGAAGTATCAAAGAGGCAATTGAAGAGCCTTTTCTGATGCTCTGTCAAAGAATAGACAGATGGGTAGATGCTTACAATTAACGTGTGTTTGTGTGTGTGCACACCTGTGTGTGTGTATTTGAGATATCAAAATTTGCCTCAGTAATCAATCATTAAGATGTTCAGTTAGTATTTTCTTCTCAATTCCTCTGTGTGCCAGCTGCAGTGATTTAGAATAGAGTTTGGCCTGAATTCATTTTTGTTCCAATATAAGATTCTTGCTGAAATCTAAAATTTTGCATACTTATTGCTTGCCAGCATTATTATTTTGCAGAGTTAGAAGAGCTGAATCTTGCTTCCATTTCACTGAGATAAAAGTAACATGGTTTTCTCTATTCCACCATGGACAATCTAACCATATGGAGCCTTCTTTTAATTTTGTTGTTTTCAATATCAAACATACTTTGAAATGTGCATTGTCATGAGGATAGTATAGTAACCTAATTGGTAATGGGTATAATATATATAACAGGATGGTTGTTAAGAGCTACTATGGATTGATTTTGCCTCCCGCCGCCACTACCAAATATGTGTTGGAATCCTAACCCCTATACCTAGAGATGTAATCCAGTTTGAGAATAAGATTTTCTTTGTTATGTTAGTGAGGCCATATCAGTGTATTAAAAAAAAATTGCCATCGAGTCGATTCCAACTCATAGCAACCCTATAGGACAGAGTAGAACTGCCCCAGAGAGTTTCTAAGGATGGGCTGGTAGATTTGAACTGTCAACTTTCTGGTTAGTAGCCAAGCTCTTAACTACTATGCCACCAGGGCTCCAAACTCCTAATCACTTTTGAGATATGAAAAGAGCAAATTAGACACAGACAAGTAAGAACAAACAGGGAAAGAGAGATGCTATATGAAGATCGACAAGGAACCAAGGATTGCCAGCTACCAGAAGTTGAAACTGATGAAAAAGGAGTTCTTCCTAGAGCCACACTCTGAATTTAGACTTCTAGCCTCCTAAACTGTGAGGAAATAAGTTTCTGTTCTTTAAAGCCATCCATTTGTAGTATTTTTATTACAGTAGCACTAAGAAACTTAGACAAGAGTACAGACTATAAAATCATAACTATCTGAGTTCCAGTCCCAGCACTATTCTACATACACAGCTGTTGACAGGAACTCCAGGTTCTGCTCAGTGTGACTCCATCAGGGCCACAAAGACAGAGGCTGAGTTTGAGAGAACGAAAGGCAACTTTATTTGCAAGGAGGCAGTTGGGGCTAAGTGCCTTTCAAGACTGCTTTCAGGCAGCTTATTGAGGCTGGTTCACACAGGCAAGATCAGTTACAAAATCCAAGATGGCGCACGCCACTGCAGAGCATTCCAGAGTAAGTAAGCGTTTTCTAGGGCCTGGGTTTGATTCCCTGAGAAGGAGGAACTTAGCCATTTTTATTTATTAGCATGTCACCTCTCCACCTAGTAGGGGATTATTTACCACACGTGAGGTAGTTAATGAGCTAAAGGTTATCTGGAATACCAGGATGGAGGGCTGGACCTGTTTCAATTGATTCCAGCTAGCCAGTGGCTGTTTCTTTTTAAGGATGTTCTGAGAAGAAAAATAAGTTCAGGAAATGGGCTGGGTGAGGGGTTGTCTGGAGGCTAAGAAAAAATGGCTTTATGGCTCTAGCCCTGTCTTACAACCTGTCTTAGTCATCTAGTGCTGCTATAACAGAAATACCACAAGCAGATATCTTTAACAAACAGAAATTTATTATCATACTGTCTTGTAGGCTAGAAATCCAAATTCAAGGTGCCACCTCTAGGGGAAGGCTTTCTCTCTCTGTTGGCTCTGGGGTAAAGTCCTTGTCATCAATCTTCCCTGGTTGGGGAACTTCTCAGCACAGGGACCCGGGGTCCAATGGAAGCACTATTCTCCTGGCTCTTGTTTCTAGATGGTATGAGGTCCCCCTGTCTCTCTGCTTGCTTCTCTCTTATATCTCAAAAGAGACTGACTTAATCTTATCTTGTAGATTGAGTCCTGCCTCATTAACATAACTGCCTCTAATCCTGCCTCATTAACATCAGAGAGGCAGAATTTATAACACATAGGAAAATCACATCAGATGAAACTGTGGACAATCACACAATACTGGGAATCATGGCCTAGCCAAGCTGACACACATTTTTGAGGGGCACAATTCATGACACAACCTTAAGCAATTTGGTTAACTCTTTTGTGCCTCTGTTTTTCCATTGGTAAAATGTGGATGATGATGATGATACTGGCAATTTTAAATACATCTTAGAGTTGTGAGAATTAAGTGAATTAACATGTATAAAACTAATGTTTTCTTACACAGTGTCATATAAATTCTAATTTGTATTATTAATAGTCTTATTTTCTTGAGTTATAACTAGCTTTCATTGAAATACACACAAAAAAATGTGTAGTTGTAAACTGTAAATACTATAAAAGAAAAATCATCACGCTATACAAAATATAAAAGGGAAATCCAAATCAGGCTAACGATGCAGGTCAGTGTTCTTCAAATGTAAAATCTGAGGTAAGACCGATGGATGAATAGACAGTAATGTGTTCATGTGGAAGAAATGGAACTGCAAAGATATCGTGAAGAAAGAAGAATGGCTTGGTGAAAGAATGGGAAGAAGCCTGTTATGGCTGGAGGTGAAAGAGGGAAAAGGGGAAATGGCAAGAAATAATGCTTGAGTATTATCACACAGAGATAATGCAGGGTCACATAGACCAGGCTAAAAATTTGATCTTTATTCTAATAACAATGAAAATCCATTAAGTGGCTGAATTCATCAATCCCATTCATGATCATCATAAACAGATTACTCTGGTCAGAAATATCTGTTAGCATTTCTAAATTGTGTTTGGCCAATTCCAACAAATCAGATCACTGTATTTTCTGTAATGGTGTTATGCTTCTTTCTTTTGTTTATTCATCCCTTCGACTTTTTTCTTTTCTGTGTTTTGAATCTACAGTTCTGTGACTGGGAATAATTATGAGAAATCATTTGATATTGGAAAGATGATGAATTGTTATTTTGGTGACACTCTTATATTATAGTTAAAATAAATTCGGTTAGGGAAACAACCATTAATGTGGGATCATGCTTTGTTGCTTTTATTCTGGCAAGTCTCCTATTGAAGCCATGGGATTCAGGCCTAATAGTTGCACCATCCACAGACCTGCAGTTGGTGCACAGGGATGGTTCTAATAATTCCTAGCATGACTCCTTCAATAATTAATGCTTCAGTTGTTTTAAATGTTTCAGTATAAAAAACAGCTCACACGTAGTGTCAGATCTCTAAATCAGAACAAAAAATAGATGTTTTGCAGTAATTTACATAGAATTAATTCTATCCCAGAGTTCTGGTAAAAATTAGAAACCATTTAAAGGCCAAGCTCTGATGGTTTATGTGTCACTAGACTCCTTCTATGGAACCATTTTCTTGTAAATCTTTGTAGTTCATTTATATTCTGTATCCACTCAGTCTCTCGACGGCTTCGGTGATTCTTAATTGCATTTCTCATAGGCAGTCCTGGTGGTAGGTTTGCTTCAACTAACAACTAGTAGTGATATGCCATCATGGCTTAAACAACTAGTCTCAATTTAATTATTAATAACAATATTAATATCTTCCTAGCTGCTTCCAAGAAAACGTGTAAATTTATTACTTGATTAATTAACAGACCATCTCAGTAAATGAAACATAGTTTTATTTGGTCTTTTTTTTTTCTTATTTATTTATGTATTTTTTTTAACCTCAGTTGCAGAGGACTGAATTTAATCCCACTTTTCAGTTCTTGCCACACTCTTTCTGGTCTGTGAATGAACTTCTGCATTTTATTTCGTTATCTTCTTTCTTATTTATCTTCCTTTATTCCCTTTTGTCATTGGTATGGATTAAATTGTGTTGCCCCCAAAATCCGTGCTGGAATCCTAACCCTTATACCTTGAATGTAATCTAGTTTGGGAATAGTGTTTTCTTTCTTATGTTAATGAGGCCATGTCAACATAGGGTGAGCCCTAAACCTAATTGCTTCTGAGTTATAAAAAGAGCATATTAGGCAAAGAAGGAAGCACAGATGGCGGAAAGAGTGATGCCACATGAATATCTCCAAGGAACTAAGGAATACTGGGCTACAAAAGCTGAAAGAGACAAGGATCTTCCCCTAGAGCTTACAGAGAGTTTTACCCTAGAGCTGGTGCCCTAAATACGGATTTTCAGCCTCCTGAACTGTGAGAAAATAAATGTCTTATCCTTAAATCCACCCACTGGTGGTATTTCTGTTACAGCTACTCTCATTTCTCTTATCTTTTAGGCAATGTTCCAAACATGATTTAAGTTTTTTTTTTTTTATTTGGTTTGATTCTTGTAAAAATAGCATGGTGGAGGCAGCTACCGTCCTCTAACTTCACAAGGAGGGAGGAGAATCAAGATCAATAGCCCAAGGCTAGTTGCTATGAGGCAGAGGTCAAACATACCTCCTCTTGCCAGCCCTTTTGACCGATTCCAACATTAACTGTCTTTCTCACAGCATTCTCTACTTCTATGCTGAGTTTGATAATACATTACAATGGAAACACAGAAGTCACAGACCATACTCACTATTATGGGCTTTATTAGGGAAGTAACAGGTTATAACTCAGGTTCAGGAGCACTTAGGATACAGTTCTTCCATCAGGACAGTTTCCTCTCAGCTGCACCCACAGGCATGACTTTCTCTGACCCCTCGGGCTCTTCCCTGCTTGAGCAAGTGTTACAAAGCTCTTTTAGCTCTGCCGATAAGTGCCCCAAGGTATTCCACTCCACCAGTAAGCCTGCTCCACCAAGTGCCTGGAGGCATCCTACTCCTGCAGCAAGCCTCCTGACCAAAGGCACTCACTTTTCTCCCTCTGTGGGCAGGGAAGCTCACTGTGCTGTCTCCTGCTGGTCTTTCCTGCCGCTGCTTCTCTACCAACACAGTCTTCAGTGTTAACAGCTCTTTCTCTCTCTCTCTCTTTCTCTGTCTCTTGGTTTGAAGAACTTCTCAGCACAGGGATCCCAGGTCCAAAGGAGGCGCTCTACTCCTGGCTCTTCTTTCTTGGTGGTGGTGAGATTCTCCTTTCCTGACTCTGTAATGGTTCATTTTAAGCCTAATGGAATTGCTAAACTGACCAATTCCCTTATTAGGGTTCCATATACCAGATTTGTATAGCCCCACCCAATCACTGGGGTGAGAGTTCCAAGACAATAGCTAGAAGAGCCATATTAGGTAATTCATTGCACCACAGTTCTTGTCAAACATGTGCACATCTTTTTTGATTAGCATAATTGCTGTGTGCTCTATGCACTCTAGTTCCATCTTTCTTTTATCACTAAATGTCTTAGAGTAGTTTTTTTCCTTAAATTGATAAATAGTTTATAAACCCTCCTGTGAAAAAACAAAAACAACACAAAACAAAATATCTATTGTATTTTATGCCTTCTCTTCAGCTACTCTTACGTTTAATTAAGCAAGCAATGTTACCAGTGTAAGGATATGAAAATTTAATACAGCAGTAGCTCAGGCTTGCACTACATGTGGAACACCAGCTCTTTAGAGCTCATTAGAAGATTCATTGGGAAAGAGAAAATTTCTGATTAAGACTCAAAATATGATTGAAGAAGATAAAGAGAATGACACAGGCCAACAAAAGCAAGTAAAATTTCCTCTCTCTTTCAACAACAGAATCGATTTAGCCATGTGTGTGCCTTTTTAGTGCCTCAAGTGGAGAGAGTGCCAGCTGAGATTCAGTCTGTGAATTCACAGAAGACAGCAAGTGCCAACAGGACAGCCAAAGTAACCCAGAGGGTGAGATTCGGTGTCTGCAGAAAGGGGATGTAGGTATTAGGCTAAGTGAGAATTTACAATACTTGGTGACTTCTAAAATCAGGATATTCAGGGAAATGGGAAGCTGAATTCAGAAGCAGTGAATCTCAAATGTCTGTCTACCTAGAAAAATAAATGGTCAATTGTATGGGTGGGGCGATTTCATTCCGCAGATTTAACTGGCCTCTAAATTCTATGTATTTACAGGAAATCTGCCGTTAATGATATAATTTATATAAAGTGTTTGGTTACTTAACACTATTAATAAAATATAGTGGTCATTGCCTATCCTGTTTTTTCATATAGTCTAAGAACCAAGTGAGTAGGGAGAAGAAGACAACTTCCCAAACAATGTTCCATTAAATGGATTATTTGGGGAAATTACTGTGTGAGTGTCCAAATGCTTGATGTACTTAGAGAATAGATGGATTCTGTTTATGCTACCGTGTGTTTGACTAGAGCAGGGGTTAGCAAACTACAGCTGATGGGCCAAATCAGGCAAGGTACCTTTTTTTGTAAATTAAATTTTATTGGAGCACAGCAGCACTCATCCCACATTATTTATGACTGATTTTGTGATGAAACTACAGGGTGAGTAGTTGTGAATGACACTGTATGGCCCACAAAGCCTAAAATATTTACTATCTGGACCTTTACAAGTTTGGCAACCCCTGGACTGGATAAGGAGCCCTGGTAGCACAGTGGTTAAGAGCTCAGGTTGTTAACCAAAAGGTCAGCAGTTCAAATCCACCAGATGCTCCTTGGAAACCCTATGAGGCAGTTCTACTCTGTCTATGGGATTGGTATGAATCGGAATTGACATGACAGCAGTGGGTTTGGTTTCAACGGGTTAGACTAGATAATACCAATAGATCAAATTTCAAAGATGAATGTAAACCAATATGAAAAAAATAGAAAGAATAAACAACAACAACAAAAAGCTTGCCATCGAGTTGATTCCGACTCATAGTGACCCTATAAAAACAGATTAAAAATACCCTACATGGTTTCCAAGCCTGTAATCTTTACAGAAGCAGACTGCCACATCTTTCTCCCACAGAGTGACTAGTGGGTTCAACCACCAACCTTCTGATTAGTAGCCAAGTGCTTGACTACTGTTTAAACAGAGCTCCTATAAAAAGAATAGAAGACAAGCTTTGGAAGCAGAGTCAAGCTTAGTTCCTATCATCATATTGACGGTCAGTGCTTAAAAGCCAGAGAAAATAAAAGTAGACTGACAATAGGCTTGATTTGGTGGGTGAAAACAAAAGAAACCAGATATCAGTATTGAGACTGAAAATAATCTGTAGACAATAAGCAAAGTTGAATCCCATAGCTATCACGTGTGGTTTGGTGCCTATTTCTAGCATTCGTAATTTGGTTATTGAAACTACAAAGATGACGTAAGTGAGCTCCCATCTCCTGCATAAGTATCCTTGTAATTTTAGGTACTAGGAACAAAGACATGAAGTTAACACAAAGATTCAGTTTATTTACTAGAAGAAAGTTGCAGATGAGTGAGATCAATCCTTTACATTCATGTTGTGCCTATTATCTATATATCTCACATGCTCTGGTAGGTGACTATGCATGAAGGGGAAAATGACACAAGTTTCTTCTAGTGAAAGGGGCCATGCTGTGCTTGGGGTGGGGAATTGGTCTGAGACACTTTCTTTTAGAAAATATCAATATTTTTAGCAAAAAAAAAAAAAAACTTTTTTTTTCTTTCACCTTTTTTAACATTCAAAGACCATTTGTCAGTGCTTCTGAATTTGTAATTGTCTCTCTGACCAAAACTCCCAGGACAAAACCTTAACTCATTTCAAACACTGAAAGCTTTTCCATTGGAATCGTGTAAAGAAAAGTTTGCATGACTGGAAATATATGAAGTCTAGTTACAAGCCTGGAAGTCCTGGTGGCATAGCGGTTAAGAGCTACAGCTGCTAACCAAAAGGTCGGCGGTTCAAATCCACGAGGTACTCCTTGGAAACCCTACGGGGCCGTTCTGTCCTGTCCTATAGGGCCGCCATGAGTCAGAATCGACTCAGTGGCAGCAGGTTTGGAGTTTTTAGTTTTTAATCACAAGCCTGATTGTAAAAATGTGCCAATAATATGTATTAACTGTTCTTCTGTGGATGGGACTGTGAATATAATTAAGGAGAAAACATATCAATCAGTATTTCTGCATTTACATCCACCAAGTACAAAGTAGAACTGCTTCATAGGGTTTTCTTGGCTGTAATCTTTACAGAAGCAGACTTCCAGGCCTTTATTCTGTGGTGTCACTGGGAATTGCCAATCTTTTGGTCAGTAGTTGAGAACAATTCACCTTCAGCTAAGGATGAAACTACTAAAAACCCTCTATCTAAAGGTAAAATTGAAGACCCGTAACTAGATGTCAAATGTAAAACCTGAATTCTTACATCCAAATATTGTTTTTAATATTTTACAATGGCAACTATAAAAGGAATCCAACTGAATATTACATGAATTCCAGTATTTATTCTATGTGGACTGACCTTTAGAAGTGGTTCCAAATTCAAAGGCAGGAAAATCAAATGAATTTCCAAAAAATACCTCATTTCTACCTAGAAATCTTATTGAAGGATTCTAATTGGCAACTTTGGGATTAAGCAAAGCCCTGCTAGCCTCAGTGCACGTCTTGTTGAAAGTTTAGCACTTAGAAGACATAATATGATAACCTAGAAAACTTTCTATTCAGCACTGAGCTTTACATTTATGGCCATGTGACAGTTTGGAATCCTGAGTGAGTTTATAGCATTAATTGGAAATATAGATGAAGCTGTTATTGATTTGGAATGAAGTCCGGTAACTTAGAAGTTACTGGAAATATTTCAAAGTATTTCTTAGTTTTATTTATTTAATGCAATAATCAGAAGATTTTTATGAATTCTTTGTTTAGTGACAACAAAAGTAGGGATGAGTCAGTTAGATAGAAGGATGAGGGTCTTCTGTTTCTGCTTTTGACCTTGACACCAGGTATAAAGAATGGTACGCACAGATAGAATTAGGCCAATGTCATGGAATGCGAAGACTTTCTCTGCCGTTATTGTTGAGGTTCAATATTCACTGAGGTGGCTATGTTTAGTGGTGAGAGCTGGAGTGACTAAATTTAACTTAAAAAAAAATCTGAACTCCAATACCATTATGATTATATTGATCATATCCATAGAGATATCATTCCTTATTCATGTTTTAGCACCCTGAGGCAGCACAGCAGCAAGGTCTACACCCTGATGACACTTTGGCAATACGTGGAGCACAGGAAGGGGAGGCAACAGTAATAATTATCGTTTCATCTTGAGGTGTTAGGTTTTTTTATTAATTAGGAATATTAATACTAGTATGTAGTTGTGTCAAAGGATCTTCTTACTGCTAACTGACTTCCCAGGATTCTCAAAACAGGCAGCAGCGTTCAGCCATAACTTCGAATATCACTTTGACTTCACAGTGCTAACTGCTACACGCCTAAGCCATTGAGTCCCAGGCAATAATAGCAAAATAAACAGATCCTCAGCCTGTGATCTGTCCTGGTAACTCTTCTTCTTCTTCTTTTTTTTTTTTTCTCCTCCTTTTGTTTCCCTGGCTTGTGCAAGGTAGCTTTAGAAGCATAAAAACACCAAAATCATCTTTTTTTTTTAGAAAAAAAGTTGACAATGCTGTAGAATAAACTTTCAAAGTCTTTATCCCAAGTAACCAGGGTCTAAAAATAATTTATTTATGTTTTCTTCTTCTTCTTTTTTTTTTTTTTTTAATAATCTATCAATCGGGAAAGAAAAGATTGCATTAAAGCTTCTTCTGAAGAAATTTTTAAGAAATAATGATTCTTTAACTCATGGTGATTTTTTTTTTTTAATTTTTAGTATCTCTATGTAGGTATGCATATTGAGCCTCACAGCTGATAGACTCTGAAGAAAATTTTTAAAAAATAATGATTGTTTAAATCATGTGCTTTTTTTTTTTTTAAATCTCTCTATATGTACCCCTATTGATCCTCAGAGTTGAAAGAGCCAGACGAGGGCTTGATTCCCAGACAAAACTTTAGCTATGTTATCTTGGACAAGATACATAACTTTTCTAGGTCTTGGTTTTCTCATTTATACAACGGGGATACTGTGAGGTGAGGCTTAAATGCAAAACATGACTGGGAAATTTTGCCAAGGTACTGGGCTGGAAGATCTTAGGGAAAAATACTACTTCAGGTATTGAAAGCCAGTGAACATTTTACAGAAAAAGCAATAGATAATAGACAGAAATCAAAAAGATAAACTTATCAGTCCTCTCTTTTTAGGAATAATATTATAAAAGCATGATAGATGAATGATCCAATGTGAAGGAGTAGAGCACAAAAATGAACATCTATTAATGATGAGAAGGAGCCCTGGTGGCCTAATGGTTAAGTACTCTGCTGCTAACTGAAAAAAAAAGGTTGGCCAATGGTTCCCTTGGAGAAGGACCTGATGATCTGCTCCTATAAATATTGCCGCCTAGAAAATCCTATGGGACAGTTCTACTCTGTCACACAGGGTTGCTATGAGTCAAAATCGACTGGTCAGCACCCAAAACATTAATAATGAGAGAACCAGGCATTGTGTCTGGAAGAACTAAAAGCAGAAAAGCAAAACAAAACAAAAAAACAAATAAATTTAGAATCAACTATAAAATTTTGGAATAGCTAAAGAAGGGCATATAGCAGGAAATTGGTGACTGTGACATAAGAAGACTGTGAATAATGTCAAGGACATATATAAGGTTAATATTTTGTGAGTTTCTGTTTCCACAAGAAAATTGTCTTATTAATGTTATATAGTTCTATATTTAATTAGATTATGTTTTGTAAGCAAGCTTGCAAATGGAGAAATATTGTCTACCTATTCTGCAATTCAAGCCTTGAGTTGCAATATTGAAGGACACTACGGGAAAAATACTGAACAATGCAGGAAGCATCAAAAGCAGATGGAAGGAATACACAAAGTCGGTGTATCAAAAATAATTGATCGGCCTTCAGCCATTTCAGGAGGTAGCATATGATCAAGAACGGATGAACTGAAGGAAAAAGTTCAAGCTGCACTGAAGACATTGGCAAAAAACAAGGCTCTAGGATTTGATGGAATACCTACTGAGATGTTTTGACAAATGGTTGCAGCACTAGGAGTGTTCACTCGTCTATGTCAAGAAGTATAGAAGACAGCTACCTGGACAACCAACTGGATGAGATACATGTTTATGTCTATTCCAGAGAAAGGTGATCCAACTGAATGTGGAAATTATTGAACAATATCACTAATATCACACCCAAGTAAAATTTTGCTGAAGATCATTCAAAAGTGGTTGCAACAGTACATTGACAGGAAACTGCCAGAAATTCAAGCTGGATTCAGAAGATGTGAAAGGAGGGATATCATTGCTGACGTCAGATGGATCCTGGCTGAAAGCAAAGAATACCAGAAAGATGTTTTCCTGTGTTTTATTGACTATGCAAAGGCATTTGACTATGTGGATCATAACAAATTATGGATAACATTGTGAAGAATGGGAATTCCAGAACATTTAATTGTGCTTATGAGGAACCTGTAAGTAGATCAAGAGACAGTAATTTGAATAGAACAAGGGGATCCTGCGTGGTTTAAAGTCAGGAAAGGTGTGTGTCAGGGTTCTGTCCTTTCACCATATTTATTCAATCTGTACGCTGAGCAAATAATCTGAGAAGCTGGACTATACAAAGAAGAACAGGGCATCAGGATTGGAGGAAGACCCATTAACAACCAGAGATATGCAGATGATACAACCTTGCTTGTTGAATGTGAAGAGAACTTGAAGCACTTACTGATGAAGAACAAAGACTATAGCCTTCAGTATAGATTACACCTCCACATAAAGAAAACAAAAATCCTCACAACTGGACCAATAAGCAACATCATGATAAACAGAAAAGATTGAAGTTGTCAAGGATTTAGTTTTACTGGGGTCCACAATCAACGTCTATGGAAACAGCTGTCAAAAAGCGAAGGACACATTCCACCGGGCAAATCTGCTGCAAAAGACCTCTTTAAGGTGTTGAAAAGCAAAGATGTCACTTCGAGAACTAAGGTGTACTTGACCCAAGCCAAGCTGTTTTTATTGCCTCATATGGATGTGAAAGCTGGGTATGAATAAGGAAGATGGAAGAAAAATTGACACCTTTGAATCATGGCTTTGATGAAGAATATTGAATATACCATGGACTGCCAAAAGAACAAACAAATCTGTCTTGGAAGAAGTACAGCCAGAATGCTTCTTATAAGCAAGGATGGCAAGACTTCGTCTCATATACTTTGGACATGTTATGAGGAGGAATAAGTCCCTGGAGAAGGACATCATGCTTGGTAAAGGAAGATTCTCAACTGGATGGATTGACACGGTGGCTGCAACAATGGGCTCGAACATAACAAAGATTGTGAGGATGTCACAGGACCAGGCAGTGTTTCGTTCTGTTGTGCATACGGTCTCTATGAGTCAGAACTGACTCGACAGCACTTTAATAACAAAAACAATGACAACTCTGGCCTGCAGCAATGGTTGCTTAATGGTTAAGAGGTATGACCGCTAGCCAAAAGGTCAGCAGTTTAAACCCACCACCTGCTCCTTGGAAACTCAATGGGGCAGTTCTACTCTGTCCTCTATGGTCACTAAGAGTCAGAATCTACCAGACGGCAACAGGTTTTAGTCTAGCCTACATTCCCTGTGTGAGTGACAGCTTGTAATAATGAGGGAGTTAACTACGAAAGGATTTAACAGTGATATGTCATTGTACATATAAACTGAAAATTCTGACAGGATCTTGTAATCTTTTCCTGACTCTGGACTGTATAACAATGGGGGGCATTTCATCCCTTAATCCCTTACAGAAGCATGAGAGGGAGATAAACCCAAATCTCCTCTTCTTTGTGTGACTCTACCCTGCTGCTGGCACTTGCATGCCCTCCTTCTAGCTATCTTTTGTTGCTGGTGCTATTTTTTGAGATGTAAAATCAAGTGTAGACCTTATCACCAATTCGGTGAATTTAATCACTGGGAAAGACTCCCAAGGCCATCCAGTTTAATATTTCAGCCAAGAACAGATTCTTTCTCTTGTATCCTTCAGAAGTTGGGAGAGGTTTTTTTTTTTTTTTCCCCTGCATACCTGAAGTTATGATGACCTCACTGCCTCACACCTTGGATTATACTTTGTTAGTTGCTTCTCTGACTGACTTAATGCAAAAGTTCAAATCTTGTTCTCCGTAACTACTACCATAGTTCTCATTGTGTTCTCTGAAACTGCACAAAATCTGTCTTTCCCGTGTAGTTAATCTTTTTAATAAATCCTCTCTTGATCCTGTATACATATCTGCTTTTCCTAGCTAAATATATGTGATTCCTAAATTCTCCTCAGAAACATATTCTTAGTATGTGTTTTTTGAGTGAATAAATACACTATAATTTAGATTCTCTACGATCTCCTTTCCTTCCTTCTGTTGTTGTTAGGTGTAATTGAGTCTGTTCCCATTCATAGTGACCCTAGGTACAACACAATGAAACACTGCTTGGTCCTGTGCCAACCTCACAATCATTGCTATGTTTGAGCCTGTTGCTGCAGCCACTGTGCCAATCCATCTCATTGAGGGTCTTTCTCTTTTTTGATGACTCTCTATCTTACCAAGGATGATGTCCTTCTTCAGGGACTGGTCCCTCTTGATATCATGTCCAAAGAACTTGGGACAAAGTCTCACCATCCTCGCTTTCAAGTAACACTCAGGCTGTACGTTTTCCAAGACAGGCTTTTTTGTACTTCTGGCAGTCCATGGAATATTCAATGTTATTTGCCAACAGGATAATTCAAGAAGTCAATTCTTCAGTCTTCCTTATTCATATTCTAGCTTTCACATGCATATGAGGTGATTAAAAATACCATGGCTTGGGTCAGGTAGGCCTTAGTCCTCAAAGTGACATCTTTACCTTTTAATACTTTAAAGAGATTTTTTGCAGCAGACTTGCCCAATGCAATGTGTCATTTGATTTCTTGACTGCTGCTTCCATGGGTGTTAATTGTGAATCCCAATAAAACTAAATCCTTGACAACTTCAATACTTTCTCCACTTATCATGATGGTGCTTATTAGTCCAGTTGTGGGGATTTTTGTTTTCTTTATGCTGAGGTGTAATACATGCTGAAGGCTGTGGTCCTTGATATTCATCAGTAAGTCCTTCAAGTCCTCTTCACTTTCAGCAAGCAAGGTTGTGTCATCTACATAACACGTATTTTTAAGGAGTCCTCCTCCAATCCTGATGCCCCATTCTTCGTATAGTCTAGTTTGTTGGATTATTTTCTCAGCATACAGATTGAATAAGTATGGTGAAAGGATACAACACTGGCACACGCTTTTCCTGACTTTAAACCATGCAATATCCTCTTGTTCTGTTTGAAAGACTGCCTTTTGGTCTATGTACAGGTTCTTTACAAGCACAATTAAGTGCTCTGGAGTTTTCATTCTTCTTAATGTCATCCCTAATTTCTTATAAACCACACAGTCAAATGCCTACATCTTTCAGGTAGTCTCTACTTTCAGCCAAGACCCATCTGACATTAGCAATGATATCCCTCTTTCCATGTCCTGTTCTGAATCCAGCATAAATTTCTGGCATTTCCCTGTCAATGTACTACTACAAGCACTTTTGAATGATCTTCAGCAAAATTTTACTTCCGTGTGGTATTAATGGTATTGTTTGATAATTCCCAAATTTTGTTGGATCATCTTTTTTTGGAATGGGTGAAAATATGGATCTCTTCCAGTCTGTGGGCCAGGTAGCTGTCTTCTAAATTTCTTGACATAGATGAACACTTGGCACCTCCAGCACTGCATCTGTTTGTTGAAACATCTCGGTAGGTATTCCATGAATTCCTGGACCTTGTTTTTCACCAATGCCTTCAGTGGAGCTTGGACTTCTTCCTTCAATATCATTGGTTTTTCATCATGTCTCACCCCCTGATAAGCTTGAACATTAACTAATTCTTTTTGCTATAGTAACTCTGTGTATTCCTTCCATCTTCTTTTGATGCTTCCTGTGTTGTTCAATATTTTGCCCATAGACTCCTTCAAAATTGCAAATCGAGGCTCGAATTTTTTCTTCAGTTCTTTCAGCTTGATTGAGAAAAGCTGAGTGAGTTCTTCCCGTATGCTTTTCTAATTCCAGGCCTTTGCACATGTCATTATAGTATTTCACTTTGTCTTCTCGAGCTGCCCTTTGAAATCTTCTATTCATCGCTTTTACTTTATCATTTCTTCCATTCTCTTGAGTTACTCCATGTTCAAGAGCAAGTTTCAGAGTTTCTTCTGTCATGCATTTTGATCTTTTTTTTCTTTCTTTTTAATGATCTTGTGCTTTCTTCATCTATGTTGTCCTTATGTCATTGCAAACTTGTCTGGTCATTAGTGTTCAATGTGACAAATCTATTCTTGAGATGCTCTCCAAATTCAAATTCAAACTCAGGGTCATATTTTGGTTCTAGTGGACTTGTTTTAATTTTGTTCAGCTTCAGCTTGAACTTGTACATGCCCAATTTATGTTCGGTTCCACAGTCAGCCCCTGGTCTTGTTCTGACTGATATTAAACTTTTCCATTTCCCCTTTCCACAGATGTATTCGATTTTCATTCCTGTGTTTTCCATCTGGTGAGGTCCAAGTGTATAGTCATCTTTTATGTTGTTGAAATAGGTATTTGCAATGAATAAGTCCTGGGTCTTGGAAAATTCTATCAGGTGTTCTCTGGCATATTTTCTATCACGAAGGCCATGTTTTCCAACTATAGAACCTTCTTCTTTGTTTCCAACTTTTACATTCCAATCACCAATAATTGTCAATACATCTTGGTTCCAAGTTTAATCAATTTCAGACTGCATAAGTTGGTTAAAATCTTCAATTTCCTCACCTTTAACATTATTAGTAGGTGCATAAATTTGAATTGTAGTCATATTAACTGGTCTTTCTTGTAGGCTTACAGATTTTATCTGATCACTGACAGCATTGTACTTCAAGAGAGATTTTGAAATGTTGCTGACAAGGAATGTGATCCTGGAAAAACCTATAGGGTTGCTAGGAGTTGGAATCCATTCTCCTCCTCAATTTGTCATTCCCAGCATCGTAGGCCATATGATTGTCCTATTAAAAATGGCCAATACCAGTCCATTTCAGCTCACTAATGCCTAGCATGTTGATCTTTATGCATTTCATTTTTGAGAACTTCCAGTATTCCTAGATTCATACTTTGTACATTCCATGTTCTGATTCTTAATGGACGTTTGCAGTGTTTTCTTCTCATTTTGAGTCATACCACATCAACAAATGACGGCCTCAAAAGCTTTACTTCATCCACTTCATCTACTTTGAGGAGGCAGTTCTTTCCCAGTTGTATTTTGAGTGCCTTCCAACCTGAGGGGCTCACCTTCCAGTACTATATCAGACAATGTTTCACTGCTATTGATAAGATTTTCACTGGCATTTTTTTCAGAAGTAGACTGCCAGGTCTTTTTTCCTAATCTGTCTTGCTCTGCTGGAGCTCTGCTGTAACCTGTCCATCATGGGTGACCCTCCTGGTATTTGAAATACTGGTGGCATAGCTTCCAGTATTACAGCAACACACAAGCTACCACAGTAAGACAAACTGAATGACGTGTGGTTGTTCTTCCTTCTAAATTCCATATATATATATAAATAAAATATATATAATGCTTATCTTAGAATGTCATGTCAGAATGAAGCATTATACTCCAGACATTTTCTGACTATTCTAGTGTAGAACAAAATAATATGCTTCCTTATTATGGAATCTATAGCTAAGATTACATCAAATTTTGGTCAGCATATTGAACTTAGACTTGACAACAATTTTATATCTTTCCCTTGCAAACTTCTGCTATGTTCCATCTCTCCACCTTGATCATGAGTAATGGAAGCACTGTAGATCGTAGTTTGTTCTAATATTTGTGAAATATTCTCAAATAGATTGAAGTATTATATTTATTTATAAAGCAATTATGTGATTAATCTCATTGCCCATTTCCCTCAAAAGGTATTCTAGAGAAAAACAATGTCACCTGGAAAAGTATACTGTTTATTTATTTCCACTGAAAGGTCTGTGGTGCCCCCCCCTTTTTTTTGTAGATAGGATTAATGTCATGTCTGAAGCACAGGGGCTACTTAGCTAGAAATATAGGTCTGAAGTTAAAGAATATTTAGCTTAATTTGTCTTTCTTCTGTTAACCAGGAGATCATGGTCAGTGGGGATTAATAGTATGTTTTGCAATTTATTCTGCTTAATTCTTACCTGGTATAACATCACCTGCTGTGCTACACCATAGAGACTTAGAGAAAGCTTCTGCATTAAGCAATCCTGCTGTGATATTTCTAATGCTTAGAAGTTTAATGCATTTCTAGAATACATAGCCACAGGTATCTGGTGAATATTTATTGATCTGTAGTAAGTTGGTCACAGAGAGAAATAGATTTTTGCCAGCGTATTATAGGCTGGAATTATTTTTTTAATCATGTCTTCCATCATTAGAACTGTAACCTGTCACAGTGGTACTCCTTAGTTAATGGCCCAACTTTTATGGGATTCTTTTAATAATTTTCTCATTTTTTTCATGTGTTTATTACTAAACATAAAAATATATGACCTAAAAAAATAGGATTAAAGAATGGAAGATAGAACCTGAAAAACATGGCCACCAACCTAGTAGTTTCAAATGGTGAATAAATTGGGTGAGGAATCTAGCAAATAAAGGTAGGTATATGTGTGTGACATTCAAATGCAGTGAAATTTTACTACTAAAAGCTCTACAATACGGGCTTTTTAAACATAGGTCAAAAAATGATGCTCAGTGTACCCTTTTCTCTTTTAATGTAGCTTAGCAAGTCTGTCATTAATAAGAAAATTAGGGCAAGTCTTTGATTATCAGAATGTATTAAAGGGCAAAACCTTGTGAGCGGGGTTATTTTAGACAATATTGGTAACTTCAGTGCACCCCTGATATGACAAAAAGCTTGGAGCTAGATGTGGGTGACTGAAGTATTATTACAAAAGTATATGCAGTATTTCCCTGTGATAGGATCAGGGGTGGCTTAACCAGTAAGCAAGGTATGCATGCGTTTACAGTTATGTACACCTGGGCTTAATCGTGCTCACTTATTAATTTGTAGTGTACATGAATTTGTGGTGAAAAAACAAGTGAAATTGTGCACTAAAGATTAGTACGTAAGTACAAATAAGGCCCAGTGTTTTTGTTTTTACCTCATTTATTGGATAATCTGTCCCTGGGTAGGATCATATCACTACCATCACCACTACTCACCGCCTCCACCTTGCCCTGTTGTCATTGGAATTGGCCATGCAGTATGCTTTAGTCAACAAAATGTAAGAAGTATTGTGTGCCACTTTCACATAGAAGCCTTAAAAACCATCCTCTGGGTCTACCCATCTCTTTTCCTATACCACAAGGTCAGTGTGATCTTGATAGTGGTTTGTTCTTCAGCTCTGGTCCCAGAATAAACAGGACATGGAAAAGCCTTTGCTGACCCTGTGTTGAATATGAATGTAAGAAAGAAATAAACCATTGCTGTTTTACCACTTATAAACAATCAACTTATGAATAGAGCTGTGCACTGAATGAAAGCACAGTGGGCCTATTAAGCAATATGTATAATTACCAATTGTGAGTTATATATAATTATTTTTAAAATAAGTATCTGTGAATTATTAACCAAACAATAGCAATTGTTTATGAGATCTGTATATACCTGAATTAAAATAGAGAGCTCAGAGCATATTCTTGGCAAATTGATAAGGGTAATAAGATTAATACTATCATTTTAATAATAAAAATGTAGTAAATTGTAAATAGCTAAGTGGTTATATTTTTAATGTATGAGAAAATGTATATCATGGGCTGAATGGTGGCTCAAAGATATGTCTAACATCTTAATGCCTGGAATCTATGAATGTTATATAACAAAAGAGTGAATATTATTTTACATGGCAAAATATGTGATTAAGGATCTTGAGAGGAGGAGCTTATCCTGCATTATCCGGGGAAGCCCCAAATACAATCACATGTATCTTTATATGAGAAAAGCAGAGGAAATTTTGATACAGACACACAGAGAAAAAGGCACACACAGGAGAAGGCTATGTGAAGTCCCAGCAGAGACAGATGCAGCCACAAGCCAAGGAGTGTTGACAGCTACCAGAAGCTGGAAGAGGGAGGGAAAATATTCTTTCCCAGAATTTCTGGAGGGAGCACAGACATTGAATTTGGACTTCTGGCCTCCAGAATTGTGAGAAAGTAAGTTTCTGTTGTTTTAAGCCTGCAAATTTGTGGGAACAGCTGCTCTAGGAAACTAACGTGGTATATAAAGTAGACCAATGATTGCCAAATAGACCAGCGATTCCGGGGAACTTTTAAATATCAAGATTCCAGCTTATAGGTCTGAAGATTCTGGTTCAGTAAACCCACAGTTTGTATATTGTTAAGAGTTTCCCCAAGAGATGTGGTTGCTGAAAATCAGACAAGCTTCTTTGGGAATATCTGGAATAAATACCTTCTGTTGATACATTCTGACTCTGCAGTAGCTCATGGATAAGTGTCACAAGTCCATGCTTCCAGTGACCCAGAACACAACTTCATAGCATATCTCACCATTTCTTAATTCTCTATTATCATATCATTAAAAAGAAAATGTATTTCTATTTTAAAATTAATTTCGGAAGAAAAATACAAACTATACCCTTCTCCTCCTGGGGGGGGGGAATAACAACCATTAAAATTTCACTGAATACTAGGGTTCTATTAAAACAAGACAAAATAAACAAAAAATAAACCCTTTGCGGTCCAATTGAACCCTACAGAAGAGAGTAGAACTGCCCCACGGGGTTTGCAAGGAGCGGGTGGTGAATTCCAACTGCTGACATTTTGTTTAGCAGCTGAGCTCTTAACCACTGAGCCACCAGTGCACCAGGTTCTATGGTACACATCAAAAGGAGCCCTGATGGCGCAGCGGTTCAGCGCTCCACGGCTGACCAAAAAGCGAGGTCCAAACCCACCAGCTGCTCCACAGGAGAACGATGAGACAGCCTGCTTGTGTAAAGATTTGCAGCCTTGGAAACCGTGTGGTACATTTTACTCTGTCCCTTAGGGTCACTGTGAATCATAATCTGCCCAATAGCAGTGAGTTTGGTTTATATGTACAGTTGCCATTGAGTCGATTTTGACTCGTAGCGACCCTATAGGACAGAGTAGAACTGCCCCACAGGGTTTCCAAGGAGCAGTTGGTGGGTTTAAACTGCCGATCTTTTAGTTAGCAGCCAAGGCTCGTATAGTACACGTTGGAAATCTCTCAAAACTGCTTCCACTCGTTAGTATAACGACATACTCCTGAGAAACATCTAAAATCGTAGATTATCATAAACTTTGCTATTTCAAATCACATTGTGAGACAGGAACATCCCATTCTTGCTTGGAGGATCTAAGCTATTTGGATCACTTTTATACAGAGAAGCTGCTTTGATTTTTCAACCCAGGTTTAGAGATTCAGATAAAGAGTTTTTGGACACAAAATACCACATTTCCCTAACTTGCAGTTTCCCAGGAAATAGGACCCTGGGTCTCCTTGCTTCTTGGCCTAAGCCTGATGTTAACCCTTTACACGTGGCTACTTTGCTTCGTGCTTAACAAAAGACCACTTCATTTAAATTTTACCTGAACTCCACTATTTTTCACAATCTGGTCATGATCCTTTCTTTTCTTTTGCTTTATGAGTCATTTTGTGGTTCCCCTGAGATTTTCTTTCTTGTTGCGGTAATTTAGTAATCCGAATTTTTTGGTCTCTAACTTTGTTCTTTGTGGCCTTTGACTGTTGGGAGTTATCAATAGCTTGGGAAATGCTGGTAAAGAACAAAAATATGTAAGTTCAGAAGAAGGTAAGATTGTTGTGGAGAGAAGTAGTCTGATGGGGAATCAGGGAGAAGGAATTTGACCTGGACAGTAATGGATATATAGGTTTTAATTAGCAGAGATTTTAGAAGCCACATCAAAGGCACATGAACAGAGTAGAGAGACAATGCTGCAGCATTTGCTTCTTTAGCAAGTCTTACTCTATCCTCAAATTCAACCATCTTCACCATGTCTACTTCTTCCACACCAACTCCAGCTCTGCATGGACTAATGCATTAATTTTCTAACTTGGCTTCCAACTTCCACTGGTGATTACCTAGTGTGCATAAACCCTTTAGCAGCAGGATTTTCACTCAAAGTGTAAACTGAGTCATGATTCTCTTCTTTGTAAAAGTTCCCAATAACTTCTGTTACACTTAAAATCCAAAGTAGTTAGCATGCCTTCTAAGGACCTATTATCTAGTCTCTACCAACTTGTCACAGCTCACCCCTACCACTCTTTTTCTTCCTTCACCGTGCTCCAGCCACATAGGCCTCCTTTCTGTTTCTCAGTGCGCGTAATGGGTTTTGCATGTATTGTCTTCTCTGCCTAGAGAGGGGAGGAGAGGAAAATACTCGAGAGGAGAATTTGAAATAAATAATATGATCACATTTATGACTTCATATATGTCATAAATATACATCAAAATATATATGTTAAAAACATAAAGTACAAGAATATAAGAAAAATATGTATACATTTTTAACATATGTTGTTGTTGTTAGGTGCTGTCAAGTCAGTTCCGACTCATAGCAACCCTAGGTACAACAGAACAAAACACTGCCTGGTTCTGTGCCATCCTCACAATTGTTGGTATGTTGTAGCCCATTGTTGTACCCACTGTGTCAGTCTATCTCTTTGAGGGTCTTCCTCATTTTCACTGGCCTTCTACTTTACCAAGCATGATGTCCTTCTCCAGGGACTGATCCCTCCTGATAACATGTCCAAAGCATGTGAGATAAAGTCTCACCATCCTTGCTTCTAAGGAGATTCCTGGCTATACTTCTTCCAAGACAGATTTGTTCATTCTTTTGGCAGTCCATGGTACATTCAATATTCTTCAACGACACCACAGATCAAAGGCATAGATTCTTCCGCAGTTTCCTTATTCATTGTACGGTTTTTGCATGCAAATGAGGTGATTGAAAACACTGTGGTTTGGGTCAGGTGCACCTTAAGGTGACATCTTTGCTTTTTAGCACTTTAAAGAGATCTTTCGTAGTGTATTTGCCTTTTACATACAGACAATAAAAACATTATCCTAAAAATCAATTTTAGAAAGAAAATATCTATTTAAACAAGGGTCTTCAAAGCTGCTTTGTGAGTTGCTGTTCTATGACTCAAAACCCAGAAAACCAATCTCATTGCCATCGAGTTGATTCTGACACATAGCAACCCTATTGGACAGAGTAGAACTGCCTTATAGAGTTCCCAAGAAGCACCTGATGGATTCAAACTGCCGACCTTTTGGTTAGCAGGTGAACTCTTAACCACTAAGCCACCAGGGTTTCCCAATGACCTAAGTTTCCCTGAAAAAGGCAAAATTATTATCATCATCATATCATCTTACTGTTTTTCAGGTACTTGCTCAAGTCATCAGGTCCAAGTCAAATCCTGACTATGATGATAGGGATGCTTTAAAATGATGGGACTGAGATAAAAACACAATTGTTTGTTTGTACACCATCATGTCGCTTCTACAGATACATTAGACTTTCTTGCCAACCTCACTGAAAGCCCATAAATTTGCATACATTTTTCCTGATGTGACCTAATTAAGAAGTGAGTTGAAATTTATTAAAATACAGGGCCTCATTCTAATGAAGTATTCTTAGCTGGCTGCTTTTCACATCTTACTGAAAGGTTTATTTCCCCAAGCCGACGTATTACATATTTTGACTCTAATCTTCTGACTGCTGTCAAATATGTCTGTAAATTTTCTTTACTTGCTAGTTAGTGGCATGTCTTACTATCCATCATGGATTGAATTCTGTCTCCCCAAAATGTGTGTCAACTAGGCTAGGACGTGATTCCCAGTACTGTGTGATTGTCCACCATTTTGTCATCTGATGTGATTTTCCTGTGTGTTGTAAATCTTACCTTTATGATTTTAATGAGGCAGGATTAAAGGCAGTTATGTTAATGAGGCAGCACTCAATCTGCAAGATTAGGTTGTATTTTAAGCCAACCTGTTTTGAGATATAAAAGGGAGAAGGGAGCACAGAGACAGGGGACCACACACCACCAAGAAAGCAGCACCAGGAGCAGAGCGAGTCCTTTGGACTTGGGGATCCTGTGAGGAGAAGATACTAGACTAGGGGAAGATTAATAACAAGGACCATTCTCCAGAGCCGACAGAGAAGGAAATCCATTCATTCCCTGGAGCTGGTACCCTGAATTCAGACTTCTAGTCTAGTAGACTGTGAGAGAATAAATCTGTTCATTAAAGCCATCCACTCGTAGTATTTCTGTTACAGCAGCACTTGGTAGCTAAGACACCATCATAGGCAATACTGTCCCACTTCCACCATCACACTAGGCTTCCGCATATGTTACTACACATTTAGATGGGGGATCTATTGTAGGCTGGGCATATTAGTTTCAGTGGATCTGACTAAGTGTGGTGTATGGAAGTTCAAACATGCATTATCTCAATTTTTATTAGTATTCTTCATTCTAGAACATTGAATATTCCTTCATTCTCATGAACCTCCTCTGATATATTTATATTTAAAAATTTCAGGTCTATCAGTATTTGTAATATCTGTAGTAATTTATTTCTAAACTCCTAGGGCATATTCTTCTAAAAGATATACTTGTCCATTCTTCTCTTTTAATGTTTTTATTAATCTGATCAGCAAGTGGTTCACAAATAAACCTAGTTAAAATGTCAGGAAACTGTTGACCTACCTCTTTAGATTTTCTTTTATACATACACAGAGAACAAATGATTATTTTCTTAAAAAAATCATAAAGACATCATAGATAAGCCCCCACTGACTTTAATGGATAACATCCATTTCTCCCTTTTCCCTCACAGTATCAATAAACTTTTAGATTTTTAACTACATATTATAATGTAGAAACTTAATTATATTACTTTAAAGCTATGTGCATTTGGATTTAGTAAATTTTTCTGCCATTATTATTACAAATAAGTATTTCCTAAGCATCTACAAAGAATGGGAATAGCACTGAAGCTTTTTTAAAGAGAGCGGCATTTCCCTGAGTGTAATCCGCTCACATATACCTTACCCTGTGGTTTGTCTGGAATAATTAGCAGCTGAAGAGATATAAGGTATGGCACCAAAAGAAAACAAAGTCATATTTATTTCCTGTGTTTTACTCATGGATTGTAGTTCTGAAAGACTAGTATAAAACATTGTTCATGACCAGAGAGAAAGTCAGACCCATTCACTAAAAACAGATTGCTTGATTGCAGGCCTATTTTGAATTTGTGCGCTAAGTAAAGCCTAGAGATCTTGACACCGAATTCCTTCTGTGTTTGAAAATAATGATTTCTCTCTCTTAAGCAATCTTGTTGTTCACTATACACAATTAGATACAGGGTTGGATTAATCAGTAAGTAAGTTATACATAGGTTGACGTTAATGTAAGAAAAGTATGCAAAGGCTTACTTGTGTTTACTTGCTAATCTGTGGTGCACAATTTCACATGGGTTTTACCACATCTTTGTTGCGCTGAAAACAGGTGAAATTATGCACTACAGATTAGTAAGTAAGCACAAATAAGCTCATTTGTACCTTGGTTATTGGGTAATCTATCACCGATTAGACATTAGAGTCAAATGACAATCAGGAATTTGCTTTAAAGAGGCTTTTTAATAAAAAAAATATTATTTAGCAGTAATTGCTAAGAGGAACGAAGGAATTTAATGTTTTTCCAGTCATAGGTCTATGCATGTTTAAAAATTTATATTCAATAAAATTCACTGTTTGTGATTTACATTTCTACAGATCTTGACAAACTCAGAGAGTTGTGTGTCTATGGCCACAGTTATGGGAGAGAGCTTCTTCATTCTCGTTGCCAGCCAACCCAGCAGCACTTTCTCTCTGATCCTAGCCACACAGGTGGTGTCAGAGCTAACAAATTAGAAGGACACCATCTTTCAGACCAGCTGCCCATGTAGCACTTCTCTGATCCTAGCCACCAGGAGCTAGGTCAAATCTCACAACTTAAAACTCCTTCAGCCTACCAAGTAAGCAGACGCCAGTCGAAAGTTTGGAAAGTCCACACAAAACCCCAACCTTCTGCCCTCCTGGCCACAGATTCAGAGTTGGTTTCCCACTACCCCTTCATAATGCCAGCTACAAGCTTGGGAGTTCACGTGACACCCTCATTTCTTGACCTGCTGGCTCCTACTGCCATTTTGGGTATGATGACTCACTGAAGTGACTCACAGAACTCACGGAGAGTATACCAGATATATGATTACAGATTATAGCCAAAAAGGACACAAATAGAGAGAGTCACAGGGCAAGGTCCAGAAAGGTTCTTAATGCAAAGATTTAATGTCCCAAGGGACATGATACAATCCTAAGAGATGTTCCCCCCAGCCAGGAAGCTCTCTGAGCTTCTGCGTTTAGTTCTTTTATCAGCCAGTCCTACATAATAGACTAAATCATGCTCCCTGATGCTAATTGATTTTGGCTTCCCAAGACAGACTTTTCTGGTCTGGCCAAGCCCCACTTACCAGCACAAATTCTCAGGTGTGGCCTGGAAGTCCCACACCAGGGCGCCCTATTACTCCAGCTGTTATTTTTCAGAAACTAAAAAAGAAAGCCCACCTTAGTTAGGGTAAAACTAGATCCTTTACCCCACAGCAACTTATTAACCCCCTTCCCCAAAAACAAAATAGTGGCTTTAAAGAGTCATTTTAATTTACTCATAATTTTGAGATCTCTTTTGTGCTTGCAATCAGTCAAATGTAGGCTAGACCTGCTGGTATCTAAAGGTTCAACTGAGGTGGATGTTCGAGATGGCTCACTCACAAGGCTGGCAATTGATACTGGCTGCTGGCTGAGAGCTCAACTGGAGATGTGCATCAGAATGCACGTATGTACTCTCTTCAGCATGGTAGCCTTAAGGTCATCAGACTTCTTATATGGCAGATTTTTTCTCTTGGAGAGAGTTTCCCAGTAGAATTTGACGGAAGCTATATGGCCTGTTTTGATGTAGCCTTGGAGGTCACTCAGCATCACTTTTACTGCCTTCTGTTTAAGAGGGGCTCAGTAAGTCATTCCAGAGTCAAGGAGAAGGGGCATAGACTCTACCTCTTGATAGATGGAGAATCAGAGAATGTGTGGGTATATTTTAAAGCCACTACAGCGAAAATAAATTTTTCCCATACCTGGTTTTCAAGAGGAAGGCGTTCCCTTAAGCATTACTGACTAGCCCCTTATCCATTCTTCTGCTGGCAGTGATTTACCTGGCTGAAAACTTTAAGAAAAGCCCAACTCAGCTTATTTTTAATTTTTATTAACAAGCTTACAATTCAAATTAAGTTTTCTTCTGCTGCTTTTTTTTTTTTTTTTTTTTTGTCCTGTAAGGTTTACCCAAGTAGGTGCCCTGCATGGGGAAGTATGCCTAAGACTATTGGTGTTCTTCTTTGGGTAGGGGATTAAGCTAGCAAATGATTTAGACTTTCACAATTATCTGCATCCTCTACTTTTAATCAACAATAACTGTGATATTTTGAACTTTATATTTCACTACTTTGTTTCCCAAAGAGACCTTTAAAGTATTCAAAAGCAAAGATGTCAGTTTGAGGGCTAAGGTGCACCTGATCCGAGCTATGGCATTTTCAGTCACCTCATATTCATACAAAAGCTAGGCTGTGAATAAGGAAGGCAGAAGAAGAGTTGATGTCTTTTAACTGTGCTGTTGGGGAAGAGTACTGAATATACCATGGGCTGCCAGAAGAACGAATACGTCTGTCTTGGGAGCAATATAGCCAGAGTGCTCCTTGGAAGTGAGTATTGCAAAACTTGTCTCACGTACTTTGGACATGCGATCAGGAAGGATCAGTCCCTGGAAAAGGACATCATGTTTGGTAAGGTAGAGGGTCAGGGAAAAAGAGGAAGATTCTCGTGAGGTGGATTGACATAATCACTACAATAACGGGCTCAAACATAGCAATGCTTGTGAGGATGGTGTAAGACCAGGCAGTGTTTTGTTCTGTTGTTCATAGGGTAGCTATCAGTCGGAATCAACTTGAAGGCACCTAACAACAACAACTGGGTTTTATTTCTAGTTGTGTCCAGCAACCACATGGAGGAAATGGTGCTGTTTAAACCGTTATAAGTAAGTCTTCACTTCCATAGGTTTTTTTTTTTTTTTAGCTAATCCTACTTCCATTTTTTTCCTTTTTTCCTAATTTGCACTGGTAAATTCTGCATAAAAAAACAACAACAATGCATGCATGGTTAAAATGAATGGGCAAGGTTATCTGTTAGTTGCTATGTACTCTTGTTAGAAATGATTGAAGGGGTTAAGAAAGCAAACGTCTTTAGCCACTGTGTTGATATTTCAGAACTCTGTCATCAAAAGCTGGTAATTTAAATACACACATGAAACAAGCAAGTTTGTGATAGTTATTATTTAATAGTTATATGAATGAAATAAACTTATAATCAGAGTGTAAGAGTTATGGAGAAATGAGGACGGATCCATTTGACCCGAAGTCCTCCAGATGGAAAGTATGCACATGGTAGAATATATTCGAGTTGTTTCCACTTTCTGCTTCTTTCCCAGGACTTCATGGCTTACATGTCTGTTGTAATATGGGATGGATTGAGGGTTCTAGGAGGCAGGAGCCTTAATGGCCTAGTGAAGGGCTAGAGATTTCAAGCAATGTATATATTTGGTAAAATTGGCCTTGGAAAAAAAAAAAAATTATTTTTTTATTTTTATTTTTATTGAGGAGTATAAAATAGAGGTACTGGGGAGAATTCAGTATCAAAGATTTGGCGAAGAGAAAAGGGGAAGTCATAGTTAAAGACAATGTATACCTGTATAAAAAGTTATTAGGAAAGAGATAAGGTGATTGGAAAAGCCTCATGGGCTGGAATTTGAGTCATTGTTTCCTCTTATTTGAAAGAGAGGCATAAGAATAGCTCTATGGAGCGAGCTGTTTGCAAAAGTGTTTGAGGAACAGGTAAAGGTTATAATAAATTATTCTAAGCTCCGTTTTTAAATAAATACCTCTCAACAGCATTTTTTTTTCTTAGGATCACCATTACAGATTTGATCTGAGCTGTATTCTTTTGTCCCTGGCATTGCTGTGAGGTAGGTTCATTTTTATTATCATTGAGTCTGCCTCACTGAGTGATTAGCAGAGGTACTGTAAGAACAGAAATGTTTTGTTTCTTATTTTAAGGAATAGCAAGAAGAGGCTGGGGAAGTGGTGAGTTCTCTGAAGTAGTATTGTCGAGGAACGAGCTGAGGTGTGGTAATAAACTCTGGATAAAAAAAAATGGTGATGGTAGATTGTGAGAGGAAAGAAAATAAAGATAAGTCCCAGGAGGACCACAGGAGAGAGAAACACGCTTGGGGATGGAGAATTGACGGTCAGGTATAAGCAAAAGGAAAATTCTATGGTTCAACCATAGTGCTTACAACAGAATTGCATGCATGATGGATTTTTTTCCTTTTAGACAAGGATTATACATTCTTATTTCCTTTCTCTATTTTTTACTAAATTATTTATGCAGAAATGTGCTAGTATATCTGGGAGTAACTTTCGGAATATTTTGTGTTTGATGCAATGAGATAAATCTGAGAGTTTCCCAAAAAGGAAAGTGGCAACCAGCAGCTACCCTGTAACAGTAAAAAGATGGATTTAGTTGAATCTTAGGGTTTGAGGCAAGGGTCTAAGGATAATGCATTCTGGCCTTTCTCGCTGCACATACCTGATTATATTGACATCGTCTGATTATGTGATTGTCTTCGCCACTAAAATGAGCTTTATGAAGGTAGGAGTAGTTATTATCCTCTGTATTCTCTCTGCCTACCATGGTATCAGGCACAGAATATAAGCATAGTAAATATTTGTGGAATTGGTCACCTCCTGACCACTGTGGAGGGAAAGCAATAATTTCATTTATAGGTTTTGCTTTTATTTTACACAGACAATCTATATACACTGGAAAAAAATAATTTTTTTGTTGGCCTCTGCTTTCTCCAGCTTCAATGAATTTTAGTCAGATATACCTTTCCCAGGAAACTCAGCTGTACTTGGATCTTTAGCCAATACTGATCAGGTAGAAAAGACCCTCCAGCCACGGGTAAAAAAGACAGTAACAGTTATATCTGCATCAATTAGAAGAATCTAGAGTTACTTGTGTTGATCTAGAATTGACACGCTTTGGGTGAGCTGAGTGTGGGATTCTTTTTTAAAAAAAAAAAAATATTACACACTAGTAATTTTTCATTTTTCTGAGAATTCTCTGACATGAAAGCTTTGAGCTTTTCAGATCATTTAGGTATTTGGATTTCCTGCTGTTAGCACATTTTTAACTATAGTTTGAAAAGATAATACTTTTCTGCTTCATTGCTTTATTCACAGGGTTCTTTTTGTGGAAAACTGAAGCACATGGTGGAAACTATATATCGGAGAGTGGGAAGGGACTTAAATACATGGCATTTATTTACTTCAGAACCAAGATGCCTGACAAACACATGATGTCTAAATTGTCCATGAGGAAACCAAAAATGAAGTAGAAACTACTAAAAACACCAGAGAATTTTTAATAATAGTAGCACAAAGAACTAAATTTTGTATCAGCCATTAGCAGCTAGTTACAGTGCCATTTACTTGTTACACATTTTATCAATCTGTTGGTGGTAAACACGAACAGGGTTTGGGGCTGGATGTGACTCAAGAAGTGGATCGGCTGCTAACTTCTTCCTTCAGTGACACTTGCAAATGCTTTTTTTATGGTGACCTGTAGTTTAAATTTATGTGGCTCACTTAAACATCAAACAAGCTAAGTAGTGCATTTCATTAATGGAAAATTAGTGAAATCCTGGGCTGGCACATACTACTTGTTTACAATACATATAATTCATTAGGAAGACATCCGTCAAGTAAGGGCATGGGCCTGGTGGCATTGTAAATGGGCTTTATTCTCTTCCTTCCAGTTAATGAAAGTGCAAGGCCGGGGAAAATACACATAAAGTAGGTTTAATAAGTCTTTGGGGGAAATTTTACAGAATAGACTGTACGAGCCACAAATATCACATGCAAAATCTATTTGGCTCAAATTATTTAGGATTGGAAATGGCTGTAATTTCATCTTATAAGGAGAAAAAAAAAAGGGCCCAAATGTTTAGCTCAGGAAACCAATTCTAGGCTAAAGTCCCACTTTCTTTTTAGAGTTTTGTCATTAACTATGTTCATTACTGAGCAAGTCACTTTAGGATTTTAGAAAAGTAATTTATTCCCCCTCCCCAAAATGCAGGTGAGACTAGTGACTACATTCCCAAATGTAGGGCAAAATAATTTGTTTCCTAAAAGTCTCCAAATGGTGAAGATCATTTACATTTATGTATCCATTTTTGTATACACATCTTCCCTGACACTGATAATTTGGTTACAAAAGATAGTAGAGAATAAAAAAGAAGAAGAAAATCATTTCCAAGACATGCTTTTTTTGGTTTCTGCCCAAGTAATGGAAACCCTGGTGGTAAAGTGGTTAAGAGCTGTGGCTGCTTACCAAAAGGTCAGCAGTTCAAATCCATCAGGCACTCTTTGGAAACCCTATGGGGCAGTTCTGTTCTGTCCTATAGGGTCGCTATGAGTCAGAATCGACTCGACGGCAACGGTTTTTTGTTTTTAGTCACTCAGCATACCAAGTAGCTGACAATATCATTGATAGCTATTTTTTTTCTGTTCCTCTCATTTTCCTACCCAAAACTTTCCTCGTTTTTCAGCATTATCATTTCCAAGTGTTTGTAGATCTTTTATTATTTGCAAGACATGATACTAGGTACTTGAGGTAAGATAAAATATCGGTCACGTAGGCTACATGAGGGCAGGAACATTGTTTTGTTCAACATTGCTTTTTCAATATACAGAGTGGCCTGATATATAAGTGAAGCTCCAAATTACATATTTAATAAATGAAAAAGAACATTTCCTGTGCTGAAGTAGTTTATCTAGTGGAGAGATGGAATATCAACCTATAAGCATAATTTGTAAAGTTAGTTACCAAATGATAAATCATAGAAACATTGAGAAGTATAAATTTGAAAGGACTAAGCTGTCTCTTCTGGTCTGGGTTGTCAAGGAAGTTACTGAAGAGAGAGGGGTTTTAGTTGATTCCTTGGAGAATGAGATTGTTCCATTATGGTTCTTTGTTGTTGTAAGAACAGCTTGGAGGCAGTGTCTGACCTCCTTCAACCCCACAAAGTGGAAACGGAAGCAAGATCAACAGCCTAAGGTTGATTCCTATGAAGTGGAGGCCAGAAAAGCCTCCTCCCTCTACTGTCTTTAATAGTTCTGATACCAGCTGTCCCTCCCACTGGGTTCAATAATTCATTGCAATGGCCACACAGGACTTACAGACCATACTTACAATTTTGGGGTTAATTAGAGAAGTAACGGTTGTAATTCAGGCTCAGGAATACTCAGGATACAGTTCTTCGATCACGACAGCCTCTTCCCAACCATGCTTACAGGCGTGCCTCTCCCTGGCCCTAGGCCTCTCCCCAAAGGCACTCAGCTTTCTCTCTCTGTGGGCAGAGAAGCCCATTGTGCCATCTCCTGCTGCTGGGTCTCTGCTGCCAAGTGTCTCCTGCCACCGCTTCTTACCATCTTTAGGGTTAAGGCCTGTTCTCTTTCTCTCTCTGTCTCCCGCTTCCTGGAGGTTCCCAGTGCAGGGATTCCAGGTCCAAAGGACACGCTTTCTGTTCCTGGCTGTTCTTCCTTGGTGGTGGTAGGATCCTCCTCTCTGCTCTGGAATTGGCTCTCATTTAAGACAAAACCCACCAATCCCCTCGGTGGGCCACAATCACCCCATCATACAGTCCTGCCCAATCATCTGGATGGGAGTTACAAGACCATGGCTGGAAAAGCCACACACAAAAGTAGTCAATCACACTGCAGATGTCCATGGTCCCTTTGTGGCAGAAACGCTCCCAAGTACCTGGCACATGGTACACGTTCATAGATATTTAATGAAGGAGCTATGGAAAGAAAGAAGAAAAAAAAAAATGGAAGAAGAGGGAATTTACAGTGTCGAAATCTGAACATATAATGTTTGTTTAGGCAAATGTGATTGAGGAGTTTGGCTACAATGGGAGAGAGGGCAGGGAGGAGAGGCTGGAAGGACGAAGGCATAGTCTCTGGAGCCAGAATTTCTATATTTAATGTCAGATACCATCACTCACTGTCTTTATAGCTCTGTACAAGTTACACAAACTTCACTCTGCCTTTGTTTTCTCATTTTTAAAAATGAAGATGATAAAAATATCTCTCTCATAATGTTGTCAGAAGAATTAAATTAATAAATACTTTAAAGTGTAAAGAACATCATGCTTGTTAAAGTAGAGGGTCACAAGATGGATTGACATAGTGGCTACAACAATGGGCCCCAACCTACACACTATTATGAGGATGGCACAGGACCAGGAAACAACTCGTTCTGCTATACATAAGGTCATTATGAATCGAAGCTGACTTAATGGCACCTAACAACAAGAAAAAGAACAATATCTTCACATAGTAAGTGCTGTATTCGTGTTTATTTAATTTTTTTTAATAAAGAAGCAATTATAGAGAGCCCGGGTATTCTGTATGATAATAAAGTCATTCAAAGCTTTGAGCAGAGCCGAAAATGATATGGTAGGGCTATAACAAGATTAAGTTGATAGCAACATGCACATAGGAAGGATTAATGGAAAGAAACATGGACAGACAGGTCAGTTGATTGAAACTTTCAGTGGTCCAAAAATGAAGTGTTTGGAGCTTAATTTCATGGCTGAAATGAGAATTGCAATTTTGCTAAAAATATGTAAGGGAGAAAGCTTGAAAAAAACAGGGCAGAATGGTGACCACACATAAAAACCCAAACTAAATCGGTTGCCATCGAGTCGATTACAACTCATAGTGACAAAAGGGGTAAAATTAAACCTACCTTAGCTCCCTTTCTTCTCTTTTTATTGCTTAAAGTAATGGATTTGAAGCTCTGAAACACATCATGCTGTGTTTCAGAAACTCTGGGTAGTTCCGTATGTACACTTAACTGTCTAGTGTTCTCAAAGTTGGCTACACATGGAGTCCCTGATGCCTGGGTTCTGGCCCTAGTGACAAAGATGGGGATTTAATTGATATGAAGTCTTGCCTGGGCATCAGGACCTTAAAAACTTCTCAGTGAGTCTCATATGCAGCAAGCTTTAGAATCTTTGACGGTAGAGCAGACATGCTTTGCATTCCTTTTGCTTTGTTTCTTCCCTCTTTTGTTTATTTATTTTTTAATGGAGACAACTCCTAGAATCCTATATTTACTTATCTGTGAGCTGTGAAACCAGGTGACAACTGAATCTCTTTTTTTCCCTAGTGTTCAAATTTTCTTTCAACAATTAAGAGAATAAATTCTGAGAACCCTCATTATTCATCTTTCCCTATTTGTTATGAAGGGTTTATATAATTTTGATATTTGCCTACTTACAATATTTGCATCTGGACTCAGTAGACGATGGACTTGACTCTAAACCATGTCCATGATAATGGTCTGGATGTCTGTATCCATCTGGGATATTTTCATTTGCTGATACTTCAGTGTGTCTTAGGGGCTAACAATTTCATCGGAAGAGATTACCGGGCACAAACACTTCTGTAATTGAAATTAAAATTGAACCTGGAGTCTCATGTGATAATTGCTTTACTTCAAAAAATATTTGGGTTATTTTTGTTGTTAGGAGGAGAGAGATTTTTATGAGAGGACATCATGAAATAGTGACATGTGGAAAGTACTAGTCTACTGTCTCCTACTTCATTTAATGTTCTCTCCAACCACCTAGTTTTAATTCCTGAAAACTAGGTGTTATTCTTGACGTTCATCTCCAATACTATCCTGAAGGCCCAAAACTGGTGGCTATAGGGCTGCACTGAACACACAAATACGTTCTAAATAAACCCTTACAGTGTTTTAGATTTGAATTAATTGAAAACATTAAAAGTTGGCAGAGTAAAATGGGGGAGTTCAAGATAACAAAAAGCTGGGCTGAGTAACAACTGCCCCTTCTGATGTGAATTTATGCATATCTTTCACCAAATTTATTATAAACACCCTATGGGAAAACCTAATTTTTTTTTTATTTTAGTCACAATGGCACTTCGCAGTATACTTGGCTAAAAAAGCAATAGTTTTTGTTGTCTTTGTTGTTGTTATTTATGTGGAACAAGTTAGTGTGGATTAGATAAAAAAAAAAATCATGTTTTGGCTGATCTGATTTAAATTTCAAAAGTGGTAAAAAATAATTATCTTTTGCATTGCCTCCTGGCTCTGCCTATCTTATTTTCCCAGCAGGATGCCAGGAGGGTAATGTGGTCTATACAGTTCTAGGTGAAGTGTTGTCAATTTTGTCTCCTGGCAGAGTTGAAATCAACTCTCATCACTGTTCAGGAAAAGGTCTGGGCTGCCAATAGAGTATCACTGCCAACTACGGACGTCAGGATGGCAGCCGCCAACCTATACACTGTCTGTCACCATCAGGTAGTTGATAGCCATCCACTGGCTCCTTGAAACTACAGGATCTCAGGCACACATTTGGATAATCTATCATACTTAAGCTGTAGAGGACAAGATGAAGTTACTTTATATATTTTGAGGATGCCGAGTGCCACATTTCTTCAAAAGAGAGGCCAAGGCCTGCCAATCATGACAATCTTTGTAATGCAAAAAGGTCAAATAGTCTTGTCTTTGTGTATCAAAAATGCCAACCTTCTGTCAATGAAGAGGTCAAAAACCTGTATTAGATTAAAAACATTTGTGCCAAGAGCCTCAAAATTCCAAAAGGTCATGTCAGTGCCAGTCAAAATACATGCACAGAATGGAAGCTAACTTTTTCCTGAACTTAAATGAAATAGCTTTTTTGCTTTTATTACCTAACCAAATAACCTGGCCCTTTATAATGCTATCAACAATTTATTCCTAAATATCTCCTGGTTATTGTTGTTGTTAGGTGCTTTACTGTTGGTTTTGACTCACAGTGACCCTTTGTACGACAGAACAAAGCACTGTCCAGTGTTGTGCCATTCCTGCAATCATTGTTACGCTTGAGCCGTTTGTTACAACCATTGTGTCAATCCGTCTTGTTTAGGGTCTTCCTCTTTTCCTCTGACCCTCTACTTTACCAAGCATTATGTCCTTTTCCAGGGATTGATCCCTCCTTAAAACATGTCCAAAGTATGTGAGATTTAGTCTTGCTATCCTTGCTTCTAATGAAAATGCTGGTTGTACTTCTTCCAAGACAGATTTGTTTGGTCTTCTGGTAGTCCATGGTATATTCGATATTGTTCACCAACATCACAATTCAAAGACATCAATGCTTCTTCAGTCTTCCTTCTTCATGGTCCAGGTTTTGCATGATCACAGACTTCATTATGGCTTACACCACAATATAAAGAAAACAAAAATCCTCACAACCGGACCAATAAGCCACATCATGATAAGTGGAGAAAATATTGGAGTTGTCAAGGGTTTAGTTTTACTTGGGTTCACAACATCCATTACAGCAGCAGTCAAAAAATCAAAGGACTCATTGCATTGGGCAAATCTGCTGCAAAAGACCTCTTTAAAGTGTTAAAAAGAAAAAATGTCACCTTGACAACTAAGGTGCACATGACCCAAGCCATGGCGTTTTCAAGCACCTCATATGCATAGATAATACTATAAGACTTCAAAAGTGTTTAAATTCTTGTGTTCAGGAATTAGGGATATACGAAAGGCTTATCATGGGTTTGGCAATGTGCTAGGAACTATGAGGGATGCAGGCAAAGTACAAATCATAATTCCTAGTAAGATAAAGTACTTACTCACATAATGTCTACAACTTAATGAATAACCCATATATGGGATAAAGGGTTATACTATAAGAATAGTATAGAAGAGAGGATTACACTGTGTACAATAAGTAACTATCTGTGTAGTTCAGACAGTATATAGTGTAAGTTAACTTGAAAAAAGTTATCTTTTGAATAAGAGTCACATGTCTTAAAGAAGTCTTTATAAAATGGTAGCCGAAATCATAAAAATGGTTAAGGTTGCCCAGAGTGAGCAAACACAGTGAAGAGATGCATAAGGACATAGTCCTAAATGATTAGAACAAGTTAATAAGGGAAATGAGGAAATGAATCCACTAACATACCCCAAGAAGGACAGTTGAAGATATGTATGGAAATATAAACACACTCTGTAATCCAACTCTCTCTGAAAAATTCTATCGTAATTTTTGTTGGGTTTACTATTCACATGAATGATCCTTCCATTCCCTCATCGCTCATTTCTTTGACTCTAATGTTCCAATGATTATGTCTTCCAACCTACCTAAGCCTCTTATTACCACTACCATAATTTGGGCCAGTGTTTTTCAACCGTGGCTTGCAGTCAGAGGATGGCCAAATGAATTTAATGAGTTGTAACTAATATTTAATGAACTAGAAAGGAAAAAGTTACAGTAGGACACAATAGGATTGGATAAAAAACATCAGAGTATAGGGTCACTATGTGTCAGAATTGATGTGATGGCAGTGGGTTTGTTTATTGTTTATTTATTTATTTTTTGGTATAGCAGATGGTATGGGTAAACATAGTGAAACTCCTGTTAATGAACTTCCTCCGTCCCTCCATAGGCCAACCACGTGCAATTGCAACCTTTTTTGTATTACTGAATCACTTTCTTTCCATTTCCGGAAGGGCTTTTGTAAATTCTGTAACCCTCCCACTAGTATAGGAACTCCCTGAGAGCAGAGATCTTCTTTATCTGATTCTCCATTATATAGCAGTAACTAGAACAGGGCCTGGCACTGATTATGTACAAAATCAATGTTGAATAAATGGACATGGGCAAATAAAAAGAAATGAATGCATACGTTCTTCCCAGTATTGTATAATTTTACTGTTAGCAGAGCTCATCTACTATCATAGGCACGTGCTAGAAATTTTGTTCACTAAAAAGACTTCAGTTATCAATTATGCACTCAGCGCAGTTTTCATACCCCTGCCCCCCTCAACTAAATCACCATTTCGAGGAAAATAGAAGAGTCAAAGTCTTATCCCATTGCAGTCACTAAAGTCTTTAATGATACTCAGAAACATTGTATAATTTCTTGCAGATTAACTGGGATCTTACTTGCTGAAATAAGAATTTAAAAAGAATAAAGAATCTGTTTTATGCTCAACCAGAATATACTTTCTATGATTAAACTATTGACAATCCTCATTTGAGTTGTAATAACTTTAGTTTCCTGTATTTCCCTTTCTCTGTATTTCTCTCTCTTTTGTTTCCTTGTATATAAGGTTTTCTCCTGATGGTAACAGGACAAATAATGTTGCTTACTATTTTTTTAAAATGTCAGAGCAGATGGCCTTGCTACAAGAACGATAACCTATAAAAATTGTGTATACATGGCCACCTCAACAGATTTTTGGTGGTATAATCAAATGAAACTTATAGAAACTGAACTGACACATGTGTAACTATATGCCTGTCTTAGTCACCTAGTGCTGCTATAACAGAAATACCACAATTGGATGGCTTTAATAAAGAGAAATTTATTCTCCCACAGTCTAGTAGGTTACAGTCCAAATTCAGGGTGTCAGCTCCAGGTGAAGGCTTTCTCTCTCAGTTGATTCTGGAGGAAGATTCCTTGTCATCAATCTTCTGGTGGAGGAGCTTCTCAGGTGCAAGGACCCCAGGTCAAAAGGACGCACTCTGCTCCTGGTGCTGCTTTCTTGGTGGTATGAGGTCCCCAACTCTCTGCTTGCTTCCCTTTCCTTTTTATCTCTTGGGAGATAAAAGGTGGTGCAGGCCACACCTCAGGGAAATTCCCTTTACATTGGATCAGGAATGTACCTGGGGTAAGGGTGTTACAATCCCACCCTAATCCTCTTTAACATAAAATGACAATCACAAAACGGATACAACCACACAATACTGGAAATCATGGCCCAGCCAAATTGATATGTGCGTTTTTGGGGGGGCATAATTCAGTCCATGACAATGTCTGATTGTTGTACTGACTGCATGAAAATTACCCAGAAATGGAAGCAGTGCACACAAAACTGTAAAACTGCATTTATACAACCAAATCAAATTTTAAATGACTTATTTTTCTTTTGTCACTTCCCCAATATCCATAATCACTGTCAGTGTCAAGAATATCTCTTTACCATGTTGGATAAAGGCACATGTGCACATGCGTGCACACTGAGGCATATTTGGCACCCCTGTATGGAGTGATAGGCTGGAAAGGAAACCTCCTAAAGAGAAAAGCACAGTAATACATTTCGTTTCTGATTCCATAGCATCTAGGCATCTTGTGGCCAAAACAAGTATGAAATAAAATCATCAGCTTTCCCTGCCCCATGAACCCAACCCCATCCCACCTAAAGTAATTTTGATTCAGCCTTATTTAAATTCAAAAGAGAATCTGTTGGTCAAAACGGTGTCTTATGAGAACTCTTGAGAGGAAATAACTTGTGAATATATGCCCTTTGAAAATTCTGTGCTTGCTACTGTGGTTCTCAGAAAAAGAAGAATAAGCAAAAAGAGGTTAGTGAATATTTACATTTCAATACATGCAAACTCTTAAAAAAATTTAAAGTAAGATTCTTTTTTCAGTGTTAACAAAAAGGAAGAAATTTCCTGAGCTGTAACCTGGAAATATATTTAATCTTCCAGAAATGCCACCTCCAGCTCTGCAGCAGGTCGTGACCACACATTTATAAAGCTTCTGTATTCTAGGAAATTGAGTTTTCAGGTAAACCATAGAATATGTTGTTTTGAAATAGGAAATTGAGGTTGTTCGTGTAGCCTGTAAATGAAATCACGATCCTGTAATTATGAAGTCATCGTTACATAACTTAATGGTTGTCCTTGTGTTAAATAACCTACCTGTGTGGTGTGTCACAGTGCACGGTAAATATTTACCCCTAATTAGGGTGCTTTTGTTGGCCAGAAAGCACCAAATATTTTGAATTTGAATATGTTACAAGCACCCTTTATTTCATGTACTTGGCAAAGAGAAAATGGGGTCTAAACATAAAGCAGAACATTTTTTTCACAGTAGAAAAAGCTAGAATGAAAGTCCATAACTAAGCCGTTGTTTAGCCTATTAATTTTAACTCCCAGATTATCTCTTCTAATTTATTTCCCAATTAATACCTGGAATGAGGAAAAAAAGATACAAGCTTTGACATAGTCTATTTTTAACTTAAATATTTCTAATTTTTGTTCATCTATTTAATTTTCTCATCTGATATCTTTCTTTTTTTAAAATTTTTTATTGTGCTTTTAGTGAAAGTTTACAAATCAAGTCGGACTCTCATATAAAAATTTATAAACACCTTGCTATATACTCTTAATTGCTCTCGCCCTAATGAGACAGCACACTCCTTCCCTCCACTCTCTCTTTTCATATCCATTCGGTCAGCTTCCGACCCCCTCTACCCTCTCATCTCCACATCAGACGGGAGATGCCAACATGGTCTCATGTGTCTACTTGATCCAAGAAGCTCATTCTTCACCAGTATTATTTTCTATCCCTTTGTCCAGTCCAATCCCTGTCTGAAGAGTTGGTTTTGGGAATGGCTCCTGTCTTGGGCTAACAGAAAGTCTGGGGACCACGACCTCTGGGGTCATTCTAGTCTCAATCAGACCATTAAGTCTGGCCTTTTTACGAGTATTTGGGGTCTGCATCCCACTGTTATGCTCCCTCAGGGGTTCTCTGTTGTGCTCCCTGTCAGGGCAATCATCAGTTGTAGCCGGGCACCATCCAGCTCTTCTGCTCTCAGGCTAATGTAGTCTCTGGTTTATGTGGCCCTTTCTGCCTCTTGGGTTCATAATTACCTTGTGTCTTTGGTGTTCTTCATTTTCCTTTGCTCCAGGCGGGTTGAGACCAATTGATGCATCTTAGATGGCTGCTTGCTAGCATTTAAGATGCCAGACACCACTCTTCAAAGTGGGGTGCAGAATGTTTTCTTAACAGATTTTATTATGCCAATTGACTTAGATGTCCCCTGAAACCATGGTCCCCAAACTCCTGCCCCTGCTGCACTGGCCTTTGAAGCATTCAGTTTATTCAGGAAACTTCTTAGCTTTTGGTTTAGTCCAGTTGTGCGGACCTCTCCTATGTTGTGTGTTGTCTTTACCTTCACCTAAAATAGTTCTTATCTACTACCAAAAAAAAAAAAAAAATTTTTTTTACTACCTAATTAGTGAAAACCCCTCTCCCTCCCTCCCTTCCCCCTCTCGTAACCATCAAAAAATACACTCTTCTCTGTTTATACTATTTCTCAAGTTCTTATAATACTATATTTGTCCTTTTGCAGCTGAGTAATTTCACTCAGCATAATGCCTTCCAGATTCCTCCATGCTATGACATGTTTCATGGAGTCATCATTGTTCTTTACCGATGTGTAATATTTTTCATTGTATGAATACACCACAATTTATTTATCCATCCATTCGTTGATGGGCCCCTTGGTTGCTTCCATCTTTTTGCTATTGTAAACAGTGCTGCAATGAACAAGGGTGTGCATATATCTGTTCGTGTAAAGGCTCTTATTTCTCTAGGGTATATTCCAAGGAGTGGGATTCCTGGATCGTATGGTAGTTCTATTTCTAGGTTTTTAAGGAAGCACCAAATCGATTTCCAAAGTGGTTGTGCCATTTTACATCCCCACCAGCAGTGTATAAGTGTTCCAGTCTCTCCATAACCTCTCCAACATTTATTATTTTGTGTTTTGGGATTAATGCCAGAATCTCATTGTAGTCTTGGTTTGCATTTCTCTAATGGCAAATGATCGCGAGCATTTCCTCATGTATCTGTTAGTTACCTGAATATCTTCTTTAGTGAAGTGTCTATTCCTATCCTTTGCCCATTTTTTAATTGGGTTGTTCGTCTTTTTGTAGTTGAGTTTTTGCAGTATCATGTACATTTTGGAGATCAAAAGCTGATGGGAAATGTCATAGCTAAAAACTTTTTCCCAGTCTGTAGGTAATCTTTTTCTTCTTTTGGTGAAGTCTTTGGATGAGCATAGGTGTTTGATTTTTAGGAGCTCCCAGTTATCTGGTTTTTCTTCTGCATTCTTAATAATGTTTTGTATACTGTTTATGCCATGTCTTAGGGCTCCTAGCATTGCCCCTATTTTTTCTTCCATGATCTTTATTGTTTTAGATTTTATATTTAGGTCTTTGATCTATTTTGAGTTCATTCTTGGGCATGGTGTGAGGTATGGGTCTTGTTTCATTTTTTTGCAGATGGATATCCAGTTATTCCAGCACCGTTTGTTAAACAGACTATCTTTTCCCCATTTAACTGACTTTGGGCCTTTGTCAAATATCAGCTGCTCGTATGTGGCTGGATTTATATCTGGATTCTCAATTCTGTTCCACTGATCTATGTATCTATTGTTGTACCAGTACCAGGCTCTTTTGACTACTGTGGTGTTATAATAGGTTCTAAAATCAGGTAGAATGAGGCCTCCCACTTTGTTCTTCTTTTTCAGTAGTGCTTTACTTATCTAGGGCCTCTTTCCCTTCCATATGAAGTTGGTGATTTATTTCTCCATCTCATTAAAAAATGTCGTTGGGATTTGGATCAGAACTGCACTATATCTATAGATCGCTTTTGGTAGAATAGACATTTTTACAATGTTAAGCCTTCCTATCCGTGAATAAGGTATGGTTTTCAACTTATCTAGATCTCTTCTGGTTTCTTGCAGTAATGTCTTGTAGTTTTCTTTGTATAGGTCTTTTACATCTCTGGTAAGGTTTATTCTTAAGTATTTCATCTTCTTGGGGGCTACTGTAAATGGTATTGATTTGATGATTTCCTCTTTGATGTTCTTCTTGTTGGCTTAGAGGAATCCAACTGATTTTTGTATGTTTATTTTGTATCCTGATACTCTGCTGAACTTTCTTTCTTTTATCTCATTATTTCTCTTTTGTTTTCTCATGTTATGACTGTAATATATGAGATGTATATTTAGTATAAGCATAAGAAATGGGTTGTAATTATACATGTTTTTAACTAGACATCAAAGTCCTGGTTTTAGGAAATACATCTTTCTGTTGGAGGAGGCTAGAATCGTGGAGGATTTTCTGTCTTAGATTTTCTTTTTAGATTTTGTAGAGTTAAGAGGGGTGCCAACTGGTAAGGCCAAAGATTGGTTAAACAGGAAATCATAGATTTGGAAAACCTTGCATCATTATGATATTTTAGTCTCATTGAAAGTTTCTCTCAAGCTCTAGAAAAGGACATCATGGTTGGTAAAATGGAGCATCAGCCAAAATGACAGAAACTCTCAATGACGTGGATTGACACAATATCTACAACAATGAACTCAAACACACCAATGCTAGATCATGGCATTGACACAGAACAAGACAACGTTTTATTCTGTTATACATAAGAGTGCCACACATTGGAGCCCACTCCTCTGCAACTAACAACAGCAATGCAAGCTTCTCAGACTCTGAAACCCTGTTGTATCAGGGCATTTAGAGTTTATCAGTATTTTTGGAACTGAGTAGTCAATTCACAAAAGGCTGATGTATAAACTAAAAGGCCAACTTATTAGTTAGAACTAATCCTCTATAAGGGAGCCAAATAGTCTCTTCCTAAGAGGAAATGGTCATTGGCAGTCAAACTTTCATCAGATGAACATGGCATTGGAACGAGAAGAGACGGCTGGATAACCTAGAAAGCTGCTTGTTTTGACAGCCTGGTATATCGTTGTCCTGGGTAAGGCGTACCTGCCAAGTAGATAGAAATACTTTGACCAACAGTTCAGGATATCCTCTTCTAATCAATGCCAAAGAAACATTAATAAATGCTTACTTTGGGATTTTCATTTGTCTAGGTAAGTGGTTCAAACCCATCCAGTGGCTCAGTGGGAGAAAAGCCCTGGCAATCTGCTGCCATAAAGATTATAGCCTAGGAACCTTCTTAGGCAGTTCTATTCTATCCTGTAGGGTTACTATGAGTTGGAATTTATTCAAGGGCACATAACCGCAACAATAGGCGCCTTACAAACTGTACTCATTCTGTCAACACAATCTTTCTTCAGACTGGGAATATGCAATTGTTAAAGTTTTGGTGTAATTACAACCATATTCTAATACAGCTTCAAGACTCTATATTCTTATCAGACCAATTGAATTTTGGCATTCCCAAATCTCCTTGACTTCATTCACCCCATTATTTACAATATATCCTATAGTTTCTTCAGCCATCTCATCAGATCCATCTATGTGGATTCTACTTCTGCCACCTATTTCCACCACTATTAAAATTCCTACTACCACGATTTTTATCAGCTAACAATTGCAGAGCACCAGCTTAGTGCTAGGTTTTATGTAATCTTCATAACATCTCTACAAGGTAGACACAATTATTATTACACCCACTTTACAAAGGAGTAACTAAAATTTAGAGAAGTCCAAGGTCAAATAGCTAGAAAGTGACAGAAGTGAGACTTGAGTATATTTGTATCCAATCTGGGTTCTAACTCTCAGAGTAAATTTACTCTTAAGATGATGCTTTTTATTGTCCTCAGACTTTGAAATGTCATTAGGCCATTCTGAGTTTTTTTTTAACCAGCTACGAAAATTGAGTAGAATGTGAAAGTTGCTTTGGATCTTAGTTTTTCTCTAGATAAAATATTTCAAAGTAGGTGGCAACTGTAATTTATGCAGCTTTAAATCTACCAGGGTACAGTGACCCTGGTAAAATTGCTTGCCATGTTAGACTCATCATAAATATTCTCTGAGAATATTTATAGAGTATGGGGTATGTGTGCATGGAGCTTAGCAAAGCATAAAGCAGTGAAGACAAGGTGCTTGCCCTGAAGAGCTTATGATCTAATTTAGATGTAGACAGAACTGTAGATATCTACAAAATACTAACAGGGAGTTGGTCGACTCACAGCCTCACTCTCAGAGCCATAAATCAGGTGGTAACACTCAAAACATCTAACAAGCAGCCGGGTTGATCAGCAAGAACATCTTCTGACCACTGTGACAACAGCAGGTAGTCTTGCTTTGAAAGATGATGGAAAATGGCCAAGAAGACAGGGAACAAATGTAAGATATGACCGTCTCCATTGTATGCTATACAACACAACATCCTGGAAGGGACATCTGTGGAAACCTATATTCAAAGGAAGCTATATTTATTTTTGTTTAATGAGGCAACCTTGATTCTATAACTCAGAAGGAACATTTTAAATGAACTTTCAAATAAATGTAATTAAAAAAAAATCAGTACTTATCTTTTACTTAAATGCTAACTATAACGGCACCCAAAGAAGCCTAATTAAGAAGAGGAATAGAGGTGGTGGTCATCGAATTGCAGTGAAAGAGACAGTTGCTAGAGAAAATGATGCTCTGAAATGAAGTGTCACTGGACAGTGTGCTCCTTGAGGTCTGGAACTTCATGCCTATATTCTTCACTATTGAATTCCTCCTCCCCTGAAATGCGCACACATATACACACAGATTTAAACATATGGGAGAGGCCCATCCTGTCCACTTAGTTGTTTGCTGAGAATAAATGTGTGGGGCTTACTTCCTTCTAGGCTCCCTTCTTTGGACCACCCTACTTGCTGAGGACACACGTTCCTTTCCTCTTTGCTTTTTGTGTAGCAAGCTCGTAAGCCAGGTTCTATCCCAGTGGAAAGTGAGTGTGGAGTGGCCAACGGTTCTGAGTGGTCTAGTTTAAGTCAGTGAGTATCAGAAAATCTGACTGTGGCCAGGCCTTTAATCTGTACCAGCTCTATAGTAATAAAACTTCCATTTTTCTCTCCACCTGTCTGATTTTGTGTTTTTTTCTCAGTTGATTTAAAAATTGGTAAGAAAAAGGGTGTGATTAAAATCCAATACACATAACAAATGTTTATTGAATAAAATAGAATTTATAAGCCACATAAATTACTTGTGAGAAATGGAAAATGTGTGTTAAATTAAATTTGAGTTTATTGGTATATTCAACCTTTTAAATTATCATATATATATATCTTTTTAACAACCAGAATTTAGTAGTTGCAAACATACAGTAGGTGATGACTAGTTTTTGTATTGAACGTATTTGTTTATTCTTGGTTCTAAATAATACCTAGAACCATATACATATAATTTACAGAGATATTTAAACAATTAACCCTATATAGTATATATTAGAATCTAACTATTCAATTTTGCAAGTTTGTAGGAAAATGTCATGGAAAAGATGACTTTAAAAAAATTGTCTATTTGAAATATCAGGATTTAAATCCAATAATTAGAGTCTGAGATCAAATACTGTATTAAAAACAAGTTCTAGGAGATCAAAGTCTGGGATAGAGGAGTAAGGAGTTCAACAGACTCTCTCCGCAACAAACAACTATTTGACTGGAGAAAATTATAAGAAATAATCATTTAAAGTATCTAGACTCCTAACAGCATACAGAAAATGGAAAAATATTTATTCAACCTACTAATTTTTTTTTTTTAAATATTGGTAAAAACAGTGAAAGTTTTTGTGGCATTACAGCCATGACCTACTACTTCTCTACTCTCTAGTTCCATTCTACCAAACTTACTCTGAGTGTTATAAGCCAGGTGAGTGCTATCAAGATGTTTTCCCTCTCCCCCCTCCCCACAGCTTGGGGTCTAAGGCTACTATTTCAGCTCAGGAGGGGGAGATCATCAGCATGTCTCACCTTCTCCAGCCTTCAGCCCTGTGTTACAGAAGATCTATTCCAGGCAGAAACAATGGCAGTATCTGGGGTTACCTTCCTCTACCAAAACCCAACTCGTGAGGCAAGAACTCCTAGATAGAGCAAGCTGAGAGTACTGGGTCCTGATCACCAAACCACATCTCACTCTATGGGTGGAGATTTCTTGGTTTCATGCTGGAAAAGCAAACCAAAAAGACTAGGGGCCTTATCTCCCAGTGTCCAGTCATAAAGCAGTACTATTACTCTGAAAGAAGCAGACACTGTCCTTACCTCCAGCTCAGGTCCAGTGGTACAGAAGTTCTGCATATAGAGAGAGCCAGACAAATGGGGCAAGCCTTAACACAAAGAGCTCCCTACCTGAGGGAAATAATTTTATTTAGAGCCAAAGGTGTAAAACTGCATGCCAAAGGAACATGTGGAAAACAATGGAGCTCTTGGTGGAAAGCAATTGAGAGTGCATCATAGCTTCATGATACAAGTAGAACAAACAAAATGGCAGAGCAATCAGAAGTTTACAAAGAGAACCAGGAAAAGAGACAGCCAAGAAGAGTTCTCCTGGTATCACAGTGAATCCTAGAGTTTGGAAAGGCAGTGAATTTGTGCTAGGCCGTTTCTAGTCAAAAGTAATCAGAGGACATGGGACAGACTTCAAAACATTCCCAAAGTGACATAGAAATCCATCAACAAAGAGTGGACTCTGTTTTCTTTATGTTGAGGTATAATCCATATTGAAGGCTTTAGTCTTTAATTTTCATCAGTAAAAACCCAGACAAGTGCTTCAAATTCTATTTGCTTTCAGCAAGCAAAGTTGTGTCACATGCATATCGCACTACGTTAATGAGTCTTCCTGCAGTCCGATGCCACGTTCTTCTTCATACAGTCCAGCTTCTTGGATTATTTACTTAGCATAGAGATTGAATAAGTATGGTGAAAGGATACAAGCCTGATGCACACCTTTCCTGATTTTAAACCATGCAGTATCCCCTTGTTCTGTTGGAACAACTGCCTCTTGGTCTATGAATGGGTTGTGCATGAGCACAAAATACGAATTGAGAAGAGCTGCCTCCTTCAAAATAGAGTTGACCTTAATGACATGGATGGAGTAAAGCTTTCAGGATCTTCATTTACTGATGTGGTATAACTCAAAATGAGAAGAAACAGCTGCAAACATCCATTAATAATTGGTACATGGAATGCATGAAGTATGAATCTAGGAAAATCAGAAGTTGTCAAAAATGAAATGGAAAGCATAAACATTGATGTCCTAGGCATTAGGACTGGTACTGGCCATTTCGAATCAGACAAACATATTGTCTACTAAGTAGGGACTGACAACTTGAAGAGGAATGGCATTGCATTAATCATCAAAAAGAACATTTCAAGATCTATCCTGAAGTACAATGCTGTCAGTGATGGGATAATATCCATATGCCTACAAGAAAGACCGATTAATAAGATTTCTATTCAAATTCATGCAGTGACCACTAATGCCAAAGATGAGGAAATTAAAGATTTTTACCAACTTCTGCAGTCTGAAATTGATCAAACGTGCAATCAAGATGTACTGATAATTACTGGTGATTGAAATGCAAAAGTTGCAAACAAAGAAGAAGGATTTGTAATTAGAGAATATGGCCTTGGTGATAGAAATGATGCTAGAGATCGCATGACAGAATTTTTAAGACCAACCACTTACTCATTGCAAATACCTTCCTTTGACAACATCTACTATACACATGGACTTCACAGGATGGAATACAGGAATCGAATTCGTTTCATCTGTGGAAAGAGATGAGGAAAAAGCTCAATATTATCAGTCAGAACAAGGGCAGGGGCTGACTTGAGAACAGACCATCATTTGCTCATATGCAAGTTCAAGTCGAAGCTGAAGAAAATTAAAACAAGTCAATGAAAACCAAAACATGACTTTGAGTATATTCCAGCTAAATTTAGAGACCATCCCCAAAACAGATTTGACACATTGAGCACAATGACCAAAGACCAGAGACAAATAGTGGGATGACATAAAAGGCATCATACATGAAGAAACAAAAGGCCATTAAAAAGATAGGAAAGAAAGAAAAGATCAAAATTGATGTCAGAAGAGACTCTGAAACTTGTTCTTGAAAATAGAGTGGGTAAAGAGACTGGAAGAAATGATGAAGTAAAAGAGTTGAAAAGGAAATTTCAAAGGGTGGCTCAAGAAGGCAAAGTAAAATGTTATAATGAAGTGTACAAAGATCTGGATTTAGAAAGCCAAAATGGAAGAACACACTTGGCATTTCTCGAACTAAAAGAACTGAAGAAAAAAATTAAAGTTTCGAGCTGCAATATTTAAGGATTCTATGGGCAAAATAATGAATGATGCAGGAAGTATCTAAAGAAGATGGAATAATATACAGAGTCACTGTACCAAAAAGAATGTTTTCAGCTTAAATTAATTGAGTTGATGTTTGCACAACTCTGTGAATATACTAAAATCATTTATTTGTACATTTTAAAAGGGTAATTTTTATGATATGTGAATTATATCTCAGTAAGGATGTTAAAAAAGAAAGAACAATCAGGCCATGTCAACAAAACACAAGAGCTAGCTTGAAGGGGATTGCACTAGACAAATCCAGAACAATTTGAGCATCAAAGTAAATAATGATAACAGATTGCAAACCATTGAATACAATAAAATTACATGTGTCTATTACTGATATAAATAAATCATTGATGAGTATTTAGGCCCTTCCTATTTTTTTTTTTTGGTGATATGATGTCAACTATTGAATGTAAAAATAGTGATGGAAATCACCATTTGGCAATCATAGTCATTACTGATTAAGTGAGAAATCTTCAAAAGATACCAAGACTGGCCAGTGGAGTTGAATGAGGGGCAGTATACTGCCATAATCTAAGAATATCTTCCCATAAAATCCTACCCATTATGAAGGGGGAAACACATTTCTCTGCATGGAGAGACGTGGCAGAAATGTCACCCATTTACTGAGTTCATATCACCAGTTGGAGTGGCGGGCGGGGAGGGGGGGTTGACCTTGTGCCTCTCCTGATGTGCTGCACTGACCTGAACACAGAGAACAGCATCACATCTGAGTGTTCCTTCTGAAAGGAGACTGTCCAAGAGGAAACATTGGATAGACTGGGATTGAGGATTATCTAGACTCTTTAAATCTGTCAAGGACGGCAAAGTGAATGCAAGACAGCTCTCGGCTGAAAAAAGTAAACCAAAATGGAAAAAGAGATATTGTCCAGACCACTGGGACATTTGACCAAATTTGAAGGGGGGCTGTGCTTAGATTTATGGTGTTGAAACAATGTTGAGTTCCAAATTTGAGAGTTATGTGCAGATTATATACAATGTCCTTTTCTAGAGGGATCTGGGATATTTTTTGTGAAGGCATAAGCGTGGCAAAACTTTAACAACTGGGCTACCTGGTTGAAGGAAGACAGTAATTCTTTGTACTGCTATTATAATTTTTTTTGTTGTTTGAAATTATTTCAGAATAAATTACTTTATTAAATGGTTAAAAAGAATTTCTAGGTTGATTACTTGCTCTTGACGCAAATTTAAAACCTAAAATTGAAAAAGTTTAAGGAACAAAGATGATTAAAGTTTTTGTTGTTTTTGTTTTCTTTTTCTATTTTTTTTGGTTTGACCTCAAAGCACTGTTTGATTTACAACATAAGAGTAAAGGTCAAGGTGGGTGGGGACAGGTTCCAAGAAATTTCTATTCATAAAGCAGAACCTAATAAGAGATTCAGGACTTCTCAAATAGTAAAGCGTTGGAAAGGGATACTTTTATAGGACTCAGCGTTGGAAACACTCTCTCGAGAAAGTTTTCCACAGCCTAAAGGAGCCATGATTTGTAAATGTTTCCTCAACCTTGGCTTACATTTTTTCCTTAACTCATTTCATATGATCAATTTCTTTTTTTTTAGTAATTTCAAGTTATTCCTTTTTTCTGATACTGACAGCTTTCAGGTTCAATAGTTGGTGAGAACTCTTATTTTTGGCCTAGTAAATAATTGCTTTTGGTTTTCATCTTTGTTTTTTAGATTCTTTCATCACATATAACCCTAGTCATGGGTGAATCCAATGCTTTTAAGAACAAGCCTAATGTTTATTTTGCAGTATCAACTCATCATTTGAACTGGCACATGCTTTAACACTTAATTTGATATTGTTGTTTCTTAGCATAGAATTAGCTTCTATTGTGGCTTTGGAAGCCCTTCGGCATGAAAAATCAATACGATATGAAAAGGCTAATATGCTGTAAATTATATTGTTATGACCTGGCCAGAAAAGCTCCACCATGACTTCATTCCGTTTCTGCTGTGAAAACAAGTCAGATTGACACACTGCCAACAGCACTGCCATGTTTATTTACAAAATCAAGAACCAAGGAAAATTATAAATTGACTCAGTGCATGATTTGATTTTAAAAGAGAAAAAAAAAAAAAAAAAGATCTCCACATATTTTTAACCTTCTCTTTAAAAATAAAACTCTATTTTTTTTTCTATAAATTCGAGGCAGTCCCAGAGTTCAACAATAGTACACTCAATGGATAGCAAAATGTTGCGGAATTAAGTGTACAATCTGGATCCTGTCAGTTATTGCTTCAGATCCTGGATCATCATCTTAGCATATTTGATCACTCACACATTATTTAAGCTTACTAAGCTTTCCTCAACACAATTTCCCCAAAATATTGTGTGGAAGAATTAAATAAGGACACACTTGGAAAATATCTAACATGGTACCTTGTAGCTAATAACCATTCAAAACTTTCCAATTCCCTTCTCTTTTCAGCTTTTTTGAGAAGACATTCTCTTAAAATTTCATTTTTTCTGGGTTTTCGTGGTTGTTTTACACTGAATTATGTAGGATGTTTTATAATATTGCTCTTTGTGTCAGTAAAGAACTTGTTTCAGAAATTTATTTATTGTTTCTAGCTTCTTCAGGTCAAGATGATGAGGTTCTTTAAAAGAGTGCAAGAAAAAAGGAGACAACGCAAATAAAATCCTGAGAAATACAGGTAACCAATTGAAGCTGAAGTCTATCTTCAGATTTAAACATACTCTGTAGTTAAAATACATGTTTCAGGAAATATTGAACAATTTGATATCAGTCAATGTTCCTTCCAGAGTTCCTATAAGAGTTTATCTTGCAGTAAACCAAAAACAAGAGACAATCCTGAAGAGCAGTGTTCTTTAATCTGTGTGGTCTGTGTTTTCCATAAAAATGCTCTTAGACATTCTGCATCTCACTTTGGTGAGCAGCGTCTGGGCTCTTAAAAGCTAGCAAGCAGCCATCTTGGTCTCAGCCCACCTGGAGTAAAGGAGAATGAAGAACACCAAAGATACAAGGCCAATATGAGCCCAAGAGACAGAAAGGGCCACGTAAACCAGAGACACCATCAGCCTGAGACCAGAAGAACTAGATGGTGCCTGACTACCAGCAATGGCTGCCCCTTCAGAGAACACAACAGAGAATCCCTGATGGAGCAGGAGAAAAGTCAGAAACAGAAGTCAAATTCTAGTAAAAAGACAAGACTTAATGGTCTGACTGAGACTGGAGGGATGCCAGAGAACTGTTAGCCCGGAACTAAAACCATTCCTGAAGCTAACGCTTCAGACAAAGATTAGACTGAACTAGGAGACATAAAGTGATACTGGTGAGGAGTGTGCTTCTTAGCTCAAGTAGACACGTGAGACTCTGTGGGCAGCTCCTGTCTGGAGGTAAGATAAGAAGGCGGAGAGGGACAGGAGCTGGTTGAATGGACACAAGAAATACGGGGTGGAGAGGATGAGTATACTGTCACACTGTAGGGAGAGCAACTAGGGTCACATAACAATGTAAGTTTTTGTATGAGAAACTGACTTGAATTGTAAACTTTTGCTTAAAGCACAATAAAAAAAGAAGAAATGCCTTTAGAAAGTCTCTTACAATCTCAGCCTTATCACATTCTGATGAGGATATTCTTCCTTTATATGTCATCACATAGCAGTCAAGTATTTGCAAAAGGAATTTGAAGGAATCAAGGGTGCATGAAAGAGTAAGTGTAAAAACAGAAAAAGCAAAATTGAGACAGACGATTGGGAGAGGGCTAGAGGTCAGGGTTGCTAAGATGGTTTTGCTCTCTCAGAGATCCAGAATCTTGACTTTGAATTTTTTACTTTTCATGGCCCAGGTGTCTATACCTTATGAAAATTTATATTTAAGAAAATAATATAAACAGTATAAGCTGATATCACCTTCTTATTCTTTTAAGAACTGTTAAATTTCCTTTTCCAGTTTAGATAAAGGGCAGACATCTATTTTATGCTATCTTTTTTGCTGTTACCCTCTGAGAGTATCTCCATCTAAAAAAATCTGTCCTTCTAACTCAGTAATAATACATTCTTTATATGCCTTCTTCTATTATCCCATCTATCAAGGTTTTGGAAACCCTGGTGGTATAGCGGTTAAGTGCTACAGCTGCTAACCAAAGGATCTGCAGTTCGAATCTGTCAGGCACTCCTTGGAAACTCTATGGGGCAGTTCTACTCTGTCCTATAGGGTCGCTATGAGTCGGAATCGACCCGATGGCACTGGGTTTGGTTTTTGGTTTTTATCAAAGTTTTATTACGACTACCAGATTTTTTACCATATTTTTATTCCTGAATCAGGCAAACAGCTGTCCCAGTTTAGTAGTCCATTTCGTTTCATCACTTGATACTTCCAACAACTACACGAAGCAGGCATTATCCCGCCTGCTTTATAGAGATGATGATAAGGTAATGAGGTAAGGGAGGGTAGTCAACACAGTCTGGACCCTCATTGCAGAAGTAGAAGAGCCTGGAATTCTACTCCACAATTTTACTGGAAAGCAAAGGCTCTTAACATGATATTGTACCTTTGTCATTATTACATCAATTAAAAAACAAAAGAAAAAGAAAAACCCATTACCATGGAGTCGATATCAACTCACAGCAACCTTATAGGGCAGAATAGAACTGCCCCATAGGGTTTCCAAGGTGGCAAATCTTTATGGAAGCAGACCACCACATCTTTCTCCTGTAGAGGAGCTGGTGGGTTTGAATTGCCAACCATTTGGTTGGCAACAGAGCACTTAACCACTGCACCCCCAGGGCTCAATAAAAAAAAGGGGCTACTGTTTGCTAGAAAATGTGCTCGTTTCAGGGGAATACAAAAAAGTACTGTGTAGTGGAACTTAACCCTAAAGGACTTTATAGTCAAATTCAGAGAGAGATTTTCAAAAATTAATGTAATATTTCAGAGTGATATAAAAATGTTAATTGTGTATCAAGTTCTGTGAAGATAGACAGAAGGAAGTAACTACATCGAGGTGAATTATGTAGGAAGGGCCGCCGGAAGGGGTGCAATCACTTTATAATCATTTCTATGTTTTTGACACTGGACACTGTATCCTATGTGCCAGGCTCCTGATATGTGCTCAAAATTATTTATTGTGTTAATTAATGGCAAGTGAATAAAAGAATCAAATGTCAGTTAGATTTTGAAGAAAGGGTAGCAATTACTAACCAGGCCCAGACGAGCCGGAAGAAAATTTTGAAGTAGAGAATAGTACCAGCAAACAGGGAACATGTAAGAGCTTTGCAGGGATGGCCTATGGCAATTCATTCGTTCGTTCAGCAAGAATTTATTCAGTTCTTGTAACATACTAAAAAAAAAAAAAACATACTAGAAACTGTTAAAGGCACCAGTGTAGAGCAATGTACAAACAAATTTCAGTGTGTTCAAATAGCCATTCATCTGGAATGCCAGTGTAAATAATTTTGATTTACATGAGGGACAGTATGAAGCAAAGTCATGTTTACGAAAGTAACCTGTCGCAATTCTTGACAAAAAAATGTTAAGATATTTTACTTTGCAAAGTGTATTTTGCCACATGAGAAATACATTCACCCTAAAAACAGTGTTTTTAGAGCACAATACTTGATATTTAGAGAGATAAGTCTGTTGTGTGGGAGTGAGATATACGTGAGGACAGTCTCCAGTCAGACGGACAGGACTGGGAAGCATCCAGTGAAAAATGGTGAGAAACTGACATCAGGCAATGATTACCAAGTAGGGAGAGTTCTGGTGACAGTTCTATGGTAGGCTCAAGATGATCCAATGAGTGTAAGTGGTGGGATGATGTAGGAGTGAGAGAGGAACCTGAGCCCAGGATGAATCGGAGGGCTGCTCTTTATGCAGCATGGCTATGCGGAGTGTGGAGACATTGACTTGGAGTGGGAGCATCAAGGGAGAAGCAGGAATCAATTTGACAGTAGAGGAACAGCACAAATCAGTTTTGGAAATGGTGGTTTCAGTTGCATTCACTAGGCAGTTGCAAATACAGGTGTTGAATGCCTACAAAAGGCTAACCCTGAAAACCGATAGCTAGAATTCATCATTATAGAGGCTTCAGCTGAAGCCAGGGAGGCAGTCGTGCCTGCTCAGGGAGAAAGAGAAAAATAAGAAGAGGAATCAGAAAGACTTGAAAGTGTGGAATGCCAACGGTTAGTGGGAGAGAAGAAGGGAGAAGGAAGGAGACTGGGAATGAGCAGGCAGAGAAATAGGCATCCTCACTAGGATTCTCTGCACAAGCCTTCTCCTTGCATTTGTTTACAAGCCTGGCAGAGCAATAATTAATGCTGATGAGCTGAGTTGCTTGCAGATCAGAGATTATGTTGTGCCCTTGACACTGCAAATTACAAGCCTTCCCAGAAGATCTGAAAACAAAAGGCAGCCTTTGTGGAATTTGAAAGCCAGATTTATGAATAAAGCCCTCAACTTAGTCTAAATGGAGTCTGGGGACTTGCTTCAACCCTTTTCGAAAAGAAGAATATTTCTATATTTCTCTAGTTGCTGCTTTGTATCTACTTTCTTTCCCATAATCCTGGTTAAAATAAAAATTAATTATTGCCAGTTACAATAGAATTTAAGTGTTAGGTCCTGACAGCATAAGGAAGGTCACAGGTATGGTTTTGTTAGGACCAGGAATGACCAAGTAATTGGGGAAGGGAGAGCCTTATACGTGTCCCAGAAGATTGTTACTGTTGTTAAGTGCTTTCTAGTCATTTTTCACTCATATTGACCACCCCCCCCCGATAGAATAGAACTGCCTCCACAGAGTTTTCTTGTAATCTCTACTAAAGCAGATCGCCAGGTCTTTCTTTTTCAAAACTACTATGTGGGTTTGGACTGCCAGCTCTTTGGTTAGCAGCCAAGCACTTAACCATTTGTGCCACTGGGGCTCCTTCTCAGAAAGATAAGGTTTATTATTACCATTTCTATCCCATTTCTTGGGCAATATGTGGAGTCACCGTGGATTTGAATCCTGACTCCTCCGTTTCTACTTTCTTTGAACTCAAGCAAGTTGAGAAAATCTCTGTGCCTCAGTTTCCCCATCTATAAAATCAGGATAATAATTGTGTGTGATTCATATGGTTATGAGGATTAAATTACTTAGTATAAACAAAGTGCTTAGAAAAATGCCTGGCATATAAGTGTTTGCTATTAATTTATGTGGCTTTTATCTTTATGAGTGATGAATCTATCATCTTAATAACACTTTTCGAATGAAGATAAAGGCCCTGTCATGCTATATTTAAATTAAATGATCCAACTGGTAGATTCAAAAGGTTTCAAGTGTTTGTAAATTACTTTCTAAATAGAGAGAAAAGACTTATTTGAGTAGCTTTACTCTGAATGATAATATTAGGATACACACTTGAGTCCTAAGCCTGGATCTTTAGGTCCCTTCTGAAAATGAATGATCATTGCATTGATTTTAAAAGAACTGATGACTCTGCTAAGGATCAAATTTAAATCAATTTATTTTTTTCAGTTTTACTTATTTCCTTTCAGAGTATGCACAAATCATTTATTTGCTAAGCTAATAATTCAAGGTGGACAAACTCCAACTAATTTTTCTCCTGGTTAATCTTTAATTGGCAGATACTCCCAGTGTTTATTTTAGGCCTTTTGACTTTATTCTTTTCCTAGCCTCTGCCATTTAGCTAAAGAAAAAAAAAATACAGGAAATAAAAAATAATCATATTGAATTGATTGGCATTAAGTACAAGAAATGAAATATGGAAAAATCTTTCCCCAGTCCACTCACTCATAAAAAAATTTTCTTATTATTGAATTATTTGGCTAAATACTTCATTTAGCCCCCTTTTTTTTCATCCTATAGTCTTGGAATAAATTAGTAATCAATTTTGAGGTCTGGGAATGTCACTCAGCACTATCTAATCCAACCATTTCATTTCAAAATTTAGGAATCTGGTCTAGGGTGATTTTATGACTAATTCAAGATCCCAGTTGTTGCTGACTGCGGAACCAACAGTATAATTCAGGCCTCCAGACTCTAAAGTTTCATGTTTTCACAAGGTCATGTTTCTTCCACTCACCTGCATTCTTCCTCTCATGTTCATTCTTTCTCTCATGTTCATTCTTTTGTTAGTATTTCCTTTTATTATGGCTTGTGGTGTCTTTCTGAGGCATTATTTTTAGCTTCTTAATTATATATCCATCCACCTGTCATTGTGAAAAGAATGACACTGATGAATTCAATCTTAAATAGAAAACACAGTTATGGAATAAGTCCTTAAACAAGGAGATGACAAAAATACAGACATTTCTCTGTCTCCATGCTCAACCCTTCAGTTGCCATGCTTTTATTCTTAGAACTTGTCAGCAAAATTGCTTAAATCTGTCATTGCTTCAAGATGAGAATACTTTCTTCAGTTTGGGAAACCTATGAACATATCTGATGCTACATTTATCCATGAAAGAACAATGCCGAAAGGTGAGAGTTCAAACATATATCTGATTTTAAATAAAGTGTATCAGTAAGAATTTCAAGCTATTGCATCTGGTAAAATATAATTGTGCGTGTGTGTGTGTGTTTTTTTTTAAATAATTGAACAAGTGAAGATAATATATTAGCAAGATTAAAAAAAACAAGGAAACAAACAAAACAGAATTCAAAAACTCATACAGGCTCTTTAAGTATTGTTAGTGAGCTAAGTATTATTCTCGTTGTTGTTAGGTCCCCTGTAGTCAGTTCTGGTTCAGAATGACCCTGTATTAAAACAGAACTAAACACTGCATGGTCCTGTGCCATTCTCACAATTGTTGCTATGCTTGTGTCAATCCATCTCCCCGAGAGTCTTCCTCTCCTTCGCTGACTCTCTACTTTACTGAGCATGATGTCCTTTTCCAGGCACTGGTCCCTCCAGATAACATGTCCAAAGTATGTGAGACAAAGTCTCACCATCCTTGCTTCCAAGGAGCTTTCTGCCTGTACTGCTTTCAAGACAGATCTGTTCATGGTAGTCCATGGTATACTCAATATTTTTCTCCAACACTATATTTCAAAGGCATCAATTCTTCTTCAGTTTTCCTTATTCATTGTCCAGCTTTCCCATGCATATGAGGCGATTAAAAACACCATGACTTGGATCAGGCATATCTTAGTCCTCAAAGTGACATTTTTGCTTTTTAATACTTTTAAGAAGCCTTTTGCAGCAAATTTGCCCAACACAATAACATCATCTGACTTCTTGACTGCTACTTGCGTGGGCTTTGACTGTGGATCCAAGTAAAATGAAATCCTTAATGACTTCAACCTTTTCTCCACTTATTATGATTTTGCTTAGTGGTACAGTTGTGAAGATTTTTTTCTCTATCTTGAGGTGTAGTCCATAAGGAAGGCTGTAGTCTTTGCTCTTCATCAGTAAACACTTCATGTTCTCTTCACTTTCAGCAAGCAAGGTTGTATCATCTGCATTTTGCAGGTTGTTAATAAGTCTTCTTTCAATCTTGATGTCGAGTTCTTCTTCATTTAGTCCAGCTTCCCAGATTATTTGCTCAGCACACATTTTGAATAAATATGGTGAAAGGATGCAACCCTGAAACACTCCTTTCCTAATTTTAAACCACAGAGTATCTCTTTGTTCTGTTCAAACAACTGCCCCTTGACCTATGTATGTACAGGTTCCTCATGGGCACAATTAAGTGTTCTGGAATCCCCATTCTTTGCAATTTTTTCCATAATTTGTTATGATCCACACAGTTGAATGCTTTTGCATAGTCAATAAAACACAGGTAAACATTTTTCTGGTATTCTCTGTTTTCAGCCAAGTTCCATCTGACATGAACAATGATAGCCCTTGTTCCACATCCACTTCTGAATCTGGCTTGAATTTCTGGCAATTCCCTGTCAATATGCTATTGCAGCTGCTTTTGAATGATCTTTAGCAAAATTTCACTTGTGTAATATAAATGATATTATTTGATAATTTCTCCATTCGGTTGGATCACCATTTTTTGGATTAGGCAATTTTTTTTTTAATGCATATTCCAAAGAAGTAGCATACGACACAGCAATTTCTCTCATAGGTATATGACTTGTACACCAATGTTCATTGCAGTATTATTCACAATAGGCCAAAATGGAAACAACCTAAATGCCCATCAACAGATAAATGAATAAAAAATGAAATAGTCAGTCAGTAGAGGAAACCAAGTCTTGATATATGCTACAATGTAGATGGAGCTCAAAGATATTATGCTGAGTGAAATAAGACAGTCACACCTGGACAAATGTTGTATGACCTCACTTATATAAAAAGACAAGAAAAGGAAATTTATAGACTCTATCCTATAGGATTGTTATGTATTGGAATTGATTCGATGACTTCAGGTTTGGTTTTCATTTAGGGATTTAAGGGAGCTTGAAGGTGAGAGAGAAAATACTTGGCTGCATTTTTTCATGGTAGGAAATCACTAAATACTAAATATAAAGTGTGAGTTAAAAAATATAATGTACCAAACAAAATGTACAATGATTTTTCTTAATTCTATCATTTTTATAATCATGTTTTAATGATTGCTGATTAATATCTATCTTTCTGAAAATACATTTATAACGAGGCCAAGATTTCCTTAAGCTCCTCTTTAGCTTTTTCTTTTATTTTTAAGTAAAATTAAATTTGTCAATTCTTCAATAGCCTGAGAAGTAAAATAATAATTTTACAAAATTTTCCCTATCATTAGTATTTCTACCTGCCTTTTAAACATGGAGACACATCTGGAATGCCATTCTTCAATTGTAAACATTTTTTAAAGATTCATAAGTTACTGCTTTTTTTGTGTGCTTTTTTCTTTTTCTTGGGAGATTTTGGACTGCTTGTAAAATTTGTAAAGTGAATATGAATAATTTAAGTTTACTAAAAACACCTTATTTTCAAAATGATTAAAAAACAAAAAAAAAGTGCTATTGCAATTGAGTCAATTCAGAATAATAATAGTGACCCTATAGGACAAAGTAGAAGTGCCCCATAGGGTTTCAAGTAGCTACATCTTTTTCCTGCTGAGCAGCTGACGAGTTTGAATTGCCAAGTGCTTAACTGCTGTGCCACCAGGGCCCCTAACTTGGAGATTGGACACAAAGAAAGTGGCATCTGTAATGTATTTTGAGACTCTGCTTGCTTGTGACTGGGGCTTTTCATGTCCCAGGAGCTCTGCCTCTCAGATGCCCAGCAAGGAGGATCAACCTCAGGCAGCTGCAGGGGAGCACAGGCAAGCAGGCAGACACAGATAATTAAGATCTATTTTTTCCTTCTCTCCAAAAACTCAGTTTAATCTTATAATGTCAATAATGTCAATTCCTATGGGCTCTATATCTGGCTGAGCTGGTTGATCCTGAGCTGTGTTTGTAGTTTCCCTCACTCCTGGTCCATCATTATTAATCCCCAGGCTATGCCAAGCATGCACGTTCATTGCCATGTTCCATTCACAGCATCCTTCCACAAGGAGTTCTCATCCAACACTAACAGTAGGGTTTTTATCAATTTATTCTTTGCACGTTGCTTCCAGTCTCTGATAACTCCACACAGGGGGCAGTTGAGTGTTGTAGTTGGGAACTATGCACACAGACTTCAGGGGAGAGTGTGGCTTTTGTTTTCATACCTGTTAACATCTACGTCTTCTTCAGATGGTGCCTGCCACAGCGTGTTAGAGCTGATTAGACACACTATTCCCTAATACTAACCATAAGAAAAAATGTTTCAGGACATTTGAGGTTTTCTCTTCCTATTCTCAACCTACATTTATAAATGCCTTACTTTTAAAATGAGAGTATGATGGTTAAAAACAAACCAACAGACAACAAGCCAGCATGGGTGCTCTCCATGAATCCATCACTCTGAATCTCTGGGTAATGGTTATACTTAGAAGTAGTATATTATCTTCCAGGCAATAGAGGTTTGGAGTGGAAGTCCTTGGGTGGTGCGAATGGTTAACTTGCTCAGTTGCTAACCAAAAAGTTGATGGTTTGAATCCACCCAGATGTGCCCTGGAAAAAAGGCCTGATGATTTACTTTCAAAAAATTACAGCCATCGAAAACCCTGTGGAGCACGGTTCTACTCTGAAACATAAGAGGTCACCTTGAATAAGAGTTAATTCAACAACAATGGTGGATGGTACAGGTGTAGAGTAAGATCGTAAATCCTCCAGTCTTCAGGCTAGCATAGAAGTAAATGACACAGGATGGAGTTAAATAAACTTGGTACAGTTCAAATTTTCTACAGCATCATGGGGATTGACAAAACTGATCAACAACATGACTACGAAGGCTGTAGGGCAAAGTTGAGGATAAGTTGATCCCACTAAACTGTATTTGATTTTTTCCAGAATGTCATTGGAGGAAAAAGAAAAAACTTTTTTTTTTTTGTTTTTAAGCAATGTGTTAATATTTCTTTTTACTATGTGTTTACCTCAGCTGACCAGAGTTAGATATTAGGGGGCACAGATATATAATACCGGCACAGGCCCTGCCCTCAAGACCTCACAACCCGATGGGGAAGATAGAAAATTAAAACCCAGGGAGATAAGAGCAATAACAAAAGGGAGTTCAGAACTAGTAAGAAGAGCCACCTCACAGACTAAGAGGTCAGAGAGTCTTCCCAGGAGAGATGACATCTCAGTCAAGTCTTAAAGCTTCAATGGGAACGAGCCAAGTAAATTCTAGTAAAATTCTGAGTGAGGAGATTATGTTTAAACTACCCAGGAGAAATGTTGTGAATGAAAGTGCTGCCTCTTTTCCTCTCAGAGCTTTTCTTCCTCCTGAGGCAATTATAGAAACAAATTTTCCTGCATAAAAAAATTCAACAGGGGATGATTTGCAACTTGGCTGGGTCCTCAAAAACTGGCAGCCCAGCCTGCAGATTGAGGAACCCTCCAAGGAGAAGTAGAGATAGATAATGGGCCCTAGGCTGTCTCAAGATTCCTGTTTGTTCCCTAGCCAAAAAAAAAAAAAAAAAAAGAGAGAGAGAAAGAGCTGAAAGCAAGGTCCCATATCAAAGCCTCTTTCCCCTGAGTGCAGAGATGCTGAGAGAAGTTGCTGGATTATCAGTGCTGTGAATAAATGGTGTCAGCCTTGACATTTTTTTGCTGGCAGAGACAGAACACCGCTGAGGAAAAGATACTGATCTTAGATTTGTTTATGCAATTGGGGATGATGTGTTGCCAAGTTTTGATAAATGTGTTTCGAAAGTGAAAGGGATATGGTTATTGTGCGGCTTCTGTTTACTGCAATGTTGGCATTACCCATTTGAATTTCAGAGTGGGTCCCGAGTGGTGCATATTTAAAACACAAACTGTCAAGTATTCATTACTGTGGCCAATGCCTAGTAAGATATGCCTAGTGATGCCCCTCAAACCTTCTTTGCCCATTAGCCGGGCCAGGCTATATTTGTATAGGACTCTAAGAAAGATACCCTGTTCCCTGTAATAGCTGGTCATTGATATATGAAATTCCTTTAAGTGAGATAAAATCTTCATTCTGCAAGCTGCAGCTGAGGTTCAAAATGAAAATAGCCTTATGGAGATAAAGCTTTTGATTTTAATGCTTTACTATGGGTGAATTGAATAAAATTTTATTCTTTAAGAGCAAATTTCATAATATAATGTGTTTAAGAACTGAGGGTGCTTGTGTGTTTGTTTATGAGACAAGAAAATAAAGGGGAGAGAGAGTAAGAGGGAGAGAAAGAAACCCACTGGGAAAAAAGACCAAGACCCTAGTATGACTTGAAGAGCCTCCATAATTTTTGGATAGGCGGAGTACAGGTACCATCTTGGATTTGAGATGGAGTTGTTGTTAGGTGCCGTAGAGTCAGTTCCGACACATACCGACCCTACGCACAACAGAGTGAAACACCCTAAGGTTCTGCACCATCCTTACAATCATTCTACGTTTGAGCCCATTGTTAAAGACACATTAAGATATTATGGTAATATTAAGGAAAAAAATAAACTAAAAAATATGTTACTGATCCAATTAGCAGTGGAGTTTGTTGGAAAAAAAAAGATTGTGTGGAATAATGAAGCGGCTGGTAGTGTAGTGAGTATATCCCTTCCTCTCCAGCACCTCCATCCCATCACCTCGTGGGGGACCTGCAAGGCACTCACTTTTAGGGTGTGCTCATAGTGAACTGGAGTCAGCAAAGTTCCAAGAGATATTTGAGGTCCTTTCAAGCAGGAATGGGGACAAAGGCCAAGAAAGGAAATCTGGCTCCTTTAAAAATGACTCTTCCTAAAGCAGGCCTGTGAAACACCTTTTCTGACATCATTAAATGGGCAAGTAGCTGAAGCAGAGAAATGTGTTGAAAATTCTGTTGACTCTAGACTCACATAAACCTAGATTTGAATCTAGCTACTACCATTATTTTTTTTACTACCATATATTATTGTGTGACACTGAACCTGTTATTTAATGATCTAAACCTCGGTTTTCTCATCTTTAAAATGGAGATTATTCTACCTTGATCATAAAAGGATTTGTTGTGAGAACATACAAAGCACTTCACACAGGAAGAAATCAATCTAATTTAATTATTATTGACATCATCATCATCACCATCATCATCATGATTACTAAGAGGCAAGAATTCTTTATAAAATTCCCAAAGACTTCTGTTGTGTGCTGCCAAGTAGAGGCATAGCAGAAATAACAATGGATGCCTTTGTTTGAAAAACAAATGTTGATCTCTTGAGAGGAGGAGACGGAATGAAGGGTTTATGATCTTGCATTTTGAGTCAAATGCTCTGGGTTCAATCCCTATACCACCACCCCAGATTATTTAACTTCTCTGCGCCTTGTTTTTTGTTTAAAAAAAAAAAAAAAGGTTTAATAATAGTATCTACCTTCTAGGATTGAAGGTGCCCTGGTGGTCCAGTGGTTAAGAGCTTGGCTGCTAACCGAAAGATCTGTGGTTTGAACCCACCAGCATGCTCCAAGGGAGAAAGATGTGAGCAGTCTGCTTGTGTAAAGATTTACAGCCTTGGAAACCCTGTGAGGCAGTTCTACTCTGTTTTGTGGAGTTTCTATGAGTAGGAATCGAATTGACGGCACAACAAAAACCACCACCACCTTCTAGGATTGTTGTGAAGATTAAGCAAAGTGATACTTATTGTCTTAGTTATCTAGTGCTGCTGTAACAGAAATATGACAAGTGGATAAGAGAAATTTATTCTCTCACAGTCTAGAAGGCTAGAAGTCCAAATTCAGGGTGCCAGCACCAGGGAAGACTTTCTCTCTCTTTCGGCTCTCGGGGAAGGTCCTTGTTCTCAATCTTCCCCTAGACAGGGAGCTTCTCATCGCGGGCTCCCCAGGTCCAAAGGACTCGTTCTGCTCCAAGTGCTTCTTTCTTGGTGATATGAGGTCGCCCTGTCTCTCTGCTTGCTTCTCTCTTTTATATCTCAAAAGAGATTGGTTTAAGACAAGACCTAATCTTGTTTGATTCTTGTTTCATTAACATAACTGCAGCTAATCCCATCTTATTAACATCATAAAGACAGGATTTACAACACATAAGAAAATCACATCAGATGACAAAATACTGGACAACCACAATAGTGAAAATCATGGCCTAGCCAAATTGACAGGCATTTTGGGGGGATACAATTCAATTCATGACATTTATCAAGTACCTGCATAAGGTAAGTACAGTAAAATTTATAATTAATACTGCTAGGCTCTATGTCTTGTTGCTTAAGACTTAAATGATCTGAGAAGATAAAGGGCCCAATAATAAGGGCTCCATAATCAGGAAGATCTCTGTTCATAGACGGTTGTTGCTAAAATATCTAAGCTTTAGTTTCCTGACCTGCGAAATGGGCATACTAACAAATAATATTTGCTTTATATGTACAGAGGGTGAAGGGAACAACTGTAGGAAGCAAGGAATTGAGACAAGAAAGAGAAGGAAAGGAAACTAATAAAAGGAGTATTATCAACTAGATACTACTACGGGCAATTACAGCTTAATTCCACCGGAAAAGCTATCTGGGTCTGTGTAAAACAGTTTCAAGCAGTGGACAAGGGAGCTGGGCTGCGCATATAGGAACTCCTGTGAGCTATTGCTCGAGGGCTGCTCCTAGAGGCATTAATTCCCTTGCTCTTTTTGCTGTTTTTAGTTGCCATTGAGTTAGCTCAGACTCAGGATGACCCCATGTGCAACAGAACAAAATGTTGCCTGGTTCTACACCATCCTCAGGATCTTTGGCATGGTCTAGTCCATTGTCCATTGTTGGAAACCCTGGTGGTGTAGTGGTTAAGTGCTATAGCTGCTAACCAAAGGGTTGGCAGTTCGAATCTGCCAGGCGCTCCTTGGAAATTCTATGGGGCAGTTCTACTCTGTCCTATAGGGTCGCTATGGGTCGGAATCGACTCGATGGCACTGGGTTAGTCCATTGTTGCAGCCATCGTGTATTTTGAGTGCCTTCCAAACTAGTGGGCTCATCTTCCGGCACTATACTGGATAATGTCCTGTTTTGATTCATATAGTTTTCATTGCCTAATTTCCAGAAGTAAATTGCCAGTCCTTTTTTCCTAGTCTTAGTCTGGAAGGTCTGCTAAAACCTGTTCACCATAGGTGACCCTGCTAGTATTTAAAATACCGGTGGCATAGATTCCAGCATCACAGCAATGTGCAAGCCCCCATAGTACAACAGATTGACAGGTGGTGGCCCTTGCCCCTACAGCCTGCTAAGCAGGTAGCAGGGCTGGCTCCAGATGCAGAAGAAAGCCCTCACATAATGAAAGACAGGTGAAAGTGATAGGAAGTTGGGCACCATGCACTAACGTTACTGAAGAGGGACAGCGGATAGGTAGCATCTTCCACATAGAGAATTCATTTCTCTCTCTCCCCTAAGAAGCCAAACACGTATGTGATAAATCATGTCACATCATTTATTGATTTATCTGTTTGCAAATGCACTACAATTGTTTGTTCAATATTAGATGATGTCTCATTTATAAACATTTGTGTTTCTTTTACTCTAGGGGTCCATCAGTAAAATCTTATCTCACTAATATTAAGAGGAGACAATAAAAGATGTGAATTATAGGGTGTTTCTGTAAGACAGGGGATTCCACTATGATATGAACTTTTGGCTGCAGAAAAAAAAAATTTTCTTGCTGTCTATTTAGTGCAAGCTTTATATCTTTTTTTATATACAAGCATTTTTGCCATATTTTATATTTGCTGTTTTAATTCAAGAATAAAGAGTCTTGATACTTCAAAACTAGACTGCAGGAAAGAGTAAGATAAATTTAGGTTTTAATACTGCTAGATTACAGAATAGTATTTATAATACAACATAATATGATTGACAAACATTGGAATTTTGGTGAAGGGGAGTTAGGAATAAATGTAAATATGCTAATTTCCTTATTTTTTTTATAACAGAAAGTCAGTATCTACTCACTAAGATTAAAACATGAGTGAACTCCATATGCAAAAACATACAAAAACAAAAGCACAATGATCTCCATAGATTTAACATTTTTTCATATTTTGTCTTTCATTTTTAGAGCAGTGATGACCCATAATCCAACTCCATTCTGGCATTTTTTTTTTTTTTATGGTACTGTAGATGAAGGTTTACGTAAAAAAATTAGCATCCCATTAAACAGTTAGTACACATATTGTTTTGTGACATTGGTTACTAAACCCATGACATGTCAACACTCTCCGTTCTCGACCTTGGGTTCCCTATTTCCAGCTTTCCTGACCCTCCTGCCTTCTAGTCCTTGACCCTGGGCTGGTGTCTTATGGGTTTGTCTAATCTCTGGCTGAATGGCGAACCTCAGGAGTGACTTCATTACTGAGCTAAAAGGGTGTCTGGGAGCCATAATCTCGGGATTTCTCTAGTCTCTGTCAGGCCAGTAAGTCTGGTCTTTTTTTGTGAGTTAGAATTTTGTTCTGCATTTTTCTCCAGCTCGGTCCAGGACCCTCTATTGTGATTCATTTCAGAGCAGTTGGTGGTTGTACCCAGGTACCTTCTAATTGTACTGGACTCAGTCTGGTGGAGGTTGTGGTAATTATGGTCTATTAGTCATTTGGACTAATCCTTTCCTGTGTCTTTAGTTTTCTTCATTCTCCTCTGCTGTCAATGGGATCAGACCACTGAAGTATCTTAGATGGGCACTCACGAGCTTTTAAGACTCCAGAGGCAACTCACCAAAGTAGAACGTTGAACATTTTCTTCATAAACTATGTTATGCCAATTGAGCTAGGTGTCCCCCAAGACCATGGTCCCCACAGCCCTCAGCCTAGTAATTCGGTCCCTCAGGAAGTTTCAATGTGTATATGGAGCCTCCATGACCTTGCCTTATACGAGTTATGCTGGCTTCCCCAGTATTGTGTACTGTCTTACCCTTCACCTGTTACCACTTATCTGCTGTCTATTCAGAGTTTTCATATCCCCACCCCTCCCCTTCCTCACCAGAGATTTTTTCTTTTTGTGTGTAAACCTTTTCATGAGTTTTTACAGTAGTGGTCTCGTACAATATTTGTCCTTTGTGACTGACTTACTTCATTCAGCATAATGCCCTCCAGATTAAACTATGTTGTGAGATGCTTCCCAGATTCATCGTTGTTCTCTATCGTTGCAAGTACTCCATTATGTATATGTACCATAGTTTGTTTATCCATTCATTTGTTGAAGGGCACCTAGGTTGTTTCTGTCCTTTTGCTATTGTGAACAATGCTGCAATGAACATGGGTGTGCACATGTCTATTTGTGTGATAACTCTTATTTATCTAGAATATATTCCTAAGAGTGGGATTGCTGAATCATATGGTATTTCTATTTCCAACTTTCTAAGGAAGTACCATATGGTTTTCCAGAATGGTTTTACCGTTTTACATTCCCACCAGCAGTGCATAAGTATTCCAATCTCCCTGAAGCATCTTCAACATTTGTTATTTTCTGTTTTATTGATTCATGCCAGTAAAACCGGCGTGAAATGGTTTCTCATTGTGGTTTTGATTTGCATTTCTCTAATGGCTAGTGATCATGAGCATTTCGTCACGTGTCTGTTAGCTGCTCGAATGTCTTCTTTGGTGAAGTGTCTGTTCACTTTCTTTGCCCGTTTTTTAATTGGATTATTTGTCTTTTTGTTGTAGAGGTGTTGGATTTTCCTGTAGATTTTAGAAATTAGACATTTCTTGGATTTGTAATAGCCAAAAAAATTTTCCCAGTCTGTAAGTTCTCTTTTTACTCTTGATGAAGTCTTTTGATGAGCATAAGTGTTTAATTTTTAGAAGATCCCAGTTATCTATCTTATCTTCTGGAATTAGTATGTTGTTAGTTATAGTGTGTATCCTGTTAATGCTATGTATTAGGGTCTCTAGCATTGATCCTATTTTTTTTTCTATGATCTTTATAGTTTTTGGTTTCATATTTAGGTCTTTGATCTATTTTGGATTAGTTTTTGTGTATGATGTGAGGTATGGGTCCTGTTTTTTTTTTTTTGCAGATGGACATCCAGTTTTGCCAGCACTGTTTGTTTGAAAGACTATCTTTTCCACATTTGGTGGACTTTGGGCCCTTGTCAAAGATCAAGTGACTTTAAGTGGATAGATTTACTTCTGGGTTCTCAATTCTGTCCCATTGGTCAATGTATCTGTCATTGTACCAGTACCAGGCTGTTTTGACTACTGTAGCTGTACAGTAGGTTCTGGGGTCAGGTAGTGCCAGCCCTACTACTTTATTGTTGTTCTTCAATAGTGCTTTCCTTATCCGGGGTCTCTTCCCTTTCCGTATAAAGTTAGTGATTTGTTTTCTATTTCTTTGAAGAATGTGGTTGGTATTTGGACTAGAATGGCATTCTGGCAGCTGTTTTTGTAAATAAAGTTTCACTGGAACACATTTATACCCATTCCTTTATATATTGTCTAAACCCAAACACTAAGGTCAAAGATGAAGAAACTAAAGATTTTTACCAAATTTTGCAGTCTGAAATTGATTGAACATGCAATCAGGATGCATTGATAATTACTGGTGATTGGAATGCAAAAGTTGGAAACAAAGAAGAAGAATCAGTAATTAGAAAATAGAGTCGTTGTGTTAGAAAAGATGCCAGAGGTTGCGTGATAGAATTTTGCAAGACCAACAACTTCTTCATTACAAATAACTTTTTTGACAACATAAAAACTGACTATGCACATGGACCTTGCCAGATGGAATGTACAGGGATCAAATCGACTACATCTGTGGAAAGAGATGACAGGAGAGCTCAATATCATCAGTCAGAAAAATGCCAGGGGCTGACTGCGGAACAGACCATCAATTGCTCATATGCAAGTTCAAGCTGAAACTGAAGAAAATTAGAACAAGTCTACAAAAGCCAAAGTATGACCTTGACTATATTCCACCTGAATTTAGAGACCATCTCAAGAATAGATTTGATGCATTGAACACCAATGACCAAAGGCCAGATGAGTTGTGGAATGACATCATACATGAAAAAAGCAAAATTTATTAAAAAGACAAGAAAAAAAAGAGAAGACCAAAATGATGTCAGAAGAGACTCTGAAACTTGCTTTTGAATGCTGAATAGCTAGAGCAAAAGGAAGAAATGATGAAGTAAAAGTGCTGAACAGAAGATTTCAAACGGCTGCTTGAGAAGACAAAGTAAAAATATTATAAGGACCTGTGCAAAGGCCTGGAGATAGAAAAGCAAATGGGAAGAACAGGCTCAGCAGTTCTCAAGCTGAAAGAACTGAAGAAAAAATTCGAGAGTTGAGTTGCAATACTGAAAGATTCTACAGGGAAAATATTAAATGACACAGGGATTATTAAAATAAGATGGAAGGAATATACAGAGTCACTATTCCAAAAAGAATTGGTAGACATTCAACCATTTCAGGAGGTAGCATATGGCCAGGAACCAGTGGTATTGAAGGAAGAAGTCCAAGCTGACTGAAGGCATTAGTGAAAAACAAAGCTCCAGGAATTGACAGAATACCAGTTGAGATGTTTCAACAAATAGATGCAGTGCTGGAAGCGCTCGCTCGTCTATGACAAAAAATCTGGAAGACAGACACCTGGCCAATGTGCTGGAAGAAATCCATAATTGTGCCTATTCCCAAGAAAAGTGATCCAACCGAATGTGGAAATTATTGAACAATAACATTAATATCACACTGAAGTAAAATTTTGCCAAAGATCATTCAAAAGTGGCTGCAGCAGTACATCGACAGGGAACTGCCAAAAATTCAAGCCAGATTCAGAAGTTGATGAAGAACCAGGGATATCATTGCTGATGTCAGATGGATCCTGACTGAAAGCAGAGAAGACCAGAAAGATGTTTACCTGTGTTTTATTGACTATGCAAAGGCATTCGACTCTGTGGATCATAACAAATTATGGATAACATTGCAAAGAATGGAAATTCCAAAATACTTAATTGTGCTCATGAAGAACCTGTACATAGATTAAGGGGCATTCGTTGGAACTGAACAAGAGGATAGTGGGTGGTTTAAAGTCAGGAAAGCATGCATCAAGGTTGTATCCTTTCACTATATCTATTCCATCTGTATGCTGAGCAATTAATCCAAGAATCTGGACTATATGAAGAACAGAGAATTGGGATTGGAGGAAAACTCATTAACAACCTGCAACATGGAGATGACACAACCTTGCTTGCTGAAAGTGAAGAGGACTTGAAGCACTTACAGTTGAAGATCAAAGACCACAGCCTTCAGTATGAATTACACCTCAACATAAAGAAAACAAAAATTCTCACAACTAGAGCAATAAGCCACATTACGATAAACAGAGAATAGATTGAAGTTGTCAAGGATTTCATTTTACTTGGATCCACAATCAATACCCATGCAAGCAACAGTCAAGAAATCAAAGGACGCATTGCATTGGGCAAAGCTGCTGCAAAAAGACCCCTTTAAAGTGTTAAAAAGCAAAGATGTCACCTTGAAGATTAAGGTGTGCCTGACCCAAGCCATGGTGTTTTCAATCACCTCATATGTATGCAAAAGCTGCATAATGAACAAGGAAGACCAAAGAAGAATTGCTGCCTTTGAATTGTGGTGTTGGCAAAGAATATTAAATACACCGTGAACTGCTTAAAGAACGAATGATTCTATCTCGGGAGAAGTACACCCAGAATGCTCCTTAGAAGCAATGATAGCAAGACATCTCACATAATTTGGACATGTTATCAGGAGGAATCAGTCCTTGGAAAAGTACATCATGCTTGGTAAAGTAGAAGGTTAGCGTAAAAGAGGAGTATCTTCCAGGAGGTGGACTGACTCAGTGGTGCAACAATGGGCTCAAGTATAACGATTGTGAGGATGGTGCAGGGCCAGGTAGTGTTTCATTCTAGGTCACTATAAACCGAAACTGACTTGATGGCACCTAACAGGAACAACAAACTCATTGTCATCAAGTCAATTCTGACTCATAACCACCCTATAAGACAAAGTAGAACTACCCTATAAGATTTCGAAGAACTGTCTAGGGGATTTAGACTGCCAGCCTTTTGGTTAGCATCCAGTTGAGCTCTTAACAACAGTACCACCAGGGCTCCTATATATTGTCTACAGTGCTTAAATGGCAGAGTTGAATAGTCACAACAGAGATTCTAAGTGGGCCAGAGAGCTAAAAAGAATTAATATGTAGTCCTTCAAGAACAAGTTTGCAGACTCCTATTTTAGTGTAATATTTTGGGAAGTACTATCACTAATTAACAAGAATTATTGCTCAGTTAGGTTCACTTCAGTCACATTTTTATTTTGTTATAGTGGAATAAATAATATCCTTTTAATATAAATATGAAATGAAATTATATAAAGAGAAATTGGGTGATATTATATTTTAGATCTGTCTGAATTAAAAAAGAAAGGTGTGTATGATTTTTAGGAACAACATGAATGGGACAAGCCTGCCTTTTGTTTTTCTGGATATAACAGTTTATATAGATATTTTGGTGGTTTAGCGGTAGAATTCTCAGCTTTCATGTCGGAGACCCAGTTCGATTCCCAGCCAATTCACCTCACGCATCTATCATAAGGCTTACCTGTTGTTAGGATGCTGAACAGGTTTCAATGAAGTTTTCAGACTAAGACAGACAAGGAAGAAAGGTCTGTTGATTTGGTACTGATCATGGGAATGGTGCAGGACCAGGCAGTATTTCATTCAGTTGTGCCTGTGGCCACCACGAGCTGGGGGTCAACTCAACGACAGCTACCAACAGGTTATATGAAGTTGATGGCCAGGCTACCCTAGGCATTGTTGGAACAGAAAAACTTCACAATTGATCATATCTTTACTTCATTTCACTCAATGAGTTTGAAGACTATTTTCCAAAATGAGGAAGTGAAACTTACAATTTTCCTGATTGGAAACTTTATTTTAGACTCTTTGTCTGAGCCATGTAACAGGTCTGATCTTTTCCAAGGAGCCCAGGGAGTTTTGTCCCCAAGATAATATGGTATGACCTTTCTTTAGGAGTCATAAAAAGCCTCTTTCAGTTGATTTTTTATGCAGTCCCTCACTGAGATCCAAATAAATTTTAGTCAACATGCAAATTTCTGTTAAACAATTCTGAATAACATGTGGCAGAAAATTTAAAAATTGTGTTCTCTGGGTGTGTTCAAAGCTCCAACCTTTGCGTTAGTAGCCAGGATCAGCTTGTACCACTCAGGGACTCCAGTGATATTAAGAAAATAAAGATAGGAGAGGTCAGCACAATTGAATTAAACCGAAAGAAGTTTCCTGAATAAACTGAATGCTTCGAAGGCCAGCGTAGCAGGGGTGGGGGTTTGGGGACCATGGTTTCAGGGGACATCTAAGTCAATTGGCATAATAAAATCTATTAAGAAAACATTCTGCATCCTACTTTGGAGAGTGGCATCTGGGGTCTTAAACACTAGCAAGCAGCCATCTAAGATGCATCAATTGGTCTCGACCTACCTGGAGCAAAGGAAAATGAAGAACACCAAAGACACAGGGTAATTATGAGCGCAAGAGACAGAAAGGGCCACATAAACCAGAGACTACCTCAGCCTGAGACCAGAAGGACTAGATGGTGCCTGGCTACAGCTGGTGACTGCCCTGACAGGGAACACAAAAGAGAACCTCTGAGGGAGCAGGAGAGCAGTGGGATGCAGACCCCAAATTCTCGTAAAAAGACCAGACTTAATGGTCTGACTGAGATGAGAATGACCCTGGAGGTCATGGTCCCCAGACCTTATATTAGCCTGAGACAGGAACCATTCCTAAAGCTAACTCTTCAGACAGGGATTGGACTGGACTATGGGATAGACAATGATACTGGTGAAGAATGAGCTTCTTGGATCAAGTAGACACATAAGACTATGTTGGCATCTCCTGTCTGAAGGGCAGATGAGGGGGTAGAGAGGGTCAGAAGCTGGCTGAATGGACTTGAAAAGAGAGAGTGGAGGGAAGGAGTGTGCTGTCTCATTAGGGGAAGAACAATTAGAAGTATATAGCAAGGTGTTTATAAATTTTTGTATGAGAGTCCAACTTGAATTGTAAACTTTCACTTAAAGCACAATAAAAATTAAAAAAAAAAGCTACATACTGTATAAGTTCTTTGATATGAAATGTCCAGAACAGACAAATCCATAGAAACAGGAGTAAATCAGTGGTTGCCAGGAGACGGGAATGGGGTGAATTAGGACTGACTGCTAATAGATACAAGGAGCCCTGGTGGCACGGCCATTAAGTGCTTGGTTGCTAACTGAAAGGTCAGTGGTTCGAACCCACCAGCTGCTCCATGGGAGAAATATGTGGCAGTCTGCTTCTGTAACAATTACAGCCTTGGAAACCCCGTGGAGCAGTTCTACGCTGTCCTATAGGGTTACTATGTGTCAGAACTGCTTTGACAGCAATGGGTTTAGTTTTTTTTGGTTTTGGCTGGAGTGATGGAAATGTTCTGTAATTAGATAGTGGTGACGGTTGCACAATTCTAAATGTACTGAATATACTAAAAACCAATGAATTGCACACTTTAAAATGGTAAATTTTATGGTATGGGAATTATATCTCAGTAAAGCTGTTATTTTTAAAAAGAAAAAAAATAAAGGTCTGAGATGGTTCCTGTTGACACTTTTCGATTAGCGGTGATGAAGCCGTTCGTAGACAACCCTAATGTTATATTTGTGGTAATGTTATTGTTGTTGAGCTTGGAGGGTCACAGATACTTAACCACACAGGGTGGGGCAGACGGGGTTCTGTTAGCAAACTAACCACGTGTAAAAGGATAGACTTTAGGAATATGAAATCTAGTTGCAAATGGTCAATCTACATCTTTTTTCCTTCTTTAATGAGGCAAAACCAAACCCATTGCCATTGAGTAGATTCTGACTCAATCCAAAATTAAGATATATGAATATTTCTAGCACCCAAGAAGGTTCTGTTGTGCTCTTTCCCTGCGAAGACTTCCCAGAATGAACCACTGTTCTGACTTCTGTTGCCATAGATTTGTTATGTCTCTTCTTGAAATTCGTAAATATGAAAACTTATTGTATGTGATCTTTTGTGTCTGGTTTCTTTTCTTCAACATACTGCCTGTAATATGAAGCTATTACATGTAAGTTCTTGAAAGTTGCAGTAGATTCTTCTTTTTTATTATTGTGTAATATGAATTTACATATACCTCAAATTATTTATTCATTCTACTGTTTGTGAACATTTGCACGGTTCCAACTTTGAGTTATTTAAATAAAGCTTTTATGAGCATTCTCGTGTATGTCTTTTAAGCCAATACATTGTTCTCTTGGGTATGTATCTAGGAGTGGAACGGCTTAGAAACATACCGTCAGTTTTTTACATTTGTTTTACTACCTTACACTACCAGCAGCAATGGAGAAATATTCCACAATTTTAACAACACATGGTATTATCAGTCTTTTAAATTTTAACCATGCTAAAGAATGTGGGTGACTTGAATGTGTGTTTCCCCAATGATTAATTTTACTGAGCACATTTTTCTTATGATTATTGGCCATTTGGACATCCTTTTTTGAAAAGGGACTGTTCAAGTGTTTTTTTTTCCTTTTTTTTTAATTATCTTTTTTCTTATTCATTGTTTCAGTTCCAAATACATGGGAATTTTCTGTTCACCTTGCTGTCAGTGATTTCCAGGTAAGTTTAATTCCCATTTAATCAAAGTATACACCATAATTTTAAATCCTTTATTCGTTGATATTTTCTTTTAGCCCAGCACATGGCATGTTTTGGTAAATATTTTATGCACACTTAAGAAGAAGATATATTTTGTTATTGTTGGGTATAGTGTTCAATAAGCCAATTAAATTGAGTTAGTTAATAATATTGTTTAAATCTTCTATAACGATGTGTGTCTGTTCTTCTGTAATTTATTAGGAGAAATCTATTAAAATTGTCCAGCTATGGTTGTTAATCTGTCTACTTCCTTTATTCCTGTCAAATTTTGCTTTCTATATTTTGAATAAATAGTAGTAGTCAATACAAATTTAGGATTTTTTAGGCTTCCTGTTTAATTTATTCTTGTGCCAAAATGAATCATCTCTCTATCTTTAATGGCATTTCTTCTTTTGTTGTATTCTTTGTCTGATATTCATAAAACCACAACAGGTTTCTTTTGATTAGTATATTTGTATTATGTAATGACCTGCCTGTATCTTTATACTTATTATGAATCTCTTATAGAAAGAATGGAAGTGGATCTTGATTTTTATTTTTTTAAATATTTCAACAATATCTTTTTTAATTGGACCATTTAGTCTACTCGTATTTAATAATTACAAATATACTTGGTTTTAAGTCTACCATCATACTATTTGTTTTCTATTTGTCTCATTTTGTCCTTATTTCTTTGTTCATTCTTTCCTGCCTTCTTTTAAATTTATCAATGATTTGTATGGTCCATTTTATGTATTCTGCTTTAATTATATCATAAAACCAAAAAACCAAACCCAGTGCCGGTCGAGTCGATTCCGACTCATAGCAACCCTATAGGACAGAGTAGAACTGCCCTATAGAGTTTCCAGGGAGCGCCTGGCAGATTCAAACTGCTGACCCTTTGGTTAGCAGCCATAGCACTTAACCACTACGCCACCAGGGTTTCCAATTATACCATACTTTAAATTACACCTTCTTGGTTACCATAACCACTGTATGTCCTAAATGCATTATATTTCTGGATGGTGCAAATGGTTTGTGTTTGACTACTAACTTAAAGGTTGGCAGTTAAAACCCATCTGACAGCACCACAGAAGAAAGTCCTGGTGATCTGCTTCTGTAAAGATTACAGCCAAGAAAGCCCTATGGAGCGGTTCTACCTGTAACACATGGGGTCACTGTGAGTTGGAATCCACTTGAAGTCAATGGGATTTGTGTTTTGGCTTAAACGCATCACAGCCTACCTTAAAAAAGTGCTTTATCACTTCTAGTGCAACAAAATAATTTTCATTTACCTATCTCCTGCCCTTTGTGTTATTATTATTACATATATTTGCATACTCACAGTATAACTCCATAAGACATGATTATTGTTTCTGCTTTTAGCAAACAGTTTGTGGCGTTTTTGTACAGTGTCCACTCATAGTTTGCAAGTATGTTTTCCAAATTTGTATTCCCTTTGTAGTTTCCTGGTAGGCTTGGCCACAGGAGAATCTTGTGTGATACTTACCAGGCGAACGTGAAGCACCAGCCATTACGCTCCAAAGATCGGGTAAGGGCCCCAAATGCTGCTGAGCCGGCGCACACTCTTGCTGATCTGCTGCTTACACCGTTGGCCTTAAAGTTGTAGGACAGAAAATACTTATGTGGCCTTAGGAATTTAACGTTAGTAACTACTTACCTATACAAAAGTGACCTAGATTTAAAGAAGTCACTTCTTACACATTTTGAAATAGAATTCAGCAGGAATCACCCACAGGTTATATGAATTCCCAATGTTTTATTCAGGTTGGCTGTGAACATTTCTAACATCTGGTTTTACTGGGTATTAACTTGAGCACACGTAAATCCAGATGGCTCTTGAATCCTGACTATATGGAAATCGGTATAGAAAAGTGGAGTAATACTTTTCATTAATGAAAATATTGTTTCTATTTTATGTGTGTGCTTGTATAATTACAGGCTCTCTTGAGCATCCTGTAGACTGACCCAAATATATAACCATACCTAAAGCTCTTATTTACAAGTAGAAGTAACATGTAAATCTATTACAACAAATTTAACTTCTGTTGCTTTAGAAAAGTATCATCTCTGCACTTTTTACAATCCTCTTACGTATTATACATTTATTTCTTTTTGTTTATTGTTTATTTTATTCCAACAGAATGTAAGATTCCTGAGAGTCTATTTAATAGCTTCCTGCTACATACTCAGTGCCTAGAGTAATGTCTGGCACGTAGTATATATGTGTGTGTGTGTGTATGTGTGTGTGTATTATTGTATGTGTCTGTGTTCTAATCAACTGATAAATACATTTTGTTTGAATATAGCCTCTCAGACTTTGAAGGAGCTTAGTCAATTTTACTAATATTATTCTGGGACCTGAGCAGATGGTACAACCGCCATTTTAAACTTTGACAGTAGCTATAAAAAAGTAGCTATAGCGCAGCAAAAAAGTGAGTCCCAGAAAGTTTTTAATTGGCTATTATATGCCCAAGCTACTTACATGGCTCCACCCAAACATGGAGGCTAGGAATGTCAATCCTATACTTTTCTCAGAAAGGGGGTGAGCTGGTAATACCTGGCAAACAGCACTAATGGTGACCGTATTGCATATACGCTTTTGGGCCTTGATATTCAATTTTCTATCATATTAAGTTTGCAATATAGTAAACATTTCCAATGTCATTTTTAAATGGCAGTGTAATATTTTATCATATTTCTGCTGTGATTTATTTAACCAATCTCCTCTTTAATTTGTTTCAAAATTTTGGTGTTGTAAATCACACTGAAATTATTATCTTGAGGCATCTGTCTCTGCCCATATTTCACATTTATCATCGAGCACAAAGTAAGTAGGAATTAGCCTGTGAAAAAAATGATTAGGTTATTTTTTGATGATGACTTTGAGTTCTGTAATAATATTTAATTTTGTCTTTGCTTTGGTTAGTTCATCTCTGCCCTAACATTACCAAGAGAGATGAAAAAGGAGTTTTTAATTTATCAGAAAGTCATTAGAAGTAAAACATGTAAGTTTTATTTTTTGGATAGCTGAAGTTTAAAACTCCAAGTGTCATTAAAGAAAAAATAAAACTGATGATAATCTCTGTTTGGAATATTATCTTTCTAAAATGTGTTACGTCCTTTTATAATAAGAGTGTAATGGGCATATACTTAAATCCCCTTAATAATTCAGGGCTATCATGGATTGAATTGTGTCCCCTAAAAATATGTGTATCAATTTGGCTAGGTCATGATTCCCGTTGTTGTGTGATTGTCTACCATTTTGTCATCTGATGGGATTTTCCTGTGTGTCGTAAATCCTGTCTCTATGATGTTGAGGAGATGGAATTATTGGCAGTTATATTAATGAGGCAGGACTCAATCTACAAGATTGGATTGGGTCTTTAGCCAATCTCTTTTGAGATATAAAATAAAGAAGTGAGCAGAGAAACATGGGGACCTCATACCACAAGAAAGTATAGCCAGGAGCTCTTGTCCTTTGGACTGAAGCTTGTGTCCTTGCCCTGAGAAGCTCCTAGTCCAGGGGAAGAGTGAAGACAGGGACCTTCCTCCAGAGCTGACAGAGAGAGAAATTCTTCCCCTGAAGATTGCATCCTGAATTCAGACTCGTAGCCTCTTAGACTGTGAGAGAATAAATTTTTCCTTATTTAACCATCCACTTGTGGTATTTCCATTAAAACAGCACTAGATGACCAAGACAGGGCCGTCGTTATGAAAATCAATGTGTTTACTTTTGGTTGGCTAAAAGTGTCCCTTCTTCGAGGTAGCCAGTGCTGTAAGAGGAGGTTTACTACATACTTAGTACTCGTTTGAACTTGGACAAACAACAACCTTTTTGAATCTCAGTTTTCTTGTCTGTAAAATGGAGATAATAATACCTGCCACAAACAGTGTGAGGATTAGAAATAATACGTATGAAATAGCTAATATCATGACAGCCTTTTTGTAAAAAAAAAAAAAAAAAAAATAGATGTTAGTAAATGACAGCCATGAAGCAGATGACATCACATTTGAAAATAACCGAGGCATGGGGCTGTTTTCCTCTGCAGTAAATTTTTTTAATTTTCTGTGACTTTTAAATGGCATTTGTGTGTGTGTGTGTGTGTGTGTGTGTAGGTAAATATATGTGATTATGCCTCACCACCCATCTGTCAGTTTGTCATACTGTATTGGCTTGTGCTCTGCTGTGATGCTGAAAGCTCTGTTACTTGCCCATTGGTGTTTCAAATACCAACAAGGTCACCCATGGTGGACAGGTTTTAGCAGAGCCTACAGAATAAGACAGATTAGGAAGAAGGCTGTGGTAATCTACTTCCAAGAACTAGTCAATGAAAACTCTCTGCATCACAATAGACTATTGTCTGATATAGCGCTGGAAGATGAGCTCCCTGAGTTGGAAGGCACTCAAAGTACATAGATGCCGCAACAATGGACTTAAGCGCACCAGTGGTTGTGAAGATGGTACAGAATTGAGCAACATCTCATTCTATGGTACACGGGATTGCCATGAGTCAGCTCTTATTTGATGGCAACACCAACAACATGTATATACTGTATGTATTTGTGTATATAGATAGATAGATAGACACATATATATGTTTATTTTTTCCTGCACGCTAGCTGTTTGTAACGTTCTCTCTTAGAGTACAGTGTACAACTTAAATAGCCTTTCTTCTGGTCTAATTTATTATATTTAGTCAAACGAGAGATTGGAAGCCAAAAGTTTCTCTTATCAGTATTATGTTTACAGAAGGAATGGGGATGCAACCGTTAAGTGTTTGGCTTTTAACCGAAAGGCTGGTGCCTCCAATCCAGTAGCTCTGTGGGAGAAAGACCTGGCGATCTACTTCTGTAAAGATCACAGCCAAGAAAACCCTATGGGGCAATTCTACTCCTTCAGATGGGGTCACTGTGAGTTGGAATCAACCCGTTGGTATCCCACAACAACAAGTTAGGACAAATCCTCTGAGTAAAGTTGATTAACTGTAATGCTTGTGTTTTCCCACACTTACTTTAGCTGTGAAGGGTCATTTTTACTCCATTTCTTACACTACTAAAGGTATTTTGAATAAGTGAGGTTGCAGAATAGATTGGTTCCAAATAAGTGATATTAAGCTATAAATCATATGCATCTAAGAATTTGTTAATTTTATTTGGGTATTTATTTTTTAGCTCCTGAAAAAAAAAAAAAGTGTTCTACTAAAATTCATTTGTCTCCAACTCTTCTCTACCCCTAGACCAGTATTAAGGAATTAAGTATAATAACGTACTGAAAATGCTTCTACGGATTCCTGAGCAGCGTTTTATGAATGATATAACTCTTATTTACTACGTTAATTGCTGCCTTAAAAGTTCAATGCAGATATGGAGCATTTCCAGGTAATAAATATATTTAAACTCAATTTCCCACTTAAGACTAACTCAGTAGAAAGCAAGGGGGCACTAAGAACAATGGAAGGAGAGGAAATGATTGAGGAATTTCAAGTTGAGCCTCGCCTCTGTTTTAGAGTTCTCAGCTCTGGGTCCTCCACTAGAGCAGTATGGAGCCCAGACCCTCCTTGTATGACCAGGAGAAGAAGAATTAGCCATTTAATCCCATGGCAGAAGGGACATTGATGGTACTATGGTAGAATTTTCACTTTTCATGCCAGAGACCTGTGTTCAATTCCTGACCAATGCTTGTGTGTTGCTATGATGCTGAACAGGCTTCAGGGGAGCTTTCAGACTAAGACAGACTAGGAAGAAAGGCCTGGTAATCTACTTCCAAAAATCAGCTAATGAGAAACTTATGAATCGCAATGGTCCAATTCCTAACCCAACTATAACCTATTACATCAATAGCAGTTAACAACATCCCAGGAGAGGACTTCTACTTGGCTTCACAATTTTGGGGACCAGTGAAATATGAAAATAAGGGGTCCTTTGTTCAAAAATTATTAAGGATTTCAGAACAGCAACAGTTAAGCATTAAACCCAGAGTGGATGCCCGTGAAGCTGGCCCTGTGGAGAAGCACTCCCCACTGTGGCCCTGAGTTAAAGATGACTTGAATATACCACAGTAGGAAGTAAGCTCTTTTATTCATTAGCTGCTGCTTTCTCCTGTTAGATTTTGTGTAAGGGAAAGGGGACAGGGCTATTATTTATTGATCATTAACTATGTGAGAGGAGTTTTCATGCATCTTATTTAATTCTCACAGCAACACCGCTGTGCAAGTGTTGTCACCATGTTTTCAGAATCACGAAATTTGTTGAATTTGTCGAGATCCCAAGTCTTTCTCACTGGATTTATCGCTTCTATCAGGCCTCCTTTCCTGTTTTCATCAACTGCTCTGTTTCTCTTTTGTTTACAAGTACAGGTGGTCTCTTAGGGAATATTTTCAACTGTAGAGAGGCCATCTTGAAAACCTTCTAAAGTTCTTTCCAACTGTAGGCTTCGGTGATTCTCACACAGAGAACTACAAACTGAGTTAGCTCAGGATCTGTGTTTTTTTTTTCTGATGCTTCTCTGTAACTAGGTCAAATATCTAATTAATTAGCAAAGATCTACTTAGTGATTCACATCTGAAGCCCATTAGCTGTCCAGGCTCTGTGTCTACAAAAAAAAAAAAAAGAAGAAGTATCTATTCACTCTTTCCTAAATGGCCCCTGGGATTTCTCATCTCACATTTCGAAAAAAGCAACCATGTTAAAAAAAAAAGAAATCATTTTTTTCTCTCGAAGACCTTCTGCCTCCCATTCGTGAGTAAAGAAAAAAAAATGCATTTTTGAAATTAACTAGGAAGCAACATGAAGCAAAGATCATTTTCTTTTCTTCGTTGGATAAATATAATTATTGAAGATTGTGTAATTCCAAGAAGTGATCCTGCAACATCTATTTTTAAGAAGGCTAAAAAAAGAAACGTTAATTTTGCAGTTCAATTAAATTTTAAATAAAAATAATTTAAGAGTAATTGTGAATAGAAGAAGAATGAAAATATTTGATTCTTTTTTTTCTATTTCTGGCCCGTAAATATGAGAGACCCTTCAAACTATTTGAACGATCATGTAAAAAAGATGAAACACCTGCTTAGTTTATTAGTGGTTGTCGGGGGCTGGTGGAAGGGGGAAATGGGAAGATATTATTTAAAGGGATATAAGTTTCTGTTATGGGTGATGAAAAAATTGGAAGTGCGTAGTGGTGATGACTGTACAACAGAGTGAATGTAATGTCCCTGAATTGTACACATAACAATGATTGAAATGTCAAATGTTTTGTTATATATATTTTACCACAATAAAAACGTTCAAAAAATTAATAAAACCAACATTGTATTAAACAAACAAAGCTGAAGGACATACTCTAAGTTACTTGATGGGGGGAGGGGGGAACGCCAGAAATAGAGACAGAAAATCGCTATCAAAAGGAAATCATAAAATTCACATTCACAAAATCTGTGCACCCAAATCAGCAATCTTTTTAGCTCTCTAAGCATTTTAGTACTATTTGGAAAGATTATTTGGTTGAAAAATAAGATAAAAACTTAGTTGGTTACGGTTAAAAATTAAACCAAGTTCTTCTTGCTCAGGTTACCATAAGTAAGATTAACTATGATACGTTCATTTGCTGGCTGTTTTTATTTGGCAGAAATAATCTGCTCTATTTAGCTCTGATGAAACACTAAAGTGCTTTAAGTCCAGTTTAAGTTTTTCTTTGGAGAAAGTATCTTCTTAATGGCCCCTTGATGGCATGCTGTCTTAGGACTTCTAGAAAAAAGAATAAGTTTTCTGGGGTAAATATTAAGAAAAGATGTGCTCAGAGGCAGTATAGGCGAGATTGACACAGTGGTTGCAATAATAGGCTCAAGCACAGCAACGATTGGGAGGATGGTGCAGGACTAGGCAGTGTTCTGTTCTGTTGTAGATAGGGTCGGTATGAGTCAAAGTCAACTCAACGACACCTAACAACAAAGGGGTCGTAAATTTGATTTGTACAAAAGACTGTCTCTCTTAAAATGAGGGAATCAATATAGCAGAAAAGCAATATCACCTTTCCAGGTATCAATAGGGTGTTTTAAAAAACGGTATTTTTGTATTTCTCTGTTTTAAGAACATTCCCAATTTCAGTCAACTTGATTTTGGGTTTGGGTTAAGTTGGGAAGGAAGTAAAGACAGCGTATCAATCTACTGAACACAAGAAATATCTTAGGGTAGAATTGTTATGCCATAATTCTCCTAATCAATAAATATTTATTAAGACGGTACATTTGTCAGACACTTGGATAGAGTAAACAAGACAGAAAAAGTCACACCTGGCCTGGAACTTGCTTTAGGAGATTGAAAAACCCAGTTGCCCTCAAGTCAATTCTGACTCATGGTGACCTCATGTGTGTCAGAGTAGAACTGTGCTCCATAGGGTTTTCAATGACTAATTTTTGGGAAGTAGATCACTGAGCTTTTCTTTCAATGGGCTTCTGGGTGTACTCCAACTTCCAATCTTTTGGTTAGCATTCGAGTGCATTAACTGTTTGCACCAACCAGAGGCATTAGATTGAAACAGAATATAAATAAGTAAAGAAATAAGCATCTATGGTAATTTTATGTAGTGCTACTACCATGAAGATAAACAGGATGATGAGCTAGTTGGCGACTCTGTGTGAACGTCTGTGTGTGTAAAGGTCTCTTTCAGGAGGTGACAATTGAGCTGAGACATGAAAGATGAGAATGAGACATTCATGCAAAAAACTAAGCATATCACTTGATTTTTTCAGTTTACTTGCCTGAGTAATAGCCTTGCATTCAAAGACCTTCAGGGTCCTTTCATTGCCTAAGATTGTGTATTTCCTCAAGGTTGTCATGGGATTATTTGAGTTTAAAACAAGCATAATAATCTACCTTCAAGGTAGATTTTCTTGAATCATGGAAGTGAAACTATTGCTTCTTTGTATCCTGTCCATATAAAAAGGAATTCGCATCACCCACCCCCATCTCAGTTAGTAGCTAGAGAAATGGGATCTGGACGGATCACCTTAGTAAATTTCCTGGCACAGCTCTAGACTTTAATCATAACTCTCTTAGTACAACTTTGTCGTATAACCTTTAAAGGGAGATTGAAAAGGAAAAAGAAAGGGGAAATCACCCACTCACTCACTCAGTAAACAAATATATATTGAGTTCTTGTTAAATGGCAAACACAGTACGTGGAACTAGAGTTTTAAAAGTAAATTCTTGTGGAGTTTTCCGACCAACAAAATCTGTAACCTTGTAAGTGGATATGAATCTTCACGGACGTGCATCCATTGGAAAAGGAGAAGGGAATATGAGAGTAGGAAAAGTACAAAGTCAACTTAGTGCCTTGGAATTGGATGCTACATACATATATGCAAAGTTTCAGAGTTACCTTTTCCTGCATTTCACCTCCATTGGCATAGATCTTCATCAGTGATACACTGGAGATGGCACTTACTGGTGTTTTATTGCTAAATTTTCAGGAATTTTGCAAATAATTTGACCTCATGGGGATAGCTTGAAATAGCTTGGTGAAAGAAAGTACTTACACCAAGGAAATCTTCAAACAGTACAAATTAAGCCTTGTCCCTCAAGAGAACTGGTTGTTAATCTTGTCCTGGCTCACCCCTAGACTCTAAGCATTAGGAAAGATGTCTCCCTCCTCTTATCTTCAGCATCAATAATATTTATAGCTTGAAGCATGGCAAACCGTGGCTGGAGAATGGTTATTCTCCCAGATTTCAGGGTTCAGCCTAGACAGACAAATCGGTTTGGAAAAAGGGCAGATTGTTTCTGCTCCACACTAAAAAGGCACTAGTTTTTTTTTCCAGCGCTCCCAAGAGAGGACAGGCCCTGAGAGTTCTTCCTGAGTGATTGGCCCCCTGGGCTGGTCACTGGCTGATTTCCTAGACCATTGTCTGCTGCTTCATCCTCAGAAATCCCACTGCCATCTGGGGGAATCGAGTTGGCACAGCAGGTGCTGAATGTAGAGCAGAAACCTACGGGGTGCATCACTGTCCCACTGATGCTGCTTCCTCAGCTATGAACTGTGTTGATGCATTTTCACGAACCAGGTGTGTCGAGCAACATGTGCCTTCTGCCCTAGTTTGATAGAGGTTTTTATAGAATGTGCTATTTGATTGGTGGCTTCTCTACCTTAATTCCTTAAGGCGTTTTAATTAACTATAGTCACATTTTAATCCTAGCCTTAGAGCTCTGTCACAAGTGACATCTTACGTCCTTTCGTTCCTCTTCCTCTTTGCTGTAATAATTCCAAAATTTAACATCAGCTCTACTAGTACATTCCCCAGGCTAATAACCTGGTTTGTGTTTCCTTTTCTTTCCCATGCTCTTCTACTGAGGCTCCTTTTGGAATTAAGAGAAACAGATTGTGTTCCCAGCCTTAACACTCTGCTGAGATGTGACCTTGGGGAAATAATTGAATCCTGCTATCTGTGAAATGGGCTTCAACATTTCTTATCCATAGACCTCCTGACAAAATTGTATAAAGAAGTGAGACAACCTGAGATGTTTTATACTTCCTAAGGAATAGAATACATACATGGAAAAAAAAAAAGTATATCATTTCTGAGGGTCATACAAAGCCTCTTTACCCCTCATAGTTCCTTCTTAGATATCTCAGTTTATCCTTTTGGAGCTCTAGTGGCACAGTGATGAAGAACTATGTCTGCTAACAAAAAGGCCAGCAATTCGAATCCACCAGTCACTCCTTGGAAACCCTTTGGGGTGGTTCTCCTCTGCAGCATAGGGTTGCTATGAGTCAGAATTGACTCAATGACAATGGGTTTGCTTTTTTGTTTGTTTGTTTGTTTTAGTTGATTTATTGCTCTTATGCTGGGTAAGATTTCTATTCTACTTCTTAGTGTTTATTTCAGTACTGATCTTCGTTTGTCTATTGATCTGTGCTACAGTATACTGAAATTATAATATATTAATGAAGCTTGATGTAGCCTTTAAACGACCTCAGAATGTAACTTTACGCATTGCAACTTGCTAACATCTCTCTCTGTCTTTTCCTGGCACTCTATACTCATCACCAGGGGCAGATTATCCAATAGGCAAGGTAAGCATGGTGCTTACTTTGCTTGCCAAATCATCTGTAGTGAGCAATTTCACATTTTTGCACATTGAAGATTCTTGGCCTGGCCTGCATCTGTCTGTCTCCCAACTTCACAGCACCTTTATAGAGAACCAAAGCCTGTTTTCAAATTTACAAACGTTGACAGGGGTGGATGACCCAGTAAGCAAGGTAAGCATGGGCTTACTTCTGCTCACTTACTAATCTGTAGTGAACAATTTCAAATGGGTTTCACTACATCTTTGATTAGTAAGTAAGCACAATTAAGGCCATGCTTACCTTGTCTATAGGATAATATGCCCCTGCTCCACACCTCTCCCCAACTGACAGGCTTTTAAACACATCTCTTTCAAGGCTCACACAAACTAAAGAGTGTGTGATCTTTATTGCTCTCCTGCTTTAGTTTCTGATACCATCTGCTTACCCATGCATCTGTCAGTTTGTTGTACTGTGGTGGCTTTCATGTTGCTGTGATGCTGGAAGCTATGCTGGTATTCAAATACCAGCAAGGTCACCCTTTGTGGACAGGTTTCAGCGAAGCTTCCAGGCTGACAGACTAGGAAGAAGGACTTGGCGATCTATTTCTAAAAGAAATTACTCAGTGAAAACCTTATGAATAACAATGGAACATTGTCTGATATAGTGCCGGAAGATGAGCCCCCTAGTTGAAATATGCTCAAAATACGATTAGTGAAGAGCTGCCTACTAAAAGTAGAGTAGACCTTAATGACATGGATGGAATCAAGTTTTCAGGATCTTCATTTGCTGATGTGGCACGACTCAAAATGAGAAGAAACACCTGCAAACATCCATTAACAATTGGAACCTGGACTGTATGAAATATGAATCTAGGAAAATTGGAAATCATCAAAAATAGAATGGAATGCATTAACATCCATATCCTAGGCATTAGAGCTGTAACAGATTGGTACCGGTCATTTTAAATTCAAGAAAGGTGTGCGTCAGGGTTTTATCCTTCCGCACTTTCAATCTGTACACTGAGTAAATAATCTGAGAAGCTGGACTCTATGAAGAAGAACATGGTAACAGGGTTGGAGGAAACTCATTATTAATAACCTGCCATATGCAGATGACACAACCTTGCTTGCTGAAAGTGAAGAAGACTTGAAACACTATGGTGAAGACTGCAGCCTTCACTAAAATCCTCACAATTGGAGCAATAAGCAACATCGTGATAAATGGAGAAAATATTGAAGTTGTCAAGAATTTCATTTTACTTGGATCCTCAAACAATGACCATGGAAGCAGCAGTCAAGAAATCAAGCGATGCATTGCTTTGGGCAAATCTACTGCAAAGACCTATTTAAAGTGTTAAAAAGCAAAGGTTTCACTTTAAGGACTAAGCCTGACCCAAGCCATGGTGTTTTCAATTGCCTCATATGGATGTGAAAGGTGGACAATCAATAAGGAAGACCAAAGAAGAATTGATGTCTTTGAATTACGGTGTTGGTGAAGAATATTGAATCTACCATGGGCTGCCAAAAGAATGAACAAATTTGTCTTAGAAGAGGTACAACCAGAAAAGGAAATCATGCTTGATAAAGTAGAGGGTCAGAGAAAAAGAGGAAGACCCTCCATGAGATGCATTGACACAATGGCTGTAACAATGGGCTCAAGCCTAACGACGATTATGAGGATGGCTCAGGACCTGGCAATGTTTGGTTCTGTTGTACATAGAGTTGCTATGAGTCAGGACTAAATGGAAGGCATCTAACAACAACAACAAAAACAACCATCTGCTTTACTGCTGTAGCAACCATAACATGGAATGGGCTTTTTTTGACTTGTTGTGAATTACATTAAAGAGGAAGCAGGGAAAAAATACCAAAAGAGATTGAAGAATACAATGGAATGCACTGTGCCAGGGGACAGAGTTGATGTGATTGCACAAGCTTTCTTGTTTGTTTACAAGTTTAAATCGAAATCTCAAGCTCCTTTTCTGAGTAAATGTGCATGTCTTTACTTTCCAGTCTTAGCATGACCTGTTTTCTTTCTCTCGACTCTCATTTATAGATGAATTCTCTACCCCTGGTGATGGAGTGGTTAAGAGCTCAGCTGCTAATGACAAGGTCAACGGTTTGAATCCACCAGCCACTCTTTGGAAACTCTATGGGGAAGTTCTACTCTGTCCTATAGGGGCTCTATGAGTAGGAATTGATTCAAAGGCAATGGGTTTGTTTTTTTTGGTGTGGTCTCTGACCCTTATTTTCTCAAATTTTACTAAGCATGGGGAAATATTGACTCCAATGACCAGGGACTGCACTAAAGCCCATCCAATCCCACCTTTCTTTGGTTACTAGGATCCAACTCCACCAGCTTTATAATTCCCCCCTTTCTCCTCAGGTGGTCAACCAATAAAATGACTTTTTTCTTTTATATCATTATTTTAGGTTTACTTCTTTCACCTGAAGAATTTATCAGGGTGACCAACCATCCAGGATGGCTGGGAACTTTCCTGTATTTCACGTTAAAATTTCACACCCTATGCAACTCCTTAGCCCTGGGGCAGATCAAGACATTTCTTTATTCTGACTGATTCATCAGCTGAGGAACAAGAAATGGATTCTACACCATTTTGTATTTCACTCGGTCTTTTCTTTTTTTTTTAATTTTTATTGTGCTTTAAGCAAAAGTTTACAAATCAAGTCAGTCTCTCACACAAAAATTTATATACACCTTGTTATGTACTGCTAATTGCTCTCCCCCTAATGAGACAGCCCGCTCTTTCCCTCCACTCTCTCTTTTCGTGTCCATTCCACCAGCTTCTAACCCCATCTTCCCTCTCGTCTCCCCTCCAGGCAGGAGATGCCAACATAGTCTCAAGTGTCCACCTGACCCAAGAAGCTCACTCCTCACCAGCATCTTTTTCTATCCCATTGTCCAGTCCAATCCCTGTCTGAAGAGTTGACTTTGGGAATGGTTCCTGTCCTGGGCTAACAGGTCTGGGGGCCATGACCACCGAGGTCCTTCCAGTCTCAGTCAGACCATTAAGTCTGGTCTTTTTACGAAAATATGGGGTCTGCATCCCACTGCTCTTCTGCTCCTTCAGGGGTTCTCTGTTGTGTTCCCTGTCAGGGCAGTCATTGGTTGTAGCCAGGCACCATCTAGTTCTCCTGTTCTCAGGCTGATGTAGTCTCTGGCTTATGCAGCCCTTTCTGTCTCTTGAGCTCACAATTACCTTGTGTCCTTGATGTTCTTCATTCTCCTTTGCTCCAGGTGGGTTGAGACCAATTGATGCATTTTAGATGGCTGCTTGCTAGCGTTTAAGACCCCAGATGTTGCTTTCCAAAGTAGGATGCATAACGTTTTCTTAATAGCTTTTATTATGCCAATTGACTTAGATGTCCCCTGAAACCATGGTCCCCAAACCCCCACCCCTGCTACACTGGTCTTCGAAGCATTCAGTTTATTCAGGAAACTTCTTTGCTTTCAGTTTAGTTCAGTTGTGCTGACCTCGCCTGTATTGTGTGTCTTTCCCTTCACCTAAAGTAGTTCTTATCTACTAATTAGTGAATACCCCTCTCCCTCCCCCCTCCCTCTCATAACCATCAAAGAATATTTTCTTCTCTGTTTAAAGTATTTCTTGAGTTCTTGTAATAGTGGTCTTATACAATATTTGCCCTTTTGCAGCTGACTAATTTCACTCAGCATAATGCCTTCCAGGTTCCTCCATGTTATGAAATGTTTCACAGATTCATCACTGTTCTTTTTCGATGCGTAATATTCCATTGCATGAATATGCCATAATTTATTTATCCACTCATCCATTGATGGGCACCTTAGTTGCTTCCATCTTTTCGCTATTGTGAACAGTGCCACAAAAACATGGGTGTGCATATATCTGTTTGTGTGAAGGCTCTTATTTCTCTAGGATATATTCCAAGGAGTGGGATTGCTGGATCGCACGGTAGTTCTATTTCTAGGTTTTTAAAAAAGGAAGTGCCAAATCAATTTTGTACCATTTTACATTCCCACCAGCAGTGTGTAAGTGTTCCAGTCTCTCCACAACCTCTCCAACATTCATTATTTTGTGTTTTTTGGATTAATGCCAGCCTTGTTAGAGTGAGATGGGATCTCATTGTAAATGATTTACATTTCTCTAATGGCTAATGATCGTGAGAATTTCCTCATGTATCTGTTAGCTACCTGAATGTCTTCTTTAGTGAAGTGTCTGTTCATATCTTTTGCCCATTTTTTAATTGGGTTGTCTCTCTTTTTGCAGTTGAGTTTTTGCAGTATCGTGTAGATTTTAGAGATCAGACACTGATTGGAAATGTCATAGCTAAAAACTGTTTCCCGGTCTGTAGGTAATCTTTTTACTCTTTTGGTGAAGTCTTTGGATGAGCATAGGTGTTTGATTTTTAGGAGCTCCCAGTTATCTAGTTTTTCTTCTGCATTCTTAATAATGTTTTGTATACTGTTTATGCCATGTATTAGGGCTTCTAACATTGTCCCTATTTTTCCCTCTATGATCTTTATTGTTTTAGATTTTATATTTATGTCTTTGATCCATTTTGAGTTCGTTTTTGTGCATGGTGTGAGGTATGGGTCTTGTTTCATTTTTTTTGCAAATGGATATCCAGTTATGCCAGCACCATCTGTTAAAAAGACTATCTTTTCCCCATTTAACTGTTTTGGGGCCTTTGTCAAATATCAACTGCTCATATGTGGATGGATTTATGTCTGAATTCTCAATTCTGTTCCATTGGTCTGTGTACCTGTTGTTGTACCAGTACCAGGCTGTTTTGACTACTGTGGCGGTATAATAGGTTCTAAAATCAGGTAGAATGAGGCCTCCCACTTAGTTCTTCTTTTTCAGTAATGCTTTACTTATCCAGGGCCTCTTTCCCTTCCATATGAAGTTGGTGATTTGTTTCTCCATCTCATTAAAAAATGTCGTTGGAATTTTGATCAGAATTGCATTAAATGTATAGATCGCTTTTGGTAGACTATACATTTTTACAATGTTAAGTCTTCCTATCCATGAGCAAGGTTTGTTTTTCCACTTATGTAGGTCTCTTTTAATTTCTTGCAGAAGTGTTTTGTAGGTTTCTTTGTATAAGTCTTGTATATCTCTGGTAAGATTTCTTCTTAAGTATTTTATCTTCTTGGGGACTATTGTAAATGGTATTGATTTGGTGATTTCTTCTTTGATGTTCTTTTTGTTGGTGTAGAGGAATACAACTGATTTTTGTATGTTTATCTTGTATTCTGATACTCTTTTGAACTCTTCTTTAGTTTCAGTAGTTTTCTGGAGGATTCCTTAGGGTTTTCTGTGTATAAGATCATGTCATCTGCAAATAGAGATACTTTTACTTCTTCCTTGCCAATCTGGATGCCCTTTATTTCTTTGTCTACCCTAATTCCTCTAGCTAGGACCTCCAGCACAATGTTGAATAAGAGTGGTGATAAAGGGCATCCTTTTCTGGTTCCCGATCTCAGTGGGAATGCTTTCAGGCTATCTCCACTTAGGATGATGTTGGCTATTGGCTTTGTATAAATGCCCTTTATTATGTTGAGGAATTTTCCTTCTATTCCTATTTTGCTGAGAGTTTTTATCGTGAATGGGTGTTGAACTTTTTCAAATGCCTTTTCTGCATCAGTTGATAAAATCATGTGATTCTTGTCTTTTGTTTTCTTTATATGATGGATTACATGAATTGTTTTTCTAATGTTGAGCCATGCCTGCATACCTGGTATGAATCCCACTTGTTCATGGTGAATTATTTTTTTGATATGTTGTTGAATTCTATTGTCTAGAATTTTGTTGAGGATTTTTGCATCTAAGCTCATATCGCTCAGTCTTTTAGCTGGACTTAATCCTGTGTCAGCAGTATGTTAACAGGGAACTTCCAGAAATTCAGACTGGTTTCAGAAGAGGATGTGGAACCAGGGATATCATCACCAATGTCAGATGGATCCTGGCTGAAAGCAGAGAATACCAGAATGATGTTTACCTGTGTTTTATTGACTATGCAAAGGCATTCGACTCTGTGGATCATAACAAATTATGGATAACGTTGTGAAGAATGGGAATTCCAGAACACTTAATTGTGCTCATGACGAAAGTTTACATAGATCAAGAGGAAGTTGTTCGGACAGAACAAGGGGATATTGATTGGTTTAAAGTCAGGAAAGATGTGCGTCAGGGTTGTATTCTTTCACCATACCTATTCGATCTGTATGCTGAGCAAATAATCCGAGAAGCTGGACTATATGAAGAAGAACATGGTATCAGGGTTGGAGGAAACTCATTAACAACCTGCATTATGCAGATAACACATCCTTGCTTGCTGAAAGTGAAGAGGATTTGAAGCACTTATTAATGAAGATCAAAGACCACAGCCTTCAGTATGGATTGCACCTCAACATAAAGAAAACAAAAATCTTCACAACTGGACCAATGAGCAACATCATGATAAACGGAGAAAAGATTGATGTTGTCAAGGATTTCATTTTACTTGGATCCACAATCAACAGCCATGGAAGCAGCAGTCAAGAAATCAAAAGACTCATTGCATTGGGTAAATCTGCTGCAAAGGACCTTTTTAAAGTGTTGAAGAGCAAATATGTCACCTTGAAGACTAAGGTGCACCTGACCCAAGCCATGGTATTTTCAATCACATCATATTCATTTGAAACCTGGACAATGAATAAGGAGGAAATGACGCCTTTGAATTGTGGTGTTGGTGAAGAATATTGAATATACCATGGACTGCCAAAAGAATGGACAAATCTGTCTTAGAAGAAGTACAACCAGAATGCTCCTTAGAAGCAAGGATGATGGGACTGTGTCTTACATACTTTGGACATGTTGTCAGGAGGGATCAGTCCCTGGAGAAGGACATCATGCTTGGCAGAGTACAGGGTCAGCAGAAAAGAGGAAGACCCTCAACAAGGTGGATTGACACAGTGGTTGCAACAATGAGCTCAAGGATAACAATGACTGTAAGGATGGCTCAGGACCAGGCAGTGTTTCGTTCCTTTGTGCATGGGGTCGCCATGAGTCGGAACCTACTCCACCGCACCTAACAACAACAACAATCCTATGTCTCTTACCAGGTCATCAAGTCACAGCCTGTGAACCAAATTGAGCTGCAGTCTGCTTTTGTATAGCCTTTCCACTAAAATGTTTTTATATTTTTAAAGAGTTGTTAAAAAAATCAATATATGACAGAGACCATATGTGACCTTGTTTTTGTATGTGCTGTCAAGTTGCTTCCCAGTCATAGTGACCGTATCAGATAGAGTAGAACAGCCCCATAGGGTTTCTAAGAAGTGGCTCGTAGATTTGAGCTGCCTATGTTTTGGATAGTCTCCAATCTCTTAACCACTATGTCACCAGGGCTTCATATGTGACCAAAAATATTTACTCTGGCCCTTTACAGAAAAACTTTGCAGATGGATGGATTAACATGTTTTTATAGTGTAATGAAAGGGCTTGTGATGGTCAACCAAAGTCCATTTTGCAAATGAGGTGTATGGAGAAAATTGAGATTATTGAAAGCAGATTCTAGAAACGACTCTTCCTCATACCACTTCTTTCATTGTTAATATTTTGTTCATTTTTCTGGGAAAAAAAAAAGAAGGCAGGCAATCTATATGGAGCATTAATGACAGAATTTTAGAAAGTTGCTTTTAATTCAAGTTAACAATAGTGAAGAAAGTATAGTCTCTGAATACACTAAGAATTTCTAGTACCTAACAGTTATTTGCTACGGGTGATTAGTCTAAACCAATAAACCTAGGCCCTTTCCAGGGATAACATGTGTCCTAAAGAGACCTGATTAGACTGAAAGAAAGGATTAACATCCCACGGACATTATCAAAGAGGTATGTGCACCTGGAGCCTGCATCTGTGTGTAAGTTTGAAAATCTGATAAAAGTTCATCTCTGTCTCTATTTTGTGCAATAGGCATTTTATCACTCAGATCAGGAAGGGAAATGAAATCTTAGAAGTTTTAAACCTATCAAGAGAGTTGACTCTCCATCGCAACTGGAGGGCACATGCAGTTTGACTTATATGCTTGATTCCAGAATAATTCTTACTTTAACTTATTAAATCAGATCATTTTTACATTTTTCTATTGATTGTTTAAGGATACCTCTTGGATACTTGTAATCCAAGAATTTCCCTGTCTTTGCCCTTGTCACCATATTAAGAGGTTATTTGGGTATGATTTCTGCTTTGGTTTATATTCTTCCAATGGAATATTTAAAAAATCATGAATGATTCCCAAATATTTCCATTGGTTTTATACTGGGGCTAAAAACATTCTTTCTGTTCTAATTGGAAGAGTTTAAAAAAAATAGAATTGTGAATGGCGATTTTATTTGTTGCTCTTTGAAATTTGAAGTAGAGATACTCTATCTCCATTCCTTTTAGGATGTCCTATTTGCTGACACTCATGTGTGGCCTTGTTCCTGCAAATGGTCAGTAGCTAGGCTACATGGACGGGTGGAGGGGGGCTAACATTTTCTTAGAATTGCAAAGGTCATAAAAACCTGGTCTAATTCAGAGGCTGTTAACCTGTGGTCAGCTAATTCCTAGGGAATTCATAAATCGCTTTAAGAGCTGCCTTGAAAATGTATGCATTGAATACGTACATTTTAGAGAAAGAGCCCCAGCTTTACTAACATTCTCAAAGACAGCCTTGCTAAGCAAAAGATAGAGAACAATTCTAACCATTCATTTTCCAGATCTATCAATTGAGGAACAAGTGATTACGGTACCCATCATGATCACCTTAGTAATTAGAAGTCCAGTGTTAGGATCAAAATGAAGTGCTTCTGGTTTCAAGTCTAGGATTTTTGTCACTTGGGAAAATCTTTGGTGGGGTTGGGGAGGAGGATAAAACTTTTCTCAGACACATTCTCCCCCCAGATCAATGAGAGCCCCTACAAGAAATATGCTTTCTAGAAGTGTGAATGAATTTTCAGGTGCCTGGGGATACCAGCTTTGTTCTTCCAAATGCCCAACCCTGATATATGGTAGGGTTGGGCTCATTATTACAGTGACTACATGAACAAATAATGCCATAACTTTAAATATTTAAATTTAAACTTACAAAATTTAAAATTGAGCTTAAAAATGAACTATCACTTAAGTTGCCATCTGTAGTTGAAGCCTGTGCCAGTCTAATTAGCAATCAGGAATATGGTAATTGCATTTGGCACCCGAATGTGGAAAACTTCTCTGGAGTAAAATAATGCCAAGTTGTACATTTCTAGTCTTCTTTCTTTCAAATTTACCGTTAAAATTTAAGTAATATATTACTTGGCATTCTGCTTGAGGCCTTAGAATTTTTTTTGGTTTTCAGTTTTTAACAAAAGAATATTATCTATCATCTATTTCTCTCTCTCTCTATCATCTATCTATTCCATTATGTCTAGAGTAAATTTTCTCAGCCTGGGCACTATTAATACTTGGAACAGATAAATTTTTATCATGGAGGAACTTTCCTATGCATTGCAAGAAATTTAGCAGAGTCCCTGACCCCTACCCACTAGGCTCCAGTAGCACACCTCTACTCACCTCCTGCCCCATTGTGACTCTGAAAATGTCTCCAGACATTACTCCCAGTTGAGAAGACAGGTCTAGAACATTTATGCTATAAACGGTTGTTTATTGAATGTAGTAGAACACTTGATTCATGCTTCCGGGAATTGGTTTCTAAAAGCAAACAGAAAAAAAAAAGAACCCAGAAGTGTTAAAGCTCATGCTTCATTCATCTGTAGGCCCACTATAGAAATCAAGGTGTTCTGAGACATAAATATTTATTCTTCTTTGATACCTACATACATCATTTTTCCTAAAGACCAATAATTATATTTAATTAATTTATTAAATTGCTTTACTATGTGCTCAACATTTTTATGGGTCATATTTTTCCCATTATGCATTTTCATACCTAAAACTCCTTTTACATAGTGAAAAAAAATTTTTTTTTTTTTAAGATTAACAAATGATGATTGTGAACTACTGCACAATAGTGCAGGTGAGTCTTCACTGAAGTAGCAGGGATATTTGTGGTTGGATTGCTGCCCTCAGCTGTTGGAATGGCCACCTCCATGGGAACACCTAGATACCTACCTGGGTGAGGCTCCTGACCTTTGCAAGAATTATTTTTCACCTACCAGGTTGCTAGGAAACACGAAGGTGGGGAGGACCCCCAGGAGAAATGAATAAGTATTTGCTGTGTAACAAACCCAGCGGCACCTGGACCCAAGGTCAGCCGCATCTCCAAGAGACCAAAGAAAGGCTCCAGAACCAGTGATCATTACATATGGTTTATTGGGGGAGCTTACTTTCAGGACAGTGGGCCCAGGGTGGCAGATGGACCAGTTTAGCACTCTGCAACCACCTAGCAAGGGACACGAGCTTATATACTCTTCCAGCTGGGGCTAAGGCTCATTTGTTTTTCTCCCCAAGTCCTTGGGCAGTCAGCATTCCCAGGGACTTCAGTCCAGACCCATATGTTTTTCTTCTTGTTGCTAAGGTGTTCCTCAGCCTTGGCAACAGGCCCAGCCATGCCACTCCCGGCCTAGTAACTTAGCCCAAATCCATCCTGAGTTCATCCCTAGCATGCTTCCAGGAAGAACAAAGCTGACTCCATTAGGAGGGGATGCGTATAGCTGGATGGCATTACCCTACAGTATTTTATTATACTGCTAAGCAATCTTGGATAAAGCCTCTACTTCCAGCACCACCTCCTTATAAAACATATGTTCCTATTTAGCCTCTCAGACACTTGACTTTCAAGTGCATTTTTAGGAGCATGTTTTGTAAGAAAGTAGAAGGCTGCTTTTATTTTCTTTATATTTATATTATACTCAGCAGATGTAGGGAGTTTTTTTTCTTCCCTTTTTCCTGCAATATCCCATTTTGTTTTGAACCTGGCATGGAGATGTCCACATTCTCCTCTGAACTCAGCCTTGATACTATGATGCGGTATAGCTTTTGTTTCTTAATCTGATAGTTGCTTCCCAAGTAGCAATTCTCAGCTGTTTGGCTATGAAAAAAAATCCCTTTGGAAAGCAGTTTCATCTTTCTTTGTGTCACCTTGTTTGAAGAGCAGTGAAATCCAATTATCCTTTACAATGATTTGTGAAGTAACAAATGGAGTTGACATCTGTTCAGCAAATTCTGAGGGCAGCCCATCTTTATTTTTCCCCCTATAGAACTCCGGTTGTCATAGATTTTGTTCTTTCACCTTCCTGTGGTCTCTTGTTATCGCCTCTTTTAAGCAAGGTTGATTAAAAAAAAACTAAAAGGAGGGGAACTGGGGGATAAAATGGATAGCTTGTCATTATGCTGTGAGAAGAACAGTGTTTGGCTAAGTGTTTCATTGAAGATCAGGATAATTAAACATGTGATTTTACAGTAATTTATTCAGTTTATTAATTTAACAAACATTATGGAGCCCTACTCTGTGCCAGATATTGTTCTAAGAATGGATGATAGGATGCAAATAATACCCAATTTTCTTACTGTCCTGAACAGCTAGACAATAAATAACCGTATAAAAAAAATTTTTTTTTTTTTTTTAATATATGAACAGATAATTACTGATTAGAAAAACTGCCATGAATTGAGTAAGAGAGGCTACAGTGATAGGGACGGGAATGAGAGATGTTCCTTCAGAAGGATCAGGAGATGACATTGAACCAAGTTCTGAATAAGAAGGAGCCAAGCCTTCAAACGGAGTTCTGGGCAATGCAATCGGTTAAGCACTATACTATAAACTGAAAGATTGAAGTTTTGAATCCTGCCAGAGGTGCCTTGAAGTAAAGGCCTGGAAATCTACTTCTGAAAGGTCACAGCCTTGAATATCTTATGGGGCACCATTCTACTCTGCAACACATTGGATTGCCATGAGTTGGAATCGACTAGATGGGCCACTGGACTGGGCTGGAGACCTTCAAATACTAGGGGGCAGGGGAGCATCCCCAAGAAGGAAATAGTGAGCCTGAAGCCTGAGTCAGGAGCAAACTTGACATTTAAACCCGAAGAAGCTTAGTGAATGGGGTTTGACATGTAGGTTGGGGCTAGGTCATTCATGTTTTTATAATCCGTGGAAAGATTTTGGAATTTTTTTAAAAGAAGCTAAACAGAAAACTATTTTATTTTACTTAATAGAATATCATGTTGGCTGTCCTGGGAAGAATGGATAATTGGAGTTGAAGAAGGGAAGGAGGGAGAGGATTCCAGGAAGACGACACCAGTGGTAGCACAGTTTTTCATTTTCTCTGAATCGCTGCATAAAAACAGAGCAACTAGATATCAAAACAAAACAAACAGAAAAAGCATGGACAATATTTAAGGCAAGGGATCCCCAAGGATTCCAACTACGAAAGGATAGAGACAACCCACGTGCACACTAGTAGCTCTGTGCAGGAGGAAACAGAGGGGAGCAACGGGGTAGGATGATTTAGAACAGCTGCTCTGAAAGGAAGGATTTAAACTCTCCAATACTGGTGAGTGTAAAGAGCCTGCATTAAGAAGGACTGAATGGTCTAGAACATTCTAACCCCTATGAACTCTCCATGCATCTGCCAGGGCTCCCTTCTAGTACAGGGCCCCCCACTGAGGAGCAGCTGCTCTGGGAATAGAATCAAAATCAAGCAGGATGGAGATAATGGAGATGAGGGAAGGAGAAATTTAGACTAAAGTGAGGGAGAGGAATAGAACCAGGACATCTCAGAAAGCAAAGCGGCCATATTTATGAACACTACACACAAACAACAGAAGAGGGAGCTCTGTGAAGTTTGAAAAGCTTTTCTGAATTTTACCTCTTAAAAGCTCAGAGAAACCCATTTCACATAAAAATATTTGTCTTGATGGCACTTCATTGTTGCTTAAAGAGTAAATTAATGTGGAGAAAATAGAGTAGCAGATGATGGATAGGTCAGTTAGAAAATATAGTGGGTAAAGGAGTCTGCAGACCAAATGCCCATTTAGATAAATCCTACCAAACTGAGAAAAACAATTGATTTGTTGGCTTATCCACCGCGGCTTGTAGTAACTTCTAGTTAGGAATAGCTGCGGAGGCGGTGCCTTTGTAACTGTTGCAGGTACTTGTATAGTTTTATTTAGCTATAAATTCTGTTTTCAAAGAGAAGTCTGTGTGAAGCTTGCATAGCATTTGCATTCATCACTCGGTCAGTTTCAGCAATCGCTTAGCCAACCAAGTTTGCAACACAGGGATCCTTGGCAGTGTAGGCTAGGGGAGCAGTATCTGACTGTTTTAATGCTCATTCTAATAGACTTATGGATTTTCATCATAGCTGAAATGTTAAGGTTTGGATGCGTATCCCATACTAAATGAACATCATTTTCATATTTTTTCAGGCTTTTGTCCCCTTAGCTAGGCACAGGAGCCCTGGTGGTACGGTGGTTGGGGACTCAGTTGCTAACCACAATGTCGGCAGTTGGAATCTACAAGCAGCTCCTTGGAAACCCTACGGGGCGGTTTTACTCTGTCCTATAGGGTTGCTATGAGTCGGAATCGATTCAGTGACAATGGGTTTGGTTTGGTTAGGTAGGAACAGATGAACTGAGCAGTGTGGTTTATTTTAGATCCAGATTAAATTTTTAATCAAGTTTTCTGTTACAATGCCTCTTAACATGATTTTTCTACCAAAATGTCCTACCACAAAATAAGCACTTGCTACTTCAGATAATAATAACGGAATAGGCACATTTAAGTAAAAAATAATTAGGAAGTTTTAAAAAGAACTACTGAATGCTCTCTTACTGAACAATACCTCATCTATGAGCTTTCAGTTTACCTAAATAAATGGCTGCTGTCATAGCTATACCTCAAACAGATGTTCCTGGGTGTTTTTCAGTGGAGCCCCCATCATTGCTATCAAGGGGCAAGGGGAGCTATTCGAGTCATGCTTCTTGCCAAGGGCTTTGAGGTCTAGGTACCCATACCTAAAAGGTTGCTACCTCTACTGGGAGCCACAGCCGTCATTTCCATCATATGGTCTAAGCTTGATCAAACTTGTAATGCTCGTTAGAAGCTTCTGATTTGCTAACTAACCTTTCTCGCTCCGTATTAAAATAGTTCCTACTGGAGAATACCATCCCTCTTGTCCAGCTCCCACTGCTCTTTTCCTTCTCAAGCACATGCTCCATTCCAATACTTCCTTTGAAGCTCTGGAGAGGGCAGAAACTACCAAATTTCAAATATTTTGCCCCTATGTCATGTCATGGGGCATGCCTTGTATCCTCATTTTTGATTCAGAAATTGTGCTCACTCCAGCCCTGGGAGCCAGTCAATATGGGTGAAGGGGAAAGTCTGTTTATGTTGTTTTATGGAACGGTTGGGGTCTTTCTTGTTAGTGCTTGGGAGAGAAGTGTGCATGGGAATTTTCCTTGACATTCTCTGTTCGAATCTAGATTGCATGTTTCCACAGAAATTATAATGAGATTGTTTTCAGTAAAATAGTGTTATAGCGACTTGATTGGTCAACTAATTTCTCCTATGCCATCATCTCTATGTGTAAATCTGCTTCAACTTGCAAAGAATACGTTTCAAAAACCATCTCAAAAATCGTTCGATCATTGGTTGTGGACTGCTTGTAAGGATCCCACAACCTTTCCAATGCCACCTTCTTGCTCTGACGGTATCTGTGTCACCCACGTGCTTTAAATTTATACAGGATGAAAATCCAAAGAGCATATTCTTTCTTAAATATTACCAAGTACTGATTTTGTAATCATACTAGAGATATATAGGCGAATGTGGGCTTTAGCCCTGCCCTCAGAAAATGCATTCTAGCAGGGAGGAAGGCACGCTGCTAGATAATAAAAAAGAAAAATGGGAAAGTGCCCCAGTTAAGATACTTATGGTTTGCTATGACAACATCATGGAAAAGGGATTAATTCTGCCTGAACGGCCTGGGGAAAGTTCCATAGGGGAGGGAACGTTTCAGCCAGGTGTCCCAGTATGAGCGTGAGCCCACTAGAAGGAAGATGGGAAGTGAGATACTCGAGAATGATCAAAGACAGAATATAAATCTTATGTTTGAGTGTGACTCAGCTTCTACTATTCATGCCCTAAATCTTAATGCTTTTTAACAGTCCCAAACTTCTGTACTTTCCTTCTATAATCTAATCCTTTATTAGATGTTCCTGATTCTTTTAAAACCTGAAACCAAACCTGTTGCCTTTGAGTCGATTCTGACTCATCGTGACCCTATAGGACAGAATAGAACTGCTTCATAGGGTTTCCAAGGAGCACCTGGCGGATTCGAACTGCTGACCTTTTGGTTGGCAGCCGCAGCACTTAACCACTATGTCACCAGGGCTTCCCTAGTTCCTTTACCTGTTCCAAATAGCCAAACACACCATCACACTGCCTCCACACCTGCTTGCTGTCCCTGGTTATCAAATTCTGGAGACAGCATGAACGTGAAAAGAATCAGGAGTTCTGGTCTGCTGCTCCTCATTCTGGCCTATCTTAGCTTTCAAGGACTATTCTGAGATGGGGACCCAAAAACCTATTGCAGTCAAGTTGATTGTGACTCATAGCAACCCTTATAGGACAGGGTAGAACTGCCCCACAGGATTTTCAAGGCTGTAATCTTTTTTTAATCTTCACGGAAGCAGAATGCCACATCTTTCTTCCAAGGAGTGGCTCTGTGTTCCAACCGCCAATCTTTTGGTTAGGAGCCCAGTGCTTAACTATGTGCTAATAGGGCACCTTGAGATGGGGCCCCCCCAAAAAAACCAAACCGGTTTCCATTGGTAGGAGGAGCTATTTTCACTTAATCTCTTCAACTGTGTGCTCCATCCATTCAGAATTGCTATCAAGCATCCCAACGCACCCTGCTTTCTCTCCTCAGAGACTTTGCATACTCTGTGCCTAATGCCTTGAAATATTTCCCCTCACCACTTTCCTTACTCTTCTTATCATTCAGAAAGAAATTTTGGTGTAATTTCCTTTGGGTGGCCTTCCCTGGATCTCCCAACCTAGCAGACACTTCCGTATTAGGTGTCTCTGTTTTATGTATCCATTAAACTTTGTATTTCCCCTATCAAATAACTCTGTATTACAATTGTTTGTCTTTCTTCCCCACTAGGCTACAAGTGTTTTGCAAGGAGGGAACATATCTTTCTTGTTTACCATCAAATCTCCAGTAGCTACCTTAATGCCTCTACAAAATAGCTGCTCACTAAATATTTCTTGAATAAATGACTGGACATTGTGTAAAAGAAATACTATTAATAATAACTTTGATTTATTGACTATTGTGTTCTAGGTACTTTACATATATTGTCATTTGATTTCCAACACAATCACTTGTAACAGATATTGTCATACACTTTTTTTTTTTTTTTGATCAAGAAACTGAGAACTGAAAAGATGCCAGAGACACTGCTTCTTAAATTAGAGCCACTTTGGAGGTTTTCTGAAGGCTTCATTTATTTGCCCCAATATGGTTCTCTTTATAAAACATTTAGCCTCATATTATTGCACTGGCATAACTTCTGTAAGGGCTGTTCTTAAAATTCAGCTTTTTTTTTTTTTTAGAAATAGGAATGTGTATTTCCCAAGAGTCAGTAAACAGGCATCTCAAGTGCTTCAAAGTTGAAAGGTAGACATCAAAAGCTTTGTGAAACATTCAACCTTGACATTCATCCATCCTAATTGGCAAGGCTTGTGTTGGCTGCTTGCTGAGATAAGAGGGATTTTCAGTGTATAATATGCAGGTCATTGGCTTTAAGTTGGGTCCATCTTAATTTATTGGAGTCTTCACACTTCTAGGTGATACGAAGAGGAAAGATTGGCTTTATTAGGTGCTTTTCCTATCTTCAATAGACCTACTTTAATAGATAATGATGGCTAACAACTTGATGACATTTCTCTGATTTTATTTCAGCATTTGGAAGGTGATGAATTCTAGGACTCACTAATGTTAAAATGAGCTCATAGCTCAGAATAGTGAGTCTGGGAGTCACAAAAAGTCCATTTTTCCTAACTTTAGCCCTGTAGCTTTAGCTCTGTGCCTCTTCAAGTACAACCTGACATTTGTATCTGAACGATTGAGAGCTCTTAGAAGCAATTAAGAGTATACTTGGATACCCAACCAAATGTTTCAACTTAATACGTCTCTTTTGAAAAGGAAAGCTCAAGTGTCTGCTAAATTTGGAAAGGAGACTTGATACCAGTTAATATCTAGAGGAAGTCTTATATGTAAGCAGCTGGGTCACTATTTCTTTGGCGAAATTTGGGGGCATCAGAAAGGTACCCTGTTCTCCAAAATCTCCTCTAGTTTATTCCCAAATCCTAGGACATCAACATGAGAAAAAAACTTTTCATATCATGATTAGAGATGAGGATATAAATAATCCTAAAGGAGTAACACCTTGGTTTATGTTCATGTTTTGATATCCGTAACTGAAATAAATCTTTCCCTATGGGTTGTCATAGGATGAGAGTGAAGGGACATTACAACATTGGCCAGCAGAAAGTACAAAAGGGGAAAGCTGATGCATTGAAGACAAGGCAGCCATTTTACAATTTTTGTCAGAACCAAAACGAAAACCAAGCCTGTTGCTGTCGAGTCAATCCCAATTCAAAACAACCCTACAGGACAAAGCAGAACTGCTCCATAGGGCTTCCAAGGAGCAGCTGGTGGATTTGAACCACCAACCTTTTGGTTAGGAGCCCAAGGCTTAACCACTGAACCGCAAGGGCTTCAGACAGATGATACCAGTTGTAAAATGCAGTGTCTCATTTTGGCCCAGCCTAATTCACATTAATTACATATGAAGTAAAGCCTGGGACCAACAGGCAGTTGTTCAAACAGAACAAAGGGATACTGTGTGGTTTAAAATCAGGAAAGGTGTACATCAGGATTGTATCCTTTCACCATACTTTTTAAATCTGTATGCTGAACAAAAGATCTGAGAAGCTGGGCTATATGAAGAAGAGTGTGCCATCAGGATTAGACAATGACTCATTAACCACCTGTGATATGCAGACGACACAGCCTTGCTTGCTGAAAGTGAAGAGGACTTGAACCACTTACTGATGAAGATCAAAGGCCACAGACTTCAGTATGGATTACACCTCAATATAAGACAAAAATCCTCACAACTGGACCAATATGCAACATCACTATAAATGGAGAAAATATTGAAGTTGTCAAGGATTTCATTTTACTTGGGTCCACGATCAACACCCATGGAAGCAGCAGTCAAATAGTCAAATGACGTGTCGTATTGGGCAAATCTGCTACAAAACACCTCTTTAAAGTGTTAAAAGGCAAAAATGTCACTTTAAGGACTAAGGTGCTCTCGATCCAAGTCATGGTGTTTTCAATCACCTCATATGCATGCGAAAGCTGGACAATGAATAAGGAAGACCAAAGAAGAATTGATACCTTTGACTCGTAGTTTTGGCAAAGAATATTGAATGTACCATAGACTACCAGAAGAAAGTACAAGCACCCAGAATGCTCCCTAGAAGCAAAGATGGTGAGACTTTGTTTCATATTCTTTGGACATGTTATCAGGACAGAGCAGTCCCTGGAGAAAGACATTGTGCTTGGTAAAGTAGAGGGTCAAGGAAAAAGAGGAAGACCCTCACAGAGATAGACTGACACAGCGGCTGCCACAACGGGCTCAAAGCATAACAATTGTGAGGATGATGCCGGACTGGGGGTAGTGTTTCATTCTGTTGTACATGTAGGGTTACTATGAGCTGGAACCGATTCGAAGGCACCTAAACAACAGCAACAACATTCAGTTGGAACTGTTGGTGGTGCAACAGTTAAACTCTCAGCTGAGAACCAAAAGTTTGGGAGGTTGGCAGCTTTTCAGGAGATAAACCTGGCAATCTGCTCCCATAAAGATTACAGCCAAGAAAACCCTATCACCATGAGTCAGATTGGACTTGAAGGCACTCAACGACAACAACCCAGTTTTGATTATAAAAACCTTTGTTTCTTCATTTACTTAAGAATTATTATTTTTTTTTTTGCAAAGAGCACTTTCGTATGTTTGTACTCATAAAGATGGTAGACATTGAAAATGTGCAAAAATTAAAATTATTATCCATCATTACCATCATCATCATCATTATCGCCATAATCATCATGCTTTGGTAGAAAGTTTTCTCAGCTATGCAAAAGTTATACACTGAAGGGAGCTCAAAGACATTGGATCCAGTGGTCATCAGCCTGAGCGAAAAGATGATAACTCTTACAATAGGACATCAGTATCTTTGGGAATAACTAGGTGGAATGGGATATTTTAACATCAATTATTTTTTATTAATTCTTATCCTCTTTTAATAAATGTCAAATAATTAAATATCCTTATTTTTTCAGATGTGAAAATGAATCCAGGAACATTAAATAACCTGCACAAAGTTATACAGCTAACTACAGGAGTAGGGAAGGGTCAGAATTTCTTTTATTTTAGACTTTCCTGTCCATGGTCTTTCCCAGGGCTCCTGGGTACTCTATAGAGTCAGTGTGTCACTTCTTCAGTTCCTCCTGGGTAATGGGGATCCCCCCAAAATGAATACATCTAAGAGTGGCATATAAGGCCTATCAGAGTCAGCATGATTTTTCTTATCTCTTCAAAGTCAAGGGGCTTTGAATTATTTAAAAAAAGATCTGGCCTAAGCAGAAAAATCACCCCCACCTCCAAGAATAACAATAGACTTCTGATATTTTAATGCACTTTTCTTTGAATGAACAACGCATTTAAAGAAAATGGGACAAAGAAACCCTGATGTGATGCTTCTCATAATAAAAGAAATGTGTCAATGGAAAAATGTAAGATGAGAGTTAATAAAAACTCTTGTTAATAATCGAAGTATAATCAGGTATTTCCCTGCAGCCCAAGGAGTTAAAAATCAAGAATATGAATTTCAGCAGTGCATCTCAACTTTCGTGTACATTTGTATCACTTGGAAAACTTGTTAAGCTACATCTTGCTGGGTCCCACCCCAGAGTTTCTGGTTCAGTCATTCTGGGGTGTTCCCAGGCAATGATGTTGCTGCGGGAACCACACTTTGAGAACTACTGGGGTCCAGCAGGAGCCCTGGTGGCACAGCGTTTAAGAGTTCGGCTGCTAACCAAAAGGTTGGCACTTTAAATCCACCAGAGGCTCCTTGGAAATCCTATGGAACAGTTCCACTCTGTACTATAGGGTCGCTATGAGTCAGAATTGACTTGACAGCAAAGGATTTGGTTTTTGGGGTACGATAACCCCTCCAGCTGCTTATTGATGATTAGCATGATTCCAATGGGCCTTCGAGCTTTTCGGTGCATGACTATAGGTAAGTTTGTAAATACAAAGATCTTTGGTGAAAGGACAGTGACTTATTCATTTTCTAAACATTTCCCATGAAAGTATGTGGCCAAACTAGCAACATAAATATAAATTAATTGATCATGATCCTTGTCTTCAAGAAACTGACACCTAGTCAGAAAAAGAGGAACAAAAACAATATATAACATGATATGGTAAGTGTAAAGGGAGAAAGGAGCACATCGTACTCTAGAATGACAATGTTGGCAGTATCCAAAAGATTAAGGAAGATATGATCCTTAAGTATTACTTTGCAGTAAAATAACTGATACTTAGAGAAATACGTGCCAGATGCTATGCTAAACATACTGCATGTTTTACTTAATTTGACATTCACAAAAATAAGCATACACACACACACACACGGAACAAAAGCCAAACAGTAAAAACCCTAGAGTTAAATATTATTATTTGATAGTTGTGCTAGATTTCATCCCCTTACCTCCTGTATTAGTCTCTGTCTTAGTCATCTACTGCCGCTATAACAGAAGTACCACAAGTGGATGGCTTTAACAAAGATAAATTTATTTTCTCACAGTCCAGTAGATTAGAAGCCCAAATGCAGGGCGTCAGCTCCAGGAGAAGCCTTTATCTCTCTGTTGGATCTGGAGTAAGATCCTTCTTGTCAGTCTTCCCCTGGACTAGGAGCTTCTTCTCGCAGGAACCCCAGGTCCAAAGGATGCACTCTGCTCCTGCTACTGTTTTCTTGGTGGTATGAGGTCACCCTCTCTGCTTGCTTCCCTTTCTTTTTATCTCTTGTAAGATAAAAGGTAGCAGAGGCCACACTCCAGGGAAACTCGCTTTACATTGGATCAGGGATGTGACCTTAGTAAGGGTGTTACAATCCTACCCTAATCCTTTCAACATAAAATTACAATCACAAAATGGAAGACAACCACAGAATACTGGGAATCATGGCCCAACTTGACACATATTTTTGGGAGACCTAATTTAATCCACAACTGTTGGCTATGACTGTTGCTTCAGGCTCCTTGGAATAATCTCACACAAATTGCATCATTGCTGTACCAGGGATGGGAGATATTTCACTGACTTTGGTGAAAGATTCAGCCCCCTTTGGGTCAATGTTATTTAGTCCTACTCTACCATTTTCCTGGGTATAATATGTGGGTTTCTTAACTTTCTTCACCTTTTGAGCCAACCATCTTTTTTTTTCTTTCAATTATTGTCCTAAAGGCAGAAAGGAACTAGGGAACACCCTTTCTTTCCCAAATCTTCATTTACTTCTCCCCTCCTTTTATGCCTTGATCCACCCCAAACTCTCCAGAATCTCCATACTTCATTCTATCCTTCCAAACTCTTTAACTCAAGTTTTCCGCTTGAACCTCTCCATCCAAAGTTCAATTATCCAGTTGCAGAACACTGAACCATTATCTGAGTATTTTAAACCTGGTTATTTGGTATCACCAGATAACTCAAATATTTCTCCCCAGATCTTGCTATGTAGATATCATCCACAAATTCAGTAACTGAAAAAGTACTGATTTGATACCAGGTATTCAAAAAAAAAAAAAAAAATTTTTTTTTTTTTTTAATTCTGTTACGAAAAACCAAACCCAGTGCCATTGAGTCGATTCCGACTCATAGGTATTCTGTTAGACACTGAAATAAAATATAAAATAAAATAAAAACCATGAATCTGCCATTAAAAAAAATAAGATAGTGTCCTCTGAAAATTAATATGTAGGTTCTGGTTTACAATTCAAAAAGAATTTTTACATACATGATCTTATTAATTTACTCCAACAAACAACCAAGTAAAATGATAAGGTAAAGGTTACCCTTACATTAAAGATAAGGAGTCTCTCAAGGAACAGAAGGGACTGCCAAATGTCACTCAGCTAAGAAGCACAGGAGATAAAATACGAACTAGATTTTTCGAGCCTGGAAAGGATGTGCATTTCCTCATGTTCTGCCTCAGCCTTGGGATGTACGGGAAGGAAACACTCCACAAAATATTGCAATTACTCTAAATGTGTTGACCGACAGGGTTAGTTCTGGTTTCTTGTAGAGAAGAGACAGCGGCATCTGCCGTTGGTGTTTGGATGCAAACTGCTGCATCCAGGGCTTTAGATGAAACACAATACACCTCGTTGCGCCCTTTATTATCAGTGGACTGCCTTGGCTGCCTGTGTTCGTGGTTTGGATGGGATTTTTATAGCAATGTTTACTCCATACCATATGTGTAACGTTTTGTGCAAGACATTTACTTGTGTTTTGGGATTCAGCCCTGCACATTGCTGCTTACACACCTAAACTCCCCACAGTCGTACTGGAGAAAACGTCAGCATGATGAAGACCCTTAAATCCCCAGTAGTTTCACCTTGAGACATAATGTCAGTGCACCGGAGCCTCATTAGAGACTTGTTTCCCATTGCTACCTAACAGGGGGATCGTTTATTTTCCAGGCGGGAGACATGAATCTTCTGACAATATTCTATTATGATGTTATCTCCAATGAGATAATTTGATTTGATAAATGCAAATGCAGAAAACTGGCAGTTACTGCTTTTTCTCCCTTTTCAAGGTATTTTATTTTTTAAGAAGGAATTCAGTTTAGGTGAATAATATCAGTTTCCCAATCCCTTTAATAAGAATGTAACCTTGCCACTTTCTTGTTATCCTGAATCCCAGAAATACTCTTTACCCTTCATTTAAAGAAGTCTTCTAAAACCTCCTGTGCATCCACATAACAACCCCTCCCCAAATCAAGTCAGTGAGCAAATAGAATAAGTACAACTACCTATGTGGTATTAATTAAAAATAAAGCAACCATGTATTCAACTGCAGGTTTAGTAGCTACTGCTAATATTATGAAGATGAAAAGAACCTTTGACTGTATATTCCTACATCTTGAATTTCAGATACAACAATGAAAAGGTCTTAGCTTGGAGAATGGGTGAGGTAAATGCTAATGAAATGGAATTATTCACTACTTTATCTCGTACCTTTTATGGTTAACTGGCAAAAAATCTGTGTCAGTGTATTTGTTGGAATACTTTCTTCATATTGTCATGACTATAAAGTAAATCTATGTTAAAAAAAAAAAAAGTTGCTGTCAAGTCAATTCTAACTTGTGGCAACCCCTTGCGCATCCAAGTAGAACTGTGCTCCACAGCATTTTCAATGGCTGTGATCTTTTGGAAGTAGATTGCCAAGCCTTTTTTCCAAAGAGTTTCTGGGTGGATTTGAACCATCAACCTTTATAGTTAGTAGTCGAGCAGGTAACCATTTGCACCACCCAAGGAACTGTCAAATGGTAATATAATTTGATGACTAGAAGGGGACTTTGAACTTATTTTACTTTGTCACCTCATAGTGCAGACTTTATATGATTTGTTCAAAGTCATTTGGCTTCATAGAGACTGAGATGGGATTGGAATTCAAGTTTTCAGTTGGTTTGTCCTTGTGGCCCTGAAACCAGTTGTGGTGGAAAGTCAACCCTTTATTAAATAATCAGCAGCAAGATTCTTGTGGTGGAAAATGTTAGTTGTGCCTGCTACCTTCTTGGTTTTTGGAATTCAAAGTCAACTAGGATTGTCATGACACGTCAACCTGAAACACAATGTCCCTTTCTGGATGTATAACTAATCCTAATATTGCATAACTTTTGTTTTTTAAAACACATTATGTTGTGGAGAACAAAGAGTTTAACTCACGGTTTTCCTTGTGCTATTGTCACTCAATTCTTTAACTCAACTTTTATTTAAATTTATTTTGGGAGAGTTATCTCTTATTTACACTGATAATAAATATGAATACAATTAAGTGATATTTATTTTATTCCATTAAAGGAGAAAAAAAAAATCAAATCCTGAAGAAATAAATTCAAATAAAGCAGCTTTTTTCTTTTTCCTGTAAGTGAAAATAGAGAGTAGTCTGCCATTGTTTGGAGAGTGACCTGGAAGAATGAAGAGGATGGGTATTAAGAGTCAGAATTAAAAGCATTAGTGAAGAAAAATGTCCCATTCGCCCCCTCATACTAATGGCATAAATGTGGTGGCGATTGTGGGAGAGACCATTTCTCAAGAGGCTAATAGCTGAAACATGTCTCCAAAATGATTCACTACCGTTTTTACTCACATGCCAAATTACTCTTTCTAAGTGGAACTCTTAGACATTTCAATTTCCTAAATTTATAAATTTAGTCAACTCTCTATGGTGCAAAATTAGGAAAATCAATATTACCCTATAGTAAACTGGAATTTTGTAATGATTCAGCAATAGTAACTCTCTTCTTCATAATTTTAAATAAAATGCTCATCCAACCCCTGTCATGACACCCAGAGGAGTTTGAAAATGTGACAAGTCATGGAATCAGATCAGCTGTTAAAGGAAGACCTGCTTCTGGATGATGTATTGAGCCAATTTGCCTTCCCACTCAAGAACAATATGGTCACAAATGCCAACGCATAAATTAGCCCTGGAATGTAGGTGGAAATGATTTCTTGCAAGCTGACGGAGTATCACCACAAAATACCTCTGATAGCTCATAAATAGAGAAGTCTGCTTTTCTGATCTTGTACAGGCAATAGAGCGTAACAGTAGGATGGTTCTTCCAAAATCTCATAATCTGACTTGGGGTTAAAGCCCAGATCTACCATTTTTATTTGTGTGATCTTCCACAAATGAATAAATTTCTCCAAACTTCAGCTTTGGTCACATTAAATATTCAAACTTAAATAAAATTATTTCCTTGAGAGTGGAGCTGTGAGGACTAAATAAGATAGTGTTTGTAAATTTAAATTTTCATGCAATGCTAGTTCCTCTCTGTCCCTGCACCATGTTGTGGGGGTTGCAGAAGCCAGATTCTAATATGGTAAGAATTGGTATATGGGACACTTAAGGATTCTTTAAAAAAAATCTCTTCTAACTGTTCTTTGTATTTTATCCAGCATAATAAGCCAGATTCTTAGAATGTATTTATTCCTCATAAAACCCTATGTTACATTATTGTCTCCATTAGAGGATACACAGTTCTAAGAGGTTATGGTCTCCCACTCATTGTCAATTATTAACTAATTAAAATATTTATTCAACAAATATTTATGGAGCCTAGTATGTGCCAGATAACACGCTAGATTCTGCGATACACTGATGAGGAAACCAGTAAAGCTCCTTGCTGTGATATTCCTGTGGGGAAGATAGGTGGTAAACAAGTAAACAAATTGTAATAAGAGCTATGCAAGAAATCAACAGGCTATAATGAAAGTGGAAGAGTCCATGAGCAGTGCACATGGTTAACACACTTGGCTACTAATTGAAAGGTTGGGGATTAAAACCTATCCAGAAGGACCTCAGAAGAAAGGACTGGCAAACAACTTCCAAAAAATTGGCCATGGAAAACTTTATGACACACGAGGTCTGATCTGCCACCAGTCATGGGGATGGTGCAAGACCAGGCAGAATATCCTCCCATTGTGCGTGCGGTTGTCATGAATTGAGGCCAACTTGATGGCCGTTAACAACAACAAAGAAAGTGGATCGCAAACATAGTGACATGAAGAAAAAAATGGTACATGCTGGAGAGAAATGCTGGCATCCTAACTATTGTGCGTACTCCCAAGGGGAAAGGAGAGGGAAAAAAAGCGGGGAGCAATCCATCCGTGACCCACACAGACTCTTCTCTGGGGAGTGTCTGCCAGTAGCAAAAGGAGTTTCCAGAAGAATATCTAAACCTAGGATTTATGTAAAGGTCAAAAGAAAGAGTCAAAGGTCAGAGTGGCCCAGGCCAGCCACAAAGGCGCAAGGTGAAGGAAGAGGAAACAAGGAGGATATTGCAGACCCAAATGATTTGGTTTTAACTCTAGCTGGCTCAGATTCATTGGAGAATGCCCTAAATCTCTAGACCCCCAGGCCTTTAAGCATAGGCAAAATGTCTTTTCAATGTTATGTGAAAGATATGAGCATCAGAGGGACATGCAGTCATGCGGACCTGATTCACTGCTCCTTTGGTGCTAGTAAATCTCAAACACTCAACCCATAATCAATGGGGCTCATTTTCGAGAGAGCATGGATTATGACTATTTTCATGCAAAGCACTTTTCATATAGTACATGGAAGTTTTTCAGCTGGAGCTACACATTCTAATTTGATAGCTACCCTCCTGGACTTGGGCCTTTTCATTTATCTTTTGTCAAGATTGCTGATTTTTTAAAAAAGCCATTTCTTTTTTTTCTTTGCAGAGATGCCGATCAGCCAGCAGATGCTGCCCTACTGCACAGAACTACACAACTGGACAGAGATGTTGGTCCTGTGGTTTCAGCTCTCATCAATTCCCAGCTAAGACAGCCATGGAGTGTGGCAAACACACTCATCACCCTTGAGTTATAAAGAGCAAAGTGCTACCAGGAGAATCTTTCAAATGTCAGAGATATTTTGACCTAGAAGCACCCTCTTGCTAGGGACTATTTAGTGAAACTCCTCAGTTTAATAGAGGGTAGTTGGAGCAACCCAGGATCCTTAGGGAGGAGGCTAACAAACGAAAGATAAAGGAAGCAATGCATCATCAGTCGGGAGAAGTCAAGCTGCACAAGCTTGTTGAGTGAAGTGGTTCAGTTCTCAGTTTCAGGAGGCAGGGAGACCTGGACCAGGCACTTGGTTCATTCTGTATGTGATCTTAACCAAAACTGCCGTAGCTGCAGTGGCCTCTTCAGTGTGTGAGATGAAACTGGATAAAGCATGTAAAACTGTTAGCACAGTGGTAAGCGCTCAATTATACATGCCCAATAATTTTAGTTAACATCATTCTTAATATTAATTCCACCACCCATCTGTCAGTTTGCCATACTGTGGTGACTTGTATGTTGGTATGACCCTGGAAGCTATACCATCAATATTTGAAATACTATACCAGCAGGGTCACCTATGGTGGACAGGTTTCAGTAGCGCTTCCAGACTAAGACAGATTAAGGACAATGGCCTGCCAATCTACTTCTGAAAATTCTTGTTAGTTGCTATCAAGTCAATTCCAACTCATAAAAATCCCATGTAAAACAGAGTAGAACTACTCCATAGGGTTTTCTTGGCTATAATCTAACAGAAGCAGATTGCCAGGCCTTTTCTTCCGTGGGACTGCTGGGTAGGTTCAAACCATCAGCTTTTCTTCTAGCAGCCCAGTGCAAGCCATTTGTGCCATGTGGAAAAATTAGCCAATGAAAGCCCTGTGGATCAAAACAAAGTATTGTCTGATACAGTGCTGGAAGATGAGCCCCATAGGTGTAAGACACTCAAAATATGCAGTGGTTGCTACAATGGAATTGAGCATACCAATGCTTTGGAAAATAGCACACGGCTAAGGCACTGCTTTGTTCTGGTGTATTGGGGTCACCACGTCAGAACCAACTCAATGGCACTAACAACAACAATATTAATTACTATGATTATTGCAGTTACAAGTACCAAGTGACACAGGAGAAAAAATGGCTGAGGGTCACCATTTAGTCTTCAGATTATCAATATGGAAAGCTTTTTAAAAAATATTTTCTTGTGTTTTAGGCAAAAGTTTACATAGCAAATTAGACTTCCATTCAACAATTCATACACAAATTTTGTTTTGTGACGTTGGTTACAATCCCCCTAATGTGTCAGCACTCTCATCATTTCCACTCACCTGTCCCATTTCCATCCATCCAGTTTCTCTGCCCCTCTTTGCCTTCTCATCTTTGCTTTTGTGAAATGTTGACAGTTTGGTCTTACATAGTTGTTTGAAGGAATACATTCCTCATATGGAAAGTTTTTTTGAATGTGTGTTTAATTTTCCAAATAAAGTACCAAAAAAGTGATGTGAAGAGGACTGTTTATAGTACTATTCAATCCTCAGCTAACCTCTTAATCTTATTTTCAACCTTGGTTTGTTTTTGGTATAACTTAATGATGTTAGACCCGTAAATAAGTACAGAGAAATCAGGACCTGCATTCTACCAATCAACTTCTTGCTAATGGGAAATTGGTTTTTCTGTGTCTCAGTGTCTGAATATACATCTTGGAAATAACAATCCCTGCCTAATTCCAAGTTTTAGTATAAAGATCAAAAAATGATAATGAATTTGAAATTTGCTATATAAATTTATAACTTCATTAATAGAATAACTTGTTTGGGCTTAGTTTTTTTTTTTTTTTAAATAAAAAATTAATCATTTACCTTCCTCTCAGGAATAAAAAAAAATAAGAAAATATCTACAAAGCTGATGAACCGTCTGGTAAATAACTAACGTGTAAAAGGCAACAGAAATATTATTTTGCAAACATATGCTTTTGCTCAGTTGTAAATTTCCTAAAACTTTGGAGTTTTTCATCTCTCCCAATGTCATTGTGGCATCTGTAAACGTTAGTGCTATTGGGAGTAATCTGGTACTGTATGGGCAAAAGCAGCCTGTGAGACTGATGAGAGGTATGTTTTATGTAGAGGTGATGTCTGTCTGGAAAACTGTCCAAAGGGAAAGGGGGAATACAAATATTCTCCTCCTATAAGTATATGTAAAACTTAGGCAAATAAAAGGCAGGCTCTCTGGTAAAAAACAAAAAAAGCAAAAGCAAAAACAAACAAACAAAAAAAGAGGTAGCATTTTGAGATGATAATCATTTACACTGTAGTATGAATGAGTTCAGATCCTTTTACAATAGTAAGTTCAGTTCTGCATTAATCTGAGACAAGGAGAAATAATGAACACCAAAAGAGACTACAGACTTCAAAGTAATGAGAACAAACTTCTTAACTTTGACACATCACAGGGACTTGCCAATTAATGAAAAATATAATTTTGAATCAAAGGAAAAAGACCAGTAAAAGGTAGTGAAAACAAGTCATTGGTATCAAAGACTTTGAAGAAAAGAATTAAATTGTTCAGGACCACATGCCGTCCCTACCTAGGTCTCAGAAGTAATGTTTGAGAAGAAAACCATCATTTAAAATACCAAACCAAAAAAACCAAACCCAGTGCCGTCGAGTCGATTCCTACTCATAGCGACCCTATAGGACAGAGTAGAGCTGCCCCATAGAGTTTCCAAGGAGTGCCTGTCAGATTCGAACTGCCGACCCTTTGGCTAGCAGCCGTAGCACTTAACCACTATGCCACCAGGGTTCAAAATACAGCACCATTTAAAAACATACCTTTTTTAAAACAATTATTCCAATCTTAAAACAATATTAAGTTTAACCACACTGATTAGCATTTATTTACATTTAAATTTATAACTTTATATTTAAAGTAAGTAAGTGCTAATTTTATTTTTTAAATTTCTATTTAAAATGAGTAAGTAACTTATACTTAAAATCAGGAAGCACAAGTGCCAATCGTATATTTACTCTCACTCATACAGATATGCACTGGGGTAGAAAAAGAAAATGAAAGAAAAAGTTGTAGGAGAGAGGCAAATCTATGGGCTATTTTTTTCCCCTAAGGAAAATGAAAATAAACCTCTATTCAAAAATCCTTCAGGCTTCTGAAGGTCCCATCACCAGTAACTGTGGGGCAGCCATGGGCTGGGTAACGGCAGCACTTCCAGCATCCCATGAATAATTATCTGTGTCCTGAGTGCTTGCCAGCATGACGCATCTTCATTTCATTAAGGGAAAGGACAGGCTGGAATTGGCAATGGCAGAATTCATTTATCACATTTTAATGGAGAACCAGCTCAGTGAGGGCGGGCCTAATGGGATATTTCTAAAGAAATTAGCCAGCTTCTATGAAAGGGCCATCTCCTATCTGTCTGTGCTAGTGATGGCTAGCAGGGGCCACCACACAGGGAAACTTCCTACCCTCCCCTTTGCTTTGCTTTTCTGAGACATGTGATCCTTTTTGGATGAGCCATCTCACAAATGCTTGAATGAAGCATTATGCTAAGTGATACCAAATTTTAACATGGAGGAAATGGAGCTCAATTTGATTTTTCTATCTGTGTATTAAATTTATGGAGAGTGATGTATCTGTATACCCAGGCCTGCATAACACTAATATCGCTAAATCCACTTATGTCCCCACTCCTGAAAATACAAATAAAAAGTTATTTCTTATTTTTGTTACTTTCCTTATTGTTTTAATACCCTTAGTTTGGGGCTTGTAGAACAAAAATCATTTTGATAGAGCACACTTCCAGGAATTTCTGAAGGTGACAAAAACTGCATTTGATACAAACTCAATTCACTAAAACGTAATACACTTAGCACTTGTATCAGCTGGTAGCGTAATCCTGTACCTTCTGTTTTCCCCACATTATTACCCTGAGTATCAGCATATCATCGGACATATATCATATGAATTTGAATTACTAATCGATTGTGTCCCTGACACACCATTATTGTTTACTATTGTTGTTGTGTGCCTTCAGTCCAGTCAGTTCCAACTCATAGGGACTCTACAGGACGGAATAGAACTGCCCCAAAGGGTTTCCAAGGAGTGGCTGGTAGATTTGAACTGCTGATCTTTTGTTTAGCAGCCAACTCTTAACCACTATGCCCACTGGGAAGGGAGTTTTATGTTGGGATCCTTAGTGAATAATCTACATAAAATTGGTACTAGAGCTTGCAAAGTTAAGAATACAAACTTCTTTGACAAAGGGACTCTATGCAGAGAAAACTTGAGAAGTTCAACTGATTGTGCTCTGTGCTAAAATCAAGAGGCCAGACCTTTTATGATTTATTTACCTAACAAATATTTATTGAACATCTACTATGGGCCAGACACTGTGCTTGGAGGTGAAAAGATAGCAGTGAATAAACAAATAAAGACTCTGTCCTAAATAAACTTACATTCTTATGAAGGGTGCACACCACAAACAAATAAATCCAGAATTGTGATATTGGCTAACTCGCCCTAGAAACTTAATTGTTTAAATAATGTACTTGGGATTGTTTTAAAAATTAAACATTTATGCTAACACAAAATATTATTAGTATGGTCAATATTGAATCAGAGATATTAGCATGATTAGATTATCTGGTACATGAGCTTGAGAAGAAAATGTAGAAAGCAAATAAATTTAAGTGCATATATCTAAAACAAGAGGAAAAGTATAGTATTGTGAATAGTTCCAAAGGCAAAGAAGAGATACTTAACATTTAGGGGAAAATGATAAATAAGATCCTGAGGCAAGAAATCAGAGAGACAAATTGGCAAGAGAGAGCAGTGATCTTGGCAGAAATATGTTGGATAGATTCAAACAAAAAGTGAACAACATAGTAAGGAAACAGAAGGTTACAATAAGCAAAGCTGGAAATATGTTGGGTATGAACTGAAAGTTTGGCTCTCTGCCTCATCAGGTCTCCATCTGCTGTCCAAATTTGCAGATTCTCAGTTACCTCTATGTATTCACATCTCTTTTCCTGCAAAAGTGTATATTTCTCTTGGATCACCATAGAGTCTTCAAGGGCATGTTCAATAGGGTAGCTACTAGCCAGATGTGGTGATTTATATTTTCATAGAAAATGAAAGAAAATAGAGTTCTCAGTGGCATCACTAGGGTTGATATCACCAGTGCGGTAACTCATGGTGTCACCCTCCCTTCCATGAACCTCCTCCTATACCAGACCATAGAGAATCCTTAGTAATGTTTATTATCAGTCTAAATCGTACAATAATATGCAATAAATAAAGTTGTCAATTGCTTAAGCGTAGTATTTCTTAGATCATATTAGTATTAACAACAAAATTGTTTTGACAAAGGTTTCTACTTTGAATTCCAACATTATTAGTAACTGAGCAGTGGAAGGCTTTTTTGAATTTTCTCCTTCTTTCCCTTTAATTACTACTTCATTCTCAAAAAAGTTATTGATGTAGGTTCACGAATACTAATTACCACACTATCGTAGCCAAAAACTCTGAAAATTTAGTAAAATCATCGATTATAAAAGCACCAGCAATAACAAAAATAACAGCCTGTGCTTATAGTGAGCACACACACACACACAAAAAACCCCTGTCATTTGAGGCATCCTTACAATAATGACAGCTCTGACTGGAGTGTATTGTTGTTGTTGTTAGGTGCTGTTGAGATGGTTCCGACTCATAGTGACTTTATGAACAACAGAAAGAAACATTGCCTGGTCCTGTGCCATCCTTACAATCATTGTCATGCTTGAGCTCATTGTTGCAGCCACTGTGTCAATCCACCTCATTGAGGGTCTTCCCCTTTTCCACCCACCTTGTACTTTGTCAAGCATGATGTCCTTCTCCAGGGACTGATCCCTCCTGACATGTCCAAAGTATGTAAGATGCAGTCTCTCCATCCCTGCTTCTAAGGAGCATTCTGGCCGCACTTCTTCCAGAACAGATTTGTACCTTCTTTTGGTAGTCCATGGTATATTCAATATTCTTCCCCAGCACCACAATTGAAAGGTGTCAATTCTTCTTCAGTCTTCCTTGTTCAATGTCCAGTTTTTGCATGCATATGAGGCGATTGAAAATACCATGGCTTCGGTCAGGCGCACCTTAGTCTTCAAGGTGACAGCTTTGCTTTTCAACACTTTAAAGAGGTCCTTTGCAGCAGATTTACCCAATGCAATGCGTCATTTGATTTCTTGACTGCTGCTTCCATAGATGTTGATCGTGGATCCAAGTAAAGTGAAATCCTTGACAACTTCAATCTTTTCTCTGTTTATCATGATTTTGCTCACTGGTTCAGTTTTGATGATTTTTTCTTTTCTTTATGTTGAGGTGCAATCCATAGTGAAGGCTGTGATCTTTGATCTTCATTAGTAAGGGCTTCAAGTCCTTTTCACTTTCAGCAAGCAAGGTTGTGTCATCTGCATAATGCAGGTTGTTAATGAGTCTTCCTCCAATCCTGATGGCCTGTTCTTCTTCATATAGTCCAGCTTCTCAGATTATTTGCTCAGCATACAGATTGAATAGGTATGGTGAAAGGATACAACCCTGACGCACACCCTTCCTGACTTTAAACCATGAAGCATCCCCTTGTTCTGTCCAAAAAACTGCCTCTTGATCTATGTAAAGGTTCCTTGTGAGCACAATTAAGTATTTTGGAATTCCCATTCTTAACAATGTTATCCATAATTTGTTATGATTCACACAGTCTAATGCTTTTGTGTAGTCCATAAAACACAGGTAAACATCCTTCTGGTATTCTCTGCTTTCAGCCAGGATCCATCTGACATCAGCAACGATATCCCTGATTCCACGTCCTCTTCTGAAACCGGCCTGAATTTCTGGCAGTTCCCTGTCGATATACTGCTGCAGCCATTTTTGAATGATTTTCAGCAAAATTTTGCTTGCGTGTGACATTAATGATATTGTTCTATAATTTCCACATTTGGTTGGATCACCTTTCTTGGGAATAGGCATAAATATGGATCTCTTCCAGTCAGTTTGGCCAGGAAGCTGTCTTCCATATCTCTTGGCATAGATGAGTGAGTACCTCCAGCACTGCATCCATTTATTGAAATATCTCAGTTGATATCCCGTCAATTCCTGGAGCCTTGTTTTTTACCAATGCCTTCAGATTAGCTTGGATTTCTTTCTTCAGTACCATCAGTTCCTGATCATATGCTACCTCTTGAAATGGTTGAACATCCATCAATTTTTTTTTGGCATAATGACTCTGTGTGTTCCTTCCATCTTCTTTTAATGCTTCCTGTGCCATTTAATATTTCCCCCATAGAATCCTTCACTATTGCAACTCAAGGCTTGAATTTTTTTTTTCAGTTCTTTCAATTTGAGAAACACTGAGTGTGTTCTTCTCTTTTGGTTTCCTATCTCCAGCTTTTTGTACATGTCATTATAATACTTTACTTTGTCTCCTTGAGCCACTTTTTGAAATCTCCTGTTCAGTTCTTTTACTTCATCATTTCTTCCTTTTGCTTTAGCTGCTTGACATTCTTGAGCAAGTTTCTGAGTCTCCTCTGACATCCACCTTAGTCTTTTCCTTCTTTTCTGTCTTTTCAAAGACCTCTTGCATTCTTCATGGTTGATGTCCTTGATGTCATTCCACAACTTGTCTGGTCTTCGGTCATTAGTGTTCAAAGCATCATATCTATTCTCAAGATGGTCTCTAAATTCAGGTGGGGTATACTCAAGTTCATATTTTGGCTCTCATGGACTTGCTCTGATTTTCTTCAGTTTCAGCTTGAACTTGCATATGAGCAGTTGATAGTCTATTCTACAATCAGCCCCTGGCCTTGTTCTGACTGATGATATTAAGCTTATCCATCATCTCTTTCCACAGATGTAGTCAATTTGATTCCTGTGTGATCCATCTGGTGAGGTCCATGAGTACTGTCGCTGTTTATGTTGGTGAAAGAAGGTTATTTGCAATGAAGAAGTCGTTGGTCTTGCAAAATTCTACCTTTCGATCTCCAGCACTGTTTCTATCACTAAGGCCATATTTTCCAACTACTGATCCTTCTTCTTTGTTTCCAACTTTTACATTCCAATCACCAGTAATTATCAATGCATCTTGATTGCATGTTTGATCAATTTCAGACTGCAGAAGTTGATAAAAAATCTTCAATTTCTTTGTCTTTGACCTTAGTGGTTGGTGCATAAATTTGAATAATAGTTGTATTAACTGGTCTTCCTTGTAGGCATATGTGTATTATCCTATCACTGACAGCGTTGTACTTCAGGATAGGTCTTGAAATGTTCTTTTTGATGATGAATGCAACACCATTCCTCTTCAAGTTGTCATTCCCAGCGTGGTAGACTATAAAAAAAACCCAGTGATTGTCCAATTAAAAATGGCCAAAACCAGTCCATTTCAGCTCACTAATGCCTAGGCTATCAATGTTTATGTGTCCCATTTCATTTTTGATGATTTCCAATTTCCTAGATTCGTACTTTGTACATTCAAGGTCCAGTTATTAATGAATGTTTGCAGCTGTTTCTTCTCATTTTGAGCTGCACCATGTCAGCAAATGAAGGCCCTGACAGCTTTACTCCATCCACATCATTAAGGATGACTCTACATTGAGGAGGCAGCTCTTCCCCAGTCATTTTTTGAGTGCCTTCCAACCTGGGAGGCTCATCTTCCGGCACTATGTCAGACAATGTTCTGCTGCTATTCATGGCTAATTCTTTTCAGAAGTAGACTGCCAGGTCCTTCTTCCTAGTCTGTCTTAGTCTGGAAGCTCAGCTGAAACGTGTCCTCCATGGGTGACCCTGCAAGTGTCCGAATGCACAGCAACATGCAAGCCCCCACAGTATGACAAACTGACAGACACGTGTATTAGAAGGGTCAAAAAGTAAATTAACCTAAGAGTTTTAGCTTTGTAGATATATTGATACATGTAAGCTGGGCTTACAAAAAAAATGTTTTCATTGTTATCACTAACTACAGTGATATTTTTATAAAAAATAATAAATTTCTGCTGAAACACTGGACAAGAATTTTATAGATAGCCATTTTGGTTTCACCCCCTCTGACAGTGTCACCAGAAGTTCCCATAGCCGACGTGAAGTAGTATGGAATGTTTCCACCATTGCATAAAGTTCTTTTGGATAGAACTGATCTAGAAGGACTGGGAGGTCATTGAATGTGCCCTTTAGAGAGTTGGAGTTTAGTAAACATCTATAGAATGAGTACTGAACAAATAAAATACAGGCTACTCAATCCTCAGCTCCTCATAGATCAGGGTGAAGTAGGTCCATATGTAATAAGCTCTTTTTGTCTGCTGTATTTCTTCTTTATATTATTTATAACCACAACCGAACCTGTTGCAGGAGAGTCAGCTTTTACTCATTGTAACCCCATGTGTTACAGAGTAGAATTGCTTCATAGGGTTTTCTTGGCTGTAATCTTTACAGAGGCAGATCACCAAGCTTTTATCTCACAGTGCTACTGGGTGGTTTGCACAGCTAACGTTTTGGTTAGTAGTCGAGCGCAAACCATTTGTGACACCCAGGGACCTTCTTTAGCAGTGTAACTAATAATTGGTTGTGTTATTGGTATTTAAGGAGTCCTGGTGGCACAGGGGTTAAAGGGCTCAACCGCTAATTGAGAGATTAGCATTTCAAACCCACCAGCAGCTCTGCGGGAGAAACACTTGACAGTCTACTCCTGAAATTCTATGGGGTAGCTCTACCCTGTCCCCTAGGTTCGCTTATGAGTTGGAATCAACTCAATGGCAAAGGGCTTGGTGTTTTTTGGTTTATTGTTACTTAGTGTCTGTCTTCCCCAGTTAAGTGCATGATCTGCGAAAGCAATAAACATCCTTGCCTTCCTGGTACCATTCCCTACCTCTTCGCATTATGAATGCATAAATGTGCTGTTTTAATGAATGCATAAAATATTGGTATTGGAACAGATGGCATATTTTTATAAATCAGGTATCACTCCATATGGTTCTGAGTGCAGCCAATAATGTGCCACAGAAATACCTCACCCAGGCCAGGGGCTAGCAGGACATTAGGAAGTGCAGGTTATGCCTCCCCCCCAGAGCTCTAGCCTCCACTGTATTAGCCATGCTAAAGTCTTCCTGACGTATGGAGTGTCTCAGTGGGTAGAAGACTGGCTTGGGTCTTATTTTGGTGTCCTGAACCACTACTCAGCTAGCCATTGAGCAGGAGCTGAATATCCTCTTTGTGGAGACTAGTCTTAGGGGGTCACCTGAGTCAAGGAAGTAGTAGGGGTGTCCCTGATTCATGCAGCGCACACTGGTGCTAGAGGTTTGTCATCCTGCATAATTTCTAATTACTCAGGAACAAGTTGTGCCCCAACCCAATGTTAACGTTTGTAGAAAGGTTCTCAGCTACACCAGCCAGGGTTCTTTGCATTATGTCACCTTCCCTTTGTGTGTTCACACGGAGGAAGGCACTGGAGAGGCCTTCTCTTCATGGGGAAGGTCAGCACAGCCTAATCTGACACAGAAAAAGGTAAATATTTCTGTCCATCAGAAAAAAAAAAATGCATTCCATGAATGCCATAATTGAGACTCTTTGATAATAAATAAATAAATAGATGGATAGATAGATGATAGATGGATAGATAGATACATACATAACTAACCAAGGCAAGGACAATGGGGAGAAAAGTGTTGCCCTGGGTCTGGCAGCTGGAGCATCACTTGGAAATTCATTAGACATGCAAATTCTAGTGATTCTGTGGGTGAGGCCTAGGAATGTGGATTTTAATAAGTCCTTCAGGTGATTTTGGTGATTGCTAAAGTTTTGAGGACCGCAGGGCTAGAGGAAGATGAAACGCTTTGCATCCCTACTTGCACTGGGCTTTGGAATTGGGATCCAACAGTGGAGGCAGGTCCTTTGTTCCTGTTCCCACCATGTGCTGAAGCATTCGCTTCTTAGTAAATCCTTGAGGAGGGACCACTCACTAGCATCACATTCAGAATCTCCAGATCCCCGAGCCTTTCCAGTGCTGATCCCAGAGTGGAAGAGCTTCAGATGATGAAGTTTTCAAGGAGACAGGCACAGGCTTGCAGGGCTCAAGCTGGCACTAGGAGCATTGAGCCAGTGATTGTTCCAGCAGTGGGCACTTAAGGGACAGAGACACACCGTCTTTTCTCTTTCCACAATGACCCTCTCCAAGCTGAAATAGATCAACTTCTATTTTTTTCAATGCCATAGACTCAAATATCTTGTAACTTTACCTCTCTCTGTGACAATTTTCTCTCCAGATACTTTCAGGGGTTCCATGATTGTTTTCTGTCCCTTTCAATCTTATATGGCTAATTATCTGGTTCTCCTTTATTAAGAGAAGAAAACACAAAAAACAAAAACAAACAAAACACACACACACAAACACCCATTTACTTTCGGGCTTGATGTAGTTTTGGTACTTGTAAGCACTCTGCTGCATTTCAAATTCTCAAACGTTTGAACTCAAAAGACTCGCTCTTGTCCTTCATCTTATTTGGGTGTATTTGAAGATCAGAATATCACTTCTTCATGACTATATTCAGGAAATAATATTATAGTGCCTGCTTTGATCGCACAGCTGTCAGGAAGTTAATCTTATCTAACCTAAAATCCTAATCCTAAATTTTTTTCCTTTATCCCTTTTGTCAGTATTTAGTAGAGAAAGGAAACAGCTGGTCAGCATCTTATATGAGGTTGCCTTTGTCATTCTGACTCACTTTTGGCAACAGAGTTGTTTAATCACGATCTGTGAGGGAGGTTTTAGGGATGGGCACTATAGAAAATGACACTCGGATCTGTATAAAATACAGTTTCCAGGGATTTCAATCAGTTCCCCACTGGGAAAATGATTATGATTTTTTTGAGAAAGGGGAAACAAATGGAAAGGTGATCATGACCACATTCGCACACTGAGCTCCAGCTGGACATAGCAGCTCCTTTGAGAAGAGCAAATCTGAAAACTCCCACTGACAGAGCCTTCCACATCAAGGCCGTTTCATTCAAGCCAACATAAACCATAGTATCAACATGCTTCAACTTGTAGAATGTGGTAACTTCTTCGTATAATTTAAAGAACAGAAGGAAATAGTTCAGCTTGTTTTTGAAATGTCTGTGATGTCATTGCCCTTCATGGGCCTGGTCCAATAGACTGTTTCTTGAAATCATTGTAAAATATAGGAAATGTTAATTATTTCAAAGCTCCTTAAAAAAGAATCTTTGTAACAGGATCCCTTAAATCATCAGACTTTTCTCCTTTGTTACCCCTATTAGAGTTCAAAGAAAATCTCAGTTTTCCAAAGATGACTCCAAAGTTTATTAGATTCTCCAGTATCAAAGGAAAGTTAAAGTACCCTCACTGAACTATATTTATAAAGGAAGAAAGAGAGGATTAACAACATTTTAAGACATTTGCAAAAGAAGTGAAAATAAAAAGAATAGGTAAAATGAAACTGTAGGGTCATCAATGGTTGCTGAAAATATTAGGTAAAACATTAGGGGACAGGATGATCACAGAGTATCAAAATATAATTCCATAGGTTATTTGATAATTTTAAAAGAAATAATAAACCTTTATGATATAGAAATCTGGCAATGACCACCTTAACCCCATCATCAAGATTAGTATCACTGATAATGGAACAACCTGACAGCCCATGTCCTCCAATATGATGCAACATAATTTTCACAGCATCCCCTGTAAATTATCTTTACCAAAAATGTTTAACTGGAATCCCATCAAGCACTGAGACCAAACTGAAGGAAATACAGGACACAGAGAAACAAGTTAAATGGCATGATGAAGTAATAATTAGGCAAATAGAGATTGTGGGGCATTCTGTAAAACAACTGGGCTGGTTTTTTCAAAGAATCAATGTCACATACACTGTGGTAGGTTGGATAATGGCCCACCAAGATATCCATGCCCTAATCTTTTGGCGACCTGTGAATGTTACATTGTTTGATATCTTAGTTATCTAGTGCTGCTGTAACAGAAATACCACAAATACACGGTTTCAACAAACAAGTTTATTCTCTCACAGTCTATTAGGCTAGAAATCTGAATTCAGGTCAGCTCCAGGGCTGTCTCACGCTAGTCTCCTAGTTTTGCTCCTTCCGCTTCTCTGTTACTGCCACTTCTCGATGTCTGTGCTGTCGCTAATGTAACGGCTTTCCTCACTTTCTTCTGAGTCCTCACCAGAATTGCCTATGATGTCCATAATTCCATGAAGAGTCTCTTCAAGGAAATCTTAAAACTCTTCCAGTCTCTACTCATTCACAGTTTCAAAGCTGCTTCCACATTTTAGTTATCTGCTAGAGCAGCACCCCACACTTCCAGTACCACATTCTGTGTTAGTCATCTAGTGCTGCTATAGAAGAAATACCACACATGGATGACTTCAACAAAGAGAATTTTATTCTCTCACAGTCTAGTAGGCTAGCAGTCTGAATTCAGGGCTTTAGCTCCAGGGGATGGCTTTCTCTCTCTCTATTGGCTTTGGAGGAAGGCCCTTGTCATCAATCTTCCCCTGGTTTAGAAGCTTCTCAGTGCAGGAGCTATGGATCGAAAGGAAGTACACTGCTCCTGACATTGCTTTCTTGGTGGTATGAGGTTACCACGTCTCTCTGCTCACTTCTCCCTTTTATATCTCGAAAGGGACTGACTTAAGATACAACCTAATCTTGTTGATTGAGTACTGCCTCATTAACATAACTACCACTAATCCCACGTCATCAACACCACAGAGATACGATTTGCAACTCACAGGAAAATCAATCAGATGACAAAATGGCAGACAATCACGTAATACTGGGAATCATGGCCTAGCTAAGTTGACACATATTTTGGGGGGATACAATTCAATTCATGACATTTGGAAAAAGGGACTTTGCAGATGTGCTTAATTTGGAGATGAAGAGATTATCGTGGGTTTTCCTGGTGCCCCCTAAATACAACCACAAGTATCCTTATAAAAGGGCAACAGAGGTATATTTGACTATAGTAGAGGAGAAAGCTAAGCCCTCAACTATTAGTTGAAAGGCTGGCAGTTTATACCCACCCAGAGATGTCTCAGAAGATAGTCCTGGTAATCTGCTTCTGAAAGGTCACAGCCTTGAAAACCCTATGGAGCAGTTGCACTCTGCACACAGGGGTCGCCATGAGTTGAAATCAACTTGACAGCAACTAAAAACAATAACAGAGGAGAAGGCAATGTGACCACAGAAGGCAAGATTGGATGAATCAGGCCTGAAGCCAAGGAACGGTGGCAGCCTGTAGAAGTAGAAAGGAGCAGTTTCTCTCCTATAGTCTCCAAAGAGAACTAGCCTTGCTGACACTTTGATTTTAGCTACTTAAGACTCCTTTTGGATTTTTGGCTTCCAAAACTGCAGGAGGATAAATTTGTGTTGATTTAAGCCATTGAATTTGTTACAAAGGCAATAGAAAACTAGTACATGCACACACACACACACACACACACACACAGCAAAAAAGAAGCAGGGGAGAGACAGTGCTTTTCTAGTTAACAAGTGATTAAAGAGATTGTTTGTAAAAAGCAGTCATAAAGAGGCTATAAAATGTGAGTTTTAAGTGAAGACCAGATATTTGATGATCATAGAACATCATCGTCATTATACCTCTGTCTTAAGAGAAAAAAAAAGAGATGCATTATGAATTAATTTTGGACAAACCATGATTTCTGTACCTTGATCTCAAATAGAAAAAAATTATGCACACATATATAGAGAATTCATCATATAAATTAAATGTGATACCAGGTTAATAATTATTGAATCTATGTGGTCGCATGTGAATTTACGACATAATTCTTTTGTTTTTAGTATATGTTTGAAACTTCTTTAAGAAAGAGTTAGGGAGAAATTCTGTACTAAAAATCCTCACAGTATATTTTTTAAAAAGTTAAATAGTTTAAAATTGTTCATTTAACAGAGTACCCTTTCATTAGTATAAGCTAACTGCTGTAACTCTAATGCTTCATATTCCAATAGCCAAACAAAATGAAATTTCATTTCTCACTCATACAACAGTCCAAAGTTGGTTTCTAGTCAGATAATCTCCTGCACCCATCTCCCAGGGTCTTTTATAGGTGGTGGCACGGGACAGGAGAAATCAAGGATTATACAAGAGGTGTCATATGAGTGGAAGCCCTAGTGGCATAGTGGTCAAGTGCTGCAGCTGGTGACTCAAAGGTGGGCAGTTTGAATCCAACAGGTGCTCCTTGGGAACTCTATGGGGCAGTTCTATTCTGTCCTATAGGGTTGCTATGAGTCAGAATTGACTCGAAGGCAACAGGCTTGGTTTTTGGTTTTGGCCCTATGGGTCTGACCTGGAAGTACGGCCCAGCACATCAGTACAGGTTCCATTAGCTATAGCAATCATATGGCCACATATAACTTCACAGAAGACTAGTAATATCTAACAGTCACTACCACAATCCCTATCTTTTTGTACAACAGTGTAGTACCAAGGCCTCCTCCAAGGAAATGTGTTTGTTGTTGTTGTTAGGTGTCATCGAGTCAGTTCCCACGCATAGTGACCCTATGCACAACAGAACAAAACACTGCCCGGTCCTGAGCCATCCTTACAGTTGTAGTTATGCTTGAGCTCATTGTAGCAGTCACTGTGTCAATCCACCTCGTTGAGGGTCTTCTTCTTTTCCGCTGACCCTGTACTCTGCCAAGCATGATGTCCTTCTCCAGAGACTGATCCCTCCTGACAACATGTCCAAAGTATGTAAGACACAGTCTCGCCATCCTTGCTTCTAAGGAGCATTCTGGTTGCACTTCTTCCAAGACAGATTTGTTCATTCTTTTGGTAGTCCATGGCATATTCAATAATCTTCGCCAACACCACAATTCAAAGGCGTCAGTTCTTCTTTGGTCTTCCTTATTCGTTGTCCAGCTTTCACATGCAGATGAGGCGATTGAAAATACCATGGCTTGGGTCAGGCGCACCTTAGTCTTCAAGGTGATGTCTTTGCTCTTCAATACTTTAAAGAGGTCCTTCGCAGCTGATTTACCCAATGCAATGCGTCTTTTGATTTCTTGGCTGCTGCTTCCATGGCTGTTGATTGTGGATCCAAGTAAAATGAAATCCTTGATAACTTCAATCTTTTCTCTGTTTATCATGATGTTGCTCATTGGTCCAGTTGTGAGGATTTTTGTTTTCTTTATGTTGAGGTGCAATCCATACTGAAGGCTGTGGTCTTTGATCTTCATTAAGTATTTCAAGTCCTCTTCATTTTCAGCAAGCAAGGTTGTGTCATCTGCATAATGCAGGTTGTTAATGAGTCTTCCTCCGGTCCTGATGCCCTGTTTTTTTCGTATAGTCCAGCTTCTCATATTATTTGCTCAGCATACAGATTGAATAGGTATGGTGGAAGAATAAAACCCTGATGCACACCTTTCCTGACTTTAAACCAATCAATATCCCCTTGCTCTCTCTGAACAACTGCCTCGTGATCTATGTAAAGGTTCCTCATGAGCAGAATTAAATGTTCTGGAATTCCCATTCTTCTCAATGTTATCTATAATTTGTTATGATCCACGCAGTCAAATGTCATTGCATAGTGAATAAAACACAGGTAAACATCCTTCTGGTATTCTCTGCTTTCAGCTAGGATCCATCTGACATCAGCAATGATATCCCAGGTTCCACGTCCTCTTCTGAAACTGGCCTGAATTTCTGGCAGTTCCCTGTCGATATACTGCTGCAGCCATTTTTGAATGATCTTCAGCACAATTTTGCTTGCCTGTGATATTAATGATATTGTTCTATAATTTCCACATTCAGTTCGATCACCTTTCTTGGCAATAGGCATAAATGTGTTAGAGAAATCTAAACTTCCCACAGTATTTTATTGACCACAAATCTAAATTAAAATCATTGACAGAAGCCATTAAAATAATCCCACTGGAAAATCTTGTTAATGTTTTATCTCTTATTTATTTCCTGGAATTGTAAAAGTTATTGAATTGGGTTATTGTTATTACATCATTTTATACATGTGCATGCATGCACTCACACACACGCACACACAATTTCAAATGTTGCAAACAAAATGAAAGTACGTTTTTAGATATTACCAAAAATTCTCCTGAAATCATATAAATGAAGCCATTTGACTAACAGACTGTGTAGTAGTTGATAAGCTGCCCCCTCTCTGAACATCTCCATTGTCACATATTTTTGCTGGCTCCTATTTTATTGCTTGAACTGTAACCTCAGGCATTCATTCCTTCATTCGTTTGTTTGAATATTCATTAACAAACTGTATTTGAGTGCTGTGGTAGGGGCCCCCTGAGAATAGGGACACTGCCATGTTCAACTAAAAAGTCAGAGGGTTTTCTTAGTTTCCCAGTGCTCATAACAGAAAATACCAAAAGTGGGTAGCTTTAAATTTTTTTGCAGTTAAGGAGACTAGGAATTTGAACTCAAGGTGTCAGCTTTAGGGGAAGTTTCTCTCTGTGTTGGCTCTAGGGGAAAATTTTTGTCTTTTTCAGCTTCTGTAGCCCTGGCATTCCATGGTGTTTCTTGACTGCTTTCGGATGGATATTCACTTGGACTCTGTCTTCCTCCTGTGTGTGTGTGTTTATTATGATTTTTTATAAGACACAACTTAGAAAGGATTAGGTTTAGGACACCCCAACTCCCAGTATGATCTCATTAACACAACAAAAGAAAACCTCTATTTCCAAACAGAGTCATACTTGCAAGTACAGGGGTAAAACTTCACACATAACTTTTTTGGGGGCCACAATTCAGTCCATGACACAGAGGATGTGGAAAGTAAAGATTAAAGAGACAGACATGTGATAAAAATCTTAAAGGCTTTCATAGATACAAATACAGGCTAGAAATGAAGCTTATTAAATTTAGTAGAGTGGTTGAAGGTCAAGAAACGCTTTCTAGAGGGAAGTTTTAAAAATGAATAAGTATTTGCTGGGCTGACCAATGGAGACCTCATTTGGGACAGAATATTACCTAGTATGAAATGTCTACTATAGAGGAGTATTAGTAATCTCATCTTCTAGGAGATTTTTCCTCTTTCAGAAGATTTTTTCTACCCCTCATTCATTTGATAATTTTTTGATTACCACCCATAAGTATTTAGTATCCTTGTTTTACAGCAAGGAAAACAAAGACTCAAGGGTGTTAAGAAAACTATTCAAGATGTCAAAGAGAAATTTAGACTCTAGTTAGTTTCATTCAAAGAACTTTGCTCTTTTCACCATGTATAGAAACATTTCCAGAGGCACTTTGGAAGAAAGACCCAGTGATCTACTTTTGAAAAATCAGCTATTGAAAGTCTTTAGGAGTACGCTTCTATTCCGAGTCATGTGAGGCCGCCAAGAGTAAGAGTCGATTTGATGGAAACTGGTAGGGGTAAAACCATCTCTAATAATAAGCACATTTATTATATGGATAGAAAGAGTGAAATATAAGGATAATTTGTTTAGTAAAAGACAATAGTAAAAACATTATAACTTTATATGCATTAATTTATATTTTCTTGCATTTTATATTGAAAATAATTCATAATTGCAATCTGATTTATTGCTTTAATTGTTATTGACCTTTCAACTTTGCAAGGCCACAGGAAGGGAACGACAATCTGAATAAAAAACATGGACGATGTGGGGCAAGTGTTCCAAATTCTTGGTTGGACCAATAGAAAATCTTGGTCCAAAATTTCTTATTCTTAATAATGGTGACACATAGAGGTAGTGCATGTCTATCTGAAAATATCATCCACAGACACGCACATATACATTTCTAACAGTTTGTCCTGAGTACTGCTTTCACAAATGTAACAGGATCCATTAAATAGCCTTTATGTCTATTATAATCAATACATAAGTTTGTCTGAGTTTCACTGAGCTCTTCTAAGGGTTTAATATTGCTGACCATTTCACGGTTTATGAGTTGGTATTTAATATGTAAAAACATCTGTTTAATAATGAGATTTTTTTTTTTTTTAATTCTAACGATGCTAATGACAATAGCCTTGCCTCTGACATTTTGGAAATTCTTCTCTTGTTAGAGGAATTTTGCTAAAAGAAGAAAGGTCCAGAAGAGGGTAATGAGATATATATAAAAAATTTTTCATAACTGTCTCCAGTCATATCCTCATGTCCTAGAGACCATGAAGAATTGGCTTGGTTAAAACACAGCCATTTTGCTCCATTAAACTTAACTTCTGTGGCTTGTCTTTTGCTGCCTCATTTGTGGTCCTTGTAATTTGCTCTTTAGTTTTAACCTAGAGGTAGATGTTCCAAAGAGAGGGAGTCAACATGAGACAAGTGCAGGGGTCTCCTGACTATAGAAGAGAATTGAGTTACTATGATGAGTATTTCTACTTGTCTCCACATGGAAACTCACACCCACAAGGGCCATTAGTCCACTTTCCAACCAAAAATAGTGAACCAGGAATACCTCAAGCCTCCACATATGCAATCTATGAAAGCAATAAAGTCAATCAAAAGTTTTGCGATAAAGACAGATTTAAAGTTATTAAAATGAGAATGAAAATTTTAGGAAGCAACAAACAAATGTAAAATAAATACAACTGATCTCCTTTTAAAAATTATTTATTTTTCAATGTGCTGTAAGATATGAAAGTTAATGAGGAACATGAGGAACTAATTCTTTCAGCAGAATTTTTTTTTTTTCCCACCTAGCCATTATTCATTTAAAAGACACAGAAACTTATCCTGTGAAAGTCTTAAAACCAATTCGTCCTTTTTTCTGTTCTTGGTGTGTGGTCAAAGAAAATGCCAGTCAAGATGTAATGTGAATAAAACGGCTAACCTTAGAAATAGTATCAATTCTCACAAGTGCAAAGCTGATGGAAGAGTACGAAGGAAGCCATGATCAAGTCCTTGTAATGAAAATGAACAAATACCAAAATAAGAAAGCGCAGAATGCAAAGAAACAAATAACAGGTATCAAAAAAATTAGTAATTCAAAGTATATACCATCCATTTCTGTAAAATCCGTTTAAGGAGCATGTCACATCATTCAGAGCAGTAAGGAAGTGATTCCGTGCAAAGACATAGAGAGTTCACTTTCGTTTACTTTCAGCAATATCGATTTCAGTTTGAAATGAATTGTTTATACTCTGTTGTGTGAGAGAGGATGTTTATTTTTCTCTGCATCTGTTGAGTGTCTCTTTCTTGGATTTATTTTTCAAGGGTTGTATTTTCCCAAAAAGTTTTAAAGTGATATTTATTATGCCTTTGACTAACAATGCATTATCCTAGGACTCTTCAAGGGAAAACTTTTTTGTCCTACCATCTTACCTGTGGAGAATTATGATTTAACTAACAAAAAATTGTATAAGATTGTGAAAAACAGAGCAGTGATGCTATCACGATCAGTAGTTCATAATCTTGGGCACCCTTGGTCTAAAAAAATCAATACAGAGAAATCATTATGTTCTGCTCTTTGCCTGAATAAACATATATGTCATTTGGTCAGTGATTTACAATGACCATACCTCCCAGTGACATTTTTTGAGGAATGGAAAACTCTTTTTCCTTAAAAATAAATTGGCATATTCTGGGTTTTTAACATCATAGACAAAAGATATTTACCGACATATGCAAACAGAAAATTAGGAATCTGTCCTGTCCTTTTTCTTCTACAAGATGAAATACTTTTATTGGTCTATGTGATATTGTGGAAAAGTCCTGCCCCCATAGCCAGAAAAAAAAGGTTTACAAATGAGCCACCTTCTACAGTTTCAAGAAATAACGTGGACTGGGAAGTGCCTATCTTTCCATCTACCTAATAATAGAATGGATAAAGTTTGTTATACTCTCACAATGGAATATTATGCAGCAATGAAAATAAACACTAACACTCTACACAATAATATGAATGAAATCATACAGACATAATGTTGAACAAAAGAAGCTAGATCCAAAATAAGGTATACTTCCAATTCTATGTAAAGCACAGTAAGTAATATATGCTTTCAGAAGTCAGGATAGTAGTCACTCTTGAGCGGGGAGGGTTTTGTGTGGCTAATAACTGGAAAGGGAGAGCAAAATGGTCTACTGTGGTACTGGTAATGTTCTGTTTCCTAATTTGAGTGCTGGTTATTCAGGTGTATTCAGTGTGTGAAAAATTGTACATTGATGAGATGTAAACTATTTTGTATGCATATTACGTGTGATGAAAGATAGACAAGGATCCTTTGTTTCTTCTTTCATTGAAATGAAGTATCTGTTTCTGCTCCCCTTGAATTTGAGCGAGTCTCAGTGACTTGCTTGATAAATGGAATGCGAGTAGCTGACATTCTGAGATTTTTGAGGCTGAGTCATAAAAAACCTTGAAGCTTCTGCCTCGGCCAGTTGGAAAAATCCCTCGTAGAGTTCTAAGCTATGCCGTGCATCTGACAACCTCGCCTGAGGTTGCCTGATGTGAGGAAACCCAAGCCATAAAGAGACATCTTGGGTAGGAACTTGAGTTGCCAAGTTTCTAGTCATCACTACTAAGGTATCAGGCATGTGAGTGGAGCTCTCCTGGTTCTTCCAGGCCAGGTCATGTGTCAGCTAAGTATCACAGAGTGACTCAGTTCAAGTCTCTTAGAAAAGAAGAATCATTCATCTGCTTCTTGCCCATATCATAATATACAATAAAATAGTTATTGGTTTAAGCCAAAGTTTGGGGTAGTTTGATACACAGCAATAGATAACCGGAACATATTATATTTCAATAATTTTTTTTTTTAATCTCAAGAAAGTAATTTATGATAATTTTTTATAAAAAGTGCCCTTTAACCAACAGAAACCTGCTTGTTCACAAGCTGTTAAAAAGAAAAAAAAAAGTTTCTGCCTGAAAATACATGTAATTCTTTGAAATTAATTTGGAGCTAGAACTTAGAGCTACTGATTATGCATTTCCATATTATCACATCATCTCCAGTTATAGAAACATAAGTTATCTGATCAATATTTTTGATGATAATATTAGTAAACAAGTCTAAATTCAATACATTTACAGCCACATAAAATAAATATCACCAATGAATAAATTATGTTTAACAATGAAACTTTTATAATCCAATTTCAAGATCACAGACAGTGAATGATTTAGTAGCGGTTGACATAATCTTTCTGTATAACATTGTGATTTTTTGTGGCCTTAGAAAAACCTAAGCATCACTTTATTTGTTGAGTTTCACAATATTGATATATTCAACCCTCTTTGTTTCTTAAAATATCATGTAGGAAAATATCAAACTTTACAATTATTTCACATAGCAATTTTTTTATCTATTGTAAATAGACTGAATGCTGATGTTTTTGTCTTATCAATTAAATAAATGATTGTCTCAACAAATTACATTTTAAAAGTGGTTAGCTAAGGATAGAAAATCTCAAATTTATCATGTTTTGAAAGAAAGAATGAATGGATGTATTGCGAACTTTCTGTGCATGTAACCATAGAATATGCATGCCTTTGAAGGGTTAAATTAACACTTTTGTGGACCCAAAAATAGAATAGAAACTAATCTTAAGAAAAAAATAAATAAAAACTAACTGCTGGCTGTTGCCCTACTCTTTGGCCTATATGTCCTGTACTTCCAGAAGAGTTGGAATCAGTGCATTTGCTTCAACATTACAACAGAATGAAACTCCAGATGCTCACAGATGGCAATCTTACAAACTTAATTAAAACTCATGCTTTATTATCCCAAAATGGGAAAACTAAGAAAGCCTTGCCCAAGAAAATGTTTATGTTTTCTCTCTCTCATCTCTAGCCATCCAAAAAACTTTAGGGGTCATGAACATGAGGGAAAAATCTTTTCTTGTTTCCAGGCAAGGATGTGAAATAGAGTTACAGTCCATTAACCTAAATATGGATTCAAATTCAGGTTCCACAAACAGTTATGGATTATGTGCTATGTACCTAGTACTGTATTACTGATTTAATCAGGGTTTAATGAGAAAGTTTATAGAAATGAATTAAAAATACAAATTCTTTTAACCATATATATTGAACACTTACTGTATTCTGGCCATGATATATATTTTATTGCTTTTGTTTTAATTTTTGGTAGTTATTGACTTGGACCATTTTACATTCTCTTCATATCACTGAAGATAGCTGACCTTCTTATATGTGTTTATCATTACTTTATGCTCTAACTTTTTTTTTCATTACCTTGAAAGTCCAAAGGTACAAGCCACTGAATAAGAGAAGGGCTAGTTAACACCTGAGACTTTCATGTGGAATCCCTGGAGAGCTACTCCTTAGTAGTGGGAGTGTACCAGATGTAGGCAGAACCTAGACTCAAAATCAGTTCAATCACATTTTTTTTTGATAAAATTTCCTCCAATTTAACTATCAGAGGAATAAAGCACACATCTTTCAGAGCCTCCACAACTCTGCACACATGATGGTTGGCATTCAATTAAAAAAAAAAATTAACCAGATATACCAGGAAACAGAAAAATGAAAGAGCTAGAAACCAGACTCACAGATAACCCATTTATTGAAATCATATTATTATTGTTAGTTAGATATGACTCAAATCTGACTTATAGCGAATGAAACACTTTCCAGTCCTGTGTCATCCTTACAATTGTTATGTTTGAGTAATTGTTTCAGTGACTGTATCAATCCAACTCATTGACGGTCTTCCTCTTTTTCGCTGACTCTCTACCATACCATGCATGATGCCCTTGTGCAGGGACTGGTACCTGCTGATAACTTGTCCAAAATACATGAGATGAAGTCTCGCCATTCTTGCTTCCAAGGAGAACTTCAGCTGTAGTTCTTTCAAGACAGACTTGTTTGTCTTCTGGCAGTCCGTGGTATATTCAATATTCTTCCTCAACACCATAATTCAAAGGCATTAATTCTTCTTCAGTCTTCCTTATTCGCTGTTCAGCTTTCTCACGTATATGAGACAACTGGAAATATCATGGCTTGGGTCAGGTGCACCTTAGACCTCAAAATGACATCCTTGGTTTTAAACACTTGTAAGGGGTCTCTTGCAGCAAATTTGCCCAATGCTATACTTCCTTTGATTTCTTGACTACTGGCCCATGGGCATTGACTGTGGATCCAAGTAAAATGAAACCCTTGACAACTTCAATCTTTTCTCCATTTATCATGATGTTGCTTATTGGTCCAGTTGTGAGGATTTTTTATTTTGATTTTGAGGTATAATCTACACTGAAGGCTGTAGTCTTTGATCTTCACCAGTAAGTGCTTCAAGTCCTCTTTGCTTTCAGCAAGCAAGGCTGTGCCATTTGCATATCGCAGATTGTTAATGAGTCTTCCTCCAATCCTCATGCCACATTCTTCTTCATGTAGCCCAGCTTCTTGGATTATTTGCTTGGCATACAGACTGAATAAGTATAGTGAAAGATACAATCCTGACACACACCTTTCCTGATTTTGAACCATGCAGCATCCCTTGTTCTGTTTGAACAACTGCCTCTTGGTCTATGTATAGGTTCCTCTTGAGCACAATTAAGTGTTCTGGAATTCCCATTCTTCTCAATGTTATCCATAATTTATTATGATCCACACAATTGAATGTCTTTGCATAGTCAATAAAAACAGGTCAACATCCTTCTGTTATTCTCTGCTTTCAGCCAAATTCCATCTGACATCGACAATGATATCTCTCACTCCACATCCTTTTCTGATTACAACTTGAGTTTCTGGCAGCTTCTGGAGATGTATTGCTACAACGATTTTTGACTGATCTTCAACAAGATTTTACTTGCACGTGATATTAATGATATTGTTCTATAACTTCCACATTCTGTTGGAACACTTTTCTTCAGAATGGGCACAAATATGAGTCTTCTACAATAGACTGGCCAGGTAACTGTCTTCCAAATTTCTTGGCATTGAAATTATAGGACACAGACATTAAAAAGCTATGATGAGTATTGAGGGAAAGAGATTGCAGGTGAATTTCACCAGAGTGACCAAAAATATAAAAGAGAATACAGTAAAGTTCTAAAATTAAAAATGGAGTAATGTATAATACTAGTTTATTAGTTGCTATAAATATACCATAATAAGGCAAGACGTTAATAATAGGGGAAATTGGATGTGGGGAATATGGGAACTCTGTATACTGTCTTCACAACTTTTCTGTAAATCTAATACTATTCTAAAATTAAAAGTTTATTTTAAAAAATAAAATAACTGAAATTATGAGTCTAAAACATGGGTTAAAGAGTTGGTTAGAGGAAGTCAGAGGATTCACCAAAAGAAAGAGAACTCAGAAGAAAATATCAAGGATGAACCATGAAGAAAAAATGAATGGAAAAATCCAAAGAAAGTACAAAATAAATATGGAAAAGAGTGAAAACCTTTAACATATTTGTAAGTGAACTAGAAAGAAAGAAAGAGTGGCACAATCAATATTTAAAGAGATAACAGATGAGAAAGATACCTAGCCACAGATTCCGAAAGCTCTACAAACTTTAATCAGAATAAATATAAAGAACATCAAACCTGGGCACATTGTGAATCACCACTGAAGTTCAAACCCAAAGGGAAAACCTTAAAAGCATCTAGGAAAAAAATTAAAAAATAAATGATAATTGACTTCTCAGCAGAAATGATGAAAGCCAAACGACAATGGAAGAACATATTTAAAGTGCTGAGAGGAAAAAAAAAAAAAAAACCTGTCAACTTAGAATTCTGTCCTCATTGAAAATATCCTTTAAAAGCGAAAGCAAGAAAAAAAAAGACATTTTTAAATAAACAGTAACTGTGAGAAATCTTAGCCAATAAATCTCCCCAAAAAAGTTCTAAAGGGGAGGCGGGCCCAAGATGGCGGGCTAGGTGGACACTACCGCGGATCCCTCTTGCAACAAAGACTCGGAAAAACAAGTGAATCGATCACATACATAACAATCTACGAACCCTGAACAACAAACACAGATTTAGAGACGGAGAATGAACAAATACGGGGAGGCAGCGATTGTTTTCAGAGCCTGGAGCCAGCGTACCAGTAAGGCGGCATCATTAACATCCGAAGAGCCTGAGCCAGAGGGAGAACTCTGATAGGGATCTGACTGCATTTTTTTTAGCGGATTTTCTGGAAAAACTAGGTTCCCAGTGATGGCTCAGAGACAGCAGTCCATATCAAACCACATAAAGAAGCAGACCATGACTGCTTCTACAACCCCCCAAACAAAAGAATCAAAATCTTTCCCAAATGAAGATACAATCCTGGAATTATCAGATACAGAATATAAAAAACTAATTTACAGAATGCTTCAAGACATCACAAACGAAATAAGGCAAACTGCAGAAAAAGCCAAGGAACACACTGATAAAACAGTTGAAGAACTCAAAAAGATTATTCAAGAACATAGTGGAAAAATTAATAAGTTGCAAGAATCCCTAGAGCGACAGCATGTAGAAATCCAAAAGATTAACAATAAAATTACAGAATTAGACAACGCAATAGGAAGTCAGAGGAGCAGACTCGAGCAATTAGAATGCAGACTGGGACATCTGCAGGACCAGGGAATCAACACCAACATAGCTGAAAAAAAATCAGATAAAAGAATTAAAAAAAATGAAGAAACCCTAAGAATCATGTGGGACTCTATCAAGAAGGATAACCTGTGGGTGATTAGAGTCCCAGAACAGGGAGGGGGGACAGAAAACACAGAGAAAATAGTTGAAGAACTCCTGACACAAAACTTCCCTGACATCATGAAAGACGAAAGGATATCTATCCAAGATGCTCATCGAACCCCATTTAAGATTGATCCAAAAAGAAAAACACCAAGACATATTATCTTCAAACTTGCCAAAACCAAAGATAAAGAGAAAATTTTAAAACCAGCCAGGGAGAAAAGAAAGGTCACCTTCAAGGGAGAGTCAATAAGAATAAGTTCAGACTACTCAGCAGAAACCATGCAGGCAAGAAGGAAATGGGATGACATATACAGAGCACTGAAGGAGAAAAACTGCCAGCCAAGGATCATATATCCAGCAAAACTCTCTCTGAAATATGAAGGTGAAATTAAGATATTTACAGATAAACACAAGTTTAGAGAATTTGCAAAAACCAAACCAAAGCTACAAGAAATACTAAAGGATATTGTTTGGTCAGAAAACCAATAATATCAGATACCAGTACAATAAAAGGTCACAAAACAGAACGTCCCGATATCAACTCAAATAGGGAAATCACAAAAACAAACAAATTAAGATTAATTAAAATAATAATAATAATACACATAACAGGGAATCATGGAAGTCAATAGGTAAAAGATCACAATAATCAAAAAGAGGGACTAAATACAGGAGGCATTGAACTGCCAGATGGAGAGTGATACAAAGCGATATAGAACGACACAAGTTAGGTTTTTACTTAGAAAAATAGGGGTAAATAATAAGGTAACCACAAAAAGGTATAACAACTCCATAACTCAAGATAAAAACCAAGAAAAACATAATGACTCAACTAACATAAAGTCAAACACTATGAAAATGAGGACCTCACAATTTACTAAGAAAAACGTCTCAGCACAAAAAAGTATGTGGAAAATGAAATGGCCAACAACACACATGAAAAGGCATCAAAATGACAGCACTAAAAACTTATTTATCTATAATTACGCTGAATGTAAATGGACTAAATGCACCAATAAAGAGACAGAGAGTCTCGGACTGGATAAAGAAACACGATCCATCTATATGCTGCCTACAAGAGAAACACCTTAGACTTAGAGACACAAACAAATTAAAACTCAAAGGATGGAAAAAAATATATCAAGCAAACAATAAGCAAAAAAGAAGAGGAGTAGCAATATTAATTTCTGACAAAATAGACTTTAGACTTAAATCCACCACAAAGGATAAAGAAGGACACTATATAATGATAAAAGGGACAATTGATCAGGAAGACATAACCATATTAAATATTTAAGCACCCAATGACAGGGCTGCAAGATACATAAATCAAATTTTAACAGAATTGAAAAGTGAGATAGATACCTCCACAATTATAGTAGGAGACTTCAACACACCACTTTCGGAGAAGGACAGGACATCCAGTAAGAAGCTCAATAGAGACATGGAACACCTACTTACAACAATCAACCAACTTGACCTCATCGACTTATACAGAACTCTCCACCCAACTGCTGCGAAGTATACTTTTTTTCTAGCGCACATGGAACATTCTCTAGAAGAGACCACATATTAGGTCATAAAACAAACCTTCGCAGAATCCAAAACATCGAAATATTACAAAGCATCTTCTCAGACCACAAGGCAATGAAGCTAGAAATCAATAACAGAAAAACTAGGGAAAAGAAATCAAATACTTGGAAACTGAACGATACCCTCCTGAAAAAAGACTGGGTTATAGAAGACATCAAGGAGGGAATAAGGAAATTCACAGAATGCAACGAGAATGAAAATACTTCCTATCAAAACCTCTGGGACACAGCAAAAGCAGTGCTCAGAGGCCAATTTATATCGATAAATGCACACATACAAAAAGAAGAAAGAGCCAAAATCAGAGAACTGTCCCGACAACTTGAACAAATAGAAAGCGAGCAACAAAAGAATCCATCAGGCACCAGAAGAAAACAAATAATAAAAATTAGAGCTGAACTAAATAAATTAGAGAACAGAAAAACAATTGACAGAATTAACAAAGCCAAAAGCTGGTTCTTTGAAAAAATTAACAAAATTGATAAACCATTGGCTAGACTGACTAAAGGAACACAGGAAAGGAAACAAATAACCCGAATAAGAAACGAGAAGGACCACATCACAACAGAACCAAATGAAATTAAAAGAATCATTTCAGATTACTACGAAAAATTGTACTCTAACAAACTTGAAAACCTAGAAGAAATGGATGAATTCTTGGAAAAACACTACCTACCTAAACTAACACATTCAGAAGTAGAACAACTAAATAGACCCATAACAAAAAAAGAGATTGAAACGGTAATCAAAAAACTTCCAACAAAAAAAGTCCTGGCCCAGATGGCTTCACTGCAGAGTTCTACCAAACCTTCAGAGAAGACTTAACACACTACTCCTAAAGGTATTTCAAAGCATAGAAAATGATGGAATACTGCCCAACTCATTCTATGAAGCCACCATCTCCCTGATACCAAAACCAGGTAAAGACATTACAAAAAAAGAAAATTATAGACCTATATCCCTCATGAACATAGTTGCAAAAATCCTCAACAAAATTCTAGCCAATAGAATCCAACAACACATCAAAAAAATAATTCACTCTGATCAAGTGGGATTTATACCAGGTATGCAAGGCTGGTTTAATATCAGAAAAACCATTAATGTAATCCATCACATAAATAAAACAAAAGATAAAAACCACATGATCTTATCAATAGATGCAGAAAAGGCATTTGACAAAGTTCAACACCCATTTATGATAAAAACTCTTACCAAAATAGGAATTGAAGGAAAATTCCTCAACATAATAAAGGGCATCTATGCAAAGCCAACAGCCAGTATCACTCTAAATGGAGAGAACCTGAAAGCATTTCCCTTGAAAAAGGGAACCAGACAAGGATGCCCTTTATCACCGCTCTTATTCAACATCGTACTTGAAGTCCTAGCCAGGGCAATTAGGCTAGACAAAGAAATAAAGGGTATCCGGATTGGCAAGGAGGAAGTAAAGTTATCACTATTTGCAGATGACATGATCTTATACACAGAAAACCCTAAGGAATCCTCCAGAAAACTACTGAAACTAATAGAAGAGTTTGGCAGAGTCTCAGGTTATAAAATAAACATACAAAAATCACTTGGATTCCTCTACATCAACAAAAAGAACACCAAAGAGGAAATAACCAAATCAATACCACTCACAGTAGCCCCCAAGAAGATAAAATACTTAGGAATAAATCTTACCAAGGATGTAAAAGACGTATACAAAGAAAACTACAAAGCTCTACTACAAGAAATTCAAAAGGACATACTTAAGTGGAAAAACATACCTTGCTCATGGATAGGAAGACTTAACATAGTAAAAATGTCTATTCTACCAAAAGCCATCTATACATATAATGCACTTCCGATCCAAATTCCAATGTCATATTTTAAGGGGATAGAGAAACAAATCACCAATTTCATATGGAAGGGAAAGAAGCCCCGGATAAGCAAAGCATTACTGAAAAAGAAGAAGTAAGTGGGAGGCCTCACTCTACCTGATTTCAGAATCTATTATACAGCCACAGTAGTCAAAACAGCCTGGTACTGGTACAACAACAGGCACATAAACCAATGGAACAGAATTGAGAACCCAGATATAAATCCATCCACGTATGAGCTGCTGATATTTGACAAAGGCCCAGTGTCAGTAAATTGGGGAAAAGATAGTCTTTTTAACAAACGGTGCTGGCATAACTGGATATCCATTTTCAAAAGAATGAAACAGGACCCATACCTCACACCATGCACAAAAACTAACTCCAAGTGGATCAAAGACCTAAACATAAAGACTAAAACGATAAAGATCATGGAAGAAAAAATAGGGACAACCCTAGGAGCCCTAATACAATGCATAAACAGAATACAAAACATTACCAAAAATGATGAAGAGAAACCAGATAACTGGGAGCTCCTAAAAATCAAACACCTATGTTCATCTAAAGACTTCATCAAAAGAGTAAAAAGACCATCTACAGACTGGGAAAGAATTTTCAGCTATGACATCTTTTGACATGATTCTGTCAAAACTCAACCACAAAAAGACAAACAACCCAATCAAGAAGTGGGCAAAGGATATGAACACACATTTCACTAAAGAAGATATTCAGGCAGCCAACAGATACATGAGAAAATGCTCTTGATCATTAGCCATTAGAGAAATGCAAATTAAAACTACAATGAGATTCCATCTCACACCAACAAGGCTGGCATTAATCCAAAAAACACAAAATAATAAATGTTGGAGAGGCTGCGGAGAGATTGGAACTCTTATACACTGCTGCTGGGAATGTAAAATGGTACAACCACTTTGGAAATCTATCTGGCGTTATCTTAAACAGTTACAAATAGAACTACCATACAACCCAGAAATCCAACTCCTCGGAATATACCCTAGAGATACAAGAGCCTTCACACAAACAGATATATGCACACCCATGTTTATTGCAGCTGTGTTTACAATAGCAAAAAGCTGGAAGCAACCAAGGTGTCCGTCAACGGATGAATGGGTAAATAAATTGTGGTATATTCACACAATGGAATACTACGCATCGATAAAGAACAGTGACGAATCTGTGAAACATTTCATAACATGGAGGAACCTGGAAGGCATTATGCTGAGTGAAATTAGTCAGAGGCAAAAGGACGAATATTGTATAAGACCACTGTTATAAGATCTTGAGAAATGGTAAAAACTGAGAAGAACACATACTTTTGTGGGTACGACGAGGGGAGGGAGAGAGGGAGGGAGAGGGTTTTTTATTGATTAATCAGTAGATAAGAACTGCTTTGGGTGAAGGGAAAGACAACACTCAATACATGGAAGGTCAGCTCAATTGGACTGGACCAAAAGCAAAGAAGTTTCCGGGATAAAATGAATGCTTCAAAGGTCAGCGGAGCAGGGGCGGGGGTTTGGGGAACATGGTTTGAGGGGACTTCTAAGTCAATTGGCAAAATAATTCTATTATGAAAACATTCTGCATCCCACTTTGAAATGTGGCGTCTGGGGTCTTAAATGCTAACAAACGGCCATCTAAGATGCATCAATTGGTCTCAACCCACCTGGAGCAAAGGAGAATGAAGAACACCAAGGTCACACGACAACTAAGAGCCCAAGAGACAGAAAGGGCCACATGAACCAGAGACCTACATCATCCTGAGACCAGAAAAACTAGTTGGTGCCCGGCCACAATCGATGACTGCCCTGACAGGGAGCACAACAGAGAACTCCTGAGGGAACAGGAGATCAGTGGGATGCAGACCCCAAATTCTCATAAAAAGACCATACTTAATGGTCTGACTGAGACTAGAGGAATCCCGGCGGCCATGCTCGCCAGACCTTCTGTCGGCACAGGACAGGAACCATCCCTGAAGACAACTCATCAGACATGAAAGGGACTGGTCAGCGGGTGGAGAGAGATGCTGATGAAGAGTGAGGTAATTATGTCAGGTGGATACTTGAGACTGTGTTGGCATCTGCTGTCTGGAGGGGGGATGGGAGGATAGAGAGAGAGGGAAGCTGGCAAAATTGTCACGAAAGGAGAGACTGAAAGGGCTAACTCAACAGGGGGAGAGCAAGTGGGAGTACGGAGTGAGATGTATGTAAACTTATATGTGACAGACTGATTGGATTTGTAAATGTTCCCTTGAAGCTTAATAAAAGTTAATAAAAAAAAGTTCTAAAGGGAATTCTTCAGGCAGAAGAAAAATTATACTAGATAAAAATATGGAAACGTGGGAGGAAATGAGAAACACTGGAACAAGTTAATATGTGGGTATTGATGGTATAAAGTAATAATAATGAAAATTGACTTGCAAGGTAATAGTAATGGCATAATGTGGGTTTAAATACACTCACATGCAGATATATTTAAGTATGTATTAAATATATTTAAATTTTATGATGACAATAGTATAAAAATTAGGATCGAAACTGGGTTCTCTAAGGTTCATTCCACATCTAGTGTAAAAGGAACTAATTAAAAGTATAATGTAATAAATTAAGGCTAAATGAAAAGAATTAAACTAGGCTTCTAGATTATCTGTTATCACTCACAAGGGTTGGCTCAAGCAATCGAATAATAATCTAGTACAAATTATTCCCCCATCCTGAATGTGTAGAAAATCACCCACGATGTACAATTAAGCAAACAATTGTAACATAATACACTAAGCGCTATAATGATGATGTAAAGATTGCTAATGAGAGAAGATAGAATTCGTATTTAAGCCAAACTTGTGGGATCAAGGAAAACTTCTTCAAAGAGCAAATTTGATGGATAGATATGAGTTATTTAGGGGAAAGTATGGGGGAATTAAAGGAAAACATAGGCAAAGAGAATATATAAAAAGGCCCAGAAGTCTTAATATTTTCAGAAGAGTAAAAATTGTTCAGACTGGCTAAAACATCATTGGAATGAAGAGCTTCTCATCTCCTTTAAAAAGTTAAGGACAAGCAATGTGATATACATGTATGTTTCAGTTCTAATCATTGAGTTTGGGCAGGAAGGTAGTTAAAGTGCTGAAAAAGCCTAGTCAGAAACACACATTTGAAAATTTGAATCAGGAACCACTTTCCTAGGGGAGCTCTTACATGCACTTTAATTAACTTTGTTTTTGACCAGTATTAAAGGGTTTGTTAACCAGTGTAACGAATAATAGAAATTATTTTTCACTGGTTAAATTAGTGACCTTCAGGATATTGTACAGATACTACGTGCTTAAATTGAATGTGAGATTTTATCAAGACTGATAGCCTATAGAATCTTCGGAATAAATCCAGGAGTATGATTTCTAAGTCACAGGGTAGGCATAGATTTAGCTTTAGAAAATGTCACCAGTTTGTCAAATTGGGTTGACCCAATTTAGATAACTTCTAGAAGTGTATGAGAGTGCCAGATGCTACCAATTTTCACTAATATTTGGTAATGTCAGTTTTTTAATTTCTTCTGTTTTAAGAAAAAATCTTAGCCACTATTGGATATCAAATGCTATTTCTTTGTGACAATCTTCTTGATAAGTAATGATGTTGAGCACTTTTTCATATACCATCAACCATTTGGATATCCTCTTGTGTGAAGAGCATGTGCAAGATTTCTGTCCATGTTTTAATTAGATTGTTATGGTCGTTTCTTTGTCCTTTATTTTGTGTTAAGTGAAAATTTCTCAAGCTGGTCTTCAAAATTATAGACATAACTTAGGCATTATTCAATTGGCCATTCACCATGTATTTTTCAGTTTTAAATACATTTTTTCATGGTTTTTTTTGGAAGCAATCTTTCTGGAACCTTAGATTTTTCCTATTTAATAAATACAAGATCTTTAATAACCCCAGTGAGAATAAAAATTACATTTTCATAATAATTTCTCATATGTATATATTTCCTTTAGGGACAATTATTCTGATTCCTTAGATTGTTTGCCCCTGGTTGACTCAAGTTTCAGGCCAGCTCTCCCCGTGTAGTAGAAATATGGCCACCAGCAGCACGTCAATGTTGTTCTCAAAGTTTAAATGCGCTGGGAAATAATCTCTTTGCAACAGTTTCACAGAAGTCCTGAGCCTGGCTCTTCTAGGCCCAAGACGACCAGAAGTATCAGTGTGTCCAAAGAGATGTATACACTAATTAGCTTAGATTTGGGTCATATGCCAACCTCAAGGTTATTTGGTGTGGTTAACCCCACTGTTATGAATTGAATTGTGTTTCCTTCAAAAAGATGTGATGAAGTCCTAAGCCTGCACCAGTGAATATGACTTTGTTTGGGGATATAGGTTCATCTTTGGGGATGTTATCTGTTTAGTTAATGAAGTCACTGGAGCATTTGCCAAGAATCCTGCACATAGTAGGGATCCCTCATTCACAAACATTATTTAGGTCAATGCTGATACAATTTTCTTCTGTTACTGTTGATCTACTTGCTCTGTGACTTAAATAGTTTAAGTCCGTGCTAATAATAATTTGACACTTTTCAAATGCATAACCCTCACTTGAAAGAACAAAAATAGACCAATAAAAAGCAAGTTATATAAAAAAGTGATAACTATTTAAATAGAAACAAAATCACATTGTGTCAAGCAGTTGTTGTGTCCTGCAATTTATGACAAGCACTTCTATGCGTATTTAGATACTTTTGCTAATTGGAATATCTGAAGGTTGCAGGAGGTTTGTGATCATGTGAAAATCTGCAAGGACATATAAAACAAAAGTAACAAGGTGACAGTGACTGAGCAAAGGAATATCATAATTTGTAGAGGCAGAATGATAAATTATGTGAGCGGGTGGTTCTAGGGGGTCCAATTCTTATAGTTACCTGTTTCCCCTCTAGCACAAAACTTTCATTGCCTTACAAGGGAACACTGCTCTTGAACAGAAAATAGGAGTCAGGAGAATTGAGTCTATTCTTATGCTTTGTCTTTGCAATAATTTTAAAGGACATATGTCTTTCAAATAACACTGTTGGATCTGACATTGGCAACAAGAGGTCAGTAAATATATTAATGATGGAAAGAAGAGACTGAAATATATGAAGGGTAAAATCCCAAGTCACAGCCACAAACCACTTCTTTCACAAAGCTGAGCCCAAAGGTGGTACCTTTAGAGGAGTTAAAATCAGCAATCCTTGGAGGTATGCAAAGTTTCAATTTGAATATTCAATTTTCTTTTAATCTAACAGAAGAATTTTTGAAAGCTTTCCAGAAAATATTTATCAGTTTACAAGTTTTTCCCTACTATCCAGTCCAATTCAGAGAGAGAGGAGAGGCACGTTTGTCTGGTGCTTTTGGCGTCCCCCTTCCTAGGGATGACTCAAAACCTGTGAAAATCAATAAAACTATTGAATGTGTTCACCCCATGGTTCACCCAGCACCTTATACGTCTCGAACACTGACACTGACTATGCTTTTGATGTGATCTGCTTAAAAATCTGTTGCTTCCAGTGAACTGGGAGCTCCTTAAAGTAAAAGACCATTACTTCTTCAGCTCTGTATGTCCAGCATCTAGCAGAGTGCATGACTCCAGGTAGGGCTCAATAGAGGGTTTCTAAATAAATAAATGATTTGAGAGGGCTGATATTTTAGGTTGAGGGCTGAATATGGTAGGTCATCTCATTACTTCTAATTAATCAAGGAATACTTAATTTTCAATATATATTTTCAGACACCTGTTTGGTAGGCAAATTCAAGGAACACGAGTAGATGAGACTGCAAATGAGACAAGGCAATGTCAGAAGAAAAGGAGGTATTTTGAGGTCAACATCTATTAATTCAGACATTTATTCCTGATTAATACATAAATCAAATATCCTGGATTTGGAAATTAGCTTTGAAAAGTATGTTTATAAGCAGTTTTACCATATCACCAGTTGCCATCATATTGATTCCAACTCATGGCAAACTCATGCGTGTCAGGGTAGAACTGTGTCCCACATGGCTGATTTTTCTGAAGTAGATTGCCAGCCCTTTCTTCCAAGACACTTCTAGGTGGACTCAAACCTCCAGCCTTTCATTTAGCAGTCGAGCTAGTTAACCATCTGCATCACCCAAGGACTACTTTTAAATAGTAGGGGTAGTGTACTGAGCAAGACAATCCTCAAAGTAGTGTGGAATAAATCATTAATTAAAGTCAGTACATAAAAATAAATGAGACAATTAGGTGCTGATAAATGCTATGAAGAGCGTAAGAGAGGCTGAAGTGGCATAGCAGCCTCACAGCTAGTGTGGTATGAGACATGATCTCTGGGAGGGGACATTTTATCATGAGAAGTAAGTGGCCTTATGAAGATATGCATAAGGAGTTTTTGAAGCAGGAGGAAGAACAAGCGCAAAGGCCTGATATCAGAATAAGCTTCATATGTTCAAGAGACAGAAAAAATGTCTTTGCTGATGGAGTTTGTTTAACAAGGGGTGCGCAGAGACCAAGTTGAAGAGCAAGAAAGAGAATAAGCTCTGTAGGACTTTGTCATATGGTTACTATTCATTGGTATACACTTAGGGGGTGCCAGTTGTTACTAATTGTTAAAGCTTTGAAATATTTCTCTACTGTTTGATAGATAGGCATTGATCAAAGTCCCCCAAATGCCTACTTTGGTGACCCAGCCCATACCCTGAGGCCTCATCCTCCTCCCCACGCTCCCCGTGACCCAGCCACTAAAGACGAAATGAGAACCACAACGGCAGCCGCTAGGGTCTTACTTCAGCACCCTCACCTGTGCTTAAGCTGGTTTGTTAGTGTTCTTGCTGTGTCCAGTGATAAATACTTTGAATAACACTTTGATCCTGGGCAATGGAGATATATGTGGATGTTATTAAAAGAGAAATGGACAGTTTTCAAATAAAAGAGAACGATGAAATGATTTGAACTTTAAAAAAGATTACTCTGGCTACTATGTGGGCCCTGGGAGGGACTAGAAATAGGGGTTTAGGCAAGTGTAGGTTATTTGAAGGTAGGGAACAATGGTGATTGAGATTAGAATTGAAATAATTGAGATAACAAATGGTTAGACTTGGGATATAATATGGTGATAAAGCTGTTTTTATTTTCAGTTGACATTTAGGATATGGGATTTGAAAGAAAGAGAGGAATCAAGACTGATTTTTAACTAACTGATCCGAGCAACTGGGTGTATAATAATGCATCTTACTGAGGTTGAAAAAGGCATGGGTGATCAGGAGCAGGTTTTTGGAAGAATAGGAAACAACAATTATATTTTAACCAAGTTAGGTTTAAAATACTCATTAGACATTCAGCTGGAGGTACTGAGTTGGTAGTTGGGAATATAGGGATAGGTCCAAGCAGCAAACATGCATCTAAGACTAATAAGCATAAAGATGATGTTCGAAGCTTGGAAATTCTGTTCTCCCTAGTGAGTGTAGATAGAGTATGCGTAGATGCGAAGAAAGAAGAGCCAAGGATATGACCCTGGGAAACTCTACTATTTAAATGTAGAGGAGAATAATCAAGTAAATAGGATTCAACTACCAGTTAAACAATCAAAAAAAACCCAAACCTGTTGCGCTCAAGTCGATTCCAACTCATAGTGACCCTATAGGATAGGGTAGAACTGCCTTACAGGGTTTCCAAGGAACGGCTGGTGGATTCAAACCACCAACGTTTTGGTTAGCAGCCGTAGCTCACTGTAGCTCTTAACCACTGCACCACAAGCAGTGTAGGTAGATGCAAAATGAGGTCAGGGATGTTTTGGAACAAAAGAAAATGAGTAAATATTTCAAGCAGGAGATTACCTTAAATTTGAGAGTTCAGTATTTTCCAGTAGTATCTATCCTTCTCAATTACAGTAATAAGGCCATTCCCACATAGCATTAGCTGGGAACATGACCACTCAGCTAGAGACAATATTTCCCAGTTAGCCTTCTATCTAAAAGTGAAGCCATAGAACTAACTGTTGACCAATGAGATGTAACCACAGGTGTTTTGTGCAACATCTGGGTAAAATACTTTAGAAAGGAGGTGTTTTGCTCTTTGCAGTCTCATTCTTCTTTCACTTGCTGGGAAATGGAGACAACTGGTACAGCTGCCTTGGACCCAGAGTTAGACTCTTTGTGTTGAGAATGACTGCATCATGGCACCAACCCAAGATGGCTAATTTCCAGACTGTCAAGTAGAGGAAAAATACATTTCTGCTTTATTATAAGCCTCTGCGGTCTTGAGTCTCTTTGTTAGAGCAGTAAAACAGTATACTAATTCAAAGATGAGGTTGTTTTATTAGAATTTTACAAGAGCATTGATAGGGAGCTCTTACCTTGAAGGAACATTTCATTGTACAAATATTTACGGACTATGCATGACGTTGTCAGGAACCGTTCTAATTGCTAGATACAATAGTGAACAAAACAGACAAAAATATCAGCCCTCATTTAGCTTACACTGTAAGCAAGAATTTATTTCTAAGGTAAAATTATCTTGCCTACCCTTCTTAGCCTTTTTAATCCTCCATTTGTATTGGCTGCTGCTTCTTGGCAATGACAAGGAATCTAAGCTACCTCCTTCTATTCTTTACAGATACTAATTGAATAAAATCTATCCTGTGAAGTAAGCCATTCTTCCCATGAAGAACCTCTGAACGTTAGTAATAGTTTCTACCTACGACATACATTTTCCATTAATTTGGACACCCTAGTTGCGTTTTGTATTCTCATACCTGGGTAAAGTTTTTGTATTCTCATACCTGGGTAAACTACTAGATTGTATATATAGGATAAGGACTTGCCTTATTTTTTTTTTATATACCAGGTGCATATTGTACATGCTCAGTAAACAGTGATTCAATATGTGATTCTACCATTCAACATCTTTCATCATTTGTTTATTCATTTATTTATCAAACTATTTTGTGACTGCTATGAATATGTCGGAAACCCTGGTGGCATAGTGGTTAAGTGCTACGGCTGCTAACCCAAGGGTTGGCCGTTCAAATCCATCAGGCGCTTCTTGGAAACACTATGGGGCAGTTCTACTCCGTCCTATAGGGTCGCTATGAGTCGAAATCGACTCGACCGCACTGGGTTTGGTTTGGTTTTTTTGGCATGAATACGTCTTGGGTCTAATACTCAGGCATTTACTCATTCAGAGGGCACATGGAGAAGGAAGAGACGTTAAAAGAAAAGTTAATTTCAAACCCTCATTAACTATTTAGGACTTTTATAATTTTCATATAGCTTCCTTTAATATTTTAAAAGATATATAGAGGGCATTGTCACCGCTGAATGTTCAACCTGCCAGCAGCAGAGACCAATACTGAACCCCTGAACTCCTGATATATACTTCTTGAGAATATCAACGGATCACTTAGTGGCAAATTGATGATACATACATATTCTAGGAATGGACAAGTTCTTGGCCTACACCACATTCAAGGGCTTACAATGTTTTTGATCTGCTGGTACAAGATCCCATATAACATCAGGTCATACTAAATGTCATGGATTAAATTGCATCCCTCCAAAAATGTGTGTATCAATTTGGCTGGGCCACGATTCCCAGTATTGCTTGATTGTCCACTATTTTGTCATCTGATGTGATTTTCTTTGCATTATAAATACTGCCTCTATGATGTTAATGAGAAGGGATGGGCAGCAGTTATGTTAATGAGGCAAGACTCAATCTATGGTATTGGATTGTGTCTTGAGCTGTTTTGGGGGGGATATAAAAGAGAGAGGTGAACAGAGAGACAGTGGGACTTCATACCACCAAGAAAGCAGTGCCAGGAGCAGAGTGGGTCCTTTGGACCCAAGGCCACTGCACAGAGAAGCTCCTACTCCAGGGGAAGATTGATGAGAAGGACCTTCTTCTAGAGCTAACAGAAAGAGAAAGCCTTTCCCTGGAGCTGACACCCTGAACTTGGACTTTCAACCTGCTTCACTGTGAGGAAATAAATTTCTCTTTGCTAAAGCCACTCACTTCTGATATTTCTGTTATAGCAGCACTAGGTGACTAGGACACTAAGGGACTGACTTCACAGCAATAAAGGGACACGAAAAGATCCATAACAATGGTATCAACTGGTCCTATCACGTACCTTACTCCAAGAAGCTGCTTATTTAGTAGAGCATTGGACAGCCTATTGAAGGCATAACCAAAGCTCCAGAATAGAGGGAACACTTTTCATGAATAGGGAGCAATGCTCTAGGACGCAGGAGGCACCCTGAATCAACGAGCTTTATGTGCTGCTTTTCTCCCAGTAGGAAGAATACATGGTTGTTACTGGAATTTACAGTGTATTAATAAAGTTTACATCTAATGATAAAATAAGTTCCTAATTATTAGATAATGAAACACTAAAATTCATATAAGGAAAAAGCTTATTCCAAAGCAAACTTATTTTCGAAGAAATTAAAACATGGAAATTTTAAACAACGTAATATGAAATGCATAGAACTCATTTTTTTCTTCTTTCTGAATCAGTCTAATATTGTATTATCTTTATAAAGAAAGGTAATATATTGAATGAAAGAAAAAATGAGTCAAATTTTCACACAAATTCAAAAATAAGATTCAATTTATGTTTAGACCAAAGATCATATTCACTCTTTCATCTCAAATCTTTGCTTAATTGCATTGTAATAGTTGTCACAAAACAGCCCAGATGGTGGTAGCTGCATAACATATTTATGAAGTGGCAATTTTCCACATACCGAATGCGTCAATTTTCTAGGAACAGACAAATTCCTTAATTACTATGGTTGCGCCTTATTGCTGCTTTAGAGATTGCCTCCTCACTTCAAATGAACTGGGACATCATTTACCCATGCAAAGCAGCAACTATAAGCTTCAACACATATTTGCATATATAAAGTAAAACTCATGTTTGGAAGCAATGCTTTTTACATTTAGCCTGGCAAGCTCAGGCAAATCCATTCATAAAGGAAATCTGCATGCACGTTCATGGTCATGGCAGGTGCATGGTGTGTGCCTGTTACTCTTTAAAGTATCTGTAAAGAGTTATAAGATCCTTGACAAAGATTACAATGCAGAAAGAGTCAATGCTAAGCTAAGGCGTATACTATGGCTTTGTTACACTTTAATATGCAAAGAAAATTGTCCCTCTGTGATTTGCTGTACGTATGATTTTTTTTTCATAACTAGGAAATAACTTCCCGGCAAGTCTGGACTTGCACAAATGCATCATGTAGGCTCTGTAGGTTCTGAACTCATTTCTCTGGTTTCAAATTTTGAAGTGTGATGGTGAAAGGAGAAAGATCAGGATATTAAAGTTCTAAATACAGACAGAAATGAGAAACATGGGTTATTTGAGCTCTGAGGAAGTGAAGAGTTCATCTAGTCTGTTGTTGTTAGCTGCCATCGCGCCTGCACCTGGTTCATGGTGACCCTATGCACAATCGTCAGGTTTTCATTGGTTGATTTTTTGGAAATAGATCTCTAGGGTTTTCTTTCTAGACTGTATTAGTCTGGAAGTGACACTGAGACCTGTTCAGCGTCATGCCAGTCTCCATCGAAAGATGGGTGGTGGCTGTACATGAGGTGCACTGGCCAGGAACTGAACCCAGGTGTCTCAAATGGAAGGCAAGAATCTGCCATTGGACCACCAATGCTCTATCATCCAGACTAGATATCTGCAAAACCAAATACTGCAAACTCTAGAGAGGTGACAGTACCAGGCATCACAAAATAAGGAATGGTGGCATCATGGCAAACTGGCAAGGGCAAGTCCTTCCTAAAGGCAATCATGTACCTTTAAAACAAAACAGAAAGACTAACACTTCTTCAGGTCTTAGTCAGTGGGCCATGAATTTATGGGCCCTGCTAGTCTGGCAATGGGTTGGGATGGGTAGTCTATTCAATCACTTATTTATTTATTTATTTTCCTCGTGAGATCCCTGACCACAGTGATTAAAGAGCCTGTGACATTGAAACTGAATCTTCACAGGGAATCCAAAGAGAATATATTAGAAGTAGAATGGAGGTCTCCTGACACACATCCTGCAGCTCTTTCTCTTTAAGATTAATGTCTTTGGGATTGAATGAAGTTTGCTGTCTTCAACTGGATACTCCAAAATTCTGTTCAGAAAGGTACTATTATTCTCAAATGCAATTAAATTATATTAAATGCACTTCTATCTCACCCCCTTACCACTATAGGAAGCTAGATAGTCTTTTCTGGGATATCCAATTGTGAGCCAAGCATAGCACATGATGTCAGGAAGAAATTCTGTGTATTTATTTCACCGGTGAAAAAGAATTTCTGTTTGAGCAATTCTCTTAATTTTCCCATGTGGGGGTATTTTTAGTTTCTAAGTCAAGCATGTTGATGTGCAAGAGAAGAAAGCAATTTACAGCTCTGCGAAGAAATACAGCCTTTTCCACTTCATTTGTGTTTCGTCTTGATTATCAACACATTTGTCATCCCCCTGTAATTTATTCATTATTTTTACCAGAGGAATATGAAGGGAAAAAGAAGATAAGTGCACTTGTCAAAATGTGGAACAGATGCTCTAACAATGATTGGAGACAATTAATGTTCTCAGGAAGATGCAACAGGCTGGGTTTGTGTTTATCTTCAGACTTTTACAGCAAACAGACTTGGGGAAAATGCAAATGTGAAGTAAAGGTTTTGAGATTCTAAGCAAAGAAAAACAGTGTTTTCTGAATACATTGTTGTGCCTTCTGTTATAATTTGACAGTTTAGATCTTTTCAGCTAAATAATTAAGAATAGGAGCTAAACGTAAATTGAGCGACTTTGAAGTGTGATTCAATGACTTTTTCCCTCTGAATAACCAAATTGTAAATGCCCTACTGTGAAAATGCCTATGGGGTAGTGAACTGCCAATCAGAATGAAGACAAATGTTTATGTCCGATCACACTTTAGTTCCAACTGGGCACAGTGAAGTAAGAGTGCCCCCACTCACCTTAGCAATATTGTCATTTGTTCTTTCTTTTATTGAGGCAAAGGGCTTTCAGCTCCATGAGCTCCTCGACTCCAAGAAATATTTTCCTGCACTCCATCTAGCTACCTAGTCCTATTATTATTGACATCGTCAACACTGAAATCTCATTTTCTGACCATCATCCTTGTCCTTACAGCTCACTTATCCTAGCCACTCACTCTAGTACTTCCAGTCTAACAATTCCCCAACCACATGGAATTCATTATTACTGTCACCAACGTCCAATCTACCCCTACATTAAAACTCTTAGGAGGATCACACTGTCCCACAACCCAAAGTTAGACTCATTCCAAAGCTATGACCGTAAATAGCAAATGCGCCCTCAACACTGACAACAAATCTGATGTGTTAAGGTAGGTTAGACTGTGGGGACAATTGACCCACAAGTATAAATGGTTCAATGTAAGTGTACTTCTCTATGACCTAACAGTCCAAGGTGGATCTTCTGGTCTGGTCAGGCGATCCAGGAGGAAAGACTTCATTCATTTTCTAGCTTTGTGATTGATCAACAATGACCTAGTCAATGTCTCCAACCAACTTGCAGAAAGGGGAAGAAAGGGCATAGGAAGGACTCCTTTGCTTCTTAAATGTCTTGTTTGAAAGTGGCACCCATCCCTAATGCTCATATGCAAGTAGAGCTCAAAATGGCTAAGTTTTATACAAATTAGTTAAAAACAATGATGGGGGAAAACAACCAACTAACTAACCAGCAAAGTATAGTTCAGATCTTTTGGCTTCCATTGAGTGTCTTGCTGTGTTTAGTTCACTTATTTTTTTTTAAAGACTTTCTTTTGAATAAGTCCTCTACTTGTTTATTCCAGGATAAATACAATGTTAACAACATAAACAGGTCTTTATTTGATTTTCAGAATGATTTCCTAGAGGCCTAGTGCAATGCTCAGTTATGATTATTCAAGAATACAGATATATAAGGTGAAAAAAAGAAACCGTTAGTAAATTTACATTAACCCTGGGTTACACCTTGATAGTAATTTGAAGTGTGCATTTTAAAGAATCCTTCATATGATTTTTTTTTCTCTCCCACTTTAATGCTGTAGTTTAATTTTATACAACTCAATTTGCATTTTTCTTCTGTAAGGAAAGAAAAAAAATTACGGTATTAATTATAAGAATAAAGAATGCATATAACAGAAAACATGAAAAAACAACAAGTAGAAAGAAGTAAAAAATTCACGTTTAACCTCTCTACCTGGGCATAACGGCCTGAAAGAGTTTTGTTTATTTCCTACCATTACAAATTGAAATAGCTTATTCCTTGTTTTTCCAAAGTTATATCTTCTTGATTGTTATGCCCCCAAATTAGCACAGTTCCAAGTGTGCAGTAGGAGCTCAACATTATTTTTTTAATGGAAAATAATGAAGTGAATGTCTTCTCTTCATTGTACTCATTTTTTATATAGTTGATATTGCTCTATATTAATGAAACTATACCCAACAGCTTTTACTCAACAATTTGACCTGTCTTTTTATAAAAAGTGTTTAAAAACACATGGTTGATAATTACACATTATTCTCTCATATAGCTATATCAAACATTACCCAACTAAACCCAATTAGGCTCCTATTATTAATCATTTAGATGGATTCCAACATTTGGCTAGTATAAATACTTGCTTTCAAACATTGTAGGTAAAGACGGCTGTTTGTCTGCCTAAACCCATGCCCTCTACCTCTTTTAGTTCCATTTCCATGGAGTTGTTGTTGGTTTGTTGATCAGTCAAGGACTGTGATTCCTAGCCTCTCTTTGCAGTTTGTGTGACCATGTGACTAAGGTCTTGCCACTGAAATAAGAGTGAAAGCGTCACATGCTTCTTTCAAGACAAGCTCATAGCCCCAAGATAAGACTCACCTGGATCCCTAAATCTCCACACGAGGGAGCACTCATCCCTCATAAATACATGAAAGAGAATTATTGAGTTTCCTGTAAGAGCAGCCCCGTAATTATGTCTTATTTTGAACTAAAGATTGGATTGTCTGTTGTGATCTTGACTCATAAGTGTTTCTGTTTAAAGCAGTTTACCAATGAATGGACAACAGACTGGGGACTGATTTCCACCTGGAAACCTATAAGATGAAAATGGCACTTATCTCCTGCTTTGTTGAATCAGGCATATTCTTGAACAGTTGTTCTTAAATTTTAGTGTGCATCTGGAGAGCTTATGAAAGCACAACTTTCTGCGCCCACCCCCAGAACTTAATATTCACTAGGGCTGAGTGGGTTCAGATAGCATGCATTTTTAACATTTTCCCAGATGATGTTAGTATTGCTGGTCTTGAGACTGTACTTTGAGAAGCACTGTTCTTGAGAAACCAGGGCTCAATTTTTCGGGAATGACAAAAAAGAGGGGCAATAAGGAAAATAACACCTTCTGGGGGTTATTTTTGTGAGTAGGTTTTAAAGGAACTTCATTAGAACCAGCAAGTTTTTTCATACAACAAGAATCAAACTATTTCACTTGGCTTTTAACAACTCTAAATAGGTGGCAAACACTTTGAGCGTGTAGTCTGACTGCTGCCTGCTCCATCTTTTGTTTTTTTCTTTCCCGAGGCAGCTCTCCTGAACATGTGGTGGGACTAACCCTGCTGAAGCTGAATGATCTACGTATCAACTGGATCACTGGTCTGCAACAGAGGTTTTTTTTTTTTTTTCCCTACTAGCTTGTTCCAATCATCAGATGGTTAGCTTATCACTGATGCTTAACACTTTCAATAATCCACTTGTCATGTAGGGCTATTAATCATCATGGTTTCACAGAGCATTCTAGACACCAAGAAAAAGAAAAGAAATCTGACTGCTGAAAACCCACAGCACAACACATTCATTGTTACATTTTGCGCATTTCATTGACTTATAGACAAGAACTGCCTAGTTCAAAGGGTGAGAAGAAAAAAGAGACATATCTCAGCCATCCAAGGCAGATACTTGCAAGGGCAGAGACATTTCAGGTAAACGCTAGGTAGTGTCTATGATGTTTTTATTATAAGACTATGAAACCTTTTTGCATCATGTCACTTTCCCATTAAAGAACCTACAATGTCACCCATAGTGTCCTCTGGATCAAAGTGGTTTTCTGTTGTCGTTCTGCCAACTCAGAATTTGGGGATGGAGAAGGAATTTCAACTATTAATAGTAGCTGCTTCTCCAGTTCTTCACAATATTTTCTAATGATACGAAACAGATATTGGTCCACATGCTTAGGCCAATTTTCATTCTCTGCAGAAGCTATCCCATACTTAAAACAAATGCTCAATGTCACAAAATACCACATGCTTCAGAAGATAAAGAGTTAATTACTGGTAAAAGTGAACTAAAAATATTTTCACTTTCTGACTAAAAACAAACAAGTTGCTTTTGAGTCAATTCCAACTCATGGTGACTCCATGTGTCAGAGCAGAACTGTGCTTGCTCCATAGGGTTTTCAATGGCTGATGTTTCAGCAGATCACCAGGCTTTTCTTCTGAGGAAACTCTGCATTGACTTGAAGCTTGAACATTTTTATTAGTGGCTAAACACCACCAAGGACTCTCTTCTGATTAAAACCCATCGTTTTTAGATCATGGCATAGGCAAGAAAAGTTTTGTCCTTCATAATGTTGTGTATAGTCATGTGGTCCATAAGGTAGGAAGTTCAGTGCATGAAAGGGACACATTGTATTGGTGACTATGAAACTTTTGTTGGAAAATATCCTCAGATAAGTGAATCATGGATTTTTAATTCACTTCTTTTAATTGTATAATTTTTAATTTCTGGATCTTTAAGCTCTTTACTTCTAATGAAATGCCATGTTATATACCTGCCCTAAAAAGGAAGCAAGGTCTTGACCATCTTGTACCTCTAGGTCTTAAGAGAATTACCATAGGTCACTATTATGAACAAGATTGAATTCTTCATAGCTTTACTTTTTAAAAATTCAAATAGTTCACAGTAGCAGTGACAGATAATGGCATCTGGCACTTTCCCTGGAGGCATCAAACGACTGTCTGAATATAATGGGCTAAGGCAAACAGTTGAACCAGGAATCTATGAGGCCAGTTTCAATAGTCCAGCAAATCGGTGTTTAGAATGTTGTGTAATGACAAGCCTCAGTAGGACAGTTACACTAATAGAATATCACACCTATTTTCATACTATTTTAAAACACATATACCTACCTTAATAAAACATTTAATTCAAGTGGAAGGAATAATGATTGTATTATACATTTGGTGCCAAATTATTTGAGTATATTGGGAGTTTAAGTCTGTTAACATTTATATCAAATCATTCTTAAAGTTGTTAACATTAAGGAAGCCCATTAATGTTATGTTTTATTGGGGGAGCGCTTCATGCTTCCCCACCACAAGTCACTCACAACTCTGGAGCTAGATATTTGGGGGATGGAATCTCTTTTGATACTTAGTAACTCTTTGGCCTTTGACAAGTGACTTAAACTCCCTGAGTTTATTCCTCAAGAAGAAATTAGAGGAATTAATTGTGTCTTAAGCATTAGATTTTTGCGAAGATAAGTAAGATAATGAAGGAGGCATACATAGTATGCCTGACACAAATTGTGTTATATAAATTTAGCCATTATTATTTGAACATGACTGTCTAAAGAAGAATGGGGAAAATGCCAGTGATAAATGTCTTTCTCATTGAGCAGTTGCTTATACAATAAAATTCCTTTGATTAAAGAAAATATCTCTGATTAACCTTTAGATGAAACTGAGGAAATGAAACTTCAGTTGTTATCAGGTATGAGGCAGAAGGTCATTGAAAAACAGGAAGACCCTCAACGAGATGGATTGACACAGTGGTTGCAACAGTGGGCTCAAGCATAACAATGATTGTGAGGATAGAGCAGGACCAGGAAGCATTTTCTTTTGTTGTACGTAGGGTCGGTATGAGTCGGAACCAAATCAACGACACCTAACAACCATTTCAAGAGGTGGCATATGATCAGGAACCGATGGTACTGAAGGAAGAAGTCCAAGCTGCTCTGTAGGCATTGGCGAAAAACAAGGCTCCAGGAACTGATGGAATATCAACTGAGATGTTTCAACAAACAGATGCAGCGCTGGAGGTGCTCACTAGTCTATACCATGAAATATTGAAGACAGCTTCCTGGTCAACTGACTGGAAGAGATCCATATTTATGCCTAGTCCCAAGAAAGGTGATCCAACTGAATGTGGAAATTATAGAACAATATCATTAATATCACACACAAGCAAAATTTTGCTGAAGATCATTCAAAAACGGCCGCAGCAGTATATCAACAAGGAACTGCCAAAAATTCAGGCCGGTTTCAGAAGAGGACATGGAACCAGGGATATCATTGCTGATGTCAGATGGATCCTGGCTGAAAGCAGAGACTGCCATAAGGATGTTTACTTGTGTTTTATTGACTATGCAAAGGTATTTGACTGTGTGGATCATAACAAATTATGGATAACATTGCAAAGAACGGGAATTCCAGAACACTTAATTGTGCTCATGAGGAACATTTACATAGATCATGAGGCAGTTATTCAGACAGAACAAGGGGATACTGATTGGTTGAAAGTCAGGAAAGATGTGTGTCAGGGTTGTATTCTTTCACCATAGCTATTCAATCTGTATGCGGAGCAAATAATCTGAGAAGCTGGACTATATGAAGAAGAACAGGCCATCAGGATTGGAGGAAGACTCATAAAAACCTGCATTATGCAGATGACACAATCTTGTTTGCTGAAAGTGAACAGAACTTGAAGCATTTACTAATGAAGATCAAAGACCACAGCCTTCAGTATGGATTGCACCTCAACGTAAAGAAAACAAAAATCCTCACAACTGGTCCAATGAGCAACATCATGATAAATGGAGAAAAGATTGAAGTTGCCAGTGATTTCATTTTACTTGGATCCACAATCAACATCCATGGAAGCAGCAGTCAAGAAATCAAAAGATGCATTGCATTGGATAAATCTGCTGCAAAGGACCACTTTAAAGTGTTGGAGAGCAAAGACGTCACCTTGAAGACTAAGGTGCGCCTGACCCAAGCCAGGGTATTTTCAAGCACATCATATGCATGTGAAAGCTGGACAATGAATAAGGAAGACTAAAGAAGAATTGAAGCCCTTGAATTGTGGTGTTGGCGAAGAATGTTGAATATATCATGGACTGCCAAAAGAACGAACAAATCTGTCTTGGAGGAAGTACAACCTGAATGCTCCTTGGAGGCAAGGATGGCGAGACTGCGTCTTACATACTTTGGACATGTTGTCAGGTGGGATCAGTCTCTGGAGAAGGACATCATGCTTGGCAGAGTACAGGGTAAGCGGAAAAGAGGAAGACCCTCAACAAGTGGATTGACACCATGGCTGCAACAATGAGCTCAAGCATAACAATGACTGTAAGGATGGTTAGGACCAGCCAGTGTTTTGTTCTGTTATATGGTACCTAACAACAACAACAATAGTGCATATCTTTAGGATAAAGTACTTTATTGTATAATCTTTGATGGAAGAATGAGCTAAAAGCAGATTGTAGGAAAGAAGGATCTTGAATATGTCTACAGGATGAGAAAAAATGTTTCACAAGGAATTTAGCACATGATTAAACAAACTTCTTCAGTCGTTTGTTCAATATGTATTTATTGAACACTTACTATATGCTGGACATTAGACAAAATATCAAGGATAAAACAAACCTTATGCTGTTAACCCCCCTGCCCTTATGGAGTTTACACTCTGTTTCAAAATTTTCAACTGTTCTGTCCACAGTTAAATATGGTATACTAACTTCCATAAAAGTTGTGAATTTTACATTTTTTATTGTAGAGGACTTTTATTCTTTAAATAAAATTGAATTAATGTTTTTTATTTGATAAATATTTTTTACTGCTTACACTCTGCCACTAAGTAGTGGTTACTATTGATTACAAATTTAAATTTACTGTATCTTCATACCTTGTTTGTCAGCTTGTCCTACTGTGGTGGCTTGTGTGTTGCTGTGATATTGAAAGTTATGTCACTTGTATTTCAAATATCAGCAGGGTAACCCAGACTGGACAGGTATCAGCAGAGCTTCCAGACTAAGACAGGCTAGGAAAAAGGACCTGTGGATCTACTTCTAAAAAATTTGGCCATTGAAAATCTTATGGATACCAGCAGAGAATTATCTGATATAGTGTGAAGTTGAGTCCCTCAAGTTGGAAGTCATTCAAAATACAGATAGGGAAGAACTGACTCCTCAAAGTAGCATCAAACTTAATGACGCATATAGGTTAAAGCTTTTGGGAGCTTTATTTGCTGATGTGGCAAGATTCAAAATGAGAAAAAACACAGCTGCAAATACTCATTAATAATTGGAATGTGGAACGTATGCAGTATGAATCAAGGAAAATTGGAAGTGGACAAAAATTAAATGAAATGTTTGAAGATCAATATTGTAGGCATTAATGAGCTGAAATGAACTGATATTGGCCATTTTGAATCGGACAATCATAGGGTCTACTGCTTGGGATGACAAATTGAAGAGAACAACATTACATTTATAATCAAAATGAACATTTAAGATCTATCCCGGAATACAATGTTGTTGGTGATAGGATAATACCCATATGCTTACAAGGAAAACCAGTTAATATAACTATTATTCAAACTTATGCACCAACCACTAATCTCAAAGATGAGGAAACTGAAGAATTTTACCAAATTCTGCAGTCTGAAATTGATCAAACATATAATCAAGATGCATTGATAATTACTGGTGATTGGAATATAAAAGTTGGAAACAAAGAAGGGTCAATAGTTGTAAAATATGGCCTTGGTGATAGAAACTGCATGGGAGGTCTCATGTTGGAGTTTTGCAAGGCTAACCAACTATTCATTGGAAATATCTTTCTTTAACAAAATAAATGGTGACTGTATACGTGATGGCATAGTGGTTAAGTGCTACGGCTGCTAACCAAAATGTCGGCAGTTCGAATCCGCCAGGCACTCCTTGGAAACTATGGAGTAGTTCTACTCTGTCCTATAGGATCACTATGAGTTGGAATCGACTTGATGGCACTGGGTTTTTTTTTTTTTTTTTTTTAGTACACGTGACCTTGCCAGATGGAATACACAGGAATCAAATCAACTACATCTGTGGAAAGAGACAATGAAAAAGCTCAATATCATCAGTCAGAACAAGTCCAGAGGCTGGCTACAGAATAGAACATCAATTTCTCATATGCAAGTTCAAGTTGAAACTGAAAGAAATTAAAGCAAGTCCAGAGGAACCAAAATGCAACCTTGAGTATATCTCTCTTGAATGTGGAGACCATCTCAAAAATAGATTTGACACACTGAACACTAATGACCAAAAATCAGATAAGATCTGGGATGACATCAAGGATATCATACATGATGAAATCAAAAAGTCATTAAAAAGAGAAGAAAGAAAGAAAAGGCCAAAATAGATATCACAAGAGACTTTGAAACGTGTTCTTTAATACAGAGTAGCTAAAGTGAAAAGGAGAAATAATGAAGAAAAAAGCTGAGCAGAAGATTTCAAAAGGCAGCTCCAGAAGACAAGAAATGTACAAAGACCTGGAGTTAGGAAACCAAAAGGGAAGAACATGCTTGACATTTCTCATGAAAGAAGTGAAGAAAAAATTTCAAGCCTTAACTTGCATAATTGAAGGATTTTATGGGCAAAAAATTGAATGTCACTGGAAGCATTAAAAGAAGATGAAAAGAACATACAAAGTCACTGTACCGGAAGGAACTGGTTGATATTCACCATTTCACGCCATAGCATATAATTGTCTTAGTTATCCAATGCTGCTATAATAAAAAATACCACAAGTGGTTGGCTTTAACAAACACAAATTTATTCTCTCACAGTTTAGGAGACTAGAAATCCAGATTCAGGGTGCCAGCTCAAGGGGAAGTCTTTCTGTCTCTGTTTGCTATTGGGGAAGGTCCTTGTCATCAATCTTCCCCTAGTCTAGGAGCTTCTCAACATAGGAACCCCAGGTCCAAAGGCCATGCTCTGCTTCAGGCACTGCTTTCTTGGTTTTATGAGCTCCCCCTCCTCTCTGGTCCCTTCTTTCTACTTGCTTCTCTCTTTTATATCACAAAAGAGATTGATTCAAGACACAACCTAATATTGTAGGTTGCATCCTGCCTTATTATCATAACTGCCTCTAAGCCTGCCTCATTACCATCATAGAGGTAGGATTTACAACACACAGGAGAATCACATCAGATGACAAAGTGTTGGAAAATCACACAACACTGGAAATCATGGCCTAGCCAAGTTGACACACATCTTGGGGAAACACAGCTCAATCCACAACAATGATCAAGAACTGAAGGTAGTGAAGCAAGAAGCACAAGCTGCACTGAAGGCGTTGGAGAAAAACGAGTCCCCAGGAAATAACAGAATACCAGTTGAGGTGATTCAACAAACAAATACAATGCTGGAGGTGCTCACTCACCTATGCCAAGAAATTTGGAGGACAGCTACCTGGCCAACTGACTGAAAGAGATCCATATTTGTGACCATTCCAAAAAAAAGTGATTCAATGAAAAGTCGAAATTATTGAACAGTATCATTAATATGACATGCAAGTAAAATTTTGCTGAAGATAATGAAAAAACGGTTGCAGCAGTACATCAAGAGGGAACTGTCAGAAATTCAAGCCAGTCTGAGAGGAGGACTTGGAATGAGGGATACCATCACTTCTGTCAGATGGATCTTGGCTGAAAGCAGAGAATAACTGAAAGATGTTTACCTTTGTTTTGTTGACTATGCAAAGGCATTTGACTGTGTGGATCATAATAAATTATGGATAACATTGCCGAAAATGGGAATTCTAGAACACTTAATTGTGCTCACGTGGAACCTGTCCATGGACCAAGAGGCAGTTGTTTGAACAGAACAAGGGGATATTGTGTGGCTTAAAATCTGGTAAGGCGTGCATCAGGGTTGTATCTTTTCATCGTATTTATTCAATCTGTATGTCAGCAAATAATCCAAAAAGCTGGTCTATATGAAGAAGACCATGGCATCAGGATTAGAGGAAGACTCATTAACACCCTGTGATATGATATGCAGATGACACAACCTTGTTCCCTGAAAGCAAAGAGGATTAGAAACACTGATGAAGATTAAAGAGTACACTCTTCAGTATGGATTATATTTTAACAGAAAGAAAACAAAAATCCTCACAAGTGACCAGTAAGCAATATCATGATAACCAGAGAAAATATTGAAGTTGGCAAGGATTTCATTTAACTGGTATCCACAATCGATGCCCACGGAAGTAGAAGAAATCAAATGATGTATTGCATTGGGAAAATCTGTTCCAAAAGACTTCTTTCAATGGTTAAAAAAGATGCTACCTTGAGAACTAAGGTGTGCCTGACCCAAGCCATGGTATATGCCATCACCTCCCATGCATGTGAAAGTTGGACAATGAATAATGAAGATCAAAGAAGAATTGATGCATTTGAATTATCGTGCTGGCAAAGAATATTGAACATACCATGGACTGCCAGAAGACTGACCAAATCTGTCTTGGAAAAAGGACAGTCAGAATGCTCCTTGGAAGCTAGGATAGTGAGACTTTGTCTCACTTACTTTGGACATGTTATCAGGTAGGACCAATCTTTGGAGAAAGACATCATGTTTCATAAAGCACAGAGTCAGCAAAAAAGAGGAGGACCCTCAATGAAATTAATTGACATAGGGACTATAACAGTGGGCTCAAACATAACAGAGTGTGAGGATGTCGCAGGACAGGAAAGTGTTTCATTCTGTTTTACATAGGGTCGCTGTGAGTCGGAACTGACTCGACTGCAACTAACAGTAGCATATCTTCATAAAAATGTATGAAGTAGGTATTGCTATTATTACCATTTTACAAATGGAAAGTTGAAATATGAGAGGTTAATTAATTTGCCCAAGGTCACACAGTTAGCAAGTGCCAACACCAAGATTCAAATCCAGACCGTCTGACTCTAGAGTCTGAGATTTGAACCACTAAACTTTTTTCAAGTGGTATCATTCCTGATTACAGTGTGAACTAAACATAGGCCCCCAAAACTGAGGCAGTCGTTCAATGTTATTATGGATCAAGTCTTTATTTCTAGGCTATTCTCTGTTGTATTTCCTAACTATATTTATTATTCTATCATACCACTCTAATGCCACTGACTGATCTTGTCTTTGTCTCTGCATTTCCTTCATCTTATTCCCCCAAAACCTCCATAAGCAGATATGAGATTTACTTAAGTGTTAATATGCCCATCACTTTTAATATTATTTCTGGTCTCTACTTTTATAATTTGTTCTGAACTTTTCTTGTTTTGCTCTCTTTCTTGCTATTTAAATGCAGTTTATTTTTCACTTGCATTGTAAGAAGAGATAGCCTAATATGGCAGAATAATAAGAGCTCATTCTTATGAGTTTATTTTTTAGCATATATGTATCGCTGGAATAAGTGCTTGACATGTATGCTCTTTTTTAATTCTCACAATACAATAATCTGGTTTTTGGTACTGCTTTTATCACCGTTTGATAGGTTATAAAACTGAGACTTTCATAAAATTAAATAACTAAACTAAAGCATTCTACACAGTTATTGGCATATAAGATGGCAGACAGATATTTCAGGATTTGAGTTTAGGTTCATAATACCTCAAAGCCCAAATTTTAAAATAAAATAAAAAAAAGACCTGACCTTATGCCTGGGTCACAGCTGACTAGTGTGTACTTGAGTGAATTACTTAGGTCCTCTGAATATTGGCTTAGCTATCTTAGTTCAGAATACAGAGCACTTCTTCATTGATTATACATTTATTCATAGTACCACTATATGCCAAAACCAATGCTATAAATAGCAGATACAAGGATGAATAAAATATCTTTCATTAATGACTTCAGAAGGTAGTGATAATATAGTATTTACATCATAGAGCTGTGCAAAGATGGAATGAAGCAATAGGCAAGCTCTGCAGAATAAAACACATACTGGCATTCATGCGACCACACACAGACACTCACACTCTTACACACACACAGCTGTTATATCCATAGAGACTAAACAAACAAACCACAGCCGGTTGCTGTCAACTCGATTTTGATTCATAGTGACCCTATAGGGCAGAGCAGAACTGCCCCATGGAGTTTCCAAGGAGTGCCTGGTGGATTCGAACTGCCAACCTTCTGGTTAGAAGCCATAGCACTTAACCACTACGCCACCAAGGTTTCCGTAGAGACTAAGGGGAGTGAAAAATGTTTATGGGGAATCCCATATAGAGTGGGGCCTTTATGGGTCTGCCTTACCAATATATGGCAGAAATTTATGCCTGGGAGAACATTTTGAATGATATGTAAAGTCAGTTTTGAAAATGCTTTTCTCCAGAGACACTTGCCATAAAGTCAGACATCCACAAAGAAGTGATACTTGACATTTCTCTGACTTTATTTCAGAATTGATGTAATAAGATAGGTGGAAATGTATACTAGACTGCCTGTATTTTATCTTTAGTTTGTTAGTCATATAGGCTACATAGGTAACTAGGATTTCTAATTAGTTTATTTAAAAATGTTTTAATAGTAATTGCTACAGTATTAATAAGGGTTGATGAATGATTAACCATGCATTAAGGAAGCTATAAAGGGTTTAGAGACATGCTAGTAACTAAGGGCCACTTATTAGCTATTACCGTATCATTAACAAAGAATACAAAACATTTGATGAAATAAAGATTATCTGTATCATCTCCACAATGACTTGTCACTGTACTAAGAAGTATTGCAGAGAAATTCAAGCAACTTCCATGAAGGACTGATGAAATTAAAGGCATTCAGTGCAGATGGATATTAGTATGTATGTATATCTATCATTTTCCTCATGGAACACTTCACAACATTTTCATTTCATTTATAATACTTAATTTAGGTAATTTGTGACCTGTATTTACTAGATCTAAGTTGGTATTGCAAAAACAATTCCACAATAATTCCTACAACTAACACTTCCCTACATTCTGATGAGGCAGTGCCATATGCAAGTTACAAAAAAAAAAAAAAAAAAAAAAAAAGGATTGCAACCTATTTAAAAATAATCATTGATTTGGCTTAATAGAAAAAAAAAAAAGAAAAGAAAAACAAAATAGAGTGTCGCTTTTCCTCTGTGATCTGGCTTGTTATATTTTGTTTGGTAGCTCATTCTACTTCCTGCCATGTACTTGGTGTTAGCCCTTGGGGTTCATTCTCTCTGAGTTCCTCATTAAATTATAGGGCATGGAAACCTCTGGGCCTCCTCCACAGCCTCTGCTCTTCCCTCTTAATTTGACCTCACCAGCAGACCCAGAGCTTCACTATCTAGTCTTGACCTTAGGTTGGAGAGATTAGCAACAGAAAAAAAAAAAAAAAAAAAACTCCTTGGGGTTGAGCATCTCTTTAATGAGGCTACCAGTCCAGGTCTGTCTGCTACTACCTCCTTTCTGATCTATTTAATTCCGGATCCTGTCTGGTTGAGTCAGTTTCCCTATTAGTTTTCTGTGCCCAGGTCCTTGCTTTGTTAAATGATCTCAAGTGGTCTCAAGTAAAACAATGTTTCCCAAACTTCATTTATTCCAGTACCACTATCATGATTTTTGCAATTCAGATCCACTTGTATTCTGATTTACATTGTACACCAGTTTTAACCACTCATCTCTAGTTGGTGGTTCAAACCTACCCAGCAGCTCTGAGGGAGAAAGACCTAACAATCTGCTTCCATAAAGATTACAGCCAAGAAGAGGGGAGGGGGCCAAGATGGCTGACTTGGTAGATGCTACCTCGGATCCCTCTTGCAACAAAGACTTGGAAAAACAAGTGAATCGATCACATACATGACAATCTACGAACCCTGACCAACAAACACAGATTTAGAGAGTTGACCTGAGTGACAGAGACTGAAAAAGAACAACTACGGGGAAGCAGCGACTGTTTTCGGAGCCTGGAGCCAGCGTCCCAGTCAGGTAACCTTGGCGCCGGGCTTAGGACTGGACGCAGGGGAGCTGAACACAACATCCTGTGATGGCGCAAACACGGGGCGCAGCCCTACCCCCCTGAACTGACCTCGGCGGGGGCCCAGCCGGTCAGCATGGGCAGCGCGGCAACGTGGCTGGTGGGAGGAGAAGTCCCCAGGAGGCAGCAACTGGTTTTGGAGCTGGGAGTGCAGCGTCTCAGCCAGGGAACCTTGGCGTGGGGCTTTGGACTGGGTGGAGGGGAGCTGAGCACCACATCCTGTGACAGTGCAAACATGGGGCGCAGCCCTATCCTCTGAACTGACCCCGGGGGGGGGGCCCAGCCAGTCAACGTGGGAGGCTCAGCGATGCCGCTGGAGGGAGGAGAAGTCCCCAGGAGGCAACAACTAGTTTTGGAACAGGGAGTGCAGCGTCCCAGCTGGGGAACCTTGACGCTGGGCTTTGGACTGGCAGTGGAGGAACTGACCGCGGCTTCTGCGGGCCTTACCCTCGGGGGCAATCTCTACCCAGCCAGCACACACAGATGACACGCCCCTCGGGAATCTCAGATAAAACAGTCATCCCAAGCAAGATAAGTAACTTTGTCTATATTCCGGGGTGCTACTCTCTCCTATTTTTCTGAACCCTCCCCTCCCCTTCCCAGGTGGCTTCGTTAACATTGGAATTTCCTGAACCAGAGGGAGAACTGCTCTGCGGTTTTTCTTTTCCTTGTTTTTTTTTTTTTGGTCTTTTCCTAACCCATTCTTCTGGCCTGAGAGAAGCAACCACAAAAACCCAGGGACCAAAAATCCTTCCCTAATTGGACTAAAAACACAGAACCAGCTCCAGCTGAGCATATATGATCCACAGTCTCCGGCTTTCATCCCTACAGGGAACAAGGTGGCTATTATAATGCAAAGGCATTTCTGATAGGGATCTGACTGCATTTTTTTTTTTTTAGCGGATTTACTGGAAAGATAAGTTTCCCAGGTCTAATGCTCTGCGTATTCAACAGAGCCCTCACTGACCCACAACAGGGAACTGAGGGCTGAAGCTCCCCCCAGACCACGTAGCCTCCTGCCTTAGGGGTCTAAGAAGGGTGACACCTACCAAACTGTAGAGGTACTTGCACTGGGGACCTAAGGTACAGCAGCAGAGCCCACCCACCAAGGTGCTTTAGGAATAGAGACACACCTACCTCACTGACACTTGGGGGAAGCCTGTCAGCATCCTGCCCCCCCTGGAGTGTGAACCCCAGCTGCTACTAGAATCTGGTGCACACAACTATCACCACTACTCTCAAGGTGGATAGGTGACAGGGTGCATCACACACTTGATGACCCAAAATCAGATTCTGCTCAAGAATAGTGAATGGACTCAGGCATATATATCAGGTAACAGCCCAAACCAGCTGGTAACAGGTCATAAGTAAGTCAAGCGCTACAAAAATCAAGACAGCACAATCTAGTAGCCCATCCACATATATTGAAAGAAAACAAAACAAGATAAGACTCAGTGAGCAAATATAGAATAAATCAGTACAATATGTTAGTGATGGCTCGGAGAAAGCAGTTGATATCAAACCACATAAAGAAGCAGACCATGACTGCTTCTACAACCCCCCAAACATAAGAATCAAAATCTTTCCCAAATGAAGATACAATCCTGGAATTATCAGATACAGAATATAAAAAACTAATTTACAGAATGCTTCAAGACATCAGGGATGACCTCAGAAATGAAATAAGGCAAACTGCAGAAAAAGCCAAGGAACACACTGATAAAACAGTTGAAGAACTCAAAAAGATTATTCAAGAACATAGTGGAAAAATTAATAAGTTGCAAGAATCCATAGAGAGACAGCATTCAGAAATCCAAAGGATTAACAATAAAATTACAGAATTAGACAATGCAATAGGAAGTCAGAGGAGCAGACTCGAGCAATTAGAAAGCAGAGTGGGAAATCTGGAGGACCAGGGAATTAACACCAACATAGGTGAAAAAAAATCAGATAAAAGAATTAAAAAAAATGAAGAAACCCTAAGAATCATGTGGGACTCTATCAAGAAGGATAACTTGTGTGTGATTGGAGTCCCAGAACAGGGAGGGATAACAGAAAACACAAAGAGAATAGTTGAAGATCTGCTGACAGAAAACTTCCCTGACATCATGAAAGACGAAAGGATATCTATCCAAGATGCTCATTGAACCTCATTTAAGATTGATCCAAAAAGAAAAACACCAAGACATATTATCGTCAAACTTGCCAAAACCACAGATAAAGAGAAAATTTTAAAAGCAGCCAGGGAGAAAAGAAAGGTCTCCTCCAAGGGTGAATCAATAAGTTCAGACTACTCAGCAGAAACAATGCAGGCAAGAAGGCAATGGGATGACATATACAGAGCACTGAAGGAGAAAAACTGTCAGCCAAGGATAATATATCCAGCAAAACTCTCTCTGAAATGTGAAGGCAAAATTAAGATATTTACAGATAAACACAAGTTTAGAGAATTTGCAAAAACCAAACCAAAGCTACAAGAAATACTAAAGGATATTGTTTGGTCAGAAAACCAATAATATCAGATACCACCACAACACAAGGTCACAGAACAGAACATCCTGACATCAACTCAAATAGGGAAATCACAAAAACAAATTAAGATTAATTAAAAAAAAAAAAAGCTCAAAACAGGGAATCATTGAAGTCAATATGTAAAAGATCACAATAATCAAAAAGAGAGACTAAATACAGGTGGCATAGAACTGCCATATGGAGAGGGAAACAAGGCAATATAGGACAATACAAGTTAGGTTTTTACTTAGAAAAATAGGGGTAAATATTAAGATAACCACAAAGAGGTATAACAACTCCATAACTCAAAAAAAAAAAAAAACCAAGAAAAACGTAACGACTCAGCAAACATAAAGTCAAATACTATGAAAATGAGGAACACAATTCACAAAGAAAAACGTCTCAGCACAAAAAAGTAAGTGGAAAAATGAAATTGTCAACAATACACATAAAAAGGCATCAAAATGACAACACTAAACACGTACTTATCTATAATTACGCTGAATGTAAATGGAATAAATGCACCAATAAAGAGACAGAGAGTCTCAGACTGGATAAAGAAACACGATCCGTCTATATGCTGCCTACAAGAGAGACACACCTTAGACTTAGAGACACAAACAAACTAAAACCCAAAGGATGGAAAAAAATATATCAAGCAAACAATAAGCAAAAAAGAAGAGGGGTAGCAATATTAATTTCTGACAAAATAGACTTTAAAGTTAAATCCGCCACAAAAGATAAAGAAGGACACTACACAATGATAAAAGGGACAATTGACCAGGAAGATATAACCATATTAAATATTTATGCACCCAATGACAGGGCTGCAAGATACATAAATCAAATTTTAACAGAACTGAAAAGTGAGATAGACACTTCCACAATTATAGTAGGAGACTTCAACACACCACTTTCGGAGAAGGACAGGACATCCAGTAAGAAGCTCAATAGAGACACGGAAGACCTACTTACAACAATCAACCAACTTGACCTCATTGATTTATACAGAACTCTCCACCCAACTGCTGCAAAGTATACTTTTTTTTCTAGCACACATGGAACATTCTCTAGAATAGACCACATATTAGGTCATAAAACAAACCTTTGCAGAGTCCAAAACATCGAAATATTACAAAGCATCTTCTCAGACCACAAGGCAATAAAACTAGAAATCAATAACAGAAAAACTAGGGAAAAGAAATCAAATACTTGGAAACTGAACAATACCCTCCTGAAAAAAGACTGGGTTATAGAAGACATTAAGGAGGGAATAAGGAAATTCGTAGAATGCAACGAGAATGAAAATACTTCCTATCAAAACCTGTGGCACACAGCAAAAGCAGTGCTGGGAGGCCAATTTATATCGATAAATGCACACATACAAAAAGAAGAAAGCCAAAATCAGAGAACTGTCCCTACAACTTGAACAAATAGAAAGTGAGCAACAAAAGAATCCATCAGGCACCAGAAGAAAACAAATAATAAAAATTAGAGCTGAACTAAATGAATTAGAGAACAAAAAAACAATTGAAAGAATTAACAAAGCCAAAAGCTGGTTCTTTGAAAAAATTAACAAAATTGATAAACCATTGGCCAGACTGACTAAAGAAATACAGGAAAGGAAACAAATAACCCGAATAAGAAACGAGACATCACAACAGACCCAACTGAAATTAAAAGAATCATATCAGATTATTACGAAAAATTATACTCTAACAAATTTGCAAACCTAGAAGAAATGGACGAATTCCTAGAAAAACACTACCTACCTAAACTAACACAATCAGAAGTACAACAACTAAATCGACCCATAACAAAAACAGAGATTGAAAAGGTAATCAAAAAACTCCCAACAAAAAAAAGCCCTGGCCCGGATGGCTTTACTGCAGAGTTCTACCACACTTTCAGAGAAGAGTTAACACCACTACTACTAAAAGTATTTCAAAGCATAGAAATGATGGAATACTACCTAACTCATTCTATGAAGCCACCATTTCCCTGATACCAAAACCAGGTAAAGACATTACAGAAAAAGAAAATTATAGACCTATATCCCTCATGAACATAGATGCAAAAATCCTCAACAAAATTCTAGCCAATAGAATTCAACAACATATCAAAAAAATAATCTACCATGACCAAGTGGGATTTATACCAGGTATGGAAAAAAAAAAAAAAAAATGCAAGGCTGGTTTAATATTAGAAAAACCATTAATGTAATCCACCATATAAATAAAACAAAAGACAAAAACCACATGATCTTATCAATTGATGCAGAAAAGGCATTTGACAAAGTCCAACACCCATTTATGATAAAAACTCACCAAAATAGGAATTGAAGGCAAATTCCTCAACATAATAAAGGGCATCTGAAAACCAACAGCCAACATCACTAAATGGAGAGAGCCTGAAAGCATTTCCCTTTAGAATGGGAACCAGACAAGGATGCCCTTTATCACTGCTCTTATTCAACATTGTGCTAGAAGTACTAGCCAGAACAATTAGGCTTGATAAAGAAATAAAGGGCATCCGGATTGGCAAGGAGGAAGTAAAATTATCTCTATTTGCAGATGACATGATCTTATACACAGAAAACCCTAAGGAATCCTCCAGAAAACTACTGAAACTAATAGAAGAGTTTGGCAGAGTCTCAGGTTATAAAATAAACATACAAAAATCACTTGGATTCCTCTACATCAACAAAAAGAACATCGAAGAGGAAATCACCAAATCAATACCATTCACAGTAGCCCCCAAGAAGATAAAATACTTAGGAATAAATCTTACCAAAGATGTAAAAGACCTATACAAAGAAAACTACAAAGTACTACTACAAGAAACTAAAAAGGACCTACTTAAGTGGAAAAACATACCTTGCTCATGGATAGGAAGACTTAACATAGTCAAAATGTCTATTCTACCAAAAGCCATCTATACATACAATGCATTTCCGATCCAAACTCCAATGTCATTTTTTAATGTGATGGAGAAACAAATCACCAACTTCATATGGAAGGGAAAGAAGCCTCAGATAAGTAAAGCATTACTGAAAACGAAGAAGAAAGTGGGAGGCCTCACTCTACCTGATTTCAGAACCTATTATACAGCCACAGTAGTCAGAACAGCCTGGTACTGGTACAACAACAGGCACATAGACCAATGGAACAGAATTGAGAACCCAGATATAAATCCATCCACATATGAGCAGCTGATATTTGACAAAGGCCCAGTGTCAGTTAATTGGGGAAAAGATAGTCTTTTTAACAAATGGTGCTGGCATAACTGGATATCCATTTTCAAAAGAATGAAACAGGACCCATACCTCACACCATGCACAAAAACTAACTCCAAGTGGATCAAAGACCTAAACATAAAGACTAAAACGATAAAGATCATGGAAGAAAAAATAAGGACAACATTAGGAGCCCTAATACAAGGCATAAACAGAATACAAAACATTACCAAAAATGACAAAGAGAAACCAGATAACCGAGAGCTCCTAAAAATCAAACACCTATGCTCATCTAAAGACTTCACCAAAAGAGTAAAAAGACCACCTACAGACTGGGAAAGAATATTCAGCTATGACATCTCAGACCAGCGCCTGATCTCTAAAATCTACATGATTCTGTCAAAACTCAACCACAAAAAGACAAACAACCCAATCAAGAAGTGGGCAAAGGATATGAACACGCACTTCACTAAAGAAGATATTCAGGCAGCTAACAGATACAGGATAAAATGCTCTCGATCATTAGCCATTAGAGAAATGCAAATTAAAACTACGATGAGATTCCACTTCACTCCAACAAGGCTGGCATTAATCCAAAAAACACAAAAGAATAAATGTTGGAGAGGCTGCGGAGAGTTTGGAACTCTTATACACTGCTGGTGGGAATGTAAAATGGTACAACCACTTTGGAAATCTATCTGGCATTATCTTAAACAGTTAGAAATAGAACTATCATACAACCCAGAAATCCCACTCCTCGGAATATACCCTAGAGAAATAAGAGCTTTCACACAAACAGATATATGCACACCCATGTTTATTGCAGCTCTGTTTACAATAGCAAAAAGCTGGAAGCAACCAAGGTGTCCATCAACGGATGAATGGATAAATAAATTGTGGTATATTCACACAATGGAATACTATGCATCGATAAAGAACAGTGACGAATCTGTGAAACATTTCATAACATGGAGGAACCTGGAAGGCATTATGCTGAGCGAAATTAGCCAGAGGCAAAAGGACAAATATTGTATAAGACCAGTAGTATAAGATCTTGAGAAATAGTATAAACTGAGAAGAACACATACTTTTGTTGTTATGAGGGGGGGAGGGAGGGAGGGTGGGAGAGGGTTTTTTACTGATTAGTTAGTAGATAAGATCTGCTTTAGGTGAAGGGAAGGACAATACTCAATACATGGAAGGTCAGCTCAACTGGACTGGACCAAAAGCAAAGAAGTTTCTGGGATAAACTGAATGCTTCAAAGGTCAGCGGAGCAAGGGCGGGGGTTTGGGGACCATGGTTTGCGGGGACTTCTAAGTCAATTGGCAAAATAATTCTATTATGAAAACATTCTGCATCCCACTTTGAAATGTGGCATCTGGTGTCTTAAATGCTAACAAGCGGCCATCTATGAAGCATCAATTGGTCTCAACCCACCTGGAGCAAAGGAGAATGAAGAACACCAAGGTCACACGATAACTATGAGCCCTAGAGACAGAAAGAGCCACATGAACCAGAGACTTACATCATCCTGAGACCAGAAGAACTAGTTGGTGCCCGGCCACAATCGATGACTGCCCTGACAGGGAGCACAACAGAGAACCCCTGAGGGAGCAGGAGATCAGTGGGATGTAGACCCCAAATTCTCATAAAAAGACCATACTTAATGGTCTGACTGAGACTAGAGGAATCCTAGCGGTCATGGTCCCCAAACCTTCTGTTGGCCCAGGACAGGAACCATCCCTGAAGACAACTCATCAGACATGGAAGGGACTGGACAGTGAGTAGGTGAGAGATGCTGATGAAGAGTGAACTATTTGTATCAGGTGGACGCTTGAGACTGTGTTGGCATCTCCTGTCTGGAGGGGGATGGGAGGATAGAGAAAGTTGGAAGCTGGCAAAACTGTCACGAAAGGAGAGATCAGAAGGGTTGACTCATTAGGGGGAGAGCAAGTGGGAGTATGGAGTAAGGTGTATATAAACTTATATGTGACAGTCTGACTTGATTTGTAAACGTTTACTTGAAGCTCAATAAAAAAGAAAAAAAAAGTTACAGCCAAGAAACCATATGAGGCAGCTGTACTCTTCCACATGGGGTCACTATGAGTCAGAATCAAGTAGACAGCTCTCAACAACAACATGTGATTTTCTGATTTAATTTTTAATTTAAATTTGTTGAAAAAGAAAATTTGTTATTACCGTATTCTACGGAAATGGAATACCACTTCCCTTAAAAAAGGGTTTAACTGTAGAATTAAATTAATTGAAAAATAATGTGATCAAAGTCTCTTCAGATATTGTTAAATATTTGAAGATTGTTGTCTGTTTAATGATAATGGAGATTAGCAAGGCATAGACTGGTGCTACTGAACATACCAATCATTTAGTGAAGCCCTCTCCTTTCTGCAATCAGAATGATTGAAAAATAACTAAGGTCTGATTACGATGACAAATTGAGACAGCAATGTTAAATTTCCCTACCCTCAAATACCTAACTGAATTTTAAATATCAGAAATAAATATTAAACGTTAAAATACCACTAGCAACTAAATAAGGAGAGGGGCATAACTTAATGCCCTTAACTCGCTAACTAATGACTGGGATAGCAGAGACTCAGAAGATTCTGGAACTGAAGGAGAGGTGCGGAAGGATGTGGCTTCTTGCCCTAACCCCATTCCCTGGAAGCCATAGTGACGAGATAGCACTACTAGTTCCTGGCACTAATTGAAGTGGAAAAATAGATTTTAAAAGAATTGTTCAACTTTAAGGGCTAAGGGATTTATAGCTTATGACTATGTATTACATAATTTCATGTACAGTGTCTAGTTAGCTTTTCAGTATTCTTTTTTTTAATGTACTGCATAAAATACAAAATATAAAAATTATTAAGGTAAGTCGTGGTCATAAGGAGGGTTATGTACCAACCATTTCTGTGATTAATTGAAAAGTCTTTATGCTACAAAATGCTTGCCTATGTGGTCCCTGAAGTTCATTTTAATTTATATACCCTAAACTATGTTCAGTTTCAGTTACAAAATCCTTTAATAAAACGAGTTGCCAGAACTTAACACCATTCAAAAGGAAGTCCTTCCAAGCTGAAATTTTACAAAGCACATCTTGTAGGTGATGATATATTAAATAAAAGGTTACTTTAATAATAATTTTTTTTTGCCAGCACAGCTTCAATGCCATATAAATGTTTCCTATTCAATTACCTACTCACATTTTTCATTTTCACTGATTTTGCAATGATCAGGATATTTCCCTTAAACCCCACTACATTAATCCAACAAAGTGCTTTTTGCATTATATGATGAAGTTTCCTACCCAGAATATTACCAGGGAGGTTGATGACATTTCTTATTGTTCTGCCTTTATACTGCTTCACGCGAGGGTATTTTTACTCTTCTAACCTCCTATTATCCAGGAAGCATAAGTGTTCACTATGCAGAAGGGAAAACTGGAAACCAACCAGAATCAAACTCCTTGAGTCTTTCAAAGGATTCTTCTCTGCCTACCTTCGGCTCCTTGCAGGTTTACTTAATTAATCACCTCTCCATTGATAATTACTGAATGCATTTTTTGTCTCTAGATGTTCATTTAATGGAGAACCAGGCTCAAAAATCTAAAATGAAACAGTCTACATAGCAGTAAGCATCAAAACTTTAAGCAAGGAAGGTATCAAAAACTTCCCCAAGGTGGCTGATTGATGAAGGGCAAACAAAATCCCTTCGAAGAAGAAACTGTTGAAGAAGATAACTCTCATTAACTTTCTGACTAGAAACGCTTCTTCATTCCCAGGGACAATCCAGGTGATCCTGAAACTTCCACTAGTGGGATTATTTAGTGGAGTTATTACCACAACTGACAAAATGCCAATGTCATCCAACTTCTCTTCATCGTCAGAGTAAATTTTTACGATATGTGTACTTTTATGTATGTATGTATTAAAATATGTATGTAAATTTATATGTAATGTTTCTAACCCCTAAAGACGAATACAGATTGGATTTATAAAAATATTGATAATAAAAGGCAATAATAACAGAAAAAAAATGAGGTATTCAACTTAGAATGAAATTATGAGGAAGTCATTGGAACAGAGCCCCACCATAAGTTAGGGACTGCCTGTACAAGACAGTGGGCAGAGAACCACCCATTTCTTTGATTAAATTTTCATGTTAATTTTTTCTTTTGTTTATTTTATTATGTTAATATTTTGCCCTTATAAAGTTAACAGGTTTTCCAGGAGACTCCATTGGGTTGTATCAAAAGAAGGGAGTATAAATAATGGCAACAAAATGTTACTCTGTGTTCGTACTGAGAGCAGAATTCTGTGATAAAGTGACGGGAAATAAAAGATATCACTCTCCCCAGTAATCTTCTCTGCTCGGCACCTATATTTGCATCGTAGGTGCATCATTGTCTCTTTAATATCATAGTAAATATTTATGCATTTTGACCATTTGAAAGAGTGTGTGAGTATCTGATGTGGAGGCCAGGTTAGGTTTGGCCAACCTATTTTTTTTGAATGGTAAGAAGGATGGGAAGAGTAGGATCATAAAAAAAATAGGAACCCTGAAATACTATGTCATCGATTTTACCATTTAGCTTCGACTGGTTCTGATGATCAGGCCATTCTGCAATTAATAGGTATTGACTGAGTTCAGTGTTAGGACGTAGAGTATTGTAAGAAGGGGCCCTCTTCCTCTAAGGACATACTCGTTACCTGAGGAAATGACTAAACAAACCATGCACACTGCAGTGTTCTTCATAGTAACACAGTGAGTCTCCATGCAGTAGAGGTTTGCAAAGGGAAGGTTCAACAGGAGCTGCAAAAGCCTTCTTGGAAAAGTGACAGTTTTGCCAGGCCTGGAAACACGGGCAGAGTTTTTTAGGTAACGACTGTGTTTTTTGGGCATTAGGGAAGAAGGTGAATGAGAGTGGCAAAAGGTCAGAAAATTCAATAATAGATATAGGTGGGCAGACCAATTCTGGTTTTCTCCTTGTCTGCTTAAACGTCTGAAGTAGAGGTATGGATGGAATGGAAGAATACTTGGCTTAGACAATTAATAATAATAGCTGGAGGCATTGCCTGGAGTTATTCATTAGATGTCTGTTCTTTTAACCAATTGAATAAATTAATTCATGACTTGAAGCATAAAAGAGGACCTGGAATGTCTCAAAACTTTCTGCTTGAGATGGGGCAAATGATCCATTGTAATATGATACATTTGTTGCCCTGAAGCTCAAAGTCTTCTCAAACCTATTGAGTCTGACAAATCCCACAGATTTCTTATTAGTATTTTTTTCTTTTTCTACTTTTTTCTTTTTCCTCCTGTGGCTGCTTTCAATATCAGAAGCTATGTGTTCAACATTGTGTAAGAAAATGAAAAGGAAGTGAGTTCCAAACGCAGATATTTGATAGAGCAAATTAAATATCATGACACGCCTCCATAAATCAAGCACAGGATTAAGTATTTATGCACTAAGAGAAGAACATCAAAGTCACATAAGGCAAGTGAAAAATACTGAGTTTGTTATAAAATATACATGTGTGTAAAATTGGGAATTATTTACAAGATAAAATTGGGGAGTTGTCCCCTGAGCCTTTATTTTACATTGTTTAGGCCTTCAGGAAGCTTTCTCTGTTCTCCAAACTAAAGTGTTACCCTTATCCTCCCCATGCGACCTTCAATTCCAACTGTCTGAAGGTAAGCCCTCTCTATCATATCTCCCTGAGAAATTCCTTCTTAGCAATATCACTCTAAAATGATTTCTTTCATTGTCTGTCTTTCAGAACACAATAGAGCTCTGTGAAGGCAGGGAGTCGAACTACTTTAGTCACTGTATCTAGAACAATGTTTGGCACACAGTAAGTAGGTACTCAATAATATTTGTTGAATTGGTCAAAATATGTATTTTTTCAGGTCCTTTCTTTAAAAAAAAAAAAAAAAAGGCAGTAAAACAATCGAACTAGCCAGTTGAAACAACTTGCTTGATGATTCCATACCATGAAAAGTAAACAGAATAGTAAGCATAGAGTACACAGGTACAGTCCCTGTTTTGATAAAAGGAAGCTGAATGGTGATAACAGTATGAGCAAGGCCTGAAGATTATTATAAAAGGGAGCTGACAACTGGACCTGATCCACAGGAGAGGATCAACTAGTGCACAAAGTGTTTTATCTCTAATTTCAAGAGTTGTATAGTGTCTTATAATATCCGTCTGGTAGTACCAGTTGCTTAATTGTTCTAGCCTTTAAAAATATATGCCCCTGGGACGCTAGAATATAGTACTTCAATATTCATCACAATGTATCCTCTATTACAGAGAACATACACCATCCATTCCATCTGGAGCACAGGCTCTTACGAAGTGCCTGTGCTAATCTCATTCACCACTGTTTCCTTACTGCTTAAAAGATTACCTGACACATTGAAAGGCATGATAATCATTAGTCAAATTAATGAAAAAATTAGTCATTGAGACTGTACACTTTGATCAACTTGGTCTGAATAGAAACAAACCTCCCAGTAGGTTAGAGAAAAAAATAAGGGTAATAAATTGATTGTGTAACATTCTGTAAATGCCAAAATGATACGATTTAGCTGTTTACTTTTAGTGTTATAATTATAAAGACAAATCTTGAGAGTATCATGGAGTTAAGAGAGAGCAAGTTTAGTTGGTTAGTCTTTATGTGCTTCTTAATTATTCACCTGGAGATGAATTACTTCTCACTGGAAGCCGAATCTCCATTTGCTTAATCAGTTTTGGGCGACTTCATTTTTCAGATTATGGCTGTTGTTTGTCTTTTCCTCACATTTAATTGGCAATTCTAGTCTGGACAAATCCTCAATATTTACAACTGAAATTTTACAGGAAGTCTTCATACTGCAAGGTTTATTGCTCAGTTTTTGAGATTTAAGTGTTTTGGACAGTTTGAATAGGTCTTGATAGGAAAACATCAGTGAAGAATAAAATAAAATGATTTTATTATTTTTTTTAAAAGTCACTTCTCCCTTTCCAATAAAACTTCTAAAAATCAATACATATGAGTTTGTTTTCAAAAACACACAATAAAAATGGCAGATATAAGACTGTTCAAGCAAAGACTGAAAACAGAAGATAAAGGACATATGGCTGAAGTAGGAACACTTTTCTGATAGACTCAGCAATGAAAGTGTTGTAACTCAGGTCCAGAGAAGCAGACCATGCATCTAAGACGTGAATTGTTGTTAGGTGCCATTGAGTCAGTCTGACTCAGAGCGATCCTATGTACAACAGAACGAAACACTGCCTGGTCCTGCGCCATCCTCACAATCGTTGCTATGTTTGAGCCTGTTGTAGCCACTGTATTAATCCATGTCTTTGGGAGTCTTTCTCTTTTTCACTGACCCTCTGCTTTACTAAGTATGATGTTCTTCTCCAGGGACGGGTCTGTCCTGATGACACGTTTAAAGTATGTGAGATGAAGTCTCGCCATCCTCACTTCTAATGAATGAATATTATGGCTGTACTTCTTCCAAGACAGATCTGTTCATTCTTCTGACAGTTCATGATATATTCAATATTTTTCACCAACACCATAATTCAAAGGCATCGACTCTTTTTCAGTCTTCCTCATTCATTGTCCAGCTTTTGCATGCATATAAAACCCACTGCCGTCTAGTCGATTCCGACTGACTCATACAAGGCCATTGAAAATACCATGGTTTCGGTCAGTCTTACTTGGTAGTCCTCAAGATGACATCTTTGCTTTTTAACACTTTAAAGGTGTGTGCACGGGAAGTTAATAGGGGTGATTCTCATAAAAATATGAGGGCTGGAAAAGCAGGAGTGGGCAATGGGAAAGTTTAACTGCAAAGTTGTTGAAAAACAGGCTTCACCTAATCCCTTGCAGAGTTCTGGACTGGGGATGACCTTTTAAAAATTGTTCCACTTGAGTCCAAGGAGCTAGGCCCCTATAGTACTGCACCAACCAGTCATTAATTTAGGGCTATCCCTGGAAGAGGGCATGCTGTTAGGTTTGGATGAGGGCAAGAGAAATTCAGCTGAGAGCCATCAGCCCACACTACCTCCAGCTACAGGAATAAGCAATTCAGTCTAGGTGAAGGATCTGGGAAGCTCATTACAGCATCCAATACAGAAATGTTACATAACTGGAAACCCTGGTGGCATCATGGTTAAGTGCTATGGCTGCTAACTAAAAGGCTGGCAGTTCGAATTCACCAGGCACTCCTCGGAAACTCTATGGGGCAGTTCTACTCTACCCTACAATGTCGCTATGAGCAATTCTGTCTAGGTGTGGGATCCGGGAAGCTCATTACAGCATCCAGTACAGCAATGTTATCTAATAGAGAAATTATAAGTTGCAAAATCCTACATTCAATTTTGGAGCCCTGGTGGTGCAGTGGTTAAGAGCTTAGGTGCTAACCAAAAGGTGGGCAGTTCGAACCTACCAACTGCTCCTTGGAAACCCTATGGAGCAGTTCTACTCTGTCCTATAGGGCTGCTATGAGTTGGAATCTACTGGATGGCAACTGGTTTACTTTCAGTTGTATTCAGGAAGTTATAACATATAAAACACATATGATGAAAAGACATGCTGTCTGCTTCAAAAAAAGAAGAGGGAAGAAAGAGCCTATCGCAGTGAAACGTAACCATCAGAATATAAGCTCCTTGAGGTAAAAGATGTTGCCTATCTTGTTTCCCAGTTAAGAGTGCTTAAAATAGCCTGACACATACAAGTGCTCAACACTTGCTGATTGACATAATGAACACATTAGTTATCCTTAGGCTCTTTTAAAATCTCTCACCTTTAAAAATTAAACAAATATTTTCCTTTGGTTGCTTGGTTGGAACGTTCATAGCCCCCTTTCTGTAATGAACTAGTTGTTTCCCATGAAGGAGAACAACCCCATGCCAAAGAGGGACTCATCAGCCTTCTCAGAAGAAAAAGGAAAGAATCATCTATAGAGATATTTGTGGATTCTTTTAAGGCTCTAGTTAACTTCCCCAATGATCTTGGCCAAAAAGTTTGGATACAAACGGGGGTTCAGTACTTAAGAGCTGCGCGTCCAAAAGTAAAATTTCTCAACCTCTCAGTCTCAATTCCTTGACTACAAAATTGGGCTGTGAAGACAAGCGTCACAAGGTTGTTGTGTCTTCAACTAAATGGGTCTGCTGTACCAAAAGGATATTTGGGGGAAGTTTTGTTAATAATAGTATTGAAGTAGAAAAGTCCTTTTCACATAAAGCACCACACTCAGAAGCCATAAAAGAAAAGTTGCGTGTTGTATATCCTAATTGTGCAAAAATTGTGCAGAGAGCTTTAATTCTTAAAACAAGAAAAAAAAATTGCAAGATTTATAAGAAGGCCAGTATTTTAAATATATCAAAATATTTTATGAAATGCAGAGGGCAGGGCCAAGAACTCAATGAAAACAGGAGAAAAGGACACGCAGAGGTCATTCCAAGAAAAGAAAATACACAATGTATGTTAGCTTGTGGAAAAATGTGAAACATCACTCATAATTAAAAAATGAAAATTATATCAACAATGTGATACATCTTTCCACTTTAAAAAAATAGAATAAAAAGGAAAATGAAGAAGTTAGAGAATACACTGTTGTGGTGACGACCTAGCCGTTCAGGTTCACTGCTGATGTATATGTAAATTAATGTGATCTCTTTGGAGAATAATTTGGAAATAGGCATTGAGATACCTATCTCAATAGGTCACTCCAACAAATGGAAAATAAACATACCTTTTTTTTTTTTGACCTAGCAAATTTTATCTCCAGGAATGCACAAATTGATGCCTGCATGAATATTTGCTGCAATATCATTCTGAGTAGGAAAAGATCAGAAACAACTTACATATTCTGAGTAGGATTTGTTCAGTAATGAATTTTTATATCCATTTCATAGAGTAATTTATCTATGGTCTGAAAAACAACGAAGAATATATTGTATATGCTGCTGAGTCCTGTCTAAGATATATTGTTAAATGAAAAGTAGAAGCAAACTATAAACCAAAAACCAAACCAGTAGCTATTGAGTTGATTCCAACTCATAGTAATCTTATAGGACAAAGTAGAACTGCCCCATAGAGTTTCCAAGAAGCACCTGGTGGATTTGAACTGACGACCCTTTGGTTAGCAGCCATAGCACTTAACCACTACACCACCAGGGTTTTCAAAAGCAAACTATAGAAGATCGTAATATATACCTTCCGTATTATATAATGATTATATGCAGATAAGTGTATGTGTGTGTGTAAATTGTATTGCAAAGAGAAAATTTGGACTTTTTTAGAAAATATTTTCCTTGTGGGGTAGAGAAGCCTGGGGGGCCTAGGGTGTGAATGAGTCATATTTTCTCCTTGTGAGCCTTTTATACAGTTTGAATTTATAAAATATGTACATGGATTATTTTTACATTTAAAATGTGAAAAACCCATTGCCATGGAGCTGATTCTGACTTCTAGTGATCCTATAGGACAGAACTGCCTGCCCCAAAGGGCTTCCGAGTCTGTAATCTTCACAGAAGCAGACTGCCACGTCTTTCTCCCGAGGAGCGAGGAGCGTGCCGTTGAGTTCAAACTGCTGACCTATCAATTAGCTGCCAAATGCTTAACTACTGCGCCGCCAGGGCTCCTTTTCATTTAAAACATAGCTACTTAAAATGAAAACTTCAGGGAGCATGAACCTAGTCTATCTCACTTAATACTATATCTACTACCTGGGGCTCAACCTGGAACATAATAAACAGTCGATACTGTTGAATGAATCCGTGTACAAATATTACATGGGCATTTTAGGATTCCAACTGTATATCTCTAAAAAATCTCTAGCCCAGATTATTTACCTGAGTTCTAGAAATATATTTCAACTACGCTTCTAGAATTTTTACCTGAATGTTTCCTAGCTACCTTCCACTTAGCACATTCAACACTGAGGTCTATAGTCACCTCTCCTCTGGAAGGTCCTCCTCTCCCTCTAACCTCTGTCGTAATGAATAGTACCAATAACCATTGGTAATACAAGCCAGGATTTGATCCCTTTCACTTTGTTACTAAAGCTACTACTCTTAATTTAGCTCAGCTGAGCTATTGCAATGGCCTCTTTAGTCTCACTCCTTTGCAATATATAGTTTATATGGCCAGAAGGTTATTTCTGAAGTACATATGTCATCAGATAAAGACTTTCCATTACCTATAGGATAAAATCTGAAATCCTGCACGTGGCCTATATGGCACTACATGTTTGCTCTGCTTCCTAACTGTTTAGCCATATCTGTGGTCATTCTTACAAATACCAAACTACTTTTATTCCACACATGACATGTTTTTTCAGACCTCTGGGTCTTTAGACTTGCTTCTCTTTGCTAAATTGCTCTCTGAACTTTTCCTCCTAGAAAATATGCTTACATCCCTTAATATACAGCAGAAGTACCATTTCCTCTGCAAAGCCATTAATCCTACCAGATATTCTCATATTCCAGACTCCTGTGACTACATTTATAAAACAGTGAAGTAACTCTCTGTGTGTCTGTTTCTCCACCTGACTTCCAGGCAGAAGATAAACAAAAAAATACCAAGCTGAAGAAATTAAGGAGCTCATTCTAGGTGAATTTCAGGTGGACAAATTGGAATGATGGCATAAAAGCCATAATCTCATTTAGAGAAGGCAACTAAAATGTATTGTCTACTCTTTGCAAGTCACTGTGATTTTCCTAAAGCCTTCCTGAACCTTTGTTAATAGACTCTTTATTAAACTCTTCTGAAATTACCCATTTTGATGGGGCCATCTATTTTCTGCAGGACCTTGACTGATCTGCAGTAGCATTTTGAATTAATGATTGCCAGTTCATATTCATAGGAATAATTACACTGTGATAAATTGCTAATGAAGTTTTCCTAATAGTTCTCTGTTGTTGAAAATAAAGTAATTGAAAGCGCATTATCATTACTTTATTTTGTATGAGAGATTGTAAGAACTAGATCATAAGCTAACTCACTCTTCTCCGAGTACAGTTTTGCGAAAAATAGACTTTATATTGTGGCATATAATGGTGAACACTATGGAGAATCTACCTGGTCATAAAGAGTTACAGTATGTTGTATCTTTTTGCTCACTCTTTGCGGTCCCTGTCCCTTGTTTCTTCATATCCTCTTATCCTAACCCCAAGACACCCACATCTTTAAGTATCTAATAAGCATTTTTGCGGTCCCTGTCCCTTGTTTCTTCATATCCTCTTATCCTAACCCCAAGACACCCACATCTTTAAGTATCTAATAAGCATATAGGAGTAGCTGAGCGTCAATTCATCCATTTCAAAGTCCTTTCCCCCATCCAATTTACATCATTGACTATTCAGATAAGATATCTTACTTTATCACAATTTTGGTATCGCTTTATCCAAACCCAGTATCAAGAAGATTCTGGAAAAGAAACAATTAGTTCAAATTCCACATTTCTATTTATGGTCAAAAACTGCTCATATGTGATGAGAATTGTTCATGTAGAACTCTAGAAAGGAAATTTTCACTCACATTGATTATAAACCAAAACATAATTATACAACTCACATCAAAGAGTTTTCATTAGTTCAATAAAAAAAACAAACGAACAAACAAAAACTATTTGATTTGGCGATGCCTTTAATTGGTGATATTGAAATACAAAAAATAATGCTAATATTACATTTAAATTAGCAAAGTAGCAATAAGGAAGAAATGAGGACAATTTATTCTAGGCAAGAAAAATAACTAGTTAGATTTGTTTCTTTATTGGAAAGAAATTAGTATCAATTGAGCACCTTATTTATGCTAGACATTGTTTAGTTTTTTCACACATAGTATTTCGTTTGGTCTTCACAATGGTCTTGTGAGAAGGTATTACTATTTCTTTTTCACTGTTGAAGAAACTGTAGCTCAGAGAGATTATGTGTCTCTTTAAAAAGCACACAGCACAGAGCAAGGTCAGTACTTGAGTCTTAGACTCTTAATGCATTAGGATCACATTGTTAGCTGCTGTGAAAGATAACTCTCAAGTCCTGGTGGTTTGACACAATATATTTTTTCTTGCTCAAACAGGATGTGCAATTGGGATGGGGTGAGGAATAAAGCAAACCTTTGCTCCATGCAGTCATGCAGGTTCTCAAAATGAAGGCTGTGCCATATTTAACATTTGGCTACAAGGTGACCCAGGTTATCAACATCAGCTGGCAGCCAGAGACAATAGGTAGAGAGACAGAGACACAGAGATCTGAGAAAGATTTCATGGGCCGGGCCAGGCCAGGAGTGGTGCCTGTCAAACCTACTCACTCAAATTCCATTGTCCAGAATTCAGCCAAGGGTGGCATCTAAATAAAAAAGGCTTGGAAAAATAGATCTAGGTTATGCCCGGGAGGAAAGGGAAATGGATGAGGTAGAAAACTAGCTAGTGGCTGACATAAAATATTTGGAGTATTTTGCTAAAATTAAACCATAATAGGCCCTTATCCTCTCAGCAATCTTTAACCTCTCCAATAAGCCATCAATTACATTAACATGTAATCTCAATGTATCACAGCCCTGGGCTAGATCTATGGAACTGTACTAGGATTTTGACCTTCAAGAATCTCCATGGTGCTTTCTTTCTTTGGGGAGAGGCTTACTTGTGGCATTGGTCTACTGCTGACTATCACAATAACTTCCCTTGAGGGTGCAATAAAGAATAGCATCATTGCCAAGTTTTTCTATTCATTGTGCTTTTCAATCCTCAATTATATATTAGCGAAAGCTATCCAGAAAACTCTGACCTATTTCTACTCCCTGCCCCAACCTTAGCCAAAGAGTTTAATTCCTCTACAGGAATAAAGAATTTAATGATTTCCCACACCTAATTCAACAACTTACAAGAATGAATATGTTGAATAAAAAAGATCCAAATTGCTGCCTTTTTCCTATACGTTGGAGTCCATCATGAATATAGGAGCACAACTTTAATAAAGAAAAGCACTTGGCAAAATTCATTTAGATGAAAACACTGTTAGTCCATTCTCAGTCAATACACTTTCACCTCATTTGTAATACAAACATACTTCTTTTATTTATTTTTTTATTTTGTGGGACAAACTTCGGCTAGAAAACAACAATTGATTTGCTGCACTTCTTGATTCTACTAGATGTGAAAAAAAAAAACTTTCTTAGCTATACTGAATATTTTCCATAAAAGAAATGAATGATAACAATTTTGGTCTTGTAAAAAATGAAGTTTTCAAATGGGCTCAGAAAGAAAGCGGATTAACCAACAAATATTCTAGCACTCAGATTTATGGTTCAAGCCTAGGAAATGAAAATGGATTAGGAATCAAAGAGGCTTTAGGGAATGGAATTCAAAATTCTTAAGTTTCTACAACATCTGGGGTTTTGGTTTTTGCCATTGTGTAATGAATGACCAAGCTCAATGTGATTTGGCCAAACATCTGCTTGGTTAACTCCAGGATTGAAGAGCAATGTAGATTTTCTCTAATTGGCATATTTTCTTTCCAGATTGAAAGGAAGATAAGAAAACAAGCAACTTTTTGTGTTTAATTCCCTAATATCCTAAAAAGTGAATTTATAATTCTCTTGACAACGTTCTGGTCTTAAATGACTTTTTGTTAATGGTTACTTCACATCTGCTTGGTGTGGCTGGTGTTGGTAGAAATAATTATTTCAAGGTATATCTCAATGAAAGTTAAATATAAAAAGATAATCCTTGTTCAAAGCTATGTTTTTCACTTCTGAAAATTTACTTGGCAGAATAAAAACACAATAGGCAAGTTAGAACGACTACAGGAATATCAGCTATCATGCGGTGGAATATATGTGCAAATTCTACTTGGTTCATTTTATCCTAGAGGAGCTGAAAATGCTTCATCATGAACGGAAATTATTCCATAACACAACATTCCTCGCTTAAATAACACAAACTCTTTCGGAGCAGACTGAGCGCATTGCTACTGGCAATGAAAAGGCAACTTTGGAAAGGGCTAAAACTGAAGGTCACTTTGCCTTTCTCATTTTCTAAGACTTCACAAAATCACAGGAAAAAGATCTAGGCCTTGTTCTTCCCTATTCTGGATGTGAAAATTAAGTCAGAAAGCTAATGCTTTCACCTGTCATATGAATTTAACAGTCTATAAAGAATATTAATAAAGTTGTAGCTTCCTCTCATTATGGTTTTTTTTTTTTTGCAACAACAATTAATTCAGGAATGGCCTAATTCCTGATTGGTCATGAGTGATCATCGTTCCATTTTTATAACTAAAACAGGGGTTGGCAAACTACAACCTATGGGTTATATCCAGCCCTCTACCTGTTTTGCACTAACAGCAAAGATTGGATTTTACATTTCACAGTTAAAAAATAAAAATTAAGAATATTTCATGACATGTAAGAATTACAAGAAATTAAAATGCTTGTGTCCATAAATAAAGCTTTATTGAAACACCGTCATGGTCATTCATTTACAAATTGCCAGTGGTTGCTTTTGCCTAACAGTGGCAGAGTTAAGTGGTCATGACAGAGACTCTACGAGTCCCATGAGTCCCATGGTGGCTCCCTGGACTACTAGCCAAAAGATTCTCAGTGCAAACCAACCCTGAGGCACCTCAGAAAACAGGCCTGGCAATCTGCTTCTGAGAGGTCACAGCCTTGAAAACCCTATGGAGCAATTCTACTCTGCACACACGGGTTGCCATGAGTCGGAATTAAGTTCATGGCAACTAACAACAACTTAAGACCTACGAAGCCTAAAATATTTATTATCTGATTCTTTATGGAAAAAGTTTACTGACTTTTGATCTAAAGCAAACTGGAAGTAAGAGCATTTTTCAGAAAGAAAAAAAAAAAATTTTTTTCATTCAGTTACATGGAAATCTTTTCTCTAAGACCAGTGCAGTTTGCACGACACTCTTGGAGCCCTGGTAGTGCAATGGTTAAGAGCTATGGCTGCTAACCAAAAAGTTGGCAGTTTGAATCCACCAGCTGCTTCTTAGAAACCCTATGGGGCAGTTTACTCTGCTGTACATAGGGTTGCTATGAGTCGGAATCGATTTAACGGCAATGGCTTTTAATGGGTGTCGCCCAGATAATATGGTTAAGAATGGGTTTGAATTTTACTTTGCCATTTATTGCTCAGTCTTAACTTTAACCTGGTCAATAGTTTCTTACCTCTTCTACTTCTGAATGCCCAAGGAAACCTAATGGGGAGGGGTGTATAGGTATCTTAGTTTCCTAGGGCTGCACCAACAAAATGCCACAAAACAGGTGGCTTTAAAGAACAGAAAAATATTGTCTCACAGTTCTGGAGGCAGGAAGTTCAAATCAGAGTATTTGCCATGTTGATTTCTTCTGAAGGCTCTGAAAGAGAAATTGTCCCACGCCTCTCTGCTCATTTCTGATGGCTCTCCCACAGTCCGTGGTGTTTCTTGGTTTGTACCTAATCTTCCTCCTTGATCACATGTGCCTTCTTCTGCTGTTTAGTTCTGTCTCCCTGTCTGTTCTCCTCTTTTCTATGTTATTGTTGTTAGGTGCCATTGAGTCAGTTCTGACTCATACTGACATTAAGTATAGCAGAACATAGGATTAATAAACTGGGATAAGGACCCACCCTTCCCAGGCATGACCTCATATTAACTGATAACTTCTTCACAGACCCTATTTCCAAACAAGGTCATGTTCGCAGGTATAAGGGATTAGGTGCAAATGTATATTTTTGAGGGACACAATTTAATCCATAACAGGAGGAACGGACATGAAAGGAAATAAACTCCTATAGATGATATCTGAAATGACTTACAGGAAAAGCACATTCATTAAAAAAAAAAAAAAATCTGTTGCCATTGAGTCAATTCCAACTCATAGCACCTCTACAGGACAGAGTAGAACTGCCCCTAGGGTTCCCAAGGAGCGGCTGGTGGATTTGAACTGCTGACCTTTTGGTTAGCAGCCGAAGTCTTAACCACTGTGCCACCAGGGCTCCGCATTCATCATATTATTTATATTATATTACAATTATATTAAATATTATTATAATTATATTATATTAATATAAAAACATCAACATATTTCAGGTAGCTTAATTTTGCATTTGGTTTACAAGAAAATGCTAATTGGCACAAAGGATATTTACTTTATGACTGCACCAACTCCCAACTTCCTCTTAAGGGGTGTGTAGCATACACATACGAGAAATATGTATGAATTTTATAACTTAGTGTCTATACTGACATAGGAAGATGGCTAAGCAAAAACAAATAATACAAATATACAGGCATCCGAAACCACCGAAATGCTCATCACTTCTGTGATGCAGCTTAATCGTCTTTATCTATCATTGAAACCTATAGATTTCCAGTGTTAATATAGACTTGTTGACAGTTGTGTGGGAAGAATAGTGTCAAAAACAAAGCCATTTTCTTTACACCGTTAGTTAAATGTCACTCACGGTTTTCAGCACAAGACTTTTATTGACTGAGATTTCACCTCAGAGGGGAAGATTGGCAGTTTGGAATGTCTGATTGTTTTCCATTGGTTATTTGTTTGATACAAAGTCAAATAACTGCCCAAGTCAATCAAGAGGTTTCCAAACGCTTTTGAATTTTCAGGGTGCAAATACAGCCTTGCCTTGGAAAAGATAGCAAATTTGACATGTTACAAGACCCGCATTTGTGTCATTGGAAGCGCCATTTTTCATATGGTCTCTATGTTTAATGTTTAACAAAAAAAAAAAAACAGAATCCTGGCCTACATTCTGACAACATCTTCTTTCTTCAGGGATTTAGAACAAAATCGTTGCCATTAGTTCATAACATGAATTGCTGCCGCAGGATATTTTTAGGGGAGAAAAATCTTAAAGCAAGTGAGACGCTATATTCATCTAAAAAAGCTACAGGCAAAAGATGTGATGTTTTGTGACAAAACTGTGATGTGGCTTTTAAATAAGCGACTTCAATTTTCAAGTTCTAACTCTTCTTCATAGCAGATACTCTGGGAACTACAGGTGAATTGTCCCTAAGGAGACTGTTTATCATATGAAGACCCACGGTGAGTACAAACACATGCTTCATCGTATCTTTACATTTTAAAGATAAAATATACATGTAAAATAAAATTATGACAAAATGGACATATAGTTTAGCCTGTTACTATCAATAAGTGGATGTGAAAATGGCACAGACCCACTGGGAAGTGTATCTTCAGATAGAGAGATAGATAGATAGATGATAGATAGATAGATAGATAGATAGATAGATAGATAGATAGATAGATAGATAGATAGATAGATAGATAGATAGATAGATAGATGCCTTTGAGTTAACTTGACTCTTGGTGACCTTGTTTACAACAGAACAAAGAGTTGTCTTATCCTGTGTCAATCTCACAGTCAAGTTCAAGTCTGCCATTTGCAACTATAGAGCCGATCTATCTCACTGAGTTTTTTCCTCACCCTGGCTAGCCCTCTACTTCACCAAACATGATGATGTTCTCCTCTAGCGATCGATCCCTTCTGATGACATGTCTAAAGCAAACAAGTTGAATCATGATCTCTTGTAATCCATGAGGTTTTTGTTGTCTAATTTTTGTAAGTACATTGACAAACCTTTCTTCCTAGTCTATCTGAGTCTCAAAATTCCTCTGAAACCTCTCCACCATGAATGACTGCTGGTATTTGAAATACAGGTGGCATAGCTTGTATCATCATAGCAACACACAAGGCACCACAGTATGACAAACTGACAGGTGGTGGATTTTTTGAATACTATATTCAAAGTGTTATGTTCAGAAATAAAATGCAACATTATTCAACAACAGAATTATAATGAATTCATTATTTTTTCTGATCATAAAACTGCACAGATATTTTTTTTTATCACACTGTCATTGATCTTAGCAGAATCATCAAAGTCCAGTTTTAACTTCCTTTTCTGTTATCTAACCAGGCACAGTGATGTTGAGATGGTGATGTTAATTGTCTTACTTATCTAGTGCTGCTATAACAGAAATACCACAAGCAGGTGGCTTTAACAAACAGAAATTTATTTTCTCACAGTGTAGGAGGCCAGAAGTCTGAAAGGTCTTGTCTTTTGAGCTACTGCTCCTAGGCAATCTTCATGTGGCTTGGCAGCTCTCTTCCATCTCTACTTCTTTCACTTGCTTATTTAATCTCTTTTATATCTCAAAAGAGATTGACTTAAGACACAGCCTTCTGTCTTGGAAAAAGTACAGCCAGAATGCACCTTAGAAGTGAGGATGACAAGACTTCCTCTCATGTACTTTGGACATGTTATCAGGAGAGACTTGGAGAAGGACATTACACTTGGTAAAGGAGAGCGTCAGCGAGAAAGAGCAAGACTCCTCAGCAAGATGAACTGACACAGTGGCTGTAATGGTGGGCGCAAACATGGCAATGGTTGTGAGGATGATGTAGGCCCAGGCAATGTTTCATTCTGTTGTACATGGAGTTGTTATTAGTTGGAACAGACTCAGTGGCACCTAACAACAACAATCTTTACAGGAGCAGATCACCAGTTCTTACTCCCATGGAGCTACTGGTTGGGTTTAAACTGCCAGCCTTTCAGTTGTGAGACAAGTGCTAAAAACCATTGTGTCCCTAGAGTTTCTTATATTAGTATTATCAGATGATAAAGGTACAATATCATAGACAGTATTTTAGTTCTTTATAGTATAAAATACTGATCATTTTACTTCCACAATTATTATGTTCTCTTGGTGTAAGTTCATGTTAGAAATGTTGGGAAATAGGTAAAATATAAAGAAAATAAGAATAATCTATTCTTCCCTTTCCAGCAAAATCTTTTGTATATATCATTTCAGTTCTGGTTTGATGTACTTACATATTTTGGAAAGTAAAATTTTATTTCACTTACCAATACCATAGACATTTTATCATATTCTAAAAAACAGTATCTCTTAAAAGCCTAGCAAATTATTCTATCATAATGGATGCTTTATTGGAAAAGCATTTTATAGCATAGAAGTTATCAGCTGGGACCCTGGACTCAGATTACCTAGGCTTTAATAGCCGCCTTGCCACTTGACATGTGCACTTGAGCACATGCCTTAACCTGTCTCTGCCTCAGTTTCCCCATATGAAAAGGAGATACAAAAACCATACCTACTTTGTAGAATTGTTATTATAATTTGATAATTTTGTATAGGTAGAGAGCAATTTAAACAATGCCTGGAACATGATACATAATATATAAAAACCAGCCATTATTATCATTTATATTAAAAATACCATACTGCTAGACATTTGGATTATTTCCAATGTTTTGCCCTTTTGAATTATGATATGCTTAACAATCTCAAACATAATTTTTTCTAAGAATACAATTGCCAAAGATTTATGATTTTGATTTGTTGTTTTGTTAGGTGCCATTGAGTCAGCTCCAACTTATAGTGATCCTATGTACAACATAACAAAACACTGCCGGGTCCTGCGTCATTCTCACAATCGTTGCTCTGTTTGAGTTCATTGTTGCCACCACTGTGTAAATCCATCTTGTGGAGGGTCTTCCTCTTTTTCGATGACCCTACCTTTAATAAGCATGATGCACTTCTCCAGGGACTTGTATCTCCTGATAACATGTCCAAAGTAAGTGAGACAAAGTCTTGCCATCCTCGTTTCCTCTTAAGGAGCATTCTGGCTGTACTTCTTCTAAGACAGATTTGTTTGTTCTGGCAGTCCAGGGTATACTCAATATTCTTTGCCAACACCGTTATTAGAAGGCATCATTTCTTCTTTGATCTTCCTTATTCTTTGTCCAGCTTTCACATGCAGTCATACTTTAGTCTTCAAAGGGATGTGTTTGCTTTTTAACACTTTAAAGAGGTCTTTTGCAGCAAATTTGCCCAGTGCAATATATTGTTTAATTCTTTGACTGCTGCTTTCATGGGCATTCATTGTGGATTCAAGTAAAATGAAATCCTTGAGAACTTCAGTCTTTTCTCCATTTGTCATGATGTTGCTCATTGGTCCATTTGTGAAGATTTTTGTTTTCTTTACATGGAGGTGTAATTCATACTGAAGCTGTAGTCTTTGATCTTCTTCAGTAAGTACTTCAAGTCCTCACTTTGATCAAGCAAGGTCGTGTCATCTGCATATTGCAGGTGGTAATCAGTTTAATCAGTCTTCCGTCAACCTGATGCAGCATTCTTCTTCATACATCCCAACTTCTTAGATTGTTTGCTCAGCATATAGATTGAATAAGTACGGTGAAAGAATACAACTCTGATGCACACCTTTCCTGATTTTAAACCACACATTATCCCCTTGTTCTTTTCAAAAGACTGCCTCTTGGTCTATGTAAAGGTTCTGCATGAGTGGAATTAAGTGTTCTGGAATTCTTATTCTTCACAACGTTATACATAATTTGTTATGTTCTACACAGTGGAATGCCTTTGCACAGTCTTTAAATACAAGTAAATCTCTTTCTGGTATAAAGATCCCAGAGAAACAATTTTCATATATACTATAAAATTGCCTTCCAGAATTTATAGAATTTATTTGACCATCCATCAGTTTGGGAGAGGCTGACTGATAAGTACTAAAAGGGTACATCACGGAACGGAATTTATTTGATTAGATAAATATTTGTTTGTTTTGTGGGTAATTTATATTTTTTATTGCCTAATCCTAAAAGCATCTCCTTCATTTTTGAGTTTTTAAAGATGTATTTTATTATACTTCTTAATACTTTATAGATGATAATGTTTAATTTGTCATTTTAAAAAAATCATTCAGGTTTTGGTCTACATTTAAATGTCATGAATGGAAATAATATGCCTCCTTTCATGTTTTTTGCCTGTTTGTGCATACTTTTTAACATTAGCATTATTTTCCCTGATTTGTGTGTTTTTCTGGAAAATTCCTGGTCATTACCTCATTTTAGTTTTTCTGTGTCATTTGTTTTACATCATCCCTTGAAAATACCATATATTTGGAATTTGGTATCAGCCCAATCTGTCTTCTAATAGTAAAATTTAATCCATTCACATTTATTACTTAATTAATATATTTGCTCTTTAATTTTCCATCTTGTTTTTGTCTAAATATTGTGTTTTTTTCTGTATTTCCCACCCCTTAATTTTGTTCATTATAAATATTTTCATTTCTCTCTGTTTTTTCCTGTAATAATTTATAGTTTTTACTTTAAGACCAGTTTTTCAAAAATCTGTTTTTTATATTATTCTTAAAGTCAAGCTGAAACCCTATCAGATCTTTTGTTTCAACATAATGTTTGGCTAAAGCATTTATTCTAACTTCCTGCATTTTCCCACCAACATACATAAAAAAAACTGAAGGTGATTCATGCCAAAAAAAAAAAGAAGGGATGTATAGTATTTGAAGAATGCCCACTATAAGTATAATCTGGCTTGAAAAAAATCCACATATGCTTTGTAAAAGGTGTAAGTCAGGAAATAGACTGCTTGGAAAAGGAAAGGGGGAAATATAACCTACCTCTTTTCCTGACTGACATAAAACTTCAGACCATGAATAATCCAGAAAATTAGATAGCTGTACATTGAAAATGAGGAAAAATGTGATAGACATAGAAAAAGAAAGAACGATGTGCCAACATACTGACAAGTGTTGTTCCGTTGGAAGAGAAATAACAGGTAAAAAAGAAATTATCATTTACAATAGAAAACAACCTACCAGTAGGATAAAAACACAATCAACTTTAGCTGAATAAACACTCATAGATTTGTAATGACAGGGCTTTTTCATATCTGGGCTCATCTTTTAGCAATGTATCAGACAATGTTCTATCGTGTTACATATGGTTTTGATTGGCTCATTTTCAGAAGTAGATCACCAAGCCTTTTTTGATGGACCATCTTAGTCTGGAAACTCCACTGAAACCTGTTCAGCATCTTGGCAACACACAAGCCTCCGCTGACAGAGGGGCTATGGCTGTGCTTAAGGTGCATTGGCAGGAAATCAAACCTAGGTATCTCGCATGGGAGGCAAGACTTCTACCACTAAAGTGCCAATGCCTCCCTTTATCTTCCTTATCTCCCTGTAATTCCAATTCTGTTTTGTTTACTGCTTTTCTGTTAAAGCATTTTTATCTTTCCTCTTCTATTAGCCTTTTCCCAAACCACAGTATGACCAGATCACCAGATTCTTTACACCTTTTCCCTCAAACATCATGTAGAATCCCATTTCATCATTCAAATAGTCAATGGTTCGTTAAAACACAGAGAAATGTCCCTACATCTATATCAGTCCTTCTTCCTCTTATACCACTTTCTTCCTAAAACAGCTAACTATGCACTTTACGTACTCCAACTTCCCTTTCACTCACCACTTTGCAAGATATACTGATTCCACTATTCATATATAATATAGTTTATTTTATGTTACTGTTCAATGTTTTCACAGTTGTCTGAATGGAGTCATCTGTCTGTCCACACAAACAGTCATGTAGCATTATGTCAATGGCTTATTCCCAATGATGTGTGGATTCAGATAAAATGTGAAAATGAGGCTGCAGAAAATTTAAACTGTATGTACAAAAGAGAAAGAAGATTGATGTCAGTACTCATTATCTGACTATTACTAGCACATGTTGGTCTATCCTTTGTAAGGTGTTAATAATTTTATAGGAAGTAGAAGATGCAGCCTCTGACTTTTGGGTGTTAACAGAATAAATGAGTGCGAATCACCAGAAATAGAAACTATACATAAGCAATTGCAGGGAACTGGGCATTTGTTGGGATGAGTAGGTGTTATCCACTGCCTGAGGGATCTGAAGAGTTTTGAGATTGCACAATTATTTCTGCATTGAGGAGGAGGACAAGTGCTGAAACTTGTTTCCAACATGAATAACTGTATCCCTACGTTTCCTATTCTTCCTCTATAAAACGAGGATACTAACGCCTTCCTTTTCCACAATTATTGTGAATTAGTGTTTAAAAAATTGATATAGGACATATAGAGTAGTTGCTGAGTGTATGTCATTTCTTTGCCATGCCCATCTCAATCAGGTGTAGACAACACTATGAAATGACCATCACAGAATTTGTATCCTGAAGAAGACTATGTCAAGAGAGTTATGTAAGTCCCAGTTAGAAAGATGACACACATTTAACAAAAAATTGGGATAATGTCGATGCATCAGCAAATTTAATAGATTTTTTTTTTAAATGAAATTAGCAATGAAATAAAGAGAATAATATGCTCAAGTGCATATCCATTGTATGTCTTCAGGCATAAAATTTTTTTGCATATTTTTATTTATTATTTAATTTTAGAGATGTGTCATTTAGGTGGTCCTCGTTTTTGTTAATGTTTTTTAAAAATAAAATTAAGCAAGGGGTATTTGTGCATATCATATTGATCAAAGAAAAAAATATCAGGGAACTATTTGTCTAAATTATCAGTGTAATATCACCTATGAGCAATGGCATTAACTGTTACTATGGAACTTATAGGAAAATTGTAATTTAATTTGTATCCTTTGAGGTTATATGATTGTATATTTATGCATTTATTTTAAAATTAAGTAGACTGATTCACATACTATTACTAAAATTGTAAGGTCACATTACCTGAGGCATATTTGAATTTATTTTCTTAAATTAAAGCATAAAATATCCAGGGAAAAAAGAACGGGATAGTTGTATGGAGGTAATGAGAGGTATAAAAAGCATTATATGAATTGTTGTTGTTCTTAGGTGCTGTTGAGACAGTTACGGCTCATAGTGACCCTATGTACAGCTGAACAAAACACTGTTGGTACTGTGCCATCCTCATAATTGTGGCTAAGTTATAGCACACTGTTGCAATCACTGTGTGAATCTATCTCATTGAGGGTCTTCCTCATTTTGCTAACCCTCTACCTTACCAAGAATGATGTTCTGGAGGCAGAAAGGGCCACATAAAGCAGAGACTACATTAGCCTGAGACCAGAAGAACTAGGTGGTACCTGGCCACAACTGATGACTGTCCTGACAGGGAACACAACAGAGAACCCCTGAGGGAGCAGGAGAGCAGTGGGATGCAGGCCCCAATTCTCATAAAAAGACCAGACTTAATGGTCTGACTGAGAGTAGAAGGACCTAGGAGGTCATGGTCCCCAGACCTTCTGTTAGCTCAAGACAAGAACCATTCCCAAAGCCAACTCTTCAAATAGGGATTGGACCGGACTATAGGATAGACAATGATACTGGTGAATGAGCTTTTTGGATCAAGTAGACACATGAGACTATGTTGGCATCTCCTGTCTGAAGGGGAGATGAGAGTGTAAATGGGGTAAGAAGCTGACTGAATGGACAGGAAAAGAGAAAGTGGAGGGAAGGAGTGTGCTGTCTCATTAGGGGGAGAGCAATTAGGAGTATATAACAAGGTGTTTATAAATTTTTGTATGAGAGTTTGACTTGATTTGTAAACTTCAACATAAAGCACAATAAAAATCAAAAAAAAAAAAAAAAAAGAAGAATGTTGACTTCTCCAGGGACTGGTCCCTCCTTTTAACATGTCTGAAGTACATGAGAGTCTCTCCGTCCTCGAGTCTAAGGAGCATTCTGGCTGTACTTCTTCTAAGACAGATTTGCTCGTTCTTTTGGCAGTCCATGGTATCTTCAAAATTCTTCACCAATACCATAATTGAAAGGCATCATTTTTTCTTTGGTCTTTCTTATTCACTGTTCAGCTTTTTCATGCATATGAGGTGATTGAAAATACCATAGCTTGGGTCAGGCTCACCTTAGTCCTATTCTTAGTTATCTAGTGCTGCTATAACAGAAATATAACAAGTGAATGGTTTTGGCAAACTCAAATTTATTCTCTCACAGTTTATGAGGCTAGAAGTCCAAATTCAGGGTGCCAGCTCCAGAAGAATATTTTTCTTCTGTGTTGGCTCTGTGGGAAGGTCCTTGTCATCAATCTTCTCCTGGTCTAGGAGCTTCTAAGTGCAGGTAAGCTGGGTCCAAAGGACACGCTCTGCTCCTGGGTCTTCTTGCTTGGTAGTGATAAATTCCCTCTCCTTTCTGCTTGCTTCTCTCTATATCTCAAGAGATTGACTCAAGAACAACCTAATTCTGTAGATCGCGTCCACCTCATCAACATAACTATCTCTAATGTTGCCTCATTAACATCACAGAGGTTAGGATTTACAACACACAGGATAATTACATCAGATTACAAAATGGAGGACAACCACACAATACCGGGAATCATGGCCTAGCCAAGTTGACACACATTTTGGGGGGACACGATTCAATCCATAATAGTCCTTACAGTGATATCTTTGGTTTTTAATACTTCAAAGAGGTCTTTTGCAGCAGATTTGCCTAATGTAATATGTCATTTGATTTCTTGACTGCTGCTTCCATGGGCATGGATTGTGGATCCAAGTAAAATGAAATCCTTGACAACTTCAATCCTTTCTCTTTTTATCACGATGTTGCGTATGGGTTCAGTTGCGCTTTTCAATTTATCAGTAGACTTTATTGGTGTCTTAGGCTGGCTCCTCTTGAGAAGAAAAATCAGTGAAGCATCTCTGAAGGCTTCTTCTGACTCGTATATCTGCTTCTCTCAAGATACAATCTAAGTTTGTAGATTGTGTCCTGCCTCATTAAATTTGTTGTCATTTTTATTAGGTGCCGTTGAGTTTGTTCTGACTTATATCGACCCTATGTACCACAGAATGAAACACTCCCCAGTCCTGTGCCACCCTCACAATCATTGTTATGCTTGAGCCTATTGTTGTAGCCACTGTGTCAATCCATCTCTTTGAAAGTCTTCCTCTTTTCCGCTGAACCTGTAGTTTACCAAGCATGATGTCCTTCTCATTAACATAATATGACAACTTCTCATTGACATAACTGCCTCTAATCCTGCCCCATTAACATCATAGAGGTTAGGATTTATAATATACAGGATAATTACATCAGTTTACAAAATGGAGGACAACCGCACAATACTGGGAATCATGGCAGAGGCTGCAGAGGCTAGTGAACTCAAGATCAACAGGTCAGACTAGAGGCCTATGGCTCACAGAATGCGGGGGCTGAAAAATCCCAAGTTCAGCAGATAAGCTGCTACTGAATCCCAAGAATCACAGGTCAGATGATCAGGAGCCAGCTGCAGAATCCAGAGTGAGCAAAAGCCTGTAAGCCCTGCCAGACAGTCCACCTCTATTGGATGCAGGCCACACTCCCAAGGAAACTCCCTTTCAACTGACTGGCTACTCACAGCAGATCTCATCATGGAGATGATCACATTATATCAGATCTCATCATGGAAGTGATTACATCATTATACAACTGCCAAAGTACATCATAACTGCCAAGCCACTGAGAATCATGTCTCAATCAAGTTGAAACATTACCTGAGAAATCACAATTGAAGTGTCAGAAAATTCTGCTGTTGCAAAAGATGAAATTTTACTCTATTAACTGTAAAGTACACTCAGTTAGTCTTACAAGTCTCTAAACCAAATCCTAAAAGAATGAAACTGTACCCTCTGTGACCACTAAGTCAGCTATCATATAATGGTGATCACAGTGAGTTTCCACTTCCTGTCTGCCAGTTAGTGATACTGTGGTAGCTTGTTGCTCTGATGCTGGAAGCTACGTCACCAGTATTTCAAATACTGGCAGGTGACCCACAGTGAAAAGGTTTCAGTGGAGAATTCATGCCTTCAAATTATGGTGTTGGCAAAAAAATATTGAGTATACCATGGACCGTCAGAAGAATGAAGAAGCCTGTCTTGGAAGAAGCACAGCCAGAGTGCTCCTTGGAAGTGAGGATAGCAAGACTTCATCTTACCTACTTTGGACATGTTAGCAGCAGGGACCAATCCCTGGAGAAGGACATCATGCTTGGTAAGGTAGAAGATGGGGCAAAAAGAGGAAGACCCTCAATGAGATGGATTGAAATAGTGGCTGTACCAGTGAGCTCAAACATAGCAATGATTGTGAGGATGGCGCAGGACCAGGCAGTGTTTCGTTCTGCTGTACATAGGGTCACTATGGGTTGGAGCCAACTCGACAGCACCTAGCAATAACGACATGGTCTACTATGCTGGACATGACAAACTGAAGAGGAACAGTGTCACATTCACTGTAAAGAACATTTCAAGATCTATTCTGAAGTGCAACGCTGTGAGTGTTAGGATAATACCCATACACATACAAGTAAGGGCAGTTAATATATTGTTATTCAAATTTACACACCTACCACTAATGACAAAGATGAAGAAAGTGAAGATTTTTACCAACTTCTGCAGTCTGAAATTGATCAAACATGCAATCAAGATGCATTGATAATTACTGGTGATTGGAATACAAAAGTTGGAAACAAAAAAAGAAGGAACAGTATTTGAAAAATATGGCCTTGGTGATAAAAATGATGCTGGAGATCATATGATAATGGAATTGCACAAGACCTATGAATTTTTCATTGCAAATACCTTTTTTTAACAACATAAATGGTGACTATTTGCTCTTAAACGTTGATTAGCAAAAGTGAAGGGAAGAAATGATGATGTAAAAGAACTGATCAGAATATTTCAACAGGCAGCTCAGGAAGACAAAGTAAAGTATTATACTGATATATGCAAAGACCTGGACTTAGAAAGCCAAAAGGGAAAAACATGTTCCGCTTTTCTCAAGCTGAAAGAACTGAAGAAAAAATTCAAGCCTCGAGTTGCAATAGTGAATGATTGATTCTATGGGGAAAATATTAAATGATGCAGGAAGCATAAAAAGAAGATGGAAGGAATACATGAGACACTGTACCAAAAAGAAGTGGCTGATGTTCAACCATTTCAGGAGGTAGCTTATGATCAAGAACCGATGGTACTGAAGGAAGAAATCGAAGCTGCACTGAGGGCATTGGCAAAAAACAAGCCTCCAGGAATAGACGAAATACCAGTTCAGATGTTTTCACAAATGGATGCAGCCCTGGAAAGGCTTACACATCTATGCTAAAAAATTTGGCCAACTGACTGGAAGATATCCACATTTGTGCCCATACCGAAGAAACCGATCCAACAGATTGTGAAAATTATAATAAAAAAAAAATCATTAATATCACAAGCAAGTTAAATTTTAGAAAGATCATTCAAAAGAGGCTGCAGCAGTACACAGAGAGGGAACTGCCAGATTCAAGCCAGATTCAGAAGAGTATGTGGAATGAGGCTTATCACTGGTGATGTCAGATGGATCATAGCTGAAAGCAGAGAATATCAGAAAGATACTTACCTGTGTTTTATTGACTACACAAAGACATTCAACTGTGTGGATCATAACTAATTATTTTGATAACGTTGGGAAGGATGGGAATTCCAGAATACTTAATAGTGTTCATGAGAAACCTGCGTAAAGACCAAGAAACACTCTTTCAAACAGAACAAGGGGATACTTCATGGTTTAGAGTCGAAAGATATGTGTTAGAGTTGGATCCTTTCACCATACTTATTCAATCTATATGCTGAGCTAACAATCTCAGAAGCTGAACTATATGAAGGAGAATGTGGCATCAGGATTAGTGGAAGACTCACTAACAATCTGCTATGTACAGATGACACAACATTGCTTGCTGAAAGTGAAGAGGATTTGAAGCACTTACTGATGAAGATCAAAGACTACAGGCTTCAGTATGGATTATGCCTCAACAAAAAGAAAACAAAAATCCTCACAACTGGACCAATAAGCAACATCATGATAAATGGAGAAAAGATTGAAGTCGTCAAGGGTTTCCTTTTACTTGGATCCACAATCAATGCCCATGGAAGCAGCAGTCAAGAAATCAAATGACATACTGCATTAGGCAAATTTGCTGCAGAAGACCTCTTTGAAGTGTTAAAAAACAAAGATATTACCTTAAGGAGTAAGGTGCACCTGACCCAACCCATGGTGTTTTCAATCACATTATATGCATGTGAAAACTGGACAATGAATAAGGAAGACCAAAGAAGAATTTTTACCTTTGACTTCTGGTGTTGGCCAAGAATATCGGATATACCATGGACTTCCAGAAGAACAAACAAATATGTCTTGGGAGAAGTACAGAGAGAATGTTTCTTAGATGCGAGAATGTTCCTTAGATGCAAGAATGTTCCCTAGATGCATCTCACGTACTTTGGACACATTCTTAGGAGGGACCAATCCCTGGAATGTCAGCGAAGAAGAGGAAGGCCCTTGACGAGATGGACTGACTTGATGGCTGCAACGATGAGCTCAAGCATGACAACTATTGTGACAATGACTCAGGACTTGGCACTGTTTCGTTCTGTTGTACATAGTGCAGCTATCAGTTGGAACCAACTCAATGGCGCCTAACAACAACATTCTCTCCTCAGTTCTCTGCAGCTGGGCTTTCATCCTACTACATCATGGAATGTGATTAATGTCATTTTGAACAAGAGCTTGTCAAAGTAAATTGCAGCCTCATCCCATTAAACTCTCAGCAGAATTTGACACTGTTGAACAACCCACTCCATCTTGTTAAACATGTCTTCGAGCCCTCACGACTCTGCATACTTCTAAGTTTTTTTCAGGCTATTCTTCCACCTGATCTCTAAATATCTCAGTGCTTCTGGTATCTGTTCTGAATCCTCTTCTTATTTCGCACTCCCTCTTCAGGGAATTTTATTCAGGTCCATGGTGTAAAGACCATTTCTAGGCTGATAAATCTCCAATTTATATCTCTAACACTTATCTCTGCCTTCAGCTTCAGACATACATACCTGAATTTTTGATATCTCTACTTAGAATCTAAATGATCTCAAACTTAAAAAGCCTAAAAGGAGGGTGAGAATGATTGCACAACTGGAGGAATGTTATCAATGTAACTAAACTGTACATGTAGAAAGTGTTTAATTGGTGTATGTTTTGCTGTGTATGTTCTCCCCAACTACAAAATAAATACAATTGAGAAAAAATAAAGGTAGTCTTTAAAGTTAAAAACAAACAAATAAACAACAACAAAAAAAACAGAACTCTTGATTTCCAAACCCTCTTCTTATCTAATTTACTCACCCTAAATTTGTCCCTGTCAAAATAAATGGCGCCATCAGTTGCTCCGATGAAAAAATATTCAATTTGATTTTTAATTATATTTTATTTTTCCATCTCATGCCATATCCAATTGGCTCTACTTCTAAAAAACTATCTTAAGTCTTACAATCTTTCCAGCTTCCCAATCATAGGCATATGTCACCCTTACAAAGTTTTATTAATGGTTTAATTATGATTTTGCAGCTGGCACTCCCCACCCTCAGAGTTTATCAGCAATATAACAGCCAGAGTGATCTCTCCTTAGGCCAGATTTGATCATATAGCCCTCTTGCTTCCAATGGATTTCCACTATATGTGGATTAAATTTCCAAATTTTTACATGATCTGGGTCTTCTTTCCTCCTCTCCAGACACATTGGCTGTCTTTATATTTCACAGTTTCTACTACTATATCTCAGGATCTTTGGACTTCTTGTTTCTTTTTTTTCTTGGAATGCCCTTCACATGAATAAGGAAATAACAGTCTTTCATAATTTACCACCAAGAGTTAACTTCTGTATTATCTATCATGTTTGTCTTAAGATTAAAAAAAAAAATCACTCTATTGATTAGTAAAATACAAAATACTGTTGTTGTTGTTGTTAGGTGCCATCGAGTCATTTCCAACTCATAGAGACCCCATGTACAGCAGAACGAAGCACTGCCCATCCTACACAATTCTCACAATCATTGTCATGCTTGAGCCCATTGTTGCAACCACTGTGTCAATCCATCTTGTTGAGGGTCTTCCTCTTTTTCACTGGCCCTCTACAAAAAATAATATTAATAGTAATATACAATACTAGTCCGGTATAAAAAGAAAAATCAAAGAATGTGCAAAAGAAGTTAAAGCTAAAAAAAAAAAAAAAAAAAATGACCTCTAATTCTACAAATTTCTATTGTTAGGTTATGTCAATATCTTTACAGATATATTTATAAATGTATATGCAGCTAGGACAAACATATAGATAGAAATAGACAAATCATTACATAGAAATGTCTTTAAAATGAGACATTATTATAAATGTTATTTTAATAAAAATACTTAGCTTAATTTTACTTGAATGTCAATATTAAGAAAAAGTGAACCTGAAGAAATGATAAAAATTCAAATAATTTTCTTGTTGACACACAAACCTATATGCCTCTTGAAATATAACATACACATATATTTTTTATGATTTCCAGATTGATAGTATTTGCATTCTATTTTGTTGTTTTTGTTAGTTGAGTTGGTTGGTTGAGTTGGCTCTGACTAATGGTGAGCTTATGTATAACACAATGGAATGTTGCCCAGTTCTGCACTGTAGTCATAATCGTTGGTATGTTTGAATCCATTGCATGGCTATTGTATCTATCCATCTCATTGAGGATTTCCCTCATTTTCATTGGACCTCTACTTTACCAAATATGACGTCTTTTTCTAATGATTGACCTTTTCTGCTGACGTGTCCAAAATGAGTTGAAGTCTTGCCATCCTTCTTCTAAGACTGATTTGTTCATTCTTTTGGCAGCCCACATTATATTCAGTGTTTGTTGGTGTTCTATTTAATATCTGTAAATCACACAGTGTTTCCTATTTGTTTTAATCTGAATGGGTCAATGTTATACTCTAGCTTATCCATTCCTGAAACATTTGTTGTACTTTTCCTTATTTGACAAAACTTATTAACTAAATTTAACTTACTTTCACTGTGTTTCAAGAATTGATTGTTAGTATATATATTTTTTAGACATCATGTTTCTTAGTAATTTATTAGTGTTATAATGACACTTTTTTCTGTCTTCAATTTCTTTCCTTTGGAGTACAATGTCATTTTCATCAGGTTTTGTTTTATAAACTTAAGTTTGAGCTCTTGTTTTATCACACTTATATTCTTATTAAGTAGCTATGAAGCATGGAATGATCAAGGGGATTTACTTCTGTTCCTTAAGTTATGTTTCTTCTAAGATTTTTTTTCTGTTGTCTTCCTCTCTTTCTCCCTCCCTCTTCCTTCCCTCCATCTCCCCCTCACTTTCTTCCTTCTTTCTGTCCTTCCTATTGCCTTCCTTCCTCTATTCCTTCCAATATCTGACCCCTACTTCAGGCCCTCATTATACAGTTTACAGAGGAAAAATAAACTGGCCTCTGATCCAGTAGAAACAGAATTATTAAATCAATCAAAACCTGTTAGAAATGGAAGATCTGAAAAAAGTTGCAAAATGAAGGCCTGCTGATTTTGTGTTCTAGCCACTTTTCTGTAACCAGAGAAATGGGGGAATGAGCAGGATAATTCAGCGGAAGCAATGTTCTCTTTACTGAAAATTTGTTTTATTTCACTCCACCTGGAAGGCGTTATATAGCATTTTTCTGTGAAGATAAATAAGGCTATGGCTCATTTCTCCAAATCAGTGTTTAATTCTCTGGACTCGATTTACTCCTATTAGGAAAGGAAATTACTCAGAATTACCAGAGTTTTGTCAATTCATATATAAGACTTCAGTGAAATCAGTCATAGCTTAGGGTCGCCTTTCAATGAATTTGTATGTGCTGTTCTTTTCCTTGTCATCATCAAATATATTGCAAGAAGTTGTCGTCTTTTCCTGATATGATATCCCTCCTCACCCCCCTAATTTTGATAGGCTTCAGGAGAGGGAAATGATCCAAGGAATTTTCTATTTTCCAGTTCAATGCTGAAGCCCATGCCTGAATAGTATTATTTCCCATATATGAATGTGTCCATGTCCTCCATGACTTTGCAGGTCTACTGCCTCCATATGCTAGGAAGAATTGCTTATTTACCTATTTCCCCACTCCTGACGCCTTACATCATCAAATCAATCCCAAAAAGGTTTGACTGCAAAGTGCTGAAAGAAAGAATGTGCCCTGAAACTACTATTCCCTTACTTTTGTATCTTTGCACTTGTTCCCAGCTTAGGCTCACAGGCATCCAAAGAATGTCTGGGCTGGAGCAAAGCCTACCAATCATTTAACTAAAAAACCTCCTTAGTAAAATCCCCCACCACTGCATGGTGTTGTTAATGTGTCCCTAGACCTATGTGGGAGCTCTGGTGGCACAGTGGTTAAGAGCTATGGCTGCTAACGAAAAGGTTGGCAGTTTGAATCTATCACTTGCCCCTTGGAAACCATATGGGGCAGTCCTACTCTGCCCTATAGGGTTTCTATGAGTGAGAACCAACTTGACAGCACTTAGCATCAAGAATAGACCCATGTGGAAGTTTCATGAATAAGAAAAATACCGAGGACATTACTTAAGGTTTTCTATTATCCTTCCTTTGGTTTGTGTAGATGATTTTATAGAGAGAATTTAGTTATTATAGTCAGAAGATACTTTTCTTAATGAACTGACTCCTTTTTTTCTCTAGAGAAAATCATGGGTATGGATGGACAAAACAGATGTATGGCTTGCGTGATGAATAGCAAATTAAATATGGAAAAACTAATGTCTTCATATAACATACACACTCATTCACATACAGTGACCATTTTAATAGATAAGCAGGTTGTGTGTGCTCATCATGGTCTATCTACAGACTGATAAATACAAGATCATATTCAATTCATCACATGGAATAAACTACTTTCTCAAAAAGAGGCACCTTGTAACCTACAATGGAAAATTCCTCAAAATGGAAACACTGGGGCCAACTGTTCTTGGTTAGCTTCTGGGTTTCATAGAGTGAAAATGTAGAAGTATTACTATTATATCTACAACTTTTAACTTATTTAGTGAACACATTGCTGAGTATATCAAGACTACAGAGGCATGATTGATAAGATATTAATGACAGGCCTGCTCATAATTACTAACACCATTATGAAAATATTCAAATAATCCTGACCTCCAGAACTATAAGAGAACTTAATTTCTTCCCAGAAACACCATATTGAGAACATTATTTCTCTTAAAATAACTATACCACGTTTTCATTGAGAACTCTGCCCATCTTGCTGACACTTTTCTGCCTCTTTCTCTCCTTAACTCCTGAACATTACATTCTATTCTACATATCCTCTCTACTTATAAATTTGTTACATAAATGATCAACTTTTAAAATTAAGACATCGTCAATTCAGTGTGCATGCTTAGTCAGTGTCCACACCTCAGTCCTTTCCTACTTAGACTTTGAGGCAGCTTTTAGAGATGTATCTTAACACTCACATTGTCACAAGTAGTTCTTACCTCATTTCTTTTCCCTGTTTCTCTTCTGATTTTCATGTTCATATTCAAATGTTTTTTGACAGTAAGGAAGCTGTTTTCCTTTATAGATCAGAAAAGGTCTTTATTGCTGTGTGTGGTCTCTTTGTCTTATTTATTTACCTAATGTATAAAAACTGATATGCACACAAACTCTAACTCCATGTTTTATCCATTCGCTGTGAATTTTGGCAAAGTCCTTTTAGAGAATTAATTATAAGAAACTGACACTATATCAGAAAAGGTCCAGGCTCTGCAAGGTGCTCAAAAGCAGCATTAATTTAATTAGCTGAATTATTTAAAAACATCCTTTGATATACAAATGTTGCTTCTAGAAATATGTGTGCTAAATCTGGCAGCAGAGGTGTAGAAACACCTTTGCAATCTCTAAATTGAAAAAAAAAAGAAGAAAACCAAAAAGCCTACACAAAATCAAACATCATAACATGCCTCGCATTAAAATTAATTAAAGCTACACTTTTCCATAAATAGATTGAATAAAGCAAGTCAAAATAGAATATCTGTTCCGGGCTTCAACAGGAAATAATAATAAATGTTAATAAAAACAATGACTCACAAATTTTTATTCCTTAAAGTTTTCAAAATCCTTTAATGAAAAGTTCCTATTTTCTGTTTCATTCTGGGAACAACTCTATGAGATAAAAAAAAGATAGGTATTATTAAATCTCAAATTTGAAAATGAGGAAATTGAGACTAATAGTTGTCAACCCGTGTAAGTTCACAGAGACAGGCTTGATAGCCTGATCTTCTGAATAGCAATACTCAATGTTTTGACAAAATTATAATTTCTAAAATAGCTTCTCCTCTTAAAAATGTTATTTTATTTTTCCCAACTGAGTAACCATTGAATATTGTAATGTTTAAATCAGATATACATAAAGCATCATCTTTATCTTTAAATATTTTAAAAAATGTTTTAATATCTGGGGGTCTACATTCAAAAGTTGGTAACTAGGGAATCAAAACATAATTATAATCCATCTTCATGTTAAACTATCATCTCCACTTCTACTCAGTATGATTAAGAATTGTACAGGAACAGCCAAACTGTAGCATTTATGTTACTTCTCTACATTGCAGAATGGGAGCACGTTCAAAGCTATTCATTTCTCTTCCATTCATAGAAAGGGGGTTTGAAATTTGTTTAACAATTATTTGGGCCATAGAATTCTTCTAACATCCTTCATTTTTCCTTGAGAAAATAGAAAATGGGGAATAATTATACCAAAGTCCACGAAAGACGGTTGATGGAAACTGTGAGCAGTTGATAGCCTCTGTAAGCATGTGATGCTTATTTCTTACTACCCTTTAGTCCCCGATTGTCTTAGGTTGGGTTCTCTAGAGGAGCAAAACCAGTGAAGTGTATACATAACTATATAGAGAGAGATTTATTTCAAGGAATTGGCTCTTGCAGCTGTGAAGGCTGGCAAATTCCATATCCATGGGTCAGGCAGCAGGCTGGAAGCTTCCCTTTACTCACTTGGTAGCAGGGGCTGATTAACCCAAAATCTGCATGTCAGGCAGTAGGCTTATGGCTCAGGTCCCAAGAAAAGGAAGTCAGATGACAATGAGGTAAAGGCAGGATCCAGTGCAGGATTGAGAGAGAGTAAGCTTTGCCAGAACTTACATACATACTGGATGCAGGCCACACACTCACAAAAACTCCCATTTCAACTGACTGGCTGCTCACATCAGATCACAAAATGAAGGATGATTGTACGATATCTGCCAAACCACTGAGAAGCATGGCCTAGCAAAGTTGACACATAACCTTAACCATCACACCAATATTCAGAATAGTTAACATTAGAATAGCCTGGGGAGAGAGAGATAAGGTCTGTACTAGGGATTTTACTCTTATTTTGGATGATCTTGGCCAAAAACAGCAAGCTTAACTGAGACCTTAAAAAAGAGACCTTAGGTAGCAGAAAATGCTGAATGATCCCTATCTCTATAGAATCTTGTGTCTTCTTCTGGTTTCAATGACATTTTATGGAAGTACTAAAAATGCCAGCTAATAATTCCTGAACACCTCCACAGGCATGAAAAGTGGTAAAGTTGTCTTTGTTTTCCATTATTTATACACATTTCTAAGATGAACCTAAGAGCCTAGATTTTAGCCCAAACACCCCCATGGCACTCACGGTTGAAGAGGAGCCTCATTACATCACACCTAGACAGCCTTATGTATAAACAGAGAAAAACACCTACTTACATACTACAGTCTGACAGAGTACAAGAAGATCTAGAAAATACCAGCTTAACTGCTAGTCAATCCACCATTATACTAATTGGGTCATATATACAAGCTAAACTTCAATGTGTTTTTTGCTTTTTCTTAATTCACATCTAATTGGAATATTATTGATTATGATTTAGAATCATCTCCACAGTTAATCTGCTTCTGTTCTCTACGGTTTTTTTCCATGCCTTCAAAATCTCTGGTATGGGTTATTTTTACAAACTTCTTAACTTATCTTTTCATGCTAGCGTTATTGTTGTTGTTAGGTGCCGTTAAGTTGGTTCTGATTCATAGTGACCCTTTGTACCACAGAACGAAACACTGCCTGGTCCTGTGCAATGCTGACAATTGTTATGCTTGAGCCCATTGTTGCATCCACTGTGTCAATCCATTTCATTGAGGAACTTCCTCTTTTCTGCTGACTTTGTACTTTACCAAGCATGATGTCCTTCTCCAGGGACTGATCCCTCCTGACAACATGTCCAAAGTATATAAGACCCAGTCTTGCCATTCTTGCTTCGAAAGGGCATTCTGGCTGTACTTCTTCTAAGAGAGATTTGTTTCTTCTTTTGGCAGTCCATGGTACATTCAATATTCTTCACCAACACCATAATTCAAAGGCATCAATTCTTCTTCAGTTTTCCTTATTCATTGTCCAGATTTCGCATGCATATGAGGCGATTGAAAATACTATGGCTTGGGTCAGGCACACCTTAGTCTTCAAGGTGATATTTTTTGCTCTCCAACACTTTAAAAGAGGTCCTTTGCAGCAGATTTGCCCAATGCAATGTGTCTTTTGATTTCTTGACTGCTGCTTCCATGGGTTTTGTTTGTGGATTGAAGTAAAATGAAATCCTTGACAACTTCAATTTTCTCCGTTTATCGTGATGTGGCTTATTGGTCCAGTTGTGAGGATTTTGTTTTCCTTATGTTGAGGTGTAATCCATACCAAAGGTTATGGTCTTTGATTTTCTTTAGTAAGTGCTTCAAGTCCTTTTCACTTTCAGCAAGCAAGGTTGTGTTATCTGCATAATGCAGTTTGTTAAAGAGTCTTCCTCCAATCCTGATGCCCCATTCTTCTTCATGTAGTCCAGCTTCTCATATTATTTGCTCAGCATACAGATTGAATAGTTGTGGTGAAAGGATACAACCCTGACACACACCTTCCTGACTTTAAACCATGCAGTATCCCCTTTTCCTGTCTGAACAACTGCCTCTTGATCTATGTACAGGTTCCTCATGAACACAATTAAGTGCTCTGGAATTCCCATTCTTATCAATGTTATCTATAATTTGTTATGATCCGCATAGTCAAATGCCTTTGCATAGTCAATAAAACACAGGTAAACATTCTTCTGATATTCTCTGCTTTCAGCCAGGATCCATGTGACATCAGCAAATATATCCCTAGTTCTATGTCCTCTTCGGAATCCTGCCTGAATTTCTGGCAGTTCCCTTTCAATACACTGCTGCAGCTGCTTTTGAAGGGTCTTCAGCAAAGTTTTGCTTGTGTATGATGTTAATGATATTGGTCGATAATTTCTGCATTCAGTTGGATAACCTTTTTTGGGAATGGGCAGAAATATGGATCTCTTACAGTCGGTTGGCCAGGTAGCTATCTTCCAAATTTCTTGGCATAGATGAGCGAGCACTTCCAGCACTGCACCCATTTGCTGAAACATGTCAAATGGTATTCTGTCAATTCCTGGAGCCTTGTTTTTCGCCAGCGCCTTCATGCTAATAGCAATAGTTATGGCAGAGGTTTTGTGCTAAGTTATTTACATGCATTACATTGTTTAATTTTCAAAGCAACACTCTATGTGGGCAATATTTTTATCCTCATTTACAAATGTGGAAACTGGAAAGGACACACAGCCAATTAGGTGATGATGTGGGATATGAACAAGTCTCTTTCTCATCCCAGTTCATCTTCACCAAGAGTCACAAATTCAGAAGTCTTAGGGGCCAGCAGGTAACAAATTGCCTGATGCAAGTAGTTCCTAAATTGTCTTCATTGTGCTCAAGCGTAATTACTGCTGAGTTACATTGCCTTTACCATACAGTGTTGAACAAATAAATGTGCCTAATTTTTTTAAATAAGATATAAGGGCCACTAGTTTTGTATGCTGAGCAAATAATCCGAGAAGCTGGACTATATGAAGAAGAACAGGGCAACAGGATTGGAGGAAGGCTCATTAACAAACTGCATTATGCAGACGCTACAACCTTGCTTGCTGAAAGTGAAGAGGACTTGAAGCTCTTACTAAAGAAAATCAAAGACCATAGCCTTCGGTATGGATTACACCTCAACATAAAGGAAACAAAAATCCTCACAACTGGACCCATAAGCAACATCATGATAAACGGAGAAAAGATTGAAGTTGTCAAGAATTTCATTTTACTTGATCCACAATCAACACCCACGGAAGCAGCAGTCAAGAGATTAAAAGGTGCATTACATTGGGCAAATCTGCTGCAAAGGACCTCTTTAAAGTGTTGAAAAGCAAAGACGTCACCTTGAGGACTAAGATGCAACTGACCCCATTCAGGGTGTTTTCAATTGCCTCATATGCATACAAAAGCTGAACAATTCCCATTGTTTTTCTCTCTATGCAATAATGAGCATAATATCACTAAGACAAATATGGCCGGGTGTCCCTTCTGAGAACCTTACTAGGCACTGTGCTATATTTAGGATTAATTTTATAGGCAGTTGCTCTGACAAAAACCCTTAAGTTATCTCATAAAAGAGCCTGTAGTCCAGTGGTAAGGAGCATCTTGACTTTCCCAGATTAACTCTTTCCTCTGTCTCTGCAAACTCTGTTCCCTCTACCTAAAATACCCTTCCTTCCTTCCCACCCAGATGATGCCTATTCATCCTTTGCGGTGCAAATCACGTGTCACTAGATAGAGTCATTTCCAACTCACTTCATAAACACTGCATGCAGTTAACTCTAACACAGCCTGGTAAGTGTATTCCAGCTGTCTGGACAACATTGCTAGGGAAGTCTAGAATCAGAGTGGCTGATTTCATCCTATCAGTTAACATGGTTTGAGGCAGCTTTATCTAAGGAGAGTTATTTGAAGAAGTGCTTGGGGAATAATATATATATATTTTTCCTATTAATCAGATGTGTTGTGCTTCAGTTTACCTATTTGGAAAAATAATCTTTGGTTTCTCAGGGATTTTCTGAGGACAATAGATTAACCTATCAACAGAGCTCAAAAATATTCATTAATAGACTTCTACAGTATTGTTTTTGTGACTTTGAGGACCACTATTTCACTGGGTGGGTTATTTGTATTTAAAAAAATTTGTCCACTAGTTGAATCTGAAATGAAACTTCAAATAACTAAAAATGTGAGAAACAGCATGATCCTCATTTTGTGCTCTGTTTTCTCATCGGTTGGCTGAACAGAATGACATAATACATTTTTCTCTTATAGAGTTAGAAAAAAATGACTGACCTTTGTACATGGCTTAAAAGAATCCTGCTGTTCAAATGTAGCCATTGCTCTAATGCAAATCACGGAACATGTAAGTATCAGAAAATCAATTATTTCTAAAAAACTTGGAGCCCTGATCATATTAAGACATGCCAACTTGTGGAAAATTAATCTACTGATCACAGATAGATATTGAAAACACATTTTGTGACAATATATCTTTGCTATAATGTTGTGTTTCATTCTTCCCTGCATTCCCATCCCTCCCCCACTCCAGATTTTATTCAGTAAGAGAATGGAGAAACATGGGAATGACAGGGTGAAAAAAAGAAGGGAAAATATAAAATGATATGGTATGTTCTTTTGCTCTCTTAGAAGAAGCTCAAGGGATGGAGAGTAGAGAGATAAAGGAGATAGAACAGAGAAAATACAGAATATTGAATTATGTCTTTGCCATGTCCCATGAAAATATCCTTTCTCTACCCACGCGTTTCCACTCCTACCTATATTATCCATAATACTCATAGTAACAAGTATGAATCTCAGCACACTAAACCAGGAGGTAGATAGATGATAGGTAGATAGATTTTCATATATATATGGTTAAAGTGCTCGGCTGCTTGCTAACCAAAATATCAGTGGTTTGAACCCACCAGCAACTCTGCAGGAGAAAGATGTGACCGTCTACTTCCATAAAGATTTGCAGGCTTGGAAACCTTATGGGGCAGTTCTACTCTGTCCTATAGGGACGCTATGAGTTGGAATTGACTCAAGGGCAGTGGGTTTTACTGTAGTGTCTATATATTTATTTTCTATAAGTCAATCTAATTTATATTTCCTGTTCCATTTTGCTAGGATAGTAAAATGAATATCGGTAAGTTTTTTGGGGGGTTGTCTTTCCTGATTTCCTTGGGTGAGTCTGAGTTCTAAGAAATTTATGTTGTGCTGGGCCTCAAAGGGGAGTACGTATGGTCTCCAATATTATAATCCCAGGGAGGTCATGGTTGAAATATTTCTTGTACCCTTCTGCATACTCTCTTTATATCCTGTAGCTATCTTTATGACTTATTTGACACTCTTGCTGTTATGATTTCCTCTAAGCTTTGGGGAATCTGTAGATACTGGAATATGAGTGACACTGCCCAAGATGCTTTGCAATCTAGAAACACCACATAGAGATGTCTTCGCTGTTGTTTTATCTATTCCCCAAACATCTTTCTGGGTAGTGTGCCCCATGTCCCCTCTGCTCTTTGTTACCACAAACATACCTGGGACTTTGCTGCCCATGAAACAAAGTTACCCATTCTCGCTGGAACTAGACACTTCTCAATGTCCGGACTATGATTTCTCCAGTCATTTCCCCTCTCTCCTTTCATTCCAAGGGAACTCTTCTAGCTTAGCTGTGAGAGGTTGAGTAGAAAATTCTCATGTCAGCTCTTCACCCATTTGGCTTTTTTCATAATGACATCAGCTATGGTTCATCAGAAGGCTGGGTTGAGGTGAAGTGTGGGTCTACTTTGTGGAAAATGAGATGAATGACCAGCACCAAACCTTGGCCAAGAGACTCCAGCAGTGGGTACCAGTAAATATTCCCAAAGGCCAGATAATACCATTTGGACCTCAGCAATCATCCATCCAGGGCTAAGTCGCATCTGTAGCTTCACAACAGAGGTTACCGCAGGATCCCATGAGCATTTTCCTAAGAGAGAGTCTTCCGGAGAAACCTCAAACCACAAAAACTGCTATTTAAAGAAGACTGAGATACCATTAATTGCAAGTGCAATTATATTTTCTGAACCAATTCTCTCCACCAAAGTTGGTCTGTAGCTACTACTGAGGTTGGATATGCTATTTCACTAAATGCCAAGGGTTACTGCTTCCCCCAGGCCACAGCAATTTAAGCAGGTCGTTGGCCCCAGTATTCTCAGGTATCTGGTTTTCAATGTGTTTGCAAACTTTCATACTCTTGAGGCTTGAAAAATGAGTCCACTGGCACCTTAATGCCTATCCTACTTTCTCCCTTCACACCCTCTTCCATACTCTTTTGGGGCAGAAAGGAGGGCTGTTGAATTATTTTTTTCTTTGAGGGGTACTTTCTCTACATCTGCTTACCTTCTTTGTGAGAGGCAACAATCTTTCATACTCAACTTAGTGGAAGAAGAAATATCATTTGATCATTAGAGAAGAAATTTTTGACTTGGTCTTGTTTAAAATCCATGGGGTGATGAGGAAATTAGGAGTCCTGAAGATGTAAATCCTCTGCCTATCTATCCATCCATCCATGCACCTATCCACCTATCATCTATCGATCTATCTGTCTGTCTATCTATCTCTCTATCGTCTCTCTCTCTCTGTCATCTATCTCTCTATCCCTCTGTCCCTCTATCTCTCTCTCTCTATCATCTATCTATCTATCTATCTATCTATCTATCTATCTATCTATCTATCTATCTATCTATCTATCTATCTATCATCTATCTATCTATCTATCTATCTATCTATCTATCTATCTATCTATCTATCTATCTATCTATCATCTATCTATCTATCTGTGTCTGTCTGTCTGTCTATCTGTCCATCCGTCCGTCCGTCCATCCGTCCATCCATCCATCCATCCATCTATCATCTATCTACCTACCTACCTATCTTTCATCTATCTATCTGTCTGTCTACCTGTCTATCTGTGTATCTATTTATCTATCTATCATCTATCTATCTATCTATCTATCTATCTATCTATCTATCTATCTATCTATCTATCTATCTATCATCTATCTATCTATCTATCTATCTATCTATCTATCTATCTATCTATCTATCTATCTATCTATCTATCTATCTATCTATCTATCTATCTATCATCTACCATCTATCACCAGAGTATCCCTAGAGGCACAGTGGTGAAAGTGTTCGACTGCCAACCGAAAGGTCGGCAGTTTGAACCCACCAGTTGCTCCAAGGGAGAAAGATATAGCAGTCTGCTTCCTAAAGATTACAGCCTTGGAAACCTTATGGGACAGTTCTACTCTGTCCTATAGGGTCTCTATAAGTTGGAATCGACTAGGCAGACGTGGGTCTTTTTTGGTTTATTTATAAGTCAGAATCGACTCTATTGCAACTTTTTTTTTCTTTTTTAAATCTATCTATCTAGTTTTATCCAGATAACCAAAAACCAAATCCATTGCTGTCGAGTCGATTCCGACTCACAGCGACCCTATGAAACATCTATTTTTCTAATTATCTCTATATATCTGTATTTTAACATAATTTTTCATGTATGTACATATATGTATATGTGCTTTCTGTATTTTAATATATTCTGTCATCTATTTATGTATCTGTGTATCTATCTGAGACGTGTTGTTGTACCAATAGGATTTGAGGAGTTTAATCATGGAGCCAACTTCTTTTTGTTTTCCATGGTCCCTTTAAACCTGTTCAGTGAGCTAGTTTTTCCTCTGCCCCATGAATAAAAATACAGAAACTCCCATAATTTCCCTGCTACTTCTTTTATTGATTTATTTTTTAATTTTTTATTTGGAAAAATGTCAGATTATACAACACTATTTACACTTCAGGCAATAGAAATATTTTTAAAGTCACTTTAGTTTAAGTTTCATGATTTTAAATTACCAATTCCATGTAACTATGAAAAAAATGGTCTTTGATATAGGTTAAAATGGTCCTTCAAGAACAGGCTTAAAAGTGGAAAGGCTGCATTCTAGCAAGATTATCCAAGATGATGGAATGACCTTGGAAGATAATTTCCAACCCAATTTTGAAATTTGGAAAGTATATTACAGGTTTTGCTTAAAATTCAGCTCTGGATCTCCAAAAATTTTATTCTGAAGTTTCAAATAATACATCTAATCTGAATTATTTCTTTTGGACTTAACCTCACTCTCATTGGTCCTTTCCATAGAAAACAAAGACAATAATTGATTTTTATTACACAGATTTTATAATATTGAGTATATTTTAATGTGACCTCTCTGCCTTCTTAGGAAGAAATTAAATCGAAACAATTCATTGTAACCATGGAAAAGCATTAGCTGTTTTGACAATTCCAAAGTCATAAGAAAAGACAGTATTTTCTCTATTTCCCATTCCAATTGTAGGGAACAAGTGACAACAGATAAGAAGTCTCCTGGTCAAAAGGAACCAAAAACAGAGTGACAAGGCCAGGCTTTGGCACCTGGTGCCAGTCCCTTTACTATCTTAGCTTCAGTTCTCAGTTTGCTTGTTTTCTCTAAAATGGGAGAATAGGAATACCTATCTGAGCATTGAGAGTTTCAGATCATAAAAGCACAAATGAAAGAATACAATAAACTATAAAACATTGCACAAAACATTGTCTTTTGCATTATACCTTTCAAACAAAAGGGCCCCCTAATGTTCACGGTCACATACAGCAAGCAAAATCATACTGGCATGCTTTAATAATTGAGACTGTTTCATTCACTATATTTAGAGGAGTCATCAATAATGCCTTTCTGCACATCAGAATTACCTCTTTGAGGTGTATTACCAAAACATCAAATTCTACCAGTAGGCATTTTTTTTTCCAGTAACTATTTCTTGGGTCAAATATTAAAGCCTGTGTTTCCTTATCAATGCATATATGACTAGGGTGATCCTATGCTTGGAGTTGGCAGTTGTTTACAGCTTACTGAAATGAAGCCTAATTAACATTTACTATGGATAAGTTTCAGAAACTGAAATCATGGAAATGGCAAGACGATCCTGGGTGTCTGATTGCATGTGTGACTTTTCATTTGAGAGGTGGGTGGGGGTAGTAGGACAAGGGAGGGGCATAAAATAGAGGCAAAAGAGCAATGGAATGCCCCAAGAGAGCATCCGTTTTGTATAACAGAGTGGATGTATGAACGTGAGCAAAGCATTGAACCTCTCTGAATTTTAATTTTCCCACCCTTGGAACAGGAATATGAACATATATTTTTAAAAAATTGAGATTATTAAATGAGACAAAAGTTCTCAAATTTTGACGGAAATGTTTACTAAAACTTGGAGCATAGTACAATACCCACTGAACAAATGTTGATTACCTTTTCTGAAAAAAAAAAGAAAAAAAGCTTGGATAGGTTCACTGAGGGTCCTTGAAGGAAGCCCTCATGGAGATGGACTGACACAGTGGCTGCAATGAGCTTAAACATAGCAATGGTTGTGAGGATGGGGCAGGACCCGGCAATGTTTCATTCGGTTGTACACAAGGCCATTACGAGTCAGAACTGATCCAATGGCACTTGACAACAACAACAAGTTCACTGAAGACTAATCTTTTGTTAACAATTTTACTTAGAATTCATCCAGAGGTTTTCAATTATGAAAAAGAAACTTTTTTTGCCATGGGTTATCATAGCCAAAGTCCTCTTTAATTAAGTTTCATGTACTTCAATCTTTCCTAAATTTATGTATAATAAAATTATTTTGACATCACATGGATATTATTTGGAAGATGAAATTAGCATTTATCAAATGATTGGATATTAGGGTTGACATTTTATGAACTCTGAAAAGTATTTTATAATGCAAGCAGAGTATTATTTATCATCTTTTCAATGGAAAGTGATGCTCTGTAGGAAAAAAATAAGAAAACTGTAGAATAAGGAAGGCACAGACTCATTGTGTCTCATGGAAGACAAAGACTTCCCCTTACATTACTGGTTATTGTTATTACGAGTCATATATACCTGTCAAGAAGAAACCCTGGAGGCTGGGTGGTTAAGACATACGACCGCTAACCAAAAGGTCGGCAGTTCAAATCCACCAGGCGCTCCTTGAAAACCCTATGGGGCAAGTTCTACTCTGTCCTTTAGGGTTGCTATGAGTCAAAATTGACGGCAACGGGTTTGGTTTTGGTTTTTTGGGTATACCTGTCAAAGGTAATAATCTGTGGCTCTTAACAAAAAACAGATGCCATTTATTTGCAATTATTTTTTTCAAAGTGTAAGTCACCTCACTGACTTTGCTAGCTCTATTGGCAGAATGTTCATTGTATATTTTTGGAGTTAAAATCCGTTTCAAAATAGCGTGTTTGAATTAACAATGTGCGCTATTCTTTTTTCATGGTTTTAAAAAAACAACCTCAATCCTTTAGACATTTTCCACCTGGTTGTTTATTTTGCACACTTGATTTTCCCAAGAAGAGGTCTTATATAATTTCTTTTTCACAGCAAAAGACTTCATACATGATTCCTGTAGCAAAGAGCATTTATAATAACTGTGAGATCATATAGATTAAGTCCTACTGTTAGCTTGAAACTCTTGTGGCATAGTGGTTAAGTACTATGGCTGCTAGCCAAGAGGTCGGCAGTTCGAATCCTCCAGGCACTCCTTGGAAACTCTGTGGGGCAGTTCTAATCTGTCCTATAGGGTCGCTGTGAGTAGGAATCAACTTGACGGCAGTGGGTTTTTTTTTTTTTTTTTTTTTTTAGCTTGAAATTGCTAGTTATTAGAAAAATCTCAAGATACCTTTCCAAATTAGGCAATTGTGCAATGACACATTCTGGGAAATCTAGATTTTCCTGAACTTTAAATAGAAAGGTCCACAATTCAGCCAACCGAAGAAAAAACTCTACCTATCCTTCTTCTGGTTCCAACTTTGGCATCCCAATCATCAGTAATTGCCAATGCATCCTGATTTCACGTTCCATCAAGTTCAGACTGCAGAAGCTGGTAAAAATCTTCAGCTTCTTCATCTTTGGCCTTAGTGGTTGGTGTGTAAATTTGAATAATGGTAGTGTTAACTGGTTTTCCTTGTAGGTGTATGGGTATTATCCTATCACTTATAGGGTTGTACTTCAGGATAGATCTTGAGATGTCCCTTTTGACAAGAGACCATTCCTCTTCAAGTTGGCATTCCTGGCATGGTAGACTGTTTGACTGTCCAGTTAAAAATGACCAATTCCAGTCCATTTCAGCTCACTAATGCCTAGGATATTGATCTTTATGCATTCCATTTCATTTTTAGTGATTTCCAATTTTCCTAGATTTATACTTCTTACAGTCCACATTCCAGTTAATAATGGATGTTTGCAGCTGTTTCTTCTCATTTTGTGTTGTGCCACAACAGCAAAGGAAGATCCCTAAAACTTGACTCCATCCACGTCATTAAGGTGTACTCTACTTTTTGTTTTAAACTGCCTCATACGCATGTGAAAGCTGGACGATGAATAAGGAAGACTGAAGAAGAATTGATGCCTTTGAATTGTGGTGTTGGCAAAGAAAATTGAATATACCTTGGACTGCTAAAAGAATGAACGAATCTGTCTTGGAAGAAGTACAACCAGAATGCTCCTTAGAAGCAAGGATTGCAGGACTACATCTCACATACTTTGGACATGTTATCAAGAGGTATCAGTCCCTGGAGAAAGACATCATGCTTGGTAAAGTAGAGGGTCAGCGAAAAAGAGGAAGACCCTCAATGAGATGGATTGACACAGTGGGTGCAATGATGGACTCAAGCATAACAATGATTTTGAGGATGGTGCGGGACTGGGCAGTGTTTTGTTCTGTTGTATGCAGGGTTGCTATGAGTTGGAACTGACTCGATGGCACCTAACAACACAACAACAACAACAACAAAAAGCCCAATTTTCAAAATATTATACATCATATATTTGTGTGTGTACACATATATATGCATATATACATGTATTTATATATATATAAAAACTAAAAAAAAACACACACAAAAAACCTTCAGTAGCCTCAGAGCCCAAAAGGTATACCTCTTGGATTCAAGGCTTTTTTCTATCTGACCCTAATGACCCCAGCTTTGCATTTCTAATCATAGTGCTTTCTTGTTCTCCTAATACAATCGTATATTCTGTCTGCAACAAATTTACATGCTTACTGTTTCCCAATGGTGAGCTATAAATGAGGTAATGTCCAAGTAACATGCTTTCAAACCACTAAAGCATTATATAGATTATGAGTTATTATTATTATTTATTTCCAATCTTTAAGGTCTAGGTCAAGTCTTATTTTCTCCGGGTAGACTTTTCTCACCAGCCGACGTTAGAGTGATCCATCTTTTTTTTCTAAAATCCCATAGGAGATATGATTCTGCTCATTTGCCACTGGTATGACTCATGGCCCAAAGCAAAGTGCACGTTCAGCAAGAGAAGAAGCTGAGTCTCATTTATCTTTGAGTCTCCCTCGGCGTCCCGAACAAGGTCTCACATACAGTAAGATTAATGCGTATTTGTTGATGACTATGTGAAGTTCCCAGTTGCCAATTAAAACCTTTCAATAAACAAGCTACTCATTTAACAAGTCTATGTAGTCCACTTCAATACAGTCTTTCTTTTTCTTTTTTTTATGTAGTCCACTTCAATACAGTCTTTCTTTTTCTTTTTTTAAACCATATAGGGAGTTTCTTATGGAAAACATGTACTGAGAAGAAAATGCATCTGCTATTTGTGTGAAGTGTTACACATGAAGATAATCTGATGATTATTTTGTACTGTTTGTTTCAGCATCATTTTTTGTTTCAGTGATGAATTCTACCCCATATCATACAGTTGGTAACGTCATGTCTTTCTGCTCAACCAATGCTTTCCAAATACCTGGGCATGGATTAAACTGATCAGGTAGCCAACTGGTTAAAACAAGAAGAGTTTCTTTAATAGGTTTTATTTGAAAAAACTTCCCATCTTTTATGAGTGAGCACTCTTTCCAAAAAATCAATCCAGGCCATTCCATTCTTGCTGTTATGTTTTCTTTTAATGAGGAACTTATGAAACCAGAAATTGTATTTCATATTCAAGTGTCCCAGAGGCCAGCTACTTGTATTGTTTCAGTTTTCCTGTCAGCTTTCCAATCTATTTTTCCACTGTCACCCTTTCCCATTGCCAGACCAATAAATAGTCTTTTTAAAATGCAAATATTGATATTTACCATAATAGAGTATCTTTTGTAAATAGAATTGTAAGATTTACAGGTAAATGAAAATCTAGTCTTTGGAAGCGGCTTCAATAACTCTAATTGTTAAAAAAAAAAAAAAAAGACGGGGTCACAGGGCTAGAAGGAGGTAGAGTCCTATTCAGGCATATACACAGTAGGTGGCTTTTCCACTTATCTCTTTAGATAGATTTCAGCCCTGATGTGAACGAGTCCAGACTGCATATTTTTAGGGAAAATACGGTGTTACAGAAATAACACTAGATTTAAAAAAAAAGGCTCCAAACCAATTTTACAATTTGCCAAGTAATTTGCCATCTTTTGTTCTGAATAATTTAAAAGTCAATACCATAAGTTTGTCATAGCACTTTAAATATTAAATGCTAATATTTAATTCAAATTTCCTCTAAAGTTTTGGGACTGATGTCTGTTTGTTTTGATTTGGTCATTTATTGTAAACTGTCTCTCTTCATCTTCTTTATCTATCCTTTAAAACAAACAAACTTACTGGAAAAATAGAGATCAAAAACTCATTTTTCTCTGATATTTGTATAGCTTTAAGACAAGGATTTACTATTTGGCAACTATTGCAGAAAGGTTTCTAGTGTAATCACAAATGTACCTGGCTAGTTTCTGGACAGAAAACAGCTTTACCTGCTTGGCCACCAAACCTTCAGGCAATGTCTTGGGATCAAACCAACGTTCCTTGTCTTAACTACAAAACACAGAAAAAGCGGGTAACATTTTTCTCATGATGTGATCACTACAAGAGATACAAAGACCATAAATTTTACTTGACATGATTATGATGGATGGATTACTAGGACATTGTAAATGATGCAAACATCTCAATGGCACTAAGAGGCCTAACCAGAATGTTCATTGCAAAACTGCGTGTGGTATGTCTACACATAACAAAGCAACTAGGAGCTGCAGAGAATAAAAATTAACCCTACTCAAGTTCTAATTGCAAGAGCTAGGCATTAAATTGGAACAAGTAACTATACTTAAAATAAATTGAATTCAAGTTACAACAGCAAAATCTTCCAGCTATTTGGTTATCAAACATTTGAAATTGTTAAAATAGATGTTAACGGTGAATCAGAAGGTTGAAAAGGTTATCTATTGAAATAATAATATGAAGTAAGATGCTCATTACAATATTATTCCATTACCAAACATTTGTCTGGATTGTGGTGCTGTTCTAGAATTTCCATAGAATAACATTCTTCCTAGTAGGTTTTTTTTTTTTTTTTCCCCTGCTTTTAACAAAGAAAAGTTATCCCAAATCAATCTCCATGGGTCTTGTTTTAACTTATTAGAATCTTATGAAATGATCCTTTAGGGTCTGTTTCCCAAAAATAATAGGTCAACTTTTTTTCACCCCAACCCACCCAAATAATACATTAGAATCACAGTTGTTTTAAACATCAGAATCCTTCATGCCAATATACTTAGAGGTTTGTTCCTATCCAAACCACAGGAGATGGCCATGCCATCATACCAACCTCAGCATAAAGTAATATAATTCACCAATTATTCCATCTAGAAGGAAAATTAGATTCCCAGTTATTTAAACCCATTAAGATTTTTTAAAATTGTAATGGCCTACCATTACAGTAAAATCCCTCTCCCATGCACTAACCCTGAAAAGATAAACATCTTTGTAAAAGAAAAAAAAAAAATTCAGAGCCCTAGCCAAATGCTGACTTTCTTTAAGTCATATTTAATCAAGTAAAGAATGAGTCTAATCATACAACTTGGACAGATGCATGGAGTATGTTGAAAAGGTACGGTATTTTCAGAACAGTCAAGAAGATGTGGCAGCTTTATCTGTTTTGAGAGTGTAATCAACAGAAATAGAACTATTAGGTTAAAACAGGAATTGCTTGGGAAATATATACTTCTTCAAATGAAACCTCAGACAATTGTATCAGGCAAATTGATCTTCTTGGACTTTGAGTATGTGCAGGAGTCAATAGTATGGTGGCTAAAAGCATTGTATCTGGAGGCAGACTTTCTGGGTTTAGATCCATTCATTAGCTCTGTTTAACCTCTTTATGCCTGTTTCTTCATGTGAAAAGCCTGGATAATATTAGGGTTCTTGTGAGGTTTAAATGCATTAGTAAAACATGCAGAAGAATGCCTGGTACAGAGTTTATATCCCATTCAGTGTTCAGCCTTAGAAGTATGGCTTGTTGCCATAAATGTATCAATAACACTTTTCCTTTATGCATCCTTCAGGCAATATGATGGAATTAAATCAATGTTCCTTTTCTGAACCACAAAACATAGAAAATAATTTGAGTGATAATTTCCTCACTTCTTCAATGGTCGTTGTTGTTAGGTGCCCTTGAGTCGATTCCAACTCTAACAACCCTAAGTACGACTTCAATGGTACATAACTAGGTGTATATGAGAGCACTTAGTTTTTTACATACAATGGATGTTTTATGCCATTAATGCCTAATTCTCTTAAGGAACCCCTGTTGGGAAATGCTAAGTTAGGGTATTGATACTGCTAGTAAGTCTGATTATGAAGCTTTAGTTCCCACGTAAGCCATTTGCTATAACTCTACCCTAAACTCTGTCCACTCAATTGTTAAAAACTATGAGTGGTCTTAGTTTTACTTTCCTTGCTAGCTAACAATTGGCTTATTGCAGTCCCATGGATGTTGGCAGGAGACACAAGACTCCTGGACCAGATGAAAACGACTTAATTACTCATGGTACATCAAGCAGCAAGAACCCCGACATATTTGTATCAGTTTCTACATGGTCCATAGAGCTGGGCTCAGATAGATGCCTGCACACACAGAGGGTTGTGTTATACGAGACGAATCCTGAGTTTAGTAAACTCGTATCTTTTGCAATAGGTAATAAATATGCTGGAGCCCTGGTAGTGCAGTGGCTAAGAGCCCAGCTGCTAACCAAAAGATCAGCAGTTCAAATCCAGCAGCCCCCCCTTGGAAACCCTCTGGAGCAGCTCTACTCTGTCGTATAGGGTCGCTGTGAGTCGGAATTGACTCTGTGGCAACGGGTTTGGTTTTGGTTTTTTAATGAACATGCTAGCACTTTTTTTCTGGAGGAAAACTCTGTCTTCCAAAGCTGTTCATTATACAATCATCATTGACAAGATAGTCTGGGGGAAAAAAGCAGTCAATACTTCTATTTGCAAGCTACACAGAAACATGAGTGACCCATGGAGAAGTGTCTTCCCAAACCATTATTTGTGAAATATATCTCATCTAAAAGTAAGTATTTATGCTGAACTGTACAAAAAAAACAAAAAAACAAACACTAGTTTTTTGTACAAATATATCACAACTAGAGGAATACAACTCAAAAGGAACATGGGAAGTTAGTAGCACTAAATGGGAGCCAAATGTTGGTGCATCTTTATTGTTTTGGGGGAGAACTACTACTTCCGTCCATTTCCTAGTAAAACACAGAGTGCAGATAGCTCAACCCATACTTGCGCATTCTCTTGCAATGTCCATAGTGCTACAGCAGCCATCACTCTAATATATCCACTTTATTTGCCACTTAAACTTAATGTCATTAAATATTCCTCTTTTTTAAGTATAAGTTTTCTTCCTCTAGATTTTTAATGTAAATGCATTATTGAAGTACACACACATATAGATAAATGAAAAATGTTCATCGTAGAGCTTGGTGAATAAAAAAAAGATACATTCATGAAACTGGCATTCGTATGAAGAAACGGAACATTGTCAGCACCCTAAAAGCTCTCTGTGTTTATTAATTTGTTAATATTTTATACTAATCAACGTCTTAGCTTTGCAGGACCATTTTCATATAAATGCTGAGTGGGTGAATGTAGACTTATGTTCCATCCATGGTTTTTAATGCAGTTCCAGTTTGTTTGTTCTCAATACTTTACAGATTCCAGTTAATGAACCCATCACAATTTATTATCCATTCTCCTCCTGAAGGATATTTGAATTGTTTTAAGTTTTGAAGGATATTTTGGATCGTTTTAAGTTTTGTTGCTATCACTAAATAAATGACTTTTGTTAAACATATATAACTTTTTTTTGTTGATTCTTACCTAGAATGTTGTACAACTATCTTCTACCAGTCTGTGATTTGCTTTCTAATACTTTTAACATTGTCTGTTGATGAGAAGATCTCCTTAATTTTAAATAAGGCTTCATTAGTCATATACATATATATAAAAACCCAGTGCCTATATATATAAACCAAAAAAAAAAACAAACCCAGGGCCTTCAAGTTGATTCTGGCTCATAGCGACCTTATAGGACAGAGTAGAACTGCCCCATAGAGTTTCCAAGGAGCCCCTGGTGGATTCAAACTGCCGGCCCTTTGGAGCTACCTCTTAAGAGCTACAGCTGCTAACCAAAATGTCAGCGGTTTGAATCCACCAGGGGCTCCTTGGAAACTCTATGGGGCAGTTCCACCCTGACCTATAGTGTCGCTATGAGTGAGAATCGATGCGATGGCAACGGATTTGGTTTTTTGGTTTTATATATATATATATATATATATATACACATATATACCTAATGTTTTGCATTTCATGTTTGTAAAGTCTTTGACAACCTGGAGGTCAAGAAAATATTTTCTTAACTTTTAGTCTAAAAGCTTTATGTTTTTACCTTGCACATTTATATTTATAATCCACTTGAAATAGATTTTTATGTAAGGTGTGCAGCAGGGATTGAAATTCAATTTTTCCAGCACCATTTAATAAAAAAGCCATTCATTCTCTACTGCACCTCCATTTATCATTACTTGTGGAATAATTTCTGTACAATGTATTTTCTTCAATTGTTCATTTTGCTACATTTCTGCTCTTTTAATTATCATAATTTTAAGTAAAAGTTGAAGTCTTGTATATAATTCTGTAAATGTTGAAGTCTTGTATATAATTCTGCATGTGTGTAAAGAATTATATACAAGACTTCAACTTTTACTTAAAATGATAACTGAAACAGCAGAAATATAGCAAAACGAACAATTGAAAATATACATTAGTATATAATATATATGTATATGAATACATGTTTATATTTATATGATTCTTCCCCCCCATACATCTGTCAGTTTGTCATACTGTGGGGGCTTGTGTGTTGCTGTGATGCTGGAAGCTATGTCACTGGTGTTCAAATACCAGCAGGGTCACCCATGGCGGACAGGTTTCAGCTGAGCTTCCAGACTAAAACAGAATAGGAAGAAGGACCCGGCAGTTTATGTCTAAAAGAATTAGCCAGTGAAAACTTTATGAATAGCAGTGGAACATTGATATAGTGCTATAGTGATAGAGATGAGCCCCTCAGGTTGGAAGTCATTCAAAATACTACTGGGGAAGAGCTGTCTCCTCAAAGTAGAGTTGACCTTAATGACATGAATGGAGTCAACCTTCATTTGCTGACATGGCACAACTCAAAATGAAAAGAAACAACTGCAAACATCCATTAATAATTGCAACCTGGAATGTACGAAGTATGAATCTAGGAAAATTGGAAATCATCAAAAATGAAATGGAACGCATAAAGATTGATATCCTAGGCATTAGTGAGCTGAAATGGACTGGTATTGGTCATTTTTGAATCGGACAATCATATGGCATAGTATGCTGGGAATGACAACTGGAAGAGGAATGGTGTTGCATTCATCATCAAAAAGAACATTTCAAGATCTATCCTGAAGTACAACACTGTCAGAGGCAGGATAATATCCATATGCCTACAAGGAAGACCAGTTGACACTACTATTATTCATATTTCCACTCCAACCACTAAGGCCTAAGATGTATAAATTGAAGGTTTTTACCAACTTCTGCAGTCTGAAATTGATCAAACATGCAATCAGGACACACTGATAATTACTGGAGTTTGGAATGCAAAATTTTGAAACAAAGAAGAAGGATGGATTGTTGGAAAATGTGGCCTTGGTGATAGAAAAGATGCCAGAGATCCCATGACAGAATTTTGCAAGGCCAACAACTTCTTCTTTGCAAATATCTTTTTTCACCAACATAAATGGCAACTATACACATGAACCTGGACAGATGGATTACACAGGAATCAAATCGACTACATCTTTGGAAAGAGACAATGGAAAAGCTCAATATCATCAGTAGGAACAAGGCTCGGGGCCAACTGTGGATCAGGCCATCAATTACTCATACCCAAGTTTAAGCTGAAACTGAAGAAAATTAGAACAAATCGATGAGAGCCAAAGTACGACCTTGAGTATATCCCACCTGAATTTAGAGACCATCTCAAGAATAGATTTAACGTGTTGAACACTAATGACCGCAGACCAAACGAGCTCTGGAATGACATCAAGGACATCATACACAAAGAAAGCGAGAGTTCATTAAAAAGATAAGAGAGAAAGAAAAGTCTTAAATGTATGTCAGAAGAGACTCAAAAACTTGCTCTTGAACATCAAGTAGCTAAAGCAAATGGAAAAAAATGGTGAAGTAAAAGAATGGAACAGAAGATTTCAACGGGCAGCTCAAGAAGACAAAGTATTATGATGACATGTGTAAAGACCTGGAGATAGAAAAAGAAAAGGGAAGAACACACTCAGCATTTCTCAAGCTGAAAGAACTGAAGAAAAAAATTCAACCCTCAAGTTGCAATACTGCAGGATTCTACTGAAAAAATATTAAACGATGCAGTAAGCATCAAAAGAAGATGGAAAGAATACACGGAGATACCATATCAAAAAGAACTGGTTGATGTTCAATCATTTCAGGAGGTAACATACGATCAAGAACCAATGGTACTGAAGGAAGAAGTCCAAGCTGCGCTGAAGGCATTGGTGAAAAACAAGGCTGCAGGAATTGACAGACTACCAATTGAGAAGTTTCAACAAACAGATGCAGCACTGGAAGGAAGTGCTCACTTGTCTATGCCAAGAAATTTGGAAGACAGTTACCTGGCCAACTGGCTGGAAGAGATCTATGTTTATGAGTATTCCCAAGAAAGGTGATCCAACTGAATGTGGAAATTATCGAACAGTATCATTAATATCACATTCAAGCAAAATTTTCCTGAAGATCATTCAAAAGCGACTGCAGCAGTATATGGACAGGGATTTAGAAGGGGATGTGGAACCCGGAATATCATCGCTGATGTCAGATGAATCCTGGCTGAAAGCAGAGATATCAGACAAATGTTTACCTGTGTTTTATTAACTACCCAAAGGCATTTGACTGTGTGGATCATAATAATTTAGGGATAACATTGCAGAGAATGGGAATTCTGGAAAACTTAATTGTGCTTGTGAGGAATCTGTATATGGATCAAGAGGCAGATGAAGAGATGCAGGACCAGGCAGTGTTTTGTTCTATTGTGCATAGGGTCACTGTGAGTCAGCACCTAACAATAACATGCAATTCTTCAACATTTGTTCTTCAGCAACATCTTCAAGATATCTGGCCCTTGTATATTTCCACGTTAATTTTGCAATCAGCTAGTTTCCAAAAAATTATAATGCTGTGAATTATAGATTGGAGTGCACTGAATCTATTGATCAATGTGGGGATATTTGTCTCCTTAGCTATATTGAATAGTTCATTACTAGAACATGTTATGTTCTAACAATTATTTTGACATTTTAAAATTTCTCTTGATTATGATTTTAATTCTTTAGTGTAGAGGTTTTACACATTTCTTATTAAATTTATTGGTAGGTATTTGAAGTTCTTTGATGGTGTTGTAAACTGGATGAATTAAAAATAATTCCATTTGTGACTGATGTATAAAACAAAAGATTTCTCTGTATTCACATTGTAACTTGAGATCTTGCTATTGTTGAATCAAATAATTTATCTGGATATTCTTTGGATTTTTATGTACACATTAAATGAAAACTGCGCCAGATTTGTTTCTACTTTTCTAGTACTTAAACTTTTATATCTTTCTCCTACCAATTTCACTAGCTGGACCTCCAGTAAAATAAGAAAAGAAATAATGGTAGTGAAAGTCCTTTTCCCACCCCCCCCAACTCAAGGAAGAATGTACAATAGCTCACCAGTTAGGTGTGATGTTTGATATAGTTCTTACGTAAATGTTGTTTATTAGATTATGGAAATTCTGTTTTTCTAATCTTAGTATGTTGAGGGTTTTCTTTATTGCACATGGATGTTGAATTTTATCAAATGCTTTTAATCCGTCTATTAATATTATCATTTGATTTTTCTATGAACATTTGTTTTATTTTTGAAATTGAGATATAATTTAGATACAGTAGTTTCCATTTTTTTTTAGCGTATGCTTCTTCGTATTTGACAAACACATACAGACATATACAAAACACCACAGTCAAGATATAGAATAGTTCTATAATATCCAAATATTTCTTCATACCCCTTCAAGTCAATGTATCTGTAGGCCCTCTGGTAAATGCTTAATTTTTAGATTTTGTCACCATTTCCTGTTGCAGCAGAAAACAGAAGAGAAAATTATCTCCAGGAATGTTTATTATTTAAAATGTCCCAGTTAAATTGGTTTCTTTGGAAAAGACTAGAATCGAGTGTAGCGATCTACTTGCAGTATTATTCACCTAAAGAAGAAAAAAGGTCTTCTGATGCAATGTTTATTGCTAGGTCCTCATGCAAATCCGAAGAACTTGAACTCCATTTTGAGTTTCTTAGGTAAGCACAGCACTTTAGAATTGGTTATATTGCCTTTTTTATTTGACTGAGAATATATCTAAAGCAGTAATAATTGCCATGAAACAGTCAATGCTCACTATCAGACAGAGAATAATTTAGATGGAGCAGGGATCATATCACAGCCAGCCCTAAGCTTCAAAGTCTGTGTTAGGATTTCTCCATTTCACATATTATGAGATGCTGGGATGTTTATGCTTTTATGTGTGTGAATGATGTTTATTTGCCAACACTTTATATAATGCCTGAGAGAGATTCCAAACCACTGCTTTTATTTTCTCTTAATGTTTTTATTTTGACCTTACTATCATCATTGACATCATTGGCTTATTACCGGATTTACTGGATTTGAGGAAAAAAAAAAAAAATGATAAAGTCCCTTTTTCTAGGTTGGGCAAATCATAAACATTCTTCTGAAATGAGGTCCCTAAATCTAGACTGCAAGTTTTGCATTACATTTCACAGCATGAGATAAGAGCTTTAATCTTTTCATCTGAAATATCCAAATGGCTCTGGGCTGCTCGTTTTTAGATGAAAACACAAATGGTCCCATGGCCTGTTGAAGCACCACTCCATTCTCCTCTTGTGTGCTGCACCAGCCTTAAAGGCACAGTGGTTATTATTTAAGGATGTTTCAAAAGGAAAGCTGACACTATCAAATAAACACATCTAATGAAGTGAGATTACTAGTCACTAAGGCGCTAATGAACTAATGAACTGAAAGATTAGCTACAGCAAACAAAATTTCTCCTGTGTCCCCTTCTGCCAATATCTTGGACTCCTGTTGGAGAGATAAGATGTAGAATTCATCAAGTGCTCGATACTCACACAGTTGCGAGACAGAGTTTTTCCTATATAGCCCTACGCTGTCAAAATGGCAGCTGGATCATGGATCAAAATGAATACAAATAGGTAGATGGGCAAGCTTGATTTTTTTTTTTTTTTTAATTTTGCTTTTTTGAGGGAGAGCTCTTCCTAGAGACAATTTATTTTTATATATTACTATGAAAACTTTACTAAATCTCTTGGCTATCAGGATTCTGCTTAAAGATGTAACATAATTAGTCTACATGTAAGAAATACTGCAAAATTGAGTGGGCCTCCTCCATGAGTCAGAATCAACTCGACAGCAGATTTTTTTTTTTTATATAATGGGAAAAAATCATGATGAAATTAAACAAACAACATCAATCCAGCAATGACTTGAGTATTGCCAAAGACACAGCACGGAGGCTATATCATCCCTTAACACTGACCTCCTCCCCGTTGCCCTACGCCACCCCAAGGCTGGCTAAAGGAGCAGTCTTCTTTCTTCCCATGCACTTTCAGCAGACTAATTTGCCAAATTTGTTTGATGTATTGTTTCCAAGTGCCTATCTCAGGTACATTGTAGTGGATTAATAAGTATATAAAGCTTAGGTGCACTAAGTGTGCACATGCATGGATGCCCAGGGGCATGCAGGGAATGAGGAAAGAAGGAAGAAAATAAGAATGCTGAGCACAGGAGGGAAAGAGAAAGGAAGATGGAGGAGTGAAGGAAGGGAGGCAAGAAGAAAGGAAGGGAGGGAGAGAGGAAGGAAGGAAAGATGTAAAGGAGGAAGGGAGGGAAGAAGGAAGGAAGGAAAAGAAGGATGAAGAGAAAGGGGAGCAAACACAAAATAAGGGTTTTAAGTCATCTATGAGCCAATATTGTAGGCATGGTCTACTGATCCATTTAGCACATTAGGCAGCAGTTATGTGTACCTTTAAAAAACTATACCTTGTAGTCTGTTAATTTTAGTTGTTTAAAAGATTGCTGTATAATCAATTCAGCTGCAGCAGTCAGTATTGATCAGGAAGCAGACAGGTTGGCTCTACAGTGGCCCAGCTCATAGGCTCACCTACTGGGTATAAGCAGGTCCTCTTTAAAACTGACGGAAGTGAGGGGAGGGTTCAGACCATTAAAACAAATATAAAAACAAACAAAAACTTTTGTAAGACAAATAAGTGGCTAATGTAGTTTCACGATCTAGTCTGTTATATTATTACATTGCTCACCTAGTAAATATGCTAATGGGGTGGAGCGTTGTGATTACGCACCAATAGTGTGAGACTGACGCACTGTCATCTCCTTTTTTTCCTCTTAACCTCACTATTTCTGTCTGCTCCACTGGGGCTTTGCTACAGAAGCTGCTTAAAATCATAACTTCAATACATCCTGTTTAAGGAGGTAGAGAGAGAACAAGCTCAACATATTCTCCCTGTGGGAGCAAATCAGCTTTGCAAGATTTCAACGGTTCAGTTGTTTTCAACCTCTTGGAGGAAATTCAATGTCAAAAGCACATTCTTTGTACGGTGTGCTTACCTCCCACCTTGCATTCTGTAAACCTTCTGTCTGCATACTTTCTGCATCTGCTTTTATTACATTTCTAGCTGGTCATGATTCCCAGCCTCTTGTACAAAGAAGAAACCGGGTTAGGTGAATCATTCCCACACCATATCCAGAAGGGAATGCCACATAAAGCCCTTCCGATGTTGAAATTAAAAAGCAGTAAAATACGCAGCAAGGAAGAATGACATTTTTTACCTGGTCTGAAGGGACATATGTGTTTTTTCTTCTGAGCCTAAAAACGATGCCAAGGCCTGCCTTTCTTTCTACTTTTCTTTTTCCTTGTACTATATGCGTTTTGTAAAAACCTTCAGATATTTCCTAGAACAAGGCAATTATATAATTATATAAAGTTTTGAATGTTTTTGGAATTTGCAAAGCCTTTATATTTAATCCTTGCCAACTATCTCCACTTGAAAACAAACAAGAAAAGTTAATGAAATTCAGAGAGACTATATAACTCACCCAATATCACAATTGGCAATTTAGGTTTGAAACTAAAATCTTTTAGGTGAACTTTTATAATTACAATAGTTCAGCTATGTTCAGTCTTTCTGATAAGGCCCAACATTTTTAGAATGACATTTGAAGCTTTCCATAACCCAGTTCATGCTTCCTCAGTTCGAACCATCTTCCATCAGTCCCTGCCCTTCCACCATGTTTCCCAGACACAAAAATTAGCCTTTCATTCATAAAGATATCCTGTCTCTGAGAGGCCACTTCCACCTTCCCACTCCTTCCCTGATCTCCTTCAATGCACCCATCTGTCTGGAAAATTTCTACTTTTTCTTCAAGTGCATGTGAGCATGGATCTGGGGCTGGCTGATCTAAATTAAAAATTTCATCCTGCCACTTCTAGACATGTGACTTTGGGTAAGTTACTAAAGCTTCCTGTGCCTCAGTCCAGTTATTCACATTGCAAGGATGTTAACAGTCATTTCCTCAAAGAGTTGCTGTGAAAATCAAAAGACAATCAATCTGTGTAAAACTCTCAGGGTAGTTGAAAATTACCCAGAGTCTAGAAGAGCGCCTAAACCAGATTTGTAGTTTGCACATCTTATACTATAAACCACCTGATCCTGATAAACGTTTCCACTTTGTGACAATAATAACTATTTCCTCTTCTGAATTCCTGATGCCAGTGCTTTAACCTGGGCCCTCATGATTTACTGCCTGGATTTCTGTCCTTTCCTCCTATGCGGATTCCTGCCACATCGTTTCTCCCCATCCAGGGTGTTCTCCAATGTGTTGCCAGTTTCGTCTTTCTAAACTGCCAATCTGATCAGTTCACTCAGTTGCTTAAAATTCTTCAGTAACATCCCTTTAGTTTTAAGCTTACATAAGTCTCTATCTGCTTAAATCTCTGACTAATGCTCTCAAGTCATCTGACCAAATATTACTTTATCTCTTAACTTGCAGATCATGCTAAATTAGTGAATGAATAGATGAATAACTGTTTCACTGCATATCAAGTTCCAGTATAAATGTATTTACTAGAGACTATGTCATGAAAGGGAACCCTGGTGGCATAGTGGTTAAGTGCTACAGCTGCTAACCAAAGGGTCGGCAGTTCGAATCCACCAGGCACTCCTTGGAAACTCCATGAGACAGCTCTACTCTGTCCTATAGGGTCTCTATGAGTTGGAATCGACTCGATGGCACTGGGTTTGGTTTGGTTTGGTTTTATATCATGATAAAGTCCTTTCTAAATCTGTTGTCTGTGAACAGGACCCAATCTATGATGCAGACAGAATTAGTGCAGAAAGTTACAACATGCAATCCACTGACATGTCTTGGCTGAAGTATAACCAAATGATTTTTTCATCCTCCATGTACCAGTGATTCAAAGGATCATTGGAAGGGGAGGAAAAGGAGGCTAAAGCTGTCCCTTGATCTTCATTTCCTTGGTAACACACTGCCTTGGGCTGCGATGGACCTCTTTCCTTCTTGGTATAGCCAACTTGCTATTGTTCCTACTTTTAAAAATTGAAGTATAAATACATACAAAAAATCTACCAAAAATGGGTTTTTCAAATTTCTCTATACTCATGTAATCAGTACTCAAATCATAACATAACATTTAAATATCCCCAAATATTTCCTTGTGCTCCTTCTCAGTCAATACTGAGCCACAGTCCGGAGGGAGCTTGACTGTTCTGACTTCATTTGTCATTAATTCGTTTTAACAGTCTCTAGCTTCAGATAAATGGAATGATACAATATGTGCTTTGTGACTGGCTGCCTTTCCCCTACTTTACCAGGATGTTATTCTACTGACAGCTTGTTCTTTTTTATTGCTGTATAGTATCCCATTGTACAAATACATCACTAGTTGTTTACCCAGTCTCCTGTTGGTGGAGATTTGAGGTGTCCCTAGTCTAGGGAAATAACAAATAAACATTCTTGCAGGGTGGACACATGTATTCATTTCTCTTGGGAATGTATATACCTAGGACTGAAACTGCCGGTCCATAGCAAATTCTGACTTTTGATCATTTTAATGTTTATATGTTTCTGGCTTTCTGCTTCTTCTCTCTTTCGAGGAATGTTTTTGAAGATTGCATCCATATTACTACAAAATTTTATTATTTTTCAAGATTTTTGACCTTTTGCACAGTCTCCATTTATCTTTAATTAGACAACTAATCTTGAACAATGAAGAAATCTAGAAATACAAAGGAAGGTGCCTGCACTTAGTTCAACAGTTGAAGATTTTAGTTTTTGTTTTTTCCTTCTGCATTGTAGAAACTCTTTGAAACATTCTTAATCATTAAGATATGCCACCAACAGTTCGGTATTTGTCTGGAAATTTCTTATCCTGAAATTTTATCTGTACACTCTCTTCCCATTTTTTTCTGCCCCTTTTTCAAAAGTACCTGGCCATGGTTTTTAACTTAATAGAGTTATTTTGGGTTGGTTAGTTTGGTTGTTTCATAGGTAAATGTTCATTGTAATATCTTTTTTATGCATAACTATCTTGAGAAAGTTTTTTTTTTTTTTCCCTTCTTTTTTTCCATTGCTTGTTCTTGGGGAGGGAACAAGAAATTAACACAATTATATCCTAAAATACAGCTCTTGGATTTCTAGTCTTAATCCTTTGAGGCTAAGTCCAAATGGCTAGGCAGAATGTTTAAACGTCTCAGTGACCTTCATTTCCTTCATGGTTCCAAAAGAACAAGATTTATATCTTTGTGATCCTCCAATTTGCTATAGAAACTGCTTTAATGACTTTTGTAATAAAGTCTCATGTTTCACTTTAGCTGAAATCTTTTTTGGAAGGAAAACATGAGAACTGAAGAATGTTTCAGCAGATTTTGAAATAAAAAAAATAAAAATAGGGCTTTTAGTGTTAGGATGCCAGATAATGGTGTTCTTTGTTCTTGCTGGAAATGCAAGTGATAAATATCGTGGACAGAATGAAGCATATGATAAACAAGTACAAAATCTAAGGCAGGAAAGTAATCTTTGATGCTGCTGATAGTGGCAATAAAATCACACCCACACTTACATGTAAAAGGAGAAGTCCTTACTAAAATACATGGAATATTAGAAATCACTCAGAATTTAAGCTTATTCAGATGTAATGAAACTTTTCACACAGAACCAGAGATTATCTCATAACAATAATTCATTCCCTCTGTTTTGTACAGGACAAAATAAGATCATTCTTCCCTGGATATTAATCTAGCAAGAAAAAAAAAGCTTTGTCCAATTTCTGATTTCTATAAGGGTCAAGTCCTTACTTTGGGCAAATATTTATGATGCCAAGATTCTAAAAAGAGCTTCTATATGTCCTTGTGTCCTTTCTTTTTTTTCAGTGTCTGCCTACAACTTATCATAACTTCATCGCTGAGAAGTGGCAAGGTGTCTTTGTGCCTTTTGGGGAAGTCCTGTGAAGCTGGGCAACTTAAAGGCCACAGAATACTTTTCGTCTCAGTGAAGTTTAGAGTATAACACAGGTCTGGGCCTGACAACTTCCTACATTAGCAAGGTACTTAGTTTTTCTGTGTTGTAGCAATTTGTCTTAGACAACACAAATACAATTAGAGGAGTAATTGATGGTAAAGTCTCATCATTCCTGTATGTTTCTCAGGTTTCCTATTCTATAAGACAGCATTAACCTGGAAGTCAGACCTACCATCCTCTTCTGAGACCTCTCTACTGGTTATATGACCTTGTATATATCATATACAGTTCCGCCTATTCATGACACAAAAAAATTATGTCCACATCTTCCAGATTTGCTGCGATAATTTAATTAATAATTAATATGGAAACCTTGGCATCATAACATGCATCTATTACCACTGACCACTTGCCTTCTAGATGGCTCTGACTCATGGAGACCTCATGTATGTCAGAGTAGAAGTGTGCCCTTAGGGTTTGCAGTGGCTAGTTTTTCAGAAGGACATCCCCACACCATTCCTCCAAGGTGCTTCTGGCAGGACTCAAACCTCTAACTTTTCAGTTGACAGTTGAGCGCATTAGCCATTTGTGCCCCTGGGTATTCCCTTTAAAAAAAAAAAAAGAAGAAGACCTTTCCATTTCAACTTTGATTCAGATGCTTAACAATTCTGGTAGATGCAGCAAATACAGTGGAATTTTGGAGATTAGTGTGCAATAGACAAAAAAGAGCAGAGATTCAAGTCCCACAAACCCAGGTAGCAAAGGAAGCTCTACCACTGACTTTCTGAGGTTAATCAACTTCTTTGGGCCTCAGCTTCTTCAACTATAAAATAGACATAATAACTACCTGATCGGGTAGTTTAGAGGCTAAAAGGAGATGATACAAGAGAAAGTTTCTGGCATGATGTCTGGCATATTGTGATAGCTTAAATGCTACACAAATCTCCTTTGTGATATGATTTTTTTTTTTTAAGATATGCCTTTGGATATACCGTAATGTTGTCCCATCACATTTAGAATGATGCCAAACTTCTCTCCTTGGACTGACACTGTCTACCTCTTAGGCCTCATGTACCAGTGCCTTCCATGTTTTGGTGGTCTTCAAACAAACCAAGCTTTTTTCCAACTTGGGGCTTTTGCAGCTGTTCTTCCTCTGCCAGAATATTCTTCCAAATGGCTCATTCCTTCATTTCATGTGGGCCTCTTCCTCAAATATCAGCTCTACCCTATTTGAAATGGCAACACAGATATAGCTGTTGTGGAAATCAGTGTGGCAGTTCCTTAAAAAAACTGAAAATAAAACTACGACATGACCCAGCAATTCCACTCCTAGACATGTACTCAAAAGACTTGAAAGCAGAGACTCAAACTGATACTCGTACATCAATATTCATTGCAACATTATTCACAATAGCCAAAAGGTGGAAACAAACATGGTACATACATACAATGGAATACTACTCAGTCAGTAAGATAAATGAGGTTTTAATGCATGCCTCAACATGAATGAAGCTTGAAGACATTGTGCTGCATGAAATAAGCTATCGCAAAAGAGCAAATATGTGACTTCACTTATATAAAAAGATAAGAACTGCAAATGTATAGAGACCAAAGTTACCAGATTACTAGGGATGGGATGGAGGGGGAAAAAGGGAGGTTATTCATTATGGAGTGCTGAGTTTCTGTTTAGGGTGATAAAAAAAAAAAACGCATTGATTAAGAGTAGGGTTGCACAGCCAATTAATGTAATTGTTGTCAATAAGTTGTACCCTGTAAAAAGTTGAACCGGCAAAAGTTGTGTGATAGATATATTTACAGCAAAAAAAAAAAAAAAAAAAAAAGAATAGCCTCTGAGGCTGCTTATTTACAATCACCTCATGGGATTCCGTTCCTTAGTTTGGAGGTTTAGAGTCATGGCTTCATGGGACATCCCACTTAATTGACCTAATATCATGCTTATTGCTTCTCTTTTGCCTCCTAGTTCATTGTGCGATGCCCGGGGTCTTAAAAGCTTGCCTGTGGCCAGTCACAGTACAGCAATTGGTCTCTATTTCCCTGGAGTAAAAAGAAAGAGTTAGGAATAGGTGGAGAAATTGAAATGTGAGGCCAATTGCCTCCATGAAAAATTGCCCCCTTTGCCAAGAGACCAGAAGAACAGGACAGTGCCTTGCTACCACTACTAAACATTTTGATCAAAGATTCTTTAGAAGAATCCTAATAAAAAGGAGGGAAATGCAAAACGAAATCACAAATTTACATAGAATCCAAATGTTCTGGAGCCATGGAGGCTGAAGGAACTTTTGAAATTATTGCCTGAGATAATCTTTAGAATTTACACCAAAAATACCCCCTGAAGCCTTCTTAAAACCAAATGCTTTAGCTTAACTAGTAAAGAATGTCTACCTTGAGCTTTGAGCTCTTTTAAGATCTATCTACATGGGATGAAACTGACAAGAGCAACTCAAAAGATTTGGTAGGAAACTTGGGGGACAGAGAGTTAACGTTAATAAGGGAAGAACAACTCGGAAAAGGTGAGCGAGAATGGTTGTTACACAACTTGAAGAATGTAATCAGTGTCACTGAATTGTACATGTAGAAACTGTTGAATTGGTGTATGTTCTGTTGTGTATATTCTCAACAAAACAACAAAAATAAATTATGAAAAGAAATAGCACCATGCTTCTCATTTTTTAGTACTTTATCATGTCTTATGTGTTTTGATTATCTTATAAAATTTGAAATTATAACATATTTAGATTTGGTTACATATTATCTATCTCCCTCAGACAAGACCAAGGTTATTATCTGTTGAATTTTTCTGTATTCCTAACTGTAGAGCAGTCAAACAACATGTGCACAGCGAATGAATTCATTAATCAATTAAACCATACTTTAAAAATATCCCCCAAAGTCTCCTTAAAACCAAATCATGGTTTAGCTTACCTAGTAAAAAATGTCTACCTTGAACATTATACTCTTTTGAGAACTATGTATATGGGATTAAATTGCCAATAGCAACTCAAAAGATTAGATAGGAACCTTAGGGACAGTGAGTTCATGTTAATTGGGGAGGAACAACTCAGAAAAAGAGGATGAAAATGGTTATACCACTCAAAGAATGTAATCGGTGTCACTGAATTGTACATTTAAAAACTATTGAATTGGTGTATGTTTTGCTGTATATATTCTCAACAACAAAATAAATAAAATTTTTAAAAATCATGTGTAATACTTAAGTATATGTAGCATCATTTTCTGCTTAGCCATTTTGCCAAAATCCTCTCCTTGAACACAAATGTATGATGAACCATTATATTCAACAAATAAGATTTATTACAATCACTTATTGTACAAGGCAGATATCTGCAATATTCACATCAGAGTTGTACAGAGTCCTATTGTACGTCTTGTGTAGTCACACGAGTGTTAATTGTGGACTGAAAAAAAAAAAGTCCTGGTGCATAAATTTTGTCCACCTAAATCCATTTTGTTTAAAAATCACCTTGTCTTCTTAATACAAGTGATGTTGTTGACTCATACTCTTACTTATGGTATTTGTGAATTTCCCGTAGTATTTTTCATTTTCTAGAAGAAAGAAAAATGATTTCCTTTTTTCCTCAGAAAATGGTACCTCTCTTCTATTTAGTTTCTTCTAGTACAACCCGAGAAATGTGTGTGCCATTGGCATTTATTCAGCGTAAATGACTTCTGTCCTAATCAAATGCCTCAGCTGTCTTTTTACCATTTAATCACCCCAAAAAGCAATTTAGTGCCTTCTCTGCTCTTCTGCCATAAATGCCACACTTTAATTAGTTTGGCAATTCCTTAGGTGTGAGGCTAGAATTTCTGCACAAATTTTCTTTTATATATTTATTACAGGGGATAAGTGCATAATATCTCATTTTATGTGGGAAATTGGCAGAAAAGAAAAACAAAATCTCTGTGGAATAAGGACAGCCAGAATGCAGACAATCAAATAGGAATTGAATTCTCAGGAAAAATTGCATTTGGGAAGTTCTTGATGTATGTATTAAAGAGTGGTAGGCACGTGACTGCTTTCAGGTAAAAACTACAAAAGTAGGTCTCACTCATATAAGAATATAGTTATGAATCCAACATGCAGTTCTGTTATTGGAAATTATGCATAAGTGATTAACCCAACAGCACCTAACAATAACAGCAACAACAAAGAGAAGTTTGGCCTTTGCCCTGGGCTCCTGAGATGTAAACTTCAAGCCCTTGAAATGTTCTACCTGATAAGAGTGTCTTTGTTTATCTTGAGGCCTTGGGCCCCTCCAGAGAGTCTATGCTAACAATGTGATTTACAGTGATGGGTTCATGTGCCATAGATCTCTGGGGGCACTGGAGACTAAGGTCAATCATGCAGGTGTCAGCCATATCTATGTGACAGAGCCTTTGTAAAACTCTGGACATCAGAGCTTGGGTGAGCATCCCTGGTTGGCAATATTGCACTTGTTTAGTCCCACATCATTTCTGGGAGAAATAGGCGCTGTATGTATAATGCCACTGGGAGAAGATAACAGAGAGCTCCTTGAGCTGGTGTCTCCTGGACCTTCCTTATGTAATTCTTCTTTCTGCTGATTTTAATCTGTATCCTTTCACTATAAAAACTGTAACCATGAGTATAACAGTTTTTCTGATTTTGAACCTGAGGGTACTCTTGGGGATCCCTGAGCTTGCAGTTAATGTCAGAAGTAAAGGTGGTTTTTGGGACCCCTGAAGTTATACGTGATGTCAGCAGTGAGGGTGGTGTTGGGGACTTGTGAACTTTACAGTTAAACATGAGAGTGGTCTTAGATCTCCAAACTTTGCAGAAATCAATAAACATTTATTGAGCACCTACCATATATACGCAGGTCCCAAGTGTTTTACCTATGTTCATAGTCAATTTTCCCACCAAAAAATACTTAAAATATTATTTTATACCACTTTACGCAGAAAGGAAACAGGCTCAAATAACAAAACAGGTATTAAGTTGTAGTTCTATATTTGAAGCCTGTCCCCAAATATGTATGACATAAACCCGCTCTGGTAAAAACTAAAATTTAGAAGGGGACACACAGTACATAACATAAATTTTGCTACCAAGGCAAGACAACAGAAGGATTAAGGCAGTATAGAACAATTTCTATGGATGAGTGAAGGTTGGCCAAGTTCACAGAGGAAGTGAGAATTGTGACAAGCTTTGAAGGATGGTTTTAATTTGCTTAACGTTACCAGCTAATATCTACCTGATGACTACTGTGTCCCAGGCCCTTTTCCAAGCATCTTTTTATCCATTTAATTCTTACAACAACTGTATGAAATGGGTACTCTTATTTTTCCTATCTAAGGAAATTAGACAAAAGTTTAAGGTAAGTAATTTTCCTAAGAGCATACCAAGTATGTGTCGGAGCAAAGATTTGGAATCAGTTTGGGCCTGGAACGTGTGCCTTTTACCACTATTTTTGTCTTTTTTTCTCTTTTATTTTCTCATTAGTAAAGAGGTAAGCATTCTAATATTGCATATATTTATTTGATGTCTTCAGTTCCCCTCTTTTCATTCCTTCTTGACCAAATTAATTGAAAAGACTGAAGCATTTATTTTTGGTTGATCTCTCACTCTGCTTTCTTCATTTGATTCCTGGTTGCCACCTTCTTCTGCTTTCCCTACTATACAAGTGGGATCTTCTTGCTCTCTTTAAAAAATTCTCATCATTCTAAATCTTAAATATTGGGATGTTCTGGAGCTCAGGCCTTGTATCACTTCTTTTCTCAACAAGTATTTAATTACTAGTGAATTTTATGGAGTCTCAAAGATATAAATACTATTTATACATTGGAGACTCCCATGATTTTCTCCAGATTTTTCCCTGAACTCCAGACTCAAATGTCTTTTCAACACATTAACTTGATATCTACAAACATTTCAAATTAATATATTTAAGACTTAACTCATAACTTCCTCATAAAACCAGCCAATGTCAGTTAAATTCTATTCTCCAGTGACTCATGACAAAAACAAACAAAAAAAACTTTTGAATTATCCATGACTACCATCTTTATCTTTCATTGTACACTCAGTCTTTTAACAAATCCTCTTCACTGTTCTTCAAACATGCCATTTGTATGTAAGAGCTTTCACTTTTGGCGGGCAGACCCTTTCCGCAAGAATTCACCTGGTAAAGAAATTATTCTACATCCTACTTTGGTGAGTAGTGTCTGGGGCCTTAAAAGCTTGTGAGCAGCTATCGAAGATACTCCACTGGTCCACCCATCCTGGAGCAAGGGAGAATGCAGAAAACCAAAGACACAAGGAAAAGGTTAGTCCAAAAGACTAATGGACCACAACTACCACAGCCTCCACCAGACTGAGTCCAGCACAACTAGATGGGGCCCAGCTACCACTACTGACAGTAGAGGGTCCTGGACAGAGCTGGAGACAAACGTAGAACAAAATTCTAAATCAAAAAAAAAAAAAAAAAAAAAGACCAGATCTACTGGTCTGACAGAGGCTAGAGAAATCCCTAGAGTATGGCCTCTGGACACGCTTTTAACTCAGTAATGAAATCTCTTCTGCAGTTCACCCTTCAGCCAAAAATTAGACAGGCCCATAAAACAAAATAAGACTAAACACGCACAACAACCCAGGGGCAAGAATGAGAAGGCAGGAGGGAACAGCAAAGCTGGTAATGGGGAACCCAAGGTCTAGAAGGGAAGAGTGCTGACATGTCATGGGGTTGGCCATCATTGTCACAAAATAATATGTGTATTAATAGTTTAATGAGAAACTAATTTACCCTGCAAACTTTCATCTAAAGCACAATTAAAAAAAAAAAATAAGATTAGAGAAGCAGTTGTAGCAGTACATTGACAAGGTACTGCCAGAAATTCACACCTGATTCAGAAGAGGATGTGGAATGAGAGATAACATTGCTGATGTCAGACGGATTATGCCTGAAAGCAGAGAATGCCAGAAATATGTTTACATGTGTTTTATTGGCTACTCAAAGGCATTCAACTGTGTGTATCATAAGAAATTATGAATAACATTGTGAAGAATGAGAATTCCAGAACACTTAATTGTGTTCATGAGGAACTTGCACATAGACCAAGAGGCAGTCATTCAAACAGCAAGGGGATACCACCTGGTTTAAAGTCAGAAAAGGTATACGTCAGGGTTGTATCCTTTCACCGTACTTATTCAACCTGTATGCTAAGCAAATAATCTGAGAAATTTGGAATATACAAAGATGAAAAGCATATCAGGATTGGAAGAAGACTCATTGATAACCTGCGCTATGCAGATGACACAGCCTTGCTTGCTGAAAGTGAAGAGAACTTGAAGCTCTTACTGATGAAGGCCAAAAACTACAGCCTTCATTATGGATTACACCTCAACATAAAGAAAAGAAAATGTCCTCACAACTGGACCAATAAGGAACATCGTGATAAATGGAGAAAAGATTGAAGTTGTCAAGGATTTCATTTTACTTGGATCCATAATCAACACCCATGGAAACAGCAGTCAAGAAATCAAAGGATGCTAAAAAAAAAACCCTGTGCCGATGAGTCAATTCCAACTCATAGCGACCCTATAGTACAGAGTAGAACTGTCCAACAGAGTTTCCAAGGAGCGCCTGGTGGATTCAAACTGCCAACCTCTTGGTTAGCAGCCGTAGCACTTAACCACTGCGCCACCAGGGTTTCCAAAGGAAGCTAGACAGACCCATAAAAGAAAATGAGAATAAATGGGTACACCGGCCCAGGGGCAGGAGAGGACAGGAAAGCTGGTAACAGGGAACCCAAGGTCAAGAAGGGGAGAGTGTCAGCATGTTGTGGGAGTGGCAACCAATGTCACAAAATCATATATGTATTAATTGTTAAATAAGAAACTAACTTTCTCTGTAAACCTTCATTTAAAATAAAAGAAAAAAAAAAGGAAATCAAAGGATGCATTGCATTGGGAAAATCTGCTGCAAAAGACGTTTTTAAAGTGTTAAAAATCAAAAGTGTGCCTGACCCAAGCCATGGTATTTTCAATCACTTCATACGCATGCAAAAGCTGGGTAATGAATGAAGAAGACTGAAGAAGAACTGACGCTTTTGAGTTAAGGTGTTGGTGAAGGGTATTGAATATGCCATGGATTGCCAAAAGAACAAACCAGTCTGTCTTGGAAGAAGTACAGCCAGAATGCTCTTTATCAGCCAGGATGGTAAGACTTTGAGTCACATACTTTGGACATGTTATCAGGAGGGATCAGTCCCTGGAGGACATCACGCTTGGTAGAGGATTGACCAAAAAAAAAAAATTAGAGGACTGAGTAAAGTATACGGATTGACACAGGGGCTGCAACAATGGACTCAAGCATAACAACCAACTTGAAGGCACCTATCAACAACAGCAGAGTGGATACCAAGGGGGGTTTAACTATCTTGAAAAGACCCTACCGAATAATATTACCTGTGTGAGATACTATTGTCTGAGCAAAACCAGGGAGAATCATTTATGGTAGGTAGGAAAGTGCAGCATCCATCTTAAGGAGCTGGAAAGTGCTAGAGTCCCAGTATGGGTTTGGGGTTTTTTAAGGAACACACACAAGTTCTCTACATGAGAGACTCAGCCAGCATTTGAACATCTGTCCCACAGAGGACAAAGATAATCAAATACAATAGCACCAGCTAAGTAATGAAGACCTTTTTCCTTCTTTATTTCTCCTTTCTTCTCCACCCCTCAACTGGAGAGGAACAACAAACAATAGGGTGATTGGGGTTGGGGGGTGATTGGAATAGGAACTGCTCCCCACTTCCCTCTTGCAGGTTACTGGGATGAGTGAAATCTGAGCCAGATTGAAGGGGAGTGAGATTGGAAGTAGAGGAAAGTGTAAAGTGTGGGTATTAGAGTAAATTACTTGTTCCGAAAGTAAAACATAACTGGAGAAGTTATGCAATTTGGTCAAGAGATTGTCTGGGGTCAGGGTAGAGGGATCTGTCAGAGCAAGTTTGAAGTATAAGAAGGGGAGAGAAAAAAATAATAATAAAGCTATTTCCTGAATGCACTCTGTAGAGTTCATCCAATTAATTATACAGTTTTTGCCAGAAGAAAGCCATCTCTGAATCTGGATCGCTTAGGGAGGGATTCTTTGGTCTCAGAATTGTGCTGGAAAGCGCTTTATTGTAGTGAGTGGTGGTGTCTGCTGCTGACGCTGTCAATCAAAAGGTCTTGCTTCCCCCATCACAAAAGTTGGCAAAGGAGCAGACTGGCCAATTAAGATAACCTATTTTTTTTTTTTTTTAAGGCATAGTGGGAAACCCCGGTGGTGTAGTGGTTAAGTGCTACGGCTGCTTACCAAAAGGTTGCCGGTTCAAATCCTCCAGGCCCTCCTTGGAAACTTCAGGGCAGTTCTACTCTGTCCTATAGGGTCGCTATGAGTCAGAATTGACTCGATGGCAGTGGGTTTGGTTGGTTTTTTAAGGTGTAGTGATTCATCTGGGATTGACACATGATCCAAGCAGGGTCCTTGACCAGACAGGGATAGGAACATTGGAAGGGAGAGTCTTTCTTCTCCTGAGATCATGAACTACATTCTGCTTATGAATCTGCTGCTTTGGAGATCATCATTTCCTCCACATGGAGAGAGCTTACCAGAGAATGAAGCCAACCCAGAAAGCAGTGAGTTGAGAGACAGAGATTGCCTGATCCATGATTACATTGTTGATGGGGAAAAAAAGGCCCTTGAACTTTTTTTTTTTTTTAACTCTTGGCCCATAGGTACATGGAGGTGAGTTAATTGTGCTTCTCAGTTCTTGGCATATATCACTACTGGTCTGTGCAAGATGCTGCTTATATTTTAAAAGTTACTGTTTCCCTTCATCCCCCATCCCATCTCCCATTCTCCTCCCACCACAGAGACACACACTTAAATGTTTTTATGTATTTTTCAAGGCTACATACATATCCAAGAGCATATATTAGTATCATTTTGTATATGTGTGTTTTTCATATAAATAAATGACATTTTATTGTTAAAAAAATTCCCCTGATTTGTTCTAAATATTTAGATATTTGCTCAATGTCACTCTGAAGACCTTTTCTCTGTCACTTGACAGAGCATCCACTTTTAACAACCCTGTCTGTAATAGAACCCCCACACATCCTAACACGGAATTCAGCCTCCCTCTTCACTGCTACATTTGTCTTCTTGGCCAGAGATGATTTATATTTTACTTACTGTCTTTTTCTGCCGCCCCACCACCACATTAGAATGTAAACCTACAATGTGAAGTTATACTTTCTATTTTGTTCAGTGCAATCTCTAGGGCCCAGAATAATGGCTGGCACACACTAGAAAAACAATTTAAAAAAAAAAAAAAAAAACTGAAACCAGTTGCCATCAAGTCAATTCCGACTCATGGCAGCCTCATATGTTCCGTGGAGTTTCAATGGCTGTCATCTCTCAGAAGTAGGTCACCAGGCTTTTCTGTAGAGGCATCTCTGGGTGGATCTGAAAATCTCCAACCTTTTTATTTGTAGCTGAGCACTTAATCATTTGTGCTATGCAGGGACTTCTGTCACGGATAGTAGGCACACAGTAAATATGTACAAATGAATCAATACATAAATAAATACAGACAAAAGTTTCACTTAAGACAAAGCCCAAACACAAAACCTCAAGAATTGTGAAGAAAATGCTATACACTGTTTTATCTAAAAAAGTAAAAGTAGACTATCCGAGATAGCGATGGGAAATAAGGCAGAAAACTTGCATTTCCCGATGCCAGGGCTCTTGGAAAGGAGGATGTAGCATTGGTATAACGTCCAAGTTTGTTCAGCTGTAGAGTGAGTGAGATAAACTAAGGGATTTTTCCTGATTAGCTGTTTTACATTTTTCTAGGCTAGAGGCAACAGAGCCCTTTGAGATTATGAAGTGGGAGGCAGCTGGGAGGGAAAGGAGTGGCCGATATGGAAAGGTTAAGTGTAGGTGTCACTTTCAAGTGAGTAAAAGAAAGTTTAAGAAATCAGCTGTAATACATATTGATTTTACATTTTTCTACCCTCCTTCTCAAGGTTGCACACTTAGAGAAATGGTGCAAAATGCCAACGTTATGGATGTTGTTGTTGTTGTTAGGTGCCATCAATTCAGTTCCAACTCACAATGCCCCCATGAACAACAGAATGAAACACTGCCCGGTCCTGTGCCATCCTTACAATCGTTGTTATGCTTGAGCCCATTGTTGCAGCCACTGTGTCAATCCACCTCGTTGAGGGTCTTCCCCTTTTCCACCCACCTTGTACTTTGCCAAGCATGATGTCCTTCTCTAGGGACTGATTCCTCCTGACAACATGTCCAAAGTATGTAAGACGCAGTCTCGCCATCCTTGCTTGTAAGGAACATTCTGGTTGTAGTTCTTCTAAGACAGATTTATTCATTCTTCTGGCAGTCCATGGTATTTTTAATATTCTTCGCCAACACCACAATTCAAAGGCATCAATTCTTCTTCGGTCTTCCTTATTTAATGTCCACCTTTCACATGAATATGATGTGATTGGAAAGACCATGGCTTGGGTCAGGCGCACCTTAGTCTTTAAGGTGACATCTTTGCTCTTCAACACTTTAAAGAGGTCCTTTGCAGCAGATTTACCCAATGCAATGTGTCTTTTGATTTCTTGACTGCTGCTTCCATGGCTGTTGATTGTGGATCTAAGTAAAATGAAATCCTTGACAACTTCAATCTTTTCTCTGTTTACCATGATGTTGCTCATTGGTCCAGTTGTGAGGATTTTTGTTTTCTTTATGTTGAGATGTAATCCATACTGAAGGCTGTGGTCTTTGATGTTCATTAGTAAGTGCTTCAAGTCCTCTTCACTTTCAGTAAGCAAGGTTGTGTTATCTGCATAACGCAGGTTGTTAATGAGCTTCCTCCAATCCTGATACCCCGTTCTTCTTCATATAGTCCAGCTTTTCGGATTATTTGCTCAGAATACAGATTGAATAGGTATGGTAAAAGAATACAACCCTGGTGCACACATTTCCTGACTTTAAACCATTCAGTTTCCCCTTGTTCTGTCCAAACAACTGCCTCTTGATCTATGTAAAGGCTCCTCATGAGCACAATTAAGTGTTCTGGAATTTCCGTTCTTCGCAATGTTATCCGTAATTTGTTATGATCCACACAGTTGAGTGTTTTTGCACAGTCAGTAAAACACAGGTAAACATCCTTCTGGTATTCTCTGCTTTCAGCCAGGATCCATCTGACATCAGCAATGATATCCCTAGTTCCACATCCTCTTCTGAAACCGGCCTGAATTTCTGGCAGTTCCCTGTTGATATACTGCTGCAGCCATTTTTGAATGATCTTCAGCAAAATTTTGCTTGCGTGTGATATTAATTATATTGTTCTATAATTTCCACATTTGGTTGGATCACTTTCCTGGGAATAGGCATAAATATGGATCTCTTCCAGTCAGTTGGCCGGGAAGCTGTCTTCCACATTTCTTGGCATAGACGAGTGAGCACCTCCAGCACTGCATCTGTTTGTTGAAACATCTCAATTGATATTCCATCAATTCCTGGAGCCTTGTTTTTTGCCAATGCCTTTAGAGCAGCTTGGACTTCTTCCTTCAGTACCATTGGTACCTAATCATATGCCACCTCTTGAAATGGTTGGACATCAAGTAATTCTTTTTGGTATAATGACTCTTTGTATTTCTTCCATCTTCTTTTGATGCTTCCTGCATCATTTAATATTTTCCCCATGGAATCCTTTGCTATTGCAACTCAAGACTTGAATTTTTTCTTCAGTTCTTTCAGCTTGAGAAACGCCGGGCATGTTCTTCTCTTTTGGTTTTCCAATTCCAGCTCTTTGCAGATGTCACGTGTCTGTCAGTTTGTCGTACTGTAGGGGCTTGTGTGTTGCTGTGATGCTGGAAGCTATGCCACTGGTATTCAGATACCAGCAGGGTCACCCATGGAGGACAGGTTTCAGCTGAGCTTCCAGACTAAGACTGACTAGGAAGAAGGACCCGGCAGTCTACTTCTGAAAAGTATTAGCCAGTGAAAACCTTATGAATAGCAGCAGAACATTGCCTGATATAGTGCTGGAAGGTGAGCTTTCCTACTTGGAAGACACTCAAAAAATGACTGGGGAAGAGGTGTCTCCTCAATGTAGAATCGACTGCAGTGATGTGGATGGAATAAAGCTTTCAGGACCTTCATTTGCTGATGTGGCATGACTCAAAATGAGAAGAAACAGCTGCAAATATCCGTTAGTAATTGGAACCTGGAATGTAGGAATTATGAATCTAGGAAAATTAGAAATCGTCAAAAATGTAATGGAACACATAAACATCAATATTGTAGGCGTTAGTGAACTGAAATGGACTGGTATTGGACGTTTTGAATCAGACAATCATATAGTCTACTATGCTGGGAATGACAAATTGAAGAGGAATGGTGTTGCATTCATCTTCAAAAAGAACATTTCAAGATCTATCCTGAAGTGCAATGCTGTCAGTGATAGGGTAATATCCATACGCCTACAAGGAAGGGACCAGTTAATACGACTATTGTTCAAATATACACACCAACCACTAGGGCCAAAGATGAAGAAATAGAAGATTTTTATCAGCTGCTGCAGTCTGAAATTGATCGAACTTGCAATTGATGACTTTAATGTGAAAGTTGGAGACACTGAAGAAGGATCAGTAGTTGGAAAATATGGCCTTGGTGATAGAAACAATGCTGGAGATAGAACGATAGAATTTTGCAAGACCAGTGACTTCTTCAGTGCAAATACTTTCTTTCGCCAACATAAACAGCGACTATACACATGGACCTCACCAGATAGAACACACAGAAATCAAATTGACTACATCTGTGGAAAGAGATGATGGAAAAGCTCAATATCATCAGCCAGAACAAGGCCAGGGGCCAACTGTGGAACAGGCCATCAATTGCTCATATGCAAGTTCCAGCTGAAACTGAAGAAAATCAGAGCAAGTCCACGAGAGCCAAATTATGACCTTGAGTATATCCCACCTGAAGTTAGAGACCATCTGAAGCATAGATTTGATGCATTGAACACTGGTGACCGAAGACCAGAAGTGTTGTGAAATGACATCAAGGACAACATCCATGAAGAAAGCAAGAGGTCATTGAAAAGACAGAAAAGAAAGAAAAGACCAAGATGGATGTAGGAGGAGACTCTGAAACTTGCTCTTGAAAGTCGACCAGCTAAAGCAAAAGGAAGCATTGATGAAGTAAAAGAACTGAACAGAAGATTTCAAAGGGTGTCTCAAGAAGATAAAGTATTACAATGACACGTGCAAAGTTATGGATACAAATAGTTAATATAATGATACAATCATGACATACAAATAAGTGTGTAAAGGACTTCTCAGAAACTTGCAATTTTTCAGGAAAATTAGAACACAAACTGTATGGATCTCATACCAGTTCATGAATGGGCAAAAAAGGGTTAGCCCTCAGAGCAGTGGTGTCCAGTAGAAATATAATGTAATTCATATACGTATTGTAAGGTTTTTAGTAGGCACATTAAAAAAGTAAAAGAGAAAAAGGTTAAAATTGATTTTAATAATATATTTTAGTTAACACAAATATTATTTCAGAATGCAACCAAAAACCAAACCTGTTATTGCTGAGTAAATTCCTACTCATAGTGACTATATAGAACAGAGTAGAACTGCCTCATAGGGTTTCCAAGGACTGTCTGGTGGATTCACACTGAGGACCTTTTTGTTATTTGAGCTGAGCTCTTAATCACTGCGCCATTAGAACTCCAACATGTAGTCAATATAAATTACTGAGAATTTTTTCATAATAAGTCTTTGAAATTTGGTGTGTAATTTATAATTATAGCACATCTGTATTTAGAAGTTAAATTTATACTGAAAACACTTCATTTATATTTATTAAAATTAGAAGTGAAAAATTAGATTCACATATCCAATTTGTCCTAAAAACAACTAAAATATTACAATAAATGAATTGTACTGCAAAAATTATTTTCCCTTACTGTTTGTATCCACATCAGTAAAACTGGTTCTTCTTTTTTAAAATAATTGATTTGATTTTGAAGCAACAGACTATCAATTTCAAAACTCCATCAGTCCAAGAGAAGTACAGGAATTAACTACTGTGTCTATCCAATAATATTAACACTGAATTCAAAAAGATATGATGTACAATGAGAAAAAAAAACAAAAAAAAAACAGTGCTATGGCTGCTAACCAAAGGGTTGGCAGTTTGAATCCGCCAGATGCTCCTTGGAAACTCTATGGGGCAGTTCTACTCCGTCCTATAGGGTCACTATGAGTCGGAATCGACTCGAGAGCACTGGGTTTTATTTATTTATTTATTTATATTGCCTTCAGGTAAATTCCAACTCATAGTCACCCTATAGAACAAAGTAGAACCACCCCATAGAGCTTCCAAGGAATGCCTGGTGGATTTGAACTGCCAACCTTTAGGTTAGCAGCACTGGCTCTTAACCACTATGCCCCCAGGGTTTCTTATAATGAAAAGCACTCTAAAATGATCAGTATCAATCATATTTTATAGTTTTGCAGCCAATTTGCATAGCCCTTTTGATTAAAATTAAAATCTTTGCATACTAATTAATGTTAGAAAAATGTGTAAAATCATTATTGGTTTGTATTATGAAAAGTTTCAATACCAACATAAATATTACTCTCTACCTGCTTAGCTGTTGCATGAAGTTTTTTTTTTTTTTAGCTTCGTATTTAGCCCATTTATATGTAGTGTGTAATGGTCAAGAAAATATAATGCACATTAGTATTTTGTGCCATTACTATTGAATGTTGGGCAAGTAGTCCACAGTGCAGTAAATCTTTGTAGAATTCTTCCTTGGCTCAACGAACATGTACTGTTAAAGAGCACACAATCCTGAATTCATGTTCTCCTATTCTTTCAACAGTTCCATAGCATTCATAGTATTGCACTATATACTTGACAGTTCAGTGACTACGTCTGTGACACTTCTTAGAGTCTGTTTTAGAGAACTGAGCATACTTCTTTTATGTATGTATCATACACTGAAACAAAGCATTAAGGGAGACAACAGTCTACTGCGATAGAAAGTATTTTTGTTTTTTTAATATCTACCTGAAATTCTTTGACATAGCTAAAAGATTCAAAAATACCTAAACTGCAAATTAGATATCTTCTAGGCTGAAAATTGAGCAAATTTCTTCATAAATTTGAAAGCCTTTTAGTAAAAATATATCTAAAATATGAGAAAGTGTGTTTTATATTAGACATATATTTGAAGAGAAATACATGCAGTTTTTCAAGTTTTCAATTAAGCGATGTTTGGTATTGTGAAAAAGGTCTTGAAGTGTGTAGGATATTGTTTGATGACTTAAAGATCTTTCATTTTTAAAAAATATAGTTTTTATTATTTTCTTTATAATTTTCTAACATTTCCATAATTGAAATGATAATTTTAAATACTATCTTTCCATCTGAAAATGATTTTGTGTGTGTGTATGCCAGAATCTAAGTAATTTTCTAGCTGATCAATGTCATAAGCTGAGATTCTGTGAAAAATCATTTAAATAATTTTTGTTGGACATTTAATTCTGATTTCCAGAAACTCATTTTATTGGTCGTTTTCTGACTGTTGAGAAAAAACTTCTTATCAAATTCACTATGTATTTGCTGAAAATGTTCTTAATGGTATTTACTTATGACCTTTATTTGTTGTTGTTGTTTGATACAACAATGAAATTTTTTGTTGTTGTTGTTATGGTTTGCCACATCAAATTGAATTTGGCATTCATGGTGAAATTTCTGATATACTTTATTCCAGCCACTTTTCTTCCTACTTTTCGAGTACTGATATTAGTTTCTGTATCTCCAAGTAATTCTGCGTCACACGTAGTCCTTTGCTTTAAACTTAAAATTCTGTCTAGACTTATTTTTTATGGTAGAAAAAGAATTTAATTATAATTAAAAATAAATATTTTAATTTAAAGGAAACTCTATCAGGCAGGACTACTCTGTCCTATGTAATTAGTTCTACTCTGTCCTATAGGGTCGCTATGAGTCGGAATCGACTCGACGGCACTGGGTTTTGTTTTTATTATGATTTGCATAGGTATAATTGTAACTCAAGCTCTCTGCATAAATTATTTAAACAAGCACACTGCAACGTGATATCAGTGGTAGAAAAATAAAATCATTCAGTTGAATCAATATATTGGCACTGCATGGATCAGTGATGTGTTTCTGTGCAATACTAGTTATGACACAAGTGCCTGACTCACACACTATAATACCACAGTGACACCTTGAGTGATGCGATGGTTAAAGTGAAATGTAGGCCTATCAGAGCAGTAAAGTTGTATTTAAGGGTGTACATTTTCATAATGTTTCAGTTCTTAAAGTTGAATTTAAACTAATAAAGATGAAGAGAATGAATTTCTTTGTTGCACGAGTCAGTTTATGCACTCAGCAGTCACACCGCGGGCTAGCGGCTAGGATACTGGACTGTGCAGCTGTAGCTCATTTAACGTTAAGGAACACATAAGTATTCCATATGATAGAGCTGAGGTTGAGAAAATGTTTCAGCTGAAGCTTCCACAGTTGGGTCATGAAGTGGTTCACGAGAAAGGACACAATCAGATCCTGGATGGTCTTTGATGATGAACCTGAATGCCCTCATGGTTGAGTTTGTTGTGGAGGTAAAGCTTGAAGGCTCCAGAAGCTCTGAGTGTGGTTCTGAATCAAAGAACGTTAAATCACTTAACACAGGGCAGATATTAAACAAGTCTAGCCTTTGATAAGCATTCAATAAATGATAAAACAAACAAACGAACAAGCGTAGCCCTGGTTGTGCAGTGGTTAAGGGTTTGGGTGCTAACTAAAAGGTTGGCAGTTCTAATCCATCAGCCATTTCTTGGAAACCCTACTGGGCAGTTTTACTCTGTCCTGTGGAGTCACTATGAGTCTGAATCGACTCGACAGCCACGGGTTTAGGTATTGTTACAAGTCTTCTTATTTTCAGTAATACTTAAATGATTGGTAAGAGGACATTGATGAGATAGCTGCGGAATTATTTTTATGCAGATTTTAATGTCTTAGGTTAAGGGAAAAGAACCACATAGATGCATTAGCTTTATTTATCTCTATCTTACCACAAATCTGTGTTTCTTCTTTAGATGGTTTCTTTTATTTTCCCCTTAGCTTGATATTTTCCTGTTTGTATTATCGTTAAACCAAAAACTTTCTTAAGGTGAATAATTAAAAATAATATAAGCTTATTTATTCTGATTCTTTTGTGAATTAATGTCTTTGAAATATTTAACCTGAGGAAGCTATATAAGTGAAGCTCTGAACGGACAAAAATAAACAGTAGGTGGCAAATGGGGTTAAAAAAGGGGGGGCCTAAATTGCTCTTTGGCAACCTTTTTTTCCCGGAAGAGACAAATTCTAGAGCTTGCATGATTAGTAGATGTAATTAGTTTACAAATGCTGAAAACCAAGGTTATCTTATGGCCGATTCACTCTATAGTGCAGTCTTGGCCAGAATCAATAAGATAATGATCATTCTTTGCTCAATTAAGAGAATCATGAAGTGCAAGCACGGTGTGAGTGTGTGTGTGTGTGTGTGTTAGGGGTGGTTGTTTCGGATTTCTGGAGAGAACTACAAAGGCAGAGTATAAATTCCAGGCTACCATCTGTGAGATTTCCAAACATTTAAATACCGGACAAAGACATTGGGTGCATCTTCTTTGTCTCTGATGATTGTGGAACATAGTAAAACATTAGCAACTAAAGAAAAATGGAAGGACATGTTGCTTGGAAAACAGGAAAAAAATGAGCATTCACTTTTCCATTATTGTTAGGCGGGGAGATGACTCCTACACAATTAAGTAAGGGAGATCTATTAAATTGAGTAATTTATCCTTATTATATCTAGCAAAGCTTCAACCCAGAATGATACATTTTAGTACAATAAAATGCTATGCTAAAAACCCATTGCCATGCGGTAGATTCCAACTCATAGCGACTCTACAGGACAGTGTAGAAGCGCCCTAGGGTATACAAGGAACAGCTGGTGGATTTGAGCTGCTGATCTTTTGGTTAGTAGTTGAGCTCTTAACCACTGTACCACCAGGTCTCCACAGTCACTACCACAGATATGAATAACACAAAATGTGCTGTCATGAAATATGAAGTTTCCAGAAATAAGAAATACATATGTATGTATGAAAAAAAAAGCTCTGTTTTATTCACTTCATGACCTTGGTCAAATTACTTAACCTCTCTGGTCCTTAGATTCTTTATGTGTTTAATAGTACTTTAGGAGATTTAGACGTGTTATCTAAATCATTTAGCAAAAGGTTAGACAGACAATAAAACACCAATATATTTATTATTCTGTTGTTGTTGTTGTTAGGTGCAGTTGAACCAGTTTCAAAGTTCCAACACACAGTGACACTATGTATAACAGAACGAAACACTGTCTGGTCCGGCGCCATTCTCATGATCATTGTTGTGCTTGAATTCAGTGTTACAGTCATTGTGTCAATCCATCTAGTTGAGGATCTTCCTCTTTTTTGCTGACCCTCTAACAAGCATGACGTCCTTCTCCAGCGACTGGACTCTCCTGATAACATGTCCAAATATGTGAGACAAAGTCTCCTCATCCTTGCTTCTGAGAAGCATTCTGGCTGTTCTTTCTCCAAGACGGATTTGTTCACTCTTTTGGCAGTCCATGGTATATCCAACATTCTTCACCAACACCATAAATCAAAGGCGTCAGTTCTTCCTTTGTCTTCCTTATTTATTGTCCAGCTTTCACATGCACATGAGTATACTGAAAACATCATGGGTTGGGTCAGGCACACCTTAGTGTTTAAGGTGACATCTTTGCTTTTTAACACTTTAAAGAGGCCTTTTGCAGCAGATTTGCTCAGTGCAATGCATCTTTTGATTTCTTGACTTCTGCTTGATTGTAGATCCAAGTAAAATGAAATTCTTGACAACTTCAATCATTTCTCCATTTATCATGATGTTGCTTATTGGTCCAGTTTTAAGGATTTTTATTTTCTTTATGTTGAGGTGTAATCCGTACTGAAGGTTTTGATCTTCGTCAGTAAATACTTCAAGTCCTCTTCACTTTCAGCAAGCAAGGGTGTGTCCTCTTTATAATGCAGGTTGCTAACGAGTCTTCCTTCAATTCTGATGCTCCATTCTTCTTCATATAGTCCAGCTTCTTGGAATATTTTCTCAGCATACAGATTGAATAGGTATGGGGAGAGGATACAACCCTTACACACGTCTTTCCTGACTTTAAACCATGCAGTATCCTCTTGTTCTGTTTGAAGGACTGCCTCTTGATCCATGTACAGGTTCCTTATGAGCACAATAAATGTTCTGAAATGCCCATTCTTCAAAATGTTGTTCATAATTTGTTATGATCCTGCTTTGTTTAATATTTTCCCCATGGAATCATTCAAAATTGCAACTCGAGACTTGAATGTTTTCTTCAGATCTTTCAGTTTGAGAAATGCAGAGTGTGTTCTTCCTCTTTGGTTTTTTAACTCCAGATCTTTATAAATGTCATTAAAATACTTTACTTTGTCTTCTTGAGCCACACTTTGAAATCTTCTTTTCAGCTCTTCATCATTTCTTTCATCTGAATAGCTATATTCAACATTCAAGAACGAGTTTCAGAGTCTCTTTTGACATTGATTTTGGTCTTTCTTTTCTGTCTTTTTAATGACCTCTTGCTTTCTTCATGTATGATGTCCTTGATGTCATTCCATCACTCAACTAGCCTTCAGTTATTAGTGTTCAATGCATCAAATCTACTCTTGAGGTGGTCTCTAAATTCAGGTGGGATATACTCAAGGTCGTACTTTGTCTCTCATGGACTTGTTCTAATTTTCCTTCATCTTCAACTTGAACTTCCATTAATCTAGTAAATGTTAACAGTAATAATACATATTACACTAAACACCTAAATATAGAATAACAGTGAATTAATGTCACATACACACACACACACGTATATATATACTCAAAACCTATTGTCATTGAGTCTATTGTGACTCATAGTTACCCTATAGGACAGAGTGGAATTGCCCCACAGAGTTTCCAAGTAGCAGTTGATAGATTCAAACTGCCAACCTTTTGATTAGTAGCCTGAACTCTTAACCACTGCACCCCTGGGGCTCCAGGCATGTATATAGTCATGAATAACAGGCAATGTTGGACTGCATTTACATCTGTGGTCCCATAAGGTTATAATAGAGTTCAGGAAACCCAATTGAGAACTAGATGTAGCAAATATAACATCTTTAATATAATAATGCAGTAATAACAATATTTTGATGCGTGTCACAAAGTAGCACCCATACGTTATTACAAACCATTGTATGTACCTCAAATTTTTAATGTAATAAGCTTTAAAAAGGTTGGTTTGTAACCACAGATTGTGTGTAAATAGGATGTTCATAACCCGGGCACTGCCTGTGTTCAAATCACATGACGTCCTATTTCACAGAACATATTGTGGGCATTAAGTGACTCATGACTATAGGTAGATAGATAGAAAGAAAGAGATGATAGATAGATGATAAACCAAAAAAACCAAACCCCGTGCCGTCGAGTTGATTCCGCCTCATAGAGACCCTATAGGACAGAGTAGAACTACCCCATAGGGTTTCCAAGGAGCCCCTGGTGGATTCAAACTGCCAACCCTTACGGTTAGCAGCCGTAGCACTTAACCACTACACCACCAGGGTTTCCAGATAGATGATAGTGTATATTATACCATAGCAATGGATTTTTTTTTTTTTTATATTAGAGAAAGACAGGATCCTTACACTATTAAATATAGTTAATCCCTTGATTCCTCCAGGGAGTGGAATACGGTGTTAGGAGCACTTCCCATTAATCTCAACTCTTGAATTCTGCTTTAGCTCCACTACTTATTAATTTTATGATGGTAGGAATGTGATTTGCCTCCTGAAAGCCTCAGTTTATTCTCTGGAAAAATAGCGGGACTAATAAAACCCTTTCTGGACTTCCAAGTAAAGCTCTTGTGAGATTCAAATAAGGAAACAGAAGAATAGTTTATATTTGTGTACATATAATTTTTTAAATATTTAATACATTTTTAAAATATTGTTATCAATGGAAATATATTAGGAAAGGTATTTAATATATTTTTTAAATATTGTTATCAAAGGAAATATATTAAGAAGGGTAAGACGGTGAAGTAGATCACTAAGCAAAATAATTAATGTGGAAATTAAAGAAGTTCAAAGGAAAGCTAGTATCTAGTTTATAAGAATAGACTGGGCAATGCCTTTAATTTCATGAGACCCTTGTCTGGCGTAGCTCATGACAAATAATAGACAAAGAGTCCAAATAATTCTTGGTTTAAAACTCAGTTTTGGCACTAATTGTGTTCTGGGTATAACACTTAGCTTATAGGTTTGTTTTAAGAGTAAAAGAAACTTTACTTTTTTAAGCATTTAATACAGTGGCTGGCACCTAGACAACTCTCAATATTTGTAACTATTAAAATTAAATATGGAGTAATCCCATATGCATCTTTTATAAAATCTAAGGATTTACCATGTTTTGGTCAATAAAAAGGCAGAGTTTCAGAGCTATTCAAATCATTCTGCAATATCTGTCTCAAAGATTCAGTATGGCAATACAGTCAATGCAAGTATAATAAATTAAAACCAGATTCATCATACCTATAAAAGTAAATACAACAACCAGCAATAATGATAAATATGAATCACACTGTTAGAGTCTGCCTATGAATTGAAATTGCTTGGCTAGGTATCACCTCATTAATTCTCTTGCCCTCAAGATAAATGAACCAATTTTATAATCTTAAGAGCACTGAATTATATTTCAGAGAATAATCAGAATTACTGATAGAAAAAGAACACACTTGAAATCCCCTTAATTTTATAAGGTTTCACATTTCAATGCAAGCCCAAGGCTTTTTAGAGGGTAAGTTCTATTTATGGCTAGATTTTTTTTTTTTCTTAATTTCTTGATTAAGGGGGAAAGGATCGAAATGCCTAAGAGGGCACTTGGACATCAAATTGCTCTCACTTGACTGTATTTTGATGACATTAGCATGAATTAATCACAGACATAGAGGTGAAATTTCCCTTGAAATACGTATTGAATTTTTAAATTAATAGGATAACGTACTTGGAACAAGATGCCTTTGGAGAAGGCAACTATAAAATTCGAAGTATTTTCAAATAGCGTCTTGCACCAAATTCAGCATAAAAACAGGTCACATTCCCCAGAAGCAAACCCCAATACTATTGAGATTTGCCTCTTACTAATATTCTTTTGGATTTTTTCCTGGAACTTAATGATTTAAATTGGCCTGTGGAAGAAAGGATAATCAGGGTTTTATGAAACATGGATTAAATTTGAAGATACCCAAGTTTCAGATAGAGTTCTGGGGAGTACTATGGCTTTCGGTGGTGCAGAAGAGATGTTAGGAAGTAGGGGAACTGGGAGGGCTAAGAACTGAGGGGGAAAAAAAAAAGAGGGTCCTATACCTATGTGTGATGATTAAGATTGTGTGTCAGCTTGGCTGGGCTATGATTCTCAGTGTTTATATGTGATCACGTGACAGAATCTGCTATGAGTAGCCAAACAGTTGAAGGGGAGTTTCCTTGAGGGTGTGGCCTGCATCCAAATATAAGCAGACATTCTGGCTTTTTGCTCACTCTGGATCCTGTGACCTCCAGCTCTTGGGACTTGAGCTATCAGGTTATCTGCCAATCTTGGGATTTGTGGATCTTCACAGCCTGTAAGCAGGAGCTCTGCCATCTGAACTGCCTATCTTGGTTTGTCAGCCCCTGCAACTAAGTGAATCAGGAGAAGACTTTTGGTCTTGACTGCTGTCATGGGTTGAATTATGTCCCCCCAGAATATGTGTATCAATTTGGCTGGGCCATGATTCCCAGTATTGTGTGGTTGTCCTCCATTATATGATTGTAATTTTATGTTAAAGAGGATTAAGGTGGGATTGTAACACCCTTACTAAAGTCACATCCCTGATCCAATGTAAAGGAAGTTTATCTGGGCTGCGTCCTGCACCACCTTTTATCTTACAAGCGATAAAAAGAAAGGGAAGAAAGCAGAGAGTGGGGGACCTCATACCACCGAGAAAGCAGTGTTGGGAGCAGAGTACATCCTTTGGCCCAGAGAAGTTCCTAGTCCGGGAGAAGATTGAAGAGAAGGCCGACAGAGAGGGAACAACTTCCCCTGGAGCTGATGCCCTGAATTTGGACTTTTAGTCCACTTTACTGTGAGGAAATACCCTTCTCTTTGTTAAAACCATCCTCTTGTGGTATTTCTGTTATAGCAGCACTAGATGACTAAGACACTTGCCCATCTTGGGATTCATTGATCTTTACAGCCTGTGAGCAAGAGCCTTGCTTTCCAACCTACCAATCTTGGGTTCACCAGCCCCTGCAGCTACGTGAATCGAAAGAAGCCTCTATCCCGATCCATGGACTTGGGATGTCCCAACCTCTATAACTGCATGAGCTGTTTCCTTGATATAAACCTCTCTCTATATATATTAATATACTTTATTGATTTTGCTTCTCTAGAGAACCCAGCCTAAGGCACCATGTGATACAAGAGTGGCCTGTTATACATGTTGGATTCCTATGGAATATTTCAATTTTAAGGGGAAAAAAAGGTTCCTCTGCCAAATAAAAATTGTGTTAGTGTTCTTATCGTTAGGTACCATCAAGTCATTTCTGATGTCTAATAACCCCATGTACAACAGAACAAAACAACCTTCCTCACAATCATTGCTATGTTTGAGCCCGTTGTTGCAGCCACTGTGTCAATCCATCTCATCGAGGGTCTTCTTCTTTTTCACTGACCCTCTATTTTACCAAGCATATTGTCCTTCTTCAGGGACTTGACCCTCCTGATAACATGTCCAAAGTACTTGAGATGAAGTTTCACCATCCTTGCTTCTAAGGAACATTCTGGCTGTTTTTCTTCCAAGACAAATTTGTTCTTTCTTCTAGCAGTCCATGGTATATTCAATATTCTTCTCCAAACACCATAATTCAAATGCATCAATTCTTTCCCAGTCGTATCCTGAGTGCCTTCCAACCTGAGAGTTTCATCTCCTAGCACTGTATCAGACAATGTTCTGCTGCTATCCGTAAGATTTTCACCACTGATTTTTTTTTTCAGAAGTAGATTGCTGGGTCCTTCTTCCTAGTATTAGTCTGGAAGCCCCACTGAAACCTGTGCATTATATGTAACCCTGCTGGTATTTGACATACTGGTGGCATAGCTTCCAGCATCACAGTAACACACAAGCCACCACAGTATGACAAACCGACAGATGAGTGGTGGAAATAAAACCTGAAACCTACCAAATATGAGAAAGACATTTTTCTGGCAAATATCTCTAAAAGCAGTCTAAGATCACAGAGTACAACTTAGATTCAATTTTGGGAACTGAGGAAATCCTGTGTAATTCCTTATTAAAATAACATTCCATGTTTTCTTGCCTTTGGAGTTTTTATCCATTAGTTTCCCGACAATGAACATGTTGATGAAAAAGATGTTAATGATAATGAAGATGGTAAGAATATAGTGGTGGTCTTCCGTGTATCAGCTCGAAAGATTCCCCCACCTTGATATTTTTCTAAATATGCATAACCCTTCCTCTACGGACGAATCATGCATTTAACTATTAATTTCAAATTATTATTTTTTAAATGCCCTACTTTGGAGAACTTGTGGACTTATAAATTAAAACTCCCTTTGTCTCATCTCAAATATATTTCTATATAGGTTAGCAATCTTTGAATATTTCATTCACTAAGAAAAAAAAAGTCAAATTTCTCCAGTTTTCTCTCATTTTGAGGTTAGCAATCAATTTGTATGCGTTGGACAACATTAGGTCCATTGCAGTAGTTTCCTCTGCATTTTGAGAGACTAAATTATTTGTAAATCATGTCAAGAATTTTTCTAAACATAGAACATTTGACAAACAAGGCATTTAGAAGATGTATGAAACATTGTATTTTTCCACCTTTAGAAATTTCACTCAACAGAAGGCAGAGTGGGGGATTTGACTAGACCTACTGACCGGTGGATACTTTCTTTTCATACCCTTCTATCAAAATTGATTGGTCTCTTACCCTTCTCTCTCCACCCCCCTTAGGTTCAAATGTCTGGTAGCTTAAAGAGTTTTCTTTTGTAGGAAAAGTTATGTTTCAGCATTTCATCAGGCAATGAAGCCTATATTAAAGTGAACGGGGATATAAAATATCAGCAAGCAGTGCATTTGATGGGGAAGAACATAAACTGAGATCCCTTCAATTTCAAGTGTAGGAGAAAGCTGATTTATACAATTCTGGTTTTGATTCCTGCCTCATAACTTGATATTTGCATACATTAAGGATATTATTTAATGCTATGCCTCAGTATGCCTTGTTGTAATCAATAAACAGTGCTTGTGAAAATACTAGCCTATGCTGGCAAATTGTAGGCATTCAGTAAATCAGAATATTCAGTTTTTCCCAACACATTGTTCCCAAGAGGCAATTATAAGCACCTGACTATCCTCCAGAGATAGACTGATGCTGTGGCTGCAACAATGGACTCAAACATAGCAACCATAGAGGATGGCCCAGAACCAGACAGTTTTGTTCCATTGTACATAGAGTTGCTATGAATTGGAATCGACTTGATGGCACCTAACAACAGCAACATCCTCCAGCTAGATAGTCAAAATGATTTCTAATATTTTTATTGCCCTGATGGATGAACATCATGGATGTAAAGAGTCCTAGGGGTAGATTTTTTTTTTTCTCTAAATAATTTGTAGATGTAAATCTTATCTTCTTGTTTTCAGTGCTGTAATCTAGTTAATTTTTCCATTGTAGGTGAATAGCTTTTTTCTGTTTGGAAGTGGTTTTATTTATCCTTGGAGTTTAAAAATCACCAGATCTCTAGAACTCCATTAACCCTTTAAATCTAGAGACACAGGCCTTTTTTCAGTTCATTTCAGGAAATATATTTGTATATTATACACATTATTTTCTTCCTTATGCTCCTTTTCTCCCTCTGGAACACTTATAAGAGATATTAGATTTCTTGGATATATACAAGTGTCATCATTTTCTTCATGACATTTATCTCTTTGTATTGAGAATGACTGTGTTCTCCTTCTATGTATTCACAGAGTTGTTTTCATGCTAAACCATGTTTTTTAACTAGAGAAAGATTTTTTTAACTAATTAATGTATTTTTATAGGATAAGTGGTTGTATTTGAATGTATAGGATAAAATCTAACATCTTGCTATTATTTTTCCTTCTTAGCTTTCCATTGGAGTAAAATATAAAATACACACTCTTGAAGAACAACTAAATTGATCTTTACCTATATATATACCCAAATTGAAATCGATGCCAAGATAAATATATAGGACATCATCTCAGAATCCTCCTTTATGCCCTTACACAGTCAATATTCCCCCCAAAAGTAACTACCATTTTGACTTCAGCCACCACAGAATAGTTTTGCCTATTTACAACATTATACTTGCAAGACTTATCCATATTGTTCTGTATAGCAGTATTTCACCATTGTTGTATATTATTCCATTGTCAATAAATCATCTATTTATTGCAATGTTGATGCGTATCTAGGTTGTTTCAAGTGTTTGGCTATCATAAGTAAAGCTGTTCTGGACATTCCACATATATCTTGAGTCACTCATACTGTTGGAGGTCTGGAGTAAAATAGCTGGACCATCAAGGATGAACATTTTCAGCTTCAGAAGATATTGCCAAACAGTTTTCTAAAGTGGTTGCACTGATTTTCATTCTTACTAGCATGGTATAAAATTACAACTGCTCAGTGTTCTTACTATTTCTAATTTTTTTCTTCCTTATAATGTTCTTGTTAATTGGGTATATTTTCTGTCTGGCCTTTTTTTCTGGCTGCTGAATTTTGTTAATAGGTTGTTACCATTCATTGTCCACATATTAGGACTCACGCCTATAATGTGGAGTTCCCTGAGTGACAGCAATCCTAGTGGAAGCTAAAGAGGAAGTGATCTCTCTCCTTGTGGGCTGGTGGTATAGAATCAAACAGGTTATACAACTCTGCTGTGGCACTTAGATGAAGCCACCTCATCCCCAGGCTTACTTGAATTCTTCAGTCTTAGAGATGCAGAAAACTTAGTCTACATTAAATTCATTATTGGCTCAGGGATACCTAGCACAGTTACATAGGAACAATGTCAACCTTTCCACTGGGATCAACATAAAGCTTCAGACCAAAGCCTTCCCATCGTGAGCCGATGCTTTCTGTTCCTCATGGGGCTCTCTGATTCAGAAACCCAAGTGATACCCTGTTCACAAGTGAAAGAGCAGTACACTGCTCTTTCCACTTACCTATTGAAAATCACTCATGCCTCTTAGTTTGAAATGTAATTCACATTTTCAATAAGCTATTTACTCTGGAAAACCTGCCCCCCTCCCCAGCATATTCCTGTACTGCATATCTTTTAAAAGTCCACAAAAATTTCATCTGATGCTAAAGGAAATTATTAATATTTCTTATGTTTATTCCTTCATTACAGTTCTCCTTAGAATAAACTGCTCTTTTCAGAGACAAAGAATGGATTGGTGTGATATTGAAAGCTGCACCTTGTACCTGTTTGACTTCTCATCCGATGACAACGCGAAGGGCTTATAAGATCAAGTATATTTGGACATTTGGAGAAAGATGTCAGTTGTTGAGTACAAATGGTAATATTTGCTTGATAACAACCAGGGCTGTCTTGCTAGTGGTTGACTTTTTAATAATACTGTATTGTAAACAAAATTCAGTCAAATGTTGATCTCTGGAGCCACTTGAGGTTTTTACAGCTTTGTGAAACCTATCATAAAATGTGGACTTACACAGTCCCCGTAATATATTTTTTGTAGCTCAGTTTATGGATGGTTTATAAACCATCATTTATATGTGCAGAAATATGGGTGCATTACAGGCACATATATTCCTTCTTCCATTCTATAATTCTAGGAATCATTTAACCTAAACTTTTTATATGAGTTTGAGATTATTTTTATTTGTAATCATTTTTGCTCTAGAATATTAATTCAAGATGTTCTCTATCCCATCGTTCCCCCAAAAGCAAGAAACTCTAAATCATAAGCATGTAAACCTGAAACTATCCCAAACAATAATTCATTGATCATGTGCACAGAAAAATATACCTCTATTTCAGGGCTTTGGAAGTAGGAAATAAATATATAGAACAAGAGATTCTTTAGATAAATTAAAAGTCTACATACGAGTCAACTAAACTAACCAACAATTCATTGCTTAAACATTCTGTATAAACTCAGCCCAGGCTTGACAACTTTTAGAGTGCTCTGTAGAAGTATAACTCTCTTTGTTGAAGAAAAATCCTGCTTCATGAAATGTTTGCCCTGGTCTTTGTTGTGACTTCAGGACCAAAGAGTACAAGTTTAAACTTTCCTCCAGGCAATAACTACAAATATTTAAGTGTAATTCTCCAGTCTTCCTTGTAATTTGCTACCTGGTTCGTAACCCCAGTTACTGCATTTTTCCTCATAGGTTAGGTTTTGATTCCCTTCCCAATTCCAATCACATTCTTCTATACACATATTCGTTTGAGCCTATGGTATATGCTGCAAGTGTGGTTTGGAGCTGTTCAAGGGGAGCATCCTTCATTCTCTACACTGGCCATATAAATGTCACCATGGTATTAATAATCACACACAAAAATTCTTTGGATGCCAGAGTGTTCATTAGATGTGAGTGGCAACTTACACTTTGCCAGGAACTTCACACATATAGGTGCATTCTACATGTCTATTTTGGCTCAGCCTATATAGAAAACACAAATCATCAATCTTAAAAGGTGCTACCATGTTGCTGAATTTTCTCACCCAACAGGAATGCTGTTTAAAACAAATTTCTTCCTCTCCCCATTGGCATCTTCTGTCTTTTCATTGGACATTTTATAAATGCATACTGATTCTGTAAATCTTCACAATTCATCAGTAGAATATGAGTTTTAACTGAAATGGGGCTTAACAACAATAACATTCTATGGGTTCCCTATTATATCTATGTATTTCTCTCTCAATCTTTTGTCTTTTCAAATCCAGTCTAAGCTCCCCCCACCCTTTTTAAAAGAGAGAGAGAAAGAAAGAGAGAGACAGCATGTTAAAACAAAAAAACAGCATAGCACGCTTCGGAAAATATCTCGCAGAGGAGGGTGAGGTTGGCAAAAAAAAGTAGAACATGCACACATTATACAGTATAAACCCGTTGCTGTCAGGTCGATTCTGACTCATAGTGACCCTATAGGACAGGGTAGAACTGCCCCCATAAGGTTTCCAAGCAGCAGCTGGTGGATTCCAACTGCCAACCTTTTGGTTAGCAACTGAACACTTAACCACCACACCACCAGAGCTCCAGTCTTCACAATATAAGGTGGCTCTCCGTGGAAATAGCATTAGCCAAAGTTTAAGAGAAGAAGGGAACTCAGAACTGTAACTACTCCAAAAGTTCACCCTTCAGCCAAAAATTAGACAGGTTTGTCAAACTAAACCCTGGTGGTGAAGTGGTTAAGAGTTCAGCTGCTAAACAAAATGTGGCAGTTCGAATCCACCAGGCACTCTTCGGAAACCCTATGGAGTAATTTCAGCTCTGCGTTAAAAGGGTGGCTGGGATCGTAGTCTCAGGACTCTTCCAGTCTCTGTCAGACCAATAAGTCTGTTTTTTTTTTGTGTGTGTGTGTGAATTTGAATTTTGTTCTACATTTTTCTCCTGTTGTGTCTGGGACCCTCTGTTGTGATCCCTGTCACAGTGGTTGGTGGAGGTAGTAGCCAGGTGCAGCCATTTAGTTCTTCTGTGGTAGAATTGTAGTACTTTTGGTCAATTAGTCTTTTGGACTAATCTTTCCCCTGTGTCTTTGATTTTCTTCATTCTCTTTTGCTCCTGATAGGACGGGATCAGTAGATTTATATGGCTGCTCACAAGCTTTTAAGAATCCAGATGCTACTCACCAAAATTGGATACAGAACATTTTCTTTATGACTTTTCCTATGCCAGTTGACCTAGATGACCCCTGCAACCATGGTCCCCAGCCCTTAGCTGCAGTAACTCAGTCCTGCGGGGTGTGTTAGAATGTGTCTATGAAGTGTCTACGACTTTGCCTTGGTCAAGTTGTACTGACATCCCCTATGTTGTACACCATCTTTTCCTTCACCAAAGTTAACACTTTTCTACTGTCTAGTTAATGATCTTCCCTCCCAACCCTCCTCTCCCTTGTAACCAAGAAAAATTGTTTCTTTCTGTGTATAAACCTTTTCTTGAGATCTTAAACATTTTTTAAAACAAAGATTTGGATAAGAGTATTGCTAAGATAGAAGCCCTGGTGGCATAGTGGTTAAGAGCTTGGCTGCTAACCAAAAGGTCAGAAGTTCAAATCCAACAGTGGCTACTTGGAAACCTTATGGGGCAGCTCTGTTCTGTCCTATAGGGTCTCTATGAGTTGGAATCAACTCGACTGCACCTAACAACAGCAACAACATTGCTAAAATACTGATCACATTTTTGGATGATATAAAGCTGGAAGAAATAGTGAATATGCTAAAGGAACTTAATCAGACTCTAACAAGATCTTGACAAGCTTAAATAATGAATTCAATTTAAAATGTAAATAAGATTAAACATATTTTTGTGTATGTAGCCCCTTCCCAATCCACGTTTTACCCCCATCCAACATTGCTGCCCTCGTCATCACAAAATCAAACCTTACAATATACAACGGAACAAATATGGCTCAACAAGAATATGTAAAACAAATTTATAAGTTTTAATAATAAGCTTCCTAGGAGTGAACAGTACGGTATATTTTATATATATATATATATATATATACGTATTGCTAAACTGTTTCAAAGAATGCTCAGCCTAAGGAAAAAGACTTAAGGTGAGGGACTCTACTCCATTTAATTGTCCAGAGAAGAACCTCTAGATACCTTTCCAGGAGAGAATAATGATGAACTCTGGGAGACAGACAAGAACAGAGGGCTGAGGGGTTTGCAACATTCAGCCTATCGACTTTCATTCCATCCCCTTATTTTCAGTTGAAAACAAATTAGGAAGATGAGGGTTAGTTGAAGAGCTGAGAATATTCCAGCATTTGAGTAAAAGATACCGTATAATGTGTGCATATTCTATTTCCTTTTGCCAATCTCACCCTCCCCTGCGAGGTATTTTCCATAGCATGGTATGCTGCTTTTTTTTTTTTTTCCACCACTCTGTGTCTCTCTTTCTTTCTCTCTCTTAAAAAAGGGGGAAGAGCTTAGCCTGGAGTTGAAAAGACAAAAGATTGGGAGAGAAATCCACGGATATAATAGGGAACCTATAGAATATTATTGTTATTAAGCCCCATTTCAGCTAAAACTCATCTTCTACCAGAAAATTATGAAGATTTACAGAATCAGTATGCATTTATAAAATGTCCAATGAAAAGACAGAAGATGCCAATGGGGAGAGGAAGAAATTTGTTTTAAACAGCATTCCTGTTGGGTGAGAAAATTCAGCAATATGGTAGCACCTTTTAAGATTGATGATTTGAAAATAGATGTGTAAAATGCACCTATATGTGTGAAGTTCCTGGCAAAGTGTAAGTTGCCACTCACATCTAATGAACACTCTGGCTTGCAGAGAATTTTTGTGTGTGATTATTAATACCATGGTGACATTTACATGGCATTCAAGGTCTGGGTTAAAGGAGAATAAGAAACTAAGCAGAAGTCTTATCATGGAGTCCCAGACAGAGGCAAATATCTTGTAATAAGCTGTTATGTAAAAAGTAATTTCAGTACAAATCTTCCTATATAACATTATGTTGCTTACTAAGAAGTGATTGTTTCAATATACACAGCTATCTATTAAACAGCTTTCATCTTTTGAAGAGTGTCTAGACAGTATTTTGTAGAACAATCCAGGAAACATTTGAAATATTCCCTGAATTATTCACTTGATGGATGGAGCTACAGGTGTTAAAAACAGCAGTTAAATAAACAAACACATATATACAAAGGACTATTAAGCTGGGATAAGAAAATAAAACTATCCTGGGAAGAATGATGAAGATAAAATATCATTGTGCAACAGGGAAAGGAGGGAGCACAGCTGGAAACATGTTTTCTAAACAAACATCATAAAGGCAAAGTTGTCCAAGATTCCTCTTTTTAGAAATTTAGATTATTCTTTAGAAATGGAATATGGAGACAGGGATACAAAAAAAGAAATGAGAAGTACAAGCATTTCATAACCCATAAAATAGGGCTAATATCTTTGAAAGAGTTTTCGTTAGCATAGAGAAAATTCTTGACAGTTATTTGGAGTGGGTGTCACCTTGAATAGAGTTGGTTGTCAAAACAACAATTATTTTAGAGTTGAAAACTGTGAAAAGGCCTTGAAATCTCTTTCATGACAAGTCCATCATTTCCAACAGAGATACTCAGACATATTGAATAAGAATGCCTATTAAAAATTGGGGATCTAGAAACAATTTCCATTTCCTTTCTCAGTATTACACTACCTCTTATAATATGTGCCAAGAGATTACATTGTTCTAGATAGATTTCTGATGGTAGAAACGCATTTTAAAGCCATCCAGCCTAGCCCTTCATCTATGAGCATGACTATAATTTTATTCTTTTAATTTCTCTTTGTCATTGAATAAATTATTTATTTACCATTAAATAAATTATTAATTAATAGTATAGCCTCACTCCTATGGGTATCCTTGAAGTCCAAATTTATAAGGTTTATAAAACCAGCTTACTAATTCTTTCTAACATTGAATAAATATCTGGGGGATACTAATCAATTTTTCTAGAAATTTCAAAGTGTCATACTGACCAAAACAAAGTTTCTCATTTAGTACTCATGCCTATTAATTTGTGTAAAGCATAAAAAATGGCAAAAAGAGAATGAATGAGTTTTAAGAATTGTGCTCCACACCCAGCAATAAACAAGAAAAATATGTCTACAATTCTTTGATAAAAATCAAGGACTCCATAGATTCTGCTTCTCTTCTTTTCCCAAAATGCTTATTTACTAATTAGTACAATAGATTCCCATCAGGCATGTTGCCAAGAAGAGTGTTGAATATAAACTTCGGAGGTTGAAGTTGAGGAGTAGAAGAAATACAATTTGGGATAAAAATATTTCCTACAAAAGCACTCTCTTTATAAATCTTTGGGCACTCCCTGGGAGCCTCTTTGCCAATCTTATTTGGTCAAATAACCCGGAAGCCCTTCTATGTGCCCCGTACTTAGCTTCAGATTAAAAATCATGTATTTGCCAATCCAGTGTCTTCAGCTTCATCATTCCATGGATGGAATGTTTGCGTAATTGAATAAACTCAGTAATGAAATTATTCTTTGCCTCATTGACTGTTTACCACAAGAAGGAAGGAAAAGAGAAGGAATAAAGGAAGGAGTTTGTCTTTACAGGCAGAGAAATTAGTTTATGGTGTTCAGTGTTTGTAATCAAGTGCAATAGAAACTAAGTGTTTGGGAACTATTAAATTGAATGTTTTGGAATTTATTTTTCTAGTTGTGTTTTCATAAATTAAATTTTATTAAAGAGTCAATTATCTTCATGAATTTTAAATTAAACTCAGTAATATTACAATGCTTTATGCACATTAAAAATGTGCCTGGCTTTACTATATAATTGTTTTAAAACTCCTAGTACATTTAGACTTATGTAATTTAAGTAGCAGTTTTACTTAAATCTAAAGCATGTATTGAAGTTGTCAAGCATTTCATTTTATTTGGATCCAAAATTAATGCCCATGGAAGCAGTGATCAAGAAATCAAATGATGTACTGAAGTGGACAAATCTGCTGCAAAAGACCTCTTTAAAATGTTAAAAAGCAAAGATGTCACTTTGAGGACTAAACCATGGTGTTTTCAACTGCTTCATATGTATGCAAAAGCTGGACAGTGTGTAAGGAAGACCAAAGAATTGATGCATTTGAATTATGGTGTTGGCAAAGATATTAAATATACAATGGGCTGCTAGAAAACCAAATTTGTCTTGGAAGAAGTACAGACAGAATGCTCTTTAGAAGCGAGGATGGCAGGACTTTGTCTCAAGTAATTTGGATGTGTTAACAGGAGGGACCAGTCCCTGGAGGACATCACGTTTGGTAAAGTAGAGAGAGGGTCAGCAGAAAAGAGGGAGACCCTCAACAAGATGGATTGACACTGTGACTGCAACAAGAGCCTCGAATCTAGCAAAGATTATAAGGATGGCACAGGACTGGACAGTGTTTCTTTCTGTTGTACGTAGGGCTGCTATAAGAACCAACTCAATGGCACCTGACAACAAACAACAACAAAAGTTGTTTTATTAGACCAACCCTCAGTTCCATTCAGTTCTAGGATTGAATGGTTTTGCATTTAGATCACATGCTCATTTAAATGAATTTATTTGTAAATACTATATTGTATCACTGATGGGTGAATCAAAGTCACACAGTGAGGAATAATCATTTAAGAAGCAGAGTGCAATACACCTATCACCTAATATGGGAGCCATGGTAGCATAGTGGTTAAGAGTTCGGCTGCTAACCAAAAGGTCAGCAGTTCGAATCCACCAGGTGCTTCCTGGAAACCCTATGGGGCAGTTTTTTTGTATTAGAAGTGGTATATGATAGATCATTAGGAAGTAATTAACAAAAATATATCCTCTCATGATCAGTCCTTTCCTAAACCAATATTGACAGATTTAGCCATTTGTTTTCCATTGTGTTTGGCATCCGATTTTTATTAAATTGAGGTTCTGTGAAGTATTTAAGTTAAAAATGTGCTATTCATTTTTTTTTTTTAATAATTTGTTGTGTATCTTCTTCTGTTGTCTAAATATGACAACAGGAGTACTGAGTCCAACTGGGTCAATACTCACCTACAACTTTCAAAGAAAGCTACCAAATAGATGTCATTCAGATTATATAATGAAACGGTCATCATGTATAATAGAACCTGACTACATTTTATTATATCAGTCTTGTCTTTTTTTTTTCTTTTCTCGCTCACTCTCTAGCCATCTAAATTTTTTTTGGCTAATTCTCTTTTTGTTCCACTCTTCACCTGTAATCTCTTCAGTTAAAGACTCTTACTGTGGTTGTGTTTATGTTCAAACAATTTCTTTGCACCTTTCAGGTAATGTCAAAATTCTTGCAGGCATTTTTTTTTTTCTGTCTATCTAATTTTAAGGAGTTTTTCAGTATAGAATAATTTATACCCAACTTCCTGAACAAAGGAGAACACAAAATTCAGTTGACTTTTTGTGGGAGAAATGTCTTCATATCTTTGTAATTGCTAAATAATTTCATGATGATGACTCTGGGAATGAAATGCAAGAACTTCTAGGCTAACATGTTAAACTATTTCCACTGGAAAGCTGAGCTTCTTTTCAGGAATTTCATGATTATTAATCTCATAGCTCAATCTTTTTTGTATATAAAATGAACACCTACAGAAATGGCAAGCTGCTGATAGAGATGCTGTAATGTCATACTAGTATTTTTTTTTTTTTAATGCAGGAAATAGTGTTCTGAGGAAAATAAGATTGATATTAATACCCCGTGTCTGCAGTTCAAATCAAAGCTACACATGTCCATACCCACTAAAGTGTCCACTTACTGTTTGGTAATTGTTGCTGTTATGTTCCCTCGAATCGATTCCCACTCAGAGTGACCCCATATACAATAGAAAGAAACACTGCCTGGTCCTGTGCTATCCTCAAAACATCTGCTCTGTTTGAGCCCATTGTTGCAGGCACTGGGTCAATGCATCTCACTGAAGGTCTTCCTCTTTTTTACTGACCCTCTGTTTTAACAAGCATGATGTTGTTCTCTAGGGACCGGTTCTCCCGGTAACATGCCCCAAGTACACAAGACAAATTCTCATCATCCTTGCTTCTAAGGAGCGTTCTGACCGTGTTTGTTTCAAGACAGATTTGTTAGTCTCTTGAGAGTCCATTGTATATTCTTCCCCAGCACCATAATTCAAAAGCATCATTTCTTCTTTGAGCTTCCTTATTCAGTGTCCAACTTCTGCAATGCATACAAGGCAACTGAAAATACCATGGCTTGGGTCAGGTTCACCTTAGTCCTCAAAGTGATATCTTTGCTTTTTAATACTTTAAAGAGGTCTTTTGAAGTGGATTTACCCAAATGCAATACATTCTTTGATTTCTTGACTGCTGCTTCCATGAGCATTGATTATGGATCTCAATAAAAGGAAATCCTTGACAACTGAAGTATCTTTTCCAGTTATCCTGATGTTGTTTTTTGGTCCAGTTGTGAGGATTTTTTTTTTTTTCGTTATGTTGAGATGTAATCCATACTGAAGGCTGTAGTCTTTGATATTCCTCAGTTAGTGCTTCCAGTCCTCTTCGTCTTCTGCAAGATAGGTTGTGTCATTTGCATATTGCAGGTTGCTAATGAGTCTCCCTCTAACTCTGATGCCATGTTCTTCTTCATATAGTCCAGCTTCTCAGGTTATTTTCTTAGCATACAGATTGAATAAGTAGGTGTAAGGATATGACACTGACGCATACCTTTCCTGACTTTAAAGCACACAGTACCCCCTTGTTCTGTTCAAACAAACGGGTGTATGTAGAGGTCCTGCATGAGCACAATTAAATGTTCTGGAATTCCCATTCTTCATAATGTTATCCATAATTTGTTACAATCCACGTAGTCAAAAGCCTTTGCATAGTCAATAAAACACAGGTAAACATCTTTCTGATATTCTCTGCTTTCTGCCAAGATTCACCTGACATCAGCAACGATATCCCCCATTCCACGTCCTCTTCAGAACCCTGCTTGAATTTCTGGCAGTTCCCTGTAGATGTTTGGCTGCAATTGTTTTTTGAATTATCTTCCGCAAAACATTTTACTTGTATGTAATATTAATGATACTGTTCATAATTTCCACATTCTGTTGGATCATCTTTCTTTGGAAAGCGATTAGTACTTTACAAATAGACTGCCTTGGTTCAGTTTCAAAAGTCCTTGCACTTTGTTCACATTTTTGACAAATTGACCCTTTTGCAGCTTCACAGAGTTCAATCATTGGATAAACTTGGAGAATGTGCTTCTTTTCTACCATAGATATTGTTGTTTGCTTTAATAAGTTATAAAACTTGAAAATTTTTAATCTTAATACTATTTGTAAAGTTTAGAAAGAAGGAAAATGACTTTCTAGGGTGAAATATTGAAAATGGAGCACCACGGTAACAGTCATATCTTGTTTGCAATTGTGATCATTCTAAGGTTATGTTTATCCTAAATTTTAAATATTTGTAAAGTTTATGGGAATATTTTCAAACCCTATTCACATTCTTCAGGATTAAATTTACATGTGTAAATTTCAAGACCTTTCTTCTAATCCCTTATTTTTCTAAAATATAAAATAATTTAAGTACAAGCTCAAGTCATTATATTGTTATTTTTCTCCTTTTGTGGCTGGTATCAGCTCCATTTTAGTTTTAATTCTGTCATTGAATCCTGGAATATGGATTTAATTCTAGAAACTAGAAATTAAAATGCTGGGCAAAATTAACCCTCAACTGAGGGCTGAAGAAAATTCTTCAAAAATCTTCAAAGGTTGATCTTAGCCCAATTTCCTGACCCACAATGGCTTGACCCAAGATAGTTGGTATCAGAGTGTAACAAGTTAAACCAAAGTCCACTTACGGAGCCATATTATTCTAATTACGCATCTCTTGGATCACTTCTCTTTAGTAGAAAAATAAGTCGTATTTACAATATTTTTATATCCTTGTTCCTTTCTCTTTCTCTCTGTAATAGCTGCATAGTTATTTCCTGCCATCCACTTCCTATCTTTTTTGTTTGTTTGTTTGTTTTCTCCTCCTGGCTACTCTTTTACCTAATTATATTCAACATTGTGCTTTCATAAAATAAAGTTTTGTTTTTTCTTTCTTTGTATGTTAAATGATTTTTAACTATTTTTTCCCTTTTAAGTTTTGAAAGTTTATCTTATTTAACATTTTATAAACAAATGGGAATGAAAACCAAAAAATACAAATGACCACTTAGAATGTTACTGTGGGATAAGTAGTTGTTCTATTTGGATATGAGGATGAAATTTAGGGAGTTTGAGAAAGCTACAAGGGAAATTTAATACTTCACAAAGAGGTTGTGAATTGCTGGAGATCTAATAGAAAAAATAAGCCCAGATGAAATAGAATATACTTAAAGTAACATTGGGAGTTCCAGAAACAACTTTTTGAAATTTATCAAGAAATATAAACAATAACCAAAAAAAAAAAGGCAAATGGAGAATTCAGCAACATGGCAGAAAATTAAGAAAAGAGCATAAAAGCAAGTGATTTCATTATGTCTGACTCTTGTCAGTCTCTACTGGGAAGAAGATATAAAATAGCAAATGCAAAGTTGATAAATATTAAAGCAGAAAGCTAAGAGTAAGATACAGTCGTTGAAATCTCAGGTCAGTAACTAATTCTCTGACCTTAAAAACTTTTAAATAAAGGCATGCTATGAGATCATGTTATTGTTCTTTGTTGCATACTATTGCGGTGTTTGAATAAAAGTCTTACAGAGTTTGAACATATCAACCAAAGGAAATCAGAGACATAAAAATATGAATGCACACACACACACACACACACACAAAATACACATGTACAGAAAGAAAGAGAGGGGAGGAGAATGAAACAATCAAATTCCTATCGCCTGTTTTCGGTAGATAAAAATGTGCTATGTTGTAAGTAAGTACCTGTGGAGTGTTTTCAATGTGTGAAAGTTTCCACTTGAGGAAGAAGAAATTATTTCTCATATGATTTGGCTTGTATTTTGAGGATATTTATACAAAAGATTTTATCTAAACTGTAATTTATTACATAAAAAGAATTCATTTTCAAAGTTGGACCTTGACCTTCTTGATTCTACTTGCTGCTCTTGAAAAAGTTGCAGTGCAACTTAGGCATCACAGAGACATGGAGTTCTGTATCTCTGCTGAAAGGTTCTGTTCTGATTCATGTAATTCAATTAACACCTTAGAGCCAAATCTTCAAAAGATTATGATAAAAAATGTACAAATTCCCATTATGGAGCCGGACCAGAACTCTGAAATTTAATATGGCTCCAGTCTGTACTGCAATTAGCATGAAGTTATGCCATAAATTAGATGAGTCTTTAGCTCAAGGGAGTTACCTTTCTTAATACTGAAGCTTTCACCTGTAATTTGGAAGCACATTGCAGAAGGATAGTTTAGTGGGCACTCAATGCATCCCAAGGAAATCATAATTTCATGTGTAATTAAAATATACTTTACATATACTGCTGATATTAAACTTTTCAAATTCATTCAAACATAATATTTCAGGTAATTTACTGTTTATTTTTAATTTTGATTATTTCAGCACAGGAAATTTTTAAAAACAAAGGTGTGTTTTTAGTTGTTGCTACATCTGCTGTTGATGTTGGTGGTGCTGTGTAGATGAGCTTACTCAAAGAATATTACTAACCTGATACTCAAGGATCTATGTTTTTTTTTTCAAATATTTTGTTTGGTAGAAATGAAAAATACACTTACTGTGTTCCTATTTTTAAAAAGTTAACAGAGGAACAAAAGAATTGTTTGAAGTCATTAGTAGAATGCAGAGTTCGAACCCATTAAGTCAGTCATTCATATTTAACAGTCAGTAAGAAATTTTTATTTCTTTTTCAGGGGCTAAACAGCAACCCTGGTAGAATAGTGGTTAAGAACTACAGCTGCTAATCAAAAGGTCAGCAGTTGGAATCCACCAGGTGCTCCTTGGAAACCCTATGGGGCAGTTCTACTCTGTCTTATAGGGTCACTATAAGTCAGAAACAACTCGATGGCAACGGGTTTTTGGTTTTTAAGTGGTGAAGGAACACCTATTATAAAAAAGAATAGAGAGTGAGATTCTGAGGGAAGTTAGAGAATCCGAAGACATCAGCTCTTCTTTTTCTTTGCTTACGTAGGGGAAATAACACAAAATATTACATGGAAAACACTAACAATACTGGTTTGTGAAAAAGGAGCCCTAGTGGCACAGTGATTTATGCACTTGACTGGTAACCAAAATGTCTGCAGTTTGAACCTTCCTTGCTCTGAGGGAGGAAGCTGTGGCTGTCTGCATCCCTAAAGATTACAGCCTTGGAAACCCTATGAGGCAAATCTGCTCTCTTCGATAGGGTCTTTACGAGTTGGAATAAACTTGACAGCAATGGGGTTTGTGAAAATAAAATGTTCTTTTATAAGAAACTTATTCTAATATGTCTACTTGTATTGGTTGCCTATCAGAGGTTTTATTGTTTGAATCCAATAGTGTCATCCCTCAATGAACATTTCTTTCATGTCTGAGTTTTCTCCTGCCTGATCCTGACCGTGTGTAAATTAGAGTCTTTCTACTGTGCTATAAACGTGTTATGTTGATTTTTAACTGGACACCTTCAAAAAAGTAGAGGCTATCTGAAGCAGACAAGTTGCTAAGTATGAACTATGGTAGTGGGAAAAATTGGTACGAAATTTACAATTGAGTTTATGTTTTCCATTTTCAATTAATCCAGTTTTCCATTGCTTAATTTACAAACCATGAGATGAAGCCAATCCCAATGAGATTATCAGAGAAATAAGAATTATGAAAAGAAAAAAAAAAACAAAACATGGATTCTAGTAGACTATTCAAAAATGTTCACACATTCCTTGAGTATCAAGGAACAAAAAAATCTACCATCAAAAATCATTGCAAACATCGTTAGTTAGGAACTGGAAATGAAATAATATCTTTTTCAAGAGCGCAACACAAATGCCTCATGTCCTTAAACTGTCCAGGTATTACCCCAAACACCAAGCTAATAAAATATGTTGGAGGAGAATTAAGTTACATAAGTTTTTTTTCCAAGTACTACTGTGCTTCAGAGAACAATTAATCACGTCAAGATTTCCTATACTTTATTCTTACAACAAAAATCAGTAACAGAGAAGCATAAAAAGAAAATTAGTTTTTCACTTTATGGGACAACAGGCCTGACATGGAGTAGATGATAAGCACATGGACTGTTAGTGCGTGCAAACGTGTGTGCGTGAATGTGCGTGTGTTGTGCAATTGAATTTTCTTTGCAAACTTCTTTAAATCGTATAAAACTAACAAACCAGCCTTCTGCTGATATCGTAAATGTGACCTTTTGTTTTTAGTTAAGACAGAGTGCTGTTGTAAATCAGTTGAGTTTTAAGCCAGTTTCAAGACTGTGCAAAATTGAAAAATGCAGACAATGTTAATATCATATATTCTAAAACCCAGGCTTTTCTTGGAGGCGGAAAGGGGAAGTTAGGAGATGGAATGAATCTGGTTATTCTTACCCAACAGTACAATTGCCCAGTGACCTTAATACCAGAAGAGATTTCTCGGTGGAAAGAAAAATTGGAAGATATTGTTGCAATTTCACTTGACTGACACATCTGTCACTGTCTCTTATGATCTAGCTGACCCACCTCGACAGAAAGCTCAGCTGTTTTCCCAGGATCTAATGAAGGGCTGTTATGTTGCACGTCTAAAGTTAGAGCAATCTTACATTTAATATTGTGGGTTAAACTGGAGAGAGGCAAGTGTTAGATGAGGCTGCGTTTTTTGTTTTGTCACTAGGGCTGATCATATAACTTGCCTTTCAGCTATTAGAAGAAAAACTTAGAGATGATTCTAAACTTTTCATGGTTTTCCTGTAACTTTGACCCTACTGGATGAGAAACGGCTGCAATATTATTGTTCAAGATTATTTTCATTTGGCAGATAGCAAAGATTCTAAATGTCTCTGCACCAAATATAGATATATGTGCAGGCTTTTGTTCTCATGGGAAACAATTCTAGAGATGTGTTCACAGGACAGAGAAATTTGCTCATATTTAGTCTTTTAAGATTAATTTATTAGAGTAGGATTTAGGCTACAGCTGGTAGTTATAGTGATTGATACTGGTGTTCATTTTCTGCAGATAACTGGACAGGTTTTTGCTGTGCAAGTTGGAGAGAGAAAAAAAGAAAATCTATTGCATATTTTTTATTTCTCTTGAGGTAGCTACTGTCAGAGATGAGGCTCAAATCCTGACCAGCCCTTTGTCTCAAGGTAAATCTCCTTTCTGTTGTAATGCTATGTGGGTGTAATTTCACTCACTTTTTTTTTTCTTTCTTTTTCCATTCCAAAGATTGTCCTTACCTCCCGGAAAACTGTGTATCAATGTCTTATATGCATATGAGGTGATTGAAAACATCCTGGCTTGGGTCAGGTGCATCTTAGTCCTCAAGGTGACATCTTTGCTTTTCAACACTTTAAAGAGGTCTTTTGCAGCAGATTTGCCCAGCGCAATGCATCTTTTGATTTCTTGACTGCTTCTTCCCTGGGAGTTGATTGTGCATCCAAGTAAAATGAAATCCTTGACAATCTCAATCTTTTCTCTGTTTATTATGATGTTGCTTATTGGTACAGTTGTGAGGATTTTTGTTTTCTTTATGTGAATGTGTAATCCATACTGAAGGCCGTGGTCTTTGAACCTCATCAGTAAGTGCTTCAAGTCCTCTTCACTTTCAGCAAGCAAGGTTGTGCCATTTGCAAATTGCAGGTTATTAAGGAGTCTTCCTCCAGTCTAGCTGTCATGTTCTTCATATAGTCCAGCTTCTTGGATTATTTGTTTAGCATACAAATTGAATAACTATAATAAAAGAATATAACCTTAACACACACCTTTCCTGATTTTAAACCATGCAGTATCCCCTTGTTCTGCTCGAACAAAAACCTCTTTGTCTATGTACAGGTTCTGCATGAGCACAATTAAGTCCTCTGGAATTCTTGACACATAGGATATACTTAATAAATATCTGGTATTATTATTGTTATTACTCTATAGTGCTTCATATAGAATTGCTGAGTAAGTAAAGAATGTTCATTTCATTTGATCATATGCAAAGTGAGACGCTTTCAAAAAGGTATGAAAGCAACTACTTTTTTAAGTTTTCCTATAATGTCTGCTCAGTTAGCCGAAATAATAATTGTATCTTGTGAGGACATATGTGATAGTTGTTTAATTTTGGAAAGAGACCAACCTTGTGTTTTTTAAATAAAATAATTATAGAAATATAAATTAATACCTTTCACCAATCTTTATTTCACATGACTTCATCTCACCTTTTATATTAATTCTGATAAGAAACAATATGTAAACTAATAAATGTAGAACCAAACATGATTTCTTTTCCACAAATTTGAACATCAAATTCAACATCTTTGAATACTGTGTTCTTTAACATGAGTGAATGGTATTAATTTACATTTCTGTAATTATTTTATTTAAGAAAAGCACAAGGTTGGTCTCTTTGCAAAATTAAGCAACTATCACAGGTGTCTTCACAAGATATAACTATTATTTTGGCTAAATAAGTGGACATCATAGCAAAACTCAAAAAAAAAAAATTGTTGCTTTCATGCCTTTTTTTTAAAAGAATGCAATATTCAGAGATGTTGAATTTGATGTTCAAATCTGTGGAAAATAAATCATGCTTAATTGTAATCTAAACAGGGTACCCTCTGGAGGCACTAAGCAGGAAGGAGAAGGATAGAGTTATCTAGCACTAGAGTATACAAGTAATCATTGCAGCAGAGGAAGGAGAATGCATGAAAGTTCAAAAACGAGAATATATCTTGTTCAAAAACCTGAAGAGATCCAATTAGCCTAAGTATAGGTTATGCTTAGGGAGTGCATAGGGTATGAAATGTTTGATGAGTTTGGACGTATTTGGGATTAATGCTGGAGAATTTGTTGTCAGATCATTTACAGACTTGGAAGACATGCAAAAATATTTACATTTTATCTAAGGGGCGAGTGGGACACTTCAAACAATTTTGAGCACAGGAAATGACATGAGTCTATTTGTATTTTAGCAAGATCATTCTGGCTACAGAATGGAGAGTGAAACTGAGGGGGTAAAATCAGGCAGTTAAGGAGTCCATTCAGGCAGTTGTGGTAATCCAGTTAGAAAAGATGGTGGCCTGGATTAAAAAGGGGGCCATGAAGATGCAGAGAAATAGACTTTTGTACACATTTCTCTTACACACATTCAAATATATGTGCTCAGCCAAAAGATAAATGTAGGAGAGGAAGAGAGAAATAACTACAGAATGATCGTTGTTGTTAGTTGCCGTAGAATCTCTCCAGCTCATGGCGACCTTATGTATAACAGAATGAAAAGTTGCCAGATCCAGCACCATCTTCATGATCCTGGGTGTGTTTGAGTTCATTGTTGTTGGAATTGTGTCAATCTGTCTCATTAGAAAACAAGTTAAATCCTATGGGCAAATTCAACTGCCATTTCAAACGATAAATATTTATGCTCCAAAGTGAGAGTGGAATGGGAGATATAAACCATTTGTTCATTAAGTCAATCTCAGTTTCTCCTATATGCATAATTTTTGCATGTGTAATCTTTGCTTTTTGTACTGAATTTAGAATTTAATATTTGTGGAAGAGGGGATTTCGCTGTTCTTAAGAGAGAGAATCAAATGCACTTCATGAATGGATATATAGGATGAGGGCAAAGGAAAGGGCAAAGGCAATACCTGATTTCTTTCCTGGACTTCCAGGTGGATGATCACATAGATACTGAAAGAGAAGACATTGGCAGATTATATAGTTGGGGCGGAGAGTAAGTTTAGTTCTGGACACAATGAATTTGATGTATCTCTGAAACATGTGGAATTTCTAGTTCACAGTTAGCTAGACGAATTGTGAAAATTTGTGAGAGTGTGGCGGGGGAAAGCTCATTATTTCAGACTGATGTCTAACGAACTTTTCATTTTATGGATCGCGTTAACACATCTCACCCTCATAGAAAGACCCCATGTAACTAAATTTATAGCATTGTCAAAATAGTTTGGAAGCAAATGTGTAGACATTGTAATTTTAAGAAAGCAGATTAAGAAAGCTTTTCTAAAGCAACTTTGGAATAAAGAGCATATAGATGGATGATATCTATCAATATCTAAGTATTTCCTATTGCAAGAAGTTGAAAATATTTTGCTAACCCTTCATTCTTGTTGATGATATTTCCATCAAGAGTCATATTTTGAGTAACATGGCTCCCACGTATATCCTCAAACTACAAATTTAGCTTTTTTGTAGACTTTCAGTTGAGAGACAAAACAGCTTAACAGTCAGTATTTGACAGACTTGGGTTCCTAGCCCAGCTTTATCAGTTACAAGCTGGGTGGCTATGGGAAAATCTCTTAAACTCTCCTTCCAAGTCTTAGCTGTCTTGCTTGTAAAAATAACAATAAGGTAATAGTAGCACCACAGTTTTAGGATTGTGGTAAAAATTAAATGATTGTGCAGCTACTTGTTAAACTCATACAACGTGATGACACATTTGAGAAGCACAGTCTATTGTAGAAAGTCATTACCAAGTAAGTTCATTTTTTGCTCAGATGGATTGAGAGCAGTCGGTGTGTCACTAGAATTGCCGCATCTGTGGAGTGGCACTCGTGGTCTGAACAGTACTGAGAGATGTTCCCGGTTTCCAGGATGCTTGGCCACTGGAGGGTTTCTGCGTTTATTTCTCCGTGTAGTCTAATGAAAAGCCTTGGTCACCCGGGGCAATCTGAGCATATCTGTTCTCTGCACCTTGAAAGAGTTTCCAAAAGTACATTGCCTCTTGAAATTATCTCATCTGGAGAGAACCAGAGCAGCCGCAAGGAGCAGCTGCTAGAGAGTCATTTAGAGATGTTGCTTAGCTCCTTGACAGTGGCCTCCCAGTGTTAGCAATTAGTCCAGGCGCATCAGCGAAAGCACATGCTTCTAAACACCATGGACATTTACAAGTACATTCTAAATCTTGAAAGTTAAAACCACAAATCTGCAGTGATTTCAAACCAGTTTTGAGACATTATTAAATAAATACTTGAATGTATTTAAACAAATAGTAAGCACTCAGTATTGGGCACAACCTTGAGAAATGTACAAAATGGAGTGTATATCATAGGCATCGTTAAGTAGTTTTTGATTAAATTACAACTTGATGGCTATCTACTGCAACTCTGCTGAGAGGACATCAAGCCATATGAATGTGTAACAAATATATAAAGTCATATTTTGAACTTGCATTAGGATAAGATTTGTAAGGATTAAGAACATGAAGCATTTTTCTTTTCTTTGGAATTTGAAAATCTAAACAGATGAAAAAAGAAAAAAATATTTTGAACTTCTTTTCAATGTAAAAATACTGTCATTCCCCCCCAATAATAATACTAGGGACATCCTAAGTAAGAACAGCAGAAACAAATACACAGAGGAAAAAAAAAAAAGAAGGAAAGAAATAAAGACATCCATCTGGATAAAAACAAAAAAATTGCAGAAGAAAAGCAGAGCTGGCCCAATGTGTGCTGAAAACCTTACAAATGTAAATTATAATACTTTTGAGCCTTCAAATTGATATAAGTCACTTGTTTGAAGTTAAACTTAATTAACTTTTTCATTATTATTGTTGGTCCCAAAAAAGATATTCTTGTTTTTACCATTTGATTCTTTTGGACAGTGGAAATCAGAGGAGAGAAGGAGTTTTTTCTTCTTTTATCCTTATTTCTTCTTTTTTATAATTTTTTTTTCTATTAACATGATGTTATTAAATCAGAATGAATGAAAAGGCTTATAAAATGAAGTATCTTTAGCATCAAATTAAATTGTGTTTGCTTCTGAATTTACTATGTTAGCACTCTACCGCTGAATAATGTCATGAAACAACTCAGTGTTGCTGCTTCATCACACTCATTCTCTCTCACCTTCTATCTCCCTCTTCTTTCTCTAACAATGAAATTGTTCGTGCACACAGGAGTAAATTGGTAATGTGAGTTAAAGTCTTCTGCAACTAGGTTACTTGGTTGAAATACTACTATTCCAATAATATTTCAAGTCCTTGGGATGTGGTTCAAATTTGGGAAATGTGTGTGGCAGGATTGTATCCTTTCACCGTACTTAATTTAATTGTTCAGTATGCTGAACAAATAATCTGAGAAGCTGGGCTATATGAAGGAGAATGTGGATTGGTAGTGGAAAGCTCATTAATAGCCTGTAATATGTAGATGACACAACCTTCCTTGCCAAAAATGAAGATGGCTTGAAGCACTTACTGATGAAGGTCAAAGACTACAGGATTCAGTATGGATAATGCCTGAACATGAAGAAAATGAAAAATTGAGGTTGTCAAAGATTTTATCCTACTTGAATCAACAATCAATGTCCTTGAAAGCAGCAGTCATGAAATAAAATAACATATTGCACTGAGAAAATCTTCTGCTGAAGACCTCTTTAAAGGTTACAGAAGCAAAGATGTCACTTTGATAACTAAAGTACACCTAACCCAAGCATGGTCTTTTCAATCCCTCATATGCATGAGAAAGCTGGACTATGAAAAAGGAAAATGGAAGGAGAATGGATGCATTTGAACTGTGGTGTTGGTAAAGAATATTGAATGGACTGCCAAAAGAATGAACAAATCAGTCTTAGAAGAAATACAATACAATGCTCCCTAGAAGCAAGTATGGTGAGACTTCAGCTTTCTTACTTTGGACACATTATCAGCAAAGATCAATTGCTTGAAAACAGCATCATGTTTGTAAAGCAGAAGGTCAGTGAAAATGAGAGAACCCCTCAACTAGGTGGCCGACACAACAACCACAACAATGGACTCGAATATACTCCTTTCACTACCGAATTTCTTTTTTGTAGTTGTTGGTGGCAAGTGTTTTCAGTAGTGGAGTGCATGCACATTAATGGAGCATGTTGAAATTTTTGGCTGGTAATATGAATTTTGAGAAATATTATGTGGGAGTACATGTTACCATCTGTTGCTGGTGGCACTACAAATATGCTATTTCACTGTCTTCTATCTAGCCTCCAAGGTTTCTGACGAGACTCCTGCAATCATTTAAATATGCGTTTACCTATAGGTAAAGTATCATTTTTCTGTTTTTCTTTACTGTTCATTTTCAACTATTTGATTATTGTGCGAATGGAGTTTCTTGGAGATCCTTCAACCTATGCGCTTCTGTCTTTCACCACGTTTGTGAAGTGTTCATTTTTCCCTCCATTTTTTTCTACACCAATTCTTTTTTCTCGTCTGCCTCTCTTAGACACCATTTGTATAATTTAGCAGACATTCTGATGTTGTTCCTTGTATTTCTAAGGCAATGTTCTTTTTTTTTTACAATCTTTTTTATTCTCTATCCTTTAGATTGAATAATATCTGTATATCAGTCTAAAAACTATGTTCAAGATAGTAAACGCTTCCTCTGTTCTTCCGCATTGTACTATTGAGGCTATTCATTCATTCATTCGTTTATCTCTTTAACAACAGATATTGTAATTTTTATTCTAATATTTCTATCTCATTCTCTTTTTGATATTTTCTATTTCTCTACCCAGAAGTTTTATATTTTTGTTTATTTCAAGTATGTTCATCCTTACCTCATGGAGTATATTTATTATGGCTATATTAATGTTTCTGTTTAATGCTTTTAATATCTGGGTCATTTCAAGGTTGGCACCTGTTAATTTACCTTTTTCCTTGAAAATTATCACATTTTCCAGTTTGTTTTTGTATTGAGCAGTTTTAGATTGTATCATAGGTATGCTGAATTTCTTGTTGTGACACTCTAGGTTCTTCTGTATTCCTTTGGTTAGTGTTGCTCTTTCTCTTTCTTTTAATAGGCTATCAGTCAAGTTAGGTTTAGATTGAAATGTCTACTTTACCTTCTACAGATAGTTGTTCCAATGTCAGTGCAATTTTCAAAGCCATTTCTGTGCTGCTTTTGCCCTCTCTCGTGCATCTGCTTCTTGGTCACAATCTCAGGGTTTAGGCTGCTTCATACATGATATCAGGGGCTCCTTTTCCCACATTCCTTGTCTTCAGTATTTGCATCACACTTTCTGGCTCTAGGGGTCCCTTTTCCGAGTCCTTTCCTATAATTTCAGGATCTTTCTTGGAATTTTAGCTCCATGCAATGCTACTCAGTCCTTGTTAGTAGGGCTATTCTTGGACTCCACATTACAACAAAAGAGAGAGAAAAAACATAATGGAGATCCCTCCACATGTTTTTGGCCAGCAGAGACCTTTTTGTAGTTCTTTGTACAGAATAAATGAGTTTTCTTTCAGATTTTTGGTGCCTTCACCACTCCTACAGCTGCTGCAAATGCACTTCCATAACTGAGGCCACCCTGACGGCTAGGCCAGTGGAGAAAATAGAAAAAAATTATAAATAAATAAGAGAAAAACTCCCCCATACACTCTTGCTTTCAGAAGCTCCTTTTCCTGGTCCTCTGGGCAGTAATAGTTTCTGTCACTGTCTAAGCACAGTACACAGCACTGCAGAGGGGCTGTTGACGTAAGAAGGAAAATAATAGAAACTTGCCCCCACTCTTCAAGTTTGGCTCCCATCTCTACTCTGCCTATTTTCACTAACTTTTCAGAATCTTAAGGGATTTCTGTAAATTGCTCGGAGGTTTTAGTCCTAAAAATTAGGAGAGATAGGCTGTAGTCTGCCTATGTCATCTTGCGTGGCACTGGGAGTCGCCCTAGAAAACTTTACTATAAATACTTTTCTTCGCATTGACAGAGTTTTGCATATGCAGTTTATGTGTGACATCAATATACATAGCACTATAAAAAAAATCAATATACACAATGATTTTCACATGATTTGTATCATGCTTTATTCAGATTTTTATAATTTTTTTTCCATTATCATTATGAAAATTCTATGATCTACATCTTTATATACATACCTGCAGCCTCCAGATTTGGTTCCCTTTCTGATTATTTGCTTAGGACAAATCACCAAAATGAAACTACAAGTGATTTGTCATGATCAGATTAAAAAATATGAGACAAGTTGCCATATTTCCTTCTAAAATAGCATTGCTACTACAGTTGTGGAGAGGGCCTCACCAATACTGGGCATGACCATTTTTTTAAATAATTTCTAGTCTGATAAGTGGAAAAAAAATTGTGTTTTAATTCATACTTTTCAGGAATAATGGAATCATATTGTAACACTATAGTGAGTAGCTTTCGAATTTTTGTGTTTCCTCTTTGATTTAAAAGAATTCTTTAATTATATTACAGGTCTTAATACTTTATCATTTTTGATCCACTTATTATTGTTTGTGTTAATTATATTCATAAACCTTTTTGTGTCATATAAAAATTTTGTTTTTAATATGGCCAAATATATTAATAATTTTTATATTGTTTCTGCATTTGGTATCACACTTAGATAGTTTTTCAACTCTTCAAAATTCTGTAAATTCACATATAGGTTCTTATAGTACTTGATCTCCTTTGTGAGATAAAGATCTAATTGTTATTTCTACCTTTTAATTAAATGTTTTGTAAGTTTTTTCTAGTAAGTCATAGACATTTATTAATATAGCCATTATTAGTCCAAGAAAATACATAAATACCCATTAAAGAGCTTCTGAGCTTCGTGATTTCATTATAATCACTTAAGCTGACAAAATTATAATCAAAAGTTTAGAATTTGCTATTATAATTGGTGTAGGAAGTCTTATGTTGTGCTAAATTGATTTTTTTGATTGAGCTTCTAGAAATACTAAAAATACCACTTTGATTCTTATTAGTACCTTGCAGAGTCCTTACAGTTCTACTTGATTCTTTGGCTACACAAATTTGGGAAACGTGGTATTCTGTATTTCCAAAAGAAATAATGCGATTTTCTAATGAGAAAAATTAAAAGGCAGAGATATTTTGTTTTAGAAGAGTACTAAATCCAAAAAACTAATGACAAGAGTATTATAATAGATGAAGACCATATTATTTTGAGAATATTCTTACAACCCTCTATTTATTTTTTAATATCAAATGTCAACCAAAAAAGCCAGCAATAAACTCTATGAACACTTCATGAGCAAAAAAGCTCAAAAAATGGATCGTGACCACAGACAGTTTTCTAACCTAGAAATTATTTTAATGAAACTCACTGAACTTACTTTCTCCCTAAATATTAGCCAACTATGTATAGCATTGTTCCATCCGCATCCTGACTGGCCTAAGTAACAGACACATGATCCAATATGTCCAAACTTTCCTTGGAGATGGGATCAGACATTAAGGAAGGCCTCTCTTCTGAACTTACAGATGTAAAGAGGCCTCAGCACTCATGGAATGGGCTTTTGTGTTGACTTTTGCTTTCCAACACAATTTAGATTGGCAGCTCTAGCTGTGGAAGCAGCTCCAGGTGCTGGGGTGTGCTTTGGAGGTCAGGTTAATAAGCCAAAAGGGAGGACAGTGAAGCGAAGTGAACTACAGACGGGACAGAACATTAGATTCTGCTAGACTGAGTGCAACAGGGTTGTTAGCTGTGGAGTGCTGAAGCATTCCATTAAAAGCTACTGTTTGGATGATCTCATCCCATTTTTGTAATGGGACGGATTATTAGATGTATGATTTTCTTTTTATTGCTGGGCTGGTATCACATGATGCTGGGGGATTTTAATATTGTATTATTCACATTACAGTAGATTCGGAGCATGAAGAAAATGAGGAAATAACTAGGTCTGAGGATAAGCTGACCTAATCCTGGGTAATATTCATAGAGAGCTTTACCTGGAATTCCACTGAGCAAGGTGCCAAAGAATGATTTATATACGGGAAGGAGAACAATTGAACAAATGCTGCAATGTAGCCTGAGGCTTAAATTAAATCTGGACAGAGGAAAGATTGACGGAGGCAATTGGAGCTGCACAAAGTGCCTATCTGCAGTGGGTCAGGAGAGCTGGGAATTAGAGAATTCTTAAGTGCTCCGTGAAAGACAAGTCCAGAAAGCCCACACCAGAAAAATAAAGTTTGTGACTTTGCTTGGCATGGAAATACCAGAAAGGTAGCACTAGGGTTGCTGATATAGCAAATAAAAGTACAAAACACCATGTCTTTGAATTTTTGATAAACAATGAAGAATGTTCCAAATATTGCACAATACATTAAGAAATTATTTATTGTTTATCTGAAATTCAGAGTTAACTGGGAGCCCTCTATTATGTCGGGCAACTGTGCTCCTCACCAAACCTGTCTTACAGTCTTGAGTCAGAAGTCCCTGGTCTAGATGTGTGTAATCTATCCTCCTGTCCCCTGAACCGTGGTGGTCTGTAAAGAGTAGGGAATGAGTTTATACCGTTTCAAGGATGAGACACAGAGCTAAATCTGCCACCTGCTCTGACGGTGCTGATTGAGGGGCAGGCATTCTCCCAGGTGGCTCAGTCTCCCCTTACTGATGATGATACCACTTATCAGCTTTGGCTGTAATAAGCTGCCTTATTGACTTCTGCCTTGTCACTCCTTCAGCTAGCTCCTTGTCACAGGCAACACTGCTTTGCATCTTTCTGCCTTTGCCTTATTGGCTTATCGATAGTTCCATCCGTCTTCTTCAAGGCGTTTGACAGGCTGGCATTTGACTCATCTGTCTTCCCATGATTTCACAGCTACGGGATGGCTGTAGCAAGTCCCTGGAGGTTTGCCCAAATGGCCAGTACTCAAACCAGCCTTTCTATTTTACAACGAGGAATGCTGCAAATTCTTCAGGGCAAGATACAGAATTGCTGACCAATCTTCTTCTACAAGTGCTGAGGTGCAAAGGGTAACTAATATTTGACCTAGTTACTACGACAAAATAGCTGCAAACTGTTTTTCCAGGTGCTCCCTATGAGATCTCTCTGATCATAGCACTAACAGAACCATGTTTTTCCCCAGGTTTCCAAGCAGAGCCAAATAGCCACAGGGATGTGAACCGATTCCTTTCTGCTTTGTACAACATCAAAACCTTGTCAGATGAGCTCTGACAACAAGATTCTTTGGTACTTTTATAAAGAAAATCCTAATTTCTTATGTAAACTCATTGATTTTCAAAGACAGGAGAATAGCTTCCTGATTTTTTTTTTTTTTTTTTTTAAGGTCAGTGTTTAAGCCTTTGGCAGGTGGAGGAGTCATTTGACTTGTAAACTGAGTATGTTTGATTTGAAACTAGCCACAGAATGATACAGCATGATGTAATAGAAGCTTCCATGGGAAAAGAAAATATATAATAGGAATGATTTTAGGGGCCCACACTGTTAGATATCATTTGACGTGCATTTTTATCCATTCCTCGCTGGACTTTGGGCATGAAAATCATCTGGGCAACATCTGTAAAAGATAAGTGAAGGAGTTTTATCAGGTACAACTGAAAGTCTTGTAAAAGGTGTTTCTCTAACTCCAGTTGGTGCCTTTAGGAATTTGTATTATCCTATGGATGAGCATTACACCAAAACTCTTAAAATATGCTCATTTCTTTAAGAAGAACTACAAATGCCTTCGGGGGCATTAAAAATTAAGAGCAAGAGCTTCTATTTATTACATGATGAATCTGTGCCAGATACTTATATATTTTACATATGATATCTCATTTGTCCTTATTAAAATATCCATAAGGCAAATATTAACTTCCCATTACCAGATAAATAAATTGAAGCCCCATGAAGTTACTGGAGTTATCAAAACTGATACAGCTAGGAAGTAAGCTTCTCTAGGAATGAATCCTGCTCTCTCCCTCCAAAGCTGTGTATATGTTAATTTTTTTATTACAAAAATTAAAAAAAAATTCTAGATATTTTAGGCAGACTGAGTTACACTGGGAAGGAGATTGAACGTGGTTTAACCCTTGAATGTTAAACCAGTTTAATATTTGAGAATGATAAGAATATAAGCCAAAAAACAAAGCAAAACCCATTGCCGTCCAGTTGATTCGGATTCATAGCAGTCTATAGGACAGAGTAGAACTGCCCCATAGGGTTTCCAGGGAGTGGTTGTTGGATTCAAACTGCCGATCTTTTGCTTAGCATCTGGGTTTTTAAACACTGCACCACCAGGGTCCCCCAATAATAATATAGGGGGCAAATAAAAAGTAATTATGAGAAACTGGCAAAACAGTCAAGTGAGAAAACTTCATTTTTCTTTTAATCCAAGACAAAGCAACATTAGCTTACTTTTACCCCATTGCTCCATGTTTTTATATAAAAAAAAAAAAAAACTTTAGGATAAGCCTCCTTCCTACATTTAAGAAGTCTCTCCATTATAGGTTTATTTCATGCTGCTAATCTTTTTGGAATACAAAATTTTAATATCCCACTCCCTCTATTTATGAAACAAACATTAATACCTTGTTTGACATTGCGTTCTACATTTTCTTCTAACGTGGCAGAATAGGAAATTTCCAGTGACGTATAGCACAGAACAATGCAACAGCATTTTATTCAATTTTGAGATCCAACAAAATGCAAAAATTGTCGAACAACATCATTAATATAAAATAAAATTTTGCTGAAGGTTGTTCAAAACCGGCTGCAGCAGTACATCCACAGGGAACTGCTAGAAATTCGAGCAGGATGAAAAAGAGGGCATGGAACAAGGGGTATCATTGCTGTTGTCAAATGGATCATGGCTGAAACAGAGAATACCAGAAAGATGTTTACCTGTGTTTTATTGACCTATGCAAAGGCATTCAACTGTGTGAATCATAACTAGTAACAGAAAAGATTTTGAAGAATGCTAATTCCAGAAAACTTAATTGTGCTCATGTGGAACCTGTACATAGATCAAGAGGCAGGCATTTGAACAGAACATGGGGATACTACATGGTTTAAAGTCAAGAAAGTTGTGTGTCACGGTTGTTTCCTTTCACCATACATATTCAGTGTGCATGCTGAGCAAATAATCCGAGAAGCTGGACTATATGAAGAAGAATGGGGCATCATGATTGGAGGAAGACTCTTTAACAACCTTCGTTACACAGATGACACAATCTTGCATGCTGAAAGTGAAGAGGACTTGAAGCACTTACTGATGAAGATCAAAGACTACAGCCTTCCGTATGGATTACACCTGAACATAAAGAAAACAAAAATCTTCACAGCTGGACCAATAAGCAACATCATGATAAAAGGAGAAAAGATTGAAGTTGTCAAAGATTTCATTATACTTGGATCCACAATCAATGCCCATGGATGCAGCAGTAAAGAAATCAAACAACAGGTTGCACTGGGCAAATTTGCTGCAAAAGACTTCTTTAAAGTGTTAACAAGCAAAGACATCACCTTGCAGACTAAGGTGCACCTGACCTAAGCCATGGTGTTTTCAATTGCATCATATTCATGTGAAAGCTGGACATTGATTAAGGAAGACTGAAGGAGAATCAATGCCTTTGAATCATGGTGTTAGCAAAGAATATTGAATATACCATGGACTGCCAAAAGAACAAAGAAATCTGTCTTGGGAAAAATACAGCCAGAATGTTCCTTAGAAGTGAGGATGGTGAAACTTGGTCTCATGTAATTTGGATATGTTATCAGGAGGGATCAGTCCCTGTAGAAGGACATCGTGCTTGGTAAAGTAGAGGGTCAGTGAGAAAGAAGAAGACCCTCAAGGAGATGGACTGACACAGTGGCTGCAGCAATGGGCTCAAGCATAGCAACAATTGTGAGGATGACACAAGACCAGGTAGTGATTTGTTCTGTTGTACATGGAACGAACTCGATGGCACCTAACAACAACAATGTCCACAGCAAACCAAACTCAAGGTTATATATTCAACACGCCACACACTTAATAGTTTAAAATAGTACACCAGTGGTTCCAACAACAAAGCATTGATAAACTGTATTAAAAGTGGTGGGGTATCCTTGGTCCAAAACACTGGTAACAGAAATCATAGAAAAATAGAACTAGAAAGCCATGTATTGAGCGGAAATGACATATGCAGATCTTTACTGAACCGGTTACTTCACCTTCACCAAGCCTGAGGACCTTCAAGTCTCAGGAGAGTAACCTAATTTCTCAAGTCCACTGTCTGTGTATAAAGAGCACCTTAAATTAGAGCCGAGCATTCCATTAAGGGTAGAGCAATTATATTTCATGACTACAGTAAGAGTGCTAACCTTGCACATTGGTCTGTGGGGGACTGGAGGAAAATAAGCCCCTCCCAATCCTGTGATACACATTGTCCAAAGCAAACCTACTTTTTCTACGTCTGCTTCTTACAAAATCTTTGGCCAAAACAGTCATAATTACCTCTTCCCTCATATCTCTCAGCCAGGCAGAGGAACACTTCAATGTAGGGTTGGAAAAGAGTTGGCACATTTTTATAGGAAGTGCCTGCTGTATTTGTCTTCTTGGACTTCCTCCACTGGTAATCAAATCAACAAAGCCTCTCTTCAGCTGAGAACAGAGACATTTTAGGGATGGATGGTTAGGTGACACTTTAGAGAAATGCCGGCTGCAAACACCCAATTGCTTTTTAGCCAAGTTAAGTTAACACAATTCTCATTTATGTGTCTGAAAAATAATCAGTCCTTGAAGTGAGATGGTGTCTGGATCATTTAACTTGAAGAATTAATGGAAAAAGAAGTGATTCTGTTTAACCTGAACCATGATAAAAGGAACTCACTTTGGCCTCCAAAACAATGAAGGCGTGGTGATGCCCCATCACTTTTAAAACCATGTTCGTGAAAAGCATTTACACAGCAATTTTATGGATTGAATTGTGTCCCCCCAAAATATGTGTATTAATTTGGCTAGGCCATGATTCCCAGTATTGTGTGATTGTCCATCATTTTGTCATCTAATATAATGTGTTGCAAACCGTAATCTCTGCCTGTGGTTAATGAGGCAAGACTCTATTATGTTAAAGAGGATTAGGGTGGGATGTAACACCCTTGCTCAGGTCACATTCCTGATCCAATCTAAGCAGAGTTTCCCTGGGGTGTGGCCTGCACCATCCTTTGTCTTACAAGAGATAAAAGGAGAGGGAAGCAAGCGGAGAAGGGGGGCTTCATACCACCAAGAAAGCAGCCCAGGATCACAGCATGTCCTTTGGACTTGAGGTTCTCATGTGGAGAAGTCCCTAGACCAAAGAAAGATTAATGACTAGGACCAGAGCCGACAGAAAGAAAGATAGCATTCCCTTGGAGCTGGCACACTGAATTCTGACTTCTAGCCAACTTAGACTGCGAGAGAATAAACTTCTGTTTGTTAAAGCCATCTACTTGTGGTGTTTCTGTTATAGCAGCCCTAGATGACTAAAACAAGCAAAAAGTGGCAGTAAGCCCTGGAGCCTGCACAATCTCCATTTGTCTTTCACATCAGGATAGAACAGACAAGGACCAAATTAAGAATAAGCTGGAGATATTCTTTTGCCAGGCAAACATGCTCATCTGCTAAAATTTAACAAAGTGAAAAAAATTGCTTATTAACAATATTGGATTCTAATTTTATTTGGGAAACAGCATCATTTTAAAAGGAGTTTCTTAGGTAATTTCTTTCAATATCTTGCTTTTTTATTTTACTCATTTTTCTAGATACAGTTTATACACTCAGTGTCAGAAGTAATATTTTCCATAAATCAAACTAACATGTATTCATTGAGTGCCTACTATGTTCAAATTAATGTACTTCACTCTAGAATGCTGAAGCTGAGAGACCTCAGCTCAAGGTTATTTCACACCATGTTTTTGTTTTTTCTTTTTTATACTTTGCAGGGTCTGAATTAAGCAGCTCATCAAACTAATAGAGACAACTGCTTTGAAGACAAGGGGAAATAGATTTGTCTACATGCCGCATTTATTAAATTAGGCCAAACCCAAGTGACACATGATTCCTGCTGCTAATTAGAATTCTAGAAATAAAATTAAACCACTCTTTACAAAAAATGTTTAAGAGTTTCAAGTGCCTCAACAATGCTTTTAGACTCATTCTGCCTCCCTAGATTGACTGCCACTTGACAGGCATTTTTAAGCCCTGAGAGGTAAGTTTTTTAATCAAATTTTAAAACAATTTTTCTTGATACTTGGAGAAAATGCATTGATTTAAAAAAAAAAGAACATCTTAATTATGTACTTTTGTTCATTATCTCTACTGTTGGGTGATAAAAAAAAAATTTTTAAGTCCCCCCGTTAACGGTAATTGGAGATAGAAAACAAACAAATAACCATGTATCATATTTTTTCTTCTGTGTTAATGAGTGAAACATGGACTTCAGGAAGTCAGAGAAAGAAGGATATCAAGTCTGATGACCTATGCACAGTGAAGAATATCTTACCTGGGGTTAGTACAGGTCATTTAAAGCTCAGTTACATTGTCCTTCTTGCCCTCCCACTCATTCTTTCCAGGCAAGCTGAGTCTTTGGGAAGAACACAAGGAATATGTATGAATGTAGTTCTCTGTATACCAATCTTAGCTCTCAGGGGATCTGAACAGTCCACTTTGAAAACTACTTGTGTGTTGATATGGGATGGATTCACTCCTATGATTTTTTAATGAAATCTTGTTTACATGTTTCTCTTAAACTTGTAGCTAGAACTCCCAAATTTCCACCGAACTGTGGTTTTGACTCAGCCAAACCACAAATTCCCCAGAAGCTTGTTGTCTCCATTTCACTGTTGTGCGTTTCAGGCCATTACTAGAAAAGGAACCACAGTACTCCAGGACAGAGGATATGCTGATCAAACAGCTTGAGTCCTACCTTTCCATCTTGTAATTGGCATAAATGGCTTTTGGGAAACAGATGCTGGATTTGGTAGATTAATCTTTTCAGTAAAGCTAAACAATGTAATGTTAACAAAACATTAGTTTGGTCTGAGAATATGACTATTTCACTTTCTCTAGTTCTGATAATGACATGATCCTGGCCTCCTTTGAGATAACTGAAGATGAGAAAAGTCCTTACCCATGGGCCTTTTTTCGTCTTTACTATGACTGCCTTTCTAGTGTCCACGCTGTTATTTACTCTATTATTTACATTACAAGAATTTGGAGAACACATAATGAGCCATGCCCGTCCATGAGCCAATTTATTTCTCTCAAAAAACCCACAGATCAATATAAAATCCCTTTTTGGATTTGTAAGAGGCAATGGTCTTCAGATCTTTCTCCCTCTGTAAACACCTTTTCCTTTTCCTACCTCTCTCTGTTGTTTTTGTTTTAGCCAAAATGTCCTTAACTTTCTCTTTTTGAGATCCCCATCATAGCCATCCTTCTAAGAATCCTCTTGTCAAGGGTGCTCTACTGGTCAGGAGTCTCAGCTGCAAAGAGCAGAATCCAGTTCTATTCACTTATTAAAACAGGAATTTAGTAGAATATTAGATACCTTGCATACTCTAAGACAAAATTAGAGAATCTGGCAAGAATCAGTCAAGGTTAGGAGTGAGCACTATAGTCCAATCACTCACAAGAATAGTTAGATTGGGACATTATTGCTGCAGCTGCTGGACCCTAAATCCACAACAGACACCATCACCACTACTGATTTGGGACCCTGACTGTTCCAGTCACCTCTGTTGCAAGTGCTGAAATGACTTCTCTGTCCCTCCTTGGGTCACTTACTCTAAGGTCAAAGTCCTGGATATAATTATCCAACTGGCTAAACTGTGTTCATGCTTAGCTGCCAGGAGCGGAAGACTGACAGGTGGGACTTTGCAGTTTAAAACTGGAGGTGAGGTTTTTCCTTCCACTGATTCATAGAATGGTTGATTCACCAGATGCTGAATCATCAGACCCTGGGCAGCCAGGAATAAAGATGCCAAGTGTCAATTACTGGAAACATTCTATAACATAGGCTCATTATATAGAAATGTATAAGACATGGTCTCCGTTCTTGAGAAATTCACACCCATTTAGACAGACAGACTAGTATATCAAAAACACAGTATTCTTGCAAATATCATAGGACATTTCACAGATTATTTGGAGATCATAAAGATAAGAGCAAAGAATTCTGCATATCGCAACCTGGGAAGACATCACAGAGGAGATAATGTTTTTTTTTTGAAGAATAACACTTGTGACAGTTTAATAATTGCTATTGTTTTTTAGTTACTAATATATGTAAAAACGCGTTGCCTTCGAGTCAATTGACTCATAGCGACCCTATACAACAAAGTAGAAGTTCCCCATAGGATTTCCAAGGCTGTAAATCTACAGGAGCAGACTGCTGCTTCTTTCTCCCGTGGAGTGGCTGGTGGGTTCTAACTGTCAAACCTTGGGGTAGCAGTCGAACAGTATAACCACTGCGCCTTAATATACGTAAATGCCTCACATAAATCAACATTTTCAAACCTCCCACCAGTAATCACAGGCAGGTGTTATTAAAGTCATTCCTCACATAATAATCAGAGAGACTTCCTCGAGGTTGAACAGTAAGTGGCCAGAACGTAACCTCAGGCTTCTACACATACCTCTTGTCCTCTAACCACCATAACAGAGTAAGAGAAAGAAAGCAAGGCCAGGCGAATCAATGTGGGAAAAGGCGAGAGATTCCCAGTAAAAACCAAGGAAGTTAGAGGAGTGTGAAAATCTGTTATTGTTGTTAAGTGCTGTCGAGTAGGTTCCAACTCACAGTGTCCTGTGTACAGCAGAATGAAACTGCCAGGTCTTGTGCCATCCTCATAACTGTTTTTATGCTTGAGGCCATTGGTGCAGCCACTGTGTCAATACATCTCATCAAGGGTTTTTTTTTTTTTTCCCCACGGACCCTCTATTTTACCAAGCATGATGTCCTTCTCAAGGGCCTGGTCCCTCCTGATAACACGTCCAAAGTACGTGAGAAGTCTTCCCAACCATGCTTCTAAGGAGCATTCTGGCTGCACTTCTTCCAAGACAAATTTGTTCTTTTCTTCTGACAGTCCATGGTATGTTCAATATTCTTTGCCAACACCGTAATTCAAAGGCATCAATTCTTCTCTGGGTTCCCTTATTCATGGCCAGCCTTCTCACTCATATGGTACAAATCTAGTAAAGTAATAATAACAAATCTGTTTTTGAGCCTTACTGGCTGGCAGTTGGAACACTTCAAGGTGCCTAGGAAGATAGGTCTGACTACCTGCTTCTCAAAGGTCACAGCCTTGACAACCCTGTGGAGGAGTTCTACTCTGCATACATGGCATTGCCGTGAGTTGGAATCAACTCAAGAGCAACTAACAAGGACAACGACATATGTAAGATAGGAACCTGAGTGCTTTATGTATCTAACTCATTTAATACTAAAATTTAATACAATCCAAAGAAATAAGTGTTATTATTAGAATTGTGATTCACGGGGGCTGGGTATCAGTGTCATGACTGAGCTAGAGATCAAAAAGTTGACATTCTCTGAGGGGTTTCCCCAGTCTAGAAATTCTGTAGCTGGAAAAAAAAAAATCTAAGTAATCAATAATAAAAACAACACGTTCGTTCAACCATGCCAGCAGAAAGACTGATTTATCTTTCTGAGGCCTTTATAGAAAATATTATAAAAACAATATAATATGAAGAAGCAATAAAAGATTTTGTAGCCAAAAAAAGTAGGAAAATAAGTGTTATGCAAGTGTGTACCAGACAATTAATTTGATAACAACAATTAATATGTTTTAATATCATGTTTCTGGATTTTTGGTGTTTTGTGATGTTCACCAACTTTTTAAATGTGAAATTTGTTGTGATTACTTATCTTATTTAAAACAAATTTGCTTTTATATTTAATGCTGTAAGTTTTACAGATTTTTCTTAAAAAAGGTCTCTTTACCATAGTGTATGTTTCTGTCTCCACAAAATCTAGAACTACCCCTGAGTATTAGATATCTGTTTTCTTCTTACCCAGTCATCTTATGACAAAAACATTACCAATAAAACCTCCAAAAAATCTCCCAAGAAGCTACATGTGAGGATTTACTTGTATGAGCTAAATCTCAGTTGTTTTGAGACTTAGACTAAAATAAAATTTGTTTTTATTTAATACCTTGGTTAGTAATAGTATAAGCTAAAACTATAATCTAGGGAATTTTTTTTTTCTAATTTAAGAATTTACTAAATATTATAGAAATGAACTCTGTTTCCAAATTTTCTCTGGCTTCTCTCTAACATTCATATGCTAAACTTCTCTAACACAGTTGTACATGCTAGCTCTACCACTCAAATTCTACTCAGAAGTACCACTTTCCCTAGTTTTTTGTTTGTTTGTTTTTAATTACTCCAAAGATGTTGTAGAGATATTTTATATGCCATAATTTTATAGGCACATGTGCTCCTTTCTATTCTTACATTGCAAACAAATGTTGGCACATGCTTACTAGTGTTTTGTACTTTGGAACTCAGCCCATCTAAGCAATACGGAACATTTTACTTAAGGGCTACATAATATTCTGTTGTATGGTTTTCCTGTGGGTTCTTTAACCACTTATCCATTGTACGTAACCTAAATGTTTAACATCTTTTTAACATTAAGTCATACCCAGTGACTCAATGACTATCTTTATACATATGTCATTTCTCAACTAAGGAAGATGAATTCTAAAAATAAAAAAAAAAATTAAAATTATGTGATTTTTGACTGTTAATAGCTATTGCCAAGTAGTTATTGATAAAAATTCATGAGAGGGCCTATTTCTTCATGCCCTCACTAGTGCTGTCTCCAGGTTGTCTTTTGCTTTGATGCTTATTTATTTATTTATTTTTTTGCCAATTAAAAAAAATGATACGAAGTATTTTTTCCAACATTCTGTTATAAAACTTTTCAAATATACAGATAGTTTGAAATTATTTCACAGTAAACACCTGCATACCAACTGCCTAGACTGTAGCATTGACATATTACTGCGCTTGCTGTTGTGAGTCAGAATTGACTGAACAGCAGTGCGTTATACTTGCTGTATCACACATATACCCATCTAGCCAACTCATTCACGTACTGTGATGATTAATTTTATGTGTCAATTTGGCTAGGCTACGGTGCATAGTTGTTTGGTCAAACAGTAGTAAAGCTATTGCTATGAAGGTATTTACATATATGTGATTAACATTTCAATCAGTTGATCTTAAGCAAGGCAATTACCCTCCATGAGGTGAGTGGGCCTCATCCAATCAGTTGAAAGCCTCAAGAGCAAAAACTGAGACTTCTAAAGGGAGAATAATTTTGCCTCAGTACTGTAATTTTTTTTTTTTTTTACTGTAAATAGACATCCAGCCAGAATTTCTAGCCCACCACTGGGCTCCTAATTTTGGACACAAGCCTGCCAGACTGTACAACCTATTAGCAGACCGATGGATTTTGAACTTGCTAGTCACCACAATCACGTGAGCCAATTCCTTAAAGTTGCTCTTTCTCCTTGTTTCTCGTTGGTTCTGTTTTTATGGAGAACTCTGAGTAAGGTATATACTATGAGGTTTTATTTCACTTTTCTCTTACTATGTGCAAAATTGAGCAATAGTATTAGATTTTCTGTGAACTATTTTTTCATAATCTTTGACTATTTTTCTACTGAGTTATTTGCCACATAGATTTACAAAATTTTTAATAAATAAAGAAATTTAGTCCCTTTTTTGTGTTATGACTTGCACCTGTATATTTTACTTTTTATTATATTTTTGCCATGTAGAATTGCATTTGTATTTTTATGCAGCTTGGCCTATGTTGGAGCCCTGATTGCACAGTGGTTAAGAGCTACGGCTGCTAACCAAAGGTCAGCAGTTCAGATCCGCTAGAAGCTCCTTGGAAACCCCATGGTGCAGTTTTACTCTGCACTGTAGGGTCGCCAAGAGTAAGAATCAACTCTACAGCAACACGTTTTTTCAACAGGTTTTGATCTATTTAATCTCTTTTCTTTCTTCTGAGTTTTGTGTACTCTACAGAAAAATTCCCCTTATCTGAGACTATAAAGTAATTTTCCAATGGTTTATTCTAAAGTTTCATGTTCTTTTTTTTATTCAAATGTTAAAATATTTCCTCTACCCAATATATATTTTACTGTGAACTGAGAATTAGGAATTCATCTCTGTATTTTTCCTGTTGTCTAACCATTTTTCTCCAAAATTAAAAAAAAAAAAAAACCCTTCATTTCCCCTATTATGAAATTGATTTTCACACTGTAATGTAATTTGGGTGTATTACAGTATTTTATCTTCTTTTCCTTTGATAGCACATTATTTTAGTCATTGAAACTTTATATTTTATCATAATATTTGTGTATTCTAGTTTCCATACTATTCTCATAACTCTTTCGTACAAATTTTCTTGTCGATTATTTCTGTTTATTTTTCAATATTATATTTGAATCATGTGGACAAGCTTGAAAACCTCTTTTGGTAAATTTTGGGGGATCTTATTAAATGTACAGGTTTATTAGTAACAATTGGCTTGCTTATACTGTTGAGTTTGTGTGTTTTTTTTGTTTTTTTCCCCTGTCAAAAACATGATATTTGTTGAAGTTTTCTTTTGCCCTTTAGTGTCAGATTTTGGATAGTTCTTAAAATTTCTCCTGCTCTTTGTTTTGAAGTTGCTATTAGAAATATGGTCTTGTAGTCCATTATATCTTCTACTGTTCAATATTTGACTATACAAAATCTGTTTATACCTGCACAGTGGTATTTATCCAGTCATTTCTCAAAATTATTTTTATAGGCTAGCAGTTGGTTTTCTTTGATTTTCCAATTAAAAAAAAATGTAATCTACAAATAATTTTTTAAAATCTTTTTTGTACAGTTTCACCCATTCCTATTGGTTATTTTTCTAAGATTGTTAGCCAGTTCCTCCAAAATAATATTAAATAATCTTGTTAGGTGCTGTTGAGTTGATTTTTGACTCATAGCTACCCCACTAGACAGAGCAGAACTACTCCATGGGGTTTTCTAAGCTGTAATTTTTATGGGAACAGATCACCAGGTCTTTCTCCCCCAGGTTGAGTTCAAACTGCCAACATTTGGTTAGCAACCAAGTGCTTAACCCTTGCACCACCTGAGCTCCTATAATAGTATAAAAATTCTCTTGATTTCTGACTTTAGCGGGAAAGGTTTAGTACTTTCCCCATTGAGCATAATACAGGCTGATATATCCATATCATTAATAGATAGATGATAGATAGATAGTCTTATATATGCATATATAGGTAGGTAGTTTTATAACTAGTTACATACACATGTATGAATTTATGTTGTTTCATACAGGTAGCTGCTATCCAGTCAGCTTCTGACTCATGGTGGTCCCATGAACAACAGAAAAAAAATGTTGCCTTGTCCTCTGCTATCTTTGCAATCTTGTTATCCAAAGTGTGCTCTCTGGCTAATTTTTGGACACAAATTGCCAGGCCTTTTTTTTTTTTCTTCCTAGTCTGTCTTAGTCTGGAAAACCCACTGAAACCTGTTCAACATGGGTGACCCTGCTGGTATTTAAAATACTGGTGGATTAACTTCCACCGTCACAGCAAACATACAAGCCACCATGGTACAACAATAGACACATGGGTAGTGGTATGCATCTATAGTGTCTATATATAATCATAGAAACTTTTGCTGTCATTAGTATTGACATGTGTGTGTTAAAATATCCATATATTCAAAACTTCAAAGTGTTTAAAAAAATCACTACGATACCGAATTTTATCTGGCACCTCTTCTGTATCTATGGAAATAATCATTTTATTTATCTACTAATATGTAAATTGTATTAAAAGATAGATTTTATTTTTTAAACAAACCCCACTTGGGCAGAGTATACTGTTCTTAAAATGTCTTAGTGTTTACTAAGGACTTCTATGCCAGCGGTTGTAAGTAAAATTGATCTCCAATTTTCTCTTTTTTGTGTTGTTATCTTTTTCAGGCTTTTGATGTTAATGTTATACTCAATTTTAAAAAAACAAAATACACCCTACATTTTTTACTCTCTGAAATTGTATAAACGGTCATCAAGTCATTTATTACTTAAAAGTTACTTAAAAGGACTCAGAATAATAGAGAAAAAATATGAACATATTATTTCTTTTCTATTTCTTCTTTAGTAAATATTGGTCTGTCTAGAATTTCTCTCATAGAGTAATTTTTGGTAATTTATTCCCTAGGAAATCCCATATTTCACACAGATTCAAAAGTATTTTGCATTAAAAAAAAAAACAAAAACCTGTTGCCATTGAGTCGATTCTGACTCATAGCAACGCTATAGGACAGAGTAGAACCACCCCATAGGGTTTCCAAGGAGCGTCTGGTGGATTTGAACTGCCAACCTTTTGGTTAGCAGCTGAGCTCTTAACCACTATGCTACCAGGGTTTCCATTTTGCATAAAGCTGAGAAAAAAATATCTCTTATGATCCTTCAATTGCCCATGTTTTTTTGGTAATTTCAACAATGTAATTTCTTATTTTCCATATTTATGCTTTTTTTCTCTTCTATTATTATTTACTTAAGGACTCATCTGATATTTTTCCTCTGAATAAGCTAGTTAGTGGACATTTATTAGTTCTAAAGATATTTTGCTTTCTATTCTGCTTCATCTAGACTTTATACTGATTTCTTCTTTTTCTCCTTTCTTTAGTTTGTTGTTATGTGCCTAATGCTTGAAGTCTGATACTTATATCATTCATTTACTTTCTTACAAGTTTATTAATATTTGCATTTAATACTCAGTTTTCCTTTTGGCCTTGTATATTTTATATCCTATATGTTCTGATTTATAATGTCTTTATTACTGTCATTTTACCCACATTAGGCAATTTTTATTTTTACTTTTTTATTTGAATCAAGTAATGCTTGAGAATATGGTAGTAATATTTTGAATTTATTTTGTTTTTATTTTTTTATTTTATTTCTAGTTCTGTTTATAATTTCTAATTTTATTGCATCATAAATGAAGAATGCTGGCCATGCCCTTACCCCATTTTTGGAATTTATTAAATGTTCATTTTTATATGCAGTACTATTTTTTTCAAAACTTCCTATCAAAGAAACGAAATTGAAAATTAAGTATGTCAATCTAAAACAAAATGGTGACTGCCTGAGAAGACTGATTGCAACTTCACTGTCAAGACACCAGCTACCCTGTCAAACCAGCTGCAGCTAGTTGCACACACAAAGTAAAAATAGCTCTCACTAACCACTTACAAGGCGTCATTTAAAGAACATCAGATTCACAACTACACAAAGACCTTCCTAGAAGTTAAAGTCATCATCTGTCCAGAGATGTGACTTGACTTTGATTTTCAGATTTGTCTTTTTCCACTTCAGAAGGAGCACTTCACTTCTCAAGCATGACACTGCAGGGCAGAGCTTGATGTCTTATCAAAAAAATTGTCCCTTTGTCATTCTGTCAACCATGTTTTGTTAGATGTCATAGCTTGAAAAGAAAGAAATAAACAGGTATTGTGTGATGATACCTAAAAGTATCATACTTCTCTTATTTCTGTCATCTATTCAGCTGTAATGGGCTAGGGTAAGGTTTTTGTCCCAAATTTAATCTTAATCTTAATTAAAACTCTGACATCATCCTACTCTGCTTCTCCAGAACTCCTGGGTAGTGTAGACGTGCTCTGTTTCTCCACTCCAAGGCATATTGTAGACTCCAAACCAAGGTGGCACATCACATGCAGAAAAAAGTTCAACTAGAAGTTCAAAATCCTTCTTCTTATCTGTGGGGCTTAAAATCACACCTACCCACACACACCCACACACCCACACATACACATCCACACACACACTCACCCCCTCCCCTCCCACACACACACTCACATACACATCCACTTTATGGTAGTATTCAGTTGGAATCACCCCCACAGTATATTAGAGTTGTCATGGTTACAAAAATCCCAGAATGAGCTGGGAAGATAAAGTTGGTTCTTGCTTCCTTAATGGAGACCTGAATTGTGTTGTTATTGGGCAGTAAGTTTAACTTCTTCAAAATCTGGTTCAATGACATTCCCCTTGGTTGGTGTTCTTTTATCTCTATGGTAACCTGGAGCAACCAATCCCTTACAGTGTATGACTATCATTCTAATGAAGAAAGAGATTAAAAAACAAAGGAGTGGGGAGGAGGTAGAGAGAGAGGAAGGGAAGAAGGAAGAGAAAGAGGGAGGAAAGGAGAGGAGGGAAGGAAAAGCTACCATATTTAATCTGGAAAATATCCAAAAATTGGACTGTGCATTGTTTTTTCAAGCTCAGGAATAGTTTACATCCAACTTTGTCCTCTTTCAACCTCACTTTCTAGTAAAACAAATCTCCTTTCCCTTACCCCTTGCCTGCACTGATCCACCCCTCTCATTCCCTCTGTGGACTCACTGTGTTTTGTGACCTTCAGGGCCAAAGAAAATCCAAAATCTGCTCTCTTCTTCTGACCCAAATGAAAGACTTCAGTGGCTTATATAAATAATAAATAATATAAACAAATAATAAATAATATAAATAAGTAATAAACACTTGTTTGGGAAAGTTTTATTCTGGTGTTTTAAAATTTCTCGTATAAGGTTTTATTAGTCTCATCATTCACATATTGTAATGAAACAAGATGATTTCTCTGGGAAATTGTTCCCAGTGAGAACACAATTATTAAATACCACCATCACTGATAATAATTAAACTTTTATTACCTCAGCTTCAACCCTGTCAGATCAGGCTCCCTAGATGGTGACTGTTTGTGTGTGAGGGGCTTTAGAAAAGTGTTTAGCATTAAAACTAAAGATCTTTCCTGACAAAGTGGAGAGCCTGGGGAAGCAGATTGTGCAGAAGCCCTCTTTAGATAGGTTAGCAGCACAACTCTCTTTTGTTCTTGCTGCCTTTAACTAAAGTTTGAGAAAGGAAATCCCTTCCCAGTGAGGAACAGAAATGCTAGGAAAAAAATGTAAAACAGATTGACAGGAATGTGACAAAGGAGGGGTCACTAGGAAAGTTGGAGTGTTTTTAAGCATCAGCTCAGTACTAGGCAATTTTCTCTGATACCCAAAACACTTAGCAGTAGGGGCTCAGAGGGATTAAGTGATTTGCCAGAAGTCCAACGCATTTAACTAATAATTGTTAAAAGCGAAATTCAAGCCAGGACTCCCTGTTCCAATACGTTTTCATTTTTTCTATACTGTGCTATCTTTTATAGGTGAGAGGAAGATACATATACAGAAAAAAAAAAAATGAGGAAAAATCTGTTTGCTTAGTGTCTTAGGCTGGGTTCTCTAGAGAAGGAAAACCAGTGAAGCATATTTATATGGAAAGAGAGAGAGATTTATCACAAGTAAAAGGCTCATATTGCTGTAGAGGCTGGCAAGTCCCAAATCCGTGGGTCAGGCACCAGGCTAGAGGCTTCTCTTGACTCAGATAGCTACAGGGACTGAAGAACCCAAGATCAGCAGGTCAGATAGCAGGCCACTGGCTTGTGGGCTGCACAGGCTGACAATTACAAGATCTGCAGGTAATGAAATGGGAAAATACTGCTTGAACATCCAGATGGCAGAATAGTTAATGTTTATGGGAACTGATGAAACCCCTGTGAGCTATAGCATGCCTGGTGATTCTTCTCTCACTGATTGTTCTCTCTTAACGTTGTAAAGGTTTAAGTTTAACCTATGTTTTCTCTCTAAAGGTGAAAAACAAGTGATAGGATCCGGGAACCGAGGAGTCAGGAGACGGTGATATCAGAAGACCAAACTTCAGTCATGCCAGAAGGGACTCTAAGAATACCTTGAAAAGATCAGCACATCTGGCAGGCAGTTTGCAAGAGCACCTCAAAGGGGAATTAAAAATTTTCCAGATTCCTCGGACTTAGCTTTTCTTTCCCTATAAAATCCTCCAGCTGGAACTTTTGAGACAGACAGAATTTGGGAGGAACCTAACCCTTCCTGGATATCGGTATTCAATAAAGCCCTCTTGCTGTTTACCTCCCTCCTGTCTCAGTATTGGCTTTGCTGCAGGCAGCTCGAATTCACGATTTGCAGTAACAGTTAAGACAGCAGGCTCCGGCTCATGGGCTGCAGAGGCCAATGGATATTATGATCGACAGGCAATACAGTAAGATGCTGGCTCAACTCCCAAGGTCCGATGATAACAGATAAGCTGGATGCAAGATCCAGAGCAAGCAAGCAAGCTTTGCCAGAACATCCATACATTTACATTGGATGCAGGCCACACTCCTGAGGAAACTCCCCTTGCAACTGACTGGTTGATTACATCAGATCACATCATGAAGAATGACTACATAACTGCCAAACCACTGAGAATCATGACCCTGCCAAGTTGACACACAATCTTAACCATTGCACTTAGTGTTGATAAGTGTAGGGCTACAGTTAGTTTTAACTCAACTGTTTGTAAGTGCAGTCATTAGGTTATCTTGAGGGTTATCTACAGTGAGGAGGCCTGGATTAAGATTGGTATGATGAATGAAGGTAATCAAATTTATGAAGTTGGCAAAAATAAGACTGGGTGAATGGGGAAAAGTAAAATATTATTTTTCATGCTGTAGGCTTAAAAGAAAACCTCACCAAACTCACCAGTGAATGGAATTTCAATCCAGTCTAGTGGAGTCTCTGGGACAATTTCTGCCTATGGAGGCATAGGACCCCTCATGGCTACTCACAGCAGATTCCATTATGCAGGTGATGACATTATTTCAAATCTCATCATGGAATGATCACAGCATCATACGGCTGCCAAAGCACTGAGAATCATGGCCCAGTCAAGGTAACATACAACCTTAACCATCACAGATGGTAAAAAGGGGGAATTTTTTTTTTTTTTTTCAGTGATAGATGGCTCAGCTAAAGCAATCTGAGTAGGTTAAGAATGGTTATCTAAAGTTATATTTTGGCAGGGAATTTTTTTTTTTTTTCTTAGAAGAGGACTGTATATTATCGCAGTCTTTTTTTGCTGAGGTTAATCTTAAAACAATATTAATACATCTGAAACACTTACTATGTGACCATCGTAAGAGCATTTGCGTTTATACAACTTCACATGTGTTGATATAATCAGAATACTGAGAAACTCTGCAAGGCAGGCCTGATGGTTATTAGCATCTTTTGGACAAAAGCTAAGGAACAGATAGGATAAGTATCTCATCTGAAGTCCACAACAATAAGTCTTAAAGTTTGTATTTGAAATCAGGCAAATTTAAATACAGAATCTGGCCTCTTAATTGTTCCAGTATTTCATTAACCTGGTACCAAACCCAACTACCATCAAGTCAATTACCGACTCATAGCGACCCTGTAAGACAGAGTAGAACTGCCCCATACAGTTTCCAAGGAGCGCCTGGTGGATTTGAACTACCGACCTTTTTTGTTAGCAGCTATAGCTCTTAACCACTACGCCACCAGGATTTCCAGCCTGGCACCATCTGTCCCATTACAAGTCAAGAGGAAAAGCTGAGAAAGGTAATGAAAGGTAAACCCATTTCTAAAAATGGAATTGTGTTCTTCTCTTGAAAGAAGACAAATCCTCCCCTAGTGATTTAAAGGCACATGATGGGAACTCATCTCTTCATGATTACAGAAATGTAGAACTTTAGATCTGAATAAAACCTTAGATATCACCTTAAATTTCTCTATTCCGTAAATGAGGAAACTAAAACCAAAAATTGTTATTGTCTTGCCTGAGTTGACACAGTCTTGGGTCAACAGTTGCAATGAGTCTTTACAGCTAGTGTCATTTCCATTACATCATTATTTTTCTATATGAATATTTAAAAAAAATGCTGATTAACTGTCATTTCTTTTTTCTTCCGGTCAGCCTGCCACTTTGTGACCAAAGCCTCAGAGTGCCTGAAAAATAGAATAAAAGCTAGAACTCCACTTACATGTCCCACCTCTACTGTGCCAGGTGAGGAGCGACAAAAAACGTGCTGTGTGCCTGGCTGTCATCATTACCCCTTACGCTAATGCCCATTTCATTTAAAAAGGAGTTATTCTCTTCCAGAGAGTGTTGCTGTTTTCCTTCCCAAGTGACACAAGCAGCAATGTCACAGTAACTTACTTCTGATTACTACAACTACAAAAAGTAAACTCCTATGAATGAGTTTGCTGTACTTTTTTAAAGATTATAAAGCGGTGATGGCTAGCTCTGTGCTTTTAATTCCTTGGGTTGCATACTGGTCTCAAAGGCAGAGATCTAAAACTAAAAGGAAGTAGCCAGAAATAAATGCATTTGATTATTCAGTTATTAAGATTTTATAGTTGGAGTAAGGAGGGGGAAAACAGCTAAGAAAACAAAGCTAAAGCTGATTCCGATTTAGAGCTTTCATAGCATTTGATAAATCTTCCTGGGAAATAAATACCAGCAAGAGACAATGAGCTGGGGAATCCTTTCAGCTTGTTTCATAAATGAGAGAAGTATATTGGAGTGTAATTAAAAGCATTAATAATATAATTAATGGAATTTTGAATGTGTCTATCACCAGACATTAATTATCTTGTAGTTGCTGGAATAAATAATGATAACAATGTGATTAGTGTGTTACATGCCTTCTGAATATTAATGTTGTTGAACCAAGATACATACAAACTAAACATTTTTTTCCAAAAAAAGCGGCGTCTTCATTAACATGAGCTTAAGGTATTGGAGGGAGTTAGGATCCACCAATGAACATGTATTCTTTCTGTTCAAAATCAACTTCATGAAGAGTCTAAAGAAAAAATGAATAAATTTAATAGAAAAACATAAAAAAACAAATCTGCAAGAAAAAGCATATCACTTAATAATCATGAAAATAAAGATATACTGAACTAGGAGAAAGAGATGGTATTAATAGAAAACCCTAACAAGAATAATGGAAATAAAAACAAACAGGTTTGAAAGGCATGCTTTCTCATGGGCAACTCTATCATGATTCTTTTTATTCATAAAATTGTATGTGTCTTGGCGTGGTCCTCTAGATCCCCAATATACTCAGTTCCAATGTGGGAAATGAGACCTGGGAAGTGGGCTCATTTCATTCTTGACATTGTACAGTTTCCAACTTTAGCTGTTGTTTTAAGGTGAAAGACAAAACTGCCTCATCTCTCTATTTGAGTGTTTGAGCCACATAGTATCATGTGCCATGGAAAATAATAATGCTTTGGTAGGTGCATTAGAATGGTAATGTAGCATAACAAACACCCCCAAATCTCAGTGAAACATACCAATAAGGATTCATTTTCCGCACGTTTGTGGCTTGAATGGGGGTTCATATCTAAGCTAAGTAAAACTGGGCAGCTCTGCTTCACCTGTCACTCATCCTCCTCCTGGGCCCATCAGACTAGCCCAGGAAAGTTTACCATTGGCCAGGGCAGAAGAACAGCACTTGAGTAAGTCTAATTACACAAGCACTTTCTATGAAAGTACTTTTTTTTTTTTGTATTAATATTACATCAGATAACATTCTATTGACCAAAAAAAATCATATGGTTGAGTCAAGACTAAAAGGACAAAAAATATTCTGCTCCTTTTGTTGGAAGTTTTACAAAGTCACACGGCAAGGTCAGGTTTACAATATCCCATAGGAAGAAGCCAGGCATATACCACACAAGAAGCATGTTGGATGTAAAGAGCCAACAGTAACATCAAAAAATGGCTACCCAAAATAATTTCTTTTACTCACTCTGTAATTACAATCTATTATGTGCCTTAGGTTGGGTACTCTAGAGAAGAAAAACCAGTGAAGTGTATATGGAGAGAGAGAGAGATTTATCTCAAGGAAATGGCTCATGCAACTCTAAAGGTTGGGAAATCCTAAATCTGTTGCTTAGGTGTCAAGCTGGAGGCATCTCCTAACTCATGTAGCTGCAGGGGATGAGGAACCCAAGATTAGCAGGTCAGATGGCAGGCTGCTGGCTCACTGGCTGCGGAGGTTGATGAATCACAAGATCAGTGGGCAATATGTCAGACAGCTGGCTCAAGTCCTAAGCACTAGAAGTCAGATGATGACAAGCTTAATGTAGAACCCAGAGCAAGCAAGCAAACTTTGGCAAAACATCCATGTGTATATTGGATGCAGGCCACACCCATGAGGAAGCTCACCTTACAACTGATTGGCTGATCACATCAGATCACATCATGGAGGACAACTACATCATTACACAACTGTCAAATTACATCATTACATAATTTCCAAGTTACATCATTATACAACTGCCAAACCACTGAGAATCATGGCCCAGCCAAGTTGACACACAGCCTTAACCATCACGTTATGCATCCTTGTGGGCACTTATTGCCAATTGTAATTGTTGTGGGGTTGCGAATTGCTCACACAGGTACTCTGAAACCCAGAGAAGAGGTAGACACTGCGTGTCAACCTTACCTTTCTTTTTGTCTTATTATCTCTCTCTCTTTTTTTTTTTTTTTTTTTGCTTATAAGCACAATTTCCACCCTCAATTAAAAATATTATTTTGATATGTTTACATTTGTGAGGAACTTCAAATCTTTCAGGAATAAGGTAGAATATGTTGTTTTTGTCTTGTGCTATCAAGAATATTCTGACTCACTGTGACCTCATGCGTTACAGGGTAAAGTTGCTCCTTAGGATTTTTTTTTTTTTTTTTTTTAGCTGTAATTTTTACTGAAGCAGATCTCTAGGCCTTTTCATCCACAGTGCTACCCGGTGGATTCAAAGCGCCAACCTTTCAGTTACCAGCCAAGCACAAACTGTTTGTACCAACAAATTATCAGTGTGATATATAAGAATCAAAGTCAAAGCGGGAAAATACACGTAACATTTTGTAGATGATAGAGTGAGATGCAAAGAGTTTATAAGACTTGTAAAAATTTAGATGGGATAACTTAGAAGAAAATTTCCTTAATTAGTAATTAAATATCACTTTGTGTTTCACAATTTTATTGACGAAGTTCGGCCTATAGAATCCAGTTTGTATCACCATTTTTTTCTACATCACATATAAATATTCACCTTTATCTAAATGGCTACAGAAATCACAAAATGAAATTGTTGATTTTATTTTACTGCTTTTTATCAACAAAATTATGTATTTTTTCCATAAATAAGTTTCTAGTTTTCAGCTTCTAAATACTAGAAGCTGCATTTCACTGCTTTATATTTAAGGCAGGAATGTATTCCAGAAGTTATGGAGAAGAGTTTAGTCAGGATCATTTGGGCTATAATAGAAATTCTTTTGCTTATATACACTCGCAGCTGAAACCAGGACCTGTGTAAGAAGGGAGATCCAGGTTTATAAGATCCATTTTATTGACTCTAAGGTAGGAATATGAATGATCTGAAAACCCAAAGTAAACTAATTTTAAGGGTGGAGATGTTTCCCTGGTACTATCATTGCTCCCCAAGGTCAATATCATTTCCAATATTATAAGGACATATTAGTGAAGGCCAAGATCCAGTTATTCTGCCTGGACAGGGCACAGGAACTTAAAAATAACCCTGACATGCACAGGTAGGTCCAATTATTTGTGTCTCAGACAATGACTGTGGATGTTAAAATAATAGAAAGAAGAATGGTCCTGGGTTTTTTTTCTCCATGACTTAAGCAATTATATAATTTAGACACTCAACATCACTCCTGACTTATGACTGCCTTACAATCTATAGAATATTTAGTTCCCCTTGGAAGCAATTACACATGAAACATCATCATATATTTATTTGGTAGACAGTCATTTCATAGGTTCTTACAGTGTATTTGGAAACCCTGGTGGTGTAGTGGTTAAGTGCTACAGCTACTAACCAAAGGGTCAGCAGTTCAAATCCACCAGGCACTTCTTGGAAATTCTATGGGGCAGTTCTACCCTGTCCTATAGGGTTGCTATGAGTCAGAATCGATTTGACGGCACTGGGTTTGGTTTTTGGTTTTTATAGTGTATTTTAACAGTACTAGTGTCATGTGTTTTTATTTATCATTCAGACCAAAGAATATCCTGGTAGTTGTAAGTTTTACAAAGTAGTCGAAAGTTGCATAAAGTTGTAGAAAGTATTAAAGTGGTAAAAATTAACTGAAAACAGTAGAATGTAGAAGTAATAAGTAGACTTGGTTTTAGTGATTTGTTTCGAAAATATTTTTAATGTTAATATATTACTAAAAAGTGAAGTTGGAAATTAAGGTATTTACAGATAATTCATGCTTAAAACAATATTTATTACGCAAATAGAAGATACCATTAGACAACTTTAGAATTTTATGCCTCCAAAATAAGATGGTATACCTAAAGATAGAATTGTCTTAATGTAATTAACATCTCTAAAATAATATTTCCTTTTTTTTTCTCCTATCATGATAGTTGGGAGTTTCTGATTATTAAATGATTAATTCATGGAAAACAAATAGGAAGAATAAATGGATTTTGTGGGCAGTAAGCTTTTCTAGGGAGCCCTAGTAGCGCTGTGGTTAAGCATTTGTCTGCTAACCAAAATGTCAGCAGTTCCAATCCACCAACTGCTCCTTGGAAACCATATGGGGCAGTTCTACTCTGTCCTATATGGTCACCGTGAGTTGGAACCAACTCGATGGCAATTTTTTTTTAAGCCCTTCTATATATGTGTTCTTTAAAAATAGGTGGTGATTTGACAAGTACCAAGATGTATTTTGCCTAGAGTGAGTCACTTTCCCAGATTTTTCTTACCACCCCATCAGCCTCTCCATGTGCCCAGGAAAGAGGTGTTACTGACTACCCATGTAACCAACTTGCCAGGATACATCCATATCTGAGTTTGATAAGAAGCCAATACATAGACCATTGTTTGGAGATACATTAAATATTTCAGCTTGAAAATAATCTTTATTGCATGCAGTTAAACCACAGTAAACCCAAAGGGAAAATGAACTCATTTACTAGTCTTTAACAACAATAAAAATGTTTTAGTCATAAAAGCGTAAAGACATTAAGAGTAATTAACTAGTTCCAGGAAACATGTTCCTTATAAGATTCTTGAGAAATCGTGATTTACAAATAGTTGCAACTGAGGGAAAAACCAGGACACCCTAGTCATTCAGTAGCTAAACTTTCACGAATTCGATATAACCTTTAAAGTTCTTTCAGCAATAAACAGTCCCTGATTAATAAAGATAACTGAGTAAAAAACACAAAATGTGCTTATGTTCTGTGTTCACATAAGTCAATATTAAGGAATAAAATCTTAGGTGGATACTTGGATTTTCTCCAAAGATTTATGCAAAGGTAATTCAAAACTATTTGTATCCAATATACATGCTCAATTCTAGAAGAAATATTTAATAAATTGTGGAAAATTCATGCAGCAATTAGAATGATGTTTATAATTTTTAAAGAAATAAAGAAAATATTAAGATATAATTGTGAGATACAAGGCTGCATAGTTTTATATGTACAGTTTAATCTCAATTATAAAAATATCCATAATACATAGAAAGAAGGACATAAGGAACGGTGGTGGTATGGCAAATGATCACAATTTTCTTCTTTTTTTTTAATATAAAGAAACAAAACAAAGCAGGCCAATATAGTACTATGAGTATTAAAAATCTTTAAAAAAATATCATTGTATATCTACAACGTGTAATGAACTCTACTAGGCATTAAGAATTTAGTAACATTTCCTCTACATGTAGGTGTGAATTTCTATTTTCTTCTCAGGGAACTGAGTTACTACGCATTATTAAAGGATTCAAGGGGTTATTGTATTAAGCATTTATCAACCCTACTTAGTGACAATTTCAGAACCGTTAGTTTTTAAGAAGCTAGTTCAGTCTGTAACTTAAAGAAATCCTTAAGGTTCTTGTGCCTTTACGATTGAATGAGCCTCATAAAACCAAAGATTTATTCTAATCTGTTGGCTTTCCAATCAACCCCAAATCATTTCTTGTGTACCGTATCTTTACACACAAAAAACGCACGCCTTCTATATTTGTTTGCCAACCATGCCTTTCCCCCTCGAGGTATTTTCCTAAGTGCACTATGCTAATTTTTTTACAGCAACATGTAAAAAAGTGATATAGCGGTGTTTATGAAAATACTTCGTGAGGGGAGGGCGCGGTTGGCAAACAAATATAGAAGGTGTACGTTATTTTCGTAAAAATACGATAGTTTTCTTAGGTCACTTGCTTACTGCAGTTGTTACTTTAAATAATACTTACCCAGAACCCATAATGTATTAAGGTTTTTAAAATTCTTTTTTGCAGAACAGTTCTTGTCTTCTCAGTTGATATTCCCGTAAAACAAGGCAGCTGTGAATTTTCCCTTTTTTATTTTTATACATAAGTGGTTACATTTTAGAGACATGCATTTTTCAGATATATTTGCAGTTCGGGCACGAAGTGTGTTTTGTTGTTTCGTTTTTGGTTTTGTTTGCCTGCTTTCATAAGACAGAGTCAAATTTCTAGCTAAACCAAAACAAAATTGAAAATTTTACTGCAACCAATCACAAGCTGGAGCCAGTCTACTCTTCTTCCTAGAACCAGGTCCCCACCGATTTCCTGAAGTGAAGAAATAAATGCGAAGGTTCTGAGATCATGAGGATAGTACCAGTTTGCCTCATTCAAGCCATATGAGAACAGTTGTTACTAAACACTTTTTCCTTTTCTCATGACTAAGCCTAAAACAATAATGGAGGGTCTGCAATGTTGCAACTTAATGTGAAATTGAGATAATAAGCTGAGATAGATTTAATGTACATAAAGCTGGAAAAGTTAACGGTAATGAAAGGGAACAGCACTCAAGTAAGTGCAGAGAAAGGGCCAGAGGAGATGCTTCTGTTTAAAGCATCATTCTACAAGACCATCATTTTCTATATTGCATGACAAAATTTTCTGTAATTTACTTATGTTTACTAAAACAATCCCAACAATACATAACTCTTGAGGTCGTTATCAGTCAGCACCCAGGGAGAAAATGGCTTCTACTTAACAACCTCCTTAAGACTGTTTAGTAGAATCAGAGGATGCCTGAAGAACTGTCCAGGGCTTCAAACGGTTCATTCCAGTGTGAACCCTTGCTGAGAATTTGCATTTCCACCCCAGATACACTGAATCACAATCTACCGTTTAACAAAATCCCCAGGTTACTCTTATGTATAATAAATTTTGAGAACCACTGCCCTACTACTGGGTTTCAAAATTGGCCCCTAACCAGCAGCATTAGCATCACCTGGGAACCGGCAGTGCCATAGTTAAGAGCTACGGCTGCTAACCAAAACGTGGGCAGTTTGAATCCACCAGCCACTCCTTGGAAACTCTATGGCGCAGTTCTACTCTGCCCTTTAGGTTTGCTATGAGTCAGGATCCCACTTGAAGGCAACAGGTTTTTTCTTTTTGGTTTGGGAACTTGTTAGATATGCAAATTCTCTGCAGACATTTAAACTGGAATAAACCACTTCCAAGTCATGAAACTGTCCTAAAAGCAAGAGGACTTTTTTCTAAAAAGCACGAATTCATTTGGAATGAAAACAGTACACCAGAGGCTAATACCACCAATCATAGAAAAAAGGATTGTAGAGTCAGAACAGGTAAGAAGAGCAATTCATCTAGATAATTCCTCAAACTCCGCAGAGGACTGCAATTAATTCAAGGATTGTGAAGTAAATATCCTTTGTAAGTTGACCAGAGTTTTATTCCCCATAAGTTTAAATCTAATGCCATGGATTTTGTGGACATTCAAAAAATACTGATTACTAGTAATGATTTTATACGTTCAGTGAAATATTTTCCTGCTCTACAACCCTTTCAGTGTCTACTTTAAAACTTTTCTATGGCAACATATTTTAAACTATTTTATACTTAACATAGAACAACAAAGAGAGGAAGACTTTCAACCTTCAACAAGATGGATTGACACGTTGGCTACAACAATAGGCTTAAGCACGGCAGTGACTGTGAGAATAGTGCAGGACCGGGCAGCATTTTGTTCTGTTGTACATGGGGTTGCTATGAGTCAGAACTGACTCTGGCACCTAACAACAACAAAAGCGTACTTTCTATAAATGGAACTTATAAATCAAGAATAACTTATGGCAACCCTAGACAGTAGCTTCATATAAGCAAGGTCATATCATGGCCATTGTTTGCTCTAGACTTTAAATATTTACTATTATTCCCTATTTTTACTCCATCCTTTATGATGTCAGTGTCAGAAAAACATCATTGAAACTTATTTGCTACAAAATATTCCCCTGCACTAAGGTCATGGAATAAAAGGGAAGTCATTATTTATATTTCTATTATCAAAATTTAAGGAGGTCCTTTCTGAACCTTTTAACTGTGTGTCTAGAATTTAAATTCCACTGTTAAACCATTGTTTACTGCTCTGTGTGCATGAAGGACATTGAATTTTAGACTAGCCAAAAAGCCATACCTTCCTAAATCACAAATTCACCTGTCAAAATTTGTGTCTTCTTAAGAAATTTTCCATGCCCTGAATTGGCAACTCTGGCCTTTTGTTATTTCTATAGTTCACAATACGATTGCAGAGCGAGGGCATTTGGCTGAAGATTATACACAACAAAATGCTTTAGATCTACCTGAATTTCTTAAAGGTATTCAAGGGGAAGAAAAACACATCCTATTGTTTTTCATAAAAAATAATCTTCTAGTAGTTTAATTCTTAATACCTTCAAGAATCAATCCCATCTCAATCTTATCCTCAGAGCATTAACATAGGTTAATAATGGCCCAAGTGTGTCTAATGTAGAAGTATTTTGCCCTTCTACATCTCTATTAACAAATGGAGATATAACCCCATCATTAATAGTTTTGAAAGTGGTGGTGAAAGGTGACTTCCACTCATGCTGGGGTTTGAGGGCTGTGCATCTCTTTGAAAGCCTGATATTCCTTTACATAAAAGGCTCATACAATTAGTCTATCTAAGGTTGAGAAGTAGTCAGGTCTTGCTTAGTATCAGATAGACTCATACAATTTCAATTCTACATACTACATTCCCTGTCTTAGAGAGCCAGCCATACTATGCATGAGCAGATAAAGACTGTGGGCAGTCCTGTAGAGAAGGCAAGGGTTCAACTTTCTTGACCACATTATTCATGTTGTATTAAATCTCATAACATCCTATATGAAGAAAAATATGACATCAGGATTGGAGGAAGACTCATTAACAACCTGCAATATGCAGATGACATAACCTTGCTTGCTGAAAGTGAAGAGGACTTGAAGCACTTACTGATGAAGATCAAAGACCACAGCCTTCAGTATAGATTACACCTCAATATAAAGAAAACAAAAATCCTCACAACTGGACCAATAAGCAACATCATGATAAATGGAGGAAAGACTGAAGTTGTCAAGGATTTCATCTTACTTGAATCCACAATCAAAGCCCATGGAAGATGCAGTGAGGAAATCAAAGGTGGCATTGGATTGGGCAAATCTGCTGCAAAAAATCTCCTTAAAGTCTTAAAAAGCAAAGATATCATCTTGAGGACTAAGGTGTACCTGACTCAAGCCATGGTGTTTCCAATCATCTCTGAAACCTAGACAATGAATAAAGAATAGGGAAATCCTGGCGGCATAGTGGTTAAGTGCTATGGCTGCTAACCAAAAGGTCAGTAGTTTGGATCCACCAGGTCCTCCCTGGAAACTCTATGGTGTGGTTCTACTCTGTTCTATAGAGTCACTATGAGTCAGAATAGATTCGATGGCAATGGGTTTGGTTTTGGTTTAAGAAGAATTGATGCCTTTGAATTATGGTGTGGGCGAAGAATATTGAATATACCATGGACTGCCAAAAGAAGGAACAAATCTGTCTTGGAAGAAGTACAGCCAGAATGCTCCTCGGAAGCAAGAATGGTGAGACTACCTCTTACATACTTTGGACAGGTTATCAGGAGGGGCCAGTCCCTGGAAAAGGACATCAGAAGGTCAGAGAAAAAGAGGAAGACCCTCTACAAGACGGATTGACACAGTGGGTGCAACAATGGGCTCAATTATAACAATTGCAAGGATGGCACAAGACTGGGCAGTGTTACTTTCTATTGTACATAGGATCACTAAGAGTAGGAAATGACTCGATGGCATCAACAACATCCTATAAGAACTATATTTTTCAGAAAACTCTTTATTGAAAAGAAATGAGCCTAATCCAAAATCTCTGTCTCTTTTATGGATAAAGAAACAGAACTGTTTGATTAAATATTTTGTCCCAGAATACAGTCTGTTCATGGCAGAAATTGATGCCATCTCAGATATCCTGACATAGATACTATGGTCCTTCATTACCTTTGTCCTGCCTGTGCTCACCAGTCATTATTCTGAAATTGTAAATGGAATCACTTTTCCAAATAGGCTAGCATTTATCATAAAATTATCTTCAAGTTGGGCGCAAAGCTACAACTGCTAAAGGGTGCCCACATTTTAATAATAATATATTCTGGTATGTTAATAACTAAATCATACCGAATGAGATTGTCCTGCATAATAAATAGTGATGATGTGGTCCTTTTTCAAAGGGCTTTCCAATATCTGTCACAGTTCCCAAGATTTTAATAGAACAAACACCCTCTCCTGTATTAGCAGATCAGGCCTGTTTAAAATGCCTATTTTCTCCACTTGCACTAGCCTCAGCTAAGAATCAAACAAAATGAAGTAGTCTTAGAAGTCTTTTCTTCAGAGAGTCAATTAGAGTAGTGATACAATTTATTTTTCCTTTTCTTATTATTTCTTGCCTAATCTTAGAACCTGAGCAACTGAGTCAAATCTTCTTTTCAAGAATAGGTCAAATGAAATACAATAAAGCCATTCATATTTATCCATATTATGTTGAAATAAACCATTTCGTAATGAATCCATTCTCATTTATCCTTGTCATTTTAGGTTGGAACCATTCGTGTATCCTTGAAATACTCCGTTTCTATGGAATTTTACCATAAAAATTAATGCCTACTAGGTAACAGTCACTGAGTACATGGAGGCACAACACAGTCCTGGCTTTCAAAAATCTATTTCCAAAATGAAGAGAGATAACGAAATAAGTCAATAGAATACATCATAATGAATCCTATTATAGAAGTGTACACAGCATGCCAGAAGAGCAGAGAAATTCCAGAGTCCCTAACGTCACGCCTGTGACACAGAATTGCAGTACCATTTTCTTTTCTTGTTTCAACTTTGTGTGTTTGTATAAAGAAATGAGAGGAAATGGTAATAAATAAATAGGTACTAGACAGGCATGGGGATGAGTGTGTGTGTGTGTGTCATGTGTTCATAATCTTAACTCCAGCCTGAGCAATATTTTTTAGGAGAAAAGTTTAAAGCCAAAATAATAATTACATTCCAGATGCTAACTGCATTGGTGCCCACTGACATTTGGTCATCTGCATATGAGAAACCAACCCTATCCTTTGAGCTCCAATCTCCATTGGAGCTGCCATAACCCTTATTTGGCAGTGCTAACTCTGGGTGTCTTTTCTGTCCCTTCCTATGAGCACACTCATCAAGAATTTTATTTGACCTTCCCAGAGGCTTCTTGAAATAGAAGGGGAATCTAAGGAAATGCTCTAATCCTCTCTTTTACAGATTCAGTAAACACTCTAACTAGTCATTTATGTAGCCTGATAGCTTGTCCTCCACTGGATTTCCTTGCTGCCTAAGATTCAGACAGGACTCCAGACATACTCAAACAACCTCTGAAAAGTAAATTTATAACCTAGATCATTTAGCTCGTTTTAGAGCCCCATAAGCAAAAATTGCTAACAGCTTTTAAACCATAAGATTTCCAATATTAAACAGGAAGAGCGTTCTGTTCAGTAGCTAATTATCAGGGAAAATGAACAAGCCTCAACCTAAGCCATGTAAAAATTTTAAAACAAATTATAATCTTTATGGAAAAGCCCACATAAAGAAACAAATCTAAGATGGGATCATTTTTTTCCCATCCTCCTTGCAGATATCTAATAGCGGTAATTATGCTAATATTAGACAACTGAAAATGAGTGTGGTAAAAAATGATTTAACCACTAATATTAAAATCTACTGTATCATTCATAACTTTGTTTATCAAAGATTGTCAGTAAACTTGAATGTCTGTTATGAAATTCTGTACCCCCACCCCGGTGCTCCACTCTGTATTTAAAATATGCAAATAACCAAAATCAGTCCACTATACACTGCTTCCCCAAACCACCAAAAAGCATTACATTTTACTGGAGACTGTATGATTTAGACTTGATGTGTTTTCTACTATAGAGTATGAGGCAGATGTGGGGAAGGCATTAAGGGGAAAATGAAGTAAAATTCCACTAACCTCCTTTCACCCCAGTGAGTGGCAGAGGGTAATACCTGGAAGAGACAAGATGTCCCACAAAATTTTGCTTTTTAAAAACCACACTGTATTTCTTCCCACACTCATAAGTCTGTCATAATTCATAAAATTACATGAAAGCTTTCTATCATCACATTTCGTATGGCTAAATAGGAGTATGATATAGGCATTAGAACTTTATAGTGGAAACCTAGGATACTAAAAAAAAAAGTTGCTTGTCAGAGTCAATTCCGACTCATACTGACCCTACATGACTGAGTAGAGCTGCCAAGTAGGTTTCCAAGAAATTGCTGGTGAATTCAAACTGCAGACCTTTTTGTTAGCAGCAGAGCTCTTTCAAATTTGCTATTGATGTCTAAAAAATTGAAGCTGAAAGTAACTGTATAGGTCAAATAACTGTTACCTTCAAATGATAAAAGTGATTTTAACAATGAAGATTTTTTTTTTTTTTTTAATTCCTGGACCCCAGACTAAACCAGTTGTCATCAAGTTGATTCCAACTCATTCCAGGGCATTGGGGGTTAACTAGATAGGCATCTGAGTCCCAGGTTTCTTTTACTTTTCATTTGATCATCCTCAGCATATTGGCTTTGTATGAGGTTGATCTTCATCCTAGCAGGAGGGTTGCCACAGTAAAAAAAAACAGTAAGCATGCATCAAATCAACCAACAGAGCCAGAAGAAAATGAAAAAAATTTCTTCATATATGTTTTTCTACAGAAAACTGTTTATAGAAGCTTAACCCCACCCCCCCAGTAGGCTTTTCTCTTAACTGGTAAAATTGTATGTCATGGCCATACCTAAATCAGTCACTGGTAAGAAAAATGGAATTCTGTGTTTGGCTTAAAATAATCATAATATGTCCCTTCAACTTGTTAGGACTGCTGATAGATTAGCAAGTGACCTTGCAAAGGAAACATAAAATTCGCACACATGAGTTAAAAAAAAAAGAAACGGAAGGGGGAGAGTTAGCACCAAAAAAAAGAAAAAAGTCATTTGCTCCATCTGGCTTTTCATATGATGTTATTTATTTATTTATTGTTATCAAAAGACGTCACCCTCATCCTCCTGGTCCTAGAACCTTGGACATTCTTACATGCCACTACTGGAAGACTCAAATAATGCCTTTCTAGAGAATAATTTGGTAACATATATCAACATCCTTAATGATACATTGTTGTTTTTGTTTTCTGATTCTGTAATTTTATAGCTAAGAAGTTATTCTAAGAGAACAATTAATTATATGAACACAGTTTTATAAATAAGGTAATCAAAGTGACATTAATATTGCTACCAATAGTATTAGCATTAGTGTTTGATTTGTGTTAAATTTCCCAAAATATCCTGGTGTTTTTGATATACTGGAATTTGTGTTAGACTAAAAACCCAACGGTATTTCTCATCACATCTCTTGCCAATACAGGATGTCCGTTGACATGGTTCCTGCTATCTTTGTGCTATAGTGATGACCATTATGACATCGACAGGGTTACTTTTGGGTGAATGGATCAACAAAGGGTTCAGGCCATACTGAATAGTTGTATATCCACAAAAGTACTCAGAAAGTGAGGATTTATTTGTTCCCTATGTGGCCAAAGTCTAATATACAGTAATTACATCCTTTCTATGACCAATATCACTGACCGCAAGAAACTTGGGAGGATATCTTTGCCACCAGGGACATATTAATGGAAGTAGATATTGACTTTTTCTGTGTCATGGGCACAGTTATAATTTATCTAGTCTACATTTAATGACTAAGGGGAAATTTGTGAATCTGTTCAGTCCACAAATAACTAGTAGCATCACAAGAATTATTTTTCTTAATGATTTCTACTTTTAAACATTTTCAGTCCTTAAAAGTTCCTACTAGTGTAGCTCCTGTATTCACCACAAAGTAAATCTTATTTTATTTTATCATATGCTCAAAATCTCCCTGTTGTTAATTAAAGTGGCAGGGGATTCATGCAAACACACAGGAGTAAATCGCAGTAGTCCTAGCTAAATTGACCTCTTGATTCTTTATATTATCCAGACAGTTCTAAATTTGTGTTTCTATTTAATAGAACTCCCGTTGCCTGTTGCGTTGCTGCAAATGATACCAATCCTCAGTTATTAGGATCACATCACTTCAAAATAATGACCTCACCTTTCTACAAACTAATTTATTCAAATGAAAACTGGTACAACCTTAACAGATAAAGGTCAAGGATATATGACAAGGATACATTTATCAGTAATATGATCAAGAGTCAAGAAGTTCAATGAGCTGAGTTATGAGGAAATGTTGTAAGGCAGAAAGAAACTGAATATGATTAAAAGAAAAATCAGTGAAGTTCAGTTAGAACCTAAAAAGAAAGTAAAATAGGGTTAGCCATAATATGTATGAATTTCTCTAGTATTATTCCTAAGAAGACTCCAAATGTTCCCACTCAACATTATTTAAAAATATGTAGAAAATGTTACCATTCAACTTCAAAATACATCAACTTATAATAATAATGAAGGCCTGAAGAAATTAACATATAACATGACACTTGACTACAACAGACAATTTCAATATAAAAGGTCATATAAATCTGTTTTGGAAGTACAGCCAGAATGTTCCTTAGAAGCGAGGTACTAGGGACATATTATCAGGAGGGACTAATCCCTGGAGAAGAATATCATGCTTGATAAAGTAGATGTCAGCACAAAAGAAGAAGACCCTTAATGAAATGGATTGACGCAGTGGCAGCAACAATAGGCTTCAGTATAATGATGACTGTGAGGACAGCGCAGGACTGGGTAATGTTTAATTCTGTTGTACATAGGGTCACTATGAGTTGGAACCAACTGAACAGCACATAACAACAACAGGTCATACAAGGCCTAGAAAATTTCAATGGAAGGAAGCCATGAAATTTCAGAATTAACACCTCCTGATCCTTCACCCGCAAAAAATGGCTGTATTTCTCAAAAACAAAGATAAGATAGAAGTAAACTTGAAATAGAACAAGGCCTATAAGTTATTTCTATCAAGGCCTTGTGAGTCTCATTAAACTTTCTCTTTAAGAAAAGATGATATAATTATTTACACCATGGGATTTATTTAATTTGTTTCTATCCAAGTTTGGCTGTCCTAATCCAAGGTATCTGGAAAAGTTATCACAGTTTCAAGTTATTTTCACATATAACTAGCTTAACAATGGGAGCTCTCAGATTGTTTAAGAACACACATTCTTTCAGATAGAGAAACGTTTTCACAGAAGGCTATCATCAGACACTTGGCAATTCCCCTGCCTCGAAAATGAGAACCTTTCTCAGCACATGTGGGAATTCAGAGACTGCACACATTGGTTAAACTAGAATTCAAATAGTCAGCCAACATGTGGAAAACATCAGCAGAAGTTATTCCAATGATCTCACGTTGGCAAATATGGTATTTTGACTGTTTCCAGAATAAACAGATCATTCTGCTTGAGTATGAACACCCATGTGTGAACACACGTAGACACACAAGGATTTGAACAAGAGAGTAATGGGGCAGAGCAGTGGCCCAGGAAGTAAGGAAGATATACATACACTTCTGGATGGCTACAATCATGCAAGATAATCCACACCATTGCTTAAATAGCTGAGTTCTATAAAAGGACATTGAGTCAAAGAAAAAATGTTGTGCAGGGGGAGGGTGAGGACATGGTGGTAAAATCCATTTCCCACTTCATCTAAACACCATCTATGTGCGTAATGAGGGACACTGGTAATTTAAGAATTAGGATAACTTAGAATCTGAATGATGCTCACTTTGATAAAATGTACAATTGAGGTTGTAGGTATAAGAAAGTCAAGAATAAAATACTTGATGGTTTAGATAACAAGTATTCTGGATTTTTATTTCCTAAAGGCATTTGCCTGTCTCATTTACTGACAAGTTCCTTTATAACTAATATTAACATGAGAAGAAAGGTACTTGTTTAATGGAAGTTTCTGGCCCAAGAAAGCAGGAAATACCTTGGGTATAGCTAGACTTTGGACATTCTGCAAGGACTCTTGGGGATCAAGAAAGGGATTTGGCTTTATACAAGGTTACTTTTATATTTGAAAAATTGTTTTCAATTTAGAAAGTTGGTTGCTAATATTACCAAAATTAGGAAAAGGATATATATCAGCCTTCCCCTATTCTCCTTTTCAAAATGATCCAAGAGATAATTTACCAATATTTTGGGAAGGGATAAAAGATTAAAACTGCAGTTTGAATACTTACCTGAATTGTGGAAAATAACATTGTACGAAGAAAAAGAAAACTGGAGTCATTCTACCACCTACCACCTACAGCCTCCACATAAAGGCATCTCCTTAATGACTTCATGTTTCATTCAACCAATTCTGTCCCACTAGCCACAGGACTTCATCTGTGAAATGAGGAAGGTAAATTTATTACACACTCTTATAGTAAGGGTATTGGACCAAAGTTATTGTTTGATCTCAGTTAAATAATTCTCAAACATGTACACATGATGCCAATTAATTCCATATTATCAAAAATGCTACTTCTAGTCATAAGAAAATTGGGTATGGATAAAAGAAGACTCTATTTACTTTGTTTACTTCTTTTGTATTTTATTATTTTCATTATTCTGTTTTCTATTACTGCTGTGTGCAAATATAATGTAGGAAATGGTAAGTGTAATTTAACTCAGCTCCTTTGGTAAACTTCTAAATTAGGTATGTTAGTGAAGACTTATTTCAGTTGTGTGTAAGAGAAGTCCAAGATTGCCATGGTCTAAACAAGGTACGAGTGTATTTATTGCCCACATTAATGAAGATAAGCAATCAATTTCTGCATAACAGGTGTTCGTGAAGTCCACAGAAAGTTTACTTCTAGCTGACTACCTCACAGTCCATTAAGAATGACTCTTATCCTTATAGTCAAAGATGGTGGCATCTGTATCCTGGAAGGCTAAATAGAGATTGTGATAAAGAAGAAGTAAAATACATGTGCCAGAAGCTCCTTACAGACAATCAGAAGCTGACATAAGAAAGCCACATTTATGTCCTATTGACAAGTAATTGGTTATGTGACTGTATCTAGCTGCATAGAAGGCTGATAAATTTGTTACTCTTTGTGTCTTAAAATTCTATCACTGTGGATCAAGGGCACAATGAGGGACAGCCAATACTTATTAGTCTATTTCAGGATGTGTCTAGTTTTGAAGTCTGTGACAAGCAATTCACATTCATCCGTCCAACAATCTGAAAAAATCAGCCGGTATGACCAGCATAGACAACCACCTGACACATTTATTAATGTTCTCATTAGACAAATAAATAGGTAAATATAATTTCACTGTGGCCTCCTAAATCTCTGCAGTTTACAAATTCTACAAAAAAAAAAAAAAAACAAAAAAACACCAGAGTGCACTATAGCATTTATTTTATCTAATTTTATTTCTTTATTTACTTATTATTTTTAATTCAGCTAGAGTTTTCTCAAATTTTTCACTGGGGATTTACAGGTATGTTTACTGCATTAGCATAAAATACTTTTAATCATCAAGAAATCTAAATCCCTACGTTGGGATTAACATTGAAAACTCTTTGCTGTCGAGTCAATTCTGACTTACAGTGACCCTATAGGACAGAGTAGAACTGCCACATAGCATTTCCAAGGAGTGCCTGGTGGATTCAAACTGCCTATCTTTTGGTGTTTTAGGACCTTTTGGGTAGTCCCTAAGCTCTTAATCATTGAGCCACCAGGGCTCCATAGTATTTTTACGCACAATGAAAATGAGTTCTGTAGTGTGAGTTACTCAAAATCACACAGTGAACACCTGCTGATTTTCTGAATGTACAAGCTGAGAATTTTTCTAACTTATATTTGGATTTATTTTTACTGTGAACTTGAATATCCTAAGATTTTATAAATTCAGAGTAAAGAGATAAGACACTATCACAGCAAATAAAGAAAACAAAATATGGTTATATCCAATTCTCCCGAAGAGTGAAGAATGGCTAGCTTTTTACCATTTATCTTTGCCCAATAGCTACTAAATAGTTAATGGAAAAAATGGCAAGGAAGAGTAAATTTCTTCTTTTCTTCTGAATCAAAATTATTTTACTAAACTCTTATCTAAAAGCCATACTTTCTAATGTGTAGAAGAAGATAATGTTCATAATGTCAAATTCACTCAGCTTAGATGATTATTGCAGCATTCAGGAAAAATAAAATAGAAAACCACATGCTTGCCCATATGAGTGGAGTCAAAATGTCATGTGAAGGTTGGAGCTTTTAGGAAAGGTGGGTATGAATTATATTAATCTTCTTACTCACATATGGAGTACTTTGATGATGCTGACTATTGCCTTCAACCTTCTTTCTTCATTAAAAAAAAAAATTCCGTTTTTACATTTGAAGCCAGAAGACAGTGGTCAAGAAAAATAAACAAAGCCAAAGAGAACATAGCGCTATTTTTTTCATATCAGAAACAAAAGTATATCTTAGAAGTAGATGTCGTGACAAAGTAAGTTGTATTTCAAGTATGCAATCCAGGGAAGACAACCCATTTATGGAGGTAAACCCTATGCACCTTGTATCTTCAAGGGCCAAAGTAGTAGTATCAGAAGAATACAACTGGCTCTTCCTTATTGTTGGTTAATTCTGTTTACTCTTTCAAGAGACTAGTATGTCTTATTGCTAAAAGTGAGAAATTAAATATGCCTGAGACTGAAGTGCCTACCAAGCTGTTCCAAAAGAATATTCTGAGAATTTGGGTTGTTTTAGATTTAGAGTCCTTGAAGGAAATCAAACTAAGCTCAGATAAGAGCTCCAAATTAAAGATCTTGAGGTCGTTACTATTTGGTGATGATTCAGCAGGGGTTCAAAATGAAAACAGTTTCCCTATTCAGTATATTTCATGATCAATATTATAAGAACATTCTATAACTTGGGAGGAGGGATAAAAATTCTGACAGTTTTATAAAATTAACTAAAGATGATACAGAAAATTCCATATTAAGAGAGAAAAAGGTAAAACAATCTGCCCTGTGTATACGAACACATTTGAGGAAAGCCCATCCTATATATTTTTTGATATAATAAAATTCTGATTATATAGGGAAATTCTCACATACTAGTTGCAAAAATAAATGTATTTTTAAGTAATTTATTTAAGGCAAGTTTATTGAGTACCTATTTTATGTTAGTTACTCTTTTTTTTACTCTAGTCAGTGTAGGTCATACAGTTGTGAGCCATGTAGACTATGTCCCTTCTATCACAAAACTGAGGCTTAAGTAGTGGAATTAAATGACTGCACATAAAGCATTTAACATGGTCGGTACTTAAGTGATCAATAAATATTTATATAATAATAAACATTACTATTATATTAGTTCATAATCAGAGTAAAATAGGTAATGTAATTTCAGGCAGAAGGATATTTTCATTCATTTATCAACTGATAATTATTGTATAAGAGTCAGAAACCACACGACAGCACTGGAGGTAGATGTGATATGTTATTACAGGTAGGATTCCCTAGAATTCAGACTCTGAGATGGATTAACACATAAAATATTTATTGGGGAGTGTTTTAGGAAGAACATCTTCAGAGAAAGGGAAAGAAGTAAGTTGAGAAGAGAGAAAAGTTGGGCTGCAAAGCAGTCACAGCTGATTTTATGAGACACTTTGAAGATGCAATGTCATTTCAGAGTTGTCCCAAGTTGGTGGTTCAATAAGTCATTGAGTGTAGGCAGTTGACAGGCAGGAAGCACAAGCTTGGGCAGAGTTGCTTCCATCAGACAAGAGAAAGTACCAGGAAGTGCTGATAGCTGAGGAAGGTTAGCTAACAGCAATTTCCCAGGAGAATACTTTTCTTCAGTCTGAAACCAGATCTAGATGGTGCAGCACACTAGCCACTACCATCCACCCCTTGTGCCACTTAAATGTATTTCTTTGTTTAAGTTTTCCAAATAGCTTCTCCGGAAATTTTACTTTATTTTATTTTATTTTGGGGGGACTTATGAGTTTTTTTTTTTTTTTTTTTTTTTAATGAGAGGAAGGGCAGAATCGTAAATTAAAAAAAAAAAAAAACAAACTATAGCCCACAGATGAACCTGGTTGTAAGGCCACAGCTGATGCTCAGTGTCTCTTCATCTACTACCAAGTCTAGATTCCACTTAGCTTTGGCCTGCCCCTCTGTTGATTTGGGTGGCATACTTAGTGGAATGACACAGACTCTCCACCCCAAGGATTCTGAGCCCTGGCCACTATGTCCTTCTCAGGCCATGCCTGTTACATTTGTACATTTACTATCAAAACTGGGGAAGGGGATATCAAAGGAGGCTCAAATGAAAGGAGGCTTCCCCAAGAGCTAAAAAATGTCTTTCTATTCCTCATTATGTAACATAAACCTGACCAGTTGCCATCAAATCTATTCCAACTGTGTCTAACTAGTGCTCCAAGGGTTTTCAATGGCTAATTTTTTGGAAGTAGATGACCAAGATTTTCTTCTGAGGCATCTCTGGGTAGAACTGAGCATCTAACCTTTCAGTTAGCAGCCGAATTCCTTAATCATTTGTACCACCCAGGGACTTCTACATAATTTTTACCATATTCGTATTTTAATTTCTGTGTGCAGAATAAATTATAGGCATGCAAGTCAAAAAAGCGGAAAATTCAATAAGCAACTATTCACCTAGAGGATGGAAAGAGAATATGGGAGCTTGGACCAAGATGGCTGTGACCCAAGTGGTGAAAAGTAGACAATCTCTGTATATCTTTAGAATGTAGAGTTAACAAGATCTACCAAGAGATTAGATATTTGGTATAAGATGAAGAGAGGTGTCAAGAATTCTTATTCACAGAAATGGGAAAGACTTGAAGAGGATTCTCTTTTTTGGCAATGAGCGGCTTCTACATTCCAAAAGACCCACGTGAAACAAGGTCATCCTCTACTCCTATAGAGTGATATTTTCACTTTGGAAACCTACTTCCAACAGTAATACTGTATACATTCTAAGGGAATACTCTGTAGCATCTAGTTGGCTAATATCAGTTCCCTCATATACTAGGTATATTGGCCAAGTGAGCTTCTAGGAAGTTTTGTAAAACAGAACGAGAGTTTTCACAAATTACTTTAGTAGCTTTCTCCAGCTTTATTTACCAGTTTTCCACTTTCTACCCAAGTCATATAAACAAATCGGAGTGCCTAAAAACACCATGGTCTCTCTCACCTCTATCTAAAACTTTATATCCCCTAGAAACTTCCTTTAAGATTATGTTGTGGTGTTGATTTCTCCAGAAAAGTCTTCCCTAACACCCATCACCCAGTTTTTCCTGAGGTTCTTATGGTGTTGTATACTAACATATTGTATAGCATTATTCAGATTATATTGTAATTAGAAATCCCTGTCATGTTAGATCTCCCCAAGACAGATAAGATATGATTAGTAATTGTATCCCCAACAGAGTGGGCATTTCCTGACATAAACAAAGCACAAAATATATATTTCTAAAACATATAGGTAACTTCCACTTCATTTTTAACAGACAACGTCCTACCTACTTAAGAGTGTGTTCAACAAATTACTTGGAAAATGAGTCAAATCTAGAGCAGGTTCTCAAACTTTATTGTGCTAAAGAACCATCTGAATAATTCATTAAAAACAGAGATCAAGGACTCACGCTTCTGGATATTAAGATTTTTTTTTATGTTTGAAGTGGGGACACTGATGATTTTGATCCAGGTTTTTGACAAATTAAAATTAGAGACACATAGAACCAGGGTTCTCAGAAGAAATAATAATAATAATAATTTCTCATCCAATCAGGTAAGGTAGCATAATTGGCAGTTGGAAGTCTAATATGGAGAAAGAGATCTGAATCCTAAATTCTTATTTTTTATTGTAGAAGATCAAAATCTGACAACAAAAGATGCTTAGAAAAAGTCAGAGCTAGAATAAAATCTCATTATAAGTAAATAAGGCACCTTTATATCCTTATACCTATAAATTTAAGGATTTTATTTAGAAAAAAAGTTGATTTTGCCAAGGTTGTTTGAAAGTCCCTATTGTTGTGAGGATGATGAAGGACTGGTCAACATTTCCTTCTGTTGTACATAAGTTCGCCATGGCTGGAATAGACTCTACAGCAGCCATTGATCTATTTAATTATATAAAGGGTTTTAATTACTAGGTTGGCAGTCAATATATTTCAGTGGAGGTTTTAAGTTTTGTTAATTGCACATTGAGACAATCTTTTAAAATGACGTACTAGTTCAAACTCCAGAAGATTGCCTTTTTACCTAAAAATCAGGCACATTTCCATCAATTCCACTTCCTTATAGTGAGGCATAAAAGTCAGCATTCTCCAGATAAATTTATGGCTTCATTTGTGCTAAGCTTGAAATCTCTCCCTATTGCTTTTCTAAGAAAGAAAATAATAGTTTTTTCTAGAAGAAAACATTCCTAAAAATGGGGTGTTTTTTCAAATCTATCTTTGATTGGGAGAAGAATTGACAAACATAACCATTCAGAGTGAAAACACCTAGAGATATATGACTGTCTTCATTTTTTTAGCAACATGAGAATACAGTGAGCTGAGGTAACTCTAGGGAAGATTGAAATGTTATATGTGTTAATATTTCTATTGTATCAGTCAGTTCTAAGTAAATGGCCATGAGGCTTCAAGCTTACTTTAGTAGAGAAAGTGCCACCTCTAAAAGTTTTTTTTTCTTTTTTTTCCTCAGAAGAACAGACTTCACATTCTACCTTGAATTATTTGAACTACCTTGAATTGCCAATAAAGTGAACCTGTAAATATGCAGACAAATGGCTGAAGCCACTCAGATACCTGTGTCATTCTAATTCTTCTCCAGGTACATATTATTTATTCTCATGTCACCCACTAGCAGGTTCCATGCATCTGTGCTTAGGCAAAGAATCATTTAACTTTGTGCCACCATCATACATTGTTGTAAAACTCCAAATAAGAAAATGGGAAGCAGGAGTAGAATTTATGATAAGTCTTCCAGCTCCTCATTTCATTACTTTTGGTTTATCATGGCAGGCTTCAAATGACTTTTATGCACCTAGTTTCTCACCACTTTATTTCATCCTATAACTATATCATATTAATCTTCCTAAAATTCTATTTTGAACATATGACCTCATATTCAAGAATATACATGACTCCTTATTGCTCATAAACTAAAGGATATGCTGTATTCTTTCCTGACTATGCTTTTAATTACATCATTGCTTCTTTCATTTACCACCCATCTGTCAGTTTGCTGTACTGTGGTGAATTGTGTGTTACTGTGATGGTGGAAGCTTGGCTAATGGTATTTCATATATCAGCAGGGTCATCCATAGTGGACAGGTTTCAACGGAGCTTCCAGACTAAGACAGAATAGGAAGAAAAGCCTAGTGTCTACATCTGAAAATCAGCCAATTAAAATCTTATGAATCACAACAGAACATTGTCTGACTAGCTTGCTTTAGACACGTCATTGAGGGGATCAATTGCTGGAGGACATCTAATGGTGAGAATGATACAGAAGCAGGCTGTGTTTTATTCTGTTGTACATAAGGTTGCCAAGAGTAGGAATCCATCCATCCATCCATCCATCCATCCATCCATCCATCCATCCATCCATCCATCCATCCATCCATCCATCCAACCATCCATGTGTCTACCTATCATCTATCAATCATCTATTGATCTATCGATTCATATCATGCATACATATTGAACCCCAATTGTGGTCTATTGAAAATCATGGACACAATATTTTGCAGATCCTTCCCTTAAGAAGTAGAGTCGATTTCTCCACTCCTTGAATCTGGCATGGTTATATGACCAGTTTTGATTAATATGTGCAGTAGAAGTGATATTGTGTCACTCATTTCTAGTGTTAGACCTTAAGAGCTTCACAGCTCTGCCTTTACCCTCTCGGAATGTGGCCTTGAGACCACCACATAAGGATGTCAATTTAACTTAATGGAGGATGAGAGGTCACGTGGCCATATGAAGGAGACATGAGACATCCTAGAGGACAGCCAGCACCAATTTCCAGACATGACTTAGGCTTCTTGAACCTTCCAGCTCAGACATCCTCCACTTGAATGCAACCACATGAGGGTGCCCAGGCAAAACAGCAGAACTGCCACCCCACCTTCAAAACTGCAATAAATTATAAATTCTTGTTTCAAATAGCTAAGTATTTGTTGGTAAGTATCGGTACCTTTTACGAAGCAAAATAACTGATATATTAAGCATGTGTTAGACATATCTCTAGATGCAAGAATTCATTAATAAATAAGACAGACAAGAATCTTAATCTCATATAACTTAAAGCCTAGCAGAGCAAGACAAAACAAGCAAAAATGAATAAATAAATAAGAAAATATCACAAATTAAAAAAAAAAAAAGTGATCCTATAGAACAGAGTAGAACTGCCTCGTAGGGTTTCCAAGGAGCACCTTGTAGATTCAAACTGCTGACCTTCTGGTTAGCAGCCGCAGCTGTTAACCACTATGCCACCAGGGTTGCATGTCACAAATAGGGGTATCAAATAGTGATATGTTTTACATGGGGAATTAAAACAGGATGATATAAAGAGACAGTTTGGAGGTTAGGAGAGCGCATTCTGAGATGATGCTTCTAAAGAGTTTTGGTTTTATGACCCAGTGTTTTAATTTTCCTGTTTTTATTGTTGTTTTGTTTTTAATAAAAGTAAATGTTTTTAAGTACAGTATGCCCTCTCTCCTTAGGCCACAAGCTCCCCCAGTTCCCTAGGCTTTTTATATATTTTTTAACCATCTGTTTTGGGGAGGCCTTGTGTCTTACATTCTTTGCTTTGTACAATTCTCCCCAGATAGACAATGTTGTTTCTTTCTCTCTTCTTCTCACAACTCTACTCATTCTATAAGATTCGGTTCAAACCTCGTTTCTTCCAATAAGGCCTTCTTCCCATTTTCCCAAGTCTAACAAAATAAGGGAAAACCCTGGTGGCATAGTGGTTAAGAGTTCAGCTGCTAACTAAAGGTCAGCAATTCTAATCCACCAGGAACTACTTGGAAACCCTATGGTGCAGTTCCACTCTTTCCTGTAGGGTCACTAAGAGTTGGAATCAACTCGACGGCAATGGGTTTAACCTTATAAGAGCACTCTCTCTTCTAAGTTGTAAAATGGAGGTTTCATCTCTCAGCAGAGAGAATAATACCTATCCTGATGGTTTTTGCAAAGATCAGAGATTATTTATATAAAGTATCTAATGTAGCTCCTGGAACAGAGTACAATTAAAGTTAGTGATATTATTCAGTATGCATAATCATTGCATTTGATCACTTGTTCATTCAAAGGCCATTTATCTAGTGCCTTTAATGCACCAGTTATAGTGCAAGGTGCTGAGAACAAAATTAGTTGTCTCCCTATTTCAAAGGCTCATATTATCCACCTGGGGTAAAAATGATAATCAGAACAGCCCTTGGGCCTGGACACCTTGGGCTCCTTCTTGGACATAACACTGGGGAGGGCCCCTACTTAGCTCTCTTACAGTCACACCCACCCATGTCCATGGGGCAAGGAGTTTACAGGGCCAAGAAAACTTGCCTACCCAATGACTCCCTTCTAGACCAGTGCTCCTCAAACCATATTATTGAAGGGCTGGTTTTTGTTTTATTTAATCTTCAATCTGCCATGGATAAATAATTTTGTAAAATATAGGAAAATTAATTACTAGAAAAATGAAATATATGAAGTTGATATGTAAAACACAAGTCTCATTTTTTTATTATTATATTCAACAGAAATAAAACTACTTTGCTAAATTACTATAAAAGTTTCAGAATTCTTGCATCAACTTTGCACTTATCTTGTTGCAGACCAATAAAACACTTATCACAAACCAACAATAGTCTAGAGACTACATTTTGAGTAGCACTGTGCGAAACTATGTTCTAGGTTTCTAAAAAATACCCATTGCCTTGGAGTCAATTCTAATGCATAGCAACCCCATAGGACAGGGTAGAACTGCCACATAGGGTTTCCAAGGTTATAATCTTTATGGAAGCAGACTTACATCTTTCTCCTGTAGAGCAGCAGGTGGATTTGAACCACTGACTTTTCTGTTAGCAGCTGAGTGTTTAACCACTGAGCCACCATGGCTCCTTCTAGGTTCCTAGGACTCCAGAATTCCATCTCCAAATTAGCAACAAATAACAAGGATTTGGATTAATTTTCTATGGTGGAAAGGCAAAAGGCGGTATGAATTTAGGAATCATTACTGAGGTGGAAATGGCAGGATAGCAATTACTTCGTATGATATTTATTTGACTTTTATCATTAAAATTTATTCTGTTAACATAAATCTTTTTTTGTATCTTTAAAATGTGGCAGAAATTGGCACAAATTTATGCTTAGAATAGCACTAGTATAGTTAAGAGGCTTAATTCAAATTTAGGACTCCCATACATTTTTACCTTGAACAATTCACATTGTTTTCTCTATTTTTGTTGTCTATTTTTTTTTTTTATATGAGTTATAAGGAGCCCTAGTGGTGCAGTGGTTAAAGCTCTTGCTGCTAACCAGAAGGTGAATGGTTCGAACACACTAGCCACTCGATGGAAGAAAGAATTTGTAGTCTGCTCCCATAAAAATTACAGCCTTGGAAACCCTATTGCTACAAGTCAGCATTGAGTCAATGGCAGTGACTTGATTGGTTTGATTTTCAGTGGTGTCCCTGTCAATTCATCGTGGCACCCCAGGGTGCCTTGATGCACAGTTTGGGAACCAAAAATTTGTTTTATAGTCTTTCATGTAGAATGATAACTGCAAAGAACAGTAATATGTGCTATTGGAAATTCCAAGGATTAAACACATAATTCCTACTTTCAGTTCAGTGAAGACTCTAAGAGAAGATACAATGCATATACCAAAAACCAAATCCATTCCATAAATTGTTACGGAAGCAGACTGCCACATCTTTCTCCCTTGAAGCACCTGGTAAGTTTAAATAGCTGACTTTTAGGTTAACAGCCAAGCACTTTAACCACTGTGCCACCACACTGTATATTAAATACCCCAGGGAAACCCAACAACATCTGCTGGACACCACAAGAATGATAAGCTCCAGGTAGTTCTAAGTTTCAAGACTAAATCTCACTCTATCCTTTTGTTGACATCACATTTTTGTGAAACTGGGTTTTTGGAGGTTGCTGTGATAAAAATCAAGTACTGCAGAAAAATCAATGCAGAATAGAAAATTAGGCTGATGGTCTGCAAGTGGATTCCAAGGTTTGAGAAGCTTTGCAATGCTCAGTAGGCATACACATCCCATTAATAAGTAATTTCTGGTTATTTAAGAATGAAATAAAAATATCTTTCCTTTTGTTTATTATTTGTTCTACTAAGTTTGTTGGATATAAATACTTGTTAAAATGTTTGGACCTAAATCATTAATAAATAGAACTCAGTGCTCTTTCTTCTGGCCTAGGATACCACGAAAAAATCAGGTAAATGCTAAGGGGGCTGTCAACTATGAAGGTTTGGGAGCCTCTGATTAAAGGTCTTTAAATCTTACTTTGATATGTGTGGTCTGGGCAATTTAACTATGCCATTCCTCCATTTCATCTTCTATTAAATGTGGATTATCGAAGTATTTTCCTCCAAATGTTTCTGTAAGGATTAAATGAGATAAAACTTAGAACATTGCCTGGTGTGTAGTAAGTCCTCAATAAGTGTCAGCTACTGTTATTTTTTACTGGGTTTACAACTCCAGCTCACATCCTTCCAAAGCACTTAGATTCTTTGTAAACACAGAATCAACATTCATGCTTTGTGGCTTGAACAATTACTCCTAGATAATTTTTGTAAATAAAAAACATATTTTCTTTAATAAAAAATAACAGAAACAAAATTGTTGCTGTCGAGCTAATTCCAACTCATAGTGACCCTACAGGGCAGAGTAGAACTGCACCATAGGGTTTCCAAGGAGTGCTTGGTGGATTCGAACTGCCAACCTTTTGGTTAGCAGCCATAGTTCTTAACCACTATGCCACTATGAGATAATAAGATGGATGCATGTACTTGGATACATTTTTTGTTTGTTTTGCCATTTGCCACTTTCTTTTAAAAAGGTAGCTTTAGAGAAATTTGCAGAGCTGCTGCCAAGAACACAGCTGGATAAAAATACATCATGAACAAAGCTATAAAAAGCCACTTCCTCTATTTGTCTGAATTTCTCAGCTACATGGTGGGAGATGCCTAACAAGGAAGACTAACAAATGCATATAGAGTTAGCCTTATGGAATCTACAGGCGGGAAGCCATTAGTATGAGTGCCTCTTCCCCTAGCTTCAGGTAAAAAGAACTAATTGAAATCCTTTCCCAGGAGTGAATAAAGCAGATGGAAGTGTAGGAGTTGAGCTTACGTCAAGCTTACTTCCAGGTGAGCAAGGTCAATAAAGGTATCCATAAACACTCTCCAATCCAGAGCCAAACCACCACCTCCTGCTAAAACGTGCACTGTCTTTGGAGTTGTCTCTATGTATTTATTCATCAAATAAAAGACATTGCAGAAAAGTAACTGTCCAGCAAAGCCTCTCTTTTCATTGTACTTGCAAACGTTAAATGTCTTCTCAGTTTTTACATCCAGAGTATACGGGTGTTTTTGCTTCTGCTCCTACAATTTTTTTTGACTTTCTGAAGCAAGGGCCAGCAACCACTTTCTATAAAGGACCAGATAGCAAATATATTAGGTTTTGTGGGCCACATGTCTCTGTCAAAACTATCAACTCTGCCACTACAGTTCAAAAGCAGCCATAGACATAATGAAGGGGCATGGGTGTGCTCCAATAAAGCTTTATTAAAAAAAACAGATGGTGGGCCAGATTTGGCCCATGGCCATAGTTTACCAACCCCTGCTTTATAAGGTATGAGAGAGTGAGAATCAAAATGATTAGATTGATTAACAAGGGGACTTAGAATTTGGGAATGTTATTAAGGTCTTACCAAAAAGTAAAAACTAAAAACCAGGAAGCAATTGATTTTCATTAATTTCCTTATTCTTGGACTTTGTATTGCTTGTACACTCTGAGAAAAGCACTGAAATGGGCACATTCTAGTGATGCATTAGCGTGAAATATTTAATCCCTACTCATGACATTTCCCTCCATACAAAGAGAACATTTTCCTCTCTTTTAGCCATCATTTACCCTTCCCAAGAGAGAAGCAGAATTTAATCTGATTGGTGAGTCTGGAAGGAAAACCAGGCACACACAGTCTAGCCCTTTCCTCTTCTATTATTCTTGGGAGTGAGTTCCTCCAAGAAGGTTTTAACCTTCTCTGCTATTCTGGAGGAGGATCCACTAAGACTGGGTGAGTCTGTCTAGTTTGGGCATAAGTTTTAGGAAATTGACATGCTGGTAGATATAAACCATGTCCTCCAACTCAACCTTTGTAGGATGATATTTTGGTAACCATGAGCCTTACTCTTTTGTCCTATTTCTTATCAGTTTAGAACTCAGGTAGGAAAGAGCGATATTTTATAGTAGATCAATTTAGAAGTTAATTAGGCAACAATGAAATCAAACAGCTTTCTGGGCATAAGAAATAGTATATGCTAAGGCTCTGATAGTGAAAAAGAGCATATCATATTCCAGTGCCAGTGTGGGTTGAAACAAAGGCAGAGTTAAGAGATGAGAAGTGATACTGGAGAAGGAGGAAGGAGTCAGTCAATGCTGTGGCCATATTTAGGTAATACAGATTTTGTTTATAAAGTAATGGGGAGCCGCTAAAGGTTTTTAAGCATCTAGTAGGAAACTTTGGTGTCATAGTGGTTAAGTGCTACAGCTGCTAACCAAAGGGTCGGCAGTTCGAATCCGCCAGGTGCTCCTTGGAAACTCTATGGGGCAGTCCTACTCAGTCCTATAGGGTCACTATGAGTTGGAATTGACTCGATGGCACTGGGTTTGGTTTTTGGTTTAGTACCACCTTCAGACTGAATTTAAAAAAATTACTCTGGATTCTGGTGAGAAAAGGCTTTAATTAGAGGCAAAAGTGCTTACTGAACATTTCAGGATTTAGTGAGTTATCCTTAAGCCTCTATTACCTCCTTCTTTCTTCTTATATTTCCTGATGGCATGGCTTCTCATTTCACTGAGAAGATAAAAGAAATTGGAAGAACTTAGACAAACTTCCACCTTACCTATATTAAATTGCTTGTGTGGATATCCATACCTTCTGCCTCTACTTTTCATACCGTGGAGGGAAGTTGTCTCCTCCTACCCAACTGTTCATTAGACCTCATTCTCATATGCCCTTCCATCCAACCTTCCATTTATCTGCTCCCTTTATTGGCAAAGCTTTAGAAGAAGTTTAATGCTACTCTCTACCCAATTCTGCTCCTCCATCTTTCTCTTGAACTCACTCCACTAGTGCTTTAATTCGTACAACATACTATAATTGCTCTTATTAAAGTCACCAATTGAATTGAAAAATCCAATCTTATTTGACCTATCAGCATATAACACATTGATTACTACTGCATTCTTGAAATATGTTTTTTTTTTTCCCTTTATTTCTGGGATTCCACTTTGTTTTGTTTTCCTACCTACACTATAGGATAACGTCATTAATATCACATACAAGCAAAATTCTGCGGAAGATCATTCAAAAATGGCTGCAGCAGTATATCAACAGGGAACTGCCAGAAATTCAGGCTGGTTTCAGAAGAGAATGTGGATCCAGGGATATCATTGCTGATGTCAGATGGATCCTGGCTGAAAGTAGAGAATGCCAGAAGGATGTTTACCTGGGTGTTATTGACTATGCAAAGGCATTCGACTCTGTGGATCATAACAAATTATGGATAACATTGAGAAGAACAGGAATTCCAGAAGACTTATTTGTGCTCATGAGGAACCTTTACATAGATCAAGAGGCAGTTGTTCAGACATAAGAAGGGGATACTGATTGGTAGAAAGTCAGGAAAGGTATGCGTCAGGGTTGTATTCTTTCACCATCCTTATTCAATCTGTATGCTGAGCAAAAAACCCGAGAAGTTGAACTATATGAAGAAGAATGGGGCATCAGGATTGGAGGAAGACTCATTAACAACCTGCATTATGCAGATGACATAACCTTGCTTGCTGAAAGTGAAGAGGACTTGAAGCACTTACTAATGAAGATCAAAGACCACAGCCTTCAGTATGGATTATACCTCAACATAAAGCAAACAAAAATCCTCACTACTGGACCAACGAGCAACATCATGATAAATGGAGAAAAGATTGAAGTTATCAAGGATTTCATTTTACTTGGATCCACAATCAACAGCCACGGAAGCAGCAGTCAAGAAATCAAACGATGCATTGCATTGGATAAATCTGCTGCAAAGGACCTCTTTAAAGTGTGGAAGAACAAAGGTGTCACCTTGAAGACTAAGGTGCACCTGACCCAAGCCATGGCATTTATCACATGCATCATATGCATGTGAAAGCTGGACAGTGGATAAGGAAGACAGAAGAATTGACACCTCTGAATTGTGGTGTTGGCGAAGAATATTGAATATACCATGGACTGCCAAAAGAACGAACAAATCTGTCTTAGAAGAAGTACAGCCAGAATGCTCCTTAGAGGCAAGGATGGTGAGACTGAATCTTACATACTTTGGACATGTTGTCAGGGGGGATCAGTCCCTGGAGAAGGACATCATGCTTGGCAGAGTACAGGGTCAGTGGAAAAGAGGAAGACCCTCAACGAGGTGGATTGACACAGTGGCTGCAACCATGAGCTCAAGCATAACAATGATTGTAAGGATGGCGCAGGACCAGGCAGTGTTTCGTCCTGTTGTGCATAGGGTCACTATGAGTCGGTACCAACTTGATGGCATGTAACAACTCCTACACTATTGGTTGTTCTTTCTGCCTCATATTCCAAGTCTATTCCAACACTCAAACATTAGATCTTTTCACTTCTCTTTCTTTTTTCCCCTCACCTTTTCCCTTTTCTTCCTTTCCATTCCCCTACTTTTGTTTCTATTCTTGGTCTAAATACACTCCCTGGGGGAATCACATCTTTCAAGACTTCACGTACCCGTGGACTCCCAAATTTAAATCCCTTCCCTGAATACTAGACCTATATACCCAAATGTTTGTGGAAAATTTGCTCTCAATGGGTCACTTATATCCCCCATAAACTACAAAACTCCTCCCCTCACAGAGTTTCTCCATAAATGAAAACTGCAGTCTCCCAACTTCAGGCCACAATCCCTTGGTGCTGCCTTTTACACCTCTCTATGTGTCAAATCCCAGATCCAATCTATCGGCAAATCCTCTTGGCTATACCCTCAAAATTCAACCAGAGCCAAATGATTTCTCAATTTATCTAAAATTATCATGTGTCAAGCCAATTCTCACATCCTTCCAGACCATTGGTATAGACTCTTACTGGTCTGTTTCTACCCTTGCCTTCCTACAGTCTATTCTTTACATATTGGCCAAAATACTTCAAGAAATGAGCTTAGGACATTATTCCATTCAAAACACTCAAATGACTCTCCATCTTACTTGGAGTAAAATCCAAAGATTTTAGCTGATCTACAAGGCCCTACATGGTCTAGCATCTGGTTACCTCTCTGACCACATATCCTATCACTCTACCACGCCCACAATGCACTGTAGCCACACCAGGATCCTTGATACACTTTGAACACACCTCTTACCTTAGATTCTTTGCACTTGTTCCAGTTTCCTGAAACGTTCTTCCCTCACACATCTGTATTTCTCACTCACAGCTCCTCAATATAATATCATTTTTTTTTTCTATTTCTTTTTTTGTTTTGTTTTACTGGTACTTCATATTAAGAAGGATATTTTACAAGGTGATATAAAACACACATAGATTAGCACACACACACTAATACAAACACAACAAAGTTTTATAAAACAATATTTACTGTCTTCATCATTATGTAAAATCCTTTCTTGACTTTTTTTTTGTATTCTACATGCTTCTATTAAAAATGCTTGCCATGACTACTACATTGATTTCATGATGTCCCTAATTTGAGGATTGAAAAACATTGCTTATATAAATTAATGCTTACTGTCTTAGTTATCTACAGCTGCTATAACAGAAATACCACAAGTGGATGACTTCAACAAACAGAAGTTTATTCTCCCACAGTCTAGTAGGCTAGAAGTCTGAATTCGGGGTATCAGCTCCAGGGGAAGGCTTTCTCTCTCTGTTGGCTATGGAGAAATGTCCTTGTCATCAATCTTCCCCTGGTCTAGGAGCTTCTCTGTGCAGGAACCTCAGGTCCAGAGGAAACACTCTACTCCCAGTGTTGCTTTCTTGGTGAGAAGATGACCCCATGTCTCTCTGCTCACTTCTCTTTTATATTTCAGAAGAGAGTGACTTAAGATACAACCTAATCTTGTAGATTGTGTCCTGCCTCGTTAACTAAATTGCCTCTAATCCTGCCTCATTAACATCATTGAGGTAGGATTTAGAACATATAAGGAAATCACATCAGATGACAAAATGGTGGACAATCACACAGTATTGGGAATCATGGACTAGCCAAGTTGACACATATTTTTTGGGGGGGTTACAATTCATTCCATAACTCCTACCTTCTGTTGTTGTTAGGTGTCATCGAGTCGGTTCCAACTCTCTCTCTTTTTTTTTAATGTTCGTTCTTTATTATACATATTCTGTTTTACTTTTCATGATGCCCATTATCTTCACATGAGCTATCACATGTTTATTCATTTACTCCCTATAATCTTTTTCCATTACGATGGATATCCCTGAGTGCAGGATGTCTTTTTTGTTCAGGGCCATATGCTCTGTACCTATTACAACTGGGACACAGAAGAGGGCCTTAATAGATGTGTATTGATATATAAATACCCTAGACATGAATGTATTTGTGAGATATTTACTACGTAAAACTAAGGAGATTTTGGGATGGATTACATTTGAGGCTTGAGGAAGAGGGAAGTTTTAGTGATCTGCCTTATGATTCTTATCTAGATAGTGGTATTATATTCTGAGGAAGAATGCTCTACTTGGGACAAAGTATCTGAAAGAAGAACATTAACTTAATTTTGGACAAGTGGACAATGTGCTGCTATAACTGAACAAGGCAAACCTTGAATCTTCTGAATAAAATTTGCGCAAGTCTAATTCAAGAACGTCCAATTGGAAGGTTCAGGCCTAATATGATTCAAGAACGTCCAATTGGAAGGTTCAGGCCTAATATGATAGGTTTCTATTATCTTCATCTTTTTTGTTTCTTTTCCTCTTCACAGCTTTTTTTCTCAAGTAACAAGTCAAAGAACATGGATTATCCCTTTTCCCACCTATTCTGAAATATGAGATTATATTTTCTCATTTCTGAAATTATACAAAACCATATTTTAAAAAATTAGGACATCAGAAACATAGATGGTGATGTGGGTCATAAGGAAAAGATAAAATTTCCCACAATTTCTCTGACAAGATATAGTTGAAACCACAATACTACTGTCAGAGAGATATTTGGCTTGTTATTGCAGGAATTGGATGGTGGAAGCTATGGGGACTTTTCAAGCTACTGATGAATGTGAACATCACTGAGAGAAATCAATGCTGTGTCAGGACTGAAGGCCTCAGCTTCCTGGCTAGAGACATCCTGCAAGGGGGATTGTGAATGAGTCCAGCAGGGGAGGTCTTGAGTACTAAGGGAGGTCATCAAGTCTGTTTTTGAAGCCCAGCCACCAACTCTTAGCCTGTGTCTCTCTGTTGCCCTTGGGTTGTTTTTAATTAAACACTTATAGCCCAGCAATAGAGAAACTAAAAATAAAGGGTTTTCTTGAGAAAGACTTGAGGCAACATCCCCTGAATGTTCAATAACAGTGGGTATACAATGAATGAAATAGAGACTTTTGAATAAATGTGTTTAAGAATTGTAGTGTTAAGCTCAGTTGTATGTGTTGACTTACTCCAGGACTCTTCAATGCCTTTAATATGCTAATAGGCATCTTAAGTCTCCAAGGAAATTATTTAGCATTCACATGATCCAAACCATTTTTAACAAGGAAATTCATCCTTCCTTCCTTCCTTTCTTCCTTCCTCCCTCCCTTCCTCCCTCCCTTCCCTCCTTCCTTCCTTCCTTCCTTCCTTCCTTCCTTCCTTCCTTCCTTCCTTCCTTCCTTCCTTCCTCCCTCCCTCCCTCCCTCCCTCCCTCCCTCCCTCCCCTCCCCTCCCCTCCCCTCCCCTCCCCTCCCCTCCTTCCTTCCTTCCTCCCTCCCTCCCTCCCTCCCCTCCTTCCTTCCTCCCTCCCTCCCTCCCCTCCTTCCTTCCTTCCTCCCTCCCTCCCTCCCTCCCTTCCTTCCTTCCTCCCTCCCTCCCTTCCCTCCTTCCTTCCTTCCCTCCCTCCCTCCCTCCCTCCCTCCCTCCCTCCTTCCTTCCTTCCTTCCCTCCCTCCCTCCTTCCCTCCCTCCCTCCCTTCCTTCTTCCCTCCCTCCCTCCTTCCTTCCTTTCTTTCTCATATTTTGAGACAAGCTGGAATGGATTGCTTTCTTGTGTGTGTGTTGTTGTATTAGGTGCCATCGAGTCAGTTCCAACTCATAGTGACCCTATGCACAACAGAATGAAACACTGCCCAGTCCTGCGCAATCCTTACAATCGTGGTTATGCTTGAGCTCATGGTTGCAGCCACTGTGTCAATCCACCTTGTTGAGGGTCTCCCTGTTTTCCGCTGACCCTGTACTCTGCCAAGCATGATGTCCTTCTCCAGGGACTGATCCCTCCTGACTACATGTCCAAAGTATGTAAGACACAGTTTCACCATCCTTGCTTCTAAGGAGCATTCTGGCTGTACTTCTTCTAAGACAGATTTGTTCATTCTTTTGGCAGTCCATGGTGTATTCAATATTCTTCGCCAACACCACAATTCAAAGACGTCAACTCTTCTTCGGTCTTCCTTATTCGTTATCCAGCTTTCACACACATATGATGTTATTGAAAATACCATAGCTTGGGTCAGGCGCACCTTAGTCTTCAGGGTGACATCTTTGCTCTTCAACACTTTGAAGAGGTCCTTTGCAGCAGATTTGCCCAGTGCAATGAGTCTTTTGATTTCTTGACTGCTGCTTCCTTGGCTGTTGATTGTGGATCCAAGTAAAATGAAATCCTTGACAACTTCAATCTTTTCTCCATTTATCATGATGTTGCTCATTGGTCCATTTGTGAGGATTTTTGTTTTCTTTATGTTGAGGTATAATCCATACTGAAGGCTGTGGTCTTTGATCTTCATTAGTAAGTGCTTCAAGTCCTCTTCACTTTCAGCAAGCAAGGTTGTGTCATCTGCATAATGCAGGTTGTTAATGAGTCTTCCTCCAATCCTGATGCCCTGTTCTTCTTCATATAGTCCAGCTTCTCGGATTATTTGCTCAACATACAGATTGAATAGGTATGGTGAAAGAATACAACCCTGACGCATACCTTTCCTGACTTTAAACCAATCGGTATCCCCTTATTCTGTCTGAACAGCTGCCTCTTGATCCATGTAAAGGTTCCTCATAAGCACGATTAAGTGTTCTGGAATTCCCATTCTTTGCAGTGTTATCCGTAATTTGTTATGATCCACACAGTCGAATGCCTTTGCATAGTCAATAAAACACAGGTAAACATCCTTCTGGTATTCTCTGCTTTCAGCCAGGATCCATCTGACATCAGCAATGATATTTCTGGTTCCACGTCTCTCCTGAAACCAGCCTGAATTTCTGGCAGTTCCCTGTTGATATACTGCTGCAGCCGTTTTTGAATGATCTTCAGTAAAATTTTGCTTGCATGTGATATTAACGATATTCTATAATTTCTACATTCAGTTGGATCACCTTTCTTGGGAATACGCATAAATATGGATCTCTTCCAGTCAGTTGGCCAGGAAGCTGTCTTCCATATTTCTTGGCATAGATGGGTAAGCACCTCCAGTGCTGCATCTGTTTCTTGAAACATCTCAATTGATATTCCATCAATTCCTGGAGGCTTGTTTTTCGCCAATGCCTTCAAAACAGCTTGGACTTCTTCCTTCAGTACCATCAGTTCCTGATCATATGCCACCTCTTGAAATGGTTGAATACCGGCTAATTCTTTTTGGTATAATGACTCTGTGTATTCCTTCCATCTTCTTTTGATGCTTCCTGCTTCGTTTAATATTTTCTCCATGGAATCCTTCACTATTGCAACTCAAGGCTTGAATTTTTCTTCAGTTCTTTCAGCTTGAGAAACGCCAAGCACGTTTTTCCCTCTTGGTTTTCCATCTTCAGCTCTTTGCGCATCTCATTATAATACTTTGTCTTCTCGAGAGGCCCTTTGAAATCTTCTGTTCAGTTCTTTTACTTCATCAATTCTTCCTTTTGCTTTAGCTGCTCAACGCTCTAGAGTACGTTTCAGAGTCTCCTCTGACATCCATGTTGGCCTTCTCTTTCTTTCCTGTCTCTTCAGTGACCTCTTGTTTTCTTCATGGATGATGTCCTTGATGTCATTCCACAACTCGTCTGGTCTTCGGTCACTAGTGTTCAATGTGTCAAATCTATTCTTGAGGTGGTCTCTAAATTCAGGTGGAATATATTCAAGGTGATATTTTGGCTCTCATGGACTTGCTCTGATTTTCTTCAGTTTCAGCTTGAACTTGCATATGAGCAATTGATGGTCTGTTCCACAGTCGGCCCCTGGCCTTGTTCTGACTGATGATATTGAGCTTTTCCATCGTCTCTTTTCACAGATGTAGTCAATTTGATTTCTGTGTGTTCCATCTGGTGAGGTCCATGTGTATAGTCGCCGTGTGTGTTGGTGAAAGAAGGTATTTGCAATGAAGAAGTCATTGGTCTTGCAAAATTCTATCACTGGATCTCCGGCATTGTTTCTATCACCAAGGCCATATTGTTCAACTACGGATCCTTCTTCTTTGTTTTCATCTTTTACATTCCAATCGCCAGTAATTATCAGTGCATCTTGATTGCATGTTCGATCAATTTCAGGCTGTAGCAGCTAATAAAAATCTTCTTTAATGTTCATCTTTGGCCCTAGTGGTTAGTGTGCAAATTTGAATAATAGTCATATTAACTGGTCTTCCTTGTAGGCTTATGGATATTATTCTATCACTGACAGCATTGTATTTCAGGATAGATTTTGAAACGTTCTTTTTGACAATGAATGCAATGCCGTTCCTCTTCAAGTTGTCATTCCCAGCATAGTAGACTATATGAGTGTCCAATTCAAAATGGCCAATACCAATCCATTTCAGCTCACTAATGCCTAAGATATTGATGTTTATGTGTTCCATTTCATTTTTGACGATTTCCAATTTTCCTAGATTCATAGTTCGTACATTCCAGATTCTGATTATTAGTGGATGTTTGCAGCTGTTTCTTCTCATTTTGAGTCGTGCCACATCAGCAAATAAAGGTCCCAGAAGCTTTACTCCATCCACATCATTAAGATCGTACTTGGGGGCTTGTGTGTTGCTGCGATGCTGGAAGCTATGCCACCCTTATTCAGATACCAGCAGGGTCACCCATGGAGGACAGGTTCAGCTGAGCTTCCAGACTAAGACAGACGAGGAAGAAGGACCTGACAGTCTACTTCTGAAAAGCATTAGCCAGCGAAAACCTTATGAATAGCAGCGGAACATTGTCTGATATAGCGCTGGAAGATGAGCCCCCCAGGTTGGAAGGCACTCAGAAGAGGACTGGGGAAGAGCTGCCTCCTCAAAGTAGAGTCGACCTTAATGACAATGATGGAGTAAAGCTTCTGGGACCTTCATTTGCTGATGTGGCACGACTCAAAATGAGAAGAAACAGCTGCAAACATCCATTAATAATCGGATTGCTTTCAGGGTGGTTATTATTTGAAAAATAGCTTTCTTGAAAATGAAAATTTCATTAAGAAAGACCATAATTTTGACACACAGGGCATTGGGGCATATTTGTTCTTTTTTTTTTTTTTTTGGAGGAGGCACTTACTTCTCATTCTCTTAAGCGTGGCTCTGAACATTATGGTTTTTAATTGTAAAAAGGGATAGTAGTCAGTATCTGATAGAGGGATAAAAAGAAGAAAAGATTATATTTTGAGGAGCCACAGAGTTGTCACAGATCTGCAGGTACGTATGTTTTAAGGATCTTGGTTTTTGCTTTAATTTCTTCCCATTCCTCTTATTCACCTCTTCCTCCAACTTGAAGCACAGTAGACTCAAATCATCATTCTTGGTTAACCCATGAATTATTACCTGCAAACTTTTTCAGGCCTCACAATTATGACAGCAATTAAAGATATTTCTATTGTTTTTGGAGACCCTGGATGGTGCAAATGGTTAATGTGCTCAGCTGTTGATCTAAAGACTGGAGATTTGTCTTCACCCAGAGGCACCTCTGAAGAAAGGCCTGGCAATCTACCTCTGAAAAATCAGCCATTGAAAACACTGCGAAGCACAGTTCTACCCTGACACACACACAGGGTCGCCGTGAGTCAGAGTCAACTTGATGGCAACTGGTAAATTGGTTGGTTGGTATTGTTTTCAGTTCCCATGCAAGGCTTTAAAATCAATGTTCAAATCTTTTTTTAGTATCTATTTCTATAAAATAGAAATTAATTTCTCCTCTGAGCAAAAATAATCTTTGTTTCAACCAAGGCTGACTCTGTCACCAAGGCACCACATTCACAGGGTAGGTAAGAAGAGCAGTAATAGAGCGAAAATTGTGAAACCCAGAACTTGACCGGACTGCCTTGTTTTTCCAAGTCTCTCGAGTTTTCCACCTTTGACAGGGGGCAGTCAGCACTTTTCTATCACTATTTAGTGGAAAGTATTTGAGTTTTCCCTCTCTGACAGGTTTCCAGCTTACACAGATTCTGGCTTTTGCAGGTTATATTGTACCACCTGGACATTGACACGACATCCTGAGTGGCCAGATACAAATATGCTCCTTGGAGACAGAAAGGATCTGGTTGCAGAAGAAAGAAGGTGATCATAGGACTTCGTGGGATTTTGTGGTTGTTACAGATAAAACTTAACAGTACAAGGATAACAGTCCTAAATATATCCTGAAAATGAAGACTTTTTATTTATTTGACATTGGGTAGATTGGGGGTTGAGAAGTACATTTTACACCTCTGGATGTTGCTTGTCACAAGAGGCATGCTTGCTTTTGTAATAGGGAAAAAAAAGAAAATGCTACTATATCCTTTCCTTTACTAATCTAATTTATTAAATTCCTTAAAGAAATTAAGTGTCCACTGATAGCTTTTAATATTTTTTATTACTAGATTTAAAACAGCTGACAGCTTTCTTGAGTAAGTACAGTAAAAAGGTTAAAGGGGTAAATGGATAAGCAATGGGGACCATGATGGCAGGTAAAATGTACATTTCATGGAGGGACTGGGTACACACCATTGCTGTGAAGTTTTAAAAAATATGATTATTGTTTTGCGCTGTAAATACTGTAGCATACGGAACATAGTTGTTATTTTCCAGCCACACTACTTCCTCAGCAGTTTTCAATGTAGGAATCATCCATTAATGAGAAAAAGAAACTTTGACAGTTGATAAACAAATGTCCAACTATCAGGGACAGATTATCTAATAGGCAAGGTAAACAAAGGTTTACTCATGCTTGCTTATTAATCTGTAGTGAACAATTTCACATTAGATTAGCATGTAATCACAGGTAAGCCCATGCTTACCTTGCTTACTGGGTCACCTGCCCCTGTCAGGGATAGTAAATTTGAAAAGAAGTTTGATTCTGAAGGAAGGTGCTTGGCTTTGGGAGAGAAACAGATGCCAGCCATACCTAGAAGCAGAATCTCTGATGTGGTGAAAAAATGTGAAATTGTTCACTACAGATGATCTAGTAAGCAAAGTAAGCACTATGCTTACATTACCTATTGGATAATCTGCCCCTGTCATCTATACTTCCCAAAATTAACAAAAGAAAGAATTCTGGAAATCTGCAGTGTGTCTCACTTGATTATTCAATTGAGTACTGATTTTTGCTTGCATACATGGAAATTGGAAACCCTGGTGGCGTAGTGGTTCAGTGCTATGGCTGCTAACCAAAGTGTCAGCAGTTGGAATCCGCCAGGCACTCCTTGGAAACCTTATGGGGCAGTTCTACTCTGTTCTATAGGGTCGCTATGAGTCAGAATCTACTCGATGGCACTGGGTTTGGTTTGGTTTATGAGGAAATTACAGCATGCTGAGAAAAGAACCACCCGAAAGGATTAGAAGGAAGAGTCTTGGGACTCACGGAGGGCCTGGTACAGTATCAAAGTATCACTAGCCAGACTGGATTGCCTATTGGTTCATGCAGCATTAGGTAGAGCAGACAGATGGTTCTTACCCCAGTAGCTGGGGTGGGAGGCGTCGCCTTGATTGAGCACAACTGCTTAGACAGAGGACTTGCTTCTAACAAATTTTAAAAGCAAGACTCTCCCTAAAACCAAACTGAAGCCAAGTAACATAATTGTTCCCTAGAACAAAGCTCAAGGACACTTAAAGGAATACAAAAATCTCCAGCACCCAACAAGGTAAAATTCAAAATGTCTGATGTAACCTGACACTCCAACCTCTGCTCCCCACAGCTAGGAAGGTACGCAGAGTAGATTAAAAGTGAAAGAGGAAGCTTTATTTAGTTGGCCAAGTAAAGGAGCACACCAGGAGTCTGCCAGAACAATAGCCCACGGGGGTTAGTTTATATGGATAAAGTAAATCAGGCCTGGGGTCCCCAGGAACACCCCAGGGTGGGGCCAGCTTGCTAACTGGTTTGACGTGAGAGATTATTTTCAGGGCCATCTGGTCTTCAGTGCCTGTTCAGTCTGAAAGGGGGGCTACAAAGATGACATCTTGCCTATGCCGGGGCCTCAGTTGGGGGTGTGTTTTTCAGCCTCTGACGTCAATAATCGTGTGAGGGGCAAGGTCCTCAGTACTGCACAGTTCAGGCAGGCCTGCGCTGGTCCAAGACTGGTTTTAGCTGGACTGAAGACCCCAGTCTCTTGTTTTCTTTAACTGAGTGGGAAATGGAAGTATACCTAAATAAGGAGATACTCTAAGAGCAGAGGTTAGTTCCTTTTTTGCCTAATAAGCGGATAGCTTACAGGCTGGGAGTTAACTGTCTTACTGAAGGTGACAGGCGCAGCCCCTTGGCCGGTGGCCCCTTGTTTATTCAACATGGCTGACGCACTCCTGGTCTCATTGACATACAATCAAATATTACAGATATTCAAAGAAGCAAAAAATAGGAAGCATAGTGATAAGATAAACAACATCAACCTAAGATTGACAGAGATGTCAGAATTAAGAGATAAGGATGTTAACACAGGTGAATTAGAGGAGCACAACTAGAAAGGTGGAGCTCTTCTGAAGTGAAAAATCTTCAACAACAGAGTTATTTTGCCGGCTCTGCCCTCATACAACTCTCCATTAATAACTGAGAGGAGTGAGTGGATAAATGCCCCAGCTTCCTCAGCCCTCAGTTGAACAACTCTGAGACTTGCTTCCCCAGCCTTAGGGCTTCCCCAGTAGGACTGAGCTCCAGTTGACCAGAATGAATGCTGTCCTGCTAGTGTACACTATTTTTCCTTCTACTCTGTCTCACTCCCCTTATTGTGTTTCATAACATCACCTCCTAAATAATTTTTCTTTTTTTCCAGCTGCCATGGAATTGATTCTGACTTGTCTTAGTCATGTAGTGCTGCTGTAACAGAAATACCACAAGTTGATGGCTTTAACAAAGAGAAATTTATTTTCTCACAGTCTAGTAGGCTAGAAGTCCAAATTCAGGGTGTCAAAACCAGGGGAAGGCTTTTTCTCTTTGTTAGTTCTAGAGGAAGGTCCTTCTCATCAATCTTACTGTGGTCTAGGAGCTTCTCTGCACAAGAACCTCAGGTTCAAAGGATGCGCTCTCCTCCCATTGCTGCTTTCTTGGTAGTAGGAGGTCCTGAACTCTGTGTTTGCTTCCCTTTCCTTTTATCTCTTATAAGATAAAAGGTGATACAGGCCACACCCCAGAGAAATTCCCCTTACATTGGATCAGGGATGTGACCTGAGCAAGGGTGTTACATCCCACCCTAATCCTCTTTAACCACAGGCAGAAATTACGATTTATAGCACATAGGAAAGTCACAAAATGGAGGACAACCACACAAAACTGAGAATCGTGGCCTAAGCAAGTTGACACATATTATTGCGGACACAATTCAATCCATGACACGACTCATGGCCACCAAACTACTTGTACTCACATCTCTGCTTAGAGGTCACTTCTGAAGGAACTAAAACCAAGCCAGTGACTATTTTGGAAGTTTGATACTTAATATCTAGCTGAAGAGTTCATTGCACTTAGGAAAACAAGCTAAGTTAGACTCTCCATGATCTAGATTTTCTTTTTTTTCCCCATAAATACATGGTTATTTGAAGTAAACAAATGATATTTGCCTCCATTTTCTAATCACAAAGCTATCTTAATCCTTTTCATAATATGCTGAGTCTGGGGAAAGTGGTGGGCTAATACCTCAGCAATCAATTTTCTTTCCTCCTTAAGTACTGGCATCCTCCAGCAAACTCAGCTTTGAAAATATCCTAATGATTTAAGGGTTGAAACACCCAGTTGAAAACTAGGACATTTATCATATTCACCTTCAGAAGAGTTGAATTTTAAATGAAAATCTGTCAATACCTTTGCCTTTGAACATAATCTTACTCTTTTATAGCGAGCAAAACAAAACAAAACAATTCCAGTTAGATATTTTTCCCATTTCTTCATTTTTCTATGGCACCAAAAGTCTGTTGAGATAAGGACTCATGGAGTTATCTCTACAACTTTTGTGACTTTAAGCTAGCATGTCAACATTAAGATACAGGATTTGCTTTTAATGAGTATTTCATCACCATATCCCATCTAAGCAAAAGTGACAGAGGTTACTTCTTTGTGTGAGAACTTGTGGGGTGCAGTAAGGGAAATATTTGGTGATAACTAAAGAGTCCTTCATTATTAGAATATACAGTAAGACTCTACTATGACCATAGATAACCAATAAGCATTTCCCTTATTTTAAAAATATAGTCTGGACAGGCCACATCTCCTCATGTATTAGGGAAGTAGTTTTCAATTTTTGTTCATTCAAAGACTGGTTTGTTTGAAATGAGTATGTTCTTTGATGGAACAAACCACTTCGCTTCAACTTGGGAAGTGTCATTTAGTCCAGTTGCTTAAAGCTACGTTTCAGAGGAATTTTTCATAAAGATTTGAAGATTATTCCCGACTCTTTACCAGATGCCCTATTGAATGGGTGCTTTTTTATATGGCAGTAAATGAAAGGCTCAGAAACCTGAGAGAGGTATCATTCAAAACAATGTTCAATGCAAAGCATTTTATTATCTAAGATAACATTAATTCATAATTAGTTAATACTCATAATGTTTTTTTTTTTTCCACAGCTCTTTACATGGGGTCCTTTTCTTTGAACTATTTCAAAGACAGAGCAGAACTAGAGTTCCTCACTCACTTTATCCACTCGTTGTCTTTGAAAGAGTGGACAGAGACAGGCCCATTCATCATCTAACCCTATGGATATGATTTTGGCACTGTTCTTTCTCTCTATGAGGAAAACTTTTTCTTTTATGCCCAAGATGATTGACAGTAAGGGAACATGATTATAACTTGCTGAGTGGGGAAAAATATTTTTAACAAAGATTATAAAGCACTTTTGTTCTACTGTTGTTAGTTGTGGTTGAGTCGACTCTGACTCACGGCGACCTCCTGGGTGCAGAGTAGAAATGCTCCATAGTGTATTCAAGGCTGTGACCTTTCAGAAGCAGATCTCCAGGCCTGTCTTGAGAGGTGCCCTGGGTGGGTTCAAACTGTCAACCTTTCTGCTAGTAGTCAGGTACTTAACCATTTGGGCCACCCAGGTATTCTCATAAAGTACCGGTTACATATAACTGAAATCATGTCACGTTTTTTTCTCCCCTTGTTGCAAAGGATAAACCTTATTTCATGAGATTTGAAATAGATTAAGCCTTACAGTTCCATGCTTTCATAAAAAAAAAAAAAAAAATAGTGACAGTATATTAAGTCCATTTTCTCACAGATGAAGCAGAAGCTGCCATGAGGAAAATGGCTAAGGGACACCATTACTGGCTGATGCAACACTCTATGAGGTCCCCTGGCATAGTCCATCACCTAAAATAAAATAATGATGCTTTAAATACTAAATGAGTTCATTTATTCCCGGCACTCAGAGTAGAGCCTGGCGTATAGAAACAGCTCAATAAGTTAGTTGTTATTGTAAGTTTTTTTTTTTTTTTTGAGCATTATCCAAGGCAAAATGAAAGAGGCCTTTGTTCTTCTGACTTTTAACACTATAACATTTAGTAAAATAATGACAATGGTACAACAGCAACAACAGTCCGAGTGAGATTATTATAGGTATTTTTACTCCTAACAGATTCAGAGCTTGTTTTTAAATCATCATTAATTTGTGCAATATACTTGCTGTGGGATTCATTTAATGAAATAAACTTCCAACTTCATTTACTCTCCTTTTTGTATTAACTTCTCATATAATTCCAGGTAAATGTATTTCATTTTGGTTTCAACTGGTTTAAAATGATCTAGAAGGCAGGATTGGTTCCAATTCACGAAAGCCCACTATATCAGACGTGGCCCTTGTTTGATGATCCAAACATTGCACACTGCTGAGTTGACCATTTTTCCTTATTAAAGATAAAAGGCTAAAGATTATAAGTTTCATAGCTTTGTAGGCCTGGACCTTTATAGGGACTTTGAAAGTAACAATAGTCTTCTTAATTATTATAACCACCATAATTCTCTAGTACAATGTTAAGTTGTCTATTATTTTCCTGTTGTTAGAATAGGTCCACTATGACAAATATTGTCTCTTAACATTTATTTCAATCCAATACCTTCAGTAGAACAGTTTTATTCTTTCTAATATAGTTGAGTAAACTTCCATACGGCTTTGTCTCTACCCTAAGTAACTAAGTTTATGAATGAATGTTATTCACAAAAAATTTACATATATGTTTAAAACCAGTTGCCGTCGAGTTGATTCCGACTCATAGCAACCCTATAGGACAGAGTAGAACTGCTCCATAGGTTTTCCAAGGAGCAGCTGGTGGATTTGAACTGCTGACCTTTTGGTTAGCAGCTGAGCTCTTAACCATTACATCACCAGGGCTTGTCATACACACACACACATATATATATGTGTGTGTAAACTGGTAAAGGCACTGAGAATCGATCGATCGATCGATCAATCGATCTATCTATCTATCTATCTATCTATCTATCTATCTATCTATCTATCTATCTATCTATCTATCTATCTATCTATCTATCTATCTATAGCATTGAATAACTCCTACTTATTATTGCTATGGGTTGGAATTTGTGATCAGTCTCTTTTATGTAGTCTGCTCTGGCATGATAAAGGTCTGGTTCTCATAGGCATTTCTGTTGGAGGGACCTTATGCTGTGTATCTCACTAAAGAGAAATGTTTCTTATTCTAGGCCTTGAGTAGTATAAACATGTCAAAAAAAAAAAAAGAAAAAAGCTGCATGAGAACCATATTGGAAAATAAAAAATATAAGTCAACTGAAGACTTTTGATTTCAAATGATTATAAGATCTTAAATTATATTTCCTATGCTTCCATTAAGCTATATAATCAGTATTTCTTGAGCTGTCAGCCACTATATCCATCTCTGTGGTTTAGTTAATCTATGCTTTTTTTCATTTGTCTAAAGGAAGTTTTAGTTTTATTTTATTGGCCAAGGGCTATACCATGTCTTCATAAACAATATTGCTCTATGGTCCCCTGATGCAAGCAAAGAGGATAACAGCAGGTGATGAGAATAACAGGGTTGTAATTGTAGCAACCCTACCCTTACCTGAATGTGAGCTCATTTGAACACAAGGGCCATTATAAACACACTCCCTTATTTGAAACTCCATAAAAACATGGGTTTCCACAATTACAAAGAATAAGCAATTAGAGTTAAAATTTTATTGGATATTCATTGGTGTTTTCTTTCCCAGCATTTCTTACAGAAGTCACATGGTATAGATGCTATCTTACATGGAAAATCAGGGAGTGTAATTTTTCTTAAAAAGCAGTAACAGCCAAGGCCAAGGCATTGAGAGGGATCCTTGGTGGTCCACCCAGAGGCACCTCAAAAGAAAGGCCTGGTGATCTACTTCCAAAAACTTAGCTATTGAAAATTGTGTGGAGCACAGTTCTACTCTGACACACATGAGATCACTATGAGTTGGAACTGATTCAATGCAACTGGTAAACTGGTAAAGGCACTGAGAATCATGAGACCAAAGGTGAAGGACTACAAATATTTTCATGTACAAACTGTTGGGAAAGTTGCCTTGCTTCTCCCACATGAGACCCGGACATCAGCCACAAGAGATACCATGTCTCCTGTACCCCAAAGGTGCTATCAACTATCTTCAAGGATGAAAAAAAGGTATAGCTAGAACCCCTTATGTAGGTATACCATGGACTGTCGAGAGAATGAACAAATCTGTCTTGGAAGAAGTATAGCCAAAATGCTCCTTAGAAGCAAGGATGGTGAGCCTACATCTTATATACTTTGGATATGTTATCAGGAGGAATCAGTCTCTGGAGAAGGACATCATGATTAGCAAAGTCGAAGGTCAACAAAAAAGAGGAAGACCCTCAACAAGATGGATTGACACAGTGGCTGCAACAATAGGCTCAAGCATAAAAACAATTGTGAGGATGGCACAGGACCAGGCACTGTTTCGTTCTGTTGTATGTAGGGTTGTTATGAGTCAAAATGAACTTGATGGCACCTACCAACAACATAATGTGATATCACCAAAAATGATTCAGAGAGAGCTACAGAGGCAAATGCTCAGTATGTTCACCACGGTTGATTACAAGAGTATAACGCAAAGCCTGAGAAGCTTCCTTTTTTTTTAATTATTCTACTTCTTTTCCGGAGAAAAGGGAAAAAGATAGAATCTCTGCTTTGGGATTGTTTTAGCCTTGCAGAGCTTATCTACGAGGCATGTTGTGTATTATACAAAGGACCTTTAAGACCTAACCAAAGTTATGTGCCTTTCAAAATTTTCCTAATTACTCCCTTCTTTAAACTCTTATCATATTTACTACTTCTGTCAGTTGCACTTGAAAATGTTATCTTTATAGATGTCTCTATTGTTCCTTTTTATGTAGTTTCTAGATTGAGCCCAAAGGCTCAATGAGGGCATAAGGTGATTGCTAGATATTCCTTCTAACATCCAGTTAATCACAGAGCAGGTGCTTCAATTTCTATCTGTAATAATTTGAAGTTGAATGGTTTTCTTTGAGAAGCCCTGGGTTTTTCTCCTCCTTCTGATTTTCCCACAATAAATAGGGACAATTTCTTCCTCATTAATTGTCTTTAATATTCTCTCACTGTTCCTGGGTAAAATAGAACAGATAAATGGTTTTCCATTAAATATGCACTTAATAAATAGAGATGCTGATATACAAGTCAGCTGTAGAATCCAGGAAGAAAAATCAAAAGGTTGAAAAAAATGGTGATGAGCAGCCAGAGAAGAAGAGTATTTAGGTCAATGAGGACTGGTGTGGGAAACAGGTTTACACCCTATTCCTGTCTTTCACATCAGCAATTGTGCCATTTACAGCAAGCATTAAAAATAAAGGAAACAATATAATAATTTTAAAACTTAGAAATTGAAAACAGGAAGATAATACTGTCAAGGAGACTTCCAATTTACAGGAATATGAAAGACTGAGATTCTAATAAAAGAGCTCCTAATTTTGTATCAGAGTGAACTACAATATTGCAGCATTACTTGTAAAGACACATTAGTCTTTCCTTTCTCAAATATGGACACAGCAGAGAGAGGTATTTTGTATATAAGTTTTGCCATCACAAATTTCTTTCATAATACAATATGCCATCTAAAAGTCAGGCTTCATCCACCTGCATATGATCAAGTCACTAAAGAGTTTACATTAATTTTACTTAAAGAATTTGGTTTTTATTCTTGGTTCCTGAGAAATGACTTCTAAAACCTTGAATGTTCCCCAGTAAATCAAATGCTTTCAATGAGGCCTGCAAACTACACCTGAGGTTTTATATTAATGAGGTGACACAGACAGGTTCTAGCCAGGCCAGAAAAACCATCAAATGTCCTGATATCAGCTGACCTGGGGGTTATATTTAACCAAATATGCCTATGTAAGGAGACCATAATTAAAGCTCTGGATGCAGAAGCTCCATGGGCTTCCTGGTTGATGAAAGATGCTGATACGTGTGGGAGGCTGGTGGTGTTGTTGTTAGGTGCCGTCCAGTTGGTTCCGACTCATAGTGACCCTATGTACACAGAGCGAAACACTGCCTGGGTCTGCACCATCCTTACAATCGTTGTTATGCTTGAGTCCATTGTTGCAGCCACTGTGTCAACCCATCTCGTTGAGGGTCTTCCTCTTTTCCGCTGCCCTGTACTTTACAAGCATGAGGTCCTTCTCCAGGGACTGATCCCTTCTGACAACATGTCCAAAGTATGTAAGACGCAGTCTCGCCATCCTTGCTTCTAAAGAGCATTCTGGTTGTACTTCTCCCAAGACAGATTTGTTCATTCTTTTGGCAGTCCATGGTATGTTCAATATTCTTCGCCAACACCACGACTCAAAGGCATCAATTCTTCCTTGGTCTTCCTTATGCATTGTCCAGATTTCACATGCATATGATGCAATTGAAAGTACCATGGCTTGGGTCAGGTGCACCTTAGTCTTCAAGGTGACATCTTTGCTTTTCAACACTTTAAAGAGGTCCTTTGCAGCAGATTTGCCCAATGCAATGCATCTTTTGATTTCTTGACTGCTGTTTCCGTGGATGTTGACTGTGGATCCAAGTAAAATGAAATCTTTGACAACTTCAATCTTTCATCCATTTATCATATAGTGTGGTTTATTGGTCCAGTTGTGAGGATTTTAGTTTTCTTCATGTTGAGGTACAATCCATACTGAAAGCTGTGTGGTCTTTGATCTTCATTAGTAAGTGCTTCAAGTCCTCTTCACTTTCAGTAAGGAAGGTTGTGTCATCTGCATAATGCAGGTTGTTAATGAGTCTTCCTCCAACCCTGATGCCCCGTTCTTCTTCGTATAGACCAGCTTCTCAGATTATTTGCTCAGCATACAGATTGGGTAGGTGTGGTGAAAGGATACAACCCTGTCACACTCCTTTCCTGAATTTAAACCACTCAGTATCCCCTTGTTCTGTCTGGACAACTTCCTCTTGTTTTATGTACAGGTTCTTCACGAGCACAATTAAGCATTCTGGAATTCCCATTCTTCTCAATGTTATCCACAATTTGTTATGATCCACACAGTCGAATGCCTTTGAATAGTCAATAAAACACAGGTAAACATTCTTCTGGTATTCTCTGCTTTCAGCCAGGATCCATGTGACATCAGCATTGATATCCCTGGTTCCACATCCTCTTCTGAATCCGGCCTGAATTTCTGGAGGTTCCCTGTTGATATACCACTGCAGCCACTTTTGAATGATCTTCAGCAAAATTTTGCTTGCATGTGATATTAATAATATTGTTCAATAATTTCCACATTCGGCTGGATCAGCTTTCTTGGGCATAGGCATAAATATGGGTCTCTTCCAGTCAGTTGGTCAGGAAGCTGTCTTCCAAATTTCTTGGCATAAACAAGTGAACACTTACAGTGTTACATCCGTTTGTTTAAACATCTTAATTGATATTCCTTCAATTCCCGGAGCCTTGTTTTTCACCAATGCCTTCAGTAGCTTGGATTTCTTCCTTCAGTACCATCAGTTCCTGGTCATATGCTATCTCTTGATTGATTAAACATTGACTAATTCTTTTTGGTATAATGAATCTGTGTATTCTTTCCACCTTCTTTTGATGCTTCCTGTGTCGTTTAATATTTTCCCCGTAGAATCCTTCACTACTGCAACTCAAGGCTTGGATATTTTCTTCAGTTCTCCCAACTTGAGAAACGCCAGTGTGCGCTTCCCTTTTGGTATTCTATCTCCAGCCCTTTGCACATGTCATTATAATATTTTACTTTGTCTTCTCGAGCTGCCCTTTGAAATCTTCTCTTCAGTTCTTTTACTTCATCGTTTCTTCCTTTTGCTTTAGCTGCTCGGCATTTGTGAGCAAGTTTCAGAGTCTCCTCTGACATCAGTCTTGGTCTTTTCTTTCTTTCCTGTCTTTTCAAGGACCTCTTGCTTTCTTCATATATGATGTCCTTCCACAATTCGTCTGGTTCTTGGTCATTAGTGTTCAAGGCGTCTAGTCTAGTCTTGAGATGGTCTCTAAATTCAGGTGGTGAGCCCCTTTTTGGGACACAGAAGCCCATTTGCAACCCAAACAAAATGAGTGTTTGGTTACATAAGAAGGATCCTGAAATTAGATTAGTAACCATCAGTGTTTGCCACATTACATAAACCCAAATATATTTTTATTTGCTCTTATCATCAATTGTATTTTTCCATAACTTTAATTCTTTGTATTCATTTTTTGAGTACATTATGTACTGTTGTTCCTCTATACCATCTATTCTACCACTCCTCTATTGGGCACACAGAAGAGGGGCACTCCGAAGGGGTCTTTGACCATAAGTAGTCTTTGTGCCTCACTAAAATGGCAATTTTATGAAAGTGAGAGAAGGAAAGATTGGAAGACATGGAAAGCCCCCGGTCCAAAGAGAAAAAGCAGCTCATCACTCCTAATATGAGGAGGTAAGTGTTCCAGGGATAGAGTAGGAAGGTGTGGGAATACTTCTCATGCTAGAATCAACTGCTAACACATAATGTGGAGAAACAAAAGTGCAAGTCTCAGGAATTAGAAATTGGTAAAATTCCACAACAGCAACAGGCTTCCTTTACTATATCATTCCAATAGCCTAAGAGCTTGGTACAAAGGCAAGAGACTAGAAGAACTCCATTGTTAAGGTTAATGACATTGGGATTTCTGAAACACATTTCCTGGCTATAATTTAATCTTGTTACTGAGCTTCATTTCTCTTTTCTACTGAAGGGCTTCTTCATGAGCCATGCTTCTGAATATGTGAAGTGACAACCATCTGCTTATAAGAGAATTTTTGGAGAGTAGGGAAATGATGGCACTTGATACTTTCCCCTCTCAAAAACTTCTCAGAGATATTTTTTAGGCTTGAAAGTGGAAGTTAATGAATTCAGTTATTTTAGGGAATTAAAAAAAAGCTTGTAATCCTATTTCTTCAAAAAAGCTACAATATACATTAAGACTGAATGATAGGGAAATAAATTTAACATATTTTATTAAGCTAATTTGTCAGAAAGCCTTAAATAAGTTCTTTACATTCTTATTCTTTCTTTTCCTCTAACATCCAGCAAGCGAAGATGTCACTTAGAGGACTAAGTTGCATCTGACTGAAGCCATGGTATTTTCAATCGCCTCATATGCGTGTGAGAGATGGACAATAAATAAGGCAACTGAAAGATGAATGGACACTTTTGAATTATTGTGTTACTGCAGAATGTTGAATATACCATGAACTGCCACAAGAACAAACAAATATGTCTTGGAAGAAGCATCCTTACATGCGATGATGGTGAGACTTCATCTCATGTACTTTTGATATGTTATCAGGAGGGACCATGTCTTAGTTATTTAGTTATCCAGACTTTGACCCCCCCAAAAATTCATGTCTTTGCCACATGTAAAACATATTCACTCCATCATATCATAGTAAAAGTCTTAATTCAACTTCAAGTCCAAAATCCAAAAATTCCTCTTCATCTGTGAAATCTAGAATACAAGTTACCTGCTTCCAAAGTAAATGGTATAACAGGCACAAGGTGGACATTTCCATTACAAATGGGAGAAATTGGAAGGAAAGAAGGGTAATAGACATCAAGCAAGTCAGCAGAACACATTACATTAGCCCTCAAGTCTTGAAAATAATCCTCTTTTCTCTGAGACCATTTATACAATGGTCCTGCCCTCCAGAATCTGGGTGATGGCCACACTCTCCAGATTCCGGGTGGAGGCCCTTCAGGCCTGGGCTTCAGCTCTGTCTTCCAGGCCCACTGGAATGGCAACTCTGCTCCCTTGGATTTGGGTGGCCTCTTTCTCCTAGTTCATCTGGAAACTAGGCCATGTTAGAAACTCCAGAGGCCATGGCTCCACCCTTTGAGACTGAGGCAGCTCTGCTTCCTGTGTGCCCTGTCTTTTCAGCTTCTATTTCCTGGTTCCTTGGCCTCTCAGGCCCTCAGACCTCTCTGGCCACATCTGCCCTGCTGGGGCAAGCATTCCAAAGTTCTTTAGCTCCACCAATAAGTGGTTGGAGGCACCCCACTCTGCCAAGAAGCCTTCTGTGAAAAAGCACTCAGCTGTCTTGCTCTGTGTGTTGGCTCCAGCACTGTCCCAACTTGGTCATCTGGTTCTGCTGCTGCGGTTTCTCTGCTGCTACTGTTTCTCGGCTGCTGCCATTTCTTGGCTGCTGCTGTTTCTCTCCTCACTTCCATCTGAGTCTTCATCAGAATTTTCTGACATCCGTAATTCCACCAATAGTCTCTTCAAGGCAACTGCTTCCACATTTTAGGTGTCTGTTAGAGCAACACCCCACTCCTGATACCAAATTCTGTTTTAGTTATCTAGTGCTGCTATAACAGAAATACCACCAGTAAATAGCTTTAACAACAGAAGTTTATGCTCTCACAGTCTAGTAGGATAGAAGTCTGAATACAGGGCACCAGCTCCACAGGAAGGTCTTCTCTCTGTCAGCTCTGGGGGAAGGACCTCGTCATCAATCTTCCTTTGACCTAGAAGCTTCTCCATGCAGGAACCCTGGATCCAAAGGACACGCTCTGCTCCTAGTGCTACTTTCTTGGGGATATGAGGTCCCCATGTCTCTCTGCTTGCTTTTCTCTTTTATATTTCAAAGAGATTGGCTAAAGAAACAACCTAATCTTGTAGATTGAGTCCCGCCTCATTAACATAACTGCCTTTAATCCTGCCTCATTAAAATCATAGAGGTAGGATCCACAACATATAGGAAAATCACATCAGATGACAAAATGGTGCACAATCACACAGTACTGGGGATCAGGGCCTAGCCAAGTTGAAACATACATTTGGGGGGCACAATTCAATCCATGACAGACCAGCTCCTGGAGAAGGACATCAGGCTTGGTAAATTACAGTGTCAGCAGAACAGGTGAAGACCCTCAATGAGATGGACTGACACAGTGGCTGCAACAACAGGCTCAAACAGCAATGATTGTGAGGATGGTGAGAGACTGGGCAGTATTTCATTCTGTTGTACACAAGGTCACTATGAGTCAGAACCAACTCAATAGCACCTAAAAACACAATGAAAATTGTGAAAAATGGAGTTATTTGACATATTGCTCTTGATTAGAGGACCCATTTGTAAAGGCTGGCCTTTTTTTTTTTTTTTTTTTTTGCCTTTTCATTTTACCTATTGGAGCTACCATTTTTCATGTCCTTAATGACCTCAATTCTGTACAACAGCCTTAGGAAAATGATTCTAGCAATTTGCCTTGTGAATTCCATGATAATGTACTTCAGTCTAACACTATTGCTGTTTCTTCAAGTATATTTTGACCAGAGATTCTGTTCTATATCTTTCTCTTATTTTTAATTGAAAATGATCTAAGATACTCTCTTTCTTTCTCTTCCCTTTCCAGAAATCCCAGTCACATATTTAGAGATTTATCTGTTATAGTTCTTTTGGTTGCAAGTGACAGAAAACTCTTAAGATTTGCTTAACCAGATCTCAAACAGCACAATTAGAACCTATTCTTGCTCCTATATTGGCTGCTTCTGTCTGTGTTTTGCATCATCCTCACTTGGGCTCTTTTTTTGTGGTGACAAGAGACTGCGAACAACTCCTAGCTGGCATCTATTACGATTCTAATTCCACAGAACAAGAGAATGTATCACTTTATTGATCGCTCTGTCCTAATCTTAGGGTTATGGCTGATGGGATTTAATCAGATCATGAACTAATGGTTGAATTGAGGGTGAAAAGCTTTGGTTTAGCCTGACCTAGATCACATTTGTACCTCTGTACAATTGTACTTTTACAGAACAAAAATATGGATCAAGAGTGGTTGTGGTAATCAAAGGTAATTTTAGATTCCTGAAAAGGGAAAAGGGGCCTGGATTTTAGGCATAAAAATAAGCAACCAACATCTAAAATAGTCTTTCTAGAAAGCCGTTCTAGTTTTGAAGTATTAGGGAGGTGTCTTAAAAAACTGCTTAAATCTACACTAGGTTATAGAATCTACTGCCTCTTTAACTATCTATAGACACTGAATCATTATCCATAAAATATCACATCAGGAACCCAACTACCTGTATGGAAAACATGGAATAGGGAAATCCATACTTTCAATAGCAAATTCTCTGCCTAGTTTTGAGTTGGTTCTGGTCCCAAAAATGGCAGAAGGGACCATTTAGGGCTTGAATGTAGAGATGGCTTACATTTAGACAATTCTTAGTCTATGTTCAAATTCCTGTGCACAGACTGATTCTGATTACAGTACAGACTTAATTTATAGGATTAAGCAGACGATACATGTTCTCCCAGGAAATATAAACACAAAGTTTATTGGTTACTACTGTCAACTGTGCCACATACAGGAAATTTAGTAATAGAGAAAGTTATGCCAGATTGTGGTGTCCCCTGACACTCATCTCTATCCTCATATCAACCCTTCTTCTAGAATACTAGAAGTTCTGCTTGTTATAACTTCTTCTTCTGAATGTAAACTAGAGTGGAGAGTGACTGGGAACGAGGGGATTGCAATTTTAAACTGACTTAGGCACTTGTTATCTGGAAAATTTTGGTCAAGTTACCTTTTCTAGACTTCTTGGTTATCTTCAAAACTAGAACTTTGGAGTAGATAGTCATTAGTCTCCCCTGAAAATTATGTTATTCATCTAGGTTGTATTAGAATATCTAGCTTCTTGTTTGTTACAAAGCAGGGTCTTCCACCAAAACTTCTAGTTTTTCCTCATTGTACAGTTTTAACCATGGAAAGAAAGAAAAAGCCCAACGATAAGGAGCTAATTTACTTCAATTTGTTGGCTTCCTTTCCTGTTACATTCATATTCACTTCCATTCTTCCTTCTTTTATTCTTTCCTCTCAAATATGACCCCAAGACTTGCAACATGTGGCACCTGACCAGGGCATACTGAAAGTTAATATCTATAATCCTACCTTTTGGCTCAGCTGAGCCAGAGACACTCATACAATATGTTCCCATCTTGAAAAACCCTCTGGAAATGAATAGACACAACGGAAGTTTGTGGGTTTTTTTTTAAACTTAATAAAACAACACAAACATCAGCAATAAAAAGGTAGTGTTCTAATAAAGTACATTAATCTCGGCAAAGTAGAGGGTCAACAAAAAAGAAGGAGATCATCAATGGGATGGATTGAGACAATGGCTCCAAAAGTGGGCTCAAATATAGCAATGGTTGTGAAGATGGTGCATGACCAAACAATATTTCCTTCCGTTGTACTTAAGGTCCCTATCAATCAGGGTGACTAAACAGTACTAACAACAATAAACCCATTGCGATTGGTTGATTCTGACTCATGAGAAACCTGTACATAAACAAAAATTGAGTCTTTTGAAAACAGAAGAAGGGGATACTGCGTGGTTCAAAATCAGGAAAGGTGTGCATCACAGTTGTTTCCTTTCATCATACTTACTAAATCTGCATGCTGAGCAAATAATCCCCAAACTGTACTACATGGAGAAGAACATGGCATCAGGATTGGAGGAAGACTCATAAACAACCAGTGAAATGCAGATGACATACCTTACTTGCTGAAAGTGAAGAAGACTTGAAGCACTTACTGATGAAGATCAAACACTACAGCCTTCAGCATGGATTACATGTTAACATAAAGAAAACAAAAATCCTCACAACTGGACCAAAAAGCTAACTTATGATAAATGGAGAAAAGATTAAAGTTGTCAAGGATTTCACTTTATTTGGATCCACTATCAACGCCTATGGAAGCAGCAGTCAAGAAATCAAATGACGTATTTCACAGGGCAAATCTGCTGCAACAGACCTCTTTAAAATGTTAAAAAGCAAAGATGTCACTCTGAGGGCTAAGGTGCACCTCACCCAAGCCATGACATTTTTAATCGCCTCATATGAAAGCAAAAGCTGGAAAATGAATACGGAAGAGCAAAGAATTGATGCCTTTGAATTATGGTGTTGGTGAAGAATATCAAATATACCATGGGTGACTGCTAGAAAAGCTAACAAATCAGTCTTGGAAGAAGTACAGCCATAATGCCCCTTATAAGTGAGAATGGTAAGACTTTGTCTCATGTACTTTGAACGTGTTATCAAGAGGGACCAGTCCCTGAGAAGGACATCATGTTTGGTAAAATAGAGAGTCAGCAAAAAAAAAAGGAAGACCTTCAATGAGATGGAAGGACACAGTTGCTGCAACAATGGGCTCAGTAATAGCAATGATTGTGAGAATGGTGGTGGATTGGGCAGTGTTTCATTCTGTTATACAGAGAGTTGCTATGAGTCAGAATGGACTTGATGGCAAGTAACAATGATAAAGTGATATAAATAAACTAGTATATGTTAGTATATGTTATGGTTTATTATTTATTATTAGGTGCCGTCGAGTTGTTTCAGTCATATAGCAACCCTATGTACAACAGAATGAAACACTGCTCGGTCCACCACACGTCTGTCATTTTGTCCTACTGTGGTGGCTTGCATGTTGCTGTGCTACTAGAAGCTTTGTCACCAGTATTTCAAATACAAGCAGGGTCACCCTTGGTGGACAGGTTTCAAGGGAGCTTCTAGACTAAGTTAGACTAGGAAGAAGGACTTGGCAGCCTGTTTCTGAAAAAACTGGCCATTGAAAACCTTATGAATAGCAGCAGAGCACTGTTTGATATAATGCCAGAAGATGAGCCCCTCAGGATGAGAGGCACTTGAAACGTAACTGGGGAAGAGCTGCCTCCTCAAAATAGTGTTGACTTAATGAGGTGAATGCAGTCAAGCTTTCAGGATCTTCATTTGCTGATGTGGCACAACTCAAAATGAGAAGAAACAGCTGCAAACATCCATTAATAATCAGAAAGTGGAATGTACAAAGTATGAATCTAGGAAAATTGGAAGTGATCAAAAATGAAGTGGAATGCATAAAGATCAATATCCTAGGCATTAGTGAGCCGAAATGGACTGGTATTGGTCATTTTGAATCAGACAACCATATGGTCTACTATGCCAAGAGGAACGGCTTTGCACTCACTGTCAAAAAGAACATTTCAAGATCCATCCTGAAGTACAGTGCTGTAAGTGATAGGATAATATCCATATGTCTACAAAGAAGACTAATTAATAAGACATTATTCAAATTTATGCACCAACCACTAAGACCAAAGATGAAGAAACTGAAGATTTTTACCAACTTCCGCAGTCTGAAATTCATCAAACATGCAATCAAATTGCATTAATAATCACCAGCAATTGGAATATGAAAGTTGGAAACAAAGAAGGATTGGTAGTTGGAAAATATGGCCTTGGTGATAGAAACAGTGCCGGAGATCACATGATTGAATTTTGTAAGACCAATGGCAAGTAACAACAACAATAAAGTAATATTATAGATAAGCCAGTATGTGTTATGGTTTTATTATTATTAGGTGCCATTGAGACAGAATGAAACATTGCCCAGTCCAGCGCCATTTGTCCTTGGCTTTGCCAGGAATATAGAAATATCAGCACACACAATGGTGAAATTCATTTGTGAATTAAATTCCCAGGTGTCATAGATCTGTTGTCAGTGTCCTTTCTTGCATATCCTGGACCCTAAAGGACTGGAAAAATCACAAAATGGTCTCTTACCTTGGTACTAAACACATCATCCCAAGGGTAACAGCGGCTGGGATGATACCACCAGCAGAGGGCAGTGGAGTACCATGCACAAACCTGGGGGCTGGGGAAAGTGCTCTCCAAACTGCCATGTACCATGTAGTTAATAAAGAACTGGGCAGGGGAACAAAATAGCTGGATTTAGGAGAGATTTATTTCAACTACATAAGCAAGAAAGTTATACCGCTCCCCAAGAAAATGCCATCCGTGGAATTCACAGCAGGGCAAAGTGTGCCCATGATCAAAGGCTCTAGCTAAAGCTCTAAATCATTGCTGCTCTGAAGTCCATTTTTCCTGGGCTGCTGGCCTCTGCTTATGTGTCCAGACCCTTAAAGAAGGCCCCGGTGATGTTACAATTTTAGTAACAAAAAAGTTTGACTTGGTGATCTCTGATTTGGAGAAGCAGATAATTTATAAATAAATTGGAAACAAGAAGCTATGGGCTCTCTCCAAAGAAAATCAAGAAACATGGGTTATTGTAGTAGCTTTTTTTTTTGGTATTAACTGTGTGTCTCTAGGCAAGTCTTTTAACCTCCATAAAACTTAGTCTTAACAGTTAAGAAAGTGAATGGAACTCAAAAATCCTGAAGGCAACTCCAGCTCTAATGTCCTTCGTCTGTGTCTCTGTTCTGTGGATTCCCCATCAACCTTCTTAGCACACCCTGAAGAACAATGTAATTGTAAGTTGAATACTCTTTGTATGGCACACTCAGAAGAATAATACAGTTGTGTGTTAAATATCCTTTGGCTAGGTACTCTGGGCAGGAAATTTAAAATGCAATGATGTGTTACTAGTTTAGAATCGTACCACCAGGTCAAAATTGAAACTCCCCTGGTATTTTTCATTGATTTAGATTGCAGTGATTTATACTCCCCTCACTTTTTTTTTTTTTTTTTTCTTTTCCTCCCTCTGGAACTTTGTTTCCATATAACATTCCAGAAAGCCAAATACAGAGGTGTCTACCTGACTGCCATCTGGGCAAGGTTACCTCGCAGGTATGTTTCATTAGGTATGATGGAGTCCTGATGATTCAGTGGTTAAGAGCTATGCTGAGCTATGGCTGCTAACCAAAAGGTCAGAAGTTCAAATCTACCAGCTGCTCCTTGGAAACCCTGTGGGGGAGCCTACTCTGTCTTATAGGGTCACTATGAGTCAGAATCGATGGCAATGCGTTTATGGGGTTTTATGGTATTTATCCATTGATTTACTTATTACAATTTAATAATTTGTCAACATTTCAAAATTAGGAAAACTGGTATAAGAACCTAATTTCTGGCTTTGTTTGAAAAACAAAACAAAAAACAGAAGTCAGGCAGCAATGAGATCGTCCTGAGATAGCAAACACTTGCCAGTGCTCTACCTTTGACGTTACTGTCCTTGGCTCACCTGTGTCTTCAAGCTGTGAACTTCTCTTTTTCAGTTGGCAATGCCTGGTCACTGCAGGTGTTACAGTGTGTCACTCTGGGATGAACACGAGTACAGGCATAACCTCCAAGATGTCACAGGTTCCTTTTCACACCACCACAGTAAAGGAAATATTGCAATAAGGTGAGTCACATGCATTTTCTGGTTTTCCAGTGCACATAAAAGATGTTTACACTATACTGTATGTGTATGTGTATATATATATATATGTATATATGTATATATGTATATATGTATATATGTACGTATATAGAAACCCTGGAGGCTTAGTGGTTAAGAGCTATGGCTGCTAACCAAAATGTTAGCAGTTCGAATCCACCAAGCGCTCCTTGGAAACCCTATGGGGCAGTTCTACTCTGTCCTGTTGGGCCTCTGTGAGTTGAAATCGACTTGAAAGCAGCAGGTTTGCTTGTTTGCATGTGTTTTTTTTGTCTATATATCAGCCTATTAAGTGTACAATAGCATTGTGTCTAAAAAAACAACGTACATGCCTTAATTAAAAAATATTTTATTGCTAAAAAATGCTAACCCTCATCTGAGCCTCAGTGAGTGGTAATTTTTTGCTGGTGGAGGATCTTGCCTAGACATTGATGGCAGCTGACTGATCAGGGTGGTGGTTGCTCAACGTTGGGGTGGGTGTGGAAATTTCTTAAAATAAGACGACTGTGAAGTTTGCCACATCAATTGAGCTGTCCTTGCACGAAAGATTTCTCTGTAGTATGCGATGCTGTTTGATAGCATTTTACCCACAGTAGAAATTCTTTCAAAAATGGAGTCAATCCTCTCAAACACTGCAAGTGCTTTATCAACTAAGTCTCTGTAACATTCTGAATCTTTTGTTGTCGTTTCAACAATGATCACAGCATCTTCACCAAGCCTAGCTTCCATTTCAAGAAATACACTTTCTTTTTTCATCCATAAGAAGCAACTCCTCATCGTTTAAAGTTTTATCTTGAGATTGCAGCAATTTAGTCACATCTTTAGGTTCCACTTATAATTCTAGTTCTCTTGCTATTTCCACCACAATCCTTGTTAATGCTAATATTTTGATCTCGTTCCATGAATCATGAAAGTACTCAATGGTATCTAGAATGTTGAATCCTTTCCAGAAGGTTTTCAATTTACTTTCCCCAAATCCATTAGAGTAATCACTATCTATGGCATCTGTAGCCTTAGGAAATGTATTTTTTAAATAATAAGGCTTGAAAGTTGAAATTACTCCTTGACCCATGGGCTTCAGAATGGATGCTGTGTTAGCAGGCATGAAAACAACATTAATCTCCCTGTACATCCCTATCAGAGCTCTTGGATGACCAGGTGCATTGTCCATGAGGAGTAAGATTTTGAAAGGAATCTTTCTTTCTGAGCAGTAGGTCTAAACAGTGGGCTTAAAATATTCGCTAAATCATGTTGTAAACAGATGTGCTGTCAGCCTGGCTATGTTGTTCCATTTATAAAGCCCAAGCAGAGTAGATTTAGTATAATTCTTAACGGTCCTAGGATTTTTGGAATGGTAAATGATTGTGAGCTTCAACTTAAAGTCATCAGCTGCGTTAGCCCCTAATAAGAGAGTCGGCCTGTCCTTTGTCACTTTTAAGCCCTGCACTGACTTCTCCTCTCTAGCTACGAAAGTCCTAGATGGCATCTTCTACGGTACAAGGCTGTTTGGTCTACACTGAAAGTCTGTTGTTTGGTGTAGCTACCTTCATCAATTATCTTAGCTAGATTTCCTGGATAACTTTCTGCAGCTTCTAAATCAGCGCTTGCTGTCTCACCTTGCACTTTTATGTTATGGAGACAGCTTCTTTCCTTAAACCTCAAGAACCAACTTCAACCTCTGCTAGCTTCAAACTTTTCTTCTGCAGCTTCCTCACCTCTCTCAGCTGTCAGAGAATTGAAGAGAGTAACGACTTTTCTCTGAATTCGGCTTTGGCTTAAAGGAATGTTGTGGCTGGTTTGATCTTCTATCCAGACCACTGAAACTTTCTCCGTATCAGCAATAAGGCTATTTCACTTATCATTTGTGTCCACTTTTAATTTCCTTCAAGAACTTTTCCTTTGCATTCACAACTTGGCTTTTCGGTTTAAGATGCCTAGCTTTCAGCCTGTCTTGGCTTTCAACATACCTTCCTCACTAAACTTAGTCATTTCTGGCTTTTGATTTAAAGTGAGAGACATGCAGCCCTTCCTTTCTCTTGGACACCTAAAAGCATTTAGGGTTACTAATTGGGCTAATTTCAATATTATAATGTCTCAGGGAATAGGGAGACCTGAGGAAAGGCAGAGAGATGGGGGAACAGCTGGTCGGTGGAACAGTCAGAACACACACAACATTTATAGATTAAGTTTGCCATCTTACATGGACATGGTTCATGGTCCCCCAAAACAATTACAATAGTAACACCAAAGATCACTGATCACAGATCACGGTAACAGATACAATAATAATGACAAAGTTTGAAATATTGCAAGGCTTATCAAAATGTGACACCAAGATGCAAAGTGAGCATGTACTTTTGGACAAAGGAGACCACAGACTTGCTTGATGCAGGGTTACCACAAACCTTCAATTTGTCAAAAATGTAATATCTGCAACGTGCAACAAAGTGAAGTGCAATAATACAAGGTATGACTGTACCAATGTTTGTTTGGAGTTTTGGTTTTTTGTAATGAATTTGGAATTTTCCTCCTATTTTTTTCAGTTTCTTGATTGAGTCATTTTGCTCTTCAATTTTTCTTTTACCTCTTTTTTAACCATCCCTAAAAGAAGTTTAAGCTCTTGACTACTAGTCAAAAGGGTGGTGATTTGAACCCATCCAGAGGTGCCTCAAAGACAAGCTGGCCATGTGCTTCTGAAGGGTCACAGCCTTGAAAACTCTACGAAACAGTTCTACTCTATACTCGTGGGGTTGCTATGAGTTGGAATTGACTCAAAAACAACAAACAACAACAGTGATAGAAGCTTTAGGTTATTTCTCCCCACTTAATGTTAACCGTGGGGGAGAAAAAGTGACAGTCTGCTTCTGTAAAGTTACAGCCTTGGAAACCCTATGGGGGCAGTTCTACTCTGTCCTGTAGAGTCACTGTGAGTCAGAATTGACTCAACAGCAGTGGGTTTTTTTAACGTTAACTGATAATGGAGGTACTAGCTTACAGGTTTACATCAACTAAAAACACACAACCTCACCTCACCAGCATTTTAGTATGTATCACCACCACCACCCATTGCCGTCGAGTTGATTCCAGCTCATAGTGACCCTGCAGGACAGAGTAGAACTGCCCCATAGAGTTTCCAAGGAGCACCTGGGGGATTTGAATTGCTAACCTTTTGGTTTGCAGCCATAGGACTTAACCACTACACCACCAGGGTTTCCTTAATATGTATAAGTTCTTAAAAACAAAGACTTAGTGATTCAATAAGTATAATGCAATTAGGTCAACTGACTTTTTGGGGGTAAGGAAACCTTACATTCAGCTTCTCAAATCTTACCACTCAAACTATCTAGACTCTATAAGAGCAAAAATTGCAAAGATATGTACCATTTACTGATCACCTACTATATGCCAACCCTGTTCTAGGTAGTTATTAAAATCTCCATTTTATGAATGGAGAAATGCAACTTCAGGAAGGTGTATTGATTTCCAAGGACATAAGAACTTGAGGAGTGGCAGGAAATTTAGACAGCACAGAATCCAATCTTGTTATGTTACAAATGTGGAATCTAAACCTAAGGAAGATAAGATTTTAAAGTGGATTCTGCATGGCATAGTCCCAATGATCCAATCTGGAATATTGAAGTCAGCTGCTACTAGTCACTGGCTATATTCTATCTTACTAACTCCCTCTTGTTATTTATGCTTATATCCAGCTTCCCTAACAAGTGGTTAGAGTCACTGGGGGCAAATACCATTTGTCGTTCATCTATACATCTCACCTTAACGGTTCTCATGTCTAGCAAAGTGTTTTAAGCAGGGGCAGATTAACCAGCAAGCAAGGTATGTATGGGCTTCATTGTGTTTCTTACTAATCTGTAGTGCACAATTTCACATGGGTTTCACCATATCAAAGATCGTACACTACAGATTAGTAAGTAAGCACAAGTAAGACCGTGCGTATTTTGCTTATTGTATAACCCATCCCTACTTTTACCTGAAACCAGCCTATGCTAAGTAAATAATTATATTTCCCAAGCTCTCCAAGTAACTGTGTGCCAGACTCATGATTACAACCCATATACGGTGTCCCAGTTTTGCCTTTGGGCCATATGTAGTGCCCTAACAACTCTGAGTACAACATGACATGGAGCCGGGAGTGAATGGCCCAAGTATAAATACTTAATGTGTGGAGGCAAGCTTGCGGGAGAGGTAACGTTATGAACCCTCCTAGTAAATCTTTCAGATCCAGCTGCCTTTGCAACTTGCCCCAGGATACTTTGTGGTATTAAATCTAAGAGACTAGCTAGGGCACGTATCAAGACTGCCATTCGGCTGTGGCAGACATCTAAGAGGCTGTTATAACAATTGCTGTAAAACTGAATGGAACATCTGAGAAGGGCATGGCAGGGGCACCAAAGATGACAGCTTTGCATATAGCTCCAGCTGAAATTTCTCAAGCACTTGTGGGGAAACGGAAAGAGAATAAAGTGGCATTTGCAAATAAAGTGCCCTGTGAGCACATTCCATACAGCCAAGCTGCTACGCCTGGAAATGCAGAGTCCACTAAAACAAACCTCTGCCAGTCACCCTTTCAAGCTTTATTGATTTTTATGTGCAAAATAATGACCCATATGAGGATGATAAAGTGATGGAGCCAGTTAATAAGGAGGGGAGGAACCACAAAGCCACTACTGGGGTTGTAATTAGTGTGGGACTTTTTAAAACTGAGCCAAAGATCCATCCAAGTTTTGCTTCTCCTACTGTGAGCATGTGGGCACCAACATACTTTCCAAATAAAGCAATAGTCCTGGGTGGCTTCAAGGACAATAATAGCAGGCAAACTCAGCACCGAGAGCAAGTATTCATCCTTAAAAAGGTTACACTTTATTAACCGAGGGTCCTCTGACTCCACTTTCTACAACTTGTCTGCTGGTGTTTAACATATTCTCTCTACCCTTTAAAAACCTATTGCTTTCTAGTTGATTCTGACTCATAGTGACCCTATAGGACACAGTGGAACAGTCCTATTTGATTTCCAAGGAGCTGGTGGATTCAAACTGCTGAACTTTTGGTTAACAGCCGAGCTCTTAACCACTGCACCACCAGTGTCTTATATATAACAGGCACTTGATGGATAGGCTCAAATTCAAGATCCAGAAAGGACCTTTGTTTTATGGAGTAGAATGTTGAGAACCTCGAATGAATAATTTGTCCCAGATTATACAAATTAGCCTCAGAGTTAAATTTTAGTTTTCCGACTTCAAATCCAGTCTATTATTCCCTAGATAGCAAATGTTTGCATTACTGGGAATGAGCATCATGAAAACTTAAAAAAAAAAGTATTAAGCTACTTAAAAACCTTTGCTTCCAACAAGGAAGCATGATCCTTTGTTTTCTATACACTGTGAATGCAACATATTTTTTCCAATACCCCTGATCAAACCAAATTTTAATATTTTAAAAGACCCATACCTCCCTCCCCTTTCCTGTTGGAGAAGCGTTATGGTGAACCTGACCCTAGAGTCAGGTTGCCATTTACTTGCTCCTTGACTTTGGGTAAGTGGCTTAACCTCTCTGCACCTTCTTTCTTGAGCTGTAAAATTGAAATAATAATAATATCTATCTCATATTGTGAAGATGGGAGCCCTGGAGGTGAAGTGGTTAAGCATTTGGCTGCTAACCAAAAGACTGGTAATTTGAATCCACCAGCTGCTTCTTGGAAACCCTGTGGGGCAGTTCTACTCTGTCCTATAGGGGCACTATGAGTCAGAATCCACTCAATGGCAATGAGTTTGTTTTTTTTTTATTGTGAAGATTAAATGATATATATATGTCAGTTAGGACAGTGCCTGGCACATAACTATTATTGCTATTAAGATATAATTATATGTTTTAAAATATACACAGTTTTAAAAAAAATGTTCCTCTAAGTAACCAGGTTCACTTAGCTTCCTACTTTCAGAAGGGTGTTTAGGATCCTGCCTTCACAGCAGTCATAGCAGTTAATCACCAAATAACTTACCTCTGTTAAATGTTTTGTATTATCTATTTCTGCAAAACATGTGAACTCTTCTGGGGCAGGGGAATTTACTCTATCAGAAGGAAGAAAAAAAGAGCATCCTGACATTCCTCCACTGCCCAGAATTTAAGTTTAATTTTACATTAAACAATAAAAGTCGAGCAGAACAATCCGGGGACTGAAACATGTGGCTTTATAGGCATTGAAGGGAGGTGTTTGTGGGGATGTGAATATATTTCCAGCCCAGCCCAGTGCTGTCGAGTTGATTCCGACTCATAGCGACACTATAGGACAAAGTGGAACCGCCCCACAGAGTTTCCAAGGAGCACCTGGCGGATTCGAACTGCTGACCCTTTATTTAGACATTCTAAAATTATGTTAGTGTTCAAAGGGTGTTCTCTGTCTACTCTGCACAGTATGAGCGCCAACATGTTTTCCAAATAGAGCAGTACTTCTGAGTGACATTAATGATGATAAAACAGGCTGTGCTGGGAAGTGAGAGGCGAAACTGGATCTCCTTAGTACTGCTTCCCCTTCACTATCCCTGATACTCCTACTTGGTCCCTTGTTGAGATCTGAAATGGTAGGGGGTACAGATACAAAGAAGGTTATTTCATATTATTAACCAGAAGCCTCTACGAGTCTGTCAGTTTGTTGTACTATGGGGGTTTATGCATTGCTGTGATGCTGGAACCTATGCCACCAGTATTCACAAGCCAGCAGGGTCACCCATGACACACAGGTTTCAGCTGAACTTTCAGACTAAGACAGACTAGGAAGAAGGACCTGGCTGTCTACTTCTGAAAAGAATTAGCCAGTGAAAACCTTATGAATAACAGCAAAACCTTGTCTGACAAGTCCAGGAAAGCTAAAATCTGATGTTGAGCATATCCCACCTGAATTTAGACACCATTTCAAGAATAGATCTGATACATTGAATACTAATGACTGAAGACCAGAGGAGTTGTGTAATGACATCAGGGACATCATACATGGAGAAAGCAAGAGGTCATTAAAAGGACAGGAAAGAAAGAAAAGACCAAAATGGATGTCAGTGAAGCAGAGACTTACATCATTCTTAGACCAGAAGAACTAGGTGATGCCTGGCCACAACCGATGACTGCCCTGACAGGGAGCACAACAGAGAACCCCTGAGGGAGCAGGAGATCAGTGGGATGCAGACCCCAAATTCTCACAAAAAGACCATACTTAATGGTCTGACTGAGCCTAGAGGAATCCCAGCAGTCATGGTCCCCAAACCTTCTGTTGGCCCAGGACAGGAACCATTCCCGAAGACAACTCATCAGACATGGAAGGGACTGGACAGTGGGTAGGAGAGAGATGCTGATGAAGAGTGAACTATTTGTATCAGGTGGACACTTGAGACTGTGTTGGCATCTCCTGTCTGGAGGGGGGATGGGAGGGTAGAGAGGGTTGGAAGCTGGCAAAATTGTCACGAAAGGAGAGACTGGAAGGGCTGACTCATTAGGGGGAGAGCAAGTGGGAGTATGGAGTAAGGTGTATATAAACTTATATGTGACAGACTGACTTGATTTGTAAACATTCACTTGAAGCTCAATAAAAATTAAATAAAAAATAATAATTACTTTAAAAAAATGGATGTCAGAAGAGAATCTGAGACTTGTTCTTGAAGGTAGGGTAGCTAAAGCAAAAAGGAAGAAATGATGAAGTAAAAGAGCTGAACAGAAGATTTCAAAGGGCACAGCTTGAGAAGATGAAGCAAAGTATTATAATGACATGTGCAAAGACCTGGAGATAGAAAACCAAAAGGGAAGAACAAGCTCAGCATTTCTCAAGCTGAAAGAACTGAAGAAAATTTCAAGCCTCAAGCTCCAATATTGAAGGATTCTATGGGGGAAAATATTAAAGGACACAGGAAGCTTCAAAAAAGATGCAAGGAATGCACCAAAAAGAATCTGTTGACATTCAACCATTTCAGGAGGCAGCATATAATCAGGAACTGACGGTACCGAAGGAAGAAGTCCAAGCTGCACTGAAGGCATTGGTGGGGAAAAAAAAAAAAAAAGGCTCCAGGAATTGATGGATGCAGTGGTGGAAATGCTCACTGGTCTACGCTAAGAAATTTGGAAGACAGCTACCTGGCCAACTGACTGGAAGAGATCCATATTTTTGCCTATTCCCAAGAAAGGTGATCCAACTGAATGCGGAAATTGTCGACCAATATCATTAATATCACACAGAAGTAAAATTTTGCTGAAGATCATTTAAAAGCACCTGCAGCAGTATATCAATAGGGAACTGGCAGAAATTCAAACCAGATTCAGAAGAGGACGTGGAACCAGCGATATCATTGCTGATGTCATATAGATCCTGGCTGAAAGGAGAGAATACGAGAAAGATGTTCACCTGCACTTTATTGAATATGCAAAGGCATTCGACTGTGTGGATCATAATAAACTATGGATAACATTTTGAAAAATGGAATTTGAGAACACTTGTGTTCATGAGGAACCTGTACATGGATCAAGAGGCAGTCATTGGAACAGAACAGGGGGTGGTTTAAATTCAGGAAAGGTGTGTGTCAGGGTTGTATACTTTCACTACACCTATTCAATCTGTATACTAAGCAAATAATCTGAGAAGCTGGACTATATGAAGAAGAATGAGCCATCAGGCTTGGCGGAAGACTCGTTAACAACCTGTGTTACTCGGATGACACAACCTTGCTTGCCGAAAGTGAAGAGGACTTGAAGCACTTACTGATGAAGATCAAAGACCACAGCCTTTGGTATGGATTACACCTCAACATAAAGAAAACAAAAATCCTTACAACTGGACCAATAAGCCACATCATGATAAATGGAGAAAAGATTGAAGTTGTCAGGGATTTCATTTTAATTGGATCCACAATCAACAGCCATGAAAGTAGCAGTCAAGAAATCAAAAGGTGCATTGCATTCAGCAAATCTGGTGCAAAATACCTTTTTAAAGTGTTGAAAAGCAAAGATGTCACCTGAAGACTGAGGTGTGCCAGTTCCAAACCATGGTGTTTTCAATCACCTCATATACGTTTGAAAGCCAAACTATGAATATAGAAGACCAAAGAAGAATTGAGACCTTCAAATTGTGTTGTTGAAGAATACTGAATATACCATGGACTGCCAAAAGTATGAACAAATCTGTCTCGGAAGAAGTGCAACCGGATTGCTCCTTGGAAGCAAGTATGGCAAGACTACATCTCACAAACTTTGGACATGTTTTCAGGAGAGATCAGTTCCTGGAGAAGGACATCATGCTTGGTAAAGTAGAGGGCCAGCAAAAACGAGAAAGATGCCCAACAAGGTGGATTGACACAGTAGCTGCGGCAATGGGCTCAAGCATAATAATACTTGTAAGGATGGTACAGGGCGGGGCAGTGTTTCATTCTGTTGTACATGGAGTCACTGTGGGTTGACACCTACTAGAGGGCACCTAACAACAGCAACATTAACCAGAAAAAGCCATAGAGGGATTATTGGGATTTATTTCGTGGGGTGAAAACTAGAAAAAAACATTTCGTTATCAATAATTCAGTTGAGTCCTTCTCTCGTTACAATTAGTGTGGCTCATAGAAGTTCAGCTTTAAGTTAACAAATATTTATTGAGTTCCTAATATATGCAGCAGACTATTTATCGAGCATTTGGTTCATTTGTTGAGTTTAATTTCATACTAATGATGTTATTTACGCAACCAAAGGAGGTAATTTCAAATACACACACACAAAAGGATAGATATAGGTGTCCTTCACAATGTTTTGGGTACCCCACTAGACATTCTCGGTGCATACAACTTAACATCTTGAGTTTCTCCACAGTTCTTTGGTAATTTGATTTTTCTCTGGAATGTAGAAATATCTTTGAATGGTGGAGTAGGAGGTATGCCAGGAGTCTCAATGTATATAAAATATATGCATATGTTAGACACTTGCATAGTCAGTTTTAAAGTAATTGTGTACTAATATGTTTATAAAGAAAATATTTTATGTTGTACGTTGCTGGGCATAAATAAATATACAACCAAATAAAAACAAACTTCTCTAACCATGTTGCAGTCATTTACATTGAAATTCATTCTTCCTTAATTCATGGAGTTATTTCTCAACTCAGCAACCATTTACTCATCACCTCCAATGTTACAATATGTGTGCTAAGCATTGCTTAGACAGAAAGAAATCCAATGTGATACGTTATTTTAAGAAGCATAACATCCATGAAATCATTTGGTATTTAACTTGAGAAATATTTAATTCTGTATTCAGGATAATGCATAATTCCTTCTGTTTTGGAGCTAGATTTATTTCATACCTAATAATTTAATGCTTTTGTAATCTTACTTTTTTTCTTTTAATTTTTACATTAAAAAAAAAAATCCAAGAGTCTTATGCAGAAAGAACATATAGCTGTGGGATGACAGAAGGCAGTTTTAGAGATTACATTTATTCCAGACTTTGGAAGTCAAATGCCCTCTAAGGCGTTTGGAATTGGCTAAATGATAGTTACTGAATAGAGGGGGGCCTGGAAAATAACACATCCTTGTGAATATTTGAATTTCTGATTCTGAGTTACAGCCCTGCCTTCGTTCCCACTTCCAAACCAGGCAGATGTGGAACTGTGTTAGCTGCCTATAAAGGTAAGCAATGTGCTTTCGAAACAGTGTATTACACTAACCCTTCCTGAGATAGTTTTATAATTATTTTAATCTTTTACTTATTTTTTCTTTTATTTTTAAATCCTTTTAAATAAGACCTTTTGTTCTTTCGTTGTAACACTAAAGCAAACTCACTATAGAAAATTTATAAAACCTAGAAAAATATTTTAAAAATCAACTATAGGCTCCATACTTAGCCATAAACATTATTAATGTTGTGATTAAATACTTTTATTTTTTTCTAACTGTATAAAACACCCTTGAAAATCTTGCAGAATCTTATAAAATTAAAACAATGTTATCCGCGGAGCTTGCAATTTTTCTTTTATTGATTATGCTATGGTAATTTTATAGTGCAATGGAATAGTCTTTGAAAATATGCTTTTTAGTGCATGAATAACACTCCATTATTTGCACGTGTCATAGTTTACGTATATTAGCAGGACACCAGTTGCAACCTAAACCCCAGAATACTTTTTAAACATTAAATAACTGTGTAAAACACTTGGAATAGATCAAAGATAATTAATCCGCTCTCAAGTGCTCTAATTACCTTAAATATTTTCACTATTAATTAGAAAAAAGAGAATGGAGATCTAAGAACATGGCTTTAGTACTGCAGCAAGACTTGGTTTAGCAGACTCATTAATTTAAATTGTTCCATTTTAGTTCACTGCTGTTTTCTTTTTAAGCACATGAAAGTTGTGTTCCACTAGGATGCTGTTCTGTTGACAGATTTCTAAAATTGTGGGCTCTAATCCCATATTGTTTTGGGTTTTGGAGACGCATTAAAATGCCCGTGGTTTTAAGTTTATGAAATGTGTTCAAATCCATTGTCTAATGAGCCATTTGGCTTTGTCCATCGTCCCTTCCTCTTGGCAATGGTACTTCATCTTTGTACTGATTTCCTTCCTCTCCCATTCATTGCGTGTGTCTTAAGGGAAGCTGATCCCACCACTAACTCCATGGGTAGCTAGTAAGCCCATTCCTGTGGCCACACTGCTTAATTCAGGTATTGGCATGGAACTCACTTGGGGACACCTGTGTAGATGTTTGCTGAGAGCTATAAGAATGAAGTTTCTTTCCTCTTCTCTTAAAACTACCTAAAGAGATGCACTATAGATTGAAAATGATTAAAGAGATGGAAAGTTCCAGGAGCCATGGCCAACAATGTTGGATCAATATAGGAAAAAACTATACTGAGAAAGAAGCCAAAACCTGGGAGGAAAAGGCAGGAAAAAGAGAAAAATAATGTCATCTTCCTGTTATATGAGCTGTTGGATTAAGCTCTGCCTATGGACTTTTCAATAATAAGAGCTAACGAATACCTTTTGCTGTTTAAGGCAGTTTGAGCTGGTTGTTTGATTACTTGCAGATTTAATATGCCAAATGACACAGAAAAAACAGTCATATTTGTTAAATCATAAAACTGATGTCAGTAGACATATTACCTGGCTGAGATAACAAACCTACTAAGTGTTGGATCCAGGCCTTAAATTCTGAACTTCAGAGTGTGATTCTGAAGCTTTATCAAACGCTACATAACGGATTGCTTGGTTAGAGCACTTGGAATTAAAAAAAAATCAAGCAATCAAATTGAAAATTGGTAATTACTCAAAGAGATGTTTTCTGTTTGTTTATTACTTTATTTTTGTGAATACTTCTATAAATGTTTATGAGCAGTTTCTCCATTGTATGACTAAAGAATTATGCTAGCAATTATGTGTCTTCTCCGACCATCAGGAGAAATTGAAGGCAGCTCCGAGATAAATCTGTTTTTCTCCTTTCTCTTTGTAGGAGGGGAATGGGACTTGGTGACCTAACAGGGTGTTAATTCTAACTTCAATAGCTGTGATCCTAGACCTGCTAATGGCCCCTAACAATTTCTATAATCTTAGTCTCTGCAAGATCAACATACGCCAAAGTGAGCAAGATTTCAGAGAGTAGGGATGCTCCCCAGGTGATCAGAATTTCACACAGGCTCTTCCTTCTTGCAAAGTAGCCATCTGTCTTCCTTTAACTCTGCAGGTAGAAGCACCAAGCTTCCAATTCAAAGGCACAGGAGCCTTTCTTTGCAGACAGACGCTTTCGAACTGTAGAATTCTTTCCCTGCACCACAGCCAAATTCTTGTAGTCAGGGGTTGGAGAGAAGCCTAACAGGGCGGAGATGTATTTTTCTTGCTGGCTGGATTTGTTTTCATTTAGGACTCAGCTAAAGCAAAGCCATCTATTATTGTATGCTAGTTTTGAGTGTTGGCTGAGGGAGATGGATGGGCAGCCCAAGCTCCAACAAAGATTTGAAGTCAGGCAATGTCCATGCTTTCTTCCAAGCCCCACTAGTGCAGTTCTGGGATAACAGATATTTGTCTTGGGTCCCAGGCCAGCCTGGGGCTTTTCAGCTATTAAGTCAATTCTTAAAATCTTAAATCTATACTCTTGTTATAATTTTTTAAATCATATTTAGTGTTATTTTGCCAATTCTAAATTTTTTTTTAAGGTTTAATTTATTGATTCACTTATTTTTTATTTTATTTAATTTTTACTCCTTTACTTTGTTTGGATTTTTCCCTAGTCCTTTATTATGTAAATGTTTAAACCTACATAAAATTTGGAAGCACTGAACATGACCAAAAAAAAAAAAAAAAGAACCAAACCCATCGCCATCAACTCAATTCTGACACATAACGACCCTACAGGAAAGAGCACAACCAACTGCCCCATAGGACTTCCAAGGACTGCCTGGTGGATTCGAACTGCTGATCTTTTGGTTAGCAGCCATAGTGCTTAACCACTATGCCACCAGGGTTTCCATTGACCATGAAAATCTGTATAAACAAACAAACAAACAAAAGTTACTATCAAGTAATTCCAACTTATGGTACCCTCGTGTGTGTCAGAGTAGAACTTTGCTTAATAGGATTTGCTCCGGTGGCTGAATATGCAGAAGTAGAACACCCATACAAACCAAAAATCAAACCCATTGCCACATAGTTGATTCCAATTCATGGTGGCCTTACAGAAGAGAACTACCTCATAGGATTTTCTTGGCTGTAATCTTTCTGGGGAAACCCTGGTGGCATAGTGGTAAAGTACTACGGCTGCTAACCAAAGGGTCGGCAGTTCGAATCTGCCAGGTGCTCCTTGGAAACTCTATGGGGCAGTTCTACTCTGTCCTATAGGGTCGCTATGAGTCGGAATTGACTCGATGACACTGGGTTTGGTTTTTGGGTTTTTAATCTTTATGGAAGCAGATTGTCAGGCCTTTCTTCTACAGTGCCACTGGGTGAGGGGAGGAGTTGAATCGCCAACCTTTATTTTAATAGTCAATCACAAACTGCTTGAGCCACCCAGGGACGTTAACATCTATATTAAAAAAAGAAATTGCCATTGAGTCAATTCCAACTCATAGCGAACCTATAGAACAGTAGAACTCCCCCACAGGGTTTCCAAATCTTTATGGAATCGGACTGCCACACCTTCCTTCTGCAGAGCGGCTGGTGGATTCAAACTGCCAACATTTCAGTTAGCAGCAGAGCATTTAACCAACGTCCCACCTCCTCTAACATCTATACACATACCCTGGTAGTGTAGTGGTTAATAGCTACGTCTGCTAACCAAAAGGTCGGCAGTTCGAATCTACCAGGCGTTCCTTGGAAACCCTACAGGGCAGTTCTACTCTGTCCTTTAGGGTTGCTATGAGTCAGAATAGACTCAGTGACAATGGGTTTGGTTTTGAATTCAACCATTGACTGTTTTCTATCCATCTACCTATATTTCTATGGCTCCATCATTCAGCTTGTGTGTGTGTGTGTGTGTGTGTGAATTTCAAAATAAGTTTCAGAACTTAGTATTCTACTTTTCTAAACACTTGATCGATATTTATAGCCTGTAGCGCCTTTTTGCCTGGTGTAAAACATACACACAATGCAATGCACAAATCTTTAGTGTCCCATTGAGTTTTGACAAATGCATGCACCTGTGTAATTCAATTCTCCCTGGAGATATAAAGCGTTACTACCGCCCTGTGAAGTTCCCTCAGACCCCTTTTTAGTCATTCCTGCGCCCATCTCCTCAAAAGAAACCACAAGTTTGGCCTACATTAGATTAGTCTGGTCTATTCTAGAACTTTGTATAAAGATGTTATATAGTTGCCACTCTTGTTTAAGGCTTCTTTTACTCAGGATGGTACTTTTGAAATTTATCCGCATTGCTGTTTGGGTTGATAATTCACACGTTTTCATTGTGGAGTAGTATTTTATTAAATTAACGTATCACAATTTGTTTATCATTGTCTTGTTGATGGACAGCTAGCCTGGTTCTAGGCTTTGATAATTATTAGTACAGCTGTTATGAACATTCTTGCACAAGTCTTTTGGGGACATGCATTTCATTTTTAGTTGGAAGGAAGTAAATACCTACGCTGCCAGACCTTTTGCCAAGGTTGTTTCACCAAGAAGAGAGAGTTCTGGGTGCTCTACATCCTCTCCAATGTTAGACAGTGTTAGTATTTCCAGTTTTATCCTTCTAGTGGGTATGTGGCAGTATCTTAACATGGTTTTAATTGGTGTTTTCCTGATGACTAATAATATTGAGGAAACGCTGGTGGCATAGTGGTTGAAGGCTATGGCTGCTAACCAAAAAGTCAGCAGTTTGAATCTCTTAGGCACTCCTTGGAAACCCTACGGGGCGGTTCTACTCTGCCCTATAGGGCCCCTATGAGTCAGAATCGACTTAACGGCAGTGGGTTTTGGGAATGATATTGAACACTTTTTTTATGTGCTTATTGACCATTTATACATCTACATTTTTGCAGCATATGTTCATATCTTTTGTCTTTGTTCTTCTTTCTTTTCTTAATTCAACAATTATTTATTGATTGCCTGTTACGGACATGGAGCCCTGGTGGTGCAGTGGTTAAGAGCTTGACTGCTAGCCAAAAGGCTGCCGGTTTGAATCCACCAGCCACTCCTTGGAAACTCTATGGGGCAGTTATACTCTGTCCTGTCAGGTCACTGTGAGTCAGAATTGACTCGAAGACAACGGGTATTATGAGCATGACACTCCGTTAGGTGCTAGGGAAAAAAATATTGAACATAATAGACATAATCTTTATTTTCATGGAGCAGATGATCTGGTTGCATAGGCAGATACATAAATAGAAAATTACTATTCAGTGTTTACAAGAAGTGAATGTGGAAGTGGGGCACCTGAGTCAATCTAGCTGGTGGGAGGTGGGGTTAGTCTCACATTGGATATAGGATGGTAGTAAGATTTTCCTATTATTAATATACAGTGGTGGAAGAGGATTATCATGGAAATACAGAGAGCCCTGAATGTACACCTGGGAAATATAAAGTTATTCCCAGTTCTGCTTCTGTCAAGTTGTCAAGAACTGAGCAAATCATTTCACCTATCTGAACCTCATATCCCTCATTTGAAAGTAAAACTAGGGGTTATACTTGGTAATTTCTAATATTCCTTCTAAATCTAGATTATAAAATACTTTTATCTGCCTGTCACCCTACTGCTATTGCTTTGGCTCTCCGTTCCCCTATTAAAGTTTTGGTGTCCCTCCTGTATGGACCTATAGCACCCTAGGACTTACCAGTTGCCATGAAGTCAACCCTGACTCATCATGACCCCATGTGTGTCGGAGTAAAGCTGTGCTCCCTAGGGTTTTCAATGGCTGATTTTTTGAGAGTAGACTGCCAGGTGGTTCTTCCTTGGTGTCTCTGGGTGGACTTGAAATTCACATTAATTGTTTGCAACACCCAGGGACTCCTATAGTGCCATAGGCATATATATATCATAGCATCTAAAAAAACACATAGCAATTACTAAGATACGGCACGCAAACGTTATTTTGCATGAAAAGCACTGAGGTCATTTTATTCTTGTTCCTTGATGTTGCCTTTTATTTTGGATAAATTTTATTTTCTCTCTCATTTTCTATACGGGAAATATATTCTAGATTACTTGTGTTCAGTAAATGCACTTCATTCGGGCTGCTTCTCATTGCTTTGTGTCTATCAGTTATCTTCCTGTGCCAGTTTAACCCCCTGAGGTCAGTATTCTGACTGCTCAAGTAAAGAGAATATCTAATCTAAACAGTCAACTCTCATCACACTTTGTTCTTTTATTTTGACAAGTGTGGTTTAGTTTTTATTTATAAAAATGCCTCCCAGTAACCCAGTAAATGTGCTGTAATATATCGTGTGAAAGTAACAGCATCTGAGTAATATGAGCCAGCCCAATTTCCTGAAAATAATCTGGTGTACATATTGATTAGGAAGATAAATGTGGTTTGCCTAGATATGCAAAATTACACTGCATATTTAAATTAGTCATGCAAATGCTCCTCTACTGTATGCCTGAGAGAAAAAAAGAGAATAATTACAAACTGAAGTTAGAGCTAAGGAGGAAATAAAAAAGAGCTAAAGTAGAAATCAGAAATGGGTGGAAAACTCAGAGCAAGCATTTAGAGACGGTCTCACTGAAGAGGTGACACTGAAGTTCATACATGGAAGAAGAGAAGGATCTTGCCATATGCAAAATGTATATGTGTTCAAAGAGTATTCCAGAGAGTAGGAACACCCTGTACAAAGACCCTGTTTCAGGAAAGAGCCTGGCATGAGAAGGGTGCTGTTCATCTAATTGAGTAAAAGGGAAAGTTGTACAAGATTAGATTTTGAGATGCACAAGGCCAGATGATGCAAGATTTTCCATATCATGCAGGAAATTTTGATTTTTTTCTAAGTGCTTTGGGAAGTCACTGAAGGGCTCTCAGCAGAAACATGATTTGATTTAATTTGAAATGATCACTTTGGCCATATTCTGGAAAAATGATATGGGTTGAGGAGTACACCATTGGTAAGGGCAGTTGGAGAAGCTAGGTGGAAAGATTACTTATGACACAAAATAAAACAAATGCTCAAAAATGTAAGGCACTAGGAAGCTCTGAAAATGGCAGTGCAGGTGGTGCTATAGATAGGAGGATTTTTTGAGTTTGTATAAGAAAGACTTTGTCTCCTAAATCCCCTCGCTTACTCACTTCAAGCTAGTAATTGCCCCTCCTTTACCATCGCAGAATATTAGAGGCTTACTCTGCAATGAGAGTATCCAGAGAGACTTTCAACTCAAGGGCAACAGACAAAGGAGAAGACACCATACTCAGAAGAAAAAAGATTAAGGTGAAAATCTACATACAAAATGGTGAGAGCCTCAAGATTCCTCCACTTGACTCTAACAATGTGGCAGCCAGACTTATACTTCCCAGGAAAGAAATTGAAAAATTATTCCGGTATAACCAATTACTTTAAGAGAAAATACTTTTGGACTCTGACGGGGAAGTCGAAGAGTCCTGCCATATAACCTTCATTCATCCAATCCACCTACCTTTCTAATAGGTTTTTAGTGCATCACTCTTAAATGGAACAGACATCAAATGATTTTCTTATATTTGAGGAACGTCTCATGTATTAAATACAGATGATAAAACGGAAAACAATGCTAGAAGCAGTAGAAAAATGACATTTCCTTTTAGACATGAGAAGAAATGAGATTCTTTTAACATCAGTGGATTGTTATAGAAAAAGCAAACCCTCAGAGTTAAGAAAAGGTATTGGCAAAATGTTATGATAGCAGACATGAAAAATTCAGTAGATAAGTGAGAGTTGTAGAATTTAAGAAAAGTGGAGGAAAGATAAGCTATAACATGATAACTGAATCTGCAATCCAAAACCACAACATCTGAAAAATATGCTTTAGAAAGAGGTCATAGAAAAGAAAAAGGATAGAATTATTAGAGAAATAATTTTTTAAAACCTTTCTGCAACTGAACTTTTTGATGTCTTAAACTGAGGGGACACATCGATCTGGCAACCAGCTGTCCCAGTTTGCCTGGGACTGAGGGGATTCTTAGAATGTGGGTCTTACTGTTTTAAAATCAGGACAATCCCAGGCACACTGGGATGAATTGGTCACCCTACTAACCAAGTGCCAGAATAATGGATTAAAAAAACTCATACCAAATCATACACCATCATGAAACCTAGGGGACAAAAGGATCTGATAAAATTATACAGAAAGAGAGAAAAGTCTTACACACAAATGATGTAAAATTAGAAAAGCATCAAAATGTTCAAAAGCAACACTAGACATTAGAAGACAATAGAACAAAGCTATCAAAATTCTGAGGGAAAATATTTTCCAACACTGTGTGTTCTTATTGTTGTTGTTAGGTGCCTTTGAGTTGGTTCCAATTCATTGTCACCCTATGAAAAACAGGACAAAACACTTCTCAGTCCTTCGCCATCCTCACAATCATTGTTATGCTTGAGCCCATTGTTGCAGCCACTGTGTCAATCCACCTCATTGAGGTCTTACTCTTTTTTGCTGACCCTCTACTTTACCAAGCATGATGTCCTTTTCCAGGGACTGATCACTTCTGATAATATGTCCAAAGTACGTGAGATGAAGTCTTGCCATCTTTGCTTCAAAGTAGCATTCTGGTGGTACTTCCTCCAAGACAGATTTATTCATTCTTTTGGCAGTCCATGGTATATTCAATATTCTTTGCCAATACCACAATCCAAAGGCATCAATTCTTCTTTGGTCTTCCTTACTCATCTTCCAGTTTTCACATGTGTATGAGGTGATTGAAAACACCATGTATCCATGTCATTAAGGTCGACTCTTCTTTGGGGAGGCAGGTCTTCCCCAGTCGTATTATGAGTGCTTTCCAACCTGAGGGGCTCATCTTCTGGCACTATATCAGAGAATATTCTATTGCTATTTGTAATGTTTTCATTGACTTATTCTTTTCTGAGGCCCACATGTTTGTCAGTTTGTTGTACTTTGGGGGCATGCGTGTTGCTGTGATGCTGGAAGATATGCCACTGGTATTTTAAATACCAGCTGGGTCACCCAAGGTGAACATGTTTCAGCTGAGCTTCTAGACTAAGACAGACTAAGAAGAAGAAACCCTGTATAAAAAAATAGTATACCTAAATACACTTTTAAGGACATACAAGGTCTCGAAGTATTCCCTCACACTAACCTTTTTTTCCAGAAAGCTACTGGAGGATATACTCCATTAAGATAAAGAAAGTGGTAAACATGAGATTCAGAAAACTGGGAATCCATCATACGGGAATGAGGGCAAGAATCCCCAGGTGATGGTAGAAAGATATCCCAATATGATTTCCATGTAGCAGCCATACTGGCAAAAAATGAGGATCTTCTGAAGAGTTATCACCAAGAAAAAATGGTATTTAAAATTAATGAGAGGAAATTTCACTTACAATAGTACATTAGGGATGAATAGTGATGGGCCCAAGACGGGGGCGGGGAGGACAAATAAAAAATAAAAAGAAAGATTAACCATAGAAAGAAAATATACTGCATGAATCACTTGAAAATATTTACCTAGCAATAATTATACAAGCATGATTCAACTAAAAATTAGGTGTAATTTTATCAAGAACAAAGGAATGAGTAAGTTCATGATTCATTCCTTTGTATGTTTGTGGGGATAAAGTAAAAGGTTATGATAGCCTAAGCTTCCTAATAGGAAGCCAGTAGATTTTTTCCAAAAGTGAAAACTCAAGGAAAAATAATTTAAACACAATATTTAGAAATTAAAAGCAAATACCAGAGGTAGGCAAGAGCGATTTTAAAGTATTGAAAGTTTTTTCTAGAAATATAAAAATTGGGAATTGTTGTTAGGTGTTGTCACGTTGATTCTAATTCATAGCAACCCCACATGAGCACAGGGTTTTCTAGACTGTAATCTTTATAGGGGCAGATGACCAGTTCTTTCTGCCTCGGAGCCACCGTGTGGGGTCCTTTATTTTATTTATTTATTTTTCTTAGTGACCTATTTTATGTATTGTAAATGGCATACTGTGAAGGAGTTCATCACGTCTGTCTTAGTTTCCGAATGTTGCTATAACAGAAATACCACAAGTGGATGGCTTTCACAAAGAGAAATATATAGTTTCATAGTCTAGGAGGTTAGAAGTTTGAATTCAGGGTGCCAACTCCAGGAGAAGACTTTCTTTATTGGCTGTGGGGGAAGGTCTTTGTCATCAATCTTCCCCAGTAGAGGAGTTTCTCAGGGCAGAGACCCTAGGCCCAAAGGACACACTATTCTCCTGGCTCTTGTTTCTTGGTGGTGTGAGGTTCCCGTGTCTCTCTGCTCGCTTCTCTCTTTTATATCTCAAAAGAGATTGACTTAAAACATAACCTAATCTTGTAGATTGAATCCTTTCTCATTAACATAAGAGCCTCTAATCCTGCTTCATTAACAAAGTAGCGGTAGAATTTATAACACATGGGAAAATCATATCAGATGACAAAATGGTGGACAATCACACAATATTGGGAATCACGGCCTACCCAAGTTGACATACATTTTTGAGAGACACAATCCAATCCATAACACCATCATTGCTTGACTCAAAGAGAATGTTCAGCCCTCTGCTTCCCATTCCATTCATTTCATGTAATAAAACAATTCACCATTTGAAATGAGATATTTATGGATTGCTGGTCAATGATTGAGGAAATATCTATCAAGAAAATAAAATTACATATCCATACCAGTGGTTAGACACCAAATGGGCTGGGAGTATAGAATCATCTTGATTTAGAAACTGTTGTTACCAAGAGGCTTATTTGGTTTAGTCACAAGTGTATTTAGAGTCTAGAATCAGAGAGTAGAGATGGAAAAACAAATAACTTTAAAAATATCTCTATGCAATTATACCTTGGAGAAAAATCATTCTTTCACATTTTTGTTGTTCCCCTTAGTGCATTTTTTGGAGCAGATTCTTGATTGAGGAATACAGATTTGTATCAATAATGGAAACTGCTTCCCATTTCTTTGTGGGTCAGGTTGAAAGTGTTAAACAAAAGTACAGTAGTGTATTCTAATCATCTTGACATGCACCTAATGAAAAGCAAAAGGACTTTAATGTAATTCAAATGACTATCCTGAGCTAGTCATTTAAACTAAGATAGATCACTAATTCGACCTACATTTCCTTGTCTAGCAAATAAAAATTAGCTGGAAGATCCCTGTATATTCTTAGGTTCTACTAGTTCCACTTAGGCAAAGGGCAATTTATAGGCAATTTTTCTTTGATGAAAGCTGGGGAAATCATAAAGACATAGACATTTGTATTTACCAAAACATACAGTTCTCTGTTGAGTTCTTTAAAGAAAAACACTCAAAAAAAAAAAAAAAATTAGTTCTTATTTATTTACCAATTTGGTATTTGACATAGGTCTGGCTATCAAGGCAAAAGATATCATCTGTCAGAATAATTGCTGGCACTTTGCTTCTTTTCCATATAGAGTTATGTGTTTTGATTCTTGATTTGTAAACTTAACTTTTATTTCAAAAATGAAGGCAAAGAATAAGAAGAGTGGGTCGTGTATCGAGATAGGAACAGGAAAAAAAAATGATGGCCAATGAATTGATGAAGATACCTGGCCTCTCCCTGAGGCCCTCTGCCATAACCTCATTTACAAGTTGGTCTCAAATTCTAAAGACGTAGGATTTTTTTTTCCCCCATGATCGGGAAGGATTTCTACTAGCAGTATTTCTCAGTGCTCATACATCTTATGTTTCTGAGAAGCAATTTTTTTTTTTTTAATTCTCCCCTCTGGGATCCTATTCCATGAGAGGAAAAGCAGACCTGATGGGAAGTAATAGCATGCTTTTTATGGGCTGTAATTGATGATAGAATGAAAAGCATTAACTAATTGAGAACAGAAAATTGGAGCCCAGGATCCCATTAGAAATTCTTCTACTTCCTAGATCTTTTTGAAGCTTTCCAAAATACTTTTGTTTGGCTCCCTCACTGATTCTCATCTGTTCTAGCTTCCTTACAAGCTCCCCATTTAGCCTGAAACAATGAACTTGCCCATAAAACCAAGCAGGTAATGTTTTTTCATATAGATTAAAAAGAAATAAAGAGAATAACTTTCTAATTAGGTAATCATCCATCATCTCATGTGACCAAGGATTTAGCACTAATTACTTCCAAAGCCAGATCAGAGTGAAAAAATGGAATAAAACGTAGTGTTACTATGCTTCATTGGAGCAGAAATATTTACCCTGATGTAATATGTATTGCCTTCCATCTGCCCTGGAATGATCAGCTGTTGTACTTTGAATGAGAGCAGGCTTCCGAACCCTATAAGAACATTATAGCTTAAGAAATATTTTGCATGCTTTGGTGTATCCAATCCTCATGCTGACCTTATGAAATACCTGGTATCCATTGTTTTTTCAGATAAAGAAATGAAGACTGGAGGATTTAGGAGAATTGCCCAGTGTCATTCAAATGGAGAGCATGCAAGAAACCAGCAGTGTTCTCTCTCAATCCCAGAGAAAGATAATGTTATGTTTCTTAAACACTGTGGGGAGAAGAAAGGCCTACTAGTCTTTAGAGTTCAAAAGAATGTCTCTAAGGTCAACCTGTGCTTGCTTTCTATTCCCAGAAGGGACTTGAGAGAGTGTACATTTCATTAACTCACATTGCAGTCTTACCTCTGCTTTGTTACCAGGGGGTGGTTCCAATTTCTAGAAGCCCCCCATTGGAACATTTGGTTAGTGGGCTTGGTCCCATTGGAGCATGCTTTGTAGAAATTTTTCAACCCAACTTGGGAAAGAATAGTGTCTAGCTAATAATTTTAATATTTATGTAGATTTGGACGGGAGGAGATCTTCGGCACATTCTCAGGGTTAAGTGTAAATAATTGTGGAGAGGGGGCCGATTCAAAGTAGAGCTCTTCTCTGAATCCAAGAATGTGGAGATTTTATCCATGGAACTTAACTTCTCGGAGTCTCAGCTTCTTTACTTAGAAATTGTACCCTAAACATATTAATGGCAATACATACCCTACACGTATCAACTCCTTACTTAAAACTCAATTCTCTGCTACATACTCTATAAAAACATTTCTAATCACCTTCAGCCACATAGTAGTGACCACTCCTTCGTTTGAACCATGAATAAACCACTCACATATGTATCATACATTCATAACAGCTAAACTTTATCACCATAGATAGCATGTTTATGACCCTTTATACGGAAACTGAGATTGAGAAAGGTCAAGTGACTTGCCCAGTGCCACACAGCTCATATGTAGAACAGTCAAGACTTAAACTCAATGCCAGCTGATTCCAAATCCCATCCTCTTAATTTCATGTACTACTGGGATGGAGGTGTCTAGACTAAAAACTATAATCTCTCTTAATCTTATTTATTTGAATTTATTTAAATCTTGACTCGATGCTTGATGCATATGGAATTTTTAAAGAGTTAGATCAATAAATAAGCTACCTCAAGAGTGCATAAATAATTATATAATAGACCTGAAACACCTAACTAAAGTACTTAGTAAACGTACTTAGTAACGAGATCTGAAAGTACTTATAAGCATGATGTGAATGGCAGGGGAGGATTTTAATATCCTAGGAAAGACATAGATTTTCTCTTTGCTTGGGTATAGCAGCTTTGCAGAGGAGGCAGAGTCATGAAACTCTACCTATTTTTGTCTACATGAATGGCCAATCTCTAATTCAGAAATCAGTGGACTAATCATTCACATGAACTGCATTGTTTAACCTCAGACAAGTCATTTAATCTCTATATACTTCACCTGCCTCATTTTAAAAAGAGAGTTAGTTTTTTCCCCCCTAATACAGAGGTTCTCAATCATTACTGCATAATCACTGGGTGGCTCAACAGGCAACGTGCTGGACTACTAGATGAAAATTCACAGTTTGAACCCTCCCAGAGGCACGTTGGTGATTTGCTTCCAAAAAGTTATAGCCTTGAAAACCCTATGCAGCTGTTCTACTCTGCATACAGATGGTGGGGCCACCATGAGTAAGAATCAACTAGATGGCAACTACAACAACAACAAAGAATGATTTCATAGGTTGTTTTTATTTTTATTTATTTATTTTAAATTCTGGTGCCCAGGCAGTAACCCATAAGAAGTAAATCAGGATTCTGAGGATAGATTTTTCTAAAACTCCCCAGGCGATTGCAATAGGCAGCCAAATTTGAGAACCACTATTCTAATGTCTTCTTAAATCTAATGTCTCCTTAAATTTTAGATTTATATCTATCCATTCAAATGGGATGAAGGAGGGAGTGCACAGGATGACATAGAGTAATTATCCAACTCGTTTTGATAATTGTGGTGATGAAAAGATGTAGCAAATATATTGTGGAACAGGAAGGGGCATGCATGGAAATTTCTCCATCCCTATTTTTTAATAAAAGTTATGAGGAAGATAGCATGCTGGACTGCTGAACATTATGGGCTTAAATTTTGTCAGGGTTGTCCAATGGGGAGAGGACAGTACTGAATATGAATCTCAATTCTGTTACTCACTAGCTTTATTATTTTAGTCAAGCCATCTAGAAATATGAGAGAGAAAGCTCAAAGAGAGAGAAATAAAAAGGAAATTACAGTCTTTCTAGATTATGGGTACTGCCTGTGATAGAGGAGCCCTGTTGGTACAGTGGTTAAGAACTTGGCTGCTAACCACAAGGTTGGCAATTTGAATCTACCAGCCACTCCTTGGAAGCCCTATGGAGGGCCACATGCTATATAAAATCTTTGTACAGGAACCATGCTCAAGGAAGTCTTCAGAGGAGAAGAAATGGTGGAGTTGAATCCTGAAGGATAAGGAGTATTTCTTTAACCTAGGACAGAAATGGAGAAATCATGACTTGACAAAGGGCCTAACAGGTGATTAAGACAATTTTTTTTTTTATGTATTGAGAACTGCAAGTCCTTAGGTGTTAGTGGCATTTAGGGTATTCAGACATGGAAGAGAGAACAGTTATAAGAGAATATAAGTGAAACTGATGAGTAAGAGTTGGACCATAAAGGATCTTGTGTGCTTCATTGACCAATAAGGAACCACTGAAAACATCAAATGACCTGATAAAGTATGTATTTTAGGAAGAGTTTAATGTAGGAAAAAAATCAATGGTCAGGAAGAGAAACAGAAGGGCCAGCTGGAGCCGGAGTATAGGTCAAGGAAGATGGTGCCTTAGACCGAGGCAGTGGTGATGAGAAGATGAATCTATGAATATTTAAATTGTAATCAACAGGCTGTAATGATAAATTGGCAGAGGGGCCTGAGAGAGAAAAGGAGAGAGAGACAGACAGACAGAGAGACAGGGAAAAACAGAAAGTCACAGAAAAAGAGAGAGGTCAAGAGGAGGTGGACTGGGAGTAATTATGGCTAATTAAGTTTTTTTTTTTAATTAATTTTTATTAAGCTTCAAGTGAACATTTACCATTCCAATCAGTCTGTCACAGGTAAGTTTACATACATCTTACTCCCTTCTCCCACTTGCTCTCCCCCTATTGAGTCAGCCCTTTCAGTCTCTCGTTTCGTGCCAATTTTGCCATCTACCCTCTTTCTCTATCTTCCCATCCCCCCTCCAGTCAAGAGTTGCCAACACACTCTCCAGTGTCCACCTGAGTTAGTTAGCTCACTCTTCATCAGTGTCTCTCTCTCCCCTGCTGACCAGTCCTTTTCATGCCTGATGAGCTGTCTTCGGGGATGGTTCCTGTCCTGTGCCATCAGAAGGTCTGGGGAGCATTGTCTCCGGGATTCCTCTAGTCGCAGTCATACCATTAAGTATGGTCTTTTTATAAGAATTTGGGGTCTGCATCCCATTGGTCTCCTGCTCCCTCAGGAGTTGTCTGTTGTGCTCCCTGACAGGGCAGACATCGATTGTGGCTGGGCTCCAACCAGTTCCTCTGGTCTCAGGATAATGTAGGTCTCTGGTTCATGTGGCCCTTTCTGTCTCTTGGGTTCTTAGTTGTCGTGTGACCTTGGTGTTCTTCCTGTGCCTTTGCTCCAGGTGGGTTGAGACCAATTGATGTATCTTAGATGGCCGCTTGTTGGCATTTAGGACCCCAGACGCCACATATCAAAGTGGGATGCAGAATGTTTTCATAATAGAATTGTTTTGCCCATTGACTTAGAAGTCCCCTCAAACCATGTTCCCCAGACCCCAGCCCCTGCTCCGCTGACCTTTGAAGCTTTCATTTTATCCCAGAAACCTCTTTGCTTTTAGTCCAGTCCAATTAGACTGACCTTCCTTGTATTGAGTGTTGTCTTTCCCTTCACCCAAAGCAGTTCTTATCTACTTATCTACTGATTGATCAATAAAAAACCCTCTCCCTCCCTCCCTCCCTCCCCCCTTGGTAACCACAAAAGTATGTGTTCTTCTCCGTTTTTTCTATTTCTCAAGATCTTAGAATAGAGGTCTTATACAATATTTGTCCTTTTGCCTCTGATTCATTTCGCTCAGCATAATGCCTTCCAGATTCCTCCACGTTATGAAATGTTTCAGAGATTCGTCACTGTTCTTTATCGATGTGTAGTATACCATTGTGTGAATATACCACAATTTATTTACCCATTCATCCATTGACGGACACCTTGGTTGCTTCCAGTTTTTTGCTATTGTAAACAGAGCTGCAATAAACATGGGTGTGCATATATCTGTTTGTGTGAAGGCTCTTGTATCTTTAGGGTATATTCCGAGGAGTGGGATTTCTGGGTTGTATGGTAGTTCTATTTCTAACTGTTTAAGATAACGCCAGATGGATTTCCAAAGTGGTTGTACCATTTTACAATCCCACCAGCAGTGTATGAGAGTTCCAATCTCTCCGCAGCCTCTCCAACATTTATTATTTTGCGGTTTTTGGATTAATGCCAGTCTAGTTGGTGTGAGATGGAATCTCATCGTAGTTTTAATTTGCATTTCTCTAATGGCTAATGATCGGGAGCATTTTCTCATGTGTCTGTTGGCTGCCTGAATATCTTCTTTAGTGAAATGTGTGCTCATATCCTTTGCCCACTTCTTGATTGGGTTGTTTGTCTTTTTGTGGTTGAGTTTTGACAGAGTCATGTAGATTTTAGAGATCAGGCGCTGGTCGGAGATGTCATAGCTGAATATTCTTTCCCAGTCTGTAGGTGGTCTTTTTACTCTTTTGGTGAAGTCTTTAGATGAGCATAGGTGTTCGATTTTTAGAAGCTCCCAGTTATCGGGTTTCTCTTCATCATTTTTGGTAATGTTTTGTATTCTGTTTATGCCCTGTATTAGGGCTCCTAGGGTTGTCTGTATTTTTTCTTCCATGATCTTTATCGTTTTAGTCTTTATGTTTAGGTCTTTGATCCACCTGGAGTTAGTTTTTGTGCATGGTGTGAGGTATGGGTCCTGTTTCATTCTTTTGCTAATGGATATCCAGTTATGCCAGCACCATTTGTTAAAAAGACTATCATTTCCCCAATTGACTGACACTGGTCCTTTCTCAAATATCAGCTGCTCATACATGGATGGATTTATATCTGGATTCTCAATTCTGTTCCATTGGTCTATGTGCCTGTTGTTGTACCAGTACCAGGCTGTTTTGACTACTGTGGCTGTATAATAGGTTCTGAAATCAGGTAGAGTGAGGTCTCCCACTTTCTTCTTCTTTTTCAGTAATGCTTTACTTATCCGGAGGTTCTTTCCCTTCCATATGAAATTAGTGATTTGTTTCTCTATCCCCTTAAAATATGACATTGGTATTTGGATTGGAAGTGCATTATATGTATAGATGGCTTTTGGTAGAATAGACATTTTTACTATGTTAAGTCTTCCTATCCATGAGCAGGGTATGTTTTTCCACTTAAGTGTGTCCTTTTGAATTTCTTGTAGCAGAGTTTTATAGTTTTCCTTGTATAGGTCTTTTACATACTTGGTAAGATTTATTCCTAAGTATTTTATCTTCTTGGGGGCTACTGTGAATGGTATTGGTTTGGTTATTTCCTCTTCGGTGTTCTTTTTGTTGATGTATAGGAATCCAAGTGATTTTTATATGTTTATTTTATAACCTGAGACTCTTCCAAACTCTTCTATTAGTTTCAGTAGTTTTCTGGAGGATTCCTTAGGGTTTTCCATGTATACGATCATGTCATCTGCAAATAGTGATAGCTTTACTTCCTCCTTACCAATCTGGATACCCTTTATTTCTTTGTCTAGCCTAATTGCCCTGGCTAGGACTTCAAGTACGATGTTGAATAAGAGCGGTGATAAAGGGCATCCTTGTCTGGTTCCCGTTCTCAAGTGAAATGCTTTCAGGTTCTCTCCATTTAGAGTGATATTGGCTGTTGGCTTTGCATAGATGCCCTTTATTATGTTGAGGAATTTTCCTTCAATTCCTATTTTGATAAGAGTTTTTATCATAAATGGGTGTTGAACTTTGTCAAATGCCTTTTCTGCATCTATTGATAAGATCATGTGGTTTTTATCTTTTGTTTTATTTATGTGATGGATTACATTAATGGTTTTTCTGATATTAAACCAGCCTTGCATACCTGGTATAAATCCCATTTGATCAGGGTGAATTATTTTTTTGATGTGTTGTTGGATTCTATTGGCTAGAATTTTGTCGAGGATTTTTGCATCTATGTTAATGAGGGATATAGGTCTATAATTTTCTTTTTTTGTAATGTCTTTACCTGGTTTTGGTATCAGGGAGATGGTAGCTTCATAGAATGAGTTGGGTAGTATTCCGTCTTTTTCTATGCTTTGAAATACCTTCAGTAGTAGGGGTGTTAAGTCTTCTCTGAAGGTTTGGTAGAACTCTGCAGTGAAGCCATCTGGGCCAGGACTTTTTTTGTTGGAAGTTTTTTGATTACCGTTTCAATCTCTTTTTTTGTTATGGGTCTATTTAGTTGTTCTACTTCTGAATGTGTTAGTTTAGGTAGGTAGTATTTTTCCAGGAATTTATCCATTTCTTCTAGGTTTTCAAATTTGTTAGAGTACAATTTTACGTAGTAATCTGAAATGATTCTTTTAATTTCATTTGGCTCTGTTGTGATCTGGTCCTTCTCGTTTCTTATTCGGGTTATTTGTTTCCTTTCCTGTATTTCTTTAGTCAGTCTAGCCAGTGGTTTATCAATTTTGTTAATTTTTTCAAAGAACCAGCTTTTGGCCTTGTTAATTCTTTCAATTGTTTTTCTGTTCTCTAATTCATTTAGTTCAGCTCTAATTTTTATTATTTGTTTTCTTCTGGTGCCTGATGGGTTCTTTTGTTGCTCACTTTCTATTTGTTCAAGTTGTAGGGAGAGTTCTCTGATTTTGGCTCTTTCTTCTTTTTGTATGTGTGCATTTATCGATATAAATTGGCCTCTGAGCACTGCTTTTGCTGTGTCCCAGAGGTTTTGATAGGAAGTATTTTCATTCTCGTTGCTTTCTAAGAATTTCCTTATTCCCTCCTTGATGTCTTCTATAACCCAGTCTTTTTTCAGGAGGGTATTGTTCATTTTCCAAGTATTTGATTTCTTTTCCCTAGTTTTTCTGTTATTGATTTCTAGCTTCATTGCCTTGTGGTCTCAGAAGATGCTTTGTAATATTTCGATGTTTTGGATTCTGCAAAGATTTGTTTTATGACCTAATATGTGGTCTATTCTAGAGAATGTTCCATGTGCACTAGAAAAAAAAGTATATTTTGCAGCAGTTGGGTGGAGAGTTCTGTATAAGTCGATGAGGTCAAGTTGTTTGATTGTCGTAAGTAGGTCTTCCGTGTCTCTATTGAGCTTCTTACTGGATGTCCTGTCCTTCTCCGAAAGTGGTGTGTTGAAGTCTCCTACTATAAATGTGGAGGTGTCTATCTCACTTTTCAATTCTGTTAAAATTTGATTTATGTATCTTACAGCCCTGTCATTGGGTGCATAAATATTTAATATGGTTATGTCTTCCTGATCAATTGTCCCTTTTATCATTATATAGTGTCCTTCTTTATCCTTTGTGGTGGATTTAAGTCTAAAGTCTATTTTGTAAATTAATATTGCTACTCCTCTTCTTTTTTGCTTATTATTTGCTTGATATATTTTTTTCTATCCTTTGAGTTTTAGTTTGTGTCTCTAAGTCTAAGGTGTGTCTCTTGTAGGCAGCATATAGATGGATCATGTTTCTTTATCCAGTCCGTGACTCTCTGTCTCTTTATTGGTGCATTTAGTCCATTTACATTCAGCGTAATTATAGATAAATAAGTTTTTAGTGCTGTCATTTTGATGCCTTTTCATGTGAGTTCTTGGCCATTTCATTTTTCCACATTTTTTTTGTGCTGAGACGTTTTTCTTAGTAGATTGTAAGATACTCATTTTCATAAAGTTTAACTTTATGTTAGTTGAGTCGTTACATTTTTCTTGGCTTTTTTCTTGAGTTATGGAATTGATATTCCTTTTTGTGGTTACCTTATTATTTACCCCTGTTTTTCCTAACTTGTATCGTTCTATATCGCCTTGTATCACTCTCCATCTGGCAGTTCAATGCCTCCTATATTTAGTCCCTCTTTTTGATTATTGTGATCGTTTATCTATTGGTTTCCATGATTCCCTGTTATGTGTATTATTTTGTTTATTTATTTTTTAGAATTAATCTTAATTTGTTTGTTTTTGTGCTTTCTCTATTTGAGTTGCGTTGATATCAGGACGTTCTGTTTTGTGACCTTGTATTGTGCTGGCATCTGATATTATTGGTGATCAGGCGGAACAATCTCCTTTAGCATTTCTTGCAGTCTTGTTTTAGTTTTTGCAAATTCTCTAAACTTGTGTTTATCTGTAAATATCTTAATTTCTCCTTCATATTTCAGAGAGAGTTTTGCTGGATATATGATCCTTGGCTGGCAGTTTTTCTCCTTCAGTGCTCTGTATATGTCGTCCCATTCCCGTCTTGCCTGCATGGTTTCTGCTGAGTAGTCTGAACTTATTCTTATTGATTCTCCCTTGAAGGAAACCTTTCTTTTCTCCCTGGCTGCTTTTAAAATTTTCTGTTTGTCTTTGGTTTTGGGGAGTTTGATGATAATATGTGTTGGTGTTTTTCTTTTTGGATCAATCTTAAATGGGGTTCGATAAGCATCTTGGATGGATATCCTTTCGTCTTTCATGATGTCAGGGAAGTTTTGTGTCAGGAGTTCTTCAACTATTTTCTCTGTGTTTTCTGTCCCCCCTCCCTGTTCTGGGACTCCAATCACCCGCAGGTTATCCTTCTTGATAGAGTCCCACATGATTCTTAGGGTTTCTTCATTTTTTTTAATTCTTTTTTCTGACTTTTTTTCAGCTATGTTGGTGTTGATTCCCTGGTCCTCCAGAAGTCCCAGTCTGCATTCTAATTGCTCGAGTCTGCTCCTCTGACTTCCTATTGCGTTGTCTAGTTCTGTAATTTTATTGTTAATCTTTTGGATTTCTACATGTTGTCTCTCTATGGATTCTTGCAACTTATTAATTTTTCCACTATGTTCTTGAATAATCTTTTTGAGTTCTTCAACAGTTTTATCAGTGTGTTCCTTGGCTTTTTCTGCAGTTAGCCTAATTTCATTTGTGATGTCTTGAAGCATTGTGTAAATTAGTTTTTTATATTCTGTATCTGATAATTCCAGGATTGTATCTTCATTTGGGAAAGATTTTGATTCTTTTGTTTGGGGGGTTGGAGAAGCTGTCATGGTCTGTTTCTTTATGTGGTTTGATATGGACTGCTGTCTCCGAGCCATCACTGGGAAACTAGTTTTTCCAGGTAATCAGCTAAAAAAAAATGCAGTCAGATCCCTATCTGAATTCTCCCTCTGGCTCAGGGTATTCGGATGTTAATGGAGCCGCCTGGGGAGGGTGGGGGAGGGATCAGAAAAATATGGAAAGCTTCACGAATTTGCGTGTCATCCTTGCGCAGGGGCCATGCTAATCTTCTCTGTATCGTTCCAATTTTAGTATATGTGCTGCTGAAGCGAGCACGCTAATTAAGTTTTGTAGATGTTAAATCCTTGAGCTATCTACGTGGAAATGTCTAGCATTCAGGTGATAACTGATTTGGGGTGACGCAAGTGGTTTGTGCTTGACTACTAACCCAAAGGTTGGCTGTTGGAACCCACCCAATGGCACCATGAAAGAAAGGAGGTGATCTGCTTCTGCCAAGAAAATCCTTGTGGAGCAATTCTGCTTTGTAACGCACGGGGTTGTCATGAGTTGAAATGAACTTGACAATAATAGGTTTGTTGTTGATGTTTTTGTTTTTTTTAGCATGTTTACAGAATTTGAACCCAAATAACTATGAGCTCTACTAAATAGGATAGAGTGAAAAGAGAACCAAAGAGTGCCTCCAGAGAAATGCTAACATTTAAAGGGCAGGAAAAGAAGGTGAAACCAAAAGGAAGAATAAAGAGGAATGACTAGAGGGTCCGGAGAAGAATCTGCTTAAAGGGGTATCACGGATAATTCAGTTTCCTCATCTTCAAAAAGACCTTCACAGGGTCATTGAGAAAAATAAACGATGAAGTGGTGACTGTGCCACTGCCATCAGCAGCAACTATCAGCGATATAAGTATGCTTTTATCCACCTTCAAGGAACTCTGGCGGTGCAATGGTTAAGTGCTCAGCTGTTAGCAAACAGTTAGAGCCTACCAGCAACTCTGCAGGATAAAAGACCTGTTGATCTGCTCTCATAAAAATTACAGCCTAGATCCGGGGCCAAGATGGCGGACTAGGTGGACGCTACCGCGGATCCCTCTTGCAACAAAGACTCGGAAAAACAAGGGAATCGATCACATACATAACAATCTACGAACTCTGAACAACAAGCACAGACTTAGAGACGGAAAACGAACAAATACGGGCAGACAGCAACTGTTTTCAGAACTAGGAGCCAGCGCACCAGGCAGGTGACCTTCGGAGCCCGATATGGGGCAGAGCCCAGGGGGGCAGACGGCACAGAAAGGGGGCCCACCCCTTCCCTCCCGAACCCATCCCGGGAGGAAGTTTAGCAGGTTGGCGTGGGTGGCGTAGGGGCGCAGCCCGAGGGAGAAGCACCTGGGAGGCAGTGACTGATCTGGGAGGGGGGAGAACAGCGTCCCAGCTGGGGTGCCGTCCGGCCGGGAGTTAGGCGAGAAGCCGACGGGGCGCGAGCGGGGGGGGTCAACTATATTTCCCTAAAGTGACCCCAGGGCGGGGCCCACACGTTCGTGCAGGAGAACGCACACCCAGTCCGCACGTGTGGCACGGCACATCAGAGGGAGAAATCCCCGGAAGTGTCTGGTCTCAAAGCAGGGAAAGCAGCATCCCAGACGGGGAGCCATTCAGCTGGGATCTGGGCGCGCGCACGCTTGCGCGGGCGGGGCATGAGCGCGGGGTCCATTTTTATTACCCTGAATTGACCCAGGGGGCGGGACCACCTGGTCGTGCGAGTGACGCCCTCCCAGTTTGCGCGAGAGGTGTGGCACACCGGAAGGAGAAGTCCCCGTGGAAAGTAGCGTCCCAGATGGGGTGCCGTCCTGCTGGGACCTGGGTGTGCGCACGAGCGGGGCGTGAGCACGGAGTCCATTTTTATTACCCTGAGTTGACCCAGGGGGCGGGCCCACCTGGCCGTGCAGGTGACGCCAACCCAGTTCACGCGAGAGGTGTGGCGCTCCGGAAGGAGAAGTCCCCGGGAGGAAGTGACTGGTTCCAGAATGGGGAAAGCAGTGTCTCAACCCGGAAGTCATCCCGCTGGGATTTGGGCACACGCACGGGCGGGGCGTGACTGCGGGACCCAATTATAATCGCCTGAATAGACCCTGGGGGCGGGCCCACCCGTTTGTGCAGGAAACGCCCACCCAGTGCCCACGAGCGGTGCCGCGCACCGGGGAAAGTCCCCAGGAGGAAGTGACTGGTTTCCGAGCAAGGAAAGCAGTGTCCTAGCCAGGGACCCGTCCAGCCCGGGTTTTGGCGAACGGGGGAGGAGCATGAACGTGGTGTTCAGCTCTATATTCTGTGGTGCTACACTCCTAGCTCTCAGATCCCTCCCCCACCCTCCCCAGGCGTCCCCATTTACATCCGAATACCCGGAGCCAGAGAGAGAATTCGGATAGGGATCTGACTGCATTTTTTTTAGCCAACTACTTGGAAAAACTAGTTTCCCAGTGATGGCTCGGAGACAGCAGTCCATATCAAACCACATAAAGAAACAGACCATGACAGCTTCTCCAACCCCCCAAACAAAAGAATCAAAATCTTTCCCAAATGAAGATACAATCCTGGAATTATCAGATACAGAATATAAAAAACTAATTTACACAATGCTTAAAGATATCACAAATGAAATTAGGCTAACTGCAGAAAAAGCCAAGGAACACACTGATAAAACTGTTGAAGAACTCAAAAAGATTATTCAAGAACATAGTGGAAAAATTAATAAGTTGCAAGAATCCATAGAGAGACAACATGTAGAAATCCAAAAGATTAACAATAAAATTACAGAATTTGACAATGCAATAGAAAGTCAGAGGAGCAGACTTGAGCAATTAGAATGTAGACTGGGACTTCTGGAGGACCAGGGAAACAACACCAACATAGCTGAAAAAAAATCAGATAAAAGAATTAAAAAAAATGAAGAAACCCTAAGAATCATGTGGGACTCTATCAAGAAGGATAACTTGCGAGTGATTGGAATCCCAGAACGGGGAGGGGGGACAGAAAACACAGAGAAAATAGTTGAAGAACTCCTGACACAAAACTTCCCTGACATCATGAAAGACGAAAGGATATCTATCCAAGATGCTCATTGAACCCCATTTAAGATTGATCCAAAGAGAAAAACACCAAGACATATCATCATCAAACTTGCCAAAACCAAAGACAAACAGAAAATTTTAAAAGCAGCCAGGGAGAAAAGGTTTCCTTCAAGGGAGAATCAATAAGAATAAGTTCAGACTACTCAGCAGAAACCATGCAGGCAAGAAGGGAATGGGATGACATATACAGAGCACTGAACGAGAAAAACTGCCAACCAAGGATCATATATCCAGCAAAACTCTCTCTGAAATATGAAGGAGAAATTAAGATATTTACAGATAAATACAAGTTTAGAGAATTTGCAAAAACTAAACCAAGACTACAAGAAATGCTAAAGGAGATTGTTTGGCCGGATGACCAATAATATCAGATGCCAGCACAATACAAGGTCACAAAACAGAACGTCCTGATATCAACGCAACTCAAACAGGGAAAGCACAAAAACAAACAAATTAAGACTAATTCTAAAAAATAAATAAATAAACAAAATAATACACACAACAGGAAATCATGGAAATCAATAGATAAACGATCAAAATAATCAAAAAGAGGGACTAAATATAGGAGGCATTGAACTGCCAGACGGAGAGTGATACAAGGCGAAATAGAAGGATACAAGTTAGGGTTTTACTTAGAAAAATAGGGGTGAATAAAAAGGTAACCACAAAAAGGAATATCAATCCCATAACTCAAGAAAAAAGCCAAGAAAAACGTAACGACTCAATAAACACAAAGTTAAACATTATGAAAATGAGGATCTCACAAGCTACTAAGAAAAACGTCTCAGCACAAAAAAGCATGTGGAAAAATGAAATGGCCAACAACACACATGAAATGGCATCAAAATGACAGCACTAAAAACTTACTTATCTATAATTACGCTGAATGTAAATGGACTAAATGCACCAATAAAGAGACAGAGAGTCACTGACTGGATAAAAAAACACGATCCATCTATATGCTGCCTACAAGAGACACAACTTAGACTTAGAGACACAAACAAACTAAAACTCAAAGGATGGAAAAAAATATATCAAGCAAACAATAAGCAAAAAAGAAGAGGAGTAGCAATATTAATTTCTGACAAAATAGACTTTAGACTTAAATCCGCCGCAAAGGATAAAGAAGGACACTATATAATGATAAAAGGGACAATTGATCAGGAAGACATAACCATATTAAATATTTACGCACCTAATGACAGGGCTGCAAGATACATAAATCAAATTTTAACAGAATTGAAAAGTGAGATAGACACCTCCACATATATAGTACGAGACTTCAACACACCACTTTCGGAGAAGGACAGGACATCCAGTAAGCAGCTCAATAGAGACACGGAAGACCTACTTACAACAATCAACCAACTTGACCTCATTGACTTATACAGAACTCTCCACCCAACTGCTGCAAAGTATACTTTTTTTTCTAGCGCACATGGAACATTCTCTAGAATAGACCACATATTAGGGCATAAAACAAATCTTTGCAGAATCCAAAACATCGAAATATTACAAAGCATCTTCTCAGACCACAAGGCAATGAAGCTAGAAATCAATAACAGAAAAACTAGGGAAAAGAAATCAAATACTTGGAAAATGAACAATACCCTCTTGAAAAAAGACTGGGTTATAGAAGACATCAAGGAGGGAATAAGGAAATTCTTAGAAAGCAACGAGAATGAAAATACTTCCTATCAAAACCTCTGGGACACAGCAAAGGCAGTGCTCAGAGGCCAATTTATATCGATAAATGCACACATACAAAAAGAAGAAAGAGCCAAAAGCAGAGAACTCTCCCTACAACTTGAACAAATAGAAAGTGAGCAACAAAAGAATCCATCAGGCACCCGAAGAAAACAAATAATAAAAATTAGAGCTGAACTAAATGAATTAGAGAACAGAAAAACAATTGAAAGAATTAACAAAGCCAAAAGCTGGTTCTTTGAAAAAATTAACAAAATTGATAAACCATTGGCTAGACTGACTAAAGAAAAACAGGAAAGGAAACTAATAACCCGAATAAGAAACGAGAAGGACCACATCACAACAGAACCAAATGAAATCAAAAGAATCATATCAGATTACTACATAAAATTGTACTCTAACAAATTTGAAAACCTAGAAGAAATGGATAAATTCTTGGAACAATACTACTTACCTAAACTAACACATTCAGAAGTAGAACAACTAAATAGACCCATAACAAAAAAAGAAATTGAAACGGTAATCAAAAAACTCCCAACAAAAAAAAGTCCTGGCCCAGATGGCTTCACTGCAGAGTTCTACCAAACCTTCAGAGAATACTTAACGCCATTACTATTGAAGGTATTTCAAAGTATAGAAAAAGACGGAATACTACCCAACTCATTCTATGAAGCTACCATCTCCCTGATACCAAAACCAGGTAAAGACATTACAAAAAAAGAAAATTTTAGACCTATATCCCTCATTAACATAGGTGCAAAAATCCTTAACAAAATTCTAGCCAATAGAATCCAACAACACATCAAAAAAATAATACACCCTGATCAAGTGGGATTTATACCAGGTATGCAAGGCTGGTTTAATATCAGAAAAACCATTAATGTAATCCATCACATAAATAAAACAAAAGATAAAAACCACATGATCTTATCAATAGATGCAGAAAAGGCATTTGACAAAGTTCAACACCCATTTATGATAAAAACTCTTATCAAAATAGGAATTGAAGGAAAATTCCTCAACATAATAAAGGGCATCTATGCAAAGCCAACAGCCAATATCACTCTAAATGGAGAGAACCTGAAAGCATTTGCCTTGAGAACGGGAACCAGACAAGGATGCCCTTTATCACCGCTCTTATTCAACATCGTACTTGAAGTCCTAGCCAGGGCAATTAGGCTAGACAAAGAAATAAAGGGTATCCAGATTGGTAAGGAGGAAGTAAAGCTATCACTATTTGCAGATGACATGATCGTATACATGGAAAACCCTAAGAAATCCTCCAGAAAACTACTGAAACTAATAGAAGAGTTTGGAAGAGTCTCAGGATATAAAATAAACATACAAAAATCACTTGGATTCCTCTACATCAACAAAAAGAACACCGAAGAGGAAATAACCAAATCAATACCATTCACAGTAGCCCCCAAGAAGATAAAATACTTAGGAATAAATCTTACCAAGCATGTAAAAGACCTATACAAAGAAAACTATAAAACTCTGCTACAAGAAATTCAAAAGGACACACTTAAGTGGAAAAACATACCCTGCTCATGGATAGGAAGACTTAACATAGTAAAAATGTCTATTCTACCAAAAGCCATTTATACATACAACGCACTTCCAATCCAAATACCAATGTCATACTTTAAGGGAATAGAGAAACAAATCACTAATTTCATATGGAAAGGAAAGAACCCCCGGATAAGCTAAACATTACTGAAAAAGAAGAAGAAAGTGGGAGGCCTCACCCTACCTGATTTCAGAACCTATTATATAGCTACAGTCGTCAAAACAGCCTGGTACTGGTACAACAACAGGCACATAGACCAATGGAACAGAATTGAGAATCCAGATATAAATCCATCCATGTATGAGCAGCTGATATTTGACAAAGGACCAGTGTCAGTCAATTGGGGAAATAATAGTCTTTTTAACAAATGGTGCTGGCATACCTGGATATCCATTTGCAAAAGAATGAAACAGGACCCATACCTCACACCATGCACAAAAACTAACTCCAGGTGGATCAAAGACCTAAACATAAAGACTAAAACGATAAAAATCATGGAAGAAAAAATAGGATCTACCCTAGGAGCCCTAATACAGGGCATAAACAGAATACAAAACATTACCAAAAATGATGAAGAGAAACCCGATAACTGGGAGCTCCTAAAAATCAAACACCTATGCTCATCTAAAGACTTCACCAAAAGAGTAAAAAGACCACCTACAGACTGGGAAAGAATATTCAGCTATGACATCTCCGACCAGCGCCTGATCTCTAAAATCTACATGACTCTGTCAAAACTCAACCACAAAAAGACAAACAACCCAATCAAGAAGTGGGCAAAGGGTATGAACACACATTTCACTAAGGAAGATATTCAGGCAGCCAACAGATACATGAGAAAATGCTCTCGATCATTAGCCATTAGAGAAATGCAAATTAAAACTACGATGAGATTCCATCTCACACCAACTAGACTGGCATTAATTCAAAAAACACAAAATAATAAATGTTGGAGAGGCTGCGGAGAGACTGGAACTCTCATACACTGCTGGTGGGATTGTAAAATGGTACAACCACTTTGGAAATCCATCTGGCGTTATCTTAAACAGTTAGAAATAGAACTACCATACAACCCAGAAATCCCACTCCTCGGAATATACCCTAAAGATACAAGAGCCTTCACACAAACAGATACATGCACACCCATGTTTATTGCAGCTCTGTTTACAATAGCAAAAAGCTGGAAGCAACCAAGATGTCCATCAACGGACGAATGGGTAAATAAATTGTGGTATATTCACACAATGGAATACTACGCATCGATAAAGAACAGTGACGAATCTCTGAAACATTTCATAACATGGAGGAATCTGGAAGGCGTTATGCTGAGCGAAATGAGTCAGTTGCAAAAGGACAAATATTGTATAAGACCACTATTATAAGATCTTGAGAAATAGAAAAAACGGAGAAGAACACATACTTATGTGGTTACAAAGGGGGGAGGGAGGGAGGGGGGGAGGGCTTTTTATTGATCAATCTGTAGATGGGAACTGCTTTGGGTGAAGGGAAAGACAACACTCAAAACAAGGAAGGTCAGCCTAATTGGACTGGATTAAAAGTAAAGAGGTTTCCGAGATAAAATGAAAGCTTCAAAGGTCAGTGAAGCAGGGGCTGGGGTCTGGGGAACTTGGTTTGAGGGGACTTCTAAGTCAATGGACAAAACAATTCTATTATGAAAACACTCTGCATCCCACTTTGAATTGTGGCGCCTGGGGTCCTAAATGCCAACAAGCGGCCACCTAAAATACATTAATTGGTCTCAACCCACCGGGAGCAAAGGCAAAGGAAGAACACCAAGGTCACACGACAACTAAGAACCCAAGAGACAGAAAGGGCCACTTGAACCAGAGACCTACATTATCCTGAGACCAGAAGAACTAGTTGGTGCCTGGCCACAATCGATGTCTGCCCTGTCAGGGAACACAACAGACAACTCCTGAGGGAGCAGGAGACCAATGGGATGCAGACCCCAAATTCTCATTAAAAGACCACACCTAATGGTATGATTGCGACTAGAGGAATCCCAGAGACAATGCTCCCCAGAACTTCTGATGGCACAGGACAGGAACCATCCCTGAAGGCAAATCATCAGGCATGAAAAGGACTGGTCAGTCGGGGGGAGAGAGATACTGATGAAGAGTGAGCTAATTAAATCAGGTGGACACGGGAGAGTGTGTTGGCAACTCTTGACTGGAGGGGGGATGGGAAGATAGAGAGAGAGGGAAGATGGTAAAATTGGCACGAAACGAGAGACTGTAAGGGCTGACTCAATAGGGGGAGAGCAAGTGGGAGAAGGGAGTAAGATGTATGTAAACCTACATGTGACAGACTGATTGGAATGGTAAATGTTCACTTGAAGCTTAATAAAAATTAAAAAAAAAAAAAATTACAGCCTAGTAAACCTTATGGAACCGTTCTGCTCTGTCTATGAGTCGGAATCAACTTGACTGCATGTTTGTAACAACAGCATAACTACCATCACAGGTTTTTCACTTAATTGCTGACCTACACACCTTCTTCTCTTTCCAAATATAATGTAGCAATGAAAATGAAGCTCATGTTCAGTACTCAAAGGCCTACCTCTGTCACTTCTAACATTATGACAACTAATGATCTCAGCTGAGGCTAACAACTCAATCTAGATGCTGCCAGCCTTAATGGCTGTGTATCTGCCTAGGGATCTGGCCATCGGGAAGATCATAATTCAACTTGTAGAGTGGAGCAAATTAAATCTGGAGACTATCAACAGGTTCATATTCCCAGTGCCTCCTTTGCCTTCCAGCACAGTCCATTTCATTTTCTTGGAATACTAGTCCGGTATTTTTCATTTCTGCCTTCTCTTGTGGCTGCTGACCCTTTCACTAGCAGAGAAGATTTTCAAAGTTAAATTCTTGGCCACATCTAAAATAATCTTGAACAATTTAGGACAGTTTAGAAAGAAAAAAAAAAAAGATGGAGTTAAGCTAACAGAACAGTTGCCATGTCCAGATTTCCCTTCCACTTCTCTGTACAACTCTGATGCACTAATTTTTCCCTCGCTTGTAAAGACTTCCTTATCCTGCTCAGGGTCACAAAATATCATCACTCAGCAAGGCATGGCAAATACTAGGAACTAATCTTTCATAGTTTGAGTACCACATGAGATATTTCAAAGCAACAAAAGCAAGATTCACTAAGTTTCCAAGAAGAGTTAAGGTTATTGCTTGACACAACAGCCATTTCAGCCTCTCATATCAAGAGTTCAGCTATGCTTTTATGACCCATAATTTGGTAGTGGAATTGTGCTCCATTAATCATCTCCTCTCCTCTCCTCTCCTCTCCTCTCCTCTCCTCTCCTCTCCTCTCCTCTCCTCTCCTCTCCTCTCCTCTCCTCTCCTCTCCTCTCCTCTCCTCTCCTCTCCTCTCCTCTCCTCTCCTCTCCTCTCCTCTCCTCTCCTCCCCTCCCCTCCCCTCCCCTCCCCTCTCCTCTCCTCTCCTCCCCTCCCCTCTCCTCTCCTCCCCTCTCCTCCCCTCCCCTCCCCTCCCCTCCCCTCCCCTCCCCTCCCCTCCCCTCCCCTCCCCTCCCCTCCCCTCCCCTCCCCTCCCCTCCCCTCCCTTCCCTTTCCTTCTCTCCCCTTTCCTTCTCTCCCCTTCTTTTCCCTTCCCTTCCTTTGCCTTCTCTTTCCTTCTTTCTCTCTCTGGACACCACATCAAATCTAGCTACTGTCATAAAAAAATATATATATATCATTAATTTTTATCTAAACTTCTTTAAATAGTTGTCTGCACTCAGAGTCTTCCTTTCCTTACTTCTCTACTGTCCACATCTTACAATCTGGCCTTTGTCTTTGCATTAAAACTAATCTCATTGAGAGCAACACAATTTCTTGATTCTCAACTCATCATCTTCCTGGACTTGTATTGTGCATTGGCCAGCGTTCATTCTTCCCTTTCTGCACTAGCTTCTCTTGGATCTCATATTCCTGAGCATCTCTTCTTCTACCCCTTTAGAGAGATGTTCCACTTTGATCTGTTTCCTACCTTATGCCTTTTTCCTGCTCTGGGGTTCTAGTTCTCTCACATTGTGTCACATATTAACTCTAATGTGATAAAATCCCAAACCTATATACCTGGTTGAGATATCTGCCCTAAGATCTAGATCTCCTTCATGCTGCATGTAACCCATATGTACTTTTATATCTAGCATGCCTAAGACCGTGTTGCTGTGAGAAGACAGCCACACACCTTCAACTCCTAAAACAGCTTTTTTCCTTTGATGTTTTATTGAACACTCCTTATTTCACCTCACCAATAGTGTTTTGCTATTCACCTTTTGGTGGTTTAGTTTACCTGTTCCTTGCAAGACCAATATATGTCTAAAGAAGAAGAAGAGGAAGAAGAAGTCATTTTACAAAGAATATCATGTCTTTCTCCTCTGTGACTTACTGCATTTTTTCACATATCAAAGTTGCTTAATGCTGAGGCCTCTTTGCAAATCTTTAAAATCAGCATCTCTTCACTCTTTAATGGGGTTGTAAATTCAATTTATGACTGTGACTCATCAATAATTTTATTTCATTTCTTAAGACAATGACATTGTAACCCCCTTTAATGGGCTGGACATTCCTAGAAGCAACATAACATAGGACAGAAGAACTCAGGAATTAGAATTAGTCAAACTTGAGTTTCGATCTGGCTATTCCACTGGCAGCAATTTGATGTTAGATGAATTGCTTATTCTCTCTAGTCTCAATTTTCTCATCTGTAAAATAAGGCTAGAAATATTTCCTAATGAGTCTGTTGTAAAGAACATATGAGATACGTTTATAAAATGTTTAGCAGAATGCTTGAATAAATGAATTTTTTTTTTTTAATTTTTGTAGTTTTGCTTTTTGTTGTTTGTTGTTGTTGCTATGGTATTTTATTCACTGCCTCAGTTAGTCACACTGGATTGTTAGTGATTTGTTGTATTCTTGTGCGGCCATTATTCAGATTATATATGTGGGATGAGAAGAACACAGTTTGGTGGTGTCATGGATTGAATTATATCCCCCCTCAAAATGTGTGTATTAACTTGGTTAGGCCATGATTCCCGGTATTCTGTGGTTGTCCTCCATTTTGTGATTGTAGTTTTATGTTGAGAGGATTAGGGTGGGATTGTAACACCACCCTTACTCAGCTCCAATGTAAAGGGAGTTTCTCTAGGGTGTGGCCTGCACCACCTTTTATCTCTCAAGTGATAAAAGGAAAGGGAAGCAAGCAGAGAGTTGGGGACCTCATACCACCAAGAAAGCAGCACCAGGAGCAGAGCGTGTCCTTTGGACATGGGGTCCCTGCACCTGAGGAACTCCTCCACCAGGGGAAGATTGAGGACAAGGACCATCCTTCAGAGCCGACACAGAGAGAAAGGCTTCCCCTGGAGCTGACACCCTGAAGCTGGATTTGTAACCTACTAGATTGTGAGACAATAAATTTGTTAAAGCCATCCACTTGTGGTATTTCCATTATAGTAGAACTAGATGGCTAAGACAGGTACGTATCATGATAAGACAGAGGCCTCTATCTGTGCAACAAATAAAAGTTACTGCTGAGATTAGGGCTAAGTGTGACCTCCTTCGCTGCTTGTTCTCACAATGAGCAGATAATACCCGCACTCAAATAGTCTGGTCATGTTTCCACATTGCAAATAGCCTGGAAAACAGGGGAAATTGAGGTCCACATTCACTAATACCTGTAGATACATTTGTAGAGATGTAATCTTTGAATCTGACTCTCTTCATATCTTGCCTCTCTTCGGCTTTAAGCTGGTGGTGAATGTTAGAAAATCTTTTTCCCTATCTCAGGTTCAGTACAGTGCAATGACGTGAAGCAAAACACAGATGGACCACGACTGGCAAGGAGAGCAGGGCTGCCAACGTAACAGTTATGTTTCTCCAAGACCTAGGCTTACTTTTCAGACAGAATACAAAATCTTTAAGTTATAAATTTTAATAATGGTAACTCACAGGCTATGTTTTCTGGCTGATCCTAGATTCTAGGCTCTTGAAAAGGGACAGTTATTTGGGACCACGCTGCCCTGTATGCTCTGTTTTTGTGATAGCAGATGACAATCAAAATAAAATTCCTTGTCAAACCCAACAGAACCCCAAAACATGTCAGCGAAACTGAAACGGGCTTCTTTTATTCACCACACAGAATAGTGGAGCCCTTATGAAAGTCTCAGTATTCCATTTACTCACCCTTCATTTTCAAGGTCTGCTTCAAAATTATTTTTTTACTATTGAGCACTGAGGTATAGAAATAAGTCAGATACATGGAAATAAATTAAACATCTGCCCAGACTTGTTGTCCTCCATAGTGAACACTGTTTGTAGCTAAACTCTTTCACAATGGCATGAGCAAAAACATCCCTAGCCATTTGGCATAGCTTTCCTGCTTCCTTCATTGACTACATTTTGTCTTCTCTGACATGGCTTTCTTGGCTTTTGCTGTCGTGACTTCATTTTTCATCTTGTGCTCTGGTTTTTGTTTGCTTCATTTAATAACTCACTTGCCGTACTCAGTCTTTTGCGTGAAAGATAATGTGTAGAGTGGTGTTTTGCAATGTTTTACATGGGTCTGACATTTACAGACAATATTGTTGGTTTATACCTGGAAGAACTAAAATATTGCAATTTTTTTTTTTTAGAGCACAGCCTTCAACTTCCAACTGACCCAAGTTTAAACTTCAGCTCCACAACTTAACTAAAGCCAGGTAACTAGTAAGTCACATAACCTAGATAAACCTTAACTCCCTTACTTGTCAAATGGAAGAAATTATATGTATTTTCAGTGTCATTTTAATAGTTCAATGAAGTGCTCATTGTAAACTTAGAAAACTAAGCCTCAAATTAATGGATGCTACTGTTGTTGTTATCATATTGCTCTAATTAAATGAAAATCCTAATTTTGTTACAAAAGTAACAGGTACATTGGGAGGTCTGAGCATTACCTGATATCAGAATAGTGTTGCAAAAAGGCACTGAGCCAGTAGTCAGATTATCTGTGTTCTACCCATACTTTTACCAGTAACTCTTTTGGAGACATAAAGCAAATTACTTACAATTCTGTCTATAAAACAATAATAATAATGTTGAACTCTCTGAAGGATCTGAGTAATATAGAAGGTGCTGAACTGCTTGTTTTCCACCCTAGAGTAAAAAGGTTTATATGAATAAATATGAGCTTATGCTCTCCCTAGTAGTTCTCAGGCAGGCAAGCTAGTGAGGATTCACAACTTGGGTACCAGCAGTAGCAGACTCTCCAAAGGAAATTCAACTCGCCTCTTCTCCTAAGTAAACCCTTAGCAAACAACTCTGCAATCTATAAAAGCAACCCCATCAATTATGAGTTCCTCAAGGTCAGGCATCTGATTTATTTCCCTGCTCCCAATACCTAGCAACAGTGTGTAGCTCATTATAGGACTTTCAGAGCCACTTCCAGTGTGAATGACAGAATGGAAGGCTAGATAACTACTACTATAGCCTCAAGACATGGCAGGCATGTGGTCTGGATTTCTTAACAAATAATTGTGTTGATATTTCTCTCTCTCTCTCTTTTTTTTTTTTTTAACTCAATCCTTCCTGGAATTCTGGGCAAAACAAACAAGGTTCTGTAGAGTAAAAACAGACCAGGGTTCTAGTCCTTACACTGTCATGAATAAACTTTAGAATTGAGGCAAGTAATTTAGACCTTAGGTAAAAAATCAAAGAGCCTGAACTATATACATCCAAGGCTGTTTTAGTTCCCAAATAATGTCAGAGTTAATATTTCTTGGCAAGGGTTAGAAGTTCATTCTGTGATCCCAGAACAAAGCTAAGTGACCCACTCAGAGACAAATCTATTAACCTCTATGTGCCAGGTCCTTAACTTCTGATATAATTAGTTCCGCTCAGGTATTGCATTTTGACCAAAATCCATTGTTGTAGAGTCAATTCTCTCTTATAGTGACCCCATAGGACAGAGTAGAACTACCCCATAGGGTTTCCTAGGCTTTAATCTTTACAGAAGCAGACTGACACATCTTTTCCCCCTGGAGTGGCTGGTGGGTTTGAACCACCAACCTCTCAGTTAACAGCTGAGGACTTCACCACTGAACCACCTGGGTGCTTTGCATTTTGACAGTGCATGTGAAAAGTCAAGAAAAATCATCAATTCTTCATCTTCAATTTCTGTGTTCTACATACAAGTCTAACTCTTTTCTCAGAGAAAGGAGAATTTCTTTTCATTTAGATAAGCAGCAAGAGGTGAGAAAATAATGAGTACTTCCTCCAGAAACTTGTATTTACTGTTTATTTGGAGATTGTGGGTATTTTTAGTTTTCCATTGTTCTGGAAGTTGAGTGCAGAATATGAAAGGTTGAGGCATACAGGAAATTGCCTGGCCTTGTCTGAGGAAGCTGCCTCCATCATGCTTTTCAACGAGCAATAATGAGCAAATTCATCCCTTGTTCCTCAGAGCCTTCCTTGTGTTATTGAAAAAAGTAGTTCGTTATAAATGAAACTAAAGGTTTCATAATAGAACATGCAATTAGAAACTTTTCAAGAATAAAAAAAAAAAGACCAAATTGTTTAAAAAAAAAAAAAAAACAAACAAAGAAAGAAAAAGTCCACAAGGGACAAAAATGCTCATTTCAATGGTTTGGGATAAGACCTCACAAACAGGGAGATAAAAAGAGGTATCCATGTTGTAACTCTTGAGTGACAAATAAAGAGCTGTTAATTAGTAGGTTGTTTTTGTTTAAGAAAGGTCAAGAAATGTCTCAAAACCACGTCATTATATTGACTTCTAACTGTAAGTTTATTCTCCAAAGTTTCTAAGTTACAAATAAAAAATGAATTAAAAATTAAAAAAAAAAAAATCTGTTCATGGCTTTATTCCATTACAGCACCATTGAGAATGAGATAAGAATATTTTGTTTATTTCTGAGAATTTCTTTTCACTTGGCTCTGCTTTCTTTTCCATCTGTACGTGCCAATTTGTGTTTATAAGAGATCATGTTACTAGGCTCTGTGATAAACTCTTATGGTAAAAATTGTAATTACAATCATGCAGACTTTAGGAATGCAGGTTTAAGAAAATAAAATACTATAATAGTGTGAAATAATGGAAGATATTGTGAGTATTCCTAATAATAAAAATAATAACAGCACCAGCATAAATCTCACACACAATGTCTTTTAAATAGAGATTCTCCTAACACACTTAATTTTTAAGCGAGAGATGTTAAAGATAGATTATAGTCATCTATTCCCCCCCGCCAGTAAAAGGAATAGTAATTATCTTATAATTTTATTTTGTTTTGTTTTAAAATTGGTACTATAGATACATTGTATTATAGAATGAAACTATTTAAATGAAGATTTCTTTTAAAAATATAATGTAAATGATTTAAAGAATTCAAAATCATTACCTTGAATATTTTGCTTAAAAAAGATAATATGTGTGTAATTAGAAGTGTAACTTCCCTTTCAAATAAAACATTTGCCTAATATTTTCAAAAGTGAATTATCAACTCCTGGTAATGGGTTTTGCAATTCATTGTCTGTGTGGTGGTTCTGATGACTTCTTGATATAAGGATTTGGCATACAATTTAATATTTTGGAAGCACATGACCTTTTAATTGAATTATTAATCAGGGTTTCTTTTTTAACCAGTAAATATATGCTAATTGGTAGCAGAAGAAATATGAATCGCACGGTTATACAGTTTCTTAGTTGTCTAGTGTTGTTGTAACAGATGAATAAGGGCTTTAAAAACAGAAGTGCCTGATATATCTGAAAAGGATGGTTCAGGCCTGGCCACGACTCCATTTTGTTATTTCTGCTTTTATGCTAGTGACAATCAACCCTTAGACTTGAATAGATAACAAAGGAAACTTTTTTTTTTTTTTTTTCTGTAATTAAACTAAAGACTTTGAAAGAATGTTCCTAAGGAAGGGCCTTCACACAAGACCTTTATCAGAAATTACCTCAGCAGACTTCAGGAAGTGTTTTAAGTTAATTACCTTATGATCACCCTCTAAAACCCCCTTAGTCACATATTTAAATTTATCAATCCAAATAGCCCACATTCTTATTTCTAACCAATCACTGTAAAGCGCCCCCCCCCCATTTGAATTGTTCTGCTTCTGGCTTCCTGATCTGGCAACTTCCAATCAGAATATTGTAACCCGAGTTCCTGATTTAGCCCTATATTTAAGCCTGCGTGACTGTTCTCCTGAGCATTGACTTTTATTTTGCAAGATCTAAGGTGTCTCTGGCTTGAGCTGCCTTTACCTTCAATAAATCTCTCTTGATTTTTTTAAACAGAGTTTTTGTGGTTACTCTCCAACACAGAAATACCATAAATGGGTGGTTTTATTTAACAACCAAAAATTTGTTTTCTCACAGTTTAGGAGCCTACAAGTCAGAATTCAGGGTTCTGGCTCTAGTGGAATGCTTTTTCTCTCTGTCAGCTCTGGGGGAATGTCCTTGTCTCTTTTAGCTTCTGCTCCTGGATGATCTTCATGTGACTTGACACTGATCTTTCCCTTTCTCTGCTTCTCTTGTTTGTTTGTTTAATCTCTTTTATGTTGCAAAAGAGGTTGATTTAAGACACACGCTATGCTAATCCTGTCTCATTAACATAACAAAGAAAGCCCATTCCCAAATGGGATTTTAACCACAGAAACAGGGATTAGAATTTACAATATTTATTTTGTGGGGACACAATTCAATCTATAACATAAAGTAAAAGAGATTTAAAAAAAAAGGTGAAAGTTAACCATTTTATAATGTCATCTGAGACCCTGAATAGGAGGAAAAAAAAAAAAAAAAAGACAGAAATAGATGATTTACAGGCTCTGGAGTGATAAAAGTTATATTTTTTAATCCAAAATCTTTAAATGCATTTGCAAAGTAGCACCATTGTGATAGTCATTTTAGACATGCATCAGTAGTGACACAACCAGGTAAATAATTGTTTTTATTTAAAATTAATGTGTAATCATTAACGTTCATCTATATAAGCCAATCTGGATACCTCCATTTAGGGTATTTAAAAACATGAACAGCATTTTTTGAGTAGTAGTAAATCATATTAAAATATACTTACAGGGGAGGTGTTAAATATGAAATGTAAAGTCTGAGACCTTAGGTCGTTTTCAACTGAAGGTATGTGAATGTGGAAAAGTTAAATGTCCTGAGGGGCTTTAAAATTCTAAATAAAACATTCTAGGTTGGTTGCATTTTATAATTCTAATATTAAAGTCAATTGCATCCATGTAAAATTAAGCTGCATACTACTTTTATGTTCACACTGCGATTAAAGGGGTCATCAAACCTCACCTTTAGCTGTAGTTCTAAGGATTGTTCTTGTATCATGTGAAATGTTTTAATAAGAACTAAACACAGTCTGTCATATAGCTGGTGTTTCACTTATTTCACACCAACCTGAAAACAGGTGAAATCCAAAGACTCAGTTAACTAACTGTATGTTTTCAGTTTGGGTTCTTGGTATTTTCATATTAATATCGTTATACTTTGGCCAATTTTTCAGGTTTATCAGGCATTGCCCAACATTTGCAATAAAGATATTATAGTAAGGCATAGACCACTGCTCTCACACTTTTGAAACGATAGGGAATCCTTGTTTATACATCTAAGATGGAAAGAGCTCACCTTTGCATCATTTTTTTTTCTTTCTTGAAATCAGAGTCCTTTGTATTTATAGTATAAGAAAGAAATTTATTTGAACCAGTCATGGTCGTGATGATGGTCATGGTGCTGGTGATGTTGATGGTGATACTTTCTGCTAGTTGCTTCCTACTATGTGCTGGTGCTGGGAATTACACTTTAAATACAGGATTCCTAATCATTAAAACAAGCTCGCAAGGTAGATTGTTTCCCCCAAGTTATGAAAGGTGAAAATAACACCAAGAGACAATAAATGAATTGTCCACTTTAGGGGACGAGAGATAACAATCTGAGTTACCTAATTACAAATCAGAACAAATGTCTGAATAAAATAGAGTTTAGGCAAATGTTACATTTTTTCTTTTTCTTTAATTTTTATTGAAGTAAAATATACACACAGAAAAGTGCACATTCCATAAGGTACAGCCTGAAGAATTTTCACAAAGGGCAATCAATCCTTTTGCAACTATTATCTCCATTGAGAAACAGAATGTTACCAGCACCCCAGAGGTCATCCCTCAGGCCCCTTTCCAGTCAGTAACCCAAGGGTAACCACGATCTTGACCTCTAATGGCATTACCTGATTTTATCGTTCAATAAATTAAATTATACAGCATATACTATTTTATCTGTTTTTTTCTCTCCAGTGTTGTATTTGTGAGATGCAGTCATATTTTTGTGTGTAGTCGTAGATCATTTTTATTGCTGTATTATATTCTATTATGCCATATTTTAACTTTTTATTATATTGTTTATGGCAATTTTTTGTTTCTAGCTTGGCCCTTACAAATAATGCCGCTATAAACAGTCTAGTATACACTTTTTGGGATCCATTTTATTTCCACCCTTAAGATTAGGGAGGGTATCCTTCATGAAAATTGGGAAAGTATTGTATTTGAGCCTAACTGCTGGATACTTTAAAAAGCAACCAGATAAGAGAATATTTGAAAATCATTGTTAAAATAGGTACCTGGAAACAAACATACTCTAAAAACTGCAATCCCTTAATGATAAAATAATATTTTCAGTGAAATGGAAAGAATACATCTATTATTAAAACAACAAGAACATGTGCCAAAATAATACAAAGAAGCTAACAGGACTGGTTTTAAATCCTGGCTTCACCAAGTGTTAGCTCTTTGAACGTGGGTGAGTTCTTATAATTTTTCTGTGCCTGTAATGGCTTTTAGCTTTATGTATCAAGCTGGCTAGGCTATAGAGTGCCCAGTTGTTCAACCAAACACTAACCTAGTTGCTGCTGTGAAGGTATTTTGTAGATGTGATCAATAATTTGGATGGACCTCATTCAATCCGTCAAAAGGCCAAAAAAGCAAAACCTGAGATTTTCAGGAGAGATTCTGTCTCAAAATTAAAGAGTCAACTCTTGCCAGAGGCCTTTCAGTCTGCTGGCCTGGAATAATATAATCTAATAATCTAATAAATAATAATTCCAGTAATAATCTAATAATTATGCTGAGTAAAGGCCCTAGCTCAGGAATGCATTCTAAAGTTGTAGAGAGTTATGTCAGTGTATCCAGGAATTATAAAGTAATGATCCCTTATATTAGAATAAAAGTTTATAATTTACAAACATTTTCTACCTGCCTTAGTTGTCTTCACAGGAGATTTTATTACTTTCATTTAGAGAAATTTATTTATTTATTTATGAATTTACTGATTTCTCTCAGATTAAAAAAATTAAATTTATTACAGAAATGAATATAATATACTAAGTTAAAAATAATAAGGAAATCAGTACGAAGAGGTTAAATATTGCTATACTGCAAGATGAAGTAACAAGTAAAATTAATTTACAAAATACATACCATATGTTAGTGTACTATTACTAGAGATAAAACAAAAATTTAGTTCTGAGTACCTGTCTTACTTATCTAGTGCTGCTGTAACAGAAATGCCACAAGTGGGTGGCTTTCACAAAGAGAAATGCTAGAAGCCCTTATTCCAGGTGCCAGCCCCAGAGGAAGACTTTCCGTCTCTGTGGGCTCTGGGGAAAGGTACTTGCCTTCAGTCTTATCCTAGTCCAGTTGCTTTTTAGTACAGGGACCCTGGGTCCAAAGGACTTTCTCTCCTGGCTCTTCTTGCTTGGTGGTAATGAGGTCCCCATTTCTCTCTGCTTGCTTCTCTTTTTTGTACCTCAAAAGACAGTGACTTAAAACATCCTAATCCTGCAGATTGAGTCCTGCTTCATTACAAAACTGCCTCTAATCCTGCCTTTTTCATAGAGGTAGGATTTACAACACACGGCTAAACCGCATCAGATGACAAAATAGCGGAAAATCACACAATACTGGGACTCATGGCCTAGCCAAGTCAACACATATTTTGGGGGGACACAATTCAATTCATGGCAATATCCTAGCAGCCAAATCAAAGAAAAAAGTATAATTACTGTCACTCTGCCCGTTAAGAACATGGACAGTCAGTTTCACACAATCACGCAATTTCACAGAATCACACATTCTCACTCCTACACACCCACTCACTCACATTCTCACATTCTTATTCACACAGGCATTCACACACACTCACATAGATATACATAAACACACTCATACACACACACCCTCAAACTAACAGTCACTGATCAGTACATGGACAGCTTTTCAAGATTTCAAAAACATTTCTCCACTCTCTACAAGAGATGCAGCCCTGGTGACACAGTGGTTAAGAGTTTGGCTGCTAACCAAAAGGTTGGCGGTTGAAATCCACCAGTAACTCCTTGGAAACCCTATGGGGCAGTTCTACTCTGTCCTATAGGGTCACTATGAGTTGGAATTGACTTAACTGCATTGGTTTGGTTTTGGTTGTTTTCGGACACTACAGATATGGTGAGCTATAGTGCCCATCACCCCTACAACCATCCACACAATACATGAAATACTTTTCAAGCTACAGACATTACTTTTAAGTGAAATTGGCTCCTCGAGGGGACAATATCATCTATCAAAGGACATGTCTCTCAGCTCTCTGATGCTCTGACTGGCTCCATAAATAACTTCACCAATGATCCCTCGGTGACTACCAGTAGCTCCCAACCGCAACAGATAAATTGCAGTCTTTTACCCACAAGATAGCTGATTTTAAGAAGTGAAACTTCCTGATGTTGTGTAAAATGAACTCCTGATGTGACATATCCTGCTATGTCAAGCTAATGGACATAAAACAATTAAATATCAGAGGAGTCCCTGTACAAGCTCTGAAAGCAGAGTGGCTGAGCTGGGAGACCTGGATTAATTTATTTAACTATTCTGAATCTGTTTCTTCAACTGTAAAATCAGAGTATTAAAATCCACCTGGCTGATTTGTTGCAAGGATTAAATGAGATAATCCATCTAAATTTCTCCACTTACTGACTAGCATATAATTAACACCCAGTGTAAGCACTTATTCATTTTAGTATTTGCAAAAAAAAAGAATTTTAGAAAAAGAATCTCGAGTCAGTCTTCCTGGTAATTATCATCTTTGCTATTTTTTAACGTTTGTTTTGGATTTATTACAAAGCTCAGTACATTCAATCTAGAGGAGAATAATCTGTTCTCTGTAGATAGGGTCATACATTTCATTCAGAAACAACATAAATTAAAAAAAAAATGGTAGTATAAGCACACCTGTGTTTTATACAGCTCAAAATGACTAGCTAATTTGTTATGACAAAGTGCTCGCAGAATGCTCCTCATGATTGCGCTCTAAAGTCTATATGGGCAGCCCATAGTAAATAAAAAACTTTGGACATGAGTTGATTGACTTCATAATGCTTTGTTTACAATAAATTTCTCTGTAATCAATACATTCTACAAATAATTTGATAGTATTTCCAAAAGATTTTCTTCAAGTGGTGATGCTTGTCCTATGAGCGTGGCTGTGTCTGTGTGGGAGAGTGTATGTAGCTTCAGAAACGGATACTGCATTTGGGTGAAAAAGAAACTGGCAAAAATTTCACAAAATGGCTAGTAAAAACATGAGGCTGCAGAGGATAACAGGATGATTTCTTAAAAGTAGGATAAATGACATTCTGAGCTAATCCAGCATAGAACACTGTGGGGCCGTTCCACTCTGTCACATAGCGTTTCTGGAAGTCAAAATCTACTCAAGGGCACCTAACAACAACATATAACAATAACAATAGATAACAAATAAATTGATAGACATTTTCAGATTGATTTGATCACCTGTCTGAGGGCATATAGTTAGCTAGTAAGTTACAAAACTGGGGCTCGAATCTGGATTTTCTAATTCATAATTCATTAAGTTGTTTTTAATTTTTTAAGTTAACAGATGTCCTTTTTTTTGAAGAAAATCCTACTCAGAACCCCAAAATATAAAACAAACTGATCTGCTTTGGTTGAGTTGGGGCTAAGGGCCTCAGTTCCTGCCCATTCATCTCTCTCCCATACTACGCAGTAGCTCCTGATGAACCTCAAAAGAAGTGCTAGGTTTCATAGCAACACAACTTGAAAACTCCGTTGTATGCTACACATTTTTCTAATCATTTATTTTTACACAATTGACAAGATCCTTTAAATTGCAGTGTCATATTTTTTGTCCATGAAAAGCACTGTGGTGTGAATAGAATAGATACCATTCTCTCTCTTTCATACACAAGGCACCAAGTATTGAGATAAATTATGTACTTTGTTCATAGTCACACAAATAGTAGGTGTCAAAGCAAGCACAAGATTCAAACCCAGGTCAACCACTCCATGAAGCCATATCCGTAGATCCATATTGTTGTCCAAGGATTAGTACTAGTGTATAACCAACAGGGAAAAAAATTGATTCTTTAACTAAGGATCAAACAATGCAATAAAAAAAAAAATAGACACCACTAATTCTGTCCCTCTGTGACTGTGAATTATAAATACTTCCTTCTTGGTTGCAGACATTTTTTTTTTTTTTCCATTTTGTAGACTTTATCCTTTATAATAATCTCTCTTGTGGAAACCCCTCAACCTTTTCCCCTCCTCTATTCTGTAATCTCCTTATACTGTAATGAGGAGAACTGTCATCTGTCAAGAATAATACAGAAAGGGTCAAGCATAAAGCTATGATTTTTCACTAAAAAGCAGAGTTATCAGTGAGAAAAGCAACAAATCAAACTTCTGTTCAGTGTTTTATTTCCTTAGCAAATAAAGCACTTGCCACTGAGTTGATTCCAAGTCCTGGTGACCCTATGTGTGTCAGAGTAGAACTCTGCTCCACAGAGTTTTCAATGGCTGATTTTTTTGGAAGTCGATTACCAGGCCTTTCTTCCAAGATACCTCTGGGTGGAATCAAATTTCCATTAGAATCCAACCAGTTAATCATTTACACCACTCGGGGACTCCTTCCTTAGCTGATAGGAGATTGAAGTTAATGGGATGCTGAAACATTCTACTTGGCAGGCACTCACTAGTATTCTGGATGGCCAAGTAGACCCCAAAGTAAAGAAAATTTTGGGGAGCAGAAGTTTATGGTTAAGCTTTAGGAAGGAAGAATAAATGATTATCTACAGATAGCTGTCTTTTTAGATCTATATTGAGAAGACCTGGGTTGGTCATCTCTTCTGTTTGGGGAAGTTTTCAGGGTTTGGACATGGGCTAAACCATGATCACCATCTTCCACACACTTAGACGTATTTCAGTGCAGAAAGGATAGTTCTTTAGACCATAAACACCATTAAACTGGGAATAGAGTCAACAATGAACTAAAGAAATGTTTAGAGTAATATCAAAAATAGTGGGGCTTCCAGAGCCATGTCTGAAGAAGAACAATTTGGTACTAATTGTCCTGACTCAAAATCCAAAGGAGAGAGAGAATACTAAGGAACTGTCATCACATACTGAAACTGCAGGGAAGAACTTGATTTTGTTTGGTTCCCATTACAAAAATGGCTAAAACACTTAAAGTAGGGAATCCAGAACTTGAAATTGTATCTCAGTGGCATTATTGAAGGATTAGAGATATCTGAGTTTTATCAAAAATGCAATAGAGCTGCTGAAAACCACATAATGAAATCAAGAAGAAAACTGTAGCATAAACCAAAATGAGGAGGCACTAAGGATACCCCTGGGGAATAATTCTGGGAAATGATGTCAACTCACTGTGAGTTTTTATTTTTTTTCTTCCTACAGCATGGCCAGTGCCTTCATGAAAAGTCTAAAGAGAGTTATTTTAACTCATTTAATTGTGAGCCCTAGTGGCACAGTGGTTAACAGCTATAGTTATAACCAAAAGGTCAGCAGTTCAAATTCACCAGCCACTCCTTGGAAACCCAATGGGGCAGTTCTACTCTGCCCTATAGGGTTGCTATGTGTCAGAAACTACTCAACGACAATTGTTTTTTTTTTTTTTTTAAATCTGGAAGAAGTACTATTTATTTGTAAATTTCTCACAGTAGAAAGTCTTTGGAAAATGCTTTTTTTACTTTTTAAAACAGAGGTTATCAAACTACAGTCCACAGGCCAAATCTGACCTTCCTCTCTGCTTTTCTAAATAAAGTTTTATTGGAACATAGCCACACTCATTAACTGACATATTGTCTATGGCTGGTTTTGCAAACAGTTGAGTAGTTGCAAGAGAGATCATATGGCCCACAAAGCCTAAAATATGTACTATCTGATCCTTTAAGAAAAAGCTTGCCAACCCCATGTTCTAAAACATATTCCATCTATCTCTCTAAACACATGGATTATTTATTTTTTATTTTTATTTTTTTAATTTTACTTTAGATGAAGGTTTACAGAACAAACTAGTTTCTCATCCAACAGTCAGTACACACATTGTTCTCTGACATTGGTTAACAACCCCTTGACGTGTCAACACTCTCCCCTCTCAACCCTGGGTTCCTTATTACCAGCTTTCCTATTCCCTCCTGCCTTTCAGTCCCTGACCTAGGACTGGTGTGCCCTTTCAGTCTTGCTTTGCTCCATGGGCCTGTTCAATCTTTGGCTGAAGGGTGAACCTCAGGAGTGACCTCATTACTGAGCTGAAAGGGTGCCTGGGGGTCATGTTCTCAGGGTTTCTCCAGTCTCTGTCAGGCCAGCAAATCTGGTCTTTCCTTTTGAGTTAGAATTTTGTTCTACATTTTTCTCCAGCTCTGTCTGAGACTCTCTATTGTGATCCCTGTCGGAGCAGTCAGTGGTGGTAGCTGGGTACCATCTGGTTTTACTGGACTCAATCTGGTGGATGTAGTAGATGTGGTCCATGAGTCCTTTGGACTAATCTCTCATTTGTGTCTTTACTTCTTTTCATTCTTCCTTGCTCCTGAAAAAGTGAGACCAGTGAAGTATCCTAGATAGTTGCTCACAGGCTTTTAAGACCCCTGATGCTACTCACCAAAGTAAAATGTAGAACATATTCTTTATAAACTATGTCATGCCAATTGAGCTAGATATTCCCCACGATCATGGTCCCCACAGTCCTCAGCCCAGCAATTAGGTCCCTGAGGGAGTCTGAATGTGTCTATGGAGCTACAACGACCTCGTCTTGTACAGCTTGTACTGACTTCTCCAGTATTGTAAACACATGTAATATTTATTTAATAATCCAAGTAACATTTTTATATGTCAGAACAGGAATTAACTACATATATGATAAAGGTATAAAATTATATGTAACTTATTATATAAATAAATAACCTTTTTACTAAAAAAAAAAAAAAAATTTTACTAGTTAACCAAAAATACCTGTTCCCATTGAGTGGCTTCCTACTCATAGCAACTCTATAGGACAGAGTAGAATTGCCCCATGGGGTTTCCAAGGAGTGGTTGGTGGATATGAACTTCAGCCGAGCTCTTAACCACTATGTTAGTTAAAAAAAAAAAAAAAAAAAATGCTAGTTAGGCATTGTAAATTTCCTTATGTCTTTTTTATTTATATCAAGACAATTTGTTTAGATATCTTTAATTATTTGTTTTAAATTTCTTTCTTTTGAAATTATTTCTTCTAAAAACACAAATAAGATATCTCCTTGGAGACAAGAATCTTGTGTTATTTATTCTTTGTTATTAATCTTATGCAACTAATATTTTTTGAACATCTGTTATCTGCTAACCACTGTTCTAAGTGTTAGGGATTGTCTTTTCTCAAAAGACAAAAATTCCTGCCTTCACCTAACTTTCCTTTATCTTGTAACCCAGGGCCTGCCACATTGGATACTGAACAAATTTCTTGGTTCAACGAACCATTGGGTAAATCATTGAGTGATATATGGCCTTGAAAGAAACAGTAGTTTTTCAGGTAATAAAAGAGAAAATTCTTGAGAAATCATCATAATAACTGTCTCTAGGTCACATTTAGAAGTTTGAAAATTAAGAAAACCCTAACATCTTTGGATTCCATTCCCTGTTGGTTTATGGAAAAATTCTTTAAATCAAACCTACATAACATATATGAGGATAGAATTATTTGATGTGTGTGTGTGATACAACATGTAATTTTAAAAATTGGAATTGTTTTTAAAAATCTAACCTTGAATAATACTATTTAACTAAAAAGCAAACATGCATTGAAAATTTATATAGGAGTTTCTTCTTGATTATTTACCTCAAAAAACTGTCCTGGTATCATTTCTACACGTTAAAAGGAAGGAATTATTAAATATCTATTTGCAATAAGACTAATTTTGCTTATTTTGATGTATTCTTTTAGCATGTTTAAGTATACGAAGTAAATAAATATAGTCGTGGTTAGATGGAGCTAAATAGCAAAGTGAAGATACTTCCTAGGTGTTTTCAAACTACCACACCTCCATTCCACCCAAAGTAATATTTAAATTATTGCTATTACTACACACTCTAATTATTTTGCTTGAATGTTAATTTATATCGCTGTGTAAAGTGCTTATTTGCATTTCAGGTCCTTGTAAAGATGCATCTACGCATAAAAACTCACTTCAGACTCCAGCTCTAGATAGGAGACAACCAATGAATGGGCATCACATTTAAAAAGCCACATTTCTCAGGCTAGAATCATTTTGGACAAAAAAGAAGAAGAGGATACACTACTTCTCACTTTGAAGAAAATAGATTGAGATTCTGAACAATTACACTTTGCTAAAACTTCGGCTTTTGCTGATTTTCTAAACGATGTTTATCCCTGCGGCAATTATAAGGGATTGCTTTCCATTTTAATAATCAGATCGTCAAGTTTCCGCTTAGCATCAAATCCAAACAATCCAATCTGAAGGTGATTGACATTCCTTCCTGTGCATCAAAATCTATAAAACCAGATGTTTCACTTCTCCCCCTGCCAAGAGTGAGCATCTTTTTCTGATCAATTGTCAAGTCTGTCAATCGAGACGTCGCTGATGTTTAGATAGGAAAGCGTAAGTCATTCAATTGCAGTCATCCTATACCCGCTCTCTAGATTGTTGCAATTTTGCAATTAGAATTTTTTTGCAGCATGAAAATCAGTTGAAGCTGTCCCGGGAATATTTGCTAGTGTCAGAAGGTGCCTTCTGACCCTGAGCGACATAGTCTTTGAATTGCAATCAAAATGAAGCTCTGTTTATGTGAGAGAGTAACCTGGGCACGAAGACTGTTAGCGATTCTGAGGTATTCCATACTTTTCAATTTAGAAGTCTGGAAAGAACTTCAGCTTTTCTTTCTGAAGGGCATGCTTTCATCTTTAGCAGATTAAAAAAAAAAAATGATTAGGGTGGCAAAAATCAAGGAACATAGTTGCGTATCTAATACTGTTCAGGATGAACTTACCCATATACTCCTTTCCAACTTAAAACAACACATAGTTTGAAACATGAAAGAGGATGAGTTTCACTTGGAATGGAATTATACTGATAATATTAATAAGAAAATTATATCTCCTATTTTTTAAACAAACAAAATATGCCAGTCTTCTTTTTTTAAATAATATTTACTTGTGTTTTCAGTGAAAGTTTATATAGCAAATTAGGTTCTCATTTGGCAATTTATACACAAATTGTTCAGCATCATTAGTTACATTTTTTGCAATGTGTCAACTTTCCCTTTAAGTTCATTCTTGTTCTGTTCCCAGTACTCTAGTTTCCGTGCCCCCTTATCTTCTTACCTTTGCTTTAGAGTAATTGTTGACCTTTTAGTCTCATATAGATGTTTTTTTAATGGGCCAGACCACCATACTGACGGGTAATATGGCTTTCTTTGTGTGCCAATCTGTTATTTTGTGAGAAGGTAACCTCAGGCCCCGTCTCCTTTAAACACTACTGTTAGATAATAAAGGTGGCTAGGTATTTCCTGGAAGAATATTTTATAGGTATGTGAAGAAACGTTTGGAAAATATTTAGTTCATCCCTTATTCTGAAATGAAGGGCAAACACAGTAGTAACAAATGTAGGTTTATTTTGCTAATCTTTTTAGCAATAGTAATAAGATTTTTAATTCAACAATTACATTTTATTTCATTTCAGGTATTCTCAAAATCCAAATAATTTCCTCTTGGAATGTGTACTGTATATATATATATATATATATATATATATACACATATACACACTGTATATATAAAATACCATTTTATATATATATAAAACCATTATATATGTGTGTGTATATATATACATATATATGTATGTGTATGCATATATATGTATTTAAAACCATTCGAGAGACTACAAGGAGAAGGGGAAATTGAATCAAATTTTAGAGAGAACACCGAAGTCCAAGAGTTCTAAGATCAGAAACAAGTGTTATCTGTGTTACTGCATTAACAAGAAGTACAGTTGTCAAGAGTCAGCAGTGGTAAAAAACACTTGTCAACTTAAGAGGAGTTGCACTAATGTAAGAAATCTGAGATCTTAGTCTAAGATAGATATAGAGAGCTGCAATTTACCTCTTTAGCCATTTCTCTCAAAGACGGAGTCCTGGAAAAGATGAACCACAGTTTGACACAAAAATGATGATTCTCATTTACACTATACACCTAAATTAACAGAGTGACAAAAAAGGCAACCTAGAAAGCCAGGTAATAGTATTGCCTTTTACAAAGTTCTCTCTTCTCACCCTCCCCCTCCTCCTCTTCACTTTGTCCACTCATGGCCAGTAGAGCAAATACTTCATCTAGAATTCAATCTGAAGGTAGGAAAGCAGCTTACAAAACAGGTATCAACATGCATGCTTTGACTAATTGCATGAAAGGCTTTAAAATTTACATACAGAATTCACATATGAATGGATTCATGCAAATCCATTCAGGTGAAATACAGCTAAAAGAACCCCATTGCCTTCAAGTCACTCCCACTCATAGGGATCCTATAGGACAGAGTAGAACTGCCCTATGAGGATTTCCCACCAATCTTTACTGAAGCAGACTACCTACCATACCTCTCCCCTGCAGGGCGGCTGGTGGGTTCCAATCATGGACCATTCCCGTTGGCAGTTGAATGCTTAACCACTGTACCACCAGAGCTCCTTGAAATATAACTACTAGGGTTTATTGGAAGTGTGGGTAAATGGAATTTTAGTGGCAACAAAGCATAAACTTGGAATGGAATTATACTGTTTTTGAATGACAACAAAACTCTTCAGGAAGTTTGAATAAAAGTGCAAATGCATTTCATACCGCTGCCACTGTGTGTAGCAGGGCACGTTTCCCAGAAGGAAAGGTTCGCTGCAAAGCATAGCTTCATAACAAACTGACTCTGATAAAAGCTTAAAGAGAACATTCTCCCAATGCCCAGAATCCTCACCTTTTGTCCTTAAAACGTAGTGCTCTTCCCAGGATAATTTTCCACCGGTAATGATAGGTATTATTTGATTTGGTTTCATTTTACATGTAGACCTAGAGGCCTGTACCACAAAGATTAGAGAAGTTAACAAGAGTATAGTGAGGGATTTAAGTCAGTGATTCGTGTTTAGCAGGATCATGCAACTTAATGAGCCTCTTCAGAACTCTGTGAGAAAGATGTGCTGGAGGCTCTTGGGTAAGAAGACATAAATCTGGGCTTCACCAATGTTGCCCTGGAGGTGGTTTGCCGAAAAGAACATTTTCTTAGCCTGAGTTTCTAGGAGAAAAATGACAATCAGTACTCTTGTTTGGTGAGGTCAGACAGGAGTCCTGGATGAATACATTATCTTCATCTCTACAATAGTTTCCCATGGCTGCAAATAGCAATAGCAGATGGAAGGAGAATTTCAGAAGGGCGGCTGAAGAGAAAGACTGGGGGTAGGAGGGATGAGAAGAAGAGTGAGAGAAAGTCAGAGAGACAGATAAAACTTTTGTGATAAAATATGAATATGTGATCCAAACAATTTTTACTTTCTTAAGATAACAGCTCTTGGTCATTAATTGAGGTGATTTTACTTAATCCTTAGTTGTGTCCATGAACCCAGAAATGATGACACAGGCAAGAAGAGTGGCAGACTAGTGAATCCAAAGGGTAAAATGTCCAGCATTAAGAGACCATTTCAGCGAAAGTGTCAAGCGTACTTTAAGACGAGTTGATGAACAAGTTAGGTAAAAAACATGAATGTGTTGGAGTAGGCTTTATTAAAAAAAAAAAGTCTCTAAGTCCTTTTCCATTGCTTGATAGACTTCATGTGGGCCACGTACCTCATTTGCATACAGGCATTCTTCCCTATTTCTGTTGATATTTTTAGAAAAAATCTCATGTCTGAGGTTACAAAGAATCTTAGCCAGGAGGCTGGGTCTTTTCTGGTCTTTCCTGCTGTGAAAGGTTTAGAAACAGGAGGCTACTAATGATCAGTACGCTCCCCAATAGTTGAGTCCCAGTTCATTGCAAATATAGCGACTAAGGATTCAGTTTTGTGGGTACTAATAGACCCCCGGAAACCCTAGTGGCGTAGTGGTTAAAGTGCTGCAGCTGTAACCAAAAGGTTGGCCATTCAAATTCACCAGCCACCCCTTGGAAACTCTATAGGGCAGTTCTACTCTGTTCTATAGGGTCGCTATGAGTCAGACTCGATGGTAATGGGTTTTTTTTGTTTTTTTTTTAATAGACTTTCTTTAGGGACTTATTTCAAGTTACAAATACTTTTCTAAGGTTTCTTAGTTTGAAAGGTTCTTTAGTGGGCAAGTATTAACTTCTTCATTGAGGTTCTCCTCTGAGAATAATTAAATTATTTCAAGTCACTTTTTTTTTCTTTATAGCAGAAAAAACAAAACAACAAATGCATATCTTTTTTTTTATTATTAACTTTTGTTAAGCTTCAAGTGAACGTTTACAAATCCAATCAGTCTGTCACATATAAGTTTACATACATCTTACCCCGTACTCCCACCTGCTCTTCCCCTATTGAGTCAGCCCTTTCAGTCTCTCCTTTCGTGACAATTTTGCCAGCTTCCCTCTCTCTCTATCCTCCCATCCCCCCTCCAGACAAGAGCTGCCAACACACTCTCAAGTGTCCACCTGATATAATTAGCTCACTCTTCATCAGCATCTCTCTCCCACCCACTGTCCAGTCATGTCTGATGAATTGTCTTCGGGGATGGTTCCTGTCCTGTGCCGACAGAAGGTCTGGGGAGCATGGCTGCCGGGATTCCTCTAGTCTCAGTCAGACCATTAAGTATGGCCTTTTTGTGAGAATCTGGGGTCTGCATCCCACTGATCTCCTGTTCCCTCAGGAGTTCTCTGTTGTGCTCCGTGTCAGGGCAGTCATCGATTGTGGCCGGGCACCAACTAGTTCTTCTGGTCTCAGGATGATGTAGGTCTCTGGTTCATGTGGCCCTTTCTGTCTCTTGGGCTCCTAGTTGTCGTGTGACCTTGGTGTTCTTCATTTTCCTTTGCTCCAGGTGGGTTGAGACCAATTGATGCATCTTAGATGGCCGCTTGTTAGCATTTAAGACCCCAGACGCCACATTTCAAAGTGGGATGCAGAATGTTTTCATAATAGAATTATTTTGCCAATTGATATAGAAGTCCTCTCAAACCATTTTCCCCACACCCCCGCCCCTGCTCCGCTGACCTTTGAAGCATTCATTTTATCCCGGAAACTTCTTTGCTTTTGGTCCAGTCCAATTGAGCTGACCTTCCATGTATTGAGTGTTGTCTTTCCCTTCACCCAAGGCAGTTCTTACCTACTGAATAATCAATAAAAAACCCTCTCCCTCCCTCCCCCCTTCGTAACCACACAAGTATGTGTTCTTCTCAGTTTTTACTATTTCTCAAGATTTTATAATAGTGGTCTTATACAATATTTGTCCTTTTGCCTCTGACTAATTTCGCTGAGCATAATGCCTTCCAGGTTCCTCCATGTTATGAAATGTTTCACAGATTCGTCACTGTTCTTTATCGATGCGTAGTATTCCATTGTGTGAATATACCACAGTTTATTTACCCATTCATCCACTGACGGACACCTTGGTTGCTTCCAGCTTTTTGCTATTGTAAACAGAGCTGCAATAAACATGGGTGTGCATATATCTGTTTGTGTGAAGGCTCTTGTATCTCTAGGGTATATTCCGAGGAGTGGGATTTCTGGGTTGTATGGTAGTTCTATTTCTAACTGCTTAAGATAACTCCAGACAGATTTACAAAGTGATTGTACCATTTTACATTCCCACCAGCAGTGTATAAGAGTTCCAATCTCTCCGCAGCCTCTCCAACATTTATTATTTTGTGGTTTTTGGATTAATGCCAGCCTTGTTGGTGTGAGATGGAATCTCATCGTAGTTTTAATTTGCATTTCTCTAATGGCTAATGATCGAGAGCATTTTCTCATGTATCTGTTGGCTGCCTGAATATCTTCTTTAGTGAAATGTGTGTTCATATCCTTTGCCCACTTCTTGATTGGATTGTTTGTCTTTTTGTGGTTGAGTTTTGACAGAATCATGTAGATTTTAGAGATCAGGTGCTGGTTGAAGATGTCATAGCTGAAAATTCTTTCCCAGTCTATAGGTGGTCTTTTTACTCTTTTGGTGAAGTCTTTAGATGAGCATAGATGTTTGATTTTTAGGAGCTCCCAGTTATCGGGTTTCTCTTTATCATTTTTGGTAATGTTTTGTATTCTGTTTATGCCTTGTATTAGGGCTCCTAGGGTTGTCCCTATTTTTTCTTCCATGATCTTTATCGTTTTAGTCTTTATGTTTAGGTCTTTGATCCACTTGGAGTTAGTTTTTGTGCATGGTGTGAGGTATGGGTCCTGTTTCATTCTTTTGCAAATGGATATCCAGTTACGCCAGCACCATTTGTTAAAAAGACTATCTTTTCCCCAATTAAGTGACACTGGGCCTTTGTCAAACATCAGCTGCTCATACGTGGATGGATTTATATCTGGGTTCTCAATTCTGTTCCATTGGTCTATGTGCCTGTTGTTGTACCAATACCAGGCTGTTTTGACTACTGTGGCTGTATAATAGGTTCTGAAATCAGGTAGGGTGAGGTCTCCCACTTTCTTCTTCTTTTTCAGTAATCCTTTGCTTATCCGGGGCTTCTTTCCCTTCCATATGAAATTGGTGATTTGTTTCTCTATCCCCTTAAAATATGACATTGGAATTTGGATCGGAAGTGCGTTATATGTATAGATGGCTTTTGGTAGAATAGACATTTTTACTGTGTTAAGTGTTCCTCTCCATGAGCAAGATATGTTTTTCCACTTAAGTATGTCCTTTTGAATTTCTTGTAGTAGAGCTTTGTAGTTTTCTTTGTATAGGTCTTTTACATCCTTAGTAATATTTTTTCCTAAGTATTTTATCTTCTTGGGACTACTGTGAATGGTATTGATTTGGTTATTTCCTCTTCGGTGTTCTTTTTGTTGATGTATAGGAATCCAAGTGATTTTTGTATGTTTATTTTATAACCTGAGACTCTGCCAAACTCTTCTATTAGTTTCAGTAGTTTTCTGCAGGATTCCTTAGGGTTTTCTGTGTATATAATCATGTCATCTGCAAATAGTGATTACTTCTTCCTTGCCAGTCCGGATACATTTTATTTCTTTGTCTAACCTAATTGCCCTGGCTAGGACTTCCAGCACGATGTTGAATAAGAGTGGTGATAGAGGGCATCCTTGTCTGGTTCCCGTTCTCAAGGGAAATGCTTTCAGGTTCTCTCCATTTAGAGTGATATTGGCTGTTGGCTTTGCATAAAACCTTTATTATGTTGAGGAATTTTCCTTCAATTCCTGTTTTGGTAAGAGTTTTTATCATAAATGGGTGTTGGACTTTGTCAAATGCCTTTTCTGCATCAATTTATAAGATCATGTGGTTTTTGTCTTTTGTTTTATTTATGTGATGGATTACATTAATGGTTTTTCTGATATTAAACCAGCCTTGCATACCTGGTATAAATCCCACTTGATCATGGTGAATTATTATTTTGATGTGTTGTTGGATTCTATTGGCTAGAATTTTGTTGAGGATTTTTGCATCTATGTTCATGAGGGATATAGGTCTATAATTTTCTTTTTTTGTAATGTCTTTACCTGGTTTTGGTATCAGGGAGATGGTGGCTTCATAGAATGAGTTGGGTAGTATTCCGTCCTTTTCTATGCTTTGAAATACGTTCAGTAGTAGTGGTGTTAAGTCTTCTCTGAAAGTTTGGTGGAACTCTGCAGTGAAGCCGTCCGGGCCAGGGCTTTTTTTTGTTGGGAGTTTTTTGATTACCGTTTCAATCTCTTTTTTTGTTATGGGTCTATTTAGTTGTTCTACTTCTGAATGTGTTAGTTTAGGTAGGTAGTGTTTTTCCAAGAATTCATCCATTTCTTCTCGGTTTTCAAATTTGTTAGAGTACAATTTTTCGTAGTAATCTGAAATGATTCTTTTAATTTCATTTGGTTCTGTTGTGATGTGGTCCTTCTCATTTCTTATTCGGGTTATTTGTTTCCTTTCCTGTATTTCTTTAGTCAGTCTAGCCAATGGTTTATCAATTTTGTTAATTTTTTCGAAGAACCAGCTTTTGGCTTTGTTAATTCTTTCAATTGTTTTTCTGTTCTCTAATTCATTTTAGTTTAGCTCTAATTTTTATTATTTGTTTTCTTCTGGTGCCTGATGGGTTCTTTTGTTGCTCACTTTCTATTTGTTCAAGTTGTAGGGACAGTTCTCTGATTTTGGCTCTTTCTTCTTTTTGTATGTGTGCATTTATCGATATAAATTGGCATCTGAGCACTGCTTTTGCTGTGTCCCAGAGGTTTTGATAGGAAGTATTTTCATTCTCCTTGCATTCTATGAATTTCCTTATTCCCTCCTTGATGTCTTCTATAACCCAGTCTTTTTTCAGGAGGGTATTGTTCATTTTCCAAGTATTTGATTTCTTTTCCCTAGTTTTTCTGTTATTGATTTCTAGTTTTATTGTCTTGTGGTCTGAGAAGATGCTTTGTAATATTTTGATGTTTTGGACTCTGCAAAGGTTTGTTTTATGACCTAATATGTGGTCTATTCTAGAGAATGTTCCATGTGCACTAGAAAAAAAAGTATATTTTGCAGCAGTTGGGTGGAGAGGTCTGTATAAGTCAATGAGGTCAAGTTGGTTGATTGTTGTAAGTAGGTCTTCCGTGTCTCTATTGAGCTTCTTACTGGATGTCCTGTCCTTCTCTGAAAGTGGTGTGTTGAAGTCTCCTACTATAATTGTGGAGGTGTCTATCTCACTTTTCAATTCTGTTAAAATTTGATTTATGTATCTTACAGCCCTGTCACTGGGTGCTTAAATATTTAATATGGTTATGTCTTCCTGATCAATTGTCCCTTTTATCATTATATAGTGTCCTTCTTTATCCTTTGTGGTGGATTTAAGTCTAAAGTCTATTTTGTCAGAAATTAATATTGCTACTCCTCTTCTTTTTTGCTTATTGTTTGCTTGATATATTTTTTTCCATCCTTTGAGTTTTTGTTTGTGTCTCTAAGTCTAAGGTGTGTCTCTTGTAGGCAGCATATAGATGGATCGTGTTTCTTTATCCAGTCTGTGACTCTCTGTCTCTTTATTGGTGCATTTAGTCTATTTACATTCAGCGTAATTATAGATAAATAAGTTTTTAGTGTTGTCATTTTGATTCCTTTTCATGTGTGTTGTTGGCAATTTCATTTTTCCACATACTTTTTTGTGCTGAGACGTTTTTCTTAGTAAATTGTGAGGTCCTCATTTTCATAGTGTTTGACTTTATGTTAGTTGAGTTGTTATGTTTTTCTTGAGTTATGGAGTTGTTATACCTTTTTGTGGTTACCTTATTATTTACCCCTATTTTTCTAAGTAAAAACCTAACTTGTATTGTCCTATATCACCTTGTATCACTCTCCATTGGCAGTTCAATGCCTCCTGTATTTAGTCCCTCTTTTTGATTATTGTGATCTTTTACCTATTGACTTCCATGATTCCCTGTTATGTGTATTGTTATTTATTTATTTTTTAAATTAATCTTAATTTGTTTGTTTTTGTGATTTCCCTATTTGAGTTGATATCAGGACATTCTGTTTTGTGACCTTGTATTGTGCTGGTATCTGATATTATTGGTTTTCTGACCAAACAATATCCTTTAGTATTTCTTGTAGCTTTGGTTTGGTTTTTGCAAATTCTCTAAACTTGTGTTTATCTGTAAATATCTTAATTTCTCCTTCATATTTCAGAGAGAGTTTTGCTGGATATATGATCCTTGGCTGGCAGTTTTTCTCTTTCAGTGCTCTGTATACGTCGTCCCATTCCCTTCTTGCCTGCATGGTTTCTGCTGAGTAGTCTGAACTTATTCTTATTGATTCTCCCTTGAAGGAGACCTTTCTTTTCTCCGTGCGTGCTTTTAAAATTTTCTCTTTATCTTTGGTTTTGGTGAGTTTGATGATAATATGTCTTGGTGTTTTTCTTTTTGGATCAATCTTAAATGGGGTTCGATGAGCATCTTGGATAGATATCCTTTCGTCTTTCATGATGTCAGGGAAGTTTTGTGTCAGGAGTTCTTCAACTATTTTCTCTGTGTTTTCTGTCCCCTCTCCCTGTTCTGGGACTCCAATCACCCGCAAGTTATCCTTCTTGATAGAGTCCCACATGATTCTTAGGTTTTCTTCATTTTTTTTTTAATTCTTTTATCTGATTTTTTTTCAGCTATGTTGGTGTTGATTCCCTGGTCCTCCAGATGTCCCAGTCTGCATTCTAATTGCTCGAGTCTGCTCCTCTGACTTCCTATTGCGTTGCCTAATTCTGTAATTTTATTGTTAATCTTTTGGATTTCTACATGCTGTCTCTCTATGGATTCTTGCAACTTATTAATTTTTCCACTATGTTCTTGAATAATCTTTTCGAGTTCTTCAACAGTTTTATCGGTGTGTTCCTTGGCTTTTTCTGCAGTTTGCCTTATTTTGTTTGTGATGTCTTGAAGCAATCTGTAAATTAGTTTTTTATATTCTGTATCTGATAATTCCAGGATTGTATCTTCATTTGGGAAAGATTTTGATTCTTTTGTATGGGGGGTTGGAGAAGCTGTCATGGTCTGCTTCTTTATGTGGTTTGATATGGACTTCTGTCTCCGAGCCATCACTGGGAAACTAGTTTTTCCAGAAAATCCACTGACTGGTACGCTGGCTCCAGGCTCTGAAAATAATTTCTGCCTCTCCGTATTTGTTCGTTCTCCCTCTCTAAATCTGTGTTTGTTGTTCAGGATTTGTAGATTGTTATGTATGTGATCGATTCACTTGTTTTTCCGAGTCTTTGTTGCAAGAGGGATCCGCGGTATCGTCCACCTAGTCCACCATCTTGGCCCCGCCTCCCAAATGCATATCTTGAAGATAAAAATTCTTGAACTTAAAAATCACTGAAGAAAACCAAAAACAATGAAACAAAACTAGTATTTAAAACTATAGTCTAAGAAAACTTGAGAAATTCTGAAATAAGTAAATTTGCATATTTTAAAATTCTACCAAGCACCTTGGAAAATTAATCCAGAGTAATAATTTTTGAGAGATATTATAAATTGATCTACTGATCTCAAATGCAAAGACTAAATCCTCAAGGCCTCCAGGTCAAAAAAGACAGAGAGAGAAAATAATATAAAACTGTAAAGAATTAAACGGGCTTGATTTTTTCTGGAAACAGCATAAAAAGCAAGACAAAAATGGACCAAAATAAAAAAAGAAAAACTTGCTCTCATCGAGTCGATTCCGACTCATAGCAACCCTATAGGACAGAGTAGAACCGCCCCATAGAGTTTACAAGGAGCACCTGTGGATTCGAACTAAGAATCTTTTAGTTAGCAACCATGTCTCTTAACCACACAACCAGGGTTTCCAAAAAGGAGTAGGATTAAAAAAAGAAGAAAACTCAGTAAAATAAAAGTAATACAAGGATTTTTATATTTAGCCACACTGTCCTTCAAGTATCAAGGCTATAGAAAAATTGTTTTAATCATGCAATAATTTAGGAACTTCTGTTCCAATGAGCCCTGCTTGTTGACTCTACTTCATTCTATTAATAGATGACTCAGAAAATAATGGCAAAATGACTGATGCTGAACAATTAAAGTTTAAAATAAAGGTGGGCATCAGAGTAGAAGACTAATGTACAAATTTAATATGTTGTGACAAAGTAGAAATAATGTACCTCAGAACTGTCAAGAGAAGAAAAGGAGAGGGGAAAAAGTCAAGTGGAATAAGCTTAATAATTGTTTATATGTAACAGACAGGTATTAAAGGATACTATTGAAAACTGACAAGACAGAGAATGAGAGTTTAAATATGGGTACAATGAAATAGGACCATTAAACAAAAGGCATGAGTACAAATGTTCCCACTACAATAAAAATATAAACTTCCTAAATGCAATCATAATAATAATGACAATAACAACAACAATAATAAAGCACAAAGAATGTACATTTCAAAGAGAAAGAAATATTGATAATATACGATAGTACATGTAATTTTAAAATATTATGGCAAGGTTGAAATGAAATATATTGATCATCTCAATGAACGTAGATGGGCTTAAATTTTCTATTAAAAGAAAAATGATTTGCAATGTGGCTCAAAAAGCAAGGGTCAGCTATATTTTGTATTAAAAAAAGATCTAGAACAAAGAAAGAAATGCAAATAAATAAAGGGATAGATAAAAGTATATAAGCATATGGGAAAAAATTAGAAAGCAGGGGTAGCGATTGTGATATCAGATAAAATGAAGTTCAAGTCAGAATGCATTGGATGTGACAAAGAGGAATATTTTTAATGCCTAAAGCCTCAATTTACAACAAAGATATAACACAAACATTTTTCTACCAAATAACACAACAAAGATCTTTATGAAGTAAACACTACAAAAGGTGCAAAGAGAGAGAAAGGGAAACATTGTTAATGGGGGACATTAAAATATAGTATTCTCAATCAAGACAGGTAAAGCAAAAAAAAAGGGGGGGCTATATTCTTAATAACAAGCTCATGAGAATAATTAAAGAAAAACAAAATCCAATGGGAATATAAATTAAGAAAGCGTTCATAGAATAAGGGAAATACTGGTGGCATATAAAGATATTAAAAGATCAATCTCATTAAATATCAAACTCATTAAACAGCAGTGAGATAACTTTTAAACTGTTAGGTTAGAAAAAATATGAAATTTATTAATACAAAACTTGCCAAGTATATGATAGCGGTTGTGTAAATTTGCACAATTTGGAGGGAATTGTGGCCACACTCTTTCAAATTTCAATTGCTCATCTTTTTGACTCAGTAACTGCATACTTAGTAATTCCACAGTAAATTTTTTGACTCATGTTTACAAATAAAGGGAGTCATAGTAGTCTTATGAAGGAAAAGTAAAACATGATAACAACCAAATATCCATCAAAAGAAAATTAAGATTTATAAAATATTCAAACATAGACCGTTATTTAAAAAGAATGTGATAGATTTCTGTATACTGATATGGAAATAACTTTAAGTTACATTGTTAACACAAAAACTAAGGTAATAAAGAGTATCTAAAGTGTGCGTGTGTGTCTATGCATAAAAATGGGAAGTTTCTACAGGGAAACCCAGGAAATGATTGATCTGGATTTAGAAGAAAAATGTATTTTCCTTATACACACTTTAGTCCCATTCCATTTTACAATATGCATACATTATTTTTATAATAATAATAGTAAAAGTAACAAAAACTGGAATCTCTAATATTGGCTGAAAGTGCAGTGGAAGTTCAGACAAAAGTGAGAGAAACAAAAAGGCAACACTAACAAGCCATTGGAAATTATTGTGAAAGGTAAAGGCTTTATGGACTATGCAAATTCACTGTGCCAAATTTAAAATTTAGACAAATGCAGCTAAGTAAGCCCCTGATCTAAAAGTTTATTTAGTCTTTTCAGCTCAATCTAAATAAACTGCTCTAAATTCTTGCAGAATGAAATTATGGAGCACTGATGTTGAAAGTGACTGTTGGGATTATTTAGTAGAACTCTTCATTTTATAGATGAGGAAAATAGAAGGTGAAGTGACTTGCTCTGATTCACCCATAATCAAAGATGGAAGTAGGGCAATAAAGCGGACTTTGTGATTGCTCACTTGGCAGTGCCCCGCTAAATGATGGGAAGGACTATTTTTCATTCACTGAGAAAGGGACCCATCTGCTAATTAAATAACATTACCTATAAACATGTGTTTGTTACATTATTTCTCTGCTGATAATTGTGACTATTGGACATGCTCAAAAAGAAGCCAAAGACATAGGCCAGAGCTATCTCAACCCGAGGCTAAATTCTAAATGATAAGCAACCAGATTTCCTTAATGCTTCCTCTTAGGATTATTTTTTAGGCAAGCCAACTAAAATCAGAATCCCATGCAGGTGCAGAAAGAACCTTATTGATGTTGAGGCCACTTTCCAAGCTAAGACTCCTGGAAGTACAGTGAGATTAACAAAATGTGCACACAAATTAAAAGTGACAGAAAACTTACAAGAGTTCAGGAAATTAAGACAAAAACAGGTCAGCAGATTGAGGTTGACCGCTGGATGTCCCCATCCCATAAAGAGTCCTGCCTAGGAAATGAAAGACTGATGCTAAAGAATTAAAATCACCAGTTTTATATCATCTATAGTACTCGGACCCATTTCAGAAGTGAGAGTTCCACCAGACACTTCCTACCAAAAGCCTGACCCAAACCCTTTTTTTGAATATGCATGCTATTTCCCAGAAATCCAATGAATATGTATAACTTTCCTTTCACCGCATAGTATAAAACTCCTCCCAGCCCTTTGTTCTGGGAGACAGTGCTTTGAGAGTGATCTCCCTGTCTCCCTATTACTCATCACAGGTAATAAACTATGTCTGCTTTAAAGGCCAAAAAAAAAAAAAAGAAGAAGAAGAAGAAGCTGCCAAAGAAAGTAAAAAACTAAAAAAAAAAAAAAAAAGATGAGACATGGAGACCTGGGTATCTACCTATTTTGACCATCTTTGTAGAATTTTTTTTTTTTTTTTTGTAGAAATAGTCAATTGACTTTTAAAAAGTCAGAATGATTGGTCTTCACAGTTCAGTCAGGACTTCTGACAGAGGTTCTTTCTCCGCAGTGTCGGAAATGCAGACCATAGGAAGGTGAAAATGGCCAAGTGGTTTGACTTACCAGCATCCACAATGAGAGTCGATGACCACAGACAGCAGAAGACAAGCCACAGAACATCTCTACAATACTTCTAAAAACATTTTTCTGCATATAAACATAACTGTTGACAGAATGTATTTGATTTCACAGTAATTTCACTTGATACAATGTGGCCCCTGTTTTCTCTCTCAGATTAATTCTGTTTTTTAGGGTCTCTAAAACAGTGCTGGCCTGTTTTTGTCTTAATTTCCTGAACTCTTGTAAGTTTTCTGTCACTTTCAATTTGTGTGCACATTTTGTTAATCTCACTGTACTGCCAGGAGTCTTAGCTTGGAAAGTGGCCTCAACATCAATAAGGTTCTTGTTTACCACCAAGTAGTTTGTTTTTGAGTATTACTGCAGTGATGCTTTCATCTGCTGTCCTCCAAGAATGACTGTGAGTCATCACATACATAGCTGCTCTTTTCAATAAACTCTGGAGAAGTAATAGAAAATGATCAAAATGAGCTGCTATTGTCCAAGAAAATCCCTAGATGAGCAAAATTATCTCAGCACCTCTGCCCACTACCTCGCATGCAGCTGAATCTGCACAGAGTGTGCCGTTGGGTGGTGTTTCTTCATGCCTGTTGTCACTGTTAGATGTACTTCCAGAATGAAGAGTGGTGAGTGATTCACCTTGCTCAGGTGGAAGGCCCTCCAATCCAAGTCATCTCTGTCAGAATCCCCCCACAGCACAAAATTTGCCAAGTGTATTGATAATCACAGGGCAGATTTCCTAGACTCATTAGTGGTCTCCAAGGCCCCAAGGATGGGAGGTTCTCCAGCTGGGAGGTCAAGATCTAACGACTCTCCTGGGACAAAATTCAATACAGTATTTAATATAAATCAATAAATAAAGCATCCATTGTCACATTAATGGAGTTATTGATGGTCGTTTTATCAGCTCATCTTTCTTACCCACCAAAAGTTTGTAATGGGGCCACCATAATCCTATCTTTATGTGCTTGTCGTGTTTTGTTTGTTTTCTTCCCCTTAGTGTTTAGAACAGAATCACGTAATCTAAGGCCTGAGCAGATTAACATTAAAAAAAAAAATTTATTCCCCAACTTTTTAGATTTGGGGCATGTTTGGTGTTTAAACCTCTCTCCCCCAAAACCCCGGTGGCTAGTGGTTAAGAGCTATAGCTGCTAACCAAAAGGTCAGCATTTCAAATCCACCGGCTACTGCATGGAAACTCTATGGGGCAAGTCTACTCTGTCTTTTGTGGTCGCTGAGTCGGAATCAGCTCGAAGGCAACAAGTTTGGTTATTTTTTGGTTTTATGGTGTTTAAAACTGGCTATATCAAAAAATAGTGAAATTGAAAATTTCTGTTAAATTGTTTCTATTGGAGTCACATAAGGATGTAGCTAGTTTCATTCACGTTGCTACTTTTATTTTTATAATTCCTGAATAAAATAACAACAGCTAACACTTATGCAGGGCTTACTATGTATCAAAAACTGTTCAAAGAGCTTACATGTACTAAAACCACTAGCCTTCCCAATGTCCCCATGAGGAAGGCACTGTTACAATCCTCTTTCCATAGGAGGAAACTGAGGCAAAGAGTGGATAAGAAACTTGATTCAGGTCACATAGCTTAACAGTGGCACAGCCAGCCTCAGAGGCTTGTAGCCAAGCTTCCTAGTGCCTCTACAAAAAGCAGTATAAACCATTCCCTGAAAAGATCCCACGTCCATTGTACAGCAGGAAAGAGAAGGTAAAAGACAGGAATAAAACTACAACTTCAAACTGCACACACAATAATATAGACTCTGTTTCTAGACATCCAGGTATTGGTCTGAGATTGGAGATAGCCGTGTGATCTGAGGGCAGTGGGTCTATCCCAGGCAATGTTTGTTTAATTCGAAGCACCCTTCACAAGTTTCAGAGTAAGCATGGACAGATCCTTAACAATTACATTAGGTTGCTTCTTTCTTTCCATGTGTCTCCCACATTTTCACATGTACCCATTTGTCCAGGTTTCCAGTGACTACCTGTCCTCATGGATGCTGACCTTGACTTTCCAATTCACCAAGTTATGCCACCTGCCCAGGATTGCCTTTTCTAGCCAGTGCCTCAACCTTTAAAATTACTTCTTTCTTCCTTTCATTACTATTGGAAAGAAATGTGATTTATGGGATTGTGAATTTAATACTTCAGATTAGATATCTGGAAAGGTTTTGTTTGTTTGCTCTTTTGGTTGTTTTAAAGAAAGCTGTCAGATATGTCTCTAGTGCTTGGATTTATAGCACAGAAGCAGGGTGGATAAGGGGAGGATGTTTAAGCAAGAAGCCATCCCTCTGGAGCCTGCAATCAGACAGTGTGGTCAGCTGTCTGTATTATCTACATGTGAGGGTGGTCTGACGCTGACGACAAGCCTGCAAAGGAGTCATGGGGACTTAGCAGCCTTTCAGCAATAATTGAGCAAATGATCATGATCAGGCACTGGTTTAATGCTCTGTCTCTACCTCCATGCTTGTCCCCGGAAGGTATTTCAAGCCGCAGGTGCACAGTGCTGAATGCAGTTTTCTGAGTATGCCATGCTCCAAGCCTTTGCAGATGCTGTTCCTCTGCCTGGAATGACCTACCTCTTTCCTACGCTCCATCCTTACCCCTTATGCTGAAGGCTGCTAGGGGCAGCATGCAGTGTTGATATGCTTCCTCTCCCACACACACGCACCAAGGCGGCATAAAATGTCTTCCCTTTGTGCTCAGCCCACATGCTTCTTCCCTGGATGTCCTTGCACCTCTGCATCACAAATGGACCAAGCACTGTCTCTCTATATCCTTTTTACTTTGACTATCTATTTCCTTCACAGGTGTTTTTTCTTTGCCTTGTATTTCCCATTCCCTAAACCCAAAATATAATCTCTCCCAAGTTATATGAACACTGAACTCTCCTTTACTAAGTCTTTGTGAAACATAGAGACTTAGAATTGTTTTTGTGACTGCATTTGATGACAGAGCGGGAGAGAAAGATATCCACATTGCCTAGAAAATTAACTCAGATCTGTAATTCATTTTGCCCATTATGAGCTACTATTGAAGATATGTCTATTATTGAAGACGGAATAAGAAAATAAAGCAAAATATATTTCAAATAACCTGTGTTTCAATTTAATTCTCTTAATACTTATAAAATATTTACTATGACCCAGTTACTATTCTAGGTGTTGGAAATACACAGCTGAGTAAGAAGTTTGCAATATAGATTGTAAAGAAAAGTCACAATGAATCTGTTTTAATCCATTTTTATGTAAATTTTCATAAAAACAAAATTAACCGGTAGTAGAGGCTGACCTGTAATGTAATTTCCAAATGTTTAATGACTCCTTTTTTTCTAATCATGTTTGCAGATTTCCATGACTCTCTATGAACTCTACCATCTCTGTCTTTGTAAGCCCCTTTGCAGGGCCCGACTGATTGCAGATACTTGAAATGGAAAATACTAGAAAACACTAGGAGTAAATGTTAGGATAGTAAGGGAACATGGAAAGTGAAAGAAAAGACTGGATAATGAATCTGTGCCCTGATTAGAGTCTTTAATGAGACTTCATTAATGCAGATAATGCTTATTAATCAAGAATATGACTTAGGTATACTTATTGTTGGATGGATTATTAGTTATCTTCACAGTGGTAGAGAATAAGGAGGAGATGGGACCAGGCTACTGGGAAAATATAAGTGTAGCAAAAGGAAGACAGGAAAGCAAGTATCCTTTATGAAGCACGAAATTGTAGTGTGTCCCTGCAACTTGGGCTTCAATAATTTCTGTTGACCTAACTTCTCTAACTCTTCATTCTCCCACATTATCATTAGAAAACCCTTCTTCCCTCAGAAATGCCTTCTCTTTTTGGCAGTCTTGGTGTTAAACTTTCTTTCCAAATAGATAAGCCTAATGATAGCCTGTTTGTTCAGGTGGTTGAGAATGAATCACATACGATACTTACTTCCATGGTGACATGGCGGAACATTAGGTCATTCTCTCCTCTGTTTCCTGTAGTTTTTGAAGCCACTCTAGCTGCAGCTGTAACTACTTGTAGAAAGTACCAGACACGCCTCTCCTCCAGGTGCTGCTCTCCAGTGGCACTAACATTTTCTTCCACAACCTGAGTGTTTAGGCTAGCCCTTGACATGTGTAATACTTTCCCTTTGTGTAGAAAATAATTTCCAATCTTAGAATCCATCTGAAAAATGACCTACAAACTTCTAGAAAGTATGTTGGCTTTGCTAGAGTGAATATATTCCCCTAGGAAGCAAAACTTATAAAGGCACTTACACTTAGATTTTCAGATGGTTAATTTTATTAGTGATATTTACCAAAAATATAATACACACACACACACAAAAGAAGGGGTGTTTGGTATTGTTAATATTCTGAGAGATGTGTTGCAGTAACTGTGATTCTGGCAATAGTTAAAGAAGATAAACTTTTGGAACAAAAATCTATGTTGTTATTAGAACTGAGTAGAAAGTCATAGTCATAGGAACAAAAAAAAAAGTCACACTGATAGACCTTTGTCAGTAGCTAAAGATTACTCCATTCTGCTCAGATTTTATTCCTTAGAATTTAAATTGCCCCAGGTTTGTAGAGGACCAATCCCAGAACTTGAAGTAGGTTAACCTGTGAATGGTATACCAGTGGTGACAGCTTTTGGGAAGATAGGAATAGAAAGGTAGAGATAATATTCCTGTATAAAATAAAGACAAATCCACAAATGCCATAACCATCTCAATCTCTTAGGTATTCTGGAAATTATTATCAATAAAGTCATTCAATTATCTATATAAATTAGTCCTGCAGAATCTAAGAACTGATTTCAGTATATTGAAGTCTCAAGGCATAAACTACATTAGTAAGAAATGAGTCTGACTTCACCAAGGGATAGGAAACCAAACACAGAATTAATCAATTAAGCTGGCATACTTAATAGAAACTCTATTAACACAATCCTTTGAAGGTTACCCAACAGTTAATTATTTGAATAAAATTCTGAACCTGACATCCAGCTGCAGCAGAAAATTCCATTTCTTGTTTTTTTATTATTGTTAGGAATGAGAAAGAATACAAAAGGAAGATTTAAAAGGAGATAAAGGTATATGTTTTGCTGTTGTTCCTTCCACTGAAACTCAATGGCTCTCATTTCTAGTTTCTTTCAGTTCCTCTTACTTGTACTCTGGACAGCATTTGCCATCTCTGGGCTCTGTGGGATTTGATCACCCTTCATTAACTAAGATTCTTGTATGCAGTAAGAATCATCTTTCAAAACATGAAACTTTGCTAAATATGTTATGACATTAACATGAGTGTTTAGGTTAAATGAATCCAACCTCATGATTGAATGCCAATAAGAATGTTTTCATTTATCTTTCAGATTAGTTTATCACTGGGAATCCTGATCAATGTTAGCATGAAAAAAAGCAACAGATCAAGATTTATATATTATAATCACAGGTGGAATCCACTTAAACAACATAAATGATGAAATACAACATCAATTTAGCACAAAACATAAACATTGCATCAATTAGTTTTAAACGCATTAAATCATCTTTTTCAGAAAAGTTATATTGAGTACTTACAATGAGTCAAATAATGTTACCATTCTGCTTATACCCTTGTCATGACTTCTCATTGCCATTACAATAACCTCCACTTTTCTTACCATTTACTCCAAAGCCCAACCTGATCACATACCTGTCTTTCTGACTCACCTTGGTCCCAGTAAATAGACCTTCCTTCTGTTTCTATGAAAACCCCCAGCCTAGAGTGTGTGTACATACTGTTATCTCTCTTGGAAGCACTCATTCTCCAACCTCCACCTTCCATCCCTGCTCCTTAAATGTTTGGTTCTTTTTCATAATTTCCAACTACAAGTTAATGATACCTCTTTAAAGTGGTCTTCTTTGACCAACATTATTTAATATATTCTTCAACCCATCATAATCTTCAAAATAATCCTGTTTAGTTTCTTCAAGGAAACCCTGGTGGCATAGTGGTTAAGTGCTATGGCTGCTAATCCAAGGGTCAGCAGTTCAAGTCCGCCAGGTGCTCCTTGGAAGCTCTATGGGGCAGTTCTACTCTGTCCTGTAGGGTCGCTATGAGTCAGAATCGACTCGAAGACAGTGTTTTTTTTAGTGGTATATATATACATATACCCTGAGGAAGAGTTTGTGGATATTTGTATGCTAATTTTTGGAAAGAATTTGTGGATTTGGTACCCACGGTATGCTGAATATCTGAAATAGTACCTACCACAAAGTAAAAAAAGGTAGGCGTTCAATAAATATGTTTTGTATAGTTAGGTACTGTGGATAGACTAGTAAACATTGAACCATGTATTTCATCTTCACAGAGATATGATCTTCAGTGAACAAGATGCAATTTTCAAACTAATAGCAAAATTAAGGTTTATTGTTCTTTTTTTATTGTTCTTCAACAGTGTCATTCAACCTACCATATGAATAGATTGGATTCATATGTATAATTATTGCTCTGGTATGATAGTTGAATTTCTCTGGTATGATAAGTGAATTTCTCCATATATCAGAAAAAGAAAAACATACAGCCCTCATGTATTGCAAAGAAATTATTTGATACTTAGAATTTCTAGACTATTATTCAAATTTATGCACCAGCAACTAGGGCCAAAGATGAAGAAATAGAAGATTTTTTATCAGCTGCTGCAGTCTGAAATTGATAGAACATACAATCAAGATGTATTAATAATTACTGGCAATTGGATTGCGAAAGTTGGAAACAAAGAAGAAGGATCAGTAGTTGGAAAATATGGCCTTGGTGATAGAAACAATGCCGGAGATCGAGTGATAGAATTTTGCAAGACCAGCGACTTCATTGTAAATATCTTCTTTTACCAACATAAACGGCGTCTATAAACATGAACCTTGCCAGATGGAACACACAGAAATCAAATTGACTACATCTGTGGAAAGAGATGATGGAAAAGCTCTATATCATCAGTCAGAACAAGGCCAGGGGCCAACTGTGGAACACACCATCAATTGCTCATATACAAGTTCAAGCTGAAACTGAAGAAAATCAGAGCAAGTCCATGAGAGACAAAATACGACCTTGAGCATATCCCACCTGAATTTAGAGACCGTTTCAAGAATAGATTTGATGCATTCATTGAACACTAGTGACCGAATACCAGATGAGTTGTGGAATGACATCAAGGACATCATCCATGAAAAAAGCAAGAGTTCGTTGAAAAGATAGGAATGAAAGAAAAGACCAACACGGTTGTCAGAGGAGACTCTGAAACTTACTCTTGAGTGTCAAGCAGTTAAAGCAAAAGAAAGAATTGATGAAGTAAAAGAACTGAAGTTTGCAAAGGACCTCTCAAGAAGACAAAGTAAAGTATTATAATGACATGTGCAAAGAGCTGAAGATGGAAAACCAAAAGGGAAGAACATGCTCGGTTTTTCTCAAGCTGAAAGAACTGAAGAAAAAATTCAAGGTTCAAGTTGCAACAGTGAAGGATTCCATGGGGAAAATATTAAATGATGCAGGAAGCATCAAAAGAAGATGGAAGGAATACACAGAGTCATTATACAAAAAGAATTAGCTGATATTCAACCATTTCAAGAGGTGGCATATGATCAGGAGCCGATGGTACTGAAGCAAGAAGTCCAAGCTGCTCTGAAGGCATTGGCAAAAAACAAGGCCCCAGGAATTGATGGAATATCAATTGAGATGTTTCAACAAACAGATACAACACAGGAGGTGCTCACTCGTCTATGCCAAGAGATATGGAAGAGAGCTTCCTGGCCAACTGACTGGAAGAGATCCATATTTATGCCTATTCCCAAGAAAGGTGATCCAACCGAATGTGGAAAGTATAGAACAATATCATTAATATCACACGCAAGCAAAATTTTGCTGAAGATCATTCAAAAACGGCTACAGCAGTATATCGACAGGGAACTGCCAGAAATTCAAGCTGGTTTCAGAAGAGAACGTGGAACCAGGGATATCATTGCTGATGTCATGTGGATCCTGGCTGAAAGCAGAGAATACCAGAAGGGTGTTTACCTGTGTTTTATTGATTATTCAAAGGCATTCAACTGTGTGGATCATAACAAACTATGGATAACACTGCGAAGAATGGGAATTCCAGAACACTTAATCGTGCTCATGAGGAACCTTTACATAGATCAAGAGGCAGTTGTTCGGACAGAACAAGGGGATACTGATGGGTTTAAAGTCAGGAAAGCTGTGTGTCAGGGTTGTATTCTTTCACCATACCTATTTAGTCTGTATGCTGAACAGATAATATGAGAAGCTGGACTATATGAAGAAGAACAGGGCATCAGGATTGGAGGAAGACTCATTAACAACCTGCATTATGCAAATGACACAACCTTGCTTGCTGAAAGTGAAGAGGACTTGAAGCACTTACTAATGAAGATCAAAGACCACAGCCTTCAGTATGGATTGCACCTCAACATAAAGAAAACAAAAATCCTCACAACTGGACCAATGAACAACATCATGATAAATGGAGAAAATATTGAAGCTGTCAAGGATTTCATTTTACTTGGATCCACAATCAACAGCCATGGAAGCAGCAGTCAAGAAATCAAAAGACGCATTGCATTGGGTAAATCTGCTGCAAAGGACCTCTTTAAAGTGTTGAAGAGCAAAGATGTCACCCTGAAGACTAAGGTGTGCCTGACGCCAGCCATGGTATTTTCAATCACATTGTATGCATGTGAAAGCTGGACAATGAATAAGGATGACTGAAGAAGAGTTGACACCTTTGAATTGCAGTGTTGGCGAAGAATATTGAATATACCATGGACTTCCAAAAGAACTAACAAATCTGTCTTGGAGGAAGTGCAGCCAGAATGCTCCTTAAAGGCAAGGATGGCAAGACTGCATCTTACATACTTTGGACATGTTGTCAGGAGGGATCAGTTTCTGGAGGAGGACATCATGCTTGGCAGAGTACAGGGTCAGTAGAAAAGAGGAAGACCTTCAAGGAGGTGGATTGACATAGTGGCTGCAACAATGAGCTCAAGCATAGCAATGATTGTGAGGATGGCACTGGACCGGGCAGTATTTCGTTCTGTTGTGCATAGGGTCGCTATGAGTCGGAACTGACTGGATGGCACCTAACAACAACAACAGCAAGAACAAGCAAGCTATGAGAGATTTGTTACATGTAAATATGTTTTTATTCTTAAACTATCACCTTGGTTGCAAAATGGTTGAAGTCAAGCAATGGTCATATTCTTAAAGACTGAAAGATTATTGGGAAGTGTTTTTACTTAGTTATTGTAAAGATAGAGTTACATATATCATACAGGTCACTGGCATGTTTATATTGCAATGTTTGTAATCATGGAATAATGAATGTTATTCATCCAATGAGTACTATCCAATCCATGGTTGAATTGCTAAAAATTATTTTTTTTAGATTTTTTTTTTTTTAATCAATATTATTTTTCTGGGAGGAGAATAAAGAGGTATAGGAATAGGAAAAATAAATATATTCTACTCATGTAATTTAAGAAGTTTATAGTTAAAACTCTGTCTGAAGGTTAGCATATATCCAGGTGATAAAATAAAAGGTTTATTTAGGTACTCACATGTTTTAACATATTCCATTTAATTTTTTTTTTTCCATTTTTGACATCTTCCAATTTTCCTAGATTCTTACTTTGAAAATTCTGTGTTGTGAATATTAATGGATGTTTGCAGCTGTTTCTTCTCATTTTGAGTTGTGTCACATTATCAAATGAAGGTCCTGAAAGCTTTACTCCAGCCCCATCATTAAGGTCAACTCTACTTTGAAGAAGCAGCTTTTCCCCAGTTGTATTGAGTGTCTTCCAATCTGAGGGGCTCATCTTCCATTACTATATCAAACAAAGTTTCACTGCTATTCATAAGTTTTTCACTGGCCAGTTTTTTCAGAAGTAGACTGCCAGGTCATTCTTCCTACTCTGTCTTAGTCTGGAAGCTCAACTGGAATCTGTCTACCATGGGTGACTCTACTGGTATTTAAAATACTGGTAGAATAATTTCCAGCATCACAGCACGTCAAACTGATAGATGAGTGGTGACAGGAGAGGATCTGGAACAAGGGATATCATTACTGAGGTCAGATGGATCTTGGTTGAAAGCAGAAAGATGTTTACCTGTTTTTTATTGACTATGCAAAAACATATCAGTGTGTGAATCATAGCAAATTATGGATAACATTGCAAAGAAAGGGAATTCCAGAACATTTAATTGTGCTCATAAGGAACCTGCACACAGACCAAGAGGCAGGTATTCAAACTGAACAAGGGTTTAAAATCAGGAAAGATGTACATCAGGGTTTTGTCACTTCACCATACTTACTAAATCTGTATGCTGAGCAAATGATCCTATATGAAGAGGAACTCAGCATCAGGACTGGAGGAAGACTCATTAACAACCTGTGTTATGCAGATGACATAACCTTGCTTGCTGAAAGCGAAGAGGCCTTGAAGCACTTATTGATGAAGATCAAAGACCACAGTATGGTCTTTGTAATCCACAGCATGCATTATACCTCAACATAAAGAAAACAAAAATCCTCACAACTGGACCAATAAGGAACATCAGGATAAATGGGGAATAGAATGAATTGTCAAGGATTTCATTTTACTTCGATACACAGTCAACACCCATGAAAATGGCAGTAAGGAAATCAGATGACACATTCCATCAGGCAAATCTGCTGCAAAAGATCTCTTTAAATTGTAAAACAAACAAACAAACAAAAAAAACAACCAAGGATGTCACTTTGAGAACTGAGGTGTGTCTGACCCAAAGCATGATATTTTCAGTTCCTTCATATGCATTTTTTTTTCATATGCATACTGAAGCTGGACAACAATTAAAGAAGACCAAAGAATTGACAGCTTTGAATTATTTGTTCTTGAAGAATATTGAACATACCATGGACTGCCAGAGAAATGAACAAATTTGTCTTGGAAAAAGTACAGCCAGATGCTCCTTAGAAGTGAGGATGGCAGATTTCATCTCATTTTCTTTGGACATGTTATCAGGAGGGACCAGTCCCTGGAGAAGGACATCATGCTTGGTGTAAAGTAGAGGGTCAACAAAAGAGAGGAAGACCTTCAATGAGATGAATTGAAACAGTGGCTGCAACAATGGCCTTAAGCAGAGCAACAGTTGTGAGGATGGCTCCTGACCAAGCAGTGTTTTGTTCTGTTGTACACAGGGCCACTATGAGTACGAACCAACTTGATGGCACCTGACAACAACAACAACAACAATACTGTAATGACAAATATCAAATAAATATGTTTTTAAAACTTCTTATATTTTCTTATCCTTAGAAATAAGACTAATAAATGAAAAAATAAAATAAATTAAAAAATAAAATATCCAAATACCTAAGCTATTTTTTAACTTCTTTTGTTTTTTCTTTATAAAGTTTTTTTTTTAATTGTGTGTTTTCTCACATTATTTTCCCCTTCCTTATTTAGTGTATTATGCCATTTCTACCTTCCAAACCTTACTTGAAAACATGCCACTTCTATTAAGTGTTTCCTCAATCCTTCCAAATGATTATACTCTTCACTTCTGAATTCTCATAGCACCAAGGACATTTCTAATGGTCTTACTCTATTCTGTGTTTTCTGTATTGGTCACAGATAACACATTTTCAGATGCCTGAGAACAAGTGGTGTTTTTCATTCATCTTTGTATATCAATAGCATACATAGATTCTGGAATGTAGCACTGCTCAGTAAATTTTTGAATGTCTCTATGACTTAAATTCCAAGAGCAATGCAAGCAAATAAAGTATGCAAAAGAGGTAAGGCCTTGGGAACCAGCAATGTAGAATCAGTTGTGGTTGACAAATGCAGTATCAGAAAATGCTATTCCCCTGACAAATAAAACATTTCTCTCTCTCTCTTTTTTTTTCCTGATGGTAATAAAAGAAAAAAATAATAATCACTGCCAACTTAAACTAATGAAATATTAATAAGAGAATTGAACATTTCAATTGATCTAATTTTACCTTAAAAAACCAACTAGTTGTCCACAAACACCCCAATGCCTAAGTGATTTATGAAAGAAATTTCAAGTCAAGTGAAGTGTTTCTTTGTTCAGGACAAAGTTCCAACTATTCCAACTATTTCTTATTTTACTTGCAAAGTTGCATGTGTGTGCATAGGCTGAGGTATAAAACAAAACACCTGTAAAATAGTTGTGTAAACTGGATCTTGCATTATCCACCAAATCCATTTAGATTTTATTTTTTAAAACCACTGTCTGCAGGGCCGAACTGATCTTTGGGCTCCAAGACTGTAATTTCAGTTGTACAGTTCCGAATGGATAACAGCACTAGTTTTGGTATATTTATTCCAGACACTAGACTAAATTGTTTAGTATGTGACCTGATTGAGTCTCCAGCATATCATGTAACCTGGGTGTCTTTAGCAGACAGATACCATTGGTTGTGTCCCCTACAGCTGTCTGTTCCCCCTTAATGCCCATGCACCATAAAGCCTTAAGTTGGCAGGCTCTTTCCTGACATGTTTGTGGCTATGAATAGCCCTGTGGCCCCTTTCTTTCTTCTTTGGAGTTCTAGGAATGATTCTGCTCCCTAATTTTAAAAAAAAAAAAGAGAGCCAGAGAAACATGTCTAATACAAAAGTACAGCCCGTCTTTTCCTGCTTTTCTGTAGAATATAATACTCAGCCATCTTTTGATTGTGGTAGTTGACCCTGACAACACAATGAAGATGGACAGCAGAGAGAAGGGAATAGTCAGGCACTTGACCTGACGACTATGAAAAAGACAAGCCCTAACCAACTCCATTTTCCAGATTGGTTATTATTGTAAAATAATTAGAGAAACAAATTGAAACAAACAACAACCAACACCACTCTTATTTGAACCACTTTTAGTTGGGTATCCCATTACTTGCAACAGAAAGCATCCTAATTGACATGATATGAAAACAGTAAGTGTCAGAGAAGTTTGGTGGCTTGCCTGGTTGTACAGGCAGTACACAGTAGTGTCAGGATTCAAACTCGAATCATCTGACACTTCCGTTTATGAAGGCTTCTACTCTTTTATGCAATTTTCATCAGGCTTCTTTAATACGCTCTTTTTCTCAAATGGCTCAAGGAGCCTGTATTTCCCATGGGAATAATTTGCATATGGGAGGATTTTCAATAAAGTATTGAGGTTAAGAGACCAGTTCATTTATTTATTTATTTTGTGGTGTGCGTGGGGGGTACTGCTGTCTGAAGTACTTGGCTCTAAAAAGTAACACATTTTCCCAGCTTCTGTTCACAATTCCTCTCAGAAACGAAAAAAGAAAAAATACTCTCTTTGAATGAAGAACAACATAATTAGATTTAGATATTGATTTTCAATTTTTCAGTATGTAGGTGTTATTTTCCATATTCAGGGGATTTTCAAAAGGCACAATGAGACAATTTACAAAGCTTAGCCCTTTACCTTGTCCTATGTAGCATATATAACATGTGAAAACAGGAGTACTTCCCTGGAAATAAAGTGTCAAAATTGTAATGTGAGGTAAACATGCATAGCTGCAAATAGACACTTGTATAAAATCTCCCATAGACAGCATTTCTATCAAGGAATCTTTTTCCCCATTCAGGTGTTTCTGGTTTAAAAGTTTGACGATGAAAGTGGAAGTGGCTTTTTTGATTAACTTTGCCTTTGACAGGGTTTCTGTCTGTGGATTGCAAAACGCTTAAACGCTTAGTAGTTCTTTCTGAAAGACATTTCTGAATGAAGTTCAATAATCATGAGCTTATTACTGCAGTAAAATGTCCTTCTAATATATAACAGATAATCACTGTCCAGCAGAAAAGCATAAATACCCAAGGGGAAAAAATTTAGAAGGAAGGCATTTGTTAACAGGATGAAATTGAATAATGGCAAATAAAGTAGAAACAGTTGATTATTAGCAAAAAACTTCAAACAGTTTCCCAATCAAGAGATGGCAAGTATGACCTTAGGGAATACATGAGAATAATTTGAAATATTGCAGACTGGTTTGTCTGATAAAAAATGTACTGCCCAGTTTTTTTTTTTTTAGAGGTCTTTTTGATTTAAAATGTATTGCCATATATATTTTCTCATTTGATTGTTATAAATTCCCCATATATGACAACGGATTTTTATCTCATTGTACAGATTAGGAAACTGAGACACAAAAAGGATACTTACCTAAGGTCAAAGGCCAAATCCTAGAATTCGATTTTTTCCCACAAATGATACTGTTGAAGTCCTAGAGAATAGAACTTGAGCAGAACATAGAGTTTTCTGCAATTCTCCATTTAGATTGACATGCAAAAGAGGTTTTCTTTGAACATGTCAGGGATTTTCCGTTTTTATTATCAGCAGACAGATGTGGAGTGCAAATAATCAAGTTGCCTCTCCTAAACTTGGAAAAAAAAAAAAAGACAAATTATAGTTTAGATTCTATCTTATGCTGGAAACATTTTATATTTAGGTCTGGGTAAAGATAACACAGAGTATATAAAAAAAAAATACACCTGTAAAAATATTATCAAGCTGTAATGGTGGAAGTTGGCTTTAGACAGCACTGGTCTGGGGTCAACCTCATGCCTGCTGACCGTTAGGAGTTGGCCAGTCCAGGAGCAAGATGGCTTTCCCTCTCCTTATGGAATCACAGCCTTTGCAGAAGTCTACCTCCACTTGAAGCTCACTCAGTAATATCCTTCCAATGTGTTTTACATTGTTTTCACTGCCTTTTTTGTAGAAATAAAAGTTGACCTTAGAATTAAAATATATATATACATATATATGTATACGTATGTATCAAGCTGTATATATAAGATTAGCACACTTTACTGTGTGTGATATATTGCAATAGAGATAAAAATGAGGGTAAGTGCATAAAAAAATATATATATGTATCTGTATTTATAATAATTCCATGGATACATGTAGAACTTCTGTCTGTACAAATTAAAATGGTAGTGACAACTTCACCCAGTACTCATTTTGCTCTTATAGAAGTAAAGAAAACTTAATGCTTTATTTCATTTGTACATAGGGTACTGTGCCCAAGAAGACTATAAAAACCATACTTATTCGTGAGTAAAATGGTCAATGTACTCATTTGCAAGATGGTCTCTTTCTGGGAACATTTTTACATCCTCTCCTTCCAGTGCCTAGGAGAGTAATAGGCACAGAGAAAATAATAAATACACAGTAGCTGATCAAGTGATAGAAGTTTCCAAAAGGCAGAGTATGCCTTTGACAACTCTTGCTAGTTCTGTTTCTCACTCTCCCCATCTGTGAACTACATTTTAATTCGATGCGCTTCTTAGATGCCCAAGTCAGTGGACCCTTCCTGGACAATTCCTATCCACGCTCCAAAGCTTTCTGTGGGGTATTACTTCCCATTGCCTCAAGCCTGTGCCAACAAGGCGTATGTACATGCATTCACTACCTTGGCCTTTATCTGTGAAGTGATCAGAATTAGTTTTAAACAGAAATACAAGGTGTGTGTGTGTGTCTGTGCTTACATGCCTGTGGGTGTGTATGTGTGGTGGGGGCAATGAGTTGATGACAAATATGTGGTATTGTTCTGGATACTTTATATATCTTAATAAATCCTTACAACATTGCAAAATAAGAATTATTTTTCTTGTTTTATAAATCAGAAAGTGATATCAAAGTAGTTGAATATTATCCACAAAGATATTGCTTGAAATAAAGTTGAGAAGAAAAATCAGGCTTGTCTTACTGATTGTCAACAAAGAACATTGTATTGTTATTTTGTCATTCTCCTCATTCATAGTCTACTAGAATTATAGAACTCATAGGTGCCTTTGGGGTTATTTACTCATAGGTGCCTTTGGGGTTATTTAGTCATGTATAATATCTGTTATAGAGGTAGGAATATAGCCATACCTCTGTAATGTATGTGTAAATAACCCTCAATAGTAAATTGCTCGATGTTCCACAGTTAGTTAACCACAAAATCAGGACTAAAATAAAGATCATCCAGTTGCTTTAAGAAACGGTTTCTTCTACATGAAGCACTGAGATTCTAAATGTCTATGCAGTAATGCACTACCTATCCCAAGAGCAAAGCCCTAGTGGTGAAGTGGTTAAGAGCTGCGGAGAGCTACAGCTGCTAACCAAAAGGTCAGCAGTTCGAATTCACCAGCTGCTCTTTGGAAACCCTATAGAGCAGTTCTACTCTGTCTTATAGGGTTGGTATGAGTTGGAATCGACTCGATGACGATAAGTTTGGTTTGGTTTTTATCCCAAGAGCTGAATGCCTGGTGGCACAGTGGCTAAGAGATCAGCTGCTACACAAAAGATTGGCAGTTCGAATCTACCAGCTGCTCCTTGGAAACCCTATGGGACAGTTCTACTCTGTCCTATAAGGTCACTATGAGTCAGAACTGTCTAGACGGCAATGTGTTTGGTTTTAATCCCAAGAGCTAGTTACAATTTTAGAAAAGACTCCAGGAAAGAAAAGAAAAAGTATAAATTTGAAGTTGAAAAACAGGTTCTCAATGGTGCTATTATCCTCTCCCTACCTTATGTGTATCCTAGCCCCCTTTTTTTTTACTGAATTTTAATCTTGTTCCTATTTTCCCCACTTGTAATACTGAACTTCAAATTTGTTAAAGTGAGAATTCTGTTGTCTGTTTTTTCAGTTCTTTTTTTTTTTAATTCTGGGGACAACCTTGGTATACGCTAAGTGCTTAATACTTATTGGCTAAATGCTCTTTTGGGTGAAGAGTGGGACATTTTGATCAACGTGATAATAAATGAGGAAGGTTTTTTTTTTTTTTTTTTTTTTAACCTAGGAAAACCTTTTGGATTACTTTGAATAGATCACCATAGATCACCTATGTGACAACCCATCTAAACTTTAGGTAACTAGAATTAGGTGAAATACAAGTAAGTCTGTCACCCACAGAGTGGAGACCAGTCATTTTAAGAAATATCCATCATCTAAAGGGAAAAGATATCTTTCCTTCAATTACTGAATTTCATTCAAAGAAAAGAATGTGGTGAAATAACTCAGAAGCTTAGCTAACACAGACACGTTAGGTTTAATCAGCTTATGTGATCAATCACTTGGGGAAGAATATTAGATTATACTTTAATTCATTTATATGCTAATTTATAAGAATATTTTCTGTCTCAAACAGAAAAAACAAAGCTGTCTGTTCCTTCCACTTGGCTTATAAATGGCCAGATCTCTCCTTTTGTTGATTGATCAGGCTAAACGTGGCCTCCCTGGAAGACCTGGTCGATTAAGATCAGATGTAAGACCAAAGTGAATTTCTTCCCATCAGTGAGTGTTTGTTGCCTGGAGGACACTACTCAGACTTGAGGTTATGGATACAGAACTAGGAAATTGTCAAAGGAACAAGACAGATTACATTAGCTGGAATTGGGCAATTTTTTTTTTTCCATTACAATAGTAGTAAGGTTGTAAGTCTGATTAAGAATTCATACTGTATATTGATTGTATTGAATTATAAAAGGCAATTTGTCAAGTTGCTGGCAAATTTTATCAACTACCATCACCATCTGAAGTGACTCTGGCAAATTATGAAATGTTTTTAGTCAGTTGTGATGAAGGTAGATGCCTAGCTCTTGTGATCCCTGAGAAATATTCGTACACAGCCTTATTGGAGAATAAGGAAGATTAATTATTGAGTGTAAAAAATTGAATAATAGATTTACCATTTTTCTTTTTGTAGTTAACAAAGCCTCTCAAGGAAAAAAAAAGTTTTTATATCACTGAATCTTGTCCCATATAGAAAGGAAAATAATCAAAACTTAATAAACAAACAAAACTCATGTGCATTGCTGTTGAGTTGATGCCTATTCATAGCAACCTGATAGGACAGAGCAGAATTTCCCCATAGGGTTCCCAGAGCTGAAGCAGACTGCCCCATCTTTCACCCTCTAAGAGGCTGGTGGGTTTGAACACCAACCTTTTGGTTAGTAGCCCAGCACTTAGCCACTACTCCACCAAAACCCCCCAAAAAACCTGTAGCCTTAGAGTCGATTCTGACTTATACTGACCCTATAGGACAGAGTAGAACTGTCCCATAGGGTTTCCAAGGAGTGGCTGATGGATTTGAACTGTGGACCTTTTAGCTAGCATCTGTAGCTCTTAACCACTGTGTCACTAGGGCCACTCAAAACCCTATTTGTAGTTGTTGTTTTTAGATGCCATCCAATTGGTTCCAACTCACAGTGACCCTATCTATGCACAACAGAACAAAACACTGCCAGGTCCTGTGCCATCCTCACAATTGTTGCTATGCTTCAGCCCATGTTGCAGCCACTGTGTCAATCCATCTCATTGAGGGTCTTCCTCTTTTTCTCTGACCTTTTACTTTACCAAGCATGATGTCCTTCCCCAGATAACGTGTGCAAAGTATCTGAGACATAGTCTCACCATCCTTGCTTCTGAGGAGCATTCTGGTTGTACTTCTTCTAAGACAGATTTGTTCATTCTTTTGGCAGTCCATGGTATATTCAATATGCTTCACCAACACCACAATTCAAAGGCGTCAATTCTTCTTCATTCTTCCTTATTCATTGTCCAGCTTTTGCAAAACGCTATACCCCCCAAAATGTAAAAAAAAAGAAAAAGAGAGAGAAAATAAGATTACGTCTTTGAATTCCACTTTCTAGAAGAAGAAGGGTTGCTTCATTCAAACTTCTTTCATAACACTTTGATAGTCAAAACCTCTTTGAGCTCTGATGCTCACTGAGAACAGTTTAGCAGTCATAAGAATGCACTCTTATTCTCATCTCTAAACTGCTCCCAAGTGACTCCTACAGTGTAGGCTGTTTTGTGGTGAGGCACTTCCTGCATCAGTGTCCTTATACTTTGTGGAATATCTGTATTTGCATATCTGTTTAAAGCTCACTATACTTAGCATTCATGATTCACTAGGTCAAAATTCTGCCTATAATAATACCTAGAAAGGTCTTTTGTTTTGTTTTGTTTTCTTTGTTTGATTGTTTTATTTGTAATTTTACGGGAAAAAAAATTCAGAATGAGAATCATATACAGGTTTCTCTGTAGTTACATTTATGATTATGATACAACAACATTTTGGTAATCATTTCCTTTGGAGTTTTGAAAGTATTTCCAAACCTTCATGAGTTACTAGCGAAAATCCATGTGTTTTAGAGCTAAAAGTTTTTTTTTTTTTTTTTTTTTTTTCTGGCCTAGATAATTTCCTCTTCCTCTTCCTTCTTCTTCTTGACCTCCTCCTTCTTCTTCTTCCCAGTTTATCCAAGTGTTGGACATTTCTAATTGTTTCTTGCACCAGTGTCCTTATTATTCTCCAAGGTTTTACAGCTGAGTTGAAGAGAAAACCAATATAAAATATCACATCTGCTGTGATGCCAAGAACATTGACATTGTAGGGGGCAACTGAGCAAAGGCATGAAGATGAGGAAACTGATGTTACTAGACTGTGGAGTGTGTGGTTGTGAGATGAAGAGAGAGAAACTGGGCATTTGGAAAGGCAGGCTGAAGACAGGCTGGGCAAACCTTGAATGTCAGCTTAAGCGGTTTCAAATATTTTTACATATTATGGAACACAGTTGTAGGTTTTGAGAAAGAGACGGTTTTACTCAGAGCTCTGTTTGAAAAGAAAATCAAATTCGATGACAATCAGACAATCTACATGCTTGTCTCCATATCCTTAAGTTGATATCTAGAAGACTAAGCACAGGTAGGTGGAAAGAATGAAGGCTAGAACATATACTAGCTACTTACTGGAAGGAGAGGGACTTAAGTGAACGGCCAATTTAAAGATGATTACAGAAACTTATGCAAGTGATAATAAAGGTCTTATCAACAAAAATAATACTTGGCAACTGATAGTGAATAATGAAAGAGGGAAAGGAAACAAATCTGGTTGCTTTCTCTTCAGGCCCCTTCTGTATAACAAAGTTTAAAATTTTAAGTCATATGTAAGGTTTAGTAGTTTGTTTTAATCTTATGGTCACCAAACCACCGTCATTACCAGTTGCTGTCCAGTTGATTCCAACTCACGGTAACCCGATATGTATGAGAGTACAATATGCACCAAGAGGAATTCTTTAATTAGAATTTCAAAAGCTGTGTATTTTAACACTAGAAAAAAATTTGTAGATATTAACATAGGTGTTATAAGCACAAAAAAAAAATACAGTAACATTTCAGGAAAAAGGTGATAGAAGGAGTTTCCTGTTGTGTGTGATGCATTTCAACATTGGACCCTGATAGTTCCAGCTCATTTCACAGCTCCAACACAGCCAACTCTCAACCAGCCTAAAGTGGAAGGTCTATGAAGCCTCCAGACTTCAGGCATAGAGGCACAGTAGCCACCTAACTTCGTAATGCAGGAAAATTGTGTGTTACTTTTGATTTCTATAATACATTGGCTTTTCTTACCAAAACCCAAGAAGCCCATTGCCATCGAGTCAATTCCAACTCATAGTGACCCTAAAGAACAGAGAAGAACTGCCTCATAGGACTTCCAAGGAACAGCTGGTGGTTTTGAACTGCTGATCTCTAGGTTAGCAGCCAAGTTCTTAACCACTACACCACCAGGGCTCCTGGCTTTTCACAGGGAGTCTAAAATTCAATTCAGAGATCCCATGGTTTGGAAAATCTAACTGAGAAAAGCCTTTTATCACATAGGTATGTTCAAGGAGAATATTCAAATCCTTTGACACCCTCCCTCCAGGACACAGATGATCTGGCAGGAAATCTTATCTGACCTCAGAACTAAAGATTATTCAGAGATTCTCCTCTTCCTATTTCTCATTAGTAGGAGGATGGTGGAAATACCTGGGGCAGAAACATGTGAGCAGCTGGTGTTATGGTTTTAAAGAATGACCTCAAGCTAAGTACTGGCTCTTACTTCCAATATCTCTGGCCCAAAGGAAAAGGCAATTGGACCATATTTTTCTAGGCTTAGTGCAGTGTTTATGGGTCTAAGCTATGTAAAAAGCTAAGTTGCAGAATCCTCCATCCTTTCAAATATAGGGCATACAATGATATATTTGATCTTGTATATTAACAATGAACAATATGGCTACTTTCTCTACAACTCTACTGTCATTCCACATATCCCACATTTTAAAATCCTTGTCAGACAATTGCATTATTTTATTCCTAATGTTTCCATAATCTAAACCTGTGGATATCCTGCCATATGCAGAGCTATCTGGTGGCTCCCTACATGTTCCTTTCTTCTATTTCTGGGGAACTGAACTGACTTGAGCTGCTAATAGGTAATGATATAAGAATCAATAGTGGGGAGGGTGGAGCCAACATGGCACTGTAGACAGAAGCACCATGCTGTTCCTCCACAGTAAAGACCTGAAAAACTAATTAAAACAGAGATAAATGCCAATCCAGGAACCCTAAACATCAAATGAAGAGATAAAGAGCTCAACCGAGCACCAAATGGAATAAGAAATTGACAGAGAATAGAGAGCAAGGAGAGATACAGAGCAGAGGTCCCTTATCAGCACTGATTTGCCATCTTGGACTCCTGTCAGAGACTGGTGGACAGGGAGTATAGGAAAGCAGCTTCATGGAGCTCCCAGAAGGAGACAGAGCACCTGGTAACCAGCAATAGATGCTTTCCCACTCCCTACCTTTCTTCCCCCCTGCTTGGACTGCACTGCAATGCCACTTGGATCTGTCTTGCCCACATCACCTGGCTCCTTCAGTGCCATTTCTTTTTTGCTGATGTTGCTTTTTTCAGCTTCTTTTGGTTTCTTCCTCCTCCCCCTCCTTTCTCTCAATCACCTGGCTCCGTGCACGCTTACCTGGGGAACTGCTTTTCTGGTCCATGCCGCCACACTGGTGGGATCCCTGGAGCTTTTTTTCTTTATCCTTCATTTCTCAGTTTCTCCTCTCTCTCTACTTACCTTTTTATCCTGCCTCCTAAATATTTGGTGCTGTGTGCCACCTCCTTCCCTTCTAGCTGGGCTGTACTGTGAGGCTTGGGAGCCACTTCCCCAGTCTGTGCAGCCACACCAGTGGGATCCCTGAGGGTACTTTTTTCTTTTTATTTGTTATTATTTTCTCCTTGCCTTTTTTCCTTTTTGTTTTTCTTCAAGTCTCAGTTTCTCATCTCTCTCTACTTACCTTCTTTTTCTGTCTCCTGAATACCTGGTCCTGTGTGCTGTTTCCACCCCTTCTAGACTGGCTGTGCCCCAAGGCCTGGGAGTCACTTCACCAGTTGCCAGCGGGATCCCTGAGGGCATTGCTTTTTTCTTTTCATTTATTTTCTCTTTCTTCATTTTTTGGTTTCTCATCTCTCCACTCCAATGGCAGATTTCCTCAGCATTTTTTTTAAGCTACTGTTTCTCTCTCTGTTTTCCCCTACCTAACTTAGCTCCACACACCACATCCCCCCCACCCACCTATCTGCCCTGTATGCTGAACTGTATGCTGAACATTGCCAGTCTGAGCAGCACAGGCATGGCTTACTGGAACCTGTACTGCACTGACCCTGGCCTGCCATGTCAGCCCCAATATGTGCCACAAACAACCCCTCGCAACCCCTCCCCTTGAGCTAAGCCTACCTTGCTGCACCATAGCTGAGTGACTGGCCCTGCCCATTGGACAAGGAGATGAAAAGTATCTTGCCCACAGATGAGCAAACAACAAAGAACTCAAGGCCGCCTGTTCAGACATAACAAATAAAAAAGCAGGACAAAACAAACAAATCTACAACCAATACATGAAGAAAATAATTACTGAATGTCTCAAAGACTGCAGACAATATCAAAACATATTAAAAAAACAGGAAAGGATAGTTCCAGTAGGCACCTAAAATAAAACACCTAAAAGTAATTCAGATCTTTAATATTCAGAGCAACCCAAGCACAAAAGCAGCACAAAGCAGACAAAAAAGAAGAAAATATAGACAAATTCATAGAAAAGGCAGACAAATTCATGGAAAATACAAAGAAAAGGGAAGAATTCAGGAAAATAATATGGGAACAAAATGTCAAAATATATTCACAACTAGAAACCATACAAAAACAACAATTAGGAATCCAAAAGATAAATAACAAGATTTCAGAAATGGACAGTGTCATAGAAAGTCTGAGGAGCAGGTTTGAAACAATGGAAGACAGGATCAGCAAAATTGAAGACAAATGGTTGAATACCAATTTGTTTGAGGAAAAATTAGAAAAAAAGAACAAAGAAAAAATGAAGAAACCTTGAGGACGATGTGGGATACAATCAAAAGAAAAAATTTTCGAGTGATTGGAGTTCCAGAACAGGGGAGAAAACAGAAAACACAGAGAGGATCACTGAAGAATTGCTGACAGAAAAGTTCCTTAATATCTTGAAATATGAAAAGCTGACCATCCAAGAAGCTCAACAAACTCCATGTAAGATAGATTCCAAGAGAAAATCAGCAAAGCATATTATAATCACACTTGCTAAAACCAAGGACAAAGGAAGAATCCTGAGAGCAGCTTGAGAAAAATGAAAAGAACGTACACAAGGAGAACAATAAGACTAAGCTCTGATTACTCAGCAGTAACCATGCAGGAAAGAGGGCAATGGGATGACGTACATAAAACTTTGAAAGACAAAAAATGCCAAGCAAGTGTAATATATCCTGCAAAACTCTCATTCAAATATGGTGGTGAAATTAGGACATTTTCAGATAAACAGAAATTAAGGGAATATGTAAAAACCAAACAAAACTTATAAGAACTAACACTAAATATACAATAAATAAGTGGTAACTTTGGTGAAAGATAAGACAGTACACAATACTGGGGAAGTTAGTTATACCACTCGTATAAGGCAAGGTCATGGAAGCTCCATAGACACATCCAAACTCCCTAAGAGATCGAATTACTGGTCAAAGGACTGTGGAGAACATCTAACTCAATTGGCATAACATAGTTATAAAGAAAATGTGCTACATTCTACATTGGCAAGTAGCATCTGGGGTCTTAAAAGCCTGTGAGTGGCCATCTAAGATACTCCACTGGTCTCACCCCTTCGGGACAAGAAGAATGAAGAAAACTAAAGACACAAGGGAAAGATTAGTCCAAAAGACTAATGGACCACACCTACTACGACCTCCACCAGACTGAGTCCAGTACAACTAGATGGTGCCTGGCTACCACAAATGATTGCTCTGACAGGGGTCACAATAGAGGGTCCCAGATAGAACTAGAGAAAAATGTACAACAAAATTCTAACTCACAAAAAAAGACCAGACTTACTGGCCTGACAGAGGCTGGAGAAACCTAGAGAGTATGCCTCCCAGACACCCTTTTAGCTTAGTAATGAAGTTACTCCTGAGGTTCACCCATTAGCCAAGAATGAGACAGGCCCATAAAAGAAAATGAGACTAAAGGTCACCAGCCCAGGGGCAAGGACTAGAAGGCAAGAGGGGACAGGAAAGCTGGTAATAGGGAACCCCAGGTTGAGAAAGGAGAATGTGCACATGCTATGGGGTGGTAACCAATGTAAAAAAAAAAAGTATGTGTACTAATTGTTTAATGAGAAGCTAGTTTGTTCTGTAAACCTTCATCTAAAGTACAATAAAAAAAGAGAATCAATAGTGGGAAAATGACACACTTTTGCATTTCATTTGATCCTGAACACAGAAGTACATTTCTGTAAGTATCTTTTATCTTCAAAATCTTGATTCCCCCAGAAGAAGATGCAAGTTGCTAGAATAGTTTGTGTTAATCATATCAAATCAATCAATTCTTTGTTATTTAATACAGAACGTAAAGTAAGGTGAATATCAATACCACTGAATTTTCATTTTTATTCCTGCTGTTTATTGGCCTATAATTGCATGATTGAGTGGGAAGAATTTTTGGAAGAACACCCAGTTATTTCAGGATTATTAGATTGAATCATGATATATAAGCCATACACCTAGTTCCTGAGTACATTTACATTTTACAACAGTTCTTTTTTTCTATTATTATTAAGATCTATTATTATTAAAAAAAAAAGAAAAAAATTTCTTTTTTTTTTTTATTATTAAGCAGAGCTTATTATATATAGAAATCTTATAAGACAGAATATTTAAAGTAAACATAAGGTAAATGGTTTAGGATATTTGCCCAGTTTTACTAAAAGCAAAGGACTCATTTAATTGGAATCTGGCCATGTCACTAGTTGTCTTGTTTCATTTTAAGATCTGATGACTTACCCAAACTCTCATAATATCATCCAAAACTTGATGAAGTCTACCTTTTTTCATTGAAGTGGTTGGAATTAAAACTTAATTAAAGGTGAAAGATGAGGAAGTAAAGCAGGCATATCTATAATTCTTTTGAGGAATTTTATTATAAAGTAGAGATAAAAAAAAAAAAAAAGTAGGGAAGGTAGGGCCAAGTAAGGTTTTGCTTCACTGTGAATGTTTTGGTTTGTTTTCTTTTTTCAATTTAAGATAGACTATGGTGGCACAGTGGTTAAGAGCTACAGCTGCTAACCAAAAGGCTGGTAGTTGAAATCCACCAGCAGCTCCCTGGAAACTCTACAGGGCAGTTTAGCTCTGTCCTAAAGGGTTGCTATGAGTAGGAATCAACTCAACAGCAACAGATTTTTGGTTTTATTCTGTAACGAGAGTCCATAGGTGGCACAAACAGTTAAGCATGGGGTTACTAACCAAAAGAGTGGCAGTTCAAAGCCACCTGGAAGTGCCTCAGAAGAAAGGGCTGGCAATCTGCTCGTAAAAACTCACAGCCATGAAAATCCTGTGGAGCACTGTTTTATTCTGAAACACATGGGGTTGCCAAGAGTCAGAATCGATTCTGGTTTGTTTGGTTTTAACTTATTCTGTAGCAAGCTGATGTGATGCAGAAGCAAAGCCCTTGAGTAAATGTGAGAGGAATCTGGATATCACTGGAGGGGTAGAGTTCACAACTACTTCGTGTCTTTAACCATTACAGTCACTTTTCCTTTGTTGGCTATTCTCCACATGCATCTGTAAGATCCAGGTCCAAGTCCCATTGTCCCTAAATCTCATTTCATTCCAATGAACTTCATTTCTCCAACACTTTTATATATAAGACTAATTTACAAAATAAGTGAACTCATATATATTTCACTGAATTTCTCCTGTTTAAGAGAGTTGTTGCTCACATGACCTTGCTCATGGCTAAGCCTGCTGAACTTCAAGATACTACGATGGAGGGAGACAAGAAAGACATGGGCAGGGAAGCAAACATGTGATTGCTTTCTGTGTATATTCTGACACTGTGCTAGATCATCCACAAGCATTGCCTCATTTGATCTACACAGAAACCATGCGAGGTAGTTAGTATCCCTATTTTACCTATGAAAAGACTAAGGTTCAAAAAGGTTGCTAGTAGCCACGCCATTAGGAATTACTGGCATTGCAATTAGAATTCAGGTCTTTCAAAGCCTGTTCATTTCACTAAAGAAATAAAGCCTAGTGAGGGGACATACTTTGGGCAAGTCTGAGAATACACTATGGCACCTAGTTGAATGTCAGTAGATGAAGGACAGTTATTGCTGCAGAAGGACATCATGCTTGGTAAAGTAGACCATGAGCGAAAAAGAGAAAGATCCTCAAAGAGACGGATTGACACAGTGGCTGCAACAATGAGGTCAAACATAGCAAGGATTGTGGGGATGGTGCAGGACCAGGCAGTGTTTCATTCTGTTGTACAGAGGGTTGCTATGAGTTGGAACTGACTCAAGGGCACCTAACAACAACCACCACCTGTTTTTTCCTTATAACCATTAAATTCTTAATAAAAGTGTAGAAGACTACCAGATGTCCCATAAGAATAGGCATTGACATCGGTCCAGTATACCACAATCATGACCAGCCATCTGAAATAATCACAAAAGTTTGTAGTGAGCTAGATGCCATTTGATATCCTCTGTTATTTGGATTTCAGTATTCGTAAAGTGTTACTGGCATTATTCTCACAGATATGTTAGATTCATTTGTAATAATCTATTCTCTACCATTGAATGAGAACCTAAACAAGTAAAAACTAAAAAAAAAAAGGGAGGGGACGACACATACATAGCAAACCTGATGATGACTCCTGGAAATAGAGCAACCTTTTCAAGTATCTTCTTCCTTAGAGCAACAATAACCCTGGAGTCTATTTTCCCTTGAAGCCTGAAGGCAGCAAAAATCTCATGTTAAAATGCTGTAATTGAGTAGAGCAAAATTACTTAGACTGTAGATGAGGGGGTAGGATACTTTATTCAATACCCCAATGGCATTCCTTTTCCTCTTATTCGTCATTGCCTTGGGCTAACCACCTTTTAATTTCTAAGATATTTGTATCTTATTTTCAACATCTTCCTGAACATTTATATCTGATACATGCAACGTGATCATACATAGTTGGGTCCAAATTGTTTCCATTACGGAAGAAATATTTGAGTTTCAGAAAGACTTTTTTCCTCAGGATAAACCACAGAAAACTTCCAAGGATGGTGACTTTCTTGTAAACAGTTTCAGCTTTCATTTATCTGACTTCCAAGAACTCAGGCTAATTCAGTGAATTGAACGGGAATTCACTTTTCAGAATTAACTCTTTAGGGCTATGGTTTATTATCTTACAAAATTGACATTAAATACATTTAAATTAGTTATCTAGCTTTACCTCATGCATTGCTTAGATGGAATCAAAGATTTTTTAGAGGGGCAATGCATCTAGAGAATTATCATGTCCAATCATTAAATCTGTGAATGTGGGTGCCAAATCCCAGGAAAAAGCCTGCATGATGTTTTGTTCCGAGTCACAAAGCACAGAAGTGGCAGAGCTGGGACTAGAACCATAGGCCAAACCCTTCTCTATAGTACTACTTACCATCCAGCCTAGGTTATAGATCAAGAGCTTAGAGTTTAGTTGAAAATACAAACATATAAAATGTTTAGAAATAAATAATATCATCATCTTTTTTCTTTGTTTTCTATTCTTCTTTTTTTTAGAGAAAAGACTGAAACTCCATAGCTTTGTATTCAATCCACTTAATAATTGTAAATTTATTGTAGCAATGTAAAGCTCAGTCTATAAATTCTTTTTACCGAAAACCTCTTATTTAGGGTGGTATTTTATGACTCATTTTTAGGTTGCCTTTATATATATCTCCAAAGCAAGTTAAATACTTATGTTGTTGTAAATGCATTAAATGATGGAACGGCAGAAAGAGAAAATTAAAGTACATTCTGCCATTATTTCTTGCTCTTGAGTTGACTCTTCCTAATTTCTTGGGAGTCAAATAAAGCCCAGGGGGCCAATGAGTCTGGTGCCAGTGTCCTGACAAATAAGAGTCACATTCCACAGCTGTGCTGAGCTCTGCTATCCACAACGAGAAACTAAGCTTTCAGGAAGGAGTCTGGCCTTTTACCAGGCTCAATCCTTCTAGAGTACCCTTGGCCTAAACAAAAACAAAACAAACCTGTTGCCATCAAGTCAATTTTGGCTCATAATGACTCCATGTGTTACACAGTAGAACTTCTCCATAGGATTTTCTTGACCGTAATCCTTATGGAAACAGATCTCCAGACCTTTCTCCTGCAAAGCCACTAGATGTGTTTGAACTACCAACCTTTAGGTTAGTAGCTGAGAGGAAAACATTTGCTCCACCTGGCATTCTCCAGCTTCATGTGAAACTTCCTTATTTTTCCAGTTCATGAAATAGATACCTCCTTTCTCTGAATTCCTGCATCTTTTTTTTTTTTTTTTCTCTTCAGGATCCTAAAAATTAAGTTATGGATTGGTGCTAAGGAAATATTCCTATACATCAGAAAAAAAGTACGTAAAAATGACAAATTTAATAAAATTTTAAAAAGAACAGAAATATACTAAATGCCCCCCCGTTAAGGGATGCTAAAGTAAGTTCTTGTATAATCACTCAGTGGTATGCATACAATTCTTTAAGAAGTTTGTGAAGACTACAATAACACAGAAACATGTTTGTTCTATGATATACAGTGAAAAAAGCAGGACACAGAATTTTATAATCAGTATGGAATAAAAAATAGCTCCACATAAAAGCATTTACACAGGTATATTAACAGTATTATCACTAAAAAAAATAACCAAACCCATTGCTGTCAAGTCCATTCTGACTTATAGCAACCCTATAGGACAGAGTAGAAATGCCTCATAGGGTTTCCTAGTCTGTAATCTTTACAGAAGCAGATTGCCACGTCTTTTTTCCTTGACGCAGCTGGTGGGTTTGAACCACTGACCTTTTGGTTAGCAGTTGAACACTTTTAACAACTGCACCACCAGGGCTCCTTTTCATTATCGCTAAGAGTAGTGGTAATTTAGGCTATTTAAATGTGTATCATACTTCTATATATTTCTCATATTCCATTTAATTTACTTATTCGAGAAATATTTATAGAGCATCAGCTACGTGTTTTTAAGTGTTACAGACGGAATCATGATAGTGACAGGCAAAGAGAGTTATCAAAGTGTGTGCAAGGACTAATGGAAAAACAAACTATTTAAAAGTAAGTTGAGCACTGTTCATTAATTATGATGATAAGAGGATAGAAAAAAGAGGACCCAAAAATTGTATAAGGCAGAGTAAGGAGGGGAGTATTGATTTGAATACCTTCAGTGGCAAGTAACAGAAATCATAACACAAAATGTTCTAAAAAATAAGAAATAAGTTGGCTCATATAATTGGAAGTACAAAACATGGGTAGAGCCCAGAATTAGCTTAACCCAGTGACTGTTATTCCAGTTCTTCATTCCACACTCAGTTGCCTGTGCTCTTTTCTTGATGATTGCTTGTCCTAAGACACATGAGCTCTGCGGGGCATGGTGAACACTAGAACGAAAGCAAGATTCTGTCTTGTAAGAGTCAGGGAAGGAAAAGGATGGATGCTGGGAAGTCAACAAGCAACGGCACTTTTCAGCGGAGGTTCATTCCCAGCTAAGATGAAAAGAGATGAGAAGATAAGTGGGATTAACATGATAGAAACAGAGATGAGGGTGTGAGAGAGTTTGTTTCTGATAGAGGAAAGAACAGGTGAAAAGAAGGCCTGGAAAGGCATTGAATGCCTAGGAGGAACAATAGAAATACCGTTCTAAAAGACGGTGGGATACACAGGTTAGGGATGGGAGGGCAGTTGGAGGGCTGTGAGCAGAGCCTTGCAAACCCTTGATGACATTTAGATTTTTACCTTAAGAACCATGAGAACTTTTTGAAGAGAATTAAGCAGGCAAGTGACATGGTTTGTGTTTCCCATAGAGCTGTCTGGTTCCAATATGGAGAGAGTGTTTTGGAAGTTAAATCTAGAAATAATCGTGCTGAGATTATTCCAGTAATTAAGGTAAGATGTGATCATTACCAGTCTAGAGTGTTCATCTCCGAGATGGAAAAAAGACGATGAATATAGATCCATATATCATGTTCCCTGTACTACTAAACAGAGCCCTGGTGTTGCAGTGGCTAAGAGCTTGGCAAAGAACCAAAAAGTGAGCAGTTCTCATCCACCAGCCACTCTTTGGAAACTCTATGAGGGAGTTGTATTCTGTCCTATCGGGTCACTAGGAATCGGAATCGACTCAATGACAATGGGCTTGGCTTGTACTACTAAACATTGAAATTTGTATATGTATGCATATATTATTTATGGATTAATAATAATGAATTAGCTGTGCTACACTGGATTAGCTGTGCAAATCTTACAAAAATTCACAGGTCCCTGGGCAGGTAAAGAACCAGAAGAGCTTGCCTGGACCTGAAGAGGCCATGTTGACAAATGTGATGGCATTTCCACAGCAACCAATGACTGGGGACTGATGACGCTTCCCCTACCACTTGCCCCATGCCTTGAAACAATGTAAGATTCCATTACTGTAATAAACTGGATTGGAAGAAAAATTGGGAAAGATTAATTTTTTATCCTTCTTCCTACTAGAGTTAATAATAATAATAATAGAGTTATATTCCTTGTATGCCTGATCTTGTGGACTGAAATAAAAAGCCAGTGGATAAACCCAACATGATCAGAACAGCAGAAGTCACGAGCTTGTGTCCCCAAAGAGATCACTGAATATTTGGACTCAACACCTGTAAATATCTACCTCTTATTATTTGGTAAAACAACAAACAAAACAAACAAAAATAAAACCAATTTGCTTAAATCATAGCATTTTTCTGTTACTTGCAGGCTAATATATACCAAGTGAAAAATATGGTACAGTTTCTGATAACAGCACTGGACTTGAAATAGTTGGTTATGTAATTTCTTAAATTAGAAATCAGAAACTGTACCATATTTTTCACTTGGTATATATTAGCCTGCAAGTAACAGAAGAATGCTATGATTTAAGCAAATTGGTTTTATTTTTGTTTGTTTTGTTTGTTGTTTTACCAAATAATAAGAGGTAGATACTTACAGGTGTTGAGTCCAAATATTCAGTGATCTCTTCGGGGACACAAGCTCGTGACTTCTGCTGTTCTGATCATGTTGGGTTTATCCACTGGCTTTTCACCTCATTATCACAACACCAGACGTAAGGTTCATGTTCAAAATAAATAAGAGAGGGTAGGTAGGTGCTAGTTATATTTAAAATCTTTTATTAGAAAAGCAAGAGATTTCCCAGGACACTCCAGTTTACCTCATTGAACATTTAATGGTATGCCTAGCAACAATGTATATCAAGGCTGAGTACATTGCTATAATAAATAAAATCGGAATTATATTAGTAAGGAACCTCAGGCAATGGTTATGGTTTATACAGCTGACAATGTTTCCAGTTCACTAACAGAGAGGTAAGAAAAGGAAATAAAAGCCTAATGGTCTCCTACCACTTTTCAACAATCTCTCTTACTCACAAGCCCAAAGTTTACTTGGACATTCCCAGGACAGGATGATCAAGTGAGTAATTTAATATGGTTGTGTGTTGATGATGGATTTTACGTCCATCACTTGATTGTTTTCCCATTGCCATCTCTGTTTATCAAACACTGATTGATACCAGAGCTATAAGCCTACAATTAAAAAAGAAAAAAAAAGTTGGCTCTTTTCAGTTTATTTTCTATTTACAATCCTTGAATCAAAATAAACTTCAGCCACAAATACAAACCATATTCTGTCAGGGTTGGTGAGTTTTGATAATTCTGGATTAATCCTAAATTGGAAATGTATAGTTGAGTGCTGATTGTGACCCCCAAAGGCACAGAAGCATAAATCCCTCCAAAGTCATTTCCATGTGTGAGGAGAGGCATGTGTGGGGTTGGGGATGATTCTTTAGATTGCTTGTTTAATGTCCTATCATTGATAATGATGATATGTTAGCCAAACCAGAAGCTATCACATCTTCTCCAAAATGTCTCCTTAGTTAGAAATGTGCAAGATAATGGCAGTTTGGAGGAAAAGAAAAGAGATGGTGTGTCTTTGCAGAGTCTTTCTTCTTAAAGCACCAAAGAGCAATGGTGAGTGGCAGCCCTAAAGCTAAAGCCGATAAAACATAATTCTATGTACTTTGGAAGAACAGGCCAGTAAAATCTACTCCATACTCTGGCATACTTTAGCATATATCATCAAGTCTGAGGTCACACTTGCCTGATGAATATCAAGGCCTACTTTGGAAATGTCTGCTATTTCATCGTGGCTTAAATATCCTGTATCACTTTCAGTATATTTTGTATTGATTGGCCTCTACTGAGATTTAAGTCATACTGAAAATCACTCTAAGTTATTTTTTGGTACGGTGGTGTTTGTCCTAGGATTCCTTGTTTCATTCGTTCATTCATTCACTAAGTCTTGCATTCAATCATCAAATATTTATAGACTATTTGAAAATCCAGCAATAGGTGCTGTAGATAATATGGCTAAAAAGGCAAAGGGTCCAGACTTTTTGAATGGATTCAGGTGTTTCTGTAACACAGTCTGGCACCATGCAGAACTTGTCCCACCATGGTTTCTCCCCATACATAGATTTAATACTGAACTTAGTTTTTCTGCTACCACTTTCTTTCCTGCACTTTTAAGCATGATTGCAGAAGTCATATGTTTTTCTGACTCTGAATAAGGGATGGAAGGAAAGAAAGCAGAGCAATGGTGTTATAAACATAACTTAATTTTAAACTCCTCAGGCACTGATAGCATGTTGTTCAATAAATCAGTAACAAAACGGCCTCTGTATATTGGCCCCAAGTTGTTTACTTCTTCATAGCAAGTTGAAGCCTGTTAGCCCAAAAAACTTGCTGAGACCAGACTCAAATTTGTACACATCTAATTGTTTTAAAAATAGCCTAAATAAACAGATCTTTAGCCACTTAGAGCCTGACTGCTTTACATACTGTGCTAAATTGCATCCAACATCTGCTAGACCTAGATAAGATAAAACCCTGTAGGTGTAAGGACCCTAAGGTGCTGTTGCCTTGAGAGTTCTCTGATCCTGATCCTCCCCACCATGCTACAAAAGGACATCACCTAGGGATACACAAGCTTTTCCTTTACCCCCTTCTCCTCTTCCCTGGGAAATTCCAGGGCCTCTTCTCCTTCTGGTGTCTCACTTGCCCTAGAAGAGGCCACTTGCTGTGTCTAGGGACCGCTCCCCTGGGTTCCTCTGTCAATGTTCTGGCTTCAACAAATGGCTTGTTATGCAATGCTGTTATCTTATCCTTGATCATCTGCAAATTCCTTCAAGCTCAGTGCACATAATCCCTAGATTTTTGGAGCTCCTGGATCTTCCACATGAGTTCTGTTTCAAAATTATATATATATTAGAAATTAAACCCATTCCATAGTATTCTGGTATTTGTTTCATCTTTACCTTTCTATTTGCTCTTTATATCTTTATTTAAAATATTTATATGTTTACCCAGGAACATGGAAATGTACAGATGCTTTGATGTATAAGTTATTTTGTAGCTTCCGACTATAATTATTAGAATGATCTTGAAGAAAAGGACCCTTATTAGAGTGGTATGGTTTAAAGACAAGTCACAAGTGTTCAAAAGGAGAGTGAATGAGGAGCGAAAAAGAAGCGTTAGGTAGATCTCAGTCATTCAATGAGTTTTCCAAAGGGTAGACCTCAGTGTTCATTACTATGAGTTTGGAGCTTCATATTTCTCATCCCTTCTCTTCAATTACCTTAACCTATTCCTGAAAGCCATTTTCACTGAGCTATATGTCTCACTTGCTCTTTGACCCCTCCTTTTAGTGATTAGAACATGTTAGCCTAATAATTTCTCTTATCTCCATTTTCCTTCATTTTCATAAAAGAAAAAGAAAAGCAAGCTCTTTTTGGTAGAGCTTCTCTATGTTTTTTGATCCTCACTTATAATTCCATGATTTTCTATATCAGAAAAACATAAATCCAACAACACTTTTGTGTGTCATTTCAACTTATTCATTCTCAGTCCTCCATAGTGATTGACACTTAATTGCCATACAAGTAGGGGCATATGAAAGAAAGTAGGGATACCTTGGGTATCGCAAACAGTCAAGCACTTAGCTACTAACCAAAAAGTCGGCAGGTCAAACCCATTCAGAGGTACCTGGGAAGAATGTCTAAATGTGCTTCTGAAAGTTCAGAGCCACTGAAACTCTATGGGGCCCTGCTCTACTCTGCAATGCATGAGGTTGGCATGAGTTGGAATTGATTCAATGGCAACTGGTTTGGTTTGATTTATTAAAGAAAGTAGACTTCCCAGAAGCTTTTGCCAACCTGCCCCAGACCCCTTGCTTCATTTGATTCAATCTTAAAGAATTCCAAGTTTGAGTCAGATGTGTTCAAATTATTTAGAAAAGAGAACAAACTGAACAGTTTTTAAACATGTTCGCATCACAGTATAATTCTCTTACTTGGAAAATAAAAGATGTTCCAATATTGTGCTAAATAATGACCTCATGTTAATCTAAGAAAAATAATGGTTAAAGCTTTTTTTCTTTCCTCATCACAGCTGAAATGACCTCAAGAGATCATCTAATTTAACTGTTGGCTTCAGGCAATAAGTGATTATTACGTCTTACAGACAGAACTGGCAACTAAGGAAGGACAGGTTAAATTATTCACGGAAGGCCACACAGGGTCATCCAGCAATCAAAGGCTCCTGGCTTTCTTTTCTTTTTTTCTTCACCATCCTAACTTTCTTGTAGAGGGAAAACTTGGGTTATTGCCTCAGACCAGCTTATATCTGAATACTTGATCTCTCTCTTACTTGCCGTATGACCCTCAGAAATCCACTTAATTTGTTAGCTTTACATTTCTCTCTTTCTCTCTCTCTCTTTTTTTTTTTTTTTAATGCAGATAATAACTCCTATTTTGAAAAGATGCTGTAAGGACTGGAGATTCTGTATGCAACCCCCATTTTACCAGATGCCCAAATAATGACTGTCATTATCCTCTACCATTTAATAAACAGCATTTACTGAGAACCTAATCTATGAGACACTACCAGGCACCAGGGAAATACGACAAACAAGACATTGACATGTGTTAAGAGGGCTCATTGTCCATGGGGAAAAAAAAAAAACATAAAACATGATACAATATGATTATGGATTGAACTGTGTCCCCCCTAAAATGTGTGTTGGAATCCTAATCCCTATAACTAGGGATATAATCTCATTTGGGAATAAAGTTTTCTTTGTTATATTAATGAGGTCACATCAGTGTTGAAGGTATTTTAAACCTAACCTGTTTTTGAGACTTAAAAAGAACAGTTAGCCACAGAGAGAAGCAAGCACAAATTGGGGAAGATAGATATGCTAGATGAAGCTCACCAAGGGAACTAGGAACAGAACCTCAGAGACAGAGACCTGCCACCAGAGCTGACAAAGAGTTTTCCCCTAGAGCTAGTACCCTGAATCTGGACTTCTAGCCTCCTAAACTGTGAAAAAATAAATTTCTATACTTTAAAGTCACCCACGTGTGGTATTTTTGTTATAGACACACTAGGTAACCAAGATAAATACAACATGAAAATTTCTTTAAGAGACATCCTAAATCCGTCTTAGATGCTGCTATGGTCTGAATTGTATCCCCCCAAAAGAAGTTTTGAAGTTCTAATCCCTGGTACCTGTGAATGTGACCTTGTTTGGAAATTGGGTCTTTGAAGATAATTATCACTTAACATGAGGTTGTATTGGAATAGGATGAGTTCTAATTCACTCTGAGTGGTGTCCTATAAAAGGGGAGAAGAGAGACAGACAGAAGTAAGATGGCCAGGTGATGATAGAGTTATGCTGTATCTACAAGCCAAGGAACTTCTGGAGCTACCAGAAGCTGGTAGAGACAAGAAAGGATTTTCCCTAAAGCCTTCAGAGAGAACATGGCCCTGCCAATGCCTTGATTTCAGACTTTTGGCCTCCAGAACTGTGAGAAAATATTTTTTCTATTTTTTAAAGTCACCCACTTTGTGGTACTTTGTTAAGGCAGCCCTAGGAGACTAAATCAGATGTATAAACCTATCCCTTCTTAGCTTCTGTTTGGGTACTACAGTGACATCTAGACCCAAGAGCAGGTACACACTTTAAGAATTTTATGACTTTCCGTGTGGAGGTAATAGAGTGACTCACCTCACATTTTTGTAGGAAAAAAGTCAGTCAACCCTTTTCCAACTGTTCTCACTTTGTCTCTTTACAGAGGAGTCTTGGTTATGAAAGAAAAGCCCCTACTTCTCCTCGTTGTATTTAGTTCAGCAACATGGCTGGTTAATAACTTATAAAATAAAAAATATAGCAAGTAGTTATTTACATTCTCAGATTTTCCAAGGTCACTGAAACCAGGGCGCTTGCTTTTGAGTCAGTCTTGCTATGGGGGGCTTGCCTTGCCGCAGGTGAAGTATTTCTGTAATCTCCTGACCTTAATCTCGCTGGATATTCAGAGAGATTCGGGCAAAAATTCATGAGTCCTCCAACAGCGTGTTTGCCCTACAGTTCTACGTCCCTTTGCTTGAGTAACTAGCAGCCCCGAACTCTCCTTATCACCTGCAGGTTGCACTGGCATTTCTACTTCAGCCCATCAAACTTTAAAACATAATGTGGACCCTGAGCCAGCCCTGGCAAAGCATGCCCTTTCTGGTCCAGCACCTGCCTCTTTGCTCTGCTCCATAAACTGCTGACTTCTAAGAGCTACTCACACATTGTGGAAGTAATCTAATTATTGAAGTTTAGCCGGGAGGGTTTATCCCAAACAAAGCAATGCACACTGGCATTGGAAAGAAAGGTGAGCAAGGGGAAAAAGCAAGTCAAAAACTTTGGAGTTAGCAAAGCAGCAGTGCCAAGTGACTGATTAAATTCTTTTTGTCTTTTCAATCAGAGCTCTCGCATAATGACTGAAGAGCATCTCTGCTTGCTGCAAATCTGGGAGTCTTGACAGCCAGATTTAATTTGGCCTTGCTTTCTGCCTGATGTGGAGTGACATGAAATAGGGCAGGACTGGCATATCGGATGAGTGGAATTGTACATGGGGCTTTGCAGCGGTTGCCTCCTACCTCTCTTGTGATCTTAGGTAAGAATAGAGGTGCAAGGCACTGCATCTGGGTTCCAGGAATGGAGGTGACACTTTTCTCTCTGGAGGCACCCTTTGCAAGCAGAGAGCGGAATTGAATTGACGGGTGACATTGTTGTTGAGCCTTGTTCTACAGTTCAGGGTGGTGGTAAAAAGCACACGTTCTGAATTAGATTTTGCCACTTTCCAATGCTGCAGCCTTAAGCAAAGTACCTCTCGCTGGTAAGCTTTAGTCCCATCATCCATAAACACCTCACAGGTTTGTGGTGAGAATTAATCTCTACTTGGAGCCTGGTAGTGCCGTGTTTGAGAGCTACGGTGAGCTCCTGCTGCTAACCAAAAGGTCAGCAGTTCGAATCCACTGGCTGCTCCTGAGAAACCCTATGGGGCAGCTCTACTTTGTCCTATAGGGTCGCTATGAGTCTAAATTGACTCTATAGCAACGGTGTTTTTTTGTTTTGTTTTGTTTTTGGATGGTGGCACATAAGGAGTCCTGGTGGCACAGTGGTTAAAGTGCTTGGCTGCTAACCAAAAGGTCAGCAGTTTAAACCCACCAGTGCTCCATGGGAGAAAGACGTGGCAAGGTGCTTCCATAAAGACTTACAGCCTTGGAAATTTATCAAGCATTTTTCCTCTGTCCTATGGAGTCGCTATGAATTGGAATCAATTTGACAGCAATGGGTTTGGTTTTCTTTGGATGGTGGCACAAGGGTTAAGTGCTCGGCTGCTAACCAAAAGGTTAGTGGTTTGAACCCATCCAGAGACTCTGTGGGAGAAATACCTAGTGAACTGATTCCATAAGGATTACAGCCAAGAAAACCCTATGGAACAGTTCTGCTCTGTCACATGGGCTTTCTATCAGTCGGAATCAACTCGACAGCACCCAACAACAACAACAGTCGGTGGTACAAATGGTTAAGCACTCAACTTCTAGCTGAAAGGTTTGTGGTTTGAACTCACCCAGAAGCACCTCAGCAGACAGGCCTGGCCATCTGCTTCCAAAAAGTTACAGTCTTGAAAACCCTACTGAGCAGTTCTACTCTGCACATGTGGGTCACCATGAGTCTGAATCAACCAGAAAGTAACAACAAGTTCTTAGCAAAGTTCATGACACAGGCTATGGACTTAAAAAAAAAAACAGTGCCGTTGAGTCGGTTCCAACTCATAGCAACCCTATAGGACAGAGTAGAACTGCCCCATAGAGTTTCCTGGTGGATTCGAACTGCCGACCATTTGGTTCAAGCCGTAGCACTTAACCACTACACCACCAGGGTTTCCCCAGTGGACTTAACAGGTAGTAGCAATTAATCACATATATTATAATTTGACAACAATAATAACAATAACAATACTAGTGTTCACAGTACTAGTGGATTCTTCTGTGGTTCCTAGTTTAAGACAATTTAGGTAGTTGGCTACCTCAAGCCTATAGATTGAGTCTGTGTAATAAAAATTGTAACTGACCACTAAAAAGTCACCAGATTGTCATGCTTTGTTTAACATAAAACAGTTCAGCATTTTGTATCATCCTTGGTGGAGTCTTTAACTATTAGGCTATGAGGAATTAGAAATCTCTAGAAACTAGTCCTGTTGGTGGCTGTAATTTAAGCCCACTTAGAGTCTTAGTAGGGTACAGGGGTCTAACTACAGAAAGTAGTACCTAGGGCAACTAGTGTAAAATCGATGAACGATCTCTCACAACTGGCATCAGAAATATGATTGCCAATTCAAAAAAAAAAAGAAAAACCCTTCACCATCGAGTCATTTTCAACTCCTAGCAACTGAAACTTTTAATTGGTGCCCACCTCATGTGGTACCCAGGGCACGTATGCTATGCCCAGGGCATGAGTGCTGTGCCTGCCCTCCCCCGCTCCTCAGTTAGGCCTCTGGGTGGGAATCTGGTTGAGTGTAAGGGCCAAAGGTCCAGGAAGAAGCTATCAGGGTGTATGCTGAAGGTAATCCTTTCTCACCTGGAGTGTTCCACTCACATAGCCACTTGCTCTTGGAATGTCACAAGACACAGCTTTGGGAAGGGTTTATATGCCAGCAAAGGAGAGTATTATAAAGTCTAAAAATCATTTTGAAACACTGGCCATTATGTTTCATTAAATTCAAAAGGAACAAGAAACTTTGGGACACAAATGCATTTTTCTACCTTCTAATAGTTCTGCCCCTTATTAAATTAACTTAACAAAGGATTTGTGATTGGAGCAAACTGAATTCAAAACAATAAACATAATACATGAATTTCTATCAAAATCTGGTGTAAAGGAATTTAATATTGAGGTACCTGATAAAATCTGAAATGGCTGGCTTGAGGTCTGGGCGCAACTCCCTTTTGTTAGTTTCATTTTCATCCTAGCAACAGCCATCTTCTGTGCAGACCTAATCATGAAGCTAAGGAATGCCCAGTAATTATGAGTTAGCTACCCTGTGACTCTGCCTCATGTCATGTGCCCTTATGATTACTAAGCGATAACCAATCTACAAAAGACACATATGTCTTCTTAAGCCAATCCCCACTGAGCTTCTGGTACAGGAAGCCCTGCCTTACAAGCTCTTGCTACAGAAAGTCCCACCTTATGCTGATCTAATTTTGTAACTATCAATCAAGTAATGTCTTGTGATGATCTACCGATCAAGTAGTGTTTTACAATGATTTAAGCTTGCAACTACCAATCAAATAGTGTACTTCAGGTTCTTTGTTCTCCCCTTATAAAATGTCCCTGCAGCTTTGCCGTTTTGGATCTGCTAGATTTCAGGACGTGGTATTCAGTCTCTGTCTCAAGCTGTTTATTTTCAATAAATCTCTTGATTTTATTTTAATCAGAGTACAAGCTGTTACTCTACAAAAATATCTATGCAATGTGCTTGATTGTAATATGTGTATGTACGCATTGTATTTGCATGTAATCTAGAGGTCCCTACATTTCCTGGCCTTCTGGAGTCATCTTTAATATCCAAAGAAAAGGGGCGAGGCCCCGCATTCTGTGCACTCTGGAAATTCGGAGCTTCCCCGGGTGTGCCTACTTGCTAATGGTACCTGGCCCCTTTGACTTTCTGTTCTTAATTATTGCCTTGCCTCTGGTGTTGACTAACCTGTTTCCTCTCCACACCCACTAATTATACAACTGGCTGCCTTTCCTCCTTGTTTTTGTCCAATGCGTCAACAACCCTTGGTTTATTCATAAAAGAGACTTTTACTGAAAGAGATTTGTAAACAGCCCAGAACAGATAACAGTTTCTAAGATCACTTCCTAAAGCAGTACCTCAGTCTTTGCTAACACCGTGAAACTTACTGGGTTTTGTTCTATTTAACTTTCTACCTGCCAACAAGTTACTGGGGATTCTCATTGTCTAACTGGATTGTTCTCCTACCTTTCTTCTTCTCTTTCCTCCCCCAATCCCACTCCTGTCTCCACCTCCATTTCCAACAAAGAATCAAAATCCACATTACTTTCTCATGAAATGCATTTTCACTTACTCTTCCTCTACTGTGTTTCAGAATTACATGTGTGCATTTTAAGAATTGCTAAGTGCTTTGCAAAACAAAATGTTTGTCTATCCTGGGTTTCTAACAGAGATTTTTTTTTTTTTAAGTCATATTGTGATTCATGTGTCTCAGAAGGTGTCCTTCCTACCACAGCAAATCCCAGAGACAATGTGAGGATGCGGAAGGATTAATTTCATTAACAAGAATGCAATATATGCAACTATGGTAATGGTAACTGCTAACACTTGGAAAGAGCTTGCAGAACGTCAGACATAGTGCCAAATGCTTTTCTTGCCTCAATTAGTAAATCTTTACAAAAAAGATTTGGAGGGAAATGCAATTATTTTTCCCGTCTTCCGTATGAGGAAATTGAGACTTGGAGAAAGGAAATATTTTACCGAAGCATCAGCGATTAAGCTGAGGCTGAAGCTTGCCTGACTCCAGAGCTCTCATTCTTGTCACTACAGTGCACGGCTACCGATGCATGGCTCTGCCATTAACCTGAACCTTAGGGGGATTACTGGGTCCCGTGGAGGAAATCTCTGCCCATTAATGGTCTTGTCTAGCATCTCAAAGTCAACCTAATTTATTTTCCATTTATTTATTTTCTGACTTTTGTACAGGACAGTGTTTGATTGAAAGGGAACCAAAGAGAGTCACTGGTGTAGTGGTTCATGACCTTAGGAACATGAGTCTCAATTTTTCATCTGAAAGTAGAGGAAACAATAACACCTCTTATATCGTGCTGTTACCATAATTGAGTTTTAAATAATGCGCACAATTTTCTTGAAATTTTTAAATTCTTTAGAGATGCTTGCCCTAAACTAATTATGTTATTATTGTTGTTATTTTGTACAGTCACATATATGTGACTGCGCATAAAGGATCTTCTTTCAATCTCTCTATCTCCTGTAGACTTTGCTGTTGTATGTTAAAAATCATCATTCAATTTGTATTAAATTTAGTAAAATATAAAAGATTTGCAAAGTGAATTATGAAGAGAAAGCTACTTAGGGGCTGTCTTCCTAAATTTAATGCCCTTTTTAATGGCATGAAACCTTCAGTTAAAGTCACAGTTTATACTGCTCCCTGTGGACAGACAGAGGAGAAACTGGTACCAAATATGTTTCTGGCTCTCTATCACTCATGTATTTTTAGTAACTAGCCCATGGAAATCTGGGTGCAAGTGTAATTGTACCATTGGGCTTGAGGCTGATCTGAAGCTATCCGTTGCATGCTAGGATCTTGGATTCTCTCTGTAGACTACTTTCCTGGATGAATTTCAAAGCAGATTCATTATCAAACATCTGCCAGGGTCACTTTGAGTGTGCTGTGGGAATTAGCATTAAGTCAGCACTGAAAAATCAAAGGCAGGTGCCCACTTTTTTCATTTTAAAGGAAAATGGATTTTTTATTCCTCTTAAAAACTAGGGTCATAGCACTTGATTTTATTTCTTTCTAACAAACCAATTTCCTTTTTTTTTTTTTTTTTTTTCAGATCTGAAAGCTATTCTTGTGGTAGGAAGGAGAGGGAAGACATAAAACTCAACCCTAATAGTCAGAGCCATTTCAAGAGTATTTATGATCAAATAAATTGTCCCAGGTCTAGGGACCACATGTCCTGACCGAACATCTTTCTTCATATATTTGTAAGTGTACTTACCTGATCACATGCCTAACAAAAGCACCACAGGACTAGTTTTGAGAGTACCCAACAGTGGTGTCAGTTTTTGGTATTTGGAACTATAGAATGGTTCAAAGAAAAGTTGGGCAGAATGACCAAGCACTTTCACCTCTGGCGACAGAAAAGACCTCAATTCTATTCCAGCAATAAACAGGAAGGCAACAACCGAGGTGATCTACTTAACTTAGCAATGTTTTATCATGACTGAGCTTATTGCTTAGCACTGAGTGAATTTTCATTAAACAGGAAATTTAATAGAATAAATAATATAATGGGTAAATGATTAAATAAAATGAAGGGCAACTCAATCTCTAGCTCCATATTTCACTTTCAAGCTGCCTCCTTCCTTTCTATAATTTCTTCTGCCCTTTGTTTCCCTTCCAAAAGGATCTTGTAGCCCATATAAAAGAGACAAAGTAGTTCACACACTCACACACACACACACACACACACCCCTCAGTGAGATCTGGACTAATCTTGGGGCATGCTGGGATTTGCTCATTAATATCAAAACCCTTAAGAATGGCCTTGGTTTGCCCAAAGGAGCTACCTTCAGGAATTGCCATCACTGCAGGGCCTTGTATAAACCAACTCAGGCAAAGTAGTAACTATCATCTATTTTCTCAGCTTCTATCTTCTAAGTCTTTACTTCCCCATGGCTAAAGACAGGGGTATGACTCTAGCAAGGGTCCTACTTTGTTATAGACAATAATAAGAATCATGAAGGTAAAGGTTTTAACCAGAGGAATTGGCTCTTGCTTCTCTAGCTTTCATATATACTGTCGAGTAAAAAATGCATATACAGATCACTCTCTATATTGCAATTTATTCTCAGTCAAAGGGCTGTAACAGGGAAAAAATGTTTTCTAACAGAATTTTCTAGAAAGTTTCAAAGACACAGAAATCTGGGTTTGTAGCTTGTTTCACAAGACCTCAGGATAGTTAGAAATGGCAAGTACCTGTTCAAAAGGCCTCTTGCACTTCTCCTTGGAAATGTCTGCATCTTTACTTTAGAATATATTATGTTTATATAAACATATACACCTGTATATTAGAAGGTATACATGTACCTATATGAATATATGTATTATATTTTATATATATAGTAGATTATATACACAGATATATGATAGAAGATACAGATGCATATATATACTTATTTATTCTTAAGCACATATAAAATCCTCTGGGGTCAGCAGTTCAAATCCACCAGGTGCCCCTTGGAAGCCCTGTGGGGTAGCTCTACTTTGTCCTATAGTATTACCATGAGTCAGGATCAACTCAACAGCAATGGGTTTGATTTGGTTTGGTATTCTTTTTTGTAGCTCTTGCACATGAGGGCCAAATTTGCCTTAACACACCAATACTGATAGCTATACTTTTTGTCTGAACAGCATCCTTTCTTATTCTTTTCTCTCTAATAATACCAGTTGCTGCCAAGTAGATGCTGACTCATGGTGAGCCTATGTGTGCCAGAGTAGAACTATGCTCTATAGAAATTTCAGTGACTGCTTTTTTGAAATTAAAATGACAGGTCTTTCTCTGAGGCAGCTTTGGGTAGACTCAACTGCCAAACTTTTCCTTAGTAGCTGTGATTTTCAAGGTTCTGTGTCAACTTGGCTGGGCCATGATTCTCAATGGTTTGGCAGTTAGATAATGATGTATTTTGGCAGCTCTGCATCATTTGCTTCTAAAAACCTTCGCTGCAGGGACCACCCACTGCATACACTGTCAATGGTTAGTTCTAATAAATAGCATGATTTTAACTTGTGATCATATCTTTTTATTCAAACATCCAAAAATCCCTCATAATGCTTAACTGGTCAGTCCCAGCTTACTCTACTTTATAACCCCGTGAAGTTGAGTACCATGATTGAGAGCAGTCAACCAAATAGTAAAGTGGCAACACTGAGGATTCTATACAACAGATTGAATAATTCAGGAAGCATTAAAAGAAGATGAAAAAAATACTCAGCCACTGTACCAAAAAGAATTGTTGATATTCAAAGATTTCAGGAAGTAGCATATGATCAAGCATCGATGGTACTGAAGGAAGAAGTCCAAGCTCTACTGAAGGCATTGGCAAAAAAAACAAGGCTCCAGAAACTGGTAGAACACCAACTGAGATGTTTCAAAAAACAGATCCAATGCTGAAAGTGTCCACTCGTCTATGCCAAGAAAGTTGAAAGATGGCAACCAGGCCAAAATAACTGGAAAAGATTCATATATGTGACATTCCAAAGAAGGTTATCCAAAGGAATGTAGAAATTATCAGATAATGTCAAAACAAGTGAAATTTTGCTGAAAATCATTCAAAAGCAGTTGCGGCAGTACATTAACAAGGAACTGCCAGAAATTCAAGGTGTATTCAGAAGAGGGCGTGGAACAAGAGATATCATTGCCGATGTCAGATGGATACTGGGTGAAATCAGAGAATACCAGAAAGGTGTGTTTTATTGACTACTCAAAGGCATTTGATCATGTGGATCATAACAAATTATGGATAACAATTCAGAGGAGATTAATTCCAGAACACTTATTTGTGTTAATGTGGAACTGTACATAGACCAAGAAGCAGTTGTTTAAACAGAACAAGGGAATCAGGAAAGGTGTGCCTAGGGTTGTATCCTTTCACCATTCTTATTTCATCTGTGTGCTGAGCAAATAATCCAAGAACTTGGACTATATGAAGAAAAATGCGGCATCAGGATTGGAGGAAGACTCATTAACAAACTGTAACATGCAGATGACACACCTTACTTGCTGAAAGTGAAGAGAACTTGAAACATTTATTGATGAAGATTAAATACTTTGTTCAGCCTTCAGTGTGGATCATAAGGAAACAAAAACCCTCAGAAATGGACCACTAAGCAACATTGTGATAAATGGAGAAAAGATTGACGTTGTCAAGGATTTCATTTTACTTGGCTCCACAATCAACGCCCATTGAGGCAGTAGTCAATAAATCAAATGACATATTGTATTGGGTAAATTTGCTGCAAAAGAACTCTTTAAAGTATTAAAAAGCAAAGACATCACTCTGAGGGCTAAGGTGTGCCGGATCTAAGCCATGGAGTTTTCAATCACCTCATATGCATACAAAAGCTGGAAGATGGGTAAGGAATCCTGAAGAATTCACACCTTTGAATTATGATGATAGCGAAGAATATTGAATATACCATGGACTTCCAGAAGAACAAAAAAACGTGTCTTGGAAGAAATACAAGCAGAATGCTCTTTAGAAGCGAGGAGGATGAAACTTCATCTCACGTACCTTGGGCATGTTATCGGGAGGGACCAGTCCCTAGAGAAGGACATCATGCTTGGTAGAGGGTCAGCAAAAAAGAAGACTCTCAATGAGAAGGACTGATAATGGCTGCAGCAATGGAATCAAATATAACAACAATCCTGAGGATGATGCAGGATCGGTCAGTGTTTCTTTCTATTGTATATATGGTTGCTATGGGTAGGAACTGACTCTATGGCACCTAGCAACAGCAATGGCAAAAGCAAACACATTCTAATGACTAAGAAATAGTTTATTTGGGCTATTTTTAAAACAATTAGATGTTTAAAAATTTGAGTTTGTCACTGCAGAGCTTTTTGGGCAAACAGATCCAGCTTGTTATAAAGAAATAAAAAACCTGGGGCCAATGCACAGAGGCCATCTTTGGCTCATTCATAAAACAACCAGACACTGTATTTTATCCCATGGCCTGCTCTTCCCATAATGGCATCTGGCATGGATTTGTGATCTAGGCAGGTCAATCAAACACTTAGCTTGAATTTTCTGTTGAAAATTCTGGGATGGCCAGGAGGCTGGAATTGCTTTGTCTAACTTTGGAGAGACTCTGTGAAGCACAAAGCTTTAGATGGAGAAAGAGACAGAGTCTTGACAATATTCCTTATTTTTTTTTTTTCCCTGAATTTTTGCATTAAGTCTTGCCAGAAAACAGCTGTACTTCTACTTGTCAGAACCCCCAAGTAACTGAAGGAATTAAGACTAGTATTCCTGGGGAATAGTTAAGTATGAAGAGGAAAAATTCTGTGGTCTTGGAGGTCAGCTGTAAATTCTTTTCTTTTTTATTGGGAAAATTGCTTGATAAGCCTACTTGGGATTAATCGACTTGACCTAAGATTTCAGAAAGGACAACAGTTACTTACTCTCCAGAAGAGAACAATTTGCAGCACCTGAGGCATTCTGGGAGTGAGCGTGTGAAGAGCAAAGAAGGCAAGCAAAAAGAAGACGGCCCGGATGAGCACAGGAAGGGTCATATAATACAGGGATTGACCTGTACTGCCCTCCCTCAAGTACTCAGTATGTCTGTTAACCCACCAGAGTCTTGATATGTATGTGATTTTTGTATAAAATGAGAGGAAGTGATACCTTCACTACATAAACCAAAAACCCAAGCTTCTGTATTTTTACACAAATAACGTGCACCTTCTGTGCTGTTTGCCAGTGTTCCCCCCTTTGTGAGGGTATTTTTGTAAGCATGCTATGCTAATTTTTTTACAGCAATATGTGGAAGAGGACCAGAATGGCAGTGCTTGTGAGGGTGCCTCGTAGGAAGAGGGTGCTGCCGGGAAACAAACACGGAACATGTGCGTTATTTGTGTAAAAATACAGTAATTGCCACTGAGTCCATTCCAACCCATGGTGACACTGCATGAGAGACAGCAAATGTAGTATAAGTTGGTGCTGGTTCTGAACTATAAAATCATAAACCTTAAAAAGGAAAAAAAAAAAAAAGGAAGAGATTTAGATTTTCACAGTCTATGAAAGTAATTCCAAACTTATTACAGGGAGCTTTTAAAGAGTAGAGTGTGTGCCAGCTGACATTTGGGTTAGAGTTGTAAACCAAACTGGTAATACCTTTAATAATGGAAAATGAGGAGGCAGCCTATTTTTCATTTTATAAGAACATCGTTCTCTACAGACCCATTTCCAAGACTATTCTACAAGTTTATTAGATCTGTGGAAAAACTTCATGAATAATGGTACTATAGGACAGAGTAGAACTGCCCCATAGGGTTTCTAAGAGTGGCTGGTGGATTTTAACTGCTGACATTTTGGTTAGCAACTGAGCTCTTATCCACTGCACCACTAGATCTCCAATGGTACTATAATGCCTGGTGATGACTGTATTCTTCAACTTTAAATGTTTTTTAAGATGCTACTCACATATGATAAACTGGGTTCTGGACAGGAAATTAAAATTGCATAACATTTAACCAAATGTCAGTGTTTTCCCACTAACACCCCTCACTTCCTCATTCCCATTATATTAGTTTCCTAGGGCTGCAACAACAAAATACCACCAACTGAGTAGATTATAAGAACAGCTCTGAGGCTAGTTGTCTGAATGCAGGGTGTTATCAACTATGTCAACATGAGGTCACGTTGGAATTATCCTTTCCCTGCTCCGGTGTATACCTGACTGATCTCTAATGATCTCTACTGAATCAGAAGATTATTGCTCATTGGGTAATATGTTCTTAAAATCTACTAAAAGATGTAACTATCTGCAAATCATAATTTACTAAATTGATTTTTCCTGCTTTGAGAAACAGTGTCTGAGTAACATTCAAACGAAAAGTATTTTTTTGGTCAGATTGTAGTCACCAGTGGTGATCTTTGTTGTGTCATACACTTGAAAGTAGCTTAACTAATGTGACAACTCTTTTTTCCAAAAGGAGAAAGTTATAACAACATTCTGTAAGAAAATGACCATTCATACGCAATACCTGTTTCTTCTTACCCTGCAGGTGAGAATTTTAGAAAATCATCACCGTAGAACAACAAGCCAAATTGTGTGTTTCTCACAGATTGTACCTGATTTCTAGATAACCAGGAGGTCATTAGAGAAAGGGCACCAATAACTAATATGAGTAGCTCCATAAACATCATGTTCTTCCAATCAGAGCCTGAACACACATCAACACTTGGAAAGTAGCTTTTATTACTTACAACAGGAAGCAGAAAGCATACAATGTGTGAGTAGGTCCCCTGGCTCAAAAGCTGTCCTGGTAGAAACGACAATTCTTCCATGCACACCCCACTTTGTGTCATGGATGAGGAACTTAAATGGAACAGTTACATGACGAGCCGTCCCTCCTGGCTTCTGGAAGATGTCCTGGTGTATATAAAAACTCTTTCACGCAAGCCCTACATCTGGCTTTGTGGGTGAGGGACACAATGGGAATCTACCTACTTTAGGTCTCCTCTTGGCCAGATAGGCTCACTTAGGTGGACTGTAAGCTTAATGCTTAGTGCCCCTCTAGCACCATAGCTGAGAAGAACATGAGGTCCCCCAGCCAGCCATTTTTATGCTCCAAAGTCCACTTGGCATGCTATAAGGAAAGCCTCCGGTCTCAGGGGGAGGGGTGGTGGAGACCATATCGCGCTCCTCCCTTCCTGAGACCTGTTGCCAAGGAGATGGATTGGAGACACCCAACTTATTTACATATGTTTAAGTATGGCCTGGCTGTTTTAGAATGACAACCAAAAAAAAAAAAAAAAACCAAACCCAGAGCCCTTGAGTAGAACTGCCCTATTGAGTTTCCAAGGAGCACCTGGAAGATTCGAACTGCTTACCCTTTGGTTAGCAGCCGTAGCACTTAACCACTATACCACCAGGGTTTTCGTAGAAAGACAAAGGGTATCTTTATTGCTCAGGCTATTTTCAGGAACAAAAGGAAAAGGATATTTTCAGATACAAAAGGAAAAACAGCTCTTTGTCCCTCGACCACATCATGAAAGCTGTTATGGGTATTATTGCTGCTGCTGCTGCTGCTGTTGTTAGTGGTGGTGGTGGTGATTGTGAGAGCTTGATCTAGGTCAGGCATGAGCTGGTTGAAACATTGCACGTAATGTTGAAAGTTCTCCCCAAGACGCTATGTGCAATGCCTTTCTACATCTGAGATAATTTAGGCTTATAAAAAACATCCTATTGTTATTAATTGGTAGGCTTAGGAGTTGGATCTAGTTCTGTTTTCAAACATAAAATCTTACTTATTCTCTACTTATTACATTTATTCTCTAAACTGTAAAGTCTGTAAATGTGGTCTTTTTTTTCAGATCTTGTTTGAAGAAAATTGTTCTGACAAAGTGCTTTGCTAAACTTTTTTGTGGCTTTTAGCTTTAACATTTATAATGACTCATAATGACCCTATAGGACGGAGTAGAACTGCCCTGTAGGATTTTCAAGGGTGCAAATCTTTATGGAAGCAGACTGCCACATCTTTCTCCCACAGAGTAGCTAGTGGGTTCCAACCTCTGACCTTTTTGGTTAGCAGCCAAGAGCTTTAACCACTGCATAACTAAGGCTCCTTTGAGTCAGAACTGACTCGACAGCAGTGGGTTTAGCATTAACATCTTGCATCAAGTCTCCTATAAATCAAATTAGGTCTTGGGTACAGGGAAATGAGGAGAAAATTAAGTTTTTTATTTCTTAATTTGTTCTATGATCCTTAACTTTTTTTTTTTTAATCCGTTCACATCTTTCTCTTCTTAGTGGAAAAGATGGCATGCAGCAAAGAGAAAAGAAAGAAACTTGAACATAATTGGAAGTGTCAAAAATCTAAATTGCTTAGAAAAACACCAAAAATTAGTGTAACAGAATGTATTTATTGTGAGCAGACACAATTCTTATGGGGCAGGGTCACAGGAACATATTGGAAAAGTGCTCCAAAGAGAAGACAATGAAAGTGGGCTATGTAGGTCATTGTTATGTTAATTTATCAGAAGATAACATCAAATCACAGGGCAGGTTACAGAAACTGTCACTAAGGATGTGCCATACATCCTAAAACAGCCTCTAGTCAGGCCCTGGAGTTCCTGCTTCTAGAAACTGTCTGCACATGCATAATTTTCCAAAGCAACCCAAGGCCTAAGGCAAAACACTCTCCTCTGAGATGCTCACTAAGCTATCGTTTGACCTGAGGGTGACTCCAGGGAACTAGTTCCCCCAAGGCTTAAAAGGACACCTAAGGGCAGATGGCCTGTGTCCGTCACCCCAATTCCATGAACCCGGAAATCTGGATCCCAGGAGAAGCAAAATAATTTTGTCAGAAAACAACAATGAAGTGAGAAAATTTTAAGAATTGGTTTGAGCCAGGTAATTCTGTTGTCAGAGGTTGTCCTGTGTTTTGTAGTATGTTTAGCAGCTTTCCTGGCCTCTACCCATTAGATGTCAGTAGCACTCACCCCCAAGTTTTGACAACCAAAAATATATCCAGATATTGCCAAATATCTCCTGGGGTTTAAAATCACCCCTAGATGAGAGCCACTGGGTAAAAACGTAAGAAAAAAAGATAAAAAACGTTCTACTTAATCTGTCTCCCCACTTCTGTCACGTTTTGATTTGTAGTCTTCTGAATTTCATCATAATGCGTTTTGATCCTCACCATTTCAGGCTCTGGACCCAAACCAAAAAACCCGTTGCCGTCAAATCGATTCTGACTCATTGTGACTCTATAGGACAGAGTAAAACTGTCCCATAAGGTTTCCAAGGAGCACCTGGTAGATTTGAACTGCCAACCTTTGGATTAGCACCCAAATTCTTAATCCCTACTCCACCAGGGTTTCCAGACTCTGGCCAGTGTGCTCAAAAGTGAGTTGGCCTCGCCTCTCTGTGACCTCGTTGCGTGGTTGTGCTGCAAGTTCATCCTTGAGTCCTTGTTTTGATTCTTTGTCTCAGGTCAAATTTCATTTGACTCAGATTTTTACACTGAAACATCAACACTTCCAGGAACTAAAGGGCCACACCATCCCTCTAGCCTCCTCTACTGAGACCTTAATCCATCTGCTTAGCCAACTTCAGATACGTAGTCCAAATGGTTAAACATTCCACCACAAACTGAAAGTCTGGCAGTTCAAACTCACCCAGAGGTGCCTCAGAAGAAAGGCCTGGGGATCTGCTTACGACAACAGGGAAAAGAAAGAAAAAGCTGACTTCAGTGCTGGTAGCTGCCCTATTGGGGCCTTCTCCATCTTAGCCTGCTCTCAGACACTCTTTATCTTTTATTTATTTTTCAATTGTGCTTTAGGTGAAAGTTTACAGCTCGAGTTAATTTCTCATACTAAAGTTTATACACATATTGTCATGTGACCCTAGTTTCAATCCCTGTAATGTGACAGTACACTCCCCCTTTATACCCCAGGTTTCACGTGTCCATTCAACCTGCTTCTATCCTTTTCTGCCTTCTCATCCCACCTCCAGACAGGAGCTGTCCATTTAGTCTCAAAAAAGAAAAAAAAAAAAAAAAAATTTTTTTTTCTTTTTTATCTACTTGAACTAAGAAGCACACTCTTTATAAGTATTATTTTGTGTTTTATACTCCAGTCTAATCTTTGTCGGAAGAGTTGGCTTCAGACATGGTTTTAGTTCTGGGTTAACAGAGTCTGGGGGCCAGACTTCTGGGATTCCTCTAGTCTCAGTAAGATCATCAAGCCTGGTCTTTTTACATGAATTTGAGTTCTGCACCCCACTTTTCTCCTGCTCTGTCAGGGACTCTCTGTTGTGTTCCCTGTCAGGGCAGTTGTTGGTGGTGCCAGACACTCCTGATGTTATAACTTGTGTTTTCTCTGAGGTCTCTGTCCTTGCTTGCCAATTAATAAATCAAGCCCTACTCACTTATGCATCAAAAATGAAAATATCTGTTAGAGCCAATATCTAGAAGGAGTTGCTGTTGTTAGGTGGTGTCTAGTCCACTTCAACTCATAGCAACCCCATGTGACAGAGTAGAACTGCCTCATAGGGTTTTCTAGGCTGTGATCTTTAAGGAAGCAGATCATCAGGTCTTTCTCCCATGGAGCCATTGTGTGAGTTTGAACCTCCAGTCTTCCGGTTAGCAGCCAAGTGCTTAACTGTTGTCCTGGCAAAATAGTACTAACTGGCAAAACATAACAGAATTGATTTACAGAGCAAAATATTACAATTAGCCTGGGTAAGGAGACCACACATTTTTGACTACAATTCAGCAAGAGATAAGCAGAATTAAGTAAAGAACAAAAACAAACAAACAAAAATTCATTAGTGTCTTTCTTCAGTCCCTTTACAAATGTTTGTACAGGTCCTTTCACTATTATTAATTGCCTTCCTAGTTTTATTAGGTGTGTTATACACATATGCTCTGTGGTAGTGGTGATGTGCTAACCAGGTGTTTGATTTGTTCTCATTTCCCTTGATGAGGTTATGCCACATTATTAAACAGCAACTTGGTGGATCCCTTAATTTCAGTTCTCTGGTAGATTGTGGGTAAACCAAAGACATCTTGACTTTTTTTTTTTTAACCTGTTTTCATTTGAAGGAGTCCTGGTAATGCTGTGGTTATGAGCTACGGCTGCTAACCAAAAGGTTGGCAGTTTGAATCCACCAGCTGCTCCTTGGAAACCCAATGGGGCAGTTTTACTCTGTTCTGTAGGGTCACTATGAGTTGGCATGGTCTGGACAACAACGAGCTTAGTTTGGGTTTTAGGGTGGCCGAGTAGAAACATTGGACTGTTAACCAAAAGGTTGCCAGTTTGAACCCACCAGCAGCTCTGTGGGAGAAAAACGTGGCAATCTGCTTCCATAGAGATTTATAGCCTTGGAAACCCTATGGGGTCACTATGAGTCGGAATCTACTCAATGGCAGTGGGTGGGTAGGTTTTTGTTTTGAATGAGAAGTAAAGGATAAATCTCTGTTTTCATTCAGAATTTAAAGAAGGACCCTGTAGGAATTAAATCAATAATGTCAGGAATTAAGCCAACAAATAAGCAAATCTTCCATGTGCAACCACTTTATTTCAAAGTGCCTTTTAGTTTCTAACCACTCTTACCTGGTCCCCATCCCTTTACCTAGCAAGCACTTAGGGAAATTTATTCCATTTAGTTGAAGCCACCTTCATTGCAAAGTCGCTCTTGATTTAAAACTAGGGCTGGAGAAATTCAGTTTAATAGAAACTCTGTCTTCTAAGGGCAAGAAAATAATATAACATTTATTTTGTACCTTTATCTGAAAAGTGCATGGAGATACTTCACAATCCACATGTTTATTTTATCTTTACTAGAAAGGTTGTTTCGTAACAAATTTAGAACAGGAAAGATTCTAGATACTAAATGCACTTGAACTAAAATATACTCACAGAGGACTCACAGTGGCTTGCAGCATTTGTAGATTTTGAATAAGAAATATTTTTTTAATGCTTCAGGAAAAAAAAATCTGGCTCTCTACTAATGATAGAATTCATTTTTAAATACTAGGAATTCAAAATTGTTGCTGTATTTCTTCTTGACCTTTCATTACTGGTTAAAGCCAAAACCAAACCATTAGCATCAGGTCCATTCCAGCTCATGGTGACTCTATGTGTTATAGAGCTCCTTCATAGGATTTTCTTGGCTGCAATCTTTATGGAAGCAGATCACCAGGTCCTTCTTCCATGGTGCCACTGGCTGGGTTTGAATCACCAACGTTTAGGTTAGTAGCAGAGAACCAACCATTTGCACCACCCAGGGACCTCATTATTGGTTACATTAGTTTATTAAGTATGTTTCTTGTTCAGAAATTGCTCTCCTTATCTTGTGTTATGTTTCTGGAAAACATTTTCTTTCTATTATTATTTATTATTATTTTCCTTTATTGTGCTTTAAGTGAAAGTTTACAGCTCAAGTTAGTGTCTCATACAAAAATTTATACACACATTATTATGTGACCCTAGTTGTTCTCTCTGTAACATGACAGCACACTCCTCCTTTCCACCCTGGATTGCCCGTGTTCATTCAACCAGCTCCTATCCCTTTCTGCCTTCTCATCTCACCTCCCTCCGGATGTTAGCTGCCCATTTAGTTTCATGCCTCTACTTGAACTAAGAAGCACACTTTTCATGAGTACCATTTAACTTCTTATAGTCCAGTCTAATCTTTGTCTGAAGAGTTGGCTTCAGGAATGGTTTTAGTTCTGGGTTAACAGAGAGTCTGGGGGTCATGTTTGTCAGCGTTCCTCTTGTCTCAGTTAGACCATTAAGTCTGGTCTTTTTACTAGAATTTGAGTTCTGCACCCCACTTTTCTCCTCCTCCATCAGGGATTCTTTGTTTTGTTCACTGTCAGGGCAGTCATTGGTGGTACCTGGACACTCTAGTTTTTCTGGTCTCAGGCTGACAAAATCTCTGGTTTATGTGGTCCTGTCTGTGTCTCTGGCCTTTTTCTTTCTAAAATAATTAAAAGTTATTTAGTGATGTCACAAACTACTAGTTAATGCCCAATTTGCATAGAGGCTGGACAGGCTGATTGGAATATGTAAGCTTTTTTCTCATATTTCCTTGGCTAGCTTGGAGTTGCTATTATAGCTTGGTGCCGTACTTGGTTTTTGTTTGTTGATGTTATGTATTGGTTATTAGACAATCATAAGCAAGGCAAACTAATTTGAGAAGATTCTTATTTGGGAGGACAGCAATGTTAGTATTACCGGTCAAGAAGATAGGCAGTAGTAGGAAAATAAGATATCTTAAATTAAGAGTCAGAACCAAAGCACACAATTGCATGTTTGCATAAATCAATTTGTTTTCAAGTAAAAACTATAAAGTTGGGCTTGTAGAATAAGTATAAAAGAATTCACTAATTCATAAGCTAAAAATAACTAATTAAAGTTCATCAAAGCTAACAATGGCAAGTCTACAGAGTACAAAATAGAAAAGGTAGCTATGACTTTACAAAATGAGCATGGGGAGAAGGAAAGATGTGACCAATGTATAGAATAATTTCAATACCATAAGCTAATAATTTTTCATTGTCATTCATTGTAAGAAAATACAAACTCCTAATAGTCAAACACTCATGGGATATAACCGTAAGGCATTTAAAAAAAAATTTTTTTTTAATCTCCTACTTTCTATAAATGCCTACAGAAGGCAAGTCTTTCCTTGTCCTTGGATGAACACTTGGGAAATCCCATAAAATCCATCACTGACTACTTTAAGTCTTAAAATACAATGTCAATCAAGTTAAAAAAAAAAATTCCATGATATAATTAAAGTCCAAACTTGATTTAAAGTAGAATGAGTCTTTTTTTTTTTTCCAGCTTGGATCTGCTGACAGAAAGAATCCTGAAGTTTGGCAAAGAGAGAAGTAGTCAGCATTTCTGCTCTTTCCCTTCTATCACTTCCATCCTTTCTTCTAAGCTTACTCACTTCTTTTTCTTACTCAGTTTCTGGAGTAGTGGCATAGAGCAGAAATAAGGGAGAAAAGAAAGCTCTCAATGGGCCCTGTGTTGAAGATCTAACTCTAGTACCCTCTGGGTGTGGCAGATGCTGACTTTTGCAGGCCCTTCAGAAACTGTCCCCTCTATTTCAAAAACTTCCTAATGTCAGGTTGCCATGACATGAGAAAATGCAGCTTTCATTATACAGGCCCCATCATCTTTTCTCAGCCTTAAGAATCCATGTCACCTTTGGTTTTCCTCAGCTGAAGCCTGTTTGCCCTTCCAGACTGGTTATTTGTACAAGACCTAAAATGACCCATGGACGATTTGTCTTATTATTGGTCCACAGCTGTTTCACTTGTGTACTGGCAAACTCTTGGAGAACATATTATAAGTAGCAAAACAATCTTTCCTTTATTGTCTCTTCAAAGCAGCAGCCTAGTCATTTCTTGCAGTTGAGATTTTCCAGGTGGCAGTTAGAATCAGTCTTTGTGTCTTTCAAACTTTAGGAACACATATTAAGTCTTGTAAGTGTTCTCCTTAAAGCCTCTTAGGGTTGTTAAAAGGGAATTACCTCCAATGTCCTGGTCCATTTTGAATAGAGGAGACCAACACAACAACAAATCTCTCTACACAAAGTCTTATGGAACCCTGGTGGTGGTGGCTTAGTGGTTAAGAGCTCAGCTGCTAAACCAAAAGGCCGGTAGTTCAAATCCACCAGCAGCTCCTCGGAAACCCTATGGGGCAGTTCTACTCTGTCCTGTAGAGTTGCTATGAGTCAGAGCCAACTCAGTGACACCTAACAACAACAAACAATAGTCTTTGAATAATTTCCTGGATGTTCTTTGAAGTTTGAGGGTAGCAAACCCACCCTCACACTTGGTGGAATAGGGGCAGAAAGAGAGACTTATAGCACAGCTCATTCCAAATTAATCTTTTCAAATCCTCTCTCAAGTTCAAAGTCCTGCCACCTATTATATCTTTGCTATGAATGAGGAGATGAAAGGTTTTGTAATAGACTTTGACAACTATTCTAAACACTTTCATTGTCTTCTAACTTCTCCTTTCGGATATACCTCAATCATTTTTATATAACCCTCTGTATTTCACTTCAAGTACATTCTAGATATTCTTTATCATTTTAGAATCATAATATAGAAAAGCCCCTCTTATTTATTATTATAAATTATTTCAGTAACAGTTTCTTTCATTCATCTATTATCAGGAATATCAGTCCTATTAAATGATTTGGAGGTTTTTTTTTTTTTTTTCCCCTTACATGGACTCGAACTCTCTTAATCTTTATCAAAATAATACCTTGTCTCATTACCAAAGTCATTTTCTTCTTTTTAAGTCTATTATTATTCTCCTTCCTCCATTAAAACACCATCAATCTCATCTCTAATGCTAAATCACTGTGAATGAAGGAAAAGATCATCCCATTTCCAAAGACAAGTTACAAAATTAATTACAATCTTGTCAAGGAAAGAGGGATATAATTTGGAATGAATATGCAAAATGAAATGATATTAAATTGATATATGTGGCATATTGAGTGATATTTGGTCATATTGATTTTCTGGATACTTTCAATCTTTCAATATTTAAAATTCAAGCAATGACACTTGAAACGAAGCACATCTTGTCATCACAGGTAACTGTCATTACATGGTTATCATATACATAAAGGTACATACACCAATATTTCAGACCTTTCTAAAATTGCATGCTATTAGACATAAGAGTTTTATTTGCTTAAAAGTTTTAGACAGCTTATATTAATGTGTACTTGAGCAAGGAAGAGTCTCTCCAACTTTATTCTGAGATTTTGCTTAGGGGATGCAAAATAGGAAAGGTTTTTCTTCTTTCCTCCCTCCCTCCCTCCCTCCTTCCCTCCCTCCCCCCCTCCCTTTCTCCCTCCCTGCCTCCTTCCCTCCCTTCCTTTATATGGAGATTCATTTGTTATCAGTAAAAAAGGAAGTTAACGTGTGTTAAAGATTGAATTGTGCCCGCCAAAATTATGTGTTGTAATTCCTAGTCTCTATGCCTAGGGTTATAATCTCATTTGGGAAGGGGCTGTTTTGGTTATGTCAATGAGACAGAATTACTGTAAGGTGTATTTTGAGATATAAAGAGGTTAAACAAGCAAGGAAGGGAAGTAGAGAAAGGAGTAGAGAGATTGGGTAAAATAGATGCCAAGACACATGGAGATCTCCAAGGAAACAGGGAGCAGGAGCAGAAGAGACAAGGACCTTCCCCCAGAGCTGTTGCTCTGACTTTGGGCTTCTAGCCTTTTAAATGGTGAGAAAATAAATTTCTATTTGTTGAAACCATCCACTTGTGGTATTTCTGTTTTAGCATCACTAAATAACTAGTGCAAGATGGATGGAATATGCAGAGTCACTACCAAAAAACAGTTGGTCGGTGTTAAACCATTTCAGGAGGCAGCCTGCAGAATCGATGGTACTGAAGGAAGACGTTCAGCCTGCACTAAAGTCATTGGTGAAAAACAAGGTTCCAGGAATTGACAGAATTTAAGATGTTTCAACAAATGAATGCAGCATCGGAGGTGTTCACTCCTCTAGGCCATGAAATTTGAAAGATAACCACATGGCCAACCAACTGAAAGAAATTCATATTTGTGCCCATTCAAAGAAAGGTGATCCAACAGAATACAGAAATTACTGAACAATATAATTTATATCACTCACAAGTAAAATTTTGCTAGAGATAATTCAAAAACTGTTGCAGCAGTACATCAAATGAGAACTGTCAGAAATTCTAGCCAGATTCAGAAGAGAACATGGAAAGAGGAATATCATTGCTGATGTCAGATGGATCTTGGCTGAAAGCAGAGAATACCAGAAAGACGTTTACCTGTGTTTTATTGACTATGCAAAGGCATTCAACTGTATTTTAAAGGCATTCAACTGTATGGATCATACCAAATTATAGATAACATTGAGAAAAATGGAAATTCCAGAACACTTAATTGTGTTCATTAGAAACCTGTACATAGATAAGAGCTAGGCATTTGAACAGAACAAGGAGATACTGAATGGTTTAAAGTCAAGAAAGAAGTGCATGAGGGTTGTATCCTTTCACCATACTCATTCAATCTGTATGCCGAACAAATAATCTGAGAAGCTGGACTATATGAAGAAGAACAGGATTGGAGGAAAACTCCTTAACAGCCTGTGATATGCAGATGACACAACTTTGCTTGGTGAAAGCAAAGAGGGCTTAAAGCACTTACTGATGAAGATCACAGACTACACCCTATGTTGAAGATTACACCCAAACATAAGAAAACAAAAATCCTCAAAACTGGACTAATAAACAACGTCCTAATAAATGGAGAAAAGATTGAAGTTGTCAAGGATTTCATTTTACTTGGATCCACAATCAATGCCCATAGAAACAGCAGTTAAGAAATTGAGCAAAACATTGAGTTGGGCAAATCTGCTGCATAAGAACTCTTTAAAGTGTTAAAAAGCAAAGATGTCACTTTGAGAACTAATGTCCTGACCAAAGCTAACATATTTTCAGTCACCTCATATACATGCAAAAGCTGGCCAATGAATAAGGAAGATTGAACAAGAATCGACATTTTTGAATTATGATGTTGGTGAAGAATATTTAGTATACCATGGACTCCCAGAAGAATGAACAAATCTGCCTTGGAAGAAGTACAGCCAGAATGCTCTTTAGAAGTGAGGATGGTGAGACTTCATCCCACATACTTTGGACATGTTATCAGGAGGGACCAGTCCCTCGAAAAGGACATCATGCTTGATAAAGTAGAGGGTCAGCAAAAAAGAGGAAAACTCTCAAAGATATGGATCGATACAGTGGTTGCAACAATGGGCTCAAACACAGCTAAGATTGTGAGGATGGCACAGGACCCAGCAGTGTTTTGTTTCATTGTACATAGGGTCATTATGAGTTGGAAATTACTTAATGTCATCTAACATAACACACATAGATAACTAAGACAGAGCTTGGCATCAGGAATGGGGTGGTGCTCTAACGGATATCTAAAATGTAGAAGTGGTTTTGGAATTGTATAATGGGTATTTGTATAATGGGTAATTGTATAATGGGTCGCTATGAGTTGGAATTGACTTGACGGCACTGGGATAATGGGTAGAGGCTGGAAGAGTTTTAAGGTGTCTTTTAATAATAAAAGCCTTGAGGAGACTGTTGGTAGAGTTATGGACTTCGAAGGCAATTCTGATGCAGGTTCAGAAGGAAGTGAGGAGAACTATAGTGAAAGTCCCTATAGTCTTAGAGAGTACATATGGCACCAGCAATAGAATCTCACTAGAAATGTGGACATTAAATATGGTTCTGATGAGGTTTTAAAAGAAAATGATGATTGATTGGACAATGGAAGAAGGGTGATGTTTTCTATGCAGCAAAAAAGAACTTGTCTAAATTATGCTCAAATGTTTTGTGGAAGGTAGAACTTGTAATAAACTTGATTATCTGGCTGGAGATATTTCTAAGCAAGACCTTAAAGGGGCCATGTGATTTCTTCTTTCTGCTTACAATAAAATGTAAGAAGAAAGAGATGGACTTAAAAATGAACTGTGGAAAGTGGAAACAAAACTTAAAGATTTGGAAATTCTATCGTACAAACTAAGGACATGTGTCCTAGAATTTTCACCATAGGTTTGGCTACATAATCTTTTGTTAAAGAGATTAAGCCTGTGATGTATGGATTTAATCACCTACCACAGCAGAAAAACCATCATCTTAGGCTGAAGTGGACACAAAAAGAATGAAAGAAAAGAACACTGTCTGCCTCTTGGGATTCTACAGGCAGGAAACAGGCCAAAGGAGCTACAACAGTTGTCTTCCAAAAAAAGAAAAAGATTATCACTGGAGCAACTGGGAGATCAGCAGAACTGTTGGAAGGAGTACAGGAAGCAGGGCTGCCTTGATTTCAAAGCGTGGAACCATGGGCTGCCGGGTTTCATAGGGTGGGCCACAGTCTCCTAGATTTCAAAGAGTTGGATCTTCACCATCTCAGTTTCAGAGAGTAGGGTTGCTGTTGCCTGGGGTGTGGGGCTGCCACCCAAAGCAGAGAAGCTGGGGCTGCCATGCCCAAGGGACAGAAGAATGAGGTGTGTGCCCAATGGGTAGTGTTACCACTCAGATGGACTGGGAGAATGGGGCCGCCCAAAGCCAAGTGAAGAGAGTTGCTGTCCCAGTTGGCTTGGAAGGTGGAGCTGAAGCTTAATGCTGAGGGATCTCCATCCAGAATTCAGAAGCATGGACAACCCCCAGAGTCTGGAGGGTAGAGCCTTTGCCTAGATGGTCTAGCTAATGTGTTCTGCTGGGTTTTGGACATACTTGGTGCCTGTTATCCCTTCTTTCCCTCCAATTTCTCCCATTTATTATGGAAATGTATACCTTGTGCCTATTCCACCATAGTACTTTGGAACCAGACAACTCATAGTCTAGAGTTCAAGGTTCACAGATGAAAAGGAATTTTGCTGCAGACATGGAATACACGTAAAGTCTCACCCATATTTGATTTGTATGATTCAGAAGATGAAATTTTGGACTTGGAGTTAAGACTTTTGGGGTGATGTGATGGGGTGAATGTGTTTTACAAGTGGCAAGGACATGAATTTTTGAGCGCCAAAACTTGAGATGTTACGGATTGAGTTATGTCCCACAAAAATATGTATTGTGAATTCTAACTTCTACCTGTGGTTATAATCCCATTTGTGAATAGGTTGTGTTCATCATGTTAGTAAGGCAGGATTAGATTATGTCAATGTGGTTAGGTTATGTTTATTATGTTAATCAAACAAGACTAGCCTATATCTTGAGTCAAACTCTTTTGAGATATAAAAGGGATTAAACAAGCCAGCAAAGCAAAAATAGACGAAAGATTGTTGCCAAGACATATGGAGATTTTCAAGGAACCAGGAAAACAAAATCTAAAGAGACAGGAACCTTCCCCTAGACTTGACAGAGAACAAAAGCCTTTCCCTAGAGCTGGCACCCTGACTTTGGACTTCTAGCTTCCTAAACTGCAAGAAAATAAATTTCTGTTTGTTAAGCCTATCCCATTTGTGGTATTTCTGTTTCAGAAACACTAGATAACTAAGACAACCTGGAAATCTATTCCCCCTAAACCATCGTTATTAGCAACATATATTACACCTACCTGAGACTTTGTTATAATCAAGTTTTCCTAGACAATTTACTACCAAAAAACCCATTGCCATCAAGTCGATTCCACCCCAATAGACAGAGTAGATTTCAACCTTATAGGAGTGAGTAGGACTGCCCCCATAGAGTTCCCAAAGAGCAGCTGGTGGATTCAAGCTGCCAACCTTTTAGTTGGTAGCCAAGCTCTTAACCTCTGATCCACCAGGGCTCGATTTACTACAGGAAGCTTATTTGTGCAAGCTAGACTGTAACACCTAATTCCTGCCATATCCCTCAAACTCCTAACTCTACATAGAGAAAACACACAGAAAGCAGTTTGTTCCAAAATGCCTCGAACTGCTTAGTGTTTGGAAAAAAAGGAAAAAAAAAGGTAATTGGGAAGTTTTTTGAAGATAAATTAGTCTCTCTTGTCAGCTGTCATTAAGATGGATTACACTCAGCTGCAATGTAGAAGCAGAAATAAAATCTAACATATTTGTGACTAAGACAATAGTGTGCATATTTTTAAATTGCATCAAGTTGGGCCTATTATTTAAGATTCGTTGCTACTGTCATTGTCACAACATCCTGCATTATTCAAACCAGGCATCAATCCCATTAGTCAGTCTCTCCTTTGTAGTCAAAGATGCAAATGCAGTTCTGTGCTACTTTGAGTAAATGCATCATCAGATCGGGATATGTGTCAGGAAATGGTAAATAATATAAGGTGGGAGTTGAGAAATAAAATCGAATAAATCGATGAGTCCCTTTCTTGAAAAAACACAGAAATTCTTTATTAAAAAACTATGAGTTCTTTGAAGTTAAGGAGAGTAAGAATTCACCTCTGTGTTCCTAGAATATGGAGAGTAGTTGGTGTTCAACCATCTGGTACTTAATAGGTGCTCGATACATATTTTTGAATGAATAATTTGATTAATGAATGAATGAATGAGTAAATGAAAGAAATCAAAGATGCTTGTTTAATATGTTGATAATGTACTAAGGGGATAATATGGTCTGTTAAGATTCCCGTGGGTCGTCCAGAAAGTATAAAATAAACATACATAGATCCAAATTACCAAGCATTCTATGATGAGTCATGATTTATATCAATTTGTACACTTGGGAACTGGCAATGCCTCACTGAGCTGAACGAAGTGAAGTGCTGCCATAACTTACCATCTATGGATAGATTTTCTCACATATCTGTTATTTGCACGCTTTAATCAACACATATATCCAGCTGTCCAAAACACAAATGGAAAATTATATATTTTTTTTGTCTCTGAAACATTAGTTCCAGACACATTTCATAAGCTAAGGATGAAACTTACACCTTCCCCAGAGCTACTCCTAAGGTTAGGCATCAAATATGGATATTGGTCAACTACTTTAAAAAACTTTTGGCCTCAGGGGCAGAGAAGTGGTTTCAATAAAACAAGTTGTTTTTGCTGGGCGCCATTGAGTTGTGAGAGAGTAGAATTGCCCCATCAGATTTTCCTGGCTGTACAGAAGCAGTTCACCAGATTTTTCTCCTGTGAAGCCACTGGTGGGTTCAAACTATCAAAGGTTAGTTTATTCAGTTAAATAACATAAACTACTTATTTTGTTAAAAATTTTAAATAAATACTGAAAATATTTTGATTTGTTGGATTGATGATATAATTGTTTCACACCATTATTATATGAATACAGGCATGCTTTCTTAACGTCTGTTCGGGCAACGTCTGTTCAGGCAACGTCTGCTTGCATATACATCCATGGTCCCATGAGGTTATAATAGAGTTCAGAAATCCCTGGAGAACTGGGCATAGCAGAGAAGTTCTGATCTGTCTCTCACTAGCTCTCTGGGTCCTAGTCTGCCCAGCCCTGCAGCAGCAGGGGAAAGGAGTCCAGCCACCCATTGGGCTACCAGTCTCACTGCTCTAGCCTGAGGCAGGGACCACATTGACACTGCAGGAGCCCCCAGAAGGATGTCCCATCAAGGCTGTGGCTCCACTCCACCTGGGCACCTGTGTACATTACGTCCAGGCCTAAAGCCACAGGCTTATCCTTGATGGTTGAAGGAGGAACAGAAAAGATGGCTGAGGGAGGAGACATAGAAGAAGGAGGAAACTGCAGAGGAAGGAGGAGGAATGGGTGGAGCTAGGACTCAATGGGGAAGGCAGGTAGGGACGAAGGAAGGGAAGGGAGCCCATGGCAAGTGGGCCGTGAGGCATCTGGCTGGATGGCGCATGTGCCTTGGCAGGCAGGAGGTAGGGAGGGGTGTGAGGGCTGGGAGCTGAGTACTGCTCTCAGAGACTGGGAGGCAGCAATACAGGAATGGCATCAGACCCAAAGTTTTTGTGAAGTTCCTCATTATAGCAGGGGCCATGTGGTCCATGACCTCCTGGTGATGTCCTGCATGCCTCTCTCTTGTACACTATATAGTGCTCACACGACATCCAAATGCCATAATTTCGTATCTCACTGAACATAGAGTGGATGTCGTTCTGTGATGCATACCTGTACTTTGCTAAGTATTCTGCATTATTAGCAGGCTATCCAATCCTCTTTGTAGGTCATATGCACCTAATTTGCACAATCCCACCCAATCACCTTGTGGGGGTTACAAGATCATGGCTAAAATGGCCATATAATTGTAGCTCACTGCACAGCAGGAGTACGAACTATTTTACCCCAAAACTCTCTCCTTCACGAACATCATTATTAGGCTATTTCTTCATTGCACCCAAAGCTATTACATACCATCATATCAGGCCATTTTTTGTTATGAGTTGAATTGTGTCCCCCAAAATATATGTTGATGTCTTAACCCCTGTTAATAGAGTTTTTCTTTGCAGATATTATCAGTTAAGAATGTCATACTGGAATAGGGTGTGTCCTAACCCCTTTGAATTACGTTTTATAAAAAGAGGAGAAAAGATGTAGTAGAAAGAGCCACACACAGGGGGAAGATAGGACGTGAGGATCTATTTATAAGCTAAGGAATGCCAAGAAATGCCTGAGCTACCAGAAAACTAAAGAGATAAGGAAATCTCTTACCCCAGGCCCTACAGAAAGAGAGAGCACAGGCCTGCTGATTCCTTGAATTCAGATTTCTAGCCTCAAGAGCTGTGAGAAAATATCTGTTCTTAAAGTCACCCATTGTTACTGAAGCACTAAGAAATTGAGACACTATTCAAATAAAAAGTTAAAAGACAAGCAAATATATATATGAATGTATACAATGTTGGACAAAAAATAAGAAAAACCAAAGAAGAATTGACATTTTGAATGATGGTGATGGCAAAGAATATTGACTATTCCATGGACTGCCAGAAGAACAAACTAATCTGTCTTGGAAGAAGTACAGCCAGATGCTCCTTATAAGTGAGGATGGTGAGACTTCATCTCACATACTTTGGATCCATTATTAGGAAGGACCAGTCCCTGAGAAGAACATCATGCTTGGTAGAGTAGAAGGTCAGCAAAAAAGAAGAAGGCTCTCGACAAGATGGATTGACACAGTGGCTTCAACAATGGGCTCAACCATAACAATTGTGAGGTTGGCACAGTGCCGGGCAGTGTTTTGTTAGGTTGTATATAGGGTCGCTATGAGTGGGACTGACTGGACAGCACTTAAGAACAAGAACAACTCAGAGACTTCAGCAAATAATATGATAACAACCATTTAAAATATCTTATGCATACAAAACTGTACTCTAAACAGAAAAATTATTACATTAAAATTTTATTAATGCCTGCTTTTCAGTGGTACTTTCATGTAGGAAGTGGTAATAGTCCATGTTTTATTGGTTTTATTATTTTCAATATCCAAACAACCAAAAGAGAAAGTACAAGTGTTTTTATTGGTAAGAGTTATGCTCTTTGTGTATTTTCCAAATTATGTATAGTATACATGTGTGGTGTGCTTATTATTAAAATCAAATTAAAACTACTTTTTTTTAAAACAAAATAATCACTTTTATCATGTTTTATCTCAGTAGCAACCTGTTTCTGGAAATCTGTGAAGGGAAATATTGATATATGTTGCTTGTTCTTTTTGACCGTATGGGAAAACATACTTTTAACTTCAAATTACATAAATATTAGCATGTGAATGCCTATTCCTATGTCTGAGTATGAAATATTTAACTTGAATGTCCTAAATATTTTACATTTGCATCTGTTTTTGCAAATGAACGCTTACAAATTATTCTTGCATTCTGATTAAAGTATCTTCCTAAAAGCAATGGTTAGGAAATCCATAGAGTCCGCTGTGTTTGTGTGAGACCAAAAACCCACTGCCATTGTGTTGTCAATTCTGACTCATAGCGACCCTATAGGACAGAACAGAACTGCCCCATAGAGTTTCCAAGGCAGTAAATCTTTATGGAAGCAGACTGCCACATCTTTCTCCTGGGGAGTGGCTGGTGGTTTCAAATTGCCAAACTTTTTGGTTAGCAACCGAGTTCTTTAACCATTGTGCCACCAGGGTTCTTGTTTATGTGGAAGATGCCTCATAATTTTCTCAATTTTGCAAGTGTTAATATATCTTCAGTCCCTGGGCAATGCAAATGATTAATGCGCTGCACTGCTAGCTGCAATGTCAGAGGTTCGAGTTCACCCAGAGGTATTCCTAGAGAAGGACATGATGCTTGGTAAAGCAGAGGGTCAGGGAAAAAGAAGACCCTCAATAAGATGGATTGACACAATGACTGCAGCAACAGGCTCAAACATGTTTACTATTGATAGCCAAAGCAGCCAAGAGCTGCTTAGCCGTTATCGAGCAAGACCTGTTCCTCCTGTCCATTACCAAAGAAAACCTTGAGTGACAGTGATGGGTGTGGCTCGATTAACAGCTGCTCAGACCAAGGGGAACCTACCCCCTCCTGTCCATTATCCTCAAAGTCTGCTTGTGGCTCAGGCCTGTCAAACCCAGTTTACTAGCCTACAAGCCAAAGACAAAAATGCAATTTGTCTTACTGTGCCTGTGCCCCATGATAGCCTGCGTAGTCCATAACGTTTGTATGTAGTTCCTTGTGAGAGATGGTAGAAAAGGTTCTGCTTCCTTTTGTTTGGGGAGCTTAATTTGAGGTATCACCTCTGCTCCTTGGCTGTGTGCTTGCAATAAACACTCTTCCTCTTGCCTCACCTTGCTGTGTCTTCATTGACAAGAAGCCACACAAAGCAGGACATGCTTTGGGTAACACTATTGTGAGGATGAGACAGGACAAGGCAATATTTCATTCTGTAAGAAACCCTGGTGGTGTGGTGGTTAACTGCTAAGCTGCTAACCAAAAGGTCAGCAGTTCAAATCTGCCAGGCACTCCTTGAAAACTCTATGGGGTAGTTCTACCCTCCCCTGTAGGGTCACTATGAGTCAGAATCGACTCTACAGCAGTGGGTTTGGTTTTTTGGTTTTTGGTCATTCATAGTGTTTCTATGAGTAGGAACCAAATCCATGGCTCCTAACAACAACAATAATATATCTTAAGCTAACATAACACTAATAATACAGCAGCATTAGGATATGCATGTCCGTATGACTAGAATTATAGGACCAGAGTATTTTATGCCAAAAGTTACTTTTGACTCATTTGCACTGGGATTCCGGTATTAGCCCTCTAAAATAGGAATGGAAACAAGAAAACTTAAAATTTAAGTATAAGCACTCATGACAGAACTTAATTTACTCATCAGGTAAGACCTAGGTTTGTTCCTTTGCTTTAGGCTATACAGTTTTTTGCTATTGTACTTCCAGCATTTCAACTTACTTATAAATAACACATGAAATTGAAAGAAAGACTTAGTAATTCTGATTCGTACCTGCAAGTTTTGACACTTGAGCAGTACACACTGTCTAATGGAGAATAAGCTTAACATCAGTTTTCAATAAAAATGAATATAAATCATTTCTAGGCGACTTTATGTCACGGTAGCACACTGGGATTCTTGGGTAACCAGTAAAAGTATGAAAACTGTCTTCTTGTAAAAACATGCCAGATTTTATCCTTGTTTTCTATTGAGAATAATAAGACCAGTAAAAATAGACTTATCACAAACTTCCTGTATAATATCTATAGTAGAAAAACAAAAACCTTAGGGCTTTGTAAAGGTATAGTTTGTGGATGTGCATAAAATTAAAAACACATGCAAGGTAAAAATGTTTTCTAATAGGTAAACCCAGTGAAAATGAATCATGATATATTTGACAGATTTTAAAGGATGCTTTTAAAATGATTTTTTTTTCGAGTAGAGTTTTCACTTCAGCTCTTAAATATCTATGACAAGAGGTTACTGGTTCTGACCAAGTTTCAGTAATGGTTATTAAACAACCTTCCACTGTAAACTACTATAGAACTAGATGAAATAATGCAGAAACTCTCTTCAGGCATTGTATAACAGACCATGCTGCACTGTAATCCTTAAGAGAAGAGAAACACACAAGATGAACTCTATATTCACCCTGAGATTTTGTTTTGAGGCACTTTCTAAACCAAGGCAATGGAGCCCCCAAAAAGAGAGCAGTGGTTCTGCTAAGCACAGGAAACAGAGACTGGTGTTCAGGATGCAGAATAAGATTGACTACGACAAACAAGAACCACAGAGGAGGGAGCTGCACAGAACAGAGACTCTAACAATCTTCATAGGGTTCATTTCTAATCTGTGGCCAAATAACAAGCTCTTTGTGTGCAGTTGTTAGTTGCCATCGAGTTGATTCCGACTCATGCGGACCCTAGGATGAGACACAAATCAATCATGAATGCAGATATAAGTCCAAAATAAAAGGTTGTATACATTTTATTGAACTTAATAACATTAATTCAACAGTAGAGAAAAATGTTATACACCAGAACCAAGTGATTTTTCCCCTAGGAATTCACTAATTAGTATAATTAGTACACACTTTAATAGAATAAAGGAGAACAATTATATGATCATCTCAATAGTTGTAGAAAGAGCATCGGATAAAATTCTATTTGTATCTGTGATAGAAATTTTCAGCGTACTAGAAATATTGAGAAACTGCTTTAGTCTGCTAAAATGACCTACAAAACACCAACAATGAACAACATAGTCCATGGTGAAAAATGGAATATTTTATCCCTAGGGTTTGATAGAAGACCAGGATGCTTTTAAATGCTTTATTGAGCATTATATCTCTTTCAAGACATGTGGGACAAATAGTATTCCATCCATTTTTTATGTCTGGCGTTTTTTGGAAAGGAGATAGCCTGATTTTAACAAGTTTAGCCTCAAGATGGGAGCTTTTTGAAATGCATGAAACTCATCTCCATCCTGTATTCCCTACGTCCATTCAACCAGTTCCTGTCCCCCTCTGCCTTCTCATTTTGCCTCCAGACAAGAGTTGCCCACATAGTCTCATGTGTCTACTTGAGCCAAGAAGCTCACCCTTCACCAGCATGATTTCCTGTTTTATAGTCCAGTCCAATCCCTATCTGAAGAGTTGGCTTTGAGAATGGTTCCAGTCTTGGGCTAACAGAAGGTCCGGGGACAATGGCCTCTGAGGTCCTTCTAGTCTCAGTCAGACCGTTGAGTCTGGTATTTTTATGAGAATTTGAGGTCTGCATCCCACTGTTCTCCTGCTCCATCAGGTATTCTCTGTTGTGTTCCCTATCAGGGCAGTCACCGGTTATAGCCAGGTACCATCTAGTTCTTCCTGTCTCAGGCTGATGTAGTCTCTTGCTTATCAGGCCCCTTCTGTCTCTTGAGCTCATATTTACCTTGTGTCTTTGGCGTTCTTCATTCTCCTTTGCTCCAGGTGGGTTGAGACCAATTGATGCGTCTTAGATGGCTGCTTGCTAGCATTTAAGACCCCAGAAGCCACTCACCAAAGTGGAATGCAGAATGTTTTCTTAATACATTTTACTATGCCAATTGACCTACATGTCCTCTGAAACCATGGTTCCCAGACCCCTGTCCTTGCTACTCTGGCCTTCGAAGCATTCGGTTATATTCAGGAAAATTCTTTTGCTTTTGGTTTAGTCCAGTTATGCTGACTTCTCCTGTATTGCGCGTTGTTTTTCCCTTCCCCTAAAATAGTTCTTATCTTCTATTGAATTAGCGAATACCTCCACCCTCCTTCCTCACTGTCATAACCATCAAAGAATATTTTCTTCTGTGTTTAAACTATTTCTTGAGTTCTTATAATAGTGGTCTCATACAATATTTGTTCTTTTGCAACCAACTAATTTCACTCAGCATAGTGCCTTCCAGATTCCTCCATGTTATGAGGTGTTTTGTGGATTCATCATTGTTCTTAATTGTTGTGCAGTATTTCATTGTGTGGATATACCATAATTTCTTTATCCATTTATCTGTTGATGGGTACCTTGGTTGCTTCCATCCTTTTGCTATTGTAAACAGTGCTGCAATGAACATGGGTGTGCATCAATCTGTTCATGTGAAGGCTCTTATTTCTCTAGGATATATTCCAAGGAGTGGGATTGCTGAATCATATGATAGTTTTATTTCTAGCTTTATAAGGATTCACTAAATTGATTTCCAAAGTGGTTATACCATTTTAGATTCCTACCAGCAGTGTATAAAAAGAATTAGTTGATATTCAGCCATTTTGAGAGGTGGCATATGATCAGGAACCAATGGTACTGATAGAAGAAGTCCAAGCTGCTCTGAAGGCATTGGCGAAAAACAAGTCTCCAGGAATCAATGGAATATCAGTTGAGATGTTTCAACAAACAGATGCAGTGCTGGTGGTGTTTACTCATCTATGCCAAGAAATATGAAAGATAGCTTCCTGGCCAACTGACTGGAAGAGATCCATATTTATGCCTATTCCCAAGAAAGGTGATCCAACCAAATGTGGAAATTATAGAACAATATCATTAATATCACAGGCAAGCAAAATTTTGCTGAAGATCATTCAAAAATGGCTGCAGCAGTATATCAACAGGGAACTGCCAGAAGTTCAGGCTGGCTTCAGAAGAGGACGTGGAACCAGGGATATCATTGCTGATGTCAGATGGATCCTGGCTGAAAGCAGAGAATACCAGAAGGATGTTTACCTGTATTTTATTGACTATGCAAAGGCATTCGACTGTGTGGATCATAACAAACTATGGATAACACTGTGAAGAATGGGAATTCCAGAACACTTAATTGTGCTCATGAGGAACCTTTACATAGATCAAGAGGCAGTTGTTCGGGCAGAAGAAGGGATACTGATTGGTTTAAAGTTAGGAAAGGTGTGCATCAGGGTTGTCTTCTTTCACCATACCTATTCAATCTGTATGCTGAGCAAATAATACTAGAACCTGGACTGTGTGAAGAAGAACGGGGCATCAGGATTGGAGGAAGACTCACTAACAACCTGCGTTATGCAGATGACACAACCTTGCTTGCTGAAAGTGAAGAGGACTTGAAGCACTTACTAATGAAGATCAAAGACCACAGCCTTCAGTATGGATTGCACCTCAACATAAAGAAAACAAAAATCCTCACAACTGAACCAATAAGCAACATCATGATAAACGGAGAAAAGATTGAGATTGTCAAGGATTTCATTTTACTTGGATCCACAATCAACAGCCATGGAAGCAGCAGTCAAGAAATCAAAACACCATTGCATTGGGCAAATCTGCTGCAAAGGACCTCTTCAAGGTGTTGAAGAGCAAAGGTGTCACCCTGAAGACTAAGGTGTGCCTGACCCAAGCCATGGTATTTTCAGTCGCATAATATGCATGTGAAACCTGGACGATGAATAAGGAAGATCAAAGAAGAGTTGATGCCTTTGAATTGTGGTGTTGGAGGAGAATATTGAATATACCATGGATTGCCAAAAGAACGAACAAATCTGTCTTGGAAGAAGTGCGGCCAGAATGATCCTTAGAGGCAAGGATGGCGAGACTGCGTCTTACATACTTTGGACATGTTGTCAGGAGGGATCAGTCCCTGGAGAAGGACATCATGCTTGGCAGAGTACAGGGTCAGCAGAAAAGAGGAAGTCCCTCAACAAGGTGGACCGACACAATGGCTGCAACAATGAGCTCAAGCATAACAATGATTGTAAGGATGGCTTAGGACCGGACAGTATGTCGTTCCGTTGTGCATAGGTTCGCTATGAGTCAGAACTGACTCGACTGCACCTAACAACGACAACCAGCACTGTATAAGTGTTCCAGTCTCTCTACAACCTCTCTGACATTTATTATATTGTGTTTTTTGGATTAATGCCAGCCGTGCTGGAGTGCGATGGTATCTCATTGTAGTTTTGATTTGCGTTTCTCTAATGATTGTGAGCATTTCCTCATACATCTGTTAGCTGTCTAAATGTCTTCTTTGGAGAAGTACCTGTTCATATCCTTTCCCTGTTTTTTAATTGGGTTATTTTTCTTTTCGTTGTTGAGTTTCTGTAGTATCATGTAGATTTTAGAGATCAGATATTAATTAGATTTGTTGTAGCCAATTTTTGTTTTCCCAGTCTGTAGGTAATCTTTTTACTCTTCTGGTGAAGTGTTTGGATGAGCATAATGTTTGATTTTTAGAAGCTCCCAATTATCTAGTTTCTCTTCTCCTGTTTGCCCATTGTTAGTAAAGATTTTTATACTGTTTATGCCTTGTATTAGGTGGAGCCTCATTTTTGTGCAGATTGAGCGTTTTCATAGGTAATACCTCTTGGATGTGTGAATTTTCTAAATTTTGGCAGGTGCCTTTATTTCATACAGCTGCTAACTAAAGGGTCAGCAGTTCAAATCCACCAGGCACTCCTTGGAAACTCTATGGGGCAGTTCTACTCTGTTCTACAGGGTCGCTATGAGTCAGAATCGACTCGACAGCACTACGTTCTGGGTGGGTAGTCCTCACTATGTTTCCCAGTTACTATGTTCTTGTGAGAATGTACTTATGAGAATAAGCTATTGCTAGATTTCATTCAAACACAGTGGCCATTTTCTACTTTATTCAATTCATTGTTTTTAGATGTTACTGGCTCCCTGCTTTACTAGATTCTGAAGAGTAAATAACGCCTTTGTAATAAGGCATTGCAGTGGTACTTTTCAAGAGACTAGAACTCCTATAAGTTATTCTTACCCTGCATTCAATCCTATGGCCCAACTATTACTTCCTAGAGTAGCAGGTAGGCTGTACCACCTTGAGCAGTTCTGCTGTGTTCCAGGGCAGCAGTTTCTGCTTCTTAGCTGTTAGTACTGCTTTTGTTATAATGAAGAAGACATAATAGTGGTAATATTCCTGAGATTCAAATTCCTTTAGTTTTATTTATTTGGCCTGTCAGTACTCTTTTTGCAGTAATGAAAATTGCATTGCAGTGGTAATTTTCCTGAGATAAAAAGTTCCTCAGCTTTACTTATTTGGGCCATAAGTACTGCATTTGCAGTAAGGAAGAATGCATTGTACCATGTTTTGAAAAGCTTTATGAAAAAAAATTAAAAGGATAAGGAGAAGGACACAAGAATAAAATGTATGTACAGTCATTGCCAGGAGCCTTCATGTTTTACCTCAAGTTTTGTAAATTTTCAAGAAATAAAATTAAAAAAATAAAAATAAACCAATTTTATGAATGACTCATACTGGTGGGATTTATGTAGTCCAGGGACTGCTTGGTCATATGTGATCCCAGATAGTGAGAATCAAAATCCATAACTCATAACAAAATCTGAATTGGTCCTTTAGTCATGTCTTCATTAGTGAAAATGCGTAGTGTGAACAAAAATTCAAAGGAGAAAATAATTGGGTGTTGACAGGGATATGGCAGTCTTATTCAGAGTAATGGGGCCCTCGTGACTCAGTGGTTAAGAGCTCAGCTGCTAACCAACAGGTTGTAGTTTGAATCCACCAGCTACTTGGAAACCCTATGATGCAGTTCTACTCCATCATATGGGATCACTATGAGTTGGAATTGACTCAATGGCAATGGCCTTGTTTTTTGGTATTCAGTGCAATAAGGAAGAAAAAGGAGAAAGAAGAGGTGGGGAAGAAAAATAGGAGAAAAAGAGGAGGAAATGAAAGGCATCAAATTTATAAAGGAAGAAGCAAAATCGTTCTTTTTCACAAAAAGCTTGCATGAGTGTGTACATCTAAACTAACTAGGAAACGTTAAGGTGAAAAAAGCAGAAAAACAAGCAAGAGTTCAGGAAGTAAGATTCATAATAAATATCAATTTCATGTCTATGTACTAAAAAAAAAATTTTTTTAGTAAGGAAAAAATGGGAAATGAAATTAAAAACAATATTGCTTATAGTAGCTACAAAAACATAAAATACTTAGTGATACATTTAACCAAATACGTGCAGTACATCAGCAGTGAAGACCACAAAACAACATGGAGAGAAATTTTAAAAAGACTTGAATAAATAGAGAGGTATACTATGCTCTTGGATTGAAAAACTCAGTATTTTTAAGATGTTTATTCTCCCCACATTGGCATTTATATTCTATGTGATGCCAAATGAGCCTTAGTTTGCATTTTTATAGAACTTTACAAGGTTATTCTTGTTTTATTGATCTTCAAAGGACTTAGAATAGCCAAAGCAATCTTGAAGAAACAAAAGTTGGAGGACTTTTTCAACACTTATAATAAAAATACAGTAATCAAGGGGTGTGATATTGAGGTAAGACTAGATAAATAGATCAGTGAAAAAGACTGGATCATCCATAAATGAATTCACAGTACAGTCAAATGATTTTTGACAAAGTTGCTGTTATGGATTGATTGTGTCCCCCCAAAATACATATTTGAATCCTAACCCTTATACCTGTGGATGTAGTCCCGTTTGAACTAGGGTTTTGTTTGTTATGTTAATGAGGTCGTATCCGTATAGGGCATGTGCTAAAGCCAATCACTTCTGAGATATAAAAAGAGCAGATTAGACATAGAGGAGACACAGTGGAAAGACAGACAGAGACAGTCGTTAGCTGATGACAATGGAGGTAGATGGATGTACAAGCCCCGGACCTCCAAGAATTGCTGACTGCTAGAAGGTCCAATGGACAAGAACCTCTCCCTAAAGCCACACTCTTTGAAATTCTAGCCTCCTGAACTGTGAAAAGATAAATTTCTTGTTTCTTGAAGTCACTCAAGTGTGGTATTTCTGTTTAACAACTATATATCCATATGAAAACAAGACAAAAGAAAAACCCTGAAGTCCCGCCTCCCACTTTATAGAAAAATTAACCTGAGATTGTTTATAAACTTAAATGTAAAATTAAAGCTAAAAAATTTAGAATAAAGCAGGAGAGAAGTTTTTTTTTAATCTAAGAATAGGATTTTTTTTTTTTTTTTTAATAGTGAGGACACAGACTGTTGTTATTAGGTTCCATCAAGCCTGTTCCAACTCAGCAATCCTTTATAGAACAGAATGAAATGCTACGCGGTCCTGCACCATCCTCACAATCATCGTTATGCTTGAGCCCATTGTTGTAGTCACTGTGTCAACCCATCTCGTTGAGGGTCTTCCTCTTTTTTGCTGACCCTCTACTCTACCAAGCATAACATCCTTCTCTAGGGACTGGTCCCTTCTGATAACATGTCCAAGGTACATGAGATAAAGTCTCACCATCTTCCTTTCTATGGAGCATTCTGGCTATACTTCTTCCAAGACAGACTTGTTTGTTCTTCTAGCAGTCCATGGTATTGGTATACTCAATATTCTTTGCCAGCATCTTAAATCAAAGGAATCAATTTATCTTTGATCTTATTCATTGTCCAGCTTTCACATATATATGAGGCAATTGAAAATACCATGGTTTGGGTCAGGTGCACCTTAGTCCTCAAAATAACATGTTTGCTTTTTAACACTTTATAGATGACTTTTGCCCAGATTTGCCCAATGTAATACACAGACTACATTAACCATAAAATAATACAAATTGATAAATCTGACTTCAGCAAAAATTAAAATTGATACTTACCAACAAATATTATTAAGAATATGAATATGCAAGCCATGAATTGGAAAAGTTATCACAATTTATATATCTGACAAAAGACATGTCCAGGAAGTATTAAGATATCTATAATTCTTTAATGAAAAGACAATGAACCAACAAGTGGGACACAGATTTGAGAGAACATTTCACAAAAGAAGACATTGCCAATAAGCACATGAGAAAATGTTCAACATCAGCAGTTATCAGGGAAATCCAATCAAAACCGCAATGAGATCAGGGCTTCGAACCATTCCTTCCGGTTTGAACCTCTACTGAGAATTTGTATTTCCATCCCAGCTATACCGAATCAGAATCTACATTTTAACAAAACCCCCAGGTACAATAAATTCTGAGAACCAGTGCTCTACTAGTGGTTCCCCAAATTGGTCCCTAACAAGCAACATTAGCATTGCCTTGGAACTTTTAGAAATGCGAACTCTCAGATGGTTTGAAGTGTGAATGAGATATAGCTATTAGAATGGCTAAAACTAAAAACACCGACATCAACTATGGGAAAGGTGTAAAGTTCCACGACCTCTCATACATTACTTATGAGATGCAAAATGGTACAACCATTTTAGAACACTCTTCGGCACTTTCTCATCATTATACATATACCTAATCTTTCATCCAACAATTTCACTTGCAGTTATTTACTCTCCCTCTAAATAAAAACAGACTTACCTCACTGTCATCAAGTGGATTCCGAGTCATAGTGACCTCATAGGGTTCCCAAAGCTGTAAATCTCTACGAAAGTAGACTACCACATCTTTTTCCTGTGGAGCTCCTGATGGTTTCAAACCCTGACCTTTCAGTTAGCAATTGATCATTTTAACCACTGCTCTACCAGGGCTCCTTATAGTAGACTTATGTACACAAAGTATTTATAGTAACTTTATTAATGGTAGCTAAAAATTGGAAATGACCCAAAGGAAAATAACTCATGGTGACTCATACAGTGGAACAGTTGTTGGTGGTGGTGGTGCTATCCAGACAGTTCCGACTCATAGCAACCCTATGTACAAAAGAACGAAACACTGCCCAGTCCTGTGCCATCCTTACAATCGTTGTTATGCTTGAGCCCATTGTTGTAGCCACTGTGTCAATCCATCTTGTTGAGTGTCTTCCTCTTTTTCACTGACCCTGTATTTTTTTTTTTTTGTATTTTACCAAACAGGATGTCCTTCTCCAGGGACTGGTCCCTCAAATGGAATAGTACTCAGAAGTAAAAATGAATGACCTACTTTCTCATATAACAAAGTGAATGACTCTCAAAAACATAATACTGCATAAAATCAGAAAAAGAAGTACATTCTGCATGATTCCATTTATATGAAGTTCTAGGAAAAGAAAACATAACCTATGGTGATAGAAATCAGAACAGTTGTTGCCTGTGATATCTGTAAGAATCTACTGGGAAGGGAAACATGGACATTTTGGGGAGTGATGGAAACATTCTATATCTTGGTAGGCATGTGGGCGTTAAAGGTATATATATTTGTTCAAACTCATCAAAATCTGCTCATAAAATATATATATTTTATTGTATGTTAATCATGGTTTCACGTTAAAATGATTATGATAAGAGAACATAAAAGTTCTTTATGTATGTTACTTCTTGGTGTTAATAGTTTTTTTTTTATTATTACTAAATTTTATTAAGTTTCAAGTGAACGTTTACAAATCCAATCAGTCTGTCACATATAAGTTTACATACATCTTACTCCGTACTCCCACTTGCTCTCCCCCTATTGAGTCAGCCCTTTCAGTCTCTCCTTTCGTGACAATTTTGCCAGCTTCCCTCTCTCTCTATCCTCCCATCCCCCCTCCAGACAAGAGTTGCCAACACACTCTCAAGTGTCCACCTGATATACTTAGCTCACTCTTCATCAGCATCTCTCTCCCACCCACTGACCAGTCCCTTTCATGGCTGATGAGTTGTCTTCGGGGATGGTTCCTGTCCTGTGCCGACAGAAGGTCTGGGGAGCATGGCCGCCGGGATTCCTCTAGTCTCAGTCAGACCATTAAGTATGGTCTTTTTATGAGAATTTGGGGTCTGCATCCCACTGATCTCCTGTTCCCTCAGGAGTTCTCTGTTGTGCTCACTGTCAGGGCAGTCATCCATTGTGGCCGGGCACCAACTAGTTCTTCTGGTCTCAGAATGAGGTAGGTCTCTGGTTCATGTGGCCCTTTCTGTCTCTTGGGCTCTTAGTTGCCGTGTGACCTTGGTGTTCTTCATTCTCCTTTGCTCCAGGTGGGTTGAGACCAATTGATGTATCTTAGATGGCCGCTTGTTAGCATTTAAGACCCCAGACGCCACATTTCAAAGTGGGATGCAGAATGTTTTCATAATAGAATTATTTTGCCAATTGACTTAGAAGTCCCCTCAAACCATGTTCCCCAGACTCCAGCCCCTGCTCCGCTGACCTTTGAAGCATTCATTTTATCCCGGAAACTTCTTTGCTTTTGGTCCAGTCCAATTGAGCTGATCTTCCATGTATTGAGTGTTGTCTTTCCCTTCACCCAAAGCAGTTCTTATCTACCGATTAATCAGTAAAAGACCCTCTCCTTCCCTCCCTCCCTCCCCGCTTCGTAACCACAAAAGTATGTGTTCTTCTCAGTTTTTACTGTTTCTCAAGATCTTATAATAGTGATCTTATACAATATTTGTTCTTTTGCCTCTGACTAATTTCGCTTAGCATAATGCCTTCCAGGTTCCTCCATGTTATGAAATGTTTCACAGATTCGTCACTGTTCTTTATCGATGCGTAGTATTACATTGTGTGAATATACCACAATTTATTTACCCATTCATCCGTTGATGGACACCTTGGTTGCTTCCAGCTTTTTGCTATTGTAAACAGAGCGGCAATAAACATGGGTGTGCATATATCTGTTTGTGTGAAGGCTCTTGTATCTCTAGGGTATATTCCGAGTAGTGGGATTTCTGAGTTGTATGGTAGTTCTATTTCTAACTGTTTAAGATAACTCCAGATGGATTTCCAAAGTGGTTGTACCATTTTACATTCCCACCAGCAGTGTATAAGAGTTCCAATCTCTCCGCAGCCTCTCCAACATTTATTATTTTGTGTTTTTTGGATTAATGCCAGCCTTGCTGGTGTGAGATGGAATCTCATCGTAGTTTTAATTTGCATTTCTCTAATGGCTAATGATCAAGAGCATTTTCTCATGTATCTGTTGGCTGCCTGAATATCTTCTTTAGTGAAATGTGTGTTCATATCCTGGCCCACTTCTTGATTGGGTTGTTTGTCTTTTTGTGGTTGAGTTTTGACAGAATCATGTAGATTTTAGAGATCAGGTGCTGGTCTGAGATGTCATAGCTGAAAATTCTTTCCCAGTCTGTAGGTGGTCTTTTTACTCTTTTGGTGAAGTCTTTAGATGAGCATAGGTGTTTGATTTTTAGGAGCTCCCAGTTATCGGGTTTCTCTTCATCATTTTTGGTAATGTTTTGTATTCTGTTTATGCCTTGCCTTAGGGCTCCTAGGGTTGTCCCTATTTTTTCTTCCATGATCTTTATCGTTTTAGTCTTTATGTTTAGGTCTTTGATCCACTTGGAGTTAGTTTTTGTGCATGGTGTGAGGTATGGGTCCTGTTTCATTCTTTTGCAAATGGATATCCAGTTATGCCAGCACCATTTGTTAAAAAGACTATCTTTTCCCCAATTAACTGACACTGGGCCTTTGTCAAATATCAGCTGCTCATATGTAGATGGATTTATATCTGGGTTCTCAATTCTGTTCCATTGGTCTATGTGCCTGTTGTTGTACAAGTCCCAGGCTGTTTTGACTACTATGGCTGTATAATAGGTTCTGAAATCAGGTAAAGTGAGGCCTCCCACTTTCTTCTTCTTTTTCAGTAATGCTTTGCTTATCCGGGGCTTCTTTCCCTTCCATATGAAATTGGTGATTTGTTTCTCCATCCCCTTAAAATATGACATTGGAATTTGGATCGGAAGTGCGTTATATGTATAGATGGGTTTTGGTAGAATAGACATTTTTACTATGTTAAGTCTTCCTATCCATGAACAAGTATGTTTTTCCACTTAAGTATGTCCTTCTGAATTTCTTGTAGTAGAGCTTTGTAGTTTTCTTTGTATAGGTCTTTTACATCCTTGGTAAGATTTGTTCCTAAGTATTTTATCTTCTTGGAGGCTACTGTGAATGGTATTGATTTGGTTATTTCCTCTTCGGTGTTCTTTTTGTTGATGTAGAGGAATCCAAGTGATTTTTGTATGTTTATTTTATAACCTGAGACTCTGCCAAACTCTTCTATTAGTTTCAGTAGATTTCTGGAGGATTCCTTAGCGTTTTCTGTGTATAAGATCATGTCATCTGCAAATAGTGATAACTTTACTTCCTCCCTGCCAATCCGGATACCCTTTAGTTCTTTGTCTAGCCTAATTGCCCTGGCTAGGACTTCAAGTACGATGTTGAATAAGAGCGGTGATAAAGGGCATCCTTGTCTGGTTCCCGTTCTCAAGGGAAATGCTTTCAGGTTCTCTCCGCTTAGAGTGATATTGGCTGTTGGCTTTGCATAAAAAAAACAGATGCCCTTTATTATGTTGAGGAATTTTCCTTCAGTTCCTATTTTGATAAGAGTTTTTATCATAAATGGGTGTTGGACTTTGTCAAATGCCTTTTCTGCATCAATTGATAAGATCATGTGGTTTTTGTCTTTTGTTTTATTTATGTGATGGATTACATTAATGGTTTTTCTGATATTAAACCAGCCTTGCATACCTGGTATAAATACCACTTGATCAGGGTGAATTATTTTTTTGATGTGTTGTTGGATTCTATTGGCTAGAATTTTGTTGAGGATTTTTGTATCTATGTTCATGAGGGATATAGGTCTGTAATTTTCTTTTTTTGTAATGTCTTTACCTGGTTTTGGTATCAGGGAGATGGTGGCTTCATAGAATGAGTTGGGTAGTATTCCGTCCTTTTCTATGCTTTGAAATACCTTCAGTAGTAGGGGTGTTAACTCTTCTCTGAAAGTTTGGTAGAACTCTGCAGTGAAGCCGTCCGAGCCAGGGCTTTTTTTTGTTGGGAGTTTTTTGATTACCATTTCAATCTCTTTTTTTGTTATGGGTCTATTTAGTTGTTCTACTTCTGAATGTGTTAGTTTAGGTAGGTAGTGTTTTTCCAAGAATTCATCCATTTCTTCTAGGTTTTCAAATTTGTTAGAGTACAATTTTTCGTAGTAATCTGAAATGATTCTTTTAATTTCATTTGGTTCTGTTGTGATGTGGTCCTTCTCGTTTCTTATTCGGGTTATTTGTTTCCTTTCCTGTATTTCTTTAGTCAGTCTGACCAATGGTTTATCAATTTTGTTAATTTTTTCAAAGAACCAGCTTTTGGCTTTGTTAATTCTTTCAATTGTTTTTCTGTTCTCTAATTCATTTAGTTCAGCTCTAATTTTTATTATTTGTTTTCTTCTGGTGCCTGATGGGTTCTTTTGTTGCTCACTTTCTATTTGTTCAAGTTGTAGGGACAGTTCTCTGCTTTTGGCTCTTTCTTCTTTTTGTATGTGTGCATTTATCGATATAAATTGGCCTCTGGTTTTGCTGTGTCCCAGAGGTTTTGATAGGAAGTATTTTCATTTTCGTTGCATTCTATGAATTTCCTTATTCCCTCCTTGATGTCCTCTATAACCCAGTCTTTTTTCAGGAGGGTATTGTTCATTTTCCAAGTATTTGATTTCTTTTCCCTAGTTTTTCTGTTATTGATGTCTAGTTTTATTGCCTTGTGGTCTGAGAAGATGCTTTGTAATATTTCGATGTTTTGGACTCTGCAAAGGTTTGTTTTAGGACCTAATATGTGGTCTATTCTAGAGAATGTTCCATGTGCGCTAGAAAAAAAAGTATCCTTTGCAGCAGTTGGGTGGAGAGTTCTGTATAAGTGAATGAGGTCAAGTTGGTTGATTGTTGTAAGTAGGTCTTCCGTGTCTCTATTGAGCTTCTTACTGGATGTCCTGTCCTTCTCCGAAAGTGGTGTGTTGAAGTCTCCTACTATAAATGTGGAGGTGTCTATCTCACTTTTCAATTCTGTTAAAATTTGATTTATGTATCTTGCAGCCCAGTCATTGGGTGCGTAAATATTTAATATGGTTATGTCTTCCTGATCAATTGTCCCTTTTATCATTATATAGTGTCCTTCTTTATCCTTTGTGGTGGATTTAAGTCTAAAGTCTATTTTGTCAGAAATTAATATTGCTACTCCTCTTCTTTTTTGCTTATTGTTTGCTTGATATATTTTTTTCCATCCTTTGAGTTTTTGTTTGTGTCTCTAAGTCTAAGGTGTGTCTCTTGTAGGCAGCATATAGATGGATCGTGTTTCTTTATCCAGTCCGTGACTCTCTGTCTCTTTATTGGTACATTTAGTCCATTTACATTCAGCGTAATTATAGATAAATTAGTTTTTAGTGCTGTCATTTTGATGCCTTTTTATGTGTGTTGTTGGCCATTTCATTTTTCCACATACTTTTTTGTGCTGAGACGTTTTTCTTAGTAAATTGTGAGATCCTCATTTTCATAGTGTTTGACTTTATGTTAGTTGAGTCATTACGTTTTTCTTGGCTTTTATCTTGAGTTATGGAGTTGTTATACCTTTTTGTGGTTACCTTATTATTTACCCCGATTTTTCTAAGTAAAAACCTAACTTGTATCGTTCTATATCGCCTTGTATCACTCTTCATCTGCCAGTTCAATGCCTCCTGTATTTAGTCCCTCTTTTTGATTGTTGTGATCTTTTGCCTATTGACTTCCATGATTCCCTGTTATGTGTATTTTTTTTTTTAATTAATCTTAATTTGTTTGTTTTTGTGATTTCCCTATTTGAGTTGATATCTGGACGTTCTGTTTTGTGACCTTGTATTATGCTGGTATCTGATATTATTGGTTTTCTGACCAAACAATATCCTTTAGTGTTTCTTGTAGCTTTGGTTTGGTTTTTGCAAATTCTCTAAACTTGTGTTTATCTGTAAATATCTTAATTTCACCTTCATATTTCAGAGAGAGTTTTGCTGGATGTATGATCCTTGGCTGGCAGTTTTTCTCCTTCAGTGCTCTGTATCTGTCATCCCATTGCCTTCTTGCCTGCATGGTTTCTGCTGAGTAGTCTGAACTTATTCTTATTGATTCTCCCTTGAAGGAAACCTTTCTTTTCTCCCTGGCTGCTTTTGAAATTTTCTGTTTATCTTTGGTTTTGGCGAGTTTGATGATAATATGTCTTGGTGTTTTTCTTTTTTGGATCAGTCTTAAATGGGGTTCGATGAGCATCTTGGATAGATATCCTTTCGTCTTTCATGATGTCAGGGAAGTTTTGTGTCAGGAGTTCTTCAACTATTTTCACTGTGTTTTCTGTCCCCTCTCCCTGTTCTGGGACTCCAATCACCCACAAGTTATCCTTCTTGATAGAGTCCCACATGATTCTTAGGGTTTCTTCATTTTTTTAAATTCTTTTATCTGATTTTTTTCAGCTATGTTGGTGTTGATTCCCTGGTCCTGCAGATTTCCCAGTCTGCATTCTAATTGCTCGAGTCTGGTCCTCTGACTTCCTATTGCATTGTCTAATTCTGTAATTTTATTGTTAATCTTTTGGATTTCTACATGCTGTCTCTCTATGGATTCTCGCAACTTATTAATTTTTCCACTATGGTCTTGAATAATCTTTTTGAGTTCTTCAACAGTTTTATCAGTGTGTTCCTTGGCTTTTTCTGCATTTTGCCTTATTTCGTTTCTGATGTCTTGAAGCGTTCTGTAAATTAGTTTTTTATATTCTGTATCTGATAATTCCAGGATTGTATCTTGATTTGGGAAAGATTTTGATTCTTTCGTTTGGGGGGTTGTAGAAGCTGTCATGGTCTGCTTCTTTATGTGGTTTGATATGGACTGCTGTCTCCGAGCCATCACTGGGAAACTAGTTTTTCCAGAAAATCCGCTGACTGGTACGCTGGCTCCAGGCTCTGAAAACAATCGCTGCCTCCCCGTATTTGTTCGTTCTCCGTCTCTAAATTTGTGTTTGTTGTTCAGGGTTCATAGATTGTTATGTATGTGATCGATTCACTTGTTTTTCCGAGTCTTTGTTGCTAGAGGGATTCGGGGTAGCGTCCACCTAGTCCGACATCTTGGCCCCGCCTCCGTGTTAATAGTTTTGTTCTTTTGAATTTTGGTTTTGTATTTTGTATCCTGTGTTTATTCCTGGATTTCATTTAAGCTGAGAAGTTACTTTTCTAAACAAAACCCTGAGTGAAGCTTCTCTCCTGACAGTGTAATGCTATTCAACAACAAGACTGAAGAGAAAGGCCTTTGCCTTTTTGTGGGAAAGTAGTATGTTTTCTGTTACTCATATCACCTTGCCTCACTAGTTGGATTAGGAGCTTGCCATTTGCTTTTGCTTGCTCATGAGTCAAAGAAGGCTCAGGGCAACCTCTCTCTCACCAGTGGGAAGGGTTGCTGCAAAATTGTGAGCTCCATGGGTCACTTTTCCCAGTCCTCTGGCTGAAGAGAGAGGGCTTCTCTTAATGTTTCCCCTCATACATACTTTTGCACTACTGATTTCACATAGCACCAGATTTCAAGCTGGTCTGCATAGGTGGCAGAAAGGAAAAAAAAAGAAAAAGTACAAGGAACCCACTGCTGGGTTGTGCTTTAAGTCTTGCACTCCCTATCTAGTCTACCTACTCGTACTCATCTTTCAGAGCCTTTCCATAGTTTCTTTATGTTTCCTGTCCAAGGTTTTTAGTTGTAATCAGTGAGCGATTGGGTGAAGTGTGCTTACATAATCAGAACCAGAAGCCCCATACAGGCATTTATTAACAAATCACTTCCCTTTTCCATAGTTCAAAAATAAATGATAGTTCCAATACAAATTTGTAAATTTGGATTTTTTTTCTCTCTCTCTCTCGTTTATTTATTTATTTATTTTGAATTACCATGTTATCCTGAGGGAAACAACTTATTCAATACATCACATCAAGGAGCTTTTGAGCAAATGAAAACATGGATTATCTACCCACTATTTGTATGGACGGCACAAAGTTTTGTTACTGTCTCACCCAATCTTTTTTTCTGACGAGAAAGACTTGAACAGTTTGGAATTCCTAAAAATTGCAGAATGAGAAAGGATAGATGGACAGATAGTAAGATATAGGTTTATAGAAATATAGATATAGATTTATGGATATATAAACTTGAAGAGATCCATATTTATGCCTATTCCAAAGATGATCCAACAGAACATGAAATTATCCAACAATATCATTAATATCATACCCAAGTGAAATTTTGCTGAAGATCATTCAAAAGCAGTTGCAGCAGTATTTTGACACAGAATTGCCAGAGATTCAAGCTGGATTCAGAGGACGACGTTGAACAAGGGATATCATTGCTAATGTCAGATGAATCTTGGCTGAAAGCAGAGAACACCAGAAAAATGCTTACCTGTGTTTTATTGACTATGCTAAGGCATTGACTGTGTGGATCATAACAAATTATAGATAATATTGTGGAGAATGGGAATTCCAGAACACTTAATTGTGCTCATGAGGAACCAGTATATAGGTCAAGAGGCAGTCCTTTGAATAGAACAAATGAGTGGTTTAAAGTCAGGAGAAGAACATTGTATCAGGATTTGAAGAAGACTCATTACCAACTTTTGATATGCAAATGATACAACCTTGTTTACAGAAATTGAAGAGAACTTGAAGTATTTACAGATGAAAATCAAAGCCTTCAGTATGAGTTATGCCTTAACATAAAGCAAAAATCCTCGAAACTGAACCAACAGCACCATCATGATAAATGGAGAAAATACCGAAGTTGTAAAGGATTTCATTTGACTTGGATCGGCAATAATCAACCATGGAAGCAGCTGTCAAGAAATCGATTGATGCATTGCCTTGGGCAAATCTGTTGCAAAAGATCTCTTTGAAATGTTAAAAAGCAAAGATGTCACCTTAAGGACTAAGGTGCACTTGACTCAAGCCATTGTGTTTTCAATCACCTTATATACATGCTAAAGATGGACAATGAATAAGGAAGACAGAAGAAGAATTGATGCCTTCAAATTATGGTGTTGGCAAAGAATATTAAATATGCCGTGGACTGCCAAAAGAACAAACAAATCTGTCTTGGAAGGAGTACACTCAGAATGCACCTTAGAAGCAAGGATAGGAAGATTCTGTCTCACATAATTTGGACATGTTATCAGGAAGGGTCAATCTGTGGAGAAGTACATCATGCTTGGCAAAGTAGAAGGTCAGCGTAAAAGAGGAAGACCCTCAATGAGATGGCCTGACACAGTGGCTGCAACAGTGGGCTCAGACATAACAAGGATCGGGCAGTGTTTCATTCTGTTGTACCTAGGTTCGCTAGGAGTTGGAACCCACTTGACGGCACCCAACAACAACAAATCAATAGATGTATGAATATAATTTTGAATGCAAGGAGGAAATTTTGCTACCATCAAGAATACTAAAATTAAGAATTAAATTTATCTCGGACTTTGTATGCTTTTTAGAAAAAGAGAAAGAACAAAGAAAGCTAGTCTCTGGCTTCTAAAGGTGACTACTCTGAAGGGAAAAATCCTCATTAGATGTGCAGTTTCTCATCTCACTCCAGACAAAAGCAATTCATTATTCTTATTATGTGTGTTGAATTAATACTAATTAATTGTCAGGTGGAAGATTGCATACATAAAATAAATAGATGGTACATATTAAAGACTATCCCAGTATGTTTGCAGTGTGTATTGGATTATCAAACAGTGATTAGTTATGCCTATCTTTTGAATCATGCCCATTCTGAATAAAAATGTGCCTTAATTCTAAGTATCTTCACTAATTAATTCAATTTACTTTTTCAATACTTTCCACAAGATCATCTACCAAGTGGTTAATTATAACATGATACCAGTAGTTCTTAATGTTAACATAATTAGTGCAGAATAAAAAATACTTTTAGAGTGTGAGCAGGAATTTAAAATATCACAGAGGAATTATTGTGTAATATTAAAGGCCTCAGCATTGAGTCAAATTGCTTTAGTCCAAATACTTGCTCTGCTATTTATTTTATTTTTGTTTTTTCTTTTTCCTTTAAACTTGATCAAAGTGCCTTATCCATGCCTCAGTTTCTTCATCTATGAAATATGACTAATGGCCTACCTATTTTATTGTATGATTACGATAATTGAGCAAACTGATATATAAAAAGGAATTCATGTATGAGAAAGTCACTTCCTTTTTTTTTATTACCTTCTGTAATATAACATGATGGCCTTCCATAATGCAATCTGATGTAATGGAATCAATCAATTAATTGAGATCTTACTGGAGTAGGGTGGATCCTAAAGCTAATCATTTCTGAGTTATAAAAAGACCAGAATAGACAAAGACCCACACATATACAGGGGGAGACTGATGACATCTGAGGATTTTCTACAAGCAAAAGAATGCCAAGGATCACAGGAAGATGCCAGAAATAGGAAAGAAGCTTACATAAAGAATCAACTTGTCTGTCACCCTGATTTGAACTTATAGCCCTCAGTATTGTTAGTAAATACGTTTCTGTTCTTTAAAACCAGTATTTCTTGTTGCAGCAGCACTAGGTAACTAAGAAACAGATCTTTTCTTCTCTCTCTTTCTTTAATTGGTCCTGTTTTGAATAGTGGCTTGAGAGATATTATTACTGCATTATAATGATTATAGCCCGTGGAAAGAGCTGTCAAGAAATCTAACAATTTATTGGATAAGGTAAATGTGCTGCAAAAGAGCTCTTTCAAATGTTAAAAAGCAAAGATGTCACTTTGAGAACCACGGTGCACCTGACCAAAGCTATGGTGTTTTCAACCCCTCATATGCATGTAAAAGCTGTACAATGAATAAAGAAGACTGAAGAAGAATTGATGTGTTTTTGAATTATGGTGTTGGCAAAGAATATTGAATATACCATGGACTGCCAGAAGAACAAGCAAATGAAGATGGAGAGAATTTGTCTCACATACTTTGGACATGTTATTAGGAGGGACCAGTACCTGGAGAAGGACATCATACTTGGTAAAATTGAGGATCAGTGAAAAAGAGGAAAACCCACAGTGGGTCCAACAAGGGACTCAAACATAGCAATGATTGTGAGGATGGCACAGGACTGGGCAGTGTTTCTTTCAGTTGTACATAGGGTCGCTATGAGTAGGCGCTGACTTGACAGCCCTTAGTAGCAACAACAATAATGATTATATTACTTATAATCAGTTGATCAACTAACATGTATGGAGTGCTATAGTAGAAACTTTTACTTTATTTTGCTTTATTTATTCCTCACAACAGCCCAATAAAATAGGTATCACCCAGCTCTAACTAATGGTAGAAATGAGGTTCAGAAAGTTTAATCAATATTACTTTCAAGAGCCAAGAATCAAACTTAGATTTGTGTAAATTTTAAACCATTCTTCCTTTCATTAGACTTATTACGTAATTGTATCACATCCTGCTCTCTTGGCCTTCTAGACTCATAAATTTCTGGTCATGAAATAAGAAGTTACTGGTATTTCGTTTGTGAGTGAGCAAGAAAATTGAAAGTACAGGTTTTTTTTTTTTTTTCACTTTCCTGTCTAACTATGTAATATACTACCAATACTCTAATTAGTGCTAATGGTATCTTTATAATGAGTAGATATGTCACTTTTATAGAACAATAGCTAAGCTAAATATAACATTTTCTATGATGCTGGAAGCTGTGCCACTGATATTTTAAATACTAGCAGGATCACCCCTGGTGGACAGGTTTCAGCAGAGCTTCCAGACCAAGAGAAACAAGGAAGAAGGGTCTGGTAATCTACTTCTGAAAATTAGCCAGTGAAAACCCAAGAGAGCACAACAAAATATTGTCCAATATAGTGTTGAAATAGGAACTTCTAGTGTCAGAAGACATGCAAAATCCACAGTGGCTGCGACAATGGAGAGGAGCATACCAATGATCTTGAAGATGGCAGAGGACTTGGCAACATTTTGTTCTGTTGTACATGGGGTAGCCATGAATTGTAACTGACAGCAGCTAACAGCAACATAGTAAGTTTTTTCTTCTGTATAAAATGTTGATTTGCCAATTAAAGGTAAGCCATTTATGCAAAAAGTTGAAAGTGTAATAGTATTTGAAAACAAAACAAAACCGAATTAGTGATACTTATTGGGAGATCTAATAAAAAGGCAGAGTTCACAAGTGTTATGCTACACAACTTCCTCTGCACCGGCCGCCCTTCACAGCTCCATGGAACTGTCTGCTCTTTGCACAGATCCTTTCTCTGCTAATTCAAAGAGGAAGAATGACCTTTCCATTTATCCTCCATGGACGTTCCCATTTTCCAGTCATAATTAGTACCATTAAGCCATAAAATGAAAGAAAGCAACCCTATTACAGGACTCCACACCAAACCACGGATGAGTTATAGCTCTGCTTAACCTCAAGTAGTACTGACATTTTAAAAATTGAGTTCCTTAAGACACATGCATAAATCTCTAATGTTGGAATTTCAGAGGAAATATTTTTGAGCAAAAGGTTCCTCCTGGAGCCAATAAAAGTGTTACGTTTTGGTGAGAAGAGTCATGATTCTTTTTAAAGATAGCCCTGTGTTTTCAGTGGACAGTTTTTCATGGGCAGCTGATGCTCCTCTACAGCACCACCACTGGCCATTAAACCTCATAAGCTTGGCCTCTTCCCCCCTGCTCTTGCAGTTCAAACCTTTGACAGAAGGCTAGAAACTCACTTTTCTTCTTGCTATCAGTTCAAAATTTCTTTCAGTGAACATATATTGTGTGTCGTCTCCACACCCAAAAAAAAGGAGCCCTGATGGTGCAAACATTAAGTGCACAGCTGCTAACCAAAAAGTTGGTAGTTCTAACCCAGCCAGCAGCTCCACAGGACAAAGATCTGGCAATCTGTTCCTGCAGCCTCAAAAACCCTATGGGGCAGTTCTACTCCATCATACGGCATGGGTAGGAGTCAAAATTGACTAGACGGCACCTAAAAACAACAAATGTAATAAAAGGTAGTAAAAGCCCTATTCCTGGAGGTTAAACATCCTCATTTTGTTCTCCAGTGTTTTTGTGAAATGTGTAATAACAAGATTCATTAATTTATTTAACAAAATAATAATTTTGACCAAACAGAGACCAGGAATGCTAGCTGGGGTATCATTACAGCTTCTTGGGCTAAGGGTTTAAAAAGACATCAAGGAAAGTTAAAAGGTTCTGTGAGCCTTCATCAGGACTGACTTGTGGCCTGAGCAATGTAACAAGCGGAGAAGATAAATGCAATCCTATGGTTTACCTTTCAGATTGTTTTACTTGATCATTAGTTCAGGTTTACAGAATTGATCTGGGCGATGCCTGGAAACAGGAGGCCTCCAGGAAGTGCTGGTAATGAAAGGGCTTTGTCTCTCACCTACATACACTGAGCTGGGCTGCTGACAAAGTGGAACCCATTGGGCTTCTCCTGACTGACACATGTGGGTAATTGAGTGTCACGTTGTGTTCATGTTACCTCTGTTCTGAAGCATACAACAAGAGATCACCCCTGACAAACGACAGCTCAGAGCAAGTATAAATAAAGCATTTCATTGATTTGAAGATGGCTGTAGGTAGAACCCACAGCCTGTCTGACAACCGTTACAAATCGCAAGAGCATTGCAATATTTTTTTTCCTTTCTATTTTCAATAGATTTAACCATATGAACACTTAGATTGATTTTAGTGGCAACTAAGGCAATGCTGCTTTATTCTCAAACAGAATTCTAAGCTCCCTGCCCCACCACAACTGCTTCATTAATAGTTTGCTTTTCAGGAAGAAATGTTAGAAGTACTTTCCCAAGACCGTTAAATGGAGCTACACATGAGCTATCAAGGCTCTTTTTAAAGGGGCTGAACAATGAAAAAGGAAGATGGGTGAAGAAATGATGCACTCAAATTGTGGTATTGGTAAAGAATATTGCATATATTGTGGACAAAAATAAATCCTTCTCAGAAGAAATACCAACCAGAATGTTTCTTAGTAGTGTGAGTAGTGAGGCTTTGTCTTGCTTACTTTGTACACATCACCAGAAAAGACCAAAATGTTTGGTAAAGTAGAGGGTCAGCAAAACAAAGTGAAACCCTCAATGAGATGGATTGACACAACAATGGGTTCAAACATATCAAAGATCATGAAGATAACCCAGGACCAGGCAACATTTCTCTTTGTTATATATGAGATCACCAGTAGTAGGAGCCGGCTCCAAGACATCTAACAATAACAACAATAAACACGAACAAAGTATACTGGTTGGTAAGTGTGGAGGAGATGAGGGTAAAGAAAATGGGGGAGCAAAGATTTAATGTTGATTAAATCCTATAAACTGGGCATTGTCCCTCAAGTTTTTCCTGATTCCCCCAAGCGGAGTTTGTCACCATGATCATCTGTGTTAGCAAAGCAACTGAGCATATCAATTTTATTACAATGATCCCTTTGCAAGTACAGTTTCAACAGTGGACTGTGTGCTTTCTGAATGCCACATTCCTGTTGCTTATCACAGGAGCTTTATAGAGCAGCACAGGGAGATGGTCTTCACTAAGATTTGGTCAAAAAAATACATGAATGAAAAGGGCAATGTTAAGAAGAATGCATCATTTATTCATTCACATAAATGGAGATACTCAAGCATTTTAGTCTTAGGACTCCTTTACAGTCTTGAAAACTATTAAGCTCCCTATAAAGTTTTGCTTATATGGATTATGTCTATGAATATTTGCTTATTAAAAAGCCTAAGTCATTTTGAAAATATTTACTTTTTAATTTATTTTAAAGTAGTAACAAACTCATTATGTGGTAATATGAATACCATATTTATTAAGGAAAATATCTATAATGTCTAAAAGAAAAATAATTTATGAGAAAAGTGGTATTTACTTTTTTGCAAATTCCTTTAGGTCTGGCTTAATAAAAGACAGAAGGATTTTCATACTGGCCTCTATAATCATTCTGTTGCAATATCACATGTCATGTAGCCTGTGGAATTTTCCACTGTACATTGTTGAAAGAATAGGAGTTAAAAAGGCAAATAACTTCTTAGTATCATCACGGACCATCATTTGTCAGTTTCTCATATTATGGTTGATCGGATGTTGCTGTGATACTGGAAGCTATGTCACCGATATTTCAAATATTACCGGGGTCACCATGGTGAACAGGTTTCATGGGAGCTTCCAGGCTAAAGCAGACTAGGAAGAAAGATCTGGCCATCTACTTTAAAAATTAGCCAATGAAAACCTTATAGATCACAACAGAACATTAACCGACTTGCTTGCTTTGAGCACATCATCATGAGGACTCAGTCATTAGAGGAGAACATCCTGTTTGGTAAAGCAGAGATGAGGGAGATCCTCAGTGATAGGGATTAGCACATTAGAGCACGAGGATGGATTGAACATGTTGGCAATTGTGAGGATGATTTGGTAACATTTTATTCTGTTGTACATAATGTTGCAATGAGTCAGAGGCTATGGGACAGTGGCTATTCATCTATCTATCTATCTATCTATCTGTCTGTCTATCTATTATCTACCTATCTATCTGCCTGCCTGCCTGCCTGCCTATCTCTTGTTATGGAAATAGTTTTGACCTCCTGGAGCCCTTGAAAGGGCTTCGGGGTATCTCCAGACTATACTCTGAGAACTCCTAAGAAATACTTTTGAAGCTCCACTCAAAGATTCAATGACCATTATTTTCCAATGAAATGTTGTTTGGAAAAAGACAAGCCAGCTATATAATATTGACCCTGAGATCCTTAACTAGTTTCTCAGGACCTCTTAATAAGTTATAATATTTTGCTAAAGCGAGTCTTCACATTTAACCCTCTTACTCACCCCCTCCATTTTCCCAAATTCTCAGGTAAGAAATGAATTTCACCTCCAGACAATGCCCAGCCATCCTCCACCCTCTCATCCAGTGACTTCCTATCGGTTCCCCCTTTTTTCTAAAAGGTGCCATTGACAGTATCTTGGCTCTCCAGCCAACCCTAGGATGATCCCAAGACCTCAGGGAAATAGAAAGTTGCCCCTGTTACCTAAAAGATTGAGATATATATGAAAGAGGTAATGCTTATTTTGAAGACTAAGTATAAACATGGATTAAAAGAAATAATAATAAAACTACCCGGAAGCCTACAGATTGCAGCTGTCAATCTTGGCTCTTTGATACTGCCTGAATCTAGTTCCAATTAAATAAGAGTGTGGTTTCCAATATCCTTACTGGCAGAATCGTATGGCTTCTTGTAGCCAAGTAGCGCTGAAAAAGGAAAGAGCAAATCAGAAACTCCCCCCAAGGACACGGAAGCTAACCCTACTGAATGGACTATCAATAATTAAGGCCTTTGATGCCTGGAATAATTTCGATAATAAGATTGCCTTGAAGTAAATAAATATCAAATTAGGATTTGTGACAGTCACAGGTGTTTGGCAGGGCTGGCCTATAATCACAGAAAAAAATGAATGCATTTTATTCAGCATAATTAGAAAAAAGAAATGAAGTTTATATGCAAATTGTAAACCACTTTAGTCAAAGATAACTGGTCAGACTGCTTTTGGTAATTTAAACTTTCATTTAGATGAGAATTTGCAAAGTATCTATTTTCAATGCAATTTGAGTGCAGCTGGTGGCACTCTCTCAGTCCTCTGAGGGAGAAATTTAAATGTCCCTGATAACCCTTCAGTCTTATTTTGGTGCTGACAGGACAAAATATGCATTTTTTAAACTTGATTTTTTCCTCTCTTGTGTCCGTACAGGGAGCAGTTCCAGAAGGTTATATGGGATTCTTCAGAATCCAGCACTGACCCAAAAGGAAAGGGGTGGAGGGGAAGGTGGGCTGGGAGCCAGGATGATAAAAATCAGGAAGAAGAAATTTGCCTGAATGCATAGAAAATTTAACTGTTCTAAGAACAAATTTGGAACTGGAAAACCTTCTTTCGTTTTTTTTTTTTTTTCAAAAGGTACTTGCTTCTGACTGTCTCTCAACAAACTTGTCCTATTCATGCGTATTCTAATATTTACTTAGTACTTGTTTTATCTTTTTATTAGACTGGAGGGCTGATGGCACAGTGGTTAAGAGCTTGTCTGCTAACTGAAAGGTCGGCAATTCAAATCCACCAGCTGATCCTTGGAAACCCTGTGGGGCAGTTCTACTCTGGCCTATATGTTTGCTATGAGTCAGAATCCATTTGATTGCAGTTGGTTTTGGTTATAAGCTACTTAAGGCCAGGAGCTTTGAGCTACTTGTCTCTGTTATCCAAGTAGCCTGGACCATTGTCTTCCCAGGGTAACTTCTTGATAAATAGTCCTAAAGTTAAATAGAATCATTTCATTTTTCACTAAGTACAAAAACAGAATTCAAGGAGAAAAAGTGCACCCTTTTTTAGAGGGGGGAAATGTGATATTTGTAATAAAGCTTTTTTTTTTTTTTTAACTCACAGCTGTACTGTTTAGTTTTGTTTCTTTGGTTTTGTTTTCTGAATGGTTGCTAGTTGAATGCAATCCACTTGGCTCTGAATTCCTGTTGCCCTTTGTCTGCTTCTCTTACTCCGTTACTCACAGTCTATCACACTCAATCCTTCACGTGTTTGATTGAACACACTGATATTAAATCACTGCAACTGTATTTTAGGGCTTTTTACAAATACCAACTAAATATTGTTAAATAAACATGAAAATCATATTTACCTCTAAAAAAAGTTGCATACCAATACTTCAACCCACAGGATAGTATAGCAATCCTCAAAATTAAACGAGCTTTGTAATCACCTGTGAAAATTGTTAGAAATATAGATATCTGGGTTCTGCCCAAGACCAATGAACTTAGAATCTCTGAAAATCAACAGAATCTCTGAAAATCAACAGAATCTCAAAAGAGCAGTAACGATTAAGAGGAATTAATATATAAAAAAGTATTTAGCACCTTGCCCAGGGCAGTAAGCACTTTTTATACATTATCTATTGTTATTGGGAGCCCTGGTGGCTCAGTGATTGAAACACTCAGCTGCTAACCAAGAGGTTGGCAGTTCTAATCCACTCCATGGGAACAAGATGTGGCAGTCTGCTTCTGAAAAGATTTACAGCCTTGGAAAACCCATGAGGCAGTCCTACTCTGTCACATAAGGTCGCTATGGTTGGAATTGACTTGGTGGCAGTGTTCTTTTTTTTTTAATTGTTATTATTATGGAGCATCAGTGGTTCAGTGGAAGAATTCTTGAATTCCATTTGGGAAACCTGGGTTTGATTCCTGGCCAAAGCCCCTTAAGTGCAGCCACCGCTCATCTGTCAGTAGAGGCTTGTGTGTCGCTATGATGCTGAACAAGTTTCAGTGAAGATTCCAGACTAAGAAAGACAAGAAAGAAAGGCCTGGCAACCTACTTCCAAAAATCAGCCAATGGAACCCTATGGATCATAACTGTCACATCCATCATCAATCATGGGAATGGCTCAGGACTGGGTAACATCTTGTTCAGTTGTGCAGGAGTTACCATGAGTTGGGGGCCAACTTTACAGCAACAAATAACAACAATTATTATTACTAGGTAGTCAACAAATAAATGAATGAAAACAATGGGTACCTGAGGGAATGCCCAAAGGAAAAGGTATATATCAGTAGGACAGTACTAGAGAAGATGGTTTGAGATGGTCCCTGCCAAACCTTTGAATGAAGACGTCATTTCCATTCTCTTTCTTTCCCTTTTTCTGTACCTATCTCAAACAGGAACCCATCTATATCAAGGTAGATATAAAACAAGCCTGTAAAATTTAATCATGTAATACACACAGACAGATTGGTATCATGAAAATAAGGCCCCAGTTGAGAGACATTGCCCAGTCAATAAGACACCAGGACCTGAGAGCCACACCTATTTCTTTCGAATTTGAAACTTGGGGACTTTCAGGTAAGCAACTACCTGCTTGTCCAAGGAAGTTGGAAAGACTGAGATTCTCTGGATTTCTCCCCTTTTTAGTTCCCTAATTATGTTTTCAGGCCTGAATCTCAGCACACACAAATAGCACAAACCTAAGAGAAGCAACCCTAAGTGACAGAATGTTGAGTACTCTGCCAGTTGAGACAGGAAGATTGTTGAGACAAGAAGATTGTTAGATGTATTTTTTATCTATTGTTCCATAACAAATTACCTCAAAATTTAACACTTTCAAGCAATAAAAATTTATGGTCTCACAGTATCTGGTCAGGAATTGGATGGGGCTTAGCTGGGTTTGCTGGCCCAAGTGCTCTAACAAGGCTGTCATCAAGGTATCAAGCTGGGGCGACAGTCGTTGTAAGACTCTGTTGGGTGGGGAGGGGCCTGCTCCCAAGCTCACTTAATAGACTATTAGACTGAGAACCTCAGTTTCTCACTGGTTATTGGCCAGAGGATTCCCCCAGTTCCTTGTCACATGAGTTTCTCCATAGGGCAGCTCACAACATGCCATGTAGTTTCAATCTATTCTTGGAAGGACTCCCCATCACTTTTGCCATATTCTATTGGTTATAAAATAAAGACAGTAAGTTCAGTTCACACTCAAGGGATAGGTTTTCATAAGGGCATAAATACCTTTAGTAGAATCACTGAGCGTCATCTTAGAAGCTGTCTGCTACCTAGTGCCTTTTCTCAATGTCCCTTTAGTCGTATTTCCTGGATACTACCTACCTACTTTATTACTGCTGAAAATATCAATAGAGCTTCTAACATTCAGAAGCCTTGTATTTTCTTAATGAGAAAGTTTTAGTCAGTGTCTTAGTTTCTTAGTGCTGATGTACCAGAAATACCACAAGTAAGTGATTTTAACAAATTTGTTTTCTCACAGTTTAAGAGGTTAAAAGTCTGAATTCAGGGCACTGGCTGTTGGGGAAGACTCTCTCTCTGTTCACTTTTGGGGAAAATCCTTGCCTCAGCTTTTCTAGCTCTGACATTCCTCGGATCTTTGATGATCTCCACATGGCATCTATCTTTCCCCCAGTTTTGCTTGCTCACCTCCATGTCTATGCTGCTTCTTATATCACTCAGCAGTGATTAAGTTCATGACACGCCTTACACTGACAGAACCTCATTAACATAATAAAGAAAACTCTAAAACCCTATTTCAAAATAGGATTACATCCACATGTATAGGGGTTAGGATCCCAACACATATTTTGGGGGACACAATTCAATCAGAACAGTCAGTTTAGGCACCGATGAGAAGATATACTTTGGGTATCAAGACACTTTTAAAAGATCCCACTGACACTCCATACTATATAAGGAAGATCTAAGAGCCTTAAAATATTAAGTGCACCTCTGTCTGAACTGGTCCCAACCTACTACTTCTATAGTTGCACATTGTGTCTTTCCTTCATTAAATCTTTTCTAACAACATCACATTGCTTGTAGTTTCCCAAATAATCAGATGTATGTTTCTATTGCCTTCAACACCTATGAGGTCCCCATATAAATCCTAGCCACCTGACAATCTCTTACTCAAATTTTAAAGATGTGCCTCAGTATCACCTCCTCTAAAAGCCTTCCTCAATCTCCTTGTTGGATTAGATGCCCATCATCTCTATTTCTAACATAATGAATGCCTACCTGTCAGTTTGTCGTACGGTGGGGGCTTGTGTGTTACTGTGATGCTGGAAGTTATGCCACCGGTATTCAGATACCAACAGGGTCACCCATGGAGGACAGGTTTCAGCTGAGCTTCCAGACTAAGACAACCTAGGAAGAAGAACCCGGCAGTCTACTTCTGAAAAGCATTAGCCAGTGAAAACCTTATGAATAGCAGCAGAACATTGTGTGAGATAGTGCTGGAAGATGAGCCCCCAGGGTTGGAAGGCACTCAAAAGATGACTAGGAAAGAGCTGCCTTCTGAAAGTAGAGTCGACCTTAATGACGTGCATGGAGTCAAGCTTTCGGGATCTTCACTTGCTGATGTGGCACGGCTCAAATGATAAGAAACAGCTGCAAAAATCCATTAATAATCAGAACCTGGAATGTACGAAGTATAAATCTAGGAAAATTGGAAATTGTCAAAAATGAAATGGAATGCATAAACATCGATATCCTAGGCATAGAAAGCAGAAATGGACTGGCACTGGCCATTTTGAATCAGACAATCATATAGTCTACTATGCTGGGAATGACAACCTGAAGAGGAATGGTATTGCATTCGTTGTCAAAAAGAAAGTTTCAAGGTCTATCCTGAAGTACAATGCTGTCAGTGATAGGATAATATCCATATGCCTACAAGGAAGACCAGTTAATATGACTATTATTCAAATTTCCGCACCAACCACTAGGGCCAGAGATGAAGAAACAGAAGATTTTTATCAGCTGCTGCAGTCTGAAATTGATTGAACGCGCAATCAAGTTTCACTGATTATTACTGGCAATTGGAATGCAAAAGTTGGAAACAAAGAAGGATCAGTAGTTGGAAAACATGGCCTTGGTGATAGAAACAATGCTGGAGGTGGAAGGATAGAATTTTGCAAGACCAACGACTTCTTCATTGCAAATACCTTCTTTCACCAACATAAACAGCGACTATACACATGGACCTTGCCAGATGGAACACACAGAAATCAAATTGACTACATCTGTGGAAAGAGACGATGGAAAAACTCAATATCATCAGTCAGAACAAGGCCAGGGGCCGACTGTGGGACAGACCACCAATTGCTCATATGCAAGTTCAAGCTGAAACTGAGAAAATCAGAGCAAGTCCATGAGAGCCAAAATATGACCTTGAATATATCCCACCTGAATTTAAAGACCATCTCAAGAATAGATTTGACCCATTGAACACTAGTGACCGAAGACCAGACGAGTTGTGGAATGACATCAAGGACATCATCCATGAAGAAAGCAAGAGGTCACTGAAAAGACAAGAATGAAAGAAAAGACCAAAATGGATGTCAGATGAGACTCTGAAACTTGCTCTTGAGCGTTGAGCAGCTAAAGCAAAAAGAAGAATTGATGAAGTAAAAGAGCTGAACAGAAGATTTCAAAGGGCCTCTCGAGAAGACAAAGTAAAGTATTAAAATGACATGTGCAAAGAGCTGGAGATGGAAAACCAAAAGAGAAGAACACACTCGGTGTTTCTCAAGCTGAAAGAACTGAAGAAAAAATTCAAGCCTTGAGTTGCAATAGTGAAGGATTCCATGGGGGAAATATTAAACAACGCAGGAAGCATCAAGAGAAGATGGAAGGAATACACAGAGTCATTATACCAAAAAGAAATAGTCGATATTCAACCATTTCAAGAGGTGGCATATGATCAGGAACCCATGGTACTGAAGGAAGAAGTCCAAGCTGCTCTGAAGGCATTCGTGAAAAACAAGGCTCTAGGAATTGATGGAATATCAGTTGAGATGTTTCAAGAAACAGATGCAGCACTGGAGGTGCTCACTCATCTATGCCAAGAAATATGGAAGACAGCTTCCTGGCCAACTGACTGGAAGAGATCCATATTTATGCCTATTCCCAAGAAAGGTGATCCAACCAAATGTGGAAATTATAGAACAATACCATTAATATCACACGCAAGCAAAATTTTGCTGAAGATCATTCAAAAATGGCTGCAGCAGTATATCGACAGGCAACTGCCAGAAATTCAGGCCTTTTTTCAGAAGAGGATGTGGAACCAGGGATATCATTGCTGATGTCAGATGGATCCTGGCTGAAAGCAGAGAATACCAGAAGGATGTTTACCTGTGTTTTATTGACTATGCAAAGGCTTTCGACTGTGTGGATCATAACAAACTATGGATAACACTGCAAAGAATGGGAATTCCAGAACACTTAATTGTGCTCATAAGGAACCTTTACATGGATCAAGAGGCAGTTGTTCGGACGGAACAAAAGGAAACTGGTTGGTTTAAAGTCATGAGAGGTATACGTCAGGGTTGTATTCTTTCACCATACCTATTCAATCTGTATGCTGAGCAAATAATCCAAGAAGCTGGACTATATGAAAAAGAATGGGGCATCAGGGTTGGAGGATGACTCATTAACAACCTGCATTATGCAGTTGACACAACCTTGCTTGCTGAAAGTGAAGAGGACTTGAAGCCCTTACTAATGAAGATCAAAGACCACAGCCTTCACTATGGATTACACCTGAACATAAAGAAAAGAAAAATCCTCACAAGTGGGCCAATGAGCAACATCATGATAAATGGAGAAAAGTTTGAAGCTGTCAAGGATTTCATTTTACTTGGATCCACAATCAATAGCCATGGAAGCAGCAGTCATTAAATCAAAAGACACATTGCATTGGGCAAATCTGCTGCAAAGGACCTTTTCAAAGTGTTGAAGAGCAAAGATGTCACCCTGAAGACTAAGGTGCGCCTGACCCAAGCCATGGTATTTTCAATCACATCATATGCGTGTGAAAGCTGGACAATGAATAAGGAAGGCCGAAGAAGAGTTGATGCCTTTGAATTGTGGTGTTGGTGAAGAATATTGAATACACCATGGACTGCCAAAAGAATGAACAAATCTGTCTTGGAAGAAGCACGGCCAGAATGCTCCTTAGAGTCAAGGATGGCGAGACTGCGTCTTACATATTTTGGACATGCTGTCAGGAGGGATCAGTCCCTGGAGAAGGGCAGCATGCTTGGCAGAGTACAGGGTCAGCGGAAAAGAGGAAGACCCTCAATGAGGTGGATTGACACAGTGGCTGCAACAATAAGCTGAAGCATAACAATGATTGGAAGGATGGCGCAGGACTGGGCAGTGTTTCGTTTTGTTGTGCATAGGGTTGCTATGAGTCGGAACCGACTCGATGGCAACTAACAACAACAACACCTCTAATATTGCATTGTGTTTGTCTCCCCCAAGAGTGTATGGGAATTTTGGTGGCCAAGAAGCATTAATGTATTCAACTTTGCATTGTAACACCTGAAATGATACTTGTTTGTGGTATAATACATTTCAAAAATGTTTGTTGACTAACAATGACAATAGAAGGAAGTAAGGAAAAAAGAAAAAGGAGAAAAGAGGAAGAAAAGAAGGAAGAGAAGAATGGAGGATGAGAGAAAGCAAAGAAAGAAGTAAGGAAGGAAGAAAAGAAGGGGAAAAGAAACTAAAGTGCTGTCCTTCAAATAAACTGAAGGGCACAATTCTTATACTCACTGCTGTTAAGTACTATGGAAAGAAAACTCTAAAACATGACAACCAGTTGTTGAGTCCATTCTAAATCATGGTGACCCTGTGCATGTCAGAGCAGAACTGTGCTCCATAGGGTTTTCAGTGCCCTATTTTTCAGAAGCAGGTCACTAGGCCTTTCTTCTGGAGCACTTCTGGGCAAACTCAAACCTCCAACCTCTAACCTTTTAGTTAGTGACCAAGAACATTAACGATTTGTGCCACACAAGGAATCATTAAAATAAGATAATCCAATGAAATTACTCAGTCCAACAGCCCCATGGGTGAGCATGGAAGCAGGCCTACTCCCCTAATTCCTCCCAATAGAACCTTAAGATGACTGCAGCTCCAAACTTATTGGAGCACCTGAGCCAGGAAATCCAGCTCTCACCCAATTCCACAGGTACTGTGAGACCATAGATCTAATTGCTTGAAATGAAACTACTATCTAATGAAATTATTACCTAATTTAAGTTCTTTCCCTGTAGTTATAAACTTTTTTTTTTAAAGTGTAAAAAGAAAGGAAGATTGGAGTTTGTCCTCCTATAGTTTTAAAAATCATGCTATATCAACAGTGTTTTCAGAGCTTAAAGAAGGAAGTAGAACCAGCGAGTTTCAGATCCATTGTAGTAAAATAATGCTGCTTGCAGGAATTTCATTAACAAAACTGTTTTTTTTACTTTAAAACTTTAAACATCTCAGAGCATATTTATATTTGAATATATCCACATCTCTCATAAGAGGCAAGACCTTTCCTCAAACCAGGGTACAATGGTTCCCACCTATCCTCATCTCTTCGTCACTAATTTTTATGCTAAACTAACTCAGATCACTCAAGCTCAGTAGCTATGCTGTTTTAACTCAGCAGTTGTTACAGGAAGTAGCCACACTCTTCCCTCCAGTAAAGAGGGCTGTTTCTTTTTATTATTATTATTATTGTACTTTAGATGAAGGTTTACAGAACAAACTAGCTTCTCACTAAACAATTAGTACACGTATTGTTTTGTGACATTGGTTACCAATCCCACGACATGTCAACATTCTCCCTTCTTGAACTTGGGTTCTCTCTTACCAGCTTTCTTGTCCCCTCCTACCTTCTAGTCCTTGCCTCTGGGCTGTTGTGCCTTTTAGTCTTGTTCAAGGATGAAGGTGAACCTCAGGAGTGACTTCATTACTGAGCTAAAAGTGTGTCTGGGAGCCATACTCTCAGGGCTTCTCCAATGTCTGTCAGGCCAGTAAGTCTGGTCTTTTTTTGTGCATTAGAATTGTGTTCTACATTTTTCTCCAGCTCTGTCCAGGACCCTCTACTGTGATCCCTGTCAGAGCCATCAGTGCTGGTAGCTGGGCACTATCTAGTTGTGCTGGACTCAGTCTGGTGGAGGTTGTGGTAGTTGTGGTCCATTAGTCCTTTGGACTAATATTTCCCTTATGTGTTTGGTTTTCTTCATTTCCCCTTGCTCTCGATGGGGTGAGACCAGTGGAGTATCTTAGATGGTTACTCAAAAGCTTTTAAGACCCCAGATGCTACTCACCAAAGTGGAATGCAGAACCTTTTCTTTATGAACTATGTTATGCCAGCTGAGCTAGATGTTCCCCAAGCACATGGTCCCCATAGCCCAAAGAGGGCTGTTTCTGATGGGGGTTCCATTATTACAAGTATCCTAAATCTCACTTTCTAATTAAAGCGATTGGTTATAGACAATGAGATTGCACACAAATCATGTTGTTAAAGAAAATTGAACAGTTAGAATATTTGTGAACATATTCTGTTTAGATTCAGAACACATAAAATAAAGTGATGTAAGGAATACCAAAATAACACTTCCCCCCCCCCCCTTTTTTTTTTCTTTTGCAATCTGGAAACTGATATTCAACCTTCAGAGGAATTCCTTTGTGTTAATACTTCTTTTTTCCTATGTGCACTTTGCCCTTTTTTACAAAATCGACACCTCTAGGAAGCGCAGCTCATTGAGTCCTTAATGCAATATGATTGGGTTTTTAAGGCTGGTTCCTTCTAAGTGGAAAGTCTGGGTTAGTCAGACTATCTTGGCAGGCTGCACAGTTTTGGGGAGTGGTACTGGCACCAGGTGAACTGGTACAATCAGAGTTGGTTAAGGATGGCTCCGGTCAAAAACCATTCTGGAAGCAGTTGCCTGAGGGAAGCAGCTTTCAGTAAAATCTCTTTAAAGTGAAAAATACAGTCTTGTAGAACCATCATCTTTTCTTTTAACCTAACTTCATTGGGGTTTTGCTCCACTAAGCATCTCCTCATACTAAAGCAGCTGGCCCTACATTTATGTGGTCCCTGATAAATGTTGCAACACACTGCTTTCATAGGTTCTTTTGTTTGCTATTTTCCCAACTAATTATACCAAATCCAGGATCTGCCATAATTAATTTTTTCTGACATAATTTTGTTCAACCCAGTAACTTGGCTTATTAAATTATCCTTATATCCTGAGTTTCAGTCTTTGCTTAATTAATATATGCAAATATCAAAAGTAGAATAATTAAAGGATTATTTATATTACAAAAGGAGAAGTGATTCAGTAGCTCTGAAGAATTTTTGCTATTAAGCCTTATTTGAAAATTAACTCCTCTTTTAGGTCCTCTGTGTAATGTTTAAGTTGTCAGGGTATTTATTCTAGTAGGTAGATATTTGACACCTTTGTCTTTGCCTAGTTTTTAAATGATACTAAACTCCTAAGAACTACCCTCTAGCTGGCAATGTTTTCTCATTAAGATAAAACATGGTAGAAATTTTACCCCAATCAAAAGGTACCAAGCAACTGTGTTTTTAAGTTGTTTTATGTTGTCAAGTCAATTCCAAGTCTTAGCGACTCTATAGGACAGCATAGAACTGCCCAATGGGGTTTCCTAGGCTGAAAATCTTTGTTTGAGCAGATAGCCAGGTCTTTTCTTCAGTGGAACAGCTCATAAGTTTGAATCACTGACCTTTCCATTAGCAATCAAGTGCTTAACCATTGCTCTAGCAGGGCTCCTTAGCTTCATGAAAATAATAGCTTATTTTTATAGAGCGCTTAGTATGTGTTGGTTTTATTCTAAACATTTATGTTACCATCACAATAACTTCAAGAGATAGATACTATTAAAGTACCAGTTAACATGCTCTGCTGCTAACTGAAAGGTTGGCAGTTTGAGTCCACCCAGAGATGCCTCAGAAGAAAAGCCTGCAGATCCATTTCTGAATAATCCGACATTGAAAATCCTGTGGAACACAGTGCTACTCAGACATACATGGAGTTAACATGAGTCGAAATCTACCCAATGGCAGATTTCTTTTTTTTTTTTTTAACCTCTTAGTAAATAGGTAAAGGGGGGAACTGGTTATGTGGCTGTAAAATCTAGACTCGAACTCTGTCTAACTCCATATTACAAGTTTTTACCCACTATTCTGCTTTTTGTCCCAGACACAGTCCTAGGAGCAAAAACTTCACAGAGAAGGAATATGTATTCTTTTTTTTTTTTTTTTATTAATTTCAGTACTATATGGCCCCTAATAGAAACCCTAGTGGCATAGTGGTTAAGAGCTATGGCCGCTAACCAAAAGGTCGGCAGTTTGAATCCACCAGGCATTCCTTGGAAACCCTATGGGGCAGTTCTACTCTATCCTGTAGCATCGCTATGAGTCGGAATCAACTTGATGGCAATGATTTTTTTTTTTTTAATGGCCCTTAACTGTCATTGGAAACTGAGTATTTTTTTTTTTTAACAATCTGAAAAGGTCTTCTTATTCTCTTACTTAAATTCCAATTCTAGTATATTCCTTGTATTAAAATTCTCTTTTCATCTGTGCTGTCTTTAGAAGGTATACCACTTTCAGACCTTAACTTCTTAGTTTGAATGAGTCTTTCCTAGACTCAACAATCTGAGAAAATTTGAGGTTTCTATAATTATAAAATGAGTCTCAGTTCTCTGAGTTAGATATTAGTCTCTAGATGAAATACAGAACTTCAACAGGAAGCCATATGCACAATATTTTTAGATATTTACATTTTAAGTTGATCTTTCAAAGAAATAGTAAGTAATCCAAATATACTTTGATAAGGTGGAAGAAGTGATCCAAATAAATATAAAGCGTGGCATTCTTACCTGGGCACTGCAAGGAAACTTCCATTACCACATTGCTTAACCCAGTGCTGATCATCAAGACATTCAAATTCACTTCTTCAAAAATGTGTTGATGACTCTTTCTACACTCTTGCAATTTCCCAACTATTGAGTTCAGTTGAAAAAGAAACTTGCCATAATTTTCTGCTCTTATCTTCTTTGTACTGGTGTTTCAGGTAGTTGTAGAGTTGATGGCATCCTTTGTCATTGTAATTTTATTTGCTTATACATATATGATACACAGATTTTTACCTGCCCATTTTGGCTTATAATCTATATAACTAGTCACAATTGCTTAGGTGTCCTTGAAATTCTTCATGTTAAACTATAAATGCCCATAATTCTAATGCAACAATTTCACTTAGACAGTTCTAGAGCTTCAATCATGCTCAGCGTTATGAATAGATTATGTTTTAAACCTGCTGAGAACGTTATTTTTTGACCTTATATTTGGCAGCAAAATGTTAAATTAATATGTGGTAAAACTTTTCTGTAAACATGAACTGATATTGGAAATTCTGAACTTACCAGTCTTAAACCATGATTTCTAGTCAAACATTTGGTCTCCGAAGTGGCACCAATGAATGCTTTCTAGGAAAAAAGGACAACATATGTACCTCAAGGACACTCTAGTGGAGTAGTGGTTAAGCGCTACAGCTGTTAACCAAAAGGTCACCAGTTCGAATCTGCCAGGTGCTCCTTGGAAACTCTATGGGGCAGTTCTACTCTGTCCTATAGGGTCGTTATGAGTCAGAATTGACTCGACGGCAGTGGATTGGGTTTGGTTTGGTATGTACCTCGAAGGAAGTACACTTATGACTTTAGAAAGACATTATGATTATTTTGTGAGTTCATAGTTGATTGTTAATGATATTATTTATTTAACGTTAGTTTAAATAACATTCCCCCCCCCCCACCCCATTAGGATCATCAAGCTTGAATGAGGAGCAACAAGGGCCATAGATATACAGTGATATCAAAAAACAAAATATCGTTGTAATACCTGTTAAAATCAACAAGAATTTTTTTTTTAATTTTAAATAAATCGCCTTCAGCAATCAAATAAAGAAACACAACCTAACACACACACCCATACACGTATGAAGAGAGAGAGATGAGAGGCAGTGACAAATTTGGAGGACTTTGGCATAGAACTTAGCCACACTGCCTTTACCCAGAAGCCATTACGGCAACTTCTAAGACTTCTTCCAAATGTCACCACACCTGAGAAAGCAAACTGAGTTGATTTTCTCTTTTTTGTCTTTGTGTAGTGGAACAAGAATCTATGCATTTCTAGTATCATTACGAAATGGGGTAAATCACAAAGATACTGATGCTAAGATGAAAGGGAAGATTATAGACTCCGAGCTGGGAAAATGATCTGAAACTTTAGCATAAGATGATCAGAATTCACTCCCTCCTCAATTGACAAAAACTGTGGTAGGCAATATTTATAACAGCTCAGAAGGGAAAAATAGTTTTTCAAATATTTTATACAACTTATTTTGAGATCTTCTGCTCTCCCATGTCTTTAGGCTACTAAAATAATGTCCAAATATGAAATACACAAGCCTTAGAGTCGATAAACAATATGTTTCTAATATTTAGGGTGGAGACAAAGATAAATTACCCACACTACATCAAAGAAAACAAAAGGTCTGGATGGAGACACACAGATGAAGTAAGATGAAAATAGAGCACATTAAAAAATACATCCTCCTTATCATTATCATAAAAAAGTAGAAAGATACCATATTTGTATGCAAATTACATGCACGTATATACATTTGTCAACTGCACAACTCCCTCAAGCATTATTTCCCTAGGCATGCTATGCATGTTATATGCATGGGCTTGTTATTTGCAAAAAATATGGTAGTCCTATAGACAACAAAGGAATAAAGAAAAGAAGAACAATAACATGGTAATATATATAAACAAGGCAATCTGAAAGAAAATATACAACTCCTGACATATGTGAGTTATGACATATCATATTTACAACCACCCTTTTTTTTTGTGTGTGTGTGCATCTATCATTAGTAATACGTACTATATATAATGTTGCAGTGCAAAATTTACTGATGTAGTCATTCTCGGTTGTTCACTTGCAGATATTTACATGTAATGCTTCCAACCCTAAAGATAAATAAATTTTGGATTTATAAAAATACTTATAACAAAAGGCAATCATAATAAAACCTAAAAAAATAAAGTGGAATTTGACTTATGTCAAAACTGGTTTACACCGGAGTCGTCTGAATGGAACCCCATCGTAAGTTGGGGACTACCTGTATAAAGGAAAAGTAAAGACAAAAATGTCCAAAGAATGCTTATGCTATGGGGGAAAAACTTAATAAAAAAATAAATAAATAAAAATGAAATTCAAAAAGATGATAAAGCAACAAAAAGAGATTTTAGTGGGTTGAATTATGGCCCAAAGATATATCTGCCCAGAAGGTTAGAATGTGAATCTATTAAGAATAAAGGTCTCTGCAGATCAAATTAAGGTAAGGATCTTGAGACGAGACCATCCTATATCAGACTGTAACTAAATCCAATGGCAAGTGTCCTTGCAAGCAACAGGAAAGGGTAAGACAAGGAGAAACAGGGGGTAAAGCCCACATGAACATGGAGATAGAGATTGGAGTTATGCAGCTAGAAGCCAACAGAAGTGAAGGATTGCTGGTAGCCACCAGAAACTAGGAGAAATGCATGGAAAGGATACTCCTGCAGAGTCTCCAGAAGGTACTAACTTGGCCAACATCTTGATTTCAGACTTCTGGCCTTTAGAACTGTAAAGCCACCAAGTTTAATTGTTTTAAGCCACCAAGTTTATGGTAATTTGTTACGGCAGTCCTAGAAACTAATACAGTGATGAAAAGTGAAATTGCATAGTTAAGGAAGCAAATCAAGAATCAAAGCAAAATTATTACAGAGCTAATAATTAAATTATGAGCATCCATGATCAATAGGCTGAATCTTGAATTAACGGCAGAAAATATAGCAAGAGCTCTTGCTTTCCCCAAATGCCTCTATACACTTTTCCTGAAAAGAAGATGCCTCCTAGAATAAATACAATTCCTGGTCTCCCTTGTAACTAGAGATAACCATGTTACTTAAGCTCTGACCTTTCCTTTGGGTATAAGTGGAAGTATACGTGTAATATCTTGAAAGTTGTCTTAAATACAGAATGCATGCCTTAATCTTTCCTCTTTCCTGCTGACTGACATGCAGAGGTTATAGATGGAAACACCATAGTCATCTTGCACATAGAGATGGAAGTTTAATGCTGAGGTTGGCAGAGCAACAAGATGCATTAGCTGGGTCTCTGACATTGTAGGACTTCCATATCAGCCAGGAATGGTTTATGCTTAACTTGTTTTTTGAAAGACAAATGAACTTCTATCTTATTTATACCACTTAAATATTTGAAATGTTGTTATAGAAGCCAGGACTTGCAATTTTAATAACACATCCAATTATGCATAGAGGTACACCTGGAATTATATTCAAAACGTGTCAATGACGAGTTCTTTACTTTTTATAATATACATAAGTTCTATTTATTGAAAAAGAAAAAGAACAGGCTTTGAAGTTAGGCTGGGGTTAAAATTATTGAGCTACTACTTGTTGCTACAAATGGTTGATCATAGTTGAATCATTTAATGTATTTGAACCTTCATTCTTCATGTTTGAAATAGGGATAAAACTACTGATTTAACCTTCCCGTACCTTAGTTTCCTAAAATATAAGATAATAATACTAATATTACCTCTTGTATAAAGTGTTTAAAATGGTATCTTTACATATTAAGCATTATATAATTTTTAGTTATGATCATCATCATATAGTCATTATTTTCATTACTATTATTATTGCCTTGTAAGGTCCTGAGAATTAAATATGATGTTATGGATTGAATTGTAACACCCCAAAATATGTGTCAACTTGGAAAAGCCATGGTACTCAGTATTGTGTGGTTTTCCTCCATTTTGCTATCTGATGTAATTATCCTCCATTTTGTGATGTGTTGTAAATCCTAGCCTCTACTCCAGTGGTTATGGTCCCATTTGGGAATGAGTTGTCTGTTATGTTAATAAGGTAGGATTAGATTGGGATGTACCTTGAGTCACCACCTTACTAGAGGATGTGACTCAAGCCACCACCCTTACTTCAGTCACCACCCTTACTCAAGTCACTCCCTTACTTGAGTCACATCTTTTATCTTACGTGAAAAAAAAGAGAGAAGCAAGCAGAGAAAGGGGACCCCAACACCATCAACAAGAAGAGACAGGAGCGGAGCATGTCTTTTGACCTGGGGTCCTTGCAGTGAGAAACTCTTAGAACCAAGAAACACAGAGAGAGAGCTGTAATACCATAGATGGTGCAAGACAGAGAGAAGTGGTGGCAGAAAAATGGCAGCAGCAGAACAAGAAGACAGATGCAAGATGGCACAGGAACTGACCCATCTAGCAAGAGAGAGCTGAGTGCCTTCACTCAGAAGCTTCCTGTCGGGGTGGAGTGCCTCTGGCACTTATCAGCAGAGCTAAAAAGCTTTGTAACACTTACTTGCCTGAGCAGGGCAGATGTTGGGCAAAGGCTCCAAAGGGCTGAGGGGCTGAGTGCAAAAGAAAGGCCTGCCTGTGGACAAGGCTGAGAAGAGGCTGCCCTGATTGACACGGACCTTCCTCCAGAGCCAACAGAGAGTGAAAGCTTTCCTCGCAAGCTGGCTCTCTGAATTTAGACTTCTAGGCTCCTAAACTGTGAGAAAAGAAATTTCTTTTTGTTAAAGCAATCCATTTGTGGGTGTCTTTGTTATAGTAGCACTAGATAACTAAGACACATGACAAAGGATATAAAATATTTACTCTAATCCCTGACAAATAATACACACTGACAGGAGCCCTGAAAGGAACTGAAATGTTGGAGGTTCCAACTCTCCAGCTGCTCCTCAGGAGAAAGACGTGGCAGTCTGCTTCTGTAAAGATTTGCGGTTTTGGAAACCCTACGGACAGTTCTACTCTGTCTTACAGTAGGTTCTCTGAGTCAGGATCAATTCAACTGCAATGGATTAAATGATAATCATATGATTTCTACTATTATTTAGTAAGCACGTTAAGCCATGGTTTCTCATTAGTCCCCTTCTGTTATGCTAATTGAGGTCACTTACAGTAGAGTGCAATCTTAGTTTCCTCTCTAATAGGGTGATATATTTATCTCTGGCTTTTCTTCCCAGTTTATCCATCCTGGTTATTTCTATCACATTAATTCTGTTAAAGCATGGCTCTGGTAAAGTCACTAACTCCTTGTGGCTGAAAGAACCAAATAAATTTCTTCACTCTGTCTGCAAGTCTTTCAATAAATTATTTCCAAAAGTCCCTTCTAGTTTCAGCCCCTTGACTTTTATACTTGAGTTCTACACTCAGATCAAATAGACTAGTGATATCTCTGTAAGTAACATTCACAACTTTCTCTCTCCACATCTTTATCTTACTGTTCCCCTTGCCTGAGATGTCTTCTTTCTGAATATGGAAACATTTAAGAACAGTCTAAATATTAACTCCTTTACTAAGTCTCTCTGGGCATTTTTTAGTATTTTTTTCTCTTATTTGAATTTTGAAACTGTTTATAATAATAATAGCTATTTTGCGTGTGTAAAAATGGCATGGTGGAGGCATGTGACCTCCTCATTTCCTTTTAAAAGGGGAGGAGAGGGAATCATTAGCAGTCCAAGGCTGACTGCTGTGAGGTAGAGGTCAGACACATTTCCTCTCCGCAAACTTTTTACCAATTCTAACGCCAGCCATCCCTCCCATACCACTCTCTACTTCTCTACTGGGTTCGATAATTTGTTGCAGTGGCCTCATAGAGAACTCACAGACTATACTCACATTTATAGGGTTTATTAGGGAAATTATGGGTTACAATTCAGAATCAGAAATGACTCAGGACATAGTTCTTTGATCTCCTTTCAGCTGGGCCCACAGACAGTCCTCTCTCTGGCCCTCAGTCCCTCGACCCAGACTCTGCCCTGCTCAAGCAAGTGTTACAAAGCTCTTTAGCTCCACCAATAAGTGCTTGGGCACCAAAGGTGCTCAGCTGTCTCAGTCTGTGGGTTGGCAAGCCTAGCTCCATGAAAAACTGCCTAGAGGCATCCCACTCTGCCAGGAAGCCTACTGCCTGAAGTGCTTGCTCTTTCCCTCTGTGGGTCAACACACTTACTGTAACTGTCTTGTTCCATGGGCCAAGAAGTCACCCGCACTCTTTCTCACCAGTCTACTGATGCTGCTGCTGCACTTTCTCTGCTGCCACTTCTTGCTATCTCATGATATCTCCAGTATTACGACTCTCTCTGTCTCCTGGGTCTAGGAGGTTCTCAGGAGTCTCAGATCTAGTAGGATCCTGGGTCCAAAGGACAGGCTCCACTCTTAGCTCTTCTTTCCTGTTAATATGAGGTCCCTCTTTCTGTCTCTAATTTATTTTAAGCCTAGAGGGATGGTAAAACTGACCAATCCCCTTGTTAGGGTGGGGTTCCATATACATTATTTGCATGGTCCCTCCCCCACAACAGTGCCATGCACCTTATTTGCATTATTAGCAAACTGTCTAATCCCCTTGGTGGGCCACAAGCATCTTATTTGCAGAGTTCCATCCAATCATTTGATAGGAATTACAAGACTAGAAAAGCCATATTAAATTGATCCATCGCACCGCAGGAAGTGATGAGGATTGGTACCCAAATATGACTATTCACTTTCCTCCTTCTGGTAGCACAATAAATTTTCTATATACACAGAAAAAGCAACAGCTAAATGGAAAATGAAGTATCTCCTCCCACCAATTCCCAATTGTCAGTGGGTCAGATAAAAACATAGGCAAAGAAGCCAAATAAGGCTTCTTGCTTTAAATTCAACCCCCTATTCATAGATCTGAGGTGCCCCCTCTGAATCTGTTTACTGAACCAACCCTGTGAAAGAGAATTGCCCATCTGCCCCATTCACTTAATTTCAGCCAGGTAGGTAAGAAAAGGCTAAAGGATAAGAATGGAAAGCCTGAGAACCAAGATCTACCTAAGTTCAGGATTTCCCAAACATTAGTGTACATACTTACTACTTAGGGATCTTGATCAAATGTAAAATTTGAGTCTGTATATCTGGGATGGGTCCAAAACTCTACACTTCTGATTAGCTCCCAAACAGCAACAATGACAAAAAAACACGTTGTCGCTGAGTTGATTCTGACTCATAGCAACCCTATAGGACAGAGTAGAGCTGCCTCATAGAGTTTCCAAGGAGGACCTGGTAGATTCTAACTGCCAACCTTTTGGTTAGCAGGTGTAACTCTTGACCACTATGCCACGAGGGTTTCCAAAAAGCTACCAGGTGATGACAATACTGCTGGTCTGCAGACCATACTTTGAGTGACAAGTTAACACCCTAAATGTAGGCTTTTAAATTGTGATTACTGAACAGGGACATGGGGGAGTGAATGAGGAAGCTAGAGATAGTCATGTTGCTTGTTTGCATAATAGCCTTGTACACTACAAATGTTCATGTATGACCAGCTAGATGAAGCAGTTCTTCATTGATGGGAGTGAAGAAAAGATAGGCAGAGGAGACCAGAAGTTTTCTCTTCACCCTCTTCTGAGCAAAGGTTGGTGGAAGATCCAGCCTCATAATTGACAAAGACAGAAATGACACCAATGACCCAAAACTATTTTTGGCTTTAGTATTATTAGGTTAAATCAAGCCTTTGTTTTGAGCCTTGCTTCTGGAATCTCATAATTTTTATCCTTAGGATGTTAATAAAAAGAGTTGCTCTCTTTCTGGACTTAGGGAACAGAAACACAGCTATCATCAGAAAGCCCCTGCATTGTTAGGCAACTATCTAGGAATTGTGCTATCGAGAAAGAATGTGGAATTCTGGCCATAATCAGGATTCAAATGTTAGCCGAGGTTGTTGTTGTTGTTAGCTGCCGTATACTTGGCCCTGACCCATGGCAACCCCATGTACAACAGAACCAAACTCTGCTTGATCCTGGACCATCCCTACGATAGGTTGTGGATTGGAGTCAATGGCCTTGCAATTTACCTCTGAAAATCAGCCAATAAAAACTCTATAATCAGCTGGGGTTCCTACTTATTATTTCAGTTTTAGGAATAATAATATGACCTATATTGTGTTGCTGAATGATGAAATAAAATAAAATAGTATAATTATATAGTGTAGTACCTGAAACAGAATAGGTGCTCAGTGAATGTTGGGTGGCTTCCACCATACTTTCAAGGATGTCCTGTGAAATTGAAATAAATTCTGTTTAGGATTGGGTAAGATGCTTGCTCAAGTTCAAATACTGGCTTTGGTTCTGCCTCCTTAACGGAAGAACCTAGTGGAAATATCTTGTTGCCAGCTACTATGTATATTTAGTAAATAAACCTTAGGGGTCGTTCCTTAAACCCTACCTGGTACCAACTAGGTACAAATGTTATAGAAACTGAATGGCTTTTTGTTGATCACTTCTTTTTGTCTGTAAAATAAAAGTATTTGTAAGCTGATTCTTACTGAGGCATATAGTAACCTGACAATATATTGCTAGGTTAGACTGTAGAGTTAAAAAAATGAAAGCAATATGGGTGACCAGCACACTACTTTCTATATTAAGAATTATAAAGAAAAAAAAGTTATTTTGCAATTTGGAATTAGTCATTGACAACATAAAAAATCGTTACTGACCAACAGAATTGAAGTAATTTAGCTCGCACAATCTGTAATATTTCAAACAGTGAAATGCTATGGTTTCAGCTTAAAATAATAAAACATTTTCCCTACATCTTATCCCATAAGTTATAAGGGTTATAGTCTTGAAAAATTACCAAAAAGTTTTGTGACAGATGCTGCATATTTCAAGGTATGTATAAGTGAAGGAAACTGATAGCAGAAAATATAGGCCTTTCTGTGGCAGAAATGGTGGTACCAAACCAGGCGATTGATTTGATAAGCTGATTCTAGGACCCTAGCAAATGTTTTCTATGTTTCTCTGTGAGACAGTCTAGTAGATATAAACACCTTAATGTTAAATAATTTAACTGTTTAATATCAAAGAATCTAGCATACAAGACAGAGATATGAGCAGGTTCCAGTAATTTTGGGTGGTAGGAGGGCAGAGAACTCTTAATCTACCTGTTGGGGGACAGTAAGGATAGAAAAGGCAGCTGGGAAGAACAAGTATTTGAACTATGGCTTGAAGACTGATCAGAGTTTTGTCAGGTAGACAAATTGAAGAAAATTTTCCAGGCAGACAAATCTTGAGTTCCAAAAGACCTAGTATCTGTAGAGACATGTTAGGGAATGGTGGACCTTGGTTATGAGCAATGAGCCTAGTGGTAAAGACTTATGTTCTCTGATTTCTTGAGTTCAAATCCTCTTCCAACAGTGTATATATGTGCATCACTGGACGAGTCACTTAATCTCTTTGTACCCCAGCTTCCTCAAGAGTAAAATGAGAATATCTCCCTCACAGGGTTATTGTGATGAATGAATAGATTAATACGTGAATTGTGCTTAGAATACTGAAACACGTCTGTTGTGCGTTGTCGAGCTCCTAGCAACCCTACAGGACAGAGTAGAACTGCCCCATAGGTTTTCCAAGGGTAAACATCTTTACCAAAGCAGACTGCCACATCATTGTCCAATGGAGCAGCTGGTTGATTTGAACAACTGACCTTTTGGTTGGCAGCTGAGTGCTTAACCACTGTACCACCAGGGTTCCTTGAAACATGTCTAAGCAGAGAAATCCAACCAAAAGTGAAAATTAAGTATGCTTCTTCAGGATTTGCAATAGATTAAACAACTTAGCCTTTTGTATATTCTGTGTGTGTTTTTTTTATATACATATATGTGTATATATATGTGTATATATATATGTGTATATATATATGTGTATATATATATGTGTATATATATATATATACTGTGTGTATCCTGGTGAAAGATGTGTTTACGTAGAATGATGAATGAAATTTCTCTGAGGTATTAATGGTGAATAATTGCTTAACATGTCACTATTGCCTGGTATATTTGAATTTTAACTTTTTTATTTCACGTGAGCAAATTCCAAAGGCTGAATGCAAGTCCTTTCTCTGATTGGTAGGAGAGAGCTTCTAAATCACACCATGGCCCTGACTTCCCGTGAGTAAGACTAGTCCTGCTGTATTATCTTTGCTTAATGCCAAATTTTAATGTTTCAAGCTAGGCAATGCCCTTGTATTGAAATGTATCCCTGGCTGTGGTGCTGTTGCTTCCAGTCACAAGAGAGTTAAACTCAAACCACGGCCTGAGTCTTAACACAGAGTAAATCACGAACTGAGGTTGAAGGTGGGAGGCTGGACACTGATTTCCTTGTGTCCTTTTGGTACCTAAGTTTGAAAATCGTGTTTCTCTTCAAAAATGCTTTCTAAAAATAATACTTATGCAGATCACAAGTGTTACTAATCCCTTTTCCTCTTAGTGTTTTTTTTTTTTTGTATTCTCTTTTTACAATCATTGTCCTTCTGCATCCTATATATAAATTGCTGTAAAAAATTAGCATAGCGTGTTTATAAAAGTACCTCCACCTCCACGGGGGAAGGATCAGTTGGCAAATAAAGGTAGAAGGCCCATGTCATTTGTGCAAAAATACAGTGATCTTATTATAATCAGTCCTCTTTGATACTTCTCTGCTTCCTTAAAAATTATTATTATTTTTCGAACAAGGAAGACATTGACTGGATTGTAATGCCTGAACAAGTTGCATGTCCAATGTTCTTATCAAGAGACATTAATGTCTATGAACATCCCCAGAGTCTTAGGGTTTTCATTCAGACTAGGATCTGGGAGCTCATTTACTGTGCTTCTTTGTTCTCTGTCACTCATTTTGAAAAATAAAAGAAGCACAGGGGCTGGAAAGACTGGCAAAACAGAAATAAGGTTGCTCAGGGGCTCAGGCATTGCAAATTTTACCCATGTTTGTAATTTTAAAGACATTTAAACTTCTTTTGATGGTTTGATTCAATTGAACAAGCACGCAGTATGATTTAGTATATAGCTAGGCACTGAAGCAGGCATAATAGCTGAAAAATAATGCTACCACCTTCTTCAAAGTTATAAGAAGACAACTAACTATATTTGAAAGGATGCTCTTAAAAAATGGAAAAACACTATCAGATCCCTGGTCTGTAAGCTCATATAAGGCCTAGACTCATGTTTGATTTGGGGGTGGCATCAGAATCAGAGTAAATGGTCAGACAGTTTCAGATCTGTCAGTAACACTTAAATCCCACTGGCCTCAATCTCTTTGTCTGTAAATGAAACAGTTACACTAAATCGACTCTGCTCCTTTCTCCCTTACACCCCATAATTCTTGAAATAAGAATCATACAAGACAGTGAGCTAACAGAGTGCCAAATCAAATATAATAGAGAGCCATCATGGTTGGGACAGTCAATTCTACGTGTGATCAGGAAATGAGGAAAAGAGCAACTACAATAATTGGAAAGGTCTGATGGAGTGTGCAAAAACTCAGCAGTCTTGAAGTCAGCCAGGGGGTGGGTGGTCTAACAGAGAAGAAACAATGGACCAAGGGTATTCCATCAAATGTAAGATGCCATCAATTATAAGACACACTATTATTTAATGTGTCCCTTAAAAGGAAAATAATTAAATTATAACCCAAAGCTTTTTTCATCTCTTTGATTTTTAAATTTTACATTTATTAAAAAAAAGAAAGAAAAAAGCCTTACACTCTTTTGGATGTAGAAGAAAGTACTACATGGACACCTATGACCAAGTTTACTCAAACGCAGTCAATGACGAATGCATCCTAACTAACACCTGGCCAAAAAAGGTGATAAGATGCTATGGGTTATAATAAAGCCAATTTTCAGGGATGTTACAATGTAGCAATAAAAATGTGCATCTTAAAAATCAATAAAATGAGCTAGCATGCACTTTATAGGTAAGACCCGGGGGTATTCAGGGTGCAGCATGGTAAATGATCTGCACGCCAGGGGCTGATGAGCCACCAGAGAGTTCTGATGGATGCATAGACCTTGCTTGGAGGAAAAATCAAGAAAGCCAGATCAAGTGGAGGGCAGGACGCTGAAAAGAATATGTAACGCTGAGAACCATGTCAGGCACATAAAAGTTCTGTAAAATGCATATATGCTTGAATGCAAGACTTCCCAATGACTTTCTCTGATCAGTACCCCATATCTGGATGAACTAGAACTTGCCAAATGTGAAATTGGATTCAAAACAAACTAAATAAAACCTCCAGTTAATGGCTGAATATCAAATGGCCCAGATTTATACCAAAGTATTATTTAATTGTGAACCAACGAGGAATATCATGATAAATGGAAAAAAGATTAAATTTGTCACAGGTTTCATTTTTCTTGAATCCATAATTAATGCCCATGGAAGCAGTGTCAGGAAATCAAATGACATATTGCATTGGGCAAATCTGAAAAAGACCTGTTTCGAGTGTTAAAAAGTATTAAAAAGCTTAGATGTCACCCTAAGGACTAACGTGATCCTGACCCAAGCCATGGTGGGTCATATGCATGTGAAAGATGGACAATGAATAAGGAAGACCGAAAAATAATTTATGCCTTTGAATTATGGCATTGGCAAAGAATATTGAATATACCATGGACTGTCAGAAAAACAAAAAAGTCTGTCTTGGAAGAAATACAGCTAGGGTGCTCCTTGCTGTTCTTGTTGTTAGGTGCCACTGAGTCAGTTTCAACTCGTAGCGACCCTATGCACAACATAATGAAACACTGCCCAGTCCTGCACCATCCTCACAATTGTTGCTATGCTTGAGCCCATTGTTGCAGCCACTGTGTCATTCCATCTCATTGAGGGTCTTCCTCTTTTCTGCTGACCCTGTACTCTGCCAAGCATGATGACCTTCTCCAGAGACTGATCCCTCCAGAAAACATGTCCAAAGCATGTGAGACATAGTCTTGCCATTCTTGCTTCTAAGGAGCATTCTAGTTGTTCATTCTTTTGGCAGCCCACGGTCTATTCAATATTCTTCGCCAACACCACCATTCAAAGGTGTCAGTTCTTCTTCGGTCTCCTTATTTATTGTGCATCTTTTGCATGAATATGAGGCAACTGCAAATACCATGACTTGGGTCATTTGCACCTTAGTCCTCAAGGTGACATCTTTGCTTTTCAACACTTTTAAGAGGTCTTTTGCAGCAGATTTGCCGAATGCAATACATCTTTTGATTTCTTGACTGCCGCTTCCATGGGTGTTGATTGTGGATCCAAGTGAAATGAAATCCTTGGCAACCTCAATCTTTTCTCCATTTATCATATTGTTGCCTATTGGTCCAGTTGTGAGGATTTTTTTTTTTTTTTCTTTATGTTGAAGTGCAATCCATGCTGAAGGCTGTGGTCTTTGACCTTCTTCAGTAAGTGCTTCGAGGCCTCTTCACTTTCAGCAAGCAAGGTTGTGTCATCTGCATGACACAGGTTGCCAACAAGTCTTCCTCCAATCCTGATGCACTGTTCTTCATATAGTCCAGTTTCTTGGATTATTTGCTTGGAATACAGATTGAATAGGTATGGTGAAACGATACATCCCTGACACATACCTTTCCTGAGTTTACACCATGCGGTATCCCCTTGTTCTATTCGAACAACTGCCTCTTGATCCATGTACAGATTCCTCATGAGCACAATTAAGTGTTCCGGAATTCCCATTCTCCGCAATGTTAGCCACACAGTCAAACGCCTTTGCATAGCCAATAAAACACAGGTAAATGTCTTTCTGGCATTCTTTCAGCCAGGATCTATCTGACATCAGCAACGATATCTCTGGTTCCACATCCTCTTCTAAATCTGAGCGCTCCTTAGAAGTGAGGATGGCGAAACTTCTTCTCATGTACTTGAGTATGTTATCAAGAGGGACCAGTCCCTGGAGAAAGACATCAAGCCTGGTAAAGTAGAGGGTCAGTGACAAAGAAAAAGACTCTCAAGGAGATGGATTGGCATAGTGGCTGCAACGATGGACTCAAATATTCTGGTAAAGCAAAACTCAACCAAACCCATTGCTCTCCAGTCGATTCCAACTCATAGCAACCCTATAGCACAGAATAAAACTGCTCCAGAGGGGTTTCCAAGGAGAGCCTGGTGGATTGAACTGCTGACCTTTTGGTTAGTAGCCATAACTCTTAACCACTATGCCATCAGGGTTTCCAGTTAAGTATAGACAGTGTGATATTCTATGTTGTAGTAGTATTCAATGTGGTAAAAAACCCACTGCCGTCGAGTTGATTCCGACTCATAGCGACTGGATAGGACAGAGTAGAACTACCCAATAGAGTTTCCAAGGAGCGCCTGGTGGATTTGAACTGCGTGGTAGTCCATGGTATATTCAACATTCTTCACCAACATCATAATTTGAAAGCATCGATTTTATAGAATACAGGCAGGAGGAGGACCTTTGCCCTTGTTTTCTCACTGAAATATCTGTGACTTATTTTGAATCTCATTTGAATCTGTCAATGAAGTCTCTTCTTACACAAAATCTCCTCCCGAAAACCTCCAAATGCCTACAAGCAAACTAAAAGAGAACAAGTCAAAAGAAAGCATGCTTTTTTCCAGTTATTAGCAATATTCAAGCTTCCCCATTTCCCAAACAGATAACTCTCTTCACTGGTGATGGGGGATTGGATTTCATTACTAAACCCAAGGTCACAGGTGGTTTTGCACTGAAGCATAATTAAATTTTTCAGAATGAATTAAAATGGTTTAGCAAATAAGGCTTTTTTTTTTTTTTAATTCAGGCTGAATAGGACAGATAGGATGCAGTGCCATGTTCAGGCTACAGCCAGGCAGCGCTTGGGCCCAGGGAGATTAATCTGGAGTGCAATCACTTGATGATCCCTGACTATGAATATTTAGTTGAAATTATCCCTCAGTCACCCTGGGATGGGAAAAGCAATCATTCATAATTAGCAGGTCACTTTTTTTTTTTTTTTTTTTTTGGAATATTTATGCAGGGCATGGACAGGATGGAATAAGAGAAAACCCCTCTTGTTTAGGGAAAAATGGATATGTGTTCTTTGGATGAATATGATGAGCAAAAACTATTAAAGAGAAAAGGAAGTTATTAAGGATGAAGAGGCCCAGTTAATTGTACATTTCAGCATAAGCATTTTTGGGAGGTCAAAGGTACGGCTGCTAGGAAATCGGTAGCAGAGTGGTGAGAGCAGTTTTATGAGCTTTGGGGCAAGTCAGTTCTCTATGGCTAGGTTTTGAGGAACGATGTAAGTAGATTCATTTAATCCTGACTTCATGGGCTGTCCCCTAAAGGTGTGATGAGATTTTTGCCTTTAGGAAATACAGAGAGAATCATAGAACCTCAGGTTAGAAGAACACCATACATATCTCTCCAGTTCAGTTGTTGAAACCATTTCTACACTATTGCAGTTAGGAATTAAAATCTCCAAAATTACCACTGGAGGCATACTATTGTGGTTCTTTTGGACATCGCCTTCAGAGTATTTTACGCAGTATTGACTTATAACAAACATTTACATGCAGTGTGTAATACACTTGGGATATGGGTGTGCGTGCTGGTAGTAGTAGTAGTCACCTAGCATCCAAAAAAATCCATGAGCAAGTGAGCGAGAACAGAACCAGCTATTGACTTACTGGGTGGGAAAATACGCTTTTTCTTTTTAACTATAGTATCAGAAATATTTTAATAAAATGATTTCCATGGTTGTTTTCTAAGCAGATCTTTTTAAAAGATTTGGACTTCCAATCAATCATGAACTAATCGAATAGTCAAATTCTAAATGTTCAGTGGACTTACAAATTATACTATGGCTTTATTACTAATCAGTCAGGAGCAAGCTCAATGCAGCTAGTTGCCTTTTTTATCACTATTTTAACGCACATTGTTCTAGCATAGCAGAAAGGGTTCAGGGTATGTGAATTTAAACCCAATTTTTAAAATATTACTATACTTCCACTAATTCCAACATCTTATTTTAGGTCTTCATCCAGCAGGGATCTAAGATAGATTTTAGGAGGAACAAAATCAGCGTAAATGGATTCATACTCACCTGAATGGCTGATCATAATTTACCTACACAAGAAATACGTAAGATTTAAGAAGAATTCTGGTTCATCTAAGTAAATGTGCACACGAATGTGCTAATCAAGGAACAACTATAGGTAGTTTGAAGATAGGAAGCTCAGGAATGTTTTGAAATTGACAATTATTTTTTGGTAGTCCACCCTTTGCCTTCTTGGCGAACTTCCTTCAGATATTACTGGATTTTCCAGCTTTTTTTTTCTTCATATCTGAACACACCTGTTAAAAATACATACATTTGCAAAGTAGTTTTTTTTTTAATTTCTGTATTGTAAACATGCTAGATCTGTGTTCACAAGTATGTGCATACATTCAATCTAAATGGCTAGAGGGAATTAATTAGTAATGAGATTGAGAAAGATACCTTTTCCATGAGTGGATATCAGACTGCCATAGCCTATTTATCTTGGATTCCAAATAAATAGTGTGAAGGTATGTCCTAGTTTGTCTGAGACAATCCTAGCTCCACATTCCTATCATTCTACCTTCCTAATTATCCAATTTAGCATTTACCCTGATTTTTTCTTTTCATTTAAAATGAAGTTTTATTATTATTATTATTATTATTATTATTATTATTATTATCACTAGTAGTTGCACTTCAGTAAACCATGATGGGTTTGGTAGACTTACACTCTGCACTTTTTATTTAGTGATACATGAAATACGTGCGCTGGAATCGAAGTTCCTACTTTAACATATGGTCATATCTAAAAGATGAAAAGAAATAACTCATCTCTCTTTCCTGAGCCCCTTTCCAGTCATAAATATGTGCATACTTATAGCTGTGCCCTATCTTCTCTTTCGGAGACAGCATGCACATCACTTGTTGGTTAAACTAACAATGTTGGAAGAAGAATTTGATGCCTCTGTCTTTATTATTTCTTTGGTTTACAAGACTGTTTTGCCTTGGGTTGTGCCATGACTTTCAGCTGCAAGCAAGCCATCTGATTACCAATGGATGGAGTGAGTGGGAATTTTAAGAAATTTTATGATAACTTCATATTAAGTAATATTATTGGGAATAGAGGTTGAACAGTTGTACCATAGTATGTATATAAAAAAAACTGTAAAGTTTTTGCTAATTGGCTTTATCATTGATTTTTTTGTACCAATCCACAGGTATTTTATTTTATTGCTCAATAATCTTTTTTTTTTTTAATTTTTAATAAACTCTTTTGACAGCAGTGAATTTTTGTAAAATGCAGGTTTAATAAAGATCTGTGTACTGTGTTTCCATTTCTTGGTAAAGTGTGTGTGAATAGGTCCAAAAGATACCAAACCGCTTGCTGTGGAGTCGATTACAACTCAGCAGCTCTATAGGTCAGAGTAGAACTGCCCCACAGGGCTTCCAAAGCTGTAATCTTTAAGAGAGCAGACTGCTACACCTTTCTCCCATAGAGAGGCTGATGGATTTGAGCCATTGTCCTTTTGATTACCAGCTGAGTGCTTTGACCACCGTGCCACCAGGGTACCTTCTGTGAACATGTAAATTTCATAAAATGTCGACATTTACCAACCATATGGAGGATGTAAGAAGCCCTAGTGGCACAGTGGATAAGTGCTTGCCTACTAACCAGAAAGGTCTGCAGTTCAAAACTCACCAGCTGCCCCACAGAAGAAAGATGTGGCAATCTGCTTCCATAAAGATTGCAGCCTTGGAAACCCTATGGCGCAGTTGTACTCTGTCCTCTAGGGTCGCTATGAGTTGGAATCAACTTGATGGCTGTGGGTTCTAGGGGGTGTACTGATTTCACTGACCACATGGAAACTAGAAGACATAAATCAGCTGGAGAAGGATGTGCAGCTACATTAGAGCGGAAAAAAAAAAAAAAGTCAAATTTACTTGCACCAATGCAGGAGACATATTTAAAAATCATCCTGTAAAACATGGCTTTCATCTAGATTGAATGATTGCTCCTCTATTAATGTCTCTCCTCTTCAACCCCATGCTTTCTAGTGCAGTTGTAGAAAGTGAAACAGAAGCTGTGAAAGTGTTGGCTCCACTAGCAAACCAACCAAACAAAATCCGTTGCCATCAAGTTGATTCCAACTCAAAGCGACTCTATAAGACAGAGTAGAACTGCCCCATGGAGCAAAAGAACATTGAAAACGGTGATACTCCTTGAGCCTCGTTAACATCAGATGCTTCCAAGAGAAAATCACTGGGTAATGCCTATAATATGTAGATTTTTTTTAATATAATTCATTAACTCATTCAACTCATTTAAGCTTTTGAAGGATCCTATTGTTGAAGGTAAAAATCTGACATTAGTGTTGTATTGTAAATCAGACGAATAGTTTAACACTGAAGCCATATTATTTGCCTTTATATTAACAATAGAAATATAAATTTCGGTAGATGACCACATTGCATTATAGTAAAAACATTTTTTTTTTAAACTAAATTTATAAACAGGTATAAACTTGGGCTTAGTTGTGGTAAAACATACTTTATAATTGAGTCCAGACAAGCCAAAGTATTCTATAATCTAAATAGCATTTGTCATTGTCAAAGTTTACAAAGAGATAGTGTAAATGAATGATTTATTTGTTGTTGTTGTTAGGTGTCATTGAGTCAGTTCCGACTCGCAGAGACCCTATGTACTACAGAATGAAACATCACAGGGTCCTGCGCCATCTTTACAATCATTGCTATGCTTAAGTCCATTGTTTCTGCCGCTGTGTCCCTCCATACCATTGAGGGTCTTCCTCTTTTTTGCTGACCCTCTACTTTATCAAGCATGATGTCCTTCTCCAAGGACTGATCCCCCCTGACAACATATCCAAAGCATGTGTGACGCAGACGCGCCATCCTTGCTTCTGAGGAGCATTCTGGTTGTACTCCTTCCAAGACAGATTTGTTCGTTCATTTGGCAGTCCATGGTATATTCAATATTCTTCTCTGATGCCACAATTCAAAGGCGTCAGTTCTTCTTTAGTGTTTTTTATTCATTGTCCAGCTGTCACATGCATAAGAGGCAACTGAAAACACCATGGCTTGAGTCAGGCACACCTCAGTCTTCAAGGTGACATCTTTGCTTTTCAACACTTTAAAAGGGTCTTTTGCAGCAGATTTGCCCAATGCAATGTGTCTTTTGATTTCTTGGCTGCAGCTTCCATGGGTCTTGATTGTGGATCCAAGCAAAATGAAATCCTTGACAACTTCAAATTTTCTCTGCTTATCATGATGCTGTTTATTGGTCCAGTTGTGAGAATTTTTGCTTTCTTTATGTTGATGAAAGTCATAAATAGAAACAACTTACTTAACTTTTTTTTCTAGAAATAAAGAATCAAAAAGAAAAAAAAAAAAACCCTCTGCTGCAGAGAAATAAGGAAGTACCTGCAAATATATTTAAATAAAGCATCTGCACAATTTAATATGAACAGATGCAATGAGGTAGTACTTGTGGAAATATTTTGACTGAAATATTTACACATTGTAATATAAACATTGGTAAATTTTAGAATATTCTCCATTTACCATTATTTTATCTGAGTTTACCAGTTACCTCAGAATCTGAAAGGTTATTTTCTCAATTAAAAAATATGAAATATTATGATCTATAGAGAAGAATCAATTGAAAGTTAAAAAAAAATAATAACTGTTTGAGATGAAACTTGAAGGAGATTACAGGCAATTTTATGGTAAAAAAATGAAAAGAAAGACTATATTGGAAAAATACATTTTGAGAAAAATACAGCTACAGCTAAGAAACTGATAAAATTACATTTACCCAGAGATACAGATTTATTTTTAGAAATAATTTTATTCTTGAAAATAGTATTTGAATAGAATTGAATATGATATAATATAATAAAACATAATACATTGTTTTGATATATGCCTTTGATAATATAATAAATACAATGTGACAAATACAAATGATAAATGCAATGAAACCATTTCAGTATTAACAAATCATATTTCAAAATTTATTAATTTACATTTTTAGCACTTCCATTTTTCTCTCAAATTTGTCTAGTTTGGATTATAATTTATATAAACCTCACGCTGATAAAAATCAGAAAAACTAGCAAAATAAACAGTACTTACAAGGATAAAAGAAAGTAAATCTTTTCCCTTGAACTCTTTTGCCAGTTGTATGTTTATTATAAATTACTTTTTGATATATCCTTAGCAGACCCAGAATAATTTTGCCTCCAAATATTCCTAGTTTCCAGGAGCTCATTTCTGGGGGCAAGATCAGCAGGTCAGTGTTCTTGCCATATGTATAGACTAAAGATATATTCTGTTAGCATTGGCTGAACATGCACACACTATTAGCATGCTATTCATTTCCTGAGTACAAAGTACATTGTTTTACTTTTTAACTCTATTCATCTTTAGGGGCCCTGGTGGTGTAATGGTTAAGTGCTTGGCTGCTAACAGAAAAATTGACGGTTGGAACCCACCAGCTGCCCTGAGGGAGTAAGATGTGACGGTCTGTTTCCGTAAAGATTTACAGCCTTGGAAACCCAATGGGACAGTTCTACTCAGTCCTACAGTGTCGCTATGAGACTATAAGTTGGAATCGACTCAACGGCTATGAGTATATATTAATCTTTAAATCGAACACATATATTTTTTCTGATTAAGTATTTTACACATGGTACCATTAAAACTGGAGGAATAGACCTTTACTTTGCCAATTAGGAGTGACAAAGTTGGAGTTTAGTAACAATATTGGAAAAAAATTAACCATATTCCTGCCCTTCTAATTAATTCATTCACCTCTTCACATGCAAATTAGAAACAGTTGAAGTCTAGGCTTTAAGATACGTTTAACCCAATTGGGTGTTAAAAGAAAAACGATTTCATTTTTTTTCCTTTTCCATTAAAAGCATATTAGGCGACCTTCTTCCCATTCTCCCTTACAGTTTAGCTAGCAAGTCCTTTAAAAAAAAAAAATATTTGGTGAGCACTGCTTAGTCTATCGTCATTTGCTGGCAGAATATTCATGCTGCTGAAGCCACCTCATCCTCTGGTAACTATTGGTTTTAATGCATTTAGCTGGCCATTCCCATTATCTGTCTACAATAAAGCAAAGATCCCTTCAGCCCCTACAAGAATTTCAGAGCTGTGAATACTCAGAAAATTCTACCTGGGAGATTACATTCCTCCCTTTTTGGCAAAAATTGAAGGGTTCTTCTGGGATTGATTTGTGCTCCTCCAAGCTTTTGAATAGCTACTGTCCTCACAACTCTTAAAAAATCTCCTTTCCAGTGAAAAGCCCCCTTTCATGAGTCCAAAGACTCTGGGATATCAATAATCAAAAACATGGACTAGTGATTGTCTTTCTCAGGGGAAATATTTATTAGGATCCAGTCTTAAAAAAATCCTGAGATACTATCCTTTCAGCTCTTCTTCACTTCTAAAAACGCATCTCTTATTTTAGCTCTGCATCCATTTAACCTCCTTCCAATAAGAATACAGGCTTGTTTTCCTTCTGTACCTCTTTTCACCATGAAACCAAAAGAAAACTGAAGGACGTTAACATCGTGCATTCTTCGGCTAAAGTCGTTCTGTTTCTCATGACCAAGGTTATAATTCCACAATTTTTCCGCCCTAAACTCCTGTAGGATAGAAGGGGATATTTTATTCCAAATTACCATGCAAACCTCCAGGAATCTGTCGGCAGATTGTCCCAAGGCAGAGACAATGGGGACCGGATGTTTAGAAACAAGTGTAAATTGATTTCAATTCTTCTACAGAGACTGGGGCTCTGTAAACAACTCCAGGCTTTCTCTGACTTACATCTTTTTGTCCTTAACCTTCTTTATCAACTCAATAAGAGCAGAGTAGGCTCCTGACTCCAGAGCTACAAGCCTTGAGTTTCCTGGACAGTTGAGGACATGAGCTTAATGAATGCAAATGCCAAGGTGCTATAGCTACCATGATTTATATCTTTATTCATTACTGTTCCTTCTTGTTCATAAATGTTGAAAAACTGCCACATGAAATCTAAGGAACTCTACTCAAGCAACAAAGGGAGTAGAGCAACCTATTGGATTTTTGTCATTTTATGAGAGGAAAACTAAAGTGGGTGAGTATCATGCATCATAAAAAGAACCATATATTTTTTAAAGCAAAATAGAGTGGTGCTGATAAAAATGAAGGCTTTCTTTTTTTTTTTTTTTTTTTTTTCACTCAGTCCCCTGCAGAGAAAGAAATGGGAAGCAATGAAGCTGAGGAGCTTGGCACACCAAGTCAGCAATGATGTACAGATGTCCACATACTGCCTTTCAGCCTTGCCTTCTGAGGGCAAGAGGGAAACATTGGCAGCTGAGACTTTCATAAGGTCTTGGGGGATTAAGTCGATCTCTCAGAGGATAAGGGGATGAAGAAACAAAGAGTTTAAGGCAGGATATCTTCATCGCTAAAGTCTATTGCTCCTACTGGGAGTGCCTGTCTCTCACCTGGTCACCTCTCAGCTCACTTTACCAAAGCTGTCTACTGCCTATGACTGTTGCCATTAGAAACACTGAGACAGTCCAGACACGGATTGGTTCTAGAGAAACTTATCAGCAAAGGAGTAATTAGGCACGAGTAAGAATTAACTGGGTGGCCACAGGTTTGGTTTCATAGTTAACAGACAGTGGCTGCAAAGAAGGCGTGGGATTCCTTCTGGAGAGCATTTCCTGTTGCACTGACATTCCAACACAGGGGAGTTGATCTGTCTTCCATATGGAATGAAGCAAAGACAATCAAACTCGTCTGATTTAGGACTGTGAACTTGGATTCCTATGGAGATTTCAAAAGAGTAAGGTCAAGACTTCTAGTTTAAAGTTATTCAGCACTCCTTTTTCTTTAACTACAGATTTCCCTTGGAATTGTCTTTAATGTGAGGGCATCTATGGGTTGCACTCATAAGAGAAAAAGACAGATGTTTCTTCTAATCCTCTGGATACAGAATTGACTGGCCAGCTCACCATATTTTGCATATTTTAAAATATGTTGTGGATATTCTTTCCAGGAAAAAATAATTCCAGGGCACTCCACTCAATATTTTATATTAATGATTTTCATGGGAGAATTGCTCGATTGATGAACTCATTTTTCAACCTTGAAAGTGTACTTTCCCATCTGGCCAGTAGGGAGTGAATGACACAAAGGGGGCTCAGTTACAAACTAGCCCTGTACCTACTGCCATCTAGTTGATTCTGACTCCTAGCAACCCTGTAGGGCAGAGTAGAACTGCCCCCATAGGTTTTCCAAGGCTGTTAATCTTTATAGAAGCAGACTACCACATCTTTCTCTCTCAGGGCAGCCGAGTGCTTTAACCACTGCTCCATCAGAGTTTCTAGGCCTGTACAGTGAGCCCATAAATCACTTTGGGTAGAAGGTTGAATTATGTGCTTCACCATGTAAGGATACTTTTGCTTAAGACTATTCTTTCTCGTATTTCTAGCAGTCTCTCTTATTTATGGGCATGCTGGAATCTGGCCAAACCTTTTCCCCTCGGTAAAATGACAACATCTTAATTAGGAATGTTTGGTGTGTGGCTTGAGTTGCCAAAGAGCAGTCCCATTGTTCTAATGCACAGACATCCATCATTGACTTGCTCCAGTGCCCATAACCTAGTGACAAAAGCTCAGAGCTAGGAGATATCTAAATAGTTTTTTGGATTCCAGCATTGTCTAGTTATATTAAAAAAAAGGCAGATCACATCCTTTCTTTCAAATGAGCAGGGTTTTTGCGAAAATGAAATAAGATAAAATCAAGGAAATCACTTAAAAAAATAGAAAAAGCACGAGATTAATAACTGTAATGTTAATATCATTCTTACATTGAACAATATATTATAATGCTTAGGTAAGTAAAATAGATACTATATTATGATTTCAGCTACTAAGTCTTTAGTAAAATGACAGAGAGTGTGAATTTCTTGTGGGATAGGCTGGGGCTGTGGTCTACTCCTCTTAGAAGCTACAGAGAAGTGTTTGTTACATATTACATACTCAAGAAATATTTGTGAATGAAAAGGAGAAAGCCATAAGTGAAAACAAAAACAAACATGCAAGTTAACTACATATCTGTTCTCAGACAGGACTTGAATATCTCCATAACAGGCACAGGGGTAGGAAAATATTTTTCCTCTGGGTTTTTTAACATGACTTTGTAGCTTATAATGAGAAGATGAGCAAGGATCTAAAAAAACTCTCAACAGATTATTTCAAACATCCCAAGTATAAAGGATCAGATTATTGTTTCTTTTGTACTGTACAACTTCTAATTTCAGAATTTTCTTGGACTATAAAGGAAACATAAAACGTGTGTGCCTGTGTATGTGTGTGTACATGTAACATGTGTGGCATCGCGTGTGTGTTGATGGAGGGGGAAGGAGTTCACAATTCAGGGCAAGTGTGAGAAAGTACTGGTCTGTAACAACTTTTAGTGATTTGAGATTAAAAAAAAAATCTAACTTTCTGAGGCACACACTAAGCTACATAGGTTATAACAAGATATTTTGGTACTGTGAAGACTGACAATTGTCAAACTTTATTCAGAAGTATTTTAATCATCAACGTGTCACCTTTGTCAAATCCTTTAGAAGTACATAGCAAGTGCCCTAAAGAAAGACCTTGGCAAATATGAAGACTTGCTTTGCTGCCACTAGGCTAGAACACTGAATTCTGAAAGACCTACAAAACCATATCCTGAGCCACAAAGAAAAAAAAAAAAAAGATGCAATAATCAAAACATTAAAATCTGTTTTAGATTAAAACAACTAGCTCCTTATCAGTAATGTTGTCAAATATGGTACCACTTACTAGAATGGCAACAGCTAATGAAACAGAAGTGCTATTTTGTTGAATCCAATACAGTAAAGGAACGACATCACTTCTGCTATTCTTTTGCACCAATTTCTGTTGTCCATTGTAATCAATGATTGAATGACAGGCCACCCTTACCTTTCTCTAAAAATAATAATAATAATAATAATAATAATAATGTGAGCCTAAATACTCTCTCTCTCTGTAATACTTTTTATTTTGTAATTGGTGGTTAAGACTCACGAGAAATTCTACAAAGAGTACAGAGAGCACCTGTGTACAGCTCACCTTCCTTCCCACAATGAAAGCATCTTAAATAATTACAAAACATTGCCAAATTTAGAAAATTGACAGTGCTACAATTCCATTAACTTAAATAGAGACCCTATTCAGTTTTCACGAATTTTTACATGCCCTGTTTTTATTCCCCCTTCTGGAATTCTTAGAGTAGCCAAAATCTCTAACTGGTTATCAGTAATAAATGTTACATGATACAGAACCAAATCATTGACCAGCAGCGACACTTAAAATGAGCAGTGTTAAACCCAAAGTCTCTTCTGTTTTCACTTACTTCACAAGGTTCCTGTCTTTCATCTACTTAATCATTCCTGCCCTCTCCTCTCTTCAAAGCTCCCTTCTAACACCAGTATTCAGATAGCAACTGCCTAAAACAAGGTTTGACGTTTTGAGTGTTTTATTTTTGATAAGCTCTAGGGGGTCATTTCTATAAATTCAACAGCCCTTTTGACATTAATACTGACAAATTAAAGAAAGGAACATAATTTGTAAATCTAAGAGCAATATTTTCCTCTAACTTGTCAAGAATAGAGGGTTTGTTTATTTCTACCTAGTGAACGCCTGGGTTCAACTAGCTAAGGAACAATGAGTGTTATAGTTTGGAATAGAAAAGTAGTTTAAAGGAGGTTCTCCTACTGCTGAGTGGGCACCAAGACAGCGGTTTGGGGATGACACTTGAGGATTATATATTTGAAGTATATTGTATTTAAAAATAAAGATAGAGAGAGAGATCATAACCATCCATGAGATTTAAATATTTCTTGCGCGTTCTTGTAAAAAAAAAAAAAAACCCAAAAATGAACACCCATGGAAGCAGCAGTCAAGAAATCCAAAAACATATTGCATTGGGCAAATCTGCTGCAAAGGAACTCTTTAAAGTGCTGAAAAGCGAAGATGTCATCTTGAAGACCAAGGTGTGCCTGACCCAAGCCATGGTATTTTCAATTGCCTTATACGCATGCAAAAGCTGGACAGTGAATAAGGAAGACCAAAGAAGAATTGATGCTTTTGAATTGTGGTGTTGGCAAAGAATATTGAATATACCATGGACTGCCAAAGGAACGAAAAAATCTGTCTTGGAACAAATATAATCAGAAACTTCCTTAGAAGCAAGGATGGTGAAACTGCTTCTTATTTACTTTGGACATGTTGTCAGGAGGATTCAGTCCCTGGAGAAGGACATCATGCTTGGTAAAGTACACGGTCAGAAGAAAAGAGGAAGGCCCTCAAAGAGATGGATTGACACAGTGGCTGCATCAACGGGCTCAAGCATAACAATGATTGTGAGGATGGCACAGGACCAGGCAGTGTTTCATTCTGGGGTACATAGGGTCACTATGAGTCAGAACCAACTCGACAGTACCTAACAACTGCTTGTGTTCTTGTGGTTGAATTGTTAACTATTACTGCTACTCTTTATAACATCAGAAGGACTAAAAACAGTTTGCAAAAACTAAGAACAAGGTCCCCCATGTGTCTTTCAGTTTGTCATACTGTGGGAGTTTGTGTGTTGCTGTGATGCGGGAAGGTATGCCACCAGTATTCAGATACCAGCAGGGTTGCCCGTGGAGGACAGGTTTCAGCTGAGTTTCCAGACTAAGACAGACTAGGAAGAAGGACCCGGCAGTCTACTTCTGAAAAGCATTAGCCAGGGAAAACCTTATGAACTGAAGAAAAAATTCAAGCTGAGTTGCAATAGTGAAGGATTCCATGGGGAAAATATTGAATGACTCAGGAAGCACCAAAAGAAGATTGAAGGAATACACAGTCATTATACAAAAAGAATTAGTTGATATTCAGCCATTTCAAGAGGTGGCATATGATCAGCAACAGATGGCACTGAAGGAAGAAGTCCAACCTGTTCTGAAGGCATTGGTGAAAAACAAGGCTCCAGGAATTGACGGAATATCAATTGAGATGTTTCAACAAACAGATGCAGCACTGGAGGTGCTCACTCATCTATGCCAAGAAATACAGAAGACAGCTTCCTGGCCAACTGACTGGAAGAGATCCATATTTATGCCTATTCCCAAGAAAGGTGATCCAAATGAATGTGGAAATTATAGAACAATATCATTAATATCACATGCAAGCAAAATTTTGCTGAAGATCATTCAAAAATGGCTACAGCAGTATATCAACAGGGAACTGTCAAAAACCGAGTCCGATTTCAGAAGAGGATGTGGAACCAGGGATATCATTGCTGATGTCAGATGGATCCTGGCTGAAAGCAGAGAATACCAGAAGGATGTTTACCTGTGTTTTATTGACTATGCAAAGACATTTGACTGTGGATCATAACAAACTATGGATAACACTGTGAAGAATGGGAATTCCAGAATACATAATTGTGCTTATGAGGAACCTTTACATGGATCAAGAGGCAGTTGTTCAGACAGAATAAGGGGATACTGATTGGTTTAAAGTCAGGAAAGGTGTGCGTCAGAATTGTATTCTTTCACCATACCTATTTAATCTGCATGCTGTGCAAATAATACAAGTAGCTGGACTATATAAAGAAGAACGGGGCATCAGGATTGGAGGAAGACTCGTTAACAACCTGTGTTATGCAGATGACACAACCTTGCTTGCTGAAAGTGAAGAGGACTTGAAGCACTTACTGATGAAGATCAAAGACCACAGCCTTCAGTGTGGATTGCATTTCAACATAAAGAAAACAAAAATCCTCACAACTGAGCCCATGAGCAACATCATGATAAATGGAGAAAAGATTGAAGTTGTGAAGGATTTCACTTTACTTGGATCCAGAATCAACAGCCAAGGAAGCAGCAGTCAAGAAATCAAAAGATGCATTGCATTGGGCAAATCTGCTGCAAAGGACCTCTTCAAAGTGTTGAAGAGCAAAGATGTCACCCTGAAGACTAAGGTGAGCCTGACCCAAGCCATGGTATTTTCAATCACATCATATGCATGTGAAAGCTGGACGATGAATAAGGAAGACTGAAGAAGAGTTGACGTCTTTCAATTGTGGTGTTGGCAAAGAATATTGAATATACCACGGACTGCCAAAAGAACGAGCAAACCTGTCTTGGAAGAAGTGCAGCCAGAATGCTCCTTAGAGGCAAGGATGGTGAGACTGTGTCTTACATACTTCGGACATGTTGTCAGGAGGGATCAGTCCCTGGAGAAGGACGTCATGCTTGGCAGAGTACAGGGTCAGCGGAAAAGAGGAAGACCCTCAACAAGTTGGATTGACACAGTGGCTGCAACAATGAGCTCAAGCGTAACAATGATTGTAAGGATGGCTTAGGACCAGGCAGTGTTTTGTTCTGTTGTGCATAGAGTCACTAGGAGTCGGAACTGACTCAACGGCACCTAACAACATAACAGCAACAAGAACAAGGTATATAGAGGCCAGTGAATAGGTGGAAAAAATCGCTACCATTGGGAATAAATGGGGGAAAAATAGATCCTGTCACTAAAGTTATACAAACTGGATTGATAGCTTGTTATATCAAAGGTGGCCATCTCAAATTTGTCAAATTCTTCAGTGGAAAAGTATGGTGCCAGGGCCACTTTATATAAGCTATTGGCGAAGTGTCATAAAAAATAAAAAATAGGAATCCCGTAATACAAATACCTAATTTTATTTTAAACTCCTAGAATCCTAGAACACTTTTTGGGACCTATATGATTTTCTTCAACAACAGCCTATGTAACCAACTAGTAGAAGAAAACTCAGAGATTGCAATAAATCACTCTACCTTCTAAACTCTAGTTTCTCCAAGTTCAGGTCATTCTAGTTAATAGCAGCTGTTTTCACTTCATTCTCTCTGCCATAAATGAAGGAAAATACCACTGGATTCTTGCAAGTCTGGGTGGATAATGGCTGCTTGGGGAGGGGCTGCGTTTACTTAGTGGGCCCACAAGCCGAGGTTTATGACTATGGGACACTAGCTGGGACCCTCAAAGTAACAAAGGAGAATGAAGATCTCTTTAGAAAGATTTTTGCCCTGGTTGCAGTATGTATGTATGTATGCAGGCATATATTTTTTTATTTTTATTTTCACCCTAAATAATATTCCTGATGACATGTTATAGCAATGTTGATGCCAATCCTAGGCTTTCAGTTTGGTGAAACAAAAAAAGAATAATTGGGGCATCTTAATACTGAAAAGAAATTTCCAGAGTATTGTTACCCAACTCAGCCTCAGTCTTTTATGGGAGCATAAAAGAGTGTACAAATACTTCACCATATCATACTTGCTGTCGCAGATATTTGTCCAGCTAGCTCATTGGACTGTAGATGTAAGATAAAGTGTTACTAGTTTCAGGAAGTTATACATTTCAGCCTATAGGATTTAATTTTGAAACAGAAGGCTTTGTCAAATATTATTTGAAATCCAAAAAATCAGCTAAAGGTCAACCAAGATGGCCTTTAGAGTTGTGCTTGTCAAAATTAGCATCTGTTTTTTTTTTTCTATGAACATTAATTTATTATTATTTAGCCATTAAATAGGTAATTAGCATAATCGCTGCTATGTCAAGAGAAAAATCAAATACTAAAAATAAATAAACAACTTTTAATTCCAGAATTTGCAGTCTGGGTTTAGACAGACAAGAGAACATAGAAGTAGCACACAGAGTTCAGAGTACAAGGGTAGCAGGTGATGGCCTGGGAACACGCAAACAGGCAGGTCACCTAAACCTGGAGGGAGAGAGTGGATGCAGGGGCTTCCAAGGGCCCTGATACTGTGACTTTCATCACATGCAGCATCTAAAATGAAATGACTTCAAAGCTTTTCTCATAAAGATCTCTCTTTTCTGACCCCAGAACCGTAGTCGTCCGTGTCTTTCATGGAGCATTTGCATTGTGTTATCTTTCCATGTGTATCATTCTGTCATCTCCGTTACGTGGGGAGCCCTTCGGAAGCAGAGGCCTGATTCTCTGGGCCTCCCCAACTGGGAGAAAAAATGAGGTCACATTGGCAACAAATTTCACAGGCTCCTGCCCCAGCTGTGTAGTAGTAGAGATCCTGCTGCATAACAGAAATTCATAAACAGCAAATTTTGAGTGTCTAGCGAGTTTTTGTTTTAACAGAAGCTCTCATAGAGTTCTGTCACATAGTTCACTGTTGCCCCCACCCTCTGTCATGGCACTCTGCCACCTGCTGCACTTGCTGTGCTGCTTCTCCTCCCTGCTGGTGGTACCCCCTGCCAATGGTGATGTCATCGCCGAGGGTGCTGTCTCTCAGCATTCTCTAATCCATATTAATCCTGCTTGCGGGTCTCATTTTGCTACATGGGCAGTGACACTGCACCAACTGTGGCCCTGTGTCTTTGAGTCAGAAATGAAACAATTCTGCACGGTTTGGTTGCATCAATTTTCTTCATGCCTATGGAGCAAGGCCTGGCAACATGAAGGCAACTTTCTTCTACCATGCCCTGCCTAGTCCCCAAAATCACATCCACCACTACACCTAGCAGCTTTCTTCTCTCCTGTGTAAATCATCTCATGCAAATTGATACCTGAAGGCCACTTGACACAGTACTTTATTAGGAACTGTACTCAGGCCCAGCCTGGATGCCTGTCACAGTAGAATTACCGCCCTCCCCTGCACAGTGGCCTCTTATACTCTACTCTGGATCCATAGACACATTTACTAATTGACCTAGTCTGAAATGAAACAGCATCACCTAATATCATGAAGTTGAGGGGAAAAAAAGACTTTTTCTCTGTACTTGGAAGTCAAAGCAAATCTATGTGAATAAACGGGATGAAGGAAAAACAATGCAAAAATGCAACCCACTATGCCGCAAGACTAACAATATGGTAGTATTCTGTGTCTGCCAAATGGCCATCTCTAAGAATTAATCTTTCATTTCACCTCTGAATTTCCTATCCCATTTCGGCTGGGAATGCAGTTATGAGTGAACTGAGATTCCTTTATACTCATGCTACAACATAATAAACATTTTTACCATCAAAGTTTTCTCAATGTGTATATTAATAGAAGTCACAGAATTTGTCTCACAGTTGACTATATGGAATCAAAAAGAAGCAACACTCATTAAAGTACAGGGTACCTAAAGGAAGCTTACAGAAAACCTACGTGAATATATTAAATGCTATCACACAGACACACACACACACACATACACACACAAAATGGGCTGGGCTCTAGTGCTTTACAAATTAAAATGGCTACATTGCTTCTTGAGGTTCTATCTCAAAGTTTCTCTAAAATAAGTTATACATCCTTCATTAAAATATTTCTGTTAGCTGTGGAGATCAATTGACATAAAGAGTAGAATATCAGTAACTATTTACTGACTTAGTATGGTATGTGAATGTGTTAGATGTAATGTCACAGCATAAGGACAAGGATAATGCTCAATGCAAAATAATGTACCAGTATTCTTACACAATATCCATATAAATAGATTAATAATACAAGAGTGTGTACAGAGTGACAGGCACCCTGGATAGTACAAGTGGCTTGCGATTCACTGAAATCTGAAGTTTGGCAGTTTGATCCCAGCTACTGGCTCCATGGAAGAAAGGCCTGGTAAATTGCTTCTGTAAAGATCACAGTAAAAAACAAAAACAAAAAACCTTATGGGGCAGATATACCCTCTAACATCTAAGGGTCTCCATGTGGCAGAACTGACTCGATGGCAACAGGTTTTTTTGTTTTTTGGGGGAGGTGACAGGTTAAATAACTTGTCCAAAATTAAATAACAAATTAGGGACACTGGTGGTATTTGAGCCGGCAAATCCATGATTTTGA